>NC_080557.1:27432500-30120000 GCF_030253575.1 Rhododendron vialii | reverse complement strand
AATATCATGAAGCTCGTAATATAATTGAGATAAGGATGGGAGTGCAATTATAATTTTGTAGTGGGGTGAATTATAATTAGTGAAATAAGAAATAGAATCCTGGCAAGATTAGTTTCTCTTATTTACATTGGAAGCCCAGACTTATTACTCCTTAGGTCCCTATCGTAGCCCTATATATACACGTTATGCTCTCTAGGTCAGATTGATGTTTTTCTATTATTCAGTAAATAGAGGCAGGTTTAGAGAGAGCAAACAGATCACGAAAGAGTCCACACTTGGTTCGTGTTCTAGACGTGCAGGGAATACGATAGAAGATCGTAAGGTACGGTCAAGCAGTATTCGTGGTTTATAGCAAGGCGTGCTATAACAAGTTCAACCAGCGTTCGTGTCGCAAGGAGTTGAGATAGAACCCTAATTCCGCTTTATAGGGTTCTACAATTCTTATTGTCTAATCTGTACGCGTCATTACTGGGTCTTGGAAATTTAGTTTCTCAACAGTGGTAACAAAGCAGGCTGTAATCATGTGTATGGATTAAACAAGCCATGTTGTCCGTAGGTTATAGAGGGTAGAACGTAGAACTATACTAACCCTTGTTTTGCAGGGTTCTTACCCAACTATTATGGTCACATGATTTTTATTGATTTTATGTGATTGGATCCCACGATAATTTTTTTCGTGGTTATTGTTATTTATTGGGTACCATGATTATTTTTCGTGATTGTAATAATTAACGTAGCATGTGAACTCCAATGGAGGCATAAGATCGATGTTTGTATGTTTCTTCGATTGTAATAGCATTCGACGGTCATTTGGAGATTGAAGATGGTAGATACAAAAGATACAAGTTGTTTGGCTCGCAACAAATTTTTTCCAGATTCGTAGGGTCTGATTGCAGGGCTATTTCGACCCAGTAAACGTTGGATTTAGAAAATCTGTTCTTCACAAAAGTTGTAGATAATTGAATTTCGAATCCAACCCAATTTGAATCACTTCATTTGGACGTCAGATGAAGAAGATATGGCCAAAATACTGAAGGCTGTGCAGTTTACGCGGGAATACATCAAATCCGAATTTTTTTGTCTAAGCACGGATGGATTTTGGTTTCCTTGATTGATTCAAACTATCTAAGTCTTCTACACAAGTATAGCAGAAGGATTTCAAGTTTGGAAGGACTCCTTATTGCTTAAGGATTTCAAGTTTGGAAGGATTCCTTGTTACTCAATGATTGCATCTTTGACTATAATAGTTGGGATGCATATTTTATTATGTTTCCTTATTTATGTTTATATATGTTTCTATGAGTGTTTGCATATGTGATAGTTTACCATATTGGGACAACATGGTAATATATGGCCTTTGACCTAGATCACGTTTTTTGCAAACTCAAAAATTTTGATACCCCCCACAAATTTTTTTTAAATAACTAAGTGGGAGAGGGAGTTTATTTTTATAAATCCCACGGTCTCCATTACTAGTATGTAGATGATGTAATTAATTTTGTGTGATGGTTTTAGAACCTTCCCCCCCATCGGGCAAAATTTATTATGGCCTCATCGGTACGGACTTCCTTAAAGGATAGGTCTATGATAATTGTTGTGTGAATTACTTCACCATCTGAGGTAATTCATAACGGAACAATGGGTCATGGGGCTAGGTAATGGTATACACTTAGCTGTAAATAATAGTATCCTCACCATCTGAGTCACTATTATTATTTATAGGACCGAAACTATATTGGCTATTTATTTTTACTGGCACGGTATAATGTCTAGATAGTAAAATTAAAAGGTTGTGCTTATCTACACGAATGATAAAGAGTAGAGACTTCCCATCGAGGCATGCTCTTCACGGTGTGTAGGGGTTGCCAATGTTTTTCTTTTAACATGTGGTAGAGGGAACCAATATTAAAATGAAATTCAAAATTTTTATTGCCCTTCATAATTGATTGTTATGTTATTTGGTTCTCAGATTAAAAAATGGGCTCTTTCAATCCTCTTGCCATTATTCTCAAAGAAAATAAACTTACGGAACCAAACTATGTTGACTGGAAAAGAAACTTGAATATTGTGTTAACTGCTGAGGGCCACAAATATGTGCTATCTACGGCGTGCCCTCCTATACCTGAAGAGAATGCCACAGAACAGGAAGCAAAGCCTTATAAAGATTGGGTTAAGGCTGATGAGATGGCGCGGTGTTATATTTTGGCTTCTATGTCGAATATATTGCAACATCAGCATCAAACTATGGAAATTGCTTCTGATATGATGCTGAACCTCAAAGAAATGTTTGGGGATCAAAATCGGGCAACAAGGCTAGTTGCTATGAAAGAATTGGTGAGCATCACCCATGTTGAAGGGACCCCAATTAGGGATCATGTTCTGAAGATGATAGCTCTTCTTAATGAACTAGAGATCCTTAGAGCTGAAATTGATGGGGAAACGCAGATCGATTTTGTTCTTAACTCACTGCAGTCTGAGAGTTTTAAGCAGTTTCGCCTGACTTATTCTATGAATAAAATGCATTTATCTTTGGCGGAACTTCTTAAGGAACTCCAAACAGCTAAGGGTCTTTTGGTTGGGAAGAAACCATCATCAGTGCTAGTGGCAGAGAAGACTTCTACTTCTAAGCCGAAAGGCAAGAAGAAGCATAATAAGTCTCAGAAAAAGGTTGTAGAGGCAGTTCATGCGCCTCAAGGTGGAGTGAAAAGGCCTACGGGCAAGTGTTTTCACTGCAAGCAAAAAGGACACTGGAAGAAGGAATGTCCGATTTTTCTCAATAAAGTGAACAAACAAGGTAAATCTTTTTCACTAGTTGTTGAATCATTTTAGTGGTGCCATCTACCAGTACCTGGTGTGTAGATACGGGAGCCACTAATCATGTTTGCAATTCATTGCAGGGGTTCCAGGAAACCAGAAGACTCAGTGATTGGGAGATTTATCTACATATGGGAAATGCTACAAGAGTGGCAGCAGTTGTAGTAGGAAATGTTTTTTTAAATTTTAGTAGTAATAGGAGTTTAATTTTGAGAGATTGTCTTTATGTTCCTACTATCAGAAGAAACTTGGTTTCAGTTTCTAAGTTAATAAAGGATGGATATTTGGTTTATTTTAGTGACTCTGTGGTTATTAAGTTAAATAAACGTTTTATCTGTTCTGGTTCATTGGTGGATGATCTCTACATTATTAATCCTATATTTTCTACAGTGCAACTGCATGAATTGAATAACACTAATAATTTGCCATGTATGAGAAAAGAGCCTTCTAAATTGAACCACACGTATCTTTGGCACTTACGTCTTGGTCATATTAATCTGAATAGGATTTCTAGACTGGTTAGAGATGAACCTTTAGGTTCATTAGAAGTTAAGGAACTTTCAGTCTGTGAATCCTAATTGGAAGGTAAGATGACCAAAAGGCCTTTTTCAGCAAAAGGATATAGAGCCAAAGAGCCGTTGGAATTAGTTCACTCTGATTTGTGTGGGCCTATGAATGTCCAAGCTAGAGGTGGTTTTGAGTACTTTGTCACTTTTATTGACGATTACTCAAGGTATGGATACATTTATTTGATGCACCGTAAGTCCGAATGCTTTGACAAATTCAGGGAGTATAGGGCGAAAACGGAAAAGCGTTTGGGTAAATGTCTCAAGACACTACGATCTGATCGTGGTGGTGAATACCTATTGGGAGAGTTTAGGGACTACTTGTCAGCTGAAGGGATTACATCCCAGTTGTCAGCTCCAGGTATGCCACAACAAAATGGTGTAGCAGAGAGGAGGAATAGGACTCTTATGGATATATGGTAAAATCAATGATGAGTTATTCAGATTTACCAATTTCGTTTTGGGGACATGCACTAGAAATAGCAGCGTATATTCTTAACTTGGTACCATCTAAGTCAGTACCATCTACACCCACAGAACTATGGACTGGGCGCAAACCTAGTCTGCAGCATGTTCGGGTTTGGGGTAGTCCAGCACATGTGCTGAATGGGAACACAGATAAATTGGAATCGAGAACGAAAGTTTGCTTGTTTGTAGGGTACCCTAGAGGAACGATAGGTGGTCTGTTTTATAGTCCTACGGATAAGAAGGTCATTGTTAGCACTAATGCCCGGTTCTTAGAAGAGGATTATGTGATAGACCACAAACCCAGAAGTAAAATTGTTCTAGAGGAATTGAGAGGAGAGAGACCGGCACAAACTTCTTTACCACCAATAGTGCAAGAGGAAATGCCACAAGAGACTTTTATAGAGGCACCTATTGACACACCGGTACCTCGTCGTAGTGGGAGGGTTACTGTTCCACCCAGTCGGTATACGTTGTTGGGAGAGTCTTTTGAAATGATCCCTGATGATCAACATGCCGAACCCTGTAACTACAATGAGGCACTTCAAGATAAAGATGTGGAACTTTGGCAAAAGGCTATGAAATCAGAGATGGAGTCTATGTACTCTAATCAGGTCTGGGATCTTGTAGAACCACCTGAAGGGATTAAATCCATTGGATGCAAGTGGATCTATAAGAACAAGAGAGGGGCGGACGGGAAGGTACATACCTTTAACGCTAAGCTTGTTGCGAAAGGGTATACTCAGAAAGAAGGGATCGACTATGAGGAAACTTTTTCATCAGTAGCCATGCTTAAGTCCATCCGGATTCTCTTATCCATTGCGGCTCATCTCGATTACGAGATTTGGCAAATGGATGTAAAGACCACGTTCCTTAATGAAAATCTGGATGAGTGTATCTATATGGTGCAACCAGATGGATTCATAGCAAAAGGTCAGCAGCACATGTTGTGCAAACTCAAAAAGTCTATTTATGGGCTTAAGCAGGCATCTAGATCTTGGAACATTCGTTTTGATCAAGCAATCAAGTCTTTTGGTTTTGATCAATGTCTGGATGAGTCATGTGTGTACAAGAAGCGCAACGAAAAAGTTGTAGTGTTTCTAGTACTATATGTCGATGATATCCTACTCATCGGAAACGATGTGGGAGTGTTATCTTCAGTGAAAGTGTGGTTATCCGGCCAATTCGAAATGAAGAACTTGGGAGAAGCTGGTCACATCCTAGGGATTAAGCTTATACGAGATCGCAAGAATAGGATGTTGGTCTTATCACAAGCTACTTAGATCGATGTCATTCTAGCCCGTTTTAGCATGCAAAATTCCAAGAAAAGGTTCCTCCCTTTTAGACATGGAATCAACCTATCCAAGGATCAGTGTCCTAAAACACCTGAAGAGATGGAGAAAATGAAGGCAGTTCCTTATGCCTCGGCAGTAGGAAGCCTTATGTATACTATGTTGTGTACTAGACTTGATATTTGCTTTGTCGTTGGCATGGTTAGCAGATTTCAGTCTAATTCAAGGCAAGAACATTGGACTGCAGTGAAACAAATACTCAAGTATCTGAAAAGAACTAGAGATCATATGTTGGTGTTCCAGTCAGATAGTCTGGTACCTCATGGGTACACAGACTCAGACTTTATGTTAGATATGGATTCCAGAAAGTCTACCTCAGGATATGTGTTTACCTTGGGAGGTGGAGCCATAAGTTGGAGGAGTATCAAACAATCTTGCATTGCTGATTCTACCATGGAGGCAGAGTATGTGGCAGCTTCTGAAGCAGCCAAGGAAGCTGTTTGGCTTAAAAACTTTTTGTTGGATCTGGAAGTGGTCCCTTCAGTACAATCAGCCATTACACTCTATTGTGACAATAGCAGTGCAGTTGCTAATTCGAAGGAGCCAAGGACTCATAAGAAGGGCAAACACACTGAGCGTAAGTATCATCTGATTCGAGAGATCGTACAGAGAGGTGATGTTGCTGTGACCAAGATTGCATCGGCGAATAACCTGGCAGATCCTTTTACAAAGAGCTTACTAGCCAAGACTTTTGAAAGTCACGTAGAGGGAATGAGAATGAGATGCATGGCAGTATGGTTTTGAGTCTTAGAGCAAGTTTATCAGATAATGTAAAATAGCTTTTTAGCTATTTTACCTAAGGAGAATAGAAAAAACAGGTTGTAGTAGAAGAGGTAAAAAGGGAGCTAAAATAGATTTCAAGAATTGGTTAAGTATTAATAGAGAACCACTGTTCATCAGGAATTCAATTTTATCTGATTATTTAATTGTCTCTCTCTCCCTTTCCCTTCCCCCCCCCCCCCCCCCCTTCATATTATAATAATAGGATAAAAGAAAAAGTTGAAAAAATGTGTATTTTAATAGAGAATAGGTTAAATAGATGGTGTTGGTGTAGTATTGAAAGAAATATGAGTAGGAAAAATGAAAAATGTGCACTATTCACAAGTTTTTTTAACTAAGTATTGGTAAACTTGCTCTTAGTAGGAGTTTGTTAGGAGATTATGTAAAAGTTATGTTTTTATATGATGAATTAATATTTAATTATTAATCAGTTTTATCCATTTTTGATGAGAATCTTTTATGGGTAATATTTGCATAATATTTTTGTATGTTGTGCATGTGTGTCTTTTATTTTACAAAGTAGATGATCCGGTGTGTAGAGTTCGGCTTACACACAGAAGATCAGATCATCGGTTCTTGTGAAATATAAGATATGGTTCACAGTCTTAGATGGAACTGGACACACCATCGGTAGGACTGTAGTACAATGTTTAGTAGGTCTGTCTTGACTACAGAGAATGATCTAGTTCTAACTCATTGTGCTAGTACACTTTGTGTGTATTGAACGGGACCGTATTTAGGTAATTGCCTTTATACTAACTTTATAAGACAATTGGAACCTCATGGTTATTATGAATGCTTATGCTCTTAATCCAAAATTAATTATTAGAGGTGTATATTTAATGTTGTTAACTTTGATTCATTAACGAGTGAGATCTTTATACGGTCAATAGTCTCGGTGAGTTGGGTAGCAACATTATGTATATGACAACTATTAATTATTGATGGAATCCACGTCCCAGTAGGGATTGATGATACCCCTTGAGTAAGCTTATAAGTTTCGATTATGTCAAACCCTGCAGGTGGATATTTGTATCTGACATATCGAATAAGTTAAGCGGATAGCCTCAAGTTAAGATGTTGATTAAGTGGCAGATTGTTAGTAATTTAATTTAATCAACGGGTATCTATAATCTTAACGTGGGGAGACTAATAAGTATTTAATATCATGGAGCTCGTAATATAATTGAGATAAGGACGGGAGTGCAATTATAATTCTGTGGTGTGGTGAATTATAATTAGTTAAATAAGAAATAGAATCCTGGTAGGATTAGTTTTTCTTATTTACATGGAGAGCCTAGACTTATTACTCCTTAGGTCTCTATCGTAGCCCTATATATACACGTTATGCTCTCTAGGTCAGATTGATGTTTTTCTATTGTTCAGTAAATAGAGGCAGGCTTAGAGAGAGCAAATAGATCACGAAAGAGTCCACACTTGGTTCGTATTCTAGACGTGCAGGGAATACGATAAAAGATCGTAAGGTACAGTCAAGCAGTATTCGTGGTTTATAGCAAGGCGTGCTATAACAAGTTCAACCAGCGTTCGTGTCGTAGGGAGTTGAGGTAGAACCCTAATTCGGCTTTATAGGGTTTTACAATTCTTATTGTCTAATCTGTACGCGTCATTACTGAGTCTTGGAAATTTAGTTTCTCAACACCAGTTAGATTAAAAAGTGATAGTTTAAGGGGGTAAAGTGATAAAAAAAGATTGATAGCTCAAGAGGGCGTATTGTAAATTACTCTAGAAAGTAAGAAAACTATTTGAGGAAATGCACAGATAATTATTAAATTCTTTTGGAAATTGATATTCATACTCTTTTTTTATTCACACTATTTTTTTTTAGTGTTGAAAGTGTATTTATTTATTTATTTGTTACAAGACCAAAAAAATAAGTATAAATAACAAAAAAATGAGTGTGAATATCAATTCTCATTCTTTTGTTGGGAAGTATACAAGTATTTTATTATAGTCGTTTTTGTTGAAAACAAAAAAAGTCGTGTGGACTTGAAGGTCCTTCCTCCTCCTTTTTTTCTTTATTTTTTTATCAAACTGGCACAGATAAAAGCAAGGAATATTTAAATATCCATCCTCTTTTTTCATGCTATGTAAGAATTCATCCCCCCCATTTTTTCATGCTTATGTTTTCATCATTGCAATATGTAAATTACCTTTATTACCCTTTATTCTATTTTATATACATATATTAAATATACATACATTTACACATTTATAAGGGGGATAAAAACTGTTTCCTAAACCTGTGGGAAACAGATGGGTTGAATATGGAAGTATCTATGGAATTAGGTAAGATATAATAGGGGAAGAGATGAGGATTTTCAAAATTTCAAATTTCCAACAAAGAAAATCCCACTGATTTCTCGTTCCATTTATATTCCACAAACCAGATGGCCAAAGCCCTGTTCATCATGAATCGTTCTGGTGATTCCACCGTGCAACATGTATCGAATATGTACATGAACATTTCAGCATTATCCATCATTGCAGAATATTGTTAACCATGTTACCTACATGGTAAATTAACCATGTTACCTACAAGTTTTGGTGGCATATTAACCATGAAACGTTGGCCAATACATGCCCATATCTCAAATGCCACTAATCAAATTAATACATTTTAAATGTCAATCAAAATAGTTGTGAAACAACTACACAAAACCACATGCACATATTATATTATACTAATTGAAAAGTATCCATCCATAAGTTAATGGAGACTCCAGTTAGGTACATGCAAAATATCAAAATAACATCCAGACTTGCCCGATACGCTGTCTCACATATTTCTCCCTTATTTTCATCTCGAGGTTTCCTTGAACGAGGCTGTTTTGCCTTAACCCCTCGTGCTACACTCTCAGATCTTGTGCGTCTCTTGAGGACCCTTCCACGTCAAGATTTTCTTGTGTTCTTGTACCTTTACTACTTCTCTAAACTATCTTCGAAGAAGGCGTATCCTCAACTATTGCATCATCTAGAGCCACTTTTCTTTGTTCCAATCTAGCTCCATTTTCCACATCACGAGATAGCCACTTTTCTTTGTTTCAACCTAGCTCCATTTTCCACATCACGAGGCGTAACTCCTGCGATGATGATAAATAAACCATTATTTCAGAAGAAGCATGGAATATTCCGTGACTAATCACGACCATTTCATGACCTCTCAATACTGGACAATTTATGAAACATGAATAATTTACCATCAAAACTAGTATTGGCTATTGTTTCATGTTCAGTTGACAAAATTTTGCACGATTTGAATAAGTTAAATTGTTCATGGAAGTATTCGGTTCATGTAAAACGATCAAATCAGAACCGTTCTTGCTGAAAATGCCTTATGATTTCATCAATTATTTGCAACAAAAATGTTCTGCCAATATTTTAGCAATAATTGATTACTTTGGCCAACCAGACATGATACGCTGACCATGATAAAGTGACCATGTTTAAGTAAACACTAACAAATAATTATTGGCTAGTTTCAAATAGACTGGTCTTGGCTAATGGCAAATTTATCACCTACTAGCATCACTGGACAATGAATTCAGGTTGTCAAATTTACTTCACGGTTGACCATTACAACATGATAACTTGACCCCATATTTGCATGCCTTATTCATTGACCAAGTTAGCCAACCAAACGACAAAAATTCATATTTCCCACTGATCTTGTTTCAACATACATGGCTGAATTACCATCAAAACAAGAAATAACATTACATAATCAAACCGTTACATGGTTAAATTACCATAACGATTACAACGTTACATTACCATTCCTAAAATAACTTCGATCCGATTTTAAAAACACATGACATAAACAATTTTAGGATATATTACCGCTCCTAATCTAGCTTCGATCCGAGTTTTCTTCATTGTTCAAATTGGCCAACCAGACAACAAAAAGTCATTTCTTCCATGTAGTTTGTTTCACGGAACATGGTTAAATTACAACAAAAAAAAAACACATACTCAATCCTTTAAATGGTTAAATTACCAAGACAATACATGGTAACATTACCATACCAATTAGGACAATAGATTACTGTTAACATTGAAATCATGGAATGCGACTCGCACGCTAAAGGATAAAGAATATATCATAGTAGGTTGTTTTTTTTATATCGGCTTCAATCTTAATTAGGAACACGAAATCATGAAATTATGAATATCGGCTTCAAGCTTAATTAGGAACACAAAATCATGAATTGATGAATATCGGCTTCAATCTCAGTGAACACGGCCAATTAGCCAACTGATTCATGCCTTATTGTGACACACAACAACAAATTTAGCACAATGGGCATAAAAAAATCAGTTCTATAAGCGTAACCTAGCTCCAACTAGACAAACCAAACAAAACAACCGAAGAACAAAAGGGGATTTGAGGGATATACTTACGAAATCTGGTCATGTTGGTTTTGTCACCTTCTTCTCTGCCGGTTTCTTCAACCACGTACGACTTGATTGATTTTTTCCGTCGCGAATTTTTCCGGTTAAAACCTCGTTCGAAAAGGACGGGGGAGTTCATTCGCCGTTGGGACACCGCTAGTATTTAGAAAAAATGGAGGACAGACGAGATTGGGTTCTCCGACTGGTTTGGATTTATACCAACTAGGGTTTTTCAAAAACTTGCAGCCCCAAATTCGAATGTATTGTTTTCGTTTAGGATGGATATGTCGATTGATATCAATCACGACAATCTCGGGACGAGGACGCGAGGATTTCGCAGAACTGCTTCCCAGAAGAAACGAAAATCTCCCGAGGACGAAAAGATTTAGGATCTCGTCCCCAAATTCAAGTCTCTCTATATATAATATATATAATAGGTAAAACAACTAAAAAAGGGCAGAAGCGGCATAATAACTAAGAGGATGATGGAATCATAAATAGCTGTAAATGGGAGGACGAAATCATAAATCTGGTAGGCTTCTAGGATGAATAATTAAGCTTCCCTAAAAGCAAGGGTCCTTCTGTCTACCACCATATCACTCTCCACAGGGATTTCTTTTTCTATTAGACTGAAGTTTACCTAAATAACCTCAGTTGACACTTCAATCTTCATAGCATATACATGGGTAGTATTCCCCTTTCGTAGGAGGGTTGTGTCCCGAATTTTGTCTTGTTTGCGTTGACTTTCTCATCTTATATCTGCGAGCTAGGTAATAAATCAAGTAGCGCATAAGTTTATTCAAACACTGAGATATCAATAAAATTTCTAAGATTGGAATTTCTTACGAAGAGTCCTTAATTATGATATCGTGTTACATGAATAGCGCCCATGTTGCGAGGGGTCAATCATATCAAAATCGAACTCGATAATAATTTAAACAAAATTATTCATTTTGTTAGGCTGGTTAAAACAACTCATGCAAAAGCCCTACAATCTGAGCATATTTCTTGTTCATTTTTATTCCAAACTCAAAGTTACTGTTCAAATTCTTTTAAGACGTGTCATCCTAGGTATTGAAATCGAGCAGCTGCGAGATTATGAGAATCTCATTTTTTGTTGAGAATTTGTGTTGCAGAATCCCAAAAGCTACCTAAACTCTGCTTTGAAATTTTGAGAATTTCTTTCATTTTTCAGGTTCTCAAAATTTATAAATTCTAAAAATCAGTTATGTAAAATTTTTGACAAACATTCTAACCTAATTTTAAGAAACTATAATTTAAAAATCTGTCAAAATAATTTTTCGCAAACACCCTCTTTATTCTAGTACCGATAAGTGTCTAATTGACTTTCATTAGTGTAAATAACATCTATATAGCTTCACCCTTGCTTACAACTGCTCATGCACTCGCATGATGTGACTTATGGTGTTTTGGCTTAACAATTTAAAATATTTTTTTTGTTTTTATTCAATTTTTTTGCATTTGTTAATTTTGCATTAATGGTTTGTCTCGAAAAAAGAAGTCCAAAAAAACTAAAAAGTTATGATTAAAACCTTAAAAAGTTCATCAAAGATGAAAAAATATATATCAAGATTGACGGAATTATTATTGCCTTTTTTAATTTTTTATTAATCCAAAAAAATTAACGCAAAATTGATAGAGGTAAAAAAAAATTAAGGCGAACAAAGATTTTTACAAATTATCCAAGGAAAATCTCAGAAAGTCTTTTTTTTTCTTAGATATTTTTAAATATATTTGTGTAAAAATCATAATTTTTCACTTTTTTGATTTTTGTCGTCAAGACAAACCAATAATACATAAAAATTTGGTGCAAAACTAACAAACGTGAGTTATGGTCCACAACTTGGTGTGTGAAAACACCCCTAAGTCAAAACAAAAACTCAGCTCACAACAATTCGATCACAACTAAAAAACACCTTCCATAATCTCTCGCATACATGTAGAGCTCACACCGGGTTGTTATGGGACCCAGGGTTCTGTAGTGCACCCACCGCACTACATGTGTAGTGTGGTCAATCCGGCTGTCCATCTCGGCAATGGACAGCTAGGATTTTAATCCGAACAATGAACGACTATAATTTATAAGAGCTCGAATTAAATCTGAGCCGTTCGTACTAAAATGAATAGCCGAATTAACCGCACTATACAGTATAGTGCAATAGGTGCCCTACAACTTCTTCCATTCCCTTCCGTTGTTGTGTACGTAGTCGGTAGAAATTTCCACAGCATGCGGGCATCCCACGGCACGGAACCTGAATCCCTGATCAATGTTCCCAAAAGGGTCATTTTCGTCATTGTGCCATCCGTTTCCCCCCGTGCCACTTTTCTCTTTAAACCATGTCCGCGAGCTGCAGCTTTTTCAGATATCCAAATGGGAAAATTGCCCACAGGCAGTGCGGACCGGAAAATATCACCAGTTTCATGGTCTGAAGTTTCCAAATTACCAAGACATGGCACCTGGAAGCAATATTACCAATACATGGTGTGGGGGGCTGATTTCACCGTGCCTTTCCCTCTCGAGCCCCTTTTCTGGAATCTGTGGGACTATTGAAATCTTTGTATACCTGCAGAACCGGAGGGGGGTGTTCCTCCGGGAAGATACTCCGACGGACTAGTCAGTAAGTGGAGAAAGGAGAAGCTTAGCAAGAAGGTTATGGAAAGATTGAGCTAGAGAGAGAGAGAGAGAGAGAGAGAGAGAGATGTTTTTCCTTCCTTTTTTCTTAGACCCCTTCCCATGAGGGGATGGTCTTGTATTTATAGTCAGAGATGTTGAGTGTTGCACAGGCTGGCTTTTCAACCCACGTGGTGTGCTACGTTCGGATGACGTCACATGTCAGTGTATTTACTAGACATCACTTCTCTGTAGGTTGCAGAGCTGCGTTTGTCAGTGTCAGAGAAGTCACATCATATAGAGATGTCATTTCAATTGTCAGAGATGACAACCCAAATATCAGTGGAAGCTTCTAGAAGATTCCACTGAAGCGATGTCCGAACAAACTTACTCCCGAGTGAATTAAACCAATTTGATACCGAACGATAGAAACTTTATCCGAACATAGTTATCACCGAACATTTGAACAAATTACTGAAGGAGACCTTACCTTCATACCCCTCGGATAATTCCACGTTCGGCGAAGAGTATAAAGACCTCCTTATCTTTCAGGAAATGGCCACATCCACCATACCAACTCACGTGTAAATCCACAGATGAACTGAGACAACTACGTGGTGAGCTCAGGCAGGCGCGACCCATTTGGACTTGCCTATTCCTCGGATATTTCGGCCCACTACAATAGCCCCTCTACTTCTTCTACATTCCTTCGGAAGTGAAGGAGAATTAGAATAAAACGGCCGAACAAACGTATCTCCGAGGGGATCGCGGCTTGTTGAATAGTTAAAGAAAGACAAACAAAAATAAAAAGCTTGCCTGGGCTCACTGTATATTCCTCTGATCTGTATTTAATGCATCTGTAACCGCCGTTTGGGAGAACGCCACACGTCATGATCTTACTGGGTGGCGATACAGCACGTTTTATGACATGACAGGTGTCAGCTATCGAACGGCACATCAATCTCCCGCTCCAATCCAACGGCCGGGGTTCAATACCGCTTCGAATTCCGCACTTAGTATAAAAAGACGGGGGATGGAAAGAGAAAATCAGTTTTTCCCCCCATCCTCAATCATTTTCCCTGTTCAAGCGACGTTCGAAACCAGAAATCGCCAGAAATCTACAGATTTGAAGGATTTGATCAGAGATTTTTCTCAATTTTTCAGGTATTTCTCGAGTTCTAACACTTGTTGATGCATTTTGGTTATTTTCGAATGCCTCTAGCCCCCTTAAAGTTGGCTTTTTTCTTTCTCGCTTTGACTGAAATAGTCGCCTAATCTCCCACATGTTCATGTGTTCTTCCGAACACGAGGGTACCTCTAAGCATGAGTTTTTGGCAAAGGAATACTCATTAAGAAGCTTGATAATACGTATTAAGCCTCTTAACCACTGGTTTCTTCATTGGAGACATGTAGGGTTCCCAATCATTTCCTTGAGCGGTAGGGAATCCCTTCTTCAGAATTGATGCCGAAGGGGTGATCGTTCGGGAAGTAACTGAGTAGACTAAAGATATCTCAGAATAACATAGAACACCGGACATAGGCACTTGACTCATGGCCATGCAAATCGCTAACGGTCTTATCCCATGCACTTGTTTGTTTCTAGGTATGGAGTCCTCGAAATCAACCTCGTCGGGTGAATCTTATCAATCGGTCAATACCGGAGCGTCGGACTTCAGTAGAGTTGATCCTAAATTAGCCGAAGTAATCAGAGACTTCGCCGGGAGCTATCGAACGGGGTCGAGCGGTGGGGTTCCCGAAGGAGTAGAAGGGATCGACTATCCCGCCAAGGTAGTTCTCCTCCGAACAATGGGGCCAGACCCCAATATAATAGATATAGACGAGGAATCGTCTGATAGAGAACTTCCACACGACGAAGTGGAAGAGGAAGAAGACGCTGAGGGAGCAGACGAAGCTGAATCCGAAAGAGAAACTCCTGTTGCTTCGTCAAGCCGAACGAACGAGGAAACCGGCGTTGTCAGAGAGTCTTCGTCGCAAGCTCCAAGGGTGAAGAGGAAAATTGTTCAGTTGGATCTCGACGTAATTCCCGATCGAACGGGGAGGGATCCCTGCCCTTATTTGGAATGCTTCCAAGACGAGAAGAGCTTAAACCTTTTTCGAGCAATTTACGACATTCCTGACGACGTTGTTATCACGCCGGTCCGGGGCTCCCGAATAAGATATAGTGACGAACACATCACCGTACCCTTGATGGCGATTACAGAAGGGGGTCTTCGGTTCCCGATGCATAAGTCCTGAGAGAGATCCTTCACCGCTTCAACCTCACTCCATGCCAGTTGAGTGTGAACTCTTACCGTATAATTCACTCGGTAATCAAGCTTGCTGAGGTAAAGATGTTCAGACTCGAGGCCTACCACTTTTTTGAAAATTACATGATGTCGCAAAACGTTAGGTATTCCCGATACTACCTGTGCTCCCGAAGGAAGATTGAAAAAATCATTCCCGAGGGTATGTACGACTCAGAGAAATGGGCCTCTGATTACGTTGAGGTTCGGGGAAATTTCCAATTCCCCGAACTAGAGTACGGAAAGTTCGAAATCGCCACACGAAGGGGGTCTTCGAGTAAGAACAGTTATTCATCATCTTGGTGCTATTTCTACTGTTGTTCTTATTATACTTATATCTATTGTTTTTGCTGTGCTTTTCTTCGGCAGATACTACCAAGCTCAACAAAATTCTCTTAAGGGCGGCAAGGGGCTGTGGTCTAGCTGATTCTCTCCTTACCATTCCAGCGGAGGAAAGGGATGCCCCAACAATTCTTAGGTATAAAGCTACGTACGGGGGTCATATCCGACGAAAAGTGACCGACGAGCGTGTGCAAGCTTCTGAAGTTAGCTCCGAGGACATTCCAGAGGAACTTCTTCCGAGCCCTGATAAACCTCTCCGAGGAACAATCCGCTTACCCACCGAAGAAGAGCCTTTTCGTGACCAAGAAGAGATGCCTCCCAGGAGTATCAAGGCCGTTCTCCAAAAGAAGTTAGAGGAAAAGGAGAAGGAAAAGGCCGAGCTTAGGAGGGCTGGAGCTCCGGGTGCTTCGGGCTCCAAACCAAGCAAGAAACCCCCCTCCCCCCCCCCCCCCCCTCTAAAAAGCGCCCTCTGAACACCCCTTTTTCCCCGAAGGATCCACTCGCGAGCAAAAAGACCAAAACAACTCCGAAGGGGAAGAGCCAGGAGGTAGAGCTACCGAAGGGGATGCAGGGGGAGGGAGAGAAAGAAAGGATAGAGCTGTCCTCGGACCTCGACACCCCGTGGGTGCCTAACTTTGTCACCCCGAGCAAGAAACAAGTTTTAAAATCAGACAGCCTGAAGGAGAACCCCTCCCTGGCTTTTACTCTCCACTCTGGGCTAGCCTTACCGAGGGATATACAGAGCCCCCCGTCTCTAAAAGCAGCCTTAAGCGAGTATTACTTTCATGTTGGAAGAGTAAGTAGATTTCTCGTACTTGCAATGATTTTTTGTACACTCGCCCTAGTTTCCCTGGATAATTTTCATTTTGCTTTGACTGCAGGCCATCTAGTCCATCATGAGTGCCCAGTGTTATCTCACTGAACATGACAAGAAGTCCAGACTGCTGAAGCAATCGATTGAGTATAACAAAAGCGTTGCAGAGGACTACAAGAAGAGCTTGGATCAATCCGAGCTTGTGCGTCAAGGCCAGGAAGTTCAGATTTCAAATCTGAATGACCTGATAAAGGGACTCCAGGATTCGGTCGAGCGTACAAGGGCCGAAGGAAAAGAAGAGGGCCTATCTAAAGGAAGAGCCTTTGGGCGGGAGGAGATGAAGAAAGAGATGGAGAAGAAGCTGCAGGAGCAGTATGATAAGGGGTACGACAAGGGGTACGCCCAAGTCGAGGAGGACGTGGCTGATCAAATTATTGAAGTTCAAGCTGAGATTAAGGAAGGTCAGCACAAGGAAAGCTTCATGCTCGGGTATAACAGGGGTTTCGACGACGCAGGAGTTGAGCCTGACAACGAAAGGAGGACTTTGGTGGAAGTACCTCCCCTCCCCCCTGCCGAAGCTGAAGCAGAAGAGACAACAGTTGACGTTGCCGACTCTACCACCGTACCAGCCCCTACAGATGCTCCTGCAACAAGTTGAATTTTGTCTAGTTTAGCTTGAATGGCTTTCCCCTATTTTTTTTTTTTTTAATATGGTTGGCACCGAACAATTGGAGCCTTGCCGAACCATGGGATGTAATTAAAAAAGGTTTTTGGATGGCGCCGAAAGGTTTACGACCGCCATACCTTGGTGAATGATGACTTTTATAAAAAAATTGCAAATCTCTTTAGTTTTAACTCCTTTCGGTATATGTCTTTACTGTGAAAAATCTGCCAAGTCTTTTTGTTCGGATTGGATTCAAGTGTGTGTAGCCAGGTATAAGCCCCCTGTCTTAGTGGATGGTCATAGTGTAAAAATGAGAATCTAGTAAGGCAAACAAATGGGTACACAATAAAATCATCAGGCATCAATACTGAAAGTGCGAGTGGTCCATCCGAAGGAGAAGACTTGGGCTACGAGAAGCTCACCCGAGCATACTTTGTATCAATGGCTTTGAGAATTTCCTCCGAATAAACAAACCATCGTGGGCTACGAGAATTTCGCCCGAACATACAAACCATCGTGGGCTAAGAGAATTTCGCCCGAACATACAAACCAACGTGGGCTACGGGAATTTCGCCCGAACAAACAAACCATCGTGGGCTACGAGAATTTCCCCCGAACATAAAAACCAACGTGGGCTACGAGAATTTTGCCCGAACATAAAAACCAACGTGGGCTACGAGAATTTCGCCCGAACATACAAAGTATTAGCACAATCGAAGGCATATGGAATACAAAGGCCGGGCCTCAAAGGCGAGAACCTGGGCTAGGTAGAATGCTTAACTAAAGTGACGCCGAGAAGAACAAAGAAAAATCAATGTTATTCACAACATGCCCAAAAAGATACATTCCGACAAAAGCGATGAAAAAGCGAGAAAGATACAGAAGTAAAAGGGAAAGAATGGCAGGGAAGCTATCCGTGGAACTTCTTAAGTTTTTGGGCATTCCACGGGTTGGCAATTGGCGTTCCATCCATCTCGGCAAGTTTATAAACGCCATGGCCAATTTTTGTTGCCACCCGGTAAGGACCTTCATAGGGATCCTTGAGCTTGGTGAGTTTTGCCGCCTCGGTAACCATGCGGAGAACCAAATCCCCAACGTTGAAGGGCCGAGCCCGGACATTCTTGTTATATCCCCGAGCAACTTCCTGCTAATACGCTGCATGCCGAAGGTTTGCGTTATCCCGTAATTCTTCGGCAAAATCCAACTCGGAACTGACGAGGGCATTGTTAACCACGGGGTTAAAGTTTTCCGTGCGGACCGTAGGAATCAGCGTGGATAGGGGGAGTACGGCCTCCATGCCATAAGCCATGGAGAATTGGATGCGGCCAGTGGATCGCCGAGGAGTAGTACGGTAGGCCCATAAAATGTGCGGGAGTTCTTCCACCCATCTGCCGAGCTTGCGATCTAAACGACGCTTGAGCCCCCGAGTGATAGTCTTATTTAAGGCTTCGGCTTGTCCATTCCCCTGAGGATACGCCACAGATGAATTGTGAATAGTGATGTGGCATTTTTGATAGAAAACCTTGATGGCAACAGCAACAAATTGAGAGCTGTTGTCGGAAAGGATGGCATACGGTACGCCGAACCGGGAAATGATGTGCTTCCAAATGAAACGCTCAACATCTCCTGCCGTTGTCTTGACCAATGGGGAAGCCTCCACCTATTTGGTGAACAAGTCGGTAGCCGTGAGCAGGTACTCAAATCCTTCAGGTGCCTTCGGCATTTTTTCGACAATATCAAAAGCCCAGACCGCAAACGGCCACGGACTGGTGATCATTTTGAGAGGAAAGGCAGATTGGTGGATGAGAGTAGCTTGCTTCTGACACTGAACACAGCGTTTCACGTATTCTTCCGACTGCTTGACCATCTTTGGCCACCAGTAACCTTGCGTCACCGCCCGTTGAGCCATAGTGCGTCCACCCGAGTGTGCCCCACAGCTTCCAGATGAAGCTCGTCCAAAACGCTTTGCACTTGATCTTCGTGAACGACTCGCAGGTCAGGCCCAGTTAAGGTTCTTCGGTAAAGGTTATTGCTCGGATCCAAAAAGTAATTTGCTGCTCGGCAACAGATCTTGTGGGCCTCTCTTCTATTGGTCGGAAGGATTTGATCCTTTAAATACGCAACTATGGGGTCCATCTGGCTTGGACCGAACGTGATCGCTGCCACTGGTCGGAAAGCAGACTCGAAACTAAGAGATTCTACTTCACCAAACACGATGGTGCGATGACCCAAAGTCTTGTATACCGAAGCTAATCCAGCGAGGGCGTCAGCATGCGCGTTGTGCTCCCGGGAGATCCATTCCACTTCAACACGGCCAAATCGTTTGAACAAGGCCAGCACATGGCTAACATAAGCGTTCATGCGCTGGTTTTTTGCCTGATAATTGTCATTTAAATGGCCGACAATTAGCTGAAAGTTGCAAAAAATGTGGACTGAATCCGCGTCGAGCCGAAGGGCGAGTTGTAAACTGGCGATGAGGGCTTCATATTCTACTTCGTTATTAGTCGCCGGATACCCAATGGAAATGACATTTTCGTGCACCATTCCACTAGGGGAAACGAGCACAACGCCTGCCCCTGCTCCATTGATATTTGAGGCTCTGTCGACCGTCATGCGCCACGCGTCACCCGAGAAGAGCTTCCATTCCCTTTTGGGTTTTTTGACACCCATAGTATACCGAGCACGTAAGGGCCCGTCATTAGGTGCGAGCCGGTCTTCCATAACATCTTCTTCGGAAATTCGAGCTTCTTTCGCAGCAACGGCTAATTTATTGGCTTCGTCGTGCAGAGCCTAATATAACGGCTAATATATTCTTTTAGGGACTGCAGAGCCTCTGCACGCTCTTTAGTCCACACAAACCGCCGTCGACTTGTCTTGATGGCTTGGAAGAATGGACGACAAAGGTCTCCCGAGCGTCGAATAAAACGATTCAAGGTGGCCCCCATTCCGGTAAGACATTGTACTTCCTTGATTGTTGTTGGAGCTCGGAGGTTTTGCACGGCCGTAAGCTGGATTGGGTCGGCTTCGATTCCTCAACGGCTCACCATCTAACCAAGGAACTTGCCGGAACTAACGCCGAACGCACATTTTTCCGCGTTAAGGCGTAGTTTTTGCCATTTTAGAACGGCAAAAACTTCGCCCAAATCCCGAAGGTGGTCCCGAGCGAATTTACTTTTACATACCAAGTCATCGATGTAGGCCTCCAATATTCGCCCGAGCATCCCGGGGAACATCCTGGTTATAGTGCGCTGAAAAGTAGCCCCTGCATTCTTCAAGCCGAACGGAACAACCTTGTAGCAGTAGGTTCCCCGAGGAGATATGAAAGCGGTCTTCTCTTGGTCTTCCTCCGCCAGAGCAATCTGATGATAACCCCGATACGCATCCATGAAGCTCATCCGCTCACATCCCGCTGTAGCATCCACCAGCTGTTCTATCTGAGGGAGCGGGAAACGATCCATCGGGCACGCATCGTTGAGGTTCGTGTAATTGATGCAAACCCTTAACTTCCCATTTTTCTTTGGCACTACGACAGGATTGGCGAGCCAAGTTGGATATAAAACCTCTCGAATTGCTCCAGCTGCCAACAGTTGATCTACCTCCGTCATAACTGCTTCCACATGTGTCACCGCCGAACGTCGAACCTTTTGCACCACTGGCTTCCTGTTCGGGTCAACGTTCAACGAATGTGATGCAAACGAAGGATCCACGCCTGGCATTTCCTGCGGAGTCCAAGCAAATACTTCGATATTCCTCATAAGAAAGTCAAACAGTTCCCACCGCTTGGTTTCGCTCAAAGAGCTGCCAATTAGGAAGTATCGCTCTCCGTCTTCGGTGATCGGCATTTTGACAAGTTCCTCCGTTGACCTCTGCTCGGCGGGCAATCCCACATCGTCAAGCATTGGGACGTCAGCCGACTCAACACACTGTACCTCCAAGCAAGCTTTGTTGGTAACTGTTCTGATGTAGCATTTTTTTTGATTGCACCTGATCTCCTCGGAGGGTTTCCTGTCTTCCATTCCACCCTACGAATTTCATAACTTGGTGAAAAGTGGAAGCGACCGCCTGCATCTCGTGAAGCCAAGCCCGTTCGAGGATGACGTTATAGAGGCTCGGCGAATTTACCACCACGAATTCCACATCAACGACTCGGGAACCTGCCCACACGGCTAAGGTTACCAAGCCGAGTGGCCAGACCGGAGCACCAGTGAAGCTCACCAGGGGAGTCGATGCCATTCAGAGCTGCGTAGGAAGGAGTTCGAGGCTTTTGAAAGTCGAGAAAACATTACGTCAACCGAACTTCCTTGATCAATCAACACTCGCTGGACAATTGATTTGTCTATTGCCAGGGTAACAACGAGAGCATCTGTGTGAGGGAGTTGGACTCCTTTCAAATCTTCGAATGTAAAGGTTATCGGCCCATTACAGTTTGGATCCTCCCATTTGCGTTTAGCCGAAGCACCAATATTACAAACCGAGAGAGCGGTGACAGCTCTATCGATCTCGGATTGTAGCTCGGGAATTCTTTCTTTGGATACGAGGCCTTGAATAACGCTCACTAGGTTTTCGATGCGCGGTGGTGGAGGCGGCAGCGGGTTTTTCCTAGTATCGATCCATGGATTGAGATGCCCGGCAGCGGTAAGTTCTTCCAGATATTTTTTGAATGGCCTACATTGAGTAGTGTAGTGTCCTCGTTCCTTATGAAAGGTACACATCCCAGGGGCACTCCCTGCGGTTCCTAAGAACCTCGTGGGCCAAACAAAAAATGGTAATTTGCCAATAACATTTAAGAGTTTGTAAATTGGTACCGTGAATGCGGTATGTTCGGCAACATATTCATCAGGTCGTGGCTCCCGCTTGTCTTGCCGCAATGACTGCTGCTCATTCTTGTTACTTTGCATGCTCCTAGAAGTTTGATTTTCCCTTATGTTGGCGACCTGTTTCTTGACAGCCGGAGACATTTTAGAAGAGTCTTAAATTTTTGGAACTTTTCGCTCGGCAATTGCCTCCTCGTGAACACAGTCTTTTTCGATAATCGTCATCAGTTCTCCCATGGTCTTCGGTGGGTTTCGTGAGAGATCACGAAACATTGCCGAAGATGGATCCAACCCATTCATGAATGACTCGGCCGCAACACCTTGATCACAGTCGGGTATCAAGTTGTACACCTCCCAATATCATTTCGTATAAAGCCGAAGGGTTTCTCCCACCGCTCTTTTCATGTTCACAAGCATGGACAATGTCTTCGGCTGGACGTTACTCGTCACAAATCGTTTTGTAAATTTTAATTCTAACTCGTTGAAGCACGTAATTGACTTGGGCTTCAACTGATTGTACCAGAGCATGATTGGCTCACTCAGCGTAAGGGGAAAAATCTTACACATGAGCGCGTCAGAGAAATTGTGCAAGCTCATGGTTTGTCTAAAGCGGCAAACGAACGCGACTGGGTCCTCCTTTGCTTCATATCGCTTTAGCTTCGGCATAGTGAATTGCTCGGGCGGCCTTTCTTGTCGAATTGAATCAATGAACGGGGAAGCCTTTGCCTTTCCGAGCTTCGAATTATCTTTGGGAGTGGGATTCGGTCGAACAACAGGAGGTACTGAAACACCTGGTTTGGGCATCCTCATGCGCTCTTTGGGATGATGTCGTGGACGCTCGCTTTCCCCCTGGTGTTGATGACGTCATTCTTCCGAATGTCTTTGGGCTTCTCTTCTAGAGCCCGGTGGGTGTTCGTTGAGCGGAACGGCATCTTTGTCGATGGGTCGATAAACAGTCGGCAAACCCGTGTACTGATCATATAAGACTATTGTATTATCCTGCCTTACATGGCGTTCCTTGCTAATTGCTCCTTAGTGATCCTTAGAATGGACCGAACGCCGTTCCTCATGATGGCGTTCGAAATTTGATCTCGAGCGTTCGGATCGTCCCTGATATTCCCCAGTCTGGGTATACCGCGGTGGGTGATTCAAGTTCATGAGCTGCTTCCCTTTCGTTGATTCCACATCTTGCCGTGGGAGGCGGCACGTTGGGCTTGATAACGCCGCCCTATTGGTGCCAGCTGTAGAGCTCATAGCCGACGACCTTGAGCTTTCGGCGTAGATGACACTCGCAAGCCTGGGGCGCGTAGCCATAGGGATTTGACGTTCAGTTTCGAGGCGCTCGAACACGTTGCGTCGTTCGGATGGTATAAGCTCGGTTGTCTTTGTTGCTCGGGACATCCTGCTTCTTTTTCGTGGCTTCTTCGGCTGACTAGGTTCGGCGTGATGGATGTGATTTGGCGTAGCGACCACACCATCATCCCGATCCTCTAATCGTTGTTGGAGCATGGATATAACCGCCGCCTGGCGTTTTTGCTCCGCCAAGGCGATGTCCAACTCGGTTCGAGGAAAAAAAAGTTGGCGAGAAACCGGAGGAACCGTCCTAGTGGTTTGACTGGGTTCAAGATTGATAGAGCCGAACCCAGCCAAACCAAGAGTGAAGTTCTTTGGGCCCGGCGGTGGAAGTCGATGTGCCATTTGTTCCGTATTGGGGAAGAGAAGTGAAAGAACACGATCTAGAGCGATATCAATTCCACTGTTTACTTAAGAAGAGCAAACGAATGCGCTCTTGAAACCCGCGTCCCCAACAGAGTCGCCAATTGTGGGGGGCTGATTTCACCATGCCTTTCCTTCTCGAGCCCCTTTTCTGGAATCCGTGGGGCTGTTGAAATCTTTGTGTACCTGCAGAACCGAAGGGGGGTGTTCCTCCGGGAAGATACTCCGACGGACTAGTCAGTAAGTGGAGAAAGGAGAAGCTTAGCAAGAAGGTTATGGAAAGATTGAGCTAGAAAGAGAGAGAGAGAGAGATGTTTTTCCTTCCTTTTTTCTTAGACCATTTCCCATGAGGGGATGGTCTTGTATTTATAGTCAGAGATGTTGAGTGTTGCACAGGCTGGCTTTTCAACCCACGTGGTGTGCTACGTTCGAATGACGTCACATGTTAGCGTATTTACTAGACATCACTT
Organism: Rhododendron vialii; assembly: GCF_030253575.1. NCBI lineage: Eukaryota > Viridiplantae > Streptophyta > Magnoliopsida > Ericales > Ericaceae > Rhododendron > Rhododendron vialii. The sequence goes on along the minus strand of NC_080557.1, from coordinate 30,095,858 downwards.
CTCTGTAGGTTGCAGAGCCGCGTTTGTCAGTGTCAGAAAAGTCACATCATATAGAGATGTCATTTCAATTGTCAGAGATGACAACCCAAATATCAGTGGAAGCTTCTAAAAGATTCCACTGAAGCGATGTCCGAACAAACTTACTCCCGAGTGAATTAAACCAATTTGATACCGAACGATAGAAACTCTATCCGAACATAGTTATCACCGAACATTTGAACAAATTACCGAAGGAGACCTTACCTTCATACCCCTCGGATAATTCCACGTTCGGCGAAGAGTATAAAGACCTCCTTATCTTTCGGGAAATGGCCACATCCACCATACCAACTCACGTGTAAATCCACAGATGAACTGAGACAACTACGTGGTGAGCTCAGGCAGGCGCGACCCATTTGGACTTGCCTATTCCTCGGATATTTTGGCCCACTACACATGGTATGAGGTATTAAGCATGATGTGAGTGGACAAATTTGCCCTTTGATTAAAAAACGACACCATTCCCTTCCCGTTCGTCCCAATCTTTCCCTTTTTCCTTCTCTCTTTTTTCCCTCTTTTCCATTCTCCTGACATACAAAGCAGTCTAGGGTTTGGTCCGGCGGAAATTCATCTGTGCTCCCCAGCCTCTCAAGACTTCTCCCTACTCTCTCCCATTCAACAGCCGACGTGGTTCCCCAACTCCCTCCTTCGCCTCTGTTTTAATCGTCTACTCTGGAGATGCAACCTTTAATCATCCAAGCTTTGAACGTTGCCATCGCCATCGCCAGTTCATCAGGTTAGTTTACTCGATCTGTAGTGAGATGTGTGTGTTTTTCGATGTATGTAGTTGTGTTATTGGGTTTTGTGTTGCAAAGTTTACTTGATCTGTAGTGAGAATCCTGTGATTTAATTTGGAAGTGTTGTATGCAACCCAAAGTAGAAAAAATTGCATTCATAACTTTGATTGAATTTAAGTAGTTTCTCTTTATGTAGTTGCAGGTTTGAATCCCACGGAAGCCCAAACATTCCTAACTTTGAAGCCATTGGGGAATTTGTCCGGCCATTAACTGTAGGAGCCCGAAATTAATTAGTTGGGTTGCGCACAAATGAAGCCAAAAACCTGGTTATAAAAAAAGAAAAGAAAATGATTAATGTCATGTTTGGGACACGAAAGATCTCCCACTAGGATATTTCAACTTCTTTGAGAGGAGTTTTGGGAAAATCTTAAGGCAGAGAACAACACTAAGTAGTTCACAAAATGTTAAAACGTCGCTGTTAAGCAACGATATTAAATGGACCTCAAATGTATACTTCTTAAAAGATTCATTTTTCTAGAAAATAAAATAATGAGGAAAAAATAAAAACTTTTTTGATGAACTGTTTATATAGTATGATGATGTTTTCTCAAACAAACTTGGTAGAATCGCTAGTCCAAAACAAACCGTCCTGATCATGGCTTGTAGGCTTCGATATTTACATAACTACCTAAAGAATACAAAGTAAACAAAAAATATGATGGCATGCTTTGCTACATTCTATTTGTTTTACGTTTACCTCCATTTAAAAAAATCTCAAACCTATATATGATGGCACCCATAAAGTGTCTTCTTTTTTACATAAGGCCACAAGTGCCTCATCATAGTAGCATTATTCCAAATAGTAAGAGACTTTAACCCCAGTCCACCTTAAGCTTTTGGGGTGCACACTGCCAACCATTTGACTTTGGCTCCTGCTCTTTTGAGATTAAGACCAGACCACAGAAAATTCTTAAGGATAGCCTCAATCTCTCTCAAAATATTCTTTGGTAAAATATACAAGGAACTCCAAAAAGTTTGCATGTTGAATAAGACTGGTTGAATGAGGAGAGCCCTACCACCTAAAGACAACATTCTATTAGACCAGCTATTAATTCTTTGTTGTGTTTGTTCCTTCAACTGCACACAGTCCTCATATTTGAGTTTAGTTGAAATGAGAGGCACTCCTAGGTAGCATCTAAAGAATAGCAATTTTAGTTGTAGCATTGACACCAGAAAAGAAAACTTCGCTCTTCTGTAAATTAGGCTCCAATCCTGAGGAATAGTAAAATTAATCCAAAGCCTCTTTAAGAACCCTTACTGAAGGATAATCTGCTCCAGCTAAGATGAATAGATCATGAGCAAAAGCAAGGTAAGAAATGGAGAGACTGGCACATCTAGGATGGTAGGTGAACTGGCTCTGAGCAATTCTTCTCTAAAGAATAGAATAAAGCCCTTTCATTACCATGACGAAGAGAGATGGGGAAATTGGGTCGCCTTGTCTCAGCCCCTTTCTCCTTTAAAGAACCCTGCCAACTCACCATTTATTACCACTGAATACATAGCAAAAGTAATGCATTGCTTGACCCAAAAGATAAACTGAGCAGGAAACTTGAAGGTTAGGAAAGAAGACAAATAGGCGAAATGGTAGGCAAGACAATAAAAAATGAAAAAAATGAAAAGAAAAATTGAGATTCTTGCCTACTGAATATTTAGCTTGTCCCAATAAAAAAATTGAAAAGAAAAAGATGGCTTCTGACTTAGACCTATTATGTCTTCTCTCAACATTTCTTACATCCATGATACATTGTTTGCATCATCCACATCGCACGGTATATCTGTTTTGGAAACATTTGTTGTATGAACTATTTTCTGCAAGTCTTATTTTTAATATATCTTCATCTTATACACATAAGACCTTTTTAAATAATACTCCACTAATCCCTAATACATTGCCTTTCCTCATTTATATTGACCAGTTTGTATTATGTTGTTTATCTTTTAGAAGCAATCATGGCAGAAGCTACAAGTTATTTTAAAATCTATGCATAGTTATTTGATTTTATCTTCTGTCTAATTCAAGTGTTAAGGGCTCTTGGCCCATTTGAGTTCAATTGTTTCAACAAAAGCAAGCTCAAAAAGTACCACTTCGAAGAATCTTGCAAAAATTTAGGCCTTTTGAGCATAATTTCAACTTTTCATGTTGGAAAAACACATCAGCTACAAATCCTGAAGAAGTTTTATCGAATACCCTTCCTATTCGAACATTTAGCTAGAAAAGTTCAATTAGGTTGCAATTTGGACATCCAAGAATTTGAAGAGCTTCTTCAATTTGGATGTGCATTACTGCAAAAATCCAGTCTGCATAGGGGCTTGAACTGAAGCAGATTACGAATGTTGCATATTACTATCTTACTAATGTTTGAACAGGGCGTTTAGTGTTACTGCTATTGTCTGAAAGATAATTTGTTATTCTTCTACTCCATTGTCCTTATGAGATGCACTAGCACTGAGGTTGATATATGGCTCCTCTATTGTGATTCCAGTAAAATACTGTGCGAGTTATGTATTTCAGTTAATTATCTTCTTTATGTCTCTCTTTGTCTATCTTTTAATCAACATTATGTACGGCTTTAGAATTTATTGCCACTACTGGTTCTTAATTGATTGAAGTTTCTTTTATTTTTTTGTAAATGAAGGATGAAATGAGGACAGAAGCGACCGCGAACTGAAAAAGGGAGTAGTAGTGGGACGAAGGCACCAATGGAAAGTACCAACAGCAATCCTTATCTATTATTCCTGTACGTATGTTTACCACCAATGTAGTTAAGTGGATAATGTTTTCAATTCCACGTTGTATTGAGCTGAACAACATTTTGTACGATTTGAAATGCAGTGACGACTACTTAAAAAAAGCAAGAACGGCAGAGACTGGTCCGAGGTTTTTTGTAACACAGGTTAGAGTTATTGCAGTTCTAAGTCGTCAACTTTATGATATTTAAACTTCAGTGGTTCAAATTATTTAATTTTGTCTACATATTTCATGTTTTGGGTCTCAATCTTCCTGTGAACTATGCAGCATAGCTCAGTAGCTGCGGCAGCATGGAACAATATGTCTGATGTTGAGAAAGCACCATTCTTGGACATGGCCAACGAAAGAAGGCACGCAATAAGAAGAAACTCCCCATAAAGAAAAAGGCGCCTATGTTGGTATGGCTTCGCATTTGTGGTTCTTTATATAGTTAATTATTACATTGAAAATATTATTTGTGTCCGAATCATGGTTGTATGAAATATCCCACCCTTACGACCATATCCAACCTTTTATGTATGGTTATATTATTTGCATGTGCAGCCGATATTTCGGAGTAGATGTTCACCCAAGGCATTGGTTAAACAAAATGCGTCCTTAAACAAAGATCAAAGAACTGCTGTAGAAAGACTTGGTTTCGGTTCAATGCTGACACTACAATGTGAAATTCTTAAGCGTGAATTCATATCCAAATTGGTTCACCACTTCAACCCTATCAAAAAGACCTTGGAATTTGGGAGGATGAAAGTCTATTCAATCACGCCAGCTGATGTTGGAAGAGCATTAGGGCTACCCTTAGAACTGTACTAGTTCTGACTAAGTGTGAAGCGTTCCACTTTGAACACATTCGGGCCATGTTTGTGGAAGGGAATGAACAATTAAAGAGAGGGGTAACCTTTGCAATGATGCAAGAAGTTTTTAAGTCGGGGGTAGCAGATGCGAAGTTTCAGACTTCGTATGTCCTGTTTGTGTTGTCTTCGTTATTGTGTCCTACCACAAAGGATGTGGCCTCCACAAAGTTTTACCCAGCCGTGTATGATTTAACGAAGATTTCGTCATATGCATGGCCACAATTTGTGTTGGATTGGTTGGTAAAGGAAATAACTAAGTTTAAGAAGAGAGATGTGAAGGAGGTTGATAATAAGAAGGATGCCCCCGGCGTGTCTGGCTGTGTGTTGCTCCTACTGGTAATGTACATCCCATTTTCATATTCAAAAAAATTTTGTATGACCTTTGTAAAATCATTTATTATGAAAATATAATTTTTCCCTTGCAGCTTATATACTTTGACAAAGAGGAGATGGGAATGAATGTTGGTAGGGTTGGTGTTCCATTGATTCAGTCTTGGACGACGAATCTTATAATGGAACGAATTGCGAAAGAGGAGAATTTGGACTTGGTAGATCCCATTTCCGGCCAATTTCCCGAGCCTCGTTTACTGCATCCGGTGAGAAAACCTAATCTTGTTATGTCCAATGAACCATTTATGTCATTTCAATTCGTAGAGTTTACCTGACCTTATGTTATGTTAATAGGAGGCGCAAAAGGCTTTTCATACCTTGAAGAAATCATTTGTTGAACAACTGCAAAATATCATCATCATGGACGCTGCCTTTATAGGTCAAGGTTCTGAAACAACAACCCAAAAAATTCATGAAAAAGGGAAGGATGTGAGCGAGATGGACAGTCCTTTAGACGATGATGGTTGTCACAAATTTCCGTCAACTTCCACTTCTACTCTGAATAAGGCAGGTAAAGGCGTTCCCACAGATGAAATGGATGAGGATAGGATAAGCTGTTTCAAAAATGTTCAGAATGCTCGTGACATGCCGTTGTACACGCCAGAGCACATGATGGAGGAAGTTGTACACACCTCCATTATGGAAAAATGTGGAAGTCAGACGGGGTGTCACAATTGACCAACACAAAGAAGTACAAGTGGAACAGGAAGACGTTGTGGAAAACCAAGGGAAAGGTGACGTACAAGGTGACGACGTTCAAGTTCAAGTATAGGTGGATGAAGGAGTTGTAGAAGAACACGCTTTGACTCGACCATCAAAGAAATGGGGTAATAGGACAGTCAAAGCAAGTAAAGCTATAAAGACCCCGTCTGTGGCAGAACCGGAGGTGAAAGATTCGAAGTTCACAAAAGAAGAAAGTGAATTGATTGAATATGTTATGAAACCAACTCGGAAAAAAGAAGATATGTATGACTACTAACCTGTACATTGTAAAAGCAGTCTGCTGTGTTTTTCTATTTGGTCATCAAGGTATAATAAACTAATTAGGTGTATTTTTTACTTGCAGGGCGGATGTTGTTAGTATGGATGGCATGACATTCAAACCATCGCGAACTGATTTACGGAATGTCTTCAAAGAAAGGGGTCGGATGTCGAATTTGGTAATTAATATAGTACTTGTAAATTTGTGTACTTCAAAGGGGACTGTAACTTTTCCATCAAGACCTACCCCCCACCGATCGTAGCTATGCGGAAGTAAAATTAGCCCTTGTTCATACATAGGCATCTTGGGTAGAAAATGAGCCACTTCAAATAGGTTCATCGCTCCACCCCAAAATATAATTAATCCGGCATGGGCTACATGACCCCCTAGTAGTTTACCGAAAAAATTGATAAGTCGGGCTTTTCTGGTCCACTAATCAAAACCTGTGGTTTTTTAACACATTTACTGTTCATTACATGTATTCGTGTCCCATTTCCAATTTGTTTCCATTGTGTATCAGGTCATGGATAGCATGATTGTTTGGTTGATGAAAGAGGAAAAAGAGAGGTCTCCAAAAAAATACGGAGTCTCCATTCCGAGACGACACATGTTCTCAAGCACATTTGTGGTATTTCAAAATGGATACCTTAGATCAAAGTTCTGAACTTCTTCATTTACTTAATTTTGTGAAAATTTATACCATGTTTCCATTCATTGTAGGAAAATTTGCGAAATATAAGAACATTAAAGAAGCAGAATGTGTTGACCGACAGAGTTGATCCAAATATTCTTGGATATGATGTCGCGATGTGCAATTTGGCAAGTCTTACATTTTATTTATTTTTGTTAATGATTTTGTAATGTTATTTTCTATGGTTGGGGTCCTTTACTGATTTCAAATGAATTGTCGATGCAGCTGTTTCTGCCGATTTTGTTGGCGACAGCTGACCATTGGTTTTTGTAGACACCCCATTCTGGACCATCCAGATAACGCTATTTTACGGTCTTTTATTTCCCCAATGATGATTATGATCAAGAACAGTCTGGGGACGATGGTGTGTTTGAGCTTTGAGCGTTCCGAACCTCATTCAAACCCTTCAAACCAGAACCAAACGGCCCCAGCAAAACCCAAACTGGCTTACGCCAGTACTGTGCCGACGTACGCCAGTTGACTGCCACGTGTCGGTCATCGACCGTTGACTCAGTTATTACTGGCGCACGCCGGTCAATACATGGCGTATGCCAGTCAAGCCCAGTCAAATCAACTTTATTCAGCCACATGGACGAGACTTTTATGCCACCCTGACGTGGGCTACAGTCCCTGATGATTACATTCGGCTGGCTCGTTCCCCCTCTCTCCTACACCCTCCATCAAGCCAAGTCCCATGCATTTAATGCATGGGAGGCTTCCTCCTAACCTAACCAAGCCTTAACCCAACTGATCACAGCTTGATTTCAGTCTCTTTCTCCTTTATAAATCCCCCCCTTGCATTCATTTGCAAGGGGTTAACCACATAAAGAGCCCAAAGCCCTCTTTCCCCCCCCCCCCCCCCCCCCTCTTCTCCTCCATTGAAAGATGAAGGAAAGGAGTCTTTCAGCCATATTTTCCACTGATAAACCCCCTACATTGTCACCATCCAATCTCTATCTCTCCAAATCAAAGCTCAAATCATCCATTCATCCCATCCAAAGGTATACCACCTTTGTGTTTCTTTCTGTTTTTGACCCCTGAGGGGAACCAGTAAGGTCCAGGCTAGTAGTCAATTCTAGTCCTGGCCTTAAACCGATAAAATATAACAAACGTGTGAGATGAACAAATGGCGCACGCTAGTAACATAATGTCGTACGCCAGTCATGGCAGTACGCGCACTACTGGCATGGGGATCATTGATCATCGTTTTCGCTTGCTTACATTTCTGTCAATCAACTTAGCATGCTAATAACCAGTCTACTGCTTTCTGTATATTTAGAGTTGCTTAGCTGTAATAGTTAATGCTTGCTCCTTATCTGTTTAGAAGGCCTCTGGGATCTTTCTAGTCATGTTCCAAAGCCCAGATGGTGCAAAGCCAAGCACTGGGTAAGGAAAATAACTGGCGTACGGCAGTCTTTCTCAAGATCCAGTGGTTGGCCCTTGCATCTTAGCTTAGTCTTGGCCTCTTTTATGTCCCCACACTATTTTTGGGATATTCTGTTGTCTTTTGTGGCTTGAAGCCATTTTATCTGGCTGTAACTGTATATGCTCTACTCTATTAATTGCGTGGTTTGTCTTGGGTGTGTGCTGGTCCTTTCCAGAGCCCAGAGAGTTGCAAACAAAGACTGTGAGACTAGATAAGTGGAGTACGCCAGTTTTATTGTGGCGTGTGCAGGTCTCATTAGCATGCAGTGGTGTGGCCAGTGCATGCTGGTGCGAAGCCTGCTCACGTCCCTTCAGGGCAACGTACTCTAGCTCATTCGGGTTGCTCAGTGCTTGTTCTCAATCTATGTTTATCATTGCAAAGCAAATCATCATCCATAACCATTTTGTCACATAACTGCAACTTGTTACAGTTTTAATCCCCATTAACTGCTCCCCCTCCCTAATTGGCTAAAATTGATTAATGAGAGAAAAATGCAAATGTTTTACAAAATGCCCGAGTAGAGACCGATCTCTGGATTGGGCGAGAGGGGTGCCATAAAACCCTTTCCCTCTCGTAACCTGGCTCCCGAACCTCAGATATCGAAGGTGACGACGGACCAGTCTACAAGCCTTTCTTAAAATCAAGCAAACGTGGCAAACGTTTTCGAGTTCGGTTCTTTGGGTGTTTCACCGCTAAAACCAGAGTGGCGACTCTGAATCGAAGCGTTTCGCCGCTCTTTTCCAAGGAGGGCCGCACCTTACCTCGAAACCAAAAAATCGAGGATTTTCGGGGCGCGTGCCCACAGTTTTGTGTTATTATAAACCTTGTTGACAAGCGTATTGATATGCTTGATTCGATGAAGCTAAAAACTGAAGAAAAAACCTTAGCTACTGCGGATGTGGTAAGCACATTTTTAGTTAACGTTTGTCGTGCAATGGTTTTATCATTTGTGGGGACATTTGAGTTTAAGTGTGACTATGTAATTGATTTTTTTTGGTTCTGGTCAGGTATCGGCGCTGTTTACTATTTTGAAGCAGACAAGGCCCATGGATTAACCATGGAAGAATTGGATTATCCACCACCCAGATGTCCCACAACAAAATAACATGTGAGTGGCTACACCATCTCCATTTTCCATACATTGTTTGCATGATTATAAATAGGACACACTTAAATGGGGGCAGATTCGATTGTGGGTTTTATACCTTAAGGTTTATGGAGCACTGGACTGGGGGAAGGATGAATACACGCGAACTAGAGTTAAATACTACCCTATCACTTATTCATCAACCATATGCACCTGAAAATTTGTGTACAATATTTACAAATGTTGTACTATACAGGGTAACATGGGTATTGATATGCGAAAGAGGCTACTCATACGATTTATATTATCCCCGCACAACAACAGGCGAGATGATGTACTGCAGAAGTGCAGATAAATTTACCGGGTACCCTTGCATTCGTCATGAAGGTTGGGAATGCTTTTTCATAACTGAATACTAAATTTCATAAATTGTAGTAGTATTAACTGAGGAGAAGTGCAGATCATGGGAACGCATTGGCGTTGCACCAAACTTGTTAATTAATAAGGTTATTGGTTTTGATTTTTGAAATATCTGAACGACCAGTACTGGTCATTAGGATTGACTTTGAAATCTGACTATTTCGCAATGGTTTTTCATGTTGACAATGGTTACTTTGTTGTGTATTTGCATTTATATTCATTTATGGCAAAGAGGAGTATGAAGTCAGGCTACTGTAACCACTAGAAGTCTAAAATAACCTGTCACTTAATTCAACGTATGATGTTACAGTTCTGAATTGAATATAGTTGCTTACTTTGCATTTCTAGTGCACGTGAAGAGGAAAGCAAGTGGAGCAGAGAAAAAGGGCAACTAAAAGATCAAAATAGAAACGGAAGCAAAAGTGGTTATAAAATGGTACTGAAGGAGTAGATGAAAGGATTTCTTATGCATTGTATTTCTTTTTGGATATTTAAACTGTGTTTTGTCCAGTAACTTGGTGTTTCAATTTACACTATAGTAAGTCAGTTAGTGCATGTTTTATCGAGATGATAATAGGTGGTACTAGGTGCTGGTTGGTGGTACAATGAACTGCTTGGTTTTGGTTTTGGCCTTTTCAGGGGAGGGAATATTGTTCCTTGTATTTTGTGTGTTCCTTGGTTTTTTGTGAGTAGTGTGTCCTGGTTGGATCGCAGGGAGGTGTTGGGTTTGGTTTTGGTTTGGGCTGGTCCTGGATATGTCCCTTCCTTGTCGTCATTGTAGTATTCTGGGATTGGAGTCACATCTATACAATGCTGATACATGGAGTTGATGATGTTTGTGAAGAATATACACTGCTACATTTTCACGTTCTGCTACTGAAAATGAAGGAGCCATCTGTGGTGAATGTTTTATGAACATGAAGGTGTGTTAATGTAGGTTACACTCTTGTCTATATGTTGTCTGGAACTAAAAATTTTTTTGCCCAAGATTTGATTTTTAAGTGGGATTTCAGCTTTGGAGTTGGACATTGGGATTATTTTGACTCAGCACGATGTATAGAACGAAAATTACCACTGCTTTGGGTGGATTGTTTAATTGGCTGATGGGTTTTTTAGTTTGATTTTGTTGTGTGTGGGCTACCACAGCCCCGGGTGGATCGGGGCGGCCTGAAAAATAAAGTGTTTTGATTTCAAAATTGGATTAATTGCAAGTTTAAATTCGAGCAACTTCACCCCCCCTAACTATCAAATTCCAGCAACTTGACCCCCTCACCCATTTTCTGTCCAATTCTGTTAGGGATTTGGATGGAAAATTGAAAAAGTGGATGGAAAAATAAGTTAACATACCAAAATACCCTTATACTCCTTTCAAAAACCCCACCCTCTCTCTCTCTCTCCTCCTCCACACCAGGCCTCTGCTCTACACCAGGTACACGATCTCTCTCTCTCTCTCCCTCTACAATACACAGTCTGCCTCTTCCTCTCTCTACCCCGCACCAGAAAACCACCCTAAACCTTTCACCTCCTCCACGGTTTTTGTCCTCCCTCTACCCCACCAAAAAACCCTAAACCTACTTTTCACAGTTCACCACCTCCGCTCACGACCTCCACGGTTCTCTCCACCTCTACCTCTTCCCTTCCTCCCCACCAATACACCACCTGTTTACCTCCATTTTCCTCCTGCCTGTCCTCCATTTACTCTACACAAACCAGATAGTTACCCAAAAAAAAAACCCAACCAGATTATCCCCTTTTTAAAAGCCCCTTTTAAATTCCCAACCCAAAAAATGAGTAGTAGCTCTAGTTACACCAACAACTACATGCAGCAGCACAATGGAGATGAAAGATGCGATTGTGGACGAAAAGCAGTGATGAGACCCTCATTAACTGTGAAAAATCTAGGTAGAAGGTTCATTGGTTGTGTAAACTATAAGGTAATTTAGTTGAATGTTTTGTTGTCTATATAATTTTGTGTTTCCTAAATGCTATTGTTTTGTATGTTTACTGACAAGTTCAAATTTTTCAGAAAAAGAATGGCTGCAATTTCTTCGTATGGGTGGATCCACAAACATGCGAAAGAGGGTTGGAATATGCTAAGATCATGCAAGCAAAAAAGAAAGAACTCGAGAGACAAATTGAAGACTTGAAGATGATGAATAATGAGTTGGGAAGAGGAATACAAAAATTGGAAAAAAAAAATGATGCATTGTTCGTGAAGTTAGCAGAGTTGACTAGGATTAATGTCAAGCTAGTAGGACAGACTGGGCCAAGGAGGACAACAAATAGGCTAACAAATTTGACAACGCTTGTTGTAGTAGTCATCGTTGTGTTTGTGGTTTGTGGTTTGTGTGCTAATGTCAAGTGTAAAGCACACCCATGGTAAAAAACCGTTGTATTTGGTGTGAAGCTATGTTATGAAATGCATGAGAGTACTAGCAGTTTTTGTGTGCTATGTTATGAAGCTTTGTTTGTGGTTTGTGTGCTAGTGTCAAGCTATGTTATAACCGTTTAGAATAGCAGTTTTGGATCTAAAAAATGGCAATTTTGAACCACAAAACCCTACAGGTTTGAAGCTCCAAACACTACACTTCCTATAGTCCCACAACTTGCATTTGGTAAACCACAGTTTTGTGGGTAAATGACTTGTTCAAATTTACAGTTTTTAAACTCATTAAAACAAAAAAGGTTGACATAGTTAATCAAAAAACCTTTACCCTGTGTTCATGTCACATGAACTGGAAAAGCAATTACCAGGTAACATGTAATGAAATCCATACCAGGCAAAGTCTAAATTTTCATGGTTCTCAATAGCACTCTATCATCCAGTTAACAAACGAGATTCGACTACTAACAAGGAGAACACCTTCTTACTTTCAGTCACAGTAAAGATCACCGCTATAGTAAACCTTTTCTCTTTTTCTTTTGTACCCATCAGTTCCCTTTTTATAGGGATGATTATGGAACACTTCTGTCACATACCTAATATAATTATATACATGCAGTTGACATTTATAATTGTATATTAATGGTTTAAGAAAAAGATAAGAGAAAGACTGAATGACCCAAAAAATGAAATGTTCACTTGGTTTTCATGTGATTCTGCATGATTGTATATAGACTCATAAAAAGAATAGGTCTGTAAGTGTAAGAAAATGTTACCAAGCTTAACCCATTTTGCAGGCCGTTAATTGCAGCTTGTGAATGGTGCCAAGGTATCCATATCATGACCCAACTGTGTACCATATCATTGTATGTGCCTCTTTTCTATGGTTGAAGTCCAGTGACCAAAATAATCCATCCTTCAATGGCTAGAAAAGTTCACTGAAATTCACAGACAGTGCAAAAGAACAAGTCCCCTAAACGATGGGAAAACCAAATTCAATAGATTGGTCGGAAGAGAGGGAGAGAGAGAGAGAGAGAGAGAGAGAGAGAGAGAGAGAGAGATGGGAGTGAGCAACTAACACGTATTGTAACAATTAGAATTGTGTATACATGTGCAACTGTACAATATGTATTATTGAAATGAAGTGAAGCATGGGATGATGCATGAAAAATATGGATACCATTCCACCAGAAGGAGGCGTGTGTGTGGTAGGTTACGGAACTTGGGTTTGGAGAATTGATTCAACCTATTTCCCATGCCTGTCTGCCCAGCAGTTTTCCTCTTCCCCGTCGTGTTTCCACTCTCTCTCTCGCTATCTCTCTCTCTCTACACCCCGCAGAACCCATTCATCGACGCTTAAAAAACAAAAAAGCGTGGAAAGTTAGTTGGTGGCTCTTTAAAGACTAAGACCAAGTCCATATTGCAAAAAGACTACACTATATTTATCTTCAGACCACACAATCATTGTATAAAACCACGTCCAATTTTTGGACAAGTGGTAAGCGTGGAAAGTTAATTGGTGGCTCTTTGAAGACTAAGACCAAGTCCATATTGCAAAAAGACTACACTATATTTATCTTCAGACCACACGATCATTGTATAAAGACCACGTTCAATTTTTGGACAAGTGGTATGCGTGGAAAGTTAGTTGGTGGTTCTTTGAAGACTAAGACCAAGTCCATATTACAAAAAGACTACACTATATTTATCTTCGGACCACACGATCATTGTATAAAGACCACGTTCAATTTTTGGACAAGTGGTAAGCGTGGAAAGTTAGTTGGTGGCTCTTCGAAGACTAAGACCAAGTCCATATTGCAAAAAGACTACACTATATTTATCTTCGGACCACACGATCATTGTATAAAGACCACGTTCAATTTTTGGACAAGTGGTAAGCGTGAAAAGTTAGTTGGTGGCTTTTTGAAGACTAAGACCAAGTCCATATTGCAAAAAGACTACACTATATTAATCCGAAGACCACACGATCATTGTATAAAGACCACGTTCAATCTTTGGACAAGTGGTAAAGCGTGGAAAGTTAGTTGGTGGCTCTTTGAAAACTAAGACCATGTCCATATTGCAAAAAGACTACACTATATTTATCTTCGGACCACACGATTATTTTATAAAGACCACGTCCAATTTTTGAAAAGACTCATGCGTGGAAAGTTAGTTGATATTGAATGAGAATAAGTGTTTTTTGTCCTTTTAATAGACTATGTAATATAACATGTCACTTTGAAAATGTTGGAAGAAAGGTAGTTCGCCCTATGACTTTGAAAGGTGGGCTTCTGGACATTTTCCTATCCCTTGTCCTATAGTAATGGTCAGTCCAATGGGACAACATAATGAATGCATTGCAGACAGGACATCCCATATTAATGATATTACAACCATATTCATGGTAGATTGGTGGAACGGTCCATTGCTTTCAACCAACATCAACCCCAATAAAGGATGAGTTAGAAAGCCAAGCAGACTAATATTTTCCCGATTTTCCCCCTGTTTTCTTCACCTATAAATTCATCACACCTAACTCATAACTCATTAAAGGAAGCAATACCTAGATAAGGAAATCCCCCAATCACCCACCATGACATTGCTACAAGTGCGCCGTTACAGTTTGACCTAATTCCAGACTCCAATGATGCGCACCTGATAACCTTGAATTACACTTTCAAGGAGCTTTACATGGTGCTACAAATTGCACCGGAATGGAACGGAGGAAGGTGGCATAGGATGCAAATGGAGACCCGAAAATCAAAGGAGCAAGCTGATGCTGATGTCCGGTCGATGCTCCAGTGGGGAAATGATGTCAAGTTGCTTGACATTCCAGACAATCTTAGTATGCAAATAATGGTATGGGAATGTTGTGGGTGCACAACAAAGGAAGTCATTCTCACGGTTCGTGCATTTGTATGTGTTCACGACCCAGATATTGTTGTGCTTGTAGGGGCACCCAACATTGAACAGCGCCACGAGAAGTTTGGTCCCTTAGGTCACATGCGATTTACCAATGTTCACTCTATGGGCGGCGGGAGCCATGGAGATGTTTTGCTCGCATACAAGAGCTACAGCTTTGAAATGGAGCCTCATTGGCATGAAGGCAATGGGTTCGATGCTGTTATCAGTCACACGGGGTACGACTGGTTCATCACCCAAGTGCTATCTTAGGTTGAAAGAAACGAAACTTCTTTGAAAAGACTCATGTCTAGTTAGGTGGAGGTTATGTTAAATTGTTGTACCTTGTTGTACCTCTTAACCATCGTGCTTCTCAATTGTTGTACCTTGTTGGAACCTTACCATTTCTCCATTTCTGAAGGGCATGCTACCCACAATTATCAATGCCATCAAACAACAATCAACACAAGTATAAAAATAGCCACCTGCTAAAATTACTAACAGCAAGTGAATTTATACCCTATACATTTCCAGGCAAGCAGCATGACCACGAAAATAATACTACACAGTTAGTAATCCAACCACAAAACAGCCCATTTTGGTTCTGAAATAAACAATTCCAACACTACGAAAAGCAATGTGGATAATAACTGAACCATCAACCATATTATATGTTCCCATTACAATGTCAAAGTCATTTGGCCTGTCCCTCCCTTAAAATTGTCACACATAGACCATGGGAACATTACAATCACAGATGCATTACATTGCATTATAATAAGAACCTAATAAGAATACGTCTCTTACATTCAACAAAACCCAAAGTCAGACACAATAGGTAAAATACATTGCATTAGAATAAAAAGTACCACTTCGAATGCATGCCACGAAAAAACCAAATGCTTGAATGAAAGTACCATATAGATCAATAAAACATAATAATAATATCGTTTGAACAAGCTATTGCTCCAACGATCATTCCAGCAAAGGAGACTTGCACGTGGTTCGATTGTGTCCAGGCTCGTGGCAAAGTCCACAAAAAATTGTTTGCTTGTCTTGAAATTGGGACTCAATCCACTTTTTCTTGGGGCGGCCGGCTGGTCGCTTTGCTACGGGAGGCAGCAATGCTGGCATGGGTGTGGAAGACGACGTAGCTATATCAAGTAGATCGCAACCAAACTGAATCTCGTTAACGTGTGGAACCATATCAGTAGAAGAGGGCATGTCATGAAGAGGAACAGGAGACATTACAGTCGTGTATATAATGAGTTGTGCTTCCACCCTAAAGAAAGGGTCCACTAGGTTATATATATTGTATGGGGTGCCCTGTATCACACGCACCACGTGCTTGCAAGGGATTCCTTTCATCTGCCATAACAAGCAGCTGCAAGTTCCATAGTGGAGCTTCACCGCATGGGATTTCCAATCACCGTTGTACACGAGGAACTCTGTAGGAGAACTTTGCCGACAAGTCAAACCCTGAGATTTTAACTGAATTTCCTGCATCTTTTTGTCAATGTTACAGCCAACCGGCAAGGGATATGCCATTTTGTGACTTCCATCTTCCTCCTAAATAACATGTCCGAAGTTATGTTCACATGCCCCTTCATGAATTGAATGATGTCCAAGTCTCTCAATTTTAATATCCAATTGTTGAAGCTTTCGGCAATATTCATATACAATTTGTTCCACCTCCGGTACGGGAAAAAGGCATTTGACCAGTGTTGTGGGCCATTGTCTTCAACCCACTTTGCCAACTCAGGTGACACACCAAATAATTTTGTCATGTACACCCCATAGAGTCGATGATCTCTTGCATACGCAATTTTTGTGAAAAGGTCCAATGCGGTACTCTTTGGGTTCCCCCTCAATCCTTTCCCGGTGGCAAACTTACTAAAATTCTCCTTCACGTGGCGAACACACCATGCGTTAAATTCCTCACCAAACACCTCCTTCACTGCCCTCAACAACGAATTGTTGCGGTCGGTGACTAACACAATTGCTTTATCTCCAACTGTTTCCTTCAAATTCTACATGAACCATAGCCAATCCTCATAATTCTCAGATGATACAACAACATATGCAACGGGGAACAACTGATCATTCGCATCATACGCGACTGCAGACAAGCAACTACCTCGATAAGGACCAGTCAAGAAACAGGCATCGATAAACAACATGGGTCGACATTCCGACAAGAACCCCGTAATGCTACAACCATAAGCGACAAAAAGTTGGCTGAACTTGCCATCCACATTCGAAGTCCAAACTGCCCTTGTGTTTGGAATTGATTGTATAAGTCGTTCACACATCCACGGCACTAAGTGATATGTCATCGAAATTGGCCCACTTATCAATTTACGGGAGCGTTCCTTAGTCCTCCATCCCTGCGAGTAAGTTAGGGGACTATGGAACGCTAACTCAAAGTCGTTGCATATGCTCCTTGGGAGGAGCTCGGGCTGCACAAGTAGTTTGTCCTTGAAAATCATACCCATCTCTTTTGCCCGAATCCTTGGTTTGAAAGAAGTCGTGTCGTGTGCAGTGTGCAAATGTTCGTTGTTCAGCTTGATCACTCTAATTAGTTCAGACTTGCCTTGCGATCTAGTCGTTAGCTTCCATGGACAACCATCAATGACGCATACCAACCTATAATATGAATGACTATTGTCCAAATACTTGAATGTGAACTTGTTCAATGCAGAAAATAGAATAACAGCCTTCTTAAAGAGGCTAGGGTTGTCAAACAGTTAGCCGTCCCCAGTTAGGATGTCTTCACCTCGTTGTTGGGAGTATGGCACCAAACACATTTCGTGGCAAACAGCCAGGCTACCTTCACTACGCGAACAAGTTCCTCCACCAGCTGTGGAGGGGCTGCTACTTAACAAGTTTGACTCCCTACAGAAGGAAAGCAAAGAAAACACGTAAATGAAAGACAAAAATACACATGTGAAAATCTTACTATATCTCTCTATATACTTATGAAATTTGTAGCTTACATACCTGCTGCTGATGTTGCAAGGCAAATGGTTAACAGTCTCTTCTTGTACATAAATGTCAACAGCATCATCATTTAAATGGAACAACATAGCAACACCATCTTCATCCCTAATACGCAAATGCTTTGACTTGTCCCTAGAAGTACTATAAAATAAAGTCTTCCCGTCGTGGCTAATATCCATACGGGAGCAAACTTGTTTAACTAACTCGTCAAATGATATGCCCTCTTCGATGACTGTAGCTTCAGAAACACCACCCAAATATTTTCGTAACACACCATCCGCATTCACCATGCGTTCACCACCGGAATAACAAAAGCACATCAACTTCTTTTGAGGAGTCGTCGACATGGCTGCACAACCATATTCCGGTTTCATTATATAACTACAACACAATTGATACTCAATGAAATGATACAAGGTTATTTGTGGACGGAATGTTAATTTGACAAAAATTGGGTTCTTAATACATAAATTCAGTATTAGTTGGTGTTTCTTTGAAGACAAAGACCAAGTCCATATTGCTAAAAGACTACACTCTATGTCTGTGTGGACCACATATTTATTGTATAACGAGCACGTCAACTCTAGCAAATCCGGTAGGGTTTGACACAGTTGAATTACAACAAATGAAACCAATAAATTAGCCTTGTGTTGTAATAGATGTTCACATACATGAACATCAGACATAAACCATGTAAGAAGTGAGCAACTAATTACTCCTAGTCTTTAATACTACATAGACCACTGACAAATAAATTCTGTTTACAGTTAATATAACAAAATGAGGCTGTCTATTTCCCCACATGTAAAAAATGCAGAAATTTGTAGCACAAGTTGTTGAAGTAATTGAGCTTGATGGCATCAAAGGTTCTTTTGTTGGAATTCCAGGGCAAAGTGGTCTTTCAACTGACCAGCGCAAGAGATTAACAAATGCTATGGAGCTTGTTTTCAATCCTTCCATAATGTTCATGGATGAGGCTACATCAGGTTTACATGCTGAAGCATCGGCAATAGTCATGGGCATAGTGACGAATATAGTTGCTATAGGAAGGACAATGGTTTGCACTATTCATTAACCAAGCATTGATATTTTCGACGCCTTTGATGAGATAAGATACGGATCCAACAAAGCAAATTTAAGGCTATGTAGCTTCCAAACTGAAAACCTATGATTAACATATTACAGTTCACAAACATTCCCTCCCATAAACCAAACAATGTCTCTTGTTATTTGAGCTGATTATAGAACAGGGCATAATGCATCCAAGTGCCTATAGTCAATGACAGAGAACCAGGAGGATTCAATCATAGTAATACGTATGCCAACCACAATTAGTCAACCCAACTCAACAACATACTGAACATGTATACATCGTGTGCTTTTCCCCTACGCGATACGATTAAAATTTTCTTGTTGAGCTCATGGTACAACTTCCTCATGATTTCAACACCAAAAAAAACCTAATCATTTTTTGGTTTGGTTACATGAGAGCCACAACACTGGTCGCCTATCTACAGATATTGAATTTGTTAGAACACTACTTATAAGATACTTTCTCACTACATTAACCAACATTTAGCAGACCCCAAAGGGTTGGGACGTAATGCTTGGTTCGATTTGGTAATTAACTAACATTCTGATACTATTGAGACCAGGCTTCTTGCATGATCGAACTAAATAAAGTTCTTTCATTTCACTAGCTGGTCCTCAGCTAAACTACACTGGTGTAAAAGTTACCATTTGTGAGCTCTAGTTGACCAATATTATGACTTGTACCATTACTTGGATGGTTCAAGATATAAGGTTTTATCTAAGTAATATATTGAATGCAAAGTGCAAACGATTCTAATGAAAAGGAGAGGACAAATATAAATGCCAATAGAAACATATATATATATATATATATATATATATATATAATATACATAAATTCAATACTTAATATTTTATTCACATATTACATATAAGAACCATCTTAACTGTCTCCACAGTCAGTTTTCATAACATGTTCTTCTTACAAAAAGGAACCACCTAGTAGTCCCGCTTTCTAAACTTCAAAAACCAAAGCATACGACCCTTCATTCAACGAGGCCTTCCCAAATACTTTTTCTCAAACCCACGTCCAGTTGAGATGATAGCAAAAATGATGACAACCAAAATGGAACATGCAACCCATGCCCCCCACATCATTTCGGTGCTTTTCCACACCTTCACCTCCAAATCATTAATCTTTTTCTCGATTTCTTTCATCTTTCTCTCATACTCCTTGCATTTGTCCTCTTGTTCCTTACACTTAAATTCTCTTTCCACCATCTTGCTCTCATATTCCCCCATCATTCTCTCATATTCCTCAATACACTTATGGAGTGATCTTGTGTTGCTTTCAGATCGGCGAGCCACTTTCTCTTGCTCACCTATCTCACCATCCAACCATTCGAAGTAGTTGCAATGTGGACCATTCCTCTTTGGTGCACCAGGAACCCAGAAAGGGCAGCAAAAGAACCTCCTACCCGAATTTTTATCGGTCCAGGAGGTGTGCACTACCGCTTCCTTGCCGTGGTCGCAAAGTCGTATCCTCAAAGGACTTGGAGTACCACTATTTGAACTACACGCCATGACTCCCCTACCATTAAAAAAATGACTAGGCGTGAGAATAATCTAATTATTGGAGTTCCAACAATATTCCAATTCATCTTCAATATTATTAATTAAGTTAAACTATGCAAGTAAAGTTAATAAACATGGCTTCTTCCTTCAGTAGAGTATCAGTAAAAAATAAATATCTACCTAATAAAACATGAGGGTGTGGACCGATACAAACACATTTTTTTTATAATGGCTGAGAATCATTTGATCCAAGGTTTGAGAAGCTTTGTCCTCTTTTCATTAAAGTGCCCATAGTTTTAAACTTAATTACAAAACTAACATTAAATCCAAGGCCCCAAATTTGGCCCCCAACTCCTCCGAACAACCTCTCTCTCTCTCACAAACAGTGTACTCTCCGTTCCGATATCACTCAATGTATAGTGACATAACACCACTGTTCCCCCCTATTCAAAAGTCTAGTTTTTTTCGGTTTGGAGGGTTGGATACGAGTTTTGTGTTTGGATGCAACTTACCAAAAAAAGATTTAGTGATGATTTGAATGCAGGTTAGCAAAAGAGGAAATAAGGTTTGGTTAATTTTTTTTTCAATGCAGCTTAGCAAGAGGCATTGTGAGGGAAGAGGGGAAGTGCTCTTGGGATCTCCGACCACCAATTTGTCAGTCCATCCTCCTCTATCACCACCACCAGTTCATCGGCCCTCACCGCAACTCATTTGCAACTGATATATGCCCCTTTTGGCTCTCTTCCCTCTCTGCTTTTGCTCACGGTTCATACCTGGCTGAGAAGGCATGCTTTTGCCTACAATGTATTTGTGAAAATGCATGTTCAAGAGATTCAAACGAAGGGGAGGGGAATTATATATTTCCAGACTCTATACTCAATTTCATCCCTATTTGCTCCAATGTCCATCCTAATTTTTCCAATTGCACGCCAATTTCTAAATGTTTTCATGGTAGTTTAGGTTGGGAATCATAAAAGTACATTCCAAACCATAAACTCTGTTCAGATTAGGTGGTTAACACGATATTTGTAAACAAACCCACATGCCAAACAACAACATGAACTAAAGAGATAGTACAAAATAACAAAATCATACACAGTGACCTAAATATGGACATAATACAGCAAACTCACCAACTCGACCAAAGTAGCTTATGTCAAACCTTCAATCAGGGTTCACACAACAATGTGGGCCAAAATCTGCATAAAACAACCAAAAATTTGTCTCAATGTCTGAATACTACGACTCTGTGTGTGTGAGAAAGAAAGGGGGGGTTTAGAGTGAGGTTTTCTTCGATTTTCACAGAACACACAGCACACACAGCACACACAGCACACCTACGAGAGAGAGAGAGAGAGAGAGAGAGAGCGAGAGCTACCAGAGAGAGAGACAGAGAGCTACCAGAGAGAGAGAGAGAGAGAGAGAGAGAGAGAGAGAGAGAGCGAGCGCTACTTGGAGAGAGAGGGTCGAGAGCTACTGAGCGGATGAGAGGCTTGAAATCAGAAAGCGATGGATTTGGAAGGGAATGAATATTAGGGCATTTTACAGATAATATATGGGAGGGTATAATTGTCAATTCAACCAGGCCTACCATGTTTTGGTAAATATTTCCCCTCATGTCATGAGGGTGGTGATTTTGAGAGTTGGGACCATGGATTGGTGATATTTTCCGGTCCACATCGCCTGTGGGTAATTTTCCCTATCCAAATCTCCACTTAGGGGGTGTTTGGGAACTTACTTTTTGACTTTTCATTTTTAACTTTTTAACTTTTTGGTTTTTTTAATTTTGATCAGAATGTATTTTAAATTTGATAGAGTGTTTGGATGAAATGTGTAGAATGTATTTTACCGCAAGAGTAGTGTTTGAAAAATATGTGATAAAAATGAATTATGAGTTGTATTTTTACTATATTGCCCTTGTTTTGAGACAAACCAAAATTTATCTCTTTCACCCACGCACGAACCAATTCCAAACCCATTTCTCTCTCTCCTCCTCCCATACCCAACCTCCATTTTTGCAAATCAAAAGCCCATTTTCCTCCTAAACAATCAACAGCCCAGACACCCCTCCCCCTCATACAAAATCAAAATCATCGGGGCGAATCTGGGATAGGGTTTCGAAATTGAATCTGGTGGGTTTTTTAGAGTTTTTAGTGGAGTAGATGGATGTGTAGTGGGTTTGATTTTTGGAAACGGAAAAAAACAAGCGAAACAATACAATTTGTCATGTTTGATGGGTTTAATTTTTGTCAAAATTTGTATGTTGGAATGGAAGATACAGAGTCTATTTTATGTTCTGGGTTCTTCCATGGTCAGATCGAAATGGAAACCATAATTCTAACCCAGAAGAAATTCTTCCCGTTCTTGTGGTGGGAGATGCAGAAGTGTGAAAGAGGTGAACGATTTCCCCACTTTGGTCGAAGGTCCAGTCGTCTGCTCCGGCCTCTCTCTTCTCGTATTCTCCTGGTATGTGAGAACTGTGAGAATGTGAAGGAAATCAGTAGAGGGGACAAAACCAGGGCTTTGTGGAATTATCTCAAAAAGGAGAGGGAAGAGATGTCTTTTGGCATGGCAAGAGAACAAAATGAAAAAATGAGAATGAAAATGAGAAAAGCTCCTCTGAGCTCTTTCTGGCTTTTGTCTTAGAAACATGAAAATGGAAAACCCATTTTCCGGAAAACCTATTTTCCCTCTGCCAGCCAAACAGCCAAAAGCCAAAAATCAGAAGTGAAAAATAAGAAAAGCCACCATCCAAACGCCCCCTTACTCTCTCCCTCTCTCTCTCAAAACCCCTCAATCATATGAGAGAGAGATTCTGAATCTCTAACAAATTCCCACAGCTCCCATGTCCGCTCGCCAACAATAATGCTCTGCTTTCCACTGATATTCCCATCAAAATGTCACCCTCCATTACCATCTTCGTTTTCCTTTTGCTACTACTCATTTCAACCACGACCCAGCTCGACTCAACCTTAAATCTGAGTAACAAAAGCTCAAACCCCAGCAACGGACTCGAAAAAACAAAATCCAGTGCTGGGTTCGTGATTATAAAAGGAAACGAGACGATTCTTAGCGAGAACAGAACGTTCGAGCTGGGTTTTTTCAATCCTCATGGCGATGATGAACCCAGATGGTACCTGGGCATTTGGTACTGTTAGCATAATATTTACTTGCTATCATGTAATCTAGGTTTTATTATGCTTCATATTTAGTCTTGGTTTTTTTTTATTATGCATGTTTCTTGATTGGTTTAGGTTTATTAGTCACTTGTAGCTTTTATAAATGCATGCTAGGGTTACGTTTAGATCCAATTAAGGATAAGGATACATTAATTAAAACTAGCTTCTTGTCGATTCACTTTTCTTAACAGGTACGCTTCAATTCCTACGCCGACCTACGTTTGGGTCGCAAACAGGGGAGCTCCGGCGAGGAACTTATCTTCTGCGGCGGCGGTGATTACGGCCGATGGCGAGCTGGCGGTGGAGCTTGGTGGTGGGGAAGTCGTGTGGACGACGGGGAATGCGGCGGCTATGGAGGCAGTGGAGGCGAGGCTGTTGGAGGAAGGGAATCTGGTGTTGGTTGGCGGCGACGGAGGGGTCGTGTGGCGGAGCTTTGATTTTCCGGCGGACACGTGGCTGCCGGGGATGAATTTGACAGGGGATAGGTTTCTGACGAGTTGGAGGGGGTTTGGTGATCCGGGGGTGGGAAAGTATTCTCTGAGGTTGAAGCCGCCGGAGTACGGTGAGGTGGAGCTCGTGTTTGATGGAACGGAGTCGTATTGGTCGACTGGGAAGTGGACGGGGAGTGCGTTTGCCGGTGTCCCGGAAATGACCATACCCTACATTTATAGGTATTGGATTTTCTGCCAAACTGTTTTTGTTTGTGCTAAAACTGTTGTGCATAGAACCTTTGTACCATGTTTAAGGCATGAGGCTTTTATACACTAGAGTTTTGACACAAACAAAAGCAAGCAATTTTGGCATTATCATTTCCTTTCAACTACTCGTAAATTTTAACTAAGCATTGTACTACAGGTTGACGAATTCTCTCCAGAACCTCGTGCTCTCAATTCTCGTTTTACGCTTCTGTTCTCAATTTTGAATTTCGCAAATTTTAGTAGCATGAGATGTTTCGACTAACAAATTCGCGTTTAGGCTCGCGCTCCCACTCATATTTATGCACATGCATTATGTGACATAGTTCCAGAATCAGAAGATATAATGGTATAAAAGATCTGATTCCACACGTGCCAAATACCATGCCAAAATTTAAGATTTCGCATTAAAAGTGAAAATTTTCTCTTTAGTTTTTGGGCCAAATGCAAAGATAAATTTTGACCATGTCATTCTTGGTACCACATTTGACAATTTTCAAATTTGCCACACCACCTTCATAGTGTGGGAAAGATGGTTGCAGGGGGAGGTGGTTATGCTGAAGTAGCAATTCTGTTATTTTTCCGTAAAATGAAATTAAAATGCTTTGACAATGCCATTTTGGTTCAACGGATGGACTGATCTGGTAGATTACTAATCAGCAACCCATTTATTAGAAGATTAAATTGAAAGAAATAGTTGGAATTTTGTTATATTTGTATTCACACAGTTTCTTATGAACAGATTCCACTTCACCAATCCGTTCAAACCCACGGCGTCGTTTGGGTACACGGAAACTTCGCTGGAGAGCGGCGTCCGGCCTCCGCTAACCCGGTTCCATCTGGACACCTCTGGCCAACTCCGGCAGTACACGTGGTCGCCGCAGGCAAAGAATTGGAACAAGTTCTGGTCTCAGCCGGAGAATCTTTGTACGGTGTATGGGCACTGTGGAAATTTTGGCTTTTGTAATGCTAGATTGTTGACTCCTTGTAATTGCATTGCTAATTTTCAGCCGGTTGATAGCGGTGCATGGGACTCCGGTGACTTCTCCAGCGGTTGTTGCCCCCAAGATGCTGCCAAATGCAGCAGCGATGATGGGTTTCAGGAGGTTGGGGCGGTGAGCTTTGACGGAGCTGTTAGCAAGTCGTTTTTAGGGGGTAGGAGTGAGTGTGATAGCACATGTTTAAGTAACTGTTCTTGTGTTGGTTTGATTCACAATTCAAGGACTAATTTGTGTAAAGCCCTATTTGGGTCTCTCTTGAATCTGAAAAACTTGACATCTGATTCCACCATTGACGATATATTGTACATTAGGGTTCCAAAAGAAGGTGTAACAAAGAAGAAAAAGAAAAGAACAATGATTCTGATCGGAAAGATTGGTGGGATTGTAGTAGTGATTTCTGCTGTTATGGTAGTTGCAGCATTGTTGTTTTTAAGACGGGTAAGGACTAAGAGAGTGAAAAGAGAAAAGGAAGAAGGGGATGCAGTTTTTCCGGTCACAAATTTGAAGGTATTTTCCTACAAAGAGCTTCATGCCGCCACTAGGGGGTTTTCAGAGAAACTAGGGCATGGCGGATTTGGTGCGGTTTTCCTGGGCAAATTACCGGGTAGTTCTTCATCTGTGGCGGTCAAGAGACTCGAAAGGCCGGGCGGGGCGGAGAGAGAATTCCGGGCAGAGGTGTGCACAATTGGGAATATCCAGCATGTGAATTTGGTAAGGCTAAGAGGGTTTTGTTCAGAAAATTCCCATAGGCTCTTGGTTTATGATTACATGCCAAACGGTCCTTTAAGTATGTACTTGAAGAGGAATGGGCAGAATTTGTGTTGGGATGTTAGGTTTAGGATTGCAGTTGGGACAGCAAGAGCCATTGCATATTTACATGAGGGGTGTAGGGATTGTATCATACATTGTGATATTAAGCCTGAGAATATTCTACTAAGTGAAGATTTTTCACCTAAAGTATCAGATTTCGGACTAGCGAAGCTTGTTGGAAGAGATATTAGTGGGGTTTTGGCTACAATGAGGGGCACGTGGGGTTATGTCGCGCCCGAGTGGATCTCTGGTGTGGCGATCACTGCAAAAGCAGATGTGTATAGCTATGGAATGACCTTGTTAGAATTGATAGGTGGGCGGCGTAATGTGGTGAGGCCGCTGTCGGGTGGTGGAGGAGGTGGCGGTGGAGAGGGGGAGAAGTGGTTTTTTCCACCTTGGGCGGCTAAGAGGATAATTGAGGGAGATGTGGCGGCGGTGGTGGATGAAAGGCTTGTTGCAGGCGGGTATGATGTGGTGGAGGCGGAGCGGGTAGGATTGGTGGCAGTTTGGTGCATACAAGATGAGGAGGGGATAAGGCCTACAATGGGAATGGTGATGAAAATGTTGGAAGGCGTGGTGGAAGTCGGTGTCCCACCACCTCCTAAGCTGCTTCAAGCGCTGGTTTCCGGTGAGTCGTTTCATGGGGTTGGGGCTGATTCTGGTACTGGGGAATTGGACAGAGGAAATTCGGTGGATTCTCACAATCATTCTTCTGCAGAGTAAATTCTGTCTTTCCAATTAACATTTAGCTAACAAGTTTGGTCAGGTAATCGACTAAAGCACATTGCATACAACTTTTTGTTTGCTCAATTTCAATAGATTACTGCAATTGTTTTGCTACTCTTTTGCACTGAAATCCTTGCAATGTGAATCAGCACTTGAAATTCTTGCAATGTGAATCATTGGGCAGATATGGTATGGTTGGAATGTGAACATTTCCATGATCCGAAAACGCCGTGTTCGTTTCTTTTCCTTTTCCTTTGCACTTATGAACATTTTTCGATGGGTGGTTTTGTATGTTAGCTTGTATATGGTGGTTTTGTATGTTTGCTTGCAGGGCCGGCTCTGAGATTTTGTGGGCCTAAGACGATCTTAAAAAATAGGCCTTTAATAGATGTATACAAAAAAAAAAGAGTCGATAAATGAATTTTTAAAAACTAAATACATGTATTCAACGCGAAAAATCCCACAAAAAATACAATAAATCACAATATTTCAGAAGCATCATTATTGTTACTTAAACATCACTCTTCTTCTAGATATTTTTTTTTCTCTAGCCGGTCCGTTCTTCCTTTCTTGCGTTTGTTCGCAATGGGATAGTGTTTGTGCAAAAGGGGAAAAGATGATAGTAATGATGCACAGTGCACTCACTACACGGTCCACACTGAATAAATTTCAAGGGCCCCAGAGATCAACAATCTCGTGATTCCTTTTATTCCAGTTTTTTTTTGTTTTTGTTTATTCCTTGGTTCTGTGTTCTTTTTAACTGGGCCCTGTTCGCAATAGCCAGTGGGCGAGGAGAACATTGGGCCTTGGGTTTAAAAATAGGCCCTATAACAAACATATATACTTAGGTACTTAAAACAAATGGGGCCCCTAGTTTTTGGGCTTTTTTGGGGGCTTAAGGCTCAGGCCTCTTGGGCCTTAGCCCAGAGCCGGCACTGTTTGCTTGTATGAAGGATCTTTTGATCATGAACCATGTGGAATTGTTGAACTTCATCAATCTAGCTGTAATGCCCCGAATTTTGGATACGTTAAAGGGATAATTTATTACAAAACTTAAAGAGAGTCACTGCTCATTATTACAACATAACTCTCGTAAGAGTATTTTAAGCACAAAAATAGGAAGTTAGGGTTCCTAACTACTGCTCCGCTTGTTCCTCCATCCTAGCGAGATCTTCGGCTCCGAACGCCTCCAAAGTGAAGAGTTCGCCGTGTTCATCTATCAGATCTGACATATTATACCGGCGTCGCCACCCATATAATATGTCAGGGTCACCAAAAGGTAACACCATGAGCTATAGGGCTCAATAGTATAATCCTACTTACTAACCCTTAACTTATGAACAAGAGATCATAATAACAACGATTCTACATAAATCAATCATATTGACAAGCAGTTAATCAAATCCACATTCCTTATTCAAACTAACGATAGTGTTGACTTTTCTGACTCGTCGTAGACCGTGTCGTTATTTCCACTTTTCTTTTCCAAAACACCTTTCTAACTCACCCAACCTCGGTTCCGCCGTTTCGGGTTTCCGAGTATCCTCACAATGGTTCCGCCGCACCGGGTTCCCATTGGCACACGATTGCATTGGCTCCTCTCCACGGATAACCAAGCCACACACCCAACCTCGGTTCCACCGCGCCGATCTCCCGAGTATCTTCACAATGGTTCCGCCGCACCGGTTTTCCATTGGTGCACACACACACACATGCACAACTCACATAATGCCACCAAACCGGTCATTATGTAGTTTCAAAATATTTCCTTCCTCGGAAAACACATTTTCTTCCTCATTAACCTTACTCTAAGCGTCATGTCTCTAACTTTCTTGGTTTAGGTGTCTCGTTTTCATGCATAAACTTCCGCGGTAGAACTTTCCACATAAACAAGCATTCATAAAAAATTCACAACTATTCTAACAAGATCATCCAATTTTAGATTATTTTAGCATGCTTATACATCCAATAGCAAAATAAGTTTACAAATCTTCATTTGACATCAAAAGATAACCTTATCTACTTTCGAAAGAATGATCAAAGTTTTCTTTTTAATGACGTTCTATTTTCCAACATACGATCTTATACATTGCATAGAGTTGGTGGACTAGGATTCCTACCTTACTTCTTGGCGGTGGTCGGCTATGGAGAATTTGGTTGTCGGTTTTGTGATTCGGCGGCGTAACGGCTCCGGATTGCTTCGAAAGGAAGAGAGATGAACTTTTCTCTTCCTAGAAACAACTTGCTAACTAATCTAAGCTACTTTTAGAGATCTAGTGGTGGTTTTGGAAGTGGTTTGGTGGTTTCTCTCAAGAACTCTCAAGAAACACAAGAAAACAAGAACTTTAGAACTAAGAACACTTGGAATTTCTAGAGAGAAGGAAGAGCAAGGCTTGAAGATGCGAGTTTGAAGCTTGGAATGACTTCTATTTATAGGCCAAGACTCCCCTCTCTCTCTCTCTCTAGCCGAATTTCTCTCTCTCTATCTATATATATATATATATATATATATATATATATCTCACTCACCCACATATATATGTACTAAAGAAGACTAATAATAATAATATATAAGCAAGTACATAAGTACTAAGATTCTAGGGTGGGAAGGTCAAGATTCTCCCATTATACTAATACAAAAGGTACTAGTACTTAATTAATATAATAGTATACTTTGTACTCTCGGGAATCTTAATAAAGGATTAGTTTAATAGGCCTAGTACTTAGTTGGCAAGACTAACCTATTGACCAATGGGTAATAAATCCCCTAATGGTTAATAACCAAGGGATAATAAAGGACAAGGTACTTATATAATAAACTAAGCTCTTAGAAAAGACTACATGTCCTTTTGCATGTGGCAAATACACATGTGTATATATACATGTACTCAACAAGATATAATAATGGAAAAGCTATTGTCCAATGGGTAAAGATTACCCTAACAATTACTGTCCAATGGTTAATGATTGAAAGGTAACTAAATAGTTAACTAGTTTGGTTATACCAACTATTTGGTTGAAAATTGACTAGGCATGGCAATTAGGGTTTCTAGTCGAGGAATACGGTGATAAGGCATTCAATTGCTTGAATACAAACTACTAGAAATCAAATAAGAAAACCATCGAGCAATCAAGAGAAATTAAGAAATTTTGAATAACAACGAGATTTTTATTGAATGAAAAATCGGAGTTGTTACAACCTATCCCCCTTAAACAATTTCGTCCTCGAAATTAGGTGGATGCTAGGATTCGAACAAATGAGGGTATTTTGCCTTCATGGTCTTCTCACTTCGGTCTTGAATCTCTATCGGTTCCTCTTCGTATGTCGCGTCTTCTTCGATAGTGATGTCTTCCTAATTGAGAACATGGGTGGGTAAGGCTAGATACTTGTGAAGCATGGAAACGTGAAACACGTTATGCACTCGGTCCAGCTGGGGTGGCAGTGCCAGGCGGTATGCAACCTTCCCGATCTTCTCCACGATGTCAAATGGTCCGATGTAGCGCAGAGACAATTTCCCCTTCTTTCCAAATCTTATAACTCCCTTCTTTGGTCTGATCTTCAGGAATACATGATCTCCTACTGCGAAAGACAAAGGTCGGCTCCTTTTATCCGCATAACTCTTCTGTCGGCTTTGAGCTGTCTGGATCCTCTGTCTGATAGTCTTGACCTTCTCCGTGGTATCCCGTACTATGTCAGGCCCTATCAATCCTGTTTCCCCAGCATCGGTCCAACAGACTGGAGTTTGGCAGGGTCGACCGTATAGAGCTTCGTACGGTGCCATCCCAATGCTTGCTTGATAACTGTTGTTGTAGGCGAACTCCACCAACGGTAAATGCTGCTCCCAGTTTCCAGAGAAATCCAAGGCGCAGGCTCTCAGCATATCTTCCAGGGTCTGAATAGTCCTCTTCGTTTGTCCATCTGTTTGTGGGTGAAAGGCCGTGCTAAGCCTCACATCCGTTCCCAATGCTTTCTGCAATCCTTTCCAAAAGTGTGATACAAAACGTGGGTCTCTGTCAGATACTATCGAGATTGGTACTCCATGGAGGTGTACGATTTCTCGAATGTACAACAGGCTTAGTTGCTCCACGTTTTCTGTCATCTTGACAGGCAGAAAGTGTGCAGACTTGGTGAGTCGATCTACGATCACCCAGATGGCTGTGTTGGACTTGGCAGATCTTGGCAGTCCCGTCACGAAATCCATTGAGATGTGCTCCCACTTCCAGGTCGGTATTGGTAAAGGTTGAAGATCTCCTCTAGGTTTCTGATGCTCGGCCTTGACTTGTTGACACACCAAACAGGCAGATACGAACCGTGCTACATCCTTCTTCATTCCTTCCCACCAGTATGTTCTTCGCAAGTCGTGATACATCTTTGTACCGCCAGGGTGAACTGTGAAGTTCGAATGGTGAGCTACTCGGAGTACGTCTTCTCGAAGGGTTCCAACATTAGGCACGAATACTTTTCCTTTGAATCTCAGGCTGTTATTCTCTTCGATAGTCCATCCTGGCACCGCCTTTCCTTCTCGGATTCAATGCCGGACGAACTCACAATTCTGCTCGAAGGTTTGGGCTAGTAAGATTTCCTGAAGAAGTGCTGGCTCTGTAACTAGAGTGTACAGTCGAGCGTTTTCGCTCTCTGATGATGATTGCAGGTTGAACTCGTTAAGGGTGTCCACCATCTCCCATTCCTTGATGGTAGTCTTGACCTTCTGTGCTCTGTCCTTTCAACTCAGAGCGTCAGCTACCACGTTGGCCTTGCCGGGGTGATACTGGAGCGTAAACTTGTAGTCCTCCAAGTATTCCATCCATCGGCGCTGCCTCAGGTTCAACTCCTTCTGAGTGAACAGGTATTTGAGGCTCTTATGGTCGATGAAAACTTCGAATTGTTCTCCCCACAGATAGTATCGCCAGGATTTGAGGGCGAACACTACTGCGGCCAATTCTAGGTCATGGGTAGGATAATTCTTCTCGTGCGGTCGAAGTTGTCGAGATCCGTAGGCTACGACCTTCCCATTCTGCATTAGCACGCATCCCAAACCATCTCTCGAAGCGTCGCAATAAATAGTATAATCTACCCCTCGTTCAGGGATGATAAGTACCGGTGCGTTGGTCAGTGTCTTCTTCAATTCTTGGAAGGATTTCTCACAGGCTTCATTCCAATCCAGCTTCACTCCTTTCTGAGTCAACTTGGTCATTGGCTTGGCCAAGGTTGAAAAGTCTGGGATGAATCTTCGGTAATACCCAGCCAATCCTAGAAAACTCCTGATTTCGAACACCGAGGTCGGCTGTTTCCAGTTCAGCACTGCTTCGATCTTACTTCCGTCCACTAAAATCCCTTCCTTGGATACTACATGTCCCAAGAACTTAACCACTTCTAGCCAAAACTCGCATTTACTTGCCTTGGCATAGAGTTGGTTATCTCGAAGTACTTGTAGCGCTATCCGAAGGTGCTCTTCGTGCTCCTCTTTGTTAGCAGAGTATATCAGTATATCATCAATGAACACCACTACGAACTTGTCTAAGTAGGGTTGAAAGATCTTGTTCATGAGACTCATGAATACTGCCGGAGCATTGGTCAGCCCGAATGGCATCACTACAAACTCGTAGTGGCCGTATCTGGTACGAAAAGCTGTCTTGGTAATATCCTCATCTTGAATCCGTAATTGATGATAGCCTGATCGGAGATCGATTTTAGAGAACCAGGTTGCTCCCCTTAATTGATCAAAAAGGTCATCGATCCTAGGCAACGGATATTGATTCTTGACTGTGACTTGATTCAACTTCCTATAGTCGATACATAATCGCAGCGTCCCTTCTTTCTTCTTCACGAATAGAGCAGGCGCTCCCCATGGTGAAGTACTCGGCCTGATAAATCCCTTGTCCAACAGCTCCTGTAACTGGGTCTTGAGTTCCTTTAGTTCGGCCGGGGCCATTCGGTATGGCGCCATCGAGATTGGTGCCGTTCCTGGTTGAAGTTCTATGGAGAAGTTTATCTCTTTTGGAGGTGGTAAGCCAGGAAGTTCCTCAGGGAAAACATCAGCGTATTCGCACACGATGTGAGGTAATCCTAACTCCATCCTGTCAGTTTCTTCCATTTGGAGACTAGCTAGCCATCCAAATAGTTGATTCTGCCACCTAGATCTTTTCGTTGTCAAACTCGCTGCTTCTCTATCCCCCCTTAAAACGGAAACGAGTTCCCTTCGGAGCGTAGGCCGTCACTGTCTTCTAATGACAGTCTATGACTGCTCGGTGAGCCGATAGCCAGTCCATGCCCAAAATTACGTCGAAATCCACCATGTCGATCATTCTGAGATCGCAAGTCAGGCGCAGGTTGGCTACTTCTAACTCGCACCCTCTACATACTAGATTAACAGTTATGCTCCCTCCCATTGGTGATACTACTTTCGTACTTTTGCTCAGGGGTTCCGTTTCTAGTGCTAGGGCAATTACACAAGTAGTAGATATAAACGAATGCGATGCTCCAGAATCAAATAAAGCTTGTACACAGGTGCTGTACAATAATAGCGTACCTTGGATCACAGAGGGATCCTGTTCCTGCTCCTCAGTCTGTAGGGCAAAGATACGTCCTCCAGTGCCTTGATGGGTTCCAATGGGCTGCTTTCCCTTGTTTTGCCCGTTCTGCTGCTGCGGTGGGCCTCCAGGGTTTTGCTTCATAAAGCGAGCCTGTCCAGGTTGTTGGATTCTTTGATTCCCAAAGTTTCCATTCCTTTCCCTCTGAGGTTGGGGGCAGTCACGCTTGTAGTGGCCCATGGCCTGGCAGTTGAAGCATTGCACCGATGCTTTATTCTGGCTGCCCCTCTGCGGTTCACCATGCCAGGATGCAGCAGTCCTCCAGGGTTGGTTGTTTTGCGCTAGGGTGAAAGGCTTGGTTGGGTAGGGTCGGCGGTTGTTGTTGGGTGGCTGGGTTCGGATCAGCCCGCCAGTGTTGCCCGTTGCCTTCCTCCATCGAGTTTTGAAGTCAGCCTCCTCGCTTTTCAGGCAGAGAGCACATTGAACCACACCATTATAGGTGGTAAAGGCTTGTGCCACTACGGCCCTTCGAGTGGTAGTCAGCCCCCACTCGAATCTTCTTGCCTTCTTGTCTTCGGTTGCCACAGCAGTTGGGGCGTAACGGGATAGCTATTCAAATTTGGCCGCGTACTGGGTCACGGTCATCGTCCCTTGTTTCAGGTTCATAAATTCCTGCTCCTTGGCTAGGCGAAGGGGTGTAGGGAAGTATTTGTCGAGGAATAGGGTTTCAAACTCGGCAAATGTCATGGTGGCTATGGCATGGGTGGCCTCCATTAACTCCCACCAGTAACGGGCTTCTCCCTTCAGCTGGTAAGTGGCTAAGGCCACACGGTCTCCGTTCCGAGTAATCTCTAAGGTGTCCAGGATCACCTTGGTTTCTTTCAGCCAAGCTTCAGCCATGGTAGGGTTAGGATCTCCGTTGAAGGTCGGGGGTCGGCGCTTGCAAAATTCGTTCATTGCCCGGGTTCGGGTCATCGGTCCATCGTCGCGGTTTTGGTTATGGCGGTTAGCGTTCAAGGCAGTTACAAGTGCTTGCATGATTTGAGCTAGGTTGGTGTTAGTGTTAGAGGATTCACCATTCTCGTATCCTAGTCCACTGCGTCGGTTCACCATCTACGAGTAAAAATTGTTGGGGGCGATTTAGTCAAAAAAAAAATAATTTCCTTTTGTAAATGCAATTTATCAAATAATATGCAACAATATTTTTTAAAACAAAGCAAGCTTTTCATAGATAAGCAAGAAATTACAATAATAAGCATAGAGTTCTACTATAAAACAAGTAGACTGAAAACAAGATTCCTAATACAAGTTTGAGACGATCCTACTACATGGTCCTTCTAGCCTTAGTGCTTCTAGGGCAACTCAAGCTATCAGAATCTTATTCTAATGCTACTACTCTACTGACGAATGAGTCTGAATAACTCTCTCAGCTGCTCCATCCATTCCTTCTCTCTTATCTCGAGCCAACGCTCTCCTTTTTGGCGAATCTTCTCGGCCAACTCCCTAAACAGTGGTTCCTGAGGGTCGAGTGTCAAGTACTGCTCCTCACTGGTGAAGGGTGTCATCACAACTATCTCGTATAACTGTTCACCGGGCTCGGGGTCGCGGACTCCCAAGTGTGGGATGGAAATGGGGCTCTCGGGTGCTAGCAAGGTCTTGTAGTATAGCAGGTCTGCTACGGTGATTGAGGTAGCAAGGGTACGGCAATCCATATCTACAATAAGGAAAGTTATATATTAGACTTAAGATGGCAGGAGGAAATTGCACGCACATAATTATACATAAACAGTGATCATGACTAGTAGAGAACACAAATCTTTCATTACTTAATAAACAAGTACAACATAGAAGGCTTATAACAGCCTAATCCTACTACTTGCCAATTACAACAAAAAGTTCATATAGTCATTCCAATCGTCCTAGAAGATGCTTGGGAATTCCATCTTATATGCGCCTATGTCGGATTCGTAAGGTGGTGGTGGCACATCTCCGGAGTCAGTGATTATATCCATGACTTCGGGCTCCGCTCCTAGGAATGCCATTTCCTCCTCGTCAGATTCTCCACCCTCATCTTCCCAATTCTCTAATTCCTCGTCGTCGGACAACCAATCGGGATTTGGTGCTTGCATCATGTGCTGCCAATCTGCTTCGTTTATTGGGGAGTCGTTGAACTCCTCGGGGTCCTCTTCAGGTTCTTCCATAGGTTCTTCCTCGGGATCTTCTTTCAGATCTTCCTCGGGTTCCTCTTCGGGTTCTCCCGCAATCATGTTGATGGGCGGTATCATTGGAATTTGGGCGAGGGTTGCTTCAGCGTCTCCTCCCTCTATTAGGAGTACATCATTGGGGGGTGCTATTTGGACTAAGACAGGTACTGCTTCGGCTTCATCTAGCTCTTCATCATTCTTGGGAAGTACAAGAGTGCCATGTTCTTAATAGAAGTCGTTGGTGTAGGGAAAAGCATAGGGAAAGTAAGAATCTTCCACTAGTTGGCTTGTCATTGATCTTAGGGTGCTTGCGAGTTGGTGAGCTTCAGCTAGAAGGTTAACTTGGTATGAACTCAAGTGATTCATCTACAATGAAAGAATTCTATTAGTCAAGTTTTGAAAGGAAGTTTTAGTAAAACTAAGAGAAAACTTTTCAGGTTTCTACGTTCCACATTCGATTCTTGATTTAAGTCATCATCCAATTGTTCAGGAATTCCCAGCTCGGCCGTACTGCCAATTTCCGTGCCTTGCTTCAATCCGAAGATTGTTTTGACAGAATTCCACCCAAATTGGGACGGTAAACTTAAACTCAATTCATGTTTGTGCAACGGTCAAACTTATCTCGTGGTTCTACCCATTCTACCCATGGCCGAGGTTTTGAACCTAAAGCTCTGATACTAAGTTGTAACGCCCCGAATTTTGGGTACGTTAAAGGGATAATTTATTACAAAACTTAAAGAGAGCCACTGCTCATTATTACAACATAACTCTCGTAAGAGTATTTTAAGCACAAAAATAGGAAGCTAGGGTTCCTAACTACTGCTCCGCTTGTTCCTCCATCCTAGCGAGATCTTCGGCTCGGAACGCCTCCAAAGTGAAGAGTTCGCCCTGTTCATTTATCAGATCTGACATATTATACCGGCGTCGCCACCCATATAATATGTCAGGGTCACCAAAAGGTAACACCATGAGCTATAGGGCTCAATAGTATAATCCTACTTACTAACCCTTAACTTATGAACAAGA
Source organism: Rhododendron vialii (assembly GCF_030253575.1). NCBI lineage: Eukaryota > Viridiplantae > Streptophyta > Magnoliopsida > Ericales > Ericaceae > Rhododendron > Rhododendron vialii. The sequence goes on along the minus strand of NC_080557.1, from coordinate 30,059,360 downwards.
GATCATAATAACAACGATTCTACATAAATCAATCATATTGACAAGCAGTTAATCAAATCCACATTCCTTATTCAAACTAACGATAGTGTTGACTTTTCTGACTCGTCGTAGACCGTGTCATTATTTCCACTTTTCTTTTCCAAAACACCTTTCTAACTCACCCAACCTCGGTTCCGCTGTTCCGGGTTTTCGAGTATCCTCACAATGGTTCCGCCGCACCGGGTTCCCATTGGCACACGATTGCATTGGCTCCTCTCCACGGATAACCAAGCCACACACCCAACCTCGGTTCCGCCGCGCCGGTCTCCCGAGTATCCTCAAAATGGTTCCGCCGCACCGGTTTCCCATTGGCGCACACACACGCACACGCACAACTCACATAATGCCACCAAAACCGGTCATTATGTAGTTTCAAAGTATTTCCTTCCTCGGAAAACACATTTTCTTCCTCGTTAACCTTACTCTAAGCGTCATGTCTCTAACTTTCTTGGTTTAGGTGTCTCGTTTTCATGCATAAACTTCCGCGGTAGAACTTTTCACATAAACAAGCATTCATAAAAAATTCACAACTATTCTAACAAGATCATCCAATTCTAGATTATTTTAGCATGCTTATACATCCATTAGCGAAATAAGTTTACAAATCTTCATTTCGACATCAAAAGATAACCTTATCTACTTTCGAAAGAATGATCAAAGTTTTCTTTTTAATGACGTTCTATTCTCCAACATACGATCTTATACATTGCATAGAGTTGGTGGACTAGGATTCCTACCTTACTTCTTGGCGGTGGTCGGCTATGGAGAATTTGGTTGTCGATTTTGTGATTCGGCGGCGTAACGGCTCCGGATTGCTTCGAAAGGAAGAGAGATGAACTTTTTTCTTCCTAGAAACAACTTGCTAACTAATCTAAGCTACTTTTAAAGATCTAGTGGTGGTTTTGGATGTGGTTTGGTGGTTTCTCTCAAGAAACACAAGAAAACAAGAACTTTAGAACTAAAAACACTTCGAATTTCTAGAGAGAAGGAAGAGCAAGGCTTGAAGGTGTGAGTTTGAAGCTTGGAATGGCTTCTATTTATAGGCCAAGACTCCCCTCTCTCTCTCTCTCTCTAGCCGAATTTCTCTCTCTCTCTCTCTATATCTCACTCACCCACATATATATGTATATATATGTACTAAAGAAGACTAATAATAATAATATATAAGCAAGTACATAAGTACTAAGATTCTAGGGTGGGAAGGTCAAGATTCTCCCATTATACTAATACAAAAGGTACTAGTACTTTATTAATATAATAGTGTGCTTTGTACTCTCGGGAATCTTAATAAAGGATTAGTTTAATAGGCCTAGTACTTAGTTGGCAAGACTAACCTATTGACCAATGGGTAATAAATTCCCTAATGGTTAATAACCAAGGGATAATAAAGGACAAGGTACTTATATAATAAACTAAGCTCTTAGAAAAGACTACATGTCCTTTTGCATGAGGCAAATACACATGTGTATATATACATGTACTCAACAAGATATAATAATGGAAAAGCTATTGTCCAATGGGTAAAGATTACCCTAACAATTACTGTCCAATGGTTAATGATTGAAAGGTAACTAAATGGTTAACTAGTTTGGTTATACCAACTATTTGGTTGAAAATTGACTAGGCATGGCAATTAGGGTTTCTAGTCGAGGAATACGGTGATAAGGCATTCAATTGCTTGAATACAAACTACTAGAAATCAAATAAGAAAACCATCGAGCAATCAAGAGAAATTAAGAAATTTCAAATAACAACGAGATTTTTATTGAATGAAAAATCGGAGTTGTTACACTGGCATTCAAATGTGGTGCCTAAAGACCAAATATCTAACAAATTCAGAACCACAACCCTGCAACCACCTATTAAAAGATCAGATAATTTCTGATTGGGGGTCCTTTCCCAATGACTCCCCATGTTTTGCTGTCGTACTGTTCTTTGATAGCTGTTTCATCTGTTAGAAAATCGAATCCCCAAAACCCAGTAATGACGCGTATAGATTAGACAATGAAAAATTGCAAAAAACCCTACAAGGCAGAATTAGGGTTTTACCACAACTCCCGCGTCACGAACGCTGGTTGAACTTGTTACAGCACATCTTGTTGTATGCCACGAATACTGTTTGACCGTACCTTATGATCTTCTGTCATATTCTCTTATACCTCGAATCACGTACCCGTTTGTGGAAACCCTACATAATTGTTTGTTCTCTCTTACAGCCCACTTTTCTGATCTCTCAAAAACATGTCCTCGACCTAGAGAACGAAGCGGTATATTTATAGGGCTAGGACAAGGACCTAAGGAGAAATAAATCTAGGCTTCTTGTGTAAATAAGAAATCTTAATCCCACCAGGATTCTATTTCTTATCACACAAATTACAATTCACCCACTATAGAATTTTAATTGTACTCTCGTCCTTATCTCAATTATATTTCGAGCTCCATGTTTTTAAATACTTATTATTCTCCCCACATTAAGATCACAAATACCCGTTGATTAAAATAAATTACTAACAATCTCCCACTTAATCAACATCTTATACCTTGAGACTATCCGCTTAACTTATTTGATATGTCGGACACAAAATCCACTTGCAGGGTTTGACATATTCGAAACTTATAAGCTTACTCAAGAGGGTATCATTAATCCCTACTAGACGTGGATTCCATCAATAATTAATAGTTGTTATATACATAATATTGCTACCCAACTCACCAAGACTATTGACCGTATAAAGATCTCACTCTTTAATGAATCAAAGTCAACAACATTAAATATATACCTCTAATAATTATCTTTAGATTAAAAGCATAAGCATTCATAATAACCATAAGGTTCCAATTATTTTATAAAGTTAGTACAAAGACAATTACCTCAATGCGGTCCCGTTCAATACACAAAAAGTGTACTAGCACAATGAGTTGGAACTAGACTGTTCCCTATCGTCAAGACAGACCTGCTAAACATTGTACTACAGTCTTACCGATGGTGTGTCCAGTTCCATCTAAGACTGTGAACCATATCTTATATTTCACAAGAACCAATGATCTTATCTTCTATGTGTAAGTCCAACTCTACACTCCGAATAGCTATTTTGTAAAATAAAAGACACACATGCACAACATATAATAATATTATGCAAACATTGCCCATAAAAGATTCTCATCAAAAAGGGATAAAACTGGTTAGTAAATAGCAGTCAAATATTAATCCATTACACAAAAGCATGACTTTTAGTATAATTTTCTAACAATCCCTCTTAGACTCAAAGTCATGCTGCCATGCATCTCACTCTCATTCCCTCTGCATGACTATCAAAAGTCTTAGCCTGTAAGCTGTTCGTAAAAGGATCTGTTAGGTTGTTTACCGATGTGATCTTGGACACAGCTACATCACCTCGCTGAACGATCTCTCGAATCAGGTGATACTTACTCTCGACGTGTTTTCCTTCTTATGAGTTAATGACTTCTTAGAGTTAACAATTCCACCATTATTGTCACAATAGATGTAATAGCTAATTGCACTAAAGAATCACTTCTAGATCCATCAAGAAGTTTCTAAGCCGAACGGCCTTTTTGGTTGCTTAAGAAGCTACCACATACTCGACTTCCATGGTGGAATCAATCAATGCAGGATTGCTTAATACTCCTCCAACTTATGGCTCTACTTCCTAAGTAAACGCATATCTCGAGGTATACTTATGGAATCCTTATTTGACACAAAGTCTTAGTCCGTGTACCCACAAGGTATCAGACTATCTGACTGGTAAACCAACATATAATCTTTAGTTCTTTTCAGATACTTGAAAGTATGTTTCACTGCGGTCCAACGCTCTTGCCCTGAATCAAACTGAAATCTACTAATCATGTCAACGGCAAAGTAAATATCAGGTCTAGTACACAGCATAGCATACATGAGGCTTCCCACTACCAAAGCATAAAGAACTGCCTTCATCTTCTCCATCTCCTCAGATGTCTTACGACACTGATCATTGGATAGGTTGATTCCATCTCTATAGGGAGGAACCCTTTCTTGGAATCTTGCATACTAAAACGAGCAAGGATCTCATCGATATAAGTAGCTTATGATAAGCCCAACATCCTATACTTGCGATCTCACATAAGCTTAATCCTAAGGATGTGACCGACTTCTCCCAAGTCCTTCATATCGAACTGACTAGATAGTCACACCTTTACCGAAGACAACATTCCCACATCGTTTCCGATTAGCAAAATATCATCTACATATAGTACCAGGAATACCACCACTTTTTTGTTATGCTTTTGTATACACTTGACTCAGCTGGATATGATCAAAACCAAAAAAAACTTGATTGGTGATCGAAACGGATGTTCCAAGGTCTAGATGATTGCTTGAGTCCATGAATAGACTCCTTGAGCTTGCACAACATGTGCTCTTGACCATTTGCTATGAATTCATCCGGTTCCATTATGTGGATGCGTTCATCCATATTTTCATTAAGGAATACAGATTTCACAGCCTTTTGCCAAAATTCCGCATCTTTATCTTCTAGTTCCTCATTGTAGTTGTAGGGTTCAGCATGTAGTTCTTCAGGGATCATATCATAAGATTCTCTCAAGAACGTATACCGATTGGGTGGGACAACAACCCTCCTGTAGGGAGGTATTCCTGAGTACATACATTTAGTTGCCGAACACGTGATGTTTGGGAGCACGTAGTGAATACGACTGGACTTATCGCCGGGCAGTATGAAGAACAGCGATATGGACCAATGATATGGGAAGTCCTTGGTCCATGCAATCTGTTCGGCTAAATAAAGGCCAATGACATGACAAGTCACTGGTGTAAACTATCTGTTCGGCAGATAAGAGACATTCTGATTACGTTTGGACCAAGTTACATGTGAAGTCCTTGGTCCAGGTAGTTTGTTCGGCAACGAGATCGCCGAACAAGGAAAGAACTCCAATCAATTGTTGGAGCATGGGGAACATTCTGGAAGAATCCAGAAAAAATGGTATTCCGTTAAGGAATAAGATTCCAGGAATATAGGATCTGGGAAAGATACCCAATGAGAATGGGATGTCCGGCCAGTAAAGGAAAAAGAATCCTAAAAGGACTCCTTTCTATTAAACTGATAAAGGAAACGAGAATCCTTGATATCCTGGGTTTCCTATACGAGTTGGGAATCCTATGGCAATGGGGATGCTTGGGCGCCAAGCATCCGAATGTCTATATAAAACAGAGTAAGCCTAGAGGTAAAATGTACGCAATACTTTGCATTCTTGCTTTCCTACTGATAATTAGGGTTTGACTGCTAGTACGTGATACTAACTTTGGCATCGGAGGGCCTTTGCCAACGAGAGGCAGAGGTGCGCTCACCCCCTGTCTATTTTGTAGATTAGGGTTCCGACGATGAATTAGGGTTCCGGTGAAGAGGCACGAGAAAGCCGTTGCAATCCAGTTGATTAGAAAGCATCAATTGTTTTCATCCCCCTACAATTGGCGCCGTCTGTGGGAAACGAAGCAGCTTTTTAGAAAAATAAATACGATGGAAGAAGATCCAGTTACTCCGTTTAGTCCAAAGGACCAGTTGGGTGGGGGAAGAGATAAATCCCCACCAGGCGCTCTGAGAAAGCCAACTGGTAGACATGACAGAGGTAACTCCAAAGAAAAAGGAGACAAAACTGCTACTGGCTCCACGAAAAGGAGTAGGTCTCATCGAAGGGATGAGTCAGTCATCCGTTCAAGAAGTATACACGATGACAATGATCTCCTAGATAAAAAGAGAGAAGAAATCGAGGAGTATGCTCGTTTGATTAAGAAACGAGAGTATGAGATACAGGAGTTGCAGCGGATACGAGAGCACCCAGAAGATTCTGGACTCTCTCGTAGGCATTCCCCAAGAGATGGAAGGACGTTGGTAGTCCATAAGCAGACCCATTCACGAAGAAGAAGGAGCAGAAGTCCTGTCATAGGGCGTTATGAGGCTTCTCCACGAAAAAGGGGAAGAAGAAGTAAAAGCCGAACACCCGAAAGAAAGGCTTCTTCACGAAAAGGGAGGAGCAGAGACAAAAGTTCCACCCCCGAAGAGGAGGGAACAAGGAAACATCATCGAGACAGGTACGAGAGACCTGATGCTGATTGGGCCAAAGCCACGGCTCACAAATCCAAGGAGTTCGAGGATGGGACAGTGACTGCACGAGAAGCAGCACGCAAGGCGTTAAGTAATATTGCGGCCTCCCTATTTACAAAGAGGCTGCAAGAGGCTAGGTTGCCGAGCAGAGTGAAGCACGGTGCGTTTGTACTTTACGAGACAAATACGGATCCCGTGGCTCACGTACAGCATTATCAACAGGCTATGTTTATGCATGAAGGGGATGATTCCATCTTGTGCAAGATGTTTCCCTCCAGTCTTGGCAAGGTGGCTTTATCCTTGTTTCATAAACTGGCCCCACGATCCATACAAGGGTGGAGGCAGTTGGCCGAGGAATTCACTGCTCGGTTCTTGACAAGCAGAAAAGCCCCAAAGACCTTTGAAAGTCTTTCCACCATGAAACAGGAGGAGAACGAGCAGATCAGGGATTATGCAAAGAAGTACTGGGAGACTTTCAACGAGATTGAAAGTTGCAGTGAGGAGTACGCAATTGCAACCTTCAAGACTGGTTTGCCTGTTCGGGGAGAGCTGCGCCGCTCATTGAATAAACATCCGGTAGCCACCCTGGCTAAATTGATGGAACGGATAGAGCAACACGCCAGAATGGAGGATGACATACTCCATGAGGATGGCAGGACGGTTGCCGAACAGCCAAAGGCGCCTGCCAAAAAGGTGGATAAGCCAGAGCCCAAGACTTATGGAGAGAGAAGGGAATATGGGCAGGCTAAGAAAGAGCCGTACAAAGATAAGCAAGCTCCTGACCCAAAAGCTTTTTTTTCTATCACTACGGTTTGGAAGGAACCAATATACAGGATTCTTTATCGAATAAAGAATCAACCATATTTCAAGTGGCCCCCGAGTCTAGGCGGAGACAAGGATGCAAAACGTGCTACGAATCAGCACTGCAGTTACCACAAAGATTGGGGCCACATGACCGAGGATTGTGAGATGTACAAGAGGCACCTTGATGATTTGGTCTCTCGGGGCTATCTCAAGAAATTTATCCAAGAGGATCCTAAGGAGAAAGGGAAGGCTATGGAGCTGGGTTACGAGCAAAACCCTAAAGGAATAATCCATATAATACATGGGTTGGCCACACCTTACACGAGAAAAGAGGTTAGGCTGTTACAAAGGCAAGTTAAGCACGATCAGCACGTGATGCGATTGGGAAACAAGAGAGGGCGAGAGACTGATGTGTGCAATGAGAGCTTGGCATTCAGTGATGATGACCTAGGAGAGGTCCAAATACCCCACAACGATGCATTGGTCGTAACCCTACGAGTTGGGGAATATGACATTGAGAGGATCCTTGTGGACTCAGGAAGTTGTACAGAGGTGTTGTACTACGATGCGTTCAAGAAGCTTTTGCTGGCCCAAACAGACTTAGAGCAGTCTACAACACCTCTCATTGGGTTCGGTGCAGGAGCAGTCTGGCCCCTTGGGAAGGTAACGTTACCTGTTCGGGCTGGGTCAGTGGTGTTGAGAACAGATTTCCTAGTGGTCGATGTTCCTTCTTCCTATAACGCGATTATAGGGAGGACATGGTTGCACAAAATGAGAGCAGTCTCGTCGACTTATCACCAGATGGTGAAATTCCCAGGTTCAAATGGGATTGAGGTACTTAAAGGCAACCAGAAGGTGGCACAACAGTGTTTGATTTCCATCATCAAAACAGCCCCAAAGGTCCACCATGTTCATACATTAGAAGTACCAGATCAACCAACTATCGAGGATGTTGGAAGAACTCCGGCTGAAAAAGTGGTTGAAGGGTTGGAGAAAATTCAGATCAACGAGACTGATCCTGAAAGATATTTCTTAATTGGAGAGTCATTACCAGCAGACGAAAAGACTGAATCAATAAGATTTCTGAAGGAATATATTGATGTATTTGCATGGGTGCCAGAGGAAATGCCCGGGGTGGATGCAGGTGTGATTTGTCACCATTTAAACATTGATCCTCAGCACAAGCCAATTATTCAGAAAAAACGGAGGGCAGCCGTGCAGCATGTTGATGCAGTAATTGAGGAAGTCGATCGTTTACTGGAGGCTAAAGCAATACGTGAAGTCCACTACCCAGAGTGGTTATCCAATACCGTTGTGGTGAAGAAAAAGAATGGGAAGTGGCGTGTCTGTGTAGACTTCACAGACCTAAACAAAGCGTGCCCTAAGGATAGTTTTCCTCTGCCCAGGATTGACCAATTGGTTGTCGCAACCTCTGGTTATGAGCGAATGAGTTTTCTCGATGCATATCGAGGATATCATCAGATTGCTATGTTTGAACCTGATCAAGAGAAGACTTCGTTTATTACACCACGAGGGTTGTACTGTTATAGTGTTATGCCATTTGGGCTGAAGAATGCTGGGGCAACATACCAAAGACTTGCAACCATCATGTTCAAGAAGCTCCTTGGGAAGACTATGGAAGTCTACATAGATGATATGGTGGTAAAAAGTCTAGAGAAACGGGGGCATATTGCTGATTTGAAAGAAGTTTTCGAAATCTTAAGGAAATACAAACTGAAACTCAATGCCTCGAAATGTGCGTTTGGAGTTGGTTCAGGAAAGTTCTTGGGCCACTTGGTAACCATAAGAGGGATAGAGGCAAATCCCGATCAGATTGCTGCCCTACAGAGGCTACAGAGTCCCAAAACTACTAAAGAAGTCCAGAGGCTGACTGGAATGGCAGCAGCACTTAACAGATTCATCAGCAGGTCAAGTGATAAGTGCAGACACTTTTTTCAGTTACTAAAAAAGAGAGAGGGATTCGAATGGAGAGCAGAATGTGAGCAAGCCTTCCAGGACCTGAAGAAGTACCTGGCAGAACCCCCACTTTTGTCAACTCCACAGCCAGGTAAGTCTTTAATTCTGTACTTAGCTGTTTCTGAGCATGCAGTAAGTGCAGTCCTGTTAAGGGATTTGGGGATCGAACAAACCCCTATTTATTATGTTAGCAAGACATTGTTGGATGCAGAGACGAGATATCTGCCTTTAGAAAAACTTGTCCTGACACTTAGGACAGCCACAAGGAAATTGCCACACTACTTCCAAAGCCATAAGGTTGTGGTTTATACTGAGTTTCCATTAAAAATCGTTGCTACGAAAGGCAGACTTTTCGGGAAGGATCTCGACATGGTCCGTGGAGTTAAGCCAGTACGATCTCGAATATCAGCCACGCACAGCAATCAAAGGCCAAGTGTTGGCTGATTTTGTGGCAGAATTTTCACCTACTGTGGCTCCCCTACCTCCTACGAGAAAGGAACAGGTGACTAAAACATCATCCATGAAGGATCAACCTTCAGCCGAACAGGATCCCACAGAGTGGAAGCTATTCGTTGACGGATCAGCATGTAATACTGGTTCTGGAATTGGGGTAGTCCTGTTTCCTCCTCAAGGAGTTCTGATTGAACTATCTGTTCGGCTTGGATTCAGTGCAACGAATAATGTAGCTGAATATGAGGCACTCCTGGCTGGATTGAGGAGTGCAAAAACCCTTAAAGCAGAACGGGTTAGGGTGTATTGTGATTCCCAGCTTGTGGTGAATCAGCTGTCCGGCGAGTATGAAACTTGAAATGAAAAGATGTTGGCATACGTGCAGGCAGCCAAGGACTTGCTTGATACCTTCGAGAGGGTATATATTGAGCAAATTAGTTCTGGACAGAATGCTCATGCAGATTATTTAGCTTGGTTGGCTGCAGCTGTACCAACCGAGTTCAAAAGAAAGGTGGCAGTCGAATATCTGAATAAGCCGAGCATTGGGAGGAGTGAAGACTTAGTCTTGGACGTGAACCAAGGACCAAGTTGGATGGACCCAATCATGGAGTTCTTACGAGACGAGATACTCCCTTCTGACAAAAAAGAGGCCCACAAGATAAGGGTCAAATCTGCCAGGTTTTGGCTGTCTCCAGAGGGTAAGTTATACAGGAAGTCCTTTACAGGCCCATATTTACTATGTGTACATCCCGAGATGGTGCAAAAGTTTCTTCATGAAATCCACGAGGGAACATGTGGGAGCCATGCTGGAGGGAGATCCATTGCCCACCGAGCAATTACTCAAGGCTACTGGTGGCCGCACATGCAAGAAGATGCAAAGGTGTATGTGAAGATTTGTGAGAAGTGTCAAAAATTCTCACCAATGATTCGAACACCCGCCGAAGATCTGGTGCCTTTGACAAGTCCCTGGCCTTTTGCTCAATGGGGGATGGATATCGTGGGTCCATTGCACAAAGCAACTGGGAATCGAAAATTCCTGCTTGTAGCAACTGATTATTTTACTAAGTGGATTGAGGCAGAACCCCTGGCTAAAATCACTGAACCCATGATAGAAAGGTTCGTGTGGAAAAGCATTATCACTTGCTTTGGGGTCCCTTACTCATTGATCACAGACAACGGATCCCAATTTCAGAAGAAATTCAAAGCTTTTTGTGCCCAGTATGGAATAAGAAATTGTGCCCAGTATGGAATAAGAAATTATTATTCCACCCCAGCCTACCCTCAGAGTAATGGGCAAGCAGAGGCGTCCAATAAAACTATCCTAGATGGGATAAAAAAGAGGCTGGACAAAGCCAAGGGGAAATGGCCTGATGAGCTACCTTTAGTTCTGTGGGCTCACCGGACAACGCCTAGGAGGTCTACGGGAAAGACCCTCTATTCATTGGCATTTGGAACAGAGGCTGTCATACCTCTGGAAGTGGGTCTGCCGACCAACAGGACCGTTTTGGTTGAAAGTGGAGGCAATGACAGGGCCCTTCAAATCGAGCTTGATCTCGCCGAGGTGAGGAGAGAAAAGGCCTTGGTACATCTTGCTTCTTACCAAGAACAGCTGATGAAAAGCTACAACAAGCATGTTCATCCTCGAGAATTTGGTGTTGGGGACCTCGTGCTACGAAAAGTGCTCGGCAACACCAAGGTGGCCAACGAAGGCAAGCTGGGGGCCAACTGGGAAGGCCCGTATAGAGTAACTGAGATTGTAGGCATAGGAGCCTATAGATTAGCAGATTTGGATGGTGATCCAATTCCAAGGCCTTGGAATGTTCATAATCTACGAAAGTTCTTTGTTTAGAAGTATTAAAATACTGTCTTAGATTTGCACTACGTGATTGTGTGGGAATTACGAATATAATTCCCTTGTTCTAGTTTTTGTTAATTGCAAATTATGAATCAAATCATTTTTTAGTATACCTACTGTGTTCTTGGTATTTGTTTAAAAAATACGAACTACGAGATTAGTTTCCCTCATTTGTATTGGGGAGCAGGGTATATATTTACAAACATGAAACTTAAACGTATGCCTTGTTTAAGTACGTGAAACTTAAACGCTAAGTACGTGAAACTTAAACGAATACATGTATGAAATTTACAGTACGAGACACTTGTAAAAGTTTATTGGTATGGCTTAACGCATAACGAAATTATGTTAAGCCACACTAATTCAAGTACGTGAAACTTAAATTTGGTTGAGTACGTGAAACTTCACACCTGTATGATTGTTTGTAAACAGTCTGTCGCAACAATTTTAAGTACGAGACACTTAACAAGTACGAAAACACTTGTACGTCTTTTTAAGTACGTGAAACTTCAATTTGGTTGAGTACGTGAAACTTCACACCTGTATGATTGTTTGTAAACAGTCTGTTGCAACAATTTTAAGTACGTGACACTTAAAAATTATAACAAGTACGAAAACACTTGTACGTCCTTTTAAGTACGTGACACTTAAAAATTATGACAAGTATGAAACCACTTGTACGTCTTTTTAAAGTACATGAGACTTAGGAAACAAATTGTATGATTGTTCTTAAGTACGTGAAACTTGCATAACGTAAAATGATCAAAAGTACGAAATACTAGAGATTAAACCAAAAATTGCATCCGAACAAATGCAACATAAAGAAAGCTGAACGGATCATATAGTTGTGCCACGAAGGGCCGAATACCTGTATCAAAACAAACGTTTTTGAAAGTACTAGTGCCACGCAGGGCCAATGCTTACGATCACGCAGGACCAGTCAAAATATTTGTACCAAACACTAACCTGTTAGTCTAGATTCTGAACTTCAGGAGCAGTTTCATCCGGGATCTCTGCATGAACTTCAGCGGTGGCAACACTGCCAGTTGGATTCTCTTCAAGGTTGATAGGTTCCTCAGCTGGGTCACGAGCAGGAGATTGGACGGGCTGAGATCCAGATGGAGTATCTTCTGTTCCAGTAAAATCTTCAATTTGCTGCTCAAAATCATCTTCCAGGGGCACTTCGTGCTCTTGGGAAGCTGCAGCCCGGCTGCTCGGTAATTCATTCTCAGTCCAGAGAGGGGAGTCGTCTGCAACGCCAACTTTGGTTAAACATGTTTCCCAGCAGGCAATCCAGATCTGATCTTGGATGGCAGGTATCTGTTCGACGTAGTTAGCAGTTGTAGTGTCAAAACCCTTCTGGTACCCTTCTTCATAAGCAGCTTTTTTGGCACTGTCAATTTCTGACAAAGCATGATTGAGGCTTTCTTCGGCAATTTCGAGTTTGCCTTTAGCTTGATCGAAGTCAGACTTGGCTTTGTTTCTTTCTCTTTCCAACCTAGTGATTGTTCGAAGCGATCGAGTGTTGTCATTCATCAGCTTGACTCTTTCAGTATCAGCTTCTTGGTACTTTTTGCCCAGAGTAACCATCTTTTGAATAAACTGCCGAAATATCATATGTAAAGTTATAATTTTTTAACCAACACAAAGAGAGGGCTTGAAAAACAAAGAAGAAGTTTTTGTTACCTTAATTCCACTGACGAGACCAGTAGACACCAGCCGATCAGGAGAAGACAAGGACTCTTTTTGCAAATCAACAGGGAGCATCAACCCTTGAGCCAGGGCTAGTGCAGTCTCTGATGAACTGGCACTATCTCCGACATGTACAGGACGGTCTCCTCTAATGAAAGGAGGAGTCCACGTCTGAGGAAGGATTTGAGTAGTTGGTGAAATGGGATGATGAGTTTCAGTATCTGCTTGAGAAACAGTACCATCATGGTCATCTACCCTTGGACGTTTGTCTCTATGAAGGTCAGTAGCCTCTGTAGTGGCGTCCACTTCTCGAGGAGAAGATGATGACCGTGCAGATCCCCTCTATTGCGACGAGATCGTGGGGGAAGGGCGCCAGTTGAGGCCACCCGGCCAGTCCCACGTCCCCGAGAAGAGACGGTGAGGAGGGAGGTGAGATTTAAGGGCTGGCGTGTCATAGTGCTTGAGATAGGAGGAGATAGAGAATAACCTGAAGATGAGGATTGGCTAGTCACACGGCTCGGAGCTGGCTGTTCGGGTGGTGGTTGAGAGGAAGCCTGACTCCGTGAGGATCTTCGAACTCTCACTCGTGGTAACGGAACTCCTTCAGAAATTGGGATTTCACCCAGTTGACCAGCTACTGTCACTCCAGTGTTAGCTCTTGTGCTCCTAGGCTGGGGAGCAGTGGAGGTGGAAGCAGTACTGGTGCTGGGGTGAGCGAGCCGTCTGTCGATAACCCCTCTATACGAAGGATCGTATCCCAGAAGCACTTCTGCGTTAGGACCCCGACCAGCTGTAGAAGTACCAGGTTCGCCTTTATATTTGAGGATTTTGTTGATGTCCTCTGTTCGGACGTAGCTAGGCTCTCGTCTAGGACGTTTGTTGACGTTTTCAGCTGCAAGATCGGAGTTATAAAACCAAAATTAGACACATAGAAAGCTACGAGAAAGCAGTAAACGAACAAATTGCAAAGATCAAAAAATAAGGAGCATACGTGGGTATCCCCATATATGGGGGCAGTGGAGACCCACCACCTGACCATCCTCTCCTAGTGGCTCAAAGGCTCCAGTGACGTAAAGGAAATCGATCTCATGATCCCGAGCAGAGTCTGGCAGGTTTAGCACGAGACGCTTGTCGGCCCTTCTAACTTTGAAGTAATAAGTGTTATATTCAGGGTTTAGTACAATACTGTACCACCACTGAATATCCCAAATTCCTAACTGGGTTCCCAGAATCCTATTCAAAGCTATTACACCCATTATCAACCTAAAGACATTTGTTGATACTTGCATGGAGGTAAGACGATACCAGTTTAGGATCTGGCGGAGTAATGGGTGAAGGGAAAATCGGATTCTGCCTTCGACGATGGCCACAATAGGGATACACATTCTATCCCATGAGCCACCGTCCCTATCTGCCCCTAGAGGGGCGAGTTCGAGTCCTACGTTATCAGGAATGCTATACTCAGACCTAAATGCCGCCATGGCAGTAGGGGTTTCACAAAGTTTCCTAAATTTACTGGCTCTAGGAGGATTTTCATTAACATCCGCCATGGATATATTCGAAGAAAAAGTTAAAACCGGGAATGGGTGCAAATTGAAACCCTAGAAACACTCCACGAATCTGAGAATGGAAACCTCAGATGGAAACCTAAGCAGAAGAAATGGAGTAAGAACGAGGATCTTACAAGGATATTGTGACGATTTCCTGAAAAGCAATCGAAATTTGCAGATGGCGGCGATGGCAGATGGCGGGATGTTTTTACCTGGTTTCTAGAGAGAGAAGGAGCGAGTTTGAAGTTTTGGGTGAGAAACCCAAAATGAGCCCTTTTTCTGGGGTTTAAGGGTGAGAAACGGAGACGAAGCGTCTCCTCTTACGCCGTTACAGGATAAAGTAACGAAAAGCAGAGTTCGTTCTGACGCCGTTTCATAGAACGTCAGTTCGAAATTAATGATAGGCATACGATACGTGCCACGTGGAGTCATAACCCCGAAATGGTAAAATGACAGAGGCGCCAAAAGGCATCAATGACATCTTGAAAATTATGACTGCACGGAATCAGAAGAGTCTGGTCTAAATAAAATTCTGTTTCTAAGCATCATATATTGCCCCCGAACAGTGGTAAATAGATGAAGCTGGGGAGCAATTGTAGGGAGATATTCCCGAGTACATACATTTAGTTGCCGAACACGTGATGTTTGAGAGCACGTAGTGAATACGACTGGACTTATCGCCGGGCAGTATGAAGAACAGCGATATGGACCAATGATATGGGAAGTCCTTGGTCCATGCAATCTGTTCGGCTAAATAAAGGCCAATGACATGACAAGTCACTGGTGTAAACTATCTGTTCGGCAGATAAGAGACATTCTGATTACGTTTGGACCAAGTTACATGTGAAGTCCTTGGTCCAGGTAGTCTGTTCGGCAACGAGATCGCCGAACAAGGAAAGAACTCCAATCAATTGTTGGAGCATGGGGAACATTCTGGAAGAATCCAGAAAAAATGGTATTCCGTTAAGGAATAAGATCCCAGGAATATAGGATCTGGGAAAGATACCCAATGAGAATGGGATGTCCGGCCAGTAAAGGAAAAAGAATCCTAAAAGGACTCCTTTCTATTAAACTGATAAAGGAAACGAGAATCCTTGATATCCTGGGTTTCCTATACGAGTTGGGAATCCTATGGCAATGGAGATGCTTGGGCGCCAAGCATCCGAATGTCTATATAAAACAGAGTAAGCCTAGAGGTAAAAGGTACGCAATACTTTGCATTCTTGCTTTCCTACTGATAATTAGGGTTTGACTGCTAGTACGTGATATTAACTTTGACATCGGAGGGCCTTTGCCAACGAGAGGCAGAGGTGCGCTCACCCCCTGTCTATTTTGCAGATTAGGGTTCCGACGACGAATTAGGGTTCCGGTGAAGAGGCACAAGAAAACCGTTGCAATCCAGTTGATAAGAAAGCATCAATTGTTTTCATCCCCCTACACCTCCCACTACGATGAGGTACCGATGTGTCAACAACTCTTTTTTTGCAGTGTAGCCTCCTGTTCTATTGTTGTTGAAGAAGTCTTTGTCACTCCTTCTCCTCTCAATTTCTCGAGAACAATCTTGCTTTTGGGCTTGTGGTCTATTACATAGTCCTTCACTAAGTATCGGATATTGATGCTAATAATGACCTTCTGATTCTTAGGACTATAAAATAATCCATATTTCGTTCCTTTAAGGTACCCCACAAACAGACAAACTTATGTCCTTGATTCCAATCTGCGTTCCCATTTAGCACATGTGCTGGACTACTCTAAAGCCGAACATGCTGCAGATTAGGTTTGCGTCCAGTCCACAGTTCTGTGGGTGTAGATGGTACTAACTTAGATGGTACCAAGTTAAGAATGTACGCTGCTGTTTCTAGTGCATGTCCTCAAAACGAAATTGGTAAATCTAAATAACTCATCATTGATCTCACCATATCTATAAGAGTCATATTCCTTTCTGCTAATCCATTTTGACGTGGATACCTGATGCTGATAACTGGGATGTGATCCCTTTAGCTAACAAGTACTCCCTAAACTCTCCTAAGAGGTATTCGCCACCACGATCAGATCGTAGTGTCTTAAGACATTTATCTAGATGCTTTTCCATTTCCGCCATATACTCCCTGAATTTCTCAAAGCATTTGGACTTACAATGCATCAAATAAATGTATCCAAACATTGAGTAATTATCAAAGTGATGAAATGCTCAAAACCACCTCTTGCTTGGATATTCATGGGTCCACACAAAACATAATAAACCAATTTCAACGGCTCTTTGGCTCTATAACCTTTTGCTGATAAAAAAGTCTCTTGGTGATCTTACCTTCTAAATAGGATTCACAGACTAGAAATTCCTCAACTTCTAATGAACCTAAAGGTCCATCCCTAACCAGTCTAGAAATTTTATTCAAATTAATATGACCAAGGCATAAGTGCCAAAGATACGTTTGGTTCAATTTAAAAGGCTCATTTCTCTTACATGACATATTATTAGTGTTATTCAATTAATACAGTTGTATTGTAGGAAATATAAGATTAATAGAGTAGAGATTATCCACCAATGAACCAGAATAGATAAAACGTTTATTTAACTTAATAACCACAAAGTTACTAAAATAAACCAAATATCCATCTTTAATCAACTTAGAAACTGAAATCAAGTTTCTTCTAAGTGTGAGAACATAAAGACAATCTCTCAAAATTAAACTTCTATTGTTACTAAAATTTAAAATAACATTTCCTACTACAACTGCTGCCACTTTCATAGCATTATTCATGTGCAAATAAATCTCTCCATCACTGAGTCTTTTGGTTTTTTAGAACCCATGCAACAAATTGCAAACATGATTAGTGGTTCCAGTATCTACACATCAGGTATGGGTAGATAGCACCACTAAACATGATTCAACGACTAGCGAAAAGATCTATCTTGATTATTCACTTTATTGAGATAGAATAGACATTCATTCTTCAAGTGTTTTTGTTGCTTGTAGTGAAAACACTTGCGCTTAGGTTTTTTCACTCCACCTTGTGGTGCTCTAACTGGCTCCACAACCTTCTTCTTAAGACTTGTTCTGTTTTTTCTTGCCTTTCGACCTAGAAGTAGAATTTTTTTCCACCACTAATATAGATGGTTTCTTCACACCCACAAGACCCTCAACTACATGGAGTTCCTTAAGAAGTTTCGCCAAAATTAAATGCATTTTGTTCATAAAATAGTTCAAGTGAAACTACTTAAAACTCTCATACTGTAGTGAGCTAAGAACGAAATCGATCTGGGTTTCTCCATCAGTTTCAGCTCCAAGGATCTCTAATTCATTAAGAAGAGTTATTATCTTCAGAACGTGATCTCTAATCGGGATCCCTTCAACATGGATGATATTCACCAATTTTTATAAAATTTTGCTTCATGTTCTGTGGCATTCTCATCAGGTCTAGGAGGGCACACCTCAGAGTCTCAGACAGCACAAATTTGTGTCCCTCAGCAGTTAACACAATATCCAAGTTCCTTTTCCAGTCAATATATTTCGATACAGTAAATTTATTTTCTTTGAGAATAATTACAAGTGGATTGAAAAAGCCCATTTTAAAATCTGAGAATCACATAACAATTATGAAGGGCAATAAAAACTTGAATTTTATTTTAATATTGGTTCCCTCAACCTATGGTAAAAGAAAAACATTGGTAACTCTACACACCGCGAATAGCATACCTCAATGGGAAGATCGTCTACTCTTCATCATTCATAGACACAACCTTTTAATTTTACTATTGAGACACTAGACCATGCCAAGCAAAATTAAATAGCTAATATTGCTTCAGTTCTATAAATAATAATAGTGATTCAGATAGAGAGGGTATTATTATTTATAGCTAAGTGTATGCCATTATCTAGCTTTTAGACCTATTGTTCCGTTATGAGCCACCTCAGATGGAGAAGTGACTCACACAACAATTACCTTAGAGCTATTCTTTTAGGAAGTTTGTACCGATGATGCCACAACTAATTTTGTCTGATAGGGAGAAAGGTTCTGAAACCAACACACAAAATTAATTATATCATCTACAGACTAAGAATGGAGACCATGAGATTTATCCAAAATAAAGTCCCTCTCCCACTTAGTTATTTAAAAAGTTTGTTAGGGTTATCAAATTTTCTACTTTGCAAACAAATTGTGATTTAGGTCAAAGGCCAAATATTACCATGTTGTCCCAATATGGTAAACTATCACATATGCAAACAATATGGAAACATAAATAATAAGGAAACACAAAGATAAAGAATCCAGCTATTATGGTCAAAGATGCAATCCTTGAGCAATAAGAAATCCTTTTAAACTTGAAATTCTTAAACAACAAGGAATCCGTCCAAACTTGAAATCCTTCGGCTATACTTGTGTGGAAGACTTAGATAGTTTGAATCAATCGAGGAAACCAAAATCCAACCGTACTTAAACAGGAAAAAATAGATTTAATATATTCCCGTATAAACTGCACAGCCTTCTGTATTTTGGCCATATCTTCCTCATCCGACCTCCAATTGAAGTGATTGAAATTGGGTTGGATTCAAAATTCAATTATCTACAGCTTTTGTGAAGAACATATTTTCTAATTCCAACGTTTTCTGGGTCGAAATAGCCTTGTAATCAGACCCTACAAATTTGGAAAAAAATCTGTTTCAAGCCAAACAGCTTGTATCTTCTGTATCTACCATCTTCAATCTCCGAATAACTGTCGAATGCTATTACAATCGAAGAAACATACAAACATCGATCTTATGCCTCCATTGGAGTTCACATGCTACGTTAATTATTACAACCACAAAAAATATTCGTAGCACGCAATAAATAACACATGCTACGTTAATTATGACAACCACGAAAAATAATCGTGTTACCCAATAAATAACAATAACCACGAAAAAATTATCGTGGGATCCAATCACACAAAATCATCAAAAAATTATGTGACCATAATAGATAGGTAAGAACGCTGCAAAATAAGGGTTAGCACAGTTGTACATTCTACCCTCTATAACCTACGGACAACATGGCATGTTTAATCTATACGCGTGATTACAGTCTGCTCAGATACCACTGTTCGAAAACCGAATCCCCAAGACCCAGTAATGACGTGTACAGATTAGACAACAAAAAATTACAAAAAGTCCTACAAGGCGGAATTAGGGTTTCACCACAACTCCCGCGTTACGAACGCTGGTTGAACTTGTTACAGCACATCTTGCTGTATGTCACGAATACTATTCGACCGTACCTTACGATCTTTTGCCATATTCCCTTATACCTCGAATCACGTACCCGTTTGTGGAAACCCTACATGATTGTTTGTTCTCTTTTACAGCCGACTTTTCTGATCTCTTATAAACATGTCCTCGACCTAGAGAACAAAACGGTATATTTATAGGGCTTGGGCAGGGACCTAAAGAGAAATAAATCTGGGCTCCTTGTGTAAATAAGAAATCTTAATCCCACCAGAATTCTATTTCTTATCACACAAATTATAATTCACCCACTACAGAATTGTAATTGCACTCTTGTCCTTATCTCAATTATATTTCAAGCTCAATGTTATTAAATACTTATTAATCTCTCCACATTAAGATCACAGATACCTGTTGATTAAAATAAAGAAGAAATTATATTTTGCCCCCTTAAACTATCACCCGGCCACACTTTGCCCCCTCCCACTACTCAATCGAACACTTAACCCCCTTTAACTATTATTTCGTTGCCACCCTGACCCTTCCGTTTGTTGTCTGTTAGGATTTTGGATGGAAAAATTTTCCAAGCCATTATTTTTGAAACCCAAGGACAAAATTACTCTCTCCTTCCCTTTATAACATACACAACCATCTCAAAGTTGAAATTTCTAAACTTTACACAAACCCATCTCTCTCTCTCTCTCTCTCTCTCTCTCTCTCTCTCTCTCTCTCTCTCTCCATTGATCAGTTCATTTTCTTCTTCCCTCAGCGAAATACAATTCCAGTCCATACCAATTGAGTGAGTAAATATTGTCCAAGAATCCAATCAGAATAGCAAACCCACGTAATTCCCAATAGCAACTAACGAAAACTACAAAGAAAACGAAACTTGTGTAAAATTCAATCTCTCAATTCATAAGATTTGATTTTTTTAAAAAAAGCATAAACCAAAAGATAATACTCCTACAGAAAAAGAGATACACAAAAGAAATACACATCCACACAAAAAAAAAAAAAGAGAGCACCCAAATTAATTTGCCGGGAACAATCGCTGTACATAAGTTTCTCAAAAAATTTGCAACTTTTTTTTTGGAGGTAAATCAGCTTGAAATTGAAAAAAAAATGTTAACTGAATATATAGCCTACAAGGACATGTGGAATGAGCAGAACTAGGGCAGCCTTCAAACTATGGCATTACCCTTGAAGCCAATAGAACCTGGGCAGGTTCAGAACAAGCATGAACAACAGTAGTAGAGTAAAACCAGTTCCCATAACAGAGCAAAACAGCAGCTGCCATAGGGAAACAGCAACAGCAAGAAAAGAGCAGCAATTACAAAGCTGGTCAACAGCTGCTTGTAGTATTGAATGCCACAACAACAGAAATCAGCAGCTACCATATACAGATATGAAGACTGAAGCTTGGGTACAACAACATTTATAGGTAACAGTAGCAACAAAAGAAAAACACAGCAAATCTCCATGGTGATGCAGGGAAGCAAATAAGAAAACTGATGATCGAAGCGACAAGGACAACCACAAACGCAATAGTTTAGAGAAACTCTTTCTGACTCTTTTCGTTATCAATAATCAACTGCCCAGCCCTAAGGCGTAAAACCGAATATATAGGTAACAACCCTAACCATAGAAAACATAAAAGAAACAATATCGAAATTATTAGAGACCCATAAAATAGAGAAAAAAACAAGACTTCAGAAAAAAGAATGAGCTGAAATGGAATTTCCTACGGAAAGTTATAAGAGCGCAAAGAATAGCCCAAAACGGAACGAAGGCCCGTTGAGAGGCCTAAAAACTCGTGGACACCGACATGGGTGATTGAGTAAGCTTTTAATCTGAAATGCTTTGGTGTCTTGAAAAAAACTAGCATGCACTCTCCAACCACATTCATTTTTACATTTCACCGTCACCCTATCACCCTCATTCTTCAAAACACAAACTCTGTCCCATTTTGGATGGCATGCTTTCTAAGAGCAGCCCTAAAAACAGTTGCATTGGCAAACATCATCCCCTTTTGTAGGTCTGGCCTTTCCATGTCCCTATCCTCAAAGAACTCAAGAAACTCCACTTTACCCTCCTCATCAGAATTCATTGGAGTAACCCCCATGGTGAACCTCAAACACAAACATTGCATCAGACATCCTAAGAATCCAATAAACAAATCAAAAAATAAACAACTTGAGCATGTAATTTTCATTATTTAAGTAGCAAGTGGTAAGTAAACAATTAATTAAAACTCATAAGTCAAGGGATATCTAGTATACAAATTAAAAAATAAAACTTTAGCATGCAATTTTTCAATATACAAGTAGCATGTAAACAATTAATTAAAACATACAAGTCAAGGGATACAAAACAAAACACTACTTTACTATTCTCAACCACTTTTTTGGCCGACATATGCACAGTAGTGTGTGTACATATATACTTTTTAGCATGTGTGTGAGTGTGTGTATATATATATATAGTCCCCTTCTTTTAAGAACCACATTAACTTAATAAAATGAGAACCTCCCTTTTTCAATAGAATTTTGATGATCCAAGCCGCTCAATATGTTCAAAACGTGATTTCAAGGGTACCTACGAGAAATCAGCAAAAAAAAAAGACCGGAAAGGCTTCATCCGAGCAGTTTTTGTTTATTTTTTATCAAACAGTTCAAATAAAAACTGCTTGGATGAAGCCCTTCCCGGTCATTTTTTTTGCTGATTCCTCGCGGATACTTTTAAAATCACGTTCTGAACACATTGAGCGGCTCAGATCATCAAAATTCGAACGAAAAATGGGAGAAATTGAGAGGTCCCTCCTCATTTGAAATGACTGTATATATATATATATATATATATATATATATATATATATATAAAAGTATGCATTTGGGACCACATTTGCAGATAAAAACAACAAAAGTGTTTCACCAAAAAAAAAACAATGAAAAGTGTCAAAAACCCCACCACACCCACAGAGTCACAGACCATTGATTACTCCACCATCCACCAACAAAGCATTCAATAGTCAAACAATACTAATAACTCACTTTACAGCATTCAATAGTTCAAAGGAATTGCCGAGCCAAAAAAAAAGTTCAAAGGAATCATACCTCCGAGATCAGATGCCTTGACCACCGTAAATGATTATCGACTTCTACTGGGAAAAAGGTACTTGGATTTTTTCCATAGGCAGACGAAATTAGGGTTACAGATCAATGAATGGCGTATTGGGATATATATATATATATATACGGGTAAAAAAATAGAGGGAAAACTCTCGCCAATTTTAGGGGAAAGGTTTTAGGGTTGGGAAAATCATATTGTGTGTTGGGGAAATCATGTAGGAGTGTACGTCATGTATGAAGATCTACTTGTATTGTGTAAGGGTATTTACGTAACTTTGCTCAAAACGTTAACAGAGTTAAAGGGGTGGCAGCGAAATAATAGTTAAAGGGGGTTAAGTGTTCGATTGAGTAGTTGGAGGGGGCAAAGTGTGGCCGGCTGATAGTTTAAGGGGGCAAAGTATAATTTTCCCTAAAATAAATTATTAACAATCTCCCACTTAATCAACATCTTCTACCTTGAGACTATCCGCTTAACTTATTTGATATGTCGGACACAAAATCCACCTGCAGAGTTTGACATATTCGAAACTTATAAGCTTACTCAATGGGGTATCATTAATCCCTACTGGGATGTGGATTCTATTAATAATTAATAGTTGTCATATACATAATATTGCTACCCAACTCATCGAGACTATTGACCGTATAAAGATCTTACTCTTTAATAAATCAAAGTCAATAGCATTAAATATATACCTCTAATAATTATCTTTGGATTAAGAGCATAAGCATTCATAATAATCATAAGGTTTCAATTGTTTTATAAAGTTAGTATAAAGACAATTACCTCAATGCGGTCATGTTCAATACACACAAAGTGTACTAGCACAATGATTGAAACTAGACCATTCCTTGTAGTCAAGACAGACCTACTAAACATTGTACTACAGTCCTACCGATGGTGTGTCTAGTTCCATTTAAGACTGTGAACCATATATTATATTTCACAAGAACTGATGATCTTATCTTCTGTGTGTAAGCCGAACTCTACACACCGGATCATCTACTTTGTAAAATAAAAGACACGCATGCACAACATACAATAATATTATGCAAATATTGCCTATAAAAGATTTTCATCAAAAAGGGATAAAACTGATTAATAAATAACAGTCAAATATTAATCTATTACACAAAAGCATGACTTTTAGTATAATTTTCTAACATCATCTTCATTGCAACTTTTATGGGGGCATGCCTAATGCATGAAGCTTCCACATATGTAGGGTCTAGGAAAGGATAGATGTATATACACGTCACAGCCTTACCTGCAAGTAGATAGATTGTTTCTGAATCATTATTACAACTGGTAGGCATATACAGGAGGTTTTTTCTTGAATATAAGCTCTTACGAAACTTAATCAATAAAAAGGTGTAACAAATACTAGTACAAACCTTAGCATAGAGGTTAGCCTGCCTTTCCAATAAAGAATTTTGAAACATCTGTCTTGTCCTGTCTTCCAGTTCAGCATTACAGGAAAGGGCCGGGCTTTCATCCATTCATTAGTTCAAAACTCGAATACCATCCGATAGCTAGACGTCTTGAATGAGCTTAGATTGAAATACTTCAGAGAACCTCCATAGCCCAATGAGGGTGGCGAATCACTTAGTTGTTTGAAGGTTGGTTGTTGCAGTGGTGGACAACATTAAGTTTCATCTTTGCTGGCACATCTTTGGCTATGAGTCTATGACACGTGTTGAAACTAAGATAGGATATTGGCCTGCTCTTCCCCTGGTAAAACCAACTCAGCCCCCTTCATTAACTATATGCTTTGATTTGGATAAATTTGAATTGAGACAAGCTACTAAGCAATTATCATCCTCCTTCACAAAAGTCTTGTTTGTTGATTTCTTGGAGTGTTCGCATGCATCTCTTCTGGTTGGACTGTATTCCATTCCGACTTCTTTTTCCTTGTTGACTGGTTATTTTGAGATCTTAGGATCATCGACTTTGTCACATAGATTAGGGAACATGTTGTTGGGTGCAGGTATGTGTCTAATGTGTCCGTTTATACATGTTTCCAAATATACAGAGCACTTTTCTTCGCAGTTGATCGGTGTTTAAAATCTATGGCAACTCTCCCCTTCCCATTACAATCGCGCAAAATGACGCTGTAACGAATTTGGATCCTCTCTCTGTCCTCCATGGATAATGGATGCTGCCTTACCGCCACTTCCCCAAACCTGAACCTTGTTGCATTCCGCCATATGATCTCCTAAAATCGCGTTTTGCATTGCAATAGTGTAACTAAGTCATCATAACAAGTTAAGAACTAAGAAGTAATGAAGTGCGAAATTGAAGTTTCACCAACTATTTTCTCAATCTTTTGTGAACCCTCGTTGCCAATTTACGGACTCCAGTTTGATTTTTACCAATATAAAATTAGAAACCACCTGTCTGACCATTTCAAGGATGTGAGAATATTTGAACAAGGTTTTGATGGGGTGCGCCAAGCCGATGTAGTAGTGCAACAATGAGGCGACACTCAAAAGACCCCAGCTACTATAATGAGCCTTTCTACTTAAAAAATTAATTTAATATCATATGAGCCGATGATGACCCACGTATTAGATATATTAAACTAATAAGAACAAAACTAATAGGAACTAGATATATTAAGGGAATTAAATAGATACTACACTTGATTTTCGCCAAAGGCTTAGAAAGATATGCCTTATCCAACTGCTTACCCATTTCTCGATGTGAATTGCTAATCGCCCCCCTCCGTGTCAGGCCCCCCTCCTGACACTGCTCCCCTTTTACCCCTACCCCTCTCTCTCTCTCTCTCTCTCTCTCTCTCTGCACCCCCTCTCTCTCTTTCTCTCTTTTTTGTAAAATTTTAAATACTAATAATTTTTTTTTCACGTATTTTTTTAATAAATTATATATTTTTCAAATATACTCAACGAAACCTATCTAACGAGCCTAATATTGATGGTGTAATAATGTAAAACGGAAAAATTATATTTTTGTGGTAGTTTAATATTAAGGGGGCGTTCGGCTAAATAAGCCACTTGGCTTATTTTTTTATATTTATTCAAATTTTTTTCGCATTTGTTAGTTTTTAGTCAATTTTTTGAGAATTATTGCTTCGTCATGATGAGAAGAATCTAAAAAGTAAAAAATTAAACCTAATTTTTTTGAATAAAGACAAAAATAAGCCAATAAGTCAATTTTTTCGTCTTTATTTAAAAAAAATGGATTTCGATCGTAGTTTTTACTTTTTAGATTCCTCTTGTTATGAAGAAGTAATAATCCCCAAAAAATTGACCAAAAACTAACACATGCGAAAAAAATTTGAATAAGGACATCAAAATAAAATAA
Source organism: Rhododendron vialii (assembly GCF_030253575.1). Lineage (NCBI taxonomy): Eukaryota > Viridiplantae > Streptophyta > Magnoliopsida > Ericales > Ericaceae > Rhododendron > Rhododendron vialii. The sequence goes on along the minus strand of NC_080557.1, from coordinate 30,033,220 downwards.
AAAATTTGCTTCCAACCATCGGCACCAGAGGATCATTGGATGGATTTTATAACATTGGGATTTGTCCGCATCAAGGTACAACGTTGTACTACATACATTCAATATGATTGCTTCGAGTTGTCTCACTCACTTGTCGTTGAGCTCTCATCCAGTTTCATTCGCAGCGCGCAAACATATAGCTATTGGCCATGTTAATGGAAATCACTTCGTGCAAGTTTTCCTATACCATCATTATCCTGTACCACCCATTATCATATGGTGGAGGCGAAATGCATCAAATGAAGCACATGGATGGGCTCATCCTTATGAAGCACGCCTCCAATTGTGATATGAAATAATGCAGATAGAACCGCCGGGACGAAAAAAAAAAGGACAAAAAATAAAAATAAAGAGATATTATACTGGGCTCAAAAAAATCATTTAATTTAAACACATTATTTCATATTCAATATTTGACTTGTTTGATAGGTTTCGTTGAGTAGATTTCAAAAATATAAAATTTATTTAAAAAAAATACGTGATTTCAACCTCTTTAGACAATTTATATATTAAAAAATATAGTTAAAAAATTAAGTATTTCAAATTTCAATCCGTTTGTACCGGTGGAAAGATTTTAATTTTCTAATCATTTTATCCTAAATGGTCATAATTAAATTTTGACTCTAGGACTCTCGTTGATTAACCCTAAGATATTTGATTCAAACGGATTGAAATTTAGGACACTCAATTTTTCAACCTCTTTAGACAGTTTAAACTACCAAAAAATATAATTTTTCCGTTTTACATTATTTCACCATCAATATTAGGCTCGTTTGATAGATTTCGTTGAGTAGATTTTAAAAATATAAAATTTATTTTAAAAAAAATACGTGAAAAAAAAGTTATTAGCATTTAAAATTTTATAACAAAAAATAAAATAAAAGAGAGAGAGACAGCGGGGAGAGAGAGAAAGAGAGCGCATGAAGAGCCGGGGTAAAATGGGAAATTGAAGAGGGCCCGTGTCGGGGGGGCCTGACACGGGGGGTGCGATTAACAGCACTCTTCTTTTTGGTTGGACATAGGGATATGAACCAAGGGCGGAGCTATGAGCTATGTTGGGCCCAGGCCTCATAGCTCCGTCCAATCCCGAGCCCCCGAGTTTTAAAATATTTATTTTGTATATACCTGATTTTACGTATAATTTTGGTTTAATTTAATAGAACACCGGTTATTTTACATTCTCGTTTATTAAATTTTTTTCATAATTAAAAAAGATAAGCACGCAATTGTTGAAGTAGCTTAAAGAAAAAACAAAATGATTGGTATACTTTAACTGCATTAGGTTATAATCATTTCAATGTACAAATGTAATGTATTGGTAAAAAAAAAATTATAATATACTTCATCAGTCCTTTTTTAAGTGTCATGTTTCGTAACTCCAACTTATTAAAAAGATATCATCATTAGACCTTTTACATTAACTTTTTCCTCTACTTTTCCTATTTATCCATCATCATTACACTTTTACTCACTTTCTTTTCAAAATGGAATCTACTTTTAGGGACAAAATAGACAATGCACAAACTTTTACCCATTAACTTTATAAAATGAATATTTATTAAGGGACAGCCCAAAATGGAATACCAATGCACCAACTTTTACCCACTAACTTTATAAAATGGATATTTATTAAGGGACAGCCCAAAATGAAATACTGGACTCTAACTAAGGGACGGAGGGAGTAATAAGTATACGTTAAGATAAAAAGTATTCCCTCCGTCTCTTTTTAAGTGTTCAATTTCGTAACTCCAATATATTAAGGAGACATCATCATTACATTTTTTACATCAACTTTTCATACTTATCCTCTATGGAGACATCATTATTATATTTTTACTCACTAACTTTTTAAAATGGAATATACTTTTGAGGCAAATGAAAAATGTACCAACTTTACAAAATGGATTGACTAGGGTCATCTTCCCCCGTCTTCTGTTGGCTTGGGTCTGGTATATTTGTGGTGGATTTGGAGAACGTGAAATGACTTCGTGTTTGCTGGGATCAAATGGATGACGGAGGCGGTAAACGAAAAAGCGCTAGGAGATTATCATGAGTTTTTGGAGGCCAATACGAAACCACCTTCCTCTTCTTTGTGATCTATTCCAGTTGAATGGAGTACATGGGCATGGCCTGAACATGGTGAAAATAAATGTAGATATAGCAGTGTCCAAAGCATTAAATGTAAGTGGTACGGGTGCTATAGCTCGAGAAATAGATGGCAAGGTAATTGGAATTTCTCTCAATATTCATAAGGGGATTACTTCCCCTAGGGTTGCTGAAGCTCTGGTTTGAACTTGGTTATTACTATGAGGTTGCCAAATGTTATTATAGAATCAGATTCAGAGTCGGTTGCTCGAAGCTGCCTTACGAGAATAGAACCGACGTCTGACATTGGTATATTGGTGCAAGATAGCAAAATTCTTGGAGATTCATATATGGTTTGTGTGTTTAAGTTTGTTAAACGTGATTGTAATTGAGTCACACATTATTGTGTTAAGATGGCTCTTTCCAGTGGTTCGTTCGGCTTGTGGACAACCTCTTTACTCCCATTGGGTTTCTCACTCTCTGATGTTTAGGTTTTTGCCTTCAGATGAATTATATTATTCCCTTTTTGACCAAATTTTTTTTTTACAAAATAGACACTTATTAAGGGGCAGCCCAAAATGAAATACTGGACTCTAAAAAAGGAGACAGAGAGAGTATATGTCTATTAAGTAGGCCCTCCCGAGTTAAAATTCTGGCTTCGCAACTGATATGAACCTAATCTGTGAAATAGACAGTTTAGATTTTTCTTTTTCCACTATGAAATGAAAAAATGAACAAAAAAAATTTAAAAAACGGCAATCCCACTTAATACTAGCAAATAGTTATAACTTAGGGTATGTTTGGTTCAATGGAATCAAAGTTGGAATGAAATGATCATTTCAATGGCATACTTATTCCCATGTTTATTCCAATAGCATACTTATTCTTATGTTGGTTCACTATTAAATACTCCCTCCGTCCCACTTTGTTCCGCTTGTTTCCTTTTTAGAATATCTCAAAAAATTGTCTATATCTCACAATATATAATATTTTATATATTCAATATGGATCTTGTTTGATAGATCTCAATTTATTTTATTAAACAAAGTTTTCAAAATAATAAAAAACATAATAGATTGTGAGATATAGACAATTTTTTGAGATATTCCAAAAAAGAAACAGGCGGAACAAAGTGGGACGGAGGGAGTACTAGAATGACATTCCACATGGAATTACTGTTCACTTTAGTATAGGAATTACTGTTCACTTTAGTATAAGAATTGTCATTCTATCAAAAAAAATAAAAATAAAGGAATTGTCGTTCCGTTTCTTTGCCACACCAAAATTATTAATGTCACTCCAAGATTTACAATTGTCACTCCAAAAAGTACTAGTGCCATACCAAATATTACTATTGCCACACCAAAAAATACTATTGTCATTCAAAAAATTACTATTGCTACATCTTTCATTGCAAATAAGAATGATTATTCTTAAGCACAAGCAAACTTGGGAATGAGAATGTATATTTTATTCTTATTTCCTCCAATTTCATTCCAACCTCAATTCCATTTCATCGAACCAAACATACCCTTAGAGTTTACATCATCAACTATTGTAATATTATGTCTCGGTTTTGGGAACGTGTCCCCGAACCCCGAATTGCCAGCCAAGCACAAATTAGACATCCAGCAAGCTTCACAAAACCAACATTATCGTGATAGCCCGAGTGGTACAAGGCGATGAAAACTGTTGGTGGAGAATATCTGTCATGAATAACTGACAAAAAGAACCCCTCAAATCCTCTGAACTGGAAATTCAGTGTACGCATGTTTGGTGTGTTTTTTGGCCCTTGAATTATTTGAAACTTTGAATGAATACAAAACATTTAACTTGATCCAACATGTGGAAATGCATAGGAACAGAGGTACAGAAGAATTTGTGTACAGATTCTGTTTTGATCAGCACTCATAACTTGGTCTCTCTCTCTCTCTCTCTCTCTCTCTCTCTCTCTCTCTCTCAATATTGTGTAGGCTACGAAATCACCATTTGGCAATAAATCCTATTTCACAGCAAGCAAAATGACCAAGTAAAATCACACATACACTCTCACCCAAAAAAAACAAAAAAATTTCCAAAGGAAAAACATACTGAAAATTTCTTCACATCACCAAAATCCAAAATCAATCAAAACCAATACTGAAAACAGAAACAGATCAACTTAAAAAGTTGCAAAAATTGCGAGCAACAAAGAGAATGAGAGAGAAAAAGCAGGGGAGAGCAACTGTTCATCCTCTGCGGAATCAACACCGAGGAAAAGAGTAGTTGCACTTCACATGGAGTCACCGTTGATCAAGAACGGTGGCATTGGCAGCTCCGCCTTGGGAGCCACCGAGCTCCACCATGCGCCACCAGAAGTGTTGGCTGCAGGCGAGGGCGGGGATTATCCTCGGGTCCACAATTTTGAGGATGTGAAGAATATTTGTTACTTGGAGAGTGTAAAGTTGTGGGCTATTGCTGGGCCAATAGCGTTTAATATTCTGTGCAATTATGGGATCAATTCATTTACTAACATCTTTGTTGGGCATCTTGGGAATGTGGAGCTCTCTGCTGTTGCAATTTCTCTCTCTGTCCTTGCTAACTTCTCCTTTGGCTTCTTGGTTACTCATCTCTCCCTCCAGATTTGTTACAGTATTATCCTATTTTTCCAATGCATGAAAAATCCAAAACTAATTCATTGAAAAATTAACAAGTACAAAAAATTGTATCAGCTTAACTTGATAACATTATGAGTTCATCATAAAATAGCTGATAAACGAGCTATATATACAAGAATTGAGCTCAAGGAGATCGATTCATCATTCCGCAACCTTACTTTCATTCAATGAAAACCAAACGCATAGAAGTGATATTAGCCTAATTAGGTTAGGCATCTAGCCAGTTTCCAGCAAGCAATACTAGTACTTTCAAATTTCAATTTGTTTTCTCATTCAAACTCTTCACTGTCACGGAATGTATCAGGATCATTGACTAGTGGGAAATTAATTTACAAACAGTACAGTATTTGTGTAGAGAAGGATCAATCCAAAATGATGTGACAATGATATATTTGGTACATTACGAGCCACAATTGTACGAATTTTCGTCTGTAAGAGTTCCACAACGAAAAGTCTGTTTGTAAGGCATAACTCTGAACTAGTACGTAAACCCAAGTCACTTTTCAAATTTTGCAGCTTGGCATGGGAAGTGCACTTGAGACGCTATGTGGGCAGGCATTTGGAGCAGGGCACTTAGAAATGCTTGGAATTTACATGCAAAGATCATGGATAATCTTATCATCCGCCTGCTTTTTCATGCTCCCACTCTACGTCTACGCAACACCGATCCTGAAACTCCTCGGTCAGAGGGACGACATAGCGAAACTCGCTGGAAAATTCTCCATCCAAGTCATCCCCCAAATGTTTTCCCTAGCCATCAATTTCCCCACCCAGAAGTTCCTCCAAGCCCAGAGCAAGGTAAGAAATCCGGCCAAGTATATGATTTGAATTTTCATCTTGCTTTTCCTACTTTCCTCCATCCCTAGGCTGTGTTTGGAATGCCTATAAAACCAACTTTTTGTGCTAAATTTGTTTTTTTTCTAGGGATTTTTATCTAGTTCTATTGAAAAACTCGTTGCCTTCTAGTTCGTCTCAACTAAGGAGAATCTAGAAAAGTAAAATTGGGTGGACTAGATTCAATTCAAAAATATCCCCCTAATGACAAAAAAAGCCAGTATACATTTTTATTTATTAATTTTTTGTATTTGGTCAATTTTTAAATTTTTTCCTTCCGTCAACAGAAAAGAGTAACTCAAATAATTTAAACAAGTTTAGAAACAACCAAAAAAAATCTAAAAAGACAGAATTTTAGGGAAACCAATCACTGATCTAAATTTTGCTGAGTATCATTGTTAACAAAATGATCCTCTCTTGTTTTTCTCATCAAAACCGAAAGGTGGGAATTCTGGCGTGGATTGGGTTTGTGTTTCTTTTCCTCCACATTGGGATGCTATACCTCTTCATCAGTGTGTTTGGCTGGGGTTTAGCCGGCGCAGCTGCGGCTTACGACATCTCGGCTTGGGGAGTGGCTTTGGCTCAAGTGGCCTATATTGTTGTTTGGTGCAAAGATGATGGGTGGAGGGGGCTTTCTTGGCTAGCTTTTAAAGAGCTGTGGCCCTTTGTGAAGCTCTCTGTGGCTTCAGCTGTTATGATCTGTTTGGAGATTTGGTATTTCATGAGTATTATTGTTCTCACTGGACACCTTGAGGATCCTGTTATTGCAGTTGGGTCCCTTTCCATCTGGTAATTGAGTTTAAGTACTAGTTTGTTCAAATCCTATTTACTGTGTTCAGAGCATTTCTGTTTTGTGTTTTTTCTTATGTGTTATGCTTAGGGATTTTTGTTTTTGATGCAGCATGAACATCAATGGTTGGGAAGGCATGTTGTTCATTGGAATAAATGCAGCGATAAGGTAAACAAAATTTATTGGCAAAAAAGGTTCATCTATTTATTTCATGTCTTTGGTACAACCAAGAACAAAATTATGTATTCTGTCTTTGGAAATAAAGATTAGTAATGTGGGGTCCGTTTTCAACTTTTTGAAGATGAAAATCATTTCATAGACAAATGAGCCATAACACAGTCTTAACAATGCCATATACTTTGCATCATCATCTCAACTACTACCTCACCACCTACACCACACTGGCAGTGCCACCACCACCATAGTTGCTATCGTTACGATAGCCCACGCCACCCTACTACAACCAGTTGTGGAGCCAAAGAAACTTGACTTTGAAGAGGCAAAGTTACTATGGTTAAAGTTAAAACTGCAAAATCCATATTGCTCTTGATAGAGCATGATAATGGTACAAACATCATTGAATTTACACAAACTAGGGTTTCAATAGATTTAATGTGGATAATCAAATAGTGGTGGAGTTGCAAGTGACACCATTAATATTCTCCGTAAGCATTGAATGAAAGGGGACGGTAGTATGAATGAGAAAACATATGGTAATTCAATATTTTTGCAAAATAAAACTTAACATGAGAAAATTACACGGATTTCTTCACAAATAAAATATGAACTATAAAAGATTTAATAAAAACAAACTAAATCTTATCAGGCTAATCTTGAAACATATTCCACAAACATATAGTACCAATACTTTGCTAGTTTACAATATTTACCCTAACCCAAAAGCATAAATCTCCGTGCAGAATATATAAAATGTTCTACAGGCTAGTCTGATGGTGGATCCGCTACATATAGGCCACCGCCACCATGACTTACCATCATTCTAAGAGTTGTAAACCATATATAAACATCAAAAGATTATTTATGTAAGACATTTCTGGCAATGTTACTTTTGCATGCAATTTTTTTTCGCTTAAACAAATGGAATGTTAGTTATCCTTTCGTATTCCGCTCTCTTGGTTGATATTTTCTTGTTGTTCTTCTTCTTCTTCTTCATAGCGTTCGGGTATCTAATGAGCTTGGATCAAGACACCCAAGGGCTGCAAAGTACTCTGTTTTCATTACAGTGGCAGAGTCTCTTCTGATTGGAATCTTTTGTAGTGTTGCTATAATGACTACCAGAAATCATTTTGCTATAATATTTACAGACAGTAAAGAGATGCAAAAAGCTGTTGCTCATTTAGCCTACCTCCTTGCCATAACAATGGTGCTCAACAGTGTTCAACCAATTATATCAGGTATTAACATTCACCTTATAATGATTGATGAAAACTGAATTGATTTTAAAGCGAACAAATTCACATAGAAATTTCATATCATCATTTCTATAAAGTAAAATGATCATATTCATGCATTGTATTTACATGGGGCCATTAACGAGAATGATGTGACAGTGGTATTTTCAAATTTTTAGCCATTTTAATGGCCTTGTTTTAAGATGATAGACAACAAGATTTTACTACATCAACCATAGATTATTTGTGTAGTTTTCCGATCTATCTAACAGTATTCTTTGAAAATGTATTATGAGCAACGCCGATGAATGCTTTAGTTTGAACTGAACTAAAATTGTCGTACAAAAGTAGTTATGCTAGTATCGCATTGTGTAGTTTTCTGGTTTATCTAACAATAATTAAGCGTGCTATGTACACAATTTTGAAATTTTTCTAATGAATGATGTGACGTTTGTGGTTCTTTCATTTCAAACTAACGCACCCATCGCTATAAATCATAATTTTAAGCTTATTTGTTACATTATTCAGGTTTGAATTTTATATATGTTTGTTGATTTATTTTACCGACTTATTTTTTCAGAATAATAGTGCAGTAACAGTTTAAAAATGATCCTTTTTGTTACTTTTCTGTTTGTAGGAGTTGCTGTTGGAGGAGGATGGCAAGCACCGGTAGCTTATATTAACTTGTTTTGCTATTACATTGTTGGGCTGCCTCTTGGGTTCCTTCTAGGTTACAAAACAAGTTTAGGAGTAGAGGTAAGAGTATTTAATATAATCTTTATTGCCATACATACCCAAAAATATAAAGAAATAGTCAACACCTTTCGCTTCAAAAAATTACACACACACATATTATATATATATATATATATATATATATATATATATATGTATAACACCGGCACATCATTTTGATTTAAGTTTGTACTACAGAATTTAAGGAAGAATGTCTTTTTGATCATTAAATCAACATTCAAATGGTAATTTGTTTGGACTATGAAAAGTGTGACTCACACGAGTATTCATTGTTAATAGGGAATTTGGATTGGCATGATTTGTGGGACTTTTCTGCAAACTTTGATCCTTTTGTTCATCACATGGAAAACAAATTGGAACGAGGAGGTAATTTACTTTTCTAATTTCTTTCTTCCATTTTCTTCTGGACGGAAAAGGAGGTTATGATCGTCATTTTGGTCATAGCCAGTTGAACCTTAATATACACTGGCCATGAGAGGCAAACAACACTTTTGTTTTGGGCCTGTTGAAGTGGAATTTTTTTGTTTTATCTTCATTCCTAGAATGCATAAAGGGCCATTTTTTAAGTTCACTTTGTGCCCAAAGAGTCAACGTTGGATCTATATGTTCAAAATTTACGTTGATGGAGAGGGAAAACTAAAAATGTAGGGAGAAATTACAAGAGAATATGCTATTTGCGTCGACCTATTTGCATCGGCAGGGACACCATTTGCGACGGGAAGAGTCTTTTGCGTCAGCAATGCGTCGGCTATGGGGAGCACGAAAATGGTGGGGTGTCAAAAAGTTTTTTGCGTCGGCATGCACTGTCGCTAATAGTTTTTTTGCGTCGGCATTCTTGCCGACTCAAAAAATTTGAAAAACATGTGATCATTAGCATCGGGACGCCTTGCCATTGCAAATAGCTTATTTTCATCGGCCTATGCCGTTGCCAATGGTTAAGGTATAAACTTATTCCTTTTGCGTTTGGGTTTGTGCCGTCGCAAAATTGAAAAACATCTGTACATCCTAGGAGCAATCGCTTACCCATTTTTTTTTTACTAATTACAGATACTAACCTGCATATATAGTTTTCTAGACATATAAAACAAGGGCTAATCCATCCAAAGCATGTCCCCATCCATTCTAATACAAAAACCATCTTTCATTCAAAAACCAACATTAATCCATTCATTCAATCTCAAGAGGAGATCCATATTACAATATTGTTCCAATTACACGTTCAGGGAATAAACGCTAAAGTAGGCAATGCCAATACTACTAAAAAATAAGTGGAATCCAAAATATTGCATCTTCACGATCATTACACGCTTTAATCCTCGACAAACACCTGCAGAAGAAGATAGATATACAAGAATGAGATGTTGACTTATATTTATGTATGCATTTGCAATCACATCAAACAATAAAATTTCATCATAACATACATAAGAAAACCGCCAAGCAACAATGCAACCACCAGATCTGTTGATAACCCCAATACGTGTCCATGTCCAAACTTGATAATAATGTATTAGTAAGCAGAATCTTCCTACTTATAAATATCAAAACTTCAATTTAAGAGGCTATTGACTAGGGACATCGGTCGGATTTGGGTCGGGTCATTTCAATTTAAGAGGCTATTGACTAGGGACATCAGTCGGATTCGGGTCGGGTTGGACCCTACCCGACTTTAATCACATTCCCCCAAACTCCATCCAAGACCGACCGACCGACCACTGGTCGGATTCCCGACCGACTGCAGAAACGGATTGGGCGGTCGGGTTCGGTCGGGTTGGCAGGTTGTAGATCTACAAACCCTTATTCTGAAAGTGAAAATCAATTACGGAGAGAGAAGGAAAATTCATTCACATCAACAGATTGATCGCTAATAGTAGTTACAGTCCATAGGAAACACAAGTCCATCAGAATACTATTGACCATTAGAATACTATTCATAGGAAACGCAAGTCCAAGTCGACCACCCACCATAAATAACCATCTTGTTACAAAATAGTCTACTAAAAAAATGGCACATATTTAGTGCAATGCTCAATTGATTCCTGCTTGACAGATCTCAAAAGTCATTTGGAATGTTAAGCGCATATGATGGAAAAATAATATCACACTTCTCCACAGAATCTAGAACTGCATAACACATGCTATCGGGAAAGATTTTAACAAACCTCTTGTTTCCTTATCGCTGCCTCAGCTTTTGCCTTCGGAAGGTTCTCCCATGCAGTGATTTTAGCTTCCTCCCTCTTCATGCATTTTGAATGAATGGATTAACTAAGAGTCATTTATATATCTCACCATGCACTTTAGAGAGTATTTCGTCAAGAGAAAGTTAGGTACTCAGCAAAGCTGACTAGGTTGAACAAGGCGCCAACAAAAGTATTTCGTCAACATGATTATGATCTTCCATCGACGAAATCTGACTAGGTTGAACAAGGTGCCAGCAAAACTACAAGACAACGTCCTTGTTAAAATTAATGCCTTTAGTATTTTATTGCAATGTTCTAGTGCTTATGTTAGTTTTGTAATAGTTTAAAGTGTGGTGTCTTATTTAGTCTTTTACCTCCTCCCTATGTAAAGGGCTTTGCCATAGTATTTAAAGGAGCAAGGGAATGAAAAAGGTAGAGCTGCCCCATTTCACGTTTCTTGTTCCCCTACTTTCCAGAGAGCAGCATCTCTCTTGCTCTATTTTCTCGGTAGTATTGACTGCATTTGAGCAGTCCGCTTCTCCCATTTTTCTTAGCTCTTTCTCCACCATAGATCAAGGTTAGGCTAGGGAAATGCCAACAGTCCTGAAGAAAACAAAAATAGTACAGCGGTTAAACTAATGATAATGCAGGTAGAGCAATAAACCAACGGTCCAAATTATAATTCATTAACCAATCTGCTAAGATACCATAGTGCCCAACGAAGCAAAATTAATAGGCCATTAATGGGCCATAAATTTGGAGTTACTCAAGAAGTAAAAACAAAACTCCCATCAACATATTCAAACTCCCCCTCAACAGATTCCAAAAAAAAACACAATATGTGGTGTGCAATGCCTTGGTCCCTTAATTTCTAATTGACCATTGTAGCGAGCTTTAGATCAGTGACACCCAAACCAGACGGCCTTAGGGCACTAAGAGTAGAGACCACCCCAACGGACTTACTTACTCGAGTCAAAAAGGCTACAAACTCAAGCTACTCCACACAAGACAATCTCGGAGCTATCCATCGTTTGACGAACACTCACTTCTTACTAGGGCTGTTACGAACCCGACCGGACCGAAAAAGACCGAAAAAACCGACCGATCGGTTCGGTCTTCGGTCGGTCCAAGGGAGTTTTTTTTCGGTTCGGGGTGGACCGAACCGAACCGAACCTAGGTCGGTTCGGTCTCGGTTTTCTGGAAATCTATACCGACCGAACCGAACCGAACCGAATGCGGACCGAACCGACCGAACCGACCGAGGACCGAACCGACCGAACTATATATTTTATATATTTATATAAATTATTTTAATTTTCTGGCTCTTATTGTTTTAAATTGTTAACTTCCAACAAAATTTTGAATGGTTAACTTTTGGCTCTTACTTTTTTTTTTTGGAATTTCATTGCTTGATTTATTTACTTTGTTACTCTCATTGGTCAGATCAAGTATAGTTTTTAGGACTTGACTTGAAAGAGGGGGCCTAGGGGTGATATTACTTACCAATCCAATTTCTTCTGCTTGGATTGGGAATGCTGTTCCACACATTGGCTCAATTTTACACCTTAAATAACCGTGGCTTTTTCTTTTCCTTTTGAATAAAGCGGAGTTGGGCGAAGATGGGGACGTTTTTGCAAAATTTTCCAATCGATTGCTCTCTCTGTTCTAAATTACTTTAACTCCTCCAAGTTATATATAGTAGTGTAGAAGATATTTCCAATCGATTGGAAAAAAAAAAAAAAAGGTGAAAGAGTACTTGTGAAAGTTGTAATTGTTTGAGCATACTTGTTGACCACTTAAATAGGAACTTGCACAGGTATTAAATAGGTTATGCACTATTGAACTAGGAGAAAATTTTGTTTCTAGTTAGATGACCCTTTTACTCTTCTATGCTTTCTTTTCAAGTTTCAAGTGCCTTTTATTTTCCTAGGTCTTTCAATTCCAACGAGTTAAGCAAAAAAAAAAAAAAATATCTCCCATGGCTACTCCATACGATACCAGTAAGCTTTCTGAAGGTTGGAAAAACAAATGGATGTTAGTATTGTAGCACTTCTTTTTATACTCTCCCTGTTGTTGTATGTTAATTTTTTTTTCAATTGGTGTTTGAAAAAAAAGAAAGAAGGTACAAACCGTACAATGGCCCAAATATGGGTGAAAAAATGGCCCAAACATGGGTGATTTGACTTAAGGTTGAAAATTGCCCAAATATGGGTGAGAAACATGTGAAAATGGCCCAAATATGGGTGAAAAAAAGGCCCAAATATAGCCCGTAGTCTATTGTTAGTATTTAGAATGGCCCAACTAAGGCCCATTTCGGGCGGACCGAACGCCCCGAACGCCCCGACCGAACCGAACCCACCCCGAACCGAACCGAACCGAAATTAATACCGGTCAGGATCGGTCTCCGGACTATGTACCCCGAACCCGATCGGGGTGCGGCAAATCCACCCCGAACCGAACCGAACCGACCGAATAACACCCCTACTACTTACTGAGGCAAGAGGCCCGATTGCTAAGTGAAAAACCCAAAAAAAGCATTAATAAAAAGAACCAACAACTCAGCACATTCCTTTCTTTATGACTTTTTTTTTTTTTTCAACTACACACCCAAGACAATATCATAAATGCTAAATGGTCAATCTTTTGGGGAATAAGAAAAGATCTGCTCCAGTTTCATGAGAAATTACAGTTAAGAATTAGGAGCACATTATCTTTTGTCGTAAACAAGTGTAAGACATAGAGTCAAGACTATGCTACAACCAATATCACAGCACACCATATGAATAGAAAGATAGAATGAGCACACACAACTATTGTGCCCCTGTTCATAAACCCCATTAACAATCAACTCAATCACTAATATGATCCAAAAGTCACAAAAATAAACTGATTTTTCATCTTTATTATATATATAAAATATAATATAATTATATATAGATACCAAATTTTTTGTTTTTCGAAAAAAAACTGCAAGCACACAAAAAGAATAACACTAAAACAAAACCAATGCAAGCCATAGGTCTAAGTAAGAGATAGCCACTGTAACCAACCTAGACTAAAGGTATGAGACCAAACCCTAAAAAGTAAGGTCAATTCCTCCAGATAATACAGTGTCATCAAGAGATTTGATAGGTAAATCAACAAAAGGTCTCAAGTATGATATCCCCATCCAAATAGGTCTAGTTTTGACCTTCTCAACGTTCCCAACAATATTAGGCACACATTTTGGATTTCCATTCATATTATTTTTATGTAGAGTGATCCTACATCTAGGTGTTTGGGTTCTACCTCCATAATTATTGACATGGTGAGGTCAAGACTCAAGAATAGGGTACCCATAGAGTTTAAAGCAATTAGGTCGAGTGTGACCCTTCACTCCACAAAAATGACATATAGGAATAAACCTGTTATACTCATGAGCATGAGCAAAGTGTGCGCTTGAAGTATGAACGGTATGCAATTTTCCTACATTGAGGTCTAGCGTGACCATGATCAGCACAATGATGACGAATGGGGACAAATTTATCAATAGTAGGTTTCTGTGTGAATTTAGTCATCTTACCAATATTTTGAGGCTTGATAATGCTTACAATCACTTTTGGCTTTACATGCTTTATCTCCTTTTGCTTGTCTTTGTTTTCCTAGCTTGTATTATTCTCAACAGTCATATTGGATGAGGAAGCATGGTAACCAAGTCCTGACCTATCTCCAATTGGCCTTTGAACGTCCTGGATGTGATCGAGAAGCTTAGACCCTGCATTGAAACGCTCAAAAACACAATTAGCATTATCTAATTCAACCATCAAATCATGTATTTTATCAAATTCAAGCTCTTTGACTTTCTCGCAGAGTTGTTCCACTTCCTCTTGCAATTTACCTCTCTCTTGAGTCATGCATTCGAGAGATTCTGATAACTCCCTGCCTACATATAGCGCTTTAGTCAAGTCGATGCTAGCTGCTTCGATCTTACTTTCCAATTTCAAGTTTTGCTTTTTGAGTTTCAAGCTTTCCTGATAAAGATTATCATAAGCTTCTTTCAATTCTTTAAAATCACCTGTTTCTTCTTCAACATCACTCTCCTCATCGGTCTGATGATTGGCAACGAAAGCTAAATAATTTTTCCCTTCATAATCATCATCTTTATCACTTCTCGACTTGTCACTATTTGAATCACCATTCCATGTCTCCACATTTGACACTTTTTGTTTTATCTTTTTATTGGCACAATCCTAACCAAGATGACCATATTCATGACAATCATAACATTTTGGTCCTGAGGGTGGTCCTCTATGTAACTCTAAAGTCTAAGCTGAAATACCTCCAGACATAATCAAGTACTGCTACACAAAATGGGTACTGGTCCTGCAAACCTATCTAACACTCTTGTGGCCCATGGTGAGCACAGTCCAGCAAGTATCTAACCTTGCAGTATTCTTGCCTCTTTTTATTCATTTTGCCCAGCTCAACTCAATTAACTTATCAAACAAATAAGCACAACCAAGTGAATTTCTATATAAGTTGTTCTCCAAAAATCACAAGCACTAATGATACACAAGTTGGCTAAGACCAATAATTAATTGCTGCGGAGAGTGGTGCATTTTAATCATTAAATAATCAATGCAAAGCTTTCATTTCAGTCCCGCATACAAGAACATCATTGAAACTAATTTTTCAGAAATGAAACTGAATATAACACCTTATGAAACTCAAACAAGAACATGGAGAAAATGAAACGGTATTTACATGAACTGAAACTAAAAGTACCTTTCCATCCAGTCATGGAGAACATGGTAAAGGAGAGGCAAATAACGGACAAAGCCTGAACAACAATCATGTCACCTTCTTCTCCTTCCGTCACCCAACCAATATCTTCATCCTAGTGCCCTATGTTCTCTTAGCGGTGTATGCAAACTATAGCGATTCTCACTTTTTCTACAAGGACAACTGATGAACAAACTATCAAGCTTAGAGGTGTATGAAAACTCAAGAAATCTGTCAATCCCATTCAAGTAGTCCCTTGACATCTTCGGTAAATTAATTCAACTCTTGTCCATGTTTCTACCTCCCTCAATATTTTTTGTAGACAAACATGTACATTATGCATATATAGACACACCAATGCATACTACCTACTCCAAAATATTCAAGTATGCTCTTAGTCGCTTAATTGAGGAAAGAAAAATAAAGAGAGATAGTGCAACTTATATACGAAACAAGTTAGAGTTGAAAGAAAAGAAAGAGCCAAATACCGAACACAATATTAAACAAATCCCACAAACGCACTTGAGTTCCACTAGTCCCCCTAACAATATACACAGGAATAGATAAACAAGTTGTTAAAACACCACATTATAAAATTACCAATTTTCAGATTTAGAAGTCAAAGAGATCAATGAATCAGTATTACAAAACTCTTTAAATTACAAATAAACCAAGAAACCATATACTCATTTAGGAACGTGCACAAACATAATAGTACTAAAGTTCCCCTCTTGTTTGAGACTAGAGACTTCACCCTAGGTTTTTGTCTCTATAAGGAACAGAAACTCTAAGCCTAGCTCTATATTTTGTTTCTTTCGATGAGAAACCTATGGGTTTTTTTTTTTTTTTTTTGCTTCTTTTGACATTTTGCCTTTTTTTGTTTCTAAGTGGGCTCTTCTCAATAACAAAAGTTTAATACTCCTCAGTGGGGAAGAATTCTTACAGAACTCTTATATAAATATATGTGTATATATATATGGGGATCCCTTTTGGTTCTTTTGGGGGCTCCTCTTGGTCCTATTGAAATCACTCCCAACCGATTGGGTTCCCAATAACAGTAGCATACATGTGATAAATAGCAATAAGGATTCAAAAGATACACAACCATACAACTGGTGAGAGATAGGAAATTAATGAGTGGAATAAAGGTCCGCTTTGAGCATACCAGAATCACGTGGTAGTGAAGGCGTGGTGCGGTCGTCGGAAACCCCTATGGTAGTCTCGTCGGAAATCCCTGTGGCCGTGGTTGTCGTTGTGGTGCTCTCCTTGTCTTCGATTAGCAGATGAAAAAGTTAGGGCAAAAGAAAAAGGCATAAGAAACAATGAGAGAGATTCTTGTTGCCGTGGTCGGTGTTGTGGTGCTCTCGTTGTCTTCGATTAGCAGCTGAAAAAGTTAGGGCAAAAGAAAAGGGCATAGGAGACAATGATGGAGAGACGATGAAAGAGAGAGGAGACGATCGATGAGAGAGATTTGGGGCTTGGGGCTTTTGGGCAAAATCAAAGATTTAACCCTCCAAAAATTAGAACTTCTTTTCGTCCCCCGCCAATTTTATTTCAGTCGTACTCATTTTTGGGCTTAAAAGGTTATTATTTACGTCGGAGAGTACTTTGCAGATGCAAAAAAAATCTATTTGCCGCTAAGTTTTTGCGACGGCGATGTGGCGGACGCAAACCGGTAACATTTGAGACGGGATGCAATGCCGACGCAATTAAGTAGCTTTTTGCGATAGCATTCCTTGCCGACGCAAATAGGTCGACGTAAGAAAATAAATAAAGGGAAATAAATTGATCTTCATTTTTCCCCCTCGTTGTATGGGTTAAAAAAGGAAAAAAAATGGATGACTATTTTGTCAAAAGTATGTATTTCATTTTCTAGTCCTTCTCTTTCTCTTTACTATTGACGATCATGCATGTATCAATACATATATTGTTTTCTCCTTGTGAAATCCTCTTCAATGTTATCCAAGTTTTGAAATTTGTAGGTAGCACAAGCATCAGATCGACTACGACAATGGACTGGGCTCGACGAAGAATCTCATACTACTTGAGGAAAAATACTACCGTTCTTGTTTTTTCATTTCACCCAAGAGAATTCTGATCAATTTGTTTTGAAAGTGCCTATATAGAACTTGGGTTAAGGCCCCGTTCCACAACTGAGAATAAGAATTTATTTTTTAAGAAGACAATTTCAAGCTTAAAAATAATGTGTTTACGTAAATAATTTTCCTATCAATATGAATCTTGTTTGATAGATCTTATCGAAATCTTTTATACGGTGCAAAAAAAATCAAAAAATTATTTTTCATTTACATTATTTTTTAGTTTGATAATGTGAAATAAGTACTTATTTTTAAGAAGATGTTCTGGAACGGAGCCTAATTCAGGTTGAGATGACCCTTTTTCCTTGGTATGAAGGTCAAAAGTTTTGAATCTTGATAGAGTTGACATCTCCTTTCCCAGATCAAGACCTCCAATGCACGGAAAACTAGAAGCAAAATCAACTTAATTATTAAGCCAAAACACCTCTTAGATTGACAGTGTGTTTTCTCTTATTTTTTGTGTCTCTGTATAGCGCATATGTTACTTATTATTAGTCCTTATAGATAAGTTTTTCCCTACAGTTGTGATCTAAAGTCTTTCTGTAGCATTAAAAGGTTCATCTTTTATTTTCCCTTCTCATGTGGGGCCAATAACTCACATGATTTGGGACTAACAATAATTTTATCTTTAATGTTCTATAGTTTGTTGATTTCATCCACCAATATTATGAAAGACAAAGCTTTCTTTGAAATGTGTACAATATCAAAACAATTATATTTAGTCACATCTATCAGTCTATTTAAGAAATGTATTGATCAATCATTTAGACGTGGCTCTAGGTTTTATTAACCACCACTAACCATCAGAATCTGGTCATTGTATCATGTTGATGGGATCAAATGGTTCAATTACCTTTTAGGCATCTTAATCAATTGAATAGTTTAATATCATTATTTACTACCCTTAATTCAATTAAAGTTCCGGTTAATTTTTTTAAGTTTCTAATCACAAAATGCTGTTTAGTCGATTTTTATTATTACAGTAAACTTGTAACATCTCTTTGTAATAGAAAAATTAAATGCATAATTCTCATAAAATGAAATATGCACATGTTCGGCTGCATGCGGATGATAAATATCTTTCAAAAGAAAGTTTTTTCCGATAGTATCAAATTATTAAAGTAATCTATGAATACCTTGTTTTAAAATGATGTTTATAGATTGGTAGTTATTTTTAAAATCGTATATAATACCTTGTCTTAAGAATGATGTTTATAGATTGGGTATTTATTTAAAAGTGTATTAACTAAATACTTTTTCATGATATAGTACTTGAAAATTAAGCAGTTTGTTTTCATAAAAATATTATTAATTTCCAAATAATTTCTCCTTAATGATAAAGCCACGATTACTTTTTATAGAGCCACGACAGTTTCATGCAGGGGCAGATCCAATTTAGGCCCAGGTGGGTCACGTGACCCACCTGGTTTGTTAATAAATAATATATATGTTGCCAATTTTCACATAATAATTATTGGTCTAGTGGTAAAGATCATGGCTCCTTCACAACAGGTCAGCAGTTCAAAACCTACTGACTATCATTTTGCTCCCTTTTAAACAAATGTTGTCTGTCGCAAGTAAGCTTTTTTAACAAAGGATTTCTTGCTCAAAAAAATAAACAATACTTTGTACATTAAAATGTTAGTGTGACTACAGATATTTGACTTTGTTTCAATTTTTTCCTTTTTCTGTAACTTGTAACTTTCAATTATTGTTTTACCAATTCAATAAGTATTAAATTGAAACATCACTAAAAAGATTATAGTCAATTTTAAAAGTACTAGCATGGGCATTTTTGGAACTTGATTATTGATGTAATTATAGAATGATTTTTTTTTTTGGTCCATTACATGATCTTAATTCTTTTCTTTTTTTACCTGCATTACATGATCTTAATTCAAAACTTAACGATGTTACAACAAAGGTTCAACTTTCTTAAGTGATTTTAACTTTTTCACTTATTGTCGCAAAAAAATATTGATTACCCCATATTTAAGGTTTACCTTGGGCTTTGAAATTTAAGAGCCAACCTTGTACTAAAAAAATGACCCATCTACGTGAAATTCCTGGATCCGCCATTGGTTTCATGTTATCTGACAGTTCTACCTTTTATCCTTCACTCTCATCTCTCCTACGCGGACCTCCCTTCTCTCTCATCTCTCTTACGCAGATGCGTCTCCTTTGAGGAATACAGACCCATCCAATAGTTGTTCTACTCGATTGTTGACATAATCATTACAAAGGAAAAATGTTTTTCGACTAACCCACATATCCTTTGCTGCCATTCTGAGATACAAAGTCATCTTTGTCTCGACGACTGGAACCAGATCGATGCCTTCTACTGACGACGGCGATAACTGTAGGGGGATGAAAACAATTGGTACTTCGAATCAACTTGATCGCTACGGCTTATTCGTGCCTCTTCACCGGAACCCTAGCTCGTCGTCTGAACCCTAATCTGCAAAATAGACAGGGGGTGAGTGCACCTCTGCCTCTCGTGGCAAAGGCCCTCCGATGCCTTTGTTAGTATCACGTACTAGCAATTAAACCCTAATTATCAGTAGGAAAGCAATAATAATGCAACGTATTGCGTACCTTTCACCTTTAGGTTTTCCTCATATTTATAGATTTATGGATGCTTGCTGTCCAAGCATCCTTATTGCCATAGGATTCCTAACTCGTATAGGAAACCCAGGATATCAAGGAATCTCGTTTCCTTTATCGGTTTATGGAAAAGAGTCCTTTTAGGATTCTTTTCCTTTAAGAGCCGAACATCCCATACTTGTTGGGTATCTTTCTCAGATCCTATATTCTTGGGATCTTTATCCCTATATGGGACATGACTATTCTGGAATCTTCCAGAGTATTCCCTTTGCTCCTACTCTCGATTGGAGCTCCATCTTTGTTCGGCCGCCTCATGGCCGAGCAGACGGCTTGGACCAGTTACTTCACATGTAACTGGTCCTTGAGCCCGTACAACCTTTCTGGACCATTGACTTCTCATGTCACTGGTCCATATTGCCGAACACTTGTTTAGCATGATGACTGTCCTGTCTATATTCAAACTATGGTCCCACGTACCATTTATTCGGATATCAATTGCATTGCTTTCAACCCGTGATCACTCGTATCACGTGCTAGGTTTTTTACTACATCTGTTCGGCTGTATCATAACCGAACAGTCTGCTTGGACCAACTACTTCACATGTAACTTTGGTCCAATGTAATCAGAATGTCTCTAACTGCCGAACAGTCTATTTATAGCCATGACTTCTCATATCACTGGTCCATATCGCTGTTCACTGAACTGCCCGGCGGTAGGTCCTATCGTACTTACCGCGTGCTTCCAGACATCACGTGTTCGGCAACTAAATATATGTGCTTGGGAATACCTCCCTACAATTGCTCCCCAGCTTCATGTATTTACCACTGTTCGAGGGCAATATATGATGCTTAAAAACAGAATTCTATCTAGACCAAACTCTTTTGATCCCGTGCAGTTATAATTTCAATATCTCATTGATGCCTTTTGGCGCCTTTGTCATTATACCATCTCGAGGTAATGACTCCACGTGGCATGTTTCATATGCCTAACATTAACTTCGAACTGACGTTCTATGAAACGGCGTCAGAACGGTTTCTGCTTTCCGTTACTTTTACCTGTAACGGCGTGAGAGGAGACGTTTCGTCTCCGTCTCTTACCCTTAAACCCCTGAAAGGGCTCTCTTTGGGTTTTTACCAAAAACTTACTCGCGCTCCTTCTCTCTCTAGAAACCAGGCGAAAGCATCCCGCTATCCGCCATTGCCGCCACCTGCAAATTCAATTGCATTCCAGGGAATCGTCACATTATTCTTGTAAGATTCTCGTTCTTACTCCATTTCGTCTACTTAGGCTTCCCTCTGAGATCTCACTCTCAGATTCGTGGGTCGTTTTTCTAGGGTTTCAATTACACCCTTTTTCAGTCTTTCTTCTTTCCTGAGTATACCCATGGCTGACGATGGTGAGAATCCTTTGAGACCCAGTAAATTTAGGAAATTATGTGAAACCCCTACTGCCATGGCGGCATTTAGGAGGGAATATAACGTTCCAGAGAACGTTGGTCTCGAACTCGCCCCCCTGGGCGCAGATAGAGACGGAGGTTCCTGGGATCGAATGTGTATCCCCATTGTTGCCATCGTTGAAGGTGGAGTTCGATTTCCCCTCCACCCATTACTTCGCTAGATCCTAAACTGGTATCGTCTCACCCCCATGCAAGTATCAACAAACGTCTTTAGGCTGATAATGGGTGTAATAGCTTTGAATAGGATTCTGGGGACCCAGTTAGGAATTTGGGATATTCAGTGGTGGTACAGTATTGTACTAAACCCTGACTATAATACCTACTATTTCAAAGTTAGGAGGGCAGAAAAGCGTTTCATGCTCAATCTGCCTGATTTTGCTCGTGACCACGAGATCGACTTCCTCTATGTGACTGGAGCATTCGAGCCTTTAGGGGAAGATGGCCAAGTGCTAGGGCTCCATTGCCCCCACATATGGGGTTATCCACGTATGCTCTTGCTTTTCATCTTTTGTAATTTCTTCATTTTACTGCTTTCTCGTAGCTTTCATTGTGCCTAATTGTGGTTTTACAACTCCAATCTTGCAGCCGAGAACGTTAACAAACGACCAAGACGAGAGCCTAGTTACGTCCAAACAGAGGACATCAACAAAATCCTCAAATATAAAGGCGAACTTGGTACCCGAACAGCTGGTCGGGGTCGAGACGCCGATATACTGCTGGGATACGATCCTTCGTACAGAGGGGTCATTGATAGAAGACTTGCCCATCCCAGTACCAGTGCTGCATCCACCTCAACTGCTCCTCAAGAACGTATTTCAAGACTTCAAACTGGGGTTACTGTTGCTGGCCAACCTGGTGAAGTTCCCATTTCAGAAGGCGTGCCACTTCCTCGTTTGAGACTCAGAAGATCTACTCGTGGATCAGTCTCTAATCAACAACAACCCGAGCAGTTAATTGCAAATCGTGATACCAGCCAGTCTTCTTCTTCTGGTTATTCTCGATCCCCTTGTAACCCAGGTACAATGACCCGTCAACCTCTTAATCTGAGCTCTTTACTTACTGTGTCCGCACGAGGACGTGGTGCTACCAACAGGGTAGCATCAACTGGCGCCCCGCCCCCATAATCACGTCGCAACAGGGGGGGATCAGCAAGATCGTCATCTTCTCCTCGGGGAGAGGAGGGTTCCCTTGATGCTGCTAACGCAC
Source organism: Rhododendron vialii (assembly GCF_030253575.1). Classification (NCBI taxonomy): domain Eukaryota; kingdom Viridiplantae; phylum Streptophyta; class Magnoliopsida; order Ericales; family Ericaceae; genus Rhododendron; species Rhododendron vialii. Next base: position 30,010,340 of record NC_080557.1, on the reverse strand, counting down.
ATCGAGACAAACGGCCTAGGTCTGATGACCCAGCTGGTTCTGTTCCACAGGCTGATACAGAAACCCATCTCCCCGTGTCACCAACTGCTCAAGTACTCCCCCAGACATGGACTCCTCTTTTTACTAGAGGAGACCGTCTTGTTCATGTTGGGGATAGTGCTAGTTCATCTGAGACTGCTCTAGCCTTGGCTCAAGGGTTAATGCTCCCTGTTGATTTGCAAAAGGAGTCCCTGTCGTCACCTGATCGGCTGGTGTCTACTGGGCTCGTTAATGGAATTAAGGTAATGTGACTCAACCTTTTCATATAAGTCTTTATGTATATTTCGTATACCACATATCATATATTGCTACATTTGTCACTTACCACTCGCTGTTTTTGCCAGTTCATTCAAAAAATGGTAACCATAGGGCAAAAGTACCAAGAAGCTGAGGCCGAACAAATCAGATTGCTAAATGACAACACTCGACTCCTTCGGACAGTTGCTCGTCTTGAAAGAGAAAGAGACAAATCCAAGGCGGATTTCAACCAAACCAAAGAAAAACTTGAAGTTGCCGAAGAGAGTCTCAACCAGGCTCTATCAGAGATCGACAATGCCAAGAAAGCTGCATATGAAGAAGGGTACCAGAAGGGTTTCGACACCACAACTGCTAACTATGTTGAACAGATTCCTTCTATCCAAGATCAGATTTGGACTGCTTGCTGGGAAACGTGTTTAACGAAAGTTGGCGTTGCTGAGGACTCTCCTCTCTGGATTGACAATGAGCTACCGAGCAGTCGTGCTGCAGCTTCCCAAGAGCAAGAAGTTCCTCTAGAAGATGATGTTGAACAACAAATTGAAGATTTTACTGGAATAGAAGAAGATATTCCCTCTGGATCTCAGACTGTCCAGTCTCCTGTTCGAGATTCAAATCCTGAACCTATCAACTTGGAGGAGAATGTGACTGTAGGGGATGTCACGACTGAAGGACCTGTCAGGGCAAACTCAGATGTCCAAAACCTGGACTAAACCTTTGGTAAGTTTTTGAAAAAAGACTTTTGTTTTAAAACAGTTTGAGCTGGTCCTGCGTGACCGTAGTTTTTAAACCCTGCGTGGTACCAGTACTTTCGTTTGGTAATGCTCTGGATAATACAGGTATTCGGCCCTTCGTGGCACTACTTTTATATTTTGCTCGGCTTCCATGTTTGATGCAGCTGTTCGTATGCAATTTTCAATCTAAGTATTTCGTACCGTTTATGTATCATTTGTTTGCATAAGTATTTCGTACTTTTAGCAAATCTTTCACACCTGTTCTGAATTTTAAGTTTCACGTACTTAATGTTTGTTTAAGTTTCTCGTACTTACCAATAAACGTTTACAAGAGTCATGTACTTGCATTCGTTGAGTTTCACGTACTCACACCACAACTTCTAAGTATCACGTACTTAGAACTACTAGTGTATTGGATTCCTAAGTATCACGTACTTATAACACCATATAAGTATCTCGTACTTTGAACGTCCATACAAGTATTTCGTACTTGTATTTGTTAAAAACACACAAGTATTTTCATACTTGCTAAGTATCACGTATTTTAAGAAAATACATACAAGTGTGTTCATACTTGCATTCAAATGTATACCCAGGTTTCACATACTTGGGATTCTATACAAGTGTCTCGTACTTGTATTCGTTAAGTGCCACGTACTTAAAAATGTATAAAAACTTTTAAGTTTCACATACTCAAAAGGTATACCCTGCTCCCCAATACGAATAAGGAGAACCAAACTCGTAGTTCGTATTGAAATACCACAACAGTTATTTGAAAGAAGTGATTTTATTCATAATCTGTAAAACGCAAGAGGGCGTTGCTCGTACCCTTTAAAAAATAATCAAAACTAGAACAAAGGAATTATATTCGTAATTCCCACACAATCACGTAGTGTAAATCCAAAACAGGATTTAATACTTCTAAACAAAGAACTTTCGTAAATTATGAACATTCCAAGGCCTTGGAATTGGATCACCATCCAAATCTGCCAATCGATAGGCTCCTATGCCTATAATCTCAGTTACTCTATATGGGCCCTCCCAGTTGGCCCCCAGCTTGCCTTCGTTTGCCACCTTGGTGTTGCCGAGCACTTTTCGTAGCACAAGTTCCCCAACACCAAATTCTCTAGGATGAACATGTTTGTTGTAGCTTTTCATCAGCTGCTCTTGGTAAGAAGCAAGATGTACCAAGGCCTTTTCTCTCTTCTCCTCGGCAAGATCAAGCTCGATTTCAAGGGCCCTGTCATTGCCTCCACTCTCAACCAAAGCTGTCCTGTTGGTCGGCAGACCCACTTCCAGAGGTATGACAGCCTCTGTTCCAAATGCCAACGAATAGGGGGTCTCTCCCGTAGACCTCCTAGGCGTTGTTCGGTGAGCCCATAAAACTAACGGTAACTCATCAGGCCATTTTCCCTTTGCTTTGTCCAACCTCTTCTTTATCCCATCTAGGATAGTTTTATTGGATGCCTCTGCTTGCCCATTACTCTGAGGGTAGGCTGGGGTGGAATAAAAATTTCTTATTCCATATTGGGCACAAAAAGTCTTGAATTTCTTCTGAAATTGGGATCCATTGTCTGTAATCAATGAATAAGGAACCCCAAAACGAGTGATGATGCTTTTCCACACGAACCTTTCTATCATAGGCTCAGTGATTTTGGCCAGTGGTTCTGCCTCAATCCACTTTGTAAAATAGTCAGTTGCAACAAGCAGGAATTTTCGATTCCCAGTTGCTTTGTGCAATGGACCCACGATATCCATCCCCCATTGAGCAAAAGGCCAGGGACTTGTTAATGGCACCAGATCTTCGGCGGGTGTTCGAATCATTGGTGAGAACTTTTGACACTTCTCACAAATCTTTACATACACCTTTGCATCTTCTTGCATGTGTGGCCACCAGTAGCCTTGAGTAATTGCTCGGTGGGCAATAGATCTGCCTCCAGCATGGCTCCCACATGTTCCCTCGTGGATTTCATGAAGGAACTTCTGTACCATCTCAGGATGTACGCATAGCAAATACGGACCCGTAAAGGACTTCCTATACAACTTACCCTCTGGGGACAGCCAAAACCTAGCAGATTTGACTCTTATCTTGTGGGCCTCCTTTTTATCAGAAGGGAGTATCTCGTCTCGTAAGAACTCCATTATTGGGTCCATCCAACTTGGTCCTTGGTTCACGTCCAAGACCAAGTCTACACTCCTCCCAATGCTCGGCTCATTGAGGTATTCTACTGCCACCCTTCTTTTAAACTCTGTTGGTACTGCTGCAGCCAACCAAGCTAAAGAATCTGCATGAGCATTCTGTCCAGAACTTATTTGCTCAATATATACCCTCTCGAAGGTATCAAGCAAGTCTTTTGCTGCCTGCACGTAGGCTGCCATCCTTTCATTCCGAGTCTCGTACTCGCCGGACAGTTGATTCACAACGAGCTGGGAATCACAATACACCCTGACCCGTTCTGCCTTAAGGGTCCTCGCACTTCTTAATCCTACCAAGAGTGCTTCATATTCAGCCACATTATTCGATGCACTGAATCCAAGCCGAACAGAGAGTTCAATCAAAACTCCTTGAGGAGGAAAGAGGACAACTCCAATTCCAGAACCAGTGTTACATGCTGATCCATCAACGAATAACTTCCATTCTTTGGGATCCTGTTCGGCTACGGATTGATCCTTCAAGGATGATGTTTTAGCTGCCTGTTCCTTTCTCGTAGGAGGCAAGGGAGCAACAGTGGGGGAAAACTCTGCCACAAAATCAGCCAACACCTGGCCTTTAATTGCTGTGCGTGGCCGATACTCGAGATCATACTGACTTAACTCTACGGACCACGTCGAGATCCTTCCCGAGAAATCTGCCTTTCGAAGCAGTGATTTTAATGGATACTCAGTATAAACCACAACCTTATGGCTTTGGAAATAGTGTGGCAATTTCCTGGTTGCTGTCCTAAGTGCCAGGACAAGTTTTTCTAAAGGCAGATATCTCGTCTCTGCATCCAACAATGTCTTGCTAACATAATAAATGGGGATTTGTTCGATCCCCAAATCCCTCAACAAGACTGCACTTACTGCATGCTCGGAAATAGCTAAGTACAGAATTAAAGACTCACCAGGCTGTGGAGTTGACAACAGTGGGGGCTCGGCCAGGTACTTCTTCAGGTCCTGGAAAGCTTGTTCACATTCTGCTCCCCATTCAAATCCCTCCCTTTTTTTCAATAACTGAAAGAAGGGTCTGCATTTGTCGCTTGACCTGCTGATGAATCTGTTAAGTGCTGCTGCCATTCCAGTCAGCCTCTGGACTTCCTTGGTAGTTTTGGGACTCTGTAATCTTTGTAAGGCATCAATCTGATCGGGATTTGCCTCTATCCCTCTCAAAGTTACCAAATGACCCAGGAATTTTCCTGAACCAACTCCAAACGCACACTTCGAGGCGTTGAGTTTCAGTTTATACTTCCTCAGGATTTCGAACACTTCCTTCAGATCAGAAATATGCCCTCCTTTTTCTCGACTCTTTACCACCATATCATCTATGTAAACTTCCAAAGTCTTCCCGATGAGCTTCTTGAACATAATGGTTGCAAGTCTCTGGTATGTAGCCCCAGCATTCCTTAGTCCAAAGGGCATAACACTGTAACAGTATAACCCTCGAGGTGTGATGAACGAAGTCTTCTCTTGATCAGGTTCAAACATTGCAATCTGATGATATCCTCGATATGCATCGAGAAAACTCATTCGCTCATAACCAGAGGTTGCATCAACCAATTGGTCAATCCTAGGCAAAGGAAAACTGTCCTTAGGACATGCTTTGTTTAGGTCTGTGAAGTCCACACGGACACGCCACTTCCCATTCTTCTTCTTTACCACAACAGTGTTGGATAACCATTCTGGGTAATAGACTTCACGTATTGCCTTGGCCTCCAATAAACGATCGACCTCTTCGATCACAGCATTTACATGTTGTACGGCTGCCCTTCGTTTCTTCTGAATGATCGGCTTATGCAGAGGATCAATGTTTAAATGGTGACAGATCACATCTGCATCCACCCCAGGCATTTCCTCAGGTACCCATGCAAAAACATCAATATATTCTTTCAGAAATCGTATCGACTCAGCCTTTTCATTTGCTGGTAATGATTCCCCAATCAAAAAATATCTTTCAGGATCAGTCTCGTTGATCTGAATCTTCTCCAAGCCCTCAAGCACTTTTTCAGCCGGGCTTCTTCCAACATCCTCGATGGTTGGTTGGTCTGGTACTTCTAATGTGTGAACATGGTGGACCTTCGGGGCTGTTTTAATGATGGAAATCAAGCATTGCTGTGCCACCTTCTGGTTTCCTTTAAGGACTTCAATCCCATTTGATCCTGGGAACTTCACCATCTGGTGATAAGTCGAGGAGACTGCTCTGATTTTGTGCAACCAAGTCCTCCCTATAATCGCGTTATAGGAAGATGGGACATCGACCACCAAAAAGTCCGTTCTTAACACCACTGATCCGGCCCGAATAGGTAACGTTACCTTTCCGAGGGGCCAGACTGCTCTTGCACCGAACCCAATTAGAGGTGTTGTCGACTGTTCTAAGTCTGATTGGGCCAGCCCCATCTTTTTGAATGCATCATAGTACAATACCTCTGCACAACTGCCCGAGTCCACTAGAATTCTTTCGATGTCGTATTCCCCAACTCGCAGGGTTACGACCAATGCATCATTGTGGGGTATTTGGACCTCCCCCAAATCATCATCACTGAATGCCATGCTCTCTTTGCATACATCAGTCTCTCGCCCTCTCTTGTTTCCCAACCGCATCACGTGCTGATCATGCTTGATCTGTCTCTGCAACAGCCTCACCTCACTCCTCGTATAAGGTGCAGCCAACCCATGTATCATATGGATCACGCCTTTAGGGTGTTGCTCGTAACCCAGTTCCATGGCCTTAGCTTTCTCTTTTGGGTCCTCCTGGATAAACTCCTTGAGATAGCCCCGAGAGACCAAATCATCAAGGTGCCTTTTGTATACCTCACAATCCTCGGTCATATGGCCCCAATCCTTATGGTAACTGCAGTGCTGATTCGTCGCACGTTTTGCATCTTTGTCTCCGCCTAGACTTGGGGGCCATTTAAAATATGGCTGATTCTTTATTCGATAAAGAATCCTGTATATTGGCTCCTTCCAAACCGTAGTGATAGAGAAGAAGGACTTGGGGTCAGGAGCTTGCTTGTCCTTGTATGGCTCTTTCTTAGCCTGCCCGTACTCCCTTCTATCTTTGTAAGACTTGGGTTCTGGCTTATCCACTTTTTTGGCAGGTGCCTTCGGCTGTTCGGCAACCGCCCTGCCATCCTCACGGAGTATGTCATCCTCCATTCTGGCGTGTTGCTCTATCCGTTCCATTAATTTAGCCAAGGTAGCTACTGGATGTTTATTCAACGAACGGCGTAGCTCTCCCCGAACAGGCAAGCCAGTTTTGAACGTAGCAATTGCATACTCTTCACTGCAACTTTCAATCTCGTTGAAAGTTTCCCAGTACTTCTTTGCATAATCCCTGATCTGCTCGTTCTCCTCCTGCTTCATGGTGGAAAGACTCTCAAAAGTCTTTGGGGCCTTTCTGCTTGTTAAAAACCGAGCAGTGAATTCCTCCGCCAACTGCCTCCATCCTCGTATGGATCGTGGGGCCAACTTATGAAACCAGGATAAAGCCACCTTGCCAAGACTGGAGGGGAACATCTTGCACAAGATGGAATCATCCCCCTCATGCATAAACATGGCCTGTTGATAATGTTGTATGTGAGCTACGGGATCCGTATTTGTCTCGTAAAGTACGAATGCACCGTGCTTCACTCTGCTCGGCAACCTTGCTTCTTGTAGCCTCCTTGTAAAGGGGGAGGCTGCAATATTACTCAGGGCCTTGCGTGCTGTTTCTCGTGCAGTCACTGTCCCATCCTCTTGCTCCTTTGACTTGTGGGCCGAAGTCTTGACCCAATCAGCATCAGGTCTCTCGTACCTGTCTCGATGATGCTTTCTCGTGTCCTCTTCCTCGGGGGTAGAACTCCGGTCTCTGCTCTTCCTTTTTCGTGAAGAAGTCCTTCTCTCCGGTGTTCGGCTTCTACTTTTTCTTCCCCTTTTTCGTGGAGAAGCTTCATGACGCCCTATAACAGGACTTCTGCTCCTGCTTCTGCTCCTTCTTCCTCGTGAAGGAGCTTTTCTGTATTGTACCACAGCATACCTACTGCCTCTAGAATTTCTTCGAGACAGTCCAGAATCCTCCGGATGCTCCCTAATCCTTTCCAATTCTCTGATCTCATGCTCTCGTTTTTTAATCAGACGAGCATACTCCTCGACTTCTTGCCTCTTCCTATCAAGAACGTCGTCGCTATGGTGCACACTCCTGGAGTGCGCGATCGATTCATCCCTTTGATGAGATTTACTCCTTCTTGTGGATCTCGAGGCCGTCTCTCCATCTCCTCTATTTTTGGAGTTATGATGCACGGTAAGGGGGCGGTCCTTACTCGTGTTCCTCTTGTGCCCACCCTGGGGCTTTCTCGGAGCCCCAGGTGGGGATTTGTCCCTTCCCTCATCTAACACATCTTTTGGTTCATGCGGTGTTGCTGGAGTTACTTCCACCATGGTCGTATTTCAAAAGGGAATTCCTTCGTTTCCCACAGACGGCGCCACTTGTAGGGCGATGAAAACAATTGGTACTTCGAATCAACTGGATCGCTACGGCTTATTCGTGCCTCTTCACCGGAACCCTAGCTCGTCGTCTGAACCCTAATCTGCAAAATAGACAGGGGGTGAGTGCACCTCTGCCTCTCGTGGCAAAGGCCCTCCGATGCCTTTGTTAGTATCACGTACTAGCAATTAAACCCTAATTATCAGTAGGAAAGCAATAATAATGCAACGTATTGCGTACCTTTCACCTCTAGGTTTTCCTCATATTTATAGATTTATGGATGCTTGCTGTCCAAGCATCCTTATTGCCATAGGATTCCTAACTCGTATAGGAAACCCAGGATATCAAGGAATCTCGTTTCCTTTATCGGTTTATGGAAAAGAGTCCTTTTAGGATTCTTTTCCTTTAAGAGCCGAACATCCCATACTTGTTGGGTATCTTTCTCAGATCCTATATTCTTGGGATCTTTATCCCTATATGGGACATGACTATTCTGGAATCTTCCAGAGTATTCCCTTTGCTCCTACTCTCGATTGGAGCTCCATCTTTGTTCGGCCGCCTCATGGCCGAGCAGACGGCTTGGACCAGTTACTTCACATGTAACTGGTCCTTGAGCCCGTACAACCTTTCTGGACCATTGACTTCTCATGTCACTGGTCCATATTGCCGAACACTTGTTTAGCATGATGACTGTCCTGTCTATATTCAAACTATGGTCCCACGTACCATTTATTCGGATATCAATTGCATTGCTTTCAACCCGTGATCACTCGTATCACGTGCTAGGTTTTTTACTACATCTGTTCGGCTGTATCATAACCGAACAGTCTGCTTGGACCAACTACTTCACATGTAACTTTGGTCCAATGTAATCAGAATGTCTCTAACTGCCGAACAGTCTATTTATAGCCATGACTTCTCATATCACTGGTCCATATCGCTGTTCACTGAACTGCCCGGCGGTAGGTCCTATCGTACTTACCGCGTGCTTCCAGACATCACGTGTTCGGCAACTAAATATATGTGCTTGGGAATACCTCCCTACAATAACTGTCGTTGATCACAGAAATTGAGCAACACAGCCCATTCTCATCACTTCATTTTTATCTTGATCGAGATTTATAAAATTCACACATTAAAAGGTACATACGGGATTTGACCCAAACATCAAATAGGAGAAGAGATATGACTAATTGCTTTTTTACAAGGACAATGTGTTTGCTTCCTTCTGGAAATCATATGTGTACATGCATGGTTGAGGCTGGGTTCAGAGAGGGAAATTTAATCAATAATGAAGGAAAATTGAATCAACAAGGAATTTGGGCTTTTCTCAGCCAACAAAAGAAGAAAGAAAAGAATGGGCTGCTGGTGGAAACCCGGGCTAGTAGTAGCAGTGGAGGAGGGGGGATGGATCCCTCGTGTTGACGGTGATGGTGATTGAAGGCAAGGGAGCTCACATGGGTTTCTCTGTAGAAAGAGAGAGAGAGAGAGAGAGAGGAGGAGGAGGAGGCTGACGAGGGCAGTGCAATCAGTAAGGAAAATATGTCGTGGCACTATACATAATGGTCGTGACATTATCCCCACCCTTTCTCTAATACTTCATTATTAACAGATTAACACTTTAAACTAGATTTATATTTCACCTCAATTTTTAGGTTCTCCAATAGGCAATGTCTAAGGGAGAAGGCAAAAAATTAAAGTAGAGTTATCTTAAGTGGTGTAAATACAGAAATTCTCATTATTTCGAAACAAAATTTAGGAAAAAACCGTGAGTGAGTTGGTAGATGAAGTTATCCTCTTGCCCTCCCTCAAAAAAACTTGACTTTCCGGTTGTATGTGTAAAGCATTTGGCAACCGTAAACAAAAAAATGGGATGTACAGTCACTCTATTTGATAAATAAAATGACAATTTTTTGGAAAAAAAAATTGCAAAACAATCTTGTTTTAGCAAATCCACTTTACTTTTTGTAGGTTGTTTTGATCTAATAGTTGTAATTTATTCACTCTACTGTAAGGGTTCGTTTGTTTTGAAATCGAAGCAACCTATCTTTTTCCTCAATATTAAGTAACTTTTAAGCAAACAATTATATGACGGTAGCTGGGGTCCAAAAATATTTGAAGTTTAAAATGCAGTAGAGTTACTTTTTTCCAAGAGAGCAAGAGGTTCGATGACATGGAAAACATTCGGTTTATATATATATATATATATATATATATATATATATATATATATATATATATATATATATATATATATATATAATTTGGGCAAAAAAATGAATATGCATATATGCTATTCTACATATTTGTCACAGAGTATTGCCCTTAACACCACATAATCATCTTCAAGTAATCCAACCACACCTATATTCAATATATTTAGCCCATTAACCAACTATGAACTTTTGAACCCAAAGCATTGAACCTTTTATTTTCTGGGCGAGAATTCAACAGGTACCAGACAAATTTGTGCTTTGCCAGAATGAATCATCAATCCAATTAGCAGTAAGATACAAGAAATAAAACATAAGAGGCTTACATTACACTACCAACTATGAGCTCACTGCAATTCTACAAGCCTTAAGGGGGGCATCCTTTTCACCACCCTCCAACTCAATTGATCATAAATGGCTGGGCCGCCTTTTCCCAGCATCCGTTCTCAATCTCTTCACCGGATTCGCCCAACTCACTTCCCCAGCAGCACCACCACCCATCACCTGTTGAGGTGGTTGATTGGTAGGCCGCTGACTTGATCTCGTCTCCCTCCTGGTCAGCCCCGGCCCCGGCCCCGGATTCTGAATATTGTGACCGATGCTTGGAGGTGAAACGGGCCCCGGTGACCCATTCCCCGGCTTCGACATACACTTTTCCCTCTCGTTTCTCTTCTTTTTGCAAATTACAAGCTCCCCCGGGTGAGTTAATAATCGCAGATCATCCTTCTGAGGGACATGGATTCGAGTTTTTTTGTCTTCAATGTTAGAAACGGGCCCCCGTGATAGGGGCCTCTGGGGAGGACTTGGATCGGGATCTACCTCCTTTATCAATTTGGGTGGTTTGCTTGGGCCAGCAACTTCCTGTCTTAAAGATGAAGCAGATGTGGAGGTAGCTACTGGGCTAGAGAAAGAGAGCGCATTTTTAGCTTCTTGGAAATCCGTGTCCGAGAATGCAATATTTAGGATTTTGAAGAAGAGATCATGAACCTTCTTTGCTTCAGTTCTCACCTGTTCAATTTAGTCGTACAGTCAGCAAAACTAAGAGGAAAGTGGATGCAACTCTCATAACTTTGTCCATAACCCAGAAGCAATCGTGATGAATAACAGTAAAAGGTAGCAATTAGCAAACCATTATTTACTTTCCGGGAGATAGAGAGAACTTCTGTGTAGCATTCTATACGTCAAGCTCTACAAGATACCTACATCTTATACCAAAATTTGTGTGATAAAAGTTCTAATTTTGCACATGTTTTCCCCAGAAATCCAGCCTAATATTCCAAAAATACTGTTGTAAAAAAGGGAAATTTGGGGATTTTGAACCTAGCACGGTATTTGACAGTACAGAAAACAAAAATAGGTTGGCATCATACATATCTTGCGTATATATCATCATGATTTGTTTATCTATCACCGACCAAACAGCACAAAAGGCAATTCTTTTCATAAGAATTTGGAAGCAAACGGTAGGTGTGTGCGCGGGTAGGAAACCCGAATATCAAAACAACTACTTCTTGACCAGCTCAGGGCAGTCTAGTGCTACACAACAACAACAACAAAAACAAAACCCATGTAGTCCCCAATCATTGGGGGTATGGGCGGAAAAAGATTGGAGACAGACCTAACCTTTGGCAATATGCACAAAGTAGCTGCTCTCAGAATACCACTGAAACCCCTAGTCTAGTGCTACAAAATCCAATTTCCCACCTACAGCTACTTGGGTTTAGCATTTGACGTGCTTTGAGGCCATGATCTACAGTGCAAAGAACTTAGAATAAAGAGTGGCACAAATGAAATTTTGAAGGAAATTTTCAAAAAATGCTATTCTCATAATTTCTCTCTTAGACAAAGGGAGCCTGAATCTAGAAAGGACTTGAAAGGTAACTGAATGCAACAGGCCAACAGTATGCTCAAGAAAGCATGTGAACTTCACATACCAGTACCATTAAAGTAGTCTAGAAGCATCAATTACACCTGATTTTACACTTTTATACAAAATGCTGCTCTGGTAGTCATAGTATGAAGTATGAACTTATACATATAGGGGCATACCCAGTAGAAAACACACTTCATTCAATTATTTTCTGTGAAAAGGCACCTTAAAAAATTCATTAGAAAACATTCTTCTTCAATATCTATCCAGTCACAGCCTTCATAAAATTCTGAAGGAGAAGCAACAATTACCTTGAGCAAGGAAGTAAAAGACAACATAAGCAACCATACCTGCTGCGAGAATCCAAAATACTGCATTGCACTCTTTAACATAAACTGCACATCAAACACAAGTTCCATCACTCCATTATATTCGACTCTCTCAACACGCTGACCAATCTTTCGCAGGTCCAAAAGACTATTTGCAGCCCCACTCAGGTAAACAGAGTTTTCAATCCTCTTCCACAAATCTGTTAGCAGAGGTACGATTTCATGACCTTCCTTGTCTATTTTCCTTTGGAACCTGCTGATTACAGTCTTGCACTGCAAACATGAAGACCATATGTTATGTTACATTTCATCACAATACACAGAGAGAAACTCTGGTACACAAAGATTGCTCATGTCTATAGATGTATATATGCTGGATACTAATGTTTAAGACGGAAATCAAAACAAAAATCCCCATAGCCTGGTGAAAAGCTAAACATGCCCCCAGCATATAGGCGCGGAGCTGGGATTTCTATGTACTGGGGTCAAAACATATAAACATAAATCAATATGGGCAACACTCCAATTTTATTAGGTAAGGAAATTTTCTAAATTTTTAGGGCCAAAGTATAAAAATAATTTCAAATTGTGTAATAAATAGTAATACTGGAGGCCTGGAATGTGTTATTAGTCAGCGGATTTAGGTGACCCCACTTGCCACCCCGTAGCTCTGCCCATGCTAGCGATCACTAATACTACCAGATTGTCTGAACATTTGTTTTAAGAATGAAAGGCACATTTTTCCATATGGCTTTAATCATCAGTAAACCTTGACTCTGAATATGATCAGCTATCACTTATATACAGCACAAAATTCAGTTACACAAGTCAATTTTTCCCATACAAAACTCTTCTGTAGACAAAATTGAGATAATAAATATCCTACTCACGCTTCCCTGAGAAATCGATAGAGAGCTCACACAGAATCCTTCATAAACATCATGCAGTATTAAATGGAGGCATCAATTTGAGATGGACAAATACCCCTCCCAGTAAAAAAGGAAAGGAAGAAGACTGACAAATAAACAAATAGCCAAAGAAATAAATCAACGATAAGATTGAGCTTCATCAATTGATAAAAAGGACAAAGATATCACCTAATGCCGAAAAGAGCTTCATAAACAGCTAGGCAAGTGGGAAAGGGACTTGAGCTAAGTCACCAATTGTCCCAAAAGCTTAAGCTGTTGGAAATGGACCCAACAATGCATATGAAGCTATCCAACTTCTTCCCTCACATGCAACCCCATCTTGCATGTGGAAATGCAAACATTCATGCATAGAATGGAGGAGAATGCAAACAATAAACAAATGCAAATGGAGAGACTTAAAATTAAGACCTTCTAGAACCAGCAATCTGAGACCATATTAAATTGGCAATTGTCCCCACAGCTAAAGCGCTGTTAAAAAATTGCCCAACAATGTATATCAATATCCAACGACTTGGTGTGCAGTGGTTGGCAAAAAGATACACAGATTGACACAAACTGTCAAGGAAGTAGGCACGAACAAAAGTAAGACACAATGCATACCAAACACATATAGGTTTACCACTTCCAAATCCAGAACTGGAACAAAACACATACCCTTCTTTGAATGACATCAGACATCTTACTTCCGCCAATTGAAGTCCCACTAGTGTTCATAACTTTACCATCCCAACTTTCCCTAGAATGTTGAGCAGCGTCTTCTGAAGGGGCAGATGCAGAATTTAATCTAATGGATCTCAGCGAAGCACGTGCTTTTGATGTACTCGTGATTCTCGTCAAAGGCATACTCTGCCTACTTTTCAACGATGAATCATAATGATCAGGCTTAATAACCTTGGGCTCTCCAAGTACTTTGAGCCCAGGATGATTCCGAAAATGTGGTTCATATTTATAGTCAACTTGAGATGGCAACTGAGATACATTCCCACCATGGAGAGATGGTTTCTCAATGGAGTATTTCCCTTTCGTCCCTTCCATGGTATGACGTGAACGAACCCTAATACTACGCTTCCGTTTTATTTTGGGTTGCAAAACCTGCTCACCATCACCTTCACCTTCATCACAATACTGAATACCACTTCTAGATTGCTGGAGGACCAGATGAGAGTCTCCGGACATAGCAATTTCACCTTCCTCTAACTCTTCAGACTGTCAGAATTAATCCAGAAAAAGTATTAGACAGCTGGCACAAACTGATGACTCCAACGATAAAGCACTACTTTATAGAATGATTTAAAACCTACATCATGTGGAACTTAGATGGTTCCGGTATGAGAAACGGAAACGAGAACATGACACGCCACATGTCCTAGTTCTGGTATGGTAAGGGTAGGCTTCTATAGATGACAATACAAGAATTTACATATTTAAAGACAAACACTTATAGAATGATTATGATCACTTTTGCGCATCTTTCTCGCTAAACTCCACTCCTTCTCTCTAGATTTTTAGTTAGTTATGTTTAATTGAGGTCAGAGAAATATGGAAATAAATCGAGAAACACGGGGATCGTTAAATGCCTTGCTTTGAAACATCAGTGTACACTGTACACCAATTCGGAACATGCATTCCAGTAACGTATCTCGATCAGGTATTAGTGTTTTCTGGTACCACTAGGCAAAACATACCAGTCTTTTAGAAAGAGAACTTGGCCTGCCATCTAATGCAGAAAGCGACCCGAATTTTTGAGAAGATATAGAAGGCGAGACCACCTGTGGTGGCATTTTTTGACTGTCCAAAGACGATCCTGATGAACCAGCTTCTTCAACTAATTTATCGTTTCTTGTGCTTTCCTCTTCTGATTGATTGTTGTTATTCGGAGGTTCCCCAATGGCACCACTAAATTCTACATCCTCATATTCACCAATTTCTCCCTCCTCCTCCTGCCCAGCATACCCATTCCTCTCTTCAGAACTATCTCCCGAGAATTCCCCATTCTCCTCTTCCAGCTCCCTGTAACTAGGTAACTTGTTTTTACCCGTAGAACGTCCCCTCTTTTTCCCAATTACATCAGAAGCCACTTCACTTGATTCTATGGCAATACTACCTCCTAATAAGGTTTTCTTTGATGGCTTTTTGGACAAACTAGCAATAGTAGCATTCACTTCTCTAGTGCCGACACGAAGCCACTGGGGTACCTGGCCATAACTCGTCATCTCCTCAGTCCAGTCAAAAACTTCATCCATTTGATCAAAGAGCTCTACTTCTTCTTCACTTCTAGCAATCATTCGGTTTACTTCCTGCAGCGACGGGACATTATGCACAGTTTCTTGATATCTTTCCTCATCGTGCAACAATGTCTCCAAAGTCAAGCGCCGCTCTTCATGCGTAGTCCTCTGGTCAAACCGCCCTGCATTAATAACCTCATCCGCCATATCAATCTTATACTGTTGGATATTATTGCGTATGAGCCCCTCAATGGATCCAATATACCGATCCTTACCCACCAGGTCATCCTCTGAATCACTTAAACCACCGCTTTGAAATTCATCCTCTTTCTGATGGCTTGCGATTTTGTCAACTACTGCTTCCATATAAATAACTTTCACTTCTCTTGTCTGTCCAATGCGGTGGGCCCTAGCAACGGCCTGTTCCTCGTTCTTAGGGTTTGGATCTGGATCATATATGATGACTGTGTCAGCAGTCTGAAGATTTAAACCCCGTCCGGCGGCACGAATGCTAAGCAAGAAGATGAAGCAGTCAGTATTAGGGCTACTAAAATCAATTATAGCCGATTCACGGTCTTCTAAACTAGTTGTCCCATCAATCCGCCTGTAAACAAGTCTACGCCACTGCAGATATTCCTCTAATAGATCAAGAAGTTTTGTCATTGTACTGAAGAGCAGCACTCTGTGCCCTGTTCTCTGAAGCTTTATGAGGATCCTGTCTAGGACCCACAATTTCCCACATGACCTAACAAGGAAATCCTTAGAGAAGTTGTTGAAATAAGGGTAATTGAGCAAGGGATGATTGCAAGTCTTCCGGAGCTCCATACATCTATTGTTTAGAGGTTTATATGTTTTAGCCTGGTAAGATGGATTTTTTTGAACCCTGCGCTCCTCATCCTCAGGATCAACTCGAAGAGTGCCCGTCGATTTAATCCAATCGTAAATGGAACTCTGGATAGCTGACATCCTACACCTTAGAACAATGGAGACCTACAATCAAAAAGTTCTTTTAGAAATTATCCACCGCGAATTGCCTTCTATCTAATGACCACAAAAGTAACAATGGCTTCCTAATGAGTCCTACAATAGCATACCTTGGGTGGAAGTGAGCCTTCCACATCTTCGACGCGACGTCGGAGCATAAAAGGCTCCAGAATTTGATGAAGTCGGTGGATAATGATAACCTTCTTCTCCGTCTCAAGCCAGTCATCCTCTGTATTATGTGTGGGACCATCCTTCTGAAAAGGTTGCGAGAACCAATCATGAAACGCTTTCCGGTTATCAAAAACTTCAGGAAGGAGTAGATTTAGAAGTGACCAGAGTTCTTTAAGATCATTCTGCAGAAAATGTAAATAAATCATCCCATGCTCATTTCCAACTTGAAATTAATTAAATGAGAGAACAAAGGAAAAAAGAAAAGAATAGCAGACAGGATGTATTTTCTGTATATGCTTCATGTTATTATCAAACTTGTGTATGCATTAAGTCATAGCTAGCAATATTTGTGTATTACAGACCTTGCAGCACTTTTTTGTTTATAGGTCATAGGCCTGGAAGGATCTTAACAAGCAGAGACCTTTTTGAACATTTACTACCTCAGCACATCAAATAACTGAGTATCAATTCCAACATTTCAAAAATAATCACATTCACAATCCTAGTATAAATTTCTCTCCAGACATCTGTAACAAATGCTACCATATACTGGATTTGCCAAGATTTTAAACTATCCCAAAAGGACTTTTATTCAGCGGACACTGGTGTGAGGTTTCAATTAAAAAAATCAGGTTATATTTTGGTTGTGTTACGTGGAAGGGATGCTCCACTCAACCCTACCCTTGAACAACACATCATATGACAAAGATTAGAAACAAATTATACAAATGCAGACTACAGAGGTATATGCAGATATCTGCTCACATCCAATGACTGTAATAGCCCATTTCCAATAAGACTCCAAGCAATAATAATAAAAGAACTCCCAAAAAGCCCTTCAAGCCCATCACTTGTTGTTTAGTTGGTAGGTTCCAACATAATGACTCCATCACAGCTAGCTCTAAGCCAAGCCTGATTTAAGTTACCAAACGTCAAAAGAGCCTTAAGTTGTTAGAAAAAGGAAAGAAAAGGAAAGGAAAGTTACTAACGAGCCTAGGAGGCAAACCAATGAAAGGAAGTTCTTGCAGTGTTACTATACTCTGCCAAGCCTCCAACGCCAACTGCTATTCAAGGAGGAACGATCCAGTAAGAACTAAGATCTTGAAAGCCCACCCCCATTTTTATTCCCTTTCCAGGCAATCAATCAAAGCATTCTAATCCACCAGGCACCGACTAATCCCATTCTAGCGGGGAATAACCTCGATCCCGAGAAGCTGCATCCGAAACGGTTAGATCCGATCTATCTGATTCCTCTAAGGCTTGAGTCTGAGTAAGGGGATGAAAAATTCATTTCTTTTTCCCTATTTTATACAGCAATTCATAGAAGTAAGATCATGCAAAGGCTAGAGCGTCAATCTAAATCTAACCTAGAATAAATGGATTCTTGAGAAGAACCATTTCATGAGAGAAGTTCAGTCGGCTGCATTGACTAGTCCCATCATCGGTTAGTCACATAATGTGGAAAAGAACCTGTGATAAGTGATCCAGCTTAGTAAGATACTAAAGATAGCTCCATGATTTTAAATAAACTTCCTCAAACACTAAATAGGAGGATCTGTCCTTAGTTGATTTTACCCATAGAGTGAACTACATTGGAAGGAAGGAGATTAACTCCTAGCTTGAGAGCAGGATTGGCTAAGGCGCAAGATCTCCGTTTCTTTTTTCTAAGATAGCGAGCGAGGTTGAGCAAAGAAAGTGGTAATCTCATATTGAGCTTAGGAAGTAGTTGACACACCCGCAGCATAGGGAAAGCCATCTAGAAAGCATCGAGTTGCCTAAAAGAAAATTTCCTTTATTGTTCTTGTCTTGCTTGCCTTTGCAAAGACTAGTAGCTTTAAACTGCGTTCATTCCTAGCTCTAGTAGCATTAATTTGTTATTCGTTTTTAAGAACCTTCTTATCTGACTTTTGAGCAACCCCTTGCTTGAAAGCAGAAGAGAGGTAACTCCCTTTTTAGTTATACATGAACTAGAAAGATTGAAGTTGTTAATCTATGTAGCACGGACACGGATACGGATACGGATACGGACATGGACATGGACACGGGACACGGCAATTCTAAAAAAATGGGGATACAGACACGGCGGGGGACATGCCACATGTATAAATAAATAAATAAAATATATTATCATTCATAATTTTTTTTTATGAACCATCATTGTATATGAGTAATTTCACTAATTGTATAATTTTTTTTCAAAGCCATAATTACTGTTGACTCCAATTTTTTTGAATAATTTCACGTTAACTCCCCAAAAATTAAAACTATTACATTTTGACCCCCAGCCGTGTCCCTAGCTGTATCCTTGGCGTGTCCCTAGCCGTGTCCCC
This sequence comes from Rhododendron vialii, assembly GCF_030253575.1. Classification (NCBI taxonomy): domain Eukaryota; kingdom Viridiplantae; phylum Streptophyta; class Magnoliopsida; order Ericales; family Ericaceae; genus Rhododendron; species Rhododendron vialii. The sequence continues at coordinate 29,991,603 of NC_080557.1, read as the reverse complement.
CCTATCAAAAAATATTAAAAATACGCCATGTCCCCGTGTCCCCCAAGCCGTGTCCCCATGTCCAATACGTGGATACGTCGCCCATTTGGAGTGTCGGTGCTTCATAGTTGCTAATCAAGAGAAGTCAAGACCCAAAGAAAAGCCCAAAGACGGCTGTTATTGCGCATTCTTTGTTGCAACTTATCTGATATAGGGATAATATACGCTGCTACCATATAAAGCAGCCATTAGGAAAAGAAAAAAGGTAATGTTAACTCCATTCTTTCTTGGACCCGATGCAGTGCTTACAATAGCCTGTTGTTAGCACCTTGATTTCCAAGGCTTGCTAAGTTTGGCTAGCGGTGGCACCTTGCACCCTAGCCAACCGGTGGAAACAAAGGCATGAGGGAGGCATGTCTTTACAAGGTGACCCGACGGTGTCGGTTGGTGTCGGCACTGGTCCCTAAGGCAAGTGGCAGTCGTGATGCACGTGATGGCCCGATGATATCGAGGCAGGGATGCTAAACGGGAAGCAGGCTTGTGGGACAAGGCAATCGAGAAAAACGGCTAAGTATTGGGAGCTGGGGTTGAATCACGAAATTGGCCAGGCAGCCTTGAGTTGGCTCGGGCAAAACGGAGGAAGACTTGAGTTGGCTCAAGCAAAACGGTTATTGACGGTTAACAACATTCTGCACATGTTGCTGGGAGCATGGGACAGGTGTCCAAGGCAGAAACGGGCTGCATGTGTTGCTGGCAGCATGGGACAGGTGTCCAAGGCAGAAACGGGCAGCTATCGGCAGTTATTTCCAGGCAGTTTCATGTTTCAGTGTGCTGGCAGATTCTGGCAGTGCCAGCACAGCCCTAGGGCAGTTGCGGGTGTCAACTGCAAGATCATGGGTTGGCCCCTTGATCTCATGTACTTAGTGGCCACGTTTTTATGATTGTAAGCCTATTTAGGCAAGCATTTTCGTAGCCTAAGGCAGAGGGTTGTTCTGTCTAGGTTCTTGAGTGTATTCCTTTGTAAGTTGGTGCTTAATAAAGGTTGGGACGGTTCCCGTAACTCTTGAGTGTGTTCCTAGACGTTCAAACATATCGGGTGTGTGAGTAAACACAAGTTGGCTGAGACCCAGTTGTTGGCAAACTTGGTGCCATCACGGGTAGATTTCTAGGCGAAAAACAGCCCAGTGACACCTGCCCATATGAGTTCCTTCGTACCAGAAGAGTACTCACTCTCGGAAGGAAAGAGAGCACAAAGCACGGGTATGTGTATGTAGATATTGCCTGGTAGGCCCGATAATGGTAGACTTTCAAGAAAGACCAGCGCCCGACTTATTGCATTAGCGAATCAAGCTTTTAATGTACTTCTAATGGACTCAAGTCATTTCAATCGTTTTTCTTCTAAGTGGTCCACAGCATCTCGCTGAGGAGACAAAAGGGTATGTATTTCTCTAACAAAGCGAAGTAGTCTCACAGTGTGTAATAACTCTTCCCTTTCCCTTTCTTTTTTCATTCCAAGTAATAATCTATATATGGTTCAAGCCTGCTCCTCTGTGAATGGCCTCGCCTTCATAAAAACAGGATGTTGTTGCACCATCTCTTGTTTTTGAATCATCACTTTAGTATCCATGTGATTGACTTTCTTTTCATCAGCTCTTAAAGCAACCTTCAAACAAAGGAGCTTCTTTAGTTTACAGTTTGACCAGGTTTTTAAACTGAAGAATTTTGGCCTGTTCTTTACAGGGAACAGTGTGGGATTTTCCTCACCCATAGGACTGTCAAAGAAGTCAAAACATAAATTCAGTGCGTGCTACTTATTTATTTGATTAAAACCACCTACCCTGTATCATGAATGCTGATAGCTAATACCTCTGATCTTCATATTGAAATGAATCATCAAGATGAATGTCTGTCCGATCGACTTCTATATGAGAAACTAAGAATTCATTTATATACTTCCTCAACACCCACGATCACATGCAACTTTGTCTAACATGGAGAATAGCGACACAATGCACAGGGAAGAAGCATAATGCAAACTAGGGACAAATGCACATGAACTAAAAACCTCCCAGAATCCAAAGCCCTGATACCATATTATGTCGCCAAGTTTCCCAAAAGCTTAAACCGTTAAGAAATGAGACCAACAATTCATATCAAGCTACCCAACAAACCTCCACATGGAGCGCCTCTGATGGAATACAATGTAGATTCAACTTTTGCTTCTCTAGTGAAGCCGAGGTTTGTTCTCGCGATTCTGAATTTATCAAATAAGAACTGTGGTGGGCCGAACCGAGAATGGGCCCAAGACAAGCCCAGGAAAGGGAAGTGAGCGGAGCCAGAGTTTGGGCTCCCCCAGCTGGCCTCGTTTGCTTGGACTGGGTGTGAACCCAGCTTAATAGGAGAGAAGGCCGAGTGGAGTTGGGCCAGACCTAAGGGTCCAACCAACTGTTTGCAGCCCAGTGCACTGACCTGTTAGACTTGTCCCACATCGCTCATCTAAGCCACCCAAGCTTGGTTAATAAATTCTAGAGGCTACTCCACCTATTGCCAATTGGTTTTATGTTGGAACCCTCCAAGAAATCTAACATGACCCACTGCCTGAGCCTTCGGGTCGGTCACTCAGGTCGGTTTGCCCTATGAAAAGGCCATATGGAGTTGCTTCCTACCATTTCTAGGAAGGCCTGGAACGTCTAAAAAGCAAGGCGGTTATTTGTGACGTTGTGGCCATGTGCCATACGTCATGGTTGCCCTAGCTTCGAGAGCAAGTACGTTCGCCTATATAAGGAGAGGGAAAAACCCTAAGGAAGGTACGCAACCCTATGTCTACGAAATACACTCTCTCTCTCTGTCTCCTGTTTACTGACTTGCCCGTCGGAGGGGCGAGAGGGGGTGCAGGTACACGGTGGAGCAAAAGTGGGGCGACCTTGAGAAGCTGTGAAGAGAAACCACCACTCCACAATTGGCGCCGTTGCCGGGGGAGCTATTTCCCTATATGTTGGTTTCTTGACACGTTCGGTTTTCTTTTCTCAGACGTTCGGTGTTCATTTCGGTAAAATGGTGGAAATCCATGACGGTGAAAGGCCATTCCAGGCCGTAGGTGGTGAAGGCGTCAACGGGCCCGACGATCCCACTCCTTCAAAACCCAGATCCAGGCATCCCCTGGAACGAGATTACAGTTCTGGAGCCACGCTCTCGGATGAGATTCCGGCGGTGTTGAGGAGTGATCCTCACGTTCGCGAGTATCTCCGCCAACTTAACGACCGGATGGCCAGGAAGGACCGGGTGATCAACGCCCTTTGGAAGGACGTTCAAATGGTGGCCACGGCGATCCGTCTTCGTACTCCGTCGCTGACTCAAGATCGATATCGATCTCCTTCTCCGCGGCGGGCCGAGGGGAATGGTGCTCATGTTAAGGAACGCCTGGGCAAGCGTGTGGCCCCGTATGACGAAAGGATCCCAAGTTTGTCCCCGGACCGGTCTCAGGCACGGGGCGACGTCAGGGATCGCCTCGCCCGGCCTAAGGAAAATCCTAGGTTTGAGGTCCCGGAGGAGAGTTCTGGTTCATTCTACAATCTGGCGTATACAGCAAGCCATGAGACAGCTGTAGACCGACAACGGGAGCGTCGGCACCGCGAGCATGACGAGCCTGCTTGGCGTCATGACCAAGACTGAGATCGTTACTATCATCGTGAGCGTTCGCCTTCCTGTGACTATAGGGAGCGTCACCACCGAGAGGAGGTTAATGATAGGCATCCCGTTCGGGCCGCGGATCCACCGGTGGTGGCTACCCCGAAGGCTCCTCAGACTAAGGTCGAAATGGTGTTCGAACAACTGGTCTCGTCTCCATTTACCGATGCAATTAAGAATGCTCAGCCCTCGAAGAATTTTACCGCACCGAAGTTTAATCAATACGATCTGAAGACGGGGGACACAGTCGCCCATTTGATCCATTATCAACAGATGATGTCGCTTCATCATGCCGACAATCCGCTAATTGTAAGATGTTCCCGTCGAGCCTTGGGACGCTTGGCTTACTTTGGTTCAACAAGTTACCGAGTAAGTCGATCCCCGATTATAAGGCCCTTTCGGCTCTGTTCTTGCAGCATTTTGTCACCTCCCAGAAGATCGAAAAGGATATTGACTCGCTACTGAGTTTGAAGAAAACCGGAGAAGAGACCCTTCGGCAGTATGCAAACGCGCTACTGGGATATGTTCAACGAGATCGAAGGATGTGTGCAGTATCAGAAGGTGGCAGTGAGATCGTTCAAAAATGGCCTCGACGAGTCGGCCAAGGAAGCTTATAAGGATTTTTACCTTCACCCTTCACCCGCCGAGGATATGGATAATTTGATGGTCCGTATCGACCAGCACTGCAAGATGACCGAAGATATGGCCGCACATTGGAAGGTTGCCGGAGGGTCGGGTAAAACCGAACCCGGTCGGGGTGGCAAGGCGGTTCACATCATCCAAAAGGGCAAGGGGAAGGATCGGTGGGGAGAACAAGGAGGCGGTGGTTACCAGAGGGAGTATGTCAAAGGACCGAAACCTCATGAGTTCGAGGCCGGCCCGACTGTATTCAAGGACCCTCTACACAAGCTGCTCAAGAAGATTGAGAACGAGCCTTACTTTAGTTATCCCACCGACGACATCCCGTGCCCAAAGCCGAAGGGCAACAAGTACCGATGCTCTTATCACGCGAAGCAGGGGCACCTAACCACTTGGTGCCCACAGTTTAAGGAATACCTGCAAGACTTGGACCGTAAGGGACACTTAACGCAGTACATTGACCAGGAAAAAACTGGAGAAGGCAGGCAAGCCGAAGACGCCCGGAGCTGGGGCTCAAGTAAAAAGCGGGACAGAGCAACAAGCCGGTTACCTGTATTATCAATGTTATCCATGGAATGGTGGACGCCGAGGCAGAAGACCGATTGAAGGCCGAACTCCGCGTGGCAACCGAAGATCTTCAGGTTATGTCCATTGTCCCAGCCTCGAAAAAGCTCTGCCAAAGCCCTTCTCAGCAGATCACCTTCGACGATAGTGATCTTGACCGCTTGATGCTTCCCCATAACGATGCCTTGGTAGTGAGTCTTCAACTCAAAGACTGTACGGTTCGGTGTATTCTGGTCGATAAGGGAGCTCGGCCGAAATCATTTATCATTCTCTTTTCAAAGACATGGGACTTTCCAAGTTCGACCTTCAGTGCCCTACACAGTCCCTCTCAACGGTTTTAGTGGAGCACCAGTCTCGCATCACCCTTCCAGTCACAGCCAGAACCCGAACGATCGACGTAGAATTTGTCGTGGTTAAGGTCCCAAGGCCCTATAATGCTATAGTCGGTCGTAATTGGCTACACAAGATGGAGGCCGTGGCGTGAACCTACCATCAGGTTGTACGTTTCATTGGCCGATATGGACAAGAAGATGTGTTGGGAGACCAGGTTGCTGCAAAGTCCTGTTACGTCTCGGCCATCCATGGGAAGATCAAGCCCTCAAAAGTACATATCATTGAGCAACCAGAGTTGGCAGAAGGCAAACCTGTGACCGAGAAGGCAGTAGAAGACCCTGTCTCAGTTCCTGTCACTGAAAGCTCAGATCGATACTTCTTGGTAGGTTCCGGTTTAAGTTTTAACAAATGAGGAACGGGAGGAAATAGTTAGCCTCCTAAGAGAGAATATTGAAGCATTCGCCTGGACCCCCAGAAGATTCCGGGGGTGGATCCGGAGTTCATTAGTAATCACCTTAACGAGAACGAGAACGCACGACCGGTTGTGCAGAGGGCCCGGCGCTCGGCAGTATCTCATCCCGACGCCGTCGTTGAAAAAGTGGACCGACTGCGCAAGGCCGGGGCAGTTAAAGAAGTGCAATACCCCACCTGGTTGGCAAACACGGTGGTAGTCAAGAAGAAGAATGGGAAGTGGTGAGTTTGTGTAGATTACACAAACCTCAATGACGCCTGCCCGAAGGATTGCTTCCCACTCCCGAAGATCGACCAGCTAGTTGACGCCGTCTCTGGGCACTCCCGGCTAAGCTTTATGGACGCGTATAGGGGATATCATCAGATCGCAATGTGTAGTCTAGATCAGGAGAAGACCGCGTTCATTACACCGAAGGGTATATTCTGTTTCAGGGTTATCCCTTTCGGTCTGAAAAATGCCGGACCAACCTTCCAGCAAGCGATCTTTAAGATGTTTGAGGCACAAGTCGGGTTGACCACGGAGGCATACATCAACGATCTGGTGGTCAAAAGCTGAGAGTCGGCCGATCACCTCGATGACCTTCGGGAAGTTTTTAGTATCCTCATTAAGCACAAGCTTCGATTGAACGCCGAGAAGTGTGCATTCGGGGCCGAGTCCGATAAATTCCTCGATCACTTAGTGAGCCAAAGGGGAATAGAGGCCGACCCCAACCAGATCTCGGTGATTCAAAGCCTCGTCCCACCCACCCGAATCAAGGATGTCCAAAAGCTCACCGGTATGGTCGCCGCCCTCAACCACTTTGTTAGTCTGTCCTCCGATAAGTGTCGGCCGTTTTTTAATGCCTTAAAGGGATGCCGACGGAGTTTCGTGTGGACAAAAGAGTGCAGCATCGCCTTCAAAGGCCTCAAGTCCTATCTCCAGTCCCCCCCATTGCTCACGACTCCGATAGATGGTGAAGACTTGTACCTCTATAAGTCCGTCTTGGCCAACTCAATTAGCTCGGTCCTGGTTCGCCAGGACGGTTTGGAGCAGCACCCAATCTACTACACAAGCCGGACTCTTACGGATGCCAAAATGGGATACCTCCCACTCAAGAAGCTGGTACTCGCTTTGGTTATTGCATCCCGGAAGCTCGTCCAATACTTTCAGAGTCACGTTATCATAGTCCTCACTGAGCATCCTATCAAGACATTGCTCCGACGGGCTGACTTGTCCAATCGCATCTCCAAATGGGCTATGGAGTTGGCTAATTTTCACATTGAATATCAGCCGAGAACCGCCATCAAAGGTCAAGCCTTGGCCGATTTCATTGCCGAATTCTCCCCAGTCGTCGACAAGAATGGGGAAGGACCGAGCTATTCCAAGGACGAACCAAGTTTTCAGACAGCCGAGCCCTGGCTCCTTCTGGTGGGCAACACTGGGTAGCTTTTCGTGGATGGCGCCTCAAATAGCCGAGGCTCTGGAGCCGGTATTGTCCTTATCTCTCCCAGTGGCACAGCTCACGAGCATGCCCTCACCTTGAACTTTCGGCCATCCAATAATGAGGCCGAGTATAAGGCATTGATCGCCGGTCTGAAGATGGTCGGTGGACTAGGAATTCAAGACTTGGTTGTATACAATGATTCACAGTTGGTGGTGCTCCAGGTAATCGATGAATACGAGACAAGAGATGACTGAATGACTAAATACGCGGTGTCGGCCACAGAACTTTTACGAGGGTTTCAAAATACCAGGGTCGTTCAGATCGGCCGCGAGAAGAACACACATGCAGATTCCCTAGCTGCCTTAGCTTCGGCTTGAGCCGAAGGTGGCCCAAGGACAATTTCCATCGAAGAACTAGACCTTCCCTCCATCGAGTCAAGTCCCGTCACTCAGGTGAATGTAACCTTTTATGGAACGAGCTGGATGGATGAAACCATTCAATACCTTCGTGACAATGTCCTTCCTACGGACTGAAGGGAAGCTCATCGAGTGATGCACAAGTCCGCTCGTTTCTGGATATCTCCCGTGGGGGAATTCTACCGTCGATCATTTGGTGGACCGTATCTCAAGGTTGTACACCCCGACCAGGTTCGGGAACTTTTACGCGAGCTTTATGAAGGGAGTTGTGGTATGCACACTGGAGGGCAACCCCTCACCCACCGAGCGCTGACTCAAGGTTACTGGTGGCCAACTATGGAAGTCGACGCAGTCAAGTACGCTAAGCATTGCATGAATTGCCAACAATTTGCGCCGAACATCCACCAGCCTGCAGCCCCGCTCCAACCTTTGAAAAGCCCGTGGCCCTTTGCCCAGTGTGGGCTCGACATTGTCAAACCGTTGACAACCGCCCCGGGCAGCTTCAAATTCTTACGATTAGTTACGATTGAAGACACGGATGTCAAATGCTTCGGTTAGCATAACATTGTTTCTCGGTTTGGCGCCCCGCACGCCATTATCGTGGATAACGGCACCCAGTTTGTTGGATATTTTTGGCTTTTTGCAAAGAGCACAGCATTTTGCTCCTGAAGGCAACCCCTCACTACACGAAAAGCAATGGGCAAGCTGAATTGTCCAACAAGACCGTTGCTAATGGGATCAAGCGCCATTTAAGGGCCAAGAAGGGTAAATGGGCCGAAAAGCTCTACCATGTTCTTTGGGCATACAGGACAACGCCCCGCCGAGCAACCGGGCAAACACCGTACGCCATGGCTTTCGGCATGGAAGCCGTGATTCCTACATAAGTCAGTCTACCCACTCGGCGTACTAAGGATTTTGACGTTACAATTAACACCGAAACGGCCACGAAGGAGCTCGACCTTACGAGGGCCGAAGGGACCTAGCCCGAATCAAGATTGCCAAATACCAGCAAGAACTGGAAAGCGGCTATAACAGGTCGGTTCGCCCTCGCTCTTTCAAGGTCGGTGATTGGGTTATGCGGAAAGTTTGCAGTGGAAAAAAGAAGAAACTGCACCAGAATTGGGAAGACTCTTATCAAGTTACAAAGATCGCCGGCACAAATTCCTACCGACTAACGGATAAGGTTAAGACTGTCATCCCCCACGCTTGGAATGCCAATAATCTTCGAAAAGCTTATATGTAGTTTCTCGCATTATTTGTCTCCAGGTTTGGCTCTTTTGGCCGACCCCAGTTTATGTTTGTCCGAGATTGGCACTTTTGGCCAACCCTCGTTTGTAAGTTTGGGTTTGGCATTCTTGGCCAACCTTTGTTCTATGTTTATTAAGGGTTCGGCATTTTTGGCCGACCCTCATTTTGTATGTTTCGGTTTTGGCACTTTTGGCCGACCAGTCGGAATAAAGCCCTCGGTTCCTCAACCATCACTCTGTATTAGCTTGTCTGCGGCTTCGACCTGTTTCGTCTAACTCGCAAAAATTCATGTTCGGTGGAATAGCCGACCTCTCGTGGCTTCGGCCTGTTTAGTTAATTAATTTGCAAAATTTAATTCTCGGTGGAAGAGCCGACCTCTCGTGGCTTCGGCCTATTTAGTTAATTAATTTGCATAAATTAATTCTCGGTGGAATAGCAGACCTCTCGTGGCTTCGGCCTGTTTATTTAATTGATTTGAAATTAATGTTATCTTCAGTAAAATAGCTGAACATCCGTGGCGTCGGCCTGTTTAAATTACTCCAGTTTTGGGTAGGATGGCCAACCATTCGCGGCTTCGGCCTGTATAATTCTATGGTATATCCACCAAGGCTTTGGTGCAGAAGCATTACTTCGAGCCCAGCCTCGAAAGCCTGGGCCCGAAGTGGGGGCTAGATGAACATACGGTATTCATAATAATAAAGCGTGCATTCAAGGGAATGTAAATACGATTGCATGAAAGAACCAAGTACGATTAAAAATTACAAGACCAAGGCTCGGTGAACGCCGAAAGTCTGGCACCGGCCATTCAAAAACAATATTACAGACTACAAACTGGTATTAAGCCTAACGTTCGGCACCAGTCGTCGAAAAAAGTATCAAATGTTCGTGTTCAAAGAGTTTTCAAGGCTTCAGGCTGCCCGTCGCTTCGGTTTCAGTGGGTGAGTTGGGCTTCTCAACATCAGCAGGAGTCTCGACCTCCGGTGGCAAAACAGTAGGGGCAGAGGCAGGCCTCTGTCTCGGATATTTTGACATGGCTTTGTATAGCTCAAATGTCTTGGGGATGCCAGCCGCCTTTAGCCCGAGAATAAAGCCTACGCCACAGGCTTTATCTTGGAGACTTTCAACTTGTTGCTTGTAATGCTTGGTGGCTTCAGCCGTCCCCTCCTGGAAGCCCTTCTCGTCCGTGGCATCCACCAACTCCTCCAGCTTCTGCTTGAGCGCCAAAGAAGCGGTGAGCGCCAAAGAAGCGGCATTGGCAGTTGAAGCCTCCTTTTTAAACTTCGCCACCTCGGTTTTCATCTTATCAGCGGTAGCCTTGTGGTCCTCGCTCATCTTAATCAGCTTGTTCACCTGCTTGTTGTGCTCAGTCAAATGATCCCAAACGGAGGCAAGCTGCTGAGAAGTCTGTCGAAGCAAATCAGAGGGCTAAGTGTTAATAAGGAGCCAAGTATAGTAAAGGAAATGACCAACCGAAGAGGGATAACTCGATACCTAGATATGAAGTTGGCAAGCTGAAGCGAGCGCGGATTCAAGAGCTTTGGGAAGTTCGTGGGTGTCTTGGGGCAATAGGGTCCCGTTTAGCAGTGCATAAGCCACCTTTGGATCGTCGTTCACACTATGGCCTCGGCGAACTTGAAAACTGGAGAAGGACATCGCCGGGTTCCACACTGGGTTCTCTGTGGAGCCTTGATCAGAGGGGGGAGATCCTCCTCTAGTCGGTCTTTGGTGGTCGTCAGCAGTGCGCGACCCCTAACCCGAGCCTCCTCCACCTCTGGCCTTTAGTCTATGGCGCTTACGACTTGGCACCACGGTTTCGGTCTCCTTATCCACCAGAGCTGCCGTTTGGGATGTGTCCCCGGGAGTGGTGTCGTCCTCAAGGTTCACTGGTTTGAAGGGAGCTCTGGGCATCTCGGTGCTGCTCTCGAAGAATGGATCCAGGGTGGTTCGGTTAATTGGAAGGCGTTCTTTGCCTCGCAGAAGACGCTGGACGTCCGGTGCTTGTGATGATGGACCTGCTTCGGCGACCTTCTTAGCACGAGCAGCTCGGCTCTCCTTGCGGGCAGTGAGTGTTGTGTTGTAGGGGGGGATGTATCCGAGAAGCTTCGGTGCGTTGCGTTCGGGGCAGGCAAGGGCTCGGTTTTGTCTCTCGAGATTTGGCCCGGCCTTCAAGCGATCAACAATCCCTAGGTCTGCAATGAATACATTCGACATCAATAAATTGATAGATTGAAAAAAACCGACGGTAATAAAAAGATAAAGGGAAAGATGCTTACTACAGGCCTCACTCTCGGTCCGGGGTACTACAGTCCGGTCCCTCTACCTGGGCCGAACTCCTAGTTACCCCCGACAACCAGGACATCCTTCAAGTCATCCTTGTCAAGAAGCTCGAGGTTCAGCGGGTTCTTCTTTGGTCGGCAGGATAGATAACACTTTTTGGAGAAGGCGTTCTGCCCGACGAAGTACATGCCAAAGAAGTCTTCCAGCCAAAAGTCGAGCTAATGTCGGCAGATCAACTCAGCCACCCCGAACCAGGGAAATCGCCTCACGAACAAGGGAAAGGGGAACCGAATGCCCCTTATGCATATCCTGACCAGAGGGACTACAACCTCCGTTACCGAGCTTGGCTTCAGCACCGAGGGCAACAAGTTGGAGAGTGACGTCATCGGGAATCCTATAGGTCTCCCTGAACTCCGTAAGGGCTGCAGCCGACCGGAAGTGCACCCAGAAGTTGGCCCTGCTCCCCCTGATAGATCTAAGCACCTTGGGCACGGTCCCAAAGTTCTTGGTCATGGATCCTAGGTTCTCTTCAGTCTCAGTGTCTTCGGACCGGTCGTCTTCCAAGCCGCCCCCACCAACGTCAATGTGAACGTGGATGTCCACGTCAACCACGGGAGTGTCATCAATGGCCACACCGAGAATGTCGGCGTAGAAGTCATCATCCTCATTGTTATCTACCGACCTCGTGGCGTCGTAGTCCTTAACCATCTCTTTTTCATCGGTTGTAGCAGACTCGTAATCGTCGGCCTTCGAGAAAGACCTAAAAGGAGAGTTACGGGGGAGTTCAGTTAGCTACAACCTCAGAAGGACGTTCGAGTAAAGGTAAAGGAGATCCGGTTTTTTTCTCAAAGGTTCAGGTCAAATGGATTGCGTGGGAAGTTCGAGTTAAGGAGTATTTGGTCTATCCTAATGAAGAGTCGGTTATGTATGGAACACTCGGTCAACTGTGTGATGCCCCAAGCCTGATGGGACATCACTTTTTCGATACAAGACTCAAAGAGCATGGTTTTAGTCTAAAAATGCATAAAAGAGGTGAAATAAAATGTAGATTCGCAAGTTTGAAGGAATGAGAATACTCACATGGTAATGATCAGGGTCTCTTACGCAAGTCTGGGACGATCTGGTGCTGAGGATCAATCGCCTTGGAGGAGTTGCAATAGCTTAGAGCTCTGGGATGAGAAAATTTCAGAGGGAGTGATTCACTCTTCTCCCTATCATCTATTTATAGGAGGCGACGTTTTCGAAAAAGTTGTGCGCGGGAAACGAAGAGGTGTGCAAAGTATGAAGCGGCAACGTCAATTTGGGCCAGTGTGGCATTGACACGTGGTAGTTGGCGTTTGGGTGTCAGACAAAGCGTCTCATCAAGACAGGCTGTGAAGCAGCTAAGTATCTTAGGTATCCAATGTAAGACCCATTCGGTTTCCTTCAAGAGGGCCAGTCAATTTAAATAAGGGTTCGGCCCAATTGAGAAGTCAACTCCTTCCATTCAAAGAAGGCAAGAAGTTGAGGGGCTATTGTGGTGGGCCGAACCGAGGATGGACCCAAGACAAGCCCAAGGAAAGGGAAGCGGGCGAAGCCAGAGTTTAGGCTCAGGCTCCCCTGGCTGGCCTCGTTTGCTTGGATTGGGCATGAGCCCAGCTTAATAGGAGAGAAGGCCGAGTGGAGTTGGGCCGGATAGAAGGGTCCGACCAACGGTTTGCAGTGCACTGACCCACTGCCTGAGCCTTCGGGTCGGTCTTAGCGGGTCGGGTCGGTCACTTGGGTCGGTTTGCTCCATGAAAAGGCCATATGGAGCTGCTTCCTACCGTTTCTAGGAAGGCCTCGAACGTCTAAGAAGCAAGGCGGTTATTTGTGACGTTGTGGGCTCACCTATATAAGGAGAGGGATAAACCCTAAGGAAGGTACGCAACCCTACGTCTAAGAAATACTCTCTCTCTCTCTCTCTTGTTTACTGACTTGCTCATCAGAGGGGCGAGAGGCGGCCAACTGCCTCACGCCTTGGTGCAGGTACACAGCGGAGCAGAGGAGGGGCGACCTTGAGAAGCTGTGAAGAGAAACCACCACTCCACAAGAACTTTGATGTTATGACTCAATTATTATGGTTAACATAAGCTTAGAGAACAAGAACTTGCAAAGAGGAACCACCGATATAAAAGAAATTTCATAAAACACCAACCCCCCCACCCCCCAACACACACACACACACAGAAAAGAGCTCTAAAGATTATCCAACCACCCATTCAACTCCTCTCTATTCTCACCCAATCAAGCTTCTGTTTTGCTTGCAAACATCGCAACAGCTTCCCAAAGCAAGGTTCTCAAATTGTGAATCAACTCGTTAATCCAAATGGTCTTTTTCGAATTGTGACTTGAATCAGTAAAAGATTCGTTCATAATAGCAAAATATAAGTATCAAAGATTCATCATAAAAATGAAAAGCTTAGTCATCATACAGTAAAAAAGAGTGTTTTGTAGGTAAAAAGCTTGCTTATAGGGCAAAATTTGTGGGTAGGTCCAAGGCTCTGAGCTCCTCGATCTACGATTTGGAGGCTACAAGAATTGAAGAGATCCATTTGCCAAATCCATGTTCATGTTCGACATTACACTCAACAATATTCAAAACTTCTTGTATAACTACAGTCTAGCAAATTAAAATAATTACATTTTAAAGATGTTGAGCCCATCTATTGACTCATAGGATAATAAGTATGGAAAAATTTCACAAAATTAATAGTAGATAATTCATGAAAACAAGTTATCTTAGTATAATAACTTTAATGTTTGAGAAAAATGAGAAAAAAAAGGTTAAAAACATGATCCAAATAAGGATTACAGTAATTAACAAATGATTATCAAATTTTGCGTGGGGATATAGTATCTCGAACTTAATCCTCTATTCAGTAATATTTCTTGCTTCACCCCCTATAAGCACCCAATAATGTAGATTCTTGGTGCTTAAAGTCCTCTAGAATGTTGCTTTTCTTTGAATAAATTGTCGTTTTAATGCGTATTGCACGTAAGGTAGTTTTATTAGTGTTTCAGGCAAACCACAAGAAAAAGGCGTGTTTTGACACCAATAATAACCCTCGAGGGTGTCCAAGTACCCGAGGCCACGTGGAACGCAGCCACCAAGGCTCAAGAACGAAGAAACGAAGCACCGGAGGGTGACCGGGGCTGTTGGATGCCAAGATGGGGAATAAAGCGAAAGATCTGACTTTAAGCAGCTCGGTATCGATACAGCCATTTTGGTTGTCTCGATACCATAAACTTAAAGTTCAATCCAGAGAACAGCGTATCGATACAACGGAATGGTTGTATCGATACATGGGCGTTACGTCAGAAGCAGTTTTTGGCTTAACTGCTCGGTATCGATACCAAGTGCTTACGGGCCACTTTTTGTTACTTTTTGCACTTTCCACTTTTAAAAGACTTGCCACTTTTTGCATATTTTGGGTGATATTTGTTGAGAGAAGGACATGTGTATAAATAGCCCCTTACCTCACAAATATCTCTATCTAGATCTTATCTTTTAGTCTTTTCTTCTTGCCTAAGTTTCCTCCATTGTTCCTCTCAAGCTTTCTTAGTGTAATTTCTTCAAGAACACCCTTAGTTAATTGTCTTTTGTTGTTTTCTCATTTATTAAAGTTGCAGCTACAGATTAGATTCTACTTAATATCAAGTTTATTTTCGTTTTCATCGGTTAAATCTCATGTTGCTTTTTATCCTTATGTTTAGTTCTTTAGCTATGAGTGAGTAGTCTTTGAGGCTTGGTCAAGGGGTGATTCCTACCTCAGGACTTGGTTGGTAAAATAGTTTCTCTTGCCTTAAAGCTTTAAATTGGTTTATAAAATGGATTAAATCTCTTATTTTCATTCAAAGCATGTAGTTGTTAACTTCTTTAATCGTGCGTCGACAAGCTTAACTTGCCACGCACGATGCTTGGAACCCTGGCACTTCAAGTGTTTGATTAAATGACTAAATGAGTTTTGGTCCATTTTCGGACCCATCTTTACATATGATTTTCAAGTTAAACCCTCCGAGTGAGAGCACACGGTTGTGACTCTCACTTGAGTTATCAAAGAGAACCATTAGCCGGCTAAGTCGCGGGGTAGTTGATCCCCGAGACCTTGTCACTCGTTAATTTAGTTTAAAACTTGTTTCTAGTTCCACCTTTCAAAAGTAAAACAAAGTTGGCCGTCTAAACGCCGAAAACCCTCACAACTAAGAAAGAAAAGTCATATTTGTCGAATGCGACAATTGTATATTTGTAGGAATCGAATCGTGAATCACACCGTAGATCGCACGGTCACCGATTTTGTCTTAACCTTGATTCACCTATAAATTCGTATCATGGGTGAAAAGCATCTTAGACCACTACATACATATTGATCTTAGGCTTTTCCTTAGGTCAGTATGGCAGTACAACAGATAGTTCTCCAAAAATTATTTCTTCGGACATATAATGCACCTTATGAACATACTGGACTGAATCATTTCAGCATGCTTCATATTGTCTATTCAAGCGAAAACCATTTTTTTTTTAAAAGACAAAAAGATTTTTATTAATCAATTTGTGGTGGATACAAGATTAAATGGGGCAAGAGTGAAGTGCATCACAACAAGGGGAAGGTAAGTGAAAGCCATTTTAGTAACATTGGAAAGGCAAAATCAACATATCCGTAAGATGAGGCTAATTTAGCTAACTGGGGCAATTCAGCATATATTTACAAACGAAGTCAACATGTTAGGAGCCTACACAATTTGCTGGAGAATAAGTGAGAACAGAGAACACGACATCCCAAGAAGCTTGCAAACTTGAAAATCCAATGGGCAAAAATTGCAGACTAGAAGAATTGGGTGAACTTTTGACAGCAAAATACATGTGCAAAGATTCGTGCATAATATTTTTTGCACAAATATTCATGCATATAATTAGTTGATAGGTAAACTATCGAGTAATACAGTGTCGCAGGTTGTCCCCTGTGGTATAGGGTCTAGGCTTTTAAAATGAACGGATGTGACCTAATGGAAGAGTTTCATTAAAAAACCTGTAAAGGGGTCCCAGTTAGAAGTAGGCGCCTCTGGCACCGATATCTATCAAGATCTCGAGCTAGAACTGATTCTCTGTCCTTCATGCGTTGCGCTTCGTCGATAATGATATACTTCCAATCAACTTTTGAAAGCTTCGAACGGTCAAACATGATGAACTCATAAGTTGTCACAAGGATGTTAAATTTCATGGCAGAAACCTCCTATATTACAAACAAATAAAAAAGAAAAAATTCTCAGCAAGACATGACAAGACCAATTATTCAAGATGAATAACTTGCACATCTTACCTGAGAAAATAATTTTGACCGTTGATCCTTCACACCAACATAATAAATACAGGATACGGATGGCAACCACTTGTGTAACTCGCTCTGGAAACTTAGATAGTCAGTCACACTGCTGTGAGTGGAAACAATCCTCATATGCATAATGCAAAATGATAAAATTACTAACCTTCCAGTTCACCAAAACAGCATTAGGAACTATAATAAGATGTGGGCCATAGTTTCCTTTGAACTCCATCAGATAAGCAATCAATGCCATCACCTGCACAAGCAAAGATGTCAGTGAAATGGTATAATAGTAAATATCTTCAGGTATAGAGAGATTTACCTGTACAGTCTTCCCAAGACCCATCTCATCTGCCAAAATTCCGTTTAGTTTGTTGTTATACAATGAGAGCATCCATTGCAATCCAACCTGCAAGATTCAGTAAGAATACTCATCTAGAGGTCCATTTGATCAAAAGAATAAGGAAATGAAAATTAAACAACAAAGACAACTAAAATAATTCTGTTAACAACGATATAGATATATATTAATGTTAAACAAGTAACTGTAACAAACAAGTTGCCGATCAAAAAAAAAACTGTAACATACAAGTTGATAGTCGCGTAAGGTTCCAGCACGTAGCATTGAGGGCTGCCTTATAACCCTTTCATTCACAGCATGTGCAAGGTTGTAGTACCTGTTAATAATGAGAATGAATATAGCACTAAGATGCCAATCAAACAAGAGAGAACAAAAGTAATAAACAAGTGAGACACATCTTCGACCAAAGTTGAAATAAAATATAAATCCATAAACAGCAAATTACTTAACCAATGGTGACTACGCAGAAAGAAATATTATTATGACAATAGTTCGTGGGTTTGTTGGACACAATAGTTACAGTTGGCATCAATAACTGGCGGAGCAGTCGAGCCAACGATCTAACGGACAACAATGTAATTAAAAGCATGTAGCAGAATACAGCAATATTACTTGTTAATAGACGAATTATTCTTGGGTGCATTCATTTTGGAGAAATGATTCCTTATCATTACTTCCTCTCCGGCACAAGCTGCTGCTGCCCTTACTTCTTCATCAGATAGACCCTTTTGATCAAAATGTTGAATAGAAACAAATTAATATTGCATAGAAACAAATTAATCAAAGCAACAAAAAAAAACAAGCTGCGAAAAACGCAACTGATGATATACTTCGTGATTTTCTTGATTTGGATGTTAAATTAATATTTCCTTGAGGAAAAAAAATCACATCACACACATAAAATTGTCACCAAGTCGCGATTCAAATCGTGAATAATGAATCGTGAATCCTAAGATTCAATTATTGCAAGCTTATATATGGTTTTGTATAAGCATAAAAAAGTTCTAATTCAACAAAATAAAATTACAAACACATCAATACAATACACATCAGTATAACTCATTGTTCTTGTTTTTCCTTGATAGAGGTAAAAATGCCATTGCTACATGCATTTTGCAAACAAACTGAATCATACTTCATACTAAAATGCATGAATCATAGAGAATCAAAGTGAATCACAAACTGAATTGCAAGATTCCCATCATTTCCTATTTAATAGCAAGATTCGAATCGAATTGGTTGAAACTCGTATCAAAACATAGAATTGTATTTTGAACGCATGATTGTATACAACAATGTAACACACAGAGAGAGAGAGAGAGAGAGTGCCTGAGCCCGAGCAGCATTTGCTGCAGCATTTACTGCTTCCTCAACCTCCTGCTGATTCTTTGTGGCTGTGATTTTACTTCCCATTTTATGAAGATATTCTTCCGTCTGTGTTAAAAATGATGAGAGAACAGCATATCTCTCAGAAGCATCACCAGAGATGCTAGTTTGCTGCTCCAGCAACATTTCCCTATACCTCTCAACATCATTGTTCTTCAATGCTTCCATCCGTTTATTCCGATCATCGTCCTTTGTTTTTGAGAACTCTCTCAGCATTTTCTCATGATGTTTTGCAACTCCCCTGTTACGGGCAGTCCGCGCATCGCGAATGGCCCAGTGGGCCTCAAGGAGCTTCTTACGCCACTGAAAAATGGATTTCAGTTGTTTCTCTCTAATGGCTTTCTGAGAGGCCTGTACTTGCCTAGTGAGCTCCACGCGTTGACGCTCACAGAGTCGAACAAATTTACGATATGGCCTATCAGGCATTCCCATTATTTCCTTCTGTTGTAGATTAACTTCATCCCTCAAGCGTGATTGAAGATCCAAAAGTCGAAGTTTCTTTGCTTCAATTTGCAGCTGCAAGACAAGATCTGGCCTAATCCTTTTCCTCTCTAAGTTCACTGCTAGTAAACCGCTTATCTTCTCTGAATTTTCTGCCCTTCTCTTGCTAAGCATATCTATGCCTTCCTCAAGAAGCAGATCCTTGACCTCGTATCCCAATCTCAAAGCATAGACGTCATAGTCGGGTTTACGAGTGAAATGCGGAAAATCATATAGTGGTCCGTGATACTTTTTGGAAGAGCCAACATCCTTTTGCTGAGGCGGATTGGTTGCTTGAACTGGTTTCTCAGCTTGAGTTGTATCAGAAATCTGTGGTGTAACTGTCTTTTCCCTATCGACTGTAAACTCACTTCTAACAAGAGTTTTCTGGTTACCACGTTCAACTTCCTGTTCCGGCTTAACAGATAATATTCCAGGTTGCTGCTCTTCCTTTCCAGAAGGAAACACTGATACAGGCTCTTTCGTCAAAGCTGCTTTCTCATCTCTTGTCAGACCTTCAACTATTGGACTCTTCTTCCCACTGGACGATGCTAAAACCTCAGGATCCTTCCTACTGGCCTCCGATTGTTTTGCAGAGTCTTCTGCATTTTCTCCATCAAGTCTATCCTGATTAACTGTTCCAGAAGGAAGAAACACCTGCTGCAGCTGCGTTTCAAGTGGTGGTGGGGCAATGGATCGAAGTAGCTCTTGTGGAAGAGTTACATCTCCTTTCTGTCAAATACACATAGGAAGAATGCCTCATTTAGCATACTTGAAATCATCTAAGGAGCTTGTCAAAATAAATAATATCTCTGTTCCCATTTCTTTGTCATTTTTGGTATTATCGACCAGGTCAAAAAATAATGTATTTCTGTAAAAGCAAATACCATATGTTTTTAACCAGTCAAAAGAACTCAATTAGCAATTGTAGATGAAGTTTTCAAGTTTGATGGTTTTTTAGATGTCTAAGAAAAGTGATAATGGACAAACAAATATGGACAAAGGGAATAATGTATGGTGGCCACAGGGGCGGAACTATGTTAGGTCCGCCCCTGTGGCCTGGGGGGGCCTGTCCCCGGCTCCCCGAGCATCCGAGTTTTAAAATTTTTATTTTCTATATACATGATTATGAATATTATTGATACTTATTCGTGTATAGCTACTTATAATCTTAATAATTTTGGTTTGATTTGATAAAAAATCGGTTATTTTATCTCATTTCTCAATTTCTTTCATAAATAAAAAATAAGCACAATGACAGTTGTTGAATTAGTCTCAAGAAAAAAACAAAATGATTGGTATACTTTAACTGCATTAGGCTAGAATAATTTCAATGTTCAAATGTAATGTATTGGAAAGCAAAAACCTCATGATATAATAAGTATACGTTCCAGGAAAAAATATGTCTATTAGGCTCCCCCCCCCCCCCCCCCCCCCCCCCCCCCGCGTGAAAATCCTGGCTCCACCATTGGGCGGCCAGTATAAGCATGACACATGATTGTGGGTGAGGAGATGTGCAGTTTGCAAACCTTCAGACGCCTGAATGCCAGTATTTGTGCTTTAAGAACATGCAGTTGCTGTTTGGTAAACACAGTATGCTCTTGTTGCATCTGGGGAGCCACGCCACCCTGAGCTGAGAAAGCATTTCCCACACCTCCCTCAACAGATGAAGCTGTAGATTTTGGAGAACTTCTGTTCGATTGCCTGGAATTTTGCACTTGTGAAGTTTCTAGACCAGGTGGTAGGCTTTTTGCATGGGATGAGTGATCAAAGCCAGTGATGGGACCCATTCCGTTACCAAACATCATGGTCTGTCTCTGAGGCACCTGGTTCTCTCTTCCAATAAAAGAAATCTGTTGTGCCAGGCTGTTGTTAGGATTGTTCACTGTTGGGTCATTTGAAGAATTTCCACGGGGAGAGCTCACACTAGAAACTTGAAGAGAAGCAATCTGCTGCTTTGGCAAGGAGACAGGCGAAGAAGACTGCATACTGTTTTCATGTGCCTTTTGCTGTGTAATCATCCTAGACTGCAAGAGAGGAATAAGCTGAGCCATCAAGTGGGCGTTTGATGGAATGGACAAATCAATATTTCGCTCACGTGCCAAAGCCTCCATCTGTGCAGCCATAGCAAGTCGGTTATTTGCCATGCTTTGCTGGGCCTCTGGGGCCAGCATAGGTCTAATCATATTTTCCTGCATTAATTGGCCCATCGATGTTGCCTGGGTTGGAGGTGGTTTTGAACCAATCCTTTGATTAGAGACTGCCTGTTGTGTATGTTCTAAAGGTTTCTTGGATGACAATGATTGGGCTTGGTTATTAGCGTGAATAGGCATCAGCTCCTGCATCCTAAGATTACCCATCCGCATGTCCTGGTCTTTTGCTGCTAGTGGCCCCACCATTCCCATTTTTGCTTGGATCCCAGGGGCTGATTTCTGTTGGGCTGCTTGGAAAGAATATTGGAGATAAGGTTGATGGACTGGATTCAGCACTTGTTGCTCAATGCCCTGACTCCTATTGTGGCCCTCCTCCCAGAAGTGGGAAGCAACCTGTTGTTTACCCAAATCGATGAACTTCTTGGATTGTTCAGGATGTTGTGACCCACCAGAAGATGAAACCAAACTGCCGCCTGACAAGATACCATGGCGACTGCCAGCTGTGTAGGCAGGAATGGCTTCATTTCCTTCAGGCTTTCTAAGCAATTGTCGCTGCAGTGACTGTAACACCAACATCCAAGTCTATATCATGAGATCGTCCAATAATATATGGAATCTAAACACATCAACACCAAGTGTTTGAGAAGAACTTGCCATAAGATGGAACACGTGCCAAACTTTCTAGTTCAAATCCACCAGAAGGATGAACCGTTAACAGAGCCGAGAAGACTGAAACCGTGAATAAGACTTGACAGAAATCCCATTTTTATAGTAAAAGATTTGCGGACTTACAAGCGAATCAGTAGTAGTCAAATTTACACCACTTGCACAAAACAAGTTGAATGAATTGTTTCATTTTGTCATTAAAATCACAAGTTATAGTAGGAAAAAGTATGTAAGTATGTCGCATTGTGCTGCATCTGATCAAGGTACTTTTTGTGTTCTAATCCGTTTATGATGTACTAAATTCTCTTAACATTTCATACAGTACAGGAACATTTTTGCAGACTTCAAGAAATCAGTCCAATAATGTTACTCAACCACTCATAATGCCTAGAAAATGAAAAGGGCAGCATGATGATGAGAAACAAAAAGATATTGTGACACATCAAAAGGTAAAAGCGAAGAGGAAAAAAACACTTTTGAAACTTGCAAATTACCTAGCTATATGGGGCGTAGCAATGCCCTATGAAAGCTCCAATGTTCTTTTGAACTTTTTCGTGAGTGAATCCGACAAACAAACTTTTGATCTTCAACAAAATTTCAGCCCCCGTTAAATACTTAATTACTAGACACCCTAACCCCCGAAATACCCATCTTAATGGCCGCCACCTCACCAAATTTAACTCCTTGTCCTAATGTTGATAATTTAAAAGCACAAAGGAAAAAGAAAAATAACCTAATAAATCATGATAGTAGAATCAAAGAGTACAGCTCAGAAGTCGCGCCACTGTTTTTGTTAATCAAAATTAGATAAGTCCAGCTTAAATTTTTTAGCAGATAAGCTGATTACTTGAAACTGATATGGGTATTTACATCAAAGTGTTCTAATAAATGTAGTTAATTATGCCATTGGACACTCTACTCACAAAAACTCATGGCTTCCAACGCCTAAAATCTATAATATATACTATGTAGTTACCTAGAATAAAACGAGTTCGCACTGATGTTTTTTTTCAGTCCATGAGCATCGAACAGGCAAGACGGTAGTTTAAATGTACGCAAATGATAAACTGCTGCCTCAAATTCCAAAGTATCTGAATTGACACAAAATTAAACTAAACTAGCTCCAACCCACCATAGAAAACAACTCAAATTCCAAAACCCATTTGTCAATTCAACTAAAAAAACGATGTAATTGCAGCACATTCGTATCAACCCTCACCTGATCCTGCAGCAGCTGCCGCTGCTGCTTTTGCTGTTGGATTGAATCAAACCCTAAGTGCGGCCCGGACGGGGCTGAAACCGTGGATGACGGCGACGCCAAAGGAGATGGCGGTCCCGCATTCCAACCCTGGTGGGTCCCACCTCCGGATTGCATAACAACAAACACAGAAACAGTTAATTGTAAGACTCCAACTGCCAAATCCCTCCAAAATTCACGCGGTCATTTAAAGCCTCTCTCTCTCTCTCTCTCTCTCTTCTGCTGCCCCAACCCACTTTCTCTCTCTACATGAATTTATCGGTGTTTATATATATATAATTAAAAAAAACGATGATTTTACTGCACATAGAAGACAGAGAGGATTTGTTTTGGCGCGAAGTTGTGGGGCCAATGGAAGATCGATCTTGTGGCCGGTGAGCCCCCCCGAAGTTTCCGCACTCGTCCGATCCGACTCTCTCTCTCTAATTCACACCATATACATTTCAGTCAAACCCTTTACCTAGTGTATTTTGGAGACAGTAGAACTACTATTATATCCTCTCCTGTTGCTCAAAAGAACTGGATGGTGTTATCCTAGTTTGGGTCTCATCCTAAGGTCGAAAATAAATACGGTCCGTTTACTTTTTATTATTAGAGCTAATAAATGCGAACTACCACCCCGTGAGAAAAAAATTTGTGTATTTGTAGCTAACTAATCGAATAAAGTAAAGTTCTTGTGTATTTTTGTAATTGTATTTACTGGTATTTTCCAAAGAAAAATATGATTCGTTTATTGGGTGACTTGATTTTTTACAAGTTTGTTGTTCTCGTCTATTTATCAACAGTGAACAGTTTGGATTTTGTTTTGAATTCAAGATGAGCCTCGAACAGAGGGCACAATAACCTGCTAATCCTTAGGACATAGTAGGACCTCAGGGTCCGCATTATCTGACATATTTGTGGAGAGTTTTTGGCCTCAAATAATATCACCATCATTTTTATTATTTAGATCGTATCAAGAATATAAATTACTTAAAAAAAAGTTCATATTGATATGATATTGTTTATTACTTCATCCGTCCCTTATTTAGAATCCAGTATTCTATTTTGGGTTGTTCCTTAATAAGTGTTCATTTTGTAAAGTTAGTGGGTAAAAGTTGGTGCATTGTCTATTTTGTCCCTAAAAGTAGATTCTATTTTGAAAAGTTAATGAGTAAAAGTGTAATGATGATAGGTAAGTAGGGAAAGTGGAGAAAAAAATTGATGTGAAAGATATAATGATGATATTTTTTTAATAAGTTGGAGTTACAAAGCAGGACACTTAAAAATGGACGGAGGGAGTATGTTTTATGAACATATCTATATTTTAAAAAAAATGTCTGATCGAGTCTTATAATATTTTTTTCTGAGATAAATGTGTTCACATCTATATAACAAGATAGGACTGGTTTCGAATCCAAAAGACAACCAACGGTCCAGATTTATACCCTCGCATAAATCTCCACCCTTCATTTTGTTAAAATCTCTTCCTGGTATATTGGTTTCTAAAAGGAATGATTTTTTGAGTGATTTTATTTGATTGGTAATTTTTTTATTTTCCGTTATAGCTATACTCTTGATTTACTCCCATTAAGGCATTGTATTAAAAACCTCCCATTAAAGCATCAATTTTTTTTGATCGGCACCCATTAAGGCATTTTTTTAGATCTCTTCCTGGTATTTTGGTTTCTAAAAGGAATGATTTTTTGAGTGATTTTATTTGATTGATAATTTTTTTATTTTCCCTTATAACTATACTCTTAATTTACTCTCATTAAGGCATTGTATTCAAAATCACATATTTAGGCATTAATTTTTTTTATCGGCACCCATAAGGCATTTTTGAAATGAAAAGCAACGGTCTCTAAAAGGAATAATTTTTTAAGTGATTTTATTTGATTGGTAAGTTTTTTATTTTCCCTTATAGCTATAGGGAAATGATATTGGCAGTCCAAAAATTGATGCAGGCACTCCAAAATCAGTGTTATACCAAAATCACTTTCATTTATTTTTTAGAATGTCTGCATCAATTTTTGGAGTACCAATATCATTTCCTATAGCTCTACTCTTGATTTACTCCCATTAAAGCATTGTATTAACAAAAATGATATTGCCGAGCAAAAAAAAATTTAACAAAAATGATATAGGTACCGACGGTTTCCGTAGGGAAACCGTACCGACAGCCGCGCCGGGCTATCTTCGGCCACCTGACAGGCGATCCGATGTGTGTAGGGTACTTGATCTAAACACCCTATTTTTCGTGTTTATATGTATGTACATATATACACGAAAAATAGGGTGTTTGATCCAACCACCATACACACATCAGATGCCGTTGATTTCCGCAAGGTGCCCCTCGGTTTTTCTTATAGAATTTTTGGACGACTTGGATCGGCCGTCTAGTGGCCGAAGACGGCCCGACACGGCCATCGGTACGGTTTTCGTAGAGTACTCATAGCAGTACTCTTGTATTAAAAACCACCCATTAAGGCATTAATTTTTTTTTTGATCAGCTGATAAGCACCCAATAATGCATATTCTTGGTGCTTAAGTCCTCTAGTATGTTGTGTTTGTACATATATGTTGTCGTTTTTATACGATATTGCACATAAGGTTGGTTTTGTGTATTTTAGGTAATTCGTATAAATAAGGCGTGTTTGAACGCTAAGGAATGTACCGGGTGCAACCAAGTACTTAAGGCCACGTGCCACCCCGTGGTGGTGCCCGAAAAGTCATGAAAAGTTGGTTTGGAGGTTGCTCGGGTTGCCCAAGGGTCAAGGGAATTGAAGTACATGTGAGGATTTTACCAAAGCTACTCATCTTCCGACCAGCTGAGGGTAGAATTGCCATAACTTTTGATGTACAAACTACTTTTGATCCAAACCATTTGGGTTAGAAAGTAGACTCGACGAGCTTTCCAACGGTCTAAAGAACACCCAAATTCGAGTTCGGGAGTGTCCAGAGCGAGCCCGCGAAATTTGCCAAAAATCTGTCAAGCTTGTACCGGTACTGGCCAAATCCTAGTACTGGTACATGATGTCCAGAGTTCAATTTTTCCAGCCGTTTGAAGGCCTTGAACCGTTACTGAGGCATTTCCAGTACCGGTACAGCATGAGAAAATCTGCAGATTTTCGTTAACTTTTTCAACTGTCCATTTATGAAAAGTTTCCACTTATGGAATGTTTTTGGGATATTTTGGAGACTTTTTGGTCCTTTGTAGCTTAACTTTAGATCCCTATAAATAGGCTTGTATGCCTTTTACAGAAAGAATGGTCATTTCTAGTCTTTTTTAGGCCTAAATTTTTCTTGTTTATTCTTAGTGCTTAAATCCTTTAGTATGTTGTGTTTGTACATATATGTTGTCATTTTTATGCGATATTGCACGTAAGGTTGGTTTTTTTGTATTTCAGGTAATTCTTATAAATAAGGCGCGTTTAAATGCTAAGGAATGCTTCGGGTGCAATCAAGTACTTAAGGCCATGTGTCACCCCGTGGTGGTGCCCGAAAAGTCATGAAAAGTTGGTATGGAGGTTGCTCGGGTTACCCAAGGGTCAAGGGAATTGAAGTACATGTGATGATTTTACCAAAGCTACTCATCTTCCGACCAGCTGAGGGTAGAATTGCCATAACTTTTGATGTACAAACTACTTTTGATCCAAACCACTTGGGTTAGAAAGTAGACTCGATGAGCTTTCCAACGATCCAAAGAACACCCAAATCCGAGTTCGGGAGTGTCCTTTGCGAGCCCTCGAAATTTGCCAAAAATATGTCAAGCTTGTACTGGTACTGGCCAATTCCCAGTACCGGTACATGATGTCCAGAGTTCACTTTTTCCAGCCGTTTGAAGGCCTTGAACTGGTATTGAGGGATTTCCAGTACCGGTACAGCATGGGAAAATCTGCAGATTTTTGTTAACTTTTTCAACTTTCTATTTATGAAAAGTTTCCACTTATGGAATGTTTTTGGGATATTTTGGGGACTTTTTGGTCATTTGTAGCTTAACTTTAGATCCCTATAAATAGGCTTGTATGCCTTTTATAGAAATGATGGTCATTTCTAGTCTTTTTTAGGCCTAAATTTTTCTTGCTTATTCTTAGTGCTTAAATCCTTTAGTATGTTGTGTTTGTACATATATGTTGTCGTTTTTATGCGATATTGCACGTAAGGTTGGTTTTTGTGTATTTCAGGTAATTTGTATAAATAAGGCGCGTTTGAACGCCAAGGAATGCTCCGTGTGCAACCAAGTACTTAAGGCCATGTGTCACCCCGTGGTGGTGCCCGAAAAGTCATGAAAAGTTGGTTTAAAGGTTGCTCGGGTTGCCCAAGGGTCAAGGGAATTGAAGTACATGTGATGATTTTACCAAAGCTACTCATCTTCCGACCAGCTGAGGGTAGAATTGCCATAACTTTTGATGTACAAACTTTTTTTGATCAAAACCCTTTGGGGTTAGAAAGTAGACTCGACGAGCTTTTCAATGGTCCAATGAACACCCAAATCCGAGTTCAGGAGTGTCCGGAGTGAGCTCGCGAAATTTGCCAAAAATCTGTCAAGCTTGTACCGGTACTGGCCAATTCCCAGTACCGGTACATGATGTCTAGAGTTCAATTTTTCTGGCCATTTGAAGGCCTTGAATCGGTACTGAGGCATTTCTAGTACCGGTACAGCATGGGAAAATCTACAGATTTTTGTTAATTTTTTCAACTTTCCATTTATGGAAAGTTTTCACTTATGGAATGTTTTTGGAATATTTTGGAGACTTTTTGGTCCTTTGTAGCTTAACTTTAGATCCCTATAAATAGGCTTGTATGCCTTTTATAGAAAGGATGGCCATTTTTAGTCTTTTTTAGGCCTAAGTTGTTCTTACTTTCTAGGATTTCCTCCATAGCTTTCAAGCTTTTCTCAAGTGTAATTTCTTCAAGAACTCTAGTAAGTATTTGTCTTATGTTAATTTATCGTTTATTAATGTTGTAGCTATGATTTGGATCTTTGCATAAATTAAGTTTATTTACGTTTTCTTTGGTTAAATCTTTCGCTTCATTTTCTTACCATGTCTAGTCTTTTAGCTATGGTTGAGTAGTCTTTTGGCTAAGTCTTGGGCTAATCTTTCCCAATGACTTAGGTTGTTATTTGGTTCTCGAACTCCCGGGCTTAAAATCATGATTTTCGGGATCAAACTAACCTAGCCATTTTGGTCTAAGCAAGGGGTGTTAACTCCTTGATATGTTGTTTAGTCAAGCGGTCTTGGCAAGCGATATGCCGAGGGCTCGTGGCCTCCTACGTGTTAGATACATTAGCAAAAATAGGTTGGTTTAGTTCCGAATAATCACATCTTTTGATAATCGTAGTCGTTAAAGCTAAATCCTCTAGGCGTGAGCACGCGGTCGTGACTCTCACTTGAGTTATATTCGAGAATAGATAACGGCCTTTGTTAAGAGATAGATGATCCCTACACTTGCCTCTTTTAGTTTATAAAGCACTTTTCTAGTCTTTTTCCTTAGTATTTCCACTTTCAAAGCAAAACCAAGTTGGCCGTCTTAAACGTCGAAATCCACCATATAAAACCAACAATTCGATTAAGCTATTTTCGATTCTCTTTGGGTACGATCCCGGACTTTTTGGTTATTATGCTATCGACGACTTAGCCCTACGCTTGAGATTATCTCAACCTTATATTTGAAGGCGAGGTTTGGAGGCTAAGCATCGGCACCACCCATTAAGGCATTTTTCAAATGAAGAGCAAAATCATAACTTTTGTACGAAATCACCGAAATCAAAACCAGCCAACATTCATTTTTCTATTTCTAGGTTGTAAAACGTACATCACGGAATCACCGAAAATAAAATATTATATACATCGTTCATATGATTTTCGCATTTGTCTTCTATACTTTCTCTACCTCTCTCCTCCTCTCTTTTTCTTGGAAAGTTTTTTTTTTTTATCAGTCTCTATTGGAAAGTTCAATACCACCAAAATCTATTTCACCGAAATCACCGAGGCAAATTCTTCCATTATTTTCTGTATATTTGCTACCCATTTCATTTTCATTAAGATTATGATATTTACTCTTTTTTAAGAGCATGAGGTTTACTCTTCTTCTTTTTTTGTTACATGTGTTTTCTCTATCTATTATTGAAAAACGCGAAAGAATTATGTGCCGCTCCTTCCGATTCTATTCTTCTTTTATGTGTTTAGAAATTGTGGAGCCTCTGTTATAAAATTGGATGTCTAGAAAGTTTGAAATCAAAATGACAGAAAAGGGAACGATGAGAGGCATGTTTATAGAAAATTATAAGCGATTGGGGTGTTTACTTGAGGCTAGGGGCATTTTTTTTATTTTATGTCTTTTAATATCTACCAACATAGGAAAAGAAAGAGTGTAAAACTAATTAACACCCTTTTTTTTTAACGGCAATACCCTATTCTTTTTTTTCCTTGATAGTTGTCGAAACAACATTTTTTTGCATAATTAACACATGGAGTAATTGTAAACCTTTTTTTATTTTTATTTTTTTAAACTCTGTTTCATTAGAACAGTAGTTATTGACACTCTTTTAAACGTTACCATATATGCATCGATGAAAATATTAT
Organism: Rhododendron vialii; assembly: GCF_030253575.1. Lineage (NCBI taxonomy): Eukaryota > Viridiplantae > Streptophyta > Magnoliopsida > Ericales > Ericaceae > Rhododendron > Rhododendron vialii. The sequence continues at coordinate 29,962,350 of NC_080557.1, read as the reverse complement.
GATGTTAACCAAACACACCACAAATTGGAGTTTTGTGTACCTTTTTTTTGTCACTCATTTTGTAACGTCTCGAATTTCAGAACATTAATAAAAATATTTAAAAGACAATTTTTCCAATTAAAATTCATAGATTTAATACATCCCTATTTCAAAAGCAGATGTCATCATATTACAACTATATCGAATTAAGTTTAAAGTTGCCGAATTTCACCAAATATTACAATTCCCCAAATAAACTTTGAAGCTCCCAAAATAAAGTTGACTTAAATTAATCAGAGCGACTACGCATACGGAAACCAAGGTTCTTCGGCTCCCTCCTCAGTGGCGTTGACTCCAATCGGATTGTACGACACTTTTGTTCTGTCTTCGGTACCTGGCGTTCGAGTTACCAGGGCAATATAGTACCGTGAGCGATGACGCCCAATAGCCAAAACCCACCCGAAACCCATAACTTACAAACAAGGAAATGTACAATACAATTAAAGGAAGAACAATTAAAGTAGCAAGCGATCAATTTCAATTACTAGCCTTTAACTTAGTGAAATCTAGAATCTCAACCCTTGAGAAACATACTCCCATGTTAACCATTAGGACTATGGCCACTCGTGATAACGCTCCCCCTTACTTGCCCTAACTGGGAGCCCCGATGAAACAGCCTAAGTTATTTAATTAGTCGGAGTCATCGGCCGCCTCGCAAGGATGAATTCCCCAGGGAACTAACCATAACCACTGGGCCCACAAGGAACTAACCGTAACCTTGGGAGTATATAGACCATAACCTGGTACTATAATACATATCACGTTTTTATCTCCTGTTTAAAAAGAGCGATCACGCAATGCCATATCCTAAGGTTTCGAATCGACAATCAACTGCTATACCCTGGCTTCATTTCTCTTCTCCCAAACTGGACTCTGTGGATAACCTCCAATAGATCTGAATTCACTGGATAACCTCCAAGAATCCCATTAAACCATCATTCCTCTGGCTAACCGCCAATCACATAATCTTCTATCTTCCAATTTCCTTTAACTTAAAAAAATCGTCTATGTGATCTTCTATCTACGTATATCAATCCCCAGTGAACCTAATGTCCGTTCTAAGTTGTCGTACAACAGGATGGATAACAATCAATCATAATAAATCATGCGATAAAACTAAACACGCGAATAATTATCATACGATAAAATTAATCAAGTGATTCAATATTCCAACTAAACATACCAACATGCTAAAAATATTTAACCGTGCGAAAACACTAATCATGCGATTAAAACAAGCTAAGTAATTCTTTTTATTTTCTCTCTTTTTCTTTTCAAAACTAAAATCTACGTTTACTCTTAATCATTTCGGGATGTTGACGGTATTAGAAAAAATTGTATTTGCACAAAACTAGGATCTAATCGAAGTTAATTAACTTTGGGGCTGATACGATTAGCTTTTAATACACTAGGGTGAGATTTACAAGCTAATCTAACTCTAGGGATTAAACAGTAATTATTCTAAAATATTTTAATATTTCCAGCAGTTGTCTTTCTTTCTTTTCTTTTCTGTTTTTTTTCTTTTTAGAAACAGAGGCGGTGGTTCGACGAAGTGGGCTTCTGGCCCGGACTCGACCCATGACGTCGGATCCGAATACAATCACACCGAACACTAAAAAATCAATATAGAGCATGATATATATGTAGGCAGGTGAGTTTCGGACTACCTCTCGTCTGGCAAAACGGGTTTCGGAGTGATTTGGTGGCGGGTCGGAGCGGCGGCGGAGATTGGTCGGATGGTGATGGTGAGCACGATAGGAGGTGATGGGATTCGGCGGTAATGCAGGAGGTTTAGGGAATGGAGCTACGGCGGTGAGGTGAGCTTCGGGTGGCGTCCGGTTACCGCGGAGAGAGGGAGATGGTGGAAGGAGGTGGTGATCTCTGGTCTTCTTCTCCCCTCTCTCTCTCTCTCTCTCTGTGCTGCCGAAGATGGCTGAAAATAAAAGAAAGAAGATGGAGAGGGATATATGGGTTAGGATTTTTGCACAGGGGATATTAGCCCATGGTTAATATTGATGTGTCACATTGGGAGGGTTTTAAGGAGGAAAAAGTGGGATTTGTCTCTCCCCTTTTCAGCCGAAATATAAACAAAAGGGGGTGGGGAAAGATTTGGTCCGGTGCAACACACGCACACATTAAGAAAAATCACTCATCGGATACGCGCGCACACGATCGATTACGGAATTAACATTTGGTGTGACGACATAAATAATTTTTCGTATTAAATAACTAACGAGCATAAATAATATTTTTGTTTTGATATTCATTATTATTATTATTATTATTTTAAAAAAATCAGGTCTTTACACATTTAATATTATGGGTTTCTATATATATCTTTAAAACGTTTTCTATTGTTATTCCCATGATAATTTTTGACTATTAATCTCTTTCAAATTTCAGATAACTTTTTGGGAGTTTAATAATCATGGACAATCTAAGCGTCTAAGGCCATGTGAGTTGAACTGTTTTATTTTATACCTTGGTCGTAATAATCAAATTAATTGTTTCCTATGCATTCAGTGTATTCTTCATTTTCTTATGCAACTCGACGGTGACTTGCAGAAAATGTAAGAACTGTTTACTCAATTGCATTGCTTAATCTGAATTTATATATTTGATTCATATTTGCTTTGTTTTATTTTTTCAGTACAAAGGTTACGTGTCTTCGAGAAAAAAATGTAATTGTGTTGATTCATGATGAGCAAGAAGTTAATCGTATTTTTATGTATGAGGTATGCCTACCAATGCCATTATTACTTTACTCCCTCTGTACTGTAAGGGGCCAACGAATTGATAAAAAGGGATGTGGTGCCATACAATATAGATCTTTCGAGAAAATATAATTCTCACATCAATGTGAAAGTTTGTCCTGAAATAAGATCTGTTAAGTATATCCACAAGTACATCTACAAAGGTCATGATCGTACCAAAATAGTGTTGAGAGACGAATAAACGAGATCTAGAATTAAGGTAACTACTATTAGTCACCATTTTACTTTTACAATAAAGGATTCTTCTTGCTCGTTAATTATTTTTTTAGGCTGTTATTCATCCTAATTGTGCTTTTTGGATGAACTAGATATGTGTTGGGGTACAAAAACTCTTGGGAGGCAGATGGAGAGACAAATTTCAAGACAATAAGACCTATGTTGAACACCTTTTTTTCTCTTCTACATTTGTGTTTCAGATTTGACTCTATACAAATTTTTAGATTTTTTATGCATGTTAAAATTGGATTCTATGAATGCAACATGGTATTGGTTTTAAGTTTTATGGTTTGGATTAATATAGTTTAGTGTGTATCCAATCAATGCAATATGTGATTGGGATTACCATTGGTAGTGATGTACATATGGGTAGGGGCTTAACAAATAAAACTTTTTGTTGCAGAGTGCTGGTTTGGATTAATATAGTTTAGTGTGTATCCAATCAATGCAATATGTGATTGGGATTACCATTGGTAGTGATGTACATATGGGTAGGGGCTTAACAAATAAAACTTTTTGTTGCAGAGTGCTGCAGGCATAGGTTTGTAGCATATCAAAGTTTTGCAACAACAAAAATATATTGCATCGAGACTAATATTTTACCTATAATGTAGCACGTGGTTTAATGAGCTGTACTTGGGTTGTGAGTCTTGTGACTGAGTGTTCAATTGATTTTAGACTGAGTATTCATTTCATTTTTGGGCTGGGTGTTCCACACTACTAGAATTGGGTGTTCACATATATTTTGGTTGAGTATTCAAAAAAAGGCTAATCAAAAAAACATTTAAGGAAAAATATTTTTTTTGGGTGTTTATGTAACCATTTTTTTTAAGCTATACAGCTGCCTCTATCAATAGATATGTTGTGTTATTGTTTGTCGCATAGTTGAATTTGTTGGACAGGGGTTGGTATATTACATGCAAGTTTAGTATTAATTTGCGTGTGCTTATTATTTGAGCCGTATATTGCATGTGAGTTTAGTATTATTTGTTTTCGTGTGCTGATTGTTCAAACCGTGCCTTCAGGCACGACTCCGAATCGATGGCCGTGCTTGAACCATGGTACACTTAAATTTTTGACCTGCTTGAATATTTTTTGCATCTCAATTTGACTTGCGCATATACCATATTTTACTTTGTTCCTACCCATTTTTTTCAACATGTCCTCCATTTGCTCATTGTTCAACCCATATCTTTAGTTGTCTTCAAAATGTATTGCGCCGTGCCTTTAGGTATGGGTATTCGTTAGTCTAAATTAAGAGAATGAATTGTGATCCTGTCCTACAATACTTTTTTAAAGATAAATCATAAATGAGTTCTGATATTATATCAAATGATATCCGATAACATAATTTTCGACATGATTTATGTTTTCAACAAGACTTAAAAAGTAGTAACACTTTCAACCTAAGTGTAACGTCCCTAATTTTAGGAACGTTAAATGGATAATTTCATTGAAAATAAAATGGAGTCTGGCTCAATATTACATCATAATCTTAACAAAAGTACTTTTATTCAACAAAAGGAGGGGGTAAACTAGGGTTCCTATCTACTGCTCCGCCTCTTCTTCCATTCTGGCCAGCTCCTCAGCTCCAAAAGCTTCCAAGGTGTAGAGTTCACCCTATTCGTCTATAAGATCTGACACATTATACCAGTGTCGCCACCAATTAATATGTCAGAGTCACCAAAATGTAACACCGTGAGCTACAAAAGCTCAATAGAGTAACCCATACCCACTAACTCTTAACTTACGAACAAATGATCACAAATTCAATAATTTCCACATAGCTCATACATATTCAACAAAACAGTTAACAATGACACATCCGCATTCACTATTCAACTAACGTTGGAGTTCATGATTTTTTGAGTTTCTCCTACACTTCTCGTAGACCGTGTCACTGGTTTCACCTTTCATTAACCAAATCAACATTTTCAAAATCGTCATTTTAACACACCCAACCTCAGTTCCACCGTTCTGGTCTCCCGAGTATCCTCACAATGGTTCCGCCGCACCGGGTTCCCATTGGCACACAAAACTTTGCATTGGCTCCTCTCCGCGGATAACCAAGCCATATTACCAATGAAGCTACCACGTCCGGCCCCATTGGCAATCTTCACAATGGGCTACCAAGTCCGGCCACATTATGATTTTCACAATCCACGCAATGGGCTACTAAGTTCGGCCATATAGCAAGTTTTCATTCACACAACGGGCTACCAAGTCCGGCCACGTTGCGGTTTTCGCAATCCACACGATGGGCTACCAAGTCCAGCCACATCGCGGTTTCCACACACACAATGGGCTACCAAGTCCGGCCACATTGCGGTTTCAAACATACTTTGCCATTAACACACCGTAGGTGTCATGTTTCTACTTTCTCAGTTTCTGTGTCTCGTTTTCATGCAACGACTCCGCGATAGGATTTTTCACATATGTAATCATAAATCATTCATTGTAATTTTGAAACTAAACTAGCAAGATCATCCAACTCTTTGGAGTGAAAATCACTTATGCTTTACAACAAGACAAGTAACGCAAGCAATTTATGCATACATGCTCATAACCATCCTAAAGATCAAAATACGAATACTTCTATCGACGATAAAGTCTTATCTTTCAAAAAATCGTTCTTTTTTCCTTTGTGTGAAGTTCAAAACAACATATGTTTATTAGAGTAAAAGTTGATTATTCCAGCATGCTCATACTTCCATTAGCGAAAATAAGTTTGTTAATTATCATGCATTCCAAACCTTATAGGTGAAAGATAACCTTATATACTCAAAGAAAACGGTTAGGGACATTCTACGTATACTTAGAGATAGGGGATAAGGATAATCTACCGTTCTTCTTGGCGGTAGGGTGGCTACGGAAAGGTAAGTCGGCGGTCGAATAGAGTAACTTCCTACGGTAAGCTTCCGGTAGTTTCGAAAGAGAGAGGTTTCTCTTGAAACTTGTTCTCGACTACACTACTTAAACTTTTTTTTTTTTTGGATTGAAAGGGTGGTCGAGTGGTGGTTTAGTGGCGGCCTAGGATGAGTTTCTTGAAGAACACAAGAAGAACTCAAAAACAAGAAGAACAAAGAACAATTGCAAGGATTCTAGAGAAAGAAGTTGAATGGGTGGAGGTGTGTGTTGAATGGCAAAGATGGGATGCTATTTATAGCCAAACTAACTTCTATTACCCAATGAATAAAATTTTTCTTAGCAAATATTGTCCAATGATTAAAAGGGTAATTATGAAAGGTATGGTCTTGTCTAATCAAGCTTTTCATGCATGCCAAGACTTGTCAATCCAACTTAGGTGTAAGAATAGGTAATTATGAAGATTTTCTAAGACTTAAAGGCAATCCTAGGTAATTATAACCTAGATTGGTAAGTCTTGCAAGTAAGAAGGAAATGATGGCTAGACTAATGTGTAGTCTTCCCAAGTTTAGTCAATCCTAGGCTAGGTTGTAGTCAATTTTCTAGGATGATTAAAGGCTAGGATTCTATGCTAGAAATTGACTAGAAATGGGTTGGCAAGTCATAAATAGGCTTAAGGCTAGAGGGGTAGCTTGTGGGAGTGAATAAAGCACACCACACACTCCATCTCTCTCCCTCCTTCTCGGCCTCCCTCTCTCCCTCCCTCTCTCTCTCTCTCTCTAGTACTATGAACATATATATATATACATATACATATACATATATGTACATCTAGGAAAATCTAGGAAAGTAAGTCTAAGAGGGGAATTAGGTTCATGGTTATTCTTCCTAGGCTTGCATGCATGGCAAGGCTAAGTTTGCTTCTTTTGAAAGCAAAATGATGACTTCTTTTGGTAGTAAAATGATGGCATGAGTTGTCTTGTAAAATATATAAACACATTGGCAAATCTAGCTTCCATTATCCAAGGGACAAAAATTTCTCTAACATTTATTATCCAATGGGTAAAGGAATAATGATGATGACTAAGGTTGAAATGACTAGAAATGGAGTATAATGATGACCTCTCTAGGTCTAAAAGGTTCAATTAGGGTTAGAGGGGTTCATAAGGTTCAAAGATAGTCAAAAAGGTCCATCTAGGATTAGGAAATTGTAACTAGGTGGATTGGTAGTTCGGTTTCTCCAACTAATCGGTTAGAAACTAACCCTATTTGCTATGTAAGATTTCTAGCCAAGAAATATAAATTTTAGGGACTAAAATCTAATTATGACGAATTATTAGAAATTAAAAGGAATTTTTTTAAAAGTAAAAACAAGTAATTAAACAAAATTTAAATATTTAACAAAAATTTTATTTACCAAAAATTAGGGACGTTACACTAAGGCTATCGACAATGGCATAATTAAAAGTAATATCTTTCTAAAGTTACCATCTATATTATAAAACAGAGTGATTTTTGTCTACCCATACAAACATGAGCACCTCTACAGCCGTTGATCGCCTTCAAGCTAAGATCGTAGCCATCCGATTAAGAGAATGTTTCTTTAAGTTATACATTGACCTGCTGTTGTGGTAATATATACAATTTCCTTTCCAATTTATTACATTTTGATTTTTTTTTCATTTTAAGTTGATATTATATCAATAGGGTTGATAATAAATTATTGCCTTTTTTTTTATATTTCTTCTCTCTACCTTGGCATGAGCTTTTTAAAGTGAGACAGAGAGTGAATAGGTTATATTGGACAGATAGAGCAGACAACTTATTTAAGTTCAAAGTGTATTTCGTTTGAATGTGCCTTTAGGCACGGGCATCCGCTATATTTGTACAAAATATAGCTCACAATAGTACAATCAAACTTAGCAAATCTCTTTAGAAATAATCAAATTTTGGGATTTGGATAATCAAAATTAGCAACATTTTTCTAATAACCAAATTTAGTAAACCCCACATATTCTCAATCAAATATACCCATCATTACATAAAAAATATTCTCTCTGTTCCACAACCCACCCCCCCCCCCCCCCCCCCCCCTTCTCTTTATTTTTCAACAATATTTTCAAAAAAAAATTTATTTTTCAACAATATTTTCAAAAAAAATATACTTTTTTAAAAAATAGTTTTTTTCCAAAAAATTATGTTCTTAAACTGTTTTTCATAGAGTTTTTATAATAAAAAAACTATTCTTTTTTTGAAAAAGTATTTATTTTAAATATTGTTTTTTTCAAAACCTTTTCTTATATAAAATCTATTTTTTTCAAAAACTATAGTTACACAAAAATTGTTTTTTTAAATAGTTTTTACAAAATTTCCAAAACTATTTTGTATTTCTAATACATAGTTTTTAATAGTTTCAAAATTATTTTTAGAAAAACAATTTTCTATGTTTATAGTTTATAGTTTTTTGTAGTTTGAAAAAGTGATGTGGCAAGTTTTGGATATCCAATTTTGAATTTGTCGTTGTAGACCCTCTACATTGCTAACATTTTTTTTATCGGCAAAAATTACATTTTATTAGAGAAAAGAGAAAGGATTCCAGACAAAAGTTGAAAATACAGCTAGAGAAACAAAGCCCAATACAACAACTTAGGGTCTAAAATGCCCAGATTACAAAAAATACAGCTCAAACATCAAAAGGCCCAAGATTCTAGACATTTATTAAATGAGAGAGAAATCCAATAGGACATAAATACTATAAATGTGAGATAAAGAAGAGGAATGAATGCTTTTTTTTTTTTGGCATTTTTTATTTTTGAATTGTTTTGTTACTCAACTGAGTGGATTTTCATACGCATAAAAGATCACAAAAAGAGTTTCGTTTTAAGGTTGTTCCATATACGTTGTCTGCTTGGGCTCGAGTGAACATTCCGAAAAAAGTTCAGTTAAGTTATGTTATAGAAAAAAGAGGATTCTTTATTTTTTTTCTCTCCGACTGAGAAAGTTTTCATTCTTTAGTTCATTTTTATCAAAAACTTCAATCGGTACACGCAAGAAATAGGCCAATTCAACAGCTTTTTATTCAACTTTGCGTGGAGTAAAATTCTCATCAGTACGAGTCAAGGGAATGACCACTTGGCCTCGAATTTTCATAGAAAGAACATGACGAGCATAAATACCATTTTTAACTTCTATTATGACAGACTGAATATCTTTTATAAGAAATCGGAGGAACACAAAACGATTTTTTCTATGGAAATCTCCAACAAAAAAGACACACTATTCCTTCTTTTCGATCAAATCGATCATATCCACTACCTATATTTCACAAAATTGTGCACCACAAATAGGCGCTAATAAATAGACCCGTGATCCCAAAGAAAGACATTACGAGCCTTGGCAGAAAAAAAAAATGATTTGTTGAGGTGGAAATAAATATATCAAATTTCTACCAAGATAACTAGTAGTTCCAACCAATAAGAATCCTAATGAACCTAAAAAAGGATAAATGCCCAGCAAAAATTACTTATTTTTCGAGCCCCCTTTATAAGTTCTATCCATATAAATATTTTTCGTTTAGCATTTACAAAAAGTAATTGATTGAGCCATTGACAGGGCTTCTACGGGAGCTTCTTCGAATAATTTTGAAAAAGAATAGTAAACCTTATCCATTTTTAACAGAGTTTTAATGCTTGAACCATGAGATGAAATGAGTCGATAAAGCCTAAATCAAATTTTAAAAATACTAAAACAAGTGAGAAATGCACAATATGCAACTCTCCCAAGGCAAGATCTTATTATACTATCTCGTTAAACAACCACTATTTCTATATCGTTTCTCATAGAAAGTGTGTATACACTTAACAGAACAACTTCTTCTTTGAACAGTAAAGAGGGAAAGGAATAAAAAGGGGTTCGACCTTCCTCATTGTACATTTATGCTTCTGGGAAGAGCCCATCCAGTTCAAAGAAAACCCAAAATCTAGCCTTAAGCTTAACGCTGCCACCCACCGATCAAACAGAGAACCACCACCGAAAACTATGAAGCCCCACAGGCCACCCTAATCGGATATGCTTCTCGAATCCCACCACACCAACTGTTGCGACGCTACACCATGCCGTTAGGCGAGTACCAGGCCATCCAACAATGCCATGGTGGGAACCACACTGACCGCTCCCCCAAACCTAAAGAAACCCTTACCGTTACAGAAAAATTAGAGAACCCAGCGATCTCCGACTAGGAAACACGGGCTGAGTAAAAACCTTGAACAGAGAACAAATGGTGAGGGTAAGGGGTCGGAAAAAAAAACAGAGGGGAGAAAGAATAGATAGAAGATCGAAGACCATACCAGAAACGCCGACCTCGTTGGACGTCAGAAACCCTCGTGCGCGCCACCGTGAAGCACAGTAGATTGACTCCCAAAAAAGGCCAAGGATACCCGTATACTATGACCCATAAACGCCAGCATCGCCGTCAGAAACCATCTACCCATACAAACATGAACACCTTTATAGCAGTTGATCGCCTTCATGCTAAGATCGTATCCATCCGATTAAGAGAATGTTTTCTTAAGTTATACTTTGACCTGCTGTTGTGTTAATATATACAATTTTCTTTCCAATTTATTACCTTTTGATTTTTTTCATTTTAAGATGATATTATTTCAATAGGGTTGATAATAAATTATTGCCTTTTTTTTTTTCATTTCTTCTCTCTACCTTGGCATGAGCTTTTTAAAGTGAGACAGAAAGTGAATAAGTTATATTGGATAGGTAGAGCAGACAACTTATTTAAGTTGAGACTGTATTTCGTTTGAACGTGCCTTTAGGTACGGGCATCCGCCATATTTGTACAAAATATAGCTCACAATAGTACAATCAAACTTAGCAAACCTCCTTAGAAATAATCAAATATTGGGCTTCGGAGAATCAAAACTAACAACATTTTGCCAATAACCAATTTTAGTAAATCCCACATATTTTTAATCAAATACATCCATCATTACACAAAAATATTCTCTCTCTTCCCTTCCCTCCCTCTCCCCCCTTCTCTCCCTCCCTCCCTCTCTCTCTCTCTCTCTCTCTCTCTCTCTCTCTCAACAATATTTAAAAAATATATATTTTTGAAAAAAACATTTTTTCCCAAAAATTATTTTCTTAACTTTTTTTAAAAAAGTTTTTATAAAAAAAAAACTGTTCTTTTTTTTCAAAACTGTTTGTTTTTAAATTTTTTTTCAAAACCTTTTCTTATATAAAAACTATTTTTTTTTCAAAAACTATAGTTACATAAAAATTATTTTTTAAACTATTTTTATTTTTATAAAATTTCAAAAACTATTTTGTATTTCTAATACATAGTTTTTAATAGTTTCAAAATTATTTTTAGAAACGGTCCCGCTAACGGGTGCAAGTATGCACCCCATAAAAAATACTAAACTATTCTAACTGTTATCGGTGATGTCTCACGAGCGAGAGTGGTGCTTTCTTTTCACACAGTCATCAATTTCTTTTCTGACCCCTGTCCTTCTTTCCCAACATGAAAATTTTGACCTTTCTCTTTCCCCAATTCTAAAGAAACTTCCCTACCCTTTCCATTTTTTGTCATCTTGCCTTCAAACTTCAAAGCCCCAAACTAGAGCCCCACCTCCGGCACTGTCACCGGCGTATACCCATATCTCTCTATTCGTATACCCACCGTCACTAGCATCGTTGAGTTCGTTTCTGCCGTTGTCGATTTCAATTTTGATTCCAGAATCCACTGTCGTCGATTGGGAACAAGTCTCCTTCGTCATCGTCTATCTAAATTTGTTAAAGGAAAGCAGAGAGAGCTGCGCGCGCAAACTAAGGCAAATGAGGTTGGAAAACCTCGCCACACCCGATGATGTATTGTAGCTCCCAAGCAAAACAGCGAGGTTGGTGCGAGTCTCCTGGGTCTTTGATTTCATGATTTTCTCGCCAATTTTGTCAAATTTTGGGATGGAGCGAGTCTCCTGAAGATGCTCAAGAAGGAGAGCTTTTTCTGGCACGTTGGAGGGCAAGGATGAGGCTCAGCTTTTTTGTTAGTCAAGGAAACTGATTTGTTGTCCTTGATGGCGTAAAGAATTGTTTGAATAATTACACTTTTCAAAGTAAGAATTATTCCGATTCATAGGGTTTGGTCTAAATTTTGTCTTTATTTTCAAAAGTATTAAACAAAATTAGATGTCAAATGGCCTAGATCTCAGAGATTTTTTTTCTGTACTTTGCATAGTTTTGTTGTAAATGATCTTCCTTTGAGTTAGAATGGTTCTTTTGAAACACTTTAGATTAAATTTTGGGGATCTGACTTTTATTTTTGTTTATTGTCCAGTGTATAATGGTGTGTACGTGTTATACTATCAAAGATTTAGACAAAAGATTATGGAGAGATGTTGGCAGGTGTCTCGAAGGCCAGATGAAGGAGAAGAAGATCAAGAGGGTTGACTCGGTGCCTAGCAAATAAAAAGAGAGTTGACTCGGTGGTGGGTGGGTACGCAGAGAGAAGGAGAGACGTGTTCATTTTGCTCGAAAAATGAATTGGGAGAGAGAAAAATTAATTACTACCGTACAAGAGAACAATTCAAGGGCAATTTTGTAATTTAATTCGAAAAGTAAAATATGGCATTGAAAAGTAAAATATGGCAGTGGAATAGGACCTTTTATACTGACACCTACATAAAAAGCTACCCTAGACCCACGCCAAACGGGTGCATCGGTTTACCGGTTAGAATTTGCCTTGTAGAAAAATAATTTTCTATGTTCATAATTTTTAGTTTTTTATAGTTTAAAAAAGTAATGTGGCAAGTTTTGATTATCCAATTTTGAATTTGTTATTGTGAACCCTCTACATTGCTAACATTTTTTTTTTGATTGGCAAAAGTAACATTTTATTAAAGAAATGAGAAAGGATTCCAACCAAAAGTTGAAAATACAGCCAGAGAAAAAAAGCCCAATACATCAACTTAAGGCCTAAAATGCCCACGTTACAACAAGTACAGCTCAAACATCAAAAGGCCTAAAAAGCCCAGATTAAAAGAAATAAAACCCAGCCCAAAGAAAATCCAAAAATCTAGCCCTAAGCTTAACGCCGCCACCTACCAATCAGACAGAGAACCACCACCGAAAACTTCCAAGCCCCACAGGCCACCCTAATCGGAGATGCTTCCCAGATCCCACCACACCAACTGCTGGGACGCTACACCATGCCGTTAGGCGAGTACCGAGCCGTCCAACAACGGCCATGGCGGAAGCCATGCCCACCGCTCCCCCAAACTTGAAGAAACCCTCACCGTTAGTCAAAAATTAGAGAACCCAGCAGATCTTCGGCTGGGAAACACGGGCTGAGTAATGGCCATGAACGCAGAACAAACGGTGAGGGTAGGGGGTCAAACAAAAAAAACATAGGGGAGAAAGAATAGATAGAGGATCGAAGACCATACTAGAAATGCCGACCTCGTCAGACATCCGAAAGCCCCGTGCGCGCAGCCATGAAGCATAGTAGATCGAGTCCCAAAAACGACCAAGGATACCCGGACATTAAGATCCATAAACATTAGCATTACCACCAGAAACCACCATCGCAGCCATCAAACCACCATCGCCGCCGTCTCACTGATACCGTTACCGATTGTTTTGTGAAATAGGAAAAAAAGGAATGAAAAGGAACGTGGAGGGGTAGAGAAGATGGGGGAAACGAGAGGAGGGAGGGAGGAAGAGAAGAGACAGAGGATGTGAAGGAAGAAGGATAGCCCGGAGGGAGCAGGGGAGAGGCGGAGCCTCCTCCCTAGGCGGTAGAACCCAATTTTTCGCCCTTGATTGTACAAATTCTAGAGAGAGAGAGAGAGAGAGAGAGAGAGAGAGAGAGAGGTTTTATAAATTCTATCCAACGCCAATGTCAAACCCACTTTTCCACCACCGCCTATTATGGGCCCCACTGAATGTCTATTATTGTGATCTGAACCGTTCATATTTTAAGACCCATAATATAGTATTGCCATGCAAAAAATTAGTTTGATCGAAAGTCGATAGATATATCCAAATTTGAATTTTGGTTTATAAAATGAATGATCTAATTTCTGTCAATAATAATAAATGTAAGTGGAAAAAATCAGATGGTCCTTGTAGTAGCTCAGAGAACTCAAAGACTTCTTGTGGTTCCTGTTCGGAATCCTTGTACCGTCACCGGAACCCTAATCTGCAAAATAGACAAGGGGTGAGCGCACCTTTGCCCCTCGTGGCAAAGGCCCTCTGATGTCTAAGTTAGTATCTCGTACTGGACAGAAACCCTAATTATCTATAAGAAAGTATTAGTGCAACATGTTGCGTACCTTTTGCCTATAGGTGAACCTTGTTTATAACCTCTTCAAAAAAAAAAAAAAAAAACCTTGTTTATATAGATATACGAATACTTGCTGCTCAAGCATCCTTGTTGCCCTAAGTTTCCTATCTCGTATAGGAAACTTTGCTCTTCTAGACTCCCTCTTTCTCAATAAGCCGAGATCCTATTCACATAGAGATTCTTCTCTTCCCAGGATTCGCTCCATACTAGGACTCTTTCCTTACTTATCCGGAAGGAATGTTCGGCTTCCTTACCTATAAGATTTTATTCTCTTTTAGAATACTCTTACCACCTTATCAGTTAAGGCCGTCTTTCCAAGGGATCTTCCATGTTTGACCATCTCATTGCCGAATAGATTCCTCCCTCTAATGACTTTTTATGCCACCTATCCTCAATGCCGACCACCGTCCTTATCGGCGGTACGTCCTAGTTTATAGACCATGTTGTAAATGGAGAAAAATGAAAAAGGCTTTGAACAACACAAGAGTGTAACGGCTACATGTGACTCCTCGCCGGAACCCTAGCACACCGTCTAAACTCTAATCTGCAAAATAGACAAGAGGTGAGAGCACCTTTGCCTCTCGTGGCAAAGGCCCTGCGATGCCTAAGTTAGTATCACGTACTAGCAAAAAACCCTAAATAACCGTAGGAAGTATCGAATAGTGCAATGTATTGTGTACTGTTTACCTCTAGGTTTATCTCATATTTATAGATTCACAGATGCTTGCTGCCTAAGTATTCATGTTGCCTTAGGTTTCTTACCTTGTATAGGAAACCCAGGATATCTTGGATTATCGTTCCCTTATCAATTCATTACCTGAATACTTTTTAGGACTCTTTTCATAAGGAGTCGAACATCCCATTCTTGTTGGGTATCTCTCCGTGATCCTATTTTCTCGAGATCTTATTCCCTTACGGAATTACACTGTTCTAGAACCTTCTAGAACGTTCCTTGCATCTGGGGCTGCTTTCCCCAAAGTTCTTCTCCTGTTCGGCCCTCTCGTTGCCGAACAGACTACTTGGACCAATGACTTCACATGTCACTGTACCTAGATCAATCTCTTGGTCCAACAACTTTTCATGTTTGCTGAACCTTGACCCCGTACAGACTTCCTGGACCAATGACTTCTTATGTCGCCGGTCCTTATTGCAACCACCGTATTGCACGGTGAGTTATCCTGTCTTAACCAAACCTAGTACCGAGCAAATTTATCCTGCTCCTGCACCTGCCTTTACAAGTGGCGTGCCTCGTACTGCCCATATTAAATGTGAATGGACATCCTTTATGGAACGGGATGCCCAAACGGCGTTTGAAATGACGTTTCACATACGCCACCCCACTTATTAGGGTATATTTGGGATTTTGTCCCATTTTGAAACCACTTTCTCTCTCTAAACTCCTTCTGCAGAAAGAAAGCTTGTTCGTACCCACCATTGGAGCACTGTTCACCACCTCGAGGTCCTTTCTTTATGCACTTTTAGGATCTTCGATCGTCGTACCGTAAGTCACTGTTCCTTTATTTTCCCATTTTTTCTTCAATTTAGGGTTCTCTTCTCATTTAGGGTTTTTTTCGATACCCCTTCTTCCATCTGTATACCTTCCAACAATGGGGAGGTTTAGATGGCACTGTAATACCCCTCAGGCTATGGCCAGTTTCAAATGTTGTTATGAGATTCCTAATGACATAGCCACTGCACTCGCCCCTGAGGACGCTATTCGTGAGTGTCTCGATAACGACACTCTTCATATTCTAGTTATTGCCGTCGTCGAAGGCGGCGTTAGGTTTCCTTTGGCTCCTCTGCTTCGTTAGGTCCTAGCCCATTATCTATTGTCCCCAATGCAAGTTTCTGCCAACTTCTTTCGTGTCGTTATGGGCATAAATGCCATAAATCAAATGCCAGGCACATCCCTAGGTTTACATGATATTCATCATCTGTACAGCATTTCCAGAACCAAGGATGCCCTAACCTATTATATGAAGAGTAGGGATTCTAGGTAGAAACTTGTCCTCGAACTTCCTGATTCTGCTTGGGGAGATGATGATTTTCTTATCATCACGGGGAACTTCGAGTCCAGAGATGAGGATGGTCAAGTGATAGGTTTCCACGCCCCTCACAGATTTGGGCAACCACGTTAGTTTCTTTCACTTGTTGCGTCCTTTATTGCTCAAAGTTTACTCGTACTTTGCTAATTCACTCTGTTGCATTCTCTTTGTAGCCACAAATGTCAACCAAGGTCATGACATCATTACCCCACAAGTCCACGTGATTGATATTAACCATGCTCTTGCTTTCAACGGACAAGGAACTTATCTCGCAGGCCAAGCAAGAGTAGCACAAGTACTGCTAAGCTACAGGGCTTCATACAGGGGATTCATTGACCACTGCACAAGAGCAGCTGACAACCCCGAGCTCCTTACCGCCTCTTCCTCAAGTCCCGTTCATGGAAGGACCAGTCGTTCCCCCACTCCACCAATTCCTAATGAGCCCATCCAACTTGCCGAGGAAGCCTCTACTTCATCTTCCAGTGGCTACAGTCCATCTCCTTCATCACAAGAAATGAATCAGCCAATCAATCTCAGCAGCCTATTCTCCCTTCCAGGACACAACCATGGTCGTGGCTCTACTCGTGGCCACGATGGCTCTCTAGGCCATGGATGTCGGGCCTCTATCCAAACTAACACTCCACCAGGCTTTTCCCCTAGTGAGGTTGCTGATGCCCATCGTGAAAAATGCCAACGTTTGGAATCTTTGTTGAACAAAAGGCTCCTACCTCAGACCTCTGCAACTCTAACTCCTGTTTGGGCTCCTCAACGTATAGTACCTATGGTAATCAGCCTGTCACCATCCAAGATAGCGTAGAGTTAGAGGGGACTACCCTTGCCTTGTCCTAAGCTTTTATGCTACCAGGAGACATGAAAAAAGAAGTGGCCAGCTCCCCTAACAACCTCTTTGGTTTGTTCATGATCAATAGTGCCAAGGTAAACTTCTTGTATTTGTTGCTAGTGACCTAAATCATGTCCCCCCTGTGTTTGCTTCAACTGTTTGGGTATCTAGGCAATGCAAAAAGATGGTGGCTATGGCCCAGAAGCTCGACCAATTTGAGCCCCAACGTGCCAAGCTGGCCAACGAGAACGCCCAACTTCAACGCACAATTATTAGGCTCGAAAGAGAAAGAGACCAAGCTCGTGGCGTGGTGGACGGGCTGAAGATCAAGCTTGATGGAGCAGAAGACAGTCTAAACCAGTCTCTCATGGAGCTGGAAACAAGCAAGAATGAAGCTAAGGTTGTATACCAGCAAGGATTTAACGAAGGAATTAATGTGGCAATTGAAAGCTACAAGACCCAAATGCCTGGCATCCAGGACGAAATCTGGTACAGCTGAGTCTTCTGTTCTTTGGACTGAAAACAATCTTCCCAGTTCCATGATTGTATTGAACGAAGAAGAATTTATGGAGGAGGGGGAGGACAACTGGGACAGAAAGCTGAATGGACATGTCTCCGAGCAACCTGTTGCTATGGCCGACCATGGTGATGAAGTGACCAACCCTGGCCAAAAGGAAGCCAGTGGTGGTCTTAACGAAGGTAGCACGATTGTGGAAGACACACCCACGCAAGCTGCTTCCCCTCTTGCCATTCAAGACTTAACTGCCGAAGAGTAAAGTTGGTTCAGACTTTCAAGAACAATTTTAATATCCCAAAACAGTTTAGTGGCCCTGCGTGGCCATAAATCTTGCCCTGCATGGCACAAATACATTTTAACACATCTAACACAGGTATTTGGCCTTTCGAGGCATAACTCTGGTTTTGCATGCTTTGGCTTTGCTAGGCTTTGAAGTTTGTTGCTTGGCCCTTCGTGGCCTGTTGACATCGCAGGTGGCCCTTCGTGGCCAAACATCCATGTTTAGTTGCTAAGTGTTCTCATACTTAGTCAAGTTCATGTACATGTTTAAGTGATTCGTTCTTAACTTGTTCGGTTACTCTTCAAGTGTGTTCGTACTTGGATAATCATCTAAGTATTGCTCGTACTTAGCTGTTTGTTGTATGTATCCCAAGGTTCACGTGCTTAGGAAAAGTCCTAAGTTTGTTCATACTTAGATAGATCTGCATGTTCTCGTATGCTCCCCAAGTTATCACGTACTTGGAAATATTCCTAAGTGTATTCATACTTAGGTTGTACTCGTAAGTTTCCCATACTTAGACGAGTGCGCAAATGTATTCATATTTGGTAGAATTGTGCATGTTCACGTATGCATTCTAGGTTTATTCATACCTGTACAAATAACCAAGTATATTTGTACTTGCAAATTTTTGAATTGCTCGTAATTTTGTACTATACTACACCCCTCTGCTCCCCAATACGAAGCAAGGAAATACGGTGTATAACTTTTTAGCTCCGTATTCAAACAAAGGAGTGGAGTGAAAATCCATAACCATAAAAGACCATAAAATTTGAAAAAAACTCATAATCAAATTCCTTATTCATGATCTGATAACTCAAGGGGGCGTTATTCGTACCCTTGCAACTAATAAAGAATAAAAAACAAGGGAATTTGATTTGTAATTCCCACACAATCACGATATGCATCCTAAAATAGAATGAAAAATAAACTGAAGTCTTTCACACAAAGAACTTCCTCAAATTATGGACATTCCAAGGCCTTGGCACCGGGTTCCTGTCCATGTCCGCCAAACGATAAGCCCCAATGTCCACTATCTCAGTTACACGATATGGGCCTTCCCAATTGGCCCCCAGCTTGCCCTCATTGGCCACCTTGGTATTGCCGAGCACCTTACGAAGCACAAGGTCTCCAATGCCAAATTCTCGTGGGTGGACATGCTTGTTGTAGCTTTTCATCAGCTGCTCCTGATATGAGGCCAAATGAACTAGAGCCCTCTCTCTCCGTTCCTCGGTCAGATCCAGCTCGATCTCTAGGGCTCTGTCATTGCCTCCACTTTCAACCAAAGTGGTCCTGTTGGTCAGCAAGCCCACTTCTAATAGAATAACAGCCTCTGTTCCATATGCTAATGAATGGGGGGTCTCTCCCGTAGACCTCCTAGGAGTTGATTGGTGCGCCCACGGACCGGTGGCAATTGGTCGGGCCACTTTCCCTTTGCTTTGTCCAACCTCTTCTTGATCCCGTTAAGGATGGTTTTGTTGGACGCCTCTGCCTGCCCATTACTCTGAGGGTAGGCCGGGGTTGAGTAATAATTCCTTATCCCATACTGGGCACAAAAAGCCTTGAACTTCTTCTGGAATTGGGACCCATTATCCGTAATCAGTGAATAAGGGACTCCAAACCGAGTGATTATACTTTCCAAACGAACCTTTCTATCATAGGCTCAGTGATCTTGGCCAACGGCTCTGCCTCAATCCATTTAGTGAAATAATCTATTGCTGCCAACAGAAATTTCCTATTCCCAGTTGTCTTGTGGAGTGGACCCACGATGTCCTTCCCCCATTGTGCGAATGGCCACGGACTTGTCAACGACACCAGATCTTCGGCTGGTATTCAGATCATTGGTGAGAATTTCTGACACTTCTCACAAATTTTCACATACACCTTTGCTTCTTCCTACATGTGCGGCCACCAATAAACTTGGGTGATTGCTCGATGGGCAATGGACTTGCCCCCAGCATGGCTTCCACGCTTCCCCTCGTGGATTTCGTGGAGGAACTTCTGCACCATTTCTGGGTGCACACAAAGTAAGTATGGTCTAGTGAAGGACTTTCTATACAGCTTTCCTTCAGGAGACAGCCAAAATCGTGTAGATTTTGTCTTTATCTTGTGAGCCTCCTTTTTATCCGTGGGGAGTATCCCATCTCGTAAGAACTCTACTATTGGATCCATCCAACTTGGTCTTTAGGTCACGTCCAAGACCAATTTTCACGCTCCTTCCAATGCTCGGCTCAGCAAGATAATCTACCGCCACCCTTCTCTTGAACTCTGTTGGCACAGCTGCAGCCAACCAAGCCAGTGAATCTGCATGTGCGTTCTGCCCATAACTTATCTGCTCAATGTACACCTTCTCAAAAGTATCGAGTAGATCCTTGGCAGCCTCCACGTAGGCTACCATCTTTTCATTCCGGGCCTCGTATTCCTCGGACAGCTGGTTCACCACAAGTTATGAATCACAATACACTCTTATTCTTTTTGCCTTCAGGGTCTTTGCACTTCTCAAACCTGCTAGGAGTGCCTTATACTCCGCCACATTGTTAGATGCACTGAAACCCAACCGAACAGACAACTCTAACATTACTCCCTCAGGAGGAAAGAGCACAACTCCAATCCTGGAACCCGTGTTACATGCAGAACCATCAACAAACAATTTCCACGCCAGAGGATCTTGTTCGGCAAGTGCCTTTCCCTTCCTGGCTGGTGGCTTAACTGCTTGCCAACACTTGTCCCTTTATTGCGATGCACGGCTGATAATCAATATCGTATTGGCTTAGCTCCACCGACCAAGTTGAGATTCACCCTGAGAAATCTACCTTTCGTAGCAATGATTTCAAAGGAAACTCCGCGTAAACCACAATTTTGTGACTCTGGAAATAATGGGGCAACTTTCTTACTGTTGTCCTCAATGCCAGGACCAATTTCTCCAGAGGCAGATATCTCGTTTCTGCATTTAAGAATGTCTTGCTCACATAGTAGACAGGAATTTGCTCGGATCTCTTATCCCTTAATAGTACTGCACTAACAGCATGTTTAGTCACTGCTAAGTACAAAGTTAAAGACTCACCCGGTTCAGGAGTAGACAAGAGCGGAGCTACTGCCAAGTAGTTCTTTAGGTCTTGGAACGCTTGTTCGCATTCTGCTCCCCATTCGTATCCTTCTCTCTTCTTCAAAAATTGAAAGAAGGGCCTACACTTATTGCTGGACCGGCTGATGAATCTGTTTAGGGCTGTTGCCATCCCCATCAGTCTTTGGACCTCCTTCGTGGTCCTAGGACTTTGGAGCCTCTGCAAGGCCGTTATTTGATCGGGATTTGCCTCTATCCCTTGTATGGTCACAAGATGGCCCAAGAACTTCCCCGAACTTACTCCGAACAGACACTTCGAGGTGTTAAGTTTCAGCTTGTACTCTCTCAGAATCTCGAAGGCTTCCTTCAAATTAGCTATGTGGTCCTGCTTCTCCTTGCTTTTGACCACCAAGTCGTCTATGTAAACCTCCATAGTCTTACCGAGCAACTTTTTCAGCATAATCGTTGCCAGCCTCTGGTAAGTTGCCCCGACATTCCTCAAGCCAAAGGGCATGACATTGTAACAATACAGCACTCTTGGAGTAATAAAGGAAGTCTTCTCCTGATCTGACCCCTACATAGCAATTTAGAGATATCCTCGATATGCATCAAGGAAACTCATGCGTCCATACCCAGCTGTTGCATCCACCAACTGATCTATTCTTGGGAGAGGGAAACTGTCCTTAGGACAGGCTTTGTTCAAATCAGTGAAGTCGACGCAGACACGCCACTTCCCGTTCTTCTTCTTTACTACCACAGTGTTAGACAACCACTTTAGGTAATAAACTTCTCATATAGCCTTTGCTTTCAGCAAACGGTCAACCTCCTCGATAATATCATCTATGTGTAATACGACTGACCTTCTTTTCCTATGCATTACGGGCTTATGTTGTGGATCCACATTCAAGTGGTGGCAAATCACATTTGCATCCACCCCGGGCATTTCTTCGGGTACGCAAGCGAACACATCAACGTGCTCTTTGAGGAATCCCACCAACTCTTCCTCTTCTTCTTCATTCAGGTTTTCCCTAATCAAGAAATACCTCTCTGGATCAATCTCATTGATTTGAACCTTCTTCAAGCCTTCCACCACTTTTTCGGTGTGGTTCCCCCCGACATCCTCTATGGTCAGCTGGTTTGGAACCTCGACGGCTTGGACCAATTGTGCTTTAGGTGCCTTCTTGATGATAGACATCAGGCATTGCTGGGCAACCTTTTGATTTCCCCTGATCCTCTCAATGCCATTAGATTTGGGAAACTTCACCATCTGATGGTAAGTGGAGGAAACCGCCCTCATCTTGTGCAACCATGTTCTTCCTATAATCACGTTACAGGAAGATGGTACATCCACCACCAGGAAATTGGTTCGTAGCACCACTGTTCCTGCCTGAACAGGAAGAGTTACCTTGCCCAATGGCCAGACTGCTCCTGCACTGAATCTGACCAAAGGAGTTATTGATTGCACCAAGTTTGCCTGTGTCAGTCCCATCTTTTTAAATGCATCGTAATACAGTACTTCTGTGCAACTTCCTGAGTCCACCAAAATCCTCTCCATGTCATACTCCCCAATTCGTAGGGTTATGACCAAGGCATCATTTTGTGGCACCTGGACTCCTCCCAGGTCCTCATCCGTGAAGACTATGCCCTCGTTGCATGCTTCTTCTTCACGTCCTCATTTCTTCCCCAATTGCATCACGTGTTAGTCGTGCTTTACTTGCTTTTGGAGAAACCTCACCTCATTTCTCATATAAGGTGCGGCTAATCCATGTATCATATGGATTACGCCCCTTGGATTCTGCTTGTAATCCAACTCCATTGCTTTCTCTGCACCTTTTTGCTCTTCCCTGAACGAACTCTTTTAGATAACCTCGTAAAACTAAGTCATCGAGGTGCTGCTTGAACATCTTACAATCTTCTGTCTTGTGACCCCAATCTTTGTGATAACTCTAATGCTGACTCGTAGCTCTTTGCATCTTTATCCCCCTCCTGCCTTAGGGGCCACTTGAAATACGGGCAGTTCTTTATTCAATAAAGAATTTGATAGATTGGTTCTTTCCATACTGTGGTAACTGAAAAGAATGACTTGGGGTCTGGGGCATGCTTCTCCTTGTATGGCTCTTTCTTAGTCTGCCCTTCCTTTCCTTGTAAGTTTTGGGTTCTGGCTTATCTGCTTTCTTCGCAGGTGCCTTGGCTTGCTCGGCAACCACCTTGCCATCCTCCCTGAGTATGTCATCCTCGTTCCTAGCGTGCTGCTCAATCCTTTCCATTAATTTTGCTAGTGTTTCTAATGGACTTATGTTCAATGATTTACGGAGCTCCCCCCGAACAGGTAACCCAGTCTTGAACGTAGCTATTGCATACTCCTCACTGCAACATTCAATCATGTTGATAATCTCCCAATACTTCTTTGCATAATCTCTGATCGGCTCATTCTCTCCCTGCTTTATAATGGAGAGGCTCTCAAAAGTTTTGGGTGCTTTTCTACTTGTCAGGAACCGAGTAATGAATTCCTCGGCTAGTTGCCTCCATCCTCGTATGGAGTGTGGGCTTAGCTTATGGAACCAGGACAGGGCCATCTTTCCCAAACTCGATGGGAACATCTTGCACATGATTGCATCACCCCGTTGTGCATAAACATTGCTTGCTGGTAATGCTGTATGTGTGCCACAGGATCTGTGTTTGTTTCATAGAGGATGAACGCACCGTGCTTCACCGGGCTTGACAGTCTCGCCTCTTGCAATCTCCTTGCAAAAGGGGAGGATGCTATATTGCTGAGGGCCTTTCGTGCTGCTTCTCACGCAGACATGGTCCCCTCCTTGCGTTCCTTTGTTTTATTAGGAGTGTTCCTTCCCTAATCGGAATCTGGTCTCTCGTACCTGTAACGCTCATAATTTTGGGAACGTTAAATAAACATTTTTATTGAAAACTTAAATAGAGTCTGGCTTATTATTACATCATAACTCCCATGAGAGTACTTTTATTACGCAAGGGAAGGGAAACTAAGGTTCCTAACTACAGCTCCGCCATTCTTGCCAACTCTTCGGCTCCGAAAGCCTCCAAGGTGTACAGCTCACCTTGATCATCTACAAAGTCTGACACATTATACCGGCGTCGCCCCCAGTATAATATGTCAGGGTCACCAAAGATAACACCATGAGCTACAGGAGCTCAATAGAATAATCCATACCCATTAACCCTTAACTTACAAACAATATATCGTAAAATTAACGATTTCCACATAGTACATGCATTTTTGACAAAATAGTTAACAAATCCACATTCACTATTCTAATGTTGGTGTCCATGACTTTCTGAGTTTCTCCTATGCGACTTGTCATAGACCGTGTCACCATTTTTCATATACCAAATCAACATTTTTAAAATCGTTTTTACACACCCAACTTTGGTTCTGCCGCTCCGGGTTCCCGAGTATCCTCACAATGGTTCCGCCGCTCTGGGTTCCCATTGGCACACAAAAAAACATGGAATTTGGCATTGGTTCCTCTCCATGGATAATCAATCCACAATTCAAAACCCTTGATTCTGCCGCTCTGGCTTTCCGAGTATCCCACAATGGTTCCGCCGATCGGGGTTCCCATTTGGGTTTTCGAAAATCATTAAAACAATTGCGTTGGCTCCTCTCCGCGGATAACTAAACATAATTCATCCCTCGGTTCCGCCGTTCCAAGTTCCCATTGGGTTTTTGAAAAACACACACACACCACACCATGGGCAAGTCCGGCCATATTGCGGTTTCAAAACCACACCTTATCTTTAACACATCTTAGGTGTCATGTTTCTACTTTATCAATTTTCGTGTCTCGTTACATGCTTGGACTCCGCGGTGGGACTATTCGTGTACGTACACATAAATCATTCATTGTAATCTTAAAACTAAACTAGTCAGATCATCCAACTCTATATTACTTATCATGCTCATATTATCACGTAGTCATGCTCAAACATTTAGCACACAATATAAAGCATAGTGTCACATGGACGGACACCTTGGAGTGGATATCACTTATGCTTTATCACACATCAAACAAATAATCCAAGTAATCACATATACATGCTCATAACCATCCTTAAGATCAAAATACGAATACTTCCGTTCAAGTCTATGTTTCCAAAATCTGTTCTCTCTTCCTTTTTGGGAAGTTCAAAACAATATATGTTTTTCCGGAAAGTAAAGTCGAGTTATTCAAAATAGTCATATTTCCTTTCAAGCCTTTAGTAAAATACTTTTCAAGTTCTCATGCATTTCAAACAATAGAACGATATACACATTTTTATTTATTTATACTTAGAGATAGGGGGTAAGAATATTCTACATGATCATACAAATTTTCTATATTTAGGATTAATGAGTAAGGGAAAATCTACCGTTCTTCTTGGCGGTAGGGCGGCTACGGAGAAGTAAGTACGTCGGCGATCGCACGGAATGACTTCCTACGGTAACCTTGCGGTAGTTTCGAAAGAGAAAGATTTCTCTCGAAACTAGTTCTAGACTAAACTACTAAACTTTTTAGATCGAGAGGGTGGTCGAGTGGTGGTTTAGTGGCGGCCTTGAATGAATTTCTTGAAGAACTCAAGAACAAAGCAAGAACACAAGAATTTCTAGAGAGAGAAGTTGAAGGATGGAAGGTGTGAGTTGAATGTCATGAGGGGGGGGGGGGGGGGGGGCCTATTTATAGCAAAATTTTGGCTCCCTCTCTCTCTTTTTGGCTGACCCTCTCTCTCTCTTTTTCTCCCATGGATTTGCTCCGTAGTCTTGTCAATCAAGCCTTTCAAGCATGCCAAGTATTGTCACTTCCATTTTTGGGCTTAAGGCTATATAATGCAAGTAGGATCTTAAGCTTTCTAGGTAAATCCTAAGTGATTTTAGTCTAGGTTGTAAGTCTTATAAGTCTAAGATGTTAGCCTTCCTTGTTTAGTCATTCCTAGGTCTAGGTAAAATCTTGGGTAATTAAGGGCTAGGTTCTAGGATGATTAAAGGCTAGATTGGGTGCTTGGAGTAGTCTACGAATGGGTTGTCAATGGTCACTAGGCTTAAGGGCTAAAGATGGTGTAAGAAAGCATAGCTTTCTAGGAGAAAATAGGCACATGCGCACACACACACACACACACATCTCTCTCTCCTCTCTCTTTTGGCCTCTTTCTCTCTCTCTCTCTCTCTCTCTCTCTCTCTCTTGTACAATGTATGTATATATGGATGTGTGTGTGTGTGTGTGTGTGTGTGTGTGTGTGAGACTAATCTTGTTTAGGTCCAAGTAGCTTTATGAATCTAAGAGAGAGTAATGATGATAGTCAAGGCTTTCAAGTGCTAGACAATACCCAATGGCCAATACTTCCCCTAGAAAGTATATATACAACTATATATATACATATACATAGCTAAGAGTACTTAGGTACTAATTAGTCCTATTAGGCTTAGGAGGAAAGGGTAATGAATAAAGGTGGCTTCCAATGACAAGAACATTGTCCATTGGGTAATATTTCCTAGAGAGTGTATATATGTACATAGTCATGATTAGGGTATATATATATATATATATATATATATATATATATATATATATATATGCCTAGAAAAATCTAGGGAAGGCTACTTATAGGTCAATTATAGGTTCAAGACTATTACTTATGGAAGAAAAGATATGATGATGAATCATGGCTTTCTTGATGTGATAATACATAATCATGGTTGTTTGGAAGAACCATGATAGTGATGAAAGTGAAATGATTTTCGAGTCTAGGGTTGAAAAGATTCAACTAAGGTATAGAAAGGTTCATTAGGTTCATCTAGGGTTAGGAGAATATAACTAGGTTGAATGGGTACTTAGGTTTCTCTAACTAATCGGTTGGAAACTAATTCTACTTGCCAAGTAGGATTTCTAGCTAAGAAATATAATTTAAAGATTTTATTTAACTTGCTAGGAAAATATACAAGTGCTTCTACAAACATACTTGTCTTTAGAAAAGAACTAAAGTGTCCGGGACGAAAAAATATAGTTTTATAAGTCTCAAATCTAATTATGACGGATTATTAGAAATTAAAAAAAAATTTTAAAAGAAATTTCCAAGCAATAAAAAAATTCAAATATTTAACAAAATTTTTATTTTCCAAAAATCAGGGTCGTTACAAACTATCGTCCTTAAAATAATTTCGTCCTCGAAATTAGGTGCATGCTCGGATTCGAATAGGTGAGGGTAATTCTTCTCGTACGGTCAAAGTTGTTCGAGATCCGTAGGCTACAACTTTTCCATTCTGCATCAGCATGCATCCCAAGCCTTCTCTTGTCGCATCGAAGTAGACCGTATAATCAACATCCCACTCGGAAATTGTAACGACCCGAATTTTCGACCCAATTTTTTTTAATACAAATTTATATTGTTAAATTCCTAATTCAATAATTAATTAGATTGAATAATTAAAATATATTATTATGTGTACAATTGATATTATTTACACTATTGTATAAGATATATATTTATACGTTAGATATACAGGGAATCAGAGATTCATATTCATCTATTATCTTTCCTATCTCAACCCTAACTAGAACTCTATTCAAACTAACTCTCCACTTCCCTCTCACACTCTACCACCTCCATCTTTATCCTTCAAACTACACCCCACATTTAAGGGATTTTGTCCCCCCCCCCCCTCGCTCTCTCTCTCATCCTATACATACACGCGTTCACATATGTTCTCACCCTATACATACACGCGTCCACATACATTAGAATTAAAGAAATCCCCACCAAATGTGGAACTTGTCCCCTATCCCTCTTATCATTATCAGTATCCCTCTCCTTCACTCTCTTTCTCCATTCCACTACTTTCGCACTTATCCTCTCACATTCTCACTACCTTATTCTCTCTCATTATACATACCCATATAAATCCGAAAATTGAACACCAGTATATTATATCACTTCCAATTCTATTGTAGAGTCTAGAATAAAGAGATAGAGAGAGAAATAGATTTCTACATAAAATCCCTCCGTACATCATATTCAGGTTCCCAATCAACCACTACATCACCAAGCATCCACAAACCACCTTCCAATCATTTCGAGTCAGCCCCGAGTCCCCCGCTGCCTCCACCATTTTTTTCATTTTATCGAAATCGTCTGCAAACTAGTACCTGCTTTTTCGGCCGAATTTAAGGTAGATTAATCTCTATCCTACCATCTCCTAAGTATGTTTAGTCCCTAGATGTTAGTTTCAATGGATTATAGTGCTACAAATTGCGCCCATGTATCAAAAACCATGAACCGAGATTTTTCTCTGTTTTTCGGAAAGCTACTGTAGCTAAACATTGAGTTTTAAAAATGTTGTGCTAGAATTACACTTAGGTCCCTGTACTTACTTCCGTACTAGATTCGGCCCTAAACTTGTTTTTGACTTATTATCATCATTTACATTTTAAAGTATGAAATGACAAATGCATGTTTATCCATGATTAATGTTAATGTGATTATAATGTATATAAGTATACATTAACTAAACTGTAGGTAAAATAGCGAACATGCTAAAATAAATAATAATGTATAAGGGACTTATAAATGGATTTGATGAAAAGAGAATTTAGTAGTAATAATGAAAAAAAAACAAAAACAAAAAAATAGTTAAATAACTAAACTTACTGTTAACTTAAAGATTTGTATTAACTGTTATATTAATGTCTTACTAAGTGAAAAAGTGAGGTGGATTGATAAAAATTAGGTATGTTCAAGTATCTTAAGGTTTACGAGATACTACAAGATTAATAATCTCAAGTATAATAAAGATGGAAACGAAACCTATTCAATAAAAACATAATAATCCGAAAGGCACCGGCCCAATCCAAAATCGTTATGTGTTTAATTACTTGCATGTATCAATTTTTATATTTTGTTATGTCATTGAAATGTATCATTTGTATGCGTTATCTTGTTATTGATAAATCATGTTGTACGTGCTAGATTGGACTTAGGTTCACTGGGTGGTTATGAGTAGTGAATCATGTAGACGATGATAAGTAAATGGAAAATGGTAAAGTGTTGAAAGTGTGAGTACCGTGTGGATTGTGAATTGAGCCATGGCGATGGTAAGGGTAACCTATGGGGCCCTGTATTGAAATCGGTTACCTACGAGGCCCAGTGATGAGATATGTTGTGACACTAACGTATGATACGTCATGGGAAGTTTCTCTTTGGGGAAGAGAATGGTTCCCATGAGACGGTTATAGTTAGCGTGGGGTAGTGGATGTCCGACCCTAATGTACGATACGTCATGGGATGACTCAATCCTCCTGTTATGGTCTTCAGTGAGAACTGTAACAGCCCTGATTTTTGGAAGGTAAAAATTTTGTTAAATATTTGAATTTTATTTGAATTACTTATATTTTTACTTTCAGTAATCCGTCGTAATTAGATTCTAGTCCTTCGGGGCCAATCGAATTAGATTCCAACCGACTACTTGGAGGAACCGAGCAACCAAACTCACCTAGTTACTAGATGGACCTTTTGAACCTTTTGTCTTTACCCATTGGTCAATAGATGTTAGGGCAATCCTTGTTCATTGGACAATAGGCCTCTCATTAAAATATTTTGATAGTACAAAAATATAGTATTTTAATGGTGTATATCCACATGTGCAAAGTGCATATATGCATTGTTTATTGGGGATTCTCTCACCCTTCTATTATCCATTGGTTATTAACCACAAGGAGAATTATTACCCATTGGATAATAGCCTTAATCTTCCAACAAAGTACAAGACTTTGTTTTAATAATCAAGATTTGGATTCCCATATACTTTTATGCATTAAAATATTGGGGTATATCTAAACCCTTGATTTCCAAAATACTTTATTGAATAAAATAGTACTTGTACTTTATTATTATTTTAATGGAGAGAATCCTAGCCTATTATTTAATTGGGGTACTTGGTACCACTTCTATATTTAAATATTGGGTATTTGTACATGTGTATCAATACCCTAGATTTGCAAAAGTACAATATCTATTAGTTTAATCAAACATGTTCCTAATTAGATTTCTTTAATGGGGTATTTGGATTTGAAAATCTAGTAATTTTGTACTTTTATGTTATTATATGTGTATATATATATAGTGTACTTGAGAGAGAGAGAGAGAGAGAGAGATAGAGAGAAAAATGCCGAGAGAGAGAGGGAGAGGGAAGCCGAGAGAGAGAGAGAGAGGGAGGGGGAGAGAGAGAGAGGAAGAAGAAAGAAAGAGATTTGGTTGTACCTTCCATGATCTTCTTCATCCTTTCAAATCCATGGGTAAATATTCTTCCTAGCCTAAATCTACCTCCCAATTGTCCTTCTATTATTGTTTAAAGACGAAATCTTGTACACTTTTTCCTTTCTCTCCATCAAATCTTCCATAACCAAATCCTTGGTACAAATCTTAGCCATGCAAGCCTAGGGTTAGGCTTTGATCTTCCAAGATTTCATGACAAGTGTCAAATTTTGAGAGAGAGGGGGGGCCGGCCTTGAAGAGAGGAGAGAGAGCCAAGGTTTTGCCTATAAATAGCAAGCCATTCCATGCCATTCAACTCACACCTTTCCATTCTTAAACTTCTCTCTCTAGAAATCCTTTGTTCTTGCTTTGTTCTTCTTGTTCTTGAGTGTGGGCATGCGTGCCCTTCGGAATTTCTGGATTTCGGGACGCGAGGGGCCCGGGTCGAGGGAGCGCGAGCGGGGAAGCAAGCGCTCGCCAAAATACAGAGTCGCCACTCGGGTTTGAAGGTTCGACACCCAAGGAACCGTATTTCGAAGCACTTGCCGCGCTGTTTGATTTGAAAAAGTTAAGGAACCAGTCGGTCATAACCATAGCTGGGTTCGGGAGCCAGGTTACGAGAGGGGAAGGGTTTTATGGCACCCCTCTCGCCCAATCCGGAGATCGGTCTCTACTTAGGCATTTGCGAAAGATGTTTGTTTGCGATTCTGTTTGATTAATCAATTTTTAGCCAATTAGGGCCGGGGAACAGTTAATCGGGGATTAAAACTGTAACAATTTGCAGGATGTGATAAGATATGGCATGGATTAGTGAGATGACATACAATAAATGGAATAGAATTCAAAACATCGATCATACATCAAAGCAGTGCTGTGTATGATTTTGGCACGAACAAACAGCCAGCTTGCATGCGTGAACCCATCTACATGCAAGCCAACCATCGCGCGACACTACCATACACTCGCGCGAGTGTTGACGTTCCACCAATGTTTTGGATTTTACCCCCTTCTGGGCTCTGGAAGGACCAGTGCTCACCCAGGTGCAAACCAAGCAGTTTATAAGCACTTGAAAATAAACAATATTACAGCAAGTAGATATAAATATTTTGAAAACACAACCCTTAAACAGTGGGGGTATCTAAACAGAGGCCAAGGCCAAGCTGCTCATGCAAGGGCAGTCCCTGGAAAACAAAGAACCATCGCGCGACAGAGTGATACAGGCGCGCGATTGTTCAGACTGGACTTCCAGGAATTGCTTTGCATACTCAGGGCTCTGAGACATGTTTAAGAGCATCTCAAGAGCATTCCAAATCAAGAGGAGTTATGAACTAGGCTTAAACGATGATTTTTAACATGCAAACTTGCAAAGCAGTGAGCTAAAGCTCCTTAAAAGACTTTAAAAAGACTATGAACACAACAATAAACTTAAAGACTAGGGTCCATTCCCCACGTGGTCCAATCTCACGCAGACAGAAGTGTCGCGCGAGTGTATGGGACCATCGCGCGAGGGTGTTCCAGGTAACGGCTCTTGAAACCCTGCTAGCTTTAGGGCCAGAACTGGTATCGATTACCAGCCTTGACCCTGCCAGCCCCCCTCAGGGGTTCGAACAGTGAGCAGAAAGATATTATACCTTTGCTTGAGTTCCTTGGAGATGGCTTAAATGAGGTGGTGAGGCTTGGGAGGTGACTATGTAGGAGAGAGTGTGGTATGAAGTGTTTGTGCTTGAGCTTTTGCTTCTTCTTTCTTAGAGAGAATTTTGTAACCCTTTGCAATGAAGCATGGAGGGGGGGGGGGGCCTATTTATAGAAGAAAGGGTTAGTTGGTGGCTAGCCAAGGCCTTGTAACCAGCCAACAATGTTGGTTACAATTGCTTGGTGGAGAAGTGGGGTGGCAAAGGTGATGGGAGAATGGGGGGTGAGGTGGTGCAAAGGGAGCCCCCCAGAACGCTGTTCAGCCGACGAAAACGGGGTCACATAGGCCTGTAGCCCCCTGACCACCACGCAATCTGGGTGAAAGTGACAGGTGTTGACCATCGCGCGATGAAGTGAGAGCATCGCGCGAGGGTCCAGCCAACCCTGCGAGGGTCAGTGGTCAAAGCTTTGACTTTGACCACCACCTGGCAAGTGGACCATCGCGCGAGGATCCCAGTATGTCGCGCGACTATCAAACCCAAGGTCCAGGTTCTGATTCAAGGGTTTTAGGGCTAAGGATGGGTTCCTCACATGCCAAACTCAAGCCATTCCAAGTTCTCGAGACTGTTTTCGACCTGATTCATCATCGGGGAATCAAGAAACCGAAGAAGAAAGTAAAACGATCGGGAAGTCAGATTGGGGTGTCTACAGTAGTCCCTCTTTGACGGCACGCGGAGCACCATTGGCTGGTATGGGTAACGTCAAAGATTTCTAGACACCCATCCAATCCACCCAAAAGCTGATTTAAACGAAAAGTGCTAGCAAGTATATACAAAATACCGTGCACCAACGGATCGGTGAGCAGATTGATTGCTGATCCGAAATCGAACGGATAGATCGTTGCTGATTGAAATCGGACGGATGGATCGTCGTTGATTGATAATTGGATAGATCGTCGCCGATTGATAATTGGACGGATGGATCGTCGCTGATTGATAATAGGACGGATGGATCGTCGCTGATTATCGTCGCTGATTGAAATCGGACGGATGGATCGTCGTTGATTGATAATTGGATGGATAGATCGTCGCTGATTGAAATCGGACGGATGGATCGTCGCTGACTTGAAATTGGACGGATGGATCGTCGCTGACTTGAAATGGGACGGATGGATCGTCGTCGCTGATTGAAATCGGACGGATGGATCGTCGCTGACTTGAAATTGGACGGATGGATCGTCCCTGATTTGAAATTGGACGGATGGATCGTCGCTGATTGAAATTGGACGGATGGATCGTCGCTGATTTGAAATTGGACGGATGGATCGTGGCTGACTTGAAATTGGACGGATGGATCGTCGCTGACTTCAAATTGGACGGATGGATCGTCGCTGATTGAAATTGGACGGATGGATCGTCGCTGATTTGAAATTGGACGGATGGATCGTCGCTGATTTGAAATTGGACGGATGGATCGTCGCTGATTGAAATTGGAATTGGACGGATGGATCGTCGCTGATTGAAATTGGACGGATGGATCGTCGCAAAGGGATCCAATCGCAAAGCCCGAGTAAGACTCCTGGACTTCGTTGAAGCAATACACGCGAATGGGCCTGAATCCTGGGCTGAACCTGGCGATCGGCCCAATAGTACAATCGCGCGATGCACCCACACTGTCGCGCGATGGTTCTTTGTCAGGGCCTGGGTCTGAAACTAGTCCAGGTCCGGCCCGCACCCATTTTCTTCCCTTTTCTTCCCGGGGACGTTACAGAAACCGACGCTTAGCGGTTTCAAAACTTCAAAACTCTCAACCCCTCTCAAACTCTTCAAACCCCAACTCAAACCCTTTGATTTTTTCGCGAAAATCGAAAGGAATCCACGTACAAGCACCCACCCATGGCGGAACACGGCAATGGTGGTGGTGGAGGAGAGGCAGTTGATCGTCGAGAGGACGAACCTATGGAGGTCGGTACAAGAGATCAAACGCAGTTAGAAGAGGCCACGGGTACCGGCACAACGGTCACAGGCGGCGGCGATGGCGTTCAGGGCCGCGAGCAGGAGGTGGGTGGCGACGGTGATCGTCGCACGACGCAGTCAGACCGTCGCGCGACAGTGGAGGTCGGGGCCGTAACCACTGGAGTCGTGCAACTGGACCCGAGCGAGGCCGTGAGTGGCTCGGTAGTAGTTGGTGGCAGTTCCGAGGGCGTAGGCAGTGGAAGCGCCGAGGATGGCGGTGCCGGGTTAAGCGAGACTCCGTTGAGGGATCCGGCGAAGGGTAAGGGTGTAGCGACCGAGGAGGAGGGTGCCACGGGGGTTCCTGAAGAGGAGGTACTGTTTCGGCCAGGAGCCACGTCATCGGGCCACAGACCAATCACGAGACAGGACCTTGCTGAGTTCTTGAGTGAGGAGAGGCTAGCCCGGCTCCTCGAGGAGGATCCCATGATTGGGGCCGCTGTTTTGGAGGCTCGAGAGGAGCGAGAGCGGGAGATAGCCGCTTCAGAGGTCGCAGAGAGGGCCAAAAGGGCGAGAGCCGCTGAGGAGGAGGTTTTGAGGGATGCAGAGGCCGAGGAGCGGGTTGGAGCAAGGGGACAGGGGCCCAGAGTGACAGCAGTGTCAGAGGCAGAGGGTTTGACTCGTGCTCCATTTTCAGCAGAGGGGTACAGGCCTCCAGTTCCACATTTGTTCGTACCATCGGGTCTTGCGGCATACAGGCCACGGCAAGCGGAGTATGACCCCGAGCTTGTTCTACGAGACCCCGATACCAACATTTCGAGCAGCTGGGCTGAGGTAAATTTCTGAAATTCCTTCATTTCCTTTCGTGATTGCAAATTCCATACAATGCATGTGCTTAAGTGCCGAGGAACGTAGTGTAATCCTTTGAAGTAGATCCAAATAGTGACACTATAGTTCACGTTGAATGCCATGCATGAGACATAATAACTTGAACCAACCATCTACTGCCAAGTTGTATTGATTACCTAGAACTTGAGAATGAAAGCCTCACATACTGATATATCCCCTGTTGCTTGTTTCCGTGTCTAATGCAGGAGAGAGCGAGACAAAGGGACATCCGGGGTTTCGGGGGCGCCTGTAGCTCCTTGGCGTTGTACCTGGGTTTGCCGGAGAGGGTGAGGCAGTTGGTGGACATGGCAGGTTTTGGGGAGTTCATACAGACCCTGACTCGGGCTAGGAATGACCACGCGGTCTTGGTTGCGCTTGCAGAAAGGTGGAGGGATACCACCAACACCTTCCAGCTGCCGCTCGGGGAGATGACAGTGACGCCCACGGACTTTGCAGCGATCACTGGTTTGAGGGTTGGAGGCGACCCCATCCCGTTTGACTGGGGCATTCAGGAGGATGAGGCGGCCCTGGAGTGGTTCTTGGGAGAGGTGCCCAAGGTTGAGGAGGGGATGGCGAGATATGGCCAGTTCACGAGGTACCTTGCAAAGGAGGTGGCGACGGAGCAAGAGGCGGAGCAGATGGCCCGGGCGTACTTGCTGTATCTTTTTGGTGCTACCTTGTATCCGAACAGGCGTAGCAAGGTCCATCTATCGTACTTACCTGCACTGAGGGATCTGAGGACGGCCTCGCGCTTTGATTGGGGAGGGGCTGCACTTGGCGCAGCTTATGGCTTTATGGGGGACTCGTCGAGGACTGAGATGAGCACTGCTGGCTACTGGCGGATTTGGGAGGTATGATCATAATAGAATAAAACACATTTCCATTATATACTTATCTGTTTGAATACACGAACTGCTCAAAAATATTCCTGCATTGTACTAATGATGTGAACTTTGATAACTGTGCAGCTCTGGGCCTACGAGGTTTTGAACATGTGCCGTCCAGTGACGAAGAGCTTGGACTTGGGAATCCTCCCGCGTGCTCATATCTGGAGCAAGAAGAACATGGGAGAGAAAAGAGGGAGAGGGGACCTGAACGGCTTCAGGATATACCTAGACGAGCTCCGACCCTCACAGGTATGACATGACCTTATCAAATAGAAATATGCATCCCTTTTATTGCTTTAATGCTGTCGCTGATCGACGTTTGCATTGCTTGCTCGTGCAGGTAGAGTGGGATCCCTGGAGGGTGGCAGAGTCAGAGCCTGAGTACTTGGCCAGGAGCAGGGCCG
The DNA here is from genome assembly GCF_030253575.1 of Rhododendron vialii. NCBI lineage: Eukaryota > Viridiplantae > Streptophyta > Magnoliopsida > Ericales > Ericaceae > Rhododendron > Rhododendron vialii. The sequence goes on along the minus strand of NC_080557.1, from coordinate 29,926,338 downwards.
TGACGGTGAGCAGAGTGCAGCTGGAGTCGGCTTTTGGTTGGCAATGGTACTTGGGCGACCGAGTGACACGCCAATCACTTGGCCATGCAGGGTTCCAGGTGCCCGGGCCGCTTCCACCACGGGCCTCACACACAGGGAGTACACGTTGGCCGAGCTAGAGGTCTTCACGCGGCCTGACACCGACTTGACACGCTACCTGCGTCCCGGCATGGACTATGCAGTCTACCAGAGGGAGCGTTTGGCAGGGCCATTGAGAGTACGAGAGTTCAAGGAGGTCCGGAGTCAGGCCCGTGGAGCTGCTGAGGAGAGGAGAGCCGTCACTGCGAGGCAGAGCAGTGGTGAAAGTCGCGCGAGGCGGGGTCCGAGTGGACCTGTGAGAGGTGGGCCGCCAGAGTTGACATGGCATATAGCTGTGGTGGATTCTCAGGGCAATCCGGCCGAGCTACACCTAGTTCCTGCGAGAGTTGAGCCAGCGCCCGTCACCGTGCCGGTAAGACATTGTAGCTTTCATTATTGTACTTCCATAAAACCTTGAAACATTGCTCCATTGCTCATATTCAAATTATTCTTGCAGGTGCCCAATGAGTGGGCGAACGAGGCCGTTCGGCGTATGCTTGCACTGGAGAACGTGATTAGGCGGGCGGCAAGTGGCCTGCCTTTGGACTTGCGCTATCCATCACCGGCAGCTCAGAGATCTCAGGTATATCCTTCAGAGAAATGATACATTCCTGCATTCGATACTTGACATATGCATGCTTTGCTCGATTCAGAGTATACTATAATTGCCGTCAACTTTGAAATTGATTGTACCTGCTTGCAAACATATAATGCATAGAATGTATACTAAATGTGCAAAATTTTGCAATGTAGACACAGGGACGGGCGGCTCCTAGGAGGAAGAGCGCGAGAGAGCCTCCACAGAAGAAGCTAGCAAGCAGGACTCCTGCTCCTCCACCTACTACTAGACCACAGACACAGGGCGTACAGCCACCCGTCGCGAGTGAGGAGGAGGCCCGAGAGGCCGTGGCGCGCGCAGAGGAGAGGTATCAACTGAAGATGCGCCAAAGGCCCTCGCAAGACGAGCCGGTCCGCAAGAAGCGGCTGATCCTGCCCGAGGATTCTGAGGAGGAAGAGGAAGAGGAGGGAGAAGAAGAAGAGGAAGAAGAGGAGGAGGTGCCTGACAGCAGTGGTTCAGACGACTCAGCCGATGATCTTGGTTTTAGACAGGATCCTAGAGAGAGAGACAACGACGATGACGACGACGGAGATGGCGATTGGTTTGGAGAGGAGTGAGGGCTACTAAGAAGCCTCATTTCTCTTTCCACATCTTTGATTTTTTTTGCTTTTTGGGCCTGCGCGCCCGCGTAGATAGATGGAAGGCCGGAGTGCCTTAGTTGATACTTGATACATGCTTTTGGGGCTTGTGTGCCTTTTTGACTCGATGGGCGAGTGTGCCCGAGCTGACATGATGACTTTGACTGGCCGAAGCGCCGCATGCACAGTAGTCTTCTTTACTTTGACATGGATGGATATGGATTAGCTATAAAATTTGCATTTTCAGTTCATTTCACTCTTGCAATGATCTTAGAATAAATAAACGCTCGCCACTAATACCATACTTGCATTGCTAATGTACCGAGACTGTTCACAAACGCATACATACGTACAGACAGAACTAATCTCAGAGAAAAACGAAAATGTACCCCAGGATACGGTTAGGATACGAGGATACGAGGGAATGGAGTATTGGACATTTAAAAGCCAAAACCCAGAATACCCGAACTCGGATAAAAGGGACACTTCTGTGAGGTCATGTATGTACAAAATGACCTACGAGGGTCGACAGATTCGAGAAATACCTCCCGAAACACAAAATTGCCCAAAAACCTTACAAAGGACACAAAAGGGACACGAGATGGAAAAACATGACTCTATTATGTCCCGGACTGAAATCGACACCTCCGTACAGTCACATTAGGTCACCATGACCCGTACGGCCTGAGAGAAAAGGACACGAACCTTCGGACCGAGTTTCGAACTCCCGAAATGCTCATTTGGCCTTGAAACGGGCCACCGAGGGCTCGAAAACCTCGTTAAACGCAATATCTCGAATCCGATGCTTGGATATGGTTGCATAAGCTCATAGTGACTTGCCGGAACCATAAAAGTTGCAAAAGTACCCTTGGAATAGGAAGCGACCAAAATTGGACAGTAAGTGGAGGAATCTGTCAAAATGCAGGTTGAACCGTCGCGCGAGGGAGTGAGTATGTCACGCGATGGAGTGGATGTTTCACACTCACGCGATGGAATGAGACCGTCGCGCGATGGTTGGGCCGTGCCAGGCCACCTTTATTTGACCATCTCAGATTTTTTGGACGACCAAGCCTCGTCATCAACCTTTAACTGCTCAGAGTACTTCAGAGGGGGAGGGGGCAGTGCAGGGACGCCTTCACTTTGGAGGAGTGAATGCCACATGGCATGGATGTTTGTACTGGGAAAGGACGACACCCTATGCATTCTGCCTATAAAGAGGCCAATATTCTGCAAATGAAAGACATTCCTCCCACAGTTTGAGAGTCCCACGAGAAAGCAGAATGGCAAATAATCTTCCGGCCTTAATTAGCCCATGGCTCACGGCCTTCGTTGCTGGAGATTGGCTGTCATTCCGGTTTCACGGGCTGGCCGCATTCCGTTTCCTTCGCAACGTGAGGGTCCGTCCCGAGTTTCTGAGGGCAGCCCTACAATCCTGGGACCCAGAGGTTCACGTGTTCAGGTTTGGGGTTAACGAGCTGTGCCCGACCGTGGAAGAATTCCAAGCATACCTCCAAGGAGTCGCCTTGAGCGTGATTGTCGTGCCGCCTTATAGGAAAAGCATGCCGAAGCTCTTACAGTCAAGTCTTGATATTACTAGAGGAGCGGCCGAAAGTTTGCTAACTGGACGGCAAATCAACATCATGCGCCTAATGGAGTGGTATGGGCCAGAAGGGGACGTAGAGAATATAGCCGTGCAGGCTCGGCGTCGATTTGCTCTGGCAATTGGTGTGCTGGCTGCCTATTTGCTGGTATCTCCGAATGGGCAAGTCAACCCCATGCTGGTGAGCGTTGCCGCTCAAATGGGTGCCCGAAGAAATGTGATACCACTGGTTCTGGCAGAGACACTCATAGGTTTGGATTTGGTTTCTTCCGGCCAAACAGACGTGTTCGGCGGTAGTCCACTACTACTGCAGGTTAGCTTAGTTCTCACTCAGCTCACCTTTTTCCGGCTTTCGCACGTTCTGTTTTTACCTCATCTCTCAGCTAAGGCTATATCGAAGCTTCTTACTTGTCTTTTCTCTCAAGCTTTATGTAACTTCTCACTTGTTTTTCCACTCATGCAGCTCTGGCTATCTGACAAGTTGGGATTGCTTACCGCACCGGAAGCAAATTGGCCTCATTTGCCCGGCCGAATGCATCAGCGGGGTATGATCTATCCGGAAATGTCTGTGCATCAATGGCGCACATTTATGAGAGAAATGCTACCGAACGAGATCACATGGCGGCACGAAGCCTTAAACATTCTAGACATGGCCCTAAGTTCTGCAGGTTTCGAGAGAGTAGTGATAGTTGGGCTGACCGCTTTCACGTTCTACATCCCCGGACGCATCCTTCGTCAGCTAGGTATGAGCCAAGGACTCCACCGAGCTGGGACTAAAGATTTCCAAGTCCCTGCTTTCACTGCCCGGAATCTGAGAGGATATGAGCACAACTGGGGCTTGCGACAACTCGGAGGAGCTGACCCAGACTTCAGTACGGAACTTACGCACCGATATCAAACATGGCTAAGAAGGGAAATCACAAGCAGGCAAAACAACAATTGACTTCTGACGAACCCTGATGATCTAGAATAAACCGTGAGCCTGTTAAGGCCTCGAGCACTTTATTCTGTTTTCATGCTTTACTCTTTTTAAGACTGCTCAGCCTGTGTAATAGAAGTTATAATTTGAATAAAAATGAAAGTTTGAGAGTTTTCCCCTTTTGATCCAAGTGTTGAACCGTCGTGTCACCCAAGTATCAAGTCAACTTCTGGTAACGGGAAACCGTGGATCAAGTTGATGGATTGTGACCGAATCTCACAGAGAGATTGCCTACGTATCCCTTTTCAGGGAATCAGGTCAGCACGTAGTTCAGGCTAGGGTTTACTCGAATATTTTAGCTCTCCTTTTACGCTCTAAATTTTGTCTAGTGCTGCCACTCCGGGTTTTCAGCCTAGCGAGCTTTGATTGATGCCTATTTATTTTTGCCTAAACCGCCTTCTCAGGTTTTCGGTCTAGCAGGCTTGCTCTAATTTTTGCTTGGAACCGCCCACCCTTGTGGTTTTCGGCCCAACGAGCTTCTCTCAGGGATAGTATTGTTTGAGTTGATCCAGGTTAACCAGAGAGCTGAATTCATTGCCGTCGAGATCGATGAGCTGAGCCGCCCCCCCAGAAAGGATGGTCTTGATGATGTAAGGTCCGGAACGCTTGGGTCGAAACTTGCCACGGGGGTCAAAGACTGGGGCCCGAATCTCTTTTGTGACCATGTCTCCTTCGACTAAGTCTCTAGACTTCACCTTTTTGTTGAATGCCCGGGCGATTCTCCGCTGATACCCCTGAACATGATATAAAGCCCGGAGCCTCCTCTCATCAAAAAGCATGAGTTCAACAAATCTCCCACTGAGCCATTTAGATTCCGAGAGTTCTAATTCCACCATGATTCTCAAAGATGGCACCTCAAGCTCTATAGGGAGAACTGCTTCCATCCCGTAGACCAAGGAATAGGGGGTTGCCCCCGTTGATGTTCGAATCGACGTTCGATAACCCCAAAGAGCTAAAGGCAGTTGCTCGTGCCAGTCCCTGGCGGACTCCGCAGACTTCTTGATGATTGTCTCGACATTTTTGTTGGCCGCTTCAACCGCACCATTTGTTTGGGGATGATAGACCGTTGAGTGATGGATTTGGATCTTGAATTCTTCGAAGAGCTCCAGGACCTTGCCTTTGAAATGACTCCCATTGTCTGATACGAACGCTTGCGGAACCCCATATCGGTAGATGATGTTTTTCCTGATGAAGTGAGCGACTTGAACCGCCGTTAAGGTTTTATAAGATTCGGCCTCCACCCATTTGGTAAAATAATCTATGGCCACGAGGATAAACCTATGACCATTTGATGCGGATGGTCTGACCATGCCGATGACGTCGATACCCCATACAGAGAAAGGCCAAGGCGAAGCCATGCCAAATAGGCTAGAGGGTGGAACATGCATTAGATTAGCATGAATTTGGCATTTGTGACATCGCCGCACATAATCCACACACTGAGATTCCATAGTAGACCAGAAATAGCCTTGGCGTAAGATTTTCCTAGCCAGCATGACGCCGCTCATGTGAGGGCCACAGACCCCCTCGTGGATCTCCTCTATGATTCTGACGCCCTCGGTCCCGTTGACATAGAGCTTGTGCATTCCGCAATGAGACCTCCTATATAACTTTCCCCCACAAATGATTTACTGGGCGGCTATCCTCCGCAATGCAGTCTGATCCTTCTTAGAGGCCTCAGCCGGATACGTGTCATTCTCGACGAAGTTCCATATGTCATGGTACCAGGGTAGGCCATCATCGACATCATCGATGGCGTTGACATATTGATAAGCGGGGCGGTCCCGTTGTTCAATTAAGACTGGGCGGAGTTTGACTCCGAAGGGTAGTTCGACCATGGAAGCCAAGGTTGCGAGGGCATCGGCAAACCGGTTCTTCAAACGGGTGATGTGGGTGAAAGTCACTTTGTTAAAGTGAGGAATTAGCCCCTCCAAATCCTGATGATAAGGTTTCAACCCCTCTTCACGCACCTTCCAGTCCCCATTGGCTTGAGATACAACGAGATAGGAGTCCCCGATGACTTCGAGTCGTTCAACGCCGAGCGCGAGTGTAGCCTCCATACCCACGATACAGGCCTCATATTCAGCTTGGTTGTTTGTAACATTGAAGTTAAGTTTGAATGCAAGCGGAATATGAGAATCATCGGGGGCGACTAGCAAGACCCCGATCCCAAATCCTTTCTGGTTGGCCGCCCCATCGAAGTACAGAGTCCAGACGTCCTCGACAACTGTTAGCACTTCTTCATCTGGGAATACAAAATCTGCATCTTCCGGTCCATCCACAGGGTGATCAGCCAAAAATTCAGCAATTGCTCGTCCCTTCACCGACTTCCTCGTGACGTATTCGAGATCGAATTCTGCCAGAAGGAGCAACCAGCGTGCTAACTTACCAGTGAGAGCCGGTTTCTCAAACAGATACTTGAGTGGATCCATTCAAGAAATCAACTTCACTGGGTAAGCTAGCATGTAGTGTCTCAACTTCTTAGAGGCCCAAACCAAAGCCCAACACGTTTTTTCCAAGGCGGTGTAGCGTTCTTCGGACCCAACCATTTTCTTACTTAAGTAGTAAACGACCTTCTCCACTCCCTGGTCACCCTCTTGAGCTAGCAAGCATCCCATGGATGTAGAACTCAGAGATAAGTATAGAATCAAGGGCTTTCCGGGCACCGGTGGCATCAAGACAGGCGGGTTTTGCAGATAGCTCTGAATGGACATGAAGGCCGCCTGACATCTGTCCGACCATACGAACAGGGTGTCCTTCTTGAGTAGGCGAAACATCGGCTCGCAAGTTAAGGTTAACTTGGCGATGAATCTGCTGATGAACTGAACCTTCCCCAAAAAGCTTCGCACTCCCTTTTCAGTCTCCGGTGGTTTCATTTCAAGCACCGCTTTGATCTTTGATGGATCGACCTCAATTCCACACGAAGTGATCATGAAACCGAGCATCTTGCCTGCCGTGACCCCAAAGGTGCATTTCTGTGGATTGAGACGCATGCGGAACTTTCGGAGCCTCTCGAAAAACTTTCTCAATACAGGAACATGCCCTTCCTGAGTTTTTGACTTAGCAATCATGTCGTCCACGTAGACCTCAACTTCTTTGTGCATCATGTCGTGCAGAATGGTCGTAGTGGCTCTCTGGTAGGTAGGACCAGCATTTTTCAAACCAAATGGCATGACCAAGTAACAATAAGTTCCCCATTCGGTGATGAAAGTCGTTTTCTCACGGTCTTCTGGTGCCATAAGAATCTGGTTATATCCGGAGAAACCATCCATGAATGAAAGCAGGGCATGGCCCGCCGTATTATCAACCAGTACATCGATATGTGGCAGGGGAAAATCGTCCTTGGGGCTTGCCTTGTTCAAATCCCTGAAATCCACGCACACTCGAATTTGCCCATTCTTTTTAGGAACTGGAACAATGTTGGCAACCCATGTGGGGTATTGAGAAACCATGAGAAAACTGGCGTCGATCTGCTTAGTGACCTCTTCCTTGATCCTCTACACCCAATCTGGCCTCATTCGCCTCAACTTCTGCTTCACAGGTTTGGCATTTGGTAGTAAGGGGATTCGATGCTCCACTATTTCTGGGTCGATGCCGGGCATGTCTTGATGAGACCACGCAAATATGTCACTGAATTCTGAGTGCAACTCTTTGAAATCGTGGTGTTCCTCTGGAGATAAAGTGGAGCCCACCTGAACCATTCGGGGATCATTCTTATCTTTCAAGTTTATTAAGACTATTTCTTCTTTTAACGGCTGAGCATGCCTTTCATCTTCCCTTTCGATGAGGGCACGGATTTCCTTGGGAATGTCCCCATCGAAATCTATCCCTTCATTGTCGGGGTCGATACAGTTTATATAAAGATCATTCAAGTAGTCAGAAGAGGATTCCTTCATTTCATAAGACCCTGCAGGGTCTCCAAGTACAAGGGAATCAAACTCGAAGTAAAAGCCATGACGTGGAGGGCCAAGAGGCACAAACTCCGACTCAGAGCTAGACTTAGACTCAGACGACTCAACAAACTCAGTGTCAGACTCCGATACATCATCCATACAAGTAAGGCGTGGTTTGAAAATGCAATTTTTAAGGCTACCCTTTGCTTCTGTGATGAGGGAGATGGGATCCTTGAGGTCGTCGGAACCAAGCATGAACACCTCGGCCTCTTCAGCTTCCTTGGCCAAACCCACTTGGGAGAACTCATAAAACAGCTGATCCAAGCTCCATTGATCAAAAGACATCAGCCAATCAGTCTTCAGCTTGGGCTGGCTAAGCTTCCTTTTGAACTCCGCCCTTGCTGGCTCTTCATCACTAGAGGACCAAGTGTCATCAGCGAAAACCTCGAACCCTGGCAGCAATTCCCCAGTGACTGAATCGATAAAAGGCTCAGGCTGCCCGGTGTAAACGTCATTCCCCACTTCGCGCACAAAGTAGCTGTCGGGCTCACCATAAAGAGATCGAGGTTTTCCCGTGCATTTCCTTCTTTTGGCATCCTTGGTAGAGGAGGAGTACCCCAGACCAAAGCGGCTCTCGCAGGAAGGAAATGCAGGGAACTCCGGGATCCCTTGTTGGTGAATCCCAAGGCCAAGACCAGGTAGATAGGACATCCTCCTCATGATGTCTAAAGCAACAGAGCTTATGATGAAGTCCCCATCCACGTTGATAGCCAAAACCGACCCAGAAGTGTCGAAAGAGAAACCCCCGAGATCAACATCTTCATCGCGGTGCGCAATCCCCAAAACAGGCGTGCCATCTTCCTTAAGCGGGCGAATGCCCGAGTCCCCGCAGATAGTCAAAGTTCCCGTAGGGAGTCCCAACATAACCTTTTGGTGAAGAGTAGACGGTACAGCCATGATGTCAGATCGGTGAAGCCATGGCCTTCCTAGCAGGAGATTAAAGGTGGCCGGGATATCAACCACATGAAACTTGACGTCCATCTCAAAACCTTCAGCGTCAAGCTTAAGCACAAGCGTGCCCTCGACCACGCGACGAGTGCTGTCGTATGCCTTAACAGCCAGATTGGAAGGTGCAAAGTCCTTCTTGGCTAGCCCCAAACGGTAAACCACTCTCAACGGGCAAACATTGATTGCCGATCCGTTGTCGATCAGAACAGTTGGAATCCAGAGTCCCTTACACTTAACAGTGATGTGCAAGGGGCGATTGTGATCAACCCCTTCGATCGGTAGATCCTTGTCAGTGAAGACCACGGTGTGTTTAGAAGTAGGCGGGAGAATTATAGATATCATTGCTTCAGGCGTGACATCCGGTTGAATCTCAAGGCGAGAGAGAGTGTGGCAGAACTTCTGACGATGCTCGCGGGAGGAACAGATTAGTCCCCAGAGTGATATAGCGGCAGGGATTCGCTCCAACTGCTTCTGAATCATGTCATCATTCGGGGAGCTAGGAGGTACCTCAAACGGTGCAGACCTTGAGAATGCAGAAGGTTCGTTCCTTTTGTTAGAAGAGTTGGATGAGCTCCCGGCCTGCAGATTGGAAGGCTGAAAAATTCGTCCACTCCTTGTGACGTTGAGAACGTTCTCTAGAGAGGGTATCACCTGAAGGTCTTGACTGTCATTCCAAAGATCAGCAGGGACTTCCCCCAATTTGCGTTTTCCTTTGTCAGAAGGCAGCGGGGCTATAGGTGCTTCCATGCCTAGATCGAGGTCTTGAGCCAAATCGTTGAACAGCAACGACTCCTAGAAATCTGGATCCTTAACAGTTACAGCCTCCTCAACAGGCTCCGTGTTAGCAATAAATGGGACGTCCCAGAGTCCCCCATCGGCAAGAGAGCGGTTGACAGTCCAGACCTCGGACCCAACTTGGATATTAACCACATCATCAACGTCCCAGAGGTCAGCCGACGGAACAAGGTCTGTAACCATAATGCTACGATCTTCCTCGGTCGGATAAGGCGGTGCGGGGCGTGAGAGTTCCTCGCTAATGATGTAGAATGTAGGGTCGTACTCAGTGTTAGTTACAGAGCCAACCAGCTTGTCAAGAGTAGAAGGGAGAAAGCATTCCCCCAAGATGCGAGTTTCCCCCTGAACGAGTTCCTCTTCTATGAATTGAATCTCATGATTGGGTAGAGCGTATCCTTGGAGAGGATTGAGGTCAAACTCCAATGGAAACTGCCACGCGGGCTCGGGATCCCAATAGTACTCCTCCTCAGGCAGAACGGGTTCAGGCTGTTGAAATAGCATGCCCAAAGAGAATCCATCCAAAGGGTCAAGCATGTCTGCCTCATAATTAACCATCCAGGCGTCATACCAAGCATGGTTAAATGGGACGTATTCGGGGTTCTGGGGGAAGCCGTCTAATTCTAGCTCCGTCCACTCATTGATTATGGGGGCTGCATAGTCATCATTATCGGCAATAGCCCACCCCATCGCTTGCATATCAACCTACCGTTCCGGTAGAAGAGGGACAGCAGGCCTAAAACGGCTTATCAAATTCGGAGAGGAGTTTGGATCCGTCACATCAAAATACGGGCTGTCCAAGGAAGAAGCAGAGTTGAGCTGCACGGAAGGGATGGACTGGTGAAACAGGTCGCTGATGGAGGCGTTGAACACAAACGTTCCATTCTGTAGGCGTGCGAGGGGCACATCGGGATTGGACGATTGTCCTTCTTCAAGATGGATATAGAAGATCTCGGCTTCGGGCTGAGAAGGCATGGGCACGACCGGCTTGGGTTGGTCTGTTGAGGTTATATGGTCAGTGGGGTTGAATATAGTGGAGCTAGGGTTGATATAAGTGGAGCTGATGGATATTTGGTTGATACGGGGAGCAGCATTGTGCTTTGGTAGGGAGTTGGAAAGGATGTTTGGTTTTTGGGTTGGTGAAGGTGGAGCGTGGAGAGTCCCTTCATCTATAAGATCCTGAATCGCATGTCAGAGACGGAAACAGGAGTCCGTAAGATGTCCAGCCCCTTGGTGGTAGGCACAATAAAGATTGGCTTTGAAGTTAGGTGAAGGGTTCATAGGCAGAGGAGTTGGGTCAAGGGGTTTCAGATGCCCTGACTGGATCAACTTTTCCATAACAGATGACAGTGGAGCTTCAAACGCGGAGAAACTGCGGGGCTGACTGCGAGGCCGGTTATTTTGAGGGGTTTGCACCTGGTTAATCTCAGCGATGCGATTGGTTGCATTGGAAGAGGAGGCGTTATTGCCGCTGGTTGCCGTGTTGGAAGATGTCCCACTGCCAAACAACGCATTGGTGTTTCCTGAGTAGACCCGGGGCTTTGGTTTCGAAGGGTTAGAGGACTCCCCTTTGGACAGAATCCCACTTTGTAGCGCATCCTCGATAGCCATACCAGATTCGAAGAAAGTATCAAAGTTCGAGGAGGCTTGGACAAGAACCAAATGCCTAGCATAATCAGGCTGACGATTGCGAGAGATGATTCGGAGCTGATCTCTCTCACTCGGGCGATCGGTCATCTGAGCAGCCTTCGTCCTCCATCTTTTGACAAAATTCGCAAAGGATTCCTTAGCTTCCATTTTCGTGGACTCAAGCTCTCGGGTTGTCATCTTGAGCTGGGAATTGTAACTATACTGCGAAATAAACGCAGCACCGATGTCCTCCCACGTCCTCCTTTTAGCGATGTCAAGCGACAAAAACCAGTGAAAAGCGGTCCTGAGAGAGTCTGAGGGAACAGCTGGGACATAGCCTCGGGTTCAACAGCCAAGAGTTTCATGGCGGCATGATAGCCATAGAGATGAGTCTTCGGGTCACCACTCCCATCAAACTTGGCGAGGTCAGGCATCTTGAACTTGTCGGGGAGCTTAGCATTGGGATACAAGCAGAGGCGATCTAGGTCAATTCCCCCAGCGCTGATCTTCTCGGATTTGGACACAGATTCCTCCAGCTTGACGATCTTTGCCGTGAGAGCAGTCATGTTAGGATCCAGAACGGGCCTTGCCACAGCGAGATTCGGATTTGCTGTCTCCGGGTGAGCCTCTCTCGGGTTGGGCTGAATTATGATTCGCCCTGCATGGTTAGGGTCTTCAACAAAGATTGGTTCCGCATGGTCGTCCTCATCGACCTCACCTCCCACTTCTGCAGCTGGCGGAAGACGAGTGTTGATAAGGTCATTGAGCCTAGTGAGATTCGCATCAGTCTGAGCACCCCTTTGCTGCATGGTAGCGATGCTGTTCTGGATGTTCATGAGTATGGTTTCGAGACTCAGTGGTTGCGGATGATCTGCCATAATGGAGGTTCCAGATGAACTTGATGAGGACGGGGAGGTTGGTGACGACGGAGATTCAATTTCCTGGAGAACTGACGGTGATCCTGATCGTAAAGCGGCCAACAGGGAGCGCGAAGAGTCTTCCGTTGTGACTGACTGAGCTTGCAACCTGACTAGCCTTTGAACGGAATTCTGATGCAGACGTTCCCAAGTGGGTTTGGCTTTCTGCCCCGATACTTTCCTTGGTGGCGCAATGGTTCAGAATCCTGCCTTGCTTTACTGTAAAAAAGGTTCGATAAGGGCCCTGCAGCAACCTTACTCTAAACACAAGACTAAAAGTGATAATGCAGCCATCGTTGTCAGTGTCGCCCTTAGACTCTAAAACTACAGACGAGTCTGTCTCATGATGTTCGGACGCTGCCAAAATCCTCGAATTTCTTTTCGAGAGTGTATCCTCGCTTGAATCGAATAATACTAAGAGATGTCAAAAATAGTCTAAGCCTTTGACTTTTCCGTTCTTGAAGTTTCAACCTTGAATTCGGAATAACTCGGGGTGGATGACGTGATACCTTAACCGGGGCGGCGTAGGCGACACGGTGCCATAGCCTGCGCGGTGTACGTGCTGCGCACGATAACCAGGGTGATATGAGCATCACGGCATCCTTTCCGTCGTTCCTTGTTTTCTGTTTGAAACTTCAATTGGGATATAAACAAGGACTTAGAAAGTTTTGATTTCCCAAAGACTCGTTGATCCTAGGACTTTTGAAAATCTGATAACATGCACCGGGAAGATGCATGACTCTTCATCGGGCCTAGCAGCGTCCTAATAAACATAAGACAGACTCGAAAGAGAGACAACCTAGAAGCCGCCCTAAACATGTCCCTACGCAAAACGGTATGTATGTACAGTGCATGCGATAGGGAAAGCAGTAACACATAGACAGTATATGGGGGTTAGATGCAAATAATCTTACCCTGTAGGTACCTGTTCTAGTTTGGAGAGTTCTAATGCTTTGTATATGCAAAGGCTGGTTTTGGCTTGTAACGGGTTCCTCGGACTAGAGCCAAGATATACCTCCCGCTGCCCGCGTAATCGCAGAGCAACAGTCAAACGGTAGAATGACTCATCATTGTCGAAGGTTGTTGGTCATTCGGGGTCCCCGAGCTCCGGTAAACCGTGCCGGATTGCCAAAATGATCCAACGGGGCTTATCCCACATCGATGCAAATGAGAATGCTAAAAGGTTTGATTATTGAAACAGAATTGCAAATTCGCAAATGCCCTTTTCAAATTCGGCTCACTTTATTTAGTCAATGCTTAGAAGAAACTACACAAGAGAACAATCGAAAAAGTCTCAGATTGGATTGGCTTGGACACGAGGTCCCGTTTAAATCACCACGCCAACCTTCGGCAGCGCGAAGCTCACCGTTTTGACAAACTTTTGTGGGATCGTTCTTCATGTGTATTGAAATCTAAACATAGACCAATATTGGTTCGATCCCCAGCAGAGTCGCCACTGTGGGCATGCGTGCCCTTCGAAATTTTCGGATTCCGGGACGCGAGGGGCCCGGGTCGAGGGAGCGCGAGCGGGGAAGCAAGCGCTCGCCAAAATACAGAGTCGCCACTTGGGTTTGAAGGTCCGACACCCAAGGAACCGTATTTCGAAGCACTTGCCGCGCTGTTTGATTTGAAAAAGTTAAGGAACCAGTCCGTCATAACCATATCTGGGTTCGGGAGCCAGGTTACGAGAGGGGAAGGGTTTTATGGCACCCCTCTCGCCCAATCCGGAGATCGGTCTCTACTTAGGCATTTGCGAAAGATGTTTGTTTGCGATTCTGTTTGATTAATCAATTTTTAGCCAATTAGGGCCGGGGAACAGTTAATCGGGGATTAAAACTGTAACAATTTGCAGGATGTGATAAGATATGGCATGGATTAGTGAGATGACATACAATAAATGGAATAGAATTCAAAACATCGATCATACATCAAAGCAGTGTTGTGTATGATTTTGGCACGAACAAACAGCCAGCTTGCATGCGTGAACCCATCTACATGCAAGCCAACCATCGCGCGACACTACCATACACTCGCGCGAGTGTTGACATTCCACCAATGTTTTGGATTTTACCCCCTTCTGGGCTCTGGAAGGACCAGTGCTCACCCAGGTGCAAACCAAGCAGTTTATAAGCACTTGAAAATAAACAATATTACAGCAAGTAGATAGAAATATTTTGAAAACACAACCCCTAAACAGTGGGGGTATCTAAACAGAGGCCAAGGCCAAGCTGCTCATGCAAGGGCAGTCCCTGGAAAACAAAGAACCATCGCGCGACAGAGTGATACAGGCGCGCGATTGTTCAGACTGGACTTCCAGGAATTGCTTTGCATACTCAGGGCTCTGAGACATGTTCAAGAGTATCCCAAGAGCATTCCAAATCAAGAGGAGTTATGAACTAAGCTTAAACGATGATTTTTAACATGCAAACTTGCAAAGCAGTGAGCTAAAGCTCCTTAAAAGACTTTAAAAAGACTATGAACACAACAATAAACTTAAAGACCAGGGTCCCTTCCCCATGTGGTCCAATCTCACGCAGACAGAAGTGTCGCGCGAGTGTATGGGACCATCGCGCGAGGGTGTTCCAGGTAATGGCTCTTGAAACCCTGCTAGCTTTAGGGCCAGAACTGGTATCGATTACCAGCCTTGACCCTGCCAGCCCCCCTCAGGGGTTCGAACAGTGAGCAGAAAGATATTATACCTTTGCTTGAGTTCCTTGGAGAAGGCTTAAATGAGGTGGTGAGGCTTGGGAGGTGACTATGTAGGAGAGAGTGTGGTATGAAGTGTTTGTGCTTGAGCTTTTGCTTCTTCTTTCTTAGAGAGAATTTTGTAACCCTTTGCAATGAAGCATGGGGGGGGGGGGGGGGGTATTTATAGAAGAAAGGGTTAGTTGGTGGCTAGCCAAGGCCTTGTAACCAGCCAACAATGCTAGTTACAATTGTTTGGTGGAGAAGTGGGGTGGCAAAGGTGATGGGAGAATGGGGGGTGAGGTGGTGCAAAGGGAGCCCCCCAGGATGCTGTTCAGCCGACGAAAATGGGGTCACATAGGCCTGTAGCCCCCTGACCACCACACAATCTGGGTGAAAGTGACAGGTGTTGACCATCGCGCGATGAAGTGAGAGCATCGCGCGAGGGTCCAGCCAACCCCGCGAGGGTCAGTGGTCAAAGCTTTGACTTTGACCACCACCTGGCAAGTGGACCATCGCGCGAGGATCCCAGTATGTCGCGCGACTATCAAACCCAAGGTCCAGGTTCTGATTCAAGGGTTTTAGGGCTAAGGATGGGTTCCTCACATGCCAAACTCAAGCCATTCCAAGTTCTCGAGACTGTTTTCGACCTGATTCATCATCGGGGAATCAAGAAACCGAAGAAGAAAGTAAAACGATCGGGAAGTCAGATTGGGGTGTCTACATTGAGTTCTTCTTGTGTTCTTCAAGAAACTCATCCAAAGCCGCCACTAGACCTCCACTCGACCACCCTCTTGATCCAAAAGTAGTAGTAGTAGTAATAGCCAAGGTCAAGTTTCGAGAGAAACCTTCTCTCTCGAAGCTACCGGAAGCTCCAGTAGGAAGTTACTTCGTCCGACCGCCGATTACCGTCCGTAAGCCGTTATTACCTCCTAGAAGAATGGTAAGGAAATCCTTACTTACTTACTTACTTACCTACTTACTTATTCCAAGTAAAACGTATGTTGTTGATCTTTGAGTAAGAACAGTTTTCGAAAGTTAAAACGTTATTATTTGAATCGAAGTATTCGTATTTTGATATTTCAAGGAGTATGAGGTTGCATACATGAATCGATTGTGTTACTTATGGTATATTATAGAGTTGGATGATCTTGTTAGAATGTTTCATGCTTACTTTTGTCCTACCGCGGAGTCTTTGCATGTAAACGAGACACGAGAACCGAAAAAGTAGAAACATGGCACCTAGGGTGTGATTAATGAAAGGAAATGTTTTCCGAGGAAGGAAATATTTTGAAACTACATTATGACCGGTTTTGGTGGCATAATGTGAGTTGGTTGTGTGTGTTCCAATGGGAATTCGTAGCAGCGGAACCATTGTGAGGATGTGTGTGTTTCAATGGGAATCTGTAGCAGCGGAACCATTATGAGATGTGTGTGTTCCAATGGGAATCCGAAATAGCGTAACCATTGTGAGGTTGTGTGTGTTCCAATGGGAATCCAGAATAGCGGAACCATTGTGAGGTTGTGTGCGTTCCCATGGGAACCCGGACCGGCGGAACCATGGTGAGGTATGGCTTGGTTATTCGCGGAGAGGAGCCAATGCAAGATTTTGTGTGCCAATGGGAACCCGGTGTGGCGGAACCATTGTGAGGATACTTGGGAACTCGGAACGGCGGAACCGAGGTTGGGTGTGTTAAACAAATGATTTTTAAAGATGGATTGGTATGTGAAAATGTTGACACGGTCTACGATGAGTCGCGTAGGAGAAACTCAAAAAATCTTGGACATCAATGATAGTTGATTAACGAATATGATTGTGTCGTTGTTAGCTGTGTATACATGTATCATGTGAAAATCGATGATTGTATAACCTGTTGTTTGTAAGTTATGGGTTAGCGGGTATGGGATTGTTTTGCTAAGCTTTTGTAGCTCATGGTGTTACCTTTGGTGACCCTGACATATTATATCGGTGGCGACGCTGGTATAATGTGTCAGACCTTGTAGATGTTCAAGACGAACAGTTCACCGTGGAAGCTTTTGGAGCAGAGGAGCTTGCTAGGATGGAAGAGCAGGTAGAGTAGTATTAGGAACCCTAGTTTCCTTCCTTGTTGAATAAATGTACCCTTTACTATTGATGTATTTATGATGTAATAATGAGCCAGACTCTCTATATTATGTAATAAATGCCTCATTAACGTACCCAAAATTTGGGGGCGTTACAGTTTGGTATCAGAGCTTTAGGTTCAAACCTTGGCCATGGGTAGAATGGGTAGAACCATGAGATAGTTTGACCATTGCACAAACGTGAATTGAGTTTAAGTTTACTGTCCCAAATTGGGTGGAATTCTGACAAAAACAATCTTCGAATTGAAGCAAGGTGTGGAAATTGGCAGTACCACCGAGCTGGGAATTCCCGAACAATTGGATGATGACTTAAATCAAGGATCGGAAGTGGAACTTAGAATTTCAAGTCTTCTTAAGTGTTACTCTGTCGTAAAACATTGCTAATTGAGGTTAAACTCTATCCTTATAGATAAACCACCTCGCCAACCTGTTAGCTCGAACTACATGAGGTAGTTGAGAGAGATTATAGGAATTGTTCTACCCTAGAGTGGAGTAGCAGCGGTGTAGGTTAAAACCGGATAACCTATAGAACCACGGAATAGGGTATGTAGGATCATCTCGTTTTAACTTGTATTAGGAAAAATCTATTCTTAGGTCCCTACTTGCCATTATAGTGGAACTCTATGCTTATGATTGTATCTTCCTACTTATCTATTAAAATTTTGCTGATATTAAAGATTATTGTTGCATACTATTCGATAAACTACTTTCAACTTTTGAAAGGAACGTCATTTGCAAAAAGAAAATTTATTTTAAGTAGACTAAAACACCCCCTTTCGATTTCCCCTCATAGATGGTAAACCGATGCAACGGATTAGGATACGAAAACGGAGAACCCTTAAACGCTAACCCCGACCTAACCCAAATCATGCAAGCGTTCATAGTTGCTTTGAGCGCTAACCGTCAAAACCAAAATCATGACGATGGACCTATGACCCGAACCCGAGCAATAAACGAGTTTTGCAAACGCCGACCCCCGACCTTTCACGGAGGCACCAATCTCGTCATGGCCGAGACATGGCTAAACGAAGTCAAGATGATCCTTAGAACTTTAGGGATTACCCAAGACGGAGATCGGGTGGCCTTGGCCACATACCAATTGAAGGGAGAAGCCCGCTATTGGTGGGATCTAATGGAGGCAACCCATACCATAGCCACCATGGCCTTTGCCGAATTCGAGACTCTGTTCCTCGACAAGTATTTTCCCACGCCTCTTCGCCTAGCCAAGGAACAAGAGTTCCTGAACTTGAAGCAAGGGACCATGACCGTTACCCAGTACGCGGCCAAATTTGAGGAATTATCCTGTTACGCCCCAACCGCGATAGCAACTGAAGACAAGAAGGCCAGAAGGTTCGAGTGGGGGCTGACTATTGCTCGCAAGGCTGTGGTAGCTCAGGCTTTCACCACCTATGCTGGTGTGGTAAAGTGTGCGCTTTGGCTAGAGAGCGAGGAGGCAGACTTTAAAACCCGCTGGAGGAAGGCGACCGGTAGCACCGGTGGTCCAATCCGCACCCAAACCCTCAGCGACAATCGTGGACCCTACTCCACCGAATCCTCTAACCCGTCTCAAGGCAACCAACCCTAGAGAACTGCTAACCCTGAAAGTGGCGATCCACAGAGAGGCGGCCAGAACATAGCGACAGTTAGGTGTTACAACTGTCAGGCTATGGGTCACATTAGGCGCAACTGCCCGCAGCCTCAAAAGAGGAGGGATGGGAACCTTTGGAATCAGGAAGCCCAACAACCTGGACAGGCCAGTTTTGTGAAGCAAAACCCTGGAGGTCCATCGCAACAGCAGAATGGGCAGAATAAGGGAAATCAGCCCATGGGAACTCAGCAGAGTGCTGGAGGGCGTATCTTTGCGCTACAGACTGAGGAACAGGAGCAGGATCCCTCTACGATCCAAGGTACGCCACTATAATACCTGTGTACGAGCCTTGTTGACTCTAGAGCATCACATTCCCTTATATTTACTACCTGCGTAGCTGCACTAGCACTAGAAACAGGACCCTTAAGTGCGTGTTTAAAGATAACATCGCCATTGGGGGGGGAGTATAGCTGTTAGTCAAGTGTGTAGAGAGTGCAAACTCAAGGTAGCTAACTCGCGCCTAACTCGCGATCTTAGAGTGATCGACATGGCGGATATCGACGTAATCCTGGGGATGGACTGGCGATCTGCACGTCGAGCGGTCATAGACTGGCATCAGAAGTTAGTAACAGCCTATACCCTAGGAAGGACTCGTTTCCTTTTAAGGGGGATAGACAGACGGCAAGTGCGGTGACGAAAAGATCGAAGGGTAGAACCAACTATTTGGATGGCTCGCTAGTCTCCAATTGGAAGAAGCCGATAGAATGGAAGTGGGATTACCACACATCGTTGTGAATACGCCGATGTTTTCCCTGAAGAACTTCCTGGCTTACCACCCCAGAGAGAAATAGACTTCTCTATAGAACTCCAACCGGGGATGGCACCAATCTCTATGGCGCCATACCAAATGGCCCTGCTGAACTCAAGGAGCTCAAGACCCAATCGAAGGAGCTGATGTACAAAGGATTTACTAGGCCAAGTACGTCACCATGGGAAGCACCGGCATTGTTCGAGAAGAAGAAAGAAGGCACGCTTTGATTGTGAGAGGTTAGGAAGGTTTATCTTTCCGCGACTGCAAAGGTTCCTTCAGTGCCTTTGCGAATACTGAAAAGTATCGCAGGGCTTACCTGCTGATGTTCGATGGAGAACTTATGCTTTACGATGTTGGAAATGATTTTGTGCAAGTTGATCCATTGTTTGGAAATGGATTTAATATCGTGAAGTAGGAAAGGATCGTGCTAAGGAAACATCTGTAGGATATGAGTCTGCATGATGATTTGGTAGAGATTTTGCATTTGGCATTGGTATTTACGGTGGAGACCTTACCAAAGGCATACAACTAGGCAACCTGTTCGATGGCAGAAGCAACTTCAACCCCATCTCGTTAAGCAAGTGAAGAGGCTTAATTCGATTGATGGTGACCTACTTCTAATTTTAAGGGGGATAGTCGATGATTCCGAGATCGGTTAGCGACCTAGTCTAATCTGTAGCCGGGCGCCAATTTCGGGGACGAAATTATTTTAAGGGGGATAGATTGTAACAGCCCTGATTTTTGGAAGGTAAAAATTTCGTTAAATATTTGAATTTTATTTGAATTACTTATATTTTTACTTTCAGTAATCCGTCGTAATTAGATTCTAGTCCTTCGGGGCCAATCGAATTAGATTCCAACCGACTACTTGAAGGAACCGAGCAACCAAACTCACCTAGTTACTAGATGAACCTTTTGAACCTTTTGCCTTTACCCATTGGTCAATAGATGTTAGGGTAATCCTTGTCCATTGGACAATAGGCCTCTCATTAAAATATTTTGATAGTACAAAAATATAATATTTTAATGGTGTATATCCACATGTGTAAAGTACATATATGCATTGTTTATTGGGGATTCTCCCACTCTTCTATTATCCATTGGTTATTAACCACAAGGGAAATTATTACCCATTGGGTAATAGCCTTAATCTTCCAACAAAGTACAAGGCTTTGTTTTAATAATCAAGATTTGGATTCCCATGTACTTTTATGCATTAAAATATTGGGGTATATCTAAACCCTAGATTTCCAAAGTACTTTATTGAATAAAATAGTACTTGTACTTTATTATTATTTTAATGGGGAGAATCCTAGCCTATTATTTAATTGGGGTACTTGGTACCACTTCTATATTTAAATATTGAGCATTTGTACATGTGTATCAATACCCTAGATTTGCAAAAGTACAATATCTATTAGTTTAATCAAACATGTGCCTAATTAGATTTCTTTAATGGGGTATTTGGATTTGAAAATCTGGTACTTTTGTACTTTTATGTTATTATATGTGTGTATATATATATATATATATATATAGTGTACTTGAGAGAGCGAGAGAGATGTCGAGAGAGAGAGGGAGAGGGAAGCTGAGAGAGAAAGAGGGAGGGAGAGAGAGAGAGAGGAAGAAGAAAGAAGGAGATTTGGTTGTACCTTCCATGATCTTCTTCATCCTTTCAAATCCATGGGTAAATATTCTTCCTAGCCTAAATCTACCTCCCAATTGTCCTTCTATTATTGTTTAAAGACGAAATCTTGTACAATTTATCCTTTCTCTCCATCAAATCTTCCAAAATCTTCCATAACCAAATCCTTGGTACAAATCTTAGCCATGCAAGCCTAGGGTTAGGCTTTGATCTTCCAAGATTTCATGACAAGTGTCAAATTTTGAGAGAGAGAGGGGGGGGGGGGGGGGTGGCCTTGAAGAGAGGAGAGAGAGAGCCAAGGTTTTGCCTATAAATAGCAAGCCATTCCATGCCATTCAACTCACACCTTTCCATTCTTCAACTTCTCTCTCTAGAAATCCTTTGTTCTTGCTTTGTTCTTCTTGTTCTTGAGTTTTTCAAGAAACTCATCCAAAGCCGCCACTAGACCGCCACTCGACCACCCTCTCGATCTAAAAGTAGTAGTAGTAATAGCTAAGGTCAAGTTTCAAGAGAAACCTTTCTCTTTCGAAGCTACCTGAAGCTCCCGCAGGAATTTACTTCGTCCGACCGTCGATTACCGTTCGTAAGCCGTTACTATCGCCTAGAAGAACGGTAAGGAAATCCTTACTTACTTACCTACTTACTTATTCCAAGTAAAACGTATGTTGTTGATCTTTGAGTAAGAACAGTTTTCGAAAGTTAAAACGTTATTATTTGAATCGAAGTATTCGTATTTTGATATTTCAAGGAGTATGAGGTTGCATACATGAATCGATTGTGTTACGTATGGTATATTATAGAGTTGGATGATCTTGTTAGAATGTTTCATGCTTACTTTTGTCCTACCGCGGAGTCTTTGCATGTAAACGAGACACGAGAACCGAGAAAGTAGAAACATGGCACCTAGGGTGTAATTAATGAAAGGAAATGTTTTCCGAGGAAAGAAATATTTTGAAACTACATTATGACCGGTTTTGGTGGCACAATGTGAGTTGGGTGTGTGTGTTCCAATGGGAATCCGTAGCAGCGGAACCATTGTGAGGATGTGTGTGTTTCAATGGGAATCCGTAGCAGCGGAACCATTGTGAGGATGTGTGTGTTCCTATGGGAATCTGGAATAGCAGAAGCATTGTGAGGTTATGTGTGTTCCAACGGGAATCCGAAATAGTGGAACCATTGTGAGGTTGTGTGCGTTCCCATGGGAACCCGGACCGGCGGAACCATGGTGAGGTATGGCTTGGTTATGCGCGGAGAGGAGCCAATGCAAGATTTTGTGTGCCAATGGGAACCCGGTGCGGCAGAACCATTGTGAGGATACTCGGGAACCCGGAACGGCGGAATCGAGGTTGGGTGTGTTAAACAAATGATTTTTAAAGATGGATTGGTATGTGAAAATGTTGACACGGTCTACGATGAGTCGCGTAGGAGAAACTCAGAAAATCTTGGATACCAGCGATAGTTGATTAACGAATATGATTGTGTCGTTGTTAGCTGTGTATACATGTATCATGTGGAAATCGATGATTGTATAACCTGTTGTTTGTAAGTTATGGGTTAGCGGGTATGGGATTGTTTTGCTAAGCTTTTGTAGCTCATGGTGTTACCTTTGGTGACCCTGACATATTATATCGGTGGTGACGCTGGTATAATGTGTCAGACTTTGTAGATGTTCAAGACGAACAGTTCACCGTGGAAGCTTTTGGAGCAGAGGAGCTTGCTAGGATGGAAGAGCAGGCAGAGTAGTATAAGGAACCCTAGTTTCCTTCCTTGTTGAATAAATGTACCCTTTACTATTGATGTATTTATGATGTAATAATGAGCCAGACTCTCTTTATTATGTAATAAATGCCTCATTAACATACCCAAAATTTGGGGGCGTTACAAGAACATGCTCGGTACGTAACTTAGGTGCGCTCACTTAGGACCTTGGTACAGGATAAGCAAGAGGAATGGTGGACCCATGAGACAGTTGTAGTTAAACGTGGGAGGAAAGGATCTCGTGGAGATGATCCTTAGATTTCATGTAAGATGATGGATAGTAAAGAAAAAAAGACGATGTGCTATAATTCTGTACCTCTCGTGTATTATCAATTGTGATATTATTGTTATTATTGAATGCTAATTGTAGAGTAAGGGGTTGGTAGGATTGGAATTATTCTACTGGGTGACTTATCACTCAGGGATACGTTTGTATCCTGGTAAATCGGTTGTTTCGGCGATCAATTTGCCTGAGGGTGCAGGGTTCAATGATGGAGCAGTTTGACACAGGAGGAAAACCAAGGGCGAAGACTGAGGATGCTTGAGATCTGTATCAACACTAGAGTCGCTCTGAAGATGTTTAAATAAAATGTTAGATTTTTTTTAATTTTTAAATGTAAATTTTGTATAACGACAAATAGGGACCTAGTAGTTTGTAAAATTCAGTGTATTTTAGGGTTAATGCTTCCGAAATTTCGTGGAAAATTTGGGCGTTACAGGAATGATGAGTATCGGTGCACTAGTCAGTCTCTTTTTTCAATTCCCTGAAGGATTTCTCACATCCTTCATTCCAATCTAGCTTCACTCATTTCTGAGTCAGCCTGGTCATTGGTTTGGCTAGGGTTGAAAAATCTTATATGAATCTATGGTAATATCCAGCCAATTCTAGAAAACTCCTTATTTCGAATACTGAGGTCGGCTGTTTCCAATTTAGCACTGTGTAGATACCCCAATCTGGACCTCGGAGGGTCTTTGAACATCCCGATGATGAAATAAAGGAAACAATACCTTTGAGAGCTTGGATAAAAGACTCCTTCAGCCCAAACCAAAATCCCTGGACTGGACCTAGAATACCGCGCGGAACACTTCTACACCGCGCGGCATAATAGAATTCATTATGCCGCACGAGGTCATGAGGTTAACCGCACGACATTTCGGGTAAAGTTCTGACTGGCTCAGAAAGCTGTCGGCCACGCCCATTTGAGCCACAGCTACAAGTTGGCTCAGCTGAAAAGGCACTTCTGGCTCGCCCAGAAAATACCTCCACCATTTGAATTCAAAATCCTTGGCTCTTGCCTATAAATACACCCCTCCACTCAAGGGAAAGGGGCCTTGAACTCTCTTTTTCTCTCATCATGCTTTCACACCCACTCCTTACTTCCAAGTTTGAGAAAGTTTGCTCTAAAAACATTCTCTGGGTTTCTCCTTTCTCAAAGTCCTCCATTGTTCTCCTCACCATTAAAAGTGAGTCCTTTTACTTACTTTAAGATCCCAACTACCCAATATACCCATCTATTACACATCCACGTCTCGCTTTTCTCAACCGACCTTACCAACGCTCATCCACTGTCATCTGTCCTCATCCAAGCTCAAGATTAAAGGTAAAACCAAGTTTCCTTGGGTTAGGCTCAGTCTTGACCCTGAGGGGGCTTTTTCTGCTGTCAGGCTTAACCCCCTTTGGTTAAGTTTTGACTTAAAAATCATTTTTAGAAAATAAAATAGCCACAGTCCTGAAGGCACCATGCCGCACGGCGTTTTGATGCGTCGCGCGACGTAGTGTGTTCAAGCGCACGGCCTTTCATCAGCTACTATTTTTTTGTTTAAACTGTCTGCATCAAAGTTATCTTTCATAAGGTCTGTTTCTGTTGTTGAGAAATCGGTTATCAGTGTTCTCAGAATAAGACCATATCTACAAGCCATGTTCCATTTTATAAACAAGGTTTTCTTGACCATCTCAAGCGATTAAATGTACTAAAAGTTGTTTTACGTCCATAGCTTGATGAAATGGTACTGTCCTAAAGTGATCCAACGACTGGACATCTTCGGATGCCTCTCAAAAATGTTGAAAGTAACATTCTGAGAGCTGATGACAGTCTGATAACAAAACAGATACCCCGCACGGCATATTGCAAAGCTGTGCATGACATTACAATATGCCATGAAGGAGATCACATTAGTCCAGATAGTTTGTCAAGAAGTTTCTCCTTTCTTTTATGCACTGCATCATCTTTGTCACCTCTGTATAGATAGCACCACGTATACGTCAATGTGATATATTTCCCATGTCCATTCCCCTCTTACTTGCTTATTAAAGAGCTTTATTTTCCAAAATATTCATGAAAAT
The DNA here is from genome assembly GCF_030253575.1 of Rhododendron vialii. NCBI lineage: Eukaryota > Viridiplantae > Streptophyta > Magnoliopsida > Ericales > Ericaceae > Rhododendron > Rhododendron vialii. The sequence goes on along the minus strand of NC_080557.1, from coordinate 29,901,251 downwards.
TTTCACTTTTGAAAATGTTTAGTAGAGACCGGTTCGAGTGGGGTGCTTTTCAACAAAACCGTCCCCATTCATAACGTGGCTTCCGGACCCAAAGTCTCGACGTTTTTCGCTAGACCAAAAGCCTTTTTCAAACGAGTCATCGATTTCTCGAGTCATCCATCTAAAAAATCCGGGTGGCGACTCTCTCGGGCGCGCGCCGGTCGAGGAGCCCACAGTGGCAACTCTGCTGGAGACTTTGTGTAGACACCCCAATTTGGACTTGTCGAATTTCCTTAATTTGTGGCCCTGAGGCTCCCCGATGATGAATATGCATCAAAACAAGCCATGTACCAATTGAGACCTTGCTCCTTAAAGGATTTAAAAAGGAAATGGTCAAAATCATTCCCAAGCGCTTGGAAGCAGTCCTAAGCGCTCCAAACTATTTTCCAAAAACCACTGGCACTGGCTCACTCTCGAGCGCTCGAGAATACAGTCCCAAGCGCTCGACACCACTCCCGAGCGCTCGAGATCTCTCCCAGTGCCCAATGGGTGAAAAAGATCCCCACTATCCATGCAAGCCATCATTGCATTCCCTTTGAACCGGCTGAGGTGAGTCAACACTCAACCTCAGTCAGAGAGGATATCAGCTGAAGATTTCTTTCTTTAAAAAAAGGGGTTTATTTCAAAATCATTTCATTTTTTCAAAACCATGGGTTATATGCTCTATATATATACCTATTTTTTTCTGCTGAAAGGGAGGCACACGAAAGTTCTCTCTCTCTAAACCCCTCCTCTTTTCTCTCTCTTGTTCAAGGGAAAAAGCTTTGAAACTCAAACTTCTTTCCCAACTTCAAAGGTTTTTTTTTTTTCAAAATCATCAAAGAAAAGGGCAAGAAATCCAGAACACTCTTAGCTTCTGATCTCTTGTCTTTTTCACTCTACATTCACCTTTCACAACCATCCAAGGAGCAAAGTGTCAAGCAAAGGTAGAAATATTTCTATCCTTGGTTCAAATCAAGAGGCTGTTCTCCCTTCTGAGGGGGGTCTCTTAGCCTGTCCCAGCCCTTAATGCTGGGTGCATGGTTGGGAGACCTTAGTGAAAAAGCAAGAGCAAAGAGTCCACGAATAATGTTTTCCCAAAACCCCTACTGGAAACACTCCAGAGCGCTCGGGACTGTTTCCAGTCCCATGCATGGCATTTTGGTAAGTAGCAGGCTGGGGGTGAAGTGCACTTTTAAATAAAATGGTTTTACTCTGGCATGCAGACACAGAAGATCATTTTTTTCTTCTAAAACAGAAATGTTTCTTATGAATCTCAAGTAAGAACAAAGTTTTCCTAAGTTAAAAATAAGATCTTCTCTTGTTAAAAATTTAGATAAGGGTGTTTGCATGATGTAGTGGTGCCATTTTCTATTTGAGAGTAAGTTGGCACGCAGCTCACTCCCAAGCGCTCAAAGATATTCCCAAGTGCTCGGGAGTGCATGCATGCCATTGCATTTCACTTTCCCAGTTTTCTGTGCTTTCTGAGCTTCTGCATGCATGGATATGTAATTTGCTCTTTTAAAATTGTAGATCTGTTCGTGCAATGGCAAGGATACATGATTTGAAAATTTGAGGTCCTATCTCAGTCTTTCAAGTCCTCTGCTGAGCCAGTGGTCTGCTTAATAGCATTTCATTTTGCAGTCTTTACATTATGTTTTGTCAGTACTAACAGAATGTGCAGGTGGGGTTCAGACACTCTCAAGCGCTCGAGAGTGATCTCGAGCGCTTGAGAGTGAAGCCAGTGAGCAGTGTTTCATTTCCTGTTACCTTGTTGTCTTTCATCACATAACTCCCCCTCTATACACATGCACAAGCATACACTGTTATTTGGCATCCTATTTCTGGCTAACAAACTCTGTAGGATTTGGTCAGTAGAACTCCCAAGCGCTCGAGAGTACTCTCAAGCGCTCGAGAGTGAAGCCAGTAGCAGTTTATACAGCTTTGCCATCATGCATGTGTCCATCATCATTTCATCACTCCTTGTACACAAGCACCAGCATACACCTCCTATTTGCCATACCTGTGGATACCTGCTACGTGTTTAACGAAACAAAATCCATTTGTAAAATCCCACAAACGTTTAGTAGAGACCGACATCGCGCCGGGCGAGAGGGGTGCTGTAAAACCCTTCCTCTCTCGTAACATGGCTTCCGAATCCTCGAATGATCTCTGGTTTTCAATTCAAATCGATCAATTTTCAAATCGAAAACGGTTTCTCGGGTGGCGAACCACAAATCCGGGTGGCGACTCTTCAAAAATTTTCAAATCGATCAGCCGGAGCGGTATGTGTTTTTCGGGCCGCCCCGATCTCACCCGGGGCTGTGGTAGCCCACAGTGGCGACTCCGCTGGGGATATGGTTTTATTAAACTTGTGAGCCAAGCTTGAAAAATGTTTGTGAGATTTTCAAAAAGATTTTGTTTCATCATCTATTTCTTGTGTATATATCTCGTGCAGCCCCGCTGTTGTGTTTCGGCAATCCTACCCGGGTTGCCGGTGATAGGGAATCCCGGGACACTCAGCAACCCTCGACCGTGATGAGTCATCTCTGCCGTCTGTACCATTATTGGGCGTACGCTCAATAGTGGGAGGTATACTTTGACTCTAGTTCGGGGAACCCATTTCAAACCAAAACCGGCCCTTGTACGTGTTTAGCAAGCCATAGAACATTCCAAATTAGGACAGGGGCCTGCAGGGTAGGATTATGTGCTATATCATGTCTATGTGCTGCATTTCATTTCACGCCATCATGCTGTCAGCCACGGTTCCCGAGACTTGCTCGCGCAGTCTTTGGGAGGTTGCCGAGACCCGATGAAGAGTCACGCGCCCTTATGCGTGTTGTTAACCGTATGAGTCCTCAAGCAAAAACCTAAGGGAAACTAGGATTTTGTTAAGTCCTTGACTAGTGTTCGGTCGGAGAATTAACCAAAGGGAGGAATGACACGGAAACAGAACATCGTGATACCGACACCGCCCAGGCTAAAAGCAAAATGTGCCGCTTACGCCACTTCGGTTATCGTATCACGTTGTTCACCCCAAGTCATTCCAAACCGATGGTCAATTTCTTGATGAGATACTAGCCGAATACTTAACTTATTTTAGCATCTTTTGGGGAACGACGCTCCCTAAATGAGGATACACCCTAAAAATCCGAGGATCACGGCAACCTCTCAAATATTCAATCATTTTTCAAAAACCAAAGTCGACGACGGTGATGGTGACGCACGCATTTTCCAAAGAATTACGCATAAACTTCATAAAATGTAAGCAGGGACCACATCTGAGCGCGGTTTTTGCTTTGCTATCAGTGCTGAGCAATTAGGCCAAGGAAGAAGAATATCATACCCTCCTGGACTAGACCCTTGGGACAGAGATTAGAGTGACTCCAACTTCAGGCAGACCCTGCCAGTGCATCGGATTCAAGGGCGGAAATGGACCTGCTAATCGGAAACCTCAACCCAAACGGAGACAATCCAAACCCAAACCTAATCCCAAACCTCAACCTTAACGGAGGCAATCCAAATCCTAACGAAGGCAATCCAAGCCCAAATCCAAATCTACATCCCAATCCTAACCCAAACCCGGAACCGAACCAGGAAATCCCGAATGGAGAAATGAGGCAGATCACGCAAGTTATTCAGCGTCTGGGCGAGCGTACCGACAATCAAATCGCCCAACTCATGACGATGATAACCGGGGTTGCCCGACGGCTTCCAAACCCAAATCCAAACCCTAATCCGAATCCGAACCCGAACCCGAACCTAATCCCAATCCCAAATCCAAACCCTAATCTAAACCTGAATCCCAACCCGGAGCAATCGATCCTCGAAGTGGAAGCCCCGCAGAACACCGAGATGGCAGCAGTCTTGGCAAAGATCACCCAGTTAGAACAGTCTGTTGCGAGAAACGAGAAGATTGCCTCGACAGGTTTTGACATCAACAAGCTTTGCCTTTTTCCCAACGCAAAGCTCCCGGAGAAGTTCAGACCAATCGACTTTGCTAAATTCGACGGGACTGGGGATCCGAAAGCGCATTTGACTGGGTACATCGGAGCACTGTCTATGTGGGGAGTAGAAAAGGATGCCATGGCCCAAATGTTCTCCCAGACCTTGGTGGGACATGCTCTTTACTGGTTCACTTCGTTGGATGAAAGGAAGAAGCGCTCGTGGGAAGACATATGTGCGGCTTTCGTGGCGCAATATGATTACAACATCCAACTGGAGGTTACCACTCGGGAACTCGAATCTACAAAGATGGAAGCCAAGGAAGCCTTCGCAGATTTTGTGAAAAGATGGAGATCTAAGGCAGCACAGATGAAGGATAGGCCAACCGATAGAGATCAAATCCGGATGATTGTTCGGAATCTTCAGCCCAACCTTGCAAGGCATATGGTGATGGCTCAGGCCTGCTCTGATTTTAAAACATTCTTCGATACAGGCTTGGCCGTCGAAGAAGCAGTTCAACTGGGAATCCTCGACAAACCTGAACTTCCTCCCAAAGCCAAGAAGGTCTACTCCGGTAACAGCAGCACCCTGTTCGGAAACTCCAATTACACCCAACTCCCAAACACCTCCTCAAACACGACCCAAGCCGAACCCGTCAACCAGATTGTAACCCAAACCAATCAGCCTCGATCCCAACCCCGTGTGTTCGCCCAATTTTCAGCACCTCTCTCCGCGGTGTTTGAAAAGTTGGTCGAAAGTGATCTCCTTAAACCACTTGCTCCCACCCCACTGCCACAAAAACTCTCTGCCTCTCACAACCCTATCGCCTTCTGCGCCTATCACCAAAATCCTGGCCTCCTAACCGATAACTGCTTCCGCCTTCGCCATGCCATTCAAGACCTCATAGACAATAAGACCATTCCTATGCCTCACCAAAAACCTAATACCGTCTCCAACCCACTCCCGAAACATTCAAACGCCCGCACAAACCACATTTCCCTGAGCCACCCCTTCAACCCAAGCCTTCACATCATCCCTGTCACTGAGCCCAAGCCAATTGTCGAGATTCCGACCGAGGATGCTATCTGTGCGCTTGAAACGGTGGAATGGGATTTTCAAAGAAGGTGGGAGGACCTAGCGAATGATTTCCTGACAGTGGAACAACGAGCCATTGTCAGCGGAGTATGGCCTGTGTCAGTTAATGCTCAGCAAGTCAAAGAATTGGAACATGGTGAGTGGAGACAAGCCTGGGATGAGATGATGACAGATCCATTCGATGGATATTCCCTGTTTGCTCTATTCTCAGAGCCTGAACCAGTCGAGGAGTTTGACGAATGGGACCCAGAACCCGGTGGGTGGCTCTGGCAAGACGATTCAGACCCTCTTGATGAAACATCTTTGGTGTGCTTGTTCTGGGAGCAGGAAGAGGAACAGGGCCCTGATCTGATGAACCCCCGCTTATTCTCCGGGCTTTCCGCTTCAACCATAATCAATATTGATAGGGATTCTGACGCCCTCGCCCGTACATTGGATCATGTCTTCTGTCCGCAGGAGTACATTATTAATGACTTCATCCCACAACCAATTGTTGAGATCCCTGACGAATCCCATATCTGTGTGCTGGATCCTGAAAACCTTTGGGGTAAGGCTGAAATGGTGAACGTATGGGTCGATGGTGAAGAACTTACTGTCAACAAGGCTATGTTGGACGAAGGCTCTCTACAGGTCAACAACAGCAGCAACGTCGACTTCTGGAACTCTCTTGAAGAAGAAAACATATGGAATGCCCTGGAGATGGAACTTTTGAATGACACCCTGGAGAAGACAAAGCTCGATAAGGGAAAACGCAAGGCCAATACCGATCTCTCCGATTTCTGGGGGGGTCTTCGATGGGAATCCGCCCCCATGGCAGTCAGTAATCTCACCAGAAGCGGTAGGGTATACCAGCCCGCCAACCTCTAGCAAGGAAGCTCATCCCGAGCAGCTCCCCCTCAACAGAGTAACCCTCGCATCCCCGAGAATCCCGCCAACTCCACCCCTATCTCGCCAGCTCTACAAAATAACTCCTCAAACTCCGATAACCTGCCACATCAACTTGATCGGCCCACCCACCTTAATCCATTTGTCAGCTCAAACCCAAATGCCTCTCAATACCAAAACTTAAATTCCAACAATGACCCCATCATCCAGCAACTTCATGAAACCCCTGCCTGCATGTCCATGTGGGGAGTGTTGGCAGCTTCCCGCGTGCATCGCCGAAGGCTTGTCAACTCTCTCTCCAGGCTTGAGGTCCCTTCCGACATAGCCCCAAAAGCCCTCATCGCCCTTATAACCCCGAATTTTACCCAACACACTTTGTCCTTCACCGAGAAAGACCTTCTGCCTGAAGGAACTGATCACAATAAGCCTCTCCACGTGACCATGAAATGCCTGGGAAAGTGGGTCCCCGCGATAGTCATAGACAATGGTTCGGCCATCAACGTGTGCCCTCTCCGCACCGCTTACTGCCTGGGCCTCAAAAACAAGGACTTTGCGCCATCAACTCTGGGCGTCCGTGCTTATGATAACATGCGGCGTGATGTCCTGGGAACAATCAACCTGGAATTGGCAACTGCGAAGTTCAAGACCACCGTGGAATTCTGTGTACTAGACATACCTGCTTCCTTCAACCTCTTGCTGGGGAGGCCATGGCTGCACCGTTCCGACGTTATGGGGGTACCCTCTACGCTACATCAGAATCTCATCCTAGGATTGGATTCTGGGACTCTTATTATCCACGGGGACTCCGGTATTCGTCCACACTCCGAAGATAATTCCCCGCTGTTGGAAATCATGCACGGAGAAGAAGACGTGGCCTTGGGAGGGTTTGCTGTCATGACCTCAAAAGTTTGCACCATTCGGGCTGAAGATGGTTTCTTGGTGAGTTCCGCAGCATTGGAAATCATGAAGCGAATGAATTACCTGCCGGGCATGGGCTTGGGGCTCTATGAGCAAGGAGTCTCCGAGTTCCCTCATTTCCTCGGGAGTAATGAATGCTTCGGTCTGGGTTACGAGTTCGAGAAGAGTGATCCAGAGAAAAGGTGGCGCAACCGCGCCCGAGCTCATGCAGTCGGAAAGAATCAGAAGAAAGAGGAAGCACCATATCGAGGAGAACCCGAGCCTTTCGTTGATCTTGAAACAAAAGTGAAACACCCTGAATTTGAAATCTTCGCCAATGACACTTGGGAGGATGAGGAAGAGGTAACTAAGATGGAAGAATTGTCCGAAGCACTGGATTGGCTTGAAGCCTTTGGTTTGGGTAGTCTCCAGTCTCTGTTCAAAGGTGAGAAACCGGAGGGTATGATAGAAGACGCGGCTGTGCTCATGTTGGGAGGAGAAGACGAATTGGAAGACCCTCCTAAGCTCATTGTGGACGCTGTGGGCGCTTATGAAAACTGCACTTTCATTCCTTTTGTAACGCGCACTCACGACACTAGCACCGAGTCCGAGTCTGAGTCTGATACTGACGTTTCGTCTAGTAGTGAGTCGGAGTTTGTGCCTATCGGCCCTCCTCGTCGTAGCTTTCACTTCGAGTTTGAGTCAACTGCTGTATTCCCTCCCTCCGAGGAGCCTATCAATGAAATGAACGACGCCTTTGCTTACTTGCCGGATTTTGAAATAAATTGTTTGGATCCTGACGATGAAGGAATAGATTTCGATGGGGACATCCCCAAGGAAATCCGTTCCCTCATCGAGCGTGAAAATGAAAGGCATGCTCAGCCTCTAAAAGAAGAAATAATCTCGATAACTTGGGTGATGAGGAGAACCCTCGATTGGTTCAGGTCGGTTCCGGGCTGTCTCCAGATGAGCTTCAAGAACTCGCCGATTCACTAAAAGAATTTAAAGAAGTCTTTGCTTGGTCCCATGCAGACATGCTCGGAATCGACCCAGAAATTGTCGAGCACAGGATCCCCCTCTATCCCGATGCAAAACCCGTTAAACAAAAGCTGAGAAGAATGCGGCCCGATTGGGTGTTAAAAATAAAAGAGGAACTAACGAAACAGATCGACGCTGGTTTTCTAATCGTAACTGAATACCCCACTTGGGTTGCAAACATTGTGCCTGTCCCCAAAAAGGATGGAAGAATCAGAGTGTGCGTCGATTTTAGAGATCTGAACAAAGCAAGCCCCAAAGATGATTTTCCATTGCCGCATATAGACATACTCGTTGATAACACTGCAGGGCATGCTTTACTATCCTTCATGGATGGTTTCTCGGGGTACAATCAGATTCTCTTGGCTCCAGAAGATAGGGAAAAGACTACGTTCATCACCGAATGGGGAACTTATTGCTATCGGGTTATGCCGTTTGGGTTGAAAAATGCCGGTCCTACGTATCAGAGGGGTGCTATGACACTGCTGCATGATATGATCCATAAGGAAGTCGAGGTGTACGTCGATGATATGATAGTGAAGGGGAAGGAGCAGAAAGATCACCTCCCCGCGCTGAGAATGTTTCTTGAGAGAGTTCGGAAATACAAGATGCGCCTTAATCCACAGAAGTGCATATTCGGAGTCACTGCTGGGAAAATGCTCGGGTTCATGATCACAACCCGAGGGATTGAGGTAGACCCTTCTAAAATCAAAGCCGTTCTTGAGATGGAACCACCCCGATCAGAGAAGGAGGTTCGATGTTTCTTGGGAAAAATTCAACTCATCAGTCGATTCATCGCCAAGCTGACCTTGACTTGTGAACCATTATTTCGATTGCTCAAGAAGGATGTAAAGTTCGAGTGGAACGAGAAGTGTCAGAAAGCTTTCGAAGCGGTGCGAACTTATCTCCAGAACCCTCTGATCCTGATGCCGCCTACACCAGGAAAACCTTTGATCCTATACTTGTCCGTCACGCCCTCATCAATGGGGTGCATGTTGGCACAAGAAGGAGAAGATGGGGTTGAAAGGGCGATTTACTACTTGAGCAAGAAGATGGTAGGATGCGAGGAGCGATACACCTCGCTGGAAAAGACATGTTGGGCGCTTGTATGGGCCACAAAGAAGTTGAGACACTAAATGCTCGCTTACTCGGTGATACTGATCTCTCGGATGGATCCTCTCAAGTATCTATTCGAGAAGCCAGCACTTACCGGTAAGCTAGCACGTTGGTTGCTCTTGTTGGCAGAATTCGAAATCAAGTACATCACTCGCAAGTCAGTGAAAGGAAGAGCGGTGGCAGAGTTTTTGGCAGATCGTCCGATTGATGGCCCAGAGCACACAGAATTTCAATTTTCGGATGAAGATGTGATGTCAACGGTCAATGAAACGTGGGTGTTGTACTTCGATGGAGCCGCAAATCAGAAAGGATTCGGGATTGGCACACTGCTGGTCTCGCCTGAGGGGTCGCATATTCCCCTCGCATTCAAGTTGAACTTCGAAGTTACGAACAACGAAGCTGAGTACGAAGCATGTATTGTGGGGATGGAAGCCGCATTGGAGATTGGTGTCAAGGTGCTAGAAGTCGTCGGAGATTCCAACCTGGTTGTATCGCAAGCAAATGGAGAATGGAAGGTTAGAGACGAGAAAATGAAGCCGTATCATCAGCAACTCGATGAACTTCTCCCGAATTTTCAAAAGGTAACCTTCACGCATGTACCGAGGATGAAGAACCGCTTCGCAGATGCCCTGGCCATTTTAGCATCCATGCTGGAACTTTCAATTGGGGTGAAGCTAAGGCCTGTCATGATTGAGCAGAGGGGAAAACATGTGTACGACTATGTCATGAACATCGACGAACCGGACGATGGACTCCCATGGTTCTACGATATCCGGAATTTCGTCGAGAAAGGGAAGTTCCCTATGGATTCAACTAAGAAGGATCGAATCGCACTGCAACGACTCGCATCTCAATACATCATCTGTGGAGGACAATTATACCGGCGATCTCCTTGCGGAGTTCACAAGCTGTGTGTTCACGGGGACGACATCAAAGCAGTAATGGAGGAAGTTCACGAAGGGGTTTGTGGACCTCATATGAATGGGATGATGCTGGCTAAGAAGGTGTTAAGCCTAGGCTACTATTGGTCTACCATGGAGACAGATTGCATCGAGTACGTACGCCGGTGCCACAAGTGCCAGACTCATGCCAACTTTATCCATGTTCCGCCCTCGGAGTTACACTCGATGGCAACGCCATGGCCATTCTCCGCTTGGGGCATTGATGTCATTGGAAAAATCACGCCTGCAGCTTCTAATGGTCACAGGTTCATCTTGGTGGCAGTCGATTACTTCACTAAGTGGGTCGAAGCAGCTTCATACAAAACTTTGACGACGGTTCAAGTGGCTCACTTCATCAGGCAAAACATCGTTTATCGGTATGGGGTCCCTCAAGCATCCGTATCTGATAACGGTGTTCATTTCAAGGGAAAAGTTCTGGAACTCTTTGAGGAATTCAAGATCCAAGTACATCATTCAACCACTTATCGCCCACAAACGAACGGGGCAGTCGAAGCAGCAAACAAGATTATTAAGACGATTCTGGAATGGACTACTCAGTCAGCAAGAAATTGGCACGAACAGCTACCACTAGCTTTGTGGGGATACCGGACGTCTATCCGCACACCGACAGGGGTAACACCCTACTCTTTGGTGTACGGTATGGAAGCCGTTCTCCCTATCGAGCTAGAAGTGCCATCTTTAAGGGTCATGGCAGAATGCGGAGTGGACGAAGCTGAATGGATCAGCGGAAGGTTCGAGGAACTCATGCTATTTGATGAAAGAAGGCTGCGCGTGCTATACCACATTCAGGGCTATCAGCGAAGAATCGCCCGGGCATTCAACAAAAAGGTGAAGTCAAGGGACCTACAAGAAGGGGACATGGTAGTCAAGGAAATCCGTGCGCCAATTTTCGACTTACGAGGGAAGTTTTGACCTAAATGGGCAGGGCCCTACATCATCAAGACCATCCTCTCTGGAGGAGCAGCTTCAATCGTCGACCTTGATGGCAACGAATTTGCGAATCTTGTCAATTTGGATCAACTCAAACGTTATTATCCCTGAGAGAGCTCGCTGGGCCGAAAACCGCAAGGGCGGGCGGTTCCAGGCAAAAGTTAGAGCAAGCCTGCTAGGTTGAAAACCCGAGAGGGCGGCCTAGGCAAAAGTTAAGGCAAATAATCAAAGAAAAGCTCGCTAGACCGAAAACCCGAAAGGGCGGTACTAGGCAAAATTTAGAGCGCAAAAGGAGAGTGTCAATACCCGAGTGAACCCGTAGCCTGAACTACGTACGGGCCTGACTCTCTTTTATGAGGGATACGTAGGCAATCTCGTCCCGAGATTCGGTCCTAATTCCTAAATATCAAAATCCGATCCCAAATCAAGTCCAAAACGACAAACCCAAAACGCTTTTCAGAGCCGCATGTGATCAAATGAACCAAAAGGGGGAAACCCTTAATCAGTCGATTTTATTCAGATTACTTCTTTATTATAAGCTGAGCATGAAAATGAAAAAGCACAAAATCAAAGCACACTTTTTATTTCAAAGTCTGGCAAAGTAAGCAGTCAACCCATCCTTGCTTTCACATCCCTCCTTAGCCATTTGCGGTACCTTCCGGTCGAAGCAATAGAAAACAGTGGGTCACTTGGCTCGGTCCTATGAGTCCCCCACGACCGAGTGTAACTCCGAAGGCCCGGAATGTTGAAGGGAGGGAGACGAAGCATTTCAGAACCCGACTGCGGCACCTCCTGGCTAAGTCCGAGCTGACGGAGAACACGAAAGGGTGGGTAGAAGGAGAAGCCTGTCAAGCCAGCCACAAACACATGTGTCGAGCCCATGTTGCCAATAGTCATAACAGGAAGCCTCAGCCAATGGCACCGCCAAGCAATGTCATCTTCCTCTGCAGAAGCAAGGAAATCAGCCCAATCATCTTCAGTCCCATACATCACTTGAAAGGGACGGTTCCATCCACTTGCGCGATACCACCAATCATTGACTGGGGATGTCAACAGACTCACTTTGTCGCAAAGCCACATCTGTCAAAAGAGAGAAAACAAGTGAGGGACCAGATAAAGCCTGAACCGAGTGTCGAGGTAAAATGAATGAGGGAAATAGAAAAAGGGGAGTTGAGTGAGGTCCCTCACCTGCAACAACAGCGGGCTACCACCAAAAACCCTTGTGCAACCAGCATGGATAGCATCTAACCCCATCAAGGTTTCAGCAAGAACCAATGGCGCAACATCCTTACGAGCCTCAATCTGAGCAGCAACTCCCACCAGTAAGGAATTGGGCTTACCAACGGACGAAACCAACAAGAAGGCCACCAGGAGGCAAATGCAACAAGCCATCATCCTGCGACCTTGGTGCTCAAAATCTGTCAAGTCCCCAGGTGGGCTGAACCTCTCGTACAACTGCACGATGTTAATGGCATTACCCCGAGTAAGAAACTCAGCGGCGTTACCACTAACACCCAGCTTTGCCTTCAGAATATTCTTCACGCTCTCCTTGATCATAGGAACAACCGGCTCAGTAGAGTCATGGCTTCCGAGATAAGCATGAAACTCCTCGACGGTGGGGCACAGTTCTTGAGAATCGAAGCGAAAGACATGCACCTCCGGATCCCAGAAGCGTGCCGTTGCGTGCAGCAAGACGGGATGAATTGCAACCTCTCGAAGATATCTTAGGGCATGAAGCCGATGCCCTCGGAAGTTCAGCCAGTCAATGCCTTCAAGACTATCCAACCAAGGGCGAAGTAAGGCTTGGTTTAGCATGGTGATGGAAAGAATGGATTTTTGAAGGGAAATGATGAAATGAAGTGTGAATGGCTTACCAAAGGAGAGCTTGGTATTTATAGAAGCTTAAAGTGGGCAACACCACTTCCCCACCAGCCTTGAAACTCACCAAGTTTATCATTTTCAAAATCTTTTCAAAATTCAAACTTTGGAAACTTGGAAAATATTGGAAAAACCACAAGTCAAGCTTTGGGAAACCATTCTGTTCTGGGGGAGTAGCTAGTACGAAGCCATTCAAGTACATTGAAAACGTGCGAACAGATGAAAACAACAAAGGACAGCCAACAAGTGGCATTGGGAAACAGCAGGGGGCAGTCCATGACAGAAGTCCCGAGCGCTCGGGAGTGGGGTCCCAAACGCTCGAGACTACTCTCGAGCGCTCTAGAGTTCTGCTGTTTTTCAGCAGATTCTAATTCCCCCATTTTGGCTTCCATACAACATTGAAAGTTTGACAATTCCCAGCAGTTGTCTAAAGGGGTACAGCAGTTCTATCCATATTGTTTGTCGAGTATTCAAGTGTGTTACGTGAAAAGTCATAAGTTTTCCAAAGTTTTCACTCCTTGAGCATGTCGGGGTCCGCATTTAGGGCATTTGGTCGAATCAAGCGACGCGCTCGAGCAGTGACAGGTCTCGATGACCGTTTGACGCGCCCCAAAGGCGTGTCAGCACCCTTAGTTCAAGCTTTCATCATTCGGTCTTACCAAAATCATCATTTTTAATACGAGCGTCGAATGTCAAAAACACTTTGGGTGATTCTCCCCGTCCCCTCGAGTCACAACACTCATTGTCAACCGCACAGCGCACCCCGTTACGATCAAAGGCCCTTAAATCTAAAATTCATTGTCGATCGCTCGAAAGTTTGTCATTTGGTGTCGATGTCGAGTTTTATTCCTCACTTTGAGAGTATCGGTCAAAATTCGCGTACTCTTTACATTCTTTCAAAGCTAGATGAACGTATTTCATAAAATACAATTCTGTAATAGCAATGCGAACGAATAAAAGAATAAAGTGCGAATTCTCATAAATGAACATGATGTTTACAATGAGCGAAGAAGGAGGTACAAAAACTGGGGCAAACACACGCACAAATCCTGACTACCGGGGCACGCAGGCCCGAAATCTACTACTACAATGGCACGCAGGCCTATGTGCAAGGTAAAACTGGCAAAGCAAAACCTGAGGCTCAGACCCGTCGAATTCTCTTCTGTTGTGGTCCCGCGGATTCAGAACTTTCGGGACCGTCGTCATCAGAAGGGCCAGAAGCAGTACTCGAGTCCGACGTCCCTAAGACACGTGACTCAGAGGACTCCCCCATCCCCTCCTCTGTCTCCTTCTCCGACTCCTCCGGCTCCACGCGAGCTGGTCTTCGCTGAGACGCCCCTCGGGGCAAAACCTCAAACCATCCCGCACCCGCAGCAGGCCGTGGTGCGCGCCCTGCACCCCGACCTCGTGCGCTGGCAGGAACGGGAGGGCTCGTGGTACTCCGCGGGCGCGTCCTAGCTGAACGTCGTGGCTGCACCTGCATATCACAAACATTTTCTCATTTTATGCATATTCGAACATAATTTTGCTCAAATCAAAAGGTGGGATATGTGTGCTTGTCGTACCTAGGCGGCAGCAAGAGAAGCGGTCACAGGGGCGGGTCTCGTCTGAAGAACTCTCCCCTTGGCGCAGTCCTTCAAGAGGTGGCGCATCCCCACCATCAGCATCACGGCCTGCTCAGCCCACTCTCGCGGCACCTGCAGAATGATCCAAGATTCAGAATATACAAGCAGGGGGTGATCAATATACAAAGCAAACGGAAATATCATTTATACCTGAGCGGGAAACCGCATCGGCAGCTGTGGGAGACGTGGCACGTCAATCACCTCCCGTGCGCCTGACGAGCTCGTCACGCCTATAGTCCACTTCAGCGTCGGCAACTCCGGTGGTGCTGAAGTCTCACCGGTCTTTGGGACCCTCGTACTCCCCTCTCCCCTACCTCCAACGCCTGCACCTTGCCCACCAGCGGAGGCTCTAGCACCTCGTCCTCGACCCCGTGCAGAGCGCCCACCACGGCTTGGCGCTTCGCCCTCGTCCCTCCAAGCTCCCACTCCGGCTACCCGTCTCTCGAACTCCTCCTCCACCCCCAGGCTCCTCGCCAAGTACCGATCCGTATAAGCAGCATAGTCCAAGGAGCGTCGCAGGTGCCTCTCCAGATCCGTGTCCGGCACGGTGAACAGCTCAAGCTCAGCACGAGTGTAGGACTCAGTCCTCTGCACGTGCGGAGGAAGCAACCCGAGAACCACGAACACTGGAAGACCAAGTGACTGTCGAGTCACTCGATCCCCCAGGTACCACTGCCAGCCCAGAGGGCACTCCAGCAGGACCCTGCTCTGCGTCACCTCCCGACTCCTCGGAAGGAAGTCAGCCTCCATCCTTGCCCACCGGTCCCAATGAACCTGCAATTCAAATTTTGGGATCCATTCATAAGTCTACTCTATGAAAAGTTTGATGGAAGAAAAGCAAGTGATGTCGATCGTACCACAACCCCTGTCAGGTTATCCAGCCAGCGCCGGAAAGTCATCACCTCCCCTCGTCGCTCCTTCGCCCTCCGGTACGCCTTACCCCAGGCTAAGCCGCGTGGAATAAGGTTCGGGTCCGTACAAGTATTCTCGGGCAGGAACATCCCAAGAACCTTGTAAGCCCAAAGCTGCAAATTTCATAATTTAGGTCGAATCAATCTCAAATGCATAATTCAAGTCAAAAAGTAGTCGAAAGCGATTCAAAAGCAATAATTCAAAATCATACCTCGAACGCTCGCCAATACCCTCCAACTGTGTCTCCGACTCCGCGAGAAGCAGCTCTAAGGAGACAGTAGAGTGTGCACAGAGCAGCACCTCCCCAGTCGAAGCGTCCCGCCTGTCCTAAGTCAACCAAGCCCGCTAGATAGCATAGGTGCACCCGACTACGCCTGTTCGGGAACAGAGAAGCCCCGAACAAGTATAGCAAGTATGCCCGGGCCATCTGGGCCGCCTCCTCGTCGGTCGCAGGCTCGTGGTCCCAGTACTCCATGAACTGCCCGTAAGCTACCATCCCTCCGCTGTGGCGTGGCACGCGGCCGAGGAACCACCTCAGAGCCGCGTCGTCCAGCACCAGGCTCGAGTCGCAGGGGATCGGGTCTCCGCCAACCCTGAGCCCTGTGATCGCCGCGAAGTCGAGGGGCGTCACCGTCATCTCCCCGAACTAGAAGTAGAAGGTGTTGGTGGTGTCCCACCACCTCTCCGCCAGCGCTGTAAGCACAGCCCGATCCACCCTCACGACCGTCAGCAGCTGTACGAAGGGTCCGAACCCTGCTGCCTCCACCAGTGCTCGCACCCTCTCAGGCAAGGCCCTGAAGTGCGCCAGTGAGTTGGCTGAGCCCCCGTGGCCGTACACGTCCGTCGTGCGTTGTTTCAACAAAGCAAGAAATAGCATTAGATCTCAAAGCAGGAAATAAAATTCGAAGTAAATTGCGAAATTCGAGAAAAGATAATGATCAGAAGCTCACCGTAGTCCACCCAGAGGAGATGTGTGAAGCTTGATCCCGGAGGAGCATCTCCTCAGGATAGTCGGCGCGGCCGGGGACGTAAGCCGTCATCCCCACAGGCTCAAAGAAGTGCAGTCGTGGAGCATAAGTAGCCGGAGTGAACTCGGGCTGCTCCCTCGCCAGGTAGGCTCGTCGCTCCTCCAGGTAGGCTTTCGCCTCATCTACCGCGGTAACCCGCACCTCAGCAGCCGCTTCGGCATCCACCTATCCCCTCCCAATTCCTCCGCCTCCGGTACAACCGCCTCCTGGGCATCCGAGCCCGTTCTGCTCAGCAGAGCCCCCAAGAGCGACGCCGAAGCCCGGTCCTTAGGCGTGCTAGCGTCCCTCAGCACCGCGGCGACCACGGGGTCAAGACCGAGCGCGTCCAAGACACCCCGAGGCTCCACGCCCTCTAAGAAGTCCCCGTCCACGAAGGGAACAGGGCGTGAGGACCCAATCCCTCTATCCCCACTCCTCGGCTCCAACGCCGTCGCCGTCTTCAGCATCGGTGTCTCACTGAACTGCCCAACGATAGCCTCCTCGCCCCCAAGGTCAGCTGGTCCCCCGTCACTCGCCCGCTCGGCAGCCACAAGCAACTCCTCCACGGGTAGGGGTGAGAGGCCTGTCCGAACCTCCGTCCCCGCTACCGGAACCCCCTGCTACTGCCACCTCTGCACCACCACCGACGATGGCCGCCGCTCCCTGGTCACCAGCGGCCGCCCCCACCGGGGCACCGACTGTAGCATCCCCGCCGCTGGGCTCCGCACCTGGACCGCCACCTTCCCCCTCGGCTGCCACCACTGTGGCACCAACCCCGATCTCCTGACCGGCAACCTCCGTCCCTTCGCCGCCGCCGACCACCATGTCTTCGTTCCCCCTCGCCATTGCAGGATCAAGAGAGAGAGAGAGTCGAGAGTGAGAGGGCTGAGAGAGTCGAGAGAGTGAGAGGGCTGAGAGAGTCGAGAGAGTGAGAGAGCTGAGAGAGCGAGAGGTTTGAGAGAGGATCGAGAGTGAGAGAGTGAGAGCAGTCGAGAAGGTAAGAGCGGCCGTCGGTCTGGTTCTCGAGCGCTCGAGAACCAGAGTTTTAACCCCCAAATCAAAGAAGAAGATGAAAGGTCGGTGGTCCCCAGCGACGGTCCCGAGCGCTCGAGACCATTCCCAAGCGCTCGAGAGTGAGTCACCAGTGCTTGACTCTTTTGTTACTCTTCGCGAGCTCATGCATTTCACCTTGATTAATGATCATTGTCATTCAAGAATTTTTACAAAATCAATCTCAGTCCTGTTTAAGTCCGAGTCGAGACAAAGCAATCGATGGCGGATTTTGTTTTGTGATCCATTCTGGATCATCCTCGTTTGCCCCAAAATATTCTGCTTAGAGGTCGATAAAAATTTTTAAATTCTGCAATTGTCGAAGTACTCGTAAGAAGTTTTACCCAGCACGTGATACTTCTTTCATCATTTTGTCCACCGAACAGAGTAACGGATGGGCCCCGGTTCTTGTCTCTATCACTGTCGAAGCATTTGTCGATCTCTTTCCAATGCATGCATCACGCGTGTTTGCATTTGCCCCAAAGAACTACGCTGGTCTGATCCCTACAAACGGGGTACGTAGGCAGTCTGAAAAGACACGACCTCATGCATTGAGTGCTTGTATGCTTTTTATTTGCATTTAATTCGTAAATTGAGGATTTGATTTGGCTCGAATTGGGTTGTCTCGATCTTTGGGCGACACTCGCATCCAAACATGATGCCAAGCGCCGTCCAAAGAGGGGCAACTGTAGACACCCCAATTTGGACTTGTCGAATTTCCTTAATTTGTGGCCCTGAGGCTCCCCGATGATGAATATGGATCAAAACAAGCCATGTACCAATTGAGACCTTGCTCCTTAAAGGATTTAAAAAGGAAATGGTCAAAATCATTCCTAAGCGCTTGGAAGCAGTCCCAAGCGCTCCAAACTATTTTCCAAAAACCACTGGCACTGGCTCACTCTCGAGCGCTCGAGAATACAGTCCCAAGCGCTCAACACCACTCCCGAGCGCTCGAGATCTCTCCCAGTGCCCAATGGGTGAAAAAGATCCCCACTATCCATGCAAGCCATCATTGCATTCCCTTTGAACCGGCTAAGGTGAGTCAACACTCAACCTCAGTCAGAGAGGATATCAGCTGAAGATTTCTTTCTTTAAAAAAAGGGGTTTATTTCAAAATCATTTCATTTTTTTAAAACCATGGGTTATATGCTCTATATATATACCTATTTTTTTCTGCTGAAAGGGAGGCACACGAAAGTTCTCTCTCTCTAAACCCCTCCTCTTTTCTCTCTCTTGTTCAAGGGAAAAAGCTTTCAAACTCAAACTTCTTTCCCAACTTCAAAGGTTTTTTTTTTTTCAGAATCATCAAGGAAAAGGGCAAGAAATCCAGAACACTCTTAGCTTCTGATCTATTTTCTTTTTCACTCTACATTCACCTTTCACAACCATCCAAGGAGCAAAGTGTCAAGCAAAGGTAGAAATATTTCTATCCTTGGTTCAAATCAAGAGGCTGTTCTCCCTTCTGAGGGGGGTCTCTTAGCCTGTCCCAGCCCTTAATGCTGGGTGCATGGTTGGGAGACCTTAGTGAAAAAGCAAGAGCAAAGAGTCCACGAATAATGTTTTCCCAAAACCCCTACTGGAACACTCTCGAGCGCTCGAGAGTTCTCCAGAGCGCTTGGGACTGTTTCCAGTCCCATGCATGGCATTTTGGTAAGCAGCAGGCTGGGGGTGAAGTGCACTTTTAAATAAAATGGTTTTACTCTGGCATGAAGACACAGAAGATCATTTTTTTCTTCTAAAACAGAAATGTTTCTTATGAATCTCAAGTAAGAACAAAGTTTTCCTAAGTTAAAAATAAGATCTTCTCTTGTTAAAAATTTAGATAAGGGTGTTTGCATGATGTAGTGGTACCATTTTCTATTTGAGAGTAAGTTGGCACGCAGCTTACTCCCAAGCGCTCAAAGATATTCCCAAGCGCTCGGGAGTGCATGCATGCCATTGCATTTCACTTTCCAAGTTTTCTGTGCTTTCTGAGCTTCTGCATGCATGGATATGTAATTTGCTCTTTTAAAATTGTAGATCTGTTCGTGCAATGGCAAGGATACATGATTTGAAAATTTGAGGTCCTATCTCAGTCTTTCAAGTCCTCTGCTGAGCCAGTGGTCTGCTTAATAGCATTTCATTTTGCAGTCTTTACATTATGTTTTGTCAGTACTAACAGAATGTGCAGGTGGGGTTCAGACACTCTCAAGCACTCGAGAGTGATCTCGAGCGCTCGAGAGTGAAGCCAGTGAGCAGTGTTTCATGTCCTGTTACCTTGCTATCTTTCATCACATAACTCCCCGCCCCCGTATACATGTGCACAAGCATACACTGTTATTTGGCATCCTATTTCTGGCTAACAAACTCTGCAGGATTTGGTCAGTAGAACTCCCGAGTACTCTCAAGCGCTCGAGAGTACTCTCAAGCGCTCGAGAGTGAAGCCAGTAGCAGTTTATACAGCTTTGCCATCATGCATGTGTCCATCATCATTTCATCACTCCTTGTACACAAGCACCAGCATACACCTCCTATTTGCCATACTTGTGGATACTTGCTACGTGTTTAACGAAACAAAATCCATTTGTAAAATCCCACAAACGTTTAGTAGAGACCGACATCGCGCCGGGCGAGGGGGGTGCCGTAAAACCCTTCCCCTCTCGTAACATGGCTTCCGAATCCTCGAATGATCTCTGGTTTTCAATTCAAATCGATCAATTTTCAAATCGAAAACGGTTTCTCGGGTGGCGAACCACAAATCCGGGTGGCGACTCTTCAAAATTTTTCAAATCGATCAGCCGGAGCGGTATGTGTTTTTCGGGCTGCCCCGGTGATCCAAGGCGCACCTTCAGGGATATGTGGGATCCTTACCATGCGAGGGATTGAAAAGGAAGCCATGGCACAGCTATTCCATGAGTCTCTATCCAGCCGGCCTTGCAATGGTTCCTCACCCTCGAGCCATCTAAGAAAAGGACTTGGGAAGATATTAGGATGGCCTTCGTAGCTCAATATGATTTCGATGTTGATCTAAAAATGACCACGAGAGAGCTGGAGAGTACTAAGATGGGCGAGAAAGAAAGCTTTACCGATTTTTTGAAATGTTGGAGAGCCAAGGCTGCTCAAATGCAAAATAAGCCGAATCTTAAGGAACAGATACGAATCATAACAAAGAACCTGCCAAGTTCCTTTGCCCCCTACATGGTTCTTTCCCAGGCCGCTCCAAATTTTGAGACTTTTTATGACTCTGGATTGGCTGTGGAAGAAGCTTTACGGGATGGTACTTTGGAAAAGAAGGAAACGGGATCGAAGTCCAAAAGAGCGTACTCTGGTAACAGCAATGTCCTCTTCGGAAATACCAATCAGGCTAGAACTTCTTCAGCCAAGCCTGTAGAAGTTAACCAGATCTTCGAAAAACCAAAATCCGAGAATCGAGCATTTACCTAATTCAGCACCCCCAGATCTACTTTACTCAAGAAACTCGCAGAAGCCAGGGTACTGAAACCTCTCCCGCAACCACAAACTATTCCACCAAACCTAAACCAAAGTGTTTATTGTGAATTTCATCAGATGCCTGGCCATACCACCGACAACTGCATTCGCCTTCGTCATGAGATCCAAAACCTCATCGACAATAAGGTGATTGAAACCCCTCCTTCAGATAAACCAAATACTGTCTCGAACCCCTTACCACAACATAATACCCCTTTTCGTATCAACCAAATCACCTTAGCCCTGGATAAAACTACCCAAGATTTTGACCCAACCCTTTTCATTACCCCCGATACCGAGCCTAAGCTGGCTGTGAAAATTCCCGAAGAAATTGCTCTTTGTTTCTTGGGGGAATGGGAAAACACATGAGGCAATCTCATTTATGATTGGGAGGAATTCGAAGCAACCAATTTCCAGAGGGATGTTGAACCACCATTCGGGCTTGCATGGGAAGTTGATTGGTGAAATGTTTATGCTGACCCTCTCGATGGGTTTTTTCTATACATGATGTTTGAAAGGCAAAACAACGACTACCAGATCCCTCAAGAAGTTTCGGAGTGAGAATGGGACCCAACCCCGACTGAGTATCAACTTTTAACCAAGGATGACCCGCTGGACATGTTTTCTCTACCTGTAATGTTCACTGAAGAATACCAACCTAAGATGCCAGTCTATGGTAGGCTGGAGCCTGTCCCTCTTTATTCAAGCTTTTACAATGAACCGTCAAAACCTGAGGAGGAGGTGGCTAGTAGTGAGTTTAACCCCATGGACTACATTGTGGAAGAAACGGGATCAGAACCCTCGGTCACCTTTCCGAAAGACGTCGATGTCGCCATGATGAACTTATGGGAAGATGAACCAGGAGCCAAACCATGGGCCTGTTCCGAAGTTATCAACATAAAAGTGGGAAGTGAGGAATGGACTATGAACAGGGCAATAATGGAAGCTAAATAATGGAAACCAGAAGATCTTTGGGAAGATTTGGTTATCGCTGATTTAGCATCCAACCTTCAAGATATCTCTATCGGAACCAAGCGCGAGGCTCCGATCGACTTATGGAGTGAAGAATCAAAGTACCGCCAGATCGATCACTTGACTAGGAATGGCCGTGTCTATCAACCTCCTAATCTCCAAATTGGAGAATCCTCTAACCCCGCAGCTCCACTAGCCAAAGAGCCCTTAAACCCTTTCACTACTCCAACCAAAAACACTTTCCAACCTTTCGCCCCACCAGACAAAAAACCTTCCTATCCTGAGAAAAACCCTGAAGGGATGGTCAAGCAACAACTTGAACAGGCTCAAGCTAAAATGTCTGTTTGGGATGTGCTCGTTCATTCCACTTGACATCGAGAAGGACTCATCCAAGCCCTCTCCCACCTAGAAGTTCCCTTCGGTATAACCCCAGATGAGCTTGTGGCACTCATTAAAACCATACCCATCAAGCATGCCGTAACCTTTACTGGCTGAGATTTGCCTGCCGAGGGGATAGATCACAATAAGCCACTCCATGTCACTCTAAAATGCCATGGCAAATGGGTTGTCCCAGTGATTTTAATTGACAATAGGTCAGCCATCAATGTTCGCCCACTCCGTGTTGCTTACTGCTTACGGTACAAAATAAGGACTTCTCTCCATCAGAAGTCAAGGTCCGAGCATATGACAACACTTGTCGCGATGTGGTTGGAACCCTCATGCACCCTATGACTTTTGGATCCTATCAAACTGAGGTGGGGTTTCATGTGCTAAGTATCCCCGCTTCTTTCAACTTGTTACTGGGAAGGCCCTAGCTGCATCGACCAGACATTATGGCTGTACCCTCCACTCTTCACCAGAAAATCCGTTTAGGACTTGAGACCGGAATGCTCACCATTCACGGAGACTTTGGGATCCACGCACCTACTGAAGACAATGCCCCACTTTTGGAAATCCAGCATGGGGAAGAAGACATTGCTCTAGGAGGTTTCTCGTTGGATACTTCCAATGCTGTCTTCTCGGTCAGAATTGATGACAACTTTGTCATTAGCAATGTCGCCATAAAGATAATGAAGAAAATGTCCTACATGCAGGTCTAGGACTGAGAAAGAACCTCCAAGGGCCTACGAAGTTTGAGGCCCGCGGAACCCTCATGCGCACTATCGGCCTTGGTTATTCACCCTCAAATGGCAGTAAGACAAATAAGGGAGACAGACTGGAAGACTATTTTGTTAAAGAGAAGGCAAAGCAGGTTTATCAAGGTCAACCAGAACCATTTTGGGATAAGGAAACTAATACTCTGCTGCCGGGGTTTGAGATATTTGCAAACTATGTTTGGCCAGAAAGTGAGGAAGAATTTAAGGCTAAAAAGGCACCAAGGAAGCCAACTGATTGGATTGAGGTCTTCAACATGGAGAGTCTAGCGGTCCTGTTCAAGGAGGACGAGCCAATAGGTACAGTCATAGAAGCTGAAGTGTTGATGCTGGGACAGGAGGTCCCCGAAGACCCAACTTCGCTCATCATGGATGCCACAGGAGATTACAAGAATTGGACTTTCATACCAAGTGTAACATGCCAAGGGTCTGACGCTGAGTCCAAATTTGAGTTTGAGTCATCCAAGTCTTCGAAGTCTGATGAGTCAGAGTTGGTGCCTCTTGGCCCCACTCCTCATGGTCTGTACTTTGAATTTGAGTCTACCTGTGTGTATGGTGCCCCAGAGGCTTTCGCTAGCGATGAAATAAATGAATTTGATTCCGCTTACTTCCCTAACTTTAGAATAAATTGTGTCGACCTTGATGATGAAGAGATCGATTTTGATGGGGATGTCCCCAAAGAAATCTGATCCCTAATCGAAAGGGAAGAGGAAAGGCATGCTCAGCTTGTAAAAGAAGAAATTGTTTCAATAAATTTGAGGGACGGGGGGGGGGGAGGGGGGGGGGGGGATTCTTGAATGGTTCAGATTGGTTCCGCGTTGTCTACCGAAGAGCGTCAAACTCTCACAAGTTTGTTAAAAGAACTCGAAGATGTTTTCGCATGGTCACATGCGGATATGCCCGGAATTGATCCTGGAATCGTGGAACATCGGATTACCCTTTACCTCGATACAAAGCCCGTAAAGCAGAAACTGAGGCATATGAGACCTGATTGGGTGCTTAAGATAAAGGAAGAAGTCACTAAACAGATCAACGCAGGGCTTCTAATGGTAACTGAATACCCTCAATGGGTTGCAAACATTATACCTGTCCCTAAAAAGGATGGTAGGATTGGGGCGGTGTTGATTTCAGGGACCTTAACAATGCAAGCCCGAAAGATGACTTCCCATTACCACACATTAATGTACTGGTTGACAACACTGCTGAGCATGCCTTGCTTTCCTTCATGGATGGCTTTTCAGGGTACAACCAGATCCTAATGGCCATAGAAGATCGGGAGAAAACCACTTTTGTCACTGAATAAGGAACCTACTGCTATCGGGTGATGCCTTTTGGACTAAAGAACGCTGGATCCACCTATCAGCGAGCCGCCACGACCTTGTTGCATGACATGATCCACAAGGAAGTGGAGGTCTATGTTGATGACATGATCGTCAAGGCCAAGGAATAGGAAGGGCACTTGCTTGCACTCAGGAAGTTCTTCGAAAGAATCAGAAAATATAGGATGCGCCTTAACTCGGCCAAATGCACTTTTGGAGTCACAGCCGGAAAAATGCTCGGATTCATGATCACCACCGGGGGTATCGAGTTTGATCCGTCAAAAATCAAGGCAATTCTGGAAATGGAGCCGCCACATTTCGAAAAGGATGTGAGCAGTTTTCTCGGCAAGGTACAATTTATCAGTCGATTCATTACCAATCTAACTTCGACTTGTGAACCAATCTTTCGCCTGCTTAAGAAGGGTGTGCCATTCAAATGGGACAATAAGTGCCAGACAGCTTTCGAAGCAATCCGATATCTGCAAAATCCGCCAGTGTTGACACTCCCCATGTCAGGAAAACCTTTGATCCTATACTTGTCAGTCACTCCATCCTCTATGGGGTGTATGCTGGCGCAGGAAGGAGACGATGGGGTTGAAAGGGCTGTCTACTATCTGAGTAAAAAGATGGTGGGATGTGAAGAACGTTATACTCCGCTCGAGAAAACGTGCTGGGCACTCGTCTGGGCTTCTAAAAAGTTAAGACATTACATGTTGGCCTACCTAGTAAGGCTTATTTCTCGAATGGACCCTCTCAAGTACTTGCTTGAGAAACTAGCTCTCACCGGGAGAATGGCACAATGGTTACTAATGCTAGCAGAATTCGAATTAAGGTATGTCATTAGGAAATCCGTAAAAGGAAGAGCCATTGCTGAATTCCTGGCCGACTGCCCAATCGAAGGAGGTGAAGATGCCGAGTTTCAATTTCCCGATGAGGACATAATGACTTTAGCTGAGGATGTTTGGAAGTTATACTTCGATGGCGCTGCGAATCAGAAAAGGTTTGGAATTAGCATGTTGTTAATAGCACCCGACGGATCTCACATCCTGCTCGCCTTCAAGCTAAACTTTGAGGTCACCAACAATCAAGCGGAATATGAGGCTTGCATTGTGGGTATGGAAGCAGCAATTGAGATCGGCATAAAGAAATTGGAAGTGGTGGGAGATTCCAACTTGGTAGTATCACAGGCCAACGGAGACTGGAAAGTCAAGGAGGAAAAACTGAAGCCATACCATCAGGACCTCGAAGACCTCATCCCCATTTCAAGGTGACTTTCACTCATGTACCAAGGCTCGAAAATCGATTTGCAGATGCCTTCGCAACTTTGGCGTCCATGGTCGAAATCCCTCTCGGCATCAAGCTAAGGCCAATTATGATCGAACAAAGGGACACACCGATATACCAGCTTGTCATGGTTGTTGACGAGTCTGAAGACGGTCACCCCTGGTATTATGACATTTGGAGATTCGTGGAAAGAGGAGAATACCCCGTTGAAGCAAGCAAGAAAGACAAAATCGCCCTCCAGAGGATAGCAGCTCAATACATCATTTGCGGAGGAATCTATATCGAAGGTCGCACTGCAACATGCACAAGTTATGCATCTACGGCACAGAGGCAAGAAGGGTAATGGAGGAGATTCATGAAGGTGTGTGCAGCCCTCACATGAATGGTATAATGCTTGCCAAGAAGATTGTAACGCCCCGAATTTTGGGAACGTTAAAAGGATAATTTCATTGAAAATTAAATGGAGTCTGTCTCAATATTACATCATAATCCTAAAACAAGTACTTTTATTCAAATAAGGGAGGGAACTAGGGTTCCTATCTACTGCTCCGCCTGTTCCTCCATCTTGGCCAGCTCTTTGGTTCCAAAGGCTTCCAAGGTGTAGAGTTCACCCTGTTCATCTATAAGATCTGACACATTATACTAGCGTCGCCACCAATATAATACGTCAAGGTCACCAAAGGCAACACCGTGAGCTACAAAAGCTCAATAGGATAACCCATACTCTCTAACCCTTAAACTTACGAACAAACGATCATAAATTCAATGATTTCCACATAGTTCATACATATTTGACAAAACAATCAACAACGACACATCCACATTCATTATCCAAAATAACATTGGTGTCCATTATTTTTCGAGTTTCTCCTATGCGACTCCTCGTAGATCGTGTCACCATTTTCCACATTTCATAACCATATCAATATTTTCAAAATCGTATTTAACACACCCAACCTCGGTTCCGCCGTTCCGGTCTCCCGAGTATCCTTACAATGGTTCCGACGCACCGGGTTCCCATTGGCACACTTTGCATTGGCTCCTCTCCGCGGATAACCAAGCCACACACCCAACATCGGTTTCGCCGTTCCGGTCTCCCGAGTATCCTCACAATGGTTTCGCCGCACCGGGTTCCCATTGGCACACAAAACACACACCACACAATGAGCTACCACGTCCGGCCACATTACGGTTTCCAAAACATTTCATCTTTTCAAAACACACTTTTTCATTAAGCACATCCTAGGTGTCATGTTTCTAACTTTCTCGATTTCTGTGACTCGTTTTCATGCAACGACTCCGCAGTAGGACTTTTCACATACGTAATCATACTTTAATCATTGTAACCTTAAAACTAAACTAGCAAGATCATCCCACTACAACAAAAATCACATTTTCTAGCGTGCGAAAAATGCTGTTAAATGTCATAGATAGCATTCCGAAGAACGCCTTATTAGGCGATGCTATTAAAAGTCAAGACTTTTAATAGCGTTCATCGCACGTTATAGCATGTAACCTTTTTATAGCGTTCTTTGCGCGCTGTCTTTAACATACTTTTAATAGCGTTCTTTGACCGCTGTTGTAGATAAACTTTTAATAGCATTCTTTGCCCGCTGTTGATCGTTGAAGACTTTTAATAGCATTGACTAATACAGTGTTCTTTAAAACGCTATCTTATACTTTCCATAGCGTTCTTTGCCTGTTATCCTATACTACTTTTTATAGCTTGCAATGAACGCTATATTAGCCAATTGTTGGCCTTTTTTTAAAATATTCTATAATACCAATATGCTAGTATTTTCAAATAAGATCATGGTAATTTCATTTAAGAAAAAACAAAAATGAAATATTCCATTCAACACCAACTATATCTAAACGTCAATGTACAATATACAATTTAACCATTGAATAAAGATTCATTACATTAGCAGGGAAAACAATTCCCCTACAAAAACTACATAAAAGAGTCTGACTAATTAGATAAAACAAATGACAAAACTTTCCCGAGTTCAAACAGTGATATCAAGACTTCAATTTCAGATGTCTCTTGTAGTAGAATTGATAGCTTGGTTGGTAGACAAGCTGTTGTTACCAAGTCTGTTTTGTCTGATGAGGAGGAAGCTCCAGTTTCAGCTATTCCATCTGTTTCAAAACGAGCTTTGGAAAGTGAAGGGGAAGGTACTGAGTATGTTAATGTTGGCTTGGTATCTCTTCCAGCAGCAGCTTCCAAGGATAAACCTGTGGTAGAACTTAGTAGGTCAAAGAGTAATGTCTCCAAAGGAAAGAAGAAAATAAAAGAATTTCTTCAAAAAGTAGATGCTTTAGGAACAACCTCTGATCTGTATATGGCCTACAAGTGTCCAGAGGAAAAAATGAAACTGTTGCCTCTTTAGAAAGCACTACCAGTGCATCTAGTGTTGCTTCGAAGCAGGAATTTGTTTATATTACGAAGGATAACGTAAAAAAGACTGGTGCTGTGACGCCCCGAATTTTGGGTACGTTAAATAAAACATTTTATTGAAATAAAAACTGAGTCTGGCTCTTTTATTACAACAAAAACATAAAAAGAGTACTTTTATTACAAACGAAAGGAAACTAAGGTTCCTAACTACAGCTCCGCTTGTTCTTCCATCACAGCTAGCTCCTCGGCTCCTCGGCTTCCAAGGTGTAAAGCTCGCCCTGCTCATCTATGAGATCTGACATATTATACCCGCGTCGCCACCGGTATAATATGCCAGGGTCACCAAAAAGGCAACACCGTGAGCCAAAAAGCTCAATAGAACTATCCAAACCCTCTAACCCTTAACTTATGAACGTAAGAACATAATAACAACAATTCCACTTAGATCATGCATATAGTCCAACAAGTATTCTAATTCACATTCCTTATTCAACTAACGTTGTGTTCATTTCTTAGACTCATCGTAGACCATGTTTTTACTTCACTTTCCTTTTTACCCAAAAACTCCTTTTTAACTCACCCAACCTCGGTTCCGCCGCGCCGGGTTCCCGAGTATCCTCACAATGGTTCCGCCGCGCCGGGTTCCCATTGGCACACAACCGCATTGGCTCCGTACCGCGGATAACCAAGCACACACCCAACCTCGGTTCCGCCGCGCCGGGTTCCTGAGTATCCTCACAATGGTTCCGCCGCGCCGGGTTCCCATTGGCATACACACACACTACTCACATAATGCACCCAAAACCGGTCATTATGTAATTTCAAAATATTTCCTCCCTCGGATACACATTTTTATCTTCGTTAACACACCCTAGGTGCCATGTCTCTATTCTCTTGATTTTCGTGTCACGTTACATGCATAGACTCCGTGGTGTAGGACTTTCCACATAAACGAGCATTTATAAATTTCCAAAATGAAATACACAATATTATCCAACTCTTGATCACATAACATGCTTGAATCATAATAACAACATCATGCATCTTATACATTCTTAAACAAAGGTAGCTTTATCTACTTTAAACATAATGATCAAAGTTACTTTCAAATGAACTTATTTTAAAGTCATGATACAAAACTACATTATATTTGGGATAGTAGGTAAAGATAACTACTTGGGATGGAGGTTAAGGAAATCCTACTTTATACTTTGGGGTGGACGATAAGAATATCCTACCTTGCTTCTTGGCGGTAGGAGTCGGCTAAGAAGATTTTGGTCGTCGAATTTTGGATTTCGGCGGCGTAACGGCGTCGGTTTGCTTCGAAAGGAAGAGAGATGATCTTTTCTCTTCCTAGAAACAACTTACTAATTAACTAGGCTACTTTGAAAGATCTAACGGCGGTTTTGGGAGGTGGTTTGGTGGTTTCTCTCAAGAACACTCAAGAACACAAGAAAACTAGAATTTTGAAAGCAAGAACTTTTGGAATTTCTAGAGAGAAGTTGGAGTAATAGTTTGAAGGTGTGAGTTTAAGCTTGGAATGAGCTTCTATTTATAGGCAAGGGCTCTCCCTCTCTCCCTCTTGGCCGGCCCCTCTCTCTCTCTCTCTAAGTCTCACTTTATTTCACATGTCAAGGTTGATTGAAAGGTTGGAAACTTTGGTAGGCTTGCATGGCTAGGTTAGTCCTTGGATTGGATTCTTGGAAGATATGTTGGAAAAGAGGAGACATGGGTACAAGATTCATGGCTTAAACAATTGAAGTTTGTACAATGGAGGACAATGGAGTTAAGATTTGGCTAGGAAAAGAAATCACCAAGGATTTGAAGTACTTTGGAAGACTAATGTCAAAGTACACATCAAATCTTTCTTCTTCTTCCTTCTTCTTTCCCTCTCTCTCTGTCCCTCTCCCTCTTTCTCTCTCTCGGCCTCTCCCTTCTCTCTCTCCCTCACGGCTCTCTCTCTCCTCTCTCCTCTCTCTCTCTCTCTCTCTCTCCCATGTACTAGCTATATACATATGTATATATATGTACTACAATGCAAGAATACAAATAAACAATAGGTACTTTTGTACAAAAGGGCAATTTAGTCTTTAAGGGTCAAGATTCACCCTTTAAACCAATAAAAAAAGGTACCGTACTTTAATTAATATAATAATTTACTTTTGTACTCCCGGGAATCTTAACAAAATATTATTTTAATGGGTTAAGTACTTTGTTTGAAAGATGAGCCTATTACCCAATGGATAATACCATCCCTAACGGTTATTATCCAAAGGATAATAAGGTACGGGTACTTTAAATACTAAACTAAGTTTTTAGAAAGACTACATGTCGTTTTTTTTTGGAAATACATATGTGATATATATATATATATATGTACTTACCAAATAAAATAAAGAAAAGGCTTTTGTCCAATGGGTAAAGATTACCCTAATGGTTATTATCCAATGGTCCATAGTTACTTGGGTACTTTTATTAGTAAATTAATCGAAAAGTACTTTTCAAAATAATTATAAATGTCAATCATAGTACTTTGTTTAAATCTTTCAAAATCCCTTTTAATATAAAGAAATGGGTTTCTTTTATCCAATGGATAATAATTCCCCTAACATTTATCGTCCAATGGATAAAGAATAAAACTAAAACAATAAAAGAAAACAATTAAACAATTTGTAGTCTAGGGTTGAAAAGGTTCAAAAGGTTCAAAATGGGCAAAATGGTCCATCTTTAGTTAGGGAAAAGTAACTAGGTGACTTCCTAGTTTGGTTACTCCATCAAGCCGGTTAGAAGCTAACTAGGCTTGCTAAGTAGGGCATATAAGTCAAGAAACGATCCTTGAGGGTCCAAAGTGCGATTAGGGTTTCTAGACGAGGATTATGATAATAAGGCGTTTGATTGCTTAAATACAAACAACAAGGAATCAAATAAGAAAATCAACGAGCAATTAAGAGAAATTAAAAAATTTCAAATAACAACGAGATTTTTATTGAACGAAAAATCGGAGTTGTTACAGGTGCCCAAAATTTGGTGGAACGCTATGGTTGTAAGAGTTTTTCTTCTACTTATCCTCGTGTCTCTTTACAATGTCAGCACACTTCAGCAACAACTAAGGTATATCAGCAACAAAAAATATCATATTCTAGCACTTTATCTAAGCTAAAAAATACTATTTTTTCACTAAACATCAAATCTTTCGAGATTGCAGTATTATCACATCACAACAACAAATATAAGTTGAATAACTATTTGCTTGTGAAAGTATAATCAAATAACTAATTTAAATTTGGAGGATACCTAATCTGACCAAGCACTTTCCCCAACTCAAAAAACTGCTCATTTGGTGATTCCTTAGTCTCTCAAGATCAGAGTATCCAACCTTCACATAGACAAGAGAAAAAAACCAAAGTCTATCCTTTGTATCGTCCAAGTCTCCTTTTCCTCACCCCCATGTCCCCTTTATCCTATTCTCTTCATTTCAATGGAACAATAACAACCAAAAAGTTCAGTCACACATTACAAAATCCCAAGACAAATATCAACTAGTAAGAGTATAATGGAAGTCTAACCTCCTGGTTACTGTAGAGTTTGAGACTTACACAACCATTATTTCAAGCAAGAGGCACATCAACATTATCGTCTTATGGATCCGCTCGCCGAACTTCATATCTATCATTGGGTTTCAAGCGGTCATCCTAAGCAATTAATTGGCTTAGGATCTGGAAGAGGATTGACACCTTCTTTTGCTCTTTGTCTCCAATTTGCAATTCAGCTATACAAGTGGGTTAGGCACCAAAGGATCACTGATAAGGCAGTCATCAATCATTCGAACGAATTGAGTTACTAGAACATTACAGTATAGAGAAGTACCATAAAGCCCATATAAAAAATTTAACCAACTTACGAAGAACGAATCGGATAAATATGAGGTGTCAATGTTGCAATCTTACAACTGCACCAAAATGCACATACATTTCACTTGTCTTTTCCTTCACATTTTTTTTAACCTAATCTTGACTTTGAGGCTCTCCAGCTCTCTACAACAAACATAGAAGAATAATTAGTAATAGCCAAAGAATGTAGGAGTAACCTTCACTTCATCACAAACAGTTCTTTAGGACATTAATATCCCTAAACAATCTTTCTAAGCATTGCTCTTATGGGCCAAATGATTAGAGCCCATCCATCTAAAGTTGTATTATAGAATGACAAAATAACAAAGAGAAGTCCTTTTGTTATACAAAGATGAAAGGACCATAACATACCAAATATGTCCAAATGCTCATGGTGCTGCCCATTGCACTAACCTTCTAAACACACATAAACATCAGAAAAATGAGAAAGTCCCCTTTTTTCACCTAGCAAAGTGACAAAGTCCCCTTTTTTTCACCTAATCAAAGTGAACTTTAGTATAATCATACAAAATCCTTCCAAAATTGGGAATAGTGTGGAATTTAGGATAATCAGTTAAGATAATGTTCAAGATTGGTAAAGGCGAAATAATAGGACAGAGGCAAAAGATATAATCCTTATTGTAACATTTTTTCGACTGAATTTCTTTAGTATCTTAAATTCTTAAACAATACAACTCAAAAAGACAAACATCAACAAGATAAGACTAATGGACTAACAGTTTTCAGGTTTGCTTTTTTCAAGTACAAGTTTCCATCTCACCATGAGTCCATGAGAAGGTGGAAATTGAGATGGAAACTAATCTATGATGGGTCCTCAATTGAACAGGAAAACATAAGCAGATATTTAGCTTCACATTAGGTGTCGATCAATAGATTTTTTGGTGGGTTCAACAGTATGTTTCGTAATCACCCCAAGATAAGTTTTTTTTCCACGATCAACAAAAGAAATGTTTCATAATCACCCCAAGATAAGTTTTTTTCCTCAATCAGCAAAAGAAGATATATTAAGAAACAAAGGGTAGGGACACTTTGACCAATAGGATTAGTGGCAGAGAGACAAACCAAAAAAAACTATAGCAGATGAACTCAGCAGAAGCAGAACCAAAGCATAAACAATACCGATCCCATATAAGCAACACCAACTTGATTGAAGGAGTGTGCAACCAAATGACTAAACCATTATCGCCACAACAATTACACGTATACAAGCTAAAATGCGTTTTCGTGCCTTGGTGCATACATAAATCACACTAATGTACCCTCACACATGCATAGAGCTATATCACTAATCACACATAGAGCTATATCACTATTTGCACATATTCTCAACGGTGATGATCAGTTTAATAAGCCATATAAGACTTGTGGACAAACTCCTACAATAGGGTAAGTAAACTCCTATTGCTAAGACGATCAATCTACCAAAACTACGACATTAAGCCTATCACCAAAGGCAGCAAATAAGATTGTGGATAGTCATAATGTCATTCAAAGAAAAGGTGGGCATATTATTATGGAATGCAGCCAGCCCTGCCCCCGTGAAGCTTGAAGTGTCTTTTTAGGCTACAAATGGAAGTGTCTTATGCTACAAATGGTCGTGTTTTAGGCAGCAAATGGTAGTGTTTTTTGTATCCACATGACTTTGGAAAAGCATAGCATGCAAAGCGTTAGGCAGTATGAACGTTAATCAGTAGACAGAACCATAGAAAACCCACAATAGTCTTCTTGCATTTTCTAGGCAAACAGTTAAGTCCCACTAGATCAAGCATAAGAGTAATGAGGTTATCAATTGTCATAAAACTCAACAATATGTACACAAAGAAACAAGTTTTTCATGTATTTTGAAATTCATCATTCATCTTTGGGCACTTTGAGAGGATAGTCAACTTATTTCCCTAAAATTTTAGCAAACACTAACATCATAAGTCATAACCAAAACAATATAAAGATTAAGCCGAAAAACCAGTTAGCTAGTGAGAAAGGGCTATAGATATGAAACCAAGAGAGCACAATCAAGAAACCCCAACTAAATAATCGTAATAGAAATAATTGAAATTCTAACGATGGGTACAAGCTTCCCAAAACTTGAGCTGCAACAAGTTTCTTTCTTTCTTTTTTTCTTTTTTTGGAACTGCGGCAACAAGTTGGCATGAATCTTTTTTCCCCACTACCTTGACTATTTTCACCACTTAGTGTTCTTAAATCTTTATTCGCTTTGCCCACAACCTTGGAAGAGCTCAGTGTAAGAAACTCACAAACACCGCAGTCATCAAACTTCAATGGAAATGAAGAAACTACATAATCTAACATGCTATTGTGGCTACCTTTATATTCGTAGCTACTTGTACGTTCATTAGGCTCATCCCTCAGAACATACTCTAGCTATACTAATTTAAATATGCAGAAAAGCTACCTTAAAGTCTCCAGGATCAGCATCTGCCCTGGTCTAGCCTATCTGGACATTTGACCTATAATGGTAAATGTATGTACGGTGAAGTCATCTATTATTAAGTTCAATAAACAAAATTCGGATGATCCAAGTTTAGGCTCGCAGGGTCATTTGTTATTCGATGAGCTAAGCCCGAGCTTCATTTAATAGCTCGTATAATAAAAGAACTGAACCAGAATAGTCCTATTCTCAGCAGGTTGTGTTTCAAAAATTAGCATATGATGTATGTTTGTGATTTTCTAAACTTCTTGGCTGTTCATTAAACCATTTGACTCTGTCAAGTACATACAATAACATTCCAAAAGGAGAAGACAAACTACTGTTTCAAGGTTTTGTTTGGCACTAAACTGGTATTAACAACTCTTGATTACAGTTTCAAAGCAATTCTTAGACTTACTAAGCCAAGCCAAAATATGCTGGTAAGCTCATGAATATGCATGGCTGCGCTGCTGTGCTTGTCATGTATGCTAACCTAGCCCGTACATACCTTTCAAGTAATTGAGCCAAGGCCAAACACCACAAGCTAGGCTTGGCCCATTTGTGACCATGTTTATGAGGTCATGTGAACTCGTATCTTTACACTCCCTCAATTCCATTTCCAAACAGAGACAAAAGCCTTAACTTCCTATCTTTCTTTTCTTTATTCCTTTCATTCTCTTTGCTTCAGCTGGTTCTTCCAACAGCCATATCATCACATATATACAAATAGTTCAATCTGATAACTAAATAGTTCAAGTTGATGTGAAGATCTTTCTATCAGGTGTAAGCTATGAGATCTTGTGATATGAGCTATGAAATATTCAAAAAACACTCGATAAACAAAGGATATCCCTTTTTATGCCCCTTTTCACTTGCTCAATCCCGAAGATGATTTAGCCGTAACACCTCTGTTTCCAGCCACTAGTAAACCCATTGCTCATATACCTTGATCAGCCTCCTCTGGCAAGTTGTCAATGAAAAGAGTGAACAATGGTTGATTATTACTCCCTAACCCACCATTTTGAATTCTTTGTTTGTTAATCACAAAAAACCATCCTCCCACGCTTGGACCCCGAATTGCCATAGCCGCACGATTTACATCATAACAGAGATCACAAACAGCATCCGAAAACCACAACCAACGAAAATTGAAATGACGCAAGCAAGCAAAATCGAAACCACAGCCAGCCAAAGCTCACGCAAACAGAGCAAGCAAAAACAGGCCCAAAACAGGGTTGAAGCAACAAGCAGATCAACCAATCAAAATCAAAACGAATTGACCTTACGGGGGAGATTGGGCGACACAGAGATCCCTGCGAAACGGACAGCAGCGCCGATGAAGGAGCAAACCCAGACTGGAGCAATATATCGTCAGCGGCGAGGCATTGTAATGGTCTCTGGGGAGCTTAGGCGAACTACGACGATGGCAGGTGAGAGGCACTCGTCGCCCTGTGACAAAGAGACCCGAGTCTGGGAGAGGCGGGATAGGTTCCTACCCGTCGCCTAGTGACGAAGAGACCCGAGTCTGGGAGAGGTGATGCGATTGTAGCGATTAAGGGGAAAAGGGTAAGATCTAGGAAGGGGGAGAACAAGGTAAGGGGGATATCAGGGAGGGAGGCTACCGCTGAGCGACGGCCGCCGGGAGGGCTAAGTTTTCGAGACCATTCAAATCGCCTAGGTTACCACATTGTGATTAGTCGCATTCATTCGTAAATCCGTGCGATGCGTGTTGCAGTTGAAATCTACGCCATGCGTGTTGCTGTTGAAATCTAAGTTCAGAGAGGGAGGGTGAGAGAGAGAGATAGAAAGAGAGAAAGAGAGAGAGAGTGTGTGTGTGTGTGTGTGTTAGGGCTTGAAATTGAAACGAGGAAGAGAGGAAGAAGGGATTTCCCACACAATCCCCAAATAAAGTGAACGCTGCACACGATAGTTTTTTTTTTTCTTAAAAACACGGAAGCTGCACGCTATAGTTGAGTTAATGAAATGCTATAAAAAAACCTTTGGCTACTCTATAGTACCGTGAACACTGTCTTAGCCTCAAAATGCAGCTCTATTATAGCATTTGGGAAAGAATGCTATCATATTATGCTATTAAAGGCCTTCTTTGTTGTAGTGTCCAACTCTATATTACAAATCATGCACAAAAAACCACTTAAAGCATAATGCCACATGTACGGACGCCCTTGGAGTGAAGATCACTTATGCTTTATCACACCACAAGTAATACAAGCAATTCTTGTATGCAAACTCATAACCATCATAAAGATCAAAATATGAATACTTCTATCAACAATTAAGTTTCTATCTTTCGAAAGCCGTTCTTTCTTCTTTTGTGGGAAGTTCTAAACAACATATGTTTATTGAAGCAAAGGTCGATTATTCAACATGCTTATACTTCCATTAGCAAAAATAAGTTCGTTGCCTATCATGCATTCCAAACATTATAAAACGATAGATAACCTTATCTACTTAAAAAAAAAAAATTCATGTAATACTTTGAACTAAAGAGTAAAGACATCCTATTTTTTCAACATACGGTTCTACGGTATACGTTGAGTTAGGGGACGAGGGATTCTACCTTACTTCTTGGCGGTTGGTCGGTTTTGAGAGTTGGTCGTCGGTTTTGCGAATCGGCGGCGTAACGGCTCCGAAGTGCTTCGAAAGGAAGAGAGATGGATTTTCTCTTCCTAGAAACAACTTTGCTAACTAAACTAGGCTACTTTAAAGATCTAGGGGTGATTTTTGGAGGTGGTTTGGTGGTATCTCTCAAGAACTTCAAGAACTTAAAGAAACTTGAACTTTGGAATTGGAAGCTGATAAGTGCCGAAATATTGATATTTTGGCTCTCCAAATTATACTTGTTAGTCATTTATATTTGTTATTTGATATTTATTTTGCTTCTATTTTGTTTATAGGTTGCTCGAGCTCGTTGTCCAATATATTGGATAAAACGAAGAGTTTAATGGAAGTTTGGGGTCAAAGTGTAAAGAGCTTCAAAGTTGAATTGCTAATCTATTAAAGCACGAAGTTTAAGGGCCTATATGTAATTAATACTTGAAACCCTATATAATGGAAATTGACTGACTTCGGCAGTCAGCTGCGGAACAGGG
Organism: Rhododendron vialii; assembly: GCF_030253575.1. Taxonomy (NCBI): domain Eukaryota; kingdom Viridiplantae; phylum Streptophyta; class Magnoliopsida; order Ericales; family Ericaceae; genus Rhododendron; species Rhododendron vialii. The sequence continues at coordinate 29,863,849 of NC_080557.1, read as the reverse complement.
TTTGGAAATTGGACGACGACGACGGGCATGTCCAAAGAACAGAGGACAAGAACTTTGATCTCTTCCACTTCGATGGCCACCTAACTCCTTTTTCTAGGGTATAGATGAAACTTGAACTCTGAATAACCCTTTTATGTTTTGATTTAGGTTTTATTATTCGAATCATTGTTGTATGACTTTTAAGGATTTATTTATGATATTACTTCTTTCCAGCAAATCTTGTGTATGAAATCCTAGGTTTTATACACGTTCATACAATAGTTTTAATTGTTTTATGATAACCGATTGGATGGATTATACTACGTAAGACGCGTCGTGCCGATGAGACGATCCGTACTTTAATTTTAATTTGAGACGGGTCGTGCTAGTAAGACGATTCGTGCTAGGCGGAGATAGTCCATGCCGATTGGTGATTCATAAATTATTTTTAGGAGATATCGCTAGGGCTTGCAATCCTACGATATCCTGATTGATTCGAATACATGACCTACAATCGAAACATATTTAGGTTACGAAATGGAAGAGTGGATTCGAAACCGTAGAACTTTTTCCCATCAATTCTTTCCCTGCTTTTCTATCGTCTTTAATTTCAGTTCAATAGTTCTAAGAAATCAACAATCAATCAATCTTTTTCTTGGATTAATATAGAAATTAATTGAAATAACTGCAACTCAACCTTATAATCCCTGTGGAGCGATACTCGGAATACTTATCACTATTCATTTGAGTAGTAGTAATTGTTTCGTGTTATTAATTATTTTTGGTACGGAAACGACCCGATCAAATTTTGGCGCCGTTGCCGGGGATTACAAGCACGGTTGCATTATTTTAGTTGATTTTTATTTTAATTTTAGTTTAGGTATTTTTTTTTTCTATTTTTATTATTCCTCATATTTGTTTAATTGCATTCTTTCTTTGTTAGCATTTTATTTTGTCAAGCACAGGAATCGAGAAATTGTAGCTCACAGGAACAAGAAGTAAGCTGCAACATTGCAGCTTAACAATAAATTCAATTGGCTTTTCCAAGCGCTGTGAGTTTTCTTATTGTTCTTGGTTTTAGTGTTTTGTTTATTTTTATTTTTATTTGAGTTAGGGACATTTTGTGTTATATGTTTGGTCGTCGATCATTGGACCCATTACTTGATAATTTTGACCCAGAGATCGAACGGACCTTTAGAGCTAATAGAGCAGCCTCTCGTCACCCTTGGCCTTCACCCACTTCACTTGTTAGAATGGCTGAAAGAATAGAGGCTGAGGTTCCACCTGCGATCGGAGAGTACTTTCTCCCATCCGCATACACCTCACCATCATGCATAGCATTGCCTACCACTGCCTCAACACAATTTGAAATCAAGTCCAGTTTGTTACAAACACTTCCATCATTCTATGGACTTGATAATGAGGACCCATATCGGCATTTAGGGGACTTTGAAGAGATTTGCTCCACTGTTAAAATTCAGCATTTCACTGATAATGCCCTTAAGTTAAAGTTATTCCCGTTCTCACTTAAAGATAAAGCCAAATACTGGCTTAATACTTTGGCACCGAATAGCATCAACTCTTGGGATCAAATGAAAAATGAGTTTTTGAAAAAGTACTTTTCCATAGGCAAAACAAAAGAAATTCGCCAAGAACTCACTAGTTTCTATCAAAAAGAAGGCGAACAATTTCACCAAGCATGGGAGAGACTTAATGATATCATTAGGAGTTGTCCACACCACCAAGTTCCTAAATGGCAGTTAGTCCAATGTTTCTACGATGGACTATGTGAACAACACCGATATATGGTGGATGCCTCATGTGGAGGCACATTTATGCTTAAGAATGAGAATCAGGGGTGGGACTTGTTTGGGCAGTTAGCGGAGAATTTACGACACCGAGCCTCATCATCCCGCACAAATAGGACAGCTTCTACTGCATTCAAACAGAGTGGCCTTCATGAGGTGGGCCGCTCTGATGATCTTTCCTATAAGGTAGATGCATTGACCCGCAAGTTTGACACTTTCTTATCTTTGGGTCATGGTCCTTCACATTCTTCACCTCCTGCTGCTGTTGCGGAGGTATGTCAGTTGTGCTCCAGTCCATGCCATCAAATAAATGAGTGCCACATGGCATCTCAATTTCCAGAATTTCTTCAAGAGCACGTGAATGCGGCCCAGGGGTTTGGTAGGCCAGCAAATGACCCATATTCTCATACTTACAACCCCGGCTGGAAGAATCATCCCAACTTTGGATGGCGACAGCCAGACCAAGGGCAACCATTTGCCCAACCTATGAGGCCTTCATTTCCTAATACTTCCAACACACAGGCCTATTGTCCACCACCTGCACCACACCAGTACCAACAACCTCCTGCTCCTACTACGTCCTCTCAAAGGACACCAGCTTTTGAGGAGCAAATGTTGAAGGCCATGGCTGAAATGAGAGCCGATTGCCAACAAATGAAAGCTGACTCCCAATTGCTTTACTCCCATTCTCAATCCATTGCCAAGATGGAAACCCAAGTGGGTCAGCTAGCTAATGCTCTTAACCATCGGGATGAAGGTAGATTACCAAGTCAGCCAGTGGCCAACCCACGAGGGATGCACCATATTGACAATTCGCAAGGTCACGAACAAGCGAAATTAGTTGTCACCCTCAGAAATGGGAGAGACGTAGAGACTCGACCGGAGGAGGTCAAAGCGAAGGAGAAAGTGTCTCCACCTGTCGCTGAGAGGTCTAAGGTTGATAAGAGGTCTAAGGAGAAGGAGACCGATCCAGTGTCCACAATTGTTCCGGGGTTATCTGAGACCCCATCTTATATTCCTAAGGCACCTTTCCCGACTTGCCTTAATGCACCTTCACCCTTTCACAAAAAGGGGGCAAAACAAGAAGATATGATGGAGGTGTTCAAACAAGTAAAAATCAACCTCCCTCTCTTAGAGGCAATTAGTCAAGTTCCAGCTTATGCTAAATTTTTGAAAGACCTTTGTACCCAAAAGCGTAAGTCTAAGACACATGAGCCTAAGGAGGTGCGTCTCACTGAGCAGGTGAGCTCCATTCTTACACGTAACACACCCATTAAGCAAAAGGATCCTGGTGTTCCTATTATTTCATGTGTTATTGGAGATCATGTCATTGATAAAGCACTCCTCGATTTAGGGGCCAGTGTTAATTTGCTCCCATACTCGGTATATGAACAACTTGGGCTGGGAGAGTTGAAACCCACGTCGATTACGTTGCAATTAGCTGATAGATCCATTAAGGTGCCGCGTGGTGTGATCGAGGATGTCCTTGTCAAGGTAGATAAGTTTTACTTTCCTGTTGATTTTATAGTTCTTGACATGGAACCAGTCCATAATCCCAACAAACAGATTCCTCTCATCCTTGGTCGACCTTTCTTGGCTACAGCCAATGCATCTATTCACTGTAGGACTGGAGTGATGGATGTATCATTTGGAAATATGAGGGTGCAATTGAATGTTTTCGATGCCAATCTCTATCCTTGTAAAGAGAAAGACTGCTTCGCAGTCAGTGAGAGTGATTATATGGTTGATAAGGTGCCTCCAGACATTCGAGTTAAGGGTCCCATAGAAATGCCTCTTGTGCATGTAGGATTGGATAGTGGTAACATTGAAATGAGTCATGGTTCTCTTAATTCGAAGAACCCCATAAATGAACCTCCATGGAGTGACCCATACATTGAGCCTTGGCCCATACTTCTTAGTTCTTCCACTTCCCCTCTTATAGAGGGTGCACCGAGACAAGAGTGGAAACCACCACCATATGCATGCTTGGGCCCGGGTAATATTTTTTCTGGTGATTGATATTTAAATGCTCTCATTTTGTCTGGCTGAAGACATTAAATTTAGCGCTTCTTGGGAGGCAACCCAAGTGTCATTCATTGTTTAGTGTCGTCTTTGAGTTTTATTTATTTATCTTTTTCTGGATTTGTTAGTTTTTCTTTTTGAGTAAATTTTTTTTTCTTCCCCTTTTTATCTGTATTTTTTGTGTGTGTGCGTGTTTCTTGGAGGCTAACATTTTGCAGGTTGTTCAGTTCAAGTTGGGGGGTTTCCCTCTCACTATAGTTTACCCTGCTTAGTTCCTCCTATTCGAGGTGATATCTTTCCTCTCTTTTCTGTTTTTGTCCTTTCTTTTCATTTTCATGTATTCAATGCGGACATTGAATAGTTCAAGTTGGGGGGAGGGATCACTTTGTTCTTTTTGCATAGTTAGAGCTTAAAAATAAAAAAAACATAGTGAGATCTTTCTTGTATGGGACTTGGAATTTGCGAGGTATTTATTAGTTGCTTGAATTGAGGCATGTTGGCATTGTTTGGGTATTTTGTGGACTGTTAGTTCTTTATGCTAACTTGTTAATGCATGTAGTTATGGCACTTGCACCTTTGCAATTAACATCTATTTGGGCTTAGTTTGCTTGTGAGTGTCGTTTGAGCGTTCTCAATGGCTAGACTAGTGGAGACTTATGCCCTGGTGAGCTTTCGAGCCTTATCTTTTATTGGAGTGGTGTCACGTAACTTCTTAGTATGTCAACAGAAAGAATATACTTGTTGAAGGTCTCATTATTCTTGATTGCTAAGCATTGGAATTTATTGAAAATATCTCTTGGGTTTTGGTTTGCCACATGGGTGTTACACTCCTGGGAGAGGATTATAGGCATTTTCTTGATATTTGGGCCGGTTCGTTCCTTTATTTTCACATTTATCCCTTGCAAGCCACTTTGAGCCTTTTATACTTGAGCCTTTTCTTGATTAGCTCCACCTTCCATATTGTGTTTGGAGAAAGGCAAGAATGTAAAGGTAAAATTTTTGGGTTGTTTGTGAATTTTTGTGCTTGAATTGGTGGTGTCCCTTAAAAAAAAAAGAAATACTACAAAAGAAAAAAAGAGAAGAAGAAAAAGAAAGAAGGGGGCACCAATATGTTTGAAAAGGAGGAATCATGCTTTATGGTTGGAAAATGTTGAAAAGTTAGAAGGAAAGATAAGCTGGAGTTGAAAAGGTAAAAAAAAATTGGGCTCACATTGTTAAATTGGCCCTAAGTTATTTGCCTATTCTCGGACATACGATGTTTTACCCTAACCTTGAAATATTTCTCCTTACCCCACATTACAACCGAAATTAAAGTCCTATTTGATCCTTGGGGAGTTGGGGTGTGGATTGATGGATGTGAGAGTGACTTCCAATGCTTGGTGTTCCGTTCATGAGATCGAGTGTCCACCATAAAAAGCGTTCTTTTCGTGTCATAGTGTGCGAAGTATTTTGCTTTCAATTACATAACTTCCAAACCGCACACTTGAGAGTTCATAATGCATCTTGTTTCGAGCGATTTTATTTGTGAGTGCATGACACTGTGAGAATTGAAGTCGAAACTTGGTCCGGAGAGAACTTTGAGTGGCATGTCATTGGTGACTAAGTCCAAGTGTTCACACACGCTAAATTAGGTGCCATGGTTTATATGCATGTCTTCATAGCATTTTGAACTAATGTTGCCTAATATACTTGTGCAATGACTTTGTGCCTTGGCTTGAGAGACTGATGAGTTACTTGCAGGTTATGGGTTCCGTGTAAGGGGATTTACGGTGTTTTGTGGGTGATCACTACTGAAAACCCTCACGAGACTTCACTCGTCCTACCGGGGCCGCCCGGGGGTTTAAAAGAACTATCTATTTTAATTTGTCTTCATTAGTTTTTCTATTCTTTTCTTTGCTAGGGACTAGCAAAGTGTAAGTTGGGGGGCGTGATAAGTGCCGAAATATTGATATTTTGGCTCTCCAAATTACACTTGTTAGTCATTTATATTTGTTATTTGATATTTATTTTGCTTCTATTTTGTTTATAGGTTGCTCGAGCTCGTTGTCCAATATATTGGATAAAACGAAGAGTTTAATGGAAGTTTGGGGTCAAAGTGTAAAGAGCTTCAAAGTTGAATTGCTAATCTATTAAAGCACGAAGTTTAAGGGCCTATATGTAATTAATACTTGAAACCCTATATAATGGAAATTGACTGACTTCGGCAGTCAGCTGCGGAACAGGGTTTGGAAATTGGACGACGACGACGGGCATGTCCAAAGAACAGAGGACAAGAACTTTGATCTCTTCCACTTCGATGGCCACCTAACTCCTTTTTCTAGGGTATAGCTGAAACTTGAACTCTGAATAACCCTTTTATGTTTTGATTTAGGTTTTATTATTCGAATCATTGTTGTATGACTTTTAAGGATTTATTTATGATATTACTTCTTTCCAGCAAATCTTGTGTATGAAATCCTAGGTTTTATACACGTTCATACAATAGTTTTAATTGTTTTATGATAACCGATTGGATGGATTATACTACGTAAGACGCGTCGTGCCGATGAGACGATCCGTACTTTAATTTTAATTTGAGACGGGTCGTGCTAGTAAGACGATTCGTGCTAGGCGGAGATAGTCCATGCCGATTGGTGATTCATAAATTATTTTTAGGAGATATCGCTAGGGCTTGCAATCCTACGATATCCTGATTGATTCGAATACATGACCTACAATCGAAACATATTTAGGTTACGAAATGGAAGAGTGGATTCGAAACCGTAGAACTTTTTCCCATCAATTCTTTCCCTGCTTTTCTATCGTCTTTAATTTCAGTTCAATAGTTCTAAGAAATCAACAATCAATCAATCTTTTTCTTGGATTAATATAGAAATTAATTGAAATAACTGCAACTCAACCTTATAATCCCTGTGGAGCGATACTCGGAATACTTATCACTATTCATTTGAGTAGTAGTAATTGTTTCGTGTTATTAATTATTTTTGGTACGGAAACGACCCGATCAAATTTTGAGTGCCGAAATATTGATATTTTGGCTCTCCAAATTATACTTGTTAGTCATTTATATTTGTTATTTGATATTTATTTTGCTTCTATTTTGTTTATAGGTTGCTCGAGCTCGTTGTCCAATATATTGGATAAAACGAAGAGTTTAATGGAAGTTTGGGGTCAAAGTGTAAAGAGCTTCAAAGTTGAATTGCTAATCTATTAAAGCACGAAGTTTAAGGGCCTATATGTAATTAATACTTGAAACCCTATATAATGGAAATTGACTGACTTCGGCAGTCAGCTGCGGAACAGGGTTTGGAAATTGGACGACGACGACGGGCATGTCCAAAGAACAGAGGACAAGAACTTTGATCTCTTCCACTTCGATGGCCACCTAACTCCTTTTTCTAGGGTATAGATGAAACTTGAACTCTGAATAACCCTTTTATGTTTTGATTTAGGTTTTATTATTCGAATCATTGTTGTATGACTTTTAAGGATTTATTTATGATATTACTTCTTTCCAGCAAATCTTGTGTATGAAATCCTAGGTTTTATACACGTTCATACAATAGTTTTAATTGTTTTATGATAACCGATTGGATGGATTATACTACGTAAGACGCGTCGTGCCGATGAGACGATCCGTACTTTAATTTTAATTTGAGACGGGTCGTGCTAGTAAGACGATTCGTGCTAGGCGGAGATAGTCCATGCCGATTGGTGATTCATAAATTATTTTTAGGAGATATCGCTAGGGCTTGCAATCCTACGATATCCTGATTGATTCGAATACATGACCTACAATCGAAACATATTTAGGTTACGAAAGGGAAGAGTGGATTCGAAACCGTAGAACTTTTTCCCATCAATTCTTTCCCTGCTTTTCTATCGTCTTTAATTTCAGTTCAATAGTTCTAAGAAATCAACAATCAATCAATCTTTTTCTTGGATTAATATAGAAATTAATTGAAATAACTGCAACTCAACCTTATAATCCCTGTGGAGCGATACTCGGAATACTTATCACTATTCATTTGAGTAGTAGTAATTGTTTCGTGTTATTAATTATTTTTGGTACGGAAACGACCCGATCAAATTTTGGCGCCGTTGCCGGGGATTACAAGCACGGTTGCATTATTTTAGTTGATTTTTATTTTAATTTTAGTTTAGGTATTTTTTTTTTCTATTTTTATTATTCCTCATATTTGTTTAATTGCATTCTTTCTTTGTTAGCATTTTATTTTGTCAAGCACAGGAATCGAGAAATTGTAGCTCACAGGAACAAGAAGTAAGCTGCAACATTGCAGCTTAACAATAAATTCAATTGGCTTTTCCAGGCGCTGTGAGTTTTCTTATTGTTCTTGGTTTTAGTGTTTTGTTTATTTTTATTTTTATTTGAGTTAGGGACATTTTGTGTTATATGTTTGGTCGTCGATCATTGGACCCATTACTTGATAATTTTGACCCAGAGATCGAACGGACCTTTAGAGCTAATAGAGCAGCCTCTCGTCACCCTTGGCCTTCACCCACTTCACTTGTTAGAATGGCTGAAAGAATAGAGGCTGAGGTTCCACCTGCGATCGGAGAGTACTTTCTCCCATCCGCATACACCTCACCATCATGCATAGCATTGCCTACCACTGCCTCAACACAATTTGAAATCAAGTCCAGTTTGTTACAAACACTTCCATCATTCTATGGACTTGATAATGAGGACCCATATCGGCATTTAGGGGACTTTGAAGAGATTTGCTCCACTGTTAAAATTCAGCATTTCACTGATAATGCCCTTAAGTTAAAGTTATTCCCGTTCTCACTTAAAGATAAAGCCAAATACTGGCTTAATACTTTGGCACCGAATAGCATCAACTCTTGGGATCAAATGAAAAATGAGTTTTTGAAAAAGTACTTTTCCATAGGCAAAACAAAAGAAATTCGCCAAGAACTCACTAGTTTCTATCAAAAAGAAGGCGAACAATTTCACCAAGCATGGGAGAGACTTAATGATATCATTAGGAGTTGTCCACACCACCAAGTTCCTAAATGGCAGTTAGTCCAATGTTTCTACGATGGACTATGTGAACAACACCGATATATGGTGGATGCCTCATGTGGAGGCACATTTATGCTTAAGAATGAGAATCAGGGGTGGGACTTGTTTGGGCAGTTAGCGGAGAATTCACGACACCGAGCCTCATCATCCCGCACAAATAGGACAGCTTCTACTGCATTCAAACAGAGTGGCCTTCATGAGGTGGGCCGCTCTGATGATCTTTCCTATAAGGTAGATGCATTGACCCGCAAGTTTGACACTTTCTTATCTTTGGGTCATGGTCCTTCACATTCTTCACCTCCTGCTGCTGTTGCGGAGGTATGTCAGTTGTGCTCCAGTCCATGCCATCAAATAAATGAGTGCCACATGGCATCTCAATTTCCAGAATTTCTTCAAGAGCACGTGAATGCGGCCCAGGGGTTTGGTAGGCCAGCAAATGACCCATATTCTCATACTTACAACCCCGGCTGGAAGAATCATCCCAACTTTGGATGGCGACAGCCAGACCATGGGCAACCATTTGCCCAACCTATGAGGCCTTCATTTCCTAATACTTCCAACACACAGGCTTATTGTCCACCACCTGCACCACACCAGTACCAACAACCTCCTGCTCCTACTACGTCCTCTCAAAGGACACCAGCTTTTGAGGAGCAAATGTTGAAGGCCATGGCTGAAATGAGAGCCGATTGCCAACAAATGAAAGCTGACTCCCAATTGCTTTACTCCCATTCTCAATCCATTGCCAAGATGGAAACCCAAGTGGGTCAGCTAGCTAATGCTCTTAACCATCGGGATGAAGGTAGATTACCAAGTCAGCCAGTGGCCAACCCACGAGGGATGCACCATATTGACAATTCGCAAGGTCACGAACAAGCAAAATTAGTTGTCACCCTCAGAAATGGGAGAGACGTAGAGACTCGACCGGAGGAGGTCAAAGCGAAGGAGAAAGTGTCTCCACCTGTCGCTGAGAGGTCTAAGGTTGATAAGAGGTCTAAGGAGAAGGAGACCGATCCAGTGTCCACAATTGTTCCGGGGTTATCTGAGACCCCATCTTATATTCCTAAGGCACCTTTCCCGACTTGCCTTAATGCACCTTCACCCTTTCACAAAAAGGGGGCAAAACAAGAAGATATGATGGACGTGTTCAAACAAGTAAAAATCAACCTCCCTCTCTTAGAGGCAATTAGTCAAGTTCCAGCTTATGCTAAATTTTTGAAAGACCTTTGTACCCAAAAGCGTAAGTCTAAGACACATGAGCCTAAGGAGGTGCGTCTCACTGAGCAGGTGAGCTCCATTCTTACACGTAACACACCCATTAAGCAAAAGGATCCTGGTGTTCCTATTATTTCTTGTGTTATTGGAGATCATGTCATTGATAAAGCACTCCTCGATTTAGGGGCCAGTGTTAATTTGCTCCCATACTCGGTATATGAACAACTTGGGCTGGGAGAGTTGAAACCCACGTCGATTACGTTGCAATTAGCTGATAGATCCATTAAGGTGCCGCGTGGTGTGATCGAGGATGTCCTTGTCAAGGTAGATAAGTTTTACTTTCCTGTTGATTTTATAGTTCTTGACATGGAACCAGTCCATAATCCCAACAAACAGATTCCTCTCATCCTTGGTCGACCTTTCTTGGCTACAGCCAATGCATCTATTCACTGTAGGACTGGAGTGATGGATGTATCATTTGGAAATATGAGGGTGCAATTGAATGTTTTCGATGCCAATCTCTATCCTTGTAAAGAGAAAGACTGCTTCGCAGTCAGTGAGAGTGATTATATGGTTGATAAGGTGCCTCCAGACATTCGAGTTAAGGGTCCCATAGAAATGCCTCTTGTGCATGTAGGATTGGATAGTGGTAACATTGAAATGAGTCATGGTTCTCTTAATTCGAAGAACCCCATAAATGAACCTCCATGGAGTGACCCATACATTGAGCCTTGGCCCATACTTCTTAGTTCTTCCACTTCCCCTCTTATAGAGGGTGCACCGAGACAAGAGTGGAAACCACCACCATATGCATGCTTGGGCCCGGGTAATATTTTTTCTGGTGATTGATATTTAAATGCTCTCATTTTGTCTGGCTGAAGACATTAAATTTAGCGCTTCTTGGGAGGCAACCCAAGTGTCATTCATTGTTTAGTGTCGTCTTTGAGTTTTATTTATTTATCTTTTTCTGGATTTGTTAGTTTTTCTTTTTGAGTAAATTTTTTTTTTCTTCCCCTTTTTATCTGTATTTTTTGTGTGTGTGCGTGTTTCTTGGAGGCTAACATTTTGCAGGTTGTTCAGTTCAAGTTGGGGGGGTTTCCCTCTCACTATAGTTTACCCTGCTTAGTTCCTCCTATTCGAGGTGATATCTTTCCTCTCTTTTCTGTTTTTGTCCTTTCTTTTCATTTTCATGTATTCAATGCGGACATTGAATAGTTCAAGTTGGGGGGAGGGATCACTTTGTTCTTTTTGCATAGTTAGAGCTTAAAAATAAAAAAAACATAGTGAGATCTTTCTTGTATGGGACTTGGAATTTGCGAGGTATTTATTAGTTGCTTGAATTGAGGCATGTTGGCATTGTTTGGGTATTTTGTGGACTGTTAGTTCTTTATGCTAACTTGTTAATGCATGTAGTTATGGCACTTGCACCTTTGCAATTAACATCTATTTGGGCTTAGTTTGCTTGTGAGTGTCGTTTGAGCGTTCTCAATGGCTAGACTAGTGGAGACTTATGCCCTGGTGAGCTTTCGAGCCTTATCTTTTATTGGAGTGGTGTCACGTAACTTCTTAGTATGTCAACAGAAAGAATATACTTGTTGAAGGTCTCATTATTCTTGATTGCTAAGCATTGGAATTTATTGAAAATATCTCTTGGGTTTTGGTTTGCCACATGGGTGTTACACTCCTGGGAGAGGATTATAGGCATTTTCTTGATATTTGGGCCGGTTCGTTCCTTTATTTTCACATTTATCCCTTGCAAGCCACTTTGAGCCTTTTATACTTGAGCCTTTTCTTGATTAGCTCCACCTTCCATATTGTGTTTGGAGAAAGGCAAGAATGTAAAGGTAAAATTTTTGGGTTGTTTGTGAATTTTTGTGCTTGAATTGGTGGTGTCCCTTAAAAAAAAAATGAAATACTACAAAAGAAAAAAAGAGAAGAAGAAAAAGAAAGAAGGGGGCACCAATATGTTTGAAAAGGAGGAATCATGCTTTATGGTTGGAAAATGTTGAAAAGTTAGAAGGAAAGATAAGCTGGAGTTGAAAAGGTAAAAAAAAATTGGGCTCACATTGTTAAATTGGCCCTAAGTTATTTGCCTATTCTCGGACATACGATGTTTTACCCTAACCTTGAAATATTTCTCCTTACCCCACATTACAACCGAAATTAAAGTCCTATTTGATCCTTGGGGAGTTGGGGTGTGGATTGATGGATGTGAGAGTGACTTCCAATGCTTGGTGTTCCGTTCATGAGATCGAGTGTCCACCATAAAAAGCGTTCTTTTCGTGTCATAGTGTGCGAAGTATTTTGCTTTCAATTACATAACTTCCAAACCGCACACTTGAGAGTTCATAATGCATCTTGTTTCGAGCGATTTTATTTGTGAGTGCATGACACTGTGAGAATTGAAGTCGAAACTTGGTCCGGAGAGAACTTTGAGTGGCATGTCATTGGTGACTAAGTCCAAGTGTTCACACACGCTAAATTAGGTGCCATGGTTTATATGCATGTCTTCATAGCATTTTGAACTAATGTTGCCGAATATACTTGTGCAATGACTTTGTGCCTTGGCTTGAGAGACTGATGAGTTACTTGCAGGTTATGGGTTCCGTGTAAGGGGATTTACGGTGTTTTGTGGGTGATCACTACTGAAAACCCTCACGAGACTTCACTCGTCCTACCGAGGCCGCCCGGGGGTTTAAAAGAACTATCTATTTTAATTTGTCTTCATTAGTTTTTCTATTCTTTTCTTTGCTAGGGACTAGCAAAGTGTAAGTTGGGGGGCGTGATAAGTGCCGAAATATTGATATTTTGGCTCTCCAAATTATACTTGTTAGTCATTTATATTTGTTATTTGATATTTATTTTGCTTCTATTTTGTTTATAGGTTGCTCGAGCTCGTTGTCCAATATATTGGATAAAACGAAGAGTTTAATGGAAGTTTGGGGTCAAAGTGTAAAGAGCTTCAAAGTTGAATTGCTAATCTATTAAAGCACGAAGTTTAAGGGCCTATATGTAATTAATACGTGAAACCCTATATAATGGAAATTGACTGACTTCGGCAGCCAGCTGCGGAACAGGGTTTGGAAATTGGACGACGACGACGGGCATGTCCAAAGAACAGAGGACAAGAACTTTGATCTCTTCCACTTCGATGGCCACCTAACTCCTTTTTCTAGGGTATAGATGAAACTTGAACTCTGAATAACCCTTTTATGTTTTGATTTAGGTTTTATTATTCGAATCATTGTTGTATGACTTTTAAGGATTTATTTATGATATTACTTCTTTCCGGCAAATCTTGTGTATGAAATCCTAGGTTTTATACACGTTCATACAATAGTTTTAATTGTTTTATGATAACCGATTGGATGGATTATACTACGTAAGACGCGTCGTGCCGATGAGACGATCCGTACTTTAATTTTAATTTGAGACGGGTCGTGCTAGTAAGACGATTCGTGCTAGGCGGAGATAGTCCATGCCGATTGGTGATTCATAAATTATTTTTAGGAGATATCGCTAGGGCTTGCAATCCTACGATATCCTGATTGATTCGAATACATGACCTACAATCGAAACATATTTAGGTTACGAAAGGGAAGAGTGGATTCGAAACCGTAGAACTTTTTCCCATCAATTCTTTCCCTGCTTTTCTATCGTCTTTAATTTCAGTTCAATAGTTCTAAGAAATCAACAATCAATCAATCTTTTTCTTGGATTAATATAGAAATTAATTGAAATAACTGCAACTCAACCTTATAATCCCTGTGGAGCGATACTCGGAATACTTATCACTATTCATTTGAGTAGTAGTAATTGTTTCGTGTTATTAATTATTTTTGGTACGGAAACGACCCGATCAGAAGCTTAGAATTTCTAGAGAGAAGTAGGAGCAAGGAGTTAAGGTGTGAGTTTAAGCTTGGAATAGCTTGCTATTTATAGGCCAAGGCTCTCCTCCCTCCCTCTCTCACCCAAATCTCTCTTTCTATATCTCATCTTTTTCTCACCTTGCATGCTTGATTGGAAGCTTGATGGGTTAGGGCAAGGGTTGCTTGCACATCTCCCACCTAGTTCTAGGCTTGCATGGCTAGATTTGGTACTTTGGATTTGATTTTAGAAAGATTGGTGGAGGAAAGGAGGGGTTGTACAAGATTTGGTGATTAAAAAAACATAAAAGGACAATGGAAGATAGATTTGGCTTGGAGAAATATATAACCATAGATTGAAAGGATGGAAGATCAAGGCAAGGTACAATCCAATCTCTCCCTCTCTTCCTCTCTCTTTCTCTTTCTCTCTCTCCCCCTCTCTTGGCAATCTCTCTCTCTCTCTCTCTCTCTCTCTCTCGCTCTCTCTCTTGTACAATGTATATTATATAAATATGTATGAGTATGACCAAGTATATATAGATAAAAGTACATAGGTACTATGTGATCTACCTAGATTTTCAAGTCATAATTTCTTATTAAAATAACCTAAGGGGCACATGTTTCATTATACTATTATATATATATAGACACATGTCCAAGTTTTCAAATATAAATGTAGGCATTATTAGGTACCATATAATCTATCAAGATTTCCAAGTATCAAATAAAATATATGGCCAAGATTTTCTTATTAGAATAATTCAAGAAGTACTAGTACTTATATATTTATTAGTGTACTTAGAAATCTAGGAAATTAGATATTCACATATCTTTAATGCATATAAACACATGGGAAAATCTTGGAAGTGATTTATTTAATAAATCCTAGTACTAGTTAGTAAGACTAACTTATTATCCAATGGATAATATTTTCCCTTGCATTTTTTAACCAATGGATAAAAGGAATAAGGTAATATATACTTGAAATAACCCAAATGTCCTTTAGGCATGTGTATATAAGTCTATATATAACTATATATGAGTACTTTATCAAATCTAGCACAAAATATCCTTGATAGAAAATCTAGGTTTCCTATTGTCCAATGGATAAAAGTTTCCCTACCTTTTATTGTCCAATGGGTAAAGGTTCATCTAGGGTTAGGTTTCTCCAACTAATTGGTTAGAATCTAACTATACTTGCCAAGTAGGATCCCTAGCCAGGATATATAATTTTAAGACAAATCGGATTGTGAAAAACTAACAGGAAAATTTTAAAGCCATCCAAAAGAAATTAAAGAATTTTGAATAAACAACGAGATTTTTATTTACTAAAAATCGGAGTTGTTACAAAGATCCTCAGGCAGGGATATTTCTGGTCCACCATGGAAACAAAATGTGTGGAATACGTACCATGATGTCACAAATGCCAGATCCATGCCAACATCACGCATGTCCCGCCATCCGAACTGCATCAAATGACCTCACCATGGCCTTTTTCAGTATGGTAATCGATGTCATTGGAAGAATTGTACCAGCAGCATTTAACGGTCATAAATTCATCTTGGTGGCCATGGATTACTTCACGAAATGGGTAGAAGCTGCTTCTTACGCCACGCTGACCGCAGTTCAAGTTGCACACTTTATCAAGCAAAACGTCATTTACCGATACGGAGTCCCTCAGGCGTTTGTATCTGACAATGGGGTTTATTTCAAGGGAAGAGCCAGGGAAGTTTTGGATGAGTTCTAGATTCAAGTACACAAGTCAGCCATCTATCAGTCGTAGACCAACGGAGCCGTAGAAGCAGCTAATAAAATGATCAAGGCCATCCTGGAAAAGACCATTCAATCTGCAAGAGATTGGCATGAGCAGTTGCCACTGGCCTTATGGGGATATCGCACATCCGTACGTACACTAACAGGGGTGACCCCTTACTCTTTGGTCTACGGTATGGAGGTTGTACTCCCCATTGAGTTGGAAGTTCCATCTCTTCGGACTATGATCGAGTGTGAGGTGTAGGAGGCAAGTGGTTAAGCAATCAATTTGAAGAGCTTATGTTGTTCGATGAACGCCGGTTGAGGGCTCTCTATCATATTCAAGGGTATCAGAGGAGAATTGCACGCGCATTCAATAAAAAGGTGAAGCCTAGGGACTTGTCAAAAGGTGATATGGTTTTAGAGGAGATCCAGGCACCACTTTACGACCCACGTGGAAAGTTCCAACCGAAGTGGTCCGGGCCATACATTATCAATACCATCCTATCCGGAGGAGCTGCGCAGCTCATTGACTTGGACGGAAACGAATTTTCAACTTTGGTCAACCTGGATCAACTCAAGCGCTATTATCCCTGAGAGAAGCTCGCTGGGCTGAAAACCGTAAGGGCGGGCAGACCCAGGCAAAAGTTAGAGCAAAAGCTTGCTAGGATGAAAACCCGCAAGGGCATCCTTGGCAAAAATTAAGACATGCAATAAATGAGCTCGCTAGATCAAAAACCCGAAAGGGCGATACTAGGCAAAATTTAGAGCGCAAAAGGAGAGTGTTAAAACCAGAGCGAACCTTAACCTGAACTACGTTATGACCTGATTCCTTTGCTATAAGGATACGTAGGCAGCCTTCCGAGGCCCGTTCATGATCAATCAAAATGAAAATCCAGGCTGTGGGAATGCAAAACACTGAATCAAAAAGAGGGAAACCCTCCACAACTCATTTTTATTACGATGATTGCTTCTAATACATAAGGCTGAGTATGATTTTCAAGAACAAAAATCACAACATGATAAAGATAGGGGCCACAATTTATTCCAGGGACATGGTAGTAGGATTGAGTCAGTTTCCTTGAGCTCCAGCTCTAGCGGCAATATCTCTCCTAAGCCACTTCCGCTAACTCTCGTGAACTGTCACAGACGGATAGGAGTGTGCATCAATCATTTCATGAGTCCTCCAGAGCCGCTGATAGTTGCAAAGAACAGAATGGCGAAACAAAGGCAGAACAACATCGACCATAACCTCTGCAGCGGCCTCTTGTTTAAGGTCGAGCTGACGCTGAATCCGGTATGGGATATAGAAAGTAAAGGCCTCCAAACCAGCAAGGATGACCCACTGGGGGCTCATAAAGTGCACAGTCATAGGAGGAAGATCTAGCCACGAACGCCTCCATGAAACAGTCTCAGCTCGTAGATGCCTAAAAAAGCTGATCCACTCAGGAACTCGCATGTTCGCAAACTCGAAGCATCGGAGGGACAACAACCTAGCCTCATATGCCCAATTGCTAGGAGGAATGGTCAGCACATTCACCTTATCGCAAAGCCAGATCTACAAAAGAGAGAAAAACAAGTAAGAAACCATAGAAAGCTGAACTGAGCATTGAGGTAAAATGAGAACGTGACAAAGGCTCGAAAAAGGAGAGCTGAGTGAGAAGCCAACCTGTAGGTGGAGAGGACTACCCCCGAAAGTCTCAGTCTCTCCAGAACGAACTTTATCCAAATCTATCAATGTCTCAGCCAAAATTATCGGGATCACGTCCTTTCGAGCCTCAATTTGAATGGCAATGCTGACCAATGCTGAGCTAGCATGACCAGTGTAGGGTACCAAAAGGTAGGTCGCATGCAGGCACATGCAGAGGGCAGTCATGCACCAAGTTTGATAAGCTATGTCCGCAAGATCACCCGGGGGAGAAAACATCTCAATAAGTTGCATCACGTTGAGGCGACCATTGCTAACTAAGTAGCGGGCAGCACCACTACTCAATCCAAGGGTTGTGGTTAAAACCTTGTGGATGCTCTCACAACCAGGAGGGATAATGACTTCTCCCGAGCTGAAACCGCCGAGGTACGCACAGAACTCCTCCACGGTGGGACAAAGTTCTTGCTCGCCAAAATGAAACATGTGAACCTTGGGATCCCAGAGACTCGCAGATGCCCTCAATAGCTCGGGGTGAAGACGGATGTTGCGAAGGTACCTCATGGAGTAGAGACCATGACCCCAGAAGTTGAGCCAATCGACGCCCTCCATTGAAACTAGCCATGGGCGGAGCGAACCGATGAGCGAAAGGGCATTGGGAGGAAGAGTGAGCTTTAGAAGAATGAGAGTTGAGTGGGATAGAAAGAATTTGAAGTAGAATGCCTGAATTTATAGGAAGGATGGAGGAAACAATTTCAACTTTCAAGGAGCCTTGGGTTCCAAAAGTGCAAATTTTCCATGGGTCTTGCATGGGAAAAGGCTTGGTCATAGCATGGAAACACAATGCAGACATGCACTGGCTCAGAAATGCCACTACACAGGTCAAACTTCAACCATCGTGCAATCTGTCTTGGGAAACAATAAAATGCAGATTGTCAGAAGAACAACCACGAATGACATAATGGAGTCACGCGCGACACATCCAAACCAGAAGATCAGCACAGTATCCCATTGATATTTTGCGAAAGCTTATGACACAACACACAACGTTTTGAAGACTCGTGCGGTATACTGCGTCCGCATTTCTGTAGTTTTTGACAGCAAGAGCATGGAATGGATTTGAGGCATCTCGGGGCACCAACAACCACCAGAACACACTCCAACAAGTATTTAGGACTTCAGAGATGTTTCGTTTCGAGTCAACTCCCAAGGATCAAGGTCGTGGTACAAAAAGTCGATATAATCTCGTCCTCAAGTCATGTCGAAGCATCAAATTGCATTTTAAGCCATTTCAAGTCAGTTTCTTGAGTCACATGGTCATATTGGTCGAAAGTGACTTAGTCAAAGTTCCAGCTAGAGCCTCGGGTCAAAATTCGAAGTCGTCACCTTCCAGAGTCAACTTTTTCCTAGTTTTCTAGCGTATTCCAAGCATAAGGTCAAACTTTTAGGTTACATATCGAGTTTCGAAGTCTGTCGTAGTTGTATTCAAACACGTGGCAAGGGCATTTATGTAAATTCTTGGGTATCAATCTTTCCAAGTTCGTTCAATTACTTTTTCGATTTCTACTTCTATGTCAATCATTGCAAATCACGCATTGGACTTGGTTTTATGATCTATGGCTAGTTATACATTTTGGTGAGTGTCTTAGTTATTCCATTCTCGTTGAACAGCAGTAATAAACAAAATTGAATAACAAAGACATTGAAAGAACCATAAAATCCCGGGCATTCATCAGATGAAGTACATAGCAGAATGAGGCTCGCAAGCCTGATGCTTGTAGACACCCCAATCTGACTTCCCGATCGTTTTACTTTGTTCTTCGGTTTCTTGATTCCCCGATGATGAATCAGGTCGAAAACAGTCTCGAGAACTTGGAATGGCTTGAGTTTGGCATGTGAGGAACCCATCCTTAGCCCTAAAACCCTTGACTCAGAACCTGGACCTTGGGTTTGATAGTCGCGCGACACACTGGGATCCGCGCGCGATGGTCCATTTGCCAGGTGGTGGTCAAAGTCAAAGCTTTGACCATTGACCCTCGCGGGGTTGGCTGGACCCTCGCGCGATGCTCTCACTATCTCGCGCGATGGTCAACACCTGTCGTTTTCACCCAGATTGCGTGGTGGTCAGGGGGCTACAGGCCTATGAGACCCCATTTTTGTCAGCTGAACAGCGTTCTGGGGGGCTCCCCTTGCACCACCTCACCCCCCATTCTCCCATCACCTTTGCCACCCCACTTCTCCACCAAGTGATTCTAACCAGCCTTGTTGGCTGGTTACAAGGCCTTGGCTAGATTCCAACCAACCTTCTCTTCTATAAATACCCCCCCCCCCCCCCCCCATGCTTCATTGCAAAGGGTTACAAAATTCTCTCCAAGAAAGAAGAAGGCAAGTTCAAGCACAAATATCCCACACCACACTCACTCCCACATAATCATCTTCCAAGCCTCACCACCTCATTCAAGCCATCTCCAAGACACTCAAGCAAAGGTATAATATCTTTCTGCTCACTGTTCGAACCCCTGAGGGGGGCTGGCAGGGTCAAGGCTGGTAATTGATACCAGTTCTGGCCCTAAAGCTAGCAGGGTTTCAAGAGCCGTTACCAGATATACCCTCGCGCGATGGTCCCATAGACTCGCGCGACACTTCTGTCTGCGTGAGATTGGACCACGTGGGGAAGGGATGCTGGTCTTTAAGTTTATTGTTGTGTTCATAGTCATTTTTAAGTCTTTTAAAAGGTATCAGTTCACTGTTTTGCATGTCAAAAATCATCGTTTAGCCTATGTTTATAGCTCCTCTTGGTTTGGAATGCTCTTGGGATGCTCTTGAATATGTCTCAGAGCCCTAAGTGTGCAAAGCAATTCCTGGAAGTCCAGTCTGAACAATCGCGCGCCTGTATCACACTGTCGCGTGAGGGTTCTCTAATTTCCAGAGACTGCCCTTGCATGAGCAGCTTGGCCTTGGCCTCTGTTTAGATACCCCCACTGTTTAGGGGTCGTGTTTTCATAATATTTCCATCTGCTTGCTGTAATATTGTTTACTTTCAAGTACTTATAAACTGTTTGGTTTGCACCTGGGTGAGCACTGGTCCTTCCAGAGCCCAGAAGGGGGTAAAATCCAAAACATTGGTGGAACATCAAGACTCGTGCGAGTGTATGGGAGTGTCGCGCGACGGTTGGCTTGCATGTAGATGGATTCACGCATGCAAGCTGGCTGTTTGTTCATGCCAAAATCATACACAGCGCTGCTTGGATGTATGATCGATGTTTTGAACTTTATTCCATTTATTATGTGTCATCTCACTAATCCATGCCATATCTTATCACATCCTGCAAATTGTTACAGTTTTAATCCCCGATTAACTGTTCCCCCGCCCTAATTGGCTAAAAATTGATTAATCAAACAGAATCGCAAAACAAACATTTTCGCAAATGCCTAAGTAGAGACCGATCTCCGGATTGGGCGAGAGGGGTGCCGTAAAACCCTTCCCCTCTCGTAACCCGGCTCCCGAACCCAGATATGGTTATGACGGACTGGTTCCTTAAACTTTTTCAAATCAAACAGCGCGACAAGTGCTTCAAAATATGGTTCCTTGGGTGTCGGACCTTCAAACCCGAGTGGCGACTCTGATATTTTGCGAGCGCTTGCTTCCTCGCTCGCGCTCCCTCGACCCGGGCCCCTCGCGTCTCGGAATCCAGAAATTTCGAAGGGCACGCATGCCCACAGTGGCGACTCTGCTGGGGATCGAACCAATATTGGTCTATGTTTAGATTTCAATACACTTGAAGAACGATCCCACAAAAGTTTGTCAAAACGGTGAGCTTCACGCTGCCGAAGGTTGGAGTGGTGATTTAACGGGACCTCGTGTCCGGCCAATCCAATCTGGGACCTTTCCGATTGTTCTCTTGTGTAGTTTCTTCTAAGCATTGACTAAATAAAGTGAGCCGAATTTGAAAAGGGCATTTGCGAATTTGCAATTCTGTTTCAATAATCAAAACCTTTAGCATTCTCATTTGCATCGATGTGGGATAAGCCCCGTTGGATCATTTTGGCAATCCGGCACGGTTTACCGGAGCTTGGGGACCCGAATGACCAACAACCTTCGACGATGATGAGTCATTCTACCGTTTGACTGTTGCTCTGCGATTACGCGGGCAGCGGGAGGTATATCTTGGCTCTAGTCCGAGGAACCCGTTACAAGCCAAAACCAGCCTTTTTCATGTACAAAGCACTAGAACTCTCCAAACTAGGACAGGTACCTGCAGGGTAAGGTCTACTTGCATCTAACCCCCATATACTGTCTATGTGTTACTGCTTTCCCTATCGCATGCACTGTACATACATACCGTTTTGCGTAGGGGCATGTTTAGGGTGGCTTCTAGGTTGTCTCTCTTTCGAGTCTGTCTTATGTTTATTAGGACGCTGCTAGGCCCGATGAAGAGTCATGCATCTTTGCGGTGCGTGTTATCAGATTTTCAAAAGTCCTAGGATCAGCAAGACTTTGGGAAATCAAAACTTTCTAAGTCCTTGTCTATATCCCGATTGAAGTCTCAAACAGAAAACAAGGAACGACGAAGAGAATGTCGTGATGCTCACACCACCCTGGTTATCGTGCGCAGCACGTACACCGCTCAGGCTATGGCACTGTGTCGCCTACGCCGCCCCGGTTAAGGTGTCACGTCATCCACCCCGAGTTATTCCGAGTTCAAAGTTGAAACTTCAAGAACGGAAAAGTCAAAGGCTTAGACTATTTTTGACATCTCTTAGTATTATTCGATTCAAACGAGGATACACTCTCGAAAAGAAATCCGAGGATTTTGGCAGCGTCCGAACATCTTGAGACAGACTCGTCTGTAGTCTTAGAGTCTAAGGGCGACACTGACGACGATGGCTGCATTATCACTTTAAAGTCTTTTGTTTAGAGTAAGGTTGCTGCAGGGCCCTTATCGAACCTTTTCTTACAGCAAAGCAAAGCAGAATTCTGAACCATTGCACCACCAAGGAAAGTATCGAGGCAGAAAGCCAAACCCACTTGGGAACGTCCGCATCAGAATTCCGTTCAAAGGCTAGTCAGGTTGCAAGCTCAGTCAGTCACAACGGAAGACTCTCCGTGCTCCCTGTTGGCCGCTTTACGATCAGGATCACCGTCAGTTCTCCAGGAAATTGAGTCTCCGGCGTCACCAACCTCACCGTCCTCGTCAAGTTCATCCGGAACCTCCATTATGGCAGATCATCCGCAACCACTGAGTCTCGAAACCATGCTCATGAACATCCAGAACAACATCGCCACCATGCAGCAAAGGGGTGCTCAGACTGACGCAAATCTCACTAGGCTCAATGACCTTATCAACACTCGTCTTCCGCCAGCTGCAGAAGTGGGAGGCGAGGTCGATGAGGACGACCATGCGGAACCAATCTTTGTTGAAGACCCTAACCATGCAGGGCGGATCATAATTCAGCCCAACCCGAGAGAGGCTCACCCGGAGGCAGCAAATCTGAATCTCGCTGTGGCAAGACCCGTTTTGGATCCTAACATGACCGCTCTCATGGCGAAGATCGTCAAGCTGGAGGAATCTGTGTCCAAGTCCGAAAAGATTAGCGCCGGGGGAATTGACCTAGATCGTCTCTGCTTGTATCCCAATGCTAAGCTCCCTGATAAGTTCAAAATGCCTAATCTCGCCAAGTTTGATGGGAGTGGCGACCTGAAGACTCATCTCTATGGCTACCA
Source organism: Rhododendron vialii (assembly GCF_030253575.1). Taxonomy (NCBI): domain Eukaryota; kingdom Viridiplantae; phylum Streptophyta; class Magnoliopsida; order Ericales; family Ericaceae; genus Rhododendron; species Rhododendron vialii. The sequence goes on along the minus strand of NC_080557.1, from coordinate 29,840,790 downwards.
TGCCGCCATGAAACTCTTGGCTGTTGAACCCGAGGCCATGTCCCAGCTGTTCCCTCAGACTCTCTCAGGACCCGCTTTTCACTGGTTTTTGTCGCTTGACATTGCTAAAAGGATGACGTGGGAAGACATCGGTGCTGCGTTTATTTCGCAGTATAGTTACAACTCCCAGCTCAAGATGACAACCCGAGAGCTTGAGTCCACGAAAATGGAAGCTAAAGAATCCTTTGCGGATTTTGTCAAAAGATGGAGGACGAAGGCTGCTCAGATGACCGATCGCCCGAGTGAGAGAGATCAGCTCCGAATCATCTCTCGCAATCTTCAGCTTGATTATGCTAGGCATTTGGTCCTTGTCCAGGCCTCCTCGAACTTCGATACTTTCTTCAAATCTGGGTTGGCCATTTAGGATGCGCTACAAAGTGGGATTCTGTCAAGAGGGGAGTCCTCTAACCCTTCGAAACCAAAGCCTCGGGTCTACTCAGGGAACACCAATGCGTTGTTTGGCAGTGGGGGATCTTCCAACACAACAACCAGTGGCAATAACGCCTCCTCTTCCAATGCAACCAATCGCATCGCTGAGATTAACCAGGTGCAAACCCCTCAAAATAACCGACCCCGCAGTCAGCCCCGCAGTTTCTCTGCGTTTGAAGCTCCACTGTCATCTGTCATGGAGAAGTTAATCCAGTCAGGGCATCTGAAACCCCTTGACCCAACTCCTCTGCCTAAGAACCCTTCACCCAACTTCAAAGCCAATCTTTATTGCGCCTACCACCAAGGGGCTGGACATCTTACGGACTCCTGTTTCCGTCTCCGACATGCGATCCAGGATCTCATAGATGAAGGGACTCTCCACGCTCCACCTCCACCAACCCAAAAACCAAACATCCTTTCCAACTCCCTGCCAAAGCACAATGCTGCTCCCCGCATCAACCAAATATCCCTCAGCTCCACTTATATCAACCCTAACTCCACCATATTCAGCCCCACTGACCATATAACCTCAACAGACCAACCCAAGCCAGTCGTGCCCATGCCTTCTCAGCTCGAAGCCGAGATCTTCTACATCCATCTTGAAGAAGGACAGTCGTCCAATCCCAATGTGCCCCTCGCACGCCTGCAGAATGGAGCGTTTGCGTTCAACGCTTCCATCAGCGACCTGTTTCACCGGTCCATCCCTTCCGTACAGCTCAACTCTGCTTCTTCCTTGGACGACCCGTATTTTGATGTGACGTATCCAAACTCCTCTCCGAATTTGATAAGCCGTTTTAGGCCTGCTGTCCCTCTTCTACTGGAACGGCAGGTTGATATGCAAGCGGTGGGGTGGGCTATTGCCGATAATGATGACTATGCAGCCCCCATAATCTATGAATGGACGGAGCTAGAATTAGACGGCTTCCCCAAGAACCCCGAATATGTCCCATTTAACCATGCTTGGTATGACGCTTGGATGGCTAATTATGAGGCAGACATGCTTGACCCTTTGGATGGATTCTCCTTGAACATGCTATTTCAACAGCCTGAACCCGTTCTACCTGAGGAGGAGTACTATTGGGATCCCGAGCCGAAGTGGCAGTTTCCATTAGAGTTTGACCTCAATCCTCTGCAAGGTTACGCTCTGCCCAATCATGAGATTCAATTCATAGAAAAGGGTCTCGTTCAGGAGGAAACTCGCGTCTTGGGGGAATGCTTTCTCCCTTCTACTCTTGACCGGCTGGTTGACTCTGTAACTAACACTGAGTACGACCCTACATTTTACATTGTTAGCGAGGAGCTCTCGCACCCCGCACCGCCTTATCCGACCGAGGACGATCGCAGCATTATGGTTACAGACCTTGTTTCGCCAGCGGACCTCTGGGACGTTGATGATGTGGTTAATATCCAAGTTGGGTCCGAGGTTTGGACTATCAACCGCTCTCTTGCCGACGGGGGACTCTGGGACGTCCCATTCATTGCTAACACGGAGCCCATTGGGGAGGCTGTGGCTGTTAAGGATCCAGATTTTTGGGAGTCGCTGCTGTGGAACGATTTAGCTGAAGACCTTGCTCTAGGCATGGAAGCACCTATAGCCCCACCGCCTTCTGACAAAGGAAAACGCAAATTGGGGGAAGTCCCTGCTGATCTTTGGAATGACAGTCAAGACCTTCAAGTGATACCCTCTCTAGAGAAAGTTCTCAACGTTACGAGGAGTGGACGAATTTTTCAGCCTTCCAATCTGCAGGCCGGGAGCTCGTCCAACTCTTCTAACAAAAGGAACGAACCTTCTGCATTCTCAAGGTCTGCACCGTTTGAGGTACCTCCTAGCTCCCCGAATGATGACATGATTCAGAGGCAGTTGGAGTGAATCCCTGCCGCTATATCACTCTGGGGACTAATCTGTTCCTCCCGCGAGCATCGTCAGAAGTTCTGCCATACTCTCTCTCGCCTTGAGATTCAACCGGATGTCACGCCTGAAGCAATGATATCTATAATTCTCCCGCCTACTTCTAAACACACTGTGGTCTTCACTGACAAGGATCTACCGATCGAAGGGGTTGATCACAATCACCCCTTGCACATCACTGTTAAGTGTAAGGGACTCTGGATTCCAACTGTTCTGATCGACAACAGATCGGCAATCAATGTTTGCCCGTTGAGAGTGGCTTACCGTTTGGGGCTAGCCAAGAAGGACTTTGCACCTTCCAACCTGGCTGTTAAGGCATACGATAGCACTCGTCGCGTGGTCAAGGGCACACTTGTGCTTAAGCTTGACGCTGAGGGTTTTGAGATGGACGTCGAATTCCATGTGGTTGACATCCCTGCCACCTTTAATCTTCTGTTGGGAAGGCCGTGGCTTCACCGATCTGACATCATGGCTGTACCGTCTACTCTTCACCAAAAGGTCATGTTGGGACTCCCTACCGGAACTTTGACTATCTGCGGGGACTCGGGCATTCGCCCGCTTAAGGAAGATGGCACACTTGTTTTGGGGATTGCACACGGCGATGAAGATGTTGATCTCGGGGGTTTCTCTTTCGACACTTCTGGTTCGGTTTTGGCTATCAACGTGGATGGGGACTTCATCATAAGTTCTGTTGCTTTAGACATCATGAGGAGGATGTCCTATCTACCTGGTCTTGGCCTTGGGATTCACCAACAAGGGATCCCGGAGTTCCCTGCCTTTCCTTCCTGCGAGGGCCGCTTTGGTCTGGGGTACTCCTCCTCTACCAAGGACGCCAAAAGAAGGAAATGCACGGGAAAACCTCGATCTCTCTATGGTGAGCCCGACAGCTACTTTGTGCGCGAAGTGGGGAATGACGTCTACACCGGGCAACCTGAGCCTTTTGTCGATTCAGTCACTGGGGAATTGCTGCCTGGGTTTAAGGTTTTCCCTGATGACACTTGGTCCTCTAGTGATGAAGAACCAGCAAGAATGGAGTTCAAAAGGAAGCTCAGCCAGCCTAAGCTGAAGACTGATTGGCTGATGTCTTTTGATCAAGGGAGCTTGGAGCAGCTGTTTTATGAGTTCTCCCAGGTGGGTTTGGCCAAGGAAGCTGAAGAGGCCGAAGTGTTCATGCTCGGTTCCGACGATCTCAAGGATCCCCTCTCCCTCATCACAGAAGCAAAGGGTAGCCTTAAAAATTGCATTTTCAAACCACGCCTTACTTGCATTGATGATGTATCGGAGTCTGACACTGAGTCTGTTGAGTCGTCTGAGTCTAAGTCTAGCTCTGAGTCGGAGTTTGTGCCTCTTGGCCCTCCACGTCATGGCTTTTACTTCGAGTTTGATTCCCTTGTACTTGGCGACCCTGCAGGGTCTTATGAAATGAAGGAATCCTCTTCTAACTACTTGAATGATCTTTATATAAACTGTGTCGACCCCGACGATGAGGGGATAGATTTCGATGGGGATATCCCCAAGGAAATCCGTACCCTCATCGAAAGGGAAGACGAAAGGCATGCTCAGCCATTAAAAGAAGAAATAGTTTTAATAAACTTGAAAGACGAGAATGATCCCCGAATGGTTCAGGTGGGCTCCACTTTATCTCTAGAGGAACATCATGATTTCAAAGAGCTGCTCTCAGAATTCAGTGACATCTTCGCGTGGTCTCATCAAGACATGCCCGGCATCGACCCAGAAATAGTGGAGCATCGAATCCCCTTACTACCAAATGCCAAACCTGTGAAGCAGAAGTTGAGGCGAATGAGGCCAGATTGGGTGCAGAGGATCAAGGAAGAGGTCACTAAGCAGATCGACGCCGGTTTACTCATGGTTTCTCAATACCCCACATGGGTTGCCAACATCGTTCCAGTTCCTAAAAAGAATGGGCAAATTCGAGTGTGCGTGGATTTCAGGGATTTGAACAAGGCAAGCCCCAAGGACGATTTTCCCCTGCCACATATCGATGTACTAGTTGACAATACGGCGGGCCATGCCCTGCTTTCATTCATGGATGGTTTCTTCGGATATAACCAGATTCTTATGGCACCAGAAGACCGTGAGAAAACGACTTTCATCACCGAATGGGGGACTTATTGTTACTTGGTCATGCCGTTTGGTTTGAAAAATGCTGGTCCTACCTACCAGAGAGCCGCTACGACCATTCTGCACGACATGATGCACAAAGAGGTTGAGGTCTACGTGGACGACATGATTGCTAAGTCAAAAACTCGGGAAGGGCATGTTCTTGTATTGAGGAAGTTTTTCGAGAGGCTCCGAAAGTTCCGCATGCGTCTCAATCCACAGAAATGCACCTTTGGGGTCACGGCAGGCAAGATGCTCGATTTTATGATTACTTCGCGTGGGATTGAAGTCGATCCATCAAAGATCAAAGCGGTGCTTGAAATGAAGCCACCAGAGACTGAAAAGGGAGTGCGGAGCTTTTTGGGAAAGGTTCAGTTCATCAGCAGATTCATCGCAAAGGTAACCTTAACTTGCGAGCCGATGTTTCATCTACTCAAGAAAGACACCCCGTTTGTATGGTCGGACAGATGTCAGGCGGCCTTTATGTCCATTCAGAGCTTTCTGCAAAACCCGCCTGTCTTAATGCCACCAGTGCCCGGAAAGCCCTTGATTCTATACTTATCTGTGAGTTCTACATCCATGGGATGCTTGCTAGCTCAAGAGGGTGACCAGGGAGTGGAGAAGGCCGTTTACTACTTAAGTAAGAAAATGGTTGGGTCCGAAGAGCGCTACACCGCCTTGGAAAAAACGTGTTGGGCTTTGGTTTGGGCCTCTAAGAAGTTGAGACACTACATGCTGGCTTACCCAGTGAAATTGATTTCTCGAATGGATCCACTCAAGTATTTGTTTGAGAAACCGGCTCTCACTGGTAAGTTAGCACGCTGGTTGCTCCTTCTGGCAGAATTCGATCTCAAATACGTCACGAGGAAGTCGGTGAAGGACGAACAATTGCTGAATTTTTGGCTGATCACCCTGTGGATGGACCGGAAGATGCAGATTTTGTGTTCCCAGATGAGGAAGTGCTAACAGTTGTCGAGGACGTCTGGACTCTGTACTTCGATGGGGCGGCCAACCAGAAAGGATTTGGGATTGAGGTCTTGCTAGTCGCCCCCGATGGTTCTCATATTCCGCTTGCATTCAAACTTAACTTCGATGTTACAAACAACCAAGCTTAATATAAGGCCTGTATTGTGGGTATGGAGGCTGCCCTCACACTTGGCGTTGAACGGCTTGAAGTCATCGGGGACTCCAATCTCGTTGTATCTTAAGCCAATGGGGACTGGAAGGTGCGTGAAGAGGGGTTGAAACCTTATCATCAGGATTTGGAGGGGCTAATTCCTCGCTTTAACAAAGTGACTTTCACCCACATCACTCGTTTGAAGAACCGGTTTGCCGATGCACTCGCGACTTTGGCATCCATGGTCGAATTGCCCTTCGGAGTCAAACTCCGCCCAGTCTTAATTGAACAACGGGACCGCCCCGCTTATCAATACGTCAACGCCATCGATGAAGTCGATGATGGCCTACCCTGGTACCATGACATATGGAATTTCGTCGAGAATGGCACGTATCCGGCTGAGGCCTCTAAAAAGGATCAGACTGCATTGCGGAGGATAGCTGCCCAGTACATCATTTGTGGGAGAAAGTTATACAGGAGATCTCATTGTGGGATGCACAAGCTCTGTGTCAACGGGACCGAGGCCGTCAAAATCATGGAAGAGATCCACGAGGGGGTCTGTGGCCCTCACATGAGCGGCGTCATGCTGGCTAGGAAAATCTTGCGCCAAGGCTATTTCTGGTCTACTATGGAATCTTAGTGTGTGGATTATGTGCGGCGATGTCACAAATGCCAAATTCATGCTAATCTAATGCATGTTCCACCCTCTAGCCTATTTGGCATGGCTTCGCCCTGGCCTTTCTCTGTATGGGGCATCGACGTCATCGGCATGGTTAGACCGTCTGCATCAAATGGTCATAGGTTCATCCTCGTGGCGATAGATTATTTTACCAAATGGGTGGAGGCCGAATCTTATAAAACCCTAACGGCGGATCAAGTTGCTCACTTCATCAGGAAAAACATCATCTACCGATATGGGGTTCCGCAAGCGTTCGTATCAGACAATGGGAGTCATTTCAAAGGCAGGGTCCTGGAGCTCTTCGAAGAATTCAAGATCCAAGTCCATCACTCAACGGTCTATCGTCCCCAAACAAATGGAGCGGTTGAAGCGGCCAACAAAAATGTCGAGACAATCATCAAGAAGTCTGCAGAATCCGCCAGGGACTGGCACAAGCAACTGCCTTTAGCTCTTTGGGGATATCGAACGTCGATCTGAACATCAACGGGGGCAACCCCCTATTCCTTGGTCTACGGGATGGAAGCAGTCCTCCCTATAGAGCTTGAGGTACCATCTTTGAGGATCATGGTAGAATCGAAACTCTCGGAATCTGAATGGCTCAGTGGGAGATTTGTTGAACTCATGCTTTTTGATGAAAGGAGGCTTCGGGCCCTGTATCATGTTCAGGGGTATCAGCGGAGAATCGCCCGGGCATTTAACAAAAAAGTGAAGTCTAGAGACTTGGTCGAAGGATACATGGTCACGAAAGAGATTCGGGCACCAATCTTTGACCCCCGCGGCAAATTTCGACCCAAGTGTTCCGGACCTTACATCATCAAGACCATCCTTTCTGGAGGAGCGGCTCAGCTCATCGATCTCGATGGCAACAAATTCAGCTCTCTGGTTAACCTAGATCAACTCAAACGATACTATCCCTGAGAGAAGCTCGTTGGGCCGAAAACCACAAGGGTGGGCGGTTCCAAGCAAAAATTAGAGCAAGCCTGCTAGACCGAAAACCTGAGAAGGCGGTTTAGGCAAAAATAAATAGGCATCAATCAAAGCTCACTAGGCTGAAAACCCGAAGTGGCAGCACTAGGCAAAATTTAGAGCGTAAAAGGAGAGCTAAAATACTCGAGTAAACCCTAGCCTGAACTACGTGCTGACCCGATTCTCTGAAAAAGGATACGTAGGCAATCTCTCTGTGAGATTCGGTCACAATCCATCAACTTGATCCACGGTTTCCCGTTACCAGAAGTTGACTTGATACTTGGGTGACACGTCGGTTCAACACTTGGGTCAAAAGGGGAAAACTCTCGAACTTTCATTTTTATTCAAATTATAACTTCTATTACACAGGCTGAGCATGACTTAAAAAGAGTAAAGCATGAAAACAGAATAAAGTGCTCGAGGCCTTAACAGGCTCACGGTTTATTCTAGATCATCAGGGTTCGTCAGAAGTCAATTGTTGTTTTGCCTGCTTGTGATTTCCCTTCTTAGCCATGTTTGATATCGGTGCGTAAGTTCCGTACTGAAGTCTGGGTCAGCTCCTCTGAGTTGTCGCAGGCCCCAGTTATGCTCATATCCTCTCAGATTTCGGGCAGTGAAAGCAGGGACTTGGAAATCTTCAGTCCCAGCTCGATGGAGTCCTTGGCTCATACCTAGCTGACGAAGAATGCGTCCGGGGATGTAGAACGTGAAAGCGGTCAGCCCAGCTATCACTACTCTCTCGAAACCTGCAGAACTCAGGGCCATGTCTGGAATGTTTAAGGCCTCATGCCGCCATGTGATCTCGTTCGGCAGCATTTCTCTCATAAATGCACACCATTGATGCGCAGACATTTCCGGATAGATCATACCCCGCTGATGCATTCGGCCGGGCAAATGAAGCCAATTTGCTTCCGGTGCGGTAAGCAATCCCAACTTGTTAGATAGCCAGAGCTGCATGAGTGGAAAAACAAGTGAGAAGTTACATAAAGCTTGAGAGAAAAGACAAGTAAGAAGCTTCGATATAGCCTTAGCTGAGAGATGAGGTAAAAACAAAACGTGCGAAAGCCAGAAAAAGGTGAGCTGAGTGAGAACTAAGCTAACCTGCAGTAGTAGTGGACTACCGCCGAACACGTCTGTTTGGTCGGAAGAAACCAAATCCAAACCTATGAGTGTCTCTGCCAAAACTAGTGGTATCACATTTCTTCGGGCACCCATTTGAGCGGCAACGCTCACCAGCATGGGGTTGACTTGCCCATTCGGAGATACCAGCAAATAGGTAGCCAGCACGCCGATTGCCAGGGCAAATCGACGTCGAGCCTGCACGGCTATATTCTCTACGTCCCCTTCTGGCCCGTACAACTCAATTAGGCGCATGATGTTGATTTGCCCTCCAGTTAGCAAACTTTCGGCCGCTCCTCTAGTAATATCAAGACTTGACTGTAGGAGCTTCGGCATGCTCGTCCTATAAGGCGGCACGACAATCACGCTCGAGGCAACTCCTTGGAGGTATGCTTGGAATTCCTCCACGGTCGGGCACAGCTCGTTAACCCCAAACCTGAACACGTGAACCTCTGGGTCCCAGAATTGTAGGGCTACCCTCAGAAACTCAGGACGGACCGTCACATTGCGGAGGAAGCAGAATGCGGCCAGCCCGTGAAACCGGAATGACAGCCAATCTCCAGCAACAAAGGCCGTGAGCCATGGGCTAATTAAGGCCGGAAGATTATTTGCCATTCTGCTTTCTCGTGGGACTCTCAAACTGTGGGAGGAATGCCTTTCATTTGCAGAATATTGGCCTCTTTATAGGCAGAATGCATAGAGTGTCGTCCTTTCCCAGTGCAAACATCCATGCCATGTGGCATTCTCTTCTCCAAAGTGAAGGCGTCCCTGCACTGCACCCCCCCCCTCTGAAGTACTCTAAGCAGATAAAGGTTGATGACGAAGCTTGGTCATCCAAAAAATCTGAAATGGTCAAATAAAGGTGGCCTGGCACGGCCCAACCATCGCGCGAGTGAGAAACATCCACTCCATCGCGCGACATACTCACTCCCTCGCGCGACGGTTCAGCCTGCATTTTGACAGATTCCACCAGCTACTGTCCAATTTTGGTCGCTTCCTATTCCAAGGGTACTTTTACAACTTTTATGGTTCCAGCAAGTCACTATGAGCATATGCAACCATATCCAAGCATCGGATTTGAGATATTGCGTTTAACGAGGTTTTTGAACCCTCGGTGGCTCGTTTCAAGGCCAAATGAGCATTTCGGGAGGTCGAAACTCGATCCCGAGGGTCGTGTCCTTTTCTCTCAGGCCGTACGGGTCATAGTGACCTAATGTGACCGTACGGAGGTGTCGGTTTCAGTCCGGGACATAATAGAGTCATGTTTTCCCATCTCGTGTCCCTTTTGTGTCCTTTGTAAGGTTTTTGGGCAATTTTGCGTTTCGGGGGGTGTTTTTCGAATCCGACGGCCCTCGTAGGTCATTTTGTATATACATGACCTCACGGAAGCGCCCCTTTTATCCAAGATGGGGTGTTTTAGGTTTTGACTTGAAAATGTCCAATATTTCGTTCCCTCGTATCCTCGTATCCTGACCGTATCCTGGGGTACATTTTCATTTTTCCTCTGAGTTAGTTCTGTCTGTGCATATGTGTGCGTTTGTGAGCAGTCTCGGAACATTATCAATGCAAGCATGGTATTAGTGGCAAGCATTTATTTATTCTAAGCTCATTACAAGAGTAAAATAAATCGAAAATGCAAATTTTATAGCTAAACCATAATCTATCCATGTCAAAGTAAAGAAGACTACTGTAAATGCGGCGCTTCGGCCAGTCAAAAGTCATCATGTCAGTTCGGGCACACTCGCCCATCAAGTCAAAGAAAGGGCACACAGGCCCCAAAAACATGTATCAAGTATCAGCTAAGGCACTCCGGCCTTCCATCTATCTACGCGGGCGCGCAGGCCCAAAAAGCAAAAATCAAAGATGTGGAAAGAGAAATGAGGCTTCGTAGTAGCCCTCACTCCTCTCCGAACCAATTGCCATCTCCGTCGTTGTCATCGTCGTCGTCTCTCTCTCTAGGATCCTGTCTAAAACCAGGATCATCGGCTGAGTCGTCTGAACCACTGCTGTCAGGCACCTCCTCGTCTTCTTCCTCTTCTTCTTCTCCCTCCTCTTCCTCTTCCTCCTCAGAATCCTCGGGCAGGATCAGCCGCTTCTTGCGGACCGGCTCGTCTTGCGAGGGCCTTTGGCGCATCTTCAACTGATACCTCTCCTCGGCGCGCGCCACAGCCTCTCGGGCCACCTCCTCACTCGCGACGGGTGGCTGTACGCCCCGCGTCTGTGGTCTGGTAGTAGGTGGAGGAGCAGGAGTCCTGCTTGCTAGCTTCTTTTGTGGAGGCTCTCTCGCGCTTTTCCTCCTAGGAGCCGCCCGTCCCTGAGTCTGCATTGTAAAATTTTGCACATTTAGTATATGTTCTATGTATTGTATGTTTGCAAGCAGGTACAATCAATTTCAAAGTTGACGGCAATTAAAGTATACTATGTATTGAGCAAAGCATGCATATGTCAAGTATCGAATGCAGGAATGTATCGTTTCTCTGAAGGATATACCTGAGATCTCTGAGCTGCCGGTGATGGATAGCGCAAGTCCAAAGGCAGGCCACTCGCCGCCCGCCTTATCACGTTCTCCAGTGCAAGCATACGCCGAACGGCCTCGTTCGCCCACTCATTGGGCACCTGCAAGAATAATTTGAATATGAGCAATGGAACAATGTTTCAAGATTTTATGGAAGTGCAATAATGAAGGATACAATGTCTTACCGGCACGGTGACGGGCGCTGGCTCAACTCTGGCAGGAACAAGGTGTAGCTCGGCCGGATTGCCCTGAGAATCCACCATAGCTATATGCCATGTCAACTCTGGTGGCCCACCCCTCACAGGTTCACTTGGACCCCGCCTCGCGCGACTCTCACCACTGCTCTGCCTCGCAGTGGCGGCTCTCCTTTCCTCAGCAGCTCCACGGGCCTGACTCCGGACCTCTCTGAACTCTTGTACTCTCAATGGCCCCGCCAAACGCTCCCTCTGGTAGACTGCATAGTCCATGCCGGGACGCAGGTAGCGTGTCAAGTCGGTGTCAGGCCGCGTGAAGACCTCTAGCTCGGCCAACGTGTACTCCCCTGTGTGTGAGGCCTGTGGTGGAAGCGGTCCGGGCACCTGGAACCCTGCATGGCCAAGTGATTGGCGTGTCACTCGGTCACCCAAGTACCACTGCCAACCAAAAGCCGACTCCAATAGCACTTTGCTCGCCGTCACGGCCCTGCTCGTGGCCAAGTACTCAAGCTCTGACTCTGCCGCCCTCCAGGGATCCCACTCTACCTGCACAAGCAAGCAATGCAAGTGTCGGTCAGCGACAGCATTAAAGCAATAAAAAGGGATGCATATTTATATTTGATAAAGTCGTGTCATACCTGTGAGGGACGGAGCTCGTCTAGGTATATCCTGAAGCCGTTCAGGTCACCTCTCCCTCTTTTCTCTCCCATGTTCTTCTTGCTCCAGATATGAGCACGTGGGAGGATCCCCAAGTCCAGGCTCTTCGTCACTGGACGGCACATGTTCAAAACCTTGTAGGCCCAGAGCTGCGCAGTCATCAAAGTTCAAATCGTTAGTGCAATGCAGGAATATTTTTGAGCAGTTTATGTATTCAAACAGATAAGTATATAATGGAAATGTACTTTACTCTATTATGATCATACCTCCCAAATCCGCCAGTAGCCAGCAGTGCTCATCTCAGTCCTCGACGAGTCCCCCATAAAGCCATAAGCTGCACCAAGCGCAGCTGCTCCCCAATCAAAGCGCGAGGCCGTCCTCAGATCTCTCAGTGCAGGAAGGTACGATAGGTGAACCTTGCTACGCCTGTTCGGATACAGGGTAGCACCAAAAAGATACAGCAAGTACGCCCGGGCCATCTGCTCCGCCTCTTGCTCCGTCACCACCTCCTTTGCAAGGTATCTCGTGAACTGGCCGTATCTCGCCATCCCCTCCTCAACCTTGGGCACCTCTCCCAAGAACCACTCCAGGGCCGCCTCGTCCTCCTGAATGCCCGAGTCAAACGGGATGGGGTCGCCTCCAACCCTCAAACCAGTGATCGCTGCAAAGTCCGTGGGCGTCACTGTCATCTCCCCAAGCGGTAGGTGGAAGGTGTTGGTGGTATCCCTCCACCTCTCTGCAAGCGCAACCAAGACCGCATGGTCATTTCTGGCCGGAGTCAGGGTCTGTATGAACTCCCCGAAGCCTGCCATATCCACCAACTGCCTCACCCTCTCAGGCAAACCCTGGTACAACGCCAAGGAGCTGCAGGCGCCCCCGAAACCCCGGATGTCCCTCTGTCTCGCTCTCTCCTGCATTAGACACGGAAACAAGCAACAGGGGATATATCAGCATGTGAGGCTTTCATTCTCAAGTTCTAGGTAATCAATACAACTTGGCAGTAGATGGTTGGTTCAAGTTATTATGTCTCATGCATGGCATTCAACGTGAAATCAACGTGAAATATAGTGTCACTATTCGGATCTACTTCAAAGGATTATCCTACGTTTTTCCGGTATGTAAGCACATGCGTTGTATTGAATTTGCAATCACAAAAGGAAATGAAGGACTTTCAGAAATTTACCTCAGCCCAGCTGCTCGAAATATGGGTATCGGGGTCTCTCAGAACAAGCTCGAGGTCATACTCCGCTTGCCGTGGCCTGTATGCCGCAAGACCCGAGGGTACGAACAAATGTGGAACCGGTGGCCTGTATTCCTCTGCCGAAAATGGAGCACGAGTCAAACCCTCTGCCTCCGACACTGCTGTCACTCTGGGCCCCTGTCCCCTCGCTCCAACCCGCTCCTCGGCCTCTGCATCCCTCAAAACCTCCTCCTCAGCGGCCCTCGCCGTAGCCTCTGAAGCGGCTATCTCCCGCTCTCGCTCCTCTCGAGCCTCCAACACGGCAGCCCCAATCATGGGATCCTCTTCCAGAAGCCGGGCTAATCTCTCATCACTCAAGAACTCCGCAAGATCCTGTCTCGTGATCGGCCTGTGGCCCGATGACGTGGCTCCCGGCCGAAACAGTACCTCCTCCTCAGGAACCTCCGTGGCTTCCTCCTCCTCGGCCGCCACGCCCTTGCCCTTCGCCGGATCCCTTGGCGGCGTCTCACTCGGCCCGGTGCCATCACCACTACCGCCGGTGTCTCTGCCAAAACCACCACCAATCACCACCGAGCCTTCTACTGCCATGCTCAGATCCAATGGCTGAACAACAAGCCCCGTCGCCCCAGCCTCCTCCGTCGCGCGATGATCTGACACCGTCGCGCGATGGTCACCTTCGCCACCCGCCTCCTACTCGTGACCCTGTTCGCCCTCGCCGCCGCTAGTTGCCTCTGCACTGGCGTCTGCAGCGGCCCCCGCTCGCGGCCGATTCTCTGTTTCGACCTCCATTGGTCCTCCCTCGTCCTCCGGACGATCAACCACTTGTTCACTACCTCGGATATCGCTGTGATCTGCCATGGATGACGATACGCATGTGGGTTTGCTTGGTTTTTGGACGAAATCAAGGGTTTGGAGAGGAAGAGTTTGAGAGAGAATAGTGTTGGAGGGAGTTCGAAACTGCTGTGAGCGGTTTTCGAACGTCCCCGTCGATTGTATGGGAGAAAGCAGGTCCGGGCCGGGTCTGGGCTCTTAACAGACCCAGGCCTGAACAGATAACCCTCGCGCGACGGTGTGACTATGTCGCGCGATGGTTTGGTTGGGCCTCCAGGCCCAATGCAGCTTCTGGACAGGCCCAATCATGCTTATCCACCCTTAAGAGCCCATAGGTTCTCATTTAGGCGCTGCAACAATTTTGAGGTTTATTGTGAGTTGATGACTTTTAAAATCCAAGGCGCATTTATATCCCCAGCAGTGGTCTGCCCGTGTAAAGTCCAATTGCAAAACAGCGACGATCCATCCGTCCAATTTCAAGTCAACGACGATCCATTCGTCCAATTATCAATCAGCAACGATCTATCCGTCCAATTATCAATCAGCGACGATCCATCCGTCCAATTATCAATCAGCGACGATCCATCCGTCCAATTTCGAATCAGCGACAATCCATCCGTCCGATTATCAAATCAACGACGACCCATCCGTCCAATTATCAATCAGCGACGATCTATCCGTCCGATTATCAATCAGCGACGATCCATCCGTCCAATTTCAAATCAGCGACGATCCATCCGTCCGATAATTAGTCAGCGACGATCTATCCGTCCGATTATCAAATCAACGACGATCCATCCGTTCGATTTCAATCAGCGATGATCCATCCGTCCGATAATCAATCAACGACGATCCATTCGTCCAATTATCAATCAGCGACGATCTATCCGTCCAATTATCAATCAGCGACGATCTATCCGTCCAATTATCAATCAGCGACGATCTAACCGTCCAATTTCAAGTCAGCGACGATCTATCCGTCCAATTATCCATCGGCGACGATCCATCCGTCCGATTTCAATCAGCGACGATCTATCCGTCCAATTATCAATCAGCGACGATCTAACCGTCCAATTTCAAGTCAGCGACGATCTATCCGTCCAATTATCAATCGGCGACGATCCATCCGTCCGATTTCAATCAGCGACGATCTATCCGTCCAATTATCAATCAGCGACGATCTAACCGTCCAATTTCAAGTCAGCGATGATCTATCCGTCCAATTATCAATCGGCGACGATCCGTCTGTCCGATTTCAATCATCGACGATCCATCCGTCCGATTATCAATCAGCGACGATCCATCCGTCCAATTTCAAATCAGCGACGATCTATCCGTCCAATTTCGAATCAGCGACGATCTATCCGTCCGATTATCAATCAACGACGATCTATCCGTCCAAATTCGGATCAGCAATCAATCTGCTCACCGATCCGTTGGTGCACGATATTTGTATATACTTGCTAGCACTTTTCGTTTAAATCGGCTTTTGGGTGGATTGGATGGGTGTCTAGAAATCTTTGACGTTACCCGTACCAGCCAATGGTGCTCCGCGTGCCGTCAAAGAGGGACTACTGTAGACACCCCAATCTGACTTCCCGATCGTTTTACTTTGTTCTTCGGTTTCTTGATTCCCCGATGATGAATCAGGTCGAAAATAGTCTCGAGAACTTGGAATGGCTTGAGTTTGGCATGTGAGGAACCCATCCTTAGCCCTAAAACCCTTGAATCAGAACCTGGACCTTGGGTTTGATAGTCGCGCGACACACTAGGATCCGCGCGCGATGGTCCATTTGCCAGGTGGTGGTCAAAGTCAAAGCTTTGACCATTGACCCTCGCGGAGTTGGCTGGACCCTCGCGCGATGCTCTCACTATCTCGCGCGATGGTCAACACCTGTCGTTTTCACCCAGATTGCGTGGTGGTCAGGGGGCTATAGGCCTATGAGACCCCGTTTTCGTCGGTTGAACAGCGTTCTGGGGGGCTCCCCTTGCACCACCTCACCCCCCATTCTCCCATCACCTTTGCCACCCCACTTCTCCACCAAGTGATTCTAACCAGCCAACATCCAGCCTTGTTGGCTGGTTACAAGGCCTTGGCTAGATTCCAACCAACCTTCTCTTCTATAAATACCCCCCCATGCTTCATTGCAAAGGGTTACAAAATTCTCTCCAAGAAAGAAGAAGGCAAGTTCAAGCACAAATATCCCACACCACACTCACTTCCACATAATCATCTTCCAAGCCTCACCACCTCATTCAAGCCATCTCCAAGACACTCAAGCAAAGGTATAATATCTTTCTGCTCACTGTTCGAACCCCTGAGGGGGGCTGGCAGGGTCAAGGCTGGTAATTGATACCAGTTCTGGCCCTAAAGCTAGCAGGGTTTCAAGAGCCGTTACCAGATATACCCTCGCGCGATGGTCCCATAGACTCGCGCGACACTTCTGTCTGCGTGAGATTGGACCACGTGGGGAAGGGATGCTGGTCTTTAAGTTTATTGTTGTGTTCATAGTCATTTTTAAGTCTTTTAAAAGGTATCAGTTCACTGTTTTGCATGTCAAAAATCATCGTTTAGCCTATGTTTATAGCTCCTCTTGGTTTGGAATGCTCTTGGGATGCTCTTGAATATGTCTCAGAGCCCTAAGTGTGCAAAGCAATTCCTGGAAGTCCAGTCTGAACAATCGCGCGCCTGTATCACACTGTCGCGCGAGGGTTCTTTAATTTCCAGGGACTGCCCTTGCATGAGCAGCTTGGCCTTGGCCTCTATTTAGATACCCCCACTGTTTAGGGGTCGTGTTTTCATAATATTTCCATCTGCTTGCTGTAATATTGTTTACTTTCAAGTACTTATAAACTGTTTGGTTTGCACCTGGGTGAGCACTGGTCCTTCCAGAGCCCAGAAGGGGGTAAAATCCAAAACATTGGTGGAACATCAAGACTCGCGCGAGTGTATGGGAGTGTCGCGCGACGGTTGGCTTGCATGTAGATGGATTCACGCATGCAAGCTGGCTGTTTGTTCGTGCCAAAATCAGACACAGCGCTGCTTGGATGTATGATCGATGTTTTGAACTTTATTCCATTTATTATGTGTCATCTCACTAATCCATGCCATATCTTATCACATCCTGCAAATTGTTACAGTTTTAATCCCCGATTAACTGTTCCCCCGCCCTAATTGGCTAAAAATTGATTAATCAAACAGAATCGCAAAACAAACATTTTCGCAAATGCCTAAGTAAAGATCGATCTCCGGATTGGGCGAGAGGGGTGCCGTAAAACCCTTCCCCTCTAGTAACCCGGCTCCCGAACCCAGATATGGTTATGACGGACTGGTTCCTTAAACTTTTTCAAATCAAACAGCGCGACAAGTGCTTCAAAATACGGTTCCTTGGGTGTCGGACCTTCAAACCCGAGTGGCGACTTTGATATTTTGCGAGCGCTTGCTTCCCCACTCGTGCTCCCTCGACCTGGGCCCCTCGCGTCTCGGAATCCGAAAATTCCGAAGGGCACGCATGCCCACAATGCTCAAAATCTAATCTACCAAGGGTAAACAGGCACCCTACAAAAGGAAGCACGCAGGCTCCATCAAAAGACAAAAGCAAAAGAGGAAACTCAGTCCTCATCCTCATCTCTGCCCTCACACTCCTCTTCATCCTCCTCAGAAACCTCCTTTTCTGCCTCGGAGCTGACAAACTCCTGAGTGCGAGTCACCCGGGGCACGGTACTACCGGAGGTGTCCTCCAGATCAGTGTCTATAGGCTCCTTGGTCTCGTCTGAAACGGTAACAGGCTCCTCCTCGGTGCCACCAGAGTGTCGTTGTCTCTTCGATGGATGCTCCTCTCGAGAGCCAGCGGAAGAAGCCTGTTGCACAGGCATGTGAACGGATTTCCTGCATAGCCCTTGAGCAGCTCCTCCTCTAGCCTGCAATAGCATTCATATAGCATTCACATCATAATCATGAGTAAGGGTAATGGAAAGTGACTAAGATTTAAGGGTTTACCATTGTCCCTCCAACGCGAGTCAGTACCGGTGGGGAGTGGCCCATGGCATATTGCCGCACAAGTTGTTCCAGGCCCATCATGGCCGCCGCCATCTCCCTAGCGTACTCTGAGGTCACTTGCGCAATAAAAGGGGTAATGAGAATGGGTAGCAACAATAGCACATTCATAAATAAAAGCATCTCATACCTCAACAAGGAACTCTTGAGGCACGACCGTAGGACGTGGTACCTCTACCAGGCCAGGGACTCCCTGAGCGGTCACCACGTCCACTGTCTAGGAGAGTGCAGGCAACCTAGCCCGCTCTGACCCGCGCCATCACCACGGCCTCCACCACCTCTTCCTCCATCTCCTCTTCTTCCCCCTCTGCCTCTCCTACCACCTCTACCACCTCGCGCCTGCCGTTCCGCCTCCATAGCAGCACGTATTCTGAAACTCCGCATCAAGTACTAAGCACGGTATTTAGCATAGTCAGTGTCTGCCGGGAAGAATGGCTCCAACTCGAGATTCGGCCGTGTGAATCGCTCAACCTTCTCCAACGTGCACTGGTTCGTTCTCTAAATAGAAGGAGGAAGTGGCCTAGGGACTCGAAAAGCGTCCAGCCTTAATGATTGACGTGATACCCGGTCACCCAGGTACCACTCCCAACCGTAAGGGGACTCAAGCAGCACCCTCCCTCTCGTCACCACCCTGCTCTGGGCCACATATGGAACTTCAAAGTGATCCCAGATGCGCCAATGTACCTGCAACGGGAAGCATGCGTCAGGAAATCATTCAATGGAAATGTGCTGGGAACATGAAAGGAAGCATGGATACCTGATCAGGACGCAACTCGTCCAAGTACAGCCGGTAGGCGTTCAAGTCGCCTTTCCCTTTCTTCAAGCCCCGATACTCCTTTGACCAACGGAGAGCCCGAGGAAGTATCGTGTCGTCGGGACACGACGTCATGGGAGGGTACATATCTAGTACCTCATACGTCCAAAGCTGTAAATCAAAGCATTAAGAGTTAGCACGGGCATGCAACGAATAAATGGAAAACTAACCAAAGTTAAAAAGGAGAGTTTCAAGCTATACCTCCCAAACTCTCCAATAGCCGCCGAGGCTCTTCCCTGCTCCTCGGGAAAGAGACCCCATGAAGGCGTAGCATGCCCCCAAAGCTGCGCCACCCCAGTCTAAATGAGCAATCTCCCCAATATTCTTCAGGGTCGGCAGGAACGACAAGTGTACTTGGTTGCGTTTGTTGGGAAACAGAGACGCACCGAGCACGTACAACAAGAAGCACCTTGCCATCTGCTCCACCTGAACCCTACCTTTCGGAGGCTCCGTCCAAAAGTCCAACAGCTGAGCATACGACGCATCCCCCTTCTCTGCCCTCAGCCAGTGCCCTAGGACATGCCTCTGAAGCTCGGGTCTCTCCCCGCCACAGCGTCGTAAGGGATAGGGTCACCTCCGACCCTCAGACCAGTAATCGCCACAAAGTCCAATGGCGTCACCGTCATCTCACCGAAAGAGAAGTGGAACGAGTTTGTCGTGTCCCACCACCTTTCGAGCAGTGCCTTCACTACCTGGCGATCATTGCTCACCCGTGTGAACACCCCAACGAACTCTCCAAAACAAGCCACCCACACCATCTCCCTTGAGGCCTCCGGGAGTGTCTCCCAAAATTGGGGCACATCGCCGGCACCGCCGTAGCACGAGATCCTTATCTGCTGATACAACAAGAGGAATGATTCAGTGAACGGGTGTGATATTCTAAAGCATGGAATTGTAAAGCATAGTACATTGTATTGAGATATGAATATCAAAGCACACCTCGTCTTGGCGCAAGGACAAGTGCTGCTGTGGGTCCTTCAGAACTAAAGCCTCATCGTAGGCAGTTTGCTCTCGTTTGTAAGCGTCCAGCAGCGAAGGCACCATCGCATGCCGAAGTGGCACATAAGACTCCTCGATAAAAGGCTGGTCTCACCTGAGGACCGCTGTCACCTCAACCACCATGGTCCTCCGTGGAGCCAAAACCTCATCCTCCTCTACCTGTGGCCCTTCGGCCGCTCTAGTCTTGAGCTCAGCCCGTAACTCCCGTTCACAGGACTCAAGTAAAGCCTTTGTTAACCCAGGAACTCCTCGCAAGGTCTCCACCAAGCCTGTAAGGGACGCTGTCTCCAAAAAGTCCCTTGCACCAATGTGCCGCAACGACCCTGCACCCGCGCCACTGCCTACGAACATGGTCGGTGTCTCTTGCTCCTCCACCGGCTCTTCCTCAACAACCGGGGCCTTCCCCAAATCGGCTCGAGGCTCCCTCACGGGAGAGGCCTCCGTCTCCTCCTCTATCCTCTCCGAACTGCCACCACCCTTGGCCTCCATGGCCCTCTCCTCCGAAAAACCCGACTGGCCCGCGGCCATGTCCTCACCCCTTGGCTCCACAGCACCCGAACTCTCCAGGCCCTGGCCATAGCCGGCCACCACTTCACTACCATCACCACTGCCAGCCACCGCGATAGCTAAGGCTGTGGCCTCCTCGGCCATGGCTGCCCGAGCTGAGACCCCCACGGTCTCTGGAATATCCCCAATCACTGCCTCGCTCTCTAGAGGTACCAGAAGTAATGTAACCTCAACCCTTGGTGGTTGATCACCACCGGGTACCTCCCTACCGTCCATGATCACAATATGGGAGAGAGAACCGAGAGAGAGAGAGAGCAGAGAGAGAGGGAGAAAGATGACCGGGAGAGAGGGAGAGAGAGAGAGACGTTGTGAGAGAAAGAGAGAGCAGAGAGACAATAGAGGGCGCGAGAGAGAATTTTGAACGGTGTGAGGCTTATCATATACGCCACACCCGTATATACCCTTCCCTCGAACCGGCTTGTCTGAGATTAAATCTAGACCGAGTTCAAAACCTATAAAGCCGCACGGCGTTTTGGGTGAGACGCGCGACATAATGATCAAACAGGCAGAATTCTTTGTATTATCATACCATGCTTCTATCCATAAACTACGTGCGGCATTTTGGGTTATTTCGACAGTTCGAATTCTGAGAACAGTTCTTGATATTCGGGGATGTGTTGTTTAGATTTGTTCGCATTCATAGGAAGAAGACAAACAGAGAAATAATAAAGAAGAGGGGGACTTTCATTGCATTCATTAAACCGGGGTAACACCCGGGATTTTTCATTACATTCAAAAAAAAAAAAAGAAAAGAAAGAAAAGCGAAAACAAAAGAAACAAAATCCTACTGCTCTTCTTCCTTCTTCCACTTCTTCATCTTCAATCACTTCCCTCGGCGGATGCGTCATTCGCTCCATCCAAACAGTCGTCGGACCCGTTTGGATTTCCCTCGGAATCCTCCGCATTGTCCTTTGACTCATGTCCCGGTGCGTACTCCGGGTCCTGCTTGTCATCCAATTGGTTGAAGGCAAAGTCCTGCAAATTCGACACCGCACGATGGAGGGTGTGAATAGTAGTGATAAGCCTCGCAATCTACTGGTTGAGTTCCTCGATCGCCTTGCGATAAAAGGCCATCTCGACCTCGAGGGAAACTACCCGTGCCGCTAAATCGTTGTTCGCCATGCTTGAGCCTCGAGAATAACCTTTTTTGGGAGATGCAGAAGGGATATAGAGAGACTTGAGAGATTCTTCTTGGTGGTGCATAGAATGAAGCACCACCACTCTTATAAAGACATTGAAGCCGTCGAAAGGGCACGCCTGTATTAATGGGCACACTTAAACCAGCCGACTGTTCTCAGAAATTGAAGAGTTGCATGGAAAGTTGAAACGCCATGCGGTACCATACTTAACCGCACAGCATTTTGTCTTCGCAGCATCAAATCCTTTTTCTTGGGAATTGCTTAACCCAGCCACCAAAAATCCCCTTGGAAATCAAATACTCCAGCCATTTTGCAGAAAAATCTATTAGAATGTCGTGCTTTGATTAAAAGGTTCTTTAAATTTTGTCCTCTGAGACTCTCATAGAATCTTTCGTCCCCTGGGGACTCGCTGTATTCGCGCTTTTTTACTGTGTTCGCTCTCCGGGGCTCGTTATAATAATTTCAAATTTCGTCTCCCGAGGGCTCGTCTTAAAATTTCGCCTCCCGATAGCTCGTTTCAAAAATTTCGCCTCCCGAGGGCTCGTTTCAAAAATTTCGCCTTTCTAGGGCTCGTCTCAAAATTTCGCCTCTTAAGGGCTCATTTTGAATTTTAGCCCCCTATGGGCTCATTTCACCTATCTCACGAATTTTGGCACTTGACATCACAAGCATTCAATCTTCTCAAGAATTGCACTGTCCTGATTGAACTACATTGGTCTGATCCCGGCACACAGCGTACGTAGCCAGCTCCACAAGCGCGACCACCATCTTCATTTGCTTGCATTTCAGTTTTCATTCGTTTTTGTCTCTGTTTAAAGATCTTAGAGCAACAGATTGGGATGCCTATTCTTTAAGCATCACTTGCACCAATGAATGGTGTCTGAGTTACGTTAAAGAGAGACTACTGTAGACACCCCAATCCGGACCTTGAAGGGTCTTTGAACATCCCGATGATGAAATAAAGGAAACAATACCTTTGAGAGCTTGGATAAAAGACCCTTTCAGCCCAAACCCCAAAGCCCAAAAGCCCTGGACTGGACCTAGAATACCGCGCAGAACACTTCTATACCGCACGGCATAATAGAATTCATTATGCCGCATGAGGTCATGAGGTTAACCGCACGGCATTTCAGGTAAAGTTCTAACTGGCTCAGAAAGTTATCGGCCACGCCCACTTGAGCCACAGCTACAAGTTGGTTAAGCTGAAAAGGCACTTCTGGCCGGCCCAAAAAATACCTCCACCATTTGAATTCAAAATCCTTGGCTCTTGCCTATAAATACACTCCTCCACTCAAGGGAAAAGGGCTTTGAACTCTCTTTCTCTCTCATCATGCTTTCACACCCACTCCTTACTTCCAAGTCTTGAGAAAGTTTCCTTTAAAAATATTCTCTGGGTTTCTCCTTCTCAAAGTCCTCCATTTTTCTTCTCACCATTAAAAGTGAGTCCTTTTACTCACTTTAAGATCCCAACTACCCAATATACCCATCTATTACACATCCACGCCTCTCTTTTCTCAATCGACCTTACCAACGCTCATCCACTGTCATCCGTCCTCATTCAAGCTCAAGATTGAAGGTAAAAACCAAGTTTCCTTGGGTTAGGCTCAGTCTTGACCCTGAGGGGGCTTTTTCTGTTGTCAGGCTTAACCCCCTTTGGTTTAGTTTTGACTTAAAAATCATTTTTAGAAAATAAAACAGCCACAGTCCTGAAGGCACCATGCTGCACGGCGTTTTGATGCGTCGCGCGGCGTAGTGTGTTCAAGCGCACGGCCTTTCATCAGCTGCTATTTTTTTGTTTAAACTGTCTACATCAAAGTTATCTTTCATAAGGTCTGTTTCTGTTGTTGAGAAATCGGTTATCAGTGTTCTCAGAATAAGACCATATCTACAAGCCATGTTCCGTTTTATAAACAAGGTTTTCTTGACCATCTCAAGGGATTAAATGTACTAAAAGTTGTTTTACGTCCATGGCTTGATGAAATGTTACTGTCCTAAAGTGATCCAATGACTGAGCATCTTCAAATGCCTCTCAAAAATGTTGAAAGTAACATTCTGAGAGCTGATGACAGTCTGATAACTAAACAGATACCCCGCATGGCATATTGCAAAGCTGTGCATGGCATTATAGTATGCTGTGAAGGAGATCACAGTAGTCCAGATAGTTTGTCAAGAAGTTTCTCCTTTCTTTTATGCACTGCATCATCTTTATCACCTCTGTACAGATAGCACCACGTACACGTCAATGTGATATATTTCTCATGTCCCTTCCCCTCTTACTTGCTTATTAAAGAGCTTTATTTTCCAAAAGATTCATGAAAATTTTCCCTTTTGAAAATGTTTAGTAGAGACTGGTTTCACTGGGCGAGTGGGGTGCTTTTCAATAAAACCTTCCCCATTCGTAATGTGGTTCCCGGACCCAAAGTCTCGACGTTTTTCACTAGAACAAAAGCCTTTTTCAAATGAGTCATCGATTTTTCGGGTCATCCATCTCAAAAAACCGGGTGGCGACTCTCTCGGGCGCGCGCCAGTCGGGGAGCCCACACACTGCTTCGAGCTTACTTTCGTCCACCGCGATTCCTTCCTTGGATTCTACGCGTTCCAAGAACTTAGCCACTTCCAGCCAAAACTAGCATTTACTTGCTTTGGCATAGAGTTGGTTATCTCGAAGTACTTGTAGTACTATCTGAAGGTGTCCTTTGTGCTCCTCCTTATTGGCAGAGTATATCAAGATGTCATCAATGAACACCACTATAAATTTGTTGAAGTAGGGTTGAAAAATCTTGTTCATGAGACACACGAATACTGTCGGAGCGTTGGTTAGTTCGAATGGCATCACCACAAACTCCTACTGTCCGTATCTAGTGCAAAAGGCTATCTTGGCGATATTTTCTTCTCGAATCCTTAGCTGATGATATGCTGATCAAAGGTTGATTTTAGAGAAGTAAGTTGCTCCTCTCAATTGATCAAATAGGTCATCGATCCTTGGCAATGGGTCCTGATTTTTTATGGTGACTTGATTTAGCTTCCTATAGTCAATGCATAGATGAAGTGTCCCTTCTTTCTTCTTTATGAATAGTGCAAGTGCTCCCCATGGTGACGTACTTGGCTTGATGAATCCCTTGTCCAACAGCTTGTAATTGGGTCTTGAGCTCCTTTAGTTTTGTAGGGGCCATTTGGTACGGCGCCACAGAGATTGGTGCGGTTCCAGGTTGGAGTTTTATAGAGAAGTCTATCTCTCTCTGGGGTGGTAAGCCAGGAAGTTCTTTCGGGAAAACATCGGCATACTCGCACACGATGCGAGGTAATCCCACTTCCATTCTATTGGCTTTTTCCAATTATTGGAGGCTAGCTAGCCATCCAAATAGTTGGTTCTACCACCTTGATCTTTTTGTCGTTGAACTCGCCGTTTGTCTATCTCCCTTAAAACGAAAACGAGTCCCTTCTGAGGCATAAGCTATCATCATCTTCAGATGGCAATCTATGATCGCTCGATGTGCTGATAACCAGTCCATCCCCAGGATTATGTCAAAATCTGCCATGTCGATCACTTAAGGTCGCAGGTTAGGCGCAGGTTGGCTACTTCTAGTTCGCACCCTCTACACAATAGACTAAGAGCTATACTCCCCCCTAACGGTGATGTTACTTTCATACTTGTTCTTAGGGGTTCTGTTTTTAGTGCTAGTACAGTTACGTAGGCAGTATATATAAATGAATGCGATGCTCCAGAGTCAAACAAAGCTTGTGCGTAGGTACTATACAATAGTAGCATACCTTGGATCACAGAGGGATCATGCTCTTGTTCCTTAGCATGCAGCGCAAAGATACGCCCTTCAGTGCCTTACTGGGTTCCCAAGGGCTGTTTTCCCTTGTTTTGCCCATTCTGCTACTACGGCGGGCCTCTAGGGTTTTGCTTCACAAAACTGGTTGGTCCAGGTTGAGTTCTCTGATTTCCGAGGTTCCCATTCCTCTCCTTCTGATGTTGGGGGCATTCATGCGTATAGTGGCCCATAGCCTGACAGTTGAAGCACTGAACTGTTGCTATGTCTTGGCCGCCCCTCTGTGGTTCACCATGTCCTGGTGTAGCAGTCCTTCAGGGTTGGTTGCTCTGAGGCGGGTTAGAGGGTTTGGTGGGGTAGGGTCCACTGTTGTTGTTGGGTGGTTGGGTTTGGATTGGTCCACTGGTGCTGCCAATCGCTTTCCTCCACCGGGTTTTGAAGTCCATCTCCTCACTTTCTAGCCGGAGGGCACACTTCACCACTTTTGCATAGATGCTAAAAGCTTGAGCCACCACAGCCCTTTGTGCAGTCGTTAGTCCCCACTCAAATCTTCTTGCCTTCTTGTCTTTGGTCGGTATGGAGTTTAGGGCGTAACGAGACAATTCATCATATTTGGCAGCGTACTGGGTGACGGTCAACATTCTTTGCTTCAGATTCATCAAATTCAAGAACTCCTGTTCCTTGGCTAGGCGAAGAGGCATGGGAAAGTACTTGTCGAGAAACAGGATTTCGAACTCGGCTAAAGTCATGGTGGCTATGGTATGGGTTGCTTCCATCATGTCCCACCAATAGCAAGCCTCTCCCTACAATTGGTAAGTGGCCAGTGCCACTCGGTCTCCGTCCAGGTTATTTCCTAAGGTTCCAAGAATCACCTTGATTTCCTTCAGCCATGTCTCGGCCACAATGGGGTTGGTATCTCCGTGAAAGGTCAGGGGTCGGCATTTGCAGAATTCATTCATGGCCTAGATTCGGGTCATTGGTCCGTCGTTGCGGTTTTGGTTTTGGTGGTTGGCGTTCAAGGCGGTTATGAATGCTTGCATGATTTGGGTTAGGTTGGGGTTAGTGTTAGAGGATTCTCCGCTTTCGTATCCTAATATGTGGAGCGTGTTCACCATCTACGAGTAAGAATCGGAAGGGGAAGGTTTTAGTCTACTTAAACAATTTTCTTTTTGCAAATGGTGTTTCTTTCTAAAGGTTAAAAGTAGTTTATCAAGTAGTATGTAACATCACTCTTTTAAATAAAGCAAGGTTTTCATAGATAAGCTGGAAAATGCAATCATAAGCATAGAGTTCCACTATAATGGCAAGTAGGGACAACACAAGATTTTCCTAACACAAGTTATGACGAAACGATCCTACATACTCCTACTACATGTTCCTACAGGTTGTCAGTAATGACCGATAGTCGGCCAGGATTTGTGGGGTGAAAGGTGGGCATTCTTCTTGTCTCACGTCCGACATCTAAAATAATAAGAAGAATTATATTTTAGACTTAACGGTGTAAGGCATAGGCAGGCACAAGGATAAGTATGTACATGAATAGGGATCAAGTTTTAAAAGCAACATATAAGAATAAGTAGTAACTGAAATAAGCCTTTTTATTATCGAACATAGCACGAGTACAACCTAGGAAAAACAGACAATGGTGATCTTGATCCATCCGACATCCTGAAGGATTATAATGGTTACTAGATTTATTCTAGGTGCGCCTAAGTAGTGTCTTTGGCTTTCACTGCTCTTTTGGAGCCTCGTCCTCTTCAACATTCCCTTCATCTATCAGGTTTTCTTCCTTAGTCATCTCATTGGTGTCCCCCTCGTCACCGATTTCTTCCTCCTCATCACCAACCTCAAAGTTTTGCATCGGGGGTAGGGCACCGAAGAATCTATAGAAGGCATACAGGATTGGAAACATTTCAAGAAATCAGGGATCCTCTTCAATGGGAATAGGGGTATTCTATTGCACTCTCTTGAAATCTCGTATTTTTGCGAGTATAGCGGCAATATAGTTGGGATTCTCCACCAGTTGGGTTGTCATAGTTTCTATGGTATTTCTAAGTTGGTGAGCTCCAGCTAACAGGTTGACTAGGTGGTTCATCTACAAGGAAAATTTTTAAACCTCAATTAGTAACGTTTTAAGACAAAGGTTTATTAACACCTATAGAAAACCTTCGAGTTCCTAAGTTCCACATTCGATCCTTGATTTAAGTCATCATCCAATTGTTTGGGAATTCCTAGCTCAGTCGTACTGCCAATTTCCACAGCTTGCTTTAATCTGAAGATTGTGCTATCAAAATTCAACCCAATTTAGGACGGTAAACTTAAACTCAATTCATGTTTGTGCAACGGCCAACCTATCTTATGGTTCTACCCATTCTACCCATGACCGAGGTTTTGAACCTAGGGTTTTGATACCATGTTGTAATGCCCCTAATTTTGGGAACGTTAAATAAACATTTTTATTGAAAACTTAAATAGAGTCTGGCTCATTATTACATCATAACTCCCATGAGAGTACTTTTATTACACAAGGAAAAATCATTAAAACAATTGCGTTGGCTTCTCTCCGCAGATAACCAAACCACAATTCATCCCTCGGTTCTGCCGCTCCGGGTTCCCGAGTATACCACAATGGTTTCGCCGCTCTGGGTTCCCATTGGGTTTTGGAAGTGGTTTGGATGGTTGCTCTCAAGAACTTCAAGAAACTCAAGAAACTTTGAACTTTTGAACCAAGAACACTTAGAATTTCTAGAGAGAAGTGAGAGCAAGAAGTGAAGGTGTGAGTTGAAATCGCATGAGGGTGGCTCTATTTATAGCCAAAACCTTGGCTATTACCCAATGGGTAAAATTTTCCCTAACAATTATTGTCCAATGGGTAAAAGGCCATGAATGACTAGATTTGTACTATGGATGTGATTTGCAAAGATTTTGGTGGAAGAAAATCTAAGGTGACTTGTACAACAAATCTCCCTCTCTCTCTCCTCTTGTAATATATATATATATATATATATATATATATATATATATGTAAGACTAAGTATATAAGGGTACAAAGTACAAGATTTCCTAAATCAAATATCCCATTAAAGAAATCTAACTAGGCACATGGTTATATTAAACAAATAGATTAAGTACTTGACAAATCTAGGGTATTTATATAATATGATATATAAGTACACATGTCCAATATTTAAATATATAAATAAGTACCAAGTATCTAATAGAATATAAGGCTATAATTTCCTTATTATTATAATACAAAAAGTACGAGTACTTAAGTATTATTAAAGTACTTTAGAAATCTAGGGATTTGATTTACCCATATATTTTAATGCATATAAGCACATGGGAAATCTATGAAATAATAATTTAGAAAATCCTAGTACTTGATGGAAGACTGGGGCTATTACCCAATGGATAATAATTTCCATAATGGTTAATAACCAATGGATAATAGAGAGGTGGGAGAATACCCAATAAACAATGCATGGGTGTCCTTTGCTCATGTGCATATATGTAATATAATATTGATACTAATCAACACATGTGAAATCTAGAAAATGATTTGTTTATAAAACCCTTGTACTAGATGAAAGATTAACCTTATTACCCAATGGATAATAAATCCCCTAATATTTATTGTCCAATGGACAAAAGTAATAAGGAAATTTTTATAGTTAAATAATCAAAAATGTCCTTTTAAACAATTATAAAATTCTATTCTTTTATAGATATTAGTACTTAATCAAATCTTTCAATGAATACCTTTAATATAAAGAATAGGGTTTCTATTATCCAATGGATAAAAGTTCTCCTAACTTTTATCGTCCAATGGATAAAGAAGAAAACCAAAATAATAAAAGAAAATAAATAAACAATTTCAAGTCTAGGGTTAAAAAGGTTCATAAGGTTCAAAGATGAGCAAAAAGGTTCATTTATGGTTAGGAAAATGTAACTAGGTGATTTCCTAGTTTAGTTATTCCAACTAGCCGGTTAGAAATGAATGATACACACCAAGTAGGACATTTAGTTAAGAAACGAATTTCAAGGGGCTAAAATGTAATTACGATAAATTATAGGAATTTAAAAGCAATCCAAGTAATAAAATTCAAATATTTAACGAAATTTTTATTGACTGAAAATCAGGGCCGTTACATTCCCAATCAGGAAATACCTCTCTCGATCAATCTCATTGATCTGTATCTTTAATCCTTCGACCACCTTCTCGACGGGGTTTCCTCCGACATCCTCGATGGTTGGTTGATCCAGAATCTCCACAGTTTGGACCCACTTAACCTTCGGCGCTTTCTTAATTATGGAAACCAAGCACTGCTGTGCCACCTTCTGGTTGCCTCTGATCTTTTCAATTCCATTTGACCCCGAAAACTTAGCCATCTGGTGGTAGGTTGTAGGAGGATGATACATCTACTACTAGAAAGTCGGTTTGTAGTACCACTAAACCTACCCGAATTGGCAGTGTTACCTTTCCCAAAGGCCACACTACTCTTGTGCTGAATCCGACCAAAGGGGTTATTGACTGTACCAGATCCATCTGAGTCAGTCTTAGCTTCTTGAATGCATCGTAGTATAGCACCTCTATGCAACTCTCTAAGTCCACCCGGAACCTCTGAATATCATACTCCCCAATTCGTAGGGTTATGACCAAAGCATCATTGTGTGGCACCTGGACTCCTCCTAGGTCTTCATTTGTGAAGACTATGCCCTCATCACTTACTTCACCTTCACGTCCTCTTTTCTTTCCGAAGTGCATGATGTGTTGGTCATGCTTGACTTGCCTCTGGAGCAACCTCACCTCATTTCTTGTATAAGTTGTGGCCGATCCATTTATCATATGGATTACACCCGTTGGATTTTGTTCATAATCCAACTCCATTGCTTTCCCATTCTCCTTGGGCCCTTCTTGGATAAACTCCTTGAGGTACCCTTGAGCCACCAGATCGTCAAGGTGCCTTTTGAACATCTCACAATCCTTTGTCATGTGACCTCAATCCTTATGGTAGCTGTAATGCTGACTCGTAGCTCGCTTTACGTCTTTATCTCCCTCCAACCTCGGGGGCCACTTGAAGTAGGGGCAATTCTTTATTCGATAAAGAATCCTGTAAATTGGTTCTTTCCAGACCGTGGTTACCGAAAAGAAAGACTTGGGGTCTAGAGCTTGCCTCTCCTTGTACGGCTCCTTCTTAGCTTGCCTGTAATCTTTTCTCTCCTTGTAAGTCTTGGGCTCCAGTTTGTCTGATTCTTTATAGGCCCATTTGCATGTTCAGCTACAACTTTGCCGTTCTCACGGAGTATGTCATCCTCCATTCTAGTATGTTGCTCGATTCGCTCCATTTCAGTTTTTGCCAATGTACCCATTGGACTCATGTTCAATGATTGACGCAATTCTCCCTGAACTGGCAACCCAGTCTTGAACGTAGCTATTGCATATTCCTCGCTGCAACTTTCAATCTCGTTGAAAGTCTCTCAGTGCTTTTTTTTCATAATCCCTGATTGGCTCGTTCTCTCCTTGCTTCATTGCGAAGAGGCTCTCAAAGGTCTTTGGTGCTCTTTTGCTCGTCGGCAACCGAGCAGTGAATTCCTCGGCCAACTGCCTCCATCCTCGTATGAAGTGCGAAGCAAGCTTATGGAACTAAGACAATGCCACCTTCCCCATATTAGATGGGAACATCTTGCACATAATGGCATCGTCCCCATAGTGCATGAACATCGCTTGTTGATAGTGTTGCACATGAGCCACGAGGTCTGTATTTGTCTTGTAAAGGACGAACGTGCCATGCTTCACCCTGCTTGGCAGCCTTGCTTCTTGCAGCTTTCTCGTAAAGGGGGAGGTTTCTATATTGCCGAGGGCCTTCCGTGCTACTTCTCGTGCAGTCATGGTTCTGTCCTCACGTCCCTTCGTCTTGTGAGCCCCATTCTTTTCCCAATCAGAATCAGGTCTCTCGTACTCATCCTTATGGTGCTTCCTGGTCCCTCCTTCCTCGGGGGTAGGACTCCGGCTCCTGCTTCTCCTTCTTCGTGAAGAAGCCCTTCGCCACTTTGGTCTTTGGCTTCGACTCCTGCTTCTTTGTTTTTGCGGAGAAGCTCTTTTTCGTCCTGGAGTACGACTCCTACTCCTGCTTCTTCTTCTTCGAGAAGGAGCCTTCTTGTACTCCACCAGTGCTCGTCTGTCTTCTTTAGAGTTTCTTCATGAAAGTCCGGAGTCCTCGGGATTTTCTCGAATCTGCTCTATCTCTCGAATTTCGTATTCTTGTCTTCTGATCAAACGAGCGAACTCCTCTATTTCCTGCCTCTTTTTATCAAGGATGTCTTCACTGCTGTGCATGCTTTCCATCCATGTGGACCCTCGTGGCCGTCCTGCCTTCTTTATCCATAGAACTATCAAGGACAGTCAAGGGGTTGCCCTTGCCTGTTGTCTTCCTTCCATGTCTTGTCTCGGGCGTTCTCGGAGCTCCTAGTGGGGTTTTGTCTTTCTCCCTCACCCAATAGGTCTTTTGGATTGTGTAGTGTCTTTGGATCTTCTTCCAACATGGTCATATTTAAAGAGAATTCTTTCGTTTCCTACAAACGGCGCCAATTTTAAGTGGAAAAAATTAGATGGTCCTTATAGCAGCTCAGAGAACTCAACAACTTCTCGTGATTCCTGTCTGGAATCCTCATACCGTCGCTGGAACCCTAATCTGCAAAATAGACAAGGGGTGAGCGCACCTTTGCCCCACGTGGCAAAGGCCCTCCGATGCCTAAGTTAGTATCTTGTACTAGTCAAAAACCCTAATTATCTATAAGAAAGTATTAGTGCAACATGTTGCATACCTTTTGCCTCTAGGTGAACCTCATTTATATAGATATATGTATACTTGCTGCTCAAGCATCCTTGTTGCCCTAAGTTTCCTATCTCGTATAGGACACTTAGTTCTTTAGGACTCCCTCTTTTTCAATAAGCCGAGATCTTATTACACAGGGATTCCTCTCTTCATGGGATTCGCTCCTTACTTGGACTCTTTCCTTACTTATCTGGAACGAATATTCGGCTTCCTTACCTGTAAGATTTTATTCTCTTCTAGAATACTCTTACCGCCTTATCACTTAAGGCTATCTTTCCAAGGGATCTTCCTCTGTTCGGCTATCTCATTGCCGAACAAATTCCTCCCTCTAAGGACTTTTTATGCCACCTGTCATCAATGCCAACCACCGTCCTTATTGGCGGTATGTCCTAGTTTATAGACCACGTGGCCCCACGTATCACGTGTTCGGGGTACCTACTGTGGCTGTTTGGGATAACCTCCTTACAATGAAGATAAACTATCCATTTTGCAAAGTAAAATTCAATTTTTGATACTCCTATCAATGTCTGATCAAGTTTATTTTTTGATGAATACATTACTATGTGGGGTCTACAAGATGAACGGTTTAGATCGACAATAAATACACGGTAGGACTGAAAAAGGTAGTGGTGGAAAAGTGGGGTTTTCACCACCGGTGGAAAGAATTTAATCTATTTCCTTTAACATTCTCTCTACATTGCTAAGCTTAACAATCTCTTAAATAGATAATTAAAAGTTGATGTGACAATTTTTGATTATCTATATTTTGATTATGCCATTGTGGATAGCCTAATAGATTTCTAAAGTTAACAATGTTTGTACAAAATATGGCTCATAATGGTATAATCAAATTTAGTAGTCTACTTAGAAATATTCAAATTGTGAGTTTTGGATAATCAAAACTAGTAACCTTTTGCCAATTGTAGGTTTGGTCAAAATAATGGATTGTTGACTAAAAGAAAGATTTTGACCAACCACTTACAAGGTGACATGTGGAGGTGACAAAAGAAAGGAATACACGTAGTCTATGCTATGATGAGAACCTCAGCGCCAGGTGGTGTGAAGTGGGACCCGCGTGTCGACATAGTGCGGGGGGGGGGGGGGGGGGGGGGGGGGCTTCAAAGAAACCAAATAAAAGAGTAAAATGATTAAAAAAGAGCAGAGGGATGGTGAGAGTCATCGCGATGGGGGGATCAGTTCGCGCAGGCTCCAGGAAGCCAAAGAGTGCAAAAGGGACCTAGATACCTAAAGATCACCTAGATAATAGAGCGCGCCTTGGTCAAAGGCAGAACCAATGGGTTTAGCAAAGATACGATCATCGCGGGTCGCGCTTCTACGGGAATTGAGGGAAATCTAGTGGTTTGGTGGCTAAGGAAAGGGGTAGCGCGTGTCACCCGCGTGCCATGCACGCATAATGATGTCACCCTCGCGACCTTGGGAATAGAAGGGACACGTGTCGAGATTAGATTGGGCCGCCTTGGGAACCACCTTAGGCCCAGAGGCCTATAAATAAGGGTCTGACATTCCTTTTTTGGACACACTAAGAGAGAGACAAGAACAGGCTTTTCTAGAGAAAGGATTAGAGGATTTTGGACTATGGAAGGAGCACATTCTTCTTGGGCTAATATCATACGATCCATCTGGGAAAACCTATATGCGACATGCTGCCTTTGTCTTTTCTGTTCCCGTGCCCGTTTCTTTCACCCCACTATACTATTCCTCTTTTCCCCATTCTTTTAACCACTAACCAATCATACCTCTCTAACTCACATAAGATCTACACATCAGCTACCTAGCGCAAAACACGAACCTACAACAGGCGACTCTGCTAGGGAGGTGTGCTTTGTTTTGTGGTTAATCCTCATTAGAGAACCTATCTTCGCAGCCATGAGTGGCAAAGGTGTAACTCACCATGAAGATATAACCCTCGAAGAGATCACCGAGACTACTAGCGCTGATGTAGCTGCCCAGGCTCTTAAGCTTATGCAAAGCGGTCAGCAGCAACTCCATGACAATCAGAAGTAGATGCTCGCGGCCCTGCAAGGGTTCACACAGGCCATTACTGGCACTTTGCCCAGGGCCACTGCCACTGGAGGAGAGGTTCCCCAGCTGATCTAGGTTGGTGATAGTGGCTCGCACCAAGTTATCTCATCGCAAGCGACCCCGTCCATACCACCCGTCGGTCTTTGCCCAGCCCTATCGCTCATTTTACAGCCCCACGCATTACAAGGTGTCTTAGTTGGAGGTATCGCCGGGGACTCGGGCTCTAGTGGCCACAAGCAACCGGCAGGAGAACACAATAGCTTGCCTGCAAAGGCTATTGTCACCCCACCCGCAGGACCGCTTCTCACCTTGGCTGATGTCCAGGCCTTGTTACAGAAAGAGAATGCCAAAGCTATCTTGCCATCCTTCCCACCTCCAGGTATCCAGCCACCCTACTCAGTGGCTATCCTGTCCTTGCCTTATCCGAAAGGATATACTCCACCCAAATTTGTTAAATTCGATGGCAAAGAGGGCAGCACGTAGGAGCACGTTGTCCACTTTATTGAATCTCTTGGTGCGCACGCTGCTGATAATAACCTCCGCTTGCGCGAGTTCTCTAAGTCGCTCACCTCACATGCATAAACCTGGTACGTTAATCTTGAGCCGTATTCCATTCCGACATGGGAAGAGATGGTCAACAAGTTCTATGCTAAGTTCTTTCAAATGCGAGAAAAGGTGACTTCTATCACTCTTACCAAGGAAGCCCAGATGTACGGTGAGGACATCATCACTTACATCAAGCGTTTCCAAGATCGCGCTGTTGAGTGTACCGAGTCCATCAAAGAAAGTCAGTTGGTGGAAATTTGCATTAGCGGCATGATCAACGATTTTCAGGTCCATCTTATAAACCTGAAGCTCGCTACTTTCTCCGCGTTGTTGGAATCTGCGTACAATTTGCACTCGGTGGTCATGCCAGTCAAGAAGGATACCTGGAAGGGCAAAACTACTGCTTCAACTGCTACCGCGACAATTGCATAGAAGCAGCAAGGGGGCAATAGGAAGAGAAAGGAAAGGGACACCTATGGACCTGCTCCTGACTATCCATGCAATTTGGAAGAAGTCAAAGCCTTGGTGGCTGCGTGGGTCACAGATGGCGAAATCAAGTTGCCTGACATAGAGCACGAGCCCTCACGTCGAGATCGCGAAAGCCCATATTTTTACATTTTTCATCGCCACACGAAACATCCTACAAGTGATTGCTGGACGTTGAAGAGAATTTTCCGACAAAAGCAGTAGGCCAATGAGCTCCGAATTGGCCAGCGCAATGTGCGCGAAGAACCTTTCCTGAATCACAGGAACCATGAGGTAAACAGAGCTGAATGCTACCCTTTCATGTATAGCGATGATGAAGATCAGGATGACTGGGCTTGCATGGCCTCCTGTTATGAGATCACCGAGGATTTCACGAGTTATCTGACCCCCATGGTCAATTCAGATCCGGATTCTTTGGTCAAGATGTTGTTGGGCAATACGAAGTTTAAAGCCTTCTTTGACGGTTTTAGTTTTACACCTACCGCGCTCCTTGAAATGACGGAAGCCATTATTAATATTGCAGTTGTCCATCATGAGGCGTGCATGTCAGCTGAAGGATCTATCCCGCGCACTATCAAAGAAGATTCCAATGCCATTACCTTCACGGAAGCTGACAGACGCATCCCTTTCCCTCACAACAGGCCTCTGTATGTTACCACAAGCGTTAATGGGGTGGAACAATGGCGCGCCTTCCTTGATGGTGGAGCCTCTATCAACCTCATGCCATTGACAACTTTTAAGACAATCGGAGTTCCTGAAAATCACATAGTCAAGACTCCCATCACTATCACAGGCTTTGGCGGTGACAAGAAGGAATCCCTGGGATACGTAGTGGTGGACCTCGCGGTGGGACCCATCCACGCAGCCACCAAATTTCACATCATCGATGTTGACTCCATCTACCACATCATCTTGGGGCGCAGTTGGATGCACAGATACGCCATTATTCCTTCCAGCTACCATTAGTGCTTGAAGGGAATCTGGGTTGGGAAAAGAATCACCGTGCGTGCCTCAAAGAAGCCATTTGATGTCCATGAAGTGCACCTCGCCAACACAGTATACTTTATCGAGTTGCGAGAATCTTCCCAAGCGATTGTTGCTAAGTCGAGGGGTGTAAAGCCCCCACGATGGGAGGATATCAAGCATGAGTCGAATGCACAAAAGGTGGCCCTATCGCGACAGATACCGCTTACCCCCAGGAAAATCACGAAAGTGAAAAAGAGGGGGAAAGTGGTGTATTGTTTATGATGGTGTGCTGGGGCAGCGACTAGCCATAGAATCGTTGGCCCCAGCGAGGCATTCAGCGCTGATGGCGAAGAGATCGTTCTTGAACCAGAACCCGCCCCTGAATGCATGCAAGATGAGCCGAAGCCACAACAAAAGCTCCTTGAAGATGTTGATTTGAGTAATGGAGACGGGCCCAAGAAGCCCATTTTTATCAGTAAAACACTAGATGAAGAGTTCAAAGAGAAGTTGGGTCACATTACTGCGCGCGAATGCTGACGTGTTCGCATGGCATTATAAGGAGATGCTAGGTTTAGACACCACAATGGTTACACACCATTTGGATGTCTTTCCAAATTTAAAGGCAGTCAAACAATCCCAAAGAAAGTACCATCCAGACATAGAGGGAAAAATCAAAGAAGAAGTGGAGAAATTGTGACAAACAGGGTTCATCCTCGTGATCCAATACTCAGACTGGCTCGCAAATATTGTGCGTGTCAAGAAGAAAAATGGTCAAGTAAGAGTCTACGTAGATTTTCACGACATCAACAAGGCTTTCCCCAAGGATGAGTTTCCACTGCCCCACATCAACACGTAGGTAGATGCTACATCGGGCCACCGAATGTTCTCTTTTATGGATGGATTTAGTGGGTACAATTAGATTAAAATGGTGTCCGAGGATGAAGAGAAGACGACATTTCGAACCCCACTCAGTAATTTTTATTATCTTGTTATGCCCTTTGGACTAAAGAATGCAGGTGCGACCTACCAGCGCGCGATGATGGCTATCTTCCATGATTTGATTCACCGAATTGTGGAAGTCTATGTCGATGACTTGGTGAAATCCAGTAGCAGTAGGATCACTTAGCCGATCTGGACCGTAGTGTTCAAGCGCTGCAGGAAGTTCTAGCTCAAAATGAATCCCTTGAAGTTTGTTTTTGGCGTGATAGCTGGAAAGTTCCTCGGGTTCCTTGTCCAACGACATGGGATTGATGCCGACGGGGCCAAAATTCAGGCCATTTGAGATATGCCCCCACCACATTCACAAAAGTCGTTAAAATATTTTTTAGGTAAGGTTTCCTATTTATGCCGATTCATACCTGCGCTGGCCGAGATCACGGCACCTGTAAGTGGACAAAAATGAATGGTGCTTTGATTAGCACAAGAATGGTGCTAAAATGTTTTTTAGGAAAGGTTTCCTAATTTGTCGTCGAAACCCTAATCTGCAAAACAGACAAGGGGTGAGCGCACCTTTGCCTTTCTTGCTAAAGGCCCTCCGATGCCAAAGTTAGTATCACGTACTAGCAGAAAACCCTAATTATCAGTAGGAGAATAAATGAGTGCAACGTATTGCATACCTTTTACCTCTAGGTTTACTTCATATTTATAGATTCATAGATACTTGCTGCCCAAGTATCCGTGTTGCCCTAAGTTTCCTACCTCGTACAAGAAACTAAGGATATCTTGGATTCTCGTTCCCTTATCAACTCATTATCTTAGTCCTTTTAGGATTCCTTTTCATAGTTGGCCGAACATCCCATTCCCATTGGATATCTTCCCCAGATCCTATATTCTCGAGATCTTATTCCTTTATGGAATCCTACTGTTCTGGAACTTTCTAGAATGTTCCTTGCATCTGAGGCTGCTTTCCCTAGAGTTCGCTTCTTGTTCGGCCCTTTCATTGCCGAACAGACTACTTGAACCAGTGACTTCACATGTCACTGGTTCTTTATCAATCTCACGGACCAATAACTTCACATGTTCACTGTTCCATGACCCCGTACAGACTTCCTGGACCAATGACTTCTCATGTCATTGGTCCATATAGCCGACCACTGTCTTGCACGGCGACTTGTCCTATCGTACTCACACCATGGTCCCACGTATCACGTGTTCGGGCCTTATTTGAGCCTGTTTGGCAATACCTCCCGACAATTGCTCCCCAGCTTTACTCGTTATTTTTACTCAAATGACGAGCAAAGCTCCCGAGTACCGAGCAAATTCACTCTGCTCCTACACTTTGTTTTCACAAAAATTGGTGCAATTTCCATCATTAGTCCTGGCAAAACGTCTCATCGTTTGGGCTGGACATGCTTTTCCTGCCCTTACCTTTACACGTGGCATACTTTGTACCGTTCACATTAAATGCGAATGGATCCCTTTGGGGAACGCCCAAACGGCGTCTGGGGTGACGTTTCACATACGCCACCCCACTCATTAGGGTATATTTGGGTTTTCGTCCCATTTCAAAACCACAATCTCTCTCTAGGCTCCCACAGCAGAAAAAAGATTGGAGAATACCCGCCATCAGAACACTGCTCACCATCTCGTGGTTCTCTTTTACAAGGTCTATGTCACGCCCTCGATTTTCAACATAAATAAATAAACCTTTTCGACAAAAGATCCTCACGTAAGATAAATAATACCCAAAAAGAGTTCCCACCTGTTTAATTTACAAACAAGTCCCCAACTTTAAGGAATATACAATATTGGCACACCGGCCCCAAATGAGATTAAATACACACTACTACAATAAAGCATAACAATCACAGCTATTTGCAGTGATTGTTAGTTTTCCATCACACTCGCGCTACCGTGATAGATTTGAGTGTGATTGTAAATCTCTCTTTTTTATCACTGTTATAAGCCGTGATTGAAAGATAAAAACAATCACACCCAAAAGGTGTGATCGTTTCTAGGCAAAACCGAGATGGAAACTCATCTGCGTGTTCTATCCTGGGTTTTTGATCACGCTTTTCTTAAAAAACCGTGATTGTATGTAGATAACAATCACCACCAAAAACTGTGATCTTTCATGCCTAAAAAATGAGATGGAAAATAGCTAGGCGTGGTCTTTTGTGATTTTTAGATCACGGTTTTCGTCTAAAAGCTTGATTAAATGTTCTTATCATCACAGTCTAAAACCGTGATTGAAAGATACTTTTTTTTTTTTTTGCATTTAAAAAATGCCCGAATCTGTAACCAATAATAAATACACATAAAATATGTATTCAGCCCGTAGCTATCTTCTCCAAAACAAAAGACATTGCGATACGAAATATGCATAAATGATACTGCATCTTGCCCAAAACATATCACAGATAGAAACATGGTGCCAGAAAGCCTACTTTCAATATAAGATCAATCAAATTTCTGAAAATGCATAAAAAATGCAGAACAAAAGCTTCAACAACAAAAAAGACAAAGAAAACTTGAACCACAAGCATGGAGTTATGTCCTAAGCTACAACGAATAGCACTTCGTCATTCTCTGAAGCCAATTTGAAGCACTTCGTCATTCTCAGAGCATGCCTAAATTAATCCAACAGAAAACATATCTTTAGAACCAAACTCAAGCATATATAAGATCAAGAACTCCAAGCAAAAAGAAGCCGCATCAAGAGAAGTAGAACTAGCAGCAGGCTAATAGAGCACTTCACATCAACATCATGGCAACAGCAAAATCAACATAATAAAAAAGTCTTCTCCTTTTTAAGAGAATATGCCATATCCAAAATGCTACCTAGTTGCCAACAAGAAACATAGTATCTATGGACCACGGCAGAGAAAGTGAAACAACAACTGAAGAACCAAAGAACAAGGCCTGGCTGTCATGAATACTACTAACCACAGATACGACTGGTTTAAGCTCAAACATGCAGGCAAAATTCCATTTGCATGTCAACAAACATTCTTATAACATCTAAATATAGTGAGGATAACGGTATCTGACCCGCAGGAACACAGAATTATGTGGCATAAAGAACGAAAAGGCACGGGACAATTCCATTGCCGAAGCATCGGATTCGTAGATTGTAGTAGGCGTTATGCGTATGAAAAAGTTTTAAAAGCTACAATCCGGTTAGTAAGGGCTCCTATTCGCCTCGAATTAGGCCCGATGGCCTGTTTAATCTGAGCCCGAAACACATCCAATTTCAACTTGAAGAGTTGGGTTTGAAATATAACTCCTCTTGGCAGATTGCCATTCTAAAATTTTGTGTACAGGGCCAAATGCTTGGTCTAAGTTTATTTTAGATGATATTGGACATCTCTGTTAAAGAGATTTAGAAAAGATCCATTCTTGATTCAGGAATTTATACAGATTACAACTTTATACAAGAGTAAAGACGAACTACTTGAACTAATACAGCTATCAACAACTAGCACCTCCACTTCACTACATACTTCCACTAACTGATTCCTAACCGACTTACCATAGTTACACTATGGTGTAACTAGACCCATATATCGTTCTACTGTGAGGATACATTAGATTCAGTACTCTTATCATATTCATGGCCAAGGCAATAACAGAGGTGTTATCACACTACAACACCGGAGTGGAAGTAACCGGAATATGAAGGTCACGAAGAAGCATTGAAGCCAACTCAATTCAGCAGCAGTGTGAGCAAGAGAGCGATACTCAGCCCCGGTAGAGGAACGAGAAACGGTTGTCTGCTTCTTTGCAGACCAGGAAATAAGATTGTCACCAAGATACACACAATAGCTAGAAGAAGACTTGAGGGCAGAGCAGTCCCCACCCCAATCAGAATCAGAGAAAGCATGAAGCTCAAATGAGGAAGGTTGATAAATCAGACCATGATCAATAGTACCCTTAAGATATCTGAGCAATCGTTTCACTGCTGCAAAGTCACCAACGGTAGGAAAATGCATATGTTGGTAAGCTTGGTTGACAGCAAAAGCAAGATCGGGACGAGTAATAGTGAGATATTGGAGAGCACCTACAATACTCCTAAAAAGAACTAGAAAAGCAAAGGGGGCAGAGGACACAGAAGAGGAGGTAGGCTTGATCACTGAAGGAGAAATGCAGGGCTTACAATCAGCAAGACCAGCTTTGTGGAGGATTTCTCTAGCATATTTAGACTGAGATAAGAAAAGGCCCTTAGCACAAGATTGAACAGCAATACCCAGAAAATAGGAAAGAGAACCAAGTTCCTTCATAGAAAATGCATAGTGCATTTGTGATATGAGATGTTGAAGGTGAGTAGGAGAGTTGCCAGTCAAATAATGAATGTTCACAAAGGAGCTCATAAAATAGCTCCAAGCAAATGACCAACATTTCCAAAGCTTGAAACTAATCTCAACACTCCCAATGCAACACAATTAACAAGCTACAACCTACATTCTTGATCAAAGCCATCTAAACAAATGAAGAGGTAACTTACATGTATAAGCTGATTATATTTCGTTCATGACAAACTTTATCCACTCGGCTCGCACTTCATCAATTTCGGCTTTCGTGTAAGTTTTTTTTCCATTGAACTGCAATAAATTGAAAAAAAAATACTTACAATTTAACAATTCTATTCATAAAGCAATATAAAGAAATACAAGTTAAAAATAAGTCTCACATTTCCTCTGCTTAACATCCTCTCATCTCTAATCAAATCTTTCATGTATTTCATTACATAGAAACCACATTCCACGTTTGTAGGTTGTTTCGGGCACTGTAGACAAATACGATAATTTCAATAAGAAAAAACATAAAAACAATTCCGAAAAAAGCCAAAAGGAGAGAGATTGCATTGATACCTCAACTGTTTTCCAATTAATAATTCGACTACTCCGTACTCCCTTACTGCTATCATAGATTTTGAATGCACTTCAAGGAGGCAATACTTGTAAGTACTATCAACATAATATGATTAAGGAAAGGGCTCAAACAATAATGCTCAAAGTCCAAAAACTTACGTCTTAATCAAGAGTTTCCCTAGGCCCTCGCCTGTTTGAGTGCAGCAACAATGAAGGGGTAAAACCATAGGCCTCATTTAGAAAAAACAAAAGCTATTAATGGAAGGGAAGACTAATTAAACTACATGGCTTTGTGTGGCCACGCAGCCCATTCCATGAGGAGACCTAGAGATAACAATTTCATTCCTTCTCCAGGAAACTAAAAACTACCTAAGTCATGTCGGTAAATTCCAGAGCAGCAACATGCAAGTCTACTGAATGTGTCAAGTACGAAAGTACTAATGAAACATACAATTCATAGAATCTGAAATAAAGATTTACAAAAGCAATAGAGAGATCGTGGAAAATGGACAGAGAAGGATAAGCAAAGAAAGAGGGAATTCTATTTCATTTATGTTGTATTCTCCTATCACCCCTCAGAGTATTTTTATACACAAAGGGAAAACAGGTAACCATCTAACAAGAGCACTAAATGTCGAACACATTCTAACAGCTGTTATACACAAACCAACAGCTGGCAATAACTATAACAGAAAACTAATGTAACTAATGGGCCATCCTAACATCGCCCCCCCCACCCCCCCCCCCCCCCCGCGCAAACTTATGAGGGCTAAAGCAACCATAAGTTTGGAAGTAAGCAACTGGAACCGCTGAATTGGAAAAGGTTTGATAAAAAGATCTGCCACCTGATCAAGAGAGCTAAAATGCTGAACAACAATTTGTTAGGCCAAGACTTTCTCTCGAATGAAGTGGTAATCGACTTCAATATGTTTGGTGCAAGCATGGAAAAGCGGATTAGCAGCCAAGGCAATTGCAGATAGATTATCACAATATACC
Source organism: Rhododendron vialii (assembly GCF_030253575.1). NCBI lineage: Eukaryota > Viridiplantae > Streptophyta > Magnoliopsida > Ericales > Ericaceae > Rhododendron > Rhododendron vialii. Next base: position 29,797,975 of record NC_080557.1, on the reverse strand, counting down.
AAAGGAACATCAGACAAATCAACACACAAATATGTAAGCAATTGCTATAACCAAACAATGTCTACAGCAGTTAAGGCTAAACTACAAGACTAGATGTGACTGCCACAAGACTATAGACGGGTTGAAGTTAATGTGATAATAGGTGATGAGATCACATGGTTCATTTCATCCAACGTTACAATACTATCAGTCAAAGATTATTGCGTACCATAATATTCAACTATAAGAGATCGTTCAAAAGTATCAAATTTCCAACACCTCGTTATCTGGCGGTTCTCGTCGTTCGATCGAGTTGTTATGAGAGGTAACGTACGAGAAGGCATCGAGAAAACAGGGACCACGTTTGTTTAACCTTGAAATAAGAAGGGGTTAAAAACAACAATCTCAGATTTTCAACAACTATAGCTGCCGGCACCTGGCCGGCTGTCCTTATCGTTCTATCAAGTTAATATCATAGGTGATAGAGATCACTACGTCGATCCCCTCCGCAACTAGCATTAGTAGTTTTTAGTACATGAGGATCACATACGGTAATCTTGAAATGTGATATATAGTTCGAAAGTATCAGTTTTAAAATGGCAACTCCACCGCGCCTAAATTGGCTCGAACACTCTGACCGTCAAACCAAAAAGAAAAATGAAAAAGGCAACTCGGCCCACTTAATTGTTTATGGCAACAATGGGTGGGTATTCAGGTGTTGGTCAAAACTAATAGATCGAGTAGTGTTTAAGTTAACTGGTTAAAGAGAGGTCGTCCCCTGCACCAAGGAGGATTGTCCCTTTAAGCTCTAACCAAAACTTAAAATACAAATTCTTGTGCATGAAATAAGGGTGATGCTAAATGATACCACAGGATTCTCTGCCAAACCCATCCTTATCACATGATCAGAGTCGGAGAGATTGATCGTGCGATAGAGAGGGTATTCAGGACGATTGGACTGGAAATCTCGAGTATGAATGATAAATTCTATGCAGAAGCTAGCTTGAAAACATGATCAACATGGCCGGCCGGAAACCATGGAAACACCAAAATTGTTGCAGAAAGTGGTAAACCAATGATCAATTCTGTGCAGGAAATCAGGTAACCTTGGAAGAGTGATGTTTGGGTAGCAGGTGTACTTAAGAGTCCACTAGCAGCTTCGAATACATTAAATTTGATCTAAAACACATGAATGAATCAATAGCACATACGGTAAATAAATGCTTCATTTAATCTTAGACCATCATCAACCATCTAACGAGACAGAAACTTTAGTTAATAAAGAAATAACTGAAATCTATCAAACAATGGTCATAGTGCATATAAAAAGTGTGATAGAATTAAAAGATAGAGTGTATAAACAATATTCTGTTCGGTTAGGATAAAACGAGGACAAACAAATGGGTACGGAGAGAGTAATCATTTGGTTGGCTATTAAAGAGCTCCCGGTTAACCGAAGAAGTTAAACATTACACGTTGTTTAACTTCAGAGTATTTTTATATACAAAGGGAAAACAGGTAACCATCTAACAAGAGCACTAAATGTCGAACACATTTTAACAGTTATTATACACAAACCAACAGCTGGCAACAACTATAACAGAAAACTAATGTAATTAATGGGCCATCCTAACAAGTACTAGAAATGAAAAATGGAGGACATGCAGAAGAGAAAGATTGGGAAATTGAAAGTTAAATTGGACAAATTAGGACAAATGCATAACTGGAGAAACTTTCTTTATTATTTTCTTTTTTGCGCTCTCTCTGTTCCTTGTTGGGCACTACTTCACATTCATGGTATTGATGCTGCAAAAGCCCCTACTGTTTAGTCCCTCACTCGCAGATGATGCTTTACTATCCTTGTAGCCCACTAATGCTGCGAACAGCCTAGGATTACCCTTTTCGTCCCAGGTGATTGTTCCATTGGTAGAATCCATTGAAGAAATGAAAATCTATCCTCTAGTTTTGAAAAAATTCTGGAGAGTGAAAGTTATTCAGATCTGATAAGACAACACTGAAATAGATACAAATTGCATTTCTATAATGCAATAAAAATACACGAAAATCTTCATCTCCCATGCGATTTTCCATACCGATGATTAAATCAGATGACATTTTGGAGAAGGATAATGGAGGAATACAAAAAATCACAAAGAGGGAGCGCACCGTTTCTTCCTTCACGGTGGTGGTGGAGCGAGAAGAGGTGGAGGCAGCGGCGTGTGAGGATGGGGGCGAAGAGGCGGCGGCAGCGTGGGAGGATGAAGCTTCAACGTGTGAGTGGAGAGCTTCAACGGCTGAGTGGAGAGGAACTAGGGCTTATTTAAATCAAAGAGAGGGAGCGCACCGTTTCTTCCTTCATGGTGGTGGTGGAGAGAGAAGAGGCGGTGGCAGCGACGTGTGAGGATGGGGGCGAAGAGGCGGCGACAGCGTGGGAGGATGAAGCTTCAACGTGTACTGGAGAGCTTCAGCGTGTACTGGAGAACTTCAACGGGTGAGTGGAGAGGAAAGGGTTTATTTTGGGCTAGCGTGAAACGACGTCGTTTTGAGCACCCTTTCAATTACTTTCCCCTTTTCCAAGCGCGCCTAAATGAGCCAAAAAATTCAGAAGTTCTCGATTTTTTCCGTGGTCTTTTATCTCGCCACAAGAGCGAGATCTTTTAGCTCGCCATTTTTTCGCACCAGAGTTTTTTTATCACGCCGCAAAAGTGAGGTCTTTTTTTTTTTTTTTATCTCACTGCACAAGTGAGGTCTTTGTCTCTCTCGGAAACTCTTTTCCGCGGCTATTAGTCTTCTATCACACTGTACGAGTGAGGTCTTTTTTCTTTTATCTCGTCACAAGAGTGAGATCTATTATCTTGCTTTTTTCTGTGGCTAAGCACCACTTTTTATCTCAGCTTTTGATTTAAACTGAGATTAAAAAGTTGGCTTACAATTTTTTATCACGCTTTCACTGAAAACCGTGATCTTTGTGAACCTCCTTAGTGTGATATTTATCTATTATTGTAGTAGTGACAAGTTTGAACAAGTTATTTGGTTACAAATAGTTTAGTAAAAAAGATTCAAGGATAATTAGTTACAAAACCATCTTTAACAAAAATGAAGTCATTACAAGATGATTAAGGTAACTAAATGCAGTTAGCTTCCAAAATGTCTTCCCATCCCAACACACAAGGCATGCAACCTATTGTTCGGTAATGGAACCTGAAAAGAAGGATTTGGTTGAGCTACACAAGCCCAGTAGAAAATTCTCTACAAAATCTATATGCTGATGAGATGATAAACATGGACACAGTGAATCAAGCTAAATGGTAAACTCGATAAGAACGCATTTCAACATCATTTACTAGTATTAGACATCCGCACACACGCATACACGCACACATATTCCTTCCATCAAATTGTCCACCCCTTGTGATATTGTGTTTCCACCCCTTGCGTCACATTAACCCCACCCCTTGCGAATTTGTGTTTCCACCCCTCGCGTCACAATAAACTCCACATTCTACTTCACAACAACAACCACATTACTATCACTATCAAATACCGACACTATATACTCATTCCACACATGCCAACATTATTAAACACGTCACAAATAACTCATGAATCTCATGCCTCAAGACAAAACTACATCATTCGAAAGAATATGAAATCCATAAATCCTAGGGTGTTCCATTCGAACCATATCTAGCAATCAAACACTAATGTCACACGAAATCACCACTTAACATGTAGAGAAAGAGAAATCCCTACCAAAACAGGTTTTGAGCAAAACCCTAAGTCTACCAAGTACTATATGCTTGAATCCAACAAAAACAAGCTCAACCCAAGCTTGGCTACCACTACAAGAAAAATGGAAATTGGTGACGAAAAAGTGGTGACGAAATTTAATTTTGTCACTAAATGAGTATATTTGGCGACGAAAAAATAAATTCGTCACCATTTTGACAACTTCCGTGACGAAATAATTTTGTCATCAAATATACCTGTTTAGCGACGAAAAAAATATTTTCGTCACCAAAAGTACCCATTTGGAGACGAAATACATTTTTCGTCACCAAAAGCTTAAAAAAAGGTGACGAAATTATTTTTTGTCGCCAAAGATAATCATTTGGTGACAAAAAAAAAATTTCGTCGCTAAATGAGTCCAATTTAGTGACGAAATATTTTTTTTGTCACCAAATGCTTAACTTTGGTGACGAAAAATAATTTCGTCACCATTTTAACGCTTTTAGTGACGAAAAATATATTTCGTCATCAAATGGGTACCTTTCGTGACGAAATTTATGAATTGCGCTTTGTCACTAAATGTATTTCGAACATAACTCTTTACTAAAAGCTCCGATTGAGATAATTCAAATTGGGTTTGAACAATAACTCAATTGCCTACAACTTTCATGTTTATCAAAATTACTAACTTTAATGTTTAAAGGTTCAAAATTACATTTGAAATATATTTTTATGTTAAACATATATGTTATATATTAGATATTTCAAATATTTACTGAAAAGTGTGTGTGGTGCAGTTGGTTAGAGCTTGCGCGAAAATCTCAAGAGACTCGGGTTCGAAACCCAGCAAGAGTAAGAAAGAAAGAATTTTTTCCCATATGAAAATGTCTTTTGCAACGAAAATTTTCGTCACCGATGAGACTCATCAGTGACGAATTTTTTCGTTGCCAAAAGGAATAATTTATGACAAAAAATTTCGTCGTCAAAAAACACAATAAGTGAGGAAAAAAATTTCGTCACCAATTATTCACTTTTTGATGACGAAATATTTCGTCATCAAAAGACACTATAGGTGACGAAAAATAGATTTCGTCACCAGGTAGGAATCCTCGACAACCTTTAGTCGACAAATTTTTTTTCGTCACCTATATTATTTGTGACGAAAAACAAGCAATTTGTGACGATATTCATTCGTCACCCAATGCAATTTTTCTTGTAGTGTACAAGATCTAGGGTGAATACAACCCAAAACAAGATAAACAAACTAGGATCAACAAGTGATTGAGAGGAGGGAGAGAAAAACGTGGGTGAGAGCCAAAAAGTGATAGCAAGGATACAAAGCTTACCTCTTGTTCACCAATGCAAGAATCAAGTGATTTTGAGGAAGGAATCTCTTGGATCTTGAAGATTTGGGGTAGAAATCAAGAGTTTTGGGTGAGATTGGAGTGGGGTAGGTGAGAAGCGGTTTTCTAGATCTATTTTCGTGGTGTTTGGGTGTGAAAAATGGTAAAGGGGGGTATTTATAGTGGTCCAAAAGTGTGCTGAGTTTTCTGAAAATCGACAGCGGGTACCGGTACTGGGCGATTCCTAGCACCAGTACAGGAACCCCAAAAATACCAAATAACATAACTTCTGGACAACGAGCACCAGTACTGGGCAAAATGCAGTACCGGTACTGGATGGGCAGAAAAGTGAAATCTCATCGACGGACACCGAATCAAACCCCAATCGCTACCAACACTTCCAAACATCATTACAACCTTAAAACTCACATTTTACTATTCTCCGAGTGTTCGACACACTACAGTAAACATATATCTATACACCCCCACAAACTAACGTGCAACTTTATTAATAATATGATTCTTTCAAGGTTTAAAGATTACCGAAATTATAATAATTTACGGATCTCTACATTCTATTCTCCTTAAAGAAATTTTGTCCCGAGATTTACAATTCAAATCAACTAAGCTCATGCATCAAGTAAACATGCTCATGCCACAACACGTATTATCAAACAATGAGGTAACAATTATAAAGTCAAAATTTGAGACTCACATTGATTCAATTCGAAAATAATTGCGGATACTTCTCTCTAACCTCGTCTTCTCTTTCTCATGTCGACTCTTCCTTTCCGAGAGTATTTCAAAGAACTTGTACTAAACGTATGGTTTTACCCCTCAAAATTTGCTCATGCAAATCTAGGATTTGTGTCGGCTCCTCCCCATAAGATGCATCGGCTTCCAATTCTAGTTTGGACCACTCTAGAACATGTGATGGATCCGGCTCGTACTTTTACAACATCGACATGTGGAATACATCATGAATGCCCGATAGTCTCGATGGCAATGCCAAACGATATGCCACTTCCCCGATCTTCTCGATAATATCAAACGGTCTGATAAAATGTGGTGAAAACTTGCCCTTTTGCCCAAAACAAGATAACCCCCGACACGGTGACACCTTAAGGAACACATGACCCCTTACTTCAAATAATAATGGTCGGCGACGACGATCAGCATAACTCTTTTGTCTACTTTGCGCGGTTAATAATTGTTGACGAATCACTTTGACTTGCTCGATGGTTCTCTTTTGTGCTTCAAGAAGACGTTGGCGAATCACTCTCATGCTTTCAGAGGTTTCTTTGATCAAATCCGGCCCAACTAACGTAGCCTCAACTCGGTCCAACAAATGGGTGATCGACATGGTCTCCCATACAAAGCTTCATGCGGTGCCATCTCGATGCTAGATTGGTAGCTATTGTTGTACGCGAATTCGACTAATGGTAGATGATCTTCCCAACTACCCCGAAAATCCATAATGCAAGCTCGAAGCATATCTTCTAGGATTTGGATCGTTCTCTCGGATTGCACATCCGTTTGAGGATGATACGGGGTGCTAAACAATAAGTTGGTGCCAAGAGCGGTTTGCAAACTTTGCCAAAAATGCGCGGTAAACCTCGGATCTCGATCGGACACAATAGAAACGGGAATTCCATGAAGGCGGATAATTTCGCGAATATACAAACAACTAAGTGTATCAATCGAATCCGTAACTTAAATAGGTAAGAAATGCACTAACTGGGTCAATCGATCAACTATCACCCAAATGGCATTGTGCCCTCTTGGCGATGTCGGTAAGCCGATAACGAATTTATAGTCACATTTTCCCACTTCCACTCGGCCACTGGCAATGGTTGTAACTCCCCTGCAGGTCGTTGATGCTCAGCTTTCATTTGTTGGCACGTAAGACACTTGGACACGAAAATAACGACGTCTCTTTTCATTCCCGGCCACCAAAACTGTCTACGCAAGTCATGATACATTTTTGTTCCCCCTGGATGTATGACTAACGGTGAATGGTGACATTCTCTCAAAATTTTCTCCCGATACAAAATGGGTACGAACAACTTTCCCTGGTATCACAAACTTTGATCGGCATGAATCATCCCCCCTTCTCGAGCATTTCCACTAAGAAACTTATTGCAAAACTCTCCCGCTTCTTCATCTTGTTGTTGAGCTTCAATTACTCGAGTCGATAAAGTCGATTGAATGGTTAAATTGCATAAGCCTAAGTCGTTCATTGTCTTCCACTCATGGATGGCTAAACTCGCAAGATGTGTCGATTGTCTACTTAATGCGTCCGCTACCACGTTTGCCTTTCTCGGGTGATATTGTAACTCAAAATCGTAGTCTTCTAGATGCTCCATCCATCGGCGTTGTTGCAAATTAAGCTCCTTTTAAGAAAACAAGTATTTTAGACTCTTGTGATTGGAAAAGACTTCGAATCTCTCACCGTAAAGGTAATGATGCCAACTCTTCAAAGCGAAGATGATGGCTGCAAGTTCTAAGTCATGGGTAGGGTAATTCCGCTTGTGAGTTTTTAATTGCCATGATCCATACGCCACCACTTGTCCAAATTGCATCAAAATGCACCCGAACCCCTCTTTCGATGCATCACAATACACGGAGTAACCGACTCCCCGTTCGGGCACAATCAAAACTAGCGCGGTAGTCAACCTTCTCTTCAATTCTTCAAAGGCTTTCTCACACGCGTCACTCCAAACAAAACGAGTCCCCTTACGAGTCAACCTAGTCATCAAAGCCACTAGATGAGAGAAATCGAGTATGAAAAGACGATAATACCCGGCCAAGCCCAAGAAACTATGAATCTCGAATACACTCTTTGATCGTTGCCAATTCATTACGGACTCTATCTTCCCCAGATCAACGGATACCCCATCCTTCGACACAACATGACCCAAAAACTTGACTTCGGATAACCAAAACACACACTAAGTTTGGCATACAAACGGTGTTCTCTCAAGAGTTCAAGAATGATGGAAAGGTGGGTTTGATGTTCCTCTTTCGAAGGCGAATAGATAAGGATATCATCCACGAAGATGACCACAAAACGATCAAGATAGGCACGAAAGATATGGTTCATCAAGTCCATGAATGTTGCAGGTGCATTTGTCAATCCAAAGGGCATAACAACGAATTCATAGTGACCATAACGAGTATGAAAAGCGGTTTTTGAAATGTCCTCCCTTCAAACTCTCAATTGATGGTAACCGGACCTCAAATCGATCTTGGAGAAACAAGTTGCACCTCGAAGTTGGTTGAACAAATCATCGATTCTAGGCATTGGGTAATTATTCTTAATGGTGACACGGTTCAACTTTCGATAATCGATACGTAGACGAAGCGACCCATCTTTCTTCTGAGCAAACAAAGCTGGTGCTCCCCACGGTGGCGTACTCGAACGGATAAATCCCAAACCTTCCAATTCTTGCAATTGAGTTTTCAATTCTCTCAACTCGGTCGGCGCAAAAAGATAAGGAGGTACGAAGATGGGGGCAGTACCAGGAAGTAAATCAATGGTGAACTCAATCTCTCTCTCAGGTGGCAAACCAGGTAACTCCTTTGGAAACACGTCCGAAAACTCGCAAACAACAAAAGGCAACTCCCCACGGGCGGACACATCCTCATCTAAGGCCAAACCCGCTAATAAGGCATACACCGACTCTTGCTCCCGAGACCGACACAAATACGATTCTAACGGTTCCCGACGCTTCCCAAAGAACTCAAAACAAGCACCCCCAGGCAGACAAACACGGACCTGATGCTTGAAGCAATCTATCGTAGCATGAAATGTAGACAACCAATCCATTCCCAAAATAACGTCAAACCCCAACATATTCAACACGATGAAGTCAAAGGAAAAACGACGATCTTGAATGACAAACTCACAATCCCGGCAAATACAATCTAACGGCGATCTACCCCCTATGGGTGTCTCAACGAACAATGGAGGATTGATACTTTCAATTTCCAGTTCCAATGCACAAGCAAAAGATGCAGCAATGAATGAATGCGATGCTCCAGAATCGAATAATACTCTAGTAAAGGAGTTAAACAATAGAAATGTACCCCTCACAACCGAAGCCTCCGGGGTCTGAGAAGTGAAAGGAGGTGGTGGAGGCAGAATAGCAGAAGTGATAGCAAAAGCCCTTCCCTGAGTCGTCTGACTCTGAACATGTCCACCCCGCTAACCGGAACCCTGAGTAGGTGTCGAAGAACTTGTTCCTCTTTCACCCTGAGATCCTTGAGCTGACGTGGTCTGACAGAAATGAGATTGCTACTGTCATTGAGTGCCCCGAAATGACTGCCAACCAGAACCCTGTCCACCCCTCAGCTGCTGCACTGAACCGGACTCGCTTCATGCCCCTTTTCCATGCAGACAATTCCTTGCAAAATGACCTCCCTTCCCACAAGTAAAACACGTACCCAAGAGCCGTAGACATTGAGCACGAATGTGCCCTGCTTGACCACACTTGTGACACACAATCAGAGGCCTATTCGGATTTCACCGAGTCCCAAAAGATGAAGACGATGGAGGCCTAAAGTTCAATGGACCCTGGGAAGCTCAAAATTGATCTCGTTGCCTCTTCCTCCCCTGACTACCAAAACCCCCCAAAGAAGAGCTCACACTCCCTACCGGTTGCCTCGGCTCCCAAGCCCTAGGATTTCATGGTGCCTCCTTAGGCATCTCAATGCTCCTTGCACACTCGATGACATCGGCGAACCTCCCCTTGCGTTGTGCCATCACCATTCTCTTCGCGGTGTCATCCAACCCCTTTTCGAACCACCTACTTTTTCTCTCCTCGGTAGCTACCAACTCCGGCGCGAAACGGGACAAAGATTGGAACTTCAAAGCATACTCTGATGCGGTCATATTCCCTTACTCTAGCTTCTCAAACTCTTATCTCAAAAGGTCACGACTAGTTTCTGGAAAATATTGCTCCTCGAAGAGCACTTCAAATTTGGCCCAAGTTAAGTTCGCTACATCTAGCTCATTCGCTTGAGCCGCGGTCCTTGCCACTCTCCTCGCATCCTTTCTCGATTCTAAAAGTGACTCCCACCACTCATTTGCTTCCTTGGTAAGTTGAACGGCCATAATGTTGACTCGCAAGTCATCCTCCGTGATCCCAAGAGCCCTAAAAAGCTTTCGGATTTAAGCTAGCCAATGATCGGCTACAAGAGGGTCACTACTCGACCCATCAAACGTCAGTGGATTCCTACGGCTGAACTCCCTCATTGCTGACAAAGCACGACTGTCAGCACTCTCCCTAGGGGCTGGGCTTAGAAGATTTGCAGCCGGAAGAGCTGCAACGAAATCCTTAGCAAAAGGATTCTGAACGATTGGAACTTCCTGTCCCTGACCATGCCCGGCCCCTTCCCCCGAATTTCCATTAGGATTTTCCCCATGAAAGCTAACCTCATCCTCAACCGGTGCCCTTCGGCCACGGCCACGACCATGACCACCCCGACTCTCTGCCTCACCGGCTCTAGCACGCGTTCTCGGAGGCATCTTACTACAAGTTATAAGAAGAAAGGTTCATTAATAACAACATCACTTCATGAGGTCTAAGCCCCCAACTATCCCAACACAAGTCAAAACAACTCCACGCCACTCTACTATATTGAAATGCAATGCCACATAGGTCAAGTAATGTCAATTCACAAAAGCACACATATGACATGCAAGAAGACGTGACATTTTGAACCCATGAGACTAAAAGTCTCCCCACGGTCTCAAAGTATTCAAACCTAGACGCTCTGATACCAATTTGTTACGCCATCGATTTTCAACATAAATAAATAAACCTTTTCGACAAAATATCCTCGCATAAGATAAATAATACCCAAAAAGAGTTCCCACCTGTTTAACTTACAAACAAGTCCCCAACTTTAAGGAATATACAATATTGGCACACTGGCCACAAATGAGATTAAATACAAGTTTGAACAAGTTATTTGGTTACAAACGGTTTAGTCAAAAAGATTCAAGGATAATTAGTTACAAAACCATCATTAACAAAAATGAAGTCATTACAAGATGATTAAGGTAACTAAATACAGTTAGCGTCAAAAATGTCTTCCCATCCAAACACACGAGGCATGAAACCTATTGTCCGGCAATGGAACTTGAAAAGAAGGATTTGGTTAAGCCACACAAGCCCGACAGAAAATTCTCTACAAAATCTATATGCTGATGAGATGATAAACATGGACACAGTGAATCAAGCTAAATGGTAAACTTGACAACAATGCATTTCAACATCATTTACTATTATCAGACACCCACGCGCACACACACACACACACACACATATTCCTTCCATCAAATTGTCCACCCCTTGTGATATTGTGATTCCATCCCTTGCGTCACATTAACCCCACCCCTTGTGAATTTGTGTTTCCACCCCTCGCGTCACAATAAACTCCACATTCCACTTCATAACAACAACCACATTACTATCATTATCAAATACCGACACTATATACTCATTCCACACATGCCAACATTATTAAACATGTCACAAATAACTCATGAATCTCATGCCTCAAGACAAAAGTACATCATTCGAACGAATATGAAATCCATAAATCCTAGGGTGTTCCATCCGAACCATATATAGCAATCAAATACTAATGTCACACGAAATCACCACTTAACATGTAGAGAAAGAGAGAAATCCCTACCAAAGTGGGTTTTGAGCAAAACCCTAAGTCTACCAAGTACTATATGCTTGAATCCACCAAAAACAAGCTCCACCCAAACTTGGCTACAAGATCTAGGGTGAATACAACCCAAAAACAAGATAAACAAACAAGGATCAACAAGTGATTGAGAGGAGGGAGAGAAAAATGTGGGTGAGAGCCGAAAAGTGAGAGCAAGGACACAAAACTTACCTCTTGTTCACCAATGCAAGAATCAAGTGATTTTGAGGAAGGAATCTCTTGGATCTTGAAGATTTGGGGTAGAAATCAAGAGTTTTGGGTGAGATTGGAGTGGGGTAGGTGAGAGGGGGTTTTATAGATCTGTTTTCGTGGTGTTTGGGTGTGAAAAATAGTAAACGCTATTTATAGTGGTCCAAAAAGCGTGCTGAGTTTTCTAAAAATTGACAGCAGGTACCGGTCTTGGGCGATTCCCAATACCGGTACTGGAACCCCAAAAATACCAAACCACATAACTTTTGGACAAAGGGTACCGGTACTGGATGGGCAAAAAAGTGAAATCTCACCGACGGACACCGAATCAAACCCCAATCGCTACCAACACTTCCAAACATCATTACAAGCTCAAAACTCACATTTTACTATTCTCTAAGTGTTTGACACACTACAGTAAACATATATCCGTACACCCCCACAAACTAATGTACAACTTTATTAATAATACGATTCTTTCAAGCATTAAAGATTACCGAAATTATAATAATTTACGGGTCTCTGCAGTCTAGAAACTCCGATCGTGACACCGTAAGTCAACGTTCCTTTACTCTCCCCATTATCTTCGATTTGGGGCATTTCTATCATTTAGGGTTTGCTCAGCATCCCTTCGTTTATGTCTGTAATTTCACTATTCACAAATGGGGAGGTTTCGGCGCCATTGCAACACCCCTCAGGCCATGGCTACTTTCAGATCTCGTTATGAGATACTTGACAACGTAGCCACTGCACTGACCCCGGAGGTCGCTATTCGCAAGAGTCCTGATAACGACACCCTCCAAATCCCTGTAGTCGCCGTTGTAGAAGGCGGGGTCAGGTTCCCTTTGGCTCCATTGCTCTGTCAGGTTTTAGCCCACTATAGGCTTTCCCCTATGCAAGTCTCTGCCAATTTTTTTTAGGGTTGTCATGGGTGTGAATGCCATTAACGAAATGCTAGGTACCTTTTTAGGGCTACACGACATCCACCACCTGTACAGCATTTCCAGAACCAAAGACGCCCTAACCTACTACTTGAAGAGTCGGGATTCTAGGAAAAAACTTGTCCTTGAACTTCCCGACTATGCTCTAGGGGATGATGATGACTTCATCATCGTTATGGGGAACTTCGAGCCCAGAGAGGAGGATGGCAGGGTGATAGGCATTCACGCGCCTCACAGATTTGGCACCCCACGTTAGTTCTTTTCTCCTCATAGAACCATTCTATCGAGCAATTTTTTTGTATTGCATCTCTAATTAATTGTTTATTGACTGTTAACTTCGTGTTTTGCACCCAGAAATGTCAATCAAAGGCATGACATTATTACTCCCCAGGTCCACGTAGCGGATATCAACCGGGCATTGGCCTTCAACGGGCAAGGTACACATCTTGCTGGCCGAGCAAGAGCAGCCCAAGTGCTTCTCAGCTACAGGGCGTCGTGTAGAGGTTTTATTGATTAGCGAACCCGTGCAGCTGATAACCCAGCACTCCTCGGTCCTTTCTCCTCAAACCTCGAACAAGTGAGGGAAAGACGTTCTCAGACTCCTCCTCTTCTAGATGAACCAATCGCTTTGGCCGAAGAAGCTTCCACCTCATCTTCCAGAGGTTATTCCCCTTCTCCTCCTCCACCTCCTCAAGAGATGAACCAGTCGATCAGCCTCGGCAATTTACTCACCATTCCCAGCGCTGGTTGGGGCCATGGCATTGCTCGAAACCACAGCAGTTCTCAGGGGCACGGTCGTCGGGCCCACACTTAAGCTGATGCACCACCAGGGTTTTCACCGAGCGAAGTGGCCGAGGCTCATCGTGACAAGCGTCAACGCTTCAACTCATCTTCAACTGGTACTACTTCACCCAAAGGTACCATCATCACATGAAGATCCACTGTCTCCACTCCAGCTTGGACTCCTCGATTGGCACATGGAAATCGTCTTATAAGCATACGAGACAATGCAGAATCAGAAGAGACCACTCTGGCCCTCTCTCAAGCTTTTCTACTTCCTGGTGGCATGCAGAAGGAAGTAGAGAACATACCTGACAAGCTCCTCAGTTCCTTCATGGTCAACAACGTTAAGGTTTGGTTCCCTTATTTTGCCTTCCATTGTTCATAGAACCTGTTATCTATCATTAACTTTTGCACACTTTGTCCAAACTGTTCAAAAGATGGTGGCCATGGCTCAAAAGCTGGGCTAGTCTGAGCCTCAGCGTGCCAAGCTGGCTAACAAGAACACCTAATTGCAATGCACAATTATCAGGCTCGAAAGAGAAAGAGATCAAGCTCGTGGGGTGGTGGACAAACTGAAGAGCAAGCTTGACGGAGTAGAATGAAGCCAAGGCTGCATACCAGCTGGGGTACAATGAGGGAATCAACATAGCTACTAAGAGCTACAAGACCCAGATGCCTGCTATCCAGGATGAGATCTGGGCTGCTACTTAGGCAGCATGCCTAAGTCAGGTACAGCTGAATCATCCCCATTATGGATGGAGAATGACCTCTCGAGCACCATGGCAGCGCTGAACGAGGAAGAAGTTGTGGAGGAGGAGGACAACCTAGACAGAGAATTGAACGCCCATGTCTCCGAACAACCTGGTGCTGGTGCTGATCAAAACGAAGAGGTGACTAAACTTGGCCAAAAGGAAGCCAGTGGTGGTCCTACTGAAGATAACACGGTTGTGGAAGACATACCCGTTCAGGCTTCTCCTCCTGCCATTCAAGATTTAAGTTCCAAAGAGTAAGGTTGGTTCCAACGTCCATGAACAATTTTGATATCTCAAAACAGTTTAGTGGCCCTGTGTGGCTATAAATCTTGCCCTGCATGACATAAGTACATTTTAAAACATTTAACACATGTATTTGGCCTTTCAAGGCATAACTCTAGTGTTGCATGCTTGGTTTTGCCAGGCTTGGATGTAGTTGGTTTGGCCCTTCGCGAAGGGCCAGACTTTCATGTTCGACTGCTAAGTTTTTCATACTTAGGTGATTCTGCTTGTTCTCGTATGCATTTAAATATTTCGTACTTAGTTAAGTTTATTCGTACCTAGCCCAGTGCCCAAATGTGTTCATATTGGGCAGAGATTTATGCACGTTCGTGTATGCATTCCAAGTGCTTCATACTTGGACAAACTTTTAAGTGTATTCATACTTAGATAAATCTGCATACTCTCGTATGCTCCCCAAGTTTGCACATGTTTGGGAAAATATCTAAGTTTGTTTGTACTTAGATAATGTTGCATGTCCATGTGTGCAACCCAAGTGTTTCGTACTCGGCTGATATGTGCATATGTTTTCATAACTCGTAAATTTATATGGACCCACTCTCTGCTCCCCAATACGAAGGGAGGGCAAACAATTAGTGCTTTTCTTCGTATTTAAGCACCCAGAAAGAAGTAGAATGTCAAATTGCCAGAACAAAATGTTTCTCAAAAATAGAATTTTATTCATCATTAAAAAACTCAAGAGGGCGTTACGCATACCCCTTGCAACTAACAAAAATAAAGAACAAGGGAATTTTATTCGTAACTTCCACACAATCTCGATGTGCATCCTAAACAGAATGAAAATAAAATGAAGTCTTTCAAACAAAGAACTTCCTCAAATTATGGATATTCCAAGGCCTTGGCACCAGGTTCCTATCCAGGTCAGCCAATTGATAAGCCCCTATGCCCACAATTTTAGTTACTCGATATGGACCTTCCCAATGGGCCACTAGCTTGCCCTCATTGGCCACCTTGGTATTCTCGAGCACCTTTCGAAGCACAAGGTCTCCAATACCAAATTCTCGAGGGTGGACATTCTTATTGCCACTCTTCATCAGCTGCTCCTGATATGAGGCCAAATGCACCAGAGCCTTCTTTCTTCGTTCCTCGGCAAGATCCAACTCGATCTCCAGGGCATTGTCGTTGCCTCCGCTTTCAACCAAAGCGGTCCTGTTGTTCAGCAAACCCACCTCTAATGGAATAACAGCCTCTGTTCCATATGCTAATGAATAGGGGGTCTCTCCCATAGACTGCCTTAGAGTTGTTCGGTGCACCCATAGGACTAGTGGCAATTCGTCGGGCCACTTCCCCTTTGCTTTATCCAACCTCTTCTTGATCCTGTCAAGGATGGTTTTGTTGGACGCCTCTGCTTGCCCATTACTCTGAGGGTAGGCTAGGGTTGAGTAATAATTCCTTATCCCATACCGGGCATAGAAAGCCTTAAACTTCTTCTAGAATTGGGACCCATTATCTATAATCAGTGAATAAGGGACTCCAAACCGAGTGATTATACTTTTCCAGACGAACCTTTCTATCATAGGTTCAGTGATCTTGGCCAACGGCTCTGCCTCATTCCATTTAGTGAAATAATCTTTTAGGGAGGTATTCCCGAACAGGCAATACTAGTGGCCGAACACATGATACAAGGAGCACGTGGTAGATAAAGCAGGTGGTACTACCTTGTTAGGGTGGAGATCGGCATAGCGGTCTAATAACATGTGGAGTCATTGGACCAGATTACCTGTTCGGTAGTAAGGATCAAAAGACACGAGAGGTCAACGGTCCAAACCATAGATAAAGCCCAGTGACATGTGAAGTCACTGGTCCAGATAATCTGTTCAGCTATAAGTGGCTGAATAGAGGGAAATCCTTCAGAAAGATAGCCTTAAGTGATAAGGCAGTAAGAGTGTTCTAGAAGAAGAACCCAATACCCGGATGTGATAAGTAGAAAAGACAGTCCCAGTATGGAAGAAGTCCCATAAAGGGAAGAGTCCCAATGAGTATGGTAATTCAGTTAATTGGTGAAGAGGATCCTCGGAGGATTAGGTTTCTTGTACGAGATAGGAAACCTAGGGCAACAAGGATATGCTTGGGCAGGCATGTCTATAAATACAAGGTAAAACTAGAGGTAAAGGGGGGGCGGGGGGGGGTGCGGGGCAAGAAATTGCATTCATTCCATACTTTCCTACTGATAATTAGGGCTTGATACTTGTACGAGATACTAACTTAGGCATTGTAGGGCCTTTGCCATGAGAGGCAATGGTGCGCTCACCTCTTGTCTGTTTTGCAGATTAGGGTTCCGATGAAGGCATTAGGGTTCCAAACGAACAGTGCGAGGATCTGTTGCAGTCAAGTACTGTTTAAGGTACTATCTATTTTTGTCCACCTACAATTGGCGCCGTCTGTGGGAAGCGATAGAGTTCTCTTGAAAAAATGATCATGATGGAAGAAAATCCAACGATGCCGCTCAATCCAAAGAATCTGCTAGGTGGGGGAGGAGATAACTCTCCATCAAAGGCTCCGAGAAAGCCTGATGGTAGAAAGACGGCTAGCAAGGGCAAAAAGACGGCTAGCAAGGGCAACCCCCTGACCGTCTTGGATGGCTCTAAGAACAAGGAGGGAAGGACGGCCACAGAGTCCACGAGGAGGAGTAAATCCCATCATAGGGAGGAGTCAGCCGCACACTCAAAAAGTGTGCACTATAGCGAAGATGTCCTTGATAGAAAGAGGCAGGAAATCAAAGAGTATGCTTGTTTGATCAATAAATGAGAGCATGAGATCTGGGAGTTAGAGAGGATCCAAGAATACCCGGAGGACTCTGGACTTTCACGGAGAAATTCCACGGGAGACGGGTATGCTATGGGGAAATACACAAAGGCTCCTTCACGAGGAAGAAGAAGCAGAAGCAGAAGTCCCACCCCAAGGCGACATAGAGCTTCTCCCCGAAAAGGGAGGGCCGAACACCAGAACGGCGAAGGGCTTCTTCAAGAAGAAAGAGGAGCAGGGGCCGAAGTCCTACCCCTAAGGAGGAAAAGACCAGAAAACATCATAGGGACAGGTACGAGAGACCTGATTCTGATTGGGTAAAGACTAGATCCAACAAGACAAAGGGACTAGAAGATGAAACCATGACTGCACGAGAAGCAGCATGGAAGGCACTTAGGAATATTGCATCCTCCCTCTTTGCAAGAAAGTTACAGAAGGCTAGGTTGCTGAGCAGGGTGAAGCACAGAACGTTCATCCTCTACGAGACAGATGCTGATCCCGTGGCACATATATAACACTACCAAGCCGGCGATGTTTATGCATGAAAGGGATGATGCAATTATGTGCAAGATATTCCCATCGAGTTTGGGGAAGGTAGCTTTGTCTTGGTTCCATAAGTTGGGTCTACGCTCCATCCGAACATGGGTGCAGTTGGCCGAAGAATTCACTGCTCGGTTCTTGACAAGCAGAAGGGCTCTAAAGACTTTTGAGAGCCTCTCCTTTATGAAGCAATGAGAGGATGAGCCGATCAGGAACTATGTGAAGAAGTACTAAGAGACTTTCAACGAGATTGAAGGTTGCAGTGAGGAGTATGCAATAGCCACGTTCAAGACCGGGTTGCTTGTTCGGGGGGAGCTGCGTAAATCTTTGAACATGAGTCGAGTAGGAACACTGGCAAAGTTATTGGAACGAATAGAGCAGCATGTCAGGAATGAGGATGACATACTCCGGGAAGACGGCAAGGTGGTTGCCGAGCAAGTCAAGGGCCCTACGAAGAAAACAAATAAGCTAGAGCCCAAAACCTATCGAGAGAGGAAAGACTATGGATAGGCTAAGAAAGAGCCGTACAAGGATAAACAAGCTCCTGATCCCAAATCTTTCTTTTCTATTACCACGGTTTGGAAGGAGCCCATTTATAGGATTCTTTGTCGAATAAAGAATCAGCCTTACTTCAAATGGCCCCCAAGTCTAGGTGGAGATAAAAATACAAAATGCGCTACGAATCAGCACTGTAGCTACCACAAGGACTGGGGCCATAAGACTAAAGACTGTGAGACGTTTAAAAGACACCTTGACGATCTAGTCTCTCGAGGCTATCTTAAGAAATTCATTCAGGAGGACCCCAAAGATAAGGGGCAAGCCATGGAGATGGATTACGAGCAGAATCCTAAAGGGGTAATCCATATGATACATGGATTGGCCATGCCTTATATGAGGAATGAGGTTAGACTGCTCTGAAGACAAGTCAAATATGACCAGCATGTTACGCGGTTGGGAAAAAAGAGAGGGCGAGAAAATGACACATGCAACGAAGGCATAGTTTTTACAGACGAGGATCTGGGAGAAGTTCAAGTGCCCCATAATGATGCTTTGGTCATAACCCTACGAATTGGGGAGTATGACATTAAGAGGTTGCTGGTGGATTCAGGGAGTTGTACATAGGTTCTCTATTATGACGCCTTTAAGAAGTTGGGACTGGTGCAGACAGACTTAGAGCAATCAATGACACCCTTGGTTGGGTTTGGTGCAGGAGCAGTTTGGCCCCTTGGAAAGGTGACATTACCTATTCGGGCGGGGTCAGTAGTACTAAGGACTGATTTTTTGGTTGTAGATGTTCCTTCCTCCTATAATGCGATTATAGGGAGGACCTGGTTGCGTAATATGAGAGCAGTTTCCTTGACTTATCACTAGATGGTAAAATTTTTGAGATCCAACGGGATTGAAAAGATCAGGGGTAACCAGAAGGTGCCTCAACAGTGCTTAATTTCCATCGTCAAGAAAATCCAAAAGGCCCACCAGATTCACACGGTAGAAGTACCAGATCAACCCGCTATTGAGGATGTCGGGAGAAGTCTAACAGAAAAAGTGGTTGAAGGCCTGAAGAAAATACAGATCGACGAGACTGATCCTGAAAGGTATTTTCTGATTGGGGAATCACTACCGGTCGAGGAAGAAGCCGAATTGGTGGGTTTCTTAAAAGAACATGTTGATGTGTTTGCACGGGTACCAGAAGAGATGCCCGGAGTAGATGTAGATGTAATCTGCCACCATTTAAACGTAGATCCTCAGCATAAGCCTGTGATTCAGAAGAAGCGAAGGGCAGCCGTACAACATGTAGATGATGTTATCGAAGAGGTCGATCATTTGTTAGAAGCTAAAGTAATACGAAAGGTCTACTATCCAGAGTGGCTATCCAACACTATAGTAGTAAAAAAAAAGAACAGAAAATGGCATGTCTGTGTAGATTTCACAGACTTGAACAAGGCATGTCCAAAAGACAGCTTCCCTCTTCCCAGGATTGACCAGTTGGTTGATGCAACTGCTGGATATGAGCAGATGAGTTTTCTCGATGCGTATCAAGGATATCATTAGATTGCTATGTTTGGGCCTGATCAGGAGAAGACTTCTTTCATTACACCACGATGGTTGTACTGTTATAGTGTCATGCCCTTTGGACTAAGGAACGCAGGGGCAACATATCAAAGACTGACAACCATCATGTTCAAAAAGCTCGTTGGCAAGACTATGGAGGTTTACATAGACGATATGGTGGTGAAAAGTAAGACCAGACAAGGACACATAGCAGATTTAAAGGAGGCCTTTGGAATCCAGAAGAAGTACAAACTAAAACTCAACGCCTCGAAGTTTGCGTTTGGAGTTGGTTCTGGGAAGTTTTTGGGCCACCTTGTAACCATAAGAGGGATTAAGGCAAACCCTGATCAAATAACAGCCTTACAGCGGCTATAGAGTCCTAGGACAAGGAAGGAAGTCCAAAGGCTAACTGGATGGCTGCAGCCCTCAACAGATTCATTAGCCGGTCTAGCGACAAGTGTAGGCCCTTTTCTAGTTGTTAAAGAAAAGGGAAGGATTTGAATGGGGAGCAGATTGTGAGCAAGCTTTCCAAGACTTGAAGAAATATTTGGCTTATGCCCCCCTTTTGTCAACCCCAAAGCCAGGTGAGTCTCTAGTTTTATATTTGGCAGTTTCTGAACATGCTGTTATTGCGGTTCTGTTAAGGGATAAAGGATCCGAACAAATCCAGGTATATTATGTGTGTAAAACATTGCTGGACATGGAAACGAGATATCTGCCCCTTGAGAAGCTGGTCCTTGCATTAAGGACAGCTACAAGGAAGTTACCTCATTATTTCCAGAGCCACAAGATTGTGGTCTATACTGAGTTCCCATTGAAATCACTGCTACGAAAGGAAGACCTTTCGGGAAGAATCTCGACTTGGTTTATAATGTTAAGCCAATATGACATTGACTTTCAGCCGCACATGACAATTAAAGGCCAAGTATTGGTTGACTTTGTGGTAGAATTCTCACCAGCAGTAGCACCCCTGCCTCCTATGAGAAGGGAGCAGGTGACTGGGCTACCAGCAAGGAAGAGCAACAAAGCCCTAGCCGAACAGCATCCCCTAGAATGGAAGTTGTTTGTTGATGGTTCAGCATGTAATATTGGTTCAGGAATTGGAGTCGTGCTTTTTCCTCTCGGAGGAGTAATGTTGGAGTTATCTGTTCGGCTAGGTTTTAGTGCATCAAATAACGAGGCAAAATATGAGGCACTCTTAGCTGGGTTAAGGAGTGCAAGAACCCTGAAGGTGAAACGAATAAGAGTATATTGCAATTCACAGCTTGTGTGAATCAGCTGTCCAGGGAGTATGAAGCCCAGAGTGAGAAGATGGCAGCATATTGTAGGTGGACAAATTCAATTAGTGCTTTGAACAGCACTAGATTGTAACGGCCTCTCGTGCCCCTTGACCGGAACCCTAATTTGTCGTCGGAACCCTTGACCTGCAAAATAGACAAGGAGTGAGTG
This sequence comes from Rhododendron vialii, assembly GCF_030253575.1. Classification (NCBI taxonomy): domain Eukaryota; kingdom Viridiplantae; phylum Streptophyta; class Magnoliopsida; order Ericales; family Ericaceae; genus Rhododendron; species Rhododendron vialii. The sequence goes on along the minus strand of NC_080557.1, from coordinate 29,776,429 downwards.
CACCTTTGCCTCTCGTGGCAAAGGCCCTCCGATGCCTTTGTTAGTATCACGTACTGATAATAAACCCTAATATCAATAGGAAGTCACGTAAGAATGCAATGTATTGCGTACCTTTCACCTCTAGGTTTACCTTATATTTATAGATTCATGGATGCTTGCTGCCCAAGTATCCATATTGCCCTAGGTTCCCTACCTCGTATAGGAAAACCAGGATATCTTGGATTCTCGTTCCCTTATCAGTTTATTTCCTTAATCCTTGTAGGACTCTTTTCCATAGCAAATCGAACATCCCATTCTCGTTGGGTATCTTTTACAGATCCTACATTCTCGGGATATCATTCTTTAACGGAATACCACTGTTTCTGGACTCTTCCAGAGTGTTCCCTCTACATCAACATCTGATAGGACTTCTCTCCTTGTTCGGCCACCTCATGGCCGAGCAGACGGCCTGGACCAGTCACTTCTCATGTAATTGGTCCTTTATCAATTATTTGGACCATTTCCTTCTTAGGAGCTCTCTTCTTGTTCGGCTTTCTCATTGCCGAACAAGTTACTTGAACAGTGGCTTCACATGTCACTTTCTTTTTATTTGGTCCAATAACTTCTCATGTTTTTCTGAACCGAGACTCGTACAACTTCTCTGGACCAATGACTTCTCATGTCACTAGTCCATAGGGCGATGACTCTTTCTTCTCAACGTGTTCGGGCCCTTCTTGGACCTGTTCGGGAATAACTCCTTACACATATGTGGAGGCAGCCAAGGATCTGCTTGATGCTTTCGAAAAAGTTTACATCGAGCAGATAAGTTCTAGACAAAATGCTAACGCAGATTCTCTGGCCTGGTTGACTGCTGCCGTTCCAACTGAGTTCAAAAGGAAGGTAGCAGTGGACTATCTTAGTGACCCTAGCATCGGAAGAAGTATAAAAATGGTCCTGGACGTGAACCAAGGACCAAGTTGGATGGATCCAATTATGGAGTTTTTACGAGATGAAACACTTCCTTCAGATAAGAAAGAATCTCACAAAATTAAAACCAAATCTGCACGGTTTTGGCTCTCACCAGAGGGAAAGTTGTATAGGAAATCCTTTACTGGACCATATTAGCTATGTGTGCACCTTGAAATGGTGCAAAAATTTCTTCATGAAATTCATGAAGGGACTTATGGAAGCCACGCAGGAGGCAGATCCATAGCCCATCGGGCAATAACCCAAGGGTATTGGTGGCCACACATGCAGAAGGATATGCCAAGGTCTATGTGAAAATTTGTGAGAAGTGCCAAAAATTCTCACCAATGATTAGAACACCAGCTGAGGATCTAGTGCCTTTGACTAGTCCTTGGCCGTTTGCCCTGGCCGTTTGCTCAGTGGGGAATGGACATAGTGGGACCGCTCCATAAGGCGACTGGGAACAGGAAATTTCTGTTGGTAGCAACAGATTATTTCACCAAAAGGATTAAGGCAGAGCCATTGGCCAAGATCACTGAACCTATGATTGAAAGGTTCGTGTGGAAGAGTATTATTACTCATTTTGGGGTTCCCTATTCTTTGATCACAGATAACGGGGCGCTGTTCCAATAGAAATTTAAAGCTTTCTGCTCCCAGTATGGGATAGGAAACTACTATTCGACTCCAGCTTACCCTCAGAGTAATGGGCAAGCAGAAGCATCCAATAAAACCATTCTTGATGGGATCAAGAAAAGGTTGGATAAAGCAAAGGGGAAGTGGCCCGATGAGTTACCACTGGTGCTGAGGGCACACCGAACAACACCTAGGAGGTCTACAGGAGAGACCCCCTATTCATTGGCATATGGCACAGAGGCAGTTATACCCTTAGAAGTTGGTCTTCCAACCAATAGGACTGCATTGGTTGAAAGTGGGGGCAATGACAGGGCCCTTGAAATTGAGCTTGACCTTGCCAAGGAAAGGAGGGAAAGGGCCCTAGTGCATCTAGCTTCTTACCAGGAACAGCTGATGAAAAGTTACAACAAGGATGTCCATCCACGAGAGTTTGGTGTTGGAAACCTTATGCTTCGAAAGGTGCTCAACAATACCAAGGTGGCCAACCAGGGTAAGTTGGGGGCCAATTGGGAAGGCCCATATCGAGTTACCGAAATTGTGGGCACAGGGGCCTATAGACTGGCAGACCTGGATGGGAACCCATTGCCAAGGCCCTGGAATGTCCATAATTTGAGGAAGTTCTTTGTTTGAAAGACTTCGGTTTGGCTTTTCATTCTGTTTCAGGTTGCACATTGTGATTGTGTGGGAATTACGAATAAAATTCCCTTGTTTTTTATGCTTTAGTTGCACGGGGTACGAATAACGCCCCCTTGAGTTATTATCAGTTCATGAATAAATATTTTAATTATGAATTTTTTCAAATTGTATGGCCTCTTATTACTATGGATTTCCACTTCCTCCTTTTGTTTAAATACGGAGCTAGCAAATTATACACCGCCTTTCCTCACTTCGTATTGGGGAGCAAGGAGTGTAGTATGAATTACGAACAAATTCAAAACTTGACAAAGTACGAATATACTTGGTTTTTTGTCCAGGTACGAATAAACCTAGAATGCCAATAATTCTGCCAAATATGAATACATTTGGATAGTAATCTAAGTACGAATACACTTGGTCATAATTCCGAGTACGAAAGACTTGGGTTGCATATAAAGACATGTAAAATATCCAAGTACGATTACTTGAGTATTTTTCCATAAGTACGGGTACGCTTAGTGGGTGTTTATCCAAGTATGTGACACTTGGGCAACTATCTGAGTATGGGAAACTTAGAAGCAATGAATTCTAAATATGAAATACTTAGGTGTATATGGACACACGCACTTGTTTAAGCACGAGAAATTTAATCTATTTAAGTTTGATAAACTTACACTTGTCTAATTAGCATACATACAAGAAAACTTAGCAGCAGTTGAATATATGCACCTGCTAAGTGTGTTGACAATTATCAATGATGGTACGAAATACTTAAAACATCATATAGAATGCAATTCTAAAGGCCACGAAAGGCCAAGCAAAATGATAAGGCCATGAACGGCCACCAAAACAAAGGTTATGCTGCAAGGGGCCGAATACCTGTGTTACCAAAATATTACCAAGGTATTGAAAGTACTGGTGCCTCGTAGGGCTCAAAAACCATGGTCACACAGGACCAGCCAAAATGTTTGAAGGTATTTGAAAAATTAGAGGCAAACTCACCAAATCAATCCAAGTTTTGGATCTCTGGGAGAATGTCGCTTGTGACCTCTATATCTACTTCAGTGTTGGGGTCACCACCACCGGCAGCATTCTCCTGTAGGATGATTGTCTCGTTGGTTGCCTCCTGAATAGGCGAACGTACAATTGGAACATTTTGGGTATCCATCTAAATATCCTCTTTTGCATCAGCAAAGTCTTCAATCTGCTGCTCGACATCATCCTCTGGGGTCTCGTGCTCTTAAGAGGCTGCAGCACGGCTGCTCGGTAAGTCATTTTCCACCCAGAGGACTGAGTCTTTAGCAGTGCCAATCTTTCTCAAGTAAGCTTCCCAACTGCCGACCCAGATTTGGTCTTGGATGGCGGACATTTGGCCAACGTAATCAGCAGTAGCGGCATCAGAGCCCTTTTGGTACCCTTCTTCGAAGGCAGCCTTCTTGGTATTATCTATCTCAGCCAATGCTTGATTAAGGCTGTCTTCAACAGTGTCAAGCTTGCCCTTTGCTTCATCATAATCTAACTTAGACTTGTCCCTCTCTCTCTCCAATCTTGAGATTGTTCGAAGCAGCCTGGTGTTGTCATTTAACAGCCTGACTTTTTCAGTCTCTGCTTCTTGGAACTTCTGGCCCAGTGTGACCATCTTTTGGATGAACTATGGAATACCAAACATAGCTTAAAATAAAATTTTTACTACTCCGAAAAAGGTAAAACTTAAGTTATGAGCAAAATCGTATCACCTTGATTCCACTGACGAGCCTAGTGGACACAAGCCGATCAAAGGTAGATGAGGACTCTTTCTGCATATCGACGGGTAGTAATAAGCCCTGTGCTAGGACCTGAGCAGTCTCTGAGGAGCTTGCACTATCCCTAACATTTACAGGTCGGTCACCCCTAATGAGTTTAGGGGTCCAGGCTTGAGGAAGTTCCAGGTGACTCGGAGAGAGGGACGGCTGAGTGGATGCATCGACCTGCGCAGCGGCATCAGTTGGATCCTCGGTCTTTAGACATTTATCTTGATGGGCATCACTGGCTTCGAGAGCAGCATCTGATCCCCGAGGGGACGAGGAGGATCGAGTAGAACCCCCTCTATTACGACGAGGTGGTGGGGGAGCATGCCTAGTCGATGCCACCCGACCAATACCACGTCCCCGTGAGGATACAATAAGAAGAGAGCTCAAATTTAAGGGTTGACGAATCATATTACCTGAGTTTGGAGAGATGGAGTGTAACCAGAAGAAGATGATTGACTGGTATCACGAGTAGGAATTGGCTATTCGGGCTGACGTTATGAGGAGGCTTGTCGTTGTGTAGACCTTCTTAGGACTAAGCGAGGAAGTGGGACGCCTTCTAGGATAGGAATTTCACCTGACTGTCCGGCGATTGTCACTCCAGCATTAGATCTTGAGTTCCTTGGCTGGGGAGCAATCGAAGTTGAGGCAGCACTGGTACTTGTGTTGGCAAGCCTTCTATCAATGAAGCCTTTGTAAGAAGGGTCATAACCCAAAAGGACGCTCGCGTCACGACCCCGGCCAACTGTTAATGTTCCAGGCTCTCTTGTGTATTTGAGAATCCTGTTGATTTCTGCTGTTCGGACGTAGCTAGGTTCACGTCTTGGGCATTTGTTAGCATTATCCGTTGCAGAATTAAAGTACAAACGTGAATTAGAAACATGAAAAAGCTATGAGAAAGCAATAAACATGAATCACGAAGCAAAATAAGAGCATACGTGGGTAGCCCCATATGAGGGGGCAATGGAAGCCCACCACTTGGCCATCTTCCCCCATTGGCTCGAAAGCTCCAGTGACATAGAGGAAGTCCATTTCATGATCACAAGCAGAATCTGGCAGGTTAAGCACGAGATGCTTTTCTGCTTTCCTTACCTTGAAGTAGTAGGTGTTATATTCAGGGTTTAGCACGATGCTATACCACCATTGGATGTTCCAAATTCCTATTTGGGTTCCTAGGATCCTATTTAAAGCTACGACCCCCATCACTAATCTGAAAAAGTTAGTGGAAACTTGCATGGGTGTAAGTCTATACCAATTAAGGACTCGACGAAGTAATGGGTCAAAGGGGAAACGAACTCCACCCTCAACAATAGCTACGATGGGAATACACATCCTATCCCATGATCCGGCGTCCCTATTTGCTCCTAATGGGGCAAGTTCGAGCCTTACATTTTCAGGAATGCTGTACTCTGTCCTGAAGGCCGCCATGACTGCAGGAGTTTCACAAAGTTTACTAAATTTTCCTGGCTTAGGGCCATTATCGTCCTCATTCGCCATGGAAACACTCAAAGAAAACTACGAAATTTGGAAAAGGGTATGAACAAAACCCTAAGAACTACTCAGTCTGAGAGCGAGATTTCAGAATGAAATGGAAAATAAGGCAAGAATGAGGATGCTCTGGAGTTTTCCTGAGGTGCAATCGAGTTTGCAGACGGCGGCGATGGTGGACGTCAAGTGAGTAATTTCGCCCGGTTTTAGAGATAGAAAGAGATGAGATACGATTTTGAGTGGAAAGACCCAAAGGAATCCCTTTAGAGGGGTTTAGAGGGGAAGACAGAGACGAAACGTCCCCTCTCACCCCGTTACATGAAAAGGTAATGGAAAGTAAACTTAGAAAGGATACTGTTCAGACACCGTTTGGCTAGAACGTCAGTTTGCATTTAATGCGAGGCGTACGAGATGTGCAACGTGGAGTCACTACTTCGAAATAATGATGACTAATCCGCCAACAACATTAATAGGTTTGGATACTATATCTGCACGGGATTTAAGGTGTTCGGCCTACGGTTTGTCTATAAGCTTTACTCATTTCCCCCGAACAGTGGCATCGAGCAAAAGCTGGGGAGCAATTGTACAGAGGTATTCCCGAACAGGAAATACTAGTGGCCGAACACGTGATACAAGGAGCACGTGGTAGATGAAGCAGGTGGTACTACCCTGCTAGGGTGGAGATCGGCATAGCGATCTAGCAACATGTGGAGTCACTAGACCAAATTACCTGTTCGGTGGTGAGGATCAAAAGACATGAAAGGTCAATAGTCCAAACCATAGATAAAGCCCAGTGACATGTGAAGTCACTGGTCCAGATTGTCTGTTTAGCTATAAGATGGCCGAATAGAGGGAAATCCTTCAGAAAGATAGCCTTAAGTGATAAGGCGGTAGGAGTGTTCTAGAAGAAGAACCCAATACACGGATGTGATAAGTAGAAAAGACAATCCCGGTATGGAAGTAGTCCCATAAAGGGAAGACCCATAAAGGGAAGAGTCCCAATGAGTATGGGAATTCGGTTAATTGGTGAAGAGGAACCTCAAAGGTTTAGGTTTCCTGTACGAGATAGGAAACCTAGGGCAACAAGGATGCTTGGGCAGCAAGGATATGCATGTCTATAAATACAAGGTAAAACTAAAGGTAAAGGGGCCGGGGGGGGGGCAAGAAATTGCATTCATTCCATACTTTCCTACTGATAATTAGGGCTTTACACCAGTACGAGATACTAACTTAGGCATCGGAGGGCCTTTGCCACGAGAGGCAAAGGTGCGCTCACCCCTTGTCTGTTTTGCAGATTAGGGTTCCAAACGAACAACGGGAGGATCCGTTGTAGTCCAGTACTGTTTAAGGTACTATCCGTTTTTGTCCACCTATAAATCTGTTGCTACCAATAGAAATTTCCTGTTCCCAGTTGCCTTGTGGAGTGGACCCACAATGTCCATCCCCCACTGTGTAAACAGCCAAGGACTTGTCAATGGCACCAGATCTTTGGCTGGTGTTCAAATCATTGGTGAGAATTTCTGACACTTCTCACAAATTTTCACATACACCTTTGCATCATCTTGCATGTGCGGTCACCAATAACCTTGGGTGATTGCTCGGTGGGCAATGGACCTGCCCCCAGCATGGCTTCCACATGTTCCCTCATGAATCTCATGGAGGAATTTCTGCACCATCTCGGTGTGTACACAAAGCAAGTATGGACTAGTGAAGGATTTTTTGTACAACTTTCCTTCAGGTGACAGCCAGAATCATGCAGATTTCGTCTTTATCTTATGGGCCTCTTTCTTATCAGTGGGGAGTGTCCCATCTCGTAAGAACTCCACTGTTGGATCCATCCAACTTGGTCCTTGGTTCACATCCAATACCAATTCCACGCTCTTTCCAATGCTAGGCTTAGAGCAAGATAATCTACTGCCACTATTCTCTTGAACTCAGTTGGCACAGCTGCGGCCAACCAAGCTAGTGAGTCTGCATGGGCGTTCTGCCCAGAACTTATCTGCTCAATGTACTCCTTCTCAAAAGTATCGAGCAGATCATTGGCGGCCTCCACGTAGGCTGCCATCTTTTCATTCCGGGCTTCATATTCCCCGGACAACTGGTTCACCATGAGTTGCGAGTCACAGTGTACTCGTATCCTTTTTACTTTCAGGGTCTTTGCACTTCTTAATCCTGCTAATAGTGCCTCGTACTCTGCCACATTGTTTGAAGCACTGAAGCCCAATCGAAGGGACAACTCCATCATTACCCCCTAAGGAGGGAAAAGTACAACCCCAATCCCCTAACCAGTATTACATGTTGACCCGTCAACAAATAATTTCCATTCCAGAGGATCTTGCTCGACTAGTGCCTTTCCTTTCTGGGCCAGCGGCTCGAGTGCCTGCTCCTTTCTCGTAGGAGGGCGAGGAGCTACTATTGGTGAGAATTCTGCCACAAAGTTTGCCAACACTTGTCCCATTATTGCTGTGTGCGGCTAATAGTCAATATCATATTGACTCAGTTCCACCGACCAAGTTGAAATACGTCCTTAGAAATCTGCCTTTCGTAGTAATGATTTCAATGGAAACTCTGTGTAAACCATAATTTTATGACTCTAGAAATAATGGGGCAACTTTCTTGCTGTTGTCCTTAATGCCAGGACCAACTTTTCTAGAGGCAGATATCTCGTTTCTGCATCTAATAATGCTTTACTCACATAGTAGATAGGAATTTGCTCGGACCCCTTGTCTCTTAGTAAAACTGCACTCACAGCAGGCTCTGACACTGCTAAATACAAAGTTAAAGACTTACCTGGATCTGGAGTGAACAAGAGTAGGGTCGTTGCCAAGTGCTTTTTCAGGTCTTAGAATGCCTGTTCGCATTCTGCTCCCCATTCGTATCCCTCCCTCTTATCAACAATTGAAAGAAGGGCCTACACTTGTCGCTGGACCGACTGATGAATCTGTTAAGGGCCGCGGCCATTCCAGTTAGTCTTTGGACCTCCTTCGTGGTCTTGGGACTTTGGAGCTTCTGAAAAGCCGTTATTTGATCGGGATTTGCCTTTATCCCTCTTATAGTCACAAAGTGGCCCAAGAATTTTCTTGAGCTTACTCCAAATGCACACTTCGAGGCATTGAGCTTCAGCTTGTACGCTCTCAAAATCTCAAAGGCTTCCTTTAAATCAGTTATGTGGTCCTGCCTTTCTTTGCTCTTGACCACCATATCATCTATGTAAACCTCCATAGTTTTACTGAGCAACTTTTTTAGCATAATCGTTGCCAGCCTCTGATAAGTTGCTCCAACATTCCTCAAACCAAAGGGCATGACACTGTAGCAATACAGCCCTCTTGGCGTAATGAACGAAGTCTTCTCTTGATTGAGCCCGTACATGGCAATCTGGTGGTATCCTCGAAATGCATCGAGGAAACTCATCCATCCATACCCTGCAGTTGCATTGACCAATTGATCTATCCTTGGAAGAAGGAAACTATCCTTTGGGCATGCTTTGTTCAAGTCTGTGAAATCTACATAAACACACTACTTTCCATTCTTCTTTTTTACTACCACAGTGTTCGATAACCATTCTGGGTAGTAAACCTCTCGTATGGCCTTTGCTTCTAGCAAGTGGTCAACCTCCTCGATAACAGCATCCACATGCTATATGCCTGATCTTCTCTTTTTCTGCATCACAAGTTTGTGCTGTGGATCCACATTCAAGTGGTGACAAATCACGTTTGCATCCACCCACCTTAGGCATCTCCTCGGGGACCCAAGCAAACACGTCAATGTGCTCATTTAAGAACCCTACCAATTTTTCTTCTCCTTTTTTACTTAGGTTTTCTCCAATCAGGAAATACCTTTCCAGATCAGTCTTATTGATCTGAATTTTCTTCAAACCTTCGACTACTTTCTCGGCGGGGTTTTCTTCCACATCTTTGATGGTCGGCTGGTTCGGGATCTCCACAACCTGGACCAACTTTGCCTTTGGTGTCTTTTTGATTATGGAAATTAGGCACTGTTGGGCAAACTTTTGATTCCCTTTGATCTTTTCAACCCCACTAGATCTAGGAAATTTTACCATCAATTGGTAGGTGGAGGAAACCGCCCTCATCTTGTGCAACCACATTCTTCTTATAATCTGGCTATAAGAAGAAAACACATCTGCCACTAGGAAGACGGTTCGCAGCACCACTGTTCTTGCCCGAACAGGCAGAGTTACTTTACCCAATGGCCAGACTGCTCCTGCACTGAATCTGACCAATGGAATTACTGACTGCACCAGGTTCGCTTGTGTCAGCCCTAGCTTTTTAAATGCATCGTAGTACAATACCTCGGTGAAGCTTCTTGAATCTACCAAGATACTCTCCATGTCATATTCCCCAATTCGTAGGGTTATGATCAGAGTATCATTATGTGGCACCTGGACTTCTCCCAGGTCCTCATCCGTGAAGACTATGCCCTTGTTGCATTCTTCTTCTTCACGTCCCCTCTTCTTTCCTAACTGCATGACACGTTGATCATGCTTGACTTGCCTTTGGAGCAACCTCACCTCATTTCTCATATAAGGTGCGGTCAATCCATGTATCATATGGATTATGACCCCTGGATTTTGCTCGTAATCCAATTCCATTGCTTTTTCAGCACCCTTGGGTTCTTCCTGAATGAATTCCTTCAGGTAACCTCAAGAGACTAGGTCATCGAGGTGCTGCTTGAACATCTCATAATCCTCCGTCATGTGACTCCAGTCCTTGTGATAACTGCATTGCTGACTCGTAGCTTGCTTTTCATCTTTATCTCCTTCCAGCCTCGGGGGCCACTTGAAATAGGGGCAATTCTTTGTTCGATAAAGTATCCGGTAAATTGGTTCTTTCTAGACCGTGGTCACTGAAAAGAAAGACTTGGGATCCAGAGCATGCTTCTCCTTGTACGGCTCTTTCTTAGCCTGTCCATAATCCTTTCTTTCCCTGTAAGTTTTCGGCTCTAGTTTATCCACTTTCTTTGCAGGCCCATTGGCTTGCTCGGTAACCATCTTGCCGTCTTCTCGGAGTATGTCATCCTCATTCCTGGCATGTTGCTCAATCCGCTCCATTAGTTTTGCTAGTGTTCCTACTGGACTCATGTTTAATGATCGGCGTAGCTCCCCCTGAACAGGTAACCCCGTCTTGAACGTGGCTATTGCATACTCCTCACTGCAACTTTCAATCTCGTTGAAAGTTTCCCAGTACTTCTTTGCATAATCCTTGATCAGTTCGTTCTCTCTCTATTTCATAACGGAAAGGCTTTCAAATGTCTTTAGTACTTTTCTACTCATCAGGAACCGAGAAGTGAATTCCTCGGCTAGCTGCCTCCATCCTCATATGGAGTACGGACCTAGCTTATAGAACCAGGACAGAGCCACCTTTCCCAAACTCGATGGGAACATCTTGCACATAATTGCATCATCCCCATCGTGCATGAACATTGCCTGCTAGTAATGCTGTATGTGCGCCACGGGATCTGTATTTGTTTCAAAGAGGATGAACGTACCGGGCTTCACCCTGCTCGGCAGCCTTGCCTTCTACAACCTCCTTGCAAGGGGGGAGGATGCTATATTGCTGAGGGCCTTTGGTGCTGCTTCTCGTGTAGACATGGTCCCCTCCTCACGTTCCTTCTTCTTGTTGGGAGCATTCATTTCCCAATCTGAATCAGGTCTCTCATACCTGTCCTTGCGGTATTTCTTGGTTCCAACTTCTTCCGGAGAGGGACTTCGGCTTCTGCTCCTTGTTTTTCGTGAAGAAGCCCTTTGTCGCTCTGGTGTTCGTCTTTTACTTCTGCTCCTCCTTTTTCGTGGAGAAGCCCTATTCCGCCTAGGAGTAGGACTCCTGCTCATTCTTCTTCATGAAGGAGCCTTCTTGTACTCCACCATGGCATTCTTGTCTCCCCTAAAATTTCTTCGTAAAAGTCTAGAGTCCTCAGGATGCTCTCAAATCCATTCTAACTCTCGAATCTCATGTTCCCGTCTCTTGATCAAACGAGTGTATTCCTTAATTTCCTATCTCTTTTTATCGAGGATATCTTCACTATTGTGCATGCTTTTTGAGTGTGCAACTGACTCCCCTTCACGGTGGGATTTACTCCTCTGTGTGGACCCTGTGGCCATCCTGCCTTCCCTATTCTTGAAGCCATCCAGGACGGTCAGGGGGTTGCCCTTTCTTGTCGCCTTTTTCCCATGTCTACCTTCAGGTTTTCTCGAAGCCACTAGAGGGGACTTGTCTCCTCCCCCTTCCAGCAGGTTCTTTGGGTCGAGCGGCTTGAATGGATGTCCTTCCACGATGGTTGTTATTCAAAGGGAACTCTTTCGTTTCCCACAGACGGCGACAATTGTAAGTAGACAAAAACGAATGGTGCTTTGATTAGCACAAGAATGTAACGGCTTCTCGTGCCTCTTCACTGGAACCCTAATCTTCACTGGAACCCTAATTCGTCGTTGGAACCCTAATCTGCAGAACAGACAAGGGGTGAGCGCACCTTTGCCTCTCGTGGGAAAGGCCCTCCGATGCCAAAGTTAGTATCACGTACTAGCAGAAAACCCTTATTATCAGTAGGAGAACAATATGAGTGCAACGTATTGCGTACCTTTTACCTCCAGGTTTACATCATATTTATAGATTCATAGATATTTGCTGCCCAAGTATCCGTGTTGCCCTAGGTTTCCTACCTCGTAGAGGAAACCGAGGATATCTTAGATTCTCGTTCCCTTATCAACTCATTATCTTAGTCCTTTAAGGACTCCTTTCCATAGCTGGCCGAACATCCCATTCCCATTGGGTATCTTCCCCAGATCCTATATTCTCGAGATCTTATTCCTTTATGGAATCCCGCTGTTTTGGAACCTTCTAGAATGTTCCTTGCATCTGAAGCTACTTTCCCTAGAGTTCGCCTCCTGTTCGGCCCTAACAGACTACTTGAACCAGTGACTTCACATGTCACTTGTTCTTCATCAATCTCATGGACCAATAACTTCTCATGTTCACTGATCCATGACCCTGCGCAGACTTCCTAGACCAATGACTTCTCATGTCACTAGTCCATATAGCCGACCACCGTCTTGCACAACGACTTATCCTATCGTACTCACACCATGGTCTCGTGTACCATGTGTTCGAGAATACGTCCCTACAATACCATTTGGAGATCTGCTCAAAGGCGCGGCCCCATTCTAGTGGACAACTGTTAATCAAGAAGCCTTTGAGAAAATCAAGGTGGTTTTGGCATCCCCACAAACTATGGTTCGCCACAGGCACGGAAGTCATTGATATTGTATTTGACATCTACTCCGAGATCCATCGGGGCCCTGCTGGTGGAAAAAATAGATGGGCTGGAGCGCCTAGTCTATTACATCACCAGGAAGGTCCATGGGCGGAAGAAAGATACATGCCCATAGAGCGCCACTGTTTGGCCCTTGTCTTTACAGCACATAAACTGCGCCATTATTTTCTGTCTTTTCCTTATACAAATTATCACCAAGTGCGATCCCAATTCGATATCTGTTGTCAAGACCAGCCCTGACAGGACGAGTTGCACAGTGGTTGTTGGCCATCGCAGAATTCGATATCACATGCGTTACCCCCCGCGCGGTTAAGAGCCAGGCATTGCAGACCTGCTGGCCTAGTTTCCAAGTGGACAATGTGAGCCACTCGAAGAATCCTTGCCGGGAGATGATTTCGAAGCTCTAGCAACCTGCGTTGATGATGCGCATTGGTCCTAAGCTTCAACGGGGCCGCAGGAGGAGGTCTAGGTGGTGCCGAGATCGTGCTCACAAGCGACCAAGGAGAAAAACTCTACCTGGCATACAAATTGAATTCCCGGACCATCTTTTCTTTCCTCTTTCTTCTCCTTCCTCGTCTCTGACTGACGAAACCGATCTCCTCTCTTCTCCCTCATCCACCATCATGCATCATCACCTTTGTCCCCGTCGTTCTTCACCTCTGCCATGGCCACTCCTCCATCCGTCGAAACCACCACCCACTCACCGACCGAAACCATGGCTCCTCCTAATTCAACTTTCGGTGTTCCTACTGTAGGTGGAGAAAAATGAATAGTACCTAGAATAGCATTGTATTTCAATGACTACCCCTGCTGTTCGATCGAAACCCTTAATGCCTTCGCCGGAACCATAATCCGCAAAACAGACAGGGAGTAAGCGCACATTTTCCTCTCGTGGCAAAGGCCCTCCGATGCCTAAGCTTGTATCATGTACTAGAGAAAACCATAATTATTAGTAGGAGAATAATTTGAATACAATGTATTGCGTACCTCTTGCCTCTAGGTTTACCTTTGTATTTATAGACATATGTTTGCTTGTTGTCCAAGCATCCTTGTTGCCCTAGATTTCCTATCTCATACAGGAAACCTAGCCTTCCGGGGATCCTCTTTCCCAATCAGGAAGAATCCCACACTAGCAGGGATGCTTCCCTTTATGGGATTTGTTCTATTCAGGGACTGTCCTCTGACCTATCCCATCCGGGGATTGGGTTTCTTCTTCTAGAACACTCCTACTACCTTACCTTCTTAAGGCTATCTTACTCTAGAGTCCTTTTTCTGTTCGGCCGTTTCTTTAGCTGAACAGACTGCTTGGACCAGTGGCTTCACATGTCACTGAACTTTATCAATCACTTGGACCACTTTCTCCTCGTGTCTTTTTGTCCTCACCGCCGAATAGACTGTCTGGTCCAATGACCCTTCATGTCATCGGACCTAACCGTCGTCCACTATCTTGCATGGTGTCTTACATTACCTTTGTCATTACATGGACCCCGTATAACACATGTTCGGCCACTAGTTGTACCTGCTCGGGAATACCTTCCCACAATTGCTCCTCAGCTTTGCTTGTTGCCACTGTTCGTGGGCAATAAATAAAGCTTAGAAACAAACTTTAGGCCGAACTTCCTGGGGCCCCGTGTTAAGTCATTGGAGGCTTCGAGCCACTGGGGGAGGATGGTCAAGTGGTGGGCCTCCATTGCCCCCACATATGGGGCTACCATCGTATGCTCCTGATTTACTTCATGCTTCTTGTAATTTTTGATTTACTGCTTTCTTGCACTTTCTAACTCCTGTTTGTGCTTTAATCCGCAACGGATAATGCTAACAAGTGCCCCAGACGAGAGCCTAGTTACGTTCGAATAGCAGAGATCAATAGGATCCCAAAGTATGAACGTGAGCCTGGTACTTCGACAGCTGGTGAGGGTCGCGACGCAAACGTCTTGCTGGGATACGACCCTACTTATAGAGGCTTTATAGACGGGAGACTCAGCAATCCTAGTACCAGTGCTACTTCAACCTCATCTGCTCCCCAGTCGAGAAACCTAAGATCTAGTGCCAGAGTTACGATTGCCGGACAGCCAGGTGACATGCCTATCTCAGAAGGTATCCCATTACCACGTTTAATCGTTAGACAGTCTAGCCAACGACGAGCCGAACAACTAGCTCAAGATCGTGACACTAGTCAATCCTCGTCGTCTGGATATTCTCCGTCTCCACCAAATTTAGGTACAATGTCTCATCAACCCATAAACCTTAGCTCTTTATTAAGTGTTTCTGCCCAGGGACGTGGTACCGATGTTGCAACTTCAACTGGGCACGCCGCCCTGCCACCTCGTCATAACAGGGGGGGCTCTAATTGGTCCACCTCATCTCCTCGTGGGTCCAATACCATTCTCGAGGCCGAAGATGCCCACCGAGATAAGTGCTCTAAGACCGAGGACCCGACCACTTCCGCCGCACAGGCTGATGCAGACACTCATCAGCCCCAATCACCATCCACTCAAGTACTTCCCTAAACATGGGCTCCTTTACTCATTAGGGGGGATCGTCCTGTTCATGTTGGAGATAGAGCTAGTTCCTCAGAAACAGCACTTGCACTTGCTTAAGGGCTGCTGCTTCTAGTAGACATGCAAAAGGAATCTGGATCTCCACCTGATCGGCTGGTCTCCACTGGTCTCGTCAGTGGGATAAAGGTAAAGTATTTTGGTATCCTTAGTCGAATCCTAACATCTCATTTTATTATATTAATGCTTCCTATCATACTTGGATTTCCTCAATTTATCCAAAAGATGGTTGCACTAGGCCAAAAGCTGCAGGAGATCGAACCTGAATGGAACAGGCTTTTAAGGAACAACACAAGGCAGCTTCAAACAATCTCTAAGCTGAAAAGAGAGAGGGACAAGGCAAAGTTGGATGTGGATTCAAAGAAGGTGAAGCTCGAGACAGCCGAGGACAGCCTTAGCCAAGCATTGTCCGAAATTGATAATGCCAAGAAGGCTACTTATAATGATGGATACCATAAGGGCTTTGACACCACAACTGCCAGCTATGTCGAGTAGATGCTAGCTATTGAAGACCAAATATGGGCTGCGTGCTGGGAAGCATGCCTTACAAAAGTAGGGATTGCAGAAGACTCCCCTCTGTGGGTAGAGAACGATCTGCTGAGCAACTGCCCTGTAACGCCCCGAATTTTGGGTACGTTAAATAAAACATTTTTATTGAAAAATAAACTAAGTCAGGCTCTTTATTACAAACAAGCTTAAAAAGAAGTACTTTTATTACAAACGGAAGGGAACTAAGGTTCCTAACTACAGCTCCGCTTGTTCTTCCATCACAGCTAGCTCCTCGGCTTCGAAGGCCTCCAAGGTGTAAAGTTCACCCTGTTCATCTATGAAGTCTGACATATTATACCAGTGTCGCCACCAATATAGTAGGCCAAGGTCACCAAAAAGGCAACACCGTGAGCTTAAACGCTCAATAGAGTAATCCAAACCCTCTAACCCTTAACTTATGGACGAAAGATCATAATAATAACAATTCTACTAAGATCATGCATATAATCTCAACAAGTAAATCACATTCCTTACTCAACTAACGTTTTATCCATTATTTAGACTCATCGTAGACCATGTTTTTACTTCACTTTCCTTTTTACCAAAAACTCCTTTTTAACTCACCCAACCTCGGTTCCGCCGCGCCGGTCTCCCGAGTATCCTCACAATGGTTCCGCCGCGCCGAGTTCCCATTGGCATACAACCGCATTGGCTCCGTACCGCGGATCACCAAGCACACACCCAACCTCGGTTCCGCCGCGCCGGTCTCCCGAGTATCCTCACAATGGTTCCGCCGCGCCGAGTTCCCATTGGCATACACACACATAACTCACATAATGCACCCAAAACTGGTCATTATGTAGTTTCAAAAATATTTCCTCCTTCGGATACACACATTTTCATCTTCGTTAACACACCCTAGGTGCCATGTCTCTACTTTCTTTATTCTTGTGTCACGTTATCATGCATAGACTCCGTGGTGTAGGACTTTTCCACATAACAAGCATTTATAAATCTCAAAATGAATCCAACAAGATTATCCAACCTTAGACTACATAACATGCTTGAATCACAACAACGAACATCATGCATTTCGTATGCTCTCAACAAAAGATAACCTTATCTACTTTAAACATAACGATCAAATTTACTTTCTATTGAACTTATTTTAGAGTTATGATACAAAACTACTTTATATTTGGGATAGTAGGTAAGGATAACTACTTGGGATGGAAGATAAGGAGATCCTACCTTGCTTCTTGGCGGTAGTAGTCGGCTATGAAGATTTGATCGTCGGTTTTGGATTTCGGCGGCGTAACGGCGTCGGTTTGCTTCGAAAGGAAAAGAGATGCACTTTCTTTTCTTAGAAACAACTTTCTAACTTAACTAAGCTACTTTAAAAGATCTAAAAGTGGTTTTGGAAGGTGGTTTAGTGGTTTCTCTCAAGAACACTCAAGAACGTAAGAAAATAAGAACTTTGGAAGCAAGAACTCTTGAAATTTCTAGAGAGAAGTGAGAGCAATGGTTGAAGGTGTGAGTTTAAGCTTGGAATGGCTTGCTATTTATAGGCCAAGGCTCCTCCTCTCCCTCTCTCAACCGAATCTCTCTCTCTCTCTCTACATCTATGATTTCTTTCACTTGTCAAGCTTGATTGAAAGCTTGATGAGTTAGGCCATGGGGCTATCTAGGCTTGCATGGCTAGTCTTAATACCTTGGATGGGATTTTTGGAAGATATGTTGGAAAGGAGGAGACATTGGTACAAGATTCTTGGTAAAAAAATTGAAAGTGGTACAAAGGAGGACAATGGTGGTAGATGTGGAAGATATTCATCTTCCAAGTTTGAAAAGATGAAGAATATCAAAGTACAAGTCCCATCTTTCTTCTCCTTCCTTCTTCCTTCCTTCTCTCTCTCTCCCTCTCCCTCTTTCTCTCTCTCGGCCTCTCTCCTCTTTCTCTCCCTCACGGCTCTCTCTCTCTCTCATGTACTAGCTATATACATATATATATATATATATGTATGTACTAATATGTAAGAACACAAATAAATAAAAAGGGTACTTTGGTACTTTAAAATCTAAAAGGATTTAAGGTCAAGATTTACCCTTTAAACTAATATAAAGGTACGAGTACTTTAATTAATATAATAATGTACTTTTGTACTCCCGGGAATCTTAACAAAAAATTAGTTTAATGGGTTAAGTACTTAGTTGAAAGATGAGCTTATTACCCAATGGATAATAAAATCCCTAAAGGTAAATAACCAAAGGATAATAAGGTACGAGTACTTTAAATACTAAACTAAGTCTTTTAAAAGACTACATGTCCTTTTGAAATTTACACATGTGTTTATATATATGTACTTAGCCAAATATAATAAAGGAAAAGCTTTTGTCCAATGGGTAAAGATTACCCTAACGGTTATTGTCCAATGGACCAAATTTACTATGGTACTTTTATTAGATAAAATAATTAAAAGTACTTTTCAAAATAATTATAAATGTCTATCATAGTACTTTGTTTAAATCTTTCAAAATCCTTTTAATATAAAGAAATGGGTTTCTATTATCCAATGGATAATAGTTCCCCTAACATTTATCGTCCAAAGGGTAAAGAATATAACCAAAACAATAAAAGAAAAATAATTAAACAATTACTAGTCTAGGGTTTGAAAGGGTTCAAAAGGTTCAAGATGGGCAAAACGGTCCATCTATGGTTAGGGAAAAGTAACTAGATGACTTTCTAGTTTGGTTACTCCATCAAGCCGGTTAGAAGCTAACTAGGCTTGCTAAGTAGGGCTTGAAAGTCAAGAAACGATTCTTGAGGGCTAAATTGTAATTAGGATTTCTAGTCGAGGAGTAAGATGATAAGGCGATCGATTGCTTAAAGACCAATCGCTAATAATTAATATGAAAACCATCGAGCAGTTAAGAGAAATTACGAAATTTCGAATAACAACGAGATTTTTATTGAATGAAAAATTGGAGTTGTTACAACCTATCCCCCTTAAACAATTTCGTCTTCGAAATTAGGTGGATGCTAGGATTCGAACAAATGAGGGTACTTCATCTTCATGGTTTCTTCCCTTTCCCATGTGGTTTCTCCAGCTCCTTGGTGCTTCCACAAAACACGTACCAACTTAATCGTCTTGTTTCGGATAGTCTTCTCACTTCGGTCTTGAATCTCTATCGGTTCCTCTTCGTATGTCGCGTCTTCTTCGATGGTGATGTCTTCCCAATTGAGAACATGGGTGGGTAAGGCTAGATACTTGCGAAGCATGGAAACGTGAAACACGTTGTGCACTCGGTCTAGCTGGGGTGGCAGTGCCAGGCGATATGCAACCTTCCCGATCTTCTCCACGATGTTAAATGGTCTGATGTAGCGCGGAGACAGCTTTCCTTTCTTCCCAAATCTGATGACTCCTTTCTTTGGTCTGGTTTTCAGGAACACATGATCTCCCACAGCAAAAGTCAATGGTTGGCTCCTTTTATCCGCGTAACTCTTCTGTCAGCTTTGAGCGGTCTGGATCCTCTGTCTGATAGTCTTGACCTTCTCCGTGGTATTTCGTACTATGTCAGGCCCGATCAATCCTGTTTCCCCAGTGTAGGGAGGTATTCCCGAACAGGTGCAAAATGAGCCCGAGCACGGTCAACAAAGGGTCAACGCACTGTGGACCAGTGATATGAGAAGTCAATGGTCCAGAGAGGTTGTACGATTCTCGGTGCAATAACATGAGACGTTATTAGGACCAAATACAAGGAAAATGACATGAGATGCCACTGTTCATAGAAACTTGTTCGGCAAGAGAGAGCCGAACAGGAGGAGAGTTCCTTACAAAGGATATGGTTCAAATTGTTTCCATAGGACCAGTAACACGTGAGGTAATTGGCCCAGGCCATCTGTTCGGCCATGAGATGGCCGAACAGAGAGAGAAGTACTATTTGAGGGAACATTCTGGAAGGTTCCAGAGTAGTCATGTCCCATAAAGGGATAGAGATCCTAAGAATATAGGATCTGAGAAAGATACCCAACAACTATGGGATGTTCGGCTCTTAAAGGAAAAGAATCCTAAAAGGACTCTTTTCCATAAACTGATAAAGGAAACGAGACTCCTTGATATCCTGGGTTTCCTATACGAGTTAGGAATCCTATGGTAACATGGATGCTTGGACAGCAAGCATCCATAAATCTATAAATATGAGGTAAACCTAGAGGTGAGAGGTACGCAATACACTGCATTCTATTTGCTTTCCTATTGATAATTAGGGTTTG
The DNA here is from genome assembly GCF_030253575.1 of Rhododendron vialii. NCBI lineage: Eukaryota > Viridiplantae > Streptophyta > Magnoliopsida > Ericales > Ericaceae > Rhododendron > Rhododendron vialii. The sequence goes on along the minus strand of NC_080557.1, from coordinate 29,756,336 downwards.
ATTGCTAGTACGTGATACTAACAAAGGCATCGAAGGGCCTTTGCCACGAGAGGCAAAGGTGCCCTCACTCCTTGTCTGTTTTGCAGGACAGGGGTTTCATTGACAAATTAGGGTTACGTTCAAGAGGCACGTGAAGCCGTTGCATTCCAGTGCTGTTTATAGCACTACTTGAATTTATCCACCTACAATTGGCGCCGTCTGTGGGAAACGAAAGAGTTCCCTTTGAAATACGACCATGGTGGAAGTAGAGCCAGTAACGCCACACGACCCGAAGGATGTGATAATTGGAGGAGGGGATAAGTCTCCACCTGGGGCTCCGAGAAAGCCCGAAGGAGGACACAGAAGGACCACGAGTAAGGGCCACCCCCTTACTATCCATGGCAACTCCAGAAATAGAGATGGAGAGACGGCATCGAAGTCCACGAGAAGGACTAAATCCCATCGAGGGGATGAATCGATTGCACACTCCAGGAGTGTATACCGTAGCGAAGACGTTCTTGATAAGAAGAGACAAGAAATCGAGGAGTATGCTCGTTTGATCAAAAAACGAGAACATGAGATCAGAGAATTAGAGAAAATCAGAGAACATCCGGAGGACTCTGGACTATCTCGAAGAAATTCTAGAGGTAGTCAATACGCTCTGGTGCAGTATCAAAAGGCTCCTTCACGAGGAAGGAGGAGCAGAAGCAGAAGTCTGACCCCGAGGCGACATAAAACTTCTCCACGAAAAGGGAGGAGCAGGATCCGAACACCCGAGCGAAGGAAGGTATCTCCAAGAAAGAGGAGAAGCAGAGGTCGGAGTTCTACCCCCGAAGAAGAAGGGAGTAGAAAACATCATAGGGACAGGTACGAGAGACCTGATTCCGATTGGGAACGAATTAGATCCAAGAAAGGACCGGAGGATGAAGCCATGACTGCACGGGAAGCAGCACGGAAAGCACTGCAGAATATAGCATCCTCCCCTTTTGCAAAAAAGTTACAGGAGGCTAGATTGCCGACCAGGGTAAAGCACGGGACATTCATCCTCTACGAGACAGATACTGATCCCGTGGCCCATATACAGCATTATCAGCAAGCAATGTTTATGCATGAAGGGGATGATGCAATTATGTGCAAGATGTTCCCGTCGAGTTTGGGGAAGGTTGCTCTGTCCTGGTTCCACAAATTGGGCTCACGCTCCATCCGAACATGGGTGCAATTGGCCGAGGAATTCACTGCACGGTTTTTGACGAGCAGGAAAGCTCCCAAAACCTTTGAGAGTCTTTCTTTTATGAAGCAAGGAGAGGACGAGCCGATCAGGGCTTATGCAAAGAAGTACTGGGAAACCTTCAACGAGATTGAAGGATGTAGTGAAGAATACGCAATAGCCACGTTCAAAACAGGCTTACCTGTTCGGGGGGAACTGCGTAAATCTCTAAACATGAGTCCTGTGCAGACATTGGCAAAATTGATGGAGAGAATTGAGCAGCACGCCAGGAACGAGGACGACATCCTACGAGAGGATGGAAAGTTGGCCGCCGAGCAAGTAAAGGGGCCTATAAAGAAAGCTGACAAGCCAGAGCCCAAGACTTATCGTGAGAGGAAAGATTATGGGCAGGCGAAGAAAGAGCAGTACAAGGATAAGCAAGCCCCGGATCCCAAGTCATTCTTTTCAATAAACACGGTTTGGAAAGAGCCCATTTACAGGATTCTTTATCGAATAAAGAATCAACCATATTTCAAATGGCCCCCAACTCTTGGTGGGAATAAATATGCAAAACGTGCTACGAATCAGCACTGCAGTTACCATAAGGATTGGGGTCACATGACTGAGGACTGTGAGATGTTTAAACGGCATCTTGATGATTTGGTCTCACGAGGTTACCTCAAAGAATTTGTCCAAGAGGATTCCAAGGATAAAGACAAGGCAATGGAATTGGATTACGAACAGAATCCAAAAGGGGTAATCCATATGATACATGGATTAGCCGAACCTTATACGAGAAATGAGGTGAGATTGCTTCAGAGGCAAGTAAAACATGACCAACATGTAATGCAGTTGGGGAAGAAAAGAGGGCGCAACGAAGGGGCAAGCAACGAGGGCATAGTTTTTACGGATGAAGATCTGGGAGGAGTCCAGGTACCTCACAATGATGCTTTGGTCATAACCCTCCGAGTTGGGGAATATGATATGGAGAGAATCCTGGTGGATTCAGGGAGTTGCACCGAAGTGCTATACTACGATGCGTTCAAGAAACTGGGGCTCACACAAGAAGATTTGGTACAATCAGTGACTCCATTGGTCGGATTTGGAGCAGGAGCAGTTTGGCCGTTAGGCAAGGTAACTCTGCCTGTTTGGGCTGGGACAGTGGTGCTACGAACCGACTTCTTAGTGGTGGATGTACCGTCTTCCTATAACGTGATTATAGGAAGGACATGGTTGCACAAGATGAGGGCAGTCTCTTCAACTTTCCATCAGATGGTAAAGTTCCCAGGGTCTAATGGGATTGAGCACATCAAAGGTAACCAAAAGATAGCTCAACAATGTTTGGTATCCATCATTAAAAGAGTCCATAATGCCCACCATATTAATACTGTGGAAACTCCGGATCTGCCGACCATTGAGGATATCGGAAAAGACCCAACCGAGAGGGTGGTTGAGGATTTGAAGAAAACATTGATCAACGAGACTGATCCAGATAGGTATTTTCTAATTGGGGAATCACTGCCAGAAGAGGAAGAGAATGAACTGATTAGTTTTTTGAAAACTTATGTCGATGTATTTGCTTGGACACTAGAGGAGATGCCTGGGGTGAATGCAGATGTTATCTGCCATCATTTGAATATAGATCCACAGCATAAACCGGTCATTCAAAAGAAACGAAGGGCAGCCGTACAGCACGTTGACGCTGTAATTGAAGGAGTGGATCACTTGTTGGAAGCCAAGGCAATAAGGGAAGTTTATTATCCAGAGTGGCTATCAAACACTGTTGTCGTCAAGAAAAAGAACGGAAAATGGCGTGTATGTGTTGACTTCACAGATTTAAACAAGGCGTGTCCTAAAGACAGTTTTTCTCTTCCAAGGATTGACCAGTTGGTTGATGCAACAGCGGGATATGGACGGATGAGTTTTCTCGATGCATATCGAGGATACCATCAAATTGCAATGTTTGGGCCAGATCAGGAGAAGACGTCTTTTATTACACCACGAGGGTTGTACTGTTATAATGTCATGCCTTTTGGATTGAAGAATGCAGGGGCAACGTATCAGAGACTGGCGACCATCATGTTTAGAAAATTGCTCGGCAAAACTATGGAGGTCTACATAGATGACATGGTGGTAAAGAGTAAATCTGGGCAAGGCCATATTGCAGATTTGAGAGAAGCTTTCGAGATTTTGAGGAGATACAAGTTGAAACTCAACGCCTCGAAGTGTGCGTTTGGAGTCGGCTCTGGAAAGTTTTTGGGCCATCTTGTAACTCTAAGGGGAATAGAGGCAAATCCCGACCAGATAAAGGCCTTACAAAATCTGGAAAGTCCTCGGACAACGAAAGAAGTCCAACGATTAATTGGGATGGCAGCAGCTCTTAATCGATTTATTAGCCGATCAAGTGACAAGTGCAGACCTTTCTTTCAGCTGTTAAAGAAAAGGGAAGGGTTTGAATGGGGAGCAGAATGTGAACAAGCCTTTCAGGATCTAAAGGGATACTTGGCCTCTCCTCCCCTTCTTTCGACTCCAGAAGCAGGTGAGTCTCTAATTTTATACTTAGCTGTTTCTGAGCATGCCGCAAGTGCAGTACTTTTAAGAGATAAGGGATCCGAGCAAATCCCAGTCTATTATGTGAGCAAAACTTTGTTAGATGCCGAAACAAGGTATTTGCCCCTCGAGAAATTGGTTCTAGCACTAAGGACAGCAACTAGAAAATTGCCACATTATTTCCAGAGCCATAAAGTTGTGGTTTACACTGAGTTCCCATTAAAATCATTGCTCCGAAAGGCAGATTTCTCGGGAAGGATCTCAACTTGGTCCGTTGAGTTGAGCCAATATGACATCGACTATCAGCCGCGCACAGCAATCAAAGGCCAGGTGTTGGCAGATTTTGTGGCAGAATTCTCACCTGCGGTTGCACCTCTGCCTCCTACGAGAAAGGAGGGTGAAGCAAAGTCTCCTGTAACGAAGAAACAGGCATTAGCCGAACAAGATCCCCTGGAATGGAAGCTGTTTGTTGATGGGTCAGCTTGCAACACCGGTTCAGGAATTGGAGTTGTGCTTTTACCCCCTGAAGGGTCAATGTTAGAATTATCTGTTCGGCTAGGGTTCAATGCATCAAATAATGTGGTAGAGTATGAGGCACTCTTAGCTGGTTTGAGAAGTGCAAAAACCCTAAAAGCTGAACGAAATTTCGAATAACAACGAGATTTTTATTGAATGAAAAATCGGAGTTGTTACAACCTATCCCCCTTAAACAATTTCGTCTTCGAAATTAGGTGGATGCTAGGATTCGAACAAATGAGGGTACTTCATCTTCATGGTTTCTTCCCTTTCCCATGTGGTTTCTCCAGCTCCTTGGTGCTTCCACAAAACACGTACCAACTTAATCGTCTTGTTTCGGATAGTCTTCTCACTTCGGTCTTGAATCTCTATCGGTTCCTCTTCGTATGTCGCGTCTTCTTCGATGGTGATGTCTTCCCAATTGAGAACATGGGTGGGTAAGGCTAGATACTTGCGAAGCATGGAAACGTGAAACACGTTGTGCACTCGGTCTAGCTGGGGTGGCAGTGCCAGGCGATATGCAACCTTCCCGATCTTCTCCACGATGTTAAATGGTCTGATGTAGCGCGGAGATAGCTTTCCTTTCTTCCCAAATCTGATGACTCCTTTCTTTGGTCTGGTTTTCAGGAACACATGATCTCCCACAGCAAAAGTCAATGGTTGGCTCCTTTTATCCGCGTAACTCTTCTGTCAGCTTTGATCGGTCTGGATCCTCTGTCTGATAGTCTTGACCTTCTCCGTGGTATCTCGTACTATGTCAGGCCCGATCAATCCTGTTTCCCCTACATCGGTCCAACAAACTGGAGATCGGCAGGGTCGACCGTATAGAGCTTCATATGGTGCCATCCTAATGCTTGCTTGATAGCTGTTGTTGTAGGCGAACTCCACCAACGGCAAATGCTGCTCCCAATTTCCAGAGAAATCCAAGGCGCAGGCTCTCAGCATATCTTCCAGGGTCTGAATAGTCCTCTCCGTTTGTCCGTCCGTTTGGGGGTGAAAGGCCGTTCTAAGCCTCACGTCTGTTCCCAATGCTTTCTGCAATCCTTTCCAAAAGTGTGATACAAAACGTGGGTCTCTGTCAGATACTATCGAGATTGGTACTCCATGGAGGCGTACGATTTCTCGAATGTACAACATGCTTAGTTGCTCCACGTTTTCTGTCATCTTGACAGGCAGAAAGTGTGCAGACTTGGTGAGTCGATCCACGATCACCCAGATGGCTGTGTTGGACTTGGCAGATCTTGGCAGTCCCGTCACGAAATCCATCGAGATGTGCTCCCATTTCCAGGTCGGTATTGGTAAAGGTTGAAGATCTCCTCCAGGTTTCTGATGCTCAGCCTTGACTTGTTGACACACCAAACAGGTAGACACGAACCGTGCTACATCCTTTTTCATTCCTTCCCACCAATACGTTCTTCGCAAGTCGTGATACATCTTTGTACCGCCAGGGTGAACTGCGAAGTTTGAATGGTGAGTTTCTCGGAGTACCTCTTCTCGAAGGGTTCCAACATTAGGCACGAACACTTTTCCTTTGAATCTCAGGCTGTTATTCTCCTCGATAGTCCATCCTGGCACCGCCTTTCCTTCTCGGATTCGATGTTGGACGAACTCACAATTTTGCTTGAAGGTTTGGGCTAGCAAGATTTCCTGATGAAGTGCTGGCTCTGCAACTAGAGCGTATAGTCGAGCGTTTCCGCTCTCTGATGACGATCGCAGGTTGAACTCGTTAAGGGTGTCCACCATCTCCCATTCCTTGATGGCAGTCTTGACCTTCTGTGCTCTGTCCTTTCGACTCAGAGCGTCGGCTACAACATTGGCCTTACCGGGGTGATACTGGAGCGTAAACTTGTAGTCTTCCAAGTACTCCATCCATCAACGTTGCCTCAAGTTCAACTCCTTCTGAGTGAAAAGATACTTGAGACTCTTATGGTCGGTGAAAACTTCGAATTGTTCTCCCCACAGATAGTATCGCTAAGATTTGAGGGCGAACACTACTGCGGCCAATTCTAGGTCATGGGTAGGATAATTCTTCTCGTGAGGTCGAAGTTGTCGAGATCCGTAGGCTACGACCTTCCCATTCTGCATCAACACGCCTCCTAAACCATCTCTCGAAGCGTCGCAATAGACCGTATAATCTATCCCTCGCTCAGGAATGATAAGTACCGGTGCGTTGGTCAGTCTCTTCTTCAATTCTTGGAAAGATTTTTCACAAGCTTCATTCCAATCCAGCTTCACTCCTTTCTGAGTCAACTTGGTCATTGGTTTGGCCAAGGTTGAGATGTTCGGGATGAATCTTCGGTAATATCCCGCCAATCCTAGGAAACCCCTGATTTCGAACACTGAGGTCGGCTGTTTCCAGTTCAGCACTGTTTCGACCTTTCCTTCGTCTACTGCAATCCCTTCCTTGGATACTACATGTCCCAAGAACTTAACCACGTCTAGCCAAAAATCGCATTTACTTGCCTTGGCGTAGAGTTGGTTATCTCGAAGTACTTGTAGTGCTATTCGAAGGTGTTCTTCGTGCTCCTCCTTGTTGGCAGAGTATATCAATATATCATCAATGAACACCACTACAAACTTGTCTAAGTAGGGTTGAAAAATCTTGTTCATGAGACACATGAATACTGCCGGAGCATTGGTCAACTCAAATGGCATCACTACAAACTCATAGTGGCCATATCTGGTACGAAAAGCCGTTTTGGCAATATCCTCGTCTCGAATCCGTAGTTGATGATAGCCTGATCGGAGATCGATTTTAGAGAAACAGGTTGCTCCCCTTAATTGATCAAAGAGGTCATCGATCCTAGGCAACCGATATCGATTCTTGACCGTAACTTGATTCAACCTCCTATAGTCGATACATAATCGTAGTGTCCCTTCTTTCTTTTTCACGAACAGAGCAGGCGCTCCCCACAGTGAAGTACTCGGCCTGATAAATCCCTTGTCCAACAGCTCCTGCAACTGGGTCTTGAGCTCTTTTAGTTTGGCCGGGGCCATTCGATATGGCGCCATCGAGATTGGTGCCGTTCCTGGTTGAAGTTCTATAGAGAAGTCTATCTCTCTTGGAGGTGGTAAGCCAGGAAGTTCCTCAGGGAAAACATCGGCGTATTCGCACACGATGTGAGGTAATCCTAACTCCATCCTGTCAGTTTCTTCCATTTGGAGACTAGCTAGCCATCCAAATAGTTGATTCTGCCACCTAGATCCTTTCGTTGTCAAACTCGCTGCTTCTCTATCCCCCTTAAAACGGAAACGAGTTCCCTCAGGAGTGTAGGCCGTCACTGTCTTCTGATGACAGTCTATGACTGCTCGGTGAGCCGATAGCCAGTCCATGCCTAGAATTACGTCGAAATCCACCATGTCGATCACTCTGAGATCGCAGGTCAGGCGTAGGTTGGCTACTTCTAACTCGCACCCTCTACACACTAGATTAACAGTTATGCTCCCCCCCGTTGGTGATACTACTTTCGTACTTTTGCTCAGGGGTTTCGTTTCTAGTGCTAGGGCAGTTACACAAGTAGTAGATATGAACGAATGCGATGCTCCAGAATCGAATAAAGCTTGTACACAAGTGCTATACAATAATAGCGTACCTTGGATCACAGAGGAATCCTGCTCCTGCTCCTCGGTCTGTAGGGCAAAGATACGCCCTCCAATGCCTTGCTGGGTTCCAATGGGCTGCTTTCCCTTGTTTTGCCCGTTCTGCTGCTGCGGTGGGCCTCCAGGGTTTTGCTTCACAAAGCTGGCCTGCCCGAGCTGTTGAGTCTTCTGATTCCCAAAGCTCCCATTCCTTTCCCTCTGAGGCTCGGGGCAATCACGCTTGTAGTGGCCCATGGCCTGGCAGTTGAAGCATTGCACTGATGCCTTGTTCTGGCTGCCCCTCTGTGGTTCACTATGCCCGGATGCAACAGTCCTCCAGGGTTGGTTGCTTTGTGCTGAGGTGAAGGGCTTGGTTGGGTAGGGTCCGCGGTTGTTGTTGGGTGGCTGGGTTCGGATTGGCCCGCCAGTGTTGCCCGTTGCCCGTTGCCTTCCTCCATCGAGTCTTGAAGTCAGCCTCCTCGCTTTCCAGGCAGAGGGCACACTGAACCACACCATTATAAGTGGTAAAGGCTTGTGCCACTACGGCCCTTCGAGCGGTAGTCAGCCCCCACTCGAATCGTCTTGCCTTCCTGTCCTCGGTTGCCACAGAGGCTGGGGCGTAACGGGACAGCTCTTCAAATTTGGCCGCGTACTAGGTCACGGTCATTGTCCCTTGTTTCAGGTTCATGAATTCCTGCTCCTTGGCTAGGCGAAGGGGTGTAGAGAAGTATTTGTCGAGGAATAGGGTTTCAAACTCGGCGAAGGTCATGGCGGCTATGGCATGGGTGGCCTCCATCAATTCCCACCAGTAACGAGCTTCCCCCTTCAGCTGGTAAGTGGCTAGGGCCACACGATCTCCATTTCGGGTGATCTCCAAGGTGTCCAGGATCACCTTGATTTCTTTCAGCCAGGCTTCAGCCAAGGTAGGGTTAGGATCTTCGTTGAAGGTCGGGGGTCGACGCTTGAAAAATTCATTCATTGCCCGGGTTCGGGTCATTGGTCCATCATCACGATTCTGGTTATGGCGGTTAGCGTTCAAGGCAGTTACAAGTGCTTGCATGATCTGAGCTAGGTCGGTGTTAGTGTTAGAGGATTCGCCATTCTCGTATCCTAGTCCACTGCGTCGGTTCACCATCTACGAGTAGAAATTATAATGGGGCGGTTTAGTCTACTTAAAACATTTTCCTTTTGTAAACGCAATTTTTCGGATAACATGCAACGGTATGTTAATAAAAGCAAGCTTTTTATTGATAAGCAAGAAATTACAATCATAAGCATAGAGTTCTACTATAAAACAAGTAGACTGAAAACAAGATTCCTAATGCAAGGTGAAATGATCCTACTACATGATTCTTCTAGCTTTAGTGCTTTTAAGGGCAACTCAAGCTATCAAAATCTTATTCTAGTACTACTACTCTACTGACGGGGCGGAATGAGTCCGAATAACTCTCTCAGCTGCTCCATCCATTCTTTCTCCCTGATCTCGAGCCAACGCTCTCCCTCTTGGCGAATCTTTTCAGCAAGCTCCCTAAGCGGTGAGTCCTGAGGATCGAGTGTCAAGTACTGCTCCTCATTGGTGAAGGGTGTCATTACCACTATCTCGTATAATTGCTCACCGGTCTCGGGGTCGCGGACTCCCAAGTGTGGGATGGGAATGGGGCTCTCGGGTGATATCAAGGTCTTGTAGTACAGCAGGTCCGCTACGGTGATAAGGGTATGGCAATCCATATCTACAATAAGGAAAGTTATTTATTAGACTTAAGATGGTGGGATGTAATCGCATGCACACAATTATACATAAACAGTGATCATGTCAAATAGAGAACACAAGTCTTTTATTTCATAATAAACATGTACAACATAGAAGGCTTACTAGCCACAACTTCCTACTAGGATTGATTACATCAAAAGGGTCCAACTACTACTTAAGCTTCCTTGATTAATCTAAAAAATACTAGGGAACTCCATCCGATAAGCGCCTATGTCGGTTTCGGAGGGTGGTGGTGGCACGTCTCCGGAGTCAGTGGTTATATCCATGACTTCGGGCTCCGCTCCTAGGAATGCTATTTCCTCCTCGTCGGATTCTCCATCCTTATCGTCCCAATCTTCTAAGTCCTCATCGTCGGACGGTGCATCGGGATCCGGTCCTTCCATAAGGTGCTGCCAATCTGCTTCGTTTATTGGTGGGTCGTTGAACTCTTCGGGGTCCTCTTCGGGTTCCTCCATAGGTTCTTCCTCCTCCGGATCTTCCTCGGGATCTTCTTCGGGTTCTCCCGCAATCATGTTGATGGGCGGGATCATTGGAATTTGGGCGAGGGCTGCTCCCGCATTGTCCTATCCATTTCCCTCAATCAAGAATTCCACATCGTTGGGAGGTGCTATTTGGACTAGGACGGGTGCTGCTTTGGCATCATCTCCTCCCTCGGGAAGTATGATAGAGCCATGTTCTCGATAGTAGTCATTGGTGTAGGGAAAGGCATATGGAAAGTAAGGATCTTCTATCAGTTGGTTCGTCATTGACCTTAGGGTACTCGCGAGATGGTGCGCTTCGGCTAGCAGGTTGATTTGGTAGGAGCTCAAGTGATTCATCTACAAGGAAAGATTTCTATTAGTCAAGTTTTTAAAGGAAGTTTTAGTAAAAACTTAGAGAAAACTTTTTAGGTTTCTACATTCCACATTCGATTCTTGATTTAAGTCATCATCCAATTGTTCGGGAATTCCCAGCTCGGCCGTACTGCCAATTCCGTGCCTTGCTTCAATCCGAAGATTGTTTTGACAGAATTCCACCCAATTTGGGACGGTAAACTTAAACTCAATTCTCGTTTGTGCAATGGTCAAACTTATATCGTGGTTCTACCCATTCTACCCATGGCCGAGGTTTTGAACCTAAAGCTCTGATACCAAGTTGTAACGCCCCGAATTTTGGGTACGTTAAATAAAACATTTTTATTGAAAAATAAACTAAGTCAGGCTCTTTATTACAAACAAGCTTAAAAAGAAGTACTTTTATTACAAATGGAAGGGAACTAAGGTTCTTAACTACAGCTCCGCTTGTTCTTCCATCACAGCTAGCTCCTCGGCTCCGAAGGCCTCCAAGGTGTAAAGTTCACCCTGTTCATCTATGAAGTCTGACATATTATACCGGTGTCGCCACCAATATAATAGGCCAGGGTCACCAAAAAGGCAACACCGTGAGCTTAAACGCTCAATAGAGTAATCCAAACCCTCTAACCCTTAACTTATGGACGAAAGATCATAATAATAACAATTCTACTAAGATCATGCATATAATCTGAACAAGTAAATCACATTCCTTACTCAACTAACGTTTTGTTCATTATTTAGACTCATCGTAGACCATGTTTTTACTTCACTTTCCTTTTTACCAAAAACTCCTTTTTAACTCACCCAACCTCGGTTCCGCCGTGCCGGTCTCCCGAGTATCCTCACAATGGTTCCGCCGCGCCGGGTTCCCATTGGCATACAACCGCATTGGCTCCGTACCGCGGATCACCAAGCACACACCCAACCTCGGTTCCGCCGCGCCGGTCTCCCGAGTATCCTCACAATGGTTCCGCCGCGCCGGGTTCCCATTGGCATACACACACATAACTCACATAATGCACCCAAAACCGGTCATTATGTAGTTTCAAAAAAATTTCCTCCCTCGGATACACACATTTTCATCTTCGTTAACACACCCTAGGTGCCATGTCTCTACTTTCTTGATTCTCGTGTCACGTTATCATGCATAGACTCCGTGGTGTAGGACTTTTCCACATAACAAGCATGTATAAATCTCAAAATGAATCCAACAAGATTATCCAACCTTAGACTACATAACATGCTTGAATCACAACAACGAACATCATGCATTTCGTATGCTCTCAACAAAAGATAACCTTATCTACTTTAAACATAACGATCAAAGTTACTTTCTATTGAACTTATTTTAGAGTTATGATACAAAACTACTTTATATTGGGGATAGTAGGTAAGGATAACTACTTGGGATGGAAGATAAGGAGATCCTACCTTGCTTCTTGGCGGTAGTAGTCGGCTATGAAGATTTGATCGTCGGTTTTGGATTTCGGCGGCGTAACGGCGTCGGTTTGCTTCGAAAGGAAAAGAGATGCACTTTCTTTTCTTAGAAACAACTTTCTAACTTAACTAAGCTACTTTAAAAGATCTAATAGTGGTTTTGGAAGGTGGTTTAGTGGTTTCTCTCAAGAACACTCAAGAACATAAGAAAACAAGAACTTTGGAAGCAAGAACTCTTGAAATTTCTAGAGAGAAGTGAGAGCAATGGTTGAAGGTGTGAGTTTAAGCTTGGAATGGCTTGCTATTTATAGGCCAAGGCTCCTCCTCTCCCTCTCTCAACCGAATCTCTCTCTCTCTCTCTCTCTCTACATCTTTGATTTCTTTCACTTGTCAAGCTTGATTGAAAGCTTGATGGGTTAGGCCATGGGGCTATCTAGGCTTGCATGGCTAGTCTTAATACGTTGGATGGGATTTTTGGAAGATATGTTGGAAAGGAGGAGACATTGGTACAAGATTCTTGGTTAAACAATTGAAAGTGGCACAAAGGAGGACAATGGTGGTAGATATGGAAGATATTCATCTTCCAAGTTTGAAAAGATGAAGAATATCAAAGTACAAGTCCCATCTTTCTTCTCCTTCCTTCTCTCTCTCTCCCTCCCTCTCCCTCTTTCTCTCTCTCGGCCTCTCTCCTCTCTCTCTCCCTCACGGCTCTCTCTCTCTCTCCTCTCTCCTCTCTCTCTCTCTCATGTACTAGCTATATACATATATATATGTATGTACTAATATGTAAGAACACAAATAAATAAAAGGGTACTTTTGTACTTTAAAATCTAAAAGGATTTAAGGTCAAGATTTACCCTTTAAACTAATATAAAGGTACGAGTACTTTAATTAATATAATAATGTACTTTTGTACTCCCGGGAATCTTAACAAAATATTAGTTTAATGGGTTAAGTACTTAGTTGAAACATGAGCTTATTACCCAATGGATAATAAAATCCCTAACGGTAAATAACCAAAGGATAATAAGGTACGAGTACTTTAAATACTAAACTAAGTCTTTTAAAAGACTACATGTCCTTTTGAAATTTACACATGTGTTTATATATATGTACTTAGCCAAATATAATAAAGGAAAAGCTTTTGTCCAATGGGTAAAGATTACCCTAACGGTTATTGTCCAATGGACCAAATTTACTATGGTACTTTTATTAGATAAAATAATTAAAAGTACTTTTCAAAATAATTATAGATGTCTATCATAGTACTTTGTTTAAATCTTTCAAAATCCTTTTAATATAAAGAAATGGGTTTCTATTATCCAATGGATAATAGTTCCCCTAACATTTATCGTCCAAAGGGTAAAGAATATAACCAAAACAATAAAAGAAAAATAATTAAACAATTACTAATCTAGGGTTTGAAAGGGTTCAAAAGGTTCAAGATGGGCAAAACGGTCCATCTATGGTTAGGGAAAAGTAACTAGGTGACTTTCTAGTTTGGTTACTCCATCAAGCCGGTTAGAAGCTAACTAGGCTTGCTAAGTAGGGCTTGAAAGTCAAGAAACGATTCTTGAGGGCTAAAGTGTAATTAGGATTTCTAGTCGAGGAGTAAGATGATAAGGCGATCGATTGCTTAAAGACCAATCGGTAATAATTAATATGAAAACCATCGAGCAGTTAAGAGAAATTACGAAATTTCGAATAACAACGAGATTTTTATTGAATGAAAAATTGAAGTTGTTACATGCCCTTTGTCATCCTAAGAGCCAGAAGACCATCTAGACGATGATGTCGAACAACAAATTGAAGAGTTTGCTGATGCGGATGAGAACACTCCAACCGAATCCTAAGAGGTCATTGCTGATCGTTCACCTGCTCGGGAGAGAGTCAATGAGCCCATCAACTTGGAAGAGAATGCTGGTGGTGGTGGTTCCAACACTATGGTCAGTGCAGAATTTCCAAATGAGACTCCTCCAGAGGTCGAGAATTTGGACTGATAAGTAAGTACTCCTCCTAACACTTAGAACACTTTGCAGGTCCTGCGTGACTATAGTGTTTAGCCCTGCGTGGCGTCAGTATATTCATACTTTTGATAACACAAGTATTCGGCCCCTCGTGGCGTAACATTTGTTTTTGGTTTTGTGGCCGTGCATGGCCTGGCTCGTTGCTCAAGCCTTCGTGGCTTTTCGTAGGATCAAGTTTAAACGCTTTCCTTCAATAGGCTTAAAGTTTGTTCGTACTAGCATTATCTCATATGCATTATATGATTGCAGTACAGTTCAATCTGGTGAATATGCATGTATTCAAATGCATACAAGTATCCAAGCCAATCGTTTCATACTTAGACAAATCTCCTCATGTGTACACCTAACTATTTCATACTTGGTAATTAATTAAGTATCTCATACTTTGCTCAATCTAAGTATTCGTTAAGTATCTCATACTTGTTTAAGCTTCTCATACTTATACAAAAGCTAAGTATTCTCGTACTTAGACAATTTGCTTAATCTAGCGTGTTTTTCGTATGCACTCCAAGTTTACTCATACCGGCTAATTGTGCATGTTTTTGTATGCACTCCAAGTTTATTCATACCTGGCTAACATACGCAACTAAGGCATTCATGGCCAGTCCCTGCTCCCCAATACGAATGAGGGAAAAAGGAGAATAATTTCGTATTCATAAAATAAAAGAGTTAAGAAACATAATTTCTGAAATATATATTGCAAAAAATGGGATTTTATTCATAATCTTGGGACTCAAGGGAGCGTTATTCGTACCCCTTGCAACTAACAAGTAATAAAAAACAAAGGAGCTTTATTCATAACTCCTACACAATCACGTAGTGCATCCTAAAAATAAAATGAAATAAAACTAAACTCTTTTAAACAAAGAATTTTCTCAGATTGTGGACATTCAAAGGCTTTGGCATTGGGTTTCCATCTAGATCTGCCAATCTATAAGCCCCTATGCTTACAATCTTAGTTACTCAATATGGGCCTTCCCAATTGGCCCCCAATTTGCCTTCATTTGCCACCGTGGTATTGCCGAGCACCTTTCGTAGTACAAGGTCCCCAACACCAAATTCTCGTGGGTTGACATGCTTGTTGTAGCTTTTCATCAGCTATTCCTGAGAGGAAGCCAAATGCACCAGAGCCCTCTCTCTCCTTTCTTCGGCAAGATCGAGCTCAATTTCTAGGGCCCTGTCACTTCCCCCACTCTTAACCAATGTTGTCCTGTTGGTCGGTAGACCAATCTCCAAAGGTATTACTGCCTCTGTTCCATATGCCAAAGAATAGGGGGTCTCTCTCGTAGACCTCCTAGGCATTGTTCGGTGCGCCCACAAGACTAGGAGCAGCTCATCGAGCCATTTTCCCTTTGCCTTATCCAACCTCTTCTTGATCCCATCAAGAATGGTTTTATTGGATGCCTCTGCCTGCCCATTACTCTGAGGGTAGGCTGGGGTCGAGTAATAATTTCTTATGCCATATTGGGCACAGAAAGCCTTAAACTTCTTTTGAATTTGGGACCCGTTATCTTAATCAACGAATAAGGGACCCCAAACCGAGTAATAATGCTCTTCCGAACGAACCTTTCTATCATAGGTTCAGTGATTTTGACCAATGGTTCTGCTTCAATCCATTTGGTGAAATAATCTGTTGCTACCAATAGAAATTTCTTGTTGCCTGTTGCCTGTTGCCTTGTGGAGTGGACCCACGATGTCCATTCCCCATTGAGCAAACGGCCAAGGACTCGTCAATGGCACCAAATCTTCTGCAGGAGTTCGAATCATTGGTGAGAATTTCTGACACTTCTCACAAATTTTCACATACACCTTTGCATCTTTTTACATGTGTGGCCACCAATAACCTTGGGTAATTGCTCGGTGGGCAATGGACCTGCCCCCAGCATGGCTTCCACACGTCCCCTCATGGATTTTGTGGAGGAATTTCTGCACCATCTCGGGGTGCACACAAAGTAAATATGGACCGGTAAAGGATTTTCTGTACAGCTTACCTTCTGGTGACAGCCAAAATCGTGCAGACTTTATTTTTATTTTGTGAGCCTCCTTTTTATCAAAGGGGAGTGTATCATCTTGTAAAAACTCCACAATTGGATCCATCCAACTTGGTCCTTGGTTCACGTCCAAGACCAATTCCACGCTCCTTCCAATGCTCGGTTCAACAAGATAATCTACAGCTACCCTTCTCTTGAGCTCTGCTGGTACAGCTGTGGCCAACCAGGCTAGTGAATCTGCATGGGCATTCTGTCCAAAGCTTATCTGCTAGATGTACACCTTTTCGAAGGTATCAAGCAGATCCTTAGCTGCTTCCACATAGGCTGCCATCTTCTCACTACGGGCTTCGTACTCCCCGGATAGTTGATTCACCACAAGTTGTGAATCACAATATACCCTAATTCTTGTTACCTTTAGGGTTTTTGCACTCCTTAACCCAGCTAAGAGTGCCTCGTACTCTGCTACGTTATTTGATGCACTGAAACAAAGTCGAACAGATAGCTCCAACATTACTCCTTCTGGAGGAAAGAGCACAACCCCGATTCCTGAACCGGTATTACATGCTGATCCGTCAACAAATAATTTCCATTCCAGAGGATCCTGTTCGGCTGGGGCTTTCTCCTTCTTAGATGGTGGCCCAATCACCTGCTCCTTTCTCGTAGGAGGCAAGGGTGTTATTGCCGGTGAGAACTCCGCCACAAAATTAGCCAAAACTTGGCCTTTGATTGCCGTGCGTGGCTGATAGTCAATGTCATATTAGCTTAACTCAATGGACCAAGTTGAGATTCTTCTCGAGAAGTCTGCTTTTCGTAGCAGTGATTTCAATGAGAACTCAGTATAAACCACAACCCTATGGCTCTGGAAATTATGTGGCAATTTTCTTGTTGCTGTCCTTAATGCTAGGACCAACTTCTCGAGGGGCAGATATCTTGTTTCTGCATCTAGTAATGTTTTACTCACATAGTAGACAGGAATTTGCTCGGATCCCTTATCCCTTAATGACACCGCACTTACAGCATGTTCAGAAATAGCCAGATACAAAACTAAAGACTCACCTGGCTCTAGAGTTGACAAGAGTGGAGCCTCAGCCAAATACTTCTTCAGATTCTGGAAGGCCTCCTCGCACTCTGCTCCCCATTCAAATCCTTCTCTTTTCTTTAACAGCTGAAAGAAGGGTCTACACTTATCATGTGACCGGCTGGTGAATCTATTGAGGGCTGCTGCCATTCCAGTTAACCTCTGGACCTCTTTCGTTGTCCTGGGGCTCTATAGCCTTTGTAAGGCTATTATTTGATCAGGATTTGCTTCAATCCCTCTTACGGTCACTAGGTGACCTAGGAACTTCCCATAACCAACTCCAAACGCACACTTCGAGGCGTTGAGTTTCAGTTTATATTTCCTTAAGATTCTGAAAGGCCTCCTTCAAGTCCGCTATGTGTCCCTGTCTGGTCTTACTTTTCACCACCGTATCATCAATGTAAACCTCCATGGTTATTCCTAGGAACCTTTTGAACATGATGGTTGCGAGTCTTTGATATGTTGCCCTTGCATTCCTTAACCCGAAGGGCATGACACTATAGGAATATAATCCTCGTGGTATAATGAAGGAAGTCTTTTCCTAATCAGGCCCAAACATGGCAATCTGATTATATCCCCGATATGCGTCAAGGAAACTCATCCGCTCATATCCAGCAGTGCCATTTACCAACTGGTCAATTCTGGGAAGAGGGAAGCTGTCTTTTGGGCATGCTTTATTCAAGTATGTGAAATTCACACAGACACGCCACTTTCCACTCTTCTTATTTACCACCACAGTGTTGGATAACCATTCTGGATAATAAACCTCCCGTATTGCTTTCGCTCCCAGCAAACGATCTACCTCTTCGATAACAGCATTAACATGTTGTACAGCTGCCCTTCTTTTCTTCTGAATGACTGGCTTATGCTGTGGATCAATGTTCAAATGGTGGCAGACCACATTTGCGTCTACTTCGGGCATCTCTTCTGGTACCCATGCAAACACATCAACATGTTCTTTTAAGAAACTTACCAACTTAGCTCTTCCCCTGCTGGCAGCGATTCCCCAATTAGAAAATACCTATCAGGATCGGTCTCGTTGATCTGTATTTGCTTCAAGGCTTCAACCACTCTTTCTGCTGAGTTTCTTTCGACATCCTCTATATTCGGTTGATCCGGTACTTCTACCGTATGAATATGATGGGCCTTTGGGACTTTTTTGATGGTTGAAATTAAGCACTGTTGTGCTATCTTCTGATTGTCTTGGATTTTTTCAACCCCGTTGGACCCAGGAAATTTTACCATCTGATGGTAAGTGGAAGATACCTCCCTCATTTTTGTAACCACGTTCTTCCTATAATCACGTTATAGGAAGATGGCACATCTACTACTAGGAAGTCAGTTCACAGTACTAGTGTCCCTACCCGAACAGGCGGAGTTATCTTGCCCAATGGCCAAACTGTTCCTGCACCGAATCTGACCAAGGGGGTCACTGACTGTACCAGATTTGCCTGTGTCAGTCCCAACTTTTTAAATGCATCGTAGTACAGTACCTCGGTGCAGCTCCCTGAATCCACCAGGATTCTTTCCATGTCATATTCCCCAATTCATAGGGTTATGACCAAAGCATCGTTCTGTGGTATCTTGACTCCTCCCAGATCCTCATCCGTGAAAACTATGCCCTCATTGCATGCTTCTTCGTCACGTCCTCTTTTCTTCCCCAACCGCATCACATGTTGGTCATGCTTAATCTACCTCTGGAGCAGTCTCACCTCATTTCTAGTATAAGGCTCGGCCAATCCATGTATCATATGGATTATGCCCCTTGGATTTTGTTCGTAATTCAACTCCATTGCTTTCTCTTTATCCTTGGGATCTTCCTGGATAAATTCTTTAAAGTAGCCCCGAGAGATCAAATCATCAAGGTGCTTTTTAAACATCTCGCAGTCTTCAGTCATGTGGCCCCAGTCCTTGTGGTAGCTGCAGTGCTGATTCGTAGCCCGTTTTGCATCTTTATTTCCTCCCAGGGTTGTGGGCCACTTGAAGTAGGGCTGGTTTTTTATTCAATAAAGAATCCTATAAATTGGTTCTTTCCAAACTGTATTTATCGAAAAGAAGGACCTAAGATCAGGTGGTTGCTTTTCTTTGTATGGGTCTATCTTAGCTTACCCGTATTCTTTCCTTCCCTATAGGTCTTGGGCTCTGGTTTATCTACCTTCTTTGCAGACCCTTTGGCTTGTTTGGTAGCCAACTTGGCATCTTGTCAGAGTATGTCATCCTCCATTCTAGCATGTTGCTCAATTCGCTCCATTAGCCTAGCCAACATTGCTACCGGATGCATATTTAATCACCGGCGTAGCTCTCCCCGAACAGGCAAGACAATTTTGAACGTAGCAATCACATATTCTTCACTGCAACTTTCAATCTCATTGAAAGTTTCCCAATATTTCTTAGTGTAATCTCTGATTGGCTCGCTTTCCCCCTGTTTCATCGTGGAGAGGCTTTTAAATGTTTTGGGGGCTTTCCTACTTGTCAGAAATCGAGCAATAAACTCTTCGGCGAGCTGCGTCCATCCCCGTATGGAGCGTGGTCCCAACTTATGGAACCAAGATAGGGCTACCTTCCCAAAGCTTGAAGGGAACATCTTACACATGATGGCATCATCCCCAACATGCATGAACATAACCTGTTGGTAATGTTGTATATGAGCAACGGGGTCTGCATTTGTCTCGTAAAGGATGAACGCACCGTGCTTCACCCTGCTTGGTAGTCGTGCATCCTGTAACCTCCTTGCAAAGGGGGAAGCGGCAATATTACTCAGGGCTTGCCTTGCTGCTTCTCGTGCAGACATGGTCACATCTTCTCGTTCCTTGGTCTTATGGGCCCCAGCCCTGTTCCAATCAAATTTAGGTCTCTCGTATCTTTCCCTGTGGTGCTTCCTGATCTCCCCCTCCTCGGGAGTGGGACTTGTGCTCCTGCTCCTTCTTTTTCGTGAAGAAGCCCTCTGCCGATCTGGTGTTTGGCTCCTCCCTTTTCGTGGAGAAGCTCTATATCGCCTTGGTGTGGGACTTCGGCTCCTGCTCTTTCTTCCGTGTGAAGGAGCCTTTTGTGTTTCACCATAGCATACCTATTTTCCCTAGAGTTTCTTTGTGAAAGTCTAGAGTCCTTTGGGTGTTCCCGGATTCGTTCCAAATCCCCGATCTCAAGCTCTCATTTCTTGATCAGACGAGCATATTCTTCGATTTCTTGCCTCTTCTTGTCGAGGAGATCTTCACTGTAGTGCACACTTTTTGAGTGTGCAACCAACTCTTCCCTTCGGTGGGATTTACTCCTTCTCGTGGACCTTAAGGCCGTCCTTGCTTCTCTACTCTTAGAGTTGTTATGACCAGTAAGGGGGTGGCCCTTACTCGTGGTCCTCCCATGTCCGCCTTCGGGCTTTCTCGGAGCCTCTGGTGGAGATTTATCTCCTCCTCCGTCTAGTAGATTCTTTGGATCGAGCGGTGTTGTTGGATTTTCTTCCACCATGGTCGTTTTCTAAAGAGAACTCTATCGTTACCCACAGACGGCACCAATTGCAGGTGGAGAAAAACGAATGGTACCTAGAACAACACTGCATTGCAATGACTACCCCTGCTGTTCGATCGGAACCCTTAATGCCTTCGCCAGAACCCTAATCTGCAAAACAGACAGGGGGTAAGCGCACATTTGCCTCTCGTGGCAGAGGCCCTCCGATGCCTCAGTTAGTATCACGTACCAGAGAAAACTCTAATTATCAGTAGAAGAATAATATGAATGCAATGTATTGCGTATCTCTTGCCTCTAGGTTTACCTTTGTATTTATAGACATACATTTGCTTGTTGTCCAAGCATCCTTGTTGCCCTAGATTTCCTATCTCATACAGGAAACCTAGCCTTCCGGGGATCCTTTTTCCCAATCAAGAAGAATCCTACACTTGCAGGGATTCTTCCTTTTACGGGATTTGTTCTATTATGGGACTATCCTCTGACCTATCCCATCCGAGAATTAGGTTTTTTCTTCTAGAAAACTCCTACCGCCTTACCTTCTTAAGGCTATCTTACTCTGGAGTCCTTCTTCTGTTCGACTGTCTCTTTAGCCAAACAGACTGCCTGGACCAGTGGCTTCACATGTCACTGGACTTTATCAATCACTTGAACCACCTTCTCCTCGTGTCTTTTGGTCCTCACCGCCGAACAGACTGTCTGGTCTAATGACCCTTCATGCCATCTGACCTAACCGCCGTCCACTATCTTGCATGGCATCTTACATTACCTTTGTCATTACACGGACCCCATATAACATGTGTTCGGCCACTAGTTATACCTGTTCGGGAACACCTTCCCACACCTACTTTTACCACCGCTCCGCCGTTCGATGCCCCTTCTTATTCTACCGCTACTTCGAGGGACACGGGTAAAACTCCAGCTTTAGAGGCCGCCATTCTTAGCAAGGTCTCTCGTGTTCATACCCTTCATTCTTCAACTTTTCGCACTCCCGTTGCTGGGGGAGTTCCTCACAGCCTAATCCTCCTAAGTCAGAGCTTAAGACTCCCTCAGAAGAAGGCAATGATGCTTTGCCGCCGTTTGATGAAGCCACTTATGTCCCTCATGTTCATATAATTGGATGTGGCGGTTCATTGCGATATCGTCCTCCTCTCAGTGATGCGCCGCCCGAAGTTTTGTATCGAGAGCTGCAGCAACAATTTGGTTTTACCAATGCGAAGGTAAATTTCCCTCTATCAATGATATTGTTTGCATAAGAATTGATGAAGCAAAAATTGACATTTTGAAAATGAAATTGGGTTTTAGAAATTGCCCCCTGTATAGGCGATTTTATCA
Source organism: Rhododendron vialii (assembly GCF_030253575.1). Classification (NCBI taxonomy): domain Eukaryota; kingdom Viridiplantae; phylum Streptophyta; class Magnoliopsida; order Ericales; family Ericaceae; genus Rhododendron; species Rhododendron vialii. The sequence continues at coordinate 29,734,571 of NC_080557.1, read as the reverse complement.
TATCCTCTTGTGCCATTGTGTTGATCTCCTTTTGGATTTTGCCAAGCAAACGAGAAGCTACGCATGTGGGGGAGTTGTCCCCAGGTTTATGAATGGTACGAGAGAATTCCTCAAGACGCTAAGGATGCGATAGCTTTGGCTGGTTTTGAACACCTGATTCTCAGCTTCTGTTTTTTGAAGGCGGAGTTGGGCTGACCACAATATTGGTGGAACGGTGGAGGGATACCACAAATACTTTTCACTTTCCAGAGGCTGGGGAGATGACAATCAGCCCGGTGACTTTGCCTTGCTTACCGGTTTAAGAGTCGGCGGTGACCCTCTCCCACTAAATTCGAGGATTCACGAGAGAGAAGGCGCCATTGAATACCTTTTGGGAAAACTTCTGATGTGTCAGAGAGCGGACATGTAACTTATTCATGGCTCTGGACACAGTATGATCGGGAGGGTATTTTGGCAGAGGCATCTATATCTCAGTTGGTGCAAGCTTTCCTTTTTTATCTCCTCGGGCAAACTTTATTTTGCAATAAAGAGAATTCTGTGCACATTCAATTCCTAGCGGCCCTAGTAAATCTTGAGACCGTCATGGAGTTTTACTGGAGAACTCCTGCCTTAGCTACGTTGTACGGACACCTGAGTGCTTGCTCTCGGGGAGTCAGCCTTTCGCTAGGCGGGCATCACCTTGTTTTGGAGGTACACATTTTGATTTCTCTTACCATTTCATTCATTGCTTTAGCTTTCCCTTCCTTGTTTTTTCCTTTGTCTTCAATGCAGCTTTGGGCCTTTGAGCATCTCCTACAATTTCCTCTTCCGACTAAGCACGGTGATCCTAGGTTTGTTCCATAGGCAGCTCGTTGGTTGAAGGGACGTCGACAAACAAGATCACCTGTAACACCCCAAATTTTGGGAACGTTAAATAGATAATTTTATTGAATATCTAAATAGAATCTGACTCATTATTACATCATAACCTCCATAGTACTTTCATTACAAAAGGGAGGGGAAACTAGGGTTCCTAACTACAGCTTCGCCTGCTCCTCCATCCTAGCCAGCTCTTCAGCTCCAAAAGCTTCCAAGGTGTAGAGTTCACCCTGTTCATCTATAAGTTCTGACACATTATACAGGTGTCGCCACCAATATAATATGTCAGGGTCACCAAAGATAACACTGTGAGCTATGAGAGCTCAATAGAATAACCCATACCCACTAACCCTTAACTTACGAACAAACGATCATAAATTCAATGATTTCCACATAGTTCATACATATGCGACAAAACAGTTAACAATGACACATTCTCAATCACTATTCAACTAACGTTGGTGTCCATGATTTTTCGAGTTTCTCCTACGCGACTCCTCGTAGACCGTGTCACCATTTTCCACATTTCATAATCATGTCAACATTTTTCAAAATCGTTTTAACACACCCAACCTCGGTTCTGCCATTCCGGTCTCCCGAGTATCCTCACAATGGTTCCGCCGCACCGGGTTCCCATTGGCACGCAAAAATTTGCATTGGCTCCTCTCTACGGATAACCAAGCCATATTACCAATGAGGCTACCTCGTCCGGCCCCATTGGCAATCTTCACAATGGGCTACCAAGTCCGACCACATTATGGTTTTCACAATCCACGCAATGGGCTACCAAGTTTGGCCACATTGAGAGTTTTCATTCACACAAAGGGCTACCAAGTCCAGCCACGTTGCGGCTTCCACAAATCCACAAAATGGCTACCAAGTCCGGCCACATTGCGGTTTCAAAACATACCTTGCCATTAACACACCCTAGGTGCCATGTTTCTACTTTCTCGATTTTTGTGTCTCGTTTCATGCAACGACTCCGCGGTAGGACTTTTCACATACGTAATCATAAATCATTCATTGTAATCTTGAAACTAAACTAGCAAGATCATCCAACTCTATATTACGAATCATGCTCAAATCACCACCTAAAGCATAACGCCACATGTACGGATGCCTTTGGAGTAAAAATCACTTATGCTTTATCACACAACAAATAATACAAACAATTCACAATACATGCCCATAACCATCCTAAAGATCAAAATACGAATACTTCTATCAACGATAAAGTCTTATCTTTCGAAAATCGTTCTTTCTTCATTTGTGGGAAATTCAAAACAACACATGTTTACTAGAGTAAAAGTCGATTATTCCAGCAAGTTCCTACTTCCACTAGTGAAAATAAGTTTACTAACTATCATGCATTTCAAAATAGATAACCTTATCTACGGAGAATCTACTTATACTTCCAACATACGGTTATACGTTATACTTTGAGTTTAGTGGACAAAGGACTCTATGTATACTTAGAGATAGCGTATATGGGACTCTACCTTTCTTCTTGGCGGTAGTTGATGACTACAGAAAGTAAGTTGGTGTTTGGGCAGAGTAACCTCTTATGGTGAGCTTCCGGGAGCTTCGAAAGAGAAAGGTTTCTCTCGAAACTAGTTTGTGACTAAAACTACTCAACTTTATGGATCGAAGGGTGGTTTTAGGATGAGTTTCTTGAAGAACTTAGGAAGAACTGCAAGAACAAGCGAGAACAACAAGAACAAGGTAAGAATGCTAGAATTTCTTAGAGAGAGAAGTTGGAGGATGAAGGTGTGAGTTGAATTCTTGGACAAGGGTCCCATTTATAGCAAAACTTGGCCCTGTCTCTCCCTCTCATGGCTGGCCTCCGCCTCTCTCCTTTATCCCATGGATTTTGCTCCATTAACTTGTCATTTCAAGCCTTTAATCAAGATCCTAGCCTTTCCTCACTTGTCAATCCAACTTTAGGCTATAAACTAGGTGATCATGAAGGGTTTTATGGCTTGTCTTGTCCTAGGTTGGGCTAACTTGCAAGGAAGAACAAATGATTGCTAAGATTGTACTTAGGAAGACTAGAATGGGTTGTCAAGTTGTCAAATAGGCTTAAGGCTATAAAGGGTAGCTAGTGGGAGTGAACAAAGTCACATCCACACACCACACTCTCTCCCTCTCTTTCGTCCTCTCTCTCCCTCGCTCTCTCTTGGCCCATCTCTCTCTCTCTCTCTCTCTCTCTCTCTCTTGCACTACATATAGGTATATATATATATATATCTACATATATGGTTATCTATGGGTAAAAATAAATAGTTTTAGGTATAGGTAGTCTTAAGTCTATTTGGAAGAGAAAAAGTCATGGGGAGTTTTCAAGTGACTACTCAATGGAAGGAAAATGTTTAAGATTTTCCTAGAAAGTGTACTAATGGAAGCATAGGCTCATATAGGCATGCTAACATAGCTTATGAAGTACATATATACATATATATAAGTGTGTATATATATATATATATATATATATATATATGCATCTAGGAAAGTAACTCTAGGATAATTAGACTTAGGGCTATACCTTAGGCTTGCATGCATGGCATGCATAAAGATTACCACATTTGGAAGCAAAATGATGGCCATGACTTGTCTTGTCAAGGTTATGCACACATTGGTAAGTCACATGTCCATTATCCAAGGGATAAGAATTCCCCTAGCATTTATGGACCAATGGTTAAAAAAGTAATGATGGTAAGTAAGGCTTTGAATGACTAGTCATGGGCGAAATGATTACTCTAATGGCCTAATGGTCCAATTAGGGTTAGGAGGGGTTCATAAGGCTCAAAGAAGGTCATAAAGGTCCATCTAGGGTTAGGGAAATGTAACTAGGTGAAGTGGTTGTCCGGTTCCTCCAACTAATCAGTTGGAAACTAACTCTACTTGTCCTATACTCTACTTGCCATGTAGGACTTCTAGCCAAGAAATAAAATTTAAAGGACTTAAATCTAATTATGACGGATTATAGAGATTTAAAAGGAAATTTTGAAAGTAATACCAAGTAATTAAAATAAAATTCAAATATTTAACGAAATTTTTATTTACCGAAAATCAGGGTCATTACATCGCAGGCTATGGATTTGTTAGCTTGGCGACATGTTTTGGATCGGTGGACACTGGACTAGGTACAAAGTGATCACTTTCTTACTCTATTGCCATATTTCTTCCTTGTTTCATCCTTCTGATACCATTCTTCTCACCACAGGTGCGATTCAATCCATGGGATAACTTACTTGATGACACCCCTCTAGAGTTGTCCTCGGCGCGAGCTTTGGACAGCCAGCACTTCCTTCTGGAGGGTCCCTTTTCTAGAGCTTGGTACCTTGGAGAGAGAATAGCGAGCCAGTACTTTTGTAGACACCTCCCAAATGGGGCATCGCCATATAGATTGATCATTGTTTGTTTGTTTGGTTGTTTACTTCATAAACAAAGATCGTGGATATTCCCATGGCTAGGAACATCGCCACACGATAGTGGTTATCATCAAAATAGAGTTGCCACCCAGTTTATAAAAACTAGGAAAAACAAGTAGAGATTCCGGGTATGGGAGCCAATAGTACAATAAGGGGAAGGTGTTAGGGACCCCTATTTGCCCAGTCGTAAGGCTGGCCCATATTTGTTCGACATGTTACTAATTCTTGCTTTATTTAATTCTAAACAAGTAATCTATTTAGTTAGCCTTTACACAGTTATTGGTGAGCCGAGATAGTAATTGAAAGCATACATCAAAAAAGCAGGATAAAACAAATCTGTCCCAAAGAGATGGATCCCGCAGCCGCTGAATAGATGTCACAGCCGAGGGATCCTCCTGGTTTGATGTATCGGCTGATGGATCGAAGACCCAACCGATGTTCTTCCTCACACCAGACTAAACTACTAACAGAGAGTTAAAGTACTACGATTAGCATGCACAAATTGAAATTAAACAAACCAAAGGCCCATGGGCCTCACCACCTTGATCCCTCAGTGGCTTGATTGCTTCGGATTGAAGGAGATTGACTGATTTGCTTCTTAAAAAACCCTAGGGTTAGGGTTTGAACTTCGGGGTTTGGATCGTCGGATTGCGGCTGCCTTCAATAGGTTAGGGCTTTTGCAGAGGGGATATGAGAGAGTATATTTGTAGAGTTTCGTGGCTAGAGAGGGTGTATGAACCTATCAATTTCGAAACCCTAAGGGCCTCTTTATATAGGAAATTGGTGACTCACTCTGGCCAATCAAATGGCGTGAATGAATAAGGAATTCTTGGGCAATAAGATCTCTAGACAAATCTACTTTCGTAGCCCGAAAGCATCAGAGAAAGGCCGTTAGGGTTTTGGGGATTGGATCAAACGTATGATAGAACATTCAAGAATCTAGAAAATAGACGATCTGGCGGCCGATTAAAGTATCTGGTGGCCAAAGGATAGTTCTGGTGGCCAAAGAGTCGATCTGGCTGCCGAGAAATCGATCTCTCAGGGAGATTTTCAAGTAAGATGTTTCACAGGTGAAAGAATGATGTTGAGGCCATGAGATCAATGTTACGGTCGAAAGATAGATTTTCCTAGGATACTGTATTTCTATCTGAAAGGTTATTTGGCTCTGGATTGGGTCCTTTAAGTGTCTAAAAGTACTCACCATAAGTCCATGGGTTCACGAAAAGTCAATCAGCAATCACTCTATGCATTCATCATCGGGATGGTCCCCAAGGGGGGACTTGAAATAATTGTTAGGCCAAATTGGGGTGTCTACAGATGCCCCTCTTTGACTGAACCTAGACGGATTGCGAGACATGTTTAAGTAAGAGTCAAAGCCGTAAAACAACTTCAATTTGGTCGAATCACTGTTCCAAGGTTTTTTTGAAAAAGGTTTTAGTTATGGTCGGGCCGGGAGGCTGCCTACGTATTCCACAAGGAAAATTCAGACCAACCGTAGTTCGGGCTAGATAAAAAGGAAAAAGTTTGGAGGGTTGAGAACAAAAGACATACCTTCAGGCTTTAAAAGCCGTAGTGCAACGTACCTTGGCAATGCCAGGATTTTGGCGGAGAGTAGTTGAAGGAGCGAGGGGTTGCCGGAGAAATTTTTGCAGAGAGCTTCCTTAGTATTTTGGGGTAGATTAATACACAGCAGGTGAGTCGTTTGCTTTTCTTGATCATCCTTACTTTGACTGAGGAGAGCTCGGTACAGTAGCCTATCCTTGCGAATGACCTTGATGGAATAGATGTAATTAGGTGGAATCCAAACCATCTTCTTGAGACAATCGGACGCCGATTTTGAGATATAGGGTGGAATCCAAGCCATCTTTTGGAGACAAGTTGGACACCGATTTTTGAAATATGGGGGGCACAAGGCCAGTAACTGGAGCACGGAGCCGGTTGCAGTCATAAGGCAAGAGCCTGAGGGGTCAGAGTTTAGAGCTTAAGGTGATAGAACTGAGGCGCGGATACAGCTGAGAGTCAAAACTTAAAGTGGAAGAGCCGAGGCGTAGAGCCGATTGAGAGTCAAAGCTCGAAGTGGAAGAACCGAGGCGCTGAGCCGGTTGAGGTTTGAAGGTTTGTGCACGGAGCTTTTCCATCATAAATTTTGGCATATAGCCAAAGGATCGAGGTACTGGACCGATCAATAAAACCGAGGCGCGGAGCCGGTTGATTGCAGGATTGACCTATTTCATGAGTGAGAAGAGAGATGCAAAAACATCATATGTATAATGATGATGGTTAGATATGATGATATGTTAATGATGATGTAATTGATGCTGACTCGATGATGACTATAGTGATGTAATTGATGCTTATGTGCACGGGCCTGTGCGTGTGTGTTTGCTTTAAGCGTAGGGCTTCTTTCAAGTTCTGGACTTGAGCATTCAGAGCATAGAGCTCGAGCATTCGGAGAGTAGAATCCGAGCATTCAAAGTACAGGCTTTGAGCATCCAGTACTCAGTGGTTGGGCATTCGAAGAGCTTTGAGCATTCAAGTGTAGAACTTGAGTATCCAGTACACAGTGGTTGGGCATTCAAAGAGTTTCGTGCATTCCAGTGTAGAACTTGAGTATCCAGTACACAGTGGTTGGGCATTCGAAGAGCTTCAAGCATTCAAATTGTTGGATTTTGAGCATTCAAGCATAGAGCTTGAGAACGGATGATATCTTGTTGAATATTGCAGCATGGAGCCGGCTGAGATAGTAGGCGTAGAGCCACTGAGATAGTGGGCGTAGAGCCGTTGTGATAGTGGGCGTAGAGCCGCTGAGAAAATGAGATAGCGGGCATGGAGCTGTTGAACGTAGCGCTGTTGAGCGATAGTGAATATGGGCATAGAGCCATTGAGCAGTGGGTGTAGAGCTGCTGAATGAGTGAAGCTACTGAGATGATGAACTTGGTGCTGCTGAATGAGCTTAGAGCTGCTGAGATGGTGAGCTTAAAGTCGTTTGATGAGCATAGAGCTGCGGGTACTGTTGAGATGATGAGCTCGGGGTTGTTAGGCAAGCTTAGAGCTGCTGAGATGGTGAGCTTAGAGTCGTTGGATGAGCATAGAGCTACTGATGGTGGAGTGTAGGGATGCGATAGCTATAGCACTTACGGAGTACAATGATCAGAGACATCAGAGATCCTTTGATCAGGTGAGAGAGCTTGTGGAGAATTCCAAAATGGGCTTGATACCTATGCTCGAGATTCCATATGCTTTGGGATGCCCCCAAAGCTAGTTTTGATCACATTGCATTTACTCAGGAATACCCCCAAGGCTATTTCCGTCATCCTCTGTTATTTATTCTGTTGGTCGAGGACCCAGAATTCCATAAGGGCTTGAATTGGTGCATCGAGCAAAATCTGATGCAGCTGTGAGAGATTGTCACGCCCTCGATTTTCAACATAAATAGATAATCCAAATTAATAAAAGGTCCTTGCATAACATAAATAATACCCAAAAGAGTTCCCTACTGTTTAACTTTACATGCAAGTCCCAAAAAGTTAAAATTTATACAACTTTGGCTCCACGGCCCAAATCAACTTACTTACAAGTACGAATCTGTTTAGAATATTACAAATTTTTTAGTCAAATGGAATTTAAGAACAATTAGTTACAAACTCATCTTTACCAAAATTAAATCAATTACAAAAGATGATTAAGTAACTAAAAACAAGGTTAGCTCCCAAAAATCTTCATGTCCAAGCACAAGAATGCAAGCAATCTATTGCCCGGCATTTTGTCCTGGAAAGAAAGATTAAGTTGAGCTACACATGCCCAGTAGGAAAATCTTTACCAATCTTATATGTAAATATGAGGATAGATGCAAAGAAGGAAAACAAGTGCAAAATATGATGTCAAAGAGAGGTAGCTCAATCATGAGATAACGATTGGTTCATAGGTGAATCGACATTCATTATGTTTGTTTAAGATATATCAACATCACAATTAGCCACACAATTTATAAGACTCGAACACTCCCCAATTGCAACAAGACTCGCTATTCCAAATTCCCATCATCGGTATTTCCACCCCTTGCACTACCGTATACACCACGTAGATTACCGTGTTACCACCCCTTGCGTCACAATGTTCCCTAACAATTCGGTTCACTGTATTACCACCCCTTGCGTTACGGGATCCGCTTAAGTCTCCGTATTACCACCCCTTGCAGTACAAGACTTGCTAGTCCAACCCTCGACTCATTCGCCTGCCCTCGCACTCTACAAGCCAACTGAAACTTTACCTTAATCACACGTTTACATGAAACATCATACGGTGTTCTAACAATGCTCTAAGTATGCCACAAACATAACCGAGAAATCAATTTATCATTTAGACGTATTTTTGACAAAACTCTAATCAAGTAAAATCCTTATTCGGTTTTTGCTAACGGGAAGCCAACGGAACAAGGAATACATAGAACCATCATAGGAAGTCAATTAGACATGCTTGAGATAGTTTAGGAGGTGCCCAAAAGGGTTTAGGAATGATCGGGGGTCAAAACAATGGAGTTTGGAGCAAAACCGCAAAATCTGATTTTAAGCCTATTTGTATCGATACTAGCAATCCTAGTATCGATACAGATGGACTTCGAAACACAACAGAGAGTCTTGTATCGATAACAATCTGAGCTGTATCGATACAATACCAGTTCGAGCAGAATTTCTACAGAATTTCAAGGATACGACCACAACATCAACAACAACTATTATAGGCACGATATTCACACCAAATCAACATATTCACACAAAAAGAAGGCAAAGAAATCCCTACCTCGAGTCAAGGAGCAAAACCCAAGAGATTCGAACGAGCCCTAGCTCCAAACTCCTTGAAATCAACCGAAATGCTCTCCTTCGAGCTTAACCCACAAAATTTTGAGCTTAAAGACGCGATTGGAAGACTTGAATGAGGTTGATTCTTGAAGTTTTGGAGGAATTTTTAAGAAAAGGCAAGAGAGAGAGAGATATCGGTGGGGGGGGGGGGGGGGGGGGGGGGGGGGAGACCGGATGTGAGAGAGAGAGAGAGAAAAGGGGTGATGAAATTATCTCCTACAACACATATTACACTACATATACTCACACACAAGTAAATCACACTCTCACCCCTTATAATCTCTATCATTTCACTTCTATCCTCAATCCAATTAACCACAAATAAACCATACTTTCTCAATTTAGGCATTTTAACAATAATTTTCAAAATTTTAAAATATTCGGGTCTCTACAATCTATCCTCCTTAAAGAAATTTCGTCCTGAAATTTTCAACGCAAGCCAATTAAGGTTTATGCATCAAACAAACATGCTCATGCCATAACATATATCACCAAACCACTAGTCAACAATCATAATATTAGAATTTCAAGACTCACATCGATTAACTCAGAAACAAATGCTGATACTTCTCCCTTACTTCATCTTCCCTTTCCCATGTCGACTCTTCTTTCCTAAGATGACTCCATAAGACTCGCACTAACGGAATGGTTTTACCCCTCAAAACATGTGTGAATCTAGGATACGTATCGGCTCCTCCCTATAAGACGCATCGGCCTCCAACTCAAGTTCGGACCATTCTAGAACATGTGACGGATCCGGCTCATACTTTCGTAACATCGATACATGGAACACATCATGAACGCCCGATAATCTCGGTGGTAAAGCCAATCGATACGCGACTTCCCCAATCTTCTCGATAATATCGAACGGCCCGATATAACATGGTGCAAGCTTGCCCTTTTTCCCAAAACGAGATAGTCCCCGACGCGGCGACACCTTTAGAAACAATTGATCCCCCATTTCAAATGATAACGGTCGGGGACGACGATCGGCGTAACTCTTTTGTCTACTTTGTGCAGTTAACATCCGTTGGCGAATCACTTTGACTTGCTCGATAGTTCTCCTTTGTGCTTAAAGAAGTCGTTGATGAACCGCTTTCATGCTCTTGGAAGTTTCTTGGACCAATTCCGGCCCGACCGACATAGCCTCGCCCAACTCGGTCCAACAAACGGGTGATCAACACGGTCTCCCATACAAAGCTTCATACGGCGCCATCTCAATGCTAGATTGGTAACTATTGTTGTACGCGAATTCGACTAACAGTAGGTGATCTTCCCAATTTCCCCGAAAATCCATAACGCAAGCCTGAAGCATGTCTTCCAAAATCTGAATCGTTCTTTCGGATTGCCCATCCATTTGAGGATTGATACGTGGTGCTAAATAGAAGATTGGCGCCAAGAGCGGCCTACAGACTTTGCCAAAAGCACGCGGTAAACCTTGGATCTCGATCCGACACGATAGAAATGGGTATCTCATGAAGACGGATAATCTCGCGGATGTACAAATGACTAAGTGTATCAATCGAATCGGTAACCTGAATCGGTAAGAAATGCGCTGATTTAGTCAATCGATCGACTATCACCCAAATGGCATCGTGCCCCCTCGGCGATCTCGGTAAATCGGTAACAAAATCCATTGTCACGTTCTCCCATTTCCACTCAGCCATTGGTAATGGTTGCAACTTCCCCGTAGGTCGTTGATGCTCGGCTTTGACTTGTTGGCACGTAAGACATTTGGACACGAAGACGACGACATTTCTCTTCATTCCCGGCCACCAAAACTGTCTACATAAGTCATGGTACATTTTCGTCCCTCCCGGATGCACGGCTAACAGTGAATGGTGAAATTCCCTCAAAATTTCCTACCGACACAAAATGGGTACGAACAATTTTCCTTGGTATGAACAGTCAAGTTGCACAAAGTGACTCCATCACGGACCTCTTCAAAATGTAGCGCATACGAACCTAAGTCATTCATTGTTTTCCACTCATAGATAGCTAAACTTGCAAGGTGTGTCGATTTTCTACTCAACACGTCCGCTATCATGTTCGCCTTTCTTGGGTGATATTGTAACTCAAAATCGTAATCTTCTAAATGTTCCATCCAACGGTGTTGTTGCAAGTTGAGCTCCTTTTGGGAAAACAAATATTTTAAACTCTTGTGATTGGAAAAGACTTCAAATCTCTCACCGTAAAGATAATGACGCCAACTCTTTAATGCAAAGACGACGGCCGCAAGTTCTAAATCATGGGTGGGATAGTTTCGCTCATGAGTTTTCAATTGCCACGATCCATACGCCACCACTCATCCCAATTGCATTAATACGCACCCTAATCCTTCTTTCGAAGCATCACAATACACGGAGTAGTAAACTCCTCGTTCGGGCACGACCAAGATCGGCGCAGTAGTTAATCTTCTCTTCAATTCCTGAAAGGCCGTCTCACACGCGTCACTTCAAACGAATCGAGTTCCCTTACGAGTCAATTTAGTTAACGGAGCCGCTAGGCGAGAAAAATCGAGTACGAAACGACGATAACACCCAGCCAAGCCCAAGAAACTATGAATCTCAAACACATTCTTCGGTTGTTGCCAATTCATTATGGACTCTGTCTTTCCCGGATCAACGGACACCCCTTCTTTCGATACAACGTGATCCAAAAACTTGACTTCGAATAGCCAAAACTCGCACTTCCTAAGCTTGGCATACAAACGGTACTCTCTCAAGAGTTCAAGAACAATGGAAAGGTGTGATTGGTGCTCTTCCTCTGAAGGCGAGTAGATAAGGATATCGTCCACGAAAATGACTATGAAACGATCAAGATAGGCACGAAAGATGCGGTTCATCAAATTCATGAAAGTTGTCGGCGCATTTGTCAACCCAAAAGGCATAACAACGAACTCGTAGTGGCTATATCGGGTACATAAAGCGGTCTTTGGAATGTCTTCCCTCCGAACTCTCAACTGGTGGTAACCGGACCTCAAATCGATCTTAGAGAAACAAGTAGAGCCTCGAAGTTGATTAATCAAATCGTCGATTCTAGGCATAGGGTACTTGTTCTTAAGGGTGACATGATTCAACTTGCGATAATCGATACATAAACGAAGCGACCCATCCTTCTTTTGAGCAAACAAAGCCGGTGCTCCCCACGGTGACGTACTTGGACGAATAAACCCCAAATCCTCCAATTCTTGCAATTGAATCTTCAATTATCTCAACTCAACGAGCGCAAAACGATAAGGAGGTACGGAGATAGGAGCGGTACCAGGAAGCAGATCAATAGAAGATTTGATTTCCCTCTTGGGTGGTAAATCGGGTAACTCCTTCGGAAACACATCCGAAAAATCACAAACAACAAGAGGTAACCCCACACGCGGATACATCCTCATCTAAAGCCAAACTTTCTAACAAAGCATACACTGACTCTTGCTCCCAAGACCCACACAGATACGGCTCTAATGGCTCCCGACGCTCCCCAAAGAATTCAAAACAAGAAACCCTAAGTGGACAAATGCGGACTCAACACTTGAAGTAATCTATAGTGGCATGAAATGCAGACACCCAATCCATTGCCAAAATAAGATCGAACCCCAACATATTTAGCATAATGAAAGCAAAGGTAAAACGACGATCTTGAATGATAAGATCACAATCCTGACAAACACGATCTAGTAGCAACTTACCTCATATAGGTGTCTCAACAAACGAAGGAGGACTAATATTTTCGATTTTCAATCCCAAAGCACAAGCAAAAGATGCAGCAATGAATGAATGCGATGCTCCAGAATCAAATAACACTCTAGCAAAGAAGTTAAATAAGAGAAATGTACCCCTCATAACCAAAGTTTCTGGGGCCTGAGAAGTAACAGGAGGTGGTGTAGGCGGTATAGCTGAAGTGATAGCAAAAGCCCTACCCTGAGTCATTGGGCTTTGAACATGCCCACCCCGCTGACTAGAACCCTGAGTAGGTGTAGACGAACTAGCTCCCCTCTTAACCTGATATCCCTAAACCGAAGTGGTCTGACGAAAATGGGGCTGTTGTTGCCTCTGATTACCCCAAAATGGTTGCCAATTTGAACTCTGTCCACCCCTCGGTTGCTGCACTGAACCCGACTCACTATGAGCCTCATCCCCACGCAGACAATTCCTTGCATAATGGCCGAATTTCCCACGAGTGAAACATGTCCCCAAAAGCCGCGGACACTGGGCGCGAACATGTCCCACTTGACCACACTCGTGGCATTCGATCGGAGGTCTATTGGAGACTCCCCGAGTCCCAAACGAAGGTGGAGGCCTAAAATTTGACAGACCCAGCGAAGTCAACATTTGATCTCGTTGTGTCTTCCTCCCTTGACTACCGAAACTTCCCGACGAAGAACTCATACCTGCCACTGGTTGTCTTGGTTCCAAAACCTTAGGATTTTTGGGTGCCTCCTTAGGTGTCTCAATGCTCCTCGCACACTCAACAACTTTAGAAAACTTCCCTTTGTGTTGTGCCACAACTTACTTCTTCACGATGTCGTGCAAGCCCCTTTCAAACCGTCTACATTTCCTTTCTTCAGTAGCCACTAACTCCGGCGCAAAATGGGACAAGGATTGAAACTTTAAGGAATATTCCGACACGGTCATATCCCCTTGCTCTAGCCTTTCAAACTCATATCTCAATTGGTCACAACTCATTTTCGGAAAATATTGCTCCTCGAAGAGCACCTCAAATTCGGCCCAAGTTATGTTCTCAACATCTGGCTCATTTGCTTGAGCCGTGGTCCTTGCCCCTCTCCTTGCATCCTTTCGTGATTCTAGCACCGACTCCCACCACTCATTTGCTTCCTCGGTTAGTTGAACGACCACAATATTGAATGTACACCAATGGTCGGCTACAAGAGGGTCACTGCTCGACCCATCGAACGTAGGTGAGTTTCTTCAACTGAACTCTCTCATTGCTGACAAAGCATGACTATCTGCACTCTCCCTAGGAGCAGGGTTCAAAAGGTTCGCAGTCGCAAGAGCCGCGACAAAATCCCTAGCGAAATGATTTTGAACGATCAGTACTTCCTCTCCTTGACCGTGTTCTGCCCCTTCCCCTGGATTCCCACTCGGATTTTCCCCATGGTGGCTAACCTCATCCTCAACCGGCACTTATTAGCCACGACCACGACTACCCCTACTTTCGACCTCACTTGCCCTATCTCGCGTTCTCGGAGGCATCTTACTACAAGTTATAAGAAAAGAATGATTTATCAATACAACATCAATTCATGAGGTCAAAGCCCCAAACTATCCTAACACGGGTCAAAGCAACTCTACGCCACTATACTATATTGAAAAGAAATGCCACATAAGTCAAATAATATCAATGCACACAAGTACACATATGTTATGAAAATGGCGTGACATTTTGAACCCAAGAGACTAGAAGTCTCACCACGGTCTCAAAGTATTCAAACCTAGATGCTCTGATATCAATTTGTCACACCCTCGATTTTCAACATAAATAGATAATCCAATTTAATAAGTGATCCTTGTATAACATAAATAATACCCAAAAGAGTTCCCCACTGTTTAACTTTACATGCAAGTCCCCAAAAGTTAAAATTTATACAACTTTGGCTCCATGGCTCAAATCAACTTAATTACAAGTACGAATCTGTTTAGAATATTACAAACTTTTTAGTCAAAAGGAATTTAAGAACAATTAGTTATAAACTCATCTTTACCAAAAGTAAATCAATTACAAAAGATGATTAAGTAACTAAAAACAAGGTTAGCTCCCAAAAATCTTCATGTCCAAGCAAAAGAATGCAAGCAATCTATTGCCCGGCATTTTGTCCTATAAAGAAAGATTAGGTTGAGCTACACAAGCCCAGTAGAAAAATCTTTACCAATCTTATATGTAAATATGAGGATAGATGCAAAGAAGGAAGACAAGTGCAAAATATGATGTCAAAGAGAGGTAGCTCAATCATGAGATAACGATTGGTTCATAGGTGAATTGACATTCATTATGTTTGTTTAAGATATACCAACATCACAATTAGCCACACAATTTATAAGACTTGAACACTCCCCAATCGCAACACGACTCGCTATTCCAAATTCTCACCATCGGTATTTCCACCCCTTGCATTACCGTATACACCATGTGGATTATCGTGTTACCACCCATTGCGTCACAGTGATCCCTAATAACTCAGTTCACCGTATTACCACCCCTTGCGTTACGAAATCTGCCTAAGTCTCCGTATTACCATCCCTTGCGTTACGAGACTTCCTAGTCCATCCCTCGACTCATTTGCTTACCCTTGCACTCTACAAGCCGACTAACACTTTACCTTAGTCACACATTTACATGAAACATCATACGGTGTTTCTGATAATGCTCTAAGTATGCCACAAACATAACCGAGAAATCAATTTATCATTAAGACGTATTTTTGACAAAACTCTAACAAAGTAAAATTCTTATTCGATTTTTGCTAACGAAAAGCCAACGGACCAAGGAATACATTGAACCATCATAGGAAGTCAATTAGACATGCTTGAGATAGCTTAGGAGGTGCCCAAAAGGGTTTAGGAATGATCGGGGTCAAAACAATGGAGTTTGGAACAAAACAGCAAAATCTGATTGTAAGCCTGTTTGTATCGATATTAGCAATCCTAGTATCGATACAGATGGACTTCGAAACACAATAGAGAGTCTTGTATCGATACCAATCTAAGCTGTATCGATACAATACTAGTTCGAGTAGAATTTCTACAGAATTTCAAGGATTCAACCACAACATCAACAACAACTATTATAGGCACGATATGCACACCAAATCAACATATTCATACATAAAGAAGGCAAAGAAATCCCTACCTCGAGTTAAGGAGCGAAACCCAAGAGATTCGAATGAGCCCTGGCTCTGAACTCCTTGAAATCAATTGAAATCCTCTCCTCCGAGCTTAACCCACGAAATTTTGAGCTCAAAGACTCTATTGGAAGACTTGAATGAGGTTGATTCTTAAAGTTTTGGAAGAGTTTTTGAGAGAAGGCAAGAGGGGGAGATATCGGTGGAGAGAGGGGGGGGGGGGGGGGGGAACCGGATGAGAGAGGGAGAAAAAGGGAGATGAAATTATCTCCTACAACACATATTCCACTATATATACTCACACACAAGTAAATCACACTCTCACCCCCTCTAATCTCTATCATTTCACTTCTATCCCCAATCCAATTAACCATAAATAACCCATACTTTCTCAATTTAGGCATTTTAACAATAATTTTCAAAAATTTATAAATATTCGGGTCTCTACAGAGATTAATTAGAGGGCCAAAAGATCGATCTCACGGCCGAATAATTGATGTCTCGGTCGAAGGATCGAAGTCTCGACCGTGTGATCACTTGGTTTCCAGAGCTTTATAAAAGGCCGCGACCTTGGCATTTTATTTTCATTTCTTTCCTTTCTCTCTCTTCTCTTCATTCTCTCCGCATCCAAGAACTCCTTTGGTTTCTTCGTCGGGCCCGAGTGATGGGGTTATGCCAGTGTGGCTGGCATGCGTTGAGGGATGCCGCGCCGTTCTTGGTCCTGTCTTGATGCTTGATTAGGGACCCTTGCATGGGGGCCTTGCTTCCGTGACGTGGAACTTCTGGGGTGGTGCTTGTACGCGGTATGATGATTTTTCTGGGCCATGTGATGTCTCTTCTACACCACAGTACTTCTTTGGTATACGTCACTTCGGGGGTGTCCTTTTCTTTTTTGCAGCTGGTCTCTGGTGTTCGGACTACTAGAGTATTCGGCATCCTCTTCTCCTTCTTGTTTTTTCTCTGATTTTCTTCCTGCATAGGCTAGTTGACAGGAAACTAATGTATAGTTTTTAGGAAATGTTGGATGATCCACCTTGTGATGTAAAAAGCTTTTGTTATATGAAGCAAAATCTTTTGCTCTGATATGTGATTGTGTATGCTGCATTTGTGTTGTTTTGTTTAGTATGAAATTCGTATTTCAATGAAACTGGACAAAACCGTGAAACTTCTCTGTAAAATAGTCATTCTGGCGGTCGAGCCATCAATTAGGCAGTCGAGGGATCAATTTGTTTTCTTTGGCGTTGACTTTGAGACAACACTGATTTTTCACGGGCCAAGGAATAGATCCTACGGCCGCCATATCGAAGTGTCGGCCAAGAGACCGACTTGATTAATACGGATTTAGAATCTGATTCAGATTCAAATTAGGACTCAACCTAGCCTATAAGTGCGCGTTCTACAAACCCAATGGTTTCGTCAGCAGTAGTTTCTTACATATGGCACAACCGGTTCTTGATCAGTGGTTGAATTCCTTCAATGGCCTCAACCGTCTACTCTTTAAGTCCTTTGGCATGGATTTCCTTTTCTCCCTTTGCCAAATTCTAGTGAATTTTGATTTTGTTCGTGCAACCACTAGCTTGTGGGATCCTGTTCTTCATGTTTTTCGATTCAGAAGGGAAGAGTTGTGTCCTACCATTGAGGAGTTTGCAGCCATTATGGGTCATTCGGATAGAGAAGGTCTCATTATCCCTAACCCTTTGTTTAATCGTGGCGACCTTTTGAAGGTTATGTTCCAAGTTCAGAAACACGAAGTCAAATTCTTCATGGTGAATGAAAAGTTGGAAACTTTGCAGCTTATTCAGCGTTTAGGTGTAGCTGAAGCTCATCGCCAGATTCCTCGACAAAAGGCGTGCTTTCACGCGCTGTGTGTCTGTCTTCTCCACTATCACTTGCTTGGCCCTTCCTCTGGCCATGCTGATTCTATGCTGCTTGATTTCACCCAACAGATTAGAAACCGTGTAGGTTTTGCTGGTTTAGTGTTGGCAAAGACCTTGATAGGTCATGATGCAATGAAGGGTAATCCAATAGCCCAGTTCTTAGGCAATCCTTTATTATTACAGGTTCACTCTTTACTTGTTTACTGTCAAGTTATCTTTCCACTCATCACTCTTTTGTTTTGACTCACGTGTTCTCACAACTCGCAATTTTCTCTTATTTTCTATAGGTATGGCTTTATGAGAAGCTGAGGGTATGGGATGCGCCAGAGCGACTTCCCTATAGTTCAGATCATTGCACGGAGCGTCGTGTAACCATACAGTTTCCAACTGAGGCTACTTGGAAGGCGTGGATGGAGACTCGCAAGGGCGATCGGATCCAATGGGTTTGCCCTTGGTATGGTATTGGAAGCATGACTATGAGTACCATGAGCCATTTTGGTGTTGTGATGATTGGTATCACTCGAGTTACCTTCTATTTTCTTGCTCACTTTCAAAGACAGTTTGGGGCTGAACAAGCTAAGGTGCTGGGTGATCCTGAGTATGCTGTTTCCAAGGCCCATGATGCCAACCTTCGTCGCAATATGTTTTGTCTATGGCCGAATCGGGTGATGCAAGATATTGCTGAGAACTTTGCTGACAAGCTATCTTGTTCGTATAAGAGTTGGTTGAAGAAAAACCTTTTGGAAGACAAAAGTGCAAAGAGAAGGAAGACCTAGAGAGTGATGCATTGCTTATGCTGTAAAATATGTTCTTTGTTTGATTCTAGTTTTCATTCGATCAAGATTTGTTGAAGCTTGCCTTTACTCTTTTTTTTTTTTCCCTTAAAACATTGGTTGCTTTATTATTTTTTAAAAAATAAGTAAGAAGTCTTTGCCATGGTTTGATAGTATGCTTTTAGGATAGACCTAGAAATTCGCAAGTGATAGTGATAGTAGTGGCCGAATCTCATTCTAGTGACTGCCTATGTATCCCATGAAGGGAATTAGGCTATAAACGTAGTTCTAAAAGATTTGTTTTTTGTTTTTTTTTTGGCAAGGATTCACTCGGGTATTTTCTTCTTCTTTTGTGCTCTTGATTTTGCCTAAACCACCCTTGCGGATTTTCAGTTTATCGAGCTCTTTATTTATGCCTTAGTTTTTGCCTAAGCCGCCCTTGTGGGTTTTCGACCTAGCAGGCAACTCTAATTTTTGCTTGGGTCCACCCATCCTTATGGTTTTTGGCCCAACGAGCATCTCTCAGGGGTAATACTTCCTCAGCTTGTCAATATTGACTGGTGTTGCGAATTCCATCCCATCCAAGTCTGCAATGTATGCTACTCCTTCAGATAGTATGCGTTTGACGACGGATTGTGGCGACGGATTGCTTTGGTTTAAACTTGCCTCTCGAGTCTGAAATGTGGCGACGGATTGCTTTGAGTACCATATCTTCCACCTTGATGTCCCTTGGCTTCACCTTTTTGTTGAATGCTTGTGCAATCCGGCGTTGATACCTTTATACATGGTATAGCGCCCTCAGCCTTCTTTCATCCAGTAATGCTAGCTCATCGTAGCGGTTCTGAACCCAATCCTCTTCGATCATTTCAATCTCAGCCAAAACCCTTAGTGAGGGTAGTTCCAGTTTGACAAGCAAGATAGCTTCCATCCCGTAGACTAGAGAATAATGGGTAGCCCCGGTTGAAGTCCTTTCAGTTGTTCGATAACCCAATAGTGCTAGGGGTAGCATTTCTGGCCAATCTGTGTAGATGTCGGTAGTCTTCCGTAGAATCTTTTTGATGTTTTTGTTTGTGTCCTCAACTGCTCCATTGGTTTGTGTAGATGATCGATGACTTTGTATGCCAAATTCAGCAAAAAGCTTCTTCGCTACCCCTTTAAAGTGAGATCCATTATCGCAGATGAACTCATGAGGTGCACCATACCGATATTTGATGTTGGTGCGGATGAACTTGGCTACATGAGTAGCTTTGAGGGTAGCATAAGAAGCTGCTTCTACCCACTTGGTGAAGTAGTCTATGGCCACTAGGATGAACTGGTGCTTGTATTTTCCTTTCGGACTTATACTCCCAATGACGTCTATTCCCCAGGTGGAGAATGGCCAATGGGATGTCATGCTATTTAATTTCGTAGGAAGAATATGCAAACGATCAGCATGAGTTTGGCACTTATAGCATCGGCGAACATAGTTAGCACAGTCGGCCTCCATCGTAGTCTAGTAATATCCTTGACGTAGGATCTTCTTTGCCATTGTTGCCCCACTCATGTGCGGCCCACAAATTCCTTCGTGTATTTCCTTCATCACCTTTTGGCTTTCTTCTATTGTGACACAAAGTTGATTGGGGCCTAGGTTTACTTTTCAATACAGTGCTCCACCACAAAACTACGAATCGAGCGACGAACTTTCGTAGAGCCATCTTATCCTTTAAGGTAGCTTTGGAGGAATACTCTCCCTCTTCCAAGAATTTCTTCACATCCTCATACCATGGTTTTCCATCATCCTCACCTTCCTCAGTGAAAGTGCACTCACATGTCGACTTGACCTTTTGCTCGATCATTAGCGGCCGCATTGTGAACCCCAGGGGTATCTCGACCATAAAGGCCAATGTTGCTAGTGCATCTGCGAACCTATTGCTCACTCATGGAATGTGTATGAAGATAACAGAGTCGAATTGAGGAATTAGAGCTTCTACCACAGAGTGGTACAATTTTAGCGTGTCTTCTTTAACCTTCCAATCTCATCTTGCTTGGGACACCACTAAGTTCGAATCTCCAATGTCTTCTACCCTCTTTGCCCCTAATTCCAGGGCTACCTCCATTCCAGCTATGCAAGCTTCGTACTCAGCTTGGTTGTTGGTGACTTCAAACCTCAGTTTATATGACAGAGGAACATGAGAGTCATTTGGAGAAACTAGCAATACCCCTATGCCATATCCACATTGGTTTGATGCTCCATCAAAATAAAGCTGCCAGGTGTCGTCTAGGAGAAAAAAGATGTCTTCGTCTGGGAACATGAAGTCTTCTGCCTCGGCCTCTGGCACAGGATGATCTGCCAAAAATTCTGCCACAGCCCTTCCTTTCACTGATTTCCTTGTCATGTACTTGAGGTCAAACTCTGCTAGCAACAACAACCATCTAGCCAGCTTTCTAATAAGTGCTGGCTTCTCAAAAAGAAATTTGATTGGATGTAAACGAGAAACCAGGACTACCAGATATGCTAATAGGTAATGCCTTAGTTTCTTTATGGCCCATACTAGCCCCCAGTAGGTTTTCTCCAAGGGAGTGTACCTTGTTTCATAGTCCATCATCTTTTTGCTAAGGTAGTATATGGCGCACTCCACTTTGGCATCATTTTCTTGCGTTAGCATACATCCCATGGCTCCAGCGTTCTTCAACCCGAATGGCATTGCTCGGTAGCAGTAGGTTCCCCATGGCGTGGTGAAGGTGCTCTTCTCTCTATCTTCAGGAGACATCAGAATCTGATTATACCTAGAAAACCCATCCATAAAAGATAGCAATGCATGTCCTGCGATGTTGTCCACTAGTTCGTCTATGTGCGGTAATGGAAAGTCATCCTTCAGACTAGCCTTGTTGAGATCTCAGAAATCTACATAGACCCTGATTCCCTTAGTATTCTTTGGTACTAGGACGATGTTAGCTACCCACTGAGGATATTCGGTGACTATGAGAAAACCAGCGTTGATTTGCTTAGTGACTTCTTCTTTTATCTTTAAAACCCAATCAGGGCGCATACGTCTTAGCTTTTGTTTAACTGGTTTTGCATCAGGATGGAGGGGAATTTCGTACTAAACAATTTTGGGGTCTATTCCAGGCATGTCCTCATAAAATCAGGCAAAAACATCTTTGTATTCTTTTAGCAAAATGGTTAGTTTTCCATTCTCTTGGGAAGATAGTGTTGCTCCAATTTTAAACAATTTGGGCTCGTTTTCAGAGCCTACGTTTGCTGTGATTATTTCCTCAGAAAAAGGTTTGGCATGCCTCTCTTCTTCTATCTCGATGAATTCTAGAATTTCTTTTGGAATTTCTTCCCGAAAAAATGGATTGTCAGAATCCACACAGTTAATCATAGGCAAAGCGAAATACTCTAAATCTTCCTTCTCATTGCTAAAATTGTTAAGAGACATTTTAGAGTCAAATTCAAAGGAAATACCATGCCTTGGTGCTTTGACCAGGTTTTCCTTGCTAGACTCGGTTGTTTGAAAAGATGAAAAGCTAGACTCAGACTGGGTCGACTCGGAGTCAGAATCAGAATCGGAACTAAGATCGGAGTCAGCATTTTTTACTTTGTATTTTAGAGTGTGTTCTATGGTCCAATTTGGGTAAGCCCTTTTGTAGCATCCACAATTAGCTCAGAGCAATCTTTTTCCTCACCAAGGTTGATCATCAGCACTTCACTGTCATCTTGATTTGCACTTTTATTATTGTCACCCTGCAAGTCTGGGGGGGCCATTTGGTTTGCCACTGTTGTTGCTTCTTCTAGTTGAGCTTTGATTTTCACTTCATCGCTGTTGTTGGCTTTCTCCATCCCAACAAATCCCCACCGGTTGTCAAACCTATCTATGATAGGGTGGATCACCATTATTTCATTGCTGGTAACCCCCTCATCAAAGAGTAGGTTTAGTGATATTTCATCTAGTGGATCATTCTCAACAGACTCTTCTTCTTTTGCTTCTTCAACTTCGAGGTTGCGACCTCATCTATTGGCCAGTAGTCGTCAATAGGTGCATAGGGGTCATAGAAATAGATTGGGACCCTGTGAAGCCCTTCTTCTTCAATTATGTCCTCTATCTCTTCATCATCGATTATCCTTGTGAACATGATGTGGTTATCCTCAGAGATAATCACCGTAGGCTTTGGTTGATCCACAGAAGTGATGTACTGGGAAGGGTCAAGAATCTGGGCAGCAGGATGGAATGGGCTAGACAGCATGGTGACAGTTTGAAAGTGCGAATTGAACATGAACAGTGATGCAGCCATTTTCACATGAAAATTTTCCTTTAGTTAGGTTGATTTAGCTTACCCCTTTCTTCTTAATTTCAAAAGTCCCTAAGGTTTAACCTGCAAAAGAGAACTTTACAACATACACATGTACAATGGGTGTGAAGAAGAACTTTTACAAACAAATGCAAGTTGGTTCCTAGCTTGTAGGTTCCTGTCTTATTTTGATATGTTCTATGGCTTTCTAACACATGAAAGGTTTGGGTAGTCTCAAGGGTGCTCTGTTGTGAAAAGGGCACCAGTCCTTTCACCAGTCCATCACAGGCGGTAATCGAGTGACTCCTTTTTTGATATACCATTAGGTACAAGTGACTATGGAGTTTGTTGGAACCCCTAACATAGCCCGTCACATGCCAAGATATTAGGTGAACTCAACGAGGTTGCCTGGTCGATGCAAATGATAAAAGGATTAGATAAAGCAAGTGTTAATCTTATGTCGAATTTTCTGGGTATGGCTCTCAAGTCCCCAGCAGAGTCGCCAAAAACTGTAGACACCTCCCAAATGGGGCATCGCCATACAGATTGATCATTGTTTGTTTGTTTAGTTGTTTGCTTCATAAACCAAGATTGTGGATATTCCTATGGCTAGGAACATCGCCACACAATAGCGGTTATCATCAAAACAGAGTCGTCACCCAGTTTATAAAAACTAGAAAAAACAAGTAAAGATTCCGGGTACGAGAGCCAATAATACAATAAGGGGAAGGTGTTAGGCACCCCTCTTTGCCCAGTCGTAAGACTGGCCCATATTTGTTCGACATGTGACTAATTCTTGCTTTATTTAATTCTAAAGAAAGGGTGTATGAACCTATCAATTTCGGAACCCTAAGGGCCTCTTTATATAAGCAATTGGTGACTTACTCTGGCCAATCAAATGGCGTGAATTAATAAGGAATTCTAGGGCAATAAAATCTCTAGACGAATCTGCTTTCGTAGCCCGAACGCATTGGAGAAAGGTTGTTAGGGTTTTGGAGATCGGATCAAATGTATGACAGAACATTCCAGAATTTGAAAAATAGACGATTTGGCAGCCGGTTAAAGGATCTGGCGGCCGAAAAATTAATTGATCTGGCTGCCGAGGAATTGATCGCTCAGGGAGATTTTCAAGCAACATATTTCATGGGTGAAAGAATGATGTTGAGGCCGTGAGATCAATGTTACGGCCGAAAGATAGATTTTCCTAGGATACTGTATTTCTGTCTGAAAGGTTATTTGGCTCTGCATTGGGTCCTCTAAGGGGCTAAAAGTACTCACCATAAGTCCATGGGTTCACGAGAAGTCAATCAGCAATCACTTTATCCATTCATCATCGGGATGGTCCCCAAGGTGGGACTTGAAATAATCGTTAGTCCAAATTGGGGTGTCTACAACTTTCCACACTGACGCATTGCAGTTTGTTCCTCTTCCTCCTCCGGCAGGTATGAGATCAACCCATCTCTTAAAGAGGCAAGATTTGCTTCTTGCTCTTGAGAAGCAACCGGCCATGAGTTTTCTCATGGCGAGAGATTACTCAGCCTTTTGCCTAGCCTCGCTGACTCCGCCTACCACTACTACCGTTGCTACTCCTCTCTTTTGGCCTCGAGCCCCTAATTTCATTTCTTTCCATAACGCTAATGGAGAAGAGGAGCGTTTGATGCTAACTCCATGTGCGACCCAGCTCTACATGCTACCGCTGGAGTTCAGCAGGTAACCTTGCAGATTTTAGTTGCTTTGGTTTCTTTTGTTATCCTCTCTTGCCTTGCTATAAATGCCACAACCTTCTTGTAGGTTCTTGCAGATGTAGTACAGGAGTGGCTATGTGCGTTTCAGAGTGTAGAGGCTTTGGTTTGGAGACAACGTGGCCGGATACTTGAGGTACGTATTTTCCAACTCCTTTTCACTATTCCACTTCTTTGTATGAATCTGAATATCCACATTATGCCTTGCAGCTTGAGACCGAGCAGGTTCAAGCCACGTTTGCTACCCAGGATGCTGGTGTAGGTGAGGGTGAGAGTACAAGAGCTAGTGGTGGTGCTGTTGGGCATCGAATTAACATTTTCATTCCTGAGCACCTTCGTCCCCCTTCCTCCCGACGTGCATCAAAAAGAGGCCATGGGCAGTAGTTTAGGCCTCGCCCTTCCTTTCCTTTTGTTCCTGCATAGTTAGTCCCAATAGGCAAGAATATGTACTTTATGAAATGAAAGCAACCACAATATGTTTTGGCAAGTTTTTCTTTGTTCATGAGGATGCCCTGAGATTGCCTGCAATAGTTAGAACATGGCTTTTCAAATTGTTTTGAACAGGTATTTGCTATTTTGGAAGAGCAATGAGAGTTGACAATCCTGAAAAATGGGTTTACAATAAACTATTTATTTCAGCAGATATAAAAAAGAAGTGCCAGTCGTGAAATCGGTTGCACGGCCAAGCGATCGATCATCCTTTAATGAAAACTTTATCATGCCCAAAGGTAATCGCATGGCCGTGGATCCGATTACTCGGCCGAGGATTCAATCCTTCAACTGCTACTTCTATTTTCTAAAGAAGCGAGATTTTATTTTAGCCAAGTGGCATTTCTTCTTTCCCCCCCGATTTATGTTTAAATTCAATTCACGCCTTTCTCTTGCTTTTGCTATATTTCGTGGTTCCTTCGCCAAGTCTAGGAATTTTGAAGCATCCCCGCCCTTCATATCCTCAACTTTCAAGCTAGAGGGGACGAATGATAATTCTTGTATCCTTTGCTACTGTCATTCCCTTTGAAAAATAGCATACTCATCTTTTGCGAGCTCAATACGCAGAGTTAGCTTTACCTATCACATAGTACTAGGGGTGTTATTCAGTCGGTTCGGTTCGGTTCGGGGTGGATTTGCCGCACCCCAATCGGGTTCGGGGTATATAATCCGGAGACCGATCCCGACCGGTATTAATTTCAGTTCAGTTCGGTTCAGGGTGAGTTCGGTTCGGTCGGGGATTTCGGGGCGTTCGGTCAGCCCAAAATGGGCCTTAGTTGGGCCATTTTTAAAAACTAACAATAGACTACGGGCTATGTTTGGGCCATTTTTCCACCCATATTTGGGCCATTTTCACATGTTTCTCACCCCTTAGCCATATTTGGGCAATTTTCAACCTTAAGTCAATCACCCATGTTTGGGCCATTTTTTCACATTTGGGCCATTGTAATTTGTACCTGTTTCTTTTTTTTTTCAAACACCAATTGAAAAAAATAATAACATACAACAAGTATGCTCAAACAATTACATCTTTCACAAGTACTCTTCCACCTTCTTTTTATTTTTCAATCGATTGGAAATATTTTCTACACTAATGTATATAACTTGGAGGAGTTAAAGTAATTTAGAACAGAGAGAGCAATCGATTGGAAAATTTTGCAAAAACGTAAATAAATCAACCAATGAAATTCTAAAAAAAAAAAAGTAAGAGCCAAAAGTTAACCATTCAAAATTTTGTTTGAAGTTAACAATTCAAAACAATAAGAGCCAGAAGATTAAAACAATTTATATAAATATATATATATAATATTTATGGTTTGGTCGGTTCGGTCCGCATTCGATTCGGTTTGGTCCACCCCGAAAACCGAATCGAATGCGGAATCGACCTAGGTTCGACCGAGACCGAGACCGAATCGACCTAGATTTCCAGAAAACCGAGACCGAATCGACCTAGGTTCGGTTCTGTTCGGGCCACCCCGAACCGAAAAAAAACTCCCTTGGACCGACCAAAGACCGAACCGATTGGTCGGTTTTTTCGGTCTTTTTCAATCTAGTCGAGTTCGTAATAGCCCTATATAGTACAAACTTCTTGGTATTCTCTCCACATGTTTGGGCCGCATCTCAAAGTGAGATTGCCTACGTATCTCGATTAGGGAATCAGGTCTTTTACGTTGTTCCAAAATCATAACCTTTTGGGGGTTGGTTTTCCACTCATGATTTTTCTCCTTTTATGCTCTAAATTTTGCCTAGGTTACCTAATGGAGGTTGAGATCCTAGCGAGCTTTTTCTTTAAACGCCTTAACTTTTGCCTAGGCTGCTTTTTGCATTTCTTTTCCTAGCAGGCTTTTCTCTTACTTTTGCTTGGGTTCTTTGGTTTCCCAACGAGCATCTCTCACAAGAAGGCTTCTGTATTTCAGGAGAGGAATTTGGTGGAGATATTTCTGAGGAATTTGGCGGAGATATTTCTTTGAATCTCCTCTATGTTTGTACTTTCATAATGGGCAAGCTAACTCTCAGTGTTCTTGCGAAGATAGTGCCTTCTTTCTTAGTCTTGACAAAAACCAAATTTTAAGTAACCAAGATTCGTCCCTCTTTTCCTTTTTGTCAACTGCCCGAAGAACTTGATTCTTTTAGTTTCCCTTCTTTGACAAAGAGACCATAGTGTATAGCAATTGCAATTCAGGAACCAAATTATTTGGTAAGGATAATGTGGAAGATAAAGCAGGAATTTATTCAGTAATGGTAAAAATGCCCAAACAGGAGCCCAAAACATGTCCTAGCTTGATTTAGAAAACAAAAATAATATTTATTGTTTTTGCCATGCTACAACTTCGCAACTATTGCAGTATCTCGGGGCTTGCTCCTTTTTCTTTGCCTTTCGCAGTTTTATACTCCTCTTCACCCTCTTTTTTGCCAAACATAGTCTTTAGATCAAACCCATCTAGTATCTCAATCCAGTCTTTGGGGACGAAAGGTAGGTTGATCGGTTCTTCTTCCACGTCGCTGTCAGTCCATTCTTGATCAAAGAAGATTGGCATCTCAGGATGCTTTTGCTTGGTTGTTTCGTCCTCCCATGTTTCTACAAAGTCACAAAACGGGAAGTCCTCTCCTTCTCTTACAAACCAGTCATTGAGTGTTTTCGGGATTACGAATTTCATAATCAAATTTCTTTTCCTTAACCATGCCTCCTCTTGCCTTAGCCTTTTCCATGCTCTCTTTCCTCTTCTTTTCTATCTCAGCCTCTGTCGGGGTGTAGCCAAGACCAAAGGCAAATTGATTATGTGGGAAATCAATTATTTGTGGGATGCCTTGTGATCTTTTGCCTAAACCCAATCTAGGAAAGTAGTTTTGCTTCTTCATCATTCGTATGGTAGGGGCACTTACATAGAAATTCCTTTCAGCCTAAGAAAATTTTTCTCCATTTCGATCCCTACCTCTTGTACAAGTGTATCAGAATGAGGTCGGATAGATGGGTCCCCTAGGATGGTCAGACCCTTCCATCTGCTGCGAACTTAACTTTTGATGTAAAGTGGAGGGCACCGCCCCGGTGTCATGCAGCCAAGGCCTTCCCAGCAAGAGATTGAAGGTGGCCATACGTCCATCATATGGAATTCCACATCTCTCTTGACCTTTTCCACGTCCAATGGTAGAGTAACACAACCAACCACACTCCTCTTGGAATTATCATACCCTCTCACCCCTTGGCTTGATGGGCGTATCTCTGTAGCCATAATTCCCAACTTATTAAGGGTTCTTCAAGGGCACACATTTAAAGCAGACTCGTTATCTATTAGAACTAGCGGGATCCACTTAGAGAGACACTTTAGAGAGATGTATAGAGGTTTGTTATGTGCACAGCCTTCAGGAGGCAGATCCCTATCAATAAAAGCTATTGTCGGATTTGGGGCCTTGGACGCCATATAAACCTACCAAATCCTCAGCAGTGATATCAATGGGAACTTTGGCTTTTCCCAAAGTTTTGAAAAAGGAATTATGATGCTCATAAGAGACATGAGCAGTCCCTAGATAGAGATATAAGCTTGGATCTTCTTCAACTGTCTCAATACCCTATTCTCTTCAGGTTTTGTTTCTTGACTTTCCTCCTCTTCTTCTTCCATCACTCGAGTTGTGGTTGAGCATTCTCCACTAAGCTTGGGAGGCTTGTACACTCTTCCACTTCAGGTAAGATAACTTATTTCCTCTTCTTGGGTGCCCAAAGGGTCAGCAGGCTCAATTCATTTAGTATCCCATTCACTTGGCAGGGCTTCACGCATTTCCAACCACCAATCCCCATTGTCGATTGCGTAGACATAAGGGGAATTAACCACCAGAGATGCTAACAAATCCTCTTCCTCTTCCATCACAAAACACCCATTCTCCTTATGGAAGGTCAAGGTTGGCTTGGCTTTGGTAATTTGGACAATGTATTGGCTAGGGTTGCATGTGGAGTTATGGGATAAGCTTATGAGATTTGATATTTTGGGGTGGTGGTTCAGCATAATGAGTAGGGAGTGGGTTGGCTTGCACATTAGGTTTTGGAGGTTTTATGGCTCGACTGTCAATAGGGTCTTGGATGTCATGGCGGAGACACATGCAACGGTCCATCTCTTGCCTAGGATGTTGGTGGTAGGCGCACTGTTTGTTAAGGTCATGGCTTGGGCCGTAAGGTGGTCGAGGAAGTGGGTTGTTCAAGGACTTTAGATGCCATTGGTGGCTTAGAATGGTTAAGGCTTGGGACAAAGTCATGTAGAGAGGGTTGAATTGCGGCGAGGGTGATTTGAGTTTCGGGAAGAGCTAGCTTGGAAAGGGTCCTGTGGCAAGGCCGGGTCGAGAGTATTTACAGAGGCATGAGATGTACGGGTCGGGAAGGTTTTCTTGGGTGGAGGAGCTTCTTCTTTCCCAGTGAGTCCCAACTTGATTCCTTCCTCAATCTATAGCCCAGTAGCATGTAGGCGTTAGTGATAGCCTAAGTGTAGATATGCCTAACGTACTTGGGCTGCAGATTCTTGACAACTATCCTTACTTGATCTTCCTAGGAGGGACGGTTCTTCATCTTGGCAGCCTTTTCTCTCCATCTAGCCACAAAAGTAGCAAAGTCTTCTTTCAACTCTTGCTTAGTCATCTCCAAATCTCGAGTAGTTAACTCAATCTGAACATTATATGTGTATAGCTTGACAAAAGCATTGGCAATCTACAGCCAAGTTTGATAGTGCACAAATTCTAGAGTGATGAACCAATCAAGAGCACTGTTAGTGAGAGTTCTTTGAAACAATTGAGCAATAAGCTCATCATTCAAGCCCATCGGCTTTAAAGTGTTGATAAAATGGCGAACATGACTGGTAGGGTTTCCAGTCCCATTGAACTTCTCAATGTTAGGCATCTTGAATTTCTCAGGTAGTTGAGAGTTCGGGAAGAGGCAAAGCCCTTCAAAATCTAGAATTTGATCCCCTTATGAGCAGGCCAAGGCATGCTTGATTGCTTTGACCTGCTTGGCCAATTTTTTGCCACCACCATTTTATGAGGATTCTCATCTTTTTCCTTGTCCCCTCAGCATCTCTTTCTGCATTCTCGGCTAGCAAAATGGCAATTTGAGCTTGGAGATCGGCAACAACAGCGTCGTTGTCTAAATTTTTTGAAATGAGAATGGGATATGTAAACACCCCAATCTGGGTCTCCCAATTGATTTACTTTGCTTTTCGGTTTCTTGTTTCCCCAATGATGAATTGGATCCAAAAGTAGTCTTGAGAGTGGAATGGTTTGAACTTGGAGTGATTGGAACCTCTTTTACCCCTTTTTAACCCCAAAACCCTAAGTCAAAAACCTTAACCCTGGGTTTGATTAGTGTGCGCCGAATTGGCTGACACACGCATCAATACACCTGCAAGGTGGTGGTCAAAGGTCAAAGCTTTGACTATTAACCAGCGCGCGGGTAGGTGTTACATACTCGCGCCGATGTCACTCCCGCGCGCGCAGGTCAACTCTTGTCCTTATCACCTTTTTCCAGCTGGATTTTATAATCATCTGGGGGTCTACAAGTCAGTGGAACCCCATTTTCTTTGTCTGAACAGTGTTTGCAGGTGCATGGGGTGCGCCACCCTCACAACCTCTCCCATCACCTTGTTGGAACCCTTCTCCACCATGCCTCCTTCAACCAGCCTTGTTGGCTGGTTTTTCCACCAAGTTTGCCACCCACTACCCTCCTTCCAACCTCCTATATATACCCCATTAGCCTTTTAACTGAAGAGTTACCAAAAATCAAGCAAAAAAAGGCTACACAACCCCTAATGCTCTTGTTATCTCATCACTCAATCCATCTTCATACACTCATTTTCCAAGCTCTACCTTCTTGCTCAAACCATTTCCAAAACCACTCAAGCAAAGGTATAAACACCTTCTTTTGCTTACTGTTTTGATCCATGAGGGGGGCTGACAGGGCTAGGATTGGTAATCAATACCAATTCTGCCCCTAAAGACAACAGGGTTACAAGAATCGAGAACTGGCTGTCCCGCACACACGGATCCATATAGGCACGCGCTTGTACGTCTCAGGTTGAGCGTGACGGTCCACGTGGGGATGGGATGTTGGTTAATTTCCGTTTGTATCGTATTATAAATCACTGTGGTGCATATTAAAAACTGACTAGTTGTTCTGCATGACAAATTTGTTAGATTAGCCCAACATGCTTAACTGTTTATTTTGGAATGCCCCTGGGTTGCTTTTGAGTATGTTTCAGAGCCCAAGCATGCAAAGTCAATTTTTGGAAGTCCAGTCAGAACAAGCGCGCGCTTGTCCATGACACGCGCGCGCTGGTCAACTCATTTCCAGTGATTGAATCTTGCATGAGCAGCTTGGTCTCTGGTCCCTGTTTAAATACACCCACTGTTTAGGGGTTCTGTTCTTGTTTTATGCATTCTGCTTGTAATTATTATTTCTTATCTGTACATATAAACTGCTTGGTTTGCCCCATGGGTGAGCACTGGTCCTTCCAGAGCCCAGAAGGGGATAAGATTCAACCTATGGTGGAATGTCAACACACACGAGTGTGTATGGCTTTGGTGCGTGTTTATCAGCTTGCATGTACATAGATTCATCCATGCAAGTTAGTCGCTATGCGCGTCAAATTCATACAAGGTACTGTTTTGATGTCTGATCGCGGTGTTGGGTTTTATCCCATTTACTTTTCAACATTTCATCAATCCATGCTATTTCAATCACATCCTGCAAATTGTTACAGTTTTAATCCCCGATTAACTGTTCTCCTACCCTAATTGGCTAAAAATCGATTAATAAAAGAAGAATCACAAACTTTTTCACAAAATGTCTTAGTAAAGACTGATGTCCGGATTGGGCGAGCGGGGTGTCTTAAAACCCTTCCCCTCTCGTAACCTGGCTCCCGAACCTAGATATGGTTATGATGGACCGGTGCTTTCACTTTTTCAAATAAAACAGCGCGACATGTGCTTTGAAATACGGTTCCTTAGGTGTCAATCGTTTATAATTCACTTGCTTGAAAAAATATTTCCTCCAGCCTTCTTTGATGTGATGGTCCACTTAATAATTCACTTGCCACGTGAGGCTATTCTCGAAGGACCGTGCAATATCGGTGGATGTACCTGATTGAACGGTAATCTTGTTGAATCTATAATTGTGTTGAAAATTCAAATGGCATATATAATCTTATTCTAAATTTATTTTCTCCAAAGGTTTAAGGGAAAGAACAAAGACAAGGCAAGAAGGAACTTGCAAGATAGGGGCATACGAAAAAAGCTATGGCTTACAGAATGTCCCAATGGATCATATGCCAAGCCTCGAGCAAGCTTTTCTTTGACATCCGAAGAGAAGGAGGCTTTCTTTGAATTCTTAAAATCTGTCAAGTATCCGGATGGTTACGCAGCAAACATATCCAAATGTGTGAATACTTCAAATAGAAAGCTAACTGGGTTGAAAAACCATGATTGCCATGTACTCATACAACGAATTCTTCCAATTGGAATGCGTGGATTTGTGGATAAGGAAATTAGCATAACACTATTTGAATTAGGTACCTTTTTCCAAGACTTGTGCTCTAGGACAGTGACACGATGCAAACTTAAACAATTAGAGGAGCGTGCGATCCATATCTTGTGCAAGCTTGAAAAAATATTTCCTCCAGCCTTCTTTGATGTGATGGTCCACTTAATAATTCACTTGCCACGTAAGGCTATTCTCAAAGGACCGTGCAATATCGGTGGATGTACCTGATTGAACGGTAATCTTGTTGAATCTATAATTGTGTTGAAAATTCAAATGGCATATATAATCTTATTCTAAATTTATTTTCTCCAAAGGTTTCTTGGAACTTTAAAAAAGTTTGTTTCAAACTGAGCCCGACCAGAAGGTTCCATTGTAGAGGCGTATATTGTCAAGGAGTGTTTAACTTTTTGCACAATGTATCTTGATGGGATTGAAACTATGCATAATCGACATGAAAGGAATTAAAATTTGGGCGATAGGCACCAAGGCTTGACAGTGTTCAAGAAAATAGCTCGTCCTATTGGGCAAGTCACAAGGGATGGTGAGATGTCACAGGAGCTTCGTCATAAGGCTCACTGGTTCTTGTTGTACAATAGTCTTGAGGTGGAGAAGTATTTGGAGTATGTTTTTCACGTGTTCTTACTTATGCTTGCCCTTCTCAATAGTATTGATGTTACATATTAATAGCATTTTACCTAGTAACACATTCTTTTCAGAAGGGAGCACAAGAATCAATTACAATTTCCAAGTGGGCATGACATAACACGTACACAATAGGAAGAATTTCCTAAGTGGTTCAAAGAGAGAGTAAGATGTTTTCCGATTTCATTGTGCGCTAAATACTATCAAGCTATATTATAGCTGACCTTACTTATTATTTTCAACTTGCATGTGGTGGTAGTTAAATGCACTGAGGGTTGAGGAGTCACCAAAGGCAACCGATGAATTATGGTCGCTAGCTAATGGTGTGAATTTGCTAGTGAAAGAGCACTCAGGTTGCATAATTAATGGTGTAAGGTTTCATACTAGAGCACTAGATGATCGGCGAACGAGTCAGAATAGTGGTTTGCTTGCAAAAGGGAACTTTGATGGCAAAATGCATAACTTTTATGGCCACTTGAGCAAAGTTTGGGAACTCGATTATATGTGTCAGAACAATGTAATATTGTTTCAATGTGAATGGAATAATACAAACAATACCGGCAGAAATAGAACAATACGAACTAACACATATTGCACTAGCATTGATGTTACAAGTCAGTGGTATCAATCTGATCCATTTATTATGCCAAGTCAAGCAAAGCAAGTGTTTTACCTAAAAGATACAAAATGGGGTGAACCTTGGCAAGTCGTGGAACGGGTCCAACACAGGGGTGTGTTTGATGTACCAGAGGTGGGTAGTGGTGAAACATTTCATGCCCCAAAATCTGGTGATGTGTTCCAACAAGAGAACATGGGATCAGCTGTGCCAATTGACATTCAAGGCGATATCCAATGTCATAGGGATGATGTTAACGCTGAGATAATTTCGGGGGTAGTGCCATCAGATGGAATATTGGAAGACAATGTAGAGGCATAAGCTGATGAAGAGCAAGAAATATTTGAGGATGATATGGTTGTTGATATGGATTATGATATTTAACTTATTTGCTATGCTTTATATGTGGATGAACGTTCGTGTCTTCTTGTTGGTGATTAGTAATCGTTTTGAACTCATGAAGTTATTGATGTCAATATGTGAATGAATGTCCTTGTCTTCCTGTTGGTAATTAGTAATCGTGTGGAACTCATGAAGCTGTCTATGCAAATGTTTATGTTATGTACTTTTTTGTTAATCTAAAGAAGATATTAATCCGTGTCTTGTTGGGATCATTGTCTTTCTCTACATTATGATCTGTCATTTTATTGTTTACTAGCGAATTGCCCGTGCCTACGGCACTACCCATTCGATTGGAATTACCTTTTGAATCTTCATAGTAGCTCAAACACTAAATCGATTCACGAAAGAAATTACTTGAGAGAGATAATTTGATCAATCATAGCTATAACTAAGCCAACTTCTCCACTAATTCATAGACCCCCCTTGCATGTGCATCAAAAACAACCGTGCCACTTGCACAGATGTTTTTGCACATATCATGCACATACATTTTTGTAGGGTTCATATTAGGGTCCCACAAAATGATCCGAACTGTTCATCTTTTTTAAAATATTTTTTAGAGGGTTACTGTAAAAAATCAGCTCCAACGGATATCGGTAGGGGCTTTCTCAGAAATCGTAGGGTGAATCATTCTGTTTTGCCCTACGATTTCTGAGAAAGCCCTTACCAATATTTGTTGGAGCTGATTTTTTACAGGAACCCTCTAAAAAATATTTTTCAAAAAGATGAGCAATTCAAATCATTTTGTGGGACCTCGATATGGACTCCAAAAAAATGTATTGCAAGATATGTGCAAAAATATCTGTGTGAGAATCATTGCTGTATCAAAAACTCTTTCAAAAAGATTTCTGAAATACCCAAAAAAAATACACATAAATCAAATAGAAGAAATGGCATCACACACAAACACACACACACATAGAGAGAGAGAGAGAGAGAGAGAGAGAGAGAGAGAGAGAGAGAGAGAAAGAGGGAGTGAGGCGCTTTTGCCCTATGATTTTTGAGAAAGCCCTTACTGATATCAGGTAGAACTTATTTTTTATAGAAACCCTCTAAAAAATATTTTCAAAAAGATGAGCAGTTCAAATCATTTTCTGGGACACCGATATGGGCCCCACAAAAATATATGTGCAAAAATATCTGTGTGGAAATCATTGTTGCATCAAAAACTCTTTCAAAAAGATTTCCAAAATACCCAAAAAAGTATTTTTGAGTCTAATTTCTGTGGAATCAAAAAAGTATAAAATTATGACTTGTACTCAATTTTTTTTTTAAATATCCAAGTTAAAGCCGACTTGGGGCTTTATCTTGTAATATTTTTTTAATTCCTCTCGTCGAGACAAATTAATAATCCAAAACAAAAAAAACAAAAATCCAAAAGTCCAGAAATTCCTTAGCAGAATCTGCTTAAAATAGTTTTAATTTTTTAACGCACGGTAATTGAAAAAAAAAAAAACAAAAGAACGCATTGTATGGATGTGTAAGTAAGATGGATTGTGGGGGAATTTCATTTTCTCTGATGGCACTATTGTAATAAATGTGGGCACTTTAATTAAATGATAAGAATGCCTCTCCACCATTAGATTAAATGAATCTCAGCCATTGGATCAATTTGTGTTTGTGTGGAGGCCCACACCCTTGTATTTTATTAGGTAGATAGTGCATAACATGTCCAAAAGCAATAAACAATGGGTGAAACTAGGCGACCTCGCAAAACAGAAGCAAAATGGTTACAAGAGGGAGAGAAACAACAAAGTCAAAGAGAATCACTACAAGAAATTGCAGATTTGGCAATGCAATAAAACTCATAGGTAAAAGTGTAATTGTGTCGGCGTAGGTTTTTGCCGATGAAAAACGTCGTGTCGGCAAGATGTCGGTGTTAGTATATCGGGAAAGACATTTGCCGAAGTGAACTGGCATTTGTCGGCAAAGGTAATAGCTTCAGCGATGCAAACTCACATCGGCAAATTTGGTCGGCAAATGCTACTGCATCGGCAAAAGTGGGTCAAAATTTAAGACCTCCAACACTTTTGCCTACAGGATTTTGCATCGGCAAAAGTAAAAACAATTGGCAATAAGCTATGTTTGCCGAGGAAAGTTACCTTCACTGCCGACCAACTTCGTGTCGGCGATAGTATTTCAATATAATTTTTTTATTAAAATTCATATTTTCCCAATAACCTGTCCATATGCATTTATCCCATTTGAGCTCATTTAGAAATTTATTAAATATCACAAATGTGCAACTTGTTTATATATTCAATCCATCTAAACTCATTCAATAACTAAGACAAAAGATACATTTATTCATTCCAAATCATATGAGAATTTAATCCATTCAAGAAGCTACTATATAATACACCAAATTACACCAACTCGCAGAACAATAGGACTCCAAAACCAAATCTTTTCCCACCCAATGTCTCGAGCTAGTCATGATCTTGTATATACTCCTTGATAGCACGAGCCCGAAAGTTCAATACTCGACCTCTACCGCCATAGTTTCGTGAATATTATCAATCGCAATAGAATGACCAAGTGTTTTCCTTATCTCATCTGAATTCTTCCCCATGTTGAACCCCATACACGCTTCATATTCGAGAGTGATGTGGACTCTATAAAGACCACAATATCTTAGGTACTAATAGGTGAACAATCTAGCACATAAATAATATTTCTAGCACGCAAGCTCATAACTAAGAAATGCAGTAGCATATAATATAACACTTTGAAGCGCATATTTCAGTATTTTGTTTTCAATTATAGCTTCCACTCTACTTTTTAGCACACATACAGATTTTAAGCTTACAAGAGATTTCCAGCATGTAAGGATCAACATCTAAGCTCATAAGTACATAATTCAACATAAGACTATAATCCAAACATCTAAACCACAAATTTTTTTTTTTGTTCGTTTTGGTAAGTTCACCTTTCATTAAAGCAAACAAACCTGATACAATGGAAGAAATCCAAACAATCATAGTCAAGCCAAATAACACCTAGCTAATCAACTAAGGAAAACAAAGAAACAAGAAGCAAAACGAACAAGTGCACTAGCTAGAAGCCTATTCTATATCTTCAGGTTTCAAATTCCTCAGGGAACATAAGCATGCCTTCACTTCCTCCACAATGAGGTTAAGCCAAGCATGAGCAGGCAACACTAAGCAAGCTCTCATAGAGTTTCAACACTAGATATCCAATTATAATGCAACAACTTGAAAAATCAAAGAAAAAACAGAACACGATCCAAGATAGAATGTAAATTCGCTGCAACAACCAATAAAACTTCATATAACCATTTTTCCTCATCCATTGGCTTTTGAAGAATGTATGGTAATGCAATAGAGCATTTCATGCATATTATGGTAGCTTTACGCATAGCTTTATTTGAAACTTGAAGTACTAATAATTCTTCCTAAGAGAATATCCAACTAAATTGTACGACACATATCCTACACCATAACAGTTGTAGAGTGTCCGACATGGGTAGTTTATACTTTCAAAAGGGTCTATGTTCATACCTATAAAGCCTCTTGGAAGTGGGACGCCCTTCCTGTGTTTTGCAACCCATCACTATTACTGGAAAGGTTTGGCTTTGTCAGGTGTATAACTGAGGCTAGGTAGAGACTAAAAGGATGCATTGACAAACCTATTTGGATGAGTTTAGATTAGAACAATTCTGCTTTGTGGGTTTTCAATACAATTCTCAAATTAGAACATGTAAAAATACCAGGATTTCAGCCATAAACTCTTTCCTCCAAGTGCGGTGTACGACTACTTTCTCTCTGCCAGGTCTAGAATATTCATCTCTAGATTCACTTCCTCCACAAACTTGATCACTAGCTATATACATGGCCTTATCATTATGAAATAAGCCAATATCTTCCATTGGATGACCATCATCGCTGCCTGTAAAAGTTCAGGCTCAAATACAATTTTGATTGGTGGAATCACCCTTTCTCTGTATGTGATTGAAATATTCCAGAGCTGCATTTTTTGTTGCTTTAGATAGAACCTACTAACAAGAGTGTCCCACAAGCTTTTTTAAAAAGACGTGAAAGCAACAAAACATCTTTCTCACACCAAATTTTCTATTGTCAATCCATGCATGACTAACCAATTTCCAGTTGTTCCTCTCAGATGTGCCACATGCATGATTTTTGTTTAGGATTTGGCTCTTAGTTGAATTATCCATGTAAGGCTATTGATATTCCTTTAGATGAGAAATTTGAAGTGGTGAAGGCACTAAAGAAAGTAAACCTCCATTAATGGAGGAATCTGGACCATGGATGTTTCCTGGTTTGCCAATTAGATCAACTACATACTCCCTGTTATGAAATTTATGTGGTCATAAAACAAAAATGACTAAAGACTGATAGAGATGTACAATTGAAAAAAATATGGATAAAGGCCTATGATTCTATCATTTGATGAAGCAAGCATACCAAAATAGTCAACAGTATCACTTTAATCAAAAGGAATGTTAGACAATGTAACAACTTCAAGGAGAAGTTGTATTGTTATCCTCGAAATAACTTCTCAAGGATTCTAATGGGTAAGACAGGTGAAGCAAAACCATAGTGGAAACTAAACGCAAAATTCACCCACTAACACTTGGCTTCTGTAGCAAAGTGTTCTGCAACACTAAATTTTGTTGTTTGTTAATTGCACCCCTCGCTCGCCTTTTTTCTTGTTTCCTTTTTTTTGCCTCAATGCTCTTAAATGAATTGAAAGTGTAAAAAGCATAGTTTGAGTTAAGGAATGGATTAAAATACAATACCTTGCAAAGTTCCTGTCATCCTCGATTATGACAAGACAGGAAGACTGATGATCTGCTTCACAATACTTGCAACCTTTAGCAATCCGGCATGGAAGGCCTATGTAGGTCGCCAGTTTCTGCAATTAAAGTGTGTATTACTCCTTCAATGAATTACTTCACTAAGAAAAAGTTTAACAATACTACCAAAAAAAATAGGGAAGTAACAGGACATGATCAATCTACACAAGCTGAAACCCTTACGAAACTCATACTTAAATATCCACCTTGTGCAAACGAGCCATTGGTATTAATTGATCTTTTACAGATCATATTCAGCAAAGTTCATGTCACTTGGAGGTCCTGGAATTCAGGGATATAGTATACAAAAGAATATAGTTCAGAGTCATCTAAAAATCTGGTTACTCGACAAAATGGGTATGCCTTTGTCAGTTTGAAGGGAGTACCGAACCCAAAGGTAATTCTTAACATGTGCATCGATGAAAATTAAACCACCAGAAAAAAAGAGTAAAACATTATAAAGTTATACACCAAGTGCAAACTTGATCTTGCTGCAAAAGTAAATTCACCCAGAAATAAGAAGTGCATGTCCTAACCTTGAAAAGAATAGCACGATGCCTACAGAGTCCTGCAAAAATGTTGCCAATAGGGAGCACAATGCATTTTTGGATATCTTTTAGTCTCTGGCTAACCAATTTCCAGTGCATGTGCGAATCACCTTAATCCACCGGAAAATTGCCCCTTCAATTCAACATAATCAGCAGAGTCGTAAAGAAAGAGACAAAAGCTCAATCAATAAGCAAAGTAGAATGTTGACCCCTACCCCATATAGATCGCAACAAGTTTTCCAAGCTTTTCCACTAACACCAACGTACTTTCAGAAGCAAAATACAGTTCTTGTGCCTTAATTTCTAGCTCCATAAGTCGTGTATCACCATATCTATCCACAAGGACAACCTCCATTGATGAATCATTGGGTTCAATAGCTTTAAGTGCCATTAAAGATGGTAGTCGTCTACCTTCCTCTGAGTCATTGTACATCACCCACAGATATGGATTCATACCAAGAATGTTATAGAATCCATCTGAGATCTTATCAGCATAAGACAAGCATCCATTAACCTGAAAAATAGAGGATTATAAATTTATAGCGTCTGTTAGTAAAGGCTGGCCAAAGAGAGAAGCTAAACATCAATTTCCATGTTAGTTCAAATAAGGTGTCAGATGACTAACTGTTGGGAAAGATCAAGTATTATGGGTGAACAAGTAACGTGATTGTGTATGTTTTAATTGCATAAACAATAACTCTAAAACTAACGGCTATAAATTTTCTTTGACTCTCGAAAGTCGAAACCTTAAATGGTCACATATTAGCAAAAAATGACAGAAAGCACCAGATTTTCCGCATTGCTAGTCTGATAATATTATTATTGTTGGTACTTCAATGAGAAAGATACACATCGTGTCAGGTAATGAGAGACATTGATCCCCATTTAAAATTTAAAGCGGGACAAGTAAGCAACATCCGACATCCATTCAATGTCTAGTGCGCATTCCAAATAGCAAACCCTCAACAATTTTACAGAAACTCTTAGCATTGTTAATTTCGCCCTATCAAATTTCAACACTAGTTCAGTGTTCACCAAATACCAACTAAAAGTAAACAACTCAGAAAAAAAGAAGAAGTAAAATAAACAAAATGAGTATGAACTCAATCAAACAGAACATCTTCTTAACATCACTACTAATTTAACCCCAAGGGGTTGGCCTACTTGTCAAGTCTTGGGACTTAAGGGTTTGCTTTCCTCTAAAGTCGTAGGTTCGAACCTCTCAGGTGCTATCAGGAAAATTCAGCAAGGAATACAAAACAATCTATTTACTGCCCCGTTATTGAATTTGTCTAGCTTCCCTATACAGAGACACAGAAATACCACAAAAGTGAAAAATAGTCCAAGTTTCTCCTCAAGTAAAATTGAGAAAACAAGAAGAGATCGCATAAAATAGGGTGTCAAAAGTGAGAACCTCATGTGATGGTGTGAACCTGACATTTTGATCGAATGCACCTGAGGAGAGGGAGTGAGCAATGCCACGACACTTTAAAAATTTGCCTCTGATGTGCTTTGACTGGTCATGCAGGTTGAGAGCCTTGTAAGCATTAAGTTGAATGTCAGATGCAATGTACGTATATTTTGAAAAGCGAAAACCATATCTGCACATAAGACATAAGACATTTTAAAGCAACAAAGGGAGAAAACACAAAGGAACTTGTAACTTGCATTAACATATTAAATTTATAAAGTGAAAGACAGATTGAGAGAGAGAGAGAGAGAGAGAGAGAGAGAGAGAGAGAGAGAGAGGCAAACCTGGTAATGAGAAGGTAGGGGAGAGAGAGAGAGAGAGAGAGGCAAACCTGGTAATGAGAAGGTAGGGGCCGGGGGCTACACATTGCCTTGGTAAAGGAGAGGAGAGAGGGGGGAAAAGAGAGCAACGTGTAGGAATGATTGATTTCTTTTCGGGTTATAAAGTTGTTTTCGCTATTCAGATTTCCATTCCTAATCTATTTGTATGTTCATCTCATCCAAAATCCATGCCAAAATATTCCATAAAACTTCACATACATCCATATCAAATCCCAAATGCATTGAGCAAAAGTCATGACACTTCAAAATATTTGATAATTCATACATCCAACATATATGCATCCAAAAACTAATCTCAATGCCTAATGCATCCAAAAAACTAATCTCATTATATGTTAATGCATTGAGATTTTACCAAACACATCACTAGCAGCATAGTGTCAAAAACAATATCCAAAAACTCTTTTAAGTATTTGAATTCAGCACCCATGTGACCATCTTAATGACCAGCTTCGTCATCTTTCTCTCCAACCAATGTGTCATCCTCTTCATTTCCACTGCATGAAACTAACCCTGGAATGCAAGCTGGATCTATTCCAGATTTCATTACCACCATCATCAGCATATTTTGGAATATTTTGGAACATAAATATTGTCATACTCTGTTGTCAATAGTTGTAAGAATAAGAATGGAACGAAGCTCCACCAAAATTCAAAGGAATTAGGCAAGATGTATAGAGAATCAATCTGTGATTATTTTAGAAGCTATTAGTCTAATCTTAAAACCTCCATCTAAATCAAAATACCCAATGCCTAGAAAATAGGAAAACCACATACATAAATCATTAAGGAGATTGAAAGCTTACTTAGTGCCTTTCTTTGGAAAGGCCTGGAGCTGAAATCTACAGGTGCAAAAGTTGCTTGGGAAGCAGTTTTTAAATCTAAAAATGAAGGTAAAAATGAAGGTGGTTTGGGTTTCAAAAGACTTAAGGAATGGAATAAAGCATCTATGATGAGGCATCTATGGGCTATTTGTAAAAAAGAGGATATTCTCTAGGTCAAGTGGATTCATTCTTATATGATCAAACATCATTGTCTCCGGTCTAGGAAGCTTCTTGATGCAGGGCGCCTTATCAACTATGGAATGATCGAGCAACAAAGATGAACACAAACTATAAAGTTAGAGAAAACGGTCTCTAGACTCTTTTAATTTCAATAATAATCAACAACTGTCTTGCCCAAAAGACTTACAACTTATTAAATAGTAGAGAAAACCCTAACCCTAATTGATTCGTCCCAGACCGGAAAGTGAATCAATTAATGACAAAAATGACCAAAAATGGAAAAATTCAGAATAATAGCAAACTAGAAAATAGAGGAAATTCTAAGACTTCTACCAAAAGAACGGCCTAATTCGGATTCTCCTTATTTTCCTTGCCCAAGTTATAAGCAAGTCAAATCTTTTCTTAAACGGCAAATTTGGGCTTTCGGGACCCTAAACGGCCGTAAATGGCTAAAAAACACATTAGCTTCACCCTCTCTGAACCGGTTATACTCAAACAGAGAAAGGCATTCCCTCAAAACGTAGAGGGATCCACATACGGGACGACGTGATCCTTAATGCACGGAATATCACTAGGGCCACCGACTCTAACTAGTACATCATTGACCGTGTCTCAACCATGTTAACAATTCAAACTTTTATAAGGATCTTTTATAAGGATCGTTTAACCTCATTTTCACTTACTGATAGTCCATCCAGGTCTGAAGTTTCCCTTATCAAACCAGATAGAAATTCATAATCTAAGTTATAGTATTTACAAGTCAATGAAATTATACAGACTTCCAACAAATTGCTTCTAGCTTAAGATCGAATGCAGTTAAAATCTCAGCATTACATTCCTAGAACTGTGTCATAGACTCATAGTAATCTGCTTCAGTTCAAGCTTAAGCCAGCTAATGGAATAATAGCAGTACACTAATGGTCGAAGTGATGTGTTAATCAAGTTGCTTTACACAGTACAATACACTTCTGTACCTACAAGATAGCCGCCTTCCTATTTTATAGTGTTCTTCCCCTTTTAAGCTAAGTAGCAAAACAATGTGTCTCAACACATTGGAAAATTGGAATTACACCCACCAACCAAAAGGAGGGTCAGATTTAGGAGTAAGGAGTCATACCCTTCCAAGTTAAATACTTACTCCAAAAAATTCAAACAGTCAGTTTATCGAATGGAAACTCAAAAATTTTACTGAAAGACTCCAACCTCGAGCACTCTACTTCCAATTACAATCAAATAGTTAAGATGACATTTCAACTGAATGTCTTGTCCAAATAACCATCATAGAAACCAGCCAATTCCAGTTAGCTCCAGAGACCATAAAGACTACAAACTGAAGAGCATTAAGCTAATAGGACTGACATACTCACACACACAACCATTTCTTATGTTCAACTACCAGTAACCGTTTCCTTTTTATCAAGTTACCGTTTCAATCCCAACTTAACCCTTAACCATAACCATTTTATCAATTTACCGCTTCAACCTCAATACATCATGAGTGATTCCAAGGCGACGCACCAGTCGGTGGCCCTAGTGATATTCCGTGCATTAAGGATCACATCGTCCTGTCTCATATGTCATCAGATCATTCTGTGCATTAAGGATCACGTCGTCCTATCTCATGTGTCATGAGATCATTCCGTGCATTAAGGATCACGTCATCCTGTCTCATGCGTCATGAGATCATTCCATGCATTTAGGATCATGTCGTCCTGTCTCATGATCCGAGTTCCCAAACCAAATACAAACTCATAATCCAAGTGTCCAAACCGGTCCAATACAAATTCATTCAGAACTTCAAGAAGAATTGTATAATCCAAACACAGTCCCAACATATTCAAGTCACAGTACCTTGTGAAATAAGATAGCAAAAATAAGTTCAATCTTCACAAGGGGTGGTGTCTATTGGACACTGTCTAGTATAAAAATGAGTTCAACCTTTCTCCTAGGCAATATATTAAACATCTTATATGCATGAGTCAATCAACCACATATCGCATTTTTATCTAGCCAATCATACTATCCTTTAAACAAGTCCCAACATACCAAAAATCACACAATCTAGTAAATAACTATCAAAAGCCATTAATCAATCATACAAAGTAAAAACTCACCAACCAAACATAGTGCACAGAGATCACATATACCTAGAGCACATTAGGGTTTACTTCAAATTGGGGGAAAACACCATAAATCACAAATTTTAGGCCAAAGGCGATGTGTCCTAACCGTTGGGCCATTTCGAATTGAACCCAAGTGGGCCCAAAGCCAAATCCCCCGGTAAGTTATTTACGAAAATACCGATTAATGGAAATAAGCCTTGGAA
Source organism: Rhododendron vialii (assembly GCF_030253575.1). Taxonomy (NCBI): domain Eukaryota; kingdom Viridiplantae; phylum Streptophyta; class Magnoliopsida; order Ericales; family Ericaceae; genus Rhododendron; species Rhododendron vialii. The sequence continues at coordinate 29,689,717 of NC_080557.1, read as the reverse complement.
TGCTTGTAGTGGTACTCCTCCGCTATGGCATCTGCATCACTTCCCAATGACTCCTCTTGGACTCTCAAGAAAATTTTTGAACTAAGGAGGGAAGGGCAACACTTCATTAAAGTTCACGTTGGAAATGGTCTTAATACCTCTCTTTGGTATGATAATTGGCACTAGTCTTGTCCTTTGCTTGGTTTCTGATTGTTTCTGCCGGTAGCTAGTAGTTAGGATTTTTTGTGTAATCCTGTTTTTGTTGCTTGTATGTAGTTCAGTTGTCAGGTGGTGTTGGTAGGGTGTAGTTCTATCCAAGGCTTTTTTGCCTTGGCTTTTTTGGCCTCGTCCCTTTTATAAGACGGAAATTGTTCCAAAAAAAAAAATATATCATTAAAAAAATATATGCATGGCCGGTTTGGCTTTTGCTTCGAAAACTCCCATTTAAAACCTTTTAGACCTAGTAATTCAACTATTCAAGCAAAGAGAACCAGATTGTGAAAATTTTCTAGCTTTACAACCAAAAGCCCCTTAAAAAATTGGTAGTTAATTTGGCTTTTGCTTTCAGCCACTGAGATTTCCCATGTACGGCAGGCAAATACAAAAATGGCGCTTTACAACCAAAAACCCCTTAAAAAATTGGTAGTTAGTTTGGTTTCTGCTTTCAGCCACTGAGAATTCCCATGTACGGCAGGCAAATACAAAAATGGCGCACCAAAACCTAAGACATGCAAATACAAAAATGGCACACCAAAACCTAGGATAGGCAAATACAAAATGGTGCACACAAAAAAAATACCCTGATACAGTGAGAACCATAAACTCGCAACAAAAATGGCGTATTGTATCAATTAATATAGAGGGAAAGAGAGATCAAGAGGGGGAGAGACGAATAGGGACAGAGAGAGAGAGAGAGAGAGAGAGAGAGAGAGAGAGAGACTTGAAAAGGAGATTGCAGGAGCTTCAATTTTGCCTGGTTCGCCATGGTCGTAACGCTAGAGAGAGAGAGAGAGAGAGAGAGAGAGAGAGAGAGGGGGGGGGGGGGGTGTGATAGACTTCTTTTAGTACTAGCTAATAGGAAAAAATTGAAATATAAAATATAAATTGGATAGAATTACCTAATACTACGTCGTTTTATAAGCACTACTTATGGCAACCCAAAAACTTCATCGGTGAATCCCTGAAAAGAAGCGCCAAGTGGAAATTGTGGAGCGAAAAAACTCGCGCCTAAAAAATTGGACTTCGGCGATGCAATTTGTGTATTACCAAATGTGGGCTTTTCGCCGACAACATTTTTTCATCGCTGAAACTACAATTTTGGTCTCTAGAAATAGACCCACAAATGGATCCAATTGGATTATTAGCGGCCATTCAACGCCGATGCATTTATCAAAGTTTGTCGCCATTGCATACCCAACAGCAACTCAATTTTTGGTTCATCGCCATCTGGGTTGCCCTTGCTGCATTTTCTTGTAGTGAATGAAAATGAATACGAGAGGATGAGAAACAACAAAGCCAAAGAGAATGAAAAGAAGGTGCAAGCTATGGGGTTCAAGCATATACCAGCTTCTTTAAGCGATTTTGTTTATTACGTACCTGTGAAGAGGAATGGCAAACTAATCAGGGCTGAGGCGGATGATGAAACCTCACCTGGTAATGAGGATGATAGTGATTACGACTTTGATCAGTCTAATGACTCTTTTCAGCAAGAGGTACTCTGTGGCTACACATAATATATCAAAAATAAAACCTATTTCATTTATTACATGACAGGATGTGTTATTATGCTTATGTTTTCATACATTATCAAGTCAATGGACGTATGTTATCATGCATTATCAGTTTCTTTTTATACTTTTTTTATCATCAAAGTTTCTTTTACTCATTCTCCATACTTTTGCATTGTCTCTTGGTATTTTAGGTTGTAAGGATGCAAGTGGTACATCAAATGCAGCCTGGAACATCACATCTTCAACGAGCCCCTACCAGAAACCAACATGACGTGAGCCCCATCCATGAGAGGGTGACCCGATTGACCCCACATCCAGATGTGGGTATCCAACCTCCACAACCTCTTGATATTGAGCAAGAGATTCAGGCAGCCCCCTTTGTAGCACCTGTCGGTAAGTTTTAAACGTTATTTACATTTTTCTTTTGACAGTATATTTAAGCACTACTTTTGGCACTTATATTTTTTTTGCTGAAGCTTGGCACTTACTATATTAACATAGCTTCATTATAACAACAGTTGCTGATAGACCTATCCATGGCCCGACACGAGGCTTGATGGTTTAGCAAATATTCGACAAAGAAGGAAAGCTTCTTGTTCCCATCCCACGGTGTTTTCGTGCACCTGTCGGGAAGTATCCATGTAAACTTGCCACGCAGATTGGTGTAGAGGTTTTTACAAATTTGGAAAATCTTACTATCCGTAGATGGAAAGTTGCAGATGAAAGTGTGAAGGCACCTATGCTTCAATGCATTAAGATAATTACAATATTTTCTTATTTACTTACATCGCATTTCATATTAATCAATACCTTTGCTATTGGCTTTGGTAGGATCGATTTAACTTGGAGGGAAATCCCATAGATATTGAGAAGGTAGTGGCAAGACAATTTGGGCATATACAGAGTGATTACACCCATATGCTTTACAGAAAGTACAAGAAGCTTAAGAGTACTAAGGAGGTAGAGTATGGTAGAAGCCACCCACCATCTGGCATCAGTCACGAATAGTGGATCGGTCTAATTGATAAGAAATGGAGTGATACCAAATTTCAGGTCAGTGAAGCGCATGCACAAACTAATTTATTTTCAGGTCACTGAAGTGGACATTTTTAGTTTCCTTTTTACCTCAACATATGTAATGGAAATGCATAGGTTGCAGTTTCATTTCTATGGAAATGCATGCACAAACTTTCAGTCACTGATTCATGATATTGCTTTTTACCGAAGCTTATTTTGGTTTCATTTTGTATAGGACATGTGGAAAAATTGTTTCAACAAGTTTAATTGGGTTGGAATCAACTAAAAACATAAACAACCAGAGCGAAATGAAGTCCAAACATAGATGTGGTTTGAAGTCCATCCCAGTGAGGGTAGCTGCAATGGTGAGTTTTTTTATATTGTAGTTGTTAGAATGCAAATATGCTTAATCTACTTACTGGTTCAAAAATTAATCGATCAGATGCAAACCAATGAGAATCGTGTGCCGGACTTGAAAGAAGTTTACAAATCTACCCACTTCAATGAAGATACAAAAATGTGGATCTCTGAAGAATTCGAGAAGAACTATGTACGTATATTTGGTTATTTGCTTTAGTTGCTAAAATATCTGAAGCTTAAATCTTATTACTCTATGTTGTTTTACATTTTAAAAAGAGGAAGATCGTAGAGGTAGAGGCTGAACATTGTACTGAGGCTGGTGTGACGTCGATCACACAAGAGGAGCTTTCAATCAAGTCGCTCAAGGCAAAATCAGGATACATTAAAGGATTTAGTATGAGCCCTTCCTCATCTCTTAGGACCACTGTTGCATCTGCAGCCAACAATCAATATGTATCACATCTGGAGTCACTGGTACAAGAATATCAAAAGGAAAGGCAAGCACAATAGCAAAAGATAGATGTGCTTTCAGAGTCAAACAAGCAGATGGAGTTGACAATAGCTACGATCATGGAGTATTTGAAGCACCAAGGGAATGGATTCACCGAATTTATTTAGAATTCAAGGAGCACATGAACAGCATGCTGTATGGTTAGTAATTTACCCCGCAATTTTGCTTTCCATTATTGATAGGATCGAACTCCACAAACTCCACATTTCTCCTTGTCACTGCATCAGCAAGTATCCTTAACTCCCTTCCCTCTCTGTATTATTACCTTGTTAATACATGTGGATTTCGGACATGCAATTAAGCTGTCGGCTGCTAAAGTTGGACATGGCAGTCTAGTGGTAAACGCAATATATCTAGAGTCCACATCATGCACTACAATATGATTGGAAATTCTTTTGCATCTTATAAAGTGCGGAACAGAACTAGCATCTCTAATTATGTTGGTCTAATAACGCCGACTTCCATCCCAGGGTTCTCTTCAATTTTTTCATATCAGTAAAAAGTCGGGTGAAAATCTCATAGTAAGAGTTAAGTTTTGAATGTTAGAAAGTGCAAGTGAAAGTTCCCAGGGTTGTTCTCTTCAATTTTTTAATATCAGTAAAAAGTTGGGCGAAAATCTCATAGTAAGAGTTAAGTTTTGAATGTTAGAATGTGCAAGTGAAAGTGATAGTAACCATGAAAAACATAAATGTGTTTGAACGTGAAATTCTGATTGTCATAGTTTGATTAGATACATTGTTGGACTTAATGTGATTTCCTAGGGGTGATTGAAGTTCTGGCTTTTCCTCTAAAATACGACATTATTCTCATGTTTCGTAGTGTTCAGAGCTTTCATTTATTGTTTGGCTATATTTGTCTAAAGTATAATGGTAAATGCTTAAAATTTCAGATATTCATGTTGGGTGCTCTCACAAATGAGAAAGTCTATCTAATGGATGCTTTCTTTTTCTTGGTAGTTGTATATGCACCTTATGTTTTGGATATGATGAAATTATTTTTGACTAGTATAATGTCAAAGGGGCTTCTGGTTGAATCATTAATGACCATGCATTGAATCTTTAATTGGCTTTAGGCTTAAGGAATTATATGTACAGTGGTTGATATCTGAACATAGTAATGATTTTCTTTTATTTCGTGTTTGTAGATTGGATATGTAGAAGGTTGGTGATATATATGACAAGGCCTTAATACTTCTTTTTGTTGTGATGGGCAGTCCAACAACTTTTCCTTTTTGTTTCGTGTCTTCGACCACTACTCACTACGTGCATCACTTATGTTACTATCTATGTTCAGTTAACTTGGTTCTTTTTGGACAATGAATGGACACCTTGAAACCTTTATTACTTTGTTTAGTTGTTTATGGTAATATGAAGGTTAGTAATGACTTCTGTAAGATGCATTCTTATGTTCAGCCATTTTTTTTCCTTTGTTTAAAATTTTGTTGATTGGATTTGGGGAGTGCTTTAAAATGGACAAGGTGAATGAAACAACACCAATTGTAAACTAGCGACAAAATAAATTCTCTCCAAAATCTTTTGGATGAGGAATACTTTTCTCGCTGTTGTTTTTTTTGGAAAAAAGCATTAAATTACTTTGCGACGAAAAGAGAATTGATGGCGAGGAATTAATTCGTCGGCCATGGGAATAAATTAACGAGGAAATAATTTGTCAGCCATGGGAAATATTAGCGAGGAATTAATTCATCGGCCATGGGGAGTCATTGACAAGGAAAATGCATTTTTCGTCGTGAGGGGTCTTCTGCGTGAAGTAAAGATCAAGGAATGGGACAACAAATTTTTTTCATCGGCAACAACTTTGGCGATGAAAAGCATGCAATTGGCGAAGAATTTGTTTCGTCATCTTAGACATTTTTTGTTGTAGTGCAAAGAAGGTGTATTGAGTTGTTAATTTCAGAATCTTAAGGCCTCTTTATATAGGCTCCGGGTGACATCACCCCAACCAATCACAATGCACGAATTAAATGGGAAATATATAACCGCAAGATCTCTTCTCAGAATCTCTTTCGTAGCCTTAAAGAATTGGAGAAATGCTGCTAGGGTTTTGGTGCATCGATCAAACAATGACAAAACATTCCAGAATTCCCGAAAAAAGATGATTTGGCGGCCACCAAAAAGGCATCTCGCGGGCAAGGAATCAATTTCTTTGGTAGAATTTCAACATCATATTCCACGAGTGAAAGAAAGAAGTGGAGGCTGTGAGATAGATCTTACGGCAGACAAATATATCTTCCTAGGATGCTGTATTTCTGTCTAAAAGGCTATTTAGCTTTGAATTGGGTCCTCTAATTGGCTAAAAGTACTCATCAAAGTCCTCAGGTTTTCAAGAAGTCAATCATCAATCACTGTATCCATTCATCATCGAGATGGTATCTAAGGTGGGACTTGAAATAATCGTTAGGTCAAACTAAGGTGTCTACAAGCAGCCAATAATATGCTTTACAAAATTCTGCCTCACTCTTAACTTCATCAACTTTTTAGTGGTCCAAGAATAGTCATGAGGAATTGGCATATACCAAAACTTTTTGAAAATTTTACCTGATCTCCTCGGGGTTCAAAACAGAGCCCAAAATAGTCATGAGAATAAAATGTGTTGGAGAGGTTAAGAATGGTTAGCGTTTAGAATGAAGGAATGGATGAGTGATTTGGAGGGGTCGAGGAGGAGGCATAAAACATGACCGAGCACAAGTCATTTGGCCTGCCTACATATCCCGATGTACGAATCAGGTCAAATAAAGTTCCATGTTCTTAGGTAGATGGTCTCTCCCTCTCTCTGAAAATCTGTCACCTCTTTCTAGAGGCTCTCTCTAGAAATTTGTTTGCTCTCTCTAAAGGAGATGGCTCTCTCTCCCTAGAACTATGTCTGTCTCTTCTTTCTCTGTGTGTGTGTGTCTTTATTTGTCTCTATGTGGAAATGAATACCAGGCACTAGTATTTATAGTCAGGGACCAAAACCTCTACTGGACTCATCCTGCTGCAGACCCTGCTTGACCGCGATGCCATCAGTCTGCGGCCCTATCGTGGGACACAGACGAACCTGTCGTGGTTCTGTGGCACCTGCAGATGAGTGACACGCGTCAGATAGGCTCGCGCGCCTGTTGGAGATGTAAACAACTTTCAGCAACAGACAAGCTTGCACCAAGCAGATTTGCAACCAGATAGGCTCCCGCGAAAAGGGTCCCGCAGACAGGGCCACGGACTCCCACATTCAGGGCCGTGGTAAGCTCGCCAGGTTCTGACATACAGGGTCGCGATAGGCCCGCCAGGCTCCTGCAGACAGGGCCGCGACATGCCGCTAGACTCCTACAGATAGGGCCGCGGCAGGGCCACTAGGGTCCCGCAGACAAGGCCGCGGATTAATAGGGTCGCGGCAGGCCCGTTAGGGTCCCGCGATAGGGCCGCAAACTAAATGGGTCACAGATTCGTCTTCTTCTGATAAGGTGGTCAAAGTTTAGACCTGGTCAACTAAAACAATTTTGACCTTTCCTACAATAGCTCCCTGACTGATAGAAGTGTCTAAGCCACACATTTCTATCAGGCATAAACTAGAAGTGAATTTTATCTGCATCTTCTTAGCAACATCGTTGGTGCATCTCGCGCTACTCGCCCTTCAACAGGACTCGCGCTAACTCTTGCACATGTTCGGTGCATCTCGCGCTACTCGCCCTTCAACAGGTGTAGGGAGGTATTCCTAAATAGGCACAATTTAGTGGCTAAACACGTGGTATATAGATACATGCGAAAGATGAGACAGGCCGTACTACCGATGAGGGCGGTGTTCGGTGGAGGGGACCAAAGACATGAGAAGTCAGTAAACCAAGTCATCGATAGAGGTCCAGAGATAGCACATGTCACTGGTCCAGGAGGATTGGTCGGCAATGAGGACCGGCGACATGAGAAGTCATTGGTCCAAGAAGTCTGTACGGGGTCAAGGTCCAGCAAACATGAGAAGTTGTTGGACCAATAGATTAATATAGGTACAGTGACATGTGAAGTCACTGGTCCAAGTAGTCTCTTCGGCAACGAGTGGGCCGAACTAGAGGAAAACTTTGGGGAAAGCAGCCCCAGATGCAAGGAACGTTCTGGAAGGTTCCAGAACAATGTAATTCCGTAAGGGAATAAGATCCCGAGAATGTATGATCTGGGAAAGATACCCAGTGGGAATGGAATGTTCAGCCAGTTATGGAAAAGAGTCCTAAAAGGACTAAGCTAATGAATTGATAAGGGAACAAGAATCCAAGATATCCTGGGTATCCTATATGAGATAGGAATTCTAGAGCAACAGGGATGCTTGGGCAGCAATCATCTATGAGTCTATAAATATGAGGTAAACCTAGAGATGAAAGGTATGCAATTCATTGCATTCATATCATTTTCCTACTGATAATTAGGGTTTTCTGCTAGTACGTGATACTAACTTAGGCATCAGAGGGCCTTTGCCATGAGAGGCAAACGTGCGCTCGCCCCAGATTAGGGTTCCAACGACGAACTAGGGTTCCGGTGAAGAGGCACAAGTAGCCGTAGCAATCAAGTGTTATTCTAAGGACCAATTGTTTTCATCCCCCTACAATTGGCGCCGTGTGTGGGAAACAAAAGAGTTCCCTGTTGAAAAACAACCATGGTGGAAGAAAATCCAGTCACACCACTTAATTTGAAGGACTAGTTGGGTGGGGGAGGAGACAGGTCCCCACCAGGTGCTCCAAAAAAGCCCACTAGCAGGCATGGCAGGAAAACAACAAGCAGAGATGGCCCTCTGACCATCCCAAATAACTCCAAGGACAAAGAGGGTAGGAAGGCCACAGGCTCCACGAGAAGGAGCAAGTCCCACCGAAGAGAAGAATCAGTTGCACATTCAAGGAGTATACACAACAGTGAAGATATCCTCGATAAAAAGAGGAAGGAAATTGAGGAGTTCGCTCGACTAATCAAAAGACGAGAGCACGAGATCCGCGAGATAGAACGGATTTGAGAGTATCCTAAAGACTTTGGACTTTCACAAAGAAATTCCAAGGGAGACAGGTACGCCATGGTGGAATATGAGAAGGCTCCTTCACGAAGAGGAAGAAGCAGAGGCAGGAATCCTACTCCAAGAAGGAAAAGATCCTCTTCACGAAAAAGGAAAAGCGAAAGTTCAGACTAGAGTCCAACTAGGCGGAGGACTACTTCGGAAAAAGGAGGAGTAGAAGCCGAAGCTCCACCCCTGAGGGCGAAAGATCTAGGAAACACCATAGGGACAGGTACAAGAGACCTGATACCAATCAGGCCAAGATCGTGGCTCACAAAACCAAGGAACATGAGGATGGAACGATGACTGCACGAGAAGCAGCACAAAAGGCCCTAAGTAACATAACAGCTTCCCCCTTTGCAAGGAGGTTACAAGAGGCTAGGTTGCCGAGCAGAGTGAAGCACGGTACGTTCATCCTTTACGAGACAAACGCAGACCCCATGGCTCACATACAGCACTATCAGCAGGCTATGTTCATGCATGATGGAGATGATGCCATTATGTGTAAGATGTTCCCTTCAAGTCTAGGGAAGGTGGCTTTATCTTGGTTTCATAAATTAGGACCACGCTCCATACAAGGATGGAGGCAGTTGGCCGAGGAGTTTACTGCTTGGTTCTTGACAAGCAGGAGAGCCCCAAAAATGTTTGAAAGCCTCTCCACAATGAAGCAGGAGGAGAGTGAGCTGACCAGGGACTACGCTAAGAAATGCTGGGAGACTTTCAAAGAGATTGAAAGTTGCAGTGAAGAGTATGCGATTGCTACTTTCAAAACTAGCTTACCTGTTCGGGGAGAGTTGTGCTGGTCGTTGAATTTTCATTCGATAGTAACACTGGCTAAGCTAATGGAGCGAATTGAACAACATACCAGAATAGAAGATGACATACTCCGAGAAGATGGCAAGGCCGTCACCCAACAGCCTAAGATACCAACAAAGAAAGTGAATAAACTAGAGCCCGAGACCTATAGAGAAAGGAAAGAGTACCGACAGGCTAAGAAAGAGCAGTACAAAGAAAAACAAGCACTTGATCCTAAGTCCTTCTTTTCAATAAACACGGTTTGGAAGGAACCAATCTATAGGATTCTTTATCGAATAAAGAATCAGCCTTATTTCAAATGGCCACCAAGTCTGGGAGGAGATAAGGATGCAAACCGGGCTACGAATCAACACTGTAGCTACCACAAAGATTGGGGTCATGTGACTGAAGATTGTGAGATGTTCAAGAGGCACCTTGATGACTTAGTCTCTCGAGGGTACCTCAAGGAATTTATCTAGGTGGACCCAAAAGATAAAAGGAGAGCCATGGAAATGGTTTACGAACAGAATCCTAGAGGGGTAATCCATATGATACATGGATTGGCCACACCTTATACGAGAAATGAGGTTAGGCTACTCCAAAGGCAAGCCAAACATGACCAGCATGTTATGCGATTTGGAAACAAGAGAGGGCGAGGGAACGATATATGCAACGAGAGCATAGTATTTACTGATAAGGATCTGGGAGAAGTCCAAGTTCCCCACAATGATGCTTTGGTCATCACCCTCCAGATTGGGGAGTATGACATTAAGAGAATCCTGGGGGACTCAGGAAGTTGTACAAAGGTAATGTATTATGATGCATTTAAGAAATTGGGCTTGGCCCAGACAGATTTAGAACAATCAACAACACACTTGGTTGGGTTTGGTGCAGGGGCAGTGTGGCCCCTCGGGAAGGTGACATTGCCTGTTCGGGCAGAATCAGTAGTTTTGAGAACTGATTTTCTAGTTAAGGATGTTCCATCTTCCTATAAATGAATTATAGGAAGGACCTGGTTGCATAAGATGAGGGCTGTTTCCTCTACTTACCACTAGATGGTAAAATTCCCAGGTTCTAATGGGATTGAGAAAATCAGGGGCAATCAGAAGGTAGCACAACAATGCTTGATTTCCATCATCAAAAGAGTCCCAAAGGCCCATCATGTTCATACGGTTGAAGCACCGGATCAACCGACTATCGAGGATGTCGAAAGAATCCCAGCAGAAAGAGTAGTGGAAGGCCTAAAGAAAATACAGATTAACGAGACTGATCCTGAAAGGAATTTTCTAATTGGGCAATCGCTACTGGCAGAAGAAGAGGCCGAATTGGTGAGTTTCTTAAAAGATCATGTTGACGTGTTTGCATGGATACCAGAGGAGATGCCCGGAGTAGATATAGATGTGATCTGCCACCACTTGAACGTTGATCCACAACATAAGCCAATCATTCAGAAGAAGAGAAGGGCAACCATTCAACATGTTGATGCTGTTATCGAGGAGGTAGATCGTTTGTTGGAAGCCAAAGCAATACGGGAGGTTTACTACCCAGAGTGGCTATCCAACACTGTTGTTGTAAAAAAGAAAAATGGAAAGTGGCGTGTCTGTGTAGATTTCACGGACTTAAACAAAGCATGTCCAAAAGACAGCTTCCCTCTTCCAAGGATCGACCAGTTGATTGATGCCATTGCTGGATACTAACGAATGAGTTTTCTCGATCCATGTCGGGGATATCATCAAATTGCCATGTTTGGGCCTGATCAGGAAAAGACTTCCTTCATTACACCACGAGGATTATATTGTTATAGTATCATGCCCTTTGGGCTAAGAAACGCAGGGGCAACGTGTCATTACACCACGAGGATTATTGTTATAGTATCATGCCCTTTGGGCTAAGAAACGCAAGGGCAACGTATCAGAGACTCGTCACCATCATGTTCAAAAAGCTCCTAGGCAAAACCATGGAGGTTTACATTGACGATATGGTGGTGAAAAGTAAGACCAAACAGGGACACATAGCAGATTTGAAGGAGGCTTTTGGAATCCTGAGGAAGTACAAACTAAAACTCAATGCCTCGAAGTGTGCATTTGGAGTTGGCTTTGGGAAATTCTTAGGCCACCTAGTGACTACAAGAGGGATTGAAGCAAATCTTGATCAAATAATAGCCATGCAAAGGCTACAAAGTCCCAAAACAACAAAGGAAGTCCAGAGGTTAACTGGAATGGCTGCAGCCCTCAACAGATTCATTAGCAGGTAAAGTGACAAGTGCAGACCCTTTTTCCAGTTGTTAAAGAAAAGGGAATGATATGAATGGGGAGCAGAGTATGAGCAGGCTTTCCAGTAATTGAAGAAATACTTGGCAGAAGCCCCACTTTTGTCAACCCCAGAACTGGGTGAGTCTTTGGTATTGTATTTAGCAGTTTCTGAACACGCTGTGAGTGCGGTCCTGTTAAGGGATAAGGGATCCGAACAATCCCAATATATTATGTGAGTAAAACATTGCTAGATGCAGAAACAAGATATCTGCCCCTTGAGAAATTGGTCTTGGCACTAAGGACAGCCACGAGGAAGTTGCCACATTATTTCCAAAGCCACAAAGTTGTGGTTTATACTAAGTTCCCATTAAAATCATTGCTACGAAAGGCAGACTTCTCGAGACGAATCTCAACTTGGTCTGTTGAGCTAAGCCAATACAACATTGACTACCTATCGCTCACTCCTATCAAAGGCCAGGTGTTGGCTGATTTTGTAGCAGAATTCTCACCTGCAGTTGCACCCTAGCCTCCCATGAGAGAGAAGCAGGTAACTGGGCCACTAGCAAAGAATGGCAAAGCCCAAGCCGAACTAGATCCCCTTAAGTGGAAGTTGTTTGTTGACGGTTCAGCATGCAACACAAGTTTAGGAATTGGGGTTATGCTTTTTCCTCCTAGTGGAGTAATGTTGGAGCTATCTGTTCGGCTAGGGTTTAGTGCATCAAATAACATGGCGGAGTACGAGGCATTCTCATCTGGGTTGAGAGGTGCAAAAACCTTGAAAGTAAAGCGAGTTAGGGTGTATTGCGATTCTCAACTCGTGGTCAATCAACTGTCCGGGGAGTACAAAGCCTAGAGTGAGAAGATGGCAGCCTATGTAGAGGCAGCCAGGGATTTGCTTGACACTTTTGAGAAAGTTTATACCGAGCAGATAAGTTCTAGGTAGAATGCTCTAGCAGATTCTCTAGTTTGGTTGGCTGCAGCTATACCAACTGAGTTTAAAAGGAGGGTGGCCGTAGACTATCTTAGTGAGCCTAGTATTGGGAGGAGTATGGAATTGGTCTTAGATGTGAACCAAGGACCAAGTTGGATGGATCCAATCATGGAGTTTTTACGAGATGAAACACTCCCCACTAATAAAAAGGAGGCTCATAAGATAAAAACAAAGGTAGTATGATTTTGGCTATGCCTTGAAGGAAAGTTGTACAGAAAGTCGTTCACAGGGCCGTATTTACTTTGTGTACACCCTGAGATGGTGTAGAAGTTCCTCCATGAGATTCACGAGGGAACATGTGGAAGCCATGCTGGAGGCAGGTCCATCGCCCACCGAGCAATCACCCAGGGCTATTGGTGGCCGCATATGTAGGAAGATGCAAAAGTTTATGTAAAAATCTGTGAGAAGTGTCAGAAACTCTCACCAATGATCCGAACACCAGCTGAAGATCTGGTGCCCTTGACAAGCCCTTGCCCGTTTGCACAATGGGGGATGGACATTGTGGGTCCGCTCCATAAAGCAACTGGAAATTGAAAATTCCTGCTCGTAGCAACGGATTATTTTACAAAGTGGATCAAGGCAGAACTGTTGGCCAAAATCACTGAGCCTATGATAGAGAGGTTCATGTGGAAATGTATTATTACTCGATTTGGGGTCCCCTATTCGTTGATTACAGATAATGGGTCACAATTCCAGAAGAAATTCAAGGCTTTCTATTCTCAGTATGGGATAAAGAATTACTATTCCACACCAGCTTACCCTTAGAGTAATGGGCAGGCAGAGGCATCCAACAACATCATACTTGATGGATCAAGAAGAGGCTAGATAAAGCAAAAGGAAAGTGGCCTGATGAGCTACCACTAGTCCTATGGGCGCACCGAACATCACCAAGAAGGTCTACGGGAAAGACCCCCTATTCATTGGCATATGGTACAGAAGCAGTTATACCATTGGAGGTTGGTCTACAAACCAATAGAACAACATTGGTTGAAAGTGGGGGAAATGACAGGGCCCTAAAAATTGAGCTTAACCTTGCCAAGGAGAGGAGAGAAAGGGCCCTTGTGCATCTGGCCTCCTATAAAGAACAGCTGATGAGGAATTATAACAAACATGTGCACCCTTGAGAATTTGGTGTCGGGGACCTAGTACTACGAAAGGTGCTCGGTAATACCAAGGTGGCCAACGAGGGCAAGTTGGGTGCCAATTGGGAAGGTCCATATCGAGTGACTGAGATTGTGGGCATGGGGGCTTATCGATTGGAATGTCCACAATCTGAGAAAATTCTTGTTTAAAATGAGTTTAGTTTTATTTCATTTTGTTTTAGGATGCACTAACGTGATTGTGTGGGAGTTACGAATAAAGCTCCCTTCTTTTTTTATTTGATTAATTGCAAGGGGTATGAATAACGCCCCCTTGAGTTCATGGATTATGAATAAAATCATCTTTTTGCAATATATCAATTTTTCAGAAGTTTTATTTCGTACCTCTAGTTCTTTTTTCTGTAAATACGAACTTCGGACTTGTTGTTTTTTTTTCGTATTGGAGAGCAGGAAATAGGCATGAATGCTTTTGTACGTACAAATACACGTATCATATGGCTAAGTACGAGACCACTTAGGCTTCTGTCTAAGTATGAGAAACATAGAAACATATGATCAAATGTTTCCTAAGTATGAAACACTTAGGGTGGATACACAGATTGCTAAGTACGAGAACAGTTAGGCTTCTGTTTAAGTATGAGAAACTTAGAAACATACGATCAAATGTTTCCTAAGTATGAAACACTCAGGGTGGATACACAGATTGCTAAGTATCAGAACACTTAGGCTTCTGTCTAAGTATGAGAAACTTAGAAACATATGATCAAATGTTTCCTAAGTATGGAACACTTAGGGTGGATACATAACGAGATATGTCTAGAAAGTTTTGACTAAGTATGAAATACTTAGCCAAATATATGCATGAACACGTGTATACGAGCATACACGGTTCTCCTGGTATACTTGGTAAGTATGTATTTACCCTACAAAAGGTTAAAATGAACGATTGTATGGTGATATGAGATACCCAACAAGTTTAAAAACTAAGGCGAGGGTTTATGGCCACGAAGGGCTGAACAAAACATAAAGACCATGCATAGCCAACAAAAACATACAGTTATGCCACAAAGGGCCAAATACCTATGTTATCAAAAGTATGAAAGTATTGTTGCCACGCAACGCAAAATACCAAGGACACGCAGGTCCTGCAAGATTGATTTAAAATGTTTGAAGGGCAAAACAATATATTTACATATCAGTCCAAATTCTGGACCTCTAGAGAAGTTTCGCGTGAAACTTTTGTAGTTGCTTCAATGCTGGTACTAGCACCAGCAGTATTTTTCTCCAGGTTGGTGGCCTCATTAATGGCTTCCTGAATAGGTGAATGTTCAATAGAGGCATCCTGATGCTCCGTTGGGATATCCTCATCAGCTTTGGCAAATTCGTCGATCTGCTACTCTACGTCTTCTTCTGGGGGCTCCTCAGATTCATGGGAGGCTAGAGCACGGCTGCTCGGAAGGTCATTCTCAACCCATAGTGGAGAGTCTTCAGCAACCCTTAGCTTGGTAAGACATGCTTCCCAGTAAGCAACCCATATCTAATCTTGGATGGCTTGCATTTGCTTCACGTAGCTGGCAGTTGCAGCATCAAAACCCTTTTGATGTCCCTCATCACAAGCAGCCTTTTTTGTATTCTCCATCTCGGACAAAGCCTGGCTGAGGTTGTCCTCAGCAATCTCCAGCTTCATTTTCATGGCATCTACATCAAGCTTGGCCTTATCTCTCTCTTTTTCCAGCCTGGTGATTGTTTGCAGTTGTCTGGTGTTGTCCCTGAGCAGCCTGTTGTGTTCAAGTTCAATTTCTTGCATCTTTTGACCCAATGCCACCATTTTTTTGGATAAACTAGCAGGAATCGAGCAGTTAGAAAGCGGTATGGACATATGTGATATGTAAAAGAGTAAAGTATGGGAATTGATGCAAAGGAACAAATGAGATACCTTAATTCCACTAACAAGGCCAGTGGATATAAGCCGATCTGGAGGGGACGCGGACTCCTTTTGCATATCAACTGGCAATAGTATGCCTTGGGTGAGGGCCAGTGCAGTTTCCGAGGAACTAGCACTATCCTCGATGTGTACTGGCCGATCACCTTGATGAGTGAAGGAGCCCAAGTTTGAGGAAGTGCCTGGGTAGCCGGTGAGAGAGGTAGCTGAATAGAGGCAGCGGCCTGAGTTGCAGCATCCCCGGTATCATTTTTGGGATGTTTGTCCCGGTGAGCTTCATTTGCTTCGATGGAAGTGTCACGTTCCCGAGGAGACGAGGAAGACTGGGTAGAGCCCCCCTATTACGACGAGGTGGTGGGGGAGCATGACCAGTCGAT
Source organism: Rhododendron vialii (assembly GCF_030253575.1). NCBI lineage: Eukaryota > Viridiplantae > Streptophyta > Magnoliopsida > Ericales > Ericaceae > Rhododendron > Rhododendron vialii. Next base: position 29,673,641 of record NC_080557.1, on the reverse strand, counting down.
GTTATTCGCCTTGTACCACGTCCCCGAGCATAAATGGTAAGAACAGAACTGAGGTTTATAGGTTGACGAGACATAGTACTTGAGTTGGGCGGCGAAGGGGAATACCCTGAAGAAGAAGATTGTCTGGTATCACGATCTTCGACTAGCTGTTCGGCCTGTCGATGAGGAGTCTTCCTGACAATCAAACGAGGAAGTGGAATACCTTTGGAAATGGGTACTTCACCAGGTTGCCAGGCAATCGTCACTCCAGCTCGGGATCTATTGTTCCTTGATTGGGGAGCAGTGGATGTGGAAGCAGAACTAGTACTTTAGTTGCTGAGTCTTCTGTCAATAAAACCTCTATGGGCAAGATCGTAGCCTAAAAGCACGTCTGCGTTGCGACCTTGACCAGCTGTCAAGGTACCTGGTTCTCCGGTGTACTTGAGAAGCTTGTTGATGTCCGTTGTTCGGACGTAGATGGGTTCCCTTCTTCGCCTGTTGTTGATGTTGGATGCTGCACGTAAAAGCACAAAGAAAGTTAAAAACAAAGCATAAGGGTACATAAAATGGAAATAACAGCAGTATGAGCAAATTAGGAGCATACATGGGTGACCCCATATGTGAGGGCAATGAAAGCCCACCACTTGACCATCTTCCCCCGTCGGCTGGAAGCCTCCAGCAACATAAAGGAAATCTATTTCGTGATCACGAGCAGAGTCTGGCAGGTTGAGCATGAAACGTTTATCTGCTCTCCTAACTTTGAAATAGTAGGTGTTGTAGGGGGATGAAAACAATTGAATGCTTCGGATCAACTGGATTGCAACGGCTTTCTCGTGCCTCTTCACCGGAACCCTAATTCGTCGTCGGAACCCTAATCTGCAAAATAGACAGGGGGTGAGCGCACCTTTGCCTCTCGTGGCAAAGGCCCTCTGATGCCTTTGTTAGTATCACGTACTAGAAATCGAACCCTAATTATCAGTAGGAAAGCAAGAATGCAAAGTATTGCGTACCTTTTTCCTCTAGGTTTACCTCATATTTATAGATTTGCGTATGGTTGCTGGCCAAGCATCCGTGTTGCCCTAGGATTCCTAACTCGTATAGGAATCCCAGGATATCAAGGATTCTCGTTTCCTTTATCAGTTCATTACCTTAATCCTTGTAGGACTCTTTTCCATAACAAGCCGATTATCCCATACTCGTTGGGTATCTTTCTCAGATCCTATATTCTCGGGATCTTATTCCTTAATGGAATACTATTGTTTCTGGACTCTTCCAGAATGTTCCCCATGCTCCAACAATTGATTGGAGTTCTTTCCTTGTTCGGCAACCTCGTTGCCGAACAGACTACCTGGACCAAGGACTTCACATGTAACTTGGTCCAAACGTAATCAGAATATCTCTTATCTGCCGAACAGATAGTTTACACCAATGACTTGTCATGTCATTGGCCTTTATTTAGCCGAACAGATTGCATGGACCAAGGACTTCCCATATCATTGTTTCATATCGCTGTTCTTCATACTGGCCGGCGATAAGTCCAGTCGTATTCACCACGTGCTCCCAAACATCACGTGTTCGGCAACTAAATGTATGTGCTCGGGAAAACCTCCGTACAGGTGTTGTACTCAGGGTTTAGCACAATGCTATACCACCACTAAATATCCCAAATTCCTAATTGAGTCCCCATAATCCTATTCAGAGCTACGACCCACATCACCAGCCTAAAGACATTGGTCGAAACTTACATGGGTGTAAGTCGGTACCAATTCAAAATGTGGCAAAGTAATGGATGAAGGGGGAAACGGACCCCACCCTCAACGATGGCAACAATAGGGATACACATTCTATCCCATGAACCAGCATCTCTGTCTGCGCCTAAAGGGGCGAGTTGAAGCCCAACGTTGTCAGGAACTTTGTAATCAGATCTAAAGGTTGCCATAGCTTCGTTGGTTTCACAAAGCTTCCTAAACTTGCTGGGTTTAAGGGGATTTACATTTTCATCAGCCATGGGAGATGATAGAAGTTTTTAACAAAATATGAAATCCAACAGTGGGTAAGATTGAAACCCTAAAATGGGTAAATCTGAGAACGAAAATCCCAAATAGATTGGTAAGAATAGATGGAATGAAGAGCTTACGAGGGTAGTGCAGCGGTGATCAAAAAGCAGAGTCGCATTATGAAGACAATGATGAATAGTAGTGGAGGAATAGAGCTTCGCTTGGAGCTATAAACGAGAAAAAGGGTCTTTTGAAACAAGGGTGAAAACCCTAAATGGACCTTTTGAGGGTCTATAAAGAAGATGGAGGCGAAATGACGCCTTTGACGATGTTACAAGAAAAAGTAACGGGGATTGAAGGCTTCTAAGGATGCCGTCCTGATGCCGTTTGGCTGAAATGTCAATTCAAATTTAATGCGAAATGTATGAGAAACGCCACATGGATATCATGCCTCAAGAAGGCATAATGATTAAGGCGCCAAAAGCATCAATGAGTATAGATGCTATGACTCCATGGAACCAAAGTAGTTTCGCTCAACGTTCATTTCTAGCTTTACCAGCAACCCCAAGCAGTGGCAGCGAGCAAAGCTGGGGAGCAATTGTAGGGAGGTATTCCCAAACAGGCACAATTTAGTGGCCGAACACGTGGTATATACATACACGCGGAAGATGAGATAGGCCGTACTACCGATGAGGGCAGTGTTCGGCAGAGGGGACCAAAGACATGAGAAGTTAGTAAACCAAGTCATCGATAGAGGTCCAGAGACAACACGTCACTGGTCCAGGAGGACTGGTCGGCAATGAGGACTGGCGACATGAGAAGTCATTGGTCCAGGATGTCTGTACGGGGTCAAGGTCCAGCAAACATGAGAAGTTGTTGGACCAAGAGATTGATATAGGTACAGTGACATGTGAAGTCATCGGTCCAAATAGTCTGTTTGGCAACGAGTGGGCCGAACAGGAGAAGAACTTTAGGGAAAGTAGCCCCAGATGCAAGGAACATTTTGGAAGGTTCCAGAACAATGTAATTTTGTAAAGGAATAAGATCCCGATAATGTAGGATCTGGGAAAGATATCCAACGAGAATGGAATGTTCGACCAGTTATGGAAAAGAGTCCTAAAAGGACTATGGTAATGAATTGATAGGGGAACGAGAATCCAAAATATCCTAGGTATCCTATACGAGATACGAACTCTAGGGCAGCATGGATGCTTGGGCAGCAATCATCTATGAATCTATAAATACGAGGTAAACCTAGACATAAACGGTACACAATTCGTTGTAATCATATCGTTTTCCTACTGATAATTAGGGTTTTCTGCTAGTACGTGATACTAACTTAGGCATCGGAGTGCCTTTGCCACGAGAGGCAAATGTGCGCTCACCCCTTGTCTGTTTTACAGATTAGGGTTCCAACGACGAACTAGGGTTTCGGTGAAGAGGCAGAAGTAGCCGTAGCAATCAAGTGTTGCTCTAAGCACCAATTGTTTTCATCCCCCTACAATAGGACTCGCGCTAACTCTGGCACTTGTTCGGTGCATCTCGCACAACTCGCCGCCTGTTGCAGCCCTATCTGCGACCCTATCAGTCTACGACCTTGTCTGTCTACGAGCATGTCTATCTCGACCCTATATGTACTCTGGCACCTGTTTGGGCTGTTACTTTATTCTTTAACATGGGCCACCTCACGTTGGTCGTCCTATAACAGGACTCGCGCTAACTCTAGCACTAGTTCAGTGTATCTCACGTTGCTCGCCCTTTAACAGGAGTCGCGCTTACTCTAGCACATGTTCGGTGCATCTCACGCTACTCGCACTAGCTCTAGCACCTGTTCGGTGCATCTCGCGCTACTCGCCCTATAACAGGCTCGCGCTAACTCTGGCACCTGTTCGGTGCATCTTGTGTTACTCGCCCTTTAGCAAGACTCGCGCTAACTCTGGCACCTGCTTGGTGTGTCTTGTGCTACTCGCCCTTTAGCAAGACTCGTGCTAACTTTGGTGTCTTTTCAGGTTATGCGATGTTCTCCCCCCTGGACTAATATCTATCTGAGTCTGATTCTGCCCAGAGGGTGGCCATTGGCCATGTACTTTATCAATTTGTTGGATGGTCACGCCTCCGTTTCTTGATTGTGATAAATGGCACCCGCTAGGCTTACTCGTGAGGTAGCCCCCGCTCAGGCCGACTCACGACTCTACTGCATTTGTCTTTCCGTAGGTGCCACGGATGAGTGGCTTCGCACATCTTGGGGATATATTTGTCTTGCGTGACAAAAGCTTTCTCCAGTTATGTGACGTGTCAAGCAAATGTAAGCAACATATTAATATAGCTTCCAGAAGTGGTGCATGAGAGAAACCAATTTGGCTTCCTTGCTCAAGAGAATATGTGTAACTTCATAATAACTCCACCATAATGGACAAATGAAGGTGTAAATCCACCCCTTTTTTTTTAGCTGAGACCAAAATCCCCACGTCTTTGCATCCGCCCCTTTTTATTCTGACAACAATACTCCAAGTAGACAAGGATAATTTTGCAGTGCATCTCGCAACACTTATCTAGACTCGGTGGTTCCTGAAGCTAAGTGGGACTCCCACAGCAAGTTTGCCTCCACGATGGTTCTCGCGTCTGACACGTCTCTGCTTCGTTCTACCCTTACTGATCTCACAAGATAGAAAAATCGTTAGGAATGCTTCTCATTAAGTGGTTCGCAACAGTGTCGTTCAACTATGTGGGGGCGTGATTTCTTCGTGCTCCTTCTGGTGCGGCCGCCTCCGAATGTGGGACCGTGAATTCTAACGCCGGTCTTGATGTACCTGCAGAACCGGAGGGGGCTGTTCCTCCGGGAAGAAGCTCCGATGATTAAGTCAGTAGGTGGAGAGAAGAAGTTTAGCAAGAACAATATGTTTGGAGAGAAAGAAGTGTTCTCTTAGATTAGATTTTCTCTGGATCCCCCTCTCAATGGTCATGCTTCTCTATTTATAGGCAAAGAGGTGAAGTGCTGAGCAAGTTGGCCATACTTTCCACGTGTCACGTTCTGCACGGTCGGCGCCTTCTAGCAGGGCCAGTTAATGAACACCACTTCCCTAGTCTTTCAGAACCACATGGGTTGATGTCAGAATGGTCACATCGTTCAGAGATGTCACTTTGGATGTCTGAGAGGACAGCTTTCTTATCAGTAGATATTTATGGAAGGTTCCACAATCGTCTAGGTTCGGCGGGACCCTCGTCCGACATGTGAATTATCCGAGCGTAGGATATCCCGACCAAAGCACATCCTGGCCGAACAAACGGAAGTTCGTATCTGTGCGCCCGATAAGACCCCGAGCGAACTTATGTGTCGTACGTTCGGATATAGCCTATAATTGTTCGGTGAAGTACTCGTGGTCCTGTCTATCCTTCGGTCCAGCCGATGTCCACACTCATTTATAGGTGTACTGTGATAGCTTTTATGATGGGTTAAACAGCGTGCGAACCCTCATCCCCCCTTTTGAACCTTCGGATATTTCGGCCCCCTACAATAGCCCCTCAACTCCCTCTTTCCTTGCTCGGAAATGAAAGAGGAGTTGAATAAGAACCTGGCCGAACGAATACATAAATCCGAAGAACAATAAGTCCGAAGAGCGATCGACCAGACGAACCGTCAAAGTTGAACGGACAGAAACTATTTGAAACGCTTCGAGATGTGCGCGCAGCCTTTCATTAAATGCTTCTGTAACCGTCGATTTGAAATGATGCCAGGTGTCGCGATTTCACTGGGTAGTGATACTGCACGCCTCAGACCCGCCACGCGTCGTTCATCGAGCGGGACATCAGTCTCCCGCCCAAATCCAACGGTCAGGGTGAGAAACCGCTTCGAATCCTGTACTCAGTATAAAAGGGGCAAGGGGAGGAGAGAGAAAATCACTCTCTCTCTCTCCATCTCGATCGTATCTCTGTTCAAGCGCCGTTTCAGACCAAAATCGCCAGAAATCTGCAGATTTGAAGGTTTCGATCACAGATTTCTCTTGATTTCTCAGGTATTTCTCGAGTTCTTTCATCCCGTGATATGATTCGTGTGTTTTTTGAGTGCTTTTACCCCCTTTTATTGGCTTTTTCGTTTCGTTTGGACTGAAACGATCGCCTGATAACCCAGGTGTTCATGTGTTCTTCCGAACACGTGAACACCTTCAAACGTGAGGTTTTTCCAAAGGGGCAGTCTTTAAGAAGCTTCACAAGCCCCGTTAAGTTTCTCAATCTCTGTTTCCCAATTGTTTCCCTGAGCGGTATAAGTTCTTTCTTCGGAATTTCTTCCGAGGGGATATCGCTCGGGAAATAACCGAGCAGAGGTGGGATCTCTCCTAACGACACAGAACAACGAACGTAGGCACTTAGATTCCTGGCCATGCAAATCGCTAACGGTCTTATCCCATGCACTTATCTGTTTCTAGGTATGGAGTCTGCAAAGTCACCTTCTTCGGGCGAATCTTATCGGTCGGTGGATTCCGAAGATTCGAATTTTGGTAGATCCGATCCAGGGTTAGCCGAGGCTATAAGAGATTTCGCCCGAAACTACCGAACGGGATCAAGTGGAAGGATCCCCGAGGGCGTGGAAGGAGTCGACTACCCCGCCATGGTGGCTCCTCTCCGAACAGTGGGGCCGGACCCCGATATTATAGATATAGGTGAGTCGTCATCCGAGAATCCTCATGACGAAGCAGAAGAGGAAGAAGAGGCCGAAGGAGATGACGAAACCGAGTCGAGACCAGGAACTCCACTTGTTTCGTCAGGCCAAGCGGATGAAGGGGCCGGATTTGCTGGGGAATCCTCGTCGCATCCGCCGAAGGTGAAGAGGAAGATCGTCCCGATGGACCCGGATGTGATCCCTGACCGAACGGGGAAGGACCCTTGCCCTTATTTGGAATGCTTCCAAAATAAGACGAGCCTGGACACCTTCCGAGCCATTTACGACATCCCCGACGACGTTATCATTTCACCAGTTCGAGGGAACCGAATAAGATACAGTGATGAACACGTCACCGTCCCCCTGATGGCAATCTCAGAAGGGGGCCTTCGGTTCCCGATGCACAAAGTTTTGAGAGAGATACTTCATCGTTTCAATCTCACTCCCTGCCAGCTGAGCGTCAATTCCTACCGCATCATTCACTCGGTAATCGCCCTTGCTGAGGTGAAGATGTTCCGCCTAGGAGCCTTTCATTTTTTTGAAAATTATATGATGTCGAGAAACGTTCGGTACTCTCGATACTACCTCTGCTCCCGGAGGAAGATGCAAAAGATCATTCCCGAGGGCATGTACGACTCGGAGAAGTGGGCCTCTGACTACGTCGAAGTTCGAGGAAATTTCCAATTCCCCGAACACGAATACGGTCAGTTTGAAATAGCCACACGCAGAGGAACACCGAGTAAGAACACTTGTCCGTTATTTGAAATGTTTATTTCTGTTGCTCTGATTTCAGTTGTCAAAATTTAACTAACGATTTCATGCTTTTCTTCGGCAGATACCACCAAGATCAACAAGGTACTGTTAAGGGCGGCCAAAGGTTGCGGTCTTGCCGACTCCCTGCTCACTATCCCAGCGGAGGAAAGAGATGCCCCAACCATCCTCAAATATACAGCTACCTACGGCGGTCGGATCCGACGAAAGGTAACTGACGAGCCTGAGCAGTCCGAGGACATCCCACAAGAGCTCCAACCGAGCTTCGACAAACCCCTCCGAGGGTCAATCCGACTTCCGACCGAAGAAGAGCCTTTCCTTGAACAACAAGAAGTTATGCCTCCGAGAAATATCAAGGAAGTTCTCCAGAAGAAGCTGGAGGAAAAAGAGAGGGAGAAGGCCCGACTGCAGAAGGCTGGAGGTGCAGCCGCTTCGGGCTCGGTCCCGAGCAAGAAAGTCCCACCTCCCCCACCCTCTAAAAAGCGACCACTGAGCGCTCCTCCTTCACCGAAGGAACCACCTGCGAGCAAAAGGGTGAGGGCGGCCACTAAGGGAAAGGGCCAAGAAGTGGAGCACCCGAAGGAGGCCACCGCAGAAGGAGAAGGGAGGGTGACTGCCGTCGACCTTGACACCCCATGGGTGCCAAGCTTCATCACACCCGGCAAGAAACAGGTTCTCAAATCGGATAGCCTGAGGGAGGATCCCTCCCTGGCTTTCACTCTCCACTCGGGGCTAGCTTTGCCGAGGGATGTACAGAATCCCCCCTCTCTGAAAGCAGCCCTGAGTGAATACTACTATCACGTAGGAAGGGTAAGTAAATGCTTTTACATTTGCAAATTTGTTTTGTTTTTGCACAAATGCCTTATTTCGTCGGAATGACTTTCGTTTTGCTTTGTTTACAGGCCACCCAGTCCATAATGAGTGCCCAGCTTCATCTCACCGAATATGACAAGAAGTCAAAACTGCAAAAGCAGTCGGTGGAATACAACAAGGCCCTGGCCAAGGAGTACAAGAAGGGCTTGGAGCAATCCGAGCTCGTGAGGCAAAGCCTCGAGGTCCAGGTCGCCAATCAAAACGACCTCATCAAGGGGCTGCAGGAGTCTACCGAGCAGACCAGAGCCGAGGGAAAAGATGAGGGGCTGGCCGAGGGGAGAGCCTTGGGGAGGGAAGAAATGAAGAAGGAGATGGAGAAAGAGGTGCAGGGGCAGTACGAGAAAGGATACGCCCAGGCCGAAGAAGACGTAACCGATCAAATCCTTGAAGTGCAGGATGAGATCAAGGAGGCCCAGCACAAAGAGAGATTTATGCTCGGCTACAACATGGGTCTCGACGATGCAGGCGTTGAAGCTGACGACGAAAGGAGGAGTCTGGTGGAAATACCACCCTTCGCCCCTGCCGAAGTTACAGCAGAGGAGACAACAGCCGACGCTGTCGAATCGATCACCCTACCAGCCCCGGCCGAAGCTCCCATCCTACCGGCCCAAACCGACGCTCCAACCCCATCAGCCCCAGCCGACGTTGCAGCGGATTAGATTTGTTTTCGTTTAGTTTTTGTTTTGTTTTGAATATTTTTTGAATATGGTTGGCTCCGAACAAGGAGAACCCTATCAGCCATTGGATGTAACAAACGTTGGAGAATTTCTTTTTGAATGACAATCGTCTATTCGTTCGGTATGGATGTTGTTTCCAAGTATATAAATATTTGCCAAGTCTTTTTATTCGGTAGATACATCACAACTCAGAAATTTTTCAAGTCTTTTCATTCGGAAGGACTGTTTATGTGATTTTGAAGTCACTAAGAGATGAACTCAGGTTTACCCATATAGTAGCCCCCTGCCCTATTGTATTACTGCAGGAATAGAATAAGGCAGTAGGATGGGAAAACTGAGCCGAAAAAGTGATCATGGGTTTCGAGAATTTCACCCGAACAAACAAATGGCTTCGAGAATTGCACCTGAACAAACAAATTATCATGGGCTTCGAGAATTTCACCCGAACAAGAGATGTTACCGGAGCTAGATAAAATACCCCTTGTGTAAAAATAAAGCAGAATACTGGACGAATTTATATTAAGTGCATAACGCTCAAAGGCGTATGGGCCGAGCAAAGATGTATACAAAAGATGCCAACACTAGCCATGGAATTTCCTAAGCTTTTGGGCATTCCATGGATTAGCGATTGGCGTGCCATCCATCTCAGCAAGCTTGTAGACTCCATGCCCGATCTTCTCAACCACTCGGTAAGGTCCTTCATAGGGATCCTTCAGCTTGGTCAACTTTGTCGCTTCGGTAACCATCCGAAGGACTAAGTCCCCGACGTTGAATGGTCGAGCACGAACATTGCGGTTGTAGCCCCTTGCAACTTCTTGCTGGTACGCGGCGTGCCGAAGGTTAGCATTGTCACGCAGTTCTTCGGCTAAATCTAACTCGGTACCCACAAGAACACTGTTGTCGATAGGGTTAAAATTCTCCGTCCGAACTGTAGGGATCATAGTAGATAAAGGGAGGACAGCCTCCATACCGTAGGCCATAGCGAACGGAGTACGGCCGGTGGACCGCCGAGGTGTTGTTCGATAGGCCCACAAGACGTGTGGAAGCTCTTCCACCCACTTACCTAGCTTCCGATCCAGACGGCGCTTCAGCCCCCGAGTGATTGTCTTGTTCGATGCTTCGGCTTGTCCATTACCTTGAGGATATGCCACCGAGGAATTTTGGATGGTAATGTGGCGCTTCGCATAAAAAGCTTTGAGAGCGGAGGCAACAAATTGGGAGCCATTATCAGAAAGGATGGCGTACGGTACGCCGAACCTGGAGATAATGTGCTTCCAAATAAAGCGTTCCACGTCCCCGGCGGTGGTCTTGATCATGGGGGAAGCTTCTACCCACTTGGTGAACAAATCTGTGGCAGTGAGCATGTACTCAAATCCTCCAGGCGCCTTCGGCATCTTGCCAACTATGTCAAAAGCCCAAACTGCAAACGGCCACGGACTGGTGATCATTTTAAGGGGGAATGCAGGTTGGTGGATGAGAGATGCTTGCTTTTGACACCGAACACAGAGCTTTACGTATTCTTCGGATTGTTTGACCATCTTCGGCCACCAATAGCCTTGTGTCAGGGCACGCTGCGCAAGGGACCATCCTCCTGAGTGAGCCCCACAGCTACCCGAATGAAGTTCCTCCAGGACGGCTGGCACAAGGTCGTCGTGGACGACACGCAGATCGGGGCCAGTGAAAGTCCGTCGGTAGAGATTGTCATTCGGTCCCAAGAAAAAATTGGCGGCTCGGCAACGGATTTTGTACGCTTCGCGCTTGTTCGTCGGTAGCACTTGATTCTTCAGGTAAGCAACCACAGAATCCAGCTGGCTTGGGCCGAGGGCGATGGCCATAACCTGTTCAGACGGCTTTTCGAAGCACGATTTGGGGACCTCGTCAAAGGTGATGGTGCGACTACCCGAGGTCTTGTAGACTGAAGCAAGACCTGCAAGGGCGTCAGCATGGGCGTTATGCTCCCGAGCGATCCACTCCACTTCTACGCGTCCAAATCTTCCGAACAAATCTAAGACGTGGCTCACGTAAGCATTCATACGTGGATCTTTGGCCTGATAATCGTCGTTTAAATGCCCCACAATGAGCTGAGAGTCACAAAAGACATGAACCGAATCCGCATCCAGCCGAAGAGCAAGTTGGAGGTCTGCAATTAGAGCTTCATATTCCGCCTCGTTGTTCGTCGCCGTGTACCCAATTGAAACCACGCTTTCATGAACAGTCCCGCTGGGTGAGACAAGGACGATGCCTGCACCAGCTCCATGAACATTAGAAGCCCCATCGACGGTCAGTCGCCAAGCGTCGCCGGAGAAGAGCTTCCATTGTCGTTTGGGTTTCTTGCGTCCGAAGGTATACCGAGCACGGAGTGGTTCGGTTTGACAGACGGACGGCCCTTCCAAAACCTCTTCTTCTTGAATCCGAGCTTCATCAGCAGCAGTTGCCAGGGCATTGGCCTCGTCTTGTAAGCCGGGAGTGAGTTCGGCAAAGAAGTCGGCCAAGACTTGCCCTTTGATAGCTGTCCGAGGCTCGAATTGGATGTCGAAGTTGGCCAAGTCTTGAGAGAATTTCAGGATTCGGCTCGACGTGTCCGTTTTCCGAAGAACAGCTTTGAGAGGAAACTCAGTGAGGACCACAATCCTATGGGATTGAAAGTAGGGCAGGAGGCTCGTTTTAGCAGAAACGAGAGCCAATGCTAACTTTTCCATAGGCAGATACCTCGTCTGAGAATCCGTCATCGTTTTACTGGAATAGAAGATCGGTTGATGGTCCATCCCCTCTCTCCGAACAAGAACCGCGCTCGTTGCATGGTCGGAAACGGCAAGGTAAAGATAGAGATCTTCATCGGGCAGGGGCTTGACGAGCAAAGGAGCGTGAGATAGGTATTGCTTTAAAGATTGCAGAGCTTGCTCGCATTCCTCTGTCCATACAAACCTGCGTCGGCTTGTTGTGATTGCTCGGAAGAACGGGCTGCAGAGATCGCTCGAACGTCGAATGAAACGGTTCAAGGCAGCAACCATCCCCGTGAGCCGCTGTACCTCTTTAATTGTCGTTGGAGCTCGTAGCCGCTGCACAGCCAAAATTTGGGTAGGATCAGTTTCAATTCCTCGGCGACTCACCATGTATCCTAGGAATTTCCCCGAGCTAACGCCAAACGCACACTTCTCGGCATTGAGACGTAGCTTCCTATGTTTTAGAACAGCAAAGACCTCTCCCAGATCTCGAAGGTGGTCCCGAGCGAACATGCTCCTGCAAACCAAATCGTCAATATAAGCTTCTACTTTTACGCCAAGCATGCCAGGAAACATCTTCGTGATGGAGCGTTGGAAAGTGGCACCTGCATTCTTCAAGCCGAACGGGACAACCTTGTAGCAGAAGGTTCCCCGAGGCGAGATGAAAGCCGTTTTTTCCTGATCTTCCGGATCCAAAGCGATTTGATGGTAGCCCCGATACGCGTCCATGAAGCTTAAGCGCTCGCATCCTGCCGTTGCGTCTACCATCTGCTCAATCCGAGGAAGTGGAAATCGATCCATGGGGCAGGCGTCATTGAGGTTCGTGTAATCGACACAGACCCTTAGTTTCCCATTTTTCTTCGGGACTACCACTGGGTTGGCAAGCCAGGTGGGGTATAGCACTTCCCGAATGACGCCAGCTTCCAACAGTTGATTCACCTCTGCTATCACAGCTTCGGTGTGTGCGGCCGACGAGCGTCGGACTTTTTGCACAACCGGTCGCCTATTCGGATCTACATTCAATGAGTGCATGGCGAACGAAGGGTCCACGCCCGGCATGTCTTGTGGTGTCCAAGCAAAGACCTCTATGTTTCTCATCAGGAATTGATACATCTCCTCACGTTCGTCCACGCTCAATGAACTCCCGATCAAAAAATATCTTCCTTCTTCCCCAGGAATGGAAAAACGTATTAGCTCCTCGGCTGACCTTTGTTCGGCAAGTACACCAACATCCTCAATCATTGGGATAGGAGCGGCAGCCACGCATTGTACCTCCATGCAGCTCTGTTTGTTCGTTACAGTGCTGATGTAGCATTTCTTAGATTGGATTTGATCGCCTGGCAGGCTTTCCTGTCGTCTGTTCCATCCGACGAATTTTACCACCTGGTGATATGTTGAAGCAACCGCTTGCATTTTGTGTAGCCAGGTTCGGCCAAGAATGACGTTGTACGGACTTGGCGAAGCGACCACCACAAATTCGATCTCCAGGATGCGTGACCCAGCTCGCACAGGGAGGGTAGTCAGGCCGAGTGGCCAAACCGGGGCTCCCGTAAAACTGACGAGGGGAGCTGACGCTGTCCGAAGTTGAGCGGGAGATAATCCGAGGCTCTGATAAGTAGAGAAAAACATGACATCGGCAGAGCTTCCCTGATCTATCAATACCCGTTGTACGGTTGATTTTTCAATGGCAATAGTGACGACGAGGGCATCTGCATGTGGAAGTTGCACTCCTTTTAAGTCGTCGGAAGAAAAAGTTATGGTACCGCCGAAGCTCGGATCTTCCCATTTTCGCTTTCCCGAAGCTCCAACGTTGCAGACTGACGCAGAGGCGACAGCCCTGTCAATTTCTGAATGAAGTTCGGCCGCCCTTCCTTCGGATACGAGTCCTTGTATGACGCTTACGAGATTGCCAACAAGAGGGGGAGGTGGAGGAAGTGGATTTTGCCGAACGTCGATCCACTGATTGAGGTGACCGGCAGCTGCTAACTCTTCTAGATACCTTTTGAAAGGTGGGCATTGCGTGGTGTAATGGCCACGTTCCTTATGATACGTGCACATCCCCGGTCCGCTCCCGACGGTGCCTAAGAGTACCGTTGGCCAAACAAAGAACGGCAATTTGCCAATGATGTTAAGAAGTTTATAAATAGGTTCAGTGAATACCGTACGTTCGGCGACGTATTCGTCCGGTCGGGGTTCTCTTTTCGTTCGTGTCCAGGATTGTGGCTGAGGGTGCTGCGGGGGTCGGCCCTTGTTGTTCGACTTGTTCGAGGCCTGGCCCGAGCTACCTTGGCTTCCTTGCCCTTGGCGAACGTTCGATACCTGCTTCTTCGGCCCTATCGTCTTGGCGGGTTCAGCCTTTGATGTATGTCGCTCGGCCATTGCTTCTTCGTGAACGCAATCTTTCTCGATTATTGTCATGAGCTCCCCCATTGTCTTAGGTGGATTTCGTGAGAGGTCACGAAACATTGCCGAGGTTGGGTCCAATCCATTCATGAAAGACTCGGCTGCTACCCCTTGATCACAGTTGGGAATAAGGTTATAGACTTCCCAATAACGCTCGGTATAGAGGGTGCTAAACTCCAATTCTAGCTCGTTAAAGCAAGAAATGGATTTGGGCTTCAACTGATTGTACCATAACATGATCGGTTCACTGAGAGTGAGCGGGAATATTTTACACATAAGAGCGTCAGAAAAGTTATGGAGGCTCATGGTTTGCCTGAAGCGACAAACGAACGCGACTGCGTCTTCTTTTGCCTCATAGCGCTTCAGCTTCGGCATGACGAATCTGTCTGGCGGCCGCTCTTGTTGAATAGCATCCACGAAGGGGGAAGCCTTTGCCTTCCCGAGCTTCGAATTGTCTTCGGCCTGCCCTTCGGCTGCGATCTGTGTGGCGACAGGGGGAAGAACATCAGTATGCCGCTCCGGAGTCTTTCTTCTTTCCTGCTGACGGTGCCCCTCTTTTTCCCTCGGTCGTGGAGCAGCTAGCATTAAGGGCGCCTGTGCCTCCCTCAAGTTCGTCAATGGGGCGTGCCGAGGTTGAAGAGCCGGGTCGATGGGTTGGTACACGGTTGGCAGGCCCGTGAATTGATCGTAGAGGACAATCGTATTATCGTGCTCCGAACGGTTTCCTCTGCTTTCTGTTCGGTGTCGACTGCCAGAGTTGGCTGAGTGTCGCCCATCGTGACGTTCGGAATCATGTCGCGATTGAAATGAATATTCCTGGTTGCTACTGGTATGGGGTCGCCGAGGTGGATCATTTAAGTTCACGGGCCTCTTCCCACTTTTCTGACTCATCCGTCGTTCGGAACGGTGTTTTGTTCGGACAGACTCGCCTCCCCTGTTGGTTCCCGCTGTGGAGCCCGTTGCCGAGGATCTAGTACTCTCGGCTCGAATGATGCTTGTCAGCCGAGGTCGTGAAACCCCTTGATCGAGGCGCTCAAAGACAGTTCGTCGTTCGGTAACAGCGAGTTCGGCTGTTTGGGGTGGGCGAGACGGTCGACTTCGTTTGTGGGATCTCTTCGGTCGACTGGGCTCAGCATGATGTTCGTTTGCAGGGGTTACGGTCAACCCCCCGTCCCGCTCCTCTAGCCGTTGTTGCAGCATAGTAATAACCGCTGCCTGACGTTTTTGTTCGGCCAAGGCGATATCCAACTCGGTCGGTGGAAAAGAAAGTTGGCGGGCTACATGTGGAACCGCCCTAGCCGTTTGACGGGGCTCAAGGTTGATAGATCCGTAGCCTTCCAACCCAAGGGTAAAGTTCTCTGGGCCCGGAGGTGGGAGATGTTGAGCCATTTGTTCCATGCAAATATGAAGAACAAACAGTATCTGAGATGAACAAAGGCCCTCAACGGATTATGAACGCGAAGAACACAAAGAACACCCCGAAAGTTGTTTTCTGCCGTCCCCAGCAGAGTCGCCAATTGTGGGGGCGTGATTTCTTCGTGCTCCTTCTGGTGCGGCCGCCTCCGAATGTGGGACCGTGAATTCTAACGCCGGTCTTGATGTACCTGCAGAACCGGAGGGGGCTGTTCCTCCGGGAAGAAGCTCCGATGATTAAGTCAGTAGGTGGAGAGAAGAAGTTTAGCAAGAACAATATGTTTGGAGAGAAAGAAGTGTTCTCTTAGATTAGATTTTCTCTGGATCCCCCTCTCAATGGTCATGCTTCTCTATTTATAGGCAAAGAGGTGAAGTGCTGAGCAAGTTGGCCATACTTTCCACGTGTCACGTTCTGCTCGGTCGGCGCCTTCTAGCAGGGCCAGTTAATGAACACCACTTCCCTAGTCTTTCAGAACCACATGGGTTGATGTCAGAATGGTCACATCGTTCAGAGATGTCACTTTGGATGTCTGAGAGGACAGCCTTCTTATCAGTAGATATTTATGGAAGGTTCCACAATCGTCTAGGTTCGGCGGGACCCTCGTCCGACATGTGAATTATCCGAGCGTAGGATATCCCGACCGAAGCACATCCTGGCCGAACAAACGGAAGTTCGTATCTGTGCGCCCGATAAGACCCCGAGCGAACTTATGTGTCGTACGTTCGGATATAGCCTATAATTGTTCGGTGAAGTACTCGTGATCCTGTCTATCCTTCGGTCCAGCCGATGTCCACACTCATTTATAGGTGTACTGTGATAGCTTTTATGATGGGTTAAACAGCGTGTGAACCCTCATCCCCCCTTTTGAACCTTCGAATATTTCGGCCCCCTACAAACTATTATGCCCAATCTTCTTTGGCATGGGCTTCTCATTAAGTGGTTTGCAACAGCGTCTTTCAACCATTACGCCCACTCTTCTTCGACATGGGCCAACTGTTAAGTAAGGCCGGTGAGCATTTCGCACTTGATGTGACTCCTGCGTTGACTGCTTACTCCCGCTGTACTATTCTTGCGGCCACACGATCTTGCGGCACGCTAGATTATACTCCCACGCGTACCACAGTAAATTTGGCTGCGCGGTGGCTCCCGCGATACTCGCCTTCATAGAGAATATTTTTGCTTTCTGTTTGCAACTCCGCGGTAGCTCCCGCGGAGTGACCCTTCTGGCATGTTCTCTCAAGGTCAATTCTGGGAGCTTGATTTTTGCCTCTTGGCACATTCTGCGCCAATGGCTAAACGCGAATCTTGCGGCACACTCGCAATCATTACAGTTCCAAGCTATGATTCCCGCTACTGGTAGTGCTTGCGGCAATTTGCGACTCCGCAGCCATGTGCTACTCTCGCGGAAAAAAGAGATGAGTTAGGTTCATAATGAGGGTGTTTCCCATGGTTCATCGCTTCCTTGCTAGCTTTCGGAAATAAGAGTGTGGTGGCCTCGGTTATCAGTTTGGTAATTTGACCGAGTGGTGTGAACCACGACTGAAGAAGGTCGAGTCCGTAGCTTGATTACAAGATGTCTTCGGTAATTTGTTCGGTTAAGCATTCGGTATTGGCCTTCGGTCACTTCGGAACTATCAACAGCATTTCCAGCGCTTCTAAAGCCATTTAGCAAGAGCAGTTACGCCAGATGGGGCCCATGAGGATTGTGCGGCAAGCATAATCATTGGGATCATATCTGGCCATGTGCTCCGTAACCATTTTCCTTATTCGTCACATATGACGTCACCTGAGGTGGTTACCGGAGCGTATCCTCTACGCACTAGCTTGGAGGCCAAGTAAACCTGGGTCAATAAATACAAAGGGATAGTCACCTGGAGAGGTATGCCATTCTTCCCTAACTCTAGATCTACATTCTCCCCCTGAGATCTAATTTGATCGTCGGAGGGTCATTGGGCTAACCCAGCCCTAGTGACTTGTTGCAGGTTTAGCAGCAGGGGTGCGGAGCCGCAGAGGAAGGAACCTAACCTGAATTACGGTCAAGGTCGAACCCCTACAATTGGCGACTCTGCTAGGGACCTAGCCATCCTCTCAGCATTCATCTCATTTTCTGCAGAAAACTCCATTCATCGTTCCTACTTCAGATATGGTGGAGGTGGAAGAAACGCACCGCAATGACACCACCCTCAGGCTCGGCCCCCTCGGGGACCATAACCTGGCCTCCGACGGAGCCAACGCCTTAGGGAAAGCTCATATGTCCATCGGAGTCGGAGTTGGGACCTCAACTCCGGACGGTGGCTCGTCCTCTGAACTCCACACCTACATCTGCCACCTGAAACGGAAAATTGACGACCTAACAACAGTCGTGGAACGAGACAAGCATGTTCGGGACGAATTGGTCGACATCAAGCATCTCCTCTAGATCTCCCCATCTCATTCCTCTAAGAGCCGTGGCGAAAGAAAAAGCTATCATAGTCCTCCCTGTATTCGCGAAGGAGACCACCTGGTGGAGCTCTGACCCCAGCCCTCAGTTAAAGACCGCCTTGAGCCACTAGGTGTAGAGGATGGTCGAATCGAAAGGGGTGCGTGGCATAGGGAACGTTCCTGTTCCCCTAAGCAACCTCGTCGAAAACCATCCGCCTTCGAGAGGCTCGGAGCAAGAAGCATCTCTGCCTCTTCCACTCATTCGGTTCGGATTAGCAAGGGGCAACATGAATTCATCCCAGCTTTACAAGGGTTGCCAAGGATGACAATGGTCTCTTGGAGTTCCAGACGAAGGGATACCATGAGCGTCTGAAAAATGCTTGAACCAAAAGCCCTATCATCTCACACCCTAAAGAAACCCGTAACAGAAGCCCAATCACCGAGCGACTGGAGCCGTCCCCTCGGGATAGCTACCGAAGAGACCACCATGAGCGCTCCCCCCATAAGTCGGCAAGCATCGTTCCGAAGAGAAAGGAGTATGAAAGGTTGGATCAGCTTGTCCCGAAGAAGCGTACAGTGACCGAGCGTCCAGACGGTTCCGACCGTTCGATCCGACTTCATCGCGACACCAGGCTAGAAAGACTCAAGACCTCTCCTTTCATAAGAGAGATAGACTCGGTCACCCCCCAAAAAGGATTCACCGAACCCAAATTTGCTAAGTACAATGGCAAGACTAAGGCATACACTCACCTAGGACAATACAAGCTTGTCATGTCTCTTTTCCTCCGGAACGAACCTTCGGACGATACCTTCTTATGTAAGGTTTTCCCCTCCAGCCTCGGGAACCTGGGTCTCACATGGTTGAACCAGCTCCCAGCCCGATCAATCTCCTCGTTCGACTCCCTCTGTGATGCCTTCATGGCTTGATTAGTCACGAGCAACAAGCACGAGAAGGAAATCGATTCCCTCCTCGCTCTCCGAAAATGAAATGACGAAACGCTCCGCCAGTAGGTCGGTCGCTACTGGGAATTGTTCAATGAAATAGAAGGTTGTGACAGTGTCATCTCGGCCCGAGGATTCAAGCTCGGTCTTACCTCCCAGGACGAACAGGTCTACGACAACCTCGCTCGCCACAAGCCCAACTCCATGAAAGACCTCATAACTCGTATCGAGGGTGGTGCCAGTTCATCGAATCCAAAGCTGAGAGGGGCATCGGGAAGCTCACAAACTCAATAACAGTGTTAGCTTCGGTAGCCACTCCGGCTCCCATACCTGTTTCAACCCCTAAAAAATAGGTTAACAACATCAAGCAGTCTTCGAGGAAAGGACCGAAGCCAACCGACTTCAACGCCAAGAAAACCGTCTTTGCCTCTCCAATCTACCGGATCATCAACCAAGTGAAAAATCAGCCTTTCTTCTCCTTCCCAAACCAAAAACTCGGCACCGAGAACGGGAAAATCAAGAACCCTATCGTCCGATGCAATTACCACAATGAGCAAGGTCACTTTACCACTGCCTGCAAGCCTTTCAAGGCTTACTTGGAGCAGATTGGAGCAGGAGGCCATCTTGGTAACTTCATTGACCACGAGAAGACCAGGGCTCGAGCACAGCGTTCCGAGAACCATACCGAAGAAGAAGTTCAAACGATCCATGTTATCCACGGCCCTCTTAACTCCGGGGCCGCTTGTATCATACGTGCCGAGCTAGATGATGCCTCTTCCTCCAAACAGGTCATGTTGGTCGGTCCCGAGCCAAAGTGTGCCAGGACCGATGACGGCTCCAAATGGACTATCACCTTTACCGAGAAAAGACCTCGACCGGATCCAGCTCCCACATAATGGCGCCCTCGTGGTCACGTTACACATTGGAACCTTAACGTCCAACGTGTCCTTGTGGACCAAAGCAGCTCTGTCGAGGTCATGTACTATTCTCTATTCAAGGATTTGAAGATCTAAGACACCGACCTCCGTCCCTCCGAATTCCCCCTCATTGGGTTCAACGGGGCACCGGTATGGCCCCTTGGCACCATCACTCTTCCCGTCCGCGCAGGATCCGTGCTCCTTGACATAGAATTTATGGTGGTAGATGTTCCCAGTCCTTACAAAGCAAATGTCGGGCGCACCTGGCTCCATAAGTTGAAAGTTATCGCCTCCATTTATCACCAGGTGGTCCGCTTCATCGGTGCTACTGGACGCCAGGAGGACTTATATGGAGATCAAACCGCGGCCAAAAGATGTTATGTTAACGCGGTCCGAAGCAGGAGGCAAACTTCCCAAGTCAACCTCATCGAGGTTCCCGAGGTCCCAGTTCTATAAGACGTCGGCAGACCGACCGACGAGAAAGCAATAGAAGACCTTATCACCGTCCCAATCACTGAAGATGGTTCTCATTTTTTCCTCATCGATTCCTCACTTAATGACTCCGACCAGAACGAGATGGTTGACTTCCTCAACAAAAACATAGAAGTATTCGCATGGACCCCGTATGAGATGCCCGAGGTCGATCCCTCGTTTATTTACCACGAACTCAACATTGACCGAGCCAAACGCCCAGTTGCACAAAGAGCAAGGTGATCCTCCCCGGTCCATTCCGAAGCTATCATTGACGAGGTCAACCCACTCCTAAATGCGAAGGCCATCCAAGGAGTGCAATACCTTAGGTGGTTGGCCCACACCGTGGTGGTCAAGAAGAAGAATGGCAAATGGCAGGTTTGCGTCAATTATTCCAATCTTAATGACGCCTGCCCAAAAGACTTCTTCCCCCTTCCACGGATTGACCAGCTCGTCGATGCCACAACCGGCCATGCCCGACTCAGTTTTACGGACACTTACTAGGGCTATCATCAGATCGCCATGAGCGAAGGAGACGTCAAAAACACAGACTTCATCACCTCTCATGGAATCTTCGGATATCTCGTTATGCCCTTCGGCCTAAAAAACGACGGGGCCACCTTTGAATGAAAGATAACCAAGATGTTTGAGTGCTTACTTGGTGACACCATGATGGCTTACATTGACGACATGGTAGTCAAAAAGAATGGTTGTCGGTGATCACCTAACCCACCTCGCCGAAGCCTTCGAAATCCTCAAAAAACATAAGCTCGGCCTCAATGCCGAAAAGTGTGCCTTCAGTGTCAGCTCCGGCAAATTTCTTGATCACCTCGTCTCCCAACGCAGTATTGAAGCCGACCCTGCTCAACTACTTGCCATTGAGAAACTATCGGCTCCCTATAACAAGAAGAACGTTCAAGGTTTAACAGGCATGGCCGCCGCCCTGAACCGATTCATCAGTCGCTCCTCCGACAAATGCCAACCATTTTGCGCCCTCTTAAAGGGCAACCGACGAAGCTTTAATTGGACAAAAGACTGTGATCGAGCCCTCCAGCAGTTGAAGACTTACCTTTCCGAGGCCCCACTCCTCTTCATGCCTCGGGACCAGGAGGACTTGTTTCTATACCTGGCCGTCTTTCCGCACACCATAAGCTCGGTGCTCGTCCGATAGGAAGGTCAGGATCACCAACCCATCTACTACTCTAGTAAGACAATGACCCCTACCGAGACATGCTATTTACCACAGGAAAAACTTGTTCTCGCCCATGTCTCAACCTCCAGGAAGCTCGCTCCATACTTCCAGTCACACCGCATC
The DNA here is from genome assembly GCF_030253575.1 of Rhododendron vialii. NCBI lineage: Eukaryota > Viridiplantae > Streptophyta > Magnoliopsida > Ericales > Ericaceae > Rhododendron > Rhododendron vialii. The sequence continues at coordinate 29,652,081 of NC_080557.1, read as the reverse complement.
ATCGTCCTCATTGAGTACCCTCTTAAATCTCTTCTCCGGAAGGCAGATCTTTCTAACCGGATCTCTTAGTGGGCTGTCGAACTCACGAACTATGAAATCCATTTCTAGCCTTAGACAGCAATCAAAGCTCAGGCCCTCGCTGACTTCATCGCCGAACTCACTCTGGTTGATCCTCCTACTTCGGCTCCAGCTCCAAGCACCGAAGCAATGCTCCAGGAAAACCCGAGCACTATCTGGAAGCTTTTTCACGGAGATGTATGGAAGATGTATGTCGACGGCGCTTCCAATAGCCAAGGCACAGAAGCCGGGTCGTCCTCCTCTCCCCTTCTAGCGTTTTACACGAAAGCTCCCTCTCTATCAACTTCCCAGCCTCCAACAATGAGGTTGAGTACAAAGCACTTATCTCAGGGCTCAAAACGGCCGAAGCCCTGCGTATTGAAGAACTTGTGGTTTATAGTGATTCCCAATTAGTAGTCAACCAAATCTCCGAGGAATATGAAGCTCGGGATGACCGAATGCGTACTTACCTTAGCTCTGTCGTCCGACTCATCAAGAATTTCAAAGCTATCCGAGTCGAACATATCTCTAGGGAACAGAATTCCCATGCCGATGCTTTTGCAGGGCTCGCCTCGGCTTGCTCCTCGTCAAGACATCGCTCTATCTCTTTCAGCTCCATTGACAAGCCCAGTTTCAAACTTGAAGTATTGAATCAAGAGGTACTCAGCATAGAGCTCGGCCCGAGCTGGATGGATGAGATCATTGGCTACCTTTGAGATGATATCCTCCCCATCGACAAGAAGGACGCTCATCGACTCCGCAGTAAAGCCGCTCTTTTTTCGCTTAATCAGAACGGTAAGCATTACCGAAGATCATTAATCGGCCCGTATTTGCTGGTCGCACAACCCCACCAAGTACCGGGCATCATCGAAGAGCTCCACACCGGTGACAGCCGTTGTCACTCCGGTGGATAGTCCTTCGCTCACCGAGCCATCTCCCAGGGGTATTGGTGGCCAACAATGAAGAAGGATTCTGAAGAGTTTGTCAAGCGTTGTAGGAAATGCAAGATGTTCGCCCCTATCGTCGGTAAGCTCCCCGTTGCTCCTGGTGGGTTCAAGTTCCTCTTAACCGTCACTGACTATTTCTTGAAATGGGTCGAAGTCTAGCCCTTAGTAACTATTGAAGAAATAGATGTCATTCATTTCGTTTGGCGAAATATCATTTCTCGCTTTGGTGTTCCCTTTGCCATCATCATGGACAACGAGTGGTAGTTTATCAGTCAGAAATACTGATCCCTATTAAACGAATACGGCATCAAATGAGACACATCCACTTCGGCTTAGTCCCAAGGTAACAGGCAAGCCGAGGCTGCGAACAAGGTAATTTCATCCGGGCTCAAGCGCCAACTTGAGTCATGCCGGGGCAAATGGGCCGAGTTACCTAGGGTACTCTGGGGCTATCGTACTACACCTCAGCGATCCACTGGTCGCACTCCCTTCTCCTTGGCATTTAGAATGGAGGCTATCATTCCCCTCCAAGTCGGGCTCCCAACAATGTGTACTAAAATTTCGACGGGTCGGTAAACAACGACAACATCACTTCGGATCTCGACTTGGCCAAAGACAAACGTGAAAATGCAAGGATCAAGCTCGCATCGTACCAACAGGAAGTTGCAAAGGGCCACAACCATAGCGTCCATCTTAGGTCGTTCAAACCTAACAACCTCGTCTGAAAGAAAGTGGTGGAAAAGTCCAAGAAAAGGAAGTTAATGCCCAACTGGGAGGGCCCCTACTGAGTCCTCAAGCACCTCGGCTCAGGAAATTACAAGTTGGAGAAGCTGGACGGTTCTCCTATTGCTAAAACCTGGAACGCAAACAACCTGAAAAAGTTGTATGGCTAGCAGCCCCTCAGTTCTGAGGACCCGTCGTTTTCCCTTTTACCAGTATTTATCTTCTAAGTAATTTTGTTTTGGGGACAACTTGCTTATGTAACGACAGTACCAAGCACGTATCAATGAGAATTTTCTTTTCTTACCAATGCCTGTTTTTTTTGTTTCTGTTGTTTACTTTTTCCACTCAGTTCGTTATCGATCGGACCGTTTTATTTTGACTTCAGGGGTTTGTCTTCTCCTGGGTGAAACCCTCGGGCAAAATTCCCTCAAAGTCTCCCCGACCTTCGCGGTCGTTTGGACTTGCGGTCGTTCGCTTTAACGATACTCGATTTTCTCCCAAGCCCCTTATACCGAGCCACCTATAGTCATTCACTGCTCGGTTTCGCTGCATCCCAAAGTCCTGGCCAGTGCCATCTCCCCTTCGGGACCCCAGCCTAAATCCCTAGTAGCCCTACCTTATCATGAGTTTGTTCATCACTCAATAATTTCCTAACAACTAGCCAAGGCACCCTAACCCGAAGTAGGGGTGTGGAAATTCAAAATTGCTTCATACTTGCTTTGGATTAGGTCACTCGACCCCTCCCGACCTTGTCAGAGGAAGGGGCTTCAGAAATTGACCCCTATGCTTCGATTCCCTTCCTACTTGCTTAACACAGCAGACCTGCCCAAAGCAGGAGGCACCCACAAATAAACCTTTTTTTGAGCCATCTTTGAGTATGTTTTGCAAATGCTCTGGTCCGTGCTTCGGTAAAACCTATTTGACAAATCCACAAGTCTCACCGAAGCAGGGGGATCGACACCGAAGCAGCAACAACAAATTCGTACAAGCATTTCAAAGATAAACATAACATTCGGGAATAGAAAACATTATTCACACAAGCTACAAAAGTGAATTGCAAGTTCAAATCCTACTTAAACAAGTGATCCGGCTTTGGCCAGGCATTCGGCACCTACCATAGCAAGAAATATTTACAAACTCTGGAACGGCAAACTCCAAATGTTCAGAGCCGTCCAGTCAAATGGTAAAACAAAAAGTTTAAAACATTTCTCAGAAGAGAGGGGTGAAGCTTTTTCAAGCATCAGCAGGAGCAGGGGCACCGGGATCAACCTGGTTCTCGGGGACCTATAATTCCTCGGGATTCGGCACTATTTCATCTTCCTCTTTGGGCAACTCGAGCTCTTTGGGAGGTGGCTGGGGCACGGCTCAGAGTTCTGAGTTTTCAAGGAGATCAAGTTTGCTTAACAGGGCCTCGTGGCTGAAGCGTACTCCGTCTAGGAAGCGATCTCTGTGTAGCTCAGCCTCAATCTCTCAAACTTGCTTCTTGTATTCTACTCCGGCCGCGTCCCAACCTTCATCATAACCTTTGTTCCTCGCAGCCTCAACATCGCGAGCTCGCGTGACCCTCAGAGTCGTTGCATCCTTTTCAGCCTTTGCAGCTCGACCCTCGGCGAGTACCCTCTCCTTATCACATCTCTAGAAGTCCGTGAGGCAAAGGTCGCAAGTTTCCCGAGTAATCTTTAGGTCATCCTCCCTCAACCCAAGAGCCTGCTTCAACTCCTCTATCTGCCACTCCTGCGCTTTGCATCTATCATTCACTACCAATTCCCGAGCGCCAGCCTGCCGACTCAAAATAGAAAAAAACGTTGATCAAAACCAATATTAAATCAAAATGGGTTGAAGAAAAGCAGCTTACATTCAGAAGCGCCTGTGCTATTTCCCCTGTGAGATGCTCGGTGCAGCCTTTGACAGCTCGGGCATCCTTTGGGAGAATGCAGGACCGAAGCAACCCGAATGCCATCCCGATATTAGTGGAAGCACTGTCAGCGTGATGAATTAGGCGTCCCACATAATGTCGAACCTTGGGAGCCCAGGGGACCTCTCTTGCTGGAACCCTAGTCTCGATATCAGTTCCCCCCTAGTTTCATCTCCCTCGTCTCGTCGCTCCTCTCCCTCCTTGATCAGGATCGTCTCCCTATCCCTCCCTCGGTTGCAATCCCCTTCCTCTTGCCGAGCCTTTTTCTCCAGGGGCTCTTTTGGAGAAACAGGGGTGGCCCTCGTGGTCCCGACTCCTGGCAAACCGATCGCAATGCCAGCGCCTCGGCCTCGAGGCCTCTGGCGCCGTAAGTTCAGAACCTCCCTTCCACGATCGCTCATCTCGTTGCTGAGTCTTATTCTCTATGGGGTCTCTCAAATGATCTCCTCTCGGATTGTGCCCAAAGGACTAGAATTGCTTCCGTCGATCTCCGGGGTCCCGACTTCCCCATCTCCCCTTTCCTCTCCTCTCCTTTTACCTTTCCCTCTGCCTCGTCCTCGGCCTGCTCGAGGAACCCCATGCTGCCTCGGCCTCCTCTTCAAGTAGCCAGTATAAGTCGGAGTGTACCCGAGCTGATCAGGGGCATACCAGCTTGTGAGAGGGATGGCGTAGGCAGCGGTGATTTGAGCCCAAACCGCTCTCTCCCGAAGGCCCTGCACGACCCTCTCAACTGTAAAACATAATCAAAAGAGGTAAGAAGAGTCAGTATATAAGAGGAGACAAAAAGAATGCAAGACATGAACTAAGGGAAGAAATCTACCAACCAGGAGTTCCGGTCTCGAATTGGACCGTGGTCGCAGTATCAATGCTCTCTCCGGGCCTAAACATGAAGTTCCCGAAGATTGAGACGTAAATACTCGCCCACTCTTCGGAGTCGGGCAAACGATCTATTAAAAACGTGATGTACCCTGTCCGGCAGGAGAGATAACATTGAGCGTTTTCTCGGTTGATCCCAACCAGGTATACTCCGAAGAGTTCCTTAAGCCCAAAGGTCATGTTGTAATGCCTCCTCAGCTCTATGATGCTGATAATGATTCGGTAGGAATTCACCGTGAGTTGGGAAGAGGTGAGAGCTAAGGTTCGGAGTACCCGTCGCACGAACTGGTGCAGAGGGAACCTAATTCCTCCCTCAGTGATTGCCATCAAGGGAAAAATCAATTCCTTCTGTCGGTGAGGAAAATCGTTGGGGTTGGTGTTTGGAAGCAGACAGACCTCGACATCCAGAGGGATGCTGTAAACCCTTTTGAACTCGGCGTAGGCTGCCGAGGTGCCATTGAAGTATTGATTTTTGTAAGGACATGGCCTCATCTGTCTCTTGCGTCCCCGAACCTCCTCGGGGGCATTTGCGAATGGTCCCGGCCCTTGGTTCGAGGTATTGGGAGCTTCCATTTCCCGAGATCGAATGTCGTCACCACATGAGGAGCTCTAGAGGGGTCAAATGGTTCAATATGGTCAACCAGGGTTCGAAAAAATGCTCAGACCTGAAGTGCTTGGTGGATGTCCTCGGGAATCTCAACAGGAGAAGAGTCTGAACTACTGGAACTGTCCGAAGAAAGCTCAATGACCATTCGCCCCAACCTAACAAAGAAAAGAATGTGCAAAAACCCGTTAGCTATATGCCTAGGGGAAAGTAAGAGGATCTAATGCTTGGGACAGAATGGTCGTTGCTCCTCGGAATCACCAAGATCTTAGTCTCTGTCAAAACACTCCTCTTCGGGAAGAGTCCCTGGGGCTTGTAACTATTCCTAAGGTCTCGGGATGAATATAGGCATTGGGATGAATATAGGCCTCGAGAAGACTATAGGCCTTGGGAAAAACATGAACAGTGATGGAGGTATCCAACGCCGCCATGAATGCTTAGCCGTAATGTATGAAAAAATCGATGAGAAACTTGACAAAAACGATCAAGAAGTGAAGATTAATACGTGGAGATCAGAATACCTGGTTTCCGTGCAAAGATCCGTTCCCACAGTACTCGAAATCTTGATTTGAAGCTGGGTTGGACGGGCGGCAGCAGTTCGTTGATGACAGAGAGAGAGGATGACTCTTCTATCTCCTACTTCCCCCTTTTTAAAAGGATGTTCGAGAGGCCGCGCGGGGAACGAAGCGTTGTGCAAATGTTTTGTACCAATCATTTGATACGGCGCATGCCGAGACAGCTCATGATGACCCATACTTCAGCGATGATTGACGCGTGTCTCCTAGGGTCGCGGCTAGCTGTTTGGTCACTTTCAAAGTTGTTCTTCACGTCGGTTCACGAGAAGAATCAACTCCCTAGAGCCGAAAGGTGGCGCTCCAAGAAGTTGAGAGGCTGTTGTGGTGGCCTCGGTTATCCGTTTGGTAATCTGACCGAGTGGTGTGAACCGAAGACTGAAGAAGGTTGAGTCCGTAGCTTGATTACAAGATGTCTTCGATAATCTGTTCGGTTAGGCATTCGGTATTGGCCTTTGGTCACTTCGGAACTATCAACAACATTGTGTTTGTTTCGGCTCTTCTAAAGCCATTTAGCAAGAGCAGTTACGCCAGATAGGGCCCATGAGGATTGTGCGGCAAGCGTAATCATTGGGATCAGATCTAGCCATGTGCTCCATAACCGTTTTCCCCATTCGTCACATATGATGTCACCCAAGGCGGTTACCCGAGCATTTCCTCCACGCGCTAGCTTAGAGGCCAAGTAAACCTAGGTCTATAAATACAAAGGGATAGTCACCTGGAGAGGTCTGTCATTCTTCCCTAACCCAAGATCTACATTCTCCCCCTGAGATCTAATTTGATCGTTGGAGGGTCACTAGGCTGACCCAGCCATAGTGACTTGTTGCAGGCGCAGTAGTAGGGGTGCGGAGCCACAGAGGAATGAACCTAACTTGAATTACAGTCGAGGTCCCGTCAAATCGAACCCCTACAAAGAGCGATGGAGGGAAGACCATCTCGAGCGATCTCTACGGTTGGGACTGATTCTTACGGTAAGTTCGCTGCCCGCAACCATGCAAATTTACAGACATGAGCGGCAATGCGTTCTTCTCTGCGGTGGTTCCCGCGTCGGGCCAATCTTGGGTGGTGATCCCCGTTGTTATAATGACTCCCGCTCCCACGACTATGAGTGACCCTCGCGGCATGTTCACCAAAGATTAATTCCTGCAGATCAGTTTGGATCTCGCCACATCTTGCCGCCGCTCCCGCGGCAGACGCCACTCTCGCGGCCAGTTTGGACCCGCGATGGTTCTAGCCTCATGTTGATCTTCCGTAGCGATCTCCATGGTTTGGACTGATTATCGCAACTTGTAGAGCTCTGCGAGGTGCTTCCCGCGGTGGCAAATTCTTTTCCGCTTGGGTTCCGCAAGTACTGTTAGTAACATCGCTGGGTTGTTGCGGGGGCCAATCCTGTGAATGCAAATCCCTCTCGTTATTTGTGCGGCACATGTTTAGACCACATATTTGTAATTGGGAAATTCTACATTCCGTCCACTGGGCTGACCATAGTGTTCAACACGCGCCTGATTTGAAAGCCACTTTTACCAATTCCGATGCAATGACCAGGTTGTACGGCTTGAACTAAACTCTTTTCCGTTAAATGACCAAACTAACCCTATAGGCTATACCTCTTTCCTCCAAGTTGGTGCGGTGGACCCTTAACATTTAGGTTGGGTTTCTCAGATTTCTCTTGATATATCTAACGAATTAAGCCATGTTTCCAAGAAGGAAAACGAAAAAACTTTGGGATGTTCTACAAGTTGTTTACGTTAATCAATAAATTATACTATTTTATCAACTTGTTCATACTAATAAAAATTTTTTTTAGCAATAACTTCATTCTCAATAATTTTTTTCACGCATACATATCAATAATTTATTCACTATTGAAAACAATTTGACATTTCTCACTCATTTATTCACTATCGGCAATATTCTAAAAATCGCTAGGTGCTAATCGGGCGGAAAAGGGGCACCTAGTGCCTAAGTGGGGACTAGGCGCCCGACTAATTGGCTGTCTAATTTAGGCATCAAACCACCGCCTAGTCCCTAAGAGGGGACTAATTTTTCAACAACTAACAACTTTGAACAACAAAAAAAAAATCTCAAAATTTTTCCTTAGTGGAAACACCCCTTAACAGTGGTTAGTTCAGCTGGTCAAGAATTTGGCATTTTACTAGGTGGTCAGGGATCCGAATCTTCAAAGTTTTCACAATTGCATTTGAATCTTATTTCCTTTGTACTGATTTCTCGTAATAATGGGGGCTAGTAGTTGGGTTAGACTTATAATGATTGAAAGTTATTTTCAATTTCATGTAATTCTTATATTTGTATTTTCCTACAGCGTAACAAAATAATGAGCTAAAACTCATAAAAATACGTATTTTAAGAAATGTCATTCTTCTCACATGCATCAACGAAACGTTCATTTAGCGGAAACAATTTGTCTAAAGTTCTTAAACTATAAATAATTTTTTTAGGAAAAACTCATCCATACTTAAACAAGAAAGTTCTACGCTCATGCTCAGCACCTGCCTTTATCCGCACATTATGTGACTTAGGGTTGACCTCATATTTATGCCCATTTTTGAACGAAGACAAAAATAATCTAAAAAGTCTTGAATTATTTTTGTCTTTAATGATTTTTTTTTAGAATTTTCACGCGGAGACATATTACTAATCTAAAAAAATTTGATACAAGACTATCAAATGTGAAAGAAAATTGTATATAATAACCGGGGGGGAAAAAAAGCAGCCAAAAAAAACATTTTACTTGCTGTGGTACATGAGAGAGAGGGGGGGGGGGGGGGGGGGGGGGGGGGGGGGGCATTTACTTGGGAAACAGATTTTATTAAAAGGCTGGAGGTCAAAATCGCATTTTTATAGATCTAATAAGAAATAGCTATGATTACATCTGATAAAATTTTGGGAAATTTTGCACTGAAACAAAAGCACATGCGTTTTCAGTCATGGCAGTTACTTCCTTTTACTGTTCTTATTCTACGCCCAGTGGGCTGATTTTAGACGGATCTTTTACACTTGCTAAGTTCATTTATATTGTTATTCAAAAACTTAACGCTTGAAAATTAGCGATCCAATACTTCGTCCCGATTTTCGAATGGTTGCCGAAATACAGTCTGAGTTTGTTCAAGTATAATCTCCTCGCCGGGATTACTATCGCCAGCCTCGCGATACCACAGGGGATCAGCTATGCCAAGCTTGCCAACCTCCCTCCGATCATTGGGCTATGTTAGTATAATTGATACAGAAACTAATTTTCGAGCATTACTTTTTTCATGGAGAAGATTCATTCAAAATGATGTGACAGAAGCATATTTTTGGAATTTTAAGGTTTAATGGGTGTGTTCTTCCTAGGGCCGGCTTATAGGGTATGCCAGGGAAGCAACCACTTCCGGCCCCCAAATTTTGGTCCAAAATTGAGGTCCCACTGTGATGTAACTTACATATCAATATTAAAATGGTTCCAAATAAAAACACAAACCAGATACTTGGTTCAGTGGTCACATAATATTGTCATGCTATTGGGAGTGTGTGGTTCGACTCCCATGCATCTTCGTAATTTCAATCATATCATTTTACATTTATAGTCATAATTGTATCCTTTTAGTTTGATTTTTTTTTTTTGTTATTTTTTGTACTTTTATAATTTTTTTAAAAAATTCATGAATATGTAAGTGGCTCAATATAGGAAATTCGATTCGGACCTCCAAAATATATGAGCTGGCACTGACTTCTTCCTTCCATTGGAAGCATCAAAAAAGGCAATTTCATAATGTTGTGAATCCATTACGAAAATCATATGCCATTACTCATGAGAATCATATCGGTGGGTGGATTTTTGTTTTAAGAAAAATGATTCACAAATCACGGATTTTATAGACAATTTCGCCAGAATGACATGGCAGATTGGCAACTATACATATTTTTGAAACGATAGTTGTATCCTTTTCAAGGAACAGAGTCGAGATTTTGATTCGAGGGGGACAAATTTTCATCTAAACGAGTGTTCACATTAAGTCTACATCATACATAGAAAAATATTTACTACTCCCTCCGTCTCTTTATAAGTGTCCTGCTTCGTAATTCCAACTTATTAAAAAGACATCATCATTATATCTTTCACATCAATTTTTTCCTCCACTTTCCCTACTTATCTATCATCATTACACTTTTACTCACTGACTTTTCAAAATGGAATCTATTTTTAGGGACAAAATAGATAATACACCAAATTTTACCCACTAACTTTACAAAATGGATACTTATTAAGGGACAACCCAAAATAAAATATTGAACTCTAAATAAAGGACAGAGGGAGTATAACTTTTTGATACTTCAACATCACTATTGTTAGTTATATGAGTCACACTAATTAACGAGTATATTCGTTTCAATTGAAAGAACCAAAAATGCCACCGCATATGAAATTTATGCCAGAAACAAAATTCCATTTAACTGCGTAGTGTTTGTTACCTTTTGTTTTTTTAGTCCAGGGTTGATGATTGCTCGGTCACATGCAGCAAGAACGTGAAATTGTCTTTTCAAAGATATTTCAAATTAATAAATTTCGTAAGAGCAAATATTGAAAGCAAAAACCTACAATGAAACTAGAGAGTTGGGGCAAAAGTCCAACTGAAATATATATAATGTGACCTAGCGGTCGATTAGGTCTAAAACTGATTTTCTTTTTTGGTTTTATGGGCAGACTCGAGCTTTGTTCCTCCATTAATTTACGTAGTATGCAGTATTCAGGAGCTCAAAGCATCTAACTATTGGAACAGTTGCGGCGTGTTCTCTGCTTATCTGTTCGAAATTGAGAAAAACATATCACCTGATGATCCAAAGTTGTACCTTCACCTGATTTTCACTGCTACTTTCTTCACTGGAATCCTCCAGGCTGCTATGCGTTTCCTAAGGTAACAGAGTGAGGATCTAAAATGCAATATTACTAATTCTTTTCTAAGAGTTTGATTTTGAGAAATATAATTATTTTTGGAGGCATGTTACCCCACACAGTGGTGGACAAGATCTTTTTTTTTTTTTTTAGCAAAGAAAAGAAATTTGGTGGTGAAGACTATAGACTTCAAAATTTTCTTCATCTTCGGTTTCAAGCTAGTTCAAAACTTTCTCGATGACACCAATTCTATTGGAGCCAGGTCGAAAATTTTAAATGGGTCTCCTCCCAATGGACTGTGGGATAATTACCTCGAACAATTAAAAAAAAAGAGGATTGCGAAAGAAAAACAAAAACCTGTGTTCTAAAACCACTCACTAGTCACAAGTTAGAAACCAAGTCGTAGTTTTTTTTTTGGTCATGGTCGTACTGAGAGTCAAAATACATTGATTTGTTGGTAATTTATTGTGTATGTGCAGACTATAGGAATAATGGTAGATTTTCTATCACCTTCCACAATCACGGGCTTCATGGGAGGTACGGCCACGATTATCTGTCTGCAACAGCTCAAGGGCGTGTTTGGATTGAAGGATTTTTGTAGTGGGCCGAACTCAGACAGTTCAAACCTACGTTTAAGGAAACTTCACCTTGTAGTGGGCCGAACTCAGACAGTTCAAACCTAAGTTTAAGGAAACTTCACCAAAGATGGGATCAAAAGAGGTAGCCGAACTTGATCTCAGGTTCGGCTCATGCCGAGGCATAACAATGAACGACGGTTCACTTACCTGACTCCCAGTTCTAGGAGGAAGCCTTCAAGCTTGGCCACCTTCGGAATAGACAACTCATTCAGTTCACTCCTTACGAATCATTTACCTTCAAGCTCGGCCATGTGTGGAGCTCGGCCAACCGTGATGTCACGTGCCTCCCCACGTGCTGAAGCAGTTACGCCAAAAGATAATGATGAGCGCACATGGGGGTGCCAGCTCACACCAAAAGCGGTTACCAAATCTACCAAATCTTATTGGTGACATCACAATGATGTTAGCTAATCCGTGCCAAGCACATGCCTATACTTGGAGGACAAGTTAAGCAGACTCTATAAACATCAAAGGTGTAACGCCCCGAATTTTGGATACGTTAAAAAGACGTTTTATTCATAAAATCGAATGGAGTCTGGCTCGTTATTACAATAAAACTCCCACAAGAGTTTAATATTTACACAAATGGAGCGGGTTCTAGGGTTCCTAACTACAGCTCCTCCTGATCCTTCATTCTTGCCAGCTCCTCAGTTCCAAAAGCCTCCACGGTGATCTGCTTACCCTGATCATCTACAAAATCTGACACATTATACCGGCGTCGCCACCCATATAATATGTCAGGGTCACCAAAGGGTAACACCGTGAGCTACAACAGCTCAGCAGGACAATCCCATACCCGCTAACCCATACCTTACGATAATAGGTTATGATAAAACATCAATTTCCACATGATACGTATATACACAGATACAAAAGACAATGTCAAAAACACATCCGCAATCGTTATTCGAACTATCGTAGGTGTCCATGATTCTCTTTGTTTCTCCTACGCGACTCATCGTAGACCGTATCAACGTTTTCCACATTTTATAAACGTATCAACTTTTCAAAAACTCGTTTTTAACACACCCAACCTCGGTTTCGCCGTTTCGGGTTCCCGAGTATCCTCATAATGGTTCCGCCGTCCCGGGTTTCCATTGGCACACATTGCATTGGCTCCGTACCGCGGATAACCAAGCACACACCCAACCTCGGTTCCGCCGTTCCGGTCTCCCGAGTATCCTCACAATGGTTCCGCCGTCCCGGGTTCCCATTGGCACACAATTGCATTGGCTCCGTACCGCGGATAACCAAGCTATACCTCACCATGGTTCCGCTGCTCCGGATTCCCATGGGAACGCACACAAGCTCACAATGGTTCCTTTTTTCCCGGATCCCCATTGGAACACACACCACACAATGGGCAAGTCCGGCCACATTGCGGTTTCCAAAACATTTCAAAAATCGTTCGTTTAACTCACCCAACCTCAGTTCCGCCGTTCCGGTCTCCCGAGTATCCTCACAATGGTTCCGCCGTCCCGGGTTCCCATTGGCACACAAAACACACACCACACAATGGGCAAATCCGCCCACATTGCAGTTTCCAAAACATTTCAAAAATCGTTTGTTTAACTCACCCAACCTCGGTTCCGCCATTCCGGTCTCCCGAGTATCCTCACAATGGTTCCGCCATCCCGGGTTTCCATTGGCACACAAAACACACACCACACAATGGGCAAGTCCGGCCACATTGCGGTTTCCAAAACATTTCAAAAATCGTTAGTTTAACTCACCCAACCTCGGTTCCGCCGTTCCGGTCTCCCAAGTATCCTCACAATGGTTCCGCCGTCTCGGGCTCCCATTGGCACACATTGCATTGGCTCCGTAACGCGGATAACCAAGTACACACCCAACCTCGGTTCCGCTGTTCCGGTCTCCCGAGTATCCTCACAATGGTTCCGCCGTCCCGGGTTCTCATTGGCACACAACACACACACATAATGCCACACAAAATTGGTCATTATGTAGTTTCAAAAATATTTTCTTCCTCGAAGTACATTTCCTTTCATTAACCACACCCTAGGTGTCATGTTTCTACTTCCTCGATTTTCGTGTCACGTTATCATGCATAAACCCCGCGGTAGGACAAAAGCAAGCATGAAACATACTAACAAGGTCATCCAATTCTATACTACTTATCATGCTAAGTCACCATTTATAGCATAACGCCACATGTACGGACGCCCTCGGAGTGTATCACTTATGCTTTATTCAAAGCACAACGCCACATGTACGGACGCCCTTGGAGTGAAATCACTTATGCTTTATCACACCACAAGTAATACAAGCAATTCATATATGCATACTCATAATCATCTTAAAGATCAAAATACGAATACTTGGATTCACATGGTAAATAACCTACGTATTCATCGAATAAATATGGTACCTACATTATACTTAGGAATAGGGATAAGGAATTCCTACTTATACATTGAGTTAGTGGACAAGGGACTCTACCTTACTTCTTGGCGGTAGGGTGGCTACAAAAAGTACGTCGATGGTCGGACGGAGTAACTTCCTACGGTATGCCTTCGGGAGCTTCGAAAGAGAATGGTTTCTCTCGAAACTTCTTCTTGACTAACACTATTCTACTTTATGGATCGAAGGGTGGTCGAGTGGCGGTTTAGTGGCGGCTTAGGTTGAGTTTCTTGAAGAACTCAAGAACACTCAAGAACAAAGTAAGAGCAAAAGAAAGAACAAAGAAAGAACCCAATTTTTCTAGAGAGAGAAGTTGCTAGGTGAAGGTGTGAGTTGAATGGCATGGGAATGGCTCTATTTATAGCCAAAACTTGAGCTCCCTCTCTCTCTCTCTAAGGCCCCCACCCCCCCCCCCCCCCCCCCCCCCCCCTCTCACCATATCTCAAATTTTTGACACTTGTCAAGCACTCATGGAAGGTCAAAGTCTAACCCTAGGCTTTCATGGCTAAATGGTGTACCTTGGATGGATTATGGAAGATTTGTTGGAAACAAGGGGACAATGGTACAAGATTTGGTTTTAAACAATTGAAAGATGTACAAAAGAGGACAATGGGGTTTAAGATTCGGTTAGGAAGAATATTTCCCAAGGATTTGAAGTACAAAGAAGATCAACACATCAAATCTCCTCTCTCTCTCTCTCTCCCTCTTTCCCTCTCTCTCCTCTCTTGGCTCACTCTCTCCTCTCCCTCTCTCTCGGCTTCTCTCTCCCCTCTCTCTCTCTCTCTCTCTCTCTCTCTCTCTCTCTCTCCTAGTACACTACATACATATATATATATATATGCATAATAATATAAAAGTACAAAGTACAAGATTCACAAAATCAAATACCCAATAAAGAATTACAATTAGGCACATGTTTGTTTAAACAAATAGACTAGTATACTAATGTACTCTTAGGAAGATCAACTCCCCAATAAATTAATCCAATTGGGTACAAAACCCCAATATAAAATAATACAAGAGTACTTAGGAGAATCTTAGGCCTTAAAGGCTATTAAGTACTTTTATAATAAAATATATGTACTTTCATCACATGGGGATAAAATAAAAGACTAGTTTAATAAACCCATGTACTTGGTTGAAAGATGGACCTATTACCCAATGGATAATAAATCCCCTAACTTTTATTGTCCAATGGACAAAAGTTAAAAAGAAACTTTTATTTTAAAATAATCAAAGTCCTTTAAAGCATGTGACAAAAGCCCTATATTTAAATATAGGTGTGGTACCAAGTACCCCAATTATATAAAAAGGCTAGGATTCTCCCCATTAGTACAAGTACTAGTTTAATAAATAAAGTACTTTGGAAATCTAGGGTTTAGATATACCCCAATAGTTTAATGCATAAAATCACATGGGAAATCCATACTTGATTATTTAAATAGAACCTTGTACCTTGTTGGAAGATTTGGGCTATTACCCAATGGATAATAATTTCCCTTGCGGTTAATAACCAAAGGATAATAGAAGTACAAGTACTTTTATACTTAAAATAAGATTTTGAAAAGACTACATGTACTTTTAGTCAAATATTATAATGAAAAATTTATTGTCCAATAGACAAAAATTACCCTAACCATTATGGACCAATGGGTAAAGGCAAAAGGTTCAAAAGGTCCAAAAGGTTCATCTAGCAACTAGATGAGTTTGGTTGCTCGGTTCCTCCAAGTAGTCGGTTGGAAACTAACTAAATTGGTCACGTAGGTTTTCTAGTCGAGAGTTAACCAATGACCAAAATCTAACTACGACGGAAAATAAGAAATCATATAGCCACTCAAGAGAAAATAAGTAATTTAAATAAAATTCAAATATTTAACGAAATTTTTATTGACCAAAATTCAGGGGCGTTACAAAAGGATAGCAACCACGCATAGACTGGCGTATTCTAGTAAGCCTAAACCCACAGCTCTTATTTTCAACCCTCTGGGCTCTGGAAAGGACCAGTGCACACCCAGGACAAACCACACTGTTAATATTGAAGCATATGTACAGTTACAGGCATACGAAATGGCTCGGAACCATGAAGATAGACAAAACACCCCATAAACAGTGTGGGGGGATAAAGAGAAGCCAAGACTAAGCTAAGATGCAAGGGCCAGCCACTGGACCTTGGCATAACTGTCGTACGCCAGTCACATGAGACCGTACGCCAGTTATGCTTCTTGTCCGGTGCTTGGCTTTGCATCATCTGGGCTCTGGAACATGACCAGAAAGATCCCAAAGGCCTTCTAAAGCGGATACAAATGGGTATTGAAATGCTACAACTACGCAGTTCTAGGATACAGAAAGCTGTAAACTGGTTATTAGCACGCTATAAGGTGACAAAATAAGAAAGAAAGCAGAACGTAGCTGATCAGTGATCCCCACGCCAGTATTGCACATACAGCCATGACTGGCGTATGGCTTGGCACCACTGGCGTGCGCCACCAATAGCTATGCACGATCCTTGAAAACTTGCTAGCTTTAGGGCCAAGGCTGGTATTGATTACCAACCTTAACCCTGCTAACACCCCTCAGGGGCCAGAACAGAGAACTGTGCAAAGGTGGTATACCTTTGGCTTTTAGGGTTGATGGAAGGTTTGAGCCTTGAACTTAAGGGAATGAGAGTTGGATGATGAGAGAATGACTATAAATGGCGTATGGAAATGGAACCTTTACTTTCTCTTTCAATGGAATGAAGGAGAGAGAAAGCAAAGAATCAAGAGATGAGTGACTTGAGCCTTGATTGTGGTTGTCATCATCTTGCAAGAGTGAGAGATAGGTGTATATATAGAGGAGGGGGTGGTAACCAGGCTAGGTTGAGGGCTGGTTGAGTTTGGAGGGAGGCTCCCATGCATTGAATGCATGGGATTTGGCTTGAAAGGGGATGTGGGAGAGAAGGGGACATCCCCTGCCCGATGGCAGTCATCAGAGGACTGTAGAGTGTACTGGGGAGCCGCAGAAGTTTCGAGCACGTGGTTGAATAGTGATGCTTTGACTGGATTTGACTGGCGTACGCCAGGAGTGGAGCTGTGTGCGCCAGTAATAACTGAGCCAACGGTCGATGACTGACACGTGGCAGTCAACTGGCGCACGTCAGCACAGTACTGGCGTAAGCAAGTTTGGTTTTGTTGAGGCCATTTGGTTCTGGCTCGAGGGTTTTGAAATGGAGTTTGAAAGGGCTTGAATGAGGTTCGGAACGCCCACAGCTCAAACCTACCAACAACCTCGGGATGTTCTTGACCATATTCATCATTGGGGAATCAAATGCCGTAAGTAAACTAATTTGGAAAATCCAAAATAGGGTGTCTACAGAACTACATTCTCAGCCTCGGCATTTGGATTGACAGCGACAGTCTCGTCCCCAACGTCTTCAGTCACCTTCTTTGCCCAAGACCCAGCCTCAGCTTCAGCATCTGAAATTTCTTCAATTTCCTTGTCACTCTCAAGATATTCCTCCAATCCGGAGGAAGGGGTGCATAATTTTCCTCAGTGTACGGTAGGTTGAGCTCGGGCACAATTGGTGCTGGAATTTGTTTTGTCAGATTCATGTCAACTTCAAGCTGCAGCACTCCGGCTGAGGCGGCCACTCCATCTTTATATCCCATCCTATATGCAATAGGCACCCTTTTCACAATCTCCTCATTTACCAATCTTATTGGCCTCCCTTTGGTACTCAGCATCAGCTCGGTCATAGCCATCTTAGAAAGCCTTACCATCTACTTCCTTCATCTTCCTTTTTTCTCCCCTCTTCATCTTGCCAACCTCACGCTCAGCTTTCTTTGCCCTCACAAGAGCCACATCCCTCTCCTCCTCCACCTCCCCCTTTTTGGCCTCGGCAAGCTTCAGTTGCTACTCCAGAGATTTGACCTTTTCACGCTCGATTTTCAGGTCCTTACGATAATGGGACCTCTCAGCAGCTGCAAGCACAGTCTTGTTTGAAGCCTAAAGCAAAGCCTAGCCAGCCTGCACAACAAGGTTCGTTAAAAAAAATGATGGAAGAGTTAGGATCGGACAAACCTACACAAGATGGGCACCCGCATGGATCAAGCTCGGCTGAAGCTCTTGTGGGACTTTCTCCATATCCTTTGGCAAAGCAAGCCCTTGGAGCATAGTGATGGCCAGACCGGGTTCGGCTTTGACACTATCCTCAATAGTCACCAACCTCCCCTCTGCCGAAGCAAAAGAGGGAGCGAACTCTTGAGCGATGACCTTTCCAGCCGAACCAGCAGTCTTTTGAACCACCTTTGAACCGCCTGCAGCTAAAACCTCAGTTCTTTCTTTCTCAATCAGGCGAGGGGTTGAGGGCTTGGTTGGAAAGAAGTCATGAGTTATCTTCTATCACTAAAGAGGTATAGACTACTCAACCGCTAAAACCCTAGTCTCTTGCCTTGTTCTCTGCATATTCTCATATCCTCTCGCCGGAGGGCCTTTCCTGGCAACCCTGGCCAGGTCTTAGTCATGCATTCATTGTGTAGGTTAGGGCAAGACGGCTAGGAAACTCTCGAACCAATTAAAGAGGAGCTCTAACCAAGGATCAACGAACCACACAATTTTACAACCAAAACTGACGTGGTTTCTGTTTTGCATTCTATTATCATCTATCCATATGAGGTTGTTGAACAAAACTCTCACTCATCATTATCATCGTAGGAAATTCACAAGAAATTATATTTTTTGCAGCCTGACCCCGATAACTGAATTTTTATCAATTATGCGAAGAGCAAATCCACCAACCGACCGAATCAACTTACTCGCATCTCAGAAATCTTTATATTGGTTATCAAGCTATTAGTCTAATAAAATATTTACCAAGAGTTATAGCATTACCCCTCCAAGAGTTATAGTGTACCTATCATATCCACCCACTCACCCACTCGAAAAAGGCTAAAACTCAAATTATGAAAAGCAAATAAAGGCATGACTTCATTTTCCACACAATGTCCAAAAATCTTTTTGCCCCTAGGAATCCTTTTAGGGAAAATAAAAGCATGACGGTAAAAAAAAAATTCATTTAGGCGAAGGATACTTGCAAAATAGTTTTTAGTAGAGGTCCTTCAACTTTTAGAGTTTTTTAGCCATAAGGCCAAAACATGTTTAGGCATAAGGTTTTAGGGTGCACTTTCCTATTATAGTGTTTTAGTGGTTTAGGCACTTTCATAGGGTAACCTAGGATTTTAGACCCTTTTATAGGGTACCCTAGGGTTTTAAGCACTTTTATAGGCACGTTTGTCCTTATGTTTGATTGCAAAAGGTGATTATCCTTAAGCTCAAAAAATATAAATATGTGGAATTTTTGGCTCATTTTACTTATTTCCTAAATTTAGACTAAAGTGCTTGTAGAGACCTGTATTTTTCTTAAATATTGAAATGTTATTAAATGTCCAATTGGGAAAATGTGGTTTATTGGATGATTATTTGAATTGAGGACAATAGTGAAAGAATTGAGATTTGAGGGAGTGTGGGTGTGGGTGTGATAAAGAGATGCATGAGTATATATATAGGTGTGTGAGGAGTAGGAGTAGGAGATCATTTTTCATCTCCATTTCTCATCTCTCTCTCTCTCTCTCTCTCTCTCTCTCTCTAGCCGACTCTCTCCCTCTCTTTTGCTCTCTCTCAAAACTTCACTCCATCTCACAAAACCTTCAAGAATCAACCTCCTTCTGGCCTTCCATTCGCGTCCTTGAGCTCGAGAATCCTTGGGTCAAGCTTGAATCAAAGATTTGGAGTTCAAAGAGGCTAGGACTCGTTCAAATCACTTGAATCTTGGCCATTGTTGTGAGGTAGGGACTTCTTACCTCTTTTATGTGTATATATGTTGATTTGGTGTAAAGATCGTGCCTTGATGGTTCCCATTTGGTGCTTCGAAAGTCTGTCAAAACTGCAAAAAATTGCCTCAAAGCAGCATGTTATCGATACCCAAGCAAGGGGTATCGATACCCCTTCCTTTTCTGGACTTCCAGCCTGCCAGGTATATAGTGGGTATCGATACCCCTTCTCTTCCCGGATAGTTTCAACGCTATTTTGTGCTCCTTCGATCGTTCTAACTTTTGATCGCTTTTAAACCCTTTCGGACACTTCTAAACCTATTATATGGATGTTCAATTGACTTCCTATGATAATCCAATGTATTCTTGGATCCATTGGTTTCCGTTAGTAAGGATCGAATAAGGATTTATTCTATTAAAACTTCGTTAAAATATGCCTTGTTGATTAATTGATTACTTGGCAATGTTAGTGGCATAATTATGGCATTGTTGGCATACCGTATGATGTTTCATGTGAACGTGTGATCAATGTAAAGTCTTAGTTTGTTTGTTGAGTATAAAGGTAGGTGTGTGGGTCGGAAGTTGGGCTAGGAAGTCTCGTAACGCAAGGGGTGGTAATACGAAGACTTAGATGGTTCTCGTAATGCTAGGGGTGGTAATACGGTGAACCGAGTTGTTAGGGATCACCGAGACGCAAGGGGTGGCAACATGGTAACTATCGTGGTGATATATGATAACGCAAGGGGTGGAAATACCGATTGTGAGAATTTGGGATAACGAGTCATGTTGAGATTGGAGAGAGTGCATAAGTCTTGTGAATTGTGTGGCAAATTGTGACGTTATCATACCTTTGAAAGATCATAATGAATGTCGATACACATATGAATCAATTGTTATCTTTTGAGTGAGCTACTTCTCCATGTCATCTCGTTCTGCACATGTCTTCATATTTTTATACATAAGATTGGTAAAGATTTTCCTACTAGGCTAGTATAGCTCAATCTAATCTTTCTTTTCAGGACAAAATGCCGGACAATAGATTACATGCATTCGTGTTCTTGGACATGAAGACATTTTAGGAGCTAACTTCGTTTTAGTTACTTAAACATCTTGTAATGACTTTCTTTGACAAAGATGGGTTTTGTAACTAATAGTGTAACGCCCCGAATTTTGGGTACGTTAAAAAGACATTTTATTGATAAAATCAAATGGAGTCTGGCTTGTTATTACAATAAAATTCCCACAAGAGTTCAACATTTACACAAATGGAGGGGGTTCTAGGGTTCCTAACTACAGCTCCACCTGCTCCTCCATTCGTGCCAGCTCCTCAGCTCCAAAAGCCTCCACGGTGATCTGCTTACCCTGATCATCTACAAAATCTGACACATTATACCAGCGTCACCACCGATATAATATGTCAGGGTCACCAAACAGGCAACACCGTGAGCTACAAAGGCTCAATAGATTAACCCATACCCATTAACCCTCAACTTACAAACAACAGGTTATACAATCATCGATTTCCACATGATACATGTATACATAGCTAACAATGACACATCCATATTCGTTAATCAACTATCGTTGGTGTCCAAGATTTTCTGAGCTTCTCCTACGCAACTCATCGTAGACCGTGTCAACATTTTCACATACCAGTTCATCAATTCCCAAAATCATTTGTTTAACACACCCAACCTAGGTTCCGCCGCGCCGGGTTCCCGAGTATCCTCACAATGGTTCCGCCGCGCCGGGTTCCCATTGGCACACAATTGCATTGGCTTTGTACCGCAGATAACCAAGCCACACACCCAACCTCGATTCCGCCGCGCCGGTCACCCGAGTATCCCCACAATGGTTCCGCTGCGCCGGGTTCCCATTGGAACACACACACACCTCACACAATGGGCAAGTCCGGCCACATTACGGATTCCAAAACTTTTCACCTTTTTCAAATGTTTCTTTTACACACGCACACACACAACTCACATTATGCAACCAAAACCGATCATAATGTAGTTTCAAAATATTTTCTTCCTCGAAAAACATTTCCCTTCATTAACCACACCCTAGGTGTCAAGTTTCTACTTTCTCGGTTCTCGTGTCTTGTTTACATGCAAAGACTCCGCGGTAGAACAAAAGTAAGCAGGAATCATTCTAACAAGATCATCCAATTCTATATTACTTATCACGCTCAATCACCACTTATAGCATAACGCCACATGTACGGACGCCCTTAGAGTGTATCACTTATGCTTTATTCAAAGCACAACGCCACATGTACGGACGCCCTTGGAGTGAAATCACTTATGCTTTATCACACCATAAGTAATACAAGAAATTCATATATGCATACTCATAATCATCTTAAAGATCAAAATACAAATACTTCTAAACAAACGATAAGTTCTATCTTTCAAAATCCGTTAAGGATAATCTACTTTCTAACATACGGTTCTATACGTAGAGTTAGGGGCAAGGGGTTCTACCTTACTTCTTGGCGGTAGTGACGACTACGGAAAGTACGTCGGCTATCGGACAGAGTAACCTCCTACGGAATGCTTCCGGTAGCTTCGAAAGAGAAAGGTTTCTCTCGAAACTTCTTCTTGACTAACACTACTCTACTTTATGGATCGAAGGGTGGTCGGGTGGCGGTTTAGTGGCGGCCTAGGATGAGTTTCTTGAAGAACACAAGAAGAACTCAAGAACATGAAGAACAAAGAAAGAACAAAGGAATTCTAGAGAGAGAAGTTGTAGAATGGGAGGTGTGAGTTCAAAGCTTGGAATGGGGTCCTATTTATAGGCAAAGACTCTCCCTCTCTCCCCTTCATGGCCGGCCCCCCTCTCTCTCTATATCTCCCATGGATTTGCTCCATAACTCAATCTTTCACTTGTCAAGTTTGATTGAAAGCTTGATGGGTTAGGGTATTAGGCTTGCATGGCTAAGATTTGTACCAAAGATTGGATTATGGAAGATTTGTTGGAAAGAAAGGAGACAATGGTACAAGATTTGGTCTTAAACAAATCATAGAAGTACAATGGAGAGTTAGGTTTGGCTAGGAAGAAGATTCACCCAAGGATTTGAAAAGATGAAGAAAGATCATGGAAGGTACAACCAATCTTCCTCTCTCTTTCCTCCTTTCTTTCTCTCTCTCTCTCTCTCTCTCTCTCTCTCTCTCTCTCAAGTACAACTATATACATATATATATGACAAGAAGAATAAGAAAGTACCAAGGTACTAGATTTTCTAAATTCAAAATCCCATTAAAGAAATCCAATTAGGCACATGTCCCATTAAATAAATAAACTAGTGTAGTAATGTACTCTAGGAAGATCAACTCCCCAATAAATTAATCTAATTGGGTACAAAACCCTAATATAAAATAATAAAAGAGTACTTTAAGAATCTTAGACCTTAAAGGCTACTAAGTACTTTAATAATAAAAAATATGTACTTCATCACATGGGGTTTAAGAAAAAGACTAGTTTAATAAACACATGTACTTAGTTGAAAGAACAACCTATTACCCAATGGATAATAAATCCCCTAACTTTTATTGTCCAATGGACAAAAGTTAAAAGGAAACTTTTATATTAAAATAATCAAAGTTGTCCTTCAAAGCATATGACAAAAGCCCTATATTTAAATATAGGTGTGGTACCAAGTACCCCAATAAAATAAAAGGCTAGGATTCTCTCTATTAAAATAATAATAAAGTACAAGTACTATTTATTCAATAAAGTACTTTGGAAAATCTAGGGTTTAGATACACTACAATATTTTAATGCATAAAGTACATGGGAAATCAATCCTTGAATATAAAATAGGATCTTTGTACTTAGTAGGAAGATTTGGGCTATTACCCAATGGATAATAATTTTCCTAGCGGGTAAAGACCAATGGATAAAAGAAGTACAAGTACTTTTATACTTAAAATAAGATTTTGAAAAAACTACATGTACTTTAAACAAAATATAATAATGAAAAGGTTATTAATCAATGGACAAAAGTTACCCTAACATTATGGACCAATGGGTAAAGGCATAAGGTTCAAAAGGTCCAAAAGGTTCATCTAGTAACTAGGTGAGTTTGGTTGCTCGGTTCCTCCAAGTAGTTGGTTAGAAACTAACTAAATTGGTCAAGTAGGATTTCTAGTCGAGAGTTTAACCAATGACCAAAATCTAACTACGACGAAATTTAACAAGAAATCATATAGCCACTCAAGAGAAAATAAGTAATTCAAATAAAATTCAAATATTTAACGAAATTTTTACTGACCAAAAATCAGGGTTGTTACAAATAGTTCTTGAATTCCTTTGACTATACGTTTGTAATATTTTAGACATGTTCATACTTGTATCTAAGTTAATTTGGGCCATGGTGCCAAGGTTGTAATTCTCTAAACTTGGGGACTCAATTTGTAAATTAAACTGGTGGGAAACTCTATTGGGTAATTATATGAGATATGTGAGGATCTTTTATTGAAATGGCTTATTTATTTAATTATGTTGAAAATCGAGGGCGTGACAGTGCTAAAGTTATTCTTTAATTGTTATATCTTTTTGAACACAAATTTCGAGTCTACGAAAAAGACGGAAAAATGTTGAACAAAAGTCAATTGTATTAATTGAGAAAATTAGGGTTTACAATCTCTTATATATTTTTAAATCAAAGAAAATAAAGTCTTCTGATTTTTCTCTTCGGATGTTGAAACGAGGGCTTGATGCTTGATCCCGAATCAAACGGCAGAATCTTCTCCAAGATTTGTGAAGAAGATGATGACTTGGGTTGAATGTTCTTCGAGGCTTTGAGGCTTCGATTCGAAGAACCTTCTTGTTGAATGCAGACTTGAAGAATTCTGAAGGGCTTGAGGTCTTTGAACTTCAGAGCTCTGGAGCTTGTATTCTTGAATGTCTAGATGGAAAAATATGAGAAGGAGCACCTCTATTTATAGAGATGTAGGATAGAGAGTCATGACCAATCTCTACTTCCTTCATATTTATCTCTCTTTAATTATTCTTTATTTAATGTAAAAGAAATAATTAAAATTCGATAATTATCCTTCTCTCTTTTATTTTAAGAAACACAATTATTTGGGAAGAGAAACACAATTATTATTTTACCAAGTGGCTTAACTTGATTAGCCGAGCTCAATAAAAATAATAACTGCATCACTTCGACACGTGGCGCCATTTGATTGGTCCATTTGCGTTATTTTAACTTTTGACCTAAAGACACTTGGCAACTTGTGATTGGCCATTTATTGTGCCCTATTTATTAGGTCCCGCAACACGTGGCAACTTGTGATTGACTGTAAAATTTACATGTCTACAGATGCCCCCTCGAGACTTGCTCATGCATGAAAGTGAGTAGGTCTCGAAAATGTTGACTTGATTTGATTTGATGCCGAAAATTTGTGTATTTCGGTAGTAACTTTTGCTTTAAACTTGAAGTGAGTTTGATTCTCCGAAATTCAATTCACGAGTTGAACTAAAATTCAACAATCGATATGGTTGAATTTTTTTGATAGGAGGATTTGTGAACCCAATTTATTTCGGGACTATAAGTTGATCCTCATCCTCCAAAGAAACTCTTGGCTTAGCAAACAACAGAAAGCTTGATTACCCAATCACATTAAGCCCAAACTCATCTTGCGTTTGTGTATAACCCGAGATGAAAGTCCAAAACGAAACAATTTTTAGAGGCCCATTCGGCTTGACTGTTTCTTTTTGCACCGCCTATTCTCTTTGACGAGAAGCCGCCGCTTGGAACATATATGTGTAATGTGTTTGATTAAGATTAGGATTTTCGACTCCTTTTCCAAGTACAACTTCAGACTTCTTGCTCTATATATTGAGAGCCTTAATTTGAACCCATCCCTGCACGTTTTTTAGACTCGGAGGACGTAAATCCCACGTGCTAAGCTTCCCCATCAAGTAAGTTTACCACCTTTTGTCTTCTGCTTGGTTGAATTCAATGTACAATACTTGTAGTTCATGTAGCCACAGTAGATTCAATGAAGGCAGATAGTTGAACTGAGTTGATTGTAATGCTCCTTTACTGTACATATCCCAGCAACTCCTTTTGTCTTTTTCCTTTTGTTTTGTTTTGTTTTCTTTCGTTACTCTTACCCTTTTAATCATGCACTCTAATCCAACATCAGAGAAACAATGAAGCGGTAGCCTTTTGTTCGAACAAATCAAGTAGAAAATTCGGGTACCCCTAGTTGTCCATGTGACTTCTGTGAGCACGCGCCCCGAAAAATCCTCGGTTTTTGTTTTTAAAATCGGGTGCGGCCCTTTTTGCAAAAACGCAACGAAACGCTTCGATTCAGAGTCGCCACTCGAGTTTTAGCGGTGAAAACACCCAAGGAACCGAACTCGAAAACGTTTGCCACGTTTGTTTGATTTTGAAAAAGGCTTGTAGACTGGTTCGTCGTCACCTTCGATATCTGATGTTCGGGAGTCAGGCTACGAGAGGGGAAGGGTTTTATGGCACCCCTCTCGCCCAATCCGAAGATCGGTCTCTACTCGGGCATTTTATAAAACGTTTGCATTTTTCTTTCATTAATCATTTTTTAGCCAATTAGGGTGGGGGAACAGTTAAAGGGGGATTAAAACTGTAACAAGTTGCATTTTATGTGACAAAATGATATGGATGCTTATTGAAATAGTATAGATTGAAAACAGACTTCTGTGAGCGTTTTAAACAGACTGGATAACACTGATCCGGAATGACATGCGCAAGAAGAAGTCTGTGTGCACTGGCCCAAACCACTGCATGCAGGCTTCACCTGCGCACGCCACGCATAGACTGGCGTACTCTAGTAAGCCTAAACCCACAGCTCTTATTTTCAACCCTCTGGGCTCTGGAAAGGACCAGTGCACACCCAGGACAAATCACGCAGTTTATAGAGCAAATATTAAGCAGTTACAAACAGCAGAAATGGACTTTAAAGCAATAAAATGAATAGAACGCCCCATAAATAGTGTGGGAAAATAGACATGGACCAAGACTAAGCTACTATGCAAGGGCCAGCCACTGGGCCTTGACATAACTGTTGTACGCCAGTCATGTGAGACCGTACGCCAGCCAAATCTCTTGTCCAGTGCTTGGCTTTGCATCATCTAGGCTCTAGAACATGACTAGAAAGATCCCAGAGGCCTTCTAAAGCGGATATGAATAAATATTGAATGCTACAACTAAACAGTTCTAAAATACAGAAAGCAGTAAAACTGGTTATTAGCATGCAATAAGGTGATGAATAGACAGGAAATAAAGCATAAAATCAAGATCTGGACCCCATTTCACAACTGGAGTACGCCATATCCGGAGGGCTCGGAACTGGAGTACGCCAGTTCCAGACAGATTCCAGACAGATCAAATTTAAAACTGTACGTACTGCCACGGACCGGCTTACGCGGGCTTATGACCGGCGCACGCCGATTCTAGTTAGAAACGATTTTTTTTTTTTGGTTTTTGAGACCTTGACAGCTTTAGGGCCAGGACTGGTATTGATTACCAGCCTTGACCCTGTCAGCTCCCCTCAGGGATCAGAACAGAGAAATGTACCCAGGTGGTATACCTTTTGTTTTTGAGCTTGAAAGAGTGCTTGAGCTTGAACTTGAAGATTGGATGATGAATGGTGAGTGCGGATTGATGTATGTTGTAGTGTATGGAAGAGTTTCTTGCTGTTTCTTTCTCAATGAGAAGAAAGAAAGAACAAAGAACTAATGGAGTGAGAGAAAGACGACTTGAATGCTTCAAGTTTTGGTAACCCTTTCAAATGGAAGTATATGAGGTTATATATAAGGGAAGAGGGAGAGAGAGGGGTTAAGGCCAGTCAAAGTGACTGAAGCCTTAGCCCTTAAGCCTTCCTTCTCATTGGATGAGAGGAGAAAGGTGATGGGATGGATGTAAGAAAATGTCCCCCGGCGGAGAATGCTTTTTCAGTGGATTAGAAGGTTCTCATGTGTTGTAGACCCCTACCCATGGCTTCTGCATGCTAAAAAACACAAGTTTGACATGAGGTTTGACTGGCGTACTCCAGTTCGGGCTTGGTCAATGGTCAAAGTTGACCGATGACTGACACGTGGCAGAGGACCAGCGCACACCAGTTAAATACCAGCATATGCAAGTTGGGTTTTGTTGAGGCCTTTTGGTTCTGGTTTAGAGAGTTTAAAAAGGATCTGAAAGGGTTTTGAAATGCTCAAAGCTCAAGCATACTAACATTTCCGAGGTGTTCTTGATCCGTTTCATCATCAGGGCATCAAATACCATAAGTAAACTAATTTGGAAAGTCCAAAATAGGGTGTCTACAGTAGCCCCCCATTGACGGCACTTGGAGCACCATTGTCTTGGTACAAGTAACGTCAAAGGTTTTCTAGACACCCTCTCAAGGCTATCCAGAACAGAACAGGCTAGTAAAGCAGACACGAATACTTAAAGAACCTGATTAATGGATTGAACTAAACGGGCATGCTATCGCCGATTGAATTGGTGGACAGGACAGACCTCCGCGTTATTGATTGAATGGACAGGAAGACCGTCGCTTGTTGAAATTGGACGGGCGAACCGCCGTTGAGTTCAAGTTGGACGGGCAAACCGTCGATGATTTGATAATGGACGGGCAAACCGTCGTTGATTTGAAACCGTCGTTGATTTGAAGTTGGACGGGCAAACCGTCGTTGATTTGATAATGGATGGGCAAACCGTCATTGATTTGAAGTTTGACGGGTAAACCGTCGTTGATTTGAAATTGGATGAGCGAACTGTCGTTGGTTTTAAAATGGACGGGGGAACCGTCGTTGTTTTGAAATTGGATGGGCAAACCGTCGTTGATTTGAAATTGGACAGGCGAACCGTCGTTGATTTGAAATTGGACGCGCGAACCGTCGTTGATTTGAAATTGGACGCGCGAACCGCCGTTGATTTGAAGTTGGACGAGCAAACCGTCATTGGTTTGATAATGGACGGGCAAACCATCGTTGATTTGAAATTGGACGGGCAAACCCTCGTTGGTTTGATAATGGACAGGCGAACCATTGTTGATTTGAAATTGGTCGGGCGAACTGCCGTTGATTTGAAGTTGGACGGGCGAACCGTTGTTGATTTGAAATTGGACGGGCGAACCGTCGTTGATTTGAAGTTGGACGGGCGAACCGTCGTTGAGTTGAAATTGGACGGGCGAACCGTCGTTGATTTGAAGTTGGACGGGCGAACCGTTGTTGATTTGAAAGTGGACGAGCGAACCGTCGTTGGGGGATCAAGCTATCCTTGGCACACATGATTTCCAACGAACATGGGTAGGTCGTGTCAGGTAGGTTAAATTCCATCTATGGTAATCAGAGCCAATCTCCTTATCAAAGACCATCCGAGACAGAGCAATAAGGCTACTGGAAGATGTGTTTGAAGCTAGACTGAAGTAGAGGTATTCGTTCGGGGTAGGCCGAGGCGGACTCTCGTGGGGAACAATTAGTTGCAGACGGATAGACCGTGGGACAATATTCGGATCACCGTTGATTGATTGAAAGGGGCGACATGGCAGATCGTCGTTGATTAATTGAAGCGGACGATATCCTGATCGTTGTTGAATGACTGAAAAGGGTGACACGGCTGATTGTCGTTGATTGAATTGATTTGAAGGACGGGTAGACCGTCGTTGATTTGATTGAAAGGACGACCTGACTGATCGTCGTTGATTGAATTGATTTGAAGGACGGATAGACCATCGTTGATTGATTGAAAGGACGATATGGCTGATGGTCGTTGATTGAATTGATTTGAAGGACGGGTAGACCGTCGTTGATTGATTGAAAGGACGACATGGCTAATCGTCGTTGATTGAATTGATTTGAAGGACGGGTAGACCTTTGTTGATTGATTGAAAGGACGACATGGTTGATCGTCGTTGATTGAATTGATTTGAAGGACGGGTAGACCGTCGTTGATTGATTGAAAGGACGACATGGCTGATCGTCGTTGATTGAATTGATTTGAAGGACGGGTAGACCGTTGTTGATTGATTGAAAGGACGACATGGCTGATCGTCGTTGATTGATTTGATTTAAAGTACGGGTAGACCGTCGTTGATTGATTGAAAGGACGACATGGCTGATCGTCGTTGATTGAATTGATTTGAAGGACGGGTAGACCGTCCTTGATTGATTAAAAGGACGACATGGTTGATCGTCGTTGATTGAATTGATTTAAAGGACGGGTAGACCGTCGTTGATTGATTGAAAGGACGACATGGCTGATCGTCGTTGATTGAATTGATTTGAAGGACGGGTGGACCGTCGTTGATTTGAATGACGACATGGCTGATCGTCGTTGATTGATTTGAAATGGACAACATGGCTGATCGTCGTTGATTTGATTGAAAGGGACGACATGGCTGATCGTCGTTGATTGATTTGAACCGGGTAGCACAAGCTATTGTTGCTTTGAATCGTATTTTGATTGCCAAAGTGTGCTCCAGGTGCTAGTGGAGTGGGACAGTGAGGCTGTGTGCTTGACATTTGCCATGGAGAAATGGATAGGGAGAACAGCATGTGGCACCCCCCTTACAATTGCACTTTCCCAGTGCAGCGGCTCCGTCTTCAGTTCCAGTAGTGACTAGATCCCAGGTACGAACCCCAAAATCCTGTTTTACTTGCTACTTTCGATACTGGATAATCATGCTTTGGCACTTGATAAACTTTTCCTGTTTTCAACAGTTGATATACAGTATGCAATGATATATACTAAATTGAATGCATAAATTGAAAATGCAAGGGCAGACTAGGGCGGCTTCTAGAGGATGATGGCCTAGAATGGCCACATAAACAAGAGTTACACAAAGCGGTACTGTCACCTTAGCCACAGCTTAGAGATATGAGAGCAATAGATTACCAGCAGCTAGAGGTGTGCAGTTGGAAGAAAGGCCCCTAGAAAGGGTGGCTCGCGCCAAAGAGTTTTCAAAGTTTCAAAGAGAGTAGTCTGAGAGATTGAGAGAGAGAGAGAGAGAGAGAGAGAGAGAGAAAGAGAGCGCGTCAGCGAAAGCCTCCTCAGAAGAGGCAGATGGGAGAGGAGCTCCAGGTACTTCAAAGAGATCAAGAGTGACGACAACGACGAGAACAAGGCTGAGCTCTACCACTGAGCCTCTTTACTTTACTGTCCTTTGCTTCTTAGATGCACTCCCAGATAGATAGACATTGAGTGGGCTGGCCTGCCCCAGTTGACATTTAGAAGTGGCATTGGGTCGGCTCGCCTTTTTCTTCGATGCTTGGGCAGATGAGCCCCATAGATAAGCTTTGCTTGGCCTTGAGCCAACATGCCCTCATTGCTCACAAGATTCCACTGCTTGCAGACTATAGATGGTAGGGTAGCAATGTAAATAGCATTTTCCAATTTATTTGACTCTCTTTTGAGAAAGTTTGAAAGAATGCATAGACCAATCGCTAATATCTAATTTGCATTGACAAGCGAACTGAATTGACAAACAAACACATATATGTACAGACTCGCCTAGCTCAAATGAGAAAGGAAGAAGAGCCCCGAGTATATCACGGACTCCTAGACATATGGAAAATAATGAAATTTTGGGTATTAATGTGCCAAAATTCACAGTATCCCTTAGATAGGTGAAATTGACACTTGCGTAAGGTCAAACAAATGTACAATGACATGTATGAATCGGTAAAACCTGGAAAAGCATCCCAATATGACAATGGATTGAAAAAAAAACTTGAAAAGTGTCGCAAAGATGGACAAAAGACTCAAATGATGACTCATATAGGCCCGGACTGAAACCGACACCCCCGTGCAGTCACATTAGGACTATATGATCTGCACAGTATGACAAAACTTGGTAAAAGCTCCTTGGACAAGATTCGAGGTGCTTTTAATTTGAAATGTGCCCCCGAGGGTCCAAAAATCTTTGTTAGGCGTGATGGCTGCCTACTGCTGTTTGCTGCAGGGATTGAAGAAGCGCGCGCAAGCTTTAGACCAACGTGCATCACTTTTGTACGAGTGTGTGAGCCTCAAACTAACGCGTGAGATTGCAAAGCTGCTGCAGCCGCTTAAACTAGACATTGCCGCACTTAGAATAAACTGTGAGCCGTTAAGCCTCATAAGCATTTCGTTCTGTTTTTGATGCTTCAAAATATTTTTTTAAGGCTTTTGCTCAACTTTGAAATTGAAGTAGCAACTTGCATTAAACTTGAAAGACAAAAGTTTCCCCTTTTTGATCCCTCCAATGAAGCTTGACTTGTTTTCGACCTTTAATGACCCTTGATGTGCACCAAAACGTCAACCATGGATCCAGTTGATAGAGTATGACCGAGTCTCGAAGAGAGACTGCCTACGTATCCCTTTCTGGGAATCAGGTCAAAACGTAGTTCAGGCAAAGGTTCACTCGTGTGTTCTACCTCTCCTTTTATGCTCTAACTTTTGCCTAGTACCGCCCTTTCAGGTTTTCGGTCTAGCGAGCTTTCGATTTTTTTTTGCCAATTCATTTTTGCCTAGACCGCCTTCATAGGTTTTCGGTCTAGCAGGCTGCTCTAACTTTTGCTTGGAATCGCCCACCCTTGTGGTTTTCGATCCAACGAGCATCTCTCAGGGATAATAACGCTTGAGTTGATCTGGGTTGACCAAGGTATTGAATTTGTTGCCGTCGAGGTCGATGATCTTGGATTGTAGCCCTAGATAAAATGGCTTTGATAGTGAAAGGGCCCTGACTGCTACAATTGGAAATGCCTCGCTCTAGGCCACTTTTGCACCCTTTTAATGTGCATTTGATGGAACACTGCTGTTATTGTTTTGAGTATCGAACGAGGCCTGGAGCCTTCTGAGCTGCTGCTTTCTAGCTTGGCATTCGATAGCAAGGGATTTGATACTTCTTTATCCCATGATCAACGCCAGGCGTGTCTTTGTGAGACCATGCCAAGATATTGTTGAATTCTTTGAACAAGTCCAAACAGGCGCAATACTCTTATGGGGACAGAGCTGAACCAATTTGAACCATCCGGGGGTCTGCCCCATCTTTCAAGTTTATTTGAAATTACTTCTTCTTTTAGAGGCTGAGCATGCCTTTTGTCTTCCCTTTCGGCGAGGGAACACATTTCCTTAGGGATGATCCCATCGAAATCTATCCCTTCGTCGTCGGGGTCGACACAGTTTATTCAAAAGCCAGCAAAGTACTTAAAAGCATGATAATGCATATCATAAGAACCCTCGGGGTTGCCAGGTACAGCAAAAAGACTCAAATTGAGAATAAAAGCTCTGACATGGAGGGCCAAGAGGCACAAACTCCGACTCAGAACTAGACTTAGACGACTTGACAGACACTGCGTCAGACTCAGACTCGAAAGTGTCAAATGCAAAACAGACGTGATTTGAAAATGCAACTTTTATAGTTACCCTTGACTTCCTCGCAGAGAGGTGGGAGCTAGAGGACAATAGGCTCAAGCAATAGCACTTCGGCTTCTTCAGCTTCTTCGTCCAAACCCATTTGAGAGAACTCCTTGAACAACAGCCCCAAATTCTCATGATTGAAGGATCTCAGCCAGTCCGTTTTCTCCTTTGATTGATTAAATTTCCTCCTGAATTCCTCCTTTATAGGCTCCTCATCACTATCAACCCAAGTATCGGCGGTAAGGACCTCGACTGCACCTATGGCCATCAGGTTAACCTCGGGTTTGGATGGGAGAGACAAAATTGGCTTGGTTTGATTTTCTGGGATAGTGAAAAGGGTTGGGTTGAATATGGTGGAGCTAGGTTTGATTTGAGTGGAGCTTGAGTTGATTTGAGTAGAGCTGATGGATATTTGGCTAACACATGGGTTGGAACCGTGTTGAGGCATGAAGTTGGATATGACATTGGGCTTTGATGGGAGTGGAGCTTGAATGGTGCCATTATCAATGAGATTTTGAATTTCATGTCGAAGGCGGAAGCAGGCATCGGTGGGATGGCCAGGCATTTGGTGGAAAGCACAATAGGCATTTGAATTGTAAGATGCCGGGAATGTTCGAGGTGAAGGAGTTGGAAGGAGTGGCTTAAGGAAGCCAGCTTCGAGGAGCTTCTCATAAACCGAGGACAAAGGTGTGGAGAAGCGGGAGAAGGTCCTTGGTGGGTTTCGACGACCAGATTGAGGAACATGATGCACCCTTTTGCCTTTGGGATTGATTTCTTTGCCGCGCATATCCTCCCTTTCGGCGTTGGCTTTGAACAAGGATTCAACATTCTCCTTCGGGCGAGTCCTGGCTTCATGAAACTCAGCCAGGTCTTTGAACATATCGTTCGAGCACAGCTTGGTTCTGACAACAGCAGTGTGGCGGGCCTGAGGAGGTTCCTTGACTAGCCCCAGATCCGGTTTTGACATGACAGAGGTAAAAAGGTCAACCAGTCCCTGGACCATAGTCATTTGTTTGTCCATTTTCTGGTTCATTTCTTGAACAGCCCTTTGATGATCTCCACATATTCCTTGGTGGACCTCTTCCATTGCTTTCAAAGACTCCGTTGTGGTGAGGCACCTCAGGTAAGGTAATGAAAAACTTCTTCTATATAGCACGTCACCTATCATCAAGTACTTTGCAGCTCTGATCTTGAGCTGTCTAGCTTTGATTTTATCCTCTGGTAGCGTCCCGTTAGCTATATAGTCAACTATGGGTCCAGTCCATGAATCACTGTAATTGATGGTTTGAACTTGTGTATCTGGGGAGGCGATACTTGGTAACTCTAAGTATCTTACAGGCGTATTCCGTGGAATAGCATCCTCCTTAGCCGTGGCCAATTTTGCCAAATAATCTGCTTCATTGTTTTCCTCCCTTGGGATACTGACAATATTGAAGCTTTGCAATTTTGCAACTTGAGCCTTTACTTTATCCACATACTTTTGCATGATCCCCTCCTTGACAGTGTACTCCCCAAGGACTTGTCCCACAACTAGTTGTGAATCGCTTTTGGCTAGTATATGCCTAGCTCCAACGGCATTTGCCAATTCCAATCCAACCACTAAGGCTTCATATTCGGCTTCATTGTTGGTTGTTTTGAATTCAAACCTGAGCGCGTAGCTAAGGCGTTGTCCTTTCGGGGATGTTAGAATTAAGCCTGCCCCGCTTGCATCTTTAGTTGTTGATCCATCAACCTAAAGGACCCAAGGTTTGGGTTCTTCTCTGCTGAGCTCCTCCGTCTCTGGATATGTGTATTCTGCAAGGAAATCTGCCAGTACCTGTGCCTTTATGGCAATTCGAGGTTTATATTCTATGTCAAATTCACCAAGCTCTATTGACCATTGAATTAGTCGGCCTGACGTCTCCGGTGAGTGGAGAATCCTTCGAAGCGGTTGGTCTGTCAACACTTTGATTGGGTGAGCTTGGAAATATGGCCGTAGCCTTCTGGCAGCTATTATCATTGCAAAGGCTATTTTTTCAGCTCTGGGGTATCTTAACTCAGCTCCTCATAATGCCCTGCTAGTATAATATACTGGGAATTGAGTTCCCTGCTTGTCCTGAACCAAAACCGTGCTAACAGCGTGAGGGGAAACAGCTAGATACAGGAATAGATTCTCCCCATCCTGAGTCCTTCCCAAGAGTGGTGGTGACGCCAGATACTCCTTCAATTGGATGAAAGCCAGTTCCTCCGTGGTTGTCCATTCAAAGGCCTTTTTCAAAACTTTGAAAAATGTTTGGCATTTGTCAGTTGCCCTTGAAATAAACCTGCTCAAAGCTGCGACTCTTCCTGTGAGCTTTTGGACCTCCTTTATGTTCTGTGGTTAACGCATGGTGAGTATAGCCTGAATCTTTTCTGGATTTGCTTCGATCCCTCTTTGAGACACCATGACACCTAAGAACTTTCCTGATGAGATTCCAAAAGCACATTTTGTTGAGTTGAGCTTCATTTGGTATTTTCTGAGAACCTGGAAGGTTTCTTCTAGATCATCGACATGGTTATGTGCCTTAGCACTTTTAACCAACATGTCATCCACATATACCTCTACATTGCGTCCGATTTGCTACTTAAACATCCTATTGACCAACCTCTGGTATGTCGCCCCTGCATTTTTAAGACTGAAGGGCATTACTTTGTAGCAATATAATCCCCTATCGGTGATAAATGAAGTTTTTTCTTGATCTCTTTCGTGCATTTGGATTTGATTATACCCTGAAAATGCATCCATGAAGCTAAGAAGCTCATGTCCGGCAGTGGAATCTACTAAGGAGTCAATTCTGGGGAGGGGAAAGCTATCCTTTGGACATGCTTTGTTGAGGTCGGTGAAGTCTACACACATTCTCCATTTGCCATTAGCTTTCTTCACCATGACCACGTTGGCCAACCAATCAGGGTAAAGAACTTCCCGAATGGATTTCGCCTGAATGAGTTTATTTACCTCTGTGGCTGCTGTCTCACTTCGTTCTAGAGCTGTGGCTCTTTTCTTTTGCTTGACTGGGCGTACAATGGGGTCGACATTCAGTTTGTGAGATATGACCCTTGGGTCAATTCCGAGGATGTCTTCATGGGACCACGCAAAAATGTCTTTATTCTTTCTTAAGAATTGCAACAGCTTTGATTTTGCAATCATATTTAATCCTGTTCCAATCCTCACCGTCTTCCCTGATTGCTGTGGCTCCAAGAGTTCTTCAATAAGCTCTTCCACAGGCTCTCCATGTTGGAGTTTCTCTTCATCTCGAGTGTCGAGACTCTCTATATTCATGGTGATATTAGCTCCTTTGAGTGAGGTAACATAGCATT
Organism: Rhododendron vialii; assembly: GCF_030253575.1. Lineage (NCBI taxonomy): Eukaryota > Viridiplantae > Streptophyta > Magnoliopsida > Ericales > Ericaceae > Rhododendron > Rhododendron vialii. The sequence goes on along the minus strand of NC_080557.1, from coordinate 29,615,898 downwards.
TCCGTGCTGCTTTCTGATCTCCTCTGACACAGACCACTCCTTCTGAAGCTGGGAATTTCAACATCAAATGGTAAGTGGAGATTATTGCCCCAATTTTGTTCAAAGTAGTTCTTCCTAAAATTGCATTATATGCTGAGGGACAGTCAACTACTATGAAGTCAATCATACGTGTAATCTGATTTCTCTCCTCTCCCATAGTAATTGGTAGTGCTATCTGACCGGCTGGATAAACAGGTGTACTTGCAAATCCAACCAGTGGTGACACCATAGGCCTTAGCCTTTCTCGTCCTACCTTTAGCTGGTCATATGCATGAAGGTAGAGTATATCAGCTGAACTTCCGCTATCGATCAATACTCTTCATGTAAGGTAATTTGCTATGACAATAGTTATGACTAAAGGATCATCATGGGGAGTCTGAATCCCTTTGAGGTCTTCTTCTGAGAAAATGATGGGTATCTCCTCTTTTTTCTAGATTTTGTTTGGCCGGTCAATCGTGTTGATCTCCAAATATTCCTCTGTTCGCAATTTTCTCAGATGGGCCTTTCTTGCATGGCTGGACTCTCCACCTCCGGCAAATCCTCCATGAATGACCTTAATCTCCCCAATGGGTCCGGAGCGAGATGGAGCTCCATCTGCTCGCCCTTTGTTTACATCTTCCTTTCTGGGTTGCTTCTGGTGTTTCTTTGTTACAAAACGCTGAAGTCTCCCTCTTTGAATTAAATCCTCAATCTGCTGTTTCAAGTCGATGCAATCATCTGTATTATGTCCGTGGTCCCAGTGGAACCTGCAGTATTTATCCTTAGCTCTCCGGCTAAGATCGGACCTCAACTTTCCTGGCCACTTGAGGTCTGGATCGTCTTGTAGATTGCTAAGGATCTGCTCTGCCGTAGCTATGAGTGGGGTAAACTGTTTGTATTTTCCTTGGGGAGGTCCTCCGGTTGCCCCTCTTTTGGGGGATAACCTTGAGTCCACCTTTTTATTTCTAGGTTCTCCCCCTGATTTGCGGACAGCTTCTCGCCTTCTTTTGTCTGTTAGGGAGAATTCACCGATCTGTGACGGCCCTGCTTGGGGATCAAAACCATCACGTGCACGCCTGGCATAGACAGCCTCTTCTGCATTCATATGCTTCTGAGCTCTGAGCATGAGCTCTGCCATGGTTTTTGGTGGTTCTTGGGACACAAGATATAGAAATTGCCCTGAATACAATCCAGCAATATAGGCGGTTATGCTCACGTTGTCGTCAGCTTCATCTATTTTGACCACCTCCTTATTAAACCTTGTGGTGTATTCTCTTAATGATTCCCATTTCCCTTGTTTTACCGTCAGGAGATGCGTTGCTGGTTTGCCGTAGCGTTGACCAGCAATGAAGTAACTTACAAAGCTTGTGCTAAGTTCTTTAAAGTTACGTATACTTCCCGGCGGGAGCTTGTTGAACCATGCTCGAGCACTTCCTTTGAGGGTAACTGGGAATGCTCGGCACATCACCTCGTCGGGCAATGCTTGTAAGTGCATCAAGGATTTATATGTTTTAAGATGATCCAATGGGTCCGTGGAACCATTGAACGTCTCCAATTGGGGCATCTTAAACTTTCTCGGAAGAGGGCGTCTCATAACTTCAGGTGTGAAGGGTGAATCTGTATTTTGCACCAATTCCTCTACCGTGGCAGGGGTTTGCGCTTTAACATGTTTCATTAACCCTTCAATCTAGTTTTGCATCTTGAATATCATCCCTTGCTCTTGAGGCGACTTCTCTAGGGGTGGATTGCCATACTTTCTTTGATTTTGGCTTTCCTTTTTGCTAGATTCGCCTTCCTCCATATCTTCATCGTCATTACGGTGACTATTTTGCAATTTAGGGATACTTGACTCGGAGATTTGTTTCCGTAAATTTGCGTTTTCTTGCCTCGCGGTCTGTAACCCTTGAGTTAAGGTCTTTATTTGTTCTTGCATATGGGCAAATGCTTCTGGGGTGATCTGTGTAACGCCTCGATTTCTCAAGGAATTTCGGAAGCATTAACCCTAAAATACACTGAATTTTACAAACTATTAGGCCCTTATTTATCCTTATACAAAAATTACAATTTCAAAATAATACAAAAATCTATGTACATTTATTTAACAAAAGCAACTCCAGAGCGACTCTAGTTTTGACACGAAATTCCAAGCAATGTTGGCCCAGACTCCGTTCCAGGGGTCCCATTTGTATCAACTGCTCCATTGTGGAATCCTGCACACTCTGGCAAATTGAACACCGAAGCAAACGATTTGCCAGGATACAAACGTATCCTGAGTGATAATTCACTAAGTAGAAATCCTAAAACCCAATACCACAATATGCAGATCAACAATATAATAATTAATAATACACCGAAGGTACAAAATAATAACACATCATCTTTTTCTTTACTATCCATCATCTTACATGTAATCTAAGGATCATCTCCGCGAGATCCTTTCCTCCCACATCCACTAACTACAATCGTCTCATGGGTCCACCCTTCCTCTTGCTTATCCTGCACCAGGATCCTAGGTGAGCGCATCTAAGTTATGTACCGAGTATGTTCTCACTTAAGACCATAACAGGAGGATCGAGTCATCCCATGACGTATCGTACATTAGGGTCGGACATCTACTACCCCACGCTAACTATAACCGTCTCATGGGACCCATTCTCTTCCTCAAAGAGAAACTTCCCATGACGTATCATACATTAACGTCTCACTAACTATAACCGTCTCATGGGACCCATTCTCTTTCTCGAAGAGAAACTTCCCATGACGTATCATACGTTAGCGTCTCACTAACTATAACCGTCTCATGGGACCCATTCTCTTCCTCGAAGAGAAACTTCCCATGACGTATCATACGTTAGTGTCACAACACTGGGCCCCGCAGGTAACCCATTTCAACACAGGGCCCCATAGGTTACCCTTGCCATCGCCATGGCTCAATTCACCATCCACACAGTACTCACACTTTCAACACTTTATCATTTTCCATTTACTTATCATCGTCTACATGATTCACTACTCGTAACCACCCCGGGAACCTATTTGTCCAATCTACAGCCACAACAAAATATCACACGGTTCAACATTTCAACTAAAAGTACTAACAACACATAACCAGGCGATAAAATTAATCCTATCATAGAATTAATCATGCGAGTAACAAAATAATATTCAGTCAAACAATTAATTACTACACTTAAAATTAAGTCTATTTCTCTCGTTTAGAAATTTTATAAAATATTTCTACTATTTAAATATTTTCTTTAACTGTCATATTATTCATAGATTTTACAAACTAATTTTTTTATTGGAAAATACTTATTGCTAAATTTAGTATTTACTAACTATATTAAATATTAATATGAGATTTTCATAAGAACAAAATTATGCGAGGCTATTCTAGTCAATATTTATTAGAGTTAAAGATTAACTAATATATAATCTAAAATATTTCTTGTTTACAATCTAAATAAATTTTTACTAGCAAAATATTCTTGTTAGTATTTCATAAACATTTATCTACCCCAATAATTTATTAAACATGTAAACGTCCACTCAAATACAAATCAACAATGCATCATCAATAATAATTTCACAATTAAACACTTGTTAAACGATCATAAATTTTCATAGGGTATAACATTAATCATTCCAGCACAACTAGACTAAATTTTAATATAAATAGGGCTAAAAATAAATTGACAATTTAACAGCAGGTCATCATCTTCAATAAACTTTAAATCTAAGTAACTCCATTAAAATGCAGATAAAGGTTTCGGGTTTTCGGAAAACTACCTTAAACGCGATTCTAAGTCCGAATAAGTGTTATACGGTGTTCGTAGATCGCCGTGGTGGTTCTGAAATCTCAAGGCAGCGTCCGGCGGCACTCCGACAGGGCCGCATCAGCGGTGTGCCCACGAAACTCACGGTGTGCACACACCTACGGCCACAACTCTCTCTCTTTCTCTCTTTCTCTCTCTCTCTCTCTCTCTATTCTAGACTCAACAATAGAATTGGGAGTAAAATAATATACTGGTGTTTAATTTTCGAATTTATGTGGGTATGTATAATGAGAGAGAATAAGGTAGTAAGAAGGTGAGAGGATAAGTGTAGAAGTGGTGGAATGAGGAAGGAGAATGAAGGGGAGTGATACTGATAATGATAAAATGATAGGGGACAAGTGCTACATTTGGGGGGGGTTTTCAATTATAATGTATGTGGACGCATGTATGTACATGGTGAGAATGTATCTGGACGCTTTTATGTATAGGATGAGAGAGAAGTAGAGAGTTAGTTTGAATAGAGTTCTACTTAGGGTTTAGATAGGAAAGATAAGAGATGAATATGAATCCCTAATTCCCTGTATATCTAAAGTTTAAATACATATCTTATACAATAGTACAAATAATATCAATTGTACACATAGTAATATATTTTAATTATTCAATCCAATTAATTATTGAATTAGGAATTTAAAAAATATAAATTTGTATTAAAAAAAATTGGGTCAAAAATCCGGGTCGTTACAATCTAATTACCTTCCGATAAATTCATCGCAGCGGCCTTAGCCGCCTCTGTTACTTTTGCAGCCTTTTCGGCGGTGGCGGCTGCCTTGGCAACCTCAGTTGCCTTGGCAGCCTTGGCAGCAGTAGTAGTTCTTGCCGCAGCAGCGACTTGTGCAGCGTCGTCGATACCTGTTTGTTCGGGGTTTGAAGCCATTGTTGTTCTACTTGATCGGGTCTCTACCATGCAAAGCCGTTCACCGTAAGGAAAAATACGTTTCCCACAGATGGTGCCAACTGATGAAGCAACTTTGATGATAGCTCCGATCCGAACCTGTAAAACAAGAAGATAACTTATGTCACCGGTATGGTGGCGTGCCAACCACCCTCCGATGCCTAAGTCAGTAGGAACTTTCTCGTCAATTAATGGAATTTCTCTGTGTTAGAGTTGTGTACCTACCGAATATGGTGTTCTACCGTCGTATTTATAGGCATTTACTCTCGGAGTTTAAGTCCTTGTTGGACTATACTTTGTAGATTTCGGATTTCCTCCTTGTGGAGTGTGGAGTCCTATCTTAGCTAGTAATCCATGTGATTCCTGTCAGGGCTAGGACTCTTATCTTTAATCATGGTTGTGCTTATCTTTTACCTTTTGGGCTCATCCTTCTCTTATCCCTTTGGATTCCTTCTTCCAGTCGTGGCATCTTTATCTAAACAAGTATACCTTTCGTATGATTCCGTAGAGGTTAAGCTTCTCGAGGGAGCTAGGAGTCGGAGCTGGTCCTAGGACTTACCTCCCAGCTTCGACCGTAGGACGGACCTGGAAGGTTATTGCTCTGTTCCTCGTAGGTCGTTTACAAGAGCTCGGAGAGAAGGGAGCTTGTACTCCCCAGGTCCGTAGGCCTGGTAGTGCTGAGCTCTTTAGGTATATTATACTTATCAGCGTCCTTGATGATTTATCGGACACTTCAAATCATGTTGAGGTATTGGGTAATCGAGTAAGCTTTTACCACTGCCTTCTTTTGTTTTTTTACTTTATTTACTCTTTAAAGAAGTTTGGAATTTTTTTCATCAAATTTCTTAATGAGTTATTTTCTTCTACAGTTGGAAAACCAGTTTGCATCAGATGAGCGTGAAGGTTCTGTTGATGGTCTAGATCCTTTTGATCTTGCATTGCGACGACAAAAGAATTCTGTATTTGGGGCAAAGGAAATCCATCCTCCATCTTCTTCCAAGCCTCCTATGTTAGGTCGTGCGGCACCGTCGATTGTTACTACATTTGATATGGGGAGTATGATCAGTTGCGGTCGTCTTTTGGCCGCGAAGATTTATGATAGCAATATTAAGAGTATCTTGGGAAAAACTCCTTTTGAGAAGCTAACATCTTTAAGACCAAAACTGTAAGTGATTTACGCTGAATTTTCGAAGCTTGAATTGGATTATTCCCCACTCTAAACTCAAGTAGAGAAATTTATACAAAATACCACCAACTATGTTTCGATGAGATCGAATTTTGCTAGCGGGATGACTTCAGAACTGAAGGAGCGACGATTGGCGGATGTTGATACCAAGAGAGGTCAACTGATGGAGGAGCTAGAGCAGTTGGACTTGGAGTAAAAAAAGCTCAGAGAATCGCTCAAAGGGATTGATGCACAAAGAACTCAGAAGTAGCATGTTGTCTCAACTTTACAAGTAGAGCAAGCCATTATAGAAGCGACTGAGGTGATGGAGCCGGCGGACATGGAAGTGGCTAACAATTTGGAGCAACTTCTGAAGTCCGAGCTAGAAGAGATCCAAAATTTGGCTTGGCTGGACTAGTGCTTATCCTGCTTTCCTTTGTCGTATTTCTTTTAGTTAGGCTTGTTTAGTTTACTAAATGGATGTTCCTTTTGTTTTTAGCAAACTATGCCTTTGCGTTTATGATGTTTTAGTATGAGACAATCACTTTATTATTTAAATAAAGTTTTTATCATACTCTTAGCCATTCACAGTTTATTCTCTTGCAAGCCATGAGTAGCATAGTTGTGGTTGAAATTTTTTTTGATGGATTGACTGAACTTAAGAAAAATTCTCAAGTTGCCTACGTACCCTTGGAAGGGATCAAGTCAAAACGTAGTTCAAAGGTAAGATGAATCTCTCTCTTTTGAATGACTGAGCTCAAAATTCAAGCTACCTACGTACCCAAAATGGGATCAAGTCAAACGTAGTTCATATTTTGAATTTTTTTTTTGGGTCGTGCTCAGTTTTAGCTCATGCGGGCCAGGAGCAACATGCAGTTTAGGCTCATGCGTCATGGAGTAACGCTTGTACTTCAAGGGTAGTAGCACTTCAAGAATTTGCCGTTTATGGGGCCAACTCTTAAGCCATCTTCAACAACCAATTTGTAGGCGCCACTTGAGTAAACTTCTTGCACCACATATGGTCCATCCCACTTGGAAATGAATTTGCCACCGATTTTATGAATGGTATTAATGGGCCTTCTTATAGCAAGAACCAAGTCCCCTTTCTGAAAAGAACGAAGACGAACCTTCTTGTTGAATGATTTTGACATGCGGGCTTGATAACACTCAAGACGTTGTTGTGCTTCAAGTCTCTTTTCATCAAGTGCTTCTCATTCTTCCAGGCGCAAGCGAGCATTGTCTTCGTGAGTGAGGCCTTCTTGAATGGCAATCCTTAAAGATGGGATTTGACGTTCGAGCGGCAAAACAGCTTCCACGCCGTATACTAGTGAATATGGAGTTGCTTGTGTAGGTGTTCGATACGTGGTCCGATACGCCCAAAGAGCTTCTTACATTCTCTCAGGCCAATCCCGCTTTGCTTTAGCAACCACCTTCTTCAATATATTCCCAAGAGTCTTGTTGAATGCTTCCACAAGACCATTTGCAGGTGGGTTATACATAGTAGAAGTGTGCTGCTTGAAGCCAAATTTTTGGCAAAGTTTGGTCATTGCACTGTTGTAGAAGGACTTCCCATTGTCTGTGATGATGTAATGCGGTACACCATATCTAAAGATGAGGCTCGTACGGATAAAGTTGACAACATTTTCCTTCTTCACTTCTTTCATTGGAATGGCCTCCGCCCATTTAGAGAAGTAGTCAGTGGCTGCCAAGATGTATAAGTGGCCGCCAGAAGACTTTGGCAAAGGCCCCATGACATCTAGCCCCCATGCATCAAAAGGCCATGAGGCGACAGTTGGATGGAGCAGTTCTGGCGGTTGATGTATAAAGTTGGCGTGGATTTGGCAAGCATGACATCTCTTAGCGTACTCCATGCAATCCTTGACCATTGTGAGCCATTAGTGGCCCATTCTTTTGATTCAAAAATGAAGCTTAGGGCCAGATTGATGAGCGCCGCATATTCCAAATGAACTTCTTCTAGAGCTTGCTTTGCTTCACTTTCTCCAAGGCAACGAAGAAATAACCCTTCAAAAGATCGGCGGTAAAGCGTATCCTTGTAGTAAATAATCGAGGGGCGCGACGATTCACATCCGTTCTTTTATATGGATCATCAGTCAATTTTCCTTGTTGCAGATACTCAATGAGTGGTTGACGCCAATCCTCAATTTCAATTTCCAAAACTGAGACGAAATTCACTTCCCTTTCACCACTGTCTTCACTTTCAAAGATAGGCGGTATGACCCAACTTCGGCATATCGGGACATGCATCTCATGGTGAGGAAGAGCAAGGGTAGAAGCAAGCTTTGCAAGTGCATCTGCTTGCTTATTTTCACCACGCGGCACGTGCTCTAGAGTAACATCACCAAGCCATGCAATCAGGCGACGAGCGTAGTTATTGAAAGGCACGAGCTCAGGCTTCCTCACCTCATAGATGTCAAGAAGTTGGTTTATGATCAACATTGAATCTCCATATACCTTGAGTTGCAAGTGCTTTGCTTTAACGGCCATCTCCAGCCCAAGAATGAGAGTTTGGTATTCAGCCTTGTTGTTTGAACAATTTTATGTGAGAGTGAAAGCATAGGGCAAGGCATCTCCTTCTGGGGAAACAAATACCACACCAGAACCTGCTCCACTTTGATGAGACGCGCCATCAAAGTACATTGTCCAAGGGGGACGAACTTCTACTACCATAACATCCTCATTTGGCAATTCTTCGGACAACTCCCATTCAGCTGGTATAGGATGGTCTGTCAAGAAGTCGGCCAGAGCTTGCCCTTTAACGGCTTTTTGCGGCACATAGATGATCGCGTATTGTTGGAAAATGAGTGACCATCTTGCCAATCGATCAGAGAGGACTGGCTTTGACATGACATATTTGATTAGATTAGCCTTGGAGATGAGATGCACTGTATGAGCTTGAAAATAGTGTTGCATCTTTTGGATTGCGAAGACAAGGGCGAGGCACATCTTCTCAATCACGGAATAGTTTAACTCATGCGGCAACATCATTCTGCTCAAATAATATAAGGCACTTTCTTTCCCTTTATCATTCTCTTGAGCGAGAAGAGCTCCAACCGAACGCTCTTGCGCAGTAATGTACAAAATTAGTGGTCGTCCAGGTATTGGGGTAGTGAGAAATGGAGGGCTCGTTAAATAGGATTTGATACTTTTGAAAGCATTGTTGCATGCTTCATCCCATTCAAATGGAGCCCCTTTCTTCATGAGACGGCTGAATGGTTGACATCGACCAGCCAAATTTGATATAAAACAGCGGAGGTAAGCCAATCGTCCTTGAAGACTCTTTAGCTCACGAATATTCCGAGGTTCAGGCATTTTCCGAATAGCGTCGATTTTAGCTTGTTCAATTTCTATGCCGCGGTGGCGCACAATGAACCCAAGAAATTTTCCAGATGTAACCCCAAAAGTACACTTCAAGGGATTCATCCTAAGTTGGTACCTTCGTAGCCGTTCAAACACTTGCCTCAAATCATGAAAATGGTCGGCTCGTTTCGCTGTCTTTACGACTAAGTCATCGACATAACACTCCACATATTTGTGGAGCACATCGTCGAAGATCTTTTGCATCGCTCTTTGGTACGTGGCTCCCGCATTCTTCAAGCCGAATGGCATAATAACTTTGTAACAGTAAATGCCTTTAGGTGTGCGGAAAGCTATGAGCTCTTCATCTCGCGGAGCCATGTGGATTTGATTGTAACCAGACGAACCATCCATGAATGACAAAACCTCATGTCCAATAATGGCATCAACCATGAGCTCGGGTATAGGGAGCGGAAAGTCATCTTTTGGACAAGCGTTGTTCAGATCGCGAAAGTCTACACAAACTCGGATTTGCCCATTTTTCTTCTTTACTGGGACGATGCTTGAAATCCAAGTGGGGTATTTGACTTCTCGAATGAAACTAGCTTCGATAAGTTTATTGACCTCCGCTTCAATCTTGGGAACCAAGTCTGGTCGGAAGCATCTTTGAGATTGCTTGACAGGTCGAATGCCGTGCTTTACTACGAGATGGTGAACAGCGACTCTTGGGTCTAATCTTGGCATTTCCGTGTAATTCCAAGCAAAGATGTCTTTATACTCACTGAGAAGTTCCATGTAAGCAATTTCTTCTTCATGAGTAAGTGAGGCACTTATGTAGGTTAGCCGTGGGTCATCTTCAGTCCCTAGGTTGATCTCTTTTAAATCGTCAACGGTAGACTTCACGCCTTCTTCCAACTCTGGTGGAGCATCTTCAGCATCCTCCTCTTCTTGAACTTCATTACAAGCGGCTGTGATATGGAATAAGGAAGTGAAGCATTCCTCATTAGGGCCATCTTTCAATCCTCTGGAGGACACATTGGTTAACACCATAGTTTGTCGCTTCACTTTCAGCAATTCATCGTCAATTGCCACAATGAGAGTAGTACGACGCTCCATGCGAGAGGGTTTTTTGCTCTTCAACTTCTTATCGTCTTCTGACAAGAGAGCAGTCCTCCATTTTGAAGCCTTCTCGATGGTAGTATTTGAGACACCCAATCGGCAATGCACAGACTTTCGAGGAGCGTTTGATGAGGACGCCTCCTTTGGTAGACTCAATTTGCTATGGATAGACCCATACAAGCTAGAGTGCGTAGGGCTTTCACTTGGCGGCCCTAATCGGCTTTGAATGGATTTTCTCGTGTGAGACGATGAGACTACTTCACTTCGAGGCGCCAATCTGTCAAAGATTGACACTTGGGATTTCGGAGCACTCAAACGGACGAAGACAGATGTCTTAGATGGAACTGATGAGGTTCCTTCTTCTGCCGTGATATAATGGTTGGTGGATTTCTTTATGAAGATGCGAGCAGGAGCAGGTGCGGTATATCCAAGGCCTGCTTGAGACTCTTTCACAGCATATCCCTTTTGCTTTAGCATCTTCTGAGTTAAGTTCAAGCCATGTATCTTTTCACCAGTCACCTCAGGGAGGAGTTTCCCTAGAGAAGTTGAATCTTTAGGATTATGTCCAGCCTTTGCGAGAAGCTTGTAGGCATTTGGATCAAAGCCGTTTGTCCGTTGTGATGGCAAGTAGTCATTTTCCACTGCGGGGCTATGCATAGCTCAAACAAATCCTTTTAGGGGTGAAGCAACCTTTACTTCGTTGAGGTTAGTGATTGGGAGTGTCAATCCATCCAAGGCCGACTCTCCACCTTTCTTCACTTTTGGCACAAAACGAAATACGGGTGACCCTTTCTTCTTTGATGCCTCCTCGACATGACGACTGACACCTTGATCAATTTTCTCCTTCTCCTTAGTTAGAATATTGGTCTTACTAAGTTGCAGGTTATTGGCTTTGGATTGCTTGTAGCTTGATGAAGAAGCAATTGGCTCTAACCCTGTTAACACCACATTTGCTAAGTAGAATTTAGCATCAGCAAAATGGGACTCGGCTTCACTAAAGGGTTTGTCATCAGCTACCACTTTCTTTATCACGCCATATTTGCAGTATTTGAAGCATTGATGGAGGGTTAATGGGACAACACCATTCCCGTGGAGCCACGACCGCCCTAAAAGCACGTTGTAAGAAGTTCTGGCGTCAATGACATGAAGTGATGCACTTGAAGTCATATCACCGATGAGCAAGTCTAGATGAATCACGCCAATAGCTCTTTGCCCCCTTTGATTAAATCCTTGGATCAAGAGACGACTAGGTGTTAGTTCATCTATAGGGATCCCAAGTTCCTTCATGGTACGAAGCGGCAAGATGTTAACTGCAGATCCACCATCCAAGAGCATCCTATTAACCCTCTTTTCACATATGTATCTAGTGACAAAGAGTGGGCGATTATGTGTTGTGTCACCAAGCAACAAATCCTCGTTAGAGAGTGTAATGCTTCCAATGCAAGCAAGACAATCGCTGACACAAGTTGTAGAATTAGCCTTGACTGGAGTATGTTTAGGTGACTTAGATTCTGGATCTTCAGTTACTTCAACACTAATAGTGCTACATGAAGCCTCAAAAAGACCGGAGTTGCGAATTTTCTCAGGGTGGAAATCCCATAAGGTGAATGGAGTATGTAGTTTTTGGACAGGCGTCTATTCTTGCAAATTTGAAGACACTTTCCTTGGTTTCCTCCTTCTTTGTTGCTTTCTCGTACGCGTCCTTTTGGGACTAGGATTTGGTGTTGTAGTTTGGGAATGCTTCACACTTGATGCATGCTTCTTCTTTCTACGAGTAACAAGGGTCCATCCTTCATCATCCACGTCATCTACTTTTGTGTTGGTAGAGATGTTGCCCCCAAACTGTTGAATAGAAGGGCGTCATACTACTTCAATTGGATCGAATGACCCAAATTGAATCTTCACACTTGGTGACACTTTAGGCTGTAAAGTGTCATTTTGTAGAGTAACTACGGTCTGATTTGTAGCTACAGTCTCATTTTCTTCCTCTAAGACAATCTTCCTTTGGCTAACGAGCTCTACTATCTTCTCTTTAAAGACAAAGCATCATTGAATGGGATGGCTAACCAAGCGGTGGTACTTGCAATAGTTCTGATCATTCACCTTGTTAGCCTCCTCGGGTCGTTTCATCTCCGGGAGCTCAATAAGTTTTAGATCGAGCAATTGATCAAACATTGAAGAGACCTCAGTATTTGGAAATGGATACACCTTTTCTTGCATCTCTTTCAACGTGAGCCTCTTTTTCTCCTTCACCTCTGGAGCAGTAAACTTCTCTACTTGATTTGTCTTAGGTCTAGTAGAGATTTTGAAGGGTGCAACATTCACTGTCATGGAATCCTTCTTTCCTCCTTTGACTATGGGTTTACCCCCTTTGTGAACGTCTGGCTTATTTCCTACGGTGCGAGAATCTTGTGTTTTGCGAGAGTCTTGTATTGGTTGGCCTTGCCTTCCATTTGCTGCAATGGTGAGTACCATGTCATGAGCTCGAGAAGCCAACTCTTCAAAGGTTTTAGGCAGGATTCCTTGAAGAATGTATTGTAGATCCCATTGCATGCCTTTGATGCACATCCCGATTCCAGAAGTTTCAGACAGTCTATCCTTGTAGTTTAGACTCATGTGCCGCCATTTATTGATGTAATCAATGACAGGTTCATCCTTCCATTGGCGAGCATTCGTAAGCTCGAGCATATTGACAATATGGCGAGTGCTGTAAAAACGATTAAGAAATTCTTATTCCAGCTGCTCCCAACTTTCAATCGTGCCAGGCTTAAGGTCGCAATACCAGTCGAAAGCATTGCCTTTGAGCATTCGAACAAACTGCTTGACGAGAAGATCACCATCAGTTCCAGCATTGCTACATGTTTCAACAAAATGGGCAATGTGCTGTTTTGGATTGCCCTTGCCATCAAATTGCTGAAACTTTGGTGGTTGATAACCAGTAGGCATCTTCAAAAGGTCAATCCTTCTAGTATAAGGCTTAGCATAAGTAGAAGAAGATTTTTTACTTTCTACTTTGCTCTTGAGGAAGGCGATTTCAACTTCACGTTCTTCTAGGGTCTTTGACATTCCCTCAACTATTTTGGCCAAGTTAGCGACTTGTTCTTCTAGACTGACTGCATTGGTTGTTATAACATCCATGACTGAAGAACTGGTAGGCTTGGCGAAAACATTGAGTTTTGACTGAGGAGTGCTTTTAGAAGAGGCGAAGTCAGAACTTCAACTGCTCAAATAGCCATCTTCCAGGTTCTTCTGAATTTCTGAACCAGACTCCTGAGGCATAGAAGGATTTTCAATGTCGGTTGCCACATCCTTCATTGTTTCTACGGTAGAAACGACATCCCTTCCTTCTGGTGAGCTTGGCAGTGCTTTCGGTAGGTCAGCCTCAGATTCGGGATTTAATTTTGGTGAGCTTGGCGGTGCCTTTGGTAGATCAGCCTCGTACATGGGATTTGATTTAAACAAAAAGCGAGGCTTGGGCAGTATCCATAGCGGCAACTTTCACCTTGCTTCGAGTTGTTGGACCAGCACTTTTAGTGTGAGATCCAGAGCCAGATTTGATAGCGGCAACCTTCACCTTGATTCAAAGTGTTGCACCAACACCTTTAGCATGAAATCCAGAGCCAGTTTTTGCAGCGGTTGAAGACTTGGAGCGTGCAACCGGAGCTTGAGGAGCTTTTGAATGGGCAGTCTTAAGAGCCATTGAGAGTTTGTTGAGTTGTTGAAGAAAAGAGATGAGAGGCAGAGATTGTCCCACCGGGCGTGCCAAAATCTGTTGAACACAAATTTCGAGTCTACGAAAAAGACGGAAAAATGTTGAACAAAAGTCAATTGTATTTATTGAGAAAATTAGGGTTTACAATCTCTGATATATTTTCTAATCAAAGAAAATAAAGTCTTCTGATTTTTCTCTTCGGATGTTGAAACGAGGGCTTGATGCTTGATCCCGAATCAAACGGCGGAATTTTCTCCAAGATTTGTGAAGAAGATGATGACTTGGATTGAATGTTCTTCGAGGTTTTGAGGCTTCGATTCGAAGAAACTTCTTGTTGGATGCAGACTTGAAGAATTCTGAAGGGCTTGAGGGCTTTGAACTTCAGAGCTCTGGAGCTTGTATGCTTGAATGTCTAGATGGAAAAATATGAGAAGGAGCACCTCTATTTATAGAGATGTAGGATGGAGAGTCATGACCAATCTCTACTTCCTTCATATTTATCTCTCTTTAATTATTCTTTATTTAATGTAAAAGAAATAATTAAAATTCGATAATTATCCTTCTTTCTTTTATTTTAAGAAACACAATTATTTGGGAAGAGAAACACAATTATCCAAGTGGCTTAACTTGATTAGCCGAGCTCAATAAAAATAATAACTGCATCACTTCGACACGTGGCGCTATTTGATTGGTCCATTTGCGTTATTTTAACTTTTGACCTAAAGACACTTGGCAACTTGTGATTGGCCATTTATTGTGCCCTAATTATTAGGTCCCGCAACACGTGGCAACTTGTGATTGACTGTAAAATTTACATGTCTACATATCTACCTTCAATTTGCATGTGTCTTATAATTTTTTTTCTATTTCTTTTCAGTGGTGGTGGGAGAGTGCGATTGTGGGCATAATTTTCCTGGCATTTCTCCAATTCACTAGATATGTGGTGAGTTTTCTGTTGATATATTTACATATATATACACATTTAAATTATTGAAATTAATTAACTGAAATTATTGAATTTGCGGAAGCAAAAGAAACCAAATCTGTTTTGGGTATCAGGTATGGCTCCAATGGTGGTTGTCCTCACTGGCTGTCTCTTTGCTTATTTTGCTCATGCAGAGAAACATGGCATTCAAATTGTTAGTTTTCTTTTCCTTTTTTCTACTCTGGCTTATATATTTGGATGGTGATTGATATCAACTCCCCTTGAAAAGACGAAAATGCCCTACAAGACACTCAAAATCTACCATTATTTGGTCATAATTAGTTCCCCTTATGTTGAGATTTACCTATAAACAGAATTTTCAAAAGACAGTTTCTCTCTCTTTTTTTGAACTCCATAGCTTTGTTTTGTTTCCTCCTCTAAACTATGTCCATATTTGCTGAGGCCATGGATAGCGTTAGTGGGTTAACGAGAGAGAAAGTAATCAGCTCGAACCTAGAATTTGACAGCACTTGATTGATTTCCCTCCCCGAAATTGATTTGCTTGGATAATAATCGAGTACGATTCTTGTAAAAAAAAAAAGAGTACGATTAAAAATGGCAACGGAGTGGATCAGGATAGATATTAAGATATTTGTATCCAATACCCGAAAAGTTATAACTACCCGAATACGCCCCGATAGCTGTAACCAAAACATAATGTAATGTAAAGGTCGCACAAAAACATAACTTCTTTACAAGGGTTGGGAAAAAATGGTGTAATACCCATTAAAGTGTCTAGGATTTCTTGTGACCATGCTCCTTTTTTTTTCTTTTTTTTTTTTAATGCATTGCTTTCTTAGTAACTTTTTTGAAGGGGTTTTTGTTTGCAGGTGGGAGACTTGAAGAAAGGGATAAATCCACCCTCCATTCAACATTTGAACTTTGACCCCAAGTACGTATCAGCCCCCATACAAGCTGAGATCATTACTGCCATGGTGGTTCTTACTGTAAGAACTCCCAGGAGCTTATTAATTTCAAATTTCTTTTAATTGACTCAAAAACAAATTCTAAGTAAACAAAAACCTTCTAATTAAACTCACTTCTGTCCCTTAACTCAAAACTTGAACTGGATTGAGTTTTTTTTCAATACTTGTTTTACTCTTAATTGCAAAGTTGTGAATTCGAAAAAAAATGGCTGGGATCTTTACTGTCATGGTGGCTCTTGCTATAAGAACTCCTTGTGGCGCTCGCTCTTCTAATAATTGACTCAAAACCAAATTCTAAGTAAACAAAGCCTTCTAAACTCACTTCAGCCCCTTATCTCAAACTTGAACTGGATTGAGTTTCACTTAATTTTTCAAGACTTGTTATACTGTTATTTACAAAGTTGTGAATTTGAAATAAGACCGCTAACTTTTTTTCTTTTTTTGACCCCACTTTATATAGAAAAAACATAAACAAGCCACAACGGTAAAAATGTGCAAGACCTGATGCCATCGCAAAACAAAATTTCGATTACTATAGTGTCCTGTCCAAAATGCTATTAGACTCAAACTAAAATCCTATGTTTTTTTTTGTTTTCTGAAAATGCTATTATTGCAGGAAGGAATAGCAATTGGAAGGAGTTTTGCCATACTAAATAATGAACGGATTTATGAATCTTGTTGGATATATCTTTCAATTCATGCTACTTGACAACAGGTTATCTTGCTTGATTGTAACCTTCAAATTAAGGGCTCTTTCGCCCGCGTCTATCAATCGATTCTACCGAAGCGACAAGGAACGAAATTTTTTGTTCTCGCCTTGCACTTCACAATTTACCTCTACACAAACAAACTTGAGTACAACATGTCAACATCTTATAATCCATCTGGCTAACATTTTTTGACACTACTTAATTATAATTTGCAGGGCCGTTTTCGAAGACTGCCGTGAACTTCAACGCTGGGTGCAAGATGACGATGGCGAACGCGGTGATGGCCGCATGCATGTTGTTGACGCTCCTGTTCATGGCTCCCCTGTTCAGCTACACCCCGCTGGTGGCTCTTTCGGCCATTATATATAATGTCGGCAATGCAGGGTTGATCAAGTACGAGAAAGCTTATCGACTGTCGGTAAGGACTGTTTTCCTTTTCTTTAAAAAAAATGCTTTTGCAACTTTTGGTCAACATTTTTTTAGTGATTCATTGCTACAAGAGAAAATCGAAAGTACTAGGCCAAATGCATCCAATTCAAATAAAAATCTAGTAGCCATTTTCTTTTGTTTTGTTTTGAACTGACCTAATAGCCATTTTGGAAATGCAACATTTCTTTTGTTTCAGGTTGGACTTGCGATACCTAGAGCACTTTTATATGTGGCTAGGCCAGCTACTGGAAGCATACCAAACTCATTGTTGTATCACGATATAGAGCAGTATCCGAAGGCAAATGGAATCCCTAGGATTCTCGTATTGCAACTCGGATCCCCTATATATTTAATTTGCAAACTACTCTTACATTCGAGTAAGGTAATTAAACTTTGGTTTTACTTATTTTTCGTAGTTTTTGATATTGGAAAAGTGCTGATTATAAGTTATCTTATGTTTTTATTTTTTGTGCAACTTTAATTTGAGTAGGATTTTGAGATGGGTTAGAGATGAACGCTAGTAGAGATGCTGAAGAAGCTGGAAGTGATATTGAGCATATTTTCATAGTGTTGGGAGGTAAGAATGAGCACAAACTCAATAAAATTTCCAATTAAGGACGTTAACGTTATGTTTACAATCTATGTATTGATGTTGCTAATAGAACACAAAATATGGTGTTTGTAGGAGTTACTTGCATTGACATTACCGGCGTCGAAATCCTAATCAAGATCTTAAAAGCCCCGGAAGTCAAAGGAATTAAAGTAGGCTACAATATCCGATATATACTAGTCATTTCCCTAGTATCATAAGCTACACATGTATTCTAACCTATAATTTGCTCTTGCAGATGGCACTAGTTAACCCAAGGCTTGAGTTCATGGAGAAGTTGGTTGTAATGAAATTCATGGACACCATTGGGAAACAAAACGTGTTCTTATCAATCGACGATGCTATCGAGGCATCCAGATTTAACTTCACAAGCTCAAAGCAGTTTCAAGATGCATAAGGCCATGATTACGCCGTTGGTGATAGTTTAACCAAAGTTTGGCATTGTACTTAGTTGAGAGAAAATCAGAAAAGGGTAAATTATCCCAAAAAAAAAAAAATATATATATATATATGTATACACATTGGATTATGATGAAAAAAAGAGTCAAATTTTATTTATATACTTGGGCTGAAAATAAGAATTTAGTTGTAGTTCAACATCTCAATCAAATGCCTATTGTGTTCTGGCTTTCCGGGTAAACTACCTTGCACAAAATTCACTACCAGAATTTGATGTTTCTTGCCACTTGACAACTATGGAGTATATAAAACAAGAAAAACTGTAACAATATGCCAACGCATGCATAGAATATCTATTTCTCTATCTAACACCACGAAAAAATCTAACGCCAAGGGCCTTGGTCCATTTAATCTTTGTTTTCTTCTTTCAAAGATTAATAAATATCTTTTGCTGTGAAAAAAAATAATGCCAAGAAAGAGGATGTGGCAAGAAGGAATATGAGATTGTGTGTTTTGTTCATCTTTTTTGAATTTTTGTTAGATTCACGATGAGAAGAGTCTAAAAAATAAAAATCTAAGACCAAAAGCAAAAAAAAAATTTTACGAAAGGCGAAAAAAATACTACCAAACAGCTGTTTGTTTTTTCCTAAAGTGCTGCCTTATATGAACTGTTTTCAGTATTGGTCCACATTTTTACATTGTCGAGAAGAATAATTGACCTTAAAAACTACGGCGAAAAACTCAACAAAAAGTTACAAAAAATAAAAAAATAACGGAAAAAGATTTAGACAAAAAAAATGGGAAAAAATGGAGCCTTAAGGCCCCGTTCCACTAAAATTTTTATTTTTCACTTTATGAGAAATGTCATTCTCATAATACATCACCTCTAATTTAAAAAATAAATACTTATTTTATTTAGCGGAATGGGGCCTAAGTCTCTGTAAATTTTGTGCACATGTTAAGAGCTAAATTTTGTGCAAGTCTATGTAAATTTCTTGGAGGTCTCAATTCGAGTCCCATGAGGGACGGGGTTTGGGGGCTAGGGCTATGAATAGCCTCTGGACCTCCACTATGCTAACTTTAACATCCTACTAACTCCCGCTAATATATACAATATTGGTAAAAAAGAAAAAAAAAAGAGCTAAATTTCGTTAGGAAGACCGAAGATGCTAGGGAAACCGACGCCCCACACCTACCAGGCGTACCGACAGGCCCATGGGATCCACTCCGGGGCCTGCACAGATGATTCAAGCCATTCAATCCAATATGTGTAGGCGCTCGATCCAATCTTCTATTTTTTTACAAATCCGATCGGAATGAAAAAATGAAAGATTGGATCGAGTATATCTACACATATCGGATTGAGTTGATTTTTTACAAGCCAATTCAATTTTTTTAAAGTTATTGAACGGCTTGAATCATCGGTACACCTCGTCGGTCTGTTTCTATAGGTTTCTCGATTTCGTTATTCCTTATAAATTTATAATCAAGACTTAAGGCTGAATTTGGAATTGGAAACACACCCACACGATCCACATGGAGCCGTTTGTGCAGATCAGCGTGCGTATCTCTTATTATAACGGGAGGAAATCTTCCCTAATGCAATTTTTGGTTTGAATTTCTTAACACATTCTAGAGACCGGGGGGGGTGGGGACGGGTTGTCCGTTAAAAAATTAGGCATTTTTCTTCTCATATATATGTTTTCTTCCGGAGCGGTGTGACTGCGTTCCCAATTTCAAAATCCCTCTCTCCCACGCTCCCCAAATCCCTTCGTACCTCTCCCAAACCCTACGATCGACGAAGATTGTCAGAAGTCTGGTGGTAACGGGATCATAGTTTTGAGGTTTCTCCGGAAAAAACCCTAGATATGAGAAGTGAAGGCAATGGCTCTTTGGGCAAATGAATCCGAAAGCCTAGGGTTCAATTTGTGAGTTATTTTCCTCTGTCCTGCCGTCTCCTTGCTAGGTTTGGTTTGATTTGATATGTTACACTTATGCGCTACTCTGTTTTCTTTTGTCTGCTTTTGCCAATCTTCACAGTCGAGAGAGAGAGAGAGAGAGAGAGAGAGAGAGAGAGAGAGAATGATTGATTGATTATATGTTTGTCAGTGAGCGAGTCTTATGCTACATTCATGATTTATTCAAGTCATTGATAGATAGAATAGATGAATCATATTTGTGGTTGAACATATATAGCATAATCGGACTTGGGGTTTTGGTATAATAATGAGATTATGTGGGAAGACAATTTCATCCCTTGTTTCACTAAAGGTTTGTTAATTTTAGGGCAGTTATAATTTTAATCCAGGTATGAGTTTGATTATTGCAGGCGTGGGTTTGATTTCTGTGCATGGGTTTGGTTTAACTGAAATTGAGGATCAATTGGTGGTGGGTTTGAGATGGACACAATGTATGTATGTTTGTGCGTGTGTGTTTGGTAATGACATCTAGAATGATTTTCTCGTTATTGTAGTTGCTTTACGTTCTTCATAAAAATGCACAATGGTTGGAAGATTGACCATATGAGAAAAAAACATGTTTGCAAAAGCGCATTATAGTGTGCTGATACTATAAGTTTACTTTGTTAATGTGCTTTGATGCTAGATTTTGCATGCAATAGAAAAATCGTCTCGACTAATAAAATATGTAGTATAGATTTTAGTGTTAGAGTGTATTTTCCGTTGCTATAGATAGTGGTTTCGTAATTCTAAAACAGCTTTGTATTTTGAAACAAGTTTTGTCAATTTTTAAATGGCTGAAAAAATATTCTCCTCCTTCTTACGCTTTGTTCTTTTGTTTTGTTGCGCTCGTTTTTCTAAGTGTCATTATTTTTGGTTTGCTGGCTATTTCTTGGTTTATTCTTCTTTTTCTCCTTTACACGCTGATTCTTTCCAAGTTGGATACCTAAGGATTACTAGTGGTTTCCAGACTGTTTCTAGGTTGTTATCGTTCTTCTACCCTACTTTTCCCAGTCTATTTGTTTCTTCTTCTTCTTCATAGGACATATATCATCCCCCGCAATATTGCATGTAGATTCTTGCAGCTTGATCAATGACTCAATATTATTTTGATCATCTTTGCTTGGTACGTTTTGGTTTGTCTTCCTCTGCTTTTCTAATGAAATCGTATTGAAAGGAATGCAGATAATGGTTGCGAGAATAACAATGTAAATAACACGATATTGTGCATACAATGGCTAGTGACTAGCTTCCAAATTACTTGTTATCACTCTAATTCTAATGTTGGGTGATCCAACTAGTGTTTGCCCTTCGTCTGTTTTTCTGGTCCTTATTGAACTGCACCAAGTTTCAATCAATTAGAAGCCAGCTCAACCAAGTAAATTTAATAAGGCAACCACTTGCACAAAGATACTGGTCCTGTTAGTTGTATTGCGTGGACTCCTGATAATTTTGCTTTTACAGTAGGGTGGAAGTTACGAGGACTTTCAGCTTGGTCTGTCTCTAGGTGTCGTCTGATGTCTACTATACGTCCAATTTGTCTAAGTTCCATGTCTTCTCTGGTGGTAAGCCAAATCAGGATTGCAAATTTGAACCTATGATGGGTGGCACCTCTCGCTTGCACTGGGATGAATATGGATATAGGCTTTATGCTGTTGAGGAACGATCATTTTCTTTTGGAAAATGTTGCCTTAATAGAGGAGTTTCAGGCACTACTTATACCGTCAAGTTATCTATGGTGAAGATCGACTGCTTATTGTGCAGTCTGAAGATACTGATGAGCTGAAGATTTTGCATCTTCACCTTCCAGTTATGTATTCTTCTCAATCATCCTGTGTGATTCTTCTCATATCTTATTGTACGATATGTGCTAACGTTGTTTTGTTTGAATTAGGTTTCTTATATGTTACAAAACTGGCCAGTTTTGCACGTGCCAGCTAGCATTTGATATACTTGGCTGTGGCTGGCCTTCATGGTTTAATATTGTATGATATACGACCTGAAGAAGTGGAAAGTGTTTGGTGATATTACCCCGGAACAGAAGATTCAGTGCAAAGGCTTGTTATGGCTTGGGAAAATTGTTGTTGTCTGCAACTATATTGATTCTTCCAATATATGAGCTATATGTACATTTCTGTTTGTTGAACTCCATGGCCTATTACCTACTACCAAAAAAGCAATAAAACAAACTTAAATAGAATTCTAGGGGCAAGTTGAAATGGTGTTGGTGACTGAAAATTGATATCATGCTTATAGTTTCAACTTTCAGCAAACAATAGTGACATTGATGATACCCTTGCTGCTGGTCCAGGCATTTATGGTGATTAACCTGATATTCTTGTTGCATCTATTTTGCTTAATGTACACACAATCCCTATTGTTCGTACTTGATGTGAAGAAATAGTGACAACATTTCTCCAATAGAAACATAGAATTAGATTTTCCTGGCAAAAACATTGATCAGACAACAATTCGATTTGTGGTTGGCTGGTCAATTAGTTTGATTGTGTTTTTTATTTTTCTATTCAGACATGACTAATATCTGGTAATAAGTGTCTGGGCTTGAATATGAGAAGAGCATAGCGATAGAGATCATGTTACAATCATCCATGCTTGGCATCAATAGATGACAGGTGTTATAGTGATGTGATTTCCAAGTTTCCTTTATTTTGTCACTTGGTAATCTTAAGAAATATTACTTTTTTTTTATTTTGACCCTTAGAAAGAATGTTAGAAAGATGATCAGAATCAAGCTAGTCTCAAGTCTATACTGGGTACAAAATCGAGTGGTATCTTCTTCATACACCACAAGTGGCAAGTAGCATGCCCTCTCTAAAAGCAAAGGACCAAGCCAACTCCATGATTTTTTGTTTTTGAGAGTTCTTTTCATATAAAAATTTATGTTCCACCACCTTGTAGATTTCATTTCTTTATTAGCTAGTATTGGTTTAACATCATTTTAAAGGTGGATTCTTTTCTTTTCCTACATAATTGGCTATTTAAAGATATTCCTCTACCCTTTACCTGGATTTGTGTCCTACTTAATACGCCTTATGGTTGGCAAGGCTAATAGAATCTTTTAGTATGTTACTCGTACGACTTTGTGGTGACAGGATTATATTTTCTAGATTCATATTGTTACCTTCGACGTATACTTGTAGAGAATACCTTCTCATTTTTTTCATTGCTTCTTTCATGTAGATAATGGACGAGCAATTTCAAAATGACAACTGACGAAGAAATTAATGTTGCAGCTTCTGCCCAATAGCTGCTTACTCTTCCTATCAAAGTTGGTGAATCTAAGGTATGTAGCAGAGTAGATGTATCTAGGTATACACGTCTCAGTATGTCTGTATGGACACGCATGGCACGTGTAGAGATTTTTTTGATATTGCTTCGGATTTAGAATGCTTTTCAGTTTTCACATATGCTGATACAGTATTTTGTCTTTTCTGAATGTAGATCGACAAAAAGCTTTTGTAGAAGTATTTTATGAAGCATCCTCATGAAAATCTTCCAGTCTTTGCTGATAAGGTAGTGCTTTAAATCTTAGAAGATTGCAGGTTGATTGGTAGTCTAGTTATGCTAGTTACTTTCTAAATGTACCATTGAAATTTGTTGTTCTCTCTTGATTCAGGTGTGGCATGTGAAATGTGGGCACTTTTTCTGCCATAGTTGTTTAGCGTCTGTACTGTGAGTCTATTTATTCACTACTTGCATGTTCTTTTGTGCATCTTGAATTCAAGTAGTTTACTTCTGCCATTTGATGTACACGTTGCTTACAACATTTCTGGAGTTATTGCAAGATGAATCATCCTGTCTCTCTAGTTTCCACGTGATATGACACAGATTTCAGGGGGAAATATTTCTAGGTTCAACCATTACATGCATTCTGTATGTCTTGTAAGACATTTTGCGATTTCAAACTAAAGTAGTAGCTGGGAAAAACTTTATAAGGTTGAGTAGTGCTATGAACATGGCCTAGTTGTTGTTTTGAGCCATTAATGATTCAATAACAAATGTCTAGTAGATAAAGTTCTATTGAATATACAATGACACAAGAACTCTTAAAATTATGTACATTTTTCTGTCATGCATTCTATCGCAAAACTAATTTAGATCCACATTTACTTGCAGTACGTAATCTTCAGAAGGGGCTTTGGACTTCATCATACAACTGGCTACTTTTTCAGACAGAAAATAAATACAATCCTTGCATGTTTATGGAGATGCTTTTTGAGGATGACAGGATAAGTAGTAAATTGTCTGCGGTTCATGATTTTGTGATAGCTTGTACTTTTGTTGTATTAACGATCAACTTCTCCCATAATGATATCTATACCAAGTATCGTCAGAATATCAACCAATTTCATTCTTTGGGAATTATTGGAGTGAAGACTTTAAGGTCCTCATTAATTACATGAATCACTATTGGCTGGAACAACTAAAACCCATGAAATGTCTCCTTTTTCATGGTAATAACCTTTGGAAACTTCCATTATGTTTTCTTAATGGTTATCGGGAACTGAATTAGCAGTACGGATAGTATAGCTTTGTCCAAAGGAATGCAAGTTATGTTCCTTGATTGGTTAAGTTACCAGATTAAGTTACTAGATTAGCGAGTTTGATTCATGAATCGAGTACATCCAAGCTTCAAAACTAATCCACAAGTGCATGGCTTTCTTTTCCTTTTTAGGCTCAAATGTCTTTTATATAAAAGTCGTATGCACGATTTGGTAAAGATGCACAGGATCCCGATGAAATTATCACTGACACAGAGCAAGATGACCTATTTGTTAAATGTATCTGTATAGAAAACATGAAACTCAGGTTATCTCTTTTTTTCGAGATATTGTTGAAATACTTGACAATTGGGTGTTGAAACCTTCCATGGGTCTTCGTTTTATTTAAGTTGCCTACCCATAATCGGTCACTGCTAGTACCAGTTTTTAACATTCTTGTTGGTTGGCCACAGCATTAGTAAATTGCTGTGCAAGATCACTATCCAAGAACCAACGTTTGAAAGAATCATTGTTGTTTATAGGTAGATGATGTTTCCTCTTATATCTTGAAGTATGATTCTAGGTATTATTTAGGACCATCATACTTTTTTTGAGATTGATTAGGACCATCATATAGGCACAAAATATTATCTCAAAATAGTTCAAGCATTTCTCTTTTCGAGTTTCTTAGTTTCTTTGTGCTGGTAGAGTTGGCTTGTTCAGTGAAGGAACCTGAAGACATTTTGAGGGCAGATTAATTGCATTAGGGAGCAATTTTACTTATGTTATTCTTAATTATGCACAAATGACCTTGATTGCTTCTAATCCATGTTCGCTAATCCTAATGTGCCAAAGATATTGGAAAACAATTCATTGACGTTAAACATACCAACAACTCTGCAGGTGGGCCAAATCCAAAAAAGAATCGGATAGAGGAATATATGTGAGGCAATTCAAAAAGATTCCAATGGCTGATATGGACATAGTTCTTGCTAGGTCATTTGCTTCCCTCTGTCAGATCAAACTTCTCTAGCCTCCTTTTCCAAAGTAGTTTTTTTTTCTCTCTCTCTCCCTCTCTCTTGCCTATAGTATGCTAAAACATATTGTTTATACTGTCCTTATGCAGCCTGAAAAGAAAAACCCGAGTTTAACTCCAATGGATTGGGTGAAGTTTTTTGTCTCTGCCATCATTGGTCTGGTCTGTTAAGTTATATCCAGGAATTTCCATGAGCTAACTGCAGTTTGGTTTTCAATCATCACCCTGATATCCACCATGTCTTTTTTTACAGGTCACTGTCGTCGGCTCACTTAATAAGTCTAAACCTAATATTAAAGTTCTTGCTCCAATCCTCTCTGCTGTAATTGGCTTTTGTGCAAAGACATACCTCTCATTAATTGTATTTCTTTCTTCAATCCCTGGTGCCTTACGATATATATTTCACTTGGTCAATATGCTTACCTGTTTTGTCTCCTTAAGTCTGCCTTGAAATGAGTTACAAACATGCCCAAGTTTTCTCAACTACTTTCACGTTTCAGCAAAACTTTACTTCATATCAGAACTTGATCACGCGATCCATGTATGAAAGCTAGCTCGATAGTGGAAGAGGCACTCTTCTTCACTTGTGTGACAAAGTGATTCAACAGGAAGTATGTAGTCTGTGCGATAAATTTTTGCCTTCTCTTAAGCTAATCTTCTATGGACACGTAGGAATACTTTTCCCCCTGAAACTATGAGAATCGTATAGCCGTTCCAGTAGATGGTGGGTAGGTGTTCAAACCGAGTCGTTATAGTTTTTGACCACTTTGTTATGTGAGTTCAAGTAATTGATGAAATTCTAAACAGATCCTCTACAACCCCACACTAATAACAAGGAAGAATAGAAACTTTGAGATAATTTTAATCTATACAGGACGTTTTTTTTGGTGATATTGTCTCTAACTCAACACCATAAGCAACAGAATTCATGCCCAAGTTCTTTCTTCTAATGGGTTATTGGATAACTTGCTCTGTTTGTGCCAATTAGTTAATCACTAGTCCCTCAACTTTGATGGAAGGATTAACGTGCTTTCACATGTTTACAAAATCATATCATTGACTGTGCAGGTAAAAGAGGTCATCATCTCATTCTTTATATTGATGAAACAGAGTAAACCGACTAGGCAGGTATGCATAAGGTTCATTCTGTTCTAATTCAATTCAGCTTCACTTAGTCTTGTCCCTCATGTTGTGGGGAGACAGATGGGATTTTACGTCTAGGGTGCAAAAAATATGTAACCCAAACATTTGTAACGAACGTGTGAAGTATAGTATCAATTCTAGCAATAGAAATTTTCTTTTAACAACAAAGAGCTTCACTGCATTTCATGTACAAGAATCAAGGGATCGATCACTAAATTCAACAACATACTTAAATTTTTTTTTAATCGTTGAAGAAACTTTTCCTTCCATGTCTTCTGTTTTTCAGTTACTCTTCAATTACTTGTGTATCTCAGTTCTAATGTTTTTATTACAGGATACAACTATTGGTGCAAACTATATCGTATATTAGGTTACCTCTAGTTGTTGCACGATAGAAGCAAAGGAGCATTACAAGTTTGACAAACTGAAGGTACAGTTCATCGAAACTTACTTAACTTACTTTACTGTTGCATTTAAACCTGTCATAAGGTTGACCCATTCTTGGAGGCAGCAAAGAGAGTAGTTTTCTTACAAGTACTTGACAGTTGATGCTTCTAGAATTTGTGTCAGTTCTCCTTTTCATTATGAGGTATGATGCATGTCCTTTCTCCTAATTCCATTTGATGGGTTAGGTTTTGCCCAACATGGCTTCAGTAGCAGATATTAAAGCTGTCTCCTATGATGTCTGGCGTTGTTCAGATGGTTAGTTTGGGCTACAAAGCAAGGGTAACTTTCAATTCTTTTGTGCTGTTTTCCAATACATGCACTGAAATATGTGTAAATGGATGTATGCTGTCTTTTACTTCTAATTTTCTATATCTGTATAATCATTTTTTGTAGTTATCTGGCAATTTGAAAAAGGCCAAAGGGTGCTGCGAATTATGATAGTAATTGCCGTCAGAACTTCTATGGACTTATCATGATAGACAGATTTGATGGAGTTATTGATCACTGTTGGTGGTAGCAACAGTGAAGTCTTTGTGTGAGCTGTTAAAAGTTTAGTGGTCGGGGAAGTGGACATAGTGCTTGAGATATATTTGGTGGCAGAAGATTATGGTAATGGATGTTCAGTGGAAGGCATTGCGTGGTTCCATGACTAGGATAATGATTTGGGCGTTTTGGTTTTCATTGGGTGATCTGGGTTGTTGTAGTGACTTGGGTTGTAAAGATGATGTGGTTATGTGGGTAATGGCTGTGATGTAATGGTCGCAGCCGTAGATCTCTTTTCTTATGTCGTATTCCTCCGTGTCTTGTGTCTCACCACTCAAGTTGTTGGGTGAGCCAAGAACCAGGCAAGAATTTGATGATGTGTCAAAGCCTCTTTTTTTTTTTCATCTCTGTTCCCAATATTTTTCTTGCTAGTGTTTAGTTTTGAGATTTTTTTTGCCTTATTTTTTCCACTTGCTAGAATCAAAAACCATATTTAGCTTTGTCATTTATTTCCTCCTACTTCTTGGCTATCTGTGGATGCTAGGTAGCCTTGACTCATGGACCAGAGAACGTCAAGCCTCAAGTTAAGCAAACTTATGAGAGTGGTAATATCTGCTTTGAGGTAAGTTGGCACAAATCTCCATCAATTTTGCATAGTCTTCTGTTTCTGGCCCTACTTCTACTATTATACGATCATTTAAAGAAAACGTGTTTATTGGCTTGTTTGTTTTTAAGTTAATCGAAAAATGCAATGCCACGGCTGAATCTAGGGGTGTGCAAAAACCCATGGACCCGACCCGAAGGGTCTCGGGCGGGGTCGAACATGTGGTTCGGACAGGTGTGGGTTTACTTCTTGTAAAAAATCATATTTCGGTTCGGGTTGGTGCATTCTTTACCCGTGGGGTTGGACCCGACCCAACCCGAAGGTTAATACCACCTGTGCAGTTCGGTTTGCGGGCCAAAATATTCTTACCCGACATGGTCGGGTTCGGGATCGGATTTTGGGTCAAAACCGACCCACCCGACCCGTGCACACCCCTAGTTGAATCCCTTGTTACAGTATATCAGTGAACTTACTTAAACCCAATGTGATGTTTGTTCATAACTAATGTATTTATGTAAAAAAATCTAGCTTATAATCTTCTTGGACAGTTTGCAATACTTTGAGGCTTGTCATTGGCAGAATTTGAGAATAACATGGAGGAGCCTTTAGTAGACTTAATGCTATGTGATCTTCTCCTTAATTAGTTGCATTGTCCTCAATAAGTTGTGTATTTTTTAGTGTTAATGGGGTGGTTGTAGACTAACTCATCCAAATTGAAGCATGCACATTCTTACTAGTTATGTTTCCTTCTTTTACATTAACTTTCATAATCATTATTTTAATCACAATTCTTTCTAGGAACTTATTAGATTTGGTATGAATGCTTGTAATTGTAATATGTTGAAATGGTTTAGCAGAAGCAAAAGCACATTGCGAGATAGTTCCTCTACTTTTATGAGTGTAAAGTAGATTTTTATTCCATATTAGCCATTGTTTTTAACAAGCTCTAAGAGGTTTTAGAATGGTGTTTAATCACTACGATCACAAAGAAAATTAGAGTGTTGGTACTGTTGTACAGTTTTAAGCATGGTCTGCTGTCATGCATGAATTTATTCTCTCATTTTCAGTTGTGAGGGTTAGCCTTTGCTTTTGTGACTAAACTATATATCGTCATGTTTGATCGCATTATTTTCAGGTTCCACCTAGTGAATATCGCTTATCTGCTTTGGCTGCCGAACCAGAGAGTGCACCCGAACTTCTATTTTTGCCACCTCATGTTGACGTCTTGGTGAACAGTCCTGTTCTGAATATTGAGTTTTATCGGGTGGTTTTCATTGAGCTAGAAAGGTTCAGGCTCCCTTTTGTATTTTGATGATGAAATTTTTAATCTTTAGCAATCCCAGAGGCTCATCGTATCATTATAGCATTATAGCATGGAAATGTCAAATCAATTTTATGGGAATAAATATCAAGTTGTTTGTTAACTCAGGTGATATAACTTGCGAAGGATTTCTCTTAAATTAATTGCTTCAAACCAGGTTTTCTCATAATTGCTTCAAACCAGGTTTTCTCATTATGTGGCTACATCTTAGTCTGTTACTATGAGAAGACATAACGGCTGTGTTATAGTGTTTAAATTTTAAGTATTATTTCAAATCTGTTGGTTGGAATTCAAATCTGTTGGTTGGAATTCAAGTTCAACCTGACGGTTCCACTGTGAATCTGAACATTAAGATTATCTCAGTCTTTTAAAAACTTATTTTTGCAGCTGCAGATAATAGAGCTGCTCTAACTCTTTTGAGGAAGTCACTTTTGGCTTTTATTCTTCCCATGGACTGCAAAAAGGTTCCTAGCAAATATGTGTGGAATCTTCTGGAGTGCATGAACTTTAGTTTGTTAACTCATGCATTTTCTTTGGAAGCTCATCTACAAAAATTGACACGTCAAACTCATTGGTATGTTCAATTTTAGTTTTATTCCAGTGATATTAGTATCACTAGGCATAGAAGTTCTGTATCTTGTGCTTGTCGTCTTACTGCTCTTCATCTTGCTGCAGCCTATCCATTTAAAAGGAGAGAGGTACCTCCTCACGTGGCAAATCCATGTTGATTCAAGCTCGCTCAGTGGTGTGGATGAATTACCTGAAAATATTCTGGTGAGCATACTAGATAGTGAGGGTACTCTTATGGATGGTACTTCTGCCAGACTTGTACCTGCTGAAAATGATAAAGCTAGTGCTGCTGTATTTGAGTATTCAGTCTGGGCTAATCCTGGAGAAATACTTACTTTCGCTCCTCAGGACTCAAGGTACATATATCGTAGTTATGTCGGTGGATAACTTTTCTTTCTTACCCTCACTAATCTTTTGCCTTGTGATTACAAAGATGTATTACTTGCGTAATTGGGAGTTGTGGGAGGATCTTTTGTTCTCTATCGCAAGAAATCCAACTAGATTATATTTAAGCATGCAGATTCATTTTCTGGTAACTTTATTTTCTGCACCCCAAAAATCCTTTTAACATGATGTTATTCATTAGTTGCATCGGTATCTTGCTTGTGCCACATAAACTTTGTTTACACTGTTTTGTGCCAATAATTTAGTAGGTTTCGAAAAGAGTTTAAGATCATCAGTTTTTTATGGTAACTAGGAGCTTTATTCCGAAGTAACAAAATCAACAAGGAAACCCTGTAATTACAAAAATTTAACCAAAGCTGAAAAACAGATTTACAAGCAACGAATAGTTCCTAAAGACTAAGAAAGAATATGTGAAGGAATGATCCAACTTTTACAAAGCAGACAAGAAACATCTGAAATCTTTACACTTCGACTCTGGGTAGCCTTAATTCTAACTTTGAACTTAATCTGATCAATAAGAGAGAAGGGAGATCTCTGAATGCCCTTGACTATATGATGATTCCTCTCTTGGCAAAGGAAATAAACTGTAGCAGCAAAAACGGACTTCCTGAGAGTATTAGGGAAAGACTTCCCGATGAACTTGCTATAGAACCAGGTGTATTTTGAGGCCAGAGATTAGGACCCATAGGGTGCAGCAAAGCTTAGAGATACAGGACCAAACTTGGGCACAGAACACACATTCAAGAACAAGTGGGATTATCAGTAGATCCCCCATCTATGGAGTTGAATCCTTGGTCCTATGTTTTCTGGCTCAATGTAGCAGCTTTTTGATTTTTAGTTTTTTTAATCGTTGAAGAAACTTTTCCTTCTATGTCTTCTGTTTTTCATTTACTCGTGTATCTCAATTATGATGTTTTTACTACAGGATATAGCTACTAGTGCATACTATATTGTATTTTTTTGATCCGCGCAGACTATTTTGTATATTTCATTGATCTCACTTTAGTTGGTGTAATTCTTGGAGCACTAATTTGAATTTGTGAGAGAAACTAGGTAATGTTGTCTCTTTTTCTGGCTTCTTCTTTTTCTTCCCCCCTCCTGCTCATAATTTTAATAACTTTCAGTTTAAGCACTAACCCATCGCACAATAATGTACTAGGTTTTTTATTTTAAGTTTTTTTTTTTCAATCTTTTTCGGTTTCTTTCAAATTTCAGGTTGATGCAAATAGGGTAAATAGAAACTTTAGCCCCTCAACAATTCTGGACTACGGCTAATAAATCCTGAATAACTATTGCAACAATGCAGTAGGTTTCTGATTTTATATCTTTCTGGTTGTACTCTCTATTGAGGAAAATTTGCCTTTTCTTTTTTTGTTTCTTTTTAATTTCAAGTTGATGCAAACAGAGTAAACAAAATCTTTTGCCCCTTTGCAGCTTTGGACTACGGCAGGTAGACACTAATTATTGGAAATATGCTTGGACGTTCTTTTCCAATTTTATTTTTGGGTAACTAGAATTTGGACTATAGGTAACTTGTCAATGGAATAAGTTGGGCTTCATTGATCATAGTTTAGTTTCCTTGCAATGGTTTGCGCCTTTGATGGCTTCAATTATAGTATGAACGCTTCTCTTGAGGTGTTTGTTGGCTTGTGACAATGATTTCCTTTTTCATTATATTTCGTGGAGTTTCTTAAGCGCTACTAAACAAATGTTGCTTCAAAAAGGGTGTTGTCATTTGTAATTGCTCCTGTCATGGTAGGATATTGGTTTTGCTTAGGGTTGAACTGTTAACTACATGTATGAGTTGGCTGAGTTCAAAGCTTCTGATAGTACACCGGCCTTAGTAACTGAAAAGAAAGAGTAAATGGAATAATATTGAAATTAAACACTAGCCATGCACTTTGTAAAAGAAAAGAAATATATATTGTAAAAGGTTTCAACTAAAAACAAGTATGAGTAATGTTTTTTTGGCTATTTACGTGCTGTATGTAGTGAGAACTCTAGAATTTGACCTTAAGATCTTTTGAAGTTTTCTTTTTGGGGAGTATGTGTTTGGGGTGGGGGCAAAGGATTTTGGTATTCTGTGTCTGTGTCATCTGTTCAAGGCTTAATCTACTGTTTGGATTGTGAGAGCTGGTTGTAAGAAGAGCGAACATAATCACAATTATCCTCTTTTCCCTGATGTGCTCATATGTGATATCTTTAGTGAACATGACCTGTCAAATCAGGTTCTCTCTCTAAATTAATCTATGGGTTATTTGGTTTGCATCATAGTCAATTCAAGGCATTTTGAAATCTGCACTGCTGTTTTGTTAGTTAGGAAACCTTCAAATGACTGTTGCATATTTTATAAACCTGTTGTCAGAGATAATAGGAAGTGTATAGGGTGTTAATTAAGCCTAACACAATCAACTCTTATTTATATAATGGGATAACATAACATAAGACTACATTAACCAATGTGGGACTAATAATATTCTAACACACCCACCCACCCACCCCCCCCCCCCCCCCCCCCCCCCCCCCCTCAAGTTGGAGAGTAGATATCACAACGTTCACTAATAATATTCTAGCAAAACTAAATGAATGCAATTGATGTCAACACGTAAAGCATTTTCGTTGCTGGTTCTTTATTTGACTTAACATAATAGTACAATTCACACAATATGGTCCATTTGAAATGTTTGTTTATTTAGTGGGGCCGGTTCTACAGACACAACCTTTAACACTTCTTTTGAGACAAAATCTCAACCATTAAAATGAATGGTTGAGATTAGAACTTAAAATGGTACACTCTCTCTCTCCTTTCTCCATCTCACCTGGTCTCTCTTTCCCCCTTCCATCCCACACTCTGTTTCTCTCTCCCCCCTTGGCCTCCTCTCTCTCTCTCCCCCCTCATTTTTCCATGAAAGGGAATTACATGCAGTTTCAACAACTCCATCAGTCAATTTTCTGTCCAATTCTTCTCTCCATAACCCTAATTTCCTCAAGCTCAAGTGGGTTCCTTACTGGTTCTGGAAATCTTAGTGGGTTGAGAGGATTGGGAACAGATTGTCTTGTTCTTTAACAACGTTTGATGGGTTCTTGAAATTAATTAGAATTTTTGAACTTGCCTCAAAATACATTGAGTGGAACGATTAGTATACAGATGGATGGGTTGGTTAGTCTGAAATCCCTGAAGAAATCACAAATTAAGATAAATTTGACTGTGATTTATCTTGGGCTCTCTGGGTCTATCCCTAATAGATTGAAAGAGCTTCCCGACCTGTAAGTCTTGATTCTATCTTCAAATTATTCTATCTTTCAAGTCTTGGTTCAAAGATTTTTTGAAACTGTATCGTAAGAAGTTTTTTTTTATTAGCAACTTGAAGTTGTATTTTCTTTTTTCATTTTTTCCTTCGTCACAGAGAGAGAGAGAGAGAGAGAGAGAGAGAGAGAGAGAGAGAGAGAGAGAGCATGAGATGGGAGGGGGGAAGAGAGATCAGGTGAGATGGAGAAAGGAGAGATGGAGTGTACCATTTTAAGTTCTAATCTCAGCCATTCATTTCAATGGTTGAGATTTTGTGTCAAAAGTTGTGTTAATGGTTGTGTCTCTAGAACTGGCCATTTAATTGGATGTCTGCATAGGGATGATTCTTTTATAGACTAAAGACCAAATTGTGGCAGAGATGCTTGATTCAAACAACACAATGACTGATAATGGTGCAGAAGTTAAGGCTCAAGGTGGAGCTAAGGTATTTTCTGGTATTTTGGTTGCTAAATTACAGCTGTATGATTTACAGCGTTCTTCTATCCATACGCTGTCAGATTACACCGTGTTAATTAGTTTCTCAAAAATGAATGTTTGATCATACTCCACTTTGAATTAGTATATCGGTGTCAGGTCAACTGGTGGTAAAGTTTTAAGTGTCAAAACTTTCCCGTGGGATTGGATATGTCAAGTTACTCTCAATCGTTGATGATTAGCTCAGTGGTATGAAAGTTTATTGTGAGACATACTATATTTAAGAAGTGAATTGGGTTTTCTGTCCCAGTGAACATTTTTTATGGGAACAAAGGAATTGAAAAAGGGTGGTTTTCAGAAACCTATGCGACTTTGTTATTTTGGCCTTACATTTCGTACCTACTCTGTTGAAACAGGAAGGAGAAATGTCGAAGTTGCAAGCGGATCACCTCTTCCAGGTGTGAAGGTAATTACGGTCACAGCTTTATCAAAAGATAATCACGTTTTATACATCTTTATTCGTCTTACTACTAAGTTATCCTTTTCACGTTTTAATTAAACACACTTTGCAAGTATGTTCGTGATTAGAGGTACTGCATGACTTGCTCATTATTATCAACAATGTTATTTGCTAGATCTAGTAAATCTGGCCAATGTGAAAAAACACTTTTTTGACTTTTGGTGTTTAGGAAAGTAATGAGGACAGTCAGAGTGAAGGTTAGAACACCTTGAGCAGGATGTTAAAGGTTTACATTCGTAATCTGATCTGTCTGAGAATGAATCAGAAAAAATGTTCAGTTTGCTTAACCGTGTTGCAGGAGTATTGTTGGTTTCGTTCATCGCATATCAATGAGCTGATGGATTTTTTACTTGGCTTGAAGCCTCCCGTTACATCACAACACTTAAAAGTTGTTTTGCTTGCTTCCGGATTGTTGGTTGACACACTATAGGTTCAAATAAGAAAAAATATAATGAACGAAAAATAAAAAATAAGTACGTGACAGTTGAAATAGCCTAAAGAATCAATTCAATGTACAAATGTAATGAACTAAAAAGCAAAAACCTTATGATATAATAATTATACATTCCGATAAAAATAGTCTGTTAAGCGCCCCCACACCACCCCCCCCCCCACACCCCACCCCACACACACACACACACACACAAACAAAATCCTGGCTTCGCCACCGTGACATGTAAGGCTTTGCTATGTATAGCTGGCCAATCCATATCTTTTCATCTGTAGATGATATTGGATGTGTATTAACAATTCCCTTTGCTTTTCGCAGGGAAACTCAAAAGGCATTTCTTGTTCTCAACGAGGTTATAATCACAATAAAAGATGTAAGACCTGCTTCAGAAATTTTGAAATATTAGTATGATCTTTCAAATATTTCATGTAAAAGCTGCTATGTGGGTTCATGGTTGGTGTGTGTGTGAAGTGTGAACCTTACTTTGAGAGTTTGTGCCCCATCTAGTTGGATGATTTAAAAAGTGTGGCTTTTGAAGATCTAAGGCCTTGGTGTAAGCTAAAAGAAATGTCTGTTTTTCAATTTCCATCGTTAAGGAAAGAGTTTTTGAGCTGATAAAAAAAAAAAGAGAAGGGTTTTTGAAGAAAACATAGTTTCTGTAGTTTAATTCAGAAAAGCCATGTTTCATGGACCACAATACTTGCTGTGACCTATAAGATGGAAAAATGACGTCTGCCTAGTTTGATGTTGAGTTGATATGTAAAGAATTTAAGTCGTGCTCTCTCTTCTTTTCTTTTCTTTTTTTCCTCCCCTTGTCATTATCGCATCAACTTGTTTAAAGACTTTGTGGCTTTCAGTTTGATGGTGAGTTGGTGCTTTTTGGGCCAAACAGAAAAGAAATGACCATGTAGGCTGTAGAGAAGCTTCGACAGATGCTATGTGTTTGGTGCTTGAAGTTAAGGTCATTTTCTAGTTTTGGTGGCTGTACCAGGTCCTGTCCTACACATCATGACTGGCCTTTAACTGTTACGTGGTTTGCTATTTTGAACTTATCGTTGCATATAAAATATGTGTAATCCATCTTTTGTTATGTAATTTGTTTGTGTGATATTCAGTGATGTATATAGTTATATTTATAATTTGGTATGTTTAAATTATTTGATTTTTTTTTGTTCCAGTCCACTGAAGAAGCTAGAAAAGCACAATATGATATGCTTATTGGCATAAATTCTGCCTTGCAAAAATTGCCCTTTGCTACTTCTGATGGGCCTTACCAAAAGCTTGTTAGCATGGTAGGTGCATCACTGACGTGCTTTGGCATAGCATGCATGCATTTAGCTTCATTATTTAAGGCAGTTTCTTATTTTGTGGTTCATGTGCTTCCTTGTGCTACATATAATCACTAATTGGATACCATTAACTGCTCATGTTTTGTATTTTTCTCTTAATTCTTTTTTGTATTTTTCTCTTTATTCTTAAATAATAGACGATGCTCACTTCTGAGGGTCGTTGAATATATTGTACTACGCGAAGATATACTTATGCATATAATTACACAAATACCATAGAGTTTTACATACATTTAGAGTGATATAGGTATTGGGTAGAGGGCTACTACTTGTTCCAAGCCACATTTGATTTTGAACAAGTAAAAGGTCACTATTTATGCCAGAGACGTCGCCAAACCTATGGGCTTTGGCATTTTAGCGCTAAAACATTTGGTATTTGGCGCGCTACTTGATTGGAACATCTACAACATTCTTTTGATGATTTCTAAACTCAATTGTGTTTGCCCGAGGTGAAAGGTGCAATGGGATTTGTAATCCCTGTTGCATTTCTTTTTTCCTTTAGCTTAGCCACAGAATAAACAAAAATATGTCTAATATGTTGAGATGGAACAGATCCAATTTGCTATAGAACTAGACGAAGCTTCTCCTCTCTGCCACCATGCTTGTTACCTTTTTGGTTAGGGTCAAGTTGTGCAACTTGTAAAGAAGTTGCCTTCTAAGGGAATCTCAATGGCATATCCAAAATTGGATAATCGAAACTCGCCACTTCATCTTTTGGTTATCCATTTAAGAGATTGCTAATATTAACTATGCAAACTCCCACAATGGACAAGAGAGAGAGAGAGAGATGTGAAAAAATGTAAGTGGGTGGGCCCATTAACAGTTATCTGAGGAGAGAGAAAGACCGAAAGAGAGAGAGAAAGGGAAGATTGAGAGTGTGGGGCTTCTTTTTACAGTATTCGATGCAGAGATTTCCAGGTAACTTTACTTGATCGATAGTCCAATTCTAAGCCTTGTTGGTTCAAGTTTTATTTAGACTACGTATTTCAAGATTCAGTCAAGGAAATGGCTTTGGGGCTGGTATGGTGCAGAGGGAGTTACTTCACTATGATTCACTAGGGAAAACCCCATTTACTGAAACGGTTTCTCCCAAAAGTTTGAGTCACTTTCACTTACCTTTGACACAAATGTTTCATCCTTGCTGTATTTTAAATCATCTGGTACTCGAAAAATATGAACCATTTTGCTGTGATTGGGATGGGCTTATAGCGCTTGAGATACTGGGTGGGGAGGAGGGAGTGCTTGGCTTTGAAGCTCTACCACAATTTTCTAATAATGCATCTCTTTCCTTTTATGTTGTGACTATAATCTACATGATCATGTTTCAGTGTTTGATTGATTCTGATTTTTTACTACTGTCTTACAGGCAGAGTGCAAATAGAAACCAAATCTCACTCCCCACGTTTGCTGCAAAGTTCTCTCTTTCGGAGAAGACCTGTGGTTTAATTAAAAGCTTTCCGGAGTATTTTTATGTGGTTGTTAGGTTGCAAGAAAAACTGATGGCCGACACTGGGCAGATTTATTTTTTCTGCTGCCGGAAGATCAACAGAGTATGTCGTTTCTCTTCTTTGATCTTCAATTTCACGTATTTTGTAGTGTATTGCTGGCGGTTTCCAAGCCATATATTATATGGATAAAGACTTGAGATTTTCTGAACGTGAATGTAGAATAATATGGGCCCTAATACGAGGGTTGCATTTACTAGTTAAGACCAAGTTATTAAAACCATCTTTGTTTCCAAGTAATTGGGTCATAGTGGAAGCATGGGAAAATCTTGTTTTCTTGCATCATGATTGGGGAGTTGTAATTTGAAGGGCAATTTTGCAAATCTTTCAATAAGCTTGTTTCCTTTCATTTACTTTTAAGAGATGGGTAACTTATTTAACAAATGAGTAGGAAATAAGTATGTTCGGACTATGTTATGTACATTTTTGTGTGGAAAATATGGAAACCACAGGAGGCATTTTTCACTGCAATGATAGAAGTTACCAAGCATTGATATACCGGCTAAGTTAGAGAGCCACCAGTTTGTGCAGATAATTAGGTCTGGACCACCCTTCTAGCAGTTCACATAAGTGGGGTTAAAAATAGCTAATAGGTTTATGTGTATTGTCTATTTGTGAAAGGGAGCACACTGTTATCTAGAAGTGATTGTAGAAAGTACTCTCAATGGGTTTTGTAAAGCGCCTAAACCAAACCAAACCGAGCCTTATGTCCCAATCAATTGGGGTCGGCCACATGAATCCTTAATGAGTTGTACACACCATCTATTCTGGAATATGTATACGTTAATGAGTTGTACACACCAATTGAGTTAATGCTCACAATTATGGTGGAGTCCAACTCTTCCAAATGACAGAACATCAAATCTACTTGATACAATCTGCCTGTTGGGCTTGCTGAAGGCGCTTAAATTACTTCTAAATACATGTGGATTAGTTTAGCAAAACAAATTACCAAGTAAATTTACTCTAGTTGGAAATCACCCAAACAGTGACTAGCTTTCAAACACCCCCTAAGTTGAAGCAGAGACTGTTTTTGATTATTACGAGGGCATGGGCATATAGTACAACTAACCTCAATAGCACATAAGAGCATATTCATTCATTGTAGGAGTTGAAATAGACGGTCCTGCAAAAAATATAGGCAGTTGTTCTGAACACAAAAACTAATATCGACATCAAAAGATGAAAGCAAAACTCTGTAGTTTGCTCATTTCTTACCATTTCACTCAACTTTGCACCAAAGGAGTTCGCAGTCCAAAACCTTCAAGTTTGACAAGAATAGGAAAGTACTAAATACCTGTTCTTCCTCCTCCTCCTTCATCGTTGAGTATGATTATTAATGGTCGTGTCGTCGTCTTCTTAGTGTTTGCCGCCTTCTTAATCATCGTTTTCATCTTCTTTGTCTTCTTACATGCCCCACATGCTGTTTTTTTCCCGAGTTTGATTGGTTATGGTTTGCTTGTTTTTTCTAGATTGTTTCTTCTTCTTGCAGTCTGTATCAGCATCTGTGCCCATGAACCATGCTATACGTTTGAAACCTCCTATTTAGAGGCTAAAAATAGCACATTTTGGAGCTAAAATCAATGCACAATTTTCAAAACATGAACCGAACAAAGCATTTATGTTTTCTTTTTTTTTCACCCTTTGGTTAAGAACCTTTGCCTTTCATTCTTTTTTTTTTGTTTCTTCAAATTTCAGGTTGATTCAAATAGGGAAAATAAAACCTACAGTTCTGGACTATGGCTGGTGAAGCCCGAATAACTTTCGAAAAACTGTAGTAGGTTTCTGATTTTTATCTTTCTGTTTTTGTTTGTACTTCTTATTGTGAAAAAATTTACCTTCTATTCTTTTTTTGTTTCTTTTTAATTTCAAGTTGATGCAAATAGAGAAAAAACAAAAACTGTAGCTCCTTTGCAGTTTCTGAGTACAGCTAATGAAGCATGAATGACTATTCTTGTCATTATTAAAGGTAGACACTATTAATTATCAGAATATGCTTGGACATTCTTTTCCATTTTTATTTTTGTGTAATTAGTATTTGGCTATATGAAACTAATATGCTGGGCTTCATTTTATCAATGTTTAGTATCCTTGCAATCGTCTGTGCCTCTATGCCTTTGCTGGCTCGAAGTATAGTATGAAAGCTTCTCTGGGGTGATTGTTGGCATGTGGGCAATGATTTCTTTATCAATTATAGTTCATGGAGTTGCTTAAGCGGTACTAAACAGATAGTGCCTCTAAAAAATTGTTGGCTAGTTGTTATCATTCATAATTGCTCTT
Source organism: Rhododendron vialii (assembly GCF_030253575.1). NCBI lineage: Eukaryota > Viridiplantae > Streptophyta > Magnoliopsida > Ericales > Ericaceae > Rhododendron > Rhododendron vialii. The sequence goes on along the minus strand of NC_080557.1, from coordinate 29,575,481 downwards.
TTGTCACAATGGGACATTGGTTTTGCTTAGGGTTGTACAGTTAACTAATTAAATATGTGAGTAAGTTGAGTTTATAGTTTGGAAGAGTACACTAGCTTCAGTAACTGAAAAGATAGAGTAGATGGAATGAGGTTGAAAATTAAACACTAGCCTTGCCAATGGAATACATTGCAATTAGTAAATGAATAGCAATAAAGAATGGAAAAGGTTACAACCAAATACAAGCATGAGTAATTTTTTTTTTTTTTTTTGGTTGCTATTTATGTGTTGTGTGCAGTAGGAACTCGAGAATTTGAGTTGAAGATCTTATGATGTTTTCTTTTGTAGGGTGTGTGTGGTGGGGATGGGGGCGGGGGCAAATGATGGTATTTTGTCTCTTTATTATCTTTTCAAGGCTAACTCTATTGTTTGAATTTATGAGAACTGGCTGTAAAAAGAGGGAACATATTCTCACTTATCCCATTTTCCTTGATACATTGACATGTTATGCCTATTGGTTTTTTATCAATCAGGTTGATTTGAGTTGAGAATTGAGTTGAGTTGTGGTTATATGTGCAAATGGGGCAGGGTTGTTCAAGTGTAAAACTCCAGATCACTATTCTTCATTCCATTAGCCTACAATTATGTAGTACGGTCATGGACACGAGAGATGGGAGCTTTTAAAAAACGGGGACGCGGATAGCATGTGTGTGTAAGTATGTCATATATCTATGCATATATTGCGCAAACTAAGACATAAAGAACTAGCTTAACCACGGTTATTATCGGACTATGTTTACATTTTAAGCATGTGTATATTGCTTACCTTAGAAGTACTGTGGCATATTAACAATTAGTATGCATCTTCAATTTTGTTTGTAGTGGATGTCCATGCTAATTACTTAATGATAGGATCAGGTACCCTAACGTTGATGGCAATTTTGTTTGTAGTGGATGTCCATGCTAATTACTTAATGATAGGATCAGGTACCCTAACGTTGATGGCAATTACGTTTGTTTTTCCCCTGCTCTTGATCTCGGTATGCGTGATGGCCATTTGAAAGGATAGAAAGTGCCACCATTCCAGTCTCAGGTCTATAAGTATATGAATGCAAATTTGGCTTTTGTGTATTACTGTTTTACTTTCACTACTTATATCCCCTATCTGTGTGTTTGTTACTATCCATACATTATTTTCTTGAATTGGGGTTTGAGAAACTTATGTCGCAATGAGGATGAAAATAGCCCCGTCTTCTAGCTCCATGCTCGAGGACTAATTCCTGGCAGGATTAAATGTAGGGTAATTTGCACTTACACCCCCTGTACTATCTAGTGTTCTAAAAGAAGGAATTAATCGGCGATTAATCACTGGTGGGGCCTATCCGATTAGGTATGACTAACGATTAATCGCCGATTACTAATTAATATGCACCGATTACTCCGATTAATCGCTCGAAGATGGCTGACCACCCAACTAACGCCTTGCGACTTTTAGAACATTGGTACTATCATCAATTTGAAGATACACCCCTTGTACTTCAAATTTAAGCACTTACACCCTTGTACTTTGAGGTGAAAGAATGAGAATTTGCACTTACATCCGGTGATAGTACAGGGGTTCTTCCAACATATGAGCTATATGTACATTTCTGTTTGTGTACTCCATGGCCAACCTACTACCAAAAAGCAATAAAACAAGCTAAAACAGAATTCTAGGGTATCATGCTTATAGTTTCAACAAACAATAGTATTTTTTTATGATACCCTTGTTGCTGGTCCAGGCATTTATGGTGATTTACCTGATATTCTTGTTGCTTCTAATTGGCTAACTGTACACACAATCCCTATCATTCATACTTGATGTGAAGAAATAGTGACAACATTTCTCCAATAGAAACATAGAATTAGATTTTCCTGGCAAAAACATTGATCAGACAGCAATTCAATTTGTGATTGGCTGGTTAATTAGTTTGATTGTGTTCGTTATTTTTCTATTCAGACATGACTAATATCTGGAAATAAGTGTCTGGGCTTGGATATGAGAAGAGCATGGCGATAGAGATTTCACGTTACAATCATCCATGTTTGGCATGAATAGATGATAGGTGTTATAGTGATGTGATTTCCAAGTTTCCTTTATTTTGTAACCCTTAGAAATTTAGAAAGATCATCAACTATGATGCACAGACAGGGATACGGACACGGACACGGGGACACTGGGATTCTAAAAAAATGGGGACACAGACACAGCGGGGGGCACACCACTTGTATATTTATATATATTTTCAATTTTTTCCCAAATTTAAATGGCAAAATGTGGACAAAATGAAAAACCCATAGTTCCAATACCATTCAATACAAGACATCCATAAGTTCAATACAATCCTAATGAAAAATTACAGTTTGACCTTTATTTTTAAAAAAAATTACACTTCGACCCCTGCCATGTCTCCATCGATGTCCCCCCTATCCCCAGTCGTGTCCCTCTCAAAATTTTAAATTAAATAATGGGACACGTCACGTGGCGTGTCCCATTCCTGTGTCCGACACTGCAATACGTCGACCTCTGGATGTTTCGGTGCTTCATAGATGATCAGAATCAAGCTGGTCTCAAGTCTATGTTTCTTGGAGATGGCTTCTAGCACAGGAGACCATTGGATTTTTTATGGAAGTTGATCATTCATAACTATTCCAAGTGTTAGATTCAGATGCTTATTATGAAAGATCTCGAATTTTTTACCTTTTGGAAATCAAGTGCATGATGCATTGGCCTCGGATTAGGTGTAAATGACCCACACTATAGTGGCCTTGGGTGATTAATTTATGTTTATTGGAACATATAATTCTTATGGCAAATATTTTGTTTGGTCCTCCGTGCGGCGCGGTCCCCCTAGGCACTCCTTCACGCACCTGTTGATCTGTCGGTCAACGGCGGTTTCTTGGCTGGCCATCTCCCCTAACTCGAAGTCCGGGTAGCAATACGAGTAGGTACTTGCTACCGAGACTTCTCAGAGCCATTTTTGGGGCTCGGCGTTACGCAGTGGTGGTGAAGGACTACGCCTCCTGCACTGATCCCAGTCACCTTTACGTTCTTTCTCCCAATAGGGGTCCAATCGGTCTTTGGCCGAGCTCCTGTGATGCGGGTCCCGTCATTCTTGGACGCGGCGCGGCATTTGGCCACCGTCTTTGCATGAGCTACAGGACTCCTCCCGTAGCGGCCTACGAACGTCCTCCTTGAGTTGACTGATGCGGCTCCAAGGTTGGTCCCTCGCCGTTGCCGTCTTGGTTCATCTCGGTGGGTCGTTTTGAGGGCCCAAGGTTCATGGTTGCTACTGGGCCATGAAGGATCACTTCCTAAGGGGTTTGGATCTATCTCCACAATTTTTTCCGATGGTGGGGACATGGAGGTGATATGAGTGGGGGAAGTAAAGAAGGAAGAAGAAGAACAACGGTAAGGATTCACGTCAGGTTCACCAATTGTGGGGTGGTGTTCACTAAACCTCTAAACTTCTCTCATTTGATATGGGTTACTTGGCTTTTGAATGGACTTGATAGCTCTTCTCTTTTTGACCTCGTCACGCACAGTTAGTGCCTACCGGCACGCCGATGACAAAGTTAGTTCCGGTATAGGGAAGGGAAATTGAATTTAATGGGAGAAGAGAGCCTACCTCACTAGGGATTTTCCTTATCATATATATAGCAGTGTGCCTTGAGGATCAAGTTCAGAGGGAGAGCCCCGTGTCGAATGACGTCACCGACCACCAGCCCTGTCTGCCCCAAGCACCAGGAGGGATTCAGACTTGAGCTTGTCGGGCGGGGCTCGATCGGCTACGTGAGCACGCGGGATTGGCTTTGCTCATCCGTACTAATGACCACCAAAAGTCGCACCTCTGCTCACGAGGGGACTGCTCCACGTGGGCCCTTGTAATGATGACCGCGTGATTGGGTCATACGGTGCCTGAGCCAAACTCGTCGTATTCCATTTGTCCTCGCCATGTGGCCGGATGAAGAATGGTGCCACATAGCCGATCCAATCTGTTAGAATTGTGGCTCATATGTTGAGTATGAAGAGATACTAAAGAGTTCTAGAACTATGCTAATTGCCCGAAGAATAGAGCAGGTATAAATACTCTATATTGTAAACCCTGTTTCAGACTGATTAATAATAATTAGCAGTCGCTCTCTCGCTCATGTGGATGTACCCGCTTTTAGGGAACCACATGAATTCTATGTTGATTCTTTTACTGTTTTTTATACTTGCATATTGTGTATGTGTGTTCAGTACAACACAATCTTCTCCGTACTGAGTCAGTTGCGGTATGCTACAGTCCTTGGCACAACCCTTGTCAGTCCTCCAACCCGGATATCTTCCCAACGGGTGACGGACCTTATGGGCTCTTATTCTCATCTTCGGCCTATGGACTCAGCGGGATTTGGGTTTGAGAGGCCCATAACTTATTTATGTACTAATTTGGCCTACTAGCCGAATGGAGATAGATACCAAGCACCTCTTAGTCACTTTGATTTTATTGCCCTTCTTGAACCAAGAAAGGGTATAAGGAGGGGAATGCTCCTCTACTTGGAGTTGTAACTTGTCCACCACCAGGCTACATTCTCACAACTACCGCTATCAATAATCATATTGCAAACTCTACCCCAAACATTGCAAGTGGTGTAAAAGATATTGGTACGCAACCAATCTTCATTGGGAGACTTAACCAAAAATTCCTCATATTTACATTTTTTGAGCTCAAGGACAAACACCTTTTGCAATCAAATATAAGGACAAATGTGCCTATGAAAGTGTCTAAAACCCTAGGGTACCCTATGAAAGTACCTAAAACCCTAGGAGCTTGTTTGGTTTGGGATTTTGGACTCTCTCTGCGCACGATCTCCAATAAATTTTCTCTCAATCATTACTCTCATTTCTCTCTCTATCTCTCTCCACTCAAAATCCAAAATCCAAATACCAAAACGAACAAGTCCTAGGGTACCCTATATATGTGCTTAAATCACTAAAATCCTATAATAGGAAAATGCACCCTAAAACCCTATGAAAGTGTCTAAACATGTTTTGGCCTTATGGCAAAAAAACTCAAAGTTAAAGGGCCTTTACTGGAAATTATTTTGCTGGCGTTCTTCCCGTAAATGAAATTTATTTTACCATCCTTATGGCTAATTTTTCCATCTTCATTACTAGCATCCTTAGGAGCAAGGAGAGTCTTCTTGATAATTAACGCAGTCTTATTCCTTATTATCACCCCCAATTTCTTCACATATGTTTTCATCATACATGGGAATATCCTCACCTTGCTTCATTACTTCCTCAATGAAAAGTGTCTTGTTACGATTTTCAAAAGCCTTCCAGCAATCCGAAGACTTGCGACCCGGCTCCCCACACTTAAAGCATTTAAAACCTCCACTATGGAATTGGTTTGGAGTCCTCGAAACACCGGATTGAGGCTAATTTTGAGCGGCCATTGAACCCTTATTTGCTCGATTTTCAATGCCAACCCCGAAAGAAGCACCTTGGCCACTACTAGAGGAAGAAACCCTCCAGAATAAGAGAGAAAAGGCTGCTCGGACTTGGAACCATCTTGATATTGCAGCCCGGATCTTGAAAACTTCTTTTCTTGCTTTTCAGCCACCAAAGCCTGATTGTAGGCTTCGGAATCCATCCACAAAGATGGCATGGCAAGGGCATCTTAGATTGTAGTCGTCAACCCACTTATGTACCTTGCAACCATTTGATCTTCACTTTCATTCAAATCCACTCTAGCAACAAGTTGATGGAATGCCTTCGTGTACTCATCAACACTTCCAACTTGTTTGAGATTATGCAAATTTTTATAGAGGTTTTGCATATGGTTGAAAGAAATGATTTGCTCATTGAGTTTCTTCTTCATTTTCTCTCATTCTCTAATCTTTCCCTTTCCTCTTCGTTGTGTAGTTCCTTGCAATTGCTCCCACTAAGCAAAAGCCCTTCCTTTGAGACAGATAGCCACTAACTGCACCTTCTTCTCCTCGGAGGCATCTCTGATTCTCCATAATTAAACACTTTTTCATCGGTATTCGTCCAATCAACAAATTCATACGGGTTAAGGCTTCTATTGAACTTGGGAAGTTCAATCTTCATGTTGTTCTCCCACCTATAAGGAGCGTGAATGGAAGATGGCCTACACCAATTCAGACTACGAAAAGGATTGTCGAAGTGACTTTCAGAGTCCTCGAACCCTCCACTACCTGCATGCGGCACTTGCATACTTTGCACCATCGCTGTTAGGGTGGCAACTTATTGTCTCAATTCTTGCATCTCATGGTTTTGGTTGTCAAACTCATTCTCTTCACCGTTGTTCACCCCAAAGCCTCTACCTCTATCTTTACCTCATCTCCTACCTCTACCTCTATGAGCCATTAAACCAACAATCAACTCTCAAACAAGCAAATCAACCCCAAATAATGAATATCTAGTCAACTCAAGACTCCAACAGCCACGAATCACAGTCAATCAACATCAACAATTCCCCAAATAGCAACAATCCACAATAAACAGCAACAAATCGCAACAACCTAGTGAAAATCAAACCTGAAATCGCAGTACAAGGGCCAAATTCACTAGGTCAAACTCGAAAATCAACATCTGAATCTCCAACAGGCAGATTGATGGGCCAAACACCTAATTCGAGTACTGAAATAGGGTTTTGAAGGCCTAAAATAAGATTTCAAGCGTCGAAATGATCTAATCAAGTGCTGAAACCATGATTTGAGCTCAAAAATAAAAAAAACAAGTGCAGATTTGGGTAAAAAAAATGGTGATTCGAACACTGGGTCGAGTGGGAACAGTGCCAAAATGAACAGATTTATAGCCAAGATGGGTTTTCCAGCATCAAACAAGTGCAAGCAGTGCCAAAATAAGGAAAACAGCTCCAAAATTGTCGATTTGTGGATTCTAAGAGTCGGGATCAAGGTTTAGGGTCTTTGGTTGGGTAGATTTTTTATTTTCGAAGTGGATTGAGGCTTTGGCAAGGTTTTCTTGCACCATTTTGGGGTTCTGACTGGAATTCCAGCGAGATTTAGGTTTCTGGCAAGGATTCCGGTGAGATGAACGGCTGGGATTGAGCCTAGAAGCTCTTATGGCAAATTTTGCAAACCAAGTATTCCAAAGATTTGTTAGAGAGAGAAACTCCCAAAATGAGTACAAAAGAGTCTAAGATCTCGATAGATAACTTTTCAAAATGACAAAAACTACTAAATGAAGGACTCCAACACACATATATAAACCCATTACTACTAAGAGCACAAAATGACATAAATACCCTTGCAACATACTATATCATTCTTCTCCTTCTTTAAGTCTTACGAGATGAGATTATATTGAGCAAAAAAGATCAAATTTTGCCTATGTCTGTCTAGCTTCTTCATAGTTATGGTATCTTATGTATTGTTTGATTTGGAACATTAAACAGTGGCAATATAAAAATGTTATCATCTTTTATAACATTTACAATTCAACATATCCCAACGTATTCGTAGCCTACTTTTTAGAGAACTATTGTTCCTGATATTTCTCAAGAAGACGAGGTGATCTAGATTTGTCAATTTTCTGCAAAATCAGCTTGTGAATCTATAAGAACTTATAAGCCTTAAGTCTTATGGAGGAATGTTGTTTGGTTCCCTTGTTATGTGCCTAGGTGGGCAGTGACCCTTTGGATGGCTGTCTTGGGTAGGGTTTCAACAAGGGGATAGATTTGTGGTGGGGGATAAGTATATCTGTTGAGGACACTTATGTCCTCTACAACCAGCCTTATGAGACCATATATTATCTATTCTCTCTTTCCCTTTATCAACTTCTATCTGGGATAACTTTTTATGGAAGAAGAACCTTGCTAAATCTCCATGTACTCCAGGTGAGGAAGTGGAATGTGCTAGTCACGACCGGAATGGGAAGAATCTAAGTCATGCAATCTATAAACCTTCCCCTGCAGCTGTTGTTTGTCATCTCTGGGGTGAGATGAACACCAGAATTTGGGGGGTAAATGCTTGGATATGGCTTGCTTGAAAACTCTAATTGAAAGGGATGTTAGAGCTGCAGATTGCTGTTGTTTGTTCATGGAGGGGAGTGAAGAGGACTTATCAAAATAAACTAATCATTTGAGATTGGCCCATTCCACAATGCATCTTTGTTCATAAGTCTTGATGAGCTTTGTTTCTTTAATCTGTGTTTTTTCATGTTGTGAATGGTGTAAGGGAGGGTGAGTTTGGCTTTGTTTCCTTTGGTGCCCCTCTGCTCCTGTGGTGTTGTGTTTGTCTATGAATTAAGTTAACCATAGAAAAACGTACCCTCACATCCGTGTCTCATGTCCAATTCCATGTTGTTTGCATAGTTGCATATAGAAACCTGCCAGTAGTTTTCTCTAAGAACATGTAGAAGTAACTAATGATCTGGAATACAATCTAAGTGGACTCTTATAAATCTTTCGGTTAGGATTGGAGAACAAGTATGGCTAGCCAGGCCAAATCCTGTCTTAACCAGAATAGGTGTTGCCTTATCATAGTACTACAAAATAGGTATATGACGCCATTTTCATTTGCAGCTCGATCAAGTGAACACATATTCGCATGCAACAATACCTTCATAGGCAACTGAAATACTTGTGGAAGTGAAGGTGGGAGTGGGTTCTTTAAGCTTCCTCTTGATTGCCTCTATGAAGCTATTGTTACAAGATTAACAAGCCCTTGTTCATATTTTGGCGAACCATATTTGTCATTATTTCAACTTCTTTCCCGATAATGCACGAGATTGTCACTAATTTGTGTCTAAAATGACTAATTTCCTCTTCATGAATCTGACCACGGATAGTTTTGCTTCACAGTTAATCCTTCAATCTGTTTTGAGGTATTCTTCTCACCCATGTGCCTGCCTACAAAAGTCATTTCTGGATCTTTCTTTTGTTTAATCAAATACTAGGTTATATAGTTTTTAGTGGGGCTGCTCGCGGACTGGTTTGGATTCGGATTCTTACGAATCCGAGAACCAAACCACTAGTCACGGTTTTTTGAAATTAAAATCCGTGTCCAGACCAAAAGTCCTACGGTTCAGTTTCAATACAATCCGTGACTCGCGGATCGGTTATGGTTTTGTTCACAGATTTTGTTACGTAAGCAAGCAAAAATTAAACACTAGCATGTATCTCGTAGACTAACAGCACATATCCATTCAAAACCAAAGACCAAAGCCCAAAGCATTAAGTGTATTACAGTTCTAGAACAGAGCGAACACCAAATAACAGCAATACATGCAGTTCCAGTCTTTCAGACATTCATTAAAACAAAACAACAAAAAAAACATTAAAGTGGAACAAAAATAAAAACACCAAATAAGATCTTCCATCAAAATGCAAAGCACGACAACCAGTAAGAAGTGAATAACTATAACTTACCCCCTAAATTTTATGTAGACCTACACTATATTCTATTATTATTAAGTAAAATAATAAAATTGGTATAAATTTTTTATTTATAGGTGAAAATTATTTATATACATACACATATATATATATATGTATATCTGCAAAATGCGTGCTTCAGTTATCAGCCATTGGATCGTGTTTTCAGTGGTCCAGATCCGCAGATGGTGTAACCGAAAACTCCCTCTGCAAATCTGGACCACTGAAAACACGATCCAACGGTTGTTAACAAAATTTGCATTTTGGCACTATAAGGGCGTCCACAGCTGAAGCGTGGTGTACATATATATTAATATTAATATATTTTTATTTATTTATATATAATAAATTCTCACAGTCTGGTTCTGTGAATCCACGGTTTCGTAATAAAAATTCATGGACCGAACCATGAGTCACGGTTTTCTAATTTGTCAATCTGTGTTCCAACCATTAATTCACGGACAAAATCCAAAAAGTACGAATCGATTCAGTTCAGTACGGACCGGTTTCACGGTTCAACAAATTTTCTGAGCAGCCCTAGTTTTTAGTAGTTATAACTTGCACCTCTAGATATGGATGGGTCTTGATGGAGACTTGTACACCTACTCACACACTTGTAGAATAATTTGGCTACTACACCAATTCTTCTCTGACAGGAAAGTCAATTATTTTGAATATGGAAATTCTTAAGAGAAAAGAGACTTTCTTCTTTTTTTTGTTTATTTGACCTGCATAATTTTTGCAATGCTTAAAAGCTTTCATTGAAAATTTAAGAATATTGTAGGATATAGATACTACCGCTTTGTGTAGGTAATCTTTCCAAAAGTAATCTCCAGATTTTAATAACTTTTCCAGCCTATTATCCTTGTCAAAGTCACTTGAGAATTAAACATTGATTGATTTTGGGGCTTTCAAAAGAACATTTTCTGCAAAACCTGAAAAACTTTTGGTGTCCTTGTTTAAGATTGGGTGATTTATTTGAGATATGCCTCCCTGCAATTACAATACAAACAGAAGCAGAGGATTAACAAAATAAAAGAATATTAACTTACTCCAATGAACAAACCATTTGACAAATGTGCAAGATGACACTTGTAAAATCTTTTCTCGAGAAACAACCGTAATCATCGAAGTTAAATACTAGCTTTCGATAAATGTATGTGTAATGTCCCACATCGGCAACGGCAATGTAAAGGGAAATTATGTGGAATATAAGAAAAGGCCCACCAGCTACTATTTACCTGAGGTTAACCTTTTGAGCCACGTGGTTAGACGAAGGGTTAGCAGGTCAGCTGGCGCAAGTCATTACAGTTGGTATCAGAGCACAATCTTGGTCTATTTGGGGGGGCCACCTTTAAAATCTGGTATGAGCACACTGATGTGTTGTACAGAGCTAAGTGCCACACTATGAGCACCAGGGAAGGTGCTGGGCCAATACAACGAGGACGTTGCAGCCAAGGTAGGGAGATTATAATGTCCCACATTAGCAATGTAAAGGGAAATTATGTGGAATAAAAGAAAAGGCCTACCAGCTACTAACCTAAGGTTAATCTTTTGAGCCACGTGGTTAGGAGAAGGGTTAACAGGTTAGCTGGCGCAGGTCGTTACAGTAGTTGTCACACCCTTCCCGGATATTTAGTATTTTAATTCACGTTTTTAATTGAATTATACGTCTTAAGGTTAAATTCCATACATTAGAAGCGTAGGGGCTTGTGTATGATTTGTGGATTGGAGCATACTAGTATGTGGACTAGCATACACATAATAATTTTTCTTTTAAGTTATATCTTCTCTTGGACTTTGTTTATACATGTAGAGAGAGAGAAGCGGTAAGGAGAAAGAAGAGGGGAAAGGCTAGGGATTGTATCTCTTAGCTTGAATTGAGGTAACGAGCTAAGTAATCGGGAGGTGCCGAAATCGTAGTTTGGCATACTTCGGTCGACTCGCAGGTGAGTGTGTTTGATATGTTATGTCTTCAATAAGATGTTGACATATTGTTGGTTATGTATCATGCTATTGTTGGTTTAGCTATTGATATGCATGTTGGTGTGTGTTGCTTGTACCCGTATAAGGTTTGTGGAGTGAGTCACACCTTGTCGTGGGCCATGCCGTTCAAATTATAGTGAATGGAAACTTGGTGTGCAGAACACAATACCTTGGGTACATGGGATGTGGCAAATGTGTTACTGCATGTGTTGTGGATATAAAGTGTGAATGTTTAGTTGGTTGTTTATATTGAGTTTTATTGGATATATTCTATATCTCAAACACTCCTAGTTTTCCTTTTTGGATTGCTAGATAGCAAGAGATCGTAGAGTTGGTCAACTACCGGTCAACATTTTGGGGATAGCTCGAGCTAGCTTCGAGTGTTTGTTGGTCGTGTCAGTGGTAGAGGGTTAACTTATACATTCTGACGACTTGTTTTGTAACAAGGATGTCAAGCACTTGATTATGCTATGTTTGAAGTGTTGTGAATCTAACGTCGACTCTTTTGATAATTTTAATGTTTAAGTCTTCCGCTGGTTTATTCTGAGTTATTTATTGTTGTTGAGTGGTTGTTCGGTTGGTGATCTAGAATGCCACGTGGTCGCGCCGACTCGGGCCCACAATGGGTGTCATTTTGCGGAGCAGGCCATGACAGCTTGGTTTCAGAGCGCTAGTACGTTCTTATCTCTGTGTTGAGAGTCGTTTCGTGGTTTGGTAGTGGACTGTAGGAGTTTTGTGTTTATGGATTAGAGTTAGCTAATGTCTAACGTGTGAGTTATATCTCTAACTTGTGTTTGCTACTTGTGGTTTAAGTGGTTTAAACAGATATTTGGAAATGGCTTCAGAGCATACGGTTCATGCTGAGGAAGTCGCATCTAGTGGAAATGGGGTGGAGCAATCACATGTTCCTTTGCAAGCACCAGTTATGGGGGACACATAAAGAAATTTGGCAGCTATGGCTTAATATACAGACAATAAGCAGCAGCCCTTACGCAATTGCAGACCGCACAGGCAATGGAGCGTGGAATGGGTACTAGCTTGTTGGAGCGGTTTAGGAAGTTGTTCACCATAGAGTTTGGGGGGTCTATGATTCCCGGTGAGGCAGAGGAGTGGTTGAAGTCTATGGTAAGGGTGTTTGATGCCATGGGTGTGATTGACGCCCAGAAGGTGACATTAGCAATGTTCAGTTTAAAGGGTATGCCATGAACTTGGTGGGAGGGTTTGCAAAAGCCGTTGACTGCACCATTACCAGGTGTGATACCGGCGGTTCCACAGGTTGTGTCATGGGAGGGTTTGGAAGGATTTTGGGTATGTTTTCTGTTCACTTTTTTAGGTTTCGGAAGAAAATTTATTAGATATTAGCCATGATCTTTATTAAGTGTTTTTTAGAATCCTGGTTATTATGAATCACTAGGCAGATTAAAAAGTTATTAGCCCCATTTGGACATGATCACATTTTGTTGGGTTACTTTTAGTAGGAATGGTTGATGGTGTTGATTATCCCATATTAATTCAATACACATTCTCACCGGTATCATTCCTTTTGCAAGGATGATTAGGAACTCATGAGCTATCATCATGAGATCCATCCGTTGTTTGGTGTGACTGATTGTAAGAGTGTATTCCCTAATTCCTTCTTAGAATTTGGAGTAGGAGAGGCTTGCTTTTGACTGGTTTTATGAAATTTTTACTTGGTATATGTGTTTTGGTTGAATTTGAATTCTTATAATGTGATTGGTGATGGGTTTTTCCTTGCAAAGATGGTTTTTTGAACCGTATTGTCGATTTTGGATTGTATCTCTATTGATGTACCAATTTCTCAAGGAAGTATGAAGCCAACAATGGCTCATTTTCTGAGGACACATTGATATAATAACTTCCAATGGGCCTTTTTTAAAAAGTTTCTCTTTAGTTGGGCTAATCTTTGTCATGTCTATTTCTTTCATTTTCTTTGAAAGATATGTTCATTGTGGATCAATAGGATTAATGGGAATATTGAATTGTGGAATTGAGACTCCATTCTAGAATGAGAAGATTTATGCATTTATGGATATTATAGTGTTTGAATACTATTTCCTACCTTGCAGGTATCTATAATGTCGTCAACCATGCACATGTGAATGGCACTGTAAGTTCCATTAATTAAAGAACTTAAATTGCTTATAGTAATGATCAATTTTATGGGGAAGATTACTCATAGTTTATTAGTGATGTTTTTCTAAAAAGAAGAAAAAATTGTTGGACGATGATCTATAATTGTATGGTTTTGCAAGGGTTAGAGTCTGATGTATCAGTTTTGTTGATTCATTGGTGTCTTATCCTTTACCTTTAAACATCAATCATCTTGATCCATCAGGCTCTAACCCTTCTACAAATATATTTTATAGAAATGTATCTAATGTCTTGCTCATTTATTTCATGAATCTCTTCTTGCTAGCAACCTACTTTTGGAAATCTAGAAGCATGTGTCTTTTCAAAGAGAGACTAATATTTTGGAATATCCCAAAATGAAAATTTAGGCTAACAATAAGCGGAAGGTGTACGAGTATGATATCATAATCCTTTCTGGCATTCTTCGATAGTCATCGATATTCAGTCATTTTCAATCTTGACTAACAATGCTAGCAGAAAACCTAATGAACTCACCAATTACTTGCAAGTCGATAAATTCATATGCATTATCTGCTTAGTTTTTTTTTTTTTTTTTGCAATAGAAATTAAATCTGTTGTTAAGCCCTCATATACAAGCTAGGGTTCAATTGTTTTAGTTCCATTTTCATATTTGGATGTGCTCTATCTTTTCTACAATTTCCATTGTTTTAGGTGTTTTTTTGGGTGTCTCCGGAACCGCCCCGTATGTATATATTTATTTATTTATTTATTTATTTACACGAACTTGCAATCCAAAGCCTCTTGCTTTGTCTAACTTGTACAAACTCTACTTTGATGCTAGCCCTTTTGCATTTGGATAGATAAACCTCAGACTGGGACTGTTTGTGTTAACTTGGATCCCACGGCTGGGCTTTATTCCCACTGGCCCCTATGTGAGAAGTTTTCATATGCATTATCTGCTTAGTTTTTTTTTTTTTTTGCAATAGAAATTAAATCTGTTGTTAAGCCCTCGTATACAAGCTAGGGTTCAATTGTTTTAGTTCCATTTTCATATTTGGATGTGCTCTATCTTTTCTACAATTTCCATTGTTTAACCTTAGGCAATATGTAGCGCTTTTGTTGGGGTTAGATTACGCCATATTTGGACGACTTCTAACGATTTGAGATTTGAGCTTGCTAATGTAGTTTGGAATGGTCAAAGTTGCTAACTCTGCATATTGGTGATGGTATGTGGGCAAGATATTCCTGTGTTTATTAGAATCAAGTAAAGTAACATGTGTGCATCTATAGTCTGGTTGCTCCATGTTGGACACATCCGTTAATCTAGGTTATTGACAATCGTAAGAAAACAACAGCATAGTTCAATAACAAGATTAAAAAATGTGATTGTGGTGCTACCCTTTCACGCTGATCTTTGTTTTATGATTATAATAGCTATTGAATTTCTACGTTGTGCACCTAAAGGGGAGTATGCTTTGTCCCTGTGCTGTACATATTTTTTCCGGGTTGTTAACTCGTGATGTGGAAATGTAGTGTTTTAGGATTTCTATTGACGTTGGTTGTGTGTATCTCTCTAGAGGTTAGTGAAGAGCTTTGGTAAGAGTGTATATAGCATTGTCGTAAGCTTAATATAGGCAATTGTACTTTTAGTAATCTAAGTCTGATTGATAAGTTATGAACACTATGTTTGGAGGAAATAGACAGAAAGTTGTCTTGGTTTCTTTTTGATTCTATATTTCTTGATATTTATGCACCTTAGATACATTATACATGGAATTATTTCAGTTTTCCCATTTCTTTTCTTGTATTTGGAATTTAGACTCATGTTTGCAATCCAAAGACTTTTGCTTTGTCTAACTTGCATAAACTCTACTTTGATGCTAGCCAAAGTCATGCAGTTAGTCATAAATTGCAACTACTTATGTAGCACAAAACTATTTCAGACAGTTAGTTATGCATACAACTTTTGCTATGCTCATACACATCTAAAATTGCTATGCCCATACACATCTAAAATTTCAGAAACAATCAAAATCGATCTCCACTACGGGCATAATAGATGTGCCTTGCATGTTGCAAAGCACCTAGTTCTGGTTAACAATTACCTATGGAAAACATTTTTGCTGTCGCGAAGAATTACTTATTTAAAATGTGTAATTAAAATGCATATTTCCTATACGACCCTTTGTTTACAACGAATTTTTTTTTTATGTATCCGCTACAACGTTACTTCAGGATGCTTGAGTACTTTTTGTAGCTTATTCATTTTTCTTTCTCCATCAGTCATTATAATAATAGAGCCCTAGCTAGTAGCATTAATTGTAACATCAAAACATAGAAAAACGTCACTGTATAAGCAAATTGATATGCTTTTTGAAGTCTACAAATGTGGAAAACTAAACTTCATAGCAGCCCCACTAAGTAGTAATTATTCAGTTTCCCGGAACCTTTCAATATCACACAATTAAATGAAATCGATACACTTAGTCGTGGGGCTCATGTAAATAAGCCTTGTCTATTAGAAATAATTGTAATCTTATATAGAATTTTATGTAAAAGTGATAACCTCAACATAGAATTACAGAAGTAATAATCAAATAATCTACCATCATACTCCCTCCGTCCCTTTTTAAATGTCATGCTTCGTAACTCCAACTTATTAAAAAGGCATCATCATTACACCTTTCACATCAACTTTTTCCTCCACTTTCTCTACTTACCCATCATCATTACACTTTTACTCACTAACTTTTCAAAATAAAATCTACTTTTAGGGACAAAATAAACAATACATCAACTTTTACCTCCCTAACTTTACAAAATGGACATTTATTAAAAGACAGTCCAAAATGAAATACTGGACACAAAAAAACGGAAGGAGGGAGTATAACATACAAAATAGCAATAGAAGAGTTTAATCAGAAAAACCCATGCGATGGTCGAGGCACGCATATTAAGTTCGCTTTTGGATGGTATTTCTTCCACAGTTCCACAATATAAAACAATTATCAAGTTTGCTTTTGTACCGCTAGTTAAGTGAACTCGTGCTCCGATTTATTTGCGTGCTATGATATATATATATATATATATATATATATATATATATATATATCAGTGCACTTCTCGTAAGGACCACCTTAACTTAATAAGATGCAGACCTCCCTTTTTCGATAGAATTTCGATGATCTGAGCTGCTCAATGTGTTCAGAACGTGATTTTAAGGGTATCCGCGAAAAATTAGCAAAAAAAAATGACCGAAGAAGGCTTCATCCGAGCATTTTTTGTTTATTTTTTATCGAACGGTTCAAACAAAAACTGTTCAAATGAAGCCCTTCCCGGTCTTTTTTTTTGTCGATTTCTCACGAGTACCCTTAAAATCACGTTCTCAATACATTGAGCCACTTGGATCATCGAAATTCGTACGGAAAATGGGAGAAATGGGGAGGTCCTTATTTTAAAATAACTGTATATATATATATGGGGAAAGTTTCAAATGAGGACCTCTTAAAATGCAGACTCTCCTTCCCCGGTCGAATTTTGATGATTCGAGCCGCTAAATGTGTTCAGAACGTGATTTTAAAGTTACTCGCGAGAAATCGGCAAAAAATATATATGCGGAGCGTTTCACATGCGGACCACCGCATTTTAAGCTAAAATGCGGACTACTCAGCTACCGTTAGATCGTGTTTTGAATGGTCAGGATTCACAAACAGATGTTTGCAAGAACAGATATATGTTTGCGCATACTTGCCCATATATGGACTATATGAGTGTATGTGGATCAAAGCATTTGCAAACAGATGTCCACGCAAACAAATATCTGTTCTCGCATACATGCCCATATATGGACTATGAGTGTATGTGGATCAAAGCATGCACTGATATAGAGCAAGTTACTAGTAATAAAGGGGAGTAAAAAGTATAGGTACATGAGAGCAAGTTTATCAGATGAGTTAAAAAAGCTTTGCCGCTATTTTAACTAAGCAAAATTCCAAAATGAGCATTGTAGCAGATTGGGTAAAAGCCTAGGTAACATTTATCCATGAACATTGAATAGGTAAATATACCTAAGTATTATTCACCATGTATTTATTATTTTATTAATTATTCCCTTCTCTCTCTCTTCCCACACATATTGAAGCTGTACATCATCCCTCTTCTTCTCACTCCCAACCTCATCGATTTCACTTACAGCAAGTTTAACTTCTGGGGGCTTCGTCCAACTTTTGGGTTTAACCTCCATCTTCATCCAACTTGGTTTTGGATTTAATAATGGCTTTTGGGTTTTGGATTTCACGGCGTTCGGGTTTAATGGCTTCACGGTGATGGAGATTTGGGACTTCGGCGGTCGACGGCATCAACAATGAGTTGTTCTCCTCCGGCCGTGAGTTTCAACATATATATATATATATATACACAAATTATCAAGTGAGGGATCCCTTATTTTTTTAAAATGAGGGACTTTCATTTTCCGATCAAATTTTGAAAATCTGAACCGTTCAATGTGTGCAGAACGTGATTTTAAGGGTCCCCGCGAGAAATCAGCAAAAAAAATGACCGGGAAGGGCTTCATCCGAGCAGTTTATTTTGAACCGTTCAATGAAAACTGCTCGGATGAAGCCCTTCCCGGTCATTTTTTTTGCTGATTTCTCGCGGGGACCCTTAAAATCACGTTCTGATCACTTTGAGCGGCTCGGATCATCGAAATTCAATCGGGAAGGGGAGTCCCGCATTTTAAAAAAATGCGGGATCCCTTACTGGAACCCGACTGATATATATATATATATATATATATATATATATATATATATAATTTGTATTGTTTAACAGTGATAAAAAAGAAGAATATAAAAAGGAGAAATAAAAGTAATAATATTTTAATAGATAATATGTTAAATATATAATATTGATGTAGTGTTGAAAGAAATATAAATAAATAAAATAAAAAATGTGCACTATACACTAATTTTTTTAACTAAACACTGGTGCACTTAGCTCTGACAATGCAAACACAACAGTATACGCACTAGAGAGATCCAAGTGGGAACAATGAGAGGAAAGGCCGCTGAACCCAATTCAATTACCACCGCTCGGGATCAGAAAATAAAAGCCAGTGTATGGGCATCCAACGGCTCAAAGTAGGTTTTAAGATAATTTAAAATAATAATACTACTACTCAACAGTATTGAATCTATTGATCAAGGGTTTTGGGCACCAAGCATGTGTGCCACTGGGTACTGAATAATTTACCATCTAAAAGTGCATATAACCAAATATAAATAACCATCACAGACTCAGAAATATATCAGTGTACGTACTCTCTCTCTCTCTCTCTCTCTCTCTCTCTCACAAACTCAGAAATATATCAGTACTCTCTCTCTCTCTCTCTCTCTCTCCCCATGGCAGAGAAAGAGCACAGACCTCTAGCCCCGGCCTCTATCCGCCCTAGCAGCGACGACGAAGAAGCCGCTTTATACCTAAAGAAAATCCACAATAAGAAATACATCAAGTGCTGCGGATGCATATTAGCTCTCCTACTCATCCATATAATAGTCGTCGTGATCTTGATCTTCACCGTGTTCAAAGTCAAAGACCCGATCATAACGATGAACAGCGTTACCGTTGACAAGCTCGAGCTGATCAACGGCACGACCATTCCCAAATCAGGGTCCAACATGACCCTGACGGTTGATGTATCGGTCAAAAATCCTAATGTCGCATCCTTCAAATATCCTAACACGACGACCACAATCTATTACCATGGTACGGTGATAGGAGAGGCGCGTGGCCCGCCGGGCCATAGTAAGGCCCGACGGACCGTGAGAATGAACATGACAGTGGATATCATCATTGGTACGCTCATTTCTAATCCTAATCTGCCGAGTGATGCCGCGAGTGGGATTTTGGCAATGAGCAGCTTTACAAGAGTTGGTGGGAGGGTGAAGATGTTGAGCATAATCAAGAAACATGTTGTCGTGAAGATGAATTGCACCATGTCTATCAATATCACAAGCCGGGCTATTCAAGATCAGAAGTGCAAAAGGAAGGTCAAGCTATAGGCCCTTAAGGCAGGGTTTTAAACATACGTCGTTACGTGTCGTATCAATCGTAACGGAATTTTGGACCTTCCGATACCGTTATTTACCTTTGTAAGAGCCAATACATGGCCGTATTACCGACGCTACGTTTCCCGATACTGCCTTAAGGTTAATTTGTTGGCTTTTTATTAGTGTGGTATAGAAATCAGGAGCAGGAGTTGTACTACATATACAGAATTAAACCACAAAAAGTATCCAGATCAAACTAAAGTGTCCGGACGAGATTTACTTTGGATCTTGCCCACAATATTACGAGGTTGAAGACACTCCACATTTATTTTCTAGATTATTTGATGTGGTTTCGTTCTGAGAATACATATGAACTTATCGTAGATGAAGTATTGAATATATACATAAATAAAGATTTGAGTTAACTTATGGAATTTTTCCCTTGGACTTATTGGATTGTTATGTAGTATGATACCATTTCAGCTCTCCATGATTTGTTTCGAGTCTTCTGATCACTACCTACCGTTAATGCTTTTCATTTTTTTTTTTTTTTTTTGTGTGTTTTTAGCTTTCACATTAGTTCTTGACTTCTGTCCCTTTTTTTATTCGCAAAATTTAGTATGTTAGAATTTTTCAACTAGCACATTGAAAGAAAAATTGAACTACTGACCTCCTTTTTATTGGCATTCATTTTGTTAGGGGTAGCTAACTAGCTGCCCCATTTTAAGTCGAAAATTTAACTTAAACCGTGCATTAATTTCATAAAACTCGTCAGCTGGATCGTGTTGAGCAAATTTAATTTTATTCACCTTCGTTAAAAGAGGGTGAAGATTACCCTCCTTCCGATTGATTGAAATGGTGTGGATTCCACCACAAAGTTGTATCATGCTTATCAAAAGGATGTATTACAAGATACATTATTTCAATCAATAAGAGAGAGGGAAACATTGTGAACAAAATTGCACTCGTTTTCAGAAGACATTGATAACCCAGACAACGACTTACAAATTACAATATATGTCTTGACAAATGAATTACAAATACAGTATTATTTTAAGAATTTGATTTCTAGATACTGTGGCAGCCTCATAGTTGGACCTTGGTGACACGAGTACGTTCATGCGGGAATAAATTCTTTACGCCGGTGTAAAAGTTCAATTTTTCTACCACTGCTATTGGGGGCTCCATTGGGTATAGGGGTGTAAACGAGCTGAGTTGAACCGAATATTGACATGTTCGAGCTCAGCTCGATCAGAATTCGTATGGCTCGAGAGCGGCTCGAATTCGAATCGAGCCGGAAAATATCGGCTCAAGCTCAGCTCGCCAAGCATGTACAAAGCTCGAGCTCGGCTTGTCAGTATTCGGTCTGGAATAAACAAGCCGGCTTGGCTCAAACTCGAGCTCGAATTCGTCAACAGTTCAGCCTTAATATTGAAAAATTGGCCAAACAAGCCAAGTTGAACCGAATATTGGCATGTTCGAGCCGAGCCGAGACGAACCTATTTGCGAACCTATTCGAGCCGAGCCCTGCTAGGTTCGAGCTCAGCTCATTTATCAAACGAGCCGCAAAATCGAGCTCGAGCTCGCTCATTTATCCTTTGAACCAAGCCGAACCGAGCCCTTACCGAGCCGAACTCGCAAGCTGCTCAGCTCATTTATAACCCTGATTGGATATTTATTGTTGTAATCTAAATTATTCATCTTACAGGGCATGCATAGTAGTATATCTTTACAAAAAATTAACTTGATCAGATATCGATAGATATATCAAAATTTGAAATTTGGTTCATAAAATGGCCAGTTTTATTTTATCAATAATTTTAAAGTTAAATTGTCTATGATCGTCCATTTTACAGAACAAATTCAAATTTCGATATACTTATCGACGTCCGATTAAGCTGATTTTTTTACATGAATATTCTACCCTGTGAGCCCTGCAAGATGAACAACTCAAATCAATAACTAACACACAGTGGAGCCCACAATGGCGATGGTGAAAATTTAACTTTTACTCCGGCGGTGTAATGAATTTATTTTCTGTACATTATGTGCACTCATTTTCCATTCGATTGAGAAAGGCTATTTCCAGCCATTCGATTAGTCAAAAGATCCAGATGGCAGAATCCGAACACTTTCAACAAGTTGATTGAATAAGCCGGTGGGGACGGAAACATTGCTTTCAAATTAAATTCTGGTCCACACTAAAAATATCTCGAGCAATATGTTTGAAAATCTTGCCCATGCCCATATGTCAACATGAGCATTTGGTTTCCACACTTTGAAAATAAAATACAAATTGTGTTGTGACTTGTGATGACTAAAAGGATCCGGCTTCTCTGACTACAGATAAAGGTGTACAATTTAATCTAGACCTTTCTTATTGACAATTAAAAGTTTGGATCTATTGAATCTTTAATTTACTGGTACATAAGAGTATATTATTACTAGTAAAATATTCAAAACAACTCTGAATCATTACAAATGTAAACCGGCAGTTGCAATCACTTGAACTGCACCTTTGAAGTCCTAATTAGACAAGCCATATCCCTATAAAATACAGATTGAGTAGTGAATAGCTTGTGAGGACTTTGAGAACAAAATACAAACTGTATTTGGGACTTGTGATGACTTTGGTTAGCCATTTAGATGAATGTTGAAATTACTATATATGGTAGCCTAGTGGGTAGGTTTTTACCTCAGGAATGCGAGTTTCCAAAAATAATACTACAGAGCTAGGGGTTTTTGGTTAAATAAGTCAACTAATTTATTTGATTATTTTTTTAAAACAAATTGCATTTGCTAGTTTCGCGTCAAATTTTTGTGAACTATTGGTTCGACTCGAAGAGAGAAATCGGAAAAGCAAAAAATTATGGTCAAAACCAATTTTTTTTAAAGTAAAAACGAAAAGACTTATTGGCTTATTTTTGTCTTTATTCAAAATAATTTAGGTTTCGATCGTAATTTTTTACTCTTTATACTCCTCTTGTGATGACGAAATAATAATCCAAAAAGAAAATTGACGAAAAACTAACAAAAACAGAAAGAAAAAAAATTTGAATAAAGATAAAAAACAATCCAAATAGATTATTTATCCAAAACACCCCTAAGGTTTCGGCAAGGGTACTTGCAATATTCAATGAACGTAAGGCTCTTGGGCCAGGATTTGGCCGAAAGTACACAATACTGTGGTGTGAAAAGTAATTTTGAAAATCCTTTGTAGGATGAAGGGAATATTTGCAACTATTCACATTAGCGATTAACTTATGCACCTTAATTTTTGGGTTTTGTCCTTATTCAATTTTTTTTTTGCGTTTGTTAGTTTTACGCCTAATTTTTAAATGATATGGGAGAGTAAGGACACGAGAAATCGAAAAAGTAAAAAATTATGACTTTTATACAAGTATGTTGAGAAATATCCAAGAAAAAGTCCAAAAACTGCTTTTTGAGCTTTTCTTTGAATATTCCCAAAATATTTGTGTAAAAGTTAAAATTTTTTACTTTTCTGATTCCTCTCGTCCTTACTCACCCGTGTTACATAAAAGTTTGGCGTAAAACTAAAAAATGCAAAAAAAACCAAAAAATTATTCTGTATAAGTTAATCACTAGCGTAAACATCCTTGTTCAAAATAGTCTTCGCGTCCTGCTCAATGGTGGCGTAAGGTGTGTTGATTTTAGACTCTCTTTCAATTTCTTTTTCTTTTTTGAATTGAGACAGCCTTGTGAATACTGTTAGAAGCCTAATCGTAACTCATGATCGATAAATTAAGGGAAAATAAAAGTTTTTCTATTATGAGTTCCATACAAATAGTAAAAGATTTAAGCGGCGGGCTTGGTAGGCAGAAAGTTTACTTTCAAATTACTAGTGAGGCTCCTTATTAATAAAGGGACTTATGATACGCACAAATACCCTCATGCAAACCCGACCCAAACAAACCGCCCGATAAGCATCCACCCCAAGGCAACTTAGTTTTTTTTTTTTTTTTTTGTCAATATTGTATACATCGGCAAGGTTAGCAGGGTGTTAGTACTTAATAAATTAGTCCACAAGAAATTTCAAAAGTTATTCATAATCCTGAATCTTAAACGCCCACAACGAACCTCAAACCTTAGCCGCTCACACGTGGAGAATCAAGAGATGCCAATTGAGCTAGAAGCCCATGGCAACTTAGTATGGAAGGGTGGATGTGATGGACTTTTGGTGCATTAATGCTGGTTGCAAAATGGTGGAAGGAAGATCAAAATCAAGACAGTGATATGTTCAAGGATGGGGCCAGAGAACAAAATATGGCGATGGTGGTCCTTGACTGCATTTTGTTGGGCCACGGTATACGGGCCAGACGTAACCGTACTTTGTGGGATCATCTGTCCGTTTCTCCATTTTATCCTCCATGTCCATGTCATGGTTTGCTAGTCTAAAAATCTGTCCACACATACAAGAATTGCATAGATTCTACATAGGTCATGATATGAATTGCATAGATTCTACAAACGATAGAAACCATTGATTAAATTTAAATTATTTGTTTGAGTGTTCTTGCGAAAAATCTATCCAATAGGATATCTTTAAGAGCTCAATCCAATTATATAACTTTTTCATTCAGATATAAGGAGCAATTTTTTTAAAATTTAATGAAATGTTCGGATCATTTGTGTAAAACCCATAGTGGTCACCATATCACGATCTATGTAGAGTGTGCAATTCTCATCTGTGGATAGCACGGCTGGTTGCTAGTCGCTCCAACCTACTCCAATATTACCTAGAATTATTTAGGGAAATGATTTATACACTCTATTTTTTTTATTATGACACTCATTTCTTGTAGTCTGGTGAAGGTGAAGCTTTTGTGTGTATTTTTTTCACTAAAAGACAAAAAAAAAAAAAGAAGAAAAAGAGTGCCATAGTAAAAAATGGAGTGTAGAAATCATTTTCCATTGGTTATCACTCCATAACTTAATTTCTTTCGTACAACATAAATGTTAATAAAGATGATGTGATGATACCAAAAATTAAGTAATAAGATATTTCATTTGAAAAGGCAATAAAGAAAAAGAAATGAAAAGGCAATAAAGAAAAAGAAATGAGCGAGAAAGTATGAAATTGAGACACCTGATCTGCTACCCAAGACGGATCCAAAAAAATTTATTAGGGGGAGCACACAAATTAGTAAATGTAACCCATCCATTTATATAAATTTTTAAAACAATATATTTTTTGCCGGTAAAATAACATATTGGTGAGTAAATATGTAATTGTAGAAGAAAATATGAAAATTACTACCAAAATACTGAGAGCATCTCTAGCAAAAAATTTCAAAAATTAGCTTCAAAATTCTACTTTGCTACCTTTCTAAATAATTTGACGGGTGAGTTAGTGGTATACATTCCAGCAGACTCCACAAATTGTAGTTTTTTTTATCATTCTATATCTTCAATAATTTAAGAACAAAATTGACCTCCCTTTATTTAAGATATTACTGTTTGTTGATGTCATTTATACATGTAGAAAAAAATATTTCAATAATATAAAAATCATTTTCTGGAATATTATTGAACTCATGTTAAGATTATAAGTAATAGAAACTGACACAAGGATAAAAAATATATATATAATAAACATTCAAATTATACTAGTTTAAATATTCAAATTATACTAGTTTTCAGTGGTCAGCATTTTAATCAGAAGAAAACTTATTTTCTGAAATTTCAATGAAAACAAAGGGGAACATTTGTAAACCTAAAACATGAAGAAAATCAATGGTAACAAATAAAAAGGTAAGTGTAAAAATGAATAAAAAAAAATTCATTCTTTAATATTGGAAGGTGTTATTCAACTTGTAGAAGGAGGTGTAACGACCCTGACCCGTCCCTGTAGGTCTTAGCTATCACAAAGCGCCAGTGAGACCATCACCAAGGCCTTGTCTAACATATAACTTCTCATAATCATATAATAGAAAGGGACAAGAGTGTGTAACCAACGAAAGCTTGCTAGGGATGGCAATCGGGGTGTTCGGGGCGGATATGGGGAATTCCGTACCCGATCCCTGATGAGCGTAAAATGTAGTACTTAAAGACACTCATACTTGCATTGTTAGTCTTGAATTTATAATTATTTATGTCGTATTATCATCTTTTTATGTTTTGTAGGTATTTTGGGCTTTATCACGCAAAAACGTTTCTTCCGAGACTTAATGAGATGGAGTCTGATTCAAGTGGGCTCAACCCAATCTAAATTGGATGATCCAAAAGAGCAAAACCCAACATCGAGCTCACGGAATTTTCCTACGATGAAATTGATTTAAGAAGATTTGGATTTTAAGGATTTTTGATAATTCTCTGCACATGGCCTTGCGCACAGCTAATTGGGTGACAAAGTTATCGACTTTGACTACAACTCCTAAGGCAAGAATTGTTTAAGGAAAGAATATTATATAATCGGTATTTACTGATTTAACGAGAAGATTAATGGAAGTGGAATTATATTCCAAAAGGTAAGTCTTGGCCTTACTAATAGCAAGCAAAAGGAAGGTTGGAGGACGATGACTGTTCCACGCACAATCAGAGCGCCATCTCAGACCACACAGCAACATCATCTCGGCACAAGAGCAAGAGAGAAATAAGGCTTTGGGTGAAATTCTTCTATTATTTTGTAAGCCGTGTGTTCGCTAATGGAGTTTTGTTATAACTTAAGCATATATTTTACCTCCATGAGCGGCTAAACTTCCTACTAGGGTAGAGGATGAAATCCCATGAATTTTATTGAATGGTTTTATGCAGATGATTTTTCCAACGTGCTTTCGTAGTTTATTGTTCTGATCTCATTAATTAATTTGGTTGAAAATCGGATATGGATTCAATCAGAATGGTTTTTTTTCATGATTTGATATCACCCTATTAATTAATCGAATAGCTTGGCTTATCAAAGTTTATATTTATGTTCGGGATATCTACTGTGATTGTTCATACGGATACAGTTGATGATTTTGGCTTAAACCTTTGAAGCAGAGGAGGAACATATTTTCGATATAAATAAAAAGGGCTTAACGATATATTATCCACGGTGATTAAGATTAGCTTCTAAATCATTGTGTAGAAATAAAAGGAAAAATCATTGCATAGAATTGATTGATAAATATTTGTGGGTATGGATTCCGATACCTTAGTTACTTTTCTCAACTGCTTAATCTTCACTACTTTTCTGTGCTAGTTTCATTGTTTATTTTGTTATAGTTTTATTCAATTTTTAGTTTATGAAATCAATCACAATTTTGTCAACTAGGTTAGGGTTAATCGACTTAAGTTTATTTAGTTTTCCTACAAAAATCACCAAGTCCCTGTGGGTTCGACCTCGCTCTTGCATTACTATACTTCGGTAAGATTCGTGCGCTTGCGAGTACATTAAAATTTCACACCAATCCCCGAAGAACCCCTACCCATATCCGCCCTAATACCCGAACGGGAAGAGCAAGAAGAAACCATAACCGAACCATTCAGGTTCGGGTAATCTCCAAACCGATTGGGTAACCGAACACAGAGAAGGAGAGATAGAGAGAGTCGAGTGCTTCTGTAACGCCCCGCTATTTTCTATAAATAAACTCCAAAATACATTGTATTTCAAACACTTCTAAGCCCATATTCTCTCCATAAATAAATTGCATCACCAAAATAAACTTAAGCCGCCTTCTAAATAATCTTCTAGATGCTCCAAAATTATCAACTCTTCTAAGACCTCTCCAAATTAATCCTTATATACTCCGATTCAATTTTCACTAATCCGGCTCCACACCTGAAAAAGAAATTATCCGGGAAGTATACGATACAACAGAATAACAAAGCTCATAAGTGGAATCAATAAGCGATAATCGACCAAGTCGAAGCAACAATCACAAGGGACCTTATATCATGTCCTCCTCAGTACATGACCAGTGACCTTCCCCCAATACATTCCTCACCGAGTCATCCTCGACCCATCCTGGCTATTGGATAGGCTATTGGTGCATGAGTTCACTCGATCCATGTACTAAACAATTCTATAGTATTCAGCCAACAACATCAAATTCGATACCAATTATTTCACTTTTCAACAATATTCCACAGAATTGAACAAATATCATGAGATAATCAAAAGGAGTACAAAGGTGAGAGTGAATGAAAGATTTTGGAAGTAGGAAGCATATCGTATACTCTCCGGATTACCTCAAATATGATCGGCCGTTTTGTCCATGAACCAATGCCTTAAAACATACACCACTAGCCCACCAATATCCATCATTCAAAAACATCACTAATTTTTATAAACTTTCAAGCTTTTTCCCTCTTTTCTCTCTCCTTCTATTCTCTCTTTCCTTTCTCTATTCACTTGGTTGTTTGTGTGAAGGGGAGTGGAGGAGGCTTTCCTATTTATACTAGTGGAAGAACAATCTAGATCATATCTAGAAAATCTTAAGCATATCTTATATAATCTAATCATATCTTATATAATCTAATAATATCTAACAAAATCTATATAGTATCTAATAAAATCCAATCAAATCTTATCCTAATCTTATCCAATCCAATCTAATCTTATCCTAATCATATCTAATAAAATCCAATCTAATCTTATCCTCCAATCTAATCTTATCCTAATCATATCTAATAAAATCCAATCTAATCTTATCCTAGATTTTTAGAATCATGAAGTAGGGCTAGGGTAGAAAGTCTAGGTTTAAATTCATCAATTAACAAAATCAATTATATCAACAAAAATAATAAAATATTTAATTTTATTCGAAAAAAAAATTGGCCTAAGATTCGGGTCATTACAGCTTCAAATCCACAACCAAACAATGAACAGACGACTTCAACCAACAATACCAATCCAAAGCATAACAACTAACAAAGCTCTCCAGCTGTAACTCTTCTTGTTGAATTTTGGTAGAAAGCAAATTAAAAAATAAAACAAAGACTCACAAAACCTGTTGTACATCTTCTTGTTGAATTTATTTTCAAAGCTCTCTAGCTGAATCAAATGGCAGAAGCGATTTTCGCTGTCCTTCAATTTCTCAAACAAAGGGCTCAATAGCTTCACTCACCAAATTGTTGTACATCTTCGTCAACGCATTACAGCACTCTGAGTACCCAGAAATTAATGTCCCTTGTGGTCATGCTGAGTTGACTCACGAACATGTCCTTCGAATCATCCATCGGACCCATGTGATCCACGACAAGAGAGACCAAGAAAACCCCAAGAATTGAATTTTCAAGTGGGTGAGGGAAAAAATGGGAAGTGATTCAAGCGAAGAATTGGTATGCATGTACAGGTGATGAAGTTGTTCTGTGAACAAGAAAGGGGAGAGAGAGAGAGAGAGAGAGAGAGAGAGAGAGAGAGAGAGAGAGTCACAGTGGAGGCACCTCTCTTTCAATCTGGAGAGAACCCTAAAAATGAAGGCCCTAGTACATAGAGATATGTGTGTATATATATATATATATATATATATATATATATATATATATATATATATATATATGGGTATTTTTGTAATTACACGTTTTCAGTTCAGTTCGGGTTCGGCTCGGGTTCGGGTTGAGGTATCAGACAAACCATAACCGAACCGATACCCATTTGGTTATCCAAGGCCTCAACCATACCCGTACCCGCGGGGAAAATTTCGGTTATGGTTTAGGGAAAAACTTCGATTACGGTTCGGATACCCATCAGTTCGGTTCAACTTGTCATCCCTGTCTAACAAACGACAACTTACAATTCAAAAGAGGTAAGATCCCCAAACTACACCTCAGAGTTGTGCTTAATAATAAAGTTTAGCAAGTCACTTACAATGATTACATAATTTAGCAAGTTATGTTACAAACTATCTAGCTAAACAACTATTCACAAGTCTTCATACACACAGCACATCCACAAAAGAGTTCACGTCATCACACTACTCCTTGTTTCCTGAAAGGTGGGAAAAGTAACACAAGCTGAAGCACGTATGAATGACCAATACATAAGTTACATGTTTTCCATGGACAATGATAAAAACATTTCATAGAGATTCAATCATAGAAAAATAGCCTTGATATAAAGCACATTCCACTAGTCTTGTGTGGCTACCAGGCGTCCCCGCTAGTGAATAAGCTTCGACGTCTTGGCATTATCCTTAGCGTTTTATGTGTCACGTTGTAGGAATATCTTTACTAGATAGGAAAACGAAACCACCTTTCATTGATATTCTATGGAGTTCATATCATGGTACAAAACATGTACGATAAAGCTTTGCAATGGAAAACTTGTATAAAACCATGTAATTTAGGTATTAGATCACTCACTCAAATCCGAGCTTCTAAACCACGTTCCCTACATAAACATATAAGACAATTAAGACTCAATGAAGCACAATTAAACTTCTAATTCAATACTCTCATTAGATCTCCCTAGTAGTAGTAGCTCAACTTAAAGTCCAATCTAGTGGAGAAGTCTTAAGCTAACTAAAATCCCAAAATTGGTACGAGTCCTAGAACCAGCCTGTGGTATTTTAGCTATATTATTTTATAGGATTGGAATTAGAAGCTAGAACCACCACCATTGGAAAGTAGCGATTATTCTACATTTCATACCCTAAACTCACCAAAACTCCTACAAATCATGCTCTAACTCATGGTTATTAAGGAGCCATACAAGATACTTCAATTTCATGGATTTAAACAAGTTCCAAACATCAAATTTAAAAGTTTCAATGATGGGTTCTTGAGTTTTCTGTGAACTCACCCAAATTTAATTAATCTTAGAACCATCTTACAAGAACATGAGATTCAACATTCAGAGTATGGTAAATACCTAATTGAACTTCAATTCAAGGCAACTACGTTTCCCCCTTGATCTTCCCTTCTTCTTCTTCTTCTACGGTCCTCTCTCTCTCTCTCTCTCTCTCTCTCTCTCTCTCTCTCTCTCTCTCTCTACTAGGTTTCCCCCTTGATCTTCCCTCCTCCTTCTTCTTCTTCTTCTACGGTCCTCCTCCTCCTCCTCCTCATCCTCCTCTCTCTCTCTCTCTCTCTCTCTCTCTCTCTCTCTCTCTCTCTCTCTCTGTGAAAAGAACAAGGGAAAGAACATAGAACCTCTCCCTCTCTCTCTGAAGCGATGAAGATAGGAACGAAGGAAAAGAACGTTGTGCAACTCCCTTTTGTTTTATCAGACTTGGGAAAAATTATTGTATGTGGTGTAACCACGTGCTATCATATACCCCAGGCTAATTAAATCAAGTTTAAACCACACAATTAACCAAAACTCAACACGTACTCTAATCATATATTCATTAAGGATCCAGAATATTACGGGAGGTTAAAATTTTGAAGGTTGTTTTAACTTTTGAAGGTTTTAATTGGTAGAGCTCATAAAACATGATTTAAGGTTGTTTTAACTTTTGAAGGTTTTAATTGCTAGAGCTCATAAAACATGATTCGTGAACTTATTGTCAGTCTAGGTCTCCTTGTTTTTGACATATGTTGCATACGTTAGAGATGCTTTTGAGGCAATTTTACTAATTAACAACTCTTGATTCGTGAACTTATTTTCGATCTAGGTCTCCATAGACATGCAAGTCTTTTAAGATATGTGTTGGTTGTTATGCCCCTGTTTTTATAGGAAATGTGAGAATTTTATAGAGAACAGTGTGAGAATTTTCTAATGGAAGTGTGAAAATAGAGCATTCTAAAATGATGAAAATTTTATGTAAAAGAGGAGGTAAAACTCTTTATAAAAATATACTATTATGTTAATTTGAACCAAACCATAAGAGCATCTCCAATGAAGAGCCATTTTGGGAGTCAAAGTCATATTTTACAATAGAGCGTTGTGAAATGATGGAAAAGACGTATAACAACCAGGGAGGGAGCCAGAGAAGGGTCAGTAGGGGTGGTCGCCCCTACAAAAAGAAAAAGAAACACTACTATATGTAAGAAAAAAAATTCCCTATGAAAGTATATAGGCTCGCCTCTATATAGAATTTTGAAAAAATAATAATAATTGTAACTTTTAAACTATGAGGATACCAACATTAATTACTAAAGGCTAAGAGCTAAAATATAACAAAAAAATAAAACTATAGGGTTAATATTGTGAATATTCAAGTAATAAACTTCTACCTTTCGTTAGATGGGTTTAGTGTTTTACAGTTTTATTTCTTTTTGCCTTAAAATCTCAAAGGCACATCAAATCCTCTCTCTCTCTCTCTCTCTCTCTCTCTCTCTCGGCACAGACATCCCCAATTGTTAAGACTTCAAAGGCAATTTCGAGAAAATAGAGTCAGAGGAGAAGAGATTTTGAAAACTCTACGTAATTTTGGTAAAATTTAAGTTGTAGGTACGTCTTTCTCCAATTGTCGTTCTAGACTTCTCCTAAGTCTTTATTTTTTGACCGGTAAAATCAAGTAACATGAAAGCCCATGTACCGAATTCGTCCAGTTGTGATGAATGAAAAAAAAAAAGAAAATGAACAATAAAGAAAAATAAGACATATATATCAAGATCGATCCCATTAGTTAAACCGATTTATGTATTTATGTTATTTTGAGTTTTAATATATTTATGTGATTATGCATGTGTATTTATATTTTTTTCTCGCATGCACAGTCGCTCCTGCATGGTGAAATTCCTGACTCCGTCCCTGATAACAACTAAGGGGTGAGAAAAAAATAGTTAATCTGCCAAACCAGTCCACCCGTTCAATTTAAATCGGTTTCTTGGTGGTTTGATTTGGTCATGGTCCAAAAAATAGAATACCCACCTAAATGGTATGGTTTGTGTATACATGCAAATGGTTCTTGTTCCAAACTGGTCCAATCCACATGCATACTAATACAAACCCAATTTATCATTATGTGAGCACCCCAAATAAAATTCCACCTATCATAACCCATAATTTCTCATCCTACATAAACTTAACATCATGGTCATAAAATTTAATGAATTTAGCTGGAAAAGAATTTACGTTTAATTTCTGCTTTGATATGTTTTTCTTTTTCCAATAATTTGTGTGCTTTGATTGCTCTCAATACATAAGTTTGTTTTTTTTTTTTTAAATGAAGTAAACCGTGGTTTCAAACCGGAACCGCACCGTTGTAGTATATAGTTTGGATTGGTTTGATTCCACCAATTTTTATTTTATTTTTTGCCACAAAGATAACAGTTGATATTATAAATCACCAAAAAAACCATTACATCAACGATGTGACTCGACAATGGGGAAATAGTCCAAAGACTAGACTCCATACCAAACAACCTCGACACTCCTACAAATAAGCAATCGAAGCTACTACCCAACAAATGCCAGTGAAAAAACCCCGAAACTGCTACCAAACAAATTCAAAACCGTCAGCACGCTCCTGTTAGAAGGCCACAGATCACCGACAATCAAATGGATTGATATGGACAAGTCCTCGCTATCACAACATCTGGACTCTACTCCGATGCGAGCCCACGCTGTCATAGTGAGCTTTGGACACGAGACGACAAAAGTTGACAAAACCCAGGGACACGGCGACTCGGCGAGACTGGATACCTATCTGGAAACACAAACTCACAACCAAACCTCAGATTATTAACTATCGCCTGAGTTTGGAGAAACTAGATCGGGAGAACCCATGACAGCCACCAAAAGCTAAAACAACTAAAAAAACGAGATAAAGCAAAAGATACACTCTCCTCCGTCATTGAAAGCCCTTCTCTTGCCTAGACACAAATCGTTAGAAACTTCAAAGCCGACGACCCAAAAAGCCACTGGCGAACCTCGTGGTTGCAACCCAAGAAGCAGAGTGGCGCGAACGGCAAGCATTTAGGGTGAAGTAAGGGAAAGAAAAACCATATATGAAGGCAGGGTTTGATTCCTCCCCTCCCGCCGCCCCATGTTGGATTTAAACCCTCGTGGGAAAGAGGGCAAGGAAAGGAGGAAGAAGGTGTGACGGCTATGTTTTTGTTTTGAGGGTGAGAGAGAGAGAGAGAGAGAGAATTTAGATTGTTTGATTCTACCAATTGCTTGGTTCGATTTGGTTCTCAAAATCCGATTCTACCAATTGCATAGTTCAATTTGATTCTCAAAATCCTCGACCAGTAAATATTGCTTTAGTCCTTGATTTACCATAAATCCAAACCAATCCAATTCAAACTCCCCCCTTACAAAAAGTCGTCATAACGTGCAGATCTTCCTAAGACTGGAGGGGCCGGTGGGGATCCTAAAGATCAACACCAATCCCAATCAAAGCCCAAACCCAGCTATGGTTTCAATTCAAAGTTCCAACTGCAAGCATTAAATTTAGCCCCTCCAAAAAAAAAAAAAAAGTATTAAATGCAGGCAGCTGGAATTCTCACCCACCTTCCTTCCACCCCAAAAAAATCTTCCCCTCTCTCCCCCGTTCTCTCCTCCTACTCTACCCACATGGAATTTCCCATCCTCTCCCAATGTCATCCTCCACCACCCTTCCCGCCGGCATCCACCCACCTCCCACCACCACCATCGGCCTGGGCTACTCCATCGCCATCGCCCTCGGCTTCCTCTTCCTCCTCTCCACTCTCCTCCTCTCCTCCTACCTCTGCTGCCGCCGCCGCCGCCTCCTCCTTCAAAACCCTAACAACCCCACCACCGACAACCACGGCATTACCCTCCCCCGCATAATCTTCGTCGCCGAAGACGACGACGCCGAAAACCAAAACGCCGCCGTCGGCCTCGACCCTACCGTCATCAACTCCTACCCCAAGTTTCCCTTCTCCAAGGGAGGGACCAACGACGCGACGTGCTCCATCTGCCTCTGCGAGTACAGGGACGGGGAGATGCTGAGGATGCTGCCGGACTGCCGGCACTACTTCCACCTCACGTGCGTCGACGCGTGGCTCAAGATGAACGCCTCGTGCCCCGTCTGTCGGAACTCGCCGCTCCCCACCCCGGTGTCCACGCCGCTGTCGGAGGTGGTGCCGCTGTCGCAGTACGCCGGCGGTGGTCGGAGGAGGTCGTGATGGTTGTGGTCGGATCTAGTCCGGTTTTCGCGGATCGGGTTGGATTAAATCAGGCCGTAAAAACTGGGTTGGATCACCGTCCCTGATTGCAAATTGGGGGGGTGATGATTTTGCCGTTAGTGACTTTGGTTTTGTTTGTTTGGTTTTTTTTCTTTTGTCTTTTCGGTTGTTTGGAAAATTTAGGGGTTTTAGGACAATTAGGAGTGGTGGAAATTGAAGGTTGTTTCTTCCTTTTTAGATGGTTTTTTCTTCTTTATATTCATGGATTGTGATTTTTGGTTTGATTGTAAAGCAAAAACACATGACCATTCTTGAGATGTTTTGAGTGTTTAGTGCAAGAATTAAGTGTACTTTTTACTTCATTTTCGTCAATTGCCTGGTTTGGTTTTTAATTTGCAAGGAGTTTTACTTCACAAAATTATTATTACTCCATTAGGAGGTAGATGGAACTTTGAACTGTGGCCTGCTGAGATTCTCGGGGAAATTTTTGTGTGGTTTTGTAAAAGTATCCCATTGGGAGATTTGGCAGTTTTGTGTTCTTGATTTGACTCAATAGATCTGTTATACTAGTAGGTACTACTACACTTCACTTGACTGAAGGTTTAAGAGGAGACTTGACTTCACTTTCTTCCATCTTGTGATGTTGACTTGACTAATAAAATCATCGCACTCTTATGTGATTGCATCCATATTGCTTTTCAAGAATTTTTAAATTGATGCCTGCTTACTACTATATGCACTCTTTTCTCTGTATTACCATCACTAGTATTTACGAACGAAAGTTGCAGTTCCAACAAAGAGAGGGAGGGAAGAAATTTGCTGGAGCCTCAGCTTTTGACAGGAAAAGTTGTTGTTTGTCTCAGCCAAGTCCCAAAAGGATAGTGGACCCTACTATAACTACTACAGTACTCCAAGTTTACCTGATGTTCTGTTTTGGTTTGACTCTTCCTCTAATATTTTGAATCCCTGGTACTTTTGTGTAGACTTGCAGTCTTCGTCCATAATTATCTTTAAAAAAAAAATTTCTATGAACACAACTTTAAAAAATAAATCCGGACGCAACAACTACATCTAGAGCCATTTAACGTATGTGCATTGAACGGCTACGCCCGTAATTGTGTTCTAAAATTGTGTTCATAGCCGTTCAGTGCATGTGGATCCATGTGCATTGAACAGTTTCGGAACATAATTGTGATCTAAAATTGTGTTCATAGCAATGCTCAATTTTTTAATCTGTAGTTGGAGGGTGAGGGGGCAGGTGTTTGGGTTTCTTTCATGTTTGTTTCTTAAAGTATGGTGCCCTCTAAAAAAAGGCATAGCCCCTTTTTTTCATGAACAATGCTTTCACATACCATGTGACTTGGTATTAAATAATTGAATCTTAGGTTTTCTCTGGTTCTACAGTTGAACTGCACTTTTTCATTTCTTAATACTCAACTGGCAGCAACTTGTTACTTGATTGTTTATCCATGTAAAACCAGTGCAATGCGACTTCGAGTGCATGTAGATGTCACTCTAATACATGGTGTTGAATTCTGAAAGATATATTTTCTTTCTTGAATTACAGGTAGGCTTCCAATTTTGTTGAAGCCATCTCATGCTATGGCAGTGATCGATGTGCTTAATTGTGTTCATGCTTTGTTGTGCTTCGTGCTTTTGACATGCTAGCTAGTACTCTAGTACTGACAAGTGAATGGGGGACCAGGATCGTGTTCAACATGGGATCACTCTCATGTTCGTGTAATGAAGCGGGATTTAGGACATGGGCTCAAATCCGGTCCCCAAATAACATGCATTGACGATAGCCTCAAAATTTACAAACCCATCTCTACGCTACCAATATGAGACCAACGTCAAAAATCTCTTTTGCTGAAACCAATCCAAGTAACTGAAACCTTCCATGTCAAAATGTTTGTAAAGACTACACTTAGCTTGAGTTTGTATAGTCTTGACCTTATTTCCTTTTACTATGTTCGTGTTCCAACGGTTGCATGGGTACAGGATCTTTGTTTAGTTAACTTCTTTAATACAAAGGGTACATACTTTTAGCAATTTCTAAGTAAACTACTCTCACTAAACAGGGTCCTGGGAAATCTTCCCAAGAAACTAAAAAACTCCAAATCATAAGAAAAAATACCCATGGACTCTGATCTCAAGACCCTCCAATCTCAATTTATTAAACAATTCGCTTAGCCAAAATCGATGAGTTGAGTAAAGCTCATCCGCCCCTCTTTCAGCCGCGCGCAGCTGTTAACTTCAAGTCTCAGGTACTCTCTACTTGCTTTCCTCTTCTTTGTACGTTTAATTTCATACTTCATCGTACAATTTCATGGAATTATTTTGATCTATCCTGCGGTTGATCTTGGGGGTGAGTTATATGAAATCGTCAGATTTATGGCATAAGGTTTAGTTTTTCGAACTCCAACTATTGATACTTTTTGGCTTCAACATTCAGGTTTTCATAGCCAGAGACGAGAAGGCCAAATATTATGGCGAAGCTAGGATCATGGAGAGGTATGCGACGATACATGTGTGTCGTGGGTATCCTTGCTCTTGTCGTAAGTATCGCTACCATGTCAAATTTCTACTCTCTTAGATCATCTCTCATTTCTGATACTTTCTGCAACCACAATTACCCACGAGACCTCAGTAGCCTAACAAGCCACATGCGAAACGGGTCTGAGCTAAAGTTGACCATTGATACTCTTACCCAGAAAATCCAACAAGAAATCACTGTGATTAGGGAATTGTCAAAGAATTCTTCTTCGCCCTCATCATTGAGATATGGGAAATTTCTTGCTGATGTTTTGGGTCTTGTTGAGGAAATTCAAGCATCTTTCGAAGGGGCTGATCAAAACGAATCCAAAACTGAATTCTTTCATCCTCTGGTAAAACAAAAAGAACACTCCGACGAGCCTTCTGATTACTTTTTGATAGAAGAGATTCGTAAATACGTGAGGATTAAACCGAACAGATTGGGGAAACAGAACTTCATGGGAGCAAATGGAACCTTCACTAGCATTGGTCATGCTTGTTTCGCGATGAAGAAAGATCTCGAAGAGTATATGGATTACGACATTGGGGATATATGCAAAGATGATTGGAAACTAGCCCAAAGGCTGATGGTTCATGGGTGCGATCCTTTGCCAAGAAGAAGGTGCTTTTCAAGAGCCCCTCAATTATACACTAAGCCTTTTCCAATAAACGAGTCGATGTGGAAGCTTCCGGATGATAGAAATTTGCGGTGGGGTGGTTACAAGTGCAAGAATTTCACATGTCTGACTCGGAATTCCACTAATAAGGGTTTCTTCAAGTGTAGAGATTGCTTCAATCTCACTCACCACGAAAGCCCCAGATGGGTTGTTCCTGTTTCTCAAGATCCCAATTTGAATCTGACTTCAGATTTTCTGATATCCGAAGTGCTCGATTTGAAGCTGGGGGAGGTAAGAATTGGATTGGATTTCAGTGCGGGTACTGGTACATTTGCTGCTAGAATGAGGGAACACAATGTGACTATAGTTACTGCTAGCATCAATTTTGGAGCACCTTTCAACGAAATGATCTCGCTTCGTGGGCTTGTACCCCTTTACTTGACCATAAATCAACGGCTCCCGTTCTTTGACAACACCCTCGATCTCATCCACACGACAAGGTTCCTTGACGGGTGGATCGATTATGTGCTCCTAGATTTTGTTCTGTTTGATTGGGACAGAGTTTTGAGGCCAGGGGGGCTTTTGTGGATTGATGACTTCTTCTGTTCGAAGGAAGATTTGGATGACTATTTGGAAGCTTTCAAGATGCTGAGGTATAAGAACCACAAATGGGTTGTTATTCCAAAGATTGATAAAGACGATCGAGAAGTTTTCTTTTCTGCTGTCTTAGAAAAGCCACCAAGACCTTTCCGATAAGAAGAAAAGCAGTGCCATTGAATCCAACAGACAGCTTCAAACCGACTGATTTTTCCAGCGTACACACCAAAAATACCAACAAAAAAAGGAAAAAGAAAAAACGAAACAGGCAGAGCATCAACGCGTACTCATATGTGTTCACTAGCAAGAGCGTAACCTCTACAACATCAACAAACGATACCTTGACGTATTTCCGGAAGGTTTGTCTTCCTTGTATCTTGTTTGTTGTATTTCCGGAAGGTATGTCCTCCTTGTATCTTGTTTGTTGTTGTTTCAATGAATTTCACAGTTACCTAAGAAAAATAATCAATATGTAGTTTTCCAGCATGTTATTAGTCTTTTTGGTTAACGTAGTAGTGTTAGCACTTGCCTTTTTCTTTTTCTTTTTTCCCCTTGTTTCCTTTTGAATAAATTAAGAAACCCTGTGTTTTCTGATTTTGTTTAACCGTGGTGTTCCATGGGGTTGTGGTTCAACCGTTTTATCTTGGGAGACAGAAGTCGATTGAAGCTACAACACCCTCGGCAGGCGGCGAATCTGTTTGAAGGAGATTGTGTTTACATAGGTCTCGGTTCATCTTGTTTCAACGAATTCTGTTTGTATCTCTATTTGTAATCTGTTTTTTTACCATTGTGTATTTGTTATTCAGTTTTGTCAATCCTATTTATATGTAAGAAATTGTTCTTTGGAATTCTGCGTTTGCATTTGCCGGTAATTTTTATCCAACAGGTTTGTCATTCAATCATCTGAATTGTTCAAAGGAAAAGTCTGGAAACACATATTTAAAGCACAGGTTCGGACACAATTGTGTCAAGACCCGTCCGATGCGCGCGCACACATGCATACGGCGGTTTTGGACATACTTGTATCCAGATCTGTGTTTTAAATCAGTGTTCCTATCATTGCTATTGTTTAAAAAGTACGTAAAGATGCCCATGTGCTACTGAGTTGATCTATGTAAAGAGTCAACAATTTCATGCCTCATTATGATTGCAAGACACTACTGTCTGCTATAGTTTTTGTATTCCTCTTGATAATTTTGAAATGCAGTCAGAAATTTGGTTGAGCTATTTTTAATTTTTCAGTGTTTGTCAGAATTCCCATCAACATTTTTTGAGGTTTTAGTGAAGTTGGGGTTTGGGTTGCTTTTGGACCAGATTTTAAATTCTAAAAATAATCTACTTTAGTTCATTTTCGGCGTTTTGCAACAGACATCTGTCTGGTTTTACTACAATACGAAGTTTACTGTACTACTCATATACTAGTAACTACAGTACAATCTAAACTCTGTTTTCTCAGCTCCCACAAACACCACAAGCTGAAGATCATTTTTTTGGAGAAAATTTGCTTTACAAAACGAGAGACGCGCCCTTGCCAAAATTGGATACGACTCGAACAATATTAGTTGGTATAGCTGAGGGCAAACTTCACCTACACCTCCTTTGGTTGCATCCGCATTTCCTGTGGTTTGTGAGTTTGTGCGGACACACCCATTTAAGCAATACGGTATATTAAAAGTTTAGTCTGAGATGTTCATAATGTATTAATCAAAAAGTAGTGCATCTCTGTAAAAAAAAAAATCATGTCGATCAAACCTCAAAACTCAGTAATCGGGCTCTTGTTAAAATGATAAAAAGTGGAAATTTACTTCATAATAATTCTGCTCGACCACGAGGTTTCCATTTTTCTATTGACTTGAATTTTGGTATGGATGTTTTACTCGTCAAGCTAGACAATATGAACGGTTTGGATCCAATTTTTTTTTTTAACTAGGGATGGATTGTTTAGATTTAAAGAAGAAGAATCAAAGAATATGATACTGGATTTTAAGTCATTTCCGCTAACGGTGCATTATTTTCGTTAATTGGGTCCATCTTCCCAATTCAAAAATCATAGGAGGTGCAGATGTAATAAAGTGAAGTAGAGGAAGTGTAACTGCACATGACCTAAACCATAGGGTTTAAGTGAAGTTTGCCCTATAGCAAAAGAAATAGGGTATAGTTTTGCAATATGTTCGGTATGGAAAAAACATACCCCCAGTCCCAGTGGCGGGTAGGGATGGCCATCTCGGCCGATTCGTCCGTATTCGATCTGTTATCCGTCTCGAATGGGTCGAATTTTTTGAAGATTTTTCGGATATCGGGGCGGATTCGGATTTATTTTTTTAAACAAATTCGGAGATCAGATAGGATTCAGAGGTATCGGAGGTATGTCTGCCTCCGATCTGATCCACCCCGAGTCCGATATCTGATCCGTATCCAATCCGCCCCTATCCGCCTCCGAATACCCAACTATATAAATATCTCTTATTTGATTTTTGAAGGTTAGTCAATAGTCAGTCTCCTACCCAGCCGACTTCACTTCACGCGAGTCTCCCTCCCACCACTTCCACTCCACCGTCTCCATACAGAAGCTACGTCGTTTCAACACCCTGATCCTCGTCTTCTGATTCGCTGCATTCTGCTCCTCCGCCGCCACTTCTGTTTTCATGCTCGTTAACCTAGGGGCCCCGATTCCTCTCATTGGTACGACTTTGAGGCCATCAGGTATGCATACACACACATGTTAGTTTTATATGTGTTTTTTTTAATCTGTTAGCTTATTTTTTATCGAGTTCCAATCTGTTTTTTTTTTTTTTCCAAATTCGGATTCGGATATCCAATCGGATCCCCGTTCCCCGTTCGGAGCGGGGATGGAGGACCAAAATATTTATCTGTTCGGAGTTCGGGGCGGGTGGAAGGTTCGGATTCGGATATTGCAATATCCACCTCCGATCCACCCCGTTCCCATCCTTAGTGATGGGTTGGGCACTACCTGGTAATCAGAAAGCCTTTTGTTTAGGATCCGATTGAGTTGAGTTTTGTTCACTCTCTACTTAAGAGGGTGAACATTATCTTCTTTTCTATTGGTTGAAATGGTGTGGATCCCATCACAAAGTGATTTCAAACTTCGGTTTGGCTAGGTTAGGGCCTATTGTTGGAGAAAACCACGTATTCAACAAGAACTTGAAAGGAATTTTCGGGTACATGGCCCCAAAATATGAACTGACTGCTAGTTTATCGCTGACCTCAGATGTGTACAACTTCAGAGTAGTTGTTTGGGAAATAATCTCTGGTCTCCGAGCCATTGACGACTCAAGGGAGCCACTAAGGGCCCGATTGGATGCCGTATGTATTTTGGGTGTATTATTTATGAAGGGGGATAAGATAGTAAGGGGTATTAGTTAAGGAGGGAGGGCCCACGTTAATATGACATTTATAGAGGGTGTATTAAAAAGTAGATGGTTTGGATGAGGTATTAGGGAAGGGGGATAAAATAATACTTGGTTTGGATGAAGGATAAAATGGGGGGATAAGGAAGGGTGGATAATGTAAAAAGCTGTCAAATGACTCTTTTACCCTTGTACAGTTCCAAACTCGTAACAGTCATTAAATTAGTTATATAATTGTAAAATCCAATAAATTTAATTACTTTTGGACAATTAAGCTATAATAATTTATTTTAATGATAAACTAATTAATTGTCTAAATTAAAATTTTGTTTTTTAAAGTGTTTTATTATCCAAAATTTTTAAATATTTTTTGGAATACAAAATGTAAAAATGTTAAGTTTGGTTTTTAATTGTTTGATTTTGTTGTTGTTGTTGTTGAATGATTAGAGGATATTTGAGGAAAAATTTATTATTGTTGTAGATTTTGGTGCCAAATTAGTTTTGAACATAGTTGGGGTTTATAGAATGGTTCTCCTGTTTTGAAAAGAAGTAGTGCTATGGTATAATTTGTGCTTCGTATAATCCATGCTTACTTGTTACTTATTCGTTATTGTCATTCTTGTTTGCCATTGATCAGACAAAAGAGCAAAATTAGCAGCTTGGTCAAACTTCGGTGAGT
The DNA here is from genome assembly GCF_030253575.1 of Rhododendron vialii. Taxonomy (NCBI): domain Eukaryota; kingdom Viridiplantae; phylum Streptophyta; class Magnoliopsida; order Ericales; family Ericaceae; genus Rhododendron; species Rhododendron vialii. The sequence continues at coordinate 29,533,133 of NC_080557.1, read as the reverse complement.
TTACGGTCGAAGCGAATGGAGAGACGGAAGACGATGATTGTTTGCACAATTGGTCCTTCCACAATTCCACCAACACCAGGGAAATGATATGAAAGTTGATAATTTAGCATCCAATTTTCTCCTTTTAAACTTTGTAGAGACGTTGTATATTTGTACTGAAACATTATTGCATGGGTTTATTGTTTTTTTGTAAAAAAACATGAGTTATCTTGGTCCATTCAAGAAATTTGATTCCAAAGTAACAACTTCATTTCATTCAAGAATTTCATACGAAATTCATACTCAATTCCAAAGTATCTTCCTCTATTCAAGAAATTCATACTAACATATCATGACAAAATAACAACTCATTTCCATTCAAGAAATTCATAGAAATCCAATCGATGAAAGAAATTCATATATAAATGAAATAAAATTTAACAACTCCTAAAAAATAACTCATTACAAATGGTTCTAACTACCTCTAACTAAAAACATGAACGGGAAAGAAATTCTTGGTCTTCCTTTACATCTTCTTTCCGTGGGACTTGGTGATGGAGAGCTTGGATACGTGTCGAACGCTTGTTCACATTTGGCTCAGATAATTTGTAAGTTTATATAGACCATTTTTTGAAGAACTAGTAGGCTACAATATTTAGTTGCCAATTTGACCTTCTAATATTGCCTCGCCTAAGTCCTCAACGCGTCTTGTACAAATTTGTCATCACAACCAATAAATTTGTCATCACAGCCAATAAATTTCTCATATCTTGTACAACCAACACATTGCCTACTAAAAACTGCATGCTAAACCCAGAAATACCACAAAACACCAACAAAATACCCATAAGCCTGCTGATTTCTTCAATTTTGAGGCATAAAAATGCAATTTTTGAAGCATAAAACTGCAGTTCAATTCAAAATAGCCAACAATAGCCAATGTGCACACCTGGATCACAATAGCACACACTTGCTGCACCCTCAAACCCCATTTGGACACAAACAGAGCATCACATATTGGACATAGGTTGGACACAGTTTGCCGCACACACTCATCACTAAAAGCAACAATAGTTTTGAACCTGCAGCTTAGAAAACTGCAATTTTCAAGCAAAAAATGCAGTTTTCAAGCATAAAAGTTCAAGCTTTGCACACATATAACCCCCCCAAGTTAATTTTTTAAAGTGTCCAAACTGTGTCAAGCTCATGACAGGTGAAAACTTAGTTACACACACACGCATAATAGGGCTCGATTGGATCCAGTATTAGATGGGTGTATTGGCTTATTTATAGCCCTGGATAAGAGGTGATGAGACTAGTTTAGCAGCAGCACACACAACACACACACACACACAGCAGTCCAAAAACAGTTGAATGCAGTTTGAAAGCAATCTTAGGCTCAGATCAAATATCATCACAGCCAAACCCACAAACACTTGGCTCAGCTTGTAACACATCATAGCCACCAAATTGGTTATGCATTTCCATAATAGCTTGGTACCAGCAGAAAACAGCATGTTAAATCAAACTGCAGTAATGCTAAACAGAAAACCATGTCCAAAACTGTAGCAGCCCTGTGCAATTTAGCATGCTGTCCAGTGGGCTTAGAAAAGTATTAGGAAAAATAGGAGGGTACTCATTGCTGCAACAAAAGTTACCCCGCCAAGGCACTACCTTCATTTACTTTGTAATTGCTTCATCATCGCCCTATTAGGGGTATCGAATCACCCATAACCTGTCATTGAACATAATTGCAATTAATTAACCATATTTGCCATAAATTGAGCGAACAAAAGTAAAGTAAGACTACATGGTAATGTCATCATGTCATCATCAACCATTACAAAGTACTTAGTTACACACAAAATTCCCACCAAATTCCCACCATGCAATTACTTAAGCATATTGCCTCATACTTAGTTACACAAACATTACCCCATCGTTCTTAGTTTTCTTAGTGCTCATACATCACGCCATGACTGCCTTTTCGTTTCTTCTTCTCCTTATTTGGGTTCTGTTTAATCTTGTCATTCTATCATAAAGAACAATAGCCATAGAGCAGAGACGTTCAATAAGTGAGAAAGAACTTGCATAAAGTTTTGTCCTAAGAGGACGATCAAATATATCTAAATCAGAGGGGCAGCCCAAAAACAGTCCAAAATCACACCTCAACGGTGCCCGAAAACAGTCCTGAATCAAATATGTTACAAAAATGCCCCACAATCAAGATTCAAAGGGAAATTTCAATTCTAATCGGGGTGGGTAGTACCGTAGGCACGGGCAAGCACTAGTGAACATATACATGCCTACTGCCTACAACTAAGTTCCATGGCAGCCAATGCTAACAAGTGGATCGAACCAGTAGAAGAAAAAGTTACACATATAGAAAAATTGTTTCTTTTATGTGAGACTGAAATTAGGTACTGAAAAATATTGTATCAGTGCTGAAACTATGGTTTTAAGTGCTGGAATTGAAAAACTTATGCTGGAAAATGTAGTTTTTCAGTTAAAACCTCCTCTGTAGTTGCTGAAACTGTATTTTTGGAAGCTGAAATTGCATTGTTAAGTGTTGAATCTGTTGTATCTATAATTTAGACCTTAGTTGTAGGATTCGCCCAAACATAAGGCGTTTCTCACTGTGTGTGTGTGTGTGTGAGAGAGAGAGAGAGAGAGAGAGACGTACCACTGTAGAGTATCACAGTCGATCGGTAGCCAAAGGTTTACAGTTCTTGGATGGGAGTCGTGGTGGCCTAGTGGCAGCCCCGGCCCCAGGGTAAGCCCCCGAAGTCCTCGGGCTTGGGCAACCAAATAAAGAAAAAAAAACTTAGATATTAGTATTAAAAAGTTTACATTAGTAGCACAAAGAGTTTGATTGGTATTATGATCACTGACGAACTGTCAAAGCTCCGGGCTGCTGAGTTTGAATCCCAGCGCCCCACCCTCTATTTTATATTTCCCTATTTTTGTTCCTCCTCTCCTCCTCCTCCTCCTCTCTCTCTCTCTCTCTCTCTCATATGCTATATATCTGCTCTATTTTGCAAAAAACTACTCCTCAATGCTCTAAAAATCTCCAAAATCAAACCACGTGAAATCTCACCAGTCCATTTCCCCCCAAAGATCAGGTTTTTAATCTCTCTTCAAAAAAAAATAAAAGCCCCAAAGCTCTGAATTTTGTTCTTAATGTTGTTTGGACTTTGAATATAAATCATTTCTGTTAAAATAATATTATATTTCTTCCCAATTTATAATTTCAGTAGGCATTTTTTTTATCTCAATTGAAAAATGAGGTGCCGTTCCACTAAAAGCATTTTTGGGCATTTGCGACTTTTTTAATTTTCTATGCTTTTCGAGACAAGCCATTCTTCTCACATATATCAACTAAAAGTCCAAAAAGCCAAAAAATCAAAAGTTTCAAGTTCTTGGATAATTAAAATACGATGACTCAATTGAAAATTTTGTTTGAAAAAATGCAAGGAGAAGTTGTTTTCTTTGATCTCCGATCGTTGGACCGATGCTGGCAAGGCGGTCGCACAGCACGTAGCTGTGCCGCACACTCCCTCGGTCCGGAAGACTAGAGTCTAGAATGGCATGGAAACGACAAAGTAGGGAGTTGGGACTGGAGCCGAGTTAGGGGTTTTTTATTCATTTTATAATACATGTAAATGTCGGGTCGAACTGGGTAAGTAAATTATCAGTTGTTCCCGGAAATGGAGGAGAGGAAAATGTGTTTTGTATTTTAGTTTAGTGGAGAAACAACTAGAAGGAAGAATTTAATGGAAACTAGGCCTTATTACTATTTATAAACACTATAATAACACTCTTTTTAATTACCACTAAGTCTAGGCATGTGCTGAAAACATTCTAAGAGTTGAGAACGTCAGAGAACAAATTAATCACTAAGTTTAGGCTTGTGCTGAGAACATTTGAGAATGTTCTCAAAATTAAGAACGTCTGAGAATGAATTACCTCTAAGTCTAGGTATGTGCTGAAAATGTTCTCAGTGCTGAGAACTTATGAGAATGTTCTTAGAACTAATAACGTCTGAGAATGAATTACCACTAAGTCAAGGCGCGTGCTAAGGTATAAGTGTGGGCTGAGAACCTTCTCAACTTTGAAATATCTAGAGTTGTCAGTATTACCATTAAGTCTAGGCGTATGCTGAGAATGTTCTCAAAGCGAACATTCTCAATAGTCAACGTCGGTGGTCAACAGTCAATGCCGATATTTAGTCAACAGTCATCACTAGTGGTGAGAGAGTATTTTTAGTATAGCATTTTGACTTACCGTAAGGGTGTATTAATGAATTTCGCCTGACCTAATGGAAATTACTTTGAATGTTTTGTACCAACACATGAATGGGCTACTTGGAGAATATAGATATCAAATGAGTTCCAACCAAGCTCCATTTTGAAGCTAAATGGAGACCCAACGTACCATTTTTGCTACTTAGTTCTCATTTTTTAAATATTGCTTCTTAGTTCTTATATTTATAAAATTTGCACTATTGAGAGGATAATGAACAATATCTTTGCTACCTCTTATACACTTGGTTGCAGTTCCCGTTTTTTACACCAATGAATAAGTTAGTGTGAATAAGTTGTTGATTACGAGTTGTTAGTTGTTCACACTAATCAATAACTTATTAATTAGTGTGAATAATATGCAATTTTGGATGTCGATTGTGAGTAAAATAGTGTGAATAAATTTTTAATTAATGTGAACAATATTGCTTCGATCGCTCCGATATAAAGAATAACGCCCCGAGCGTAGGGCTTAATACGTCAGTTGAAGCATAATAATCCGGAATACCGGGATCGTACCCAAGGGAAAAATTAATACGGCTTGATTGGATTTGTAGATACAAGTACGGTTTTCGGCTTTTAGGCAGCCAACTTTGTTTTACGTTTGCGATGGAAAGTAAAAAAGGGCTAAATTAAAAAGCGAATAAACTAGGATAAAAGCAGGTTAGGTCTAGGAATTACAAACGCCCACGACTCGAGTTGAACTACATTTTTCACCCAATTACACGGTTTAAGATACTCAATTAAGGTTCCCAAACCGGAAAATAAGATGGTTCGATTACCAAGCTAGCTCTAGAATTTATTTAGCAAATGCCTCGTGCGACAGAGCTCCAAGCATCATGTGTGGTAAGTATGCGATGCTAATCATGAGATGCTAATCATCTCATGACCTAACCTTGGAAAACTACTCACACATATCTATTAAGATAAGAGCAAGCAAAAATCTATTTAGCATAATTGAAATAACAACGCTAGAAGAAAATTAGATTAAACGATAGATCGAGGGATTTGCTACAACTTTAATGAAGACGAGAGTAACAAAAACTAACTAATTAAGACAGAAAAATAAAGATTCAAAGCTGGAAAATGAAGAACAACCATGAACAATTCAAAATCTAGATCTAGATCTAAAAATGATGCAATCAAATCTATTCTACTTGTTTGTACAATGACATCACGGGCTTTTATACTCCAAGGTTCGCGCACGGAATATTCCACGAAATGCTTCAAAAATCCACCTCTGAGGTCCTCGATACCGATGGCAAAGGCCATAAGTTGCTGATGAAGGGCCTCGGTACTGATTGAAACTAATGCTTCCCATCGATGCCAAGCTACTTTTTAGATTGAACCTTTAGGTTCGGTACCGATGAAAGGAGATTCCACCTATCAATGCCGAGCTGCTTTCGTGCTACGCATTCTGTTCTTTTGTACCGATGGACAAAGATCTTGTCTACCGATGCCGATGGCCTATCTCCATCACATGCCCCTTGCTCTCTGCCTCGGCCATTCTTTAGCCAACGAGTGACCTTGCTTTAGCCATCGAGTCTTAAAACTTTGTTATTAGTTGATTTCCTACAAAACAAAACCAATACACCTCGCGAGCAAAAAGCAATCAAAACAAATAAGTTTAAGCGATAAAATAGACTAAAACTAAATAACTAGCGCACCCTCTATTTGCATAAACGGGTGCTTATCAAATATGCTAAAATGCCAAAATTTATTGATTAGTGTGAACAACATGCAATTTTGGCACAAATTAATCAACAACAAAAAATAGCATGAACTGGGCCGGACCTCCTCATTCCCCTTTCTGCTCGAACACTGATACCTAACCCACTAACGAATTTGTGAGATAAAAAAAGACCCCTGTTTAGGGTCCGCTTGGCTCCATTTGTAATCTACTTAGCATTATCATCACTGGCTTTGAATTTAGGAATATCAATTTTTTTTAAGGCTTATGTTGCACTTTGACCTATTAAAATTTGACATCTCTCAAAATGTTCTTTCAAACCGATGTGCCAAAATTTTTTAAATATGTTTTCATTGTGATTTTCTTTTTTAATATTTTTTTACGAGAATAAAGTAATCAAAGTAATTTTCTTACATGTCAAATTAACATGAGAAAGCATATGTTAAACGACACATAGGTAATTGATATTTTGAGCTGAGTTAGTTTATATGTCAATTTATCCACTTGACATTGTTGGGGATTTGAGCGCCCAAACCCACAAACTACACACACACACACAATCGAAGAACAAACCAACGAAGAGAAAACAATCACAAACAGAGAGAACAGAGACAGAGATTTTTACGTGGTTCCGACTTGAGCGATGAACTCAATCGTACATTCAAGGGGTGCTGGGGTGTTTCACTATGAATGTTTGAATGTTACAGTTACAATAGAATGGGGGTTGCCCTTTTGCTTTTATATCATAAGCATACAATAGATCGAAACCCTAAAAAAGGCTGACCCACGCGCATCTCGGTTCGCGCTCAGCTTAAATAGATTTCATCCCAACAATTCTCCCACTTGAAAACTGTTTACAGCAGCACCCCCAAACATCAACGGTCGTGTTCAGACACCACCAATCATAAACACCACCAGCACCCAGTCTCCCACTCAAGCTTGGAGACCCACGAAAACTGAACTAGCCTTCAGCTTCCCCACAGTAACCACCTTCGTGAACATGTCTGCCGGATTTTCACATGTGTGAATCTTCTCCAAAGTGAACTGTCCTTCCTCCAACAGGGAGCGAATAAAGTGATACTTTATATCGATATGTTTGGTCCTCGAATGAAAGGCTCCATTCTTCGCCAGGATGTATAGCAATCTGACTATCGCTGAACAATCTGCATTTGTCTTGCTCTTTACCCAACTCTTTCATGAAGCTCCTTAACCATACCATCTTTTTGCACGCCTCCGTGGCTGCAACATACTTTGCCTCTGTCATGGAAATAGTCACTATCCTCTATAGCCGTGAGACCCAACTGACTGCTGCACTCCCCAAAGGAAACACATACCCAGTAGTGCTCTTCCTGCTGTCAATGTCCCCTACCAAATCTGAATCCACAAAACCTTACAAACAAATATCAGAACCCCCATAACACAAAGCCAAATCCATAGTACCTTTCAGATAACGCAAAATCCACTTGACTGCTTCCTAATGCTCCTTGTTTGGATTTGCCATGAACTTGCTGACAACTCTCAGTGCATGAGCAATGTCTGGCCTTGTATTAACCATGGCATACATCAAATTGCCTACTGCCGAGGCATATGGAACACTCGCCATGTAGCTCTGCTCTTCATCAGTTACTGCATTCCTTTCACTCGAAAGCTTGAAGAGACTTGCCAAAGGTGTGTTAACTGGCTTAGCATTCTCCATGTTAAAACATTTCAGCACCTTTTTAACATACTCTTCCTGTGACAACTTCAACTTTCCCCATGCTATGTCCCTACTAATTCGCATCCCAAAGATTTTCTTTGCAAAACCTAAATCCTTCATTGCAAATTCTTTGGACAGTTGTGCCTTGAGATTCACAATCTCATCCATGCTTGAACCTGCAACAAGCATATCATCTACATACAACAAAAGTATGAGATACGACGTACCAAACTTTTTAAAGTAACAACTGTGATCCCCATGACACCTACTGAAACCCGTATTAGTCATAAAAGTATCAAACTTTTTATGCCACTGTCTTGGAGCCTGTTTCAACCCATACAGGCTCTTCTTAAGCTTGCACACTTGATTCTCATTTCCTTCCACAACATAACCTTCTGGCTTATGCATATAGATGTCCTCCTCCAAGTCGCCATGAAGGAAAGCAATTTTAACATCTAACTGCTTTAAGTGCAAGTTCTCAACAACCACAATATTAAGAACACATCTGATAGTACAAATCTTCACAACAGGTGAAAAAATTTCAATAAAGTCGATACCTGGTTTCTGCTCAAAACCCTTCACTACCAACCTTGCCTTGAACCGTTTGCTACCATCAGATTCTTCCTTAATCTTGTAAACCCACTTGTTGTGCAAAACTCTCTTCCTCTTAGGCAACTAAACCAATTCCCAAGTCTGGTTTGATGAGAGAGAATCCATCACATCATCCATGGCGTGCTCCCACTCCTCACTAGTCTCAACCTGCAATACTTCTTTAAAACATTCTAGTTCACCACTATCTGTTAGCAACAAATAATGTAAAGATGGAGAATAACGTATTGGAGGTTTAGCAACACGTGTAGACCTCCTGGGAGGGGGAGTCAGTGGATTTTCCTGTGGAATGGATTCGATATTAATATCCTGAGGCTGCAGGACTTTGCTGTTTGGGATCCCTTCAAACTCTACCAAGTCTGAATTTTCCTCAGCCTCCTCGGGTTGACTGTTCCTGTTTCTATACAGAGAAGATTCATTAAATGCCACATCCACACTCTTGCGTGTTTTCTGATTTTCAAAATCATACAGCCTATAACCATAGCTATCGGTACCATAGCCTATGAACATGCACTTACGAGACTTAGCATCAAGTTTACCCATTTCTGCCAATTCTATATGCATATAAGCAATGTAACCAAAAACTCGTAAATGGGATAAATCTACCTCTTTACATGTCCAAGCCTCTTCTGGTGATCCACAATTCAAAGGAACTGAAGGTCCCATGTTGATCAAGTACACACTCGTATCTACTGCATGAGCCCAGAACTGCTTAGGCAACCCAGCATGGAACCTCATGCTCCTCGCACGCTGTAGGATCATCCTATTCATGCGTTCAGCAACTCCGTTCTGCCTTGGCTTTCTTAGGACCATTTTTATCCTATGAATCCCTTCCGCAGCGCAATGAGCCTCAAACTCATCGCTACAATACTCACCACCGTTATCTGATTTCAGGCACTTCAATTTCTTTCCTGATTCATTCTCGATCAACTAGTGCTCTCCAATTCTTAAAGACACTAAACACATCAGACTTATGTTTAAGAAAATAAACCCACAATTTTCTAGTAGCGTCATCAATGAAAGTAATAAAATAATTAGCACCACCACGAGAGGTTACCTTAGAAGGGCCGCACACATCGGTGTGCACAAGTTCCAACTTCTCTATTTTCAGGGTCCTAGCCACCTTCGTAAAGCTGACTTTTCTCTGTTTCCCACGAACACAGTCCTCACAAAACTCCAAGTCCAGCGACTTACAACCCGGTAACTTTCCCTTCGACAACATTACTTTCATCCCATTTTCGCTCATGTGACCCAGTCTACGATGCCACGTAGTGCAATCAATCCATTTTGCTGCCACCGCGATGCTACTATATGTACCTGTAGATACATAGAGGGTTCCGTCTTTCTTACCATGAGCAAGAGTCAAGCCCCCTTGCTCATCTTCCATGCGTCTGAAGAAAATGATGTAACAATTCCACCCTCTGACAACTGACCCATTGAAATGAGATTCCGTGTTAGACTAGGCACATGTCTAACATTCTTCAATTTCAGAACTATCCCATCTGTCTGAGTAATTTGTACATCTCCTTTCCTAACTATGCTGCAAGCTTCATCATCGCCCAAATACACATTGCCGAAATTTCCTTACACATAATTTTGTAACACATCCATGCGTGGAGTAGCATGGAATGAGGCTCCAGAGTCTACAATCCAAGACTCACTGCGAGAATCTAGCGAACAAATCAAGCAATCATTATCAGACTCATCAGATACATAGGCAGTGTTCTTACCCCCTTGATTTTTCTCGTTCTGCTGTTTTGCCAGTGCCTTACAATCTCGCCTCCAGTGCCCCTTCTGACCACAGTTGAAGCACTCCTCAATCTTCATATCTCCTCCTCGAGATTTATTACGGCCCCTATTCTTTGAAGCCGCTCTGCCCTTATTTTTGTTCTTGTTGTTTCCCCTATTCGCAGACCTATCTCTATCCTCTGTACTCAACGCTGAACCCGAAGCAGTATCCTCACCCGATACCCTCCTCCGAGCCTCTTCGTCTAATATCAAACCAGCAACATCCTCCTGTTTTATCTTTCAGACCCGGAAGAATTGCTTACTGCCACAACAAGTCCATTCTAACTTTCTGGCAAACTTGATAGTAAAACAAGCGCTCTAATTTCATCATCGAAATTAATACCCACGGATTCTAGCTGAATCGTGACCGTATTAAATTCGTTGAGATGTTCAGCAACATTAGAATTTTCAAGCATCTTTAGGTTAAACAATGTTTTCATAAGATATACCTTATTCACCGCTGAAGGCTTTTCGTACATCTTTTCTAGGGCTTTCAACAAATCTGTTGTAGTCTTTTCTTTGGCAATATTTGACGCGACCGACGGCGCGAGGGTTAATCGCATAGTCCCCAAAGCTTTGCAATCCAAAATATCCCAATCTGCTTGTTTTATGCTTTCTGGCTTAACGTCGCTGATTGGATGATATAGATCCTTCTGATACAAAATATCCCCCATTTGCATCTTCCAGAAAGCATAGTTCGTACCATTGAACTTCTTGATCTTGACTTTGTCTTCTGCCATTGTGCGAAACCCTAGATCTCCTAACCCGGAGCTCTGATACTAGTTGTTGGGGATTTGAGTGCGTAAATCCACAAACTACACACACACACACACAATCGAAGAACAAACCAACGAAGAGAAAACAATCACAAACAGAGAGAACAGAGACACAGAGATTTTTACGTGGTTTCGACTTGAGCGATGAACTCAATCGTACATCCAAGGGGTGCTAGGGTGTTTCACTATGAATGTTTGAATGTTACAGTTACAATAGAATGAAGGCTGCCCTTTTGCTTTTATATCATAAGCATACAATAGACCGAAACCCTAAAAAAGACTGACTCACGCGCATCTCGGTTCGCGCTCAGCTTAAATAGATTTCATCCCAACAGACATGTCCTTTCAGCTTTGGCATCCTTGATTAAATGCCATGTGAGCTAGTATCTTTAAATTAGAAAAATAAGTAGTAAATAGGTAGCAAGGAGTAAAAAAAAAATTAGTATAACACTGTTGGATTGCCAAATTTGCTACTTGTAGTAGTTTTCCCTTATTCTGGATTGCTTTATTACCATGATGATAATTGTAGAACTTTTAGACTTGCAAATTCCAATACGAAAGGGAAAAATTTTTTTAAACCAAAATCTTTATGATACCATGAAACCCTCATGCGATGTAAGAGAATGCTAGCGACAATTCTATTTGACCATCTGACTTGTTCATTTTCTAGGCTTAGATGCATCCATGGTACATAAATACTCGGTCGAATCATATTTAAGTTTGAAAGCAACGGACAACTAGAGTTTGACCGCTCATTACTTTTAAGACAAATACTATTCATTTGAATGGACATTAATATACAATTGACCTTATTTTTTGCATGCTTACATAAAATATCGATGTTTACAAAATCCACGGCTTGGATCGTATCGTTGATAACGATTATGCAGTTTTCCATTTTGCATCCAATGAGTTAACAAATTTGATATTATCACGTCAAAATATCTTGATTATAATTTTGGGAACTTAGGAGTTTGCTCCCTAGCACTTCGAAACTCCTACTTGCTATCAACTTTTGTGTGGTTAGTCCTCACAAATATTTACTCCAATTTTAATTGCTCTCTCCGTTAATCGATAGTCATTTAATAATCATCCTATTTAGGTACAACACGTAAGTTTTCATCCCTCCAAATTTTAAGGTTATGTTTTAATCCTTTTTTCTTGTAAACAAAACCACATTTTATCCTTATTTAGTGTAAATTTAAATTTTTTTTAATCGACAAAAGTATCATTTTATTAGGGCAAGGAGAAAGAATTCCAACCAAAAGTTAAAAGATACAATCTGAGGGACAAAGCCTAATACATTTTTAGTGTAAATTTAGTTGCTTAATTAAGTGTGTTGTATTTTATGAGTTTAAGTAATTATAGTTATCTAAAATCACGGGCTTAATTTGACCTTTTCAACCCTTATTTCAAATCATTAATGGAACCATTCCTTACGAAACCAACTGGGACTAACTCAGTTGGTCAGGACTCTTGGATTTTACTAGGAGGTCAGGAATTTTGAGTCTTCCCACCTGTGTATGGGTATTCTTTCATTTGTATTTGTTGGGGTTATTTCTCCTCTTAATAGGGCGGGAAAATGACAACCCATGACATATTTTGATAATTAATATCCGCCAATGACATGCTAAGAATATTTGTTAATGCTAAAAATGTCATTGACTAGTATTAATTATCAAAACATGTCATTGGCCATCATTTTCCCTAATGGGGCTTGTAGTTGAGTTATCCCTTTGATGAGCTTATTTATCCTATTGGTTTAGTTATTGGGCTTAGTTATCTCATGAATTCTCACATAATGGATGTAATGTCCAGTAGTTTATACTTTATACATGATGTAATAATCTCTCCTATCGATTGACAAAAAAAGAAAAAAAAATTCCTTACGAGGGAGAAATTCAAAATAGTTGATATATATAATTTTTCTTGGTGAACAATTTTTTTCCACTTGTGCTACAAATTGAAACTCTTGTAAGTTCCAATTTTATCATGTTTGTCATTTCTTATGTACTTTCAACTATGATTCATCATTCTTAACATGCTTATTCAAAAATCTACAATGTAACATCCAATTTGACCATGTTTGTTTTTCATATTTGTTTTTACCATGTAAAATCCAATTTCAACGAACATGGTAAATTTACTACATCAATATTGAAACATGGTAAATTGGTTACATTAATATAAAAACATGGTAAATTGATACTACCATAATATACATTCTTGAAGTACAAAATTCACCGAACCAAATGAAATTTACCGCAATACACAAACAGTTGAAATTCATCATAACATTTGCGATAGATTTTGACAAGATAAAGTTTGGTTGATTAATCGTGAAACTACAAACGAAATTTACTATAACAAAATCATCTACCATAACAAAAACACATTGGTTTTTGACAAGAGTATGTTTGTCCATGACAACAATATGAAATCTACTATAATAACCACTTGAACCCTCCTGAATACGTTCGGCTGAGGATGCAACTCTTGATGCAATTGTTTCAACAACAGGGTCTCTAGCTGATTGTTGAGCATTTTCTTGATGTTTCCCTTATTCATTTGCAACATCTTTATTTCTGAGACAACGAATCTTTATTAGCTTCGAAAGCAGAAGAGGAAGTGGTTCGTTAAGAATGAGAAAGGACCTATCACCATCTGTAAAAGAAGGAATCTCAAGTTCATCATCGTTTACTTCTTCGTCGACTTTGAAACTAATAATCCTGCTAAAGGGCGATGTGGGTAGGCTTGAGTGATTTAGAGAAAAGAGGGAGGCTATGATTTTCAAAAAATTTTGAAGTGATAATGGAAAGAGACGTGAAATATGATTTGTTAACTGTGTATAACCTCAAATAATGGTAGGGGACTTTCGAATTAATATTTCGGTCTCAAAATTACTTGCCTACATATATAGGTAACATAGAGCAATAAGGGCAAAATAGAATTTATTTAAAGTTAAGAATGAAAACATAACCCAAAAAAGTGAACATGAGGAAAACATAACCCATACTAGGCTAGATGATCAATATTTAGGTACCCCATTAATCTTTGAAAAAAATTAATTGAAATACTCATTTCTTGGTTTAATTAAGAAAAAAAAAATCCCCGTTGTGTTTAGTCATTCAGATGTAATGATCATCTTTAAATCTTATCCGTCCCACCCCCAATCACCCCGCTCCTCTTGTCTTAAACACCCTGAGATCTTACCTTACATCCCCAGTGGAGCCCACCGAATTGTTAATTAATTCCGCCTTTTACAATCACATTGTGGCTGTCCAAAGCTTTGATTCTCACCATTATGGTCCGACACGTGTCCCAACTTTTCCACTTGTCGGCAATTACACGCAAGGGCGGATCCAGTGTAGCTGAAAATGGGGCTGCAAAGGAGGGCCACCAAGTTTCAAGAAGTAATATATATTTAATCTCCCAAAAACTACATAAGCCTATTCTATTGTTTTAGTGGTAAAGTATGGTGCCCCCACATGCACGGTTGAGGTACGAAACCCAGCGCTTACAATTTGTTTTTGTGTTTTCAGAAGTGAAAAAAACACACTTCTCCCCCCAAAATTTTGAGTCTATTGCGACTCGAACCTAAAATTAAACTAACATATGTTGCATTGGTATCACAAACCCATTAAAATTAATGTTATTTGCTACACAAATCAATTAGGATAACTATAAGTTCTACGTAAAAATAAACAAAAATGCTTATTTTTACAGTTTGTTTATTTTTTATGTTAGCTCAAAATTAATTAACAGTAACAAAAAAAATGTATGATATATTATATACTCATTTTCAAATTAAATAATAAAAATTGACGTGAGTTCGCCTACAACTTTTAAATGTATTGAGCCGGTTCTAAAGGAGTGACCCATCTTAAGAAAATTTCTGGATCCGCCACTGATTACACGTATACAAAAGTAACAACCCTTGCCAACCCCCGGTCATTAGGCCAGTTGGTTATTGATTTTGCTCTCCATGTAATTGACCGATGCTCGATTTTTAGGGTTAGACTGGAAAAAAAAGAAGAAGAAGAAGTAACCCCTCCATCCCAAAAAAGATGACAATTTTTAAAATTCGTGTCATTTTTGATTGCTTATATCTTTTAATCTATAATGTTTTTTATGAGTTTAAAAATGGGTTATTTCTAAAGACACCCTCTCAACTATCACGTTTTGTCAATATAACCCATTCATATTTAAAACTCATCACCCTCACCCCTCATCTATCAAAGCGCATCAATATCACCCCTTCCGTCCAATTCTGTTAAGAAATGTTAACAAAAACCATTAATTTAGATGGAATAAACATTTTGAAGTCTAAAATGCCCTTCCCTTGGGCTCCTCAACCATACTACTCTCTTCTCTCTCTCTCCAATTTACCCTCCCCCTCAACCTCAGAGAAAAAAAAACTCCCAACCACCATTGCCTTCCCCACTCCGGCGACCACTCCTGGGCCTCTGGCGACCACCACCACCGCACCAACACCAATGACGAGCTCGAACTTGGACCAGGTCTCTCTCTCGTCGATGAGCCTTCAATTCTCCATCTTAGGGTTCCAAAATTTGGGGATCCCCAAAAAATTAGGGTGAAGAGCACCTCTACGGAGTACTCCGGTGGGTTGATGAGGATTTTCGCCACGGTGGTTTTGAACGAAGCTTATTGGTGTTGTTATCTGGAAAAAGAAAAACCAAGATAGTGCACTGTGTGTTGAGGGTTTCTTCGGTGGGTAAGAGAATTAATTGGGGCTACCATTTTCTCAATCTCTCTTGGAGCTATTGAAGCATTATTTCGGCGACAGCTTGTGCAATATTTGGGGCTGTTTTGTGCGTTGCTTTTGGGGCAGATTTGTTCCAATTTGGACTCTCTGTTTCGGCTGTTTTGGGAGGGTTTTTGTTCATCAATTTGCTGTGGTCTTTTCTTTTTGTTGTTGGAGTTTGTTGTTGAAATTTGTTGGATATACCTTAGGGTGTCTGTGAGATCTTGAATCTCTTTGTAAATCCATTTGTAAGAACCTTTGTTGATAGTGGAATCAAACTCCGGTCCCATTGACGTACCTCACATTTTTGAAAAACCACATAAAATTCTTTGTGTTCGTTTGGTTTCTGATTTGAGCATTTCAGATTTTAGTTTACTGCAATTACATTGTTTCCTTCGTGATTTACTTGTGAAAAATTCCGCATAGTTTTTCCAATACCACCGTGAAGCAGGTGTGGTGTTAATTTATTGATTAAAGACGAAGTACTTTTTTTTTTTTGATCCGCAAAGACGAAGTACTTCAATTCTCCATCTTTGGTTTTGAACGAGGTGTTTTCGTAGATTAATTTATCGATTAACTCTTTCGATTGTGCCGAAAACTTCAAAATATTCAAAAAGCCTTAGAAGATTTGGGTTCTATTTTGTAAATCATATTTACCTTTCATTCTGCCGAAGAACAAGTTGTTAAATTATTTTCTACGATTATCAATTTTTGCTTAGTTTCCTACAATTTTTTGCCCCAATGTCGATTTTCACAATTTGAACGAGCTTAAGTGGAGGTAGGCCTGTCAATGGACCGGATCCGATCCGAATCCGACAGATCCGGATCCGGATCCGGATCCGATAAGACCCAATCCGATCCGAATCCAATAAGACTCTAATCTGATAGTGGTAATCCGGATCCGAATCCGAAAAATTCGGATCCAATCCGAAAATCCGAATCCGATCCGGAAACTTTTTTTACTTCAAAAATTTTAGCAAAAAAATATATATATTTTTCCAAAAAAATTTCAAAAAAAAATATTTTCCGAAAAAAATAAATAAAATAAATAAATAAAAATACAACTTCTGAAACATTTTTTTTTTCACAAAAAAATTACTATTTTTTTTAAAAAATTTAAAAAATAAAGTTCGGATTCGGATTGATAACGGATTTAATCCGATCCGATCCGGATCAATATTGAATTACCGGATTCAGATTATCGGATTATCGGATCGACTTTATCGAATCCGGATCCGGATCGGATTTTTCGGATCGGATCCAGATTAGATTCGGTCCATTGACAGGCCTAAGTGGAGGTGGTCTCCAATGGTGGTGGCGGTGATGGGTCTGACCTCCTCCTCCTCCTCCTCTCTCTCTTGAACTCCAACTTGAACTAGAAGAAAGAAGGAGAAGTTTTGAATTTGGGGATTTCTGAAAGGGTAACTTAGTCTTTTTGTGTGTTTCCGTCCAAGTTTTTAACGGATATGAGAGGAGGGGGTGAAGTTGATGAGTTTTGATAGATGAGGGGATAAGATTGATGAGTTTTAAACATGAAGGGGTTATGTTGACAAAACGTGATAGTTGAAGGGATATCCTTGAAAATAACCCTTTAAAATTTTTGTCTAATAGAACTAGGGCGCCGCTATTCGCAGCCCTTTATTTTCTCCCATAGCCCATTACATTTTGGTAAATAGTTGTTGAAAATCATAAATAAGATTTCGGTAAATTGCTGTTGAAAACAAGATTATATTTCGGTAACTACATGTTGAAAATATGTTCAACTTTCGGTAAACAACTGCCGAACATACATTTTCGGTAAATAGCTGTTGAAAAAAATATTATATTTCGGTAATTGGATGCTGAAAATATATTTCAATTTCGGTAACTAACTGTCGAGTATAATTGGAAATTTTTAACGGGCTATGGGAGAAAATAGAGGGCTGCGAATAGCAGCGCCCTAGAACTAATTGAGAACTATCAAACAAAATCCATATTGCCTATTTTTTGAGATTTATATTGAAAATATAAAAAATTGAAATTGACACGAATATTAAAAATTGATACCAATTTGAGACAGAGAGAGTAATTTTTGTGAATTCTAAAATCTCAACATGAATGTTTGATATTGAAAGTGTGACAGCCCACCTTGTCCCACATCAGGAAGATGTGGGACATGAATATGATTTATAAGAGACTAGCGCATGCCCGTGCCAAAAGACATGGCTCCAAATCGATGGTCAAAAAATTATTCTTGAATATCCCTCTAACCTCTTTAACACAAAGGCAAAAAATATCAACATAGCATCTTCCTTCACTCATCAATATTATTCAAAAAAAAAACTCAACATGGTGCAGTTTTTCTTTCCCGGATTGTGTGTATTTTCTTATAAAAATGGTTGTTTCCTTTTCGCATATGAATCCAAAAATGATTGTTTACTTTTTTTTTACTGTAGAAAAATCAACCTTAAAGGAGTCAATCTAAAAGCAAATATTGAATTGAACGTAAGAAAATCAACTTTAGAGAAATTAATTGAAAAAGGAAGGGGTGTGTATATTTTTCTATCAAGGAAATGTGCAACTTCTTTTTTACATTAGCGTAGGTGTATATAACAGGAAATATTCATTTAATTTGACAGCTATAACCTTATCAGAAGGTACGATCGAACGGCTATAGATGCTACTTTGTTTGTATGCCTAGACATTTTTAAAAAAAATCGCTCTGTTTTATTATATGGACTAGTGCATGCCTGTGCCTGAAGGCACGACTCGAATTTGGTATTCAACAAATTATTCAGTTTTGTCCCTCTGACCTTTTGAAGGCCAAGACCCCATTAGCAAAATTCGAACTACACAACAACTCGTGCATACGCAAATAAACGCTATCTAAAGCACGACGCCACATCAACACGAAATCTTGTACAGTGCGTGCAATATATCAACTCTTACCCAACGAATCCAACTACGCAAAAAATAATAACCCAAGCATTTATAGAACGCCACATCTATTTGCGAAATAAAGTATTGTTTTGCACCCCATTTCCCCCTTAGCCTGAATGAACCCGTGCCTAAAGGCATGACACAATGTAACAGCGAGTTTGCAACTATTCTGAACTTCCTGATTTCACGCGATGAAAACAACCTTCAGTAATCAAACACCATGTGCAACAGTGAAGCTATAATAAAATTAATTGAGCTAGTATGACAAATAGAAATGGAAGGTGAGTTTATAGATCTCCATTTAACTCAATGTGAAAGCATTCAAATTTCAGATAAAATAGAATCCCACATCATCACAAAGTTCAATTATTTATCACCCTATCAATAATATTAGTTTGAGGGTGGTGGCCACCACCCTCAGAAAAAAAAAGATCCATGTGAAGAAGCACACATTGATCATATAAATAGAAGACAAAAAGATCCATGTGTAGATAAAAAATGTATAAATACAAATGTATACCAAATGTATGTATTTTCATTAACCCAAATAATCCAACCATAACATTCAATCAAGGGAGCATGGTACCACCACACTTTTAGCATTCGCCCAACAACTAATAAAACAAAGAGGAGTAATAAGAATAAAACAATCAGACCTACTGGTATATAAAAATCATCTTCATCTTCATTCCCAATGAAAGCTTCCAGGAGGACACCCAGAGCATTTTTTTTTATAGCTTCACTTCAACCCCAGTCTTTGAAAGCCTTGTCCATGCATGTACCAAAAGCAAACGTAAATGTACTAATTCATTTTGGCTAATTAATTGCATGTGCCTTATCAAAATAGGCCGACCTGTTCAATATAGGGGAACCATCATACGCACTTGTCCAATCCAACAAATTCAACCTCATTCCTCCCTAGTCCTCCTTGACAATAAGTTTCATAAAGGTAAAAAAAAAAACTATTTATACTTCGCAATGACCAAGTAGATCTTTTGGTGCTTTGAGAGGTTCTTGAGCAATTGATAAAAATCTAAAGAAGCTTCATGAGCCACCATTCAAAATCATAAAACTATGGTAAAACAATTCTGACCAGGCAAAAAATTGTTTAAATATCTATGTAGTTGCCAACTCTTACAACAATTAATAGTAGATGATCAAAACAAAAAAAAAATGCTACAAACTTTGAGTTAGAATACAAATGGCAATGACATTAAAACTATGTTGGAAACAAACTCAAACTATCATTCGTCGGTAGTCTCTAATCTGCCGGATCCATCAAATTGTACACATCAAACCAAACAAATAGGATTTTTGCTACTAATAAACCCAAGCAAACAAAACTGACACATAGGGCTTTTTGCTTATTACTTTGAATCAAACTCTCTTAGGAATACCCTACCTGTCAAAAAAATGAGAAAAGAGCAATCTTCATCAGCATCAAAAGCATGTACTACAATATATTTGATAACCCAAATAATCAATGAGTACTTTTTAAGTTTTTTCCATGATACAAAGGGGTTGCCTACTTCACATATATCCCAAAACTTTTTCCAAAGTAAAAAGAATGTTCTATTATTGAGATAAGATCCTACCAATTATGGGCGAAAAATGCATATCGAACAGAAAATTAAAGCAATTTCGCTACCAGAGCTTACTTTTTTTTTCTTGGCCCAATGAAACCATAGCTTACTTACATTCTCACTTGATGAAACCTCCTCTACAGTAAGGAAAAAAAAGTGTTACAGAAAACATGGAGAAAAGGAAGATAATGACCTTGAAACATGGTAAACCCATAAGTTACATTCTAATGGAATATCCTGTACCATGATTTATCGGTAAACCCATAAGTTAAATGACCTGCATTAAGGAAAAAATAAAATGTTAGGAATTGAAATAATCTATACCTTGAACTTAGTGGACTACGTACAGTTTCAGTTTCTAAGGTACACCTCTGACCCTTTCACAACATCAATCTATAGCCACAAACCATTCATCGATTGAATGGATGGGGAGAAATGTTTGAAACAAAAGGGATAGAAGGAGGATAAGTAATATGGAGAGGAAGATATACGTCGATAAAAAGGAAACAAAATTAATACCTACAAATTAAACTTCAAAAAAAATATAAGAATTGGATATTGGTAATACTTACAATACCGTCCCTCCTACAAATCGGAGTATTTGCAGAAAAATTCACTTGAAAATTTCGTATTACATGCCATCACTCCTATGAATCTGCAAAAAGAAAATAAAAAGAAAATTATTAGTAACTCTATAAACAAAGGAAAAACCATAGAAAGTGTAAACAACTTAATGCATAAAGGAGATCTTTTAATTTTTGGAGATTTGTTAGTAAAGAGTTTTCTTTATAAGCTCTTCCAATTTTTTTTCAAGGTGAAAAGGTAATCACGGAAACAAAGGATTCCTTTTCAGTAATAAGGTAATCACAGTAATTAATAAGCTCTTCCTAATTACCAAAAAATCGTTTACCAAAAATCATGGAATCCTAATCACGGAATGCTTGGGGAAATCACCGAATCGTAATCACCAAAAATCACGGAATGCTTTCCTTTTCAGTTTGGAAATCCTGCAAGTCATGGGGATTAAAATGTGGAATGTAAAACCATCATTACCAAAAATTCGTGTATGTAGGAAAAAATTAATGATTAAGATTTATGGAGTGAATTTATGTGGTTCCCACACGGTCATGAATTGTATTATAGATGATCAATCAAAATTTTCTTATTACATACTCTTTCTATAATCTAGATGCCCAAATCATGGAATCAATTATGACATTTCTTTGGTCAATAAAATTTAAATTAAAACTTACTCGTATTTGGGTAGTCATAAAATTTAAAGGGAAATGATTTTGCCACTCCATTTTTTGTTAATGCCAATCCTCTGCAAGTGTATTTTTGCACAATTTTGGTGGAAGACCGCTCTGTTTTATAATATAGATTTTTATTTCAAATTTTGGCTGATTATAGCATTAGGATTAGTCACTAATTTTCGAAATATTATTAGTCAATAAAAGAAATAGTTGAGATTAGGATTATGATTAGTCAATAAAAGAAAGACATGATTGATTTAATTTCCGGAATATAGCATTAGGATTATGATTATACAATTTTGGCTGATTAAACAATCATGCCTTTCCTGAAAATTTGCTGATTATACAATTAGCATTAAGATTATACAATCATGCATTTTCGGAATATCATTAGTTATAGATTACCATAATTAGTCACTAATTTTATATTAGGAAATATTCATTCGATCCGATGGGTACAAAGTTAATAGGAAGTATGATCGAACGGTTGTAGAGAGTGCTTTGTTTGTATGAGTCGACATTTTATATTCATTCGATCTGATGGCTACAAAGTTAATAGGAAGTATGATCCGACGGCTGGAAGGGTGCTCATATTTGTATGAGTAGACAAAAGACCGCTCTATTTTATAATATAGATTCCGGCCAGCTATTGTATAACCCAAGATTAATCTTTTGAGCTACATACTTAGGGGCTGTTTGATAAAACTGAAAACTGAAACTGAAAGCTGAAAAATTAAGTACTGAAAACTGAATGCTGAAATTTTTAAGCTGAAAAGCTGTTTGATAAATATATTAAGTACTGAATTAAAAAAATGATGAATTAATTTTGTTCCAATTCTATCTTAATTTACTAACGGTCACAATATACTTTTGGTAATGGTGGTGGAATGGTGGTGGGGGAGTGGTGGAGGTAGTAGGAGTGCTGGTAGTGGTGGTGGTGTTGTGATGGTAGTGATGGTGGAGTGACGGTGGTGGTGATGGTGGTGGAGTGGTGGAGGTGGTGGTAGGAGCGGTGGTGTGTGGTGGTGTAATGATGGTAGTGGTGGAGTGGTGGTGGTGGTGGTGGTGGTGGAGTGGTGGAGCTGGTGGTGGTGGTGGTGGTGGTGGTAGCGGAGGAAGTGGTGGCGGTGGTGGTGGAGTGGTGATGGTAGTGGTGGGGGAGTGGCGCTGGTGGTGGAGTGGTGGAGAGGTGGTGGTGGTGGTAGGAGAGGTGGTGGTGGTGGTGTAGTGATGGTAGTGGTGGAGTTGTGGTGGTGGTGGAGCTGGTGGTGGTGATGTGGTGGTGGTGGAGCTGGTGGTGGTGGTGGTAGTGGAGGAAGTGGTGGTGGTGGAGTTGGTGGTGGTGATGTGGTGGTGGTGGTGGTGGTGGTAGTGGAGGGAGTGGTGATGGTGGTGATGTGGTGGAGGAGGAGTGGTGTTAGTGGAGGTGGTGGTGGTGGAGTGGTGGAGGTGGTGGTAGTGGTGGTGGTGGTGGAGTGGTGGAGGTGTTGGTGGAAGTGGTTGTGGTGGTGGTATGACGGTTGAATGTAAGTACACAAAAATTCAGCCATAATTAAGTAGCTCAAAGCTACTTAATTTTTTTCAACTTTTTAGCCTATATTTTAAGTGGTACTTAATTTGTTAAGTAATATGAAATGTGGTTATCAAACCTACTGAATCACTTATTACTTAATTGATTCAGTATTAAGTGCTGAATTTAGGTTATCAAACAAGCCCTTAGACTAAGGGCCCGTTCCAGAACTAAAAAAAGGTCCTTATTTTTTAAGAAGGTAATTTCAAGCTCAAAAATTATGGATTTATTAAAATCTAAAAATATGTAATATGGATCTTGTTTGAAAGATCTTGATAATATCTTTTATACGATGTAAAAAAAATTAAAAAATTAATTTTTATTTAAATATTTTTGAATTTAAAAATATGAAATAAGCTGCTTATTTTTTAAGAAGGTTTCTGGGACGAGGCCTAAGGGTTAGCAGATTAGCTAGCGCGGGTTATTACAGTTGGTATCCCTTGGTCTATTTGGTATCCCTTGGTCTATATGGTGAAGGCCACCTTCAAAATTTGGTACGAACATATTAATGTACTATACATTACAGAACTAAGTGTCACACTATGACCACCAAGAGAAAAAATTATTGGGCCAATGCAACGAGATCGTTGTACCATGAGGTAGGAAGATTGTGACACTATAACTCGAGATTAATCTTTTGATCCATGCTCGATTTTGAATGCATCGGAGGGATTGTTTTTATGGGAAAAGGGATTAGTTGAGGCGGTAGATATTCTAAAGTGTTTTTTTAAAAAAACAAGAAGAAGATAGAAAAAAAATTAACAGGCCTTGTCTGCCTTTAAAACCTGCTCCGCTTCTCGAACCCTTGGGTCCGATTACCTCTGTTCGTTGTCACACATCCCAACGTTCCCCTCAGCTCAAGACTCTCTCTCTCTCTTCGTTCTCACGCATCCCAACGTCCCTCTCAGCTCAAGACGGACTCTCTCTTCACTGTTTCTGGATTATTGTCATTGTGTTGAAGCGTTAGGGTTTCGGCATCGGCTTTTGAGAAATGGCGGATCACAGCGAGATTTCAGATCCGAAAGGCGAGTCCTTGATGGATAAGATCGCCGACAAGCTTAACGTCGACGATTCGTCGTCGTCCGACTCCGATTCGGCCAAGAAACCCGCCTCATCCCCGCCGTCCGTCAAGCCCAAGGCCACTCCTTCCACGTCGTCCATGAAAGCCAAGATTTACCGCATGTTCGGGAGAGAGAAACCCGTTCACAAGGTTTTCGGTGGTGGAAAACGTAAGTACATGTGTAGGCATATATATATATATATATATGTGTGCATATATGTTTTTATATCTACATAGATATGTTTCTTTATAGATATAGATTTGTTTGTTCGGTTGGTTGGTTGGTTCCACAATTCGTAGATTGACTGATCCGGAAGTTAAAAAGAGTGGTGGTGTTATGGTTACAGTTGAGAGTAACACTAGGAGGATGGGTAGACCAAAATTGTAATTGGAGGCTTATAATTTTTAGAATATTATGATTTATGGGACATGATGTCCTTGATAGAGCTCAAAGGGAAAGACGGATTTATGTAGCCGACCCTAATTGATTCGGACCGAAGGCTTTGTTTGGTTTGGTTGGTCAACATCTAGCTCTACTGTGGTTAGGTGGATTAGAATGTGGAAGTTTAAGGTGTCTTTCTGGAGATCTGTGTTTTTGGTTTTATTAAAAGATGACCAGGCTTACATAATTGGTATGGAAATGTCTGAATTGCTTATGAGCTGGCCATTTTGATGTAGCGCGATGGAGTTTGTGTTGGGTGTATAGGGGTTTTAGAAGTTTGAAATGCTTTTGAACCCTTTAAGTTCAAAATGATCGTATGTTTAGCTAATTTCGTTATATCTGGCAGCCTAAGAAGCACAGACACTTAAAAGATGGTGGCGTGTCCGTGTTGGACACCAACACTCTTCGGACAAGTGTCTACCAATACTCCCTTTTTCGTGCCCTTTATTGAAAAAAAAAATTCTTACATCGGAAAAGTCAACAATCTTTTTGCAACATGTTTAACAATTCTTTGGTGTCTATGCTAGGAAATGAATACAAGATGGACACTTCTTGGACACTTGCTAACATGTTATTGCCAAAGATTTTGAAATTCGACATATGACCATGATATAAAAAGTTGAAAAATAGTCATCTTAGGACTAATCATTCGTAGATTCAATTAGAATTTTTCAAGGATTTCTAGAGGGTTCCTAACCCCGCCTGTCTTACTCTGTTAAGGATTTCTTTGGTCTCTATATTCTTTATAACTTAATGCATCTTTTCTAAAATTTATAACACAAAACATATTACAAAACAAGTGAACTGTAACAGTCCTTGCCGTCCATCACCTTTAAAAACCGTTGATCCTGGAGAAAACCCCTTCTTTTTTTTTTTCTTTTTTTTTAACTTCACTGAACCACCTGCTTCCCTTCTCGAACCTCAGGCTTGGATTACACCTCTGTTCGTCTCACAAATCCCAACGTCCCTCTCTCTCTCTCTCTCTCTCTCTCTCTCTCTCTCTCTCTCTCTCTCTCTCTCTCTCTCTCTCTCTCTCCCATGACTGTTACCAGATTATTGTTTGAGGCGTTTACGTTTTGGAACCGGCATTTGGAGAAATGGCGGATCACGTCGAGATTTCGGATTCGAGAGGTGAGTCCTTGATGGAGAAGATCGACGGCAAGCTTAACGTGGACAATTTGTCGTCGTCTGGCTCCGATTCGGCAAAGAAACCCGCCTCATCACCCCCGTCCGTCAAGCCCAAGACCACTTCTCCCACATTGTCCATGAAAGCCAAGATTTACTGCATGTTTGGAAGAGAGAAACCGGTTCAGAAGGTTTCCTGTGGTAAAAAACGTACGTACAACCTCCCCTCCTCGTTCCGATATAGTGTGTACTTTCACAATTCGTAGAATTTTACATGTATAGATATAGATATATATATTTGTTTGTTCGGTGGGTTCCACAATTCGTAGATTGACCGATCTGGTAGTCAAGAAGAGTGGCATGGTTACAGTTGTGAGTAACACTATGGGAAAGGGAGCCCTAAATTGAATAGGAGGAGGTAGGTCGAAAGGATATAAATTCTTTTGAATATTGGTCACCATGCCATCGATAGAGCTCAAAGGAAAAAGCTGATTTTTGCAGCTGACCCAATTGATTGGGACTTAAAAGGCTTTGGTTGGTTGGTCAACAATCTAGCTCTAATGTGATTAGGCAGATTAGGATTTGGAAGTTAAAAGGTTTTTTTTTTTCCAGGAGATCTGTATTTTGTTATTTTATGAATAGATGACCAGGCCCACTAATTGCTATGGAAATTTCTGAATTGCTTGTGAGCTCACCATTTTGATGTAGTGGCCAGCGGGATGGAGTTTGTGTTGGGTGTAATGCGGTTTTAGAAGTTTGAAATGCTGTGAGACCTGATTTGAATTGTTGCAGGTTTGATTAATTCTGGTGTTAAGACAGTTTAGTTTTACTGTTTCTCAAACCTTGAATGTTTCTAGTAGTTTCAACCTTTTGCTTAGAAAATGGTAAGGTTAAAACATGGCTCTACTGTTTTGAAAAGCGAGTGCTTAGGCATGAGGTGACCTTGTAGCGCTTCATAAGCCTTAAAGTGAGGTGCAGTCAATTGCATATTTATTTCTTTGCATAGACCTCAAAGAATTGTCGGACACGTTGCAAAGAGAGTGTAGTGTGCAACTTATGATTTTTATTTTCTAACTATGGACACGGAAAAGGGTATCGGACACGTGTCCTAGGTGTCTGAGGAGTGTCGGTGTCAGACACGGACACACTGCCTTGTTGCAAGTGTATGTACTTCTTAGGCTGCCAGAGAGAGAAATTAGGCAAAAAAAAAAAGAAAAAAGAAGATCATTTTAAGCTTAAAGGGCAATAGCAACTGGTTCAAAAGTAGCACCTTAAACTGCACATCAACTAGCAGACGACAAAGAGGAATGGGAAGACTTGGAAGATAGGGATTCAGGTGAGGGAGAAGAGCAGGATGTGATGGATATAAATCCAACCATAACGAAGAAGGATGATTTGCTTAGTAATGAGGTTGATTACTAGGTTCTTAAGAGTAGACAGTGGAGCAATATTGGATATGTAGTCCCTTTGAAAGATATCTTACCAGATGTAGAACTTATAACATCAGTTGTTGACAATGTTCTAAAAGTCACTCGGCGCTAGTCGGGCGGTCAGCCACCTTCGAGCGATTAATCGGATTGATCGACGATTAATCGGTGCATATTAATTAGTAATCGGCGATTAATCGTTAATCGGACCTAATCAGATAGGCCCCGCCAGCTATTAATCGGTGATTAATCGCCGATTAATTCCTTGTTTTAGAACACTGGTTGTTCATGGATGTTACGTGATTTCTTAGTAATTGGAGATTTGGAATATTAAATGTTATGTTAAATAATTTTTGGAATTCTTAATATAGCTGCTTCCGGTGAAAATGCTATTTATATTATTGAGGGGCACACCTTAATGATAGGCTTCGGGGGACCTTGTCCCTCAATGCGCTGCGCTGCATGGAACGACAAAATCCACATACGATTAGTATGTAATGTTAACTTTTGCATCTAACAGGGACGGAGCCATCAATAAGGGTGGGGGTGCCACAGCCACCTCAACCCTTGCTAGAACTCTATATATGGTGGAACGTTCCTGAAATATATAATGGGAAAATTACCTCTCTAAGGATAGAAAAGTGCATGTTAATTCCCATTAAGGATGAACTCAGCTTTTATTTACCTCGAAGGACGATCACATTATGAAGATTATCCTTTTACCCTTCAATAAATACAATTTCATACTTTATTATATTTTACTATTATAGGGTAGGTTCCCCTACCCTACCCTAGGGTTAGGGTAGGGTACCCTAGAGTTTAGGCACTTTCATAGGGTTTTAGGGTGCACTATCCTATTATAGGGATTTAGTGGTTTAGGCACTTTCATAGAGTACCCTTGGATTTAGGTTTAGGCACTTTCATAGGGTTTAGGGTTTTAGGCACTTTCATAGGGTTTAGGGTTTTAGGCACTTTCATAGGGTTTAGGGTTTTAGACACTTTTATAAGGTATCCTAGGGTTTAGGTGTAGGCACGTTTTAGTGGTTTAGACACTTTTATAGGGGCAATTTTGAAAAAATATTCCAGAAATACTTAACAGTGCGTTTCCGTTTTTTTCTGGACCTATACGTAAAAACCCCATATATAATTAAGTAAAAGAACTGATTTGTCCAACAAAAAACCATTTATTCCAGCACTTTATTTTTAGCATGTCATGCTCATGTGAAAGGCTAAAAGAAAACGTAAAAGTTTGAAAAGTTTAAAGGGCCTTAATATGATATAAATTATGTATGCAGGATATTAGAACCGCCTTAGAGGATATATTTTGCTAAGAATGAATAGAAAGCGGTTTGATTTTTCTCGTTTTGTTCTTTCATTTTGATGTAAATTTCATGCTTGTACTTCAAATGATGTGGAATGAAAACTTGTATTCTACCAATCATGTTAATACATGAAATTTTAGTTTGTAGGTTTTGGCACCCCTTATATATAGATACTGGCTCCGTGCCTCCGTCCCTGGCACCTAACTGCCATTATTTAACTGCTCTGTTTTTCCATTTTCTGAGATTAGCGTCATTGTATTTTGTATCCCGGTTTCAGAATAAATTATGCAACCCATGGATACTGAACTCAAAACAATAAGCCAACCAACAACTTTTGTTTTTAAATATAGAGCATCGTCAGTTATTTTATCTAGTTCTCGCTGTTGTGTCTGTTGTTGACAGTGAGAAATCTACTGATTACATTCTTAAATTGGATATAATGATCCTTTAAACCCTTTAACAAGACCAGCGAACATGAAAATTGCCAATTATTCCTTCGTTAATATTAAGTGAGGCGTTTCAAAAAAAATTTGAGAGGGACTGCAAAAATGGAGAAGAAACTGCATCACTTTTTGCTGCAAAGTTACCACCTTTTAATTAGACCCTCCCAATGTTCTAAAAATCGCTCAGCGTTCGTCGCTCGGTCGACCACCTTCAAGCTTCAAGGCCTTTTAATCGCCGATTAATCGGCTTGTAGCAATTAATCGGTTTTATATATATATACACACACACACACACACACCCCAATGACAACCCTTATGAAAAAGTAGTAAAGTACTACGAAATAACTAGTCAATACAATGAGAAGTTTAATGTTCATAGTTCAACTTCATAACAAAGGAAACCAAATACGAAATTACTAGTCAATTACAAACCAAATAAAATCAAGTACGGAATTACTAGCCAATTACTCTTTACTCATCCTCTTCTTCCCCATATCCATCCATAACTTGGTCTCCATCGGACTCAAACTCAAAATCCTCATCTACCTCCTCTTCGGGATCATCTTCCGACAAAAAATCTTCCTCATGTAGCTCTCGTACTCCCACATTTCTAGTACTTCTTCTATGTTGGAGGACTTCATCCGCTCCCGTAGCTTCCCCGATCATCTCCCATGTAAGTCCCGAAACCGGGTCTTCTTCATCAACATCACCACCTTCCACAATCCATCCTTGCGCATGTGTTGCTTCACTAGCACGTAATACATCCTTCCCCTTTCTTTTATTGTTGATGAGTCTGGCATTAAATTGGACATACACTAGATTGTTCAACCTTGTCGCATCTAGTCTATTCCTTTTCTTTGTATATATCTATACAAAAAAGAAAAAATCCTAAGTTAATATAATTCTTGTCCGATGCATATATATATAAAGAAAGAGAGAGAGTGTGTATGTATTTACTCCCTCAAAAGTGCTTCAATTTCTCTCACACCCCGATGAACTTGAAGTCAAAGAGAGAATTCGAGTGGCCATTCTTTTCAAATTGGGTGTATGATTGCCATAGTTAGACCACCATCCAACTAGTCATGAAAGAAAGCACAAAAAAAATATATTACTTAGTAACTTAGCCAAAAAAAAAAAACACTAAGGAAAGTAACTACTTATTTACCCGGATCATAAGAGTCATTGTTCGTCGCACATCCCATTGTGGCTAATGGTCTTCCAAATCCACCTTCTTTGTTCTTGTACTTCAACAATTCTCTATTGAAGACTTCATCTTGAACATTGACATCATCGGGAAAGAAAGCTTCAACACAAGTAAGAACTTCATCCATAATGATAGGATCATCTTGAATGGTATGATCTTTGTAGAAGTAAAAAGGATTCAAAAAGTAACCTGTCAAATGCAATGCACTATCTAACCGACCCTTGGCTTTCCCATCAATGACATCTAGTATTGGTCGGTAGTTAGTCTCAACTTGCTTGTATGCCCCTTTGATCTCTTCTTTTGCGTTTTTGAGCTCACCATATACGAATCCCATTGAGGGCTTCCGATCCCCGTCAACAAGTCAAAGAACCATAACCAACGGACCAAACACTTTCAAGCATAAGGTTACACCATTCCAAAATGCCGTACTCATCACGGTAGCAAATGCCGTTTTCCCCTTTGGGCTCTTCGCCCATTTACTCTTGTCCCATGCGTCACTACTAAACATTGCCTGCAATTCTTGTTTCTTTTCCATCAAGCTTTGCAAAGTCAAGAGGGCTGTCGCGAATCTAGTAACACCCGGCCTCACTATGTCTCTCCTCTTCGTATATTTTCTCATCATCGCCAATGTATTATGATGAGCATAAACAAAAATAGTGAACGCCTTGGCCTTATCAATAATTCCTTTAAACTTGGATTGCTTACCGATTCCTTCAAGCATGAGATTTGTTGTGTGGGTGCCGCATGAGGTCCAAAATATGTTAGGCCTCTTGATCTTTAGCAAATCCGCCGCTGCCATATTGTTGGATGCATTATCCATGACTACTTGAACTACATTTTGTGCCCCAATATCTTCAATGAACTTGTCAACGTATTCAAAGATATACACCCCCGTGTGTGATGCCTCCGAATCTTCCTTCGAAGAAAGAAAACAAGTCCCTTGCTTACAGTTAACGCACAAGTTCATAATGCTTCTCCTCTTTCGATCGGTCCAAGCATCCGTCATGATAGAACAACCCGTCAAAGCCCACTCTTCTTCTTGCCTCTTGAGTAATTTTTTTGTTCTATCCACCTCCTCCTTCAACAATGGCTCCCTTAGTTGGTATTGGCTTCGAGGTTCGTATCCCGGTCCAAATTGGCCAACCGCTTCAACAAAACGTTTGAAACTATCATTGTCTATGGCATGAAATGGAATACCGGCTTCGTATGCCCATCGAGCCAAGTATTGATTCACTTCATGACTCCTCTTCTTCCAAATTGAATCTTTTATGTTTGGTTGTTTCACCTTTTTGAATCCACTCGTAGTCGTGTCAGAAGAACCAGGATTGATCTCTGTATATCTATCTAGGGGACCAAGAACATGGGGCCTCTTCCTTGAACCTACATGCTCAACTTCATCATCTTCAAAATCATCACCTTCTTCATGTACTATATTAACTTCCCCCCTAAGATTAATGCCTCCTTGCTTCTTCTCTTTCTTTTTAGCTGCTGTCTCATCAAGTGCCTTCTTACACTTTAATATATCTTCCTTGCTTGCCTTAGTGCATGCGGCAACATCTCCCTTAACCTGAGCTATGTGTTTTTTCATCCTACTAACCCCTCTAGTATACTGATTCCCACACAAAATGCATCTTAGGCGGTCTTTATTTTTAACATCCACCATAACTCCATACTCCCATCCAACATCATCCGAATTTCTTTTCAATACTGGCTCAGAATTAGAGGCCTCTGAAGATGGAATATGAGTGGGATCCATTGACATTTGATATCAATATAGTCTACACAGTAACACACACAAAAAAAAAAAACAAAACAAAAAAAAAAGAGAGAAGAAAGTCAAGAAATTGTTAACTGTTAACATGATTATAAGTTAAGATTTTACACTTTGTGTTAATTGTTAACACCAAACAGCACTACTGACAACACTTTGTTCTAAGATTTAAAAAAAAAAAGACACACTTTGCCACTTTGGCCACTGTCCAGACTGGCCGGCTGGTATGGAGTCTATGGACTTACAAAATAAAAATGAGTTACAGGCTACAGCAGTGCGAGAGAGAAACTGTGAGAGAGAGAGAGAGAGACCATACGAGAGAGGGAGAGGGATCGAGGATTCGAGAGAGAGAGAGAGAGAGAGAGAGAGAGAGAGAGAGAGAGAGAAATTACAGCAGTCTGACTGTGATGGAAGGCGACGGCGATGGCAGCAGGCGGCGGCGGCGGCGAAGGCAGGTGGCGTCGACTTCAGTCCAAGTCCAAGATCGATCGAGATTGGGTAGTCTGGGTTTGGGTAACAAAGCCCTAAACAGGATTCAAAGGAATTGAATCCTTTTAACTGGGTATAAGATATAAGTTACAGTTACCCCCCTTCATTTTCCAAAAATACAGATTTGACCCCTTTTAATTGCCTTTTAACCGATTAATCGCCGATTAACGCCGATTAACCTCCCTAGCGCCAAATCCAGCCGATTAGGCATTAATTTTATCGGAGATGGCAAGTTTCCGATTAATCGGCGATTAATCGGCGATTAATTCCGCCTTTTAGAACACTGGACCCTCCTTTACCACTGATTCCTGTTGAAGCACCATCCACCTTTCTAGCTTTCATCCCTAGTCCCCTGTTCTTTATTGGCCAACTTGCTGTGTTAAGCTTCAACATATTGACAACTGATTTTGCCAAGAAATTCTAAACTATATCACTGCTATATGCTGCCACCAATAAAATTAGCCCCATGCTTTCTCTCTGTCACACAGATTCAACACCTAAGTGATTCAAGAGTTTCTAATCGAAATTTGAAAGCGTGGGATACTATTGTTCCATTTGGTGAATTTAATGATCTAAATACCCCACAATTCGCTCCCATGTTGTTTTAGAATTTTTCTTGGAAGGTAGAAACTGATAATGCAATAAACTAGAGTCTTATGAGAGCAAAACTGGTTTGTAATATTGCTAGCATTGTGTTTTTACAAATTGATACAGTATGATGAAATTATGTTTTACCAAATTTCTAACCAGTAGAAGAAAAATATACTCTCATCTACAAAAGTATTAAATCCTAATGTTTTGGTAACCATACCCTTACTTCCATTTCTACTATACAAGCTCATGCACACTTTTTGTGAATGTTTGTGCGCCTCTTTGTGGTAGTTTTGTATTTTCGCTTCCAAGTCCTCTCTCACTCTACTCTTTTTCTTTTGCAAATAATGACTATTCTATTACTATTTACCATTGAATATTGATGAGATAACTATTGATTGGTTGGTGCAGCTGCTGACATTTTCTTGTGGAGGAACAAGAAGATATCTGCTGGTGTCCTTGGGGCAGCCACAGCATTGTGGGTTTTGTTTGAATTGCTGGAGTACCACCTTCTTACTCTAGTGTGCCACCTATTGATACTCGCACTTGCAATTTTGTTTTTGTGGTCCAATGCTTCAAAGTTCATCAAGAAGTAAGTTTGTGATTGTTACATTGTTGGTTCGCGCGTTATTGAACTTACTGCCACAGAAGAATTTACTGTCTAAGTGGTTGATCTACAGGTCTCCTCCACGTATTCCCGAAGTTCATCTCCCAGAGGAACAATTCCTTGAATTTGCCTCTGCTCTGAGGATTGAAATTAACCGAGCTCTTGTTGTCTTGCGAGATATTGCCTCTGGAAGAGATCTGAAGAAGTTTGTTGCAGTATGTTACCCTACATGTTTTAAAATTTTCCTATTTCTCTGCTTTTTGCCCTAGGTGTTTAACTTGGTAATAAGTGAATATTATGGCACTCAGCCTTTTTTTTCTCTGGGTCCTGAGATCGCTTGGTTGCAACAATGGGTGAAACTAGTGAAGTTGGTGTGAACCTGGTTATCCAGGTTTAATTAGTTAATGTTTACCTGGCCAATTGCTTTCGGTGTGTGACCGAGAGTATAGCTTGAGATTGCACCGCCCAGATTTATTTTCAGTTTGTACGTTGTTGAACTGGAATCCTCAATATTGCATGTATATATTTATTGGTTGTGACATTGTGTTTTGTTGAACAGGTGATTGCTGGTTTGTGGGTTCTCTCACTTTTGGGAAGTTGTTGCAACTTCTTGACGTTGTTCTACATAGGTATTGACAATGTTTGTTCATGATTTGGTACTTATTACGTTCTAAGTTTCATCGTTAATTCATTGTGTTTCTGATAAAAACAGCTTTCGTATTGCTGCACACGGTGCCTGTTCTATATGAGAAGTATGAGGACCAGATTGATCCGCTCGCAGAGAAAGCAATGATGGAGATCAAGAAGCAGTATGCAGTGTTTGATGAAAAGGTTCTTAGTAAAATTCCAAGAGGGGCATTGAAAGACAAGAAAAGAGCTTAGAGAAGCCGAAGGATTTGATTCCACATGTTTAGCTTTTGCATGTATTAGCAAGGCTCTTTTTATCATTTCGGTCCCTGCTGTTTCTAGGGTGGGTTTGCAATTTGGATGGATTTTGGTTTGGAAACGAATATTGGCAAATAGGTTGTATAAGTTATGCTTGTAGGCCAGTATCAACAATGTTTATTTGAACACTTCATCCTCAGGTGGTTTCATGTATGTAATGTGGTTATTGATTCTGGAGTCTTGTCTGATTATTAATGTCAAAAATGAAAAACATGCTATGCTGATTTTGGAAAAATATTTGGGATGGGCTGTGATGGATCCCTTGCATAGGTTCTTCCAATTTATGGGCGCTGCTATTCTCTCATAGATCACTACATTTCGGTAAATGGTTGTTGAAAATTATACATAACATTTTGGTAAATAGCTGTTAAAAATAAGATTATATTTCGGTAACTACATATCGAAAATATATTTAACTTTTGGTAAACAACTGACGAACATACATTTTCGGTAAATAGCTGTTGAAAAAAATATTATATTTCATTAAGTGGATGTTGAAAATATATCTTAATTTCGGTAACTAACTGTCGAGTATAATTGAAAGTTTTAACAGGCTATGGGAGAAAATAAAGGGCTGGGAATAGCATTTTCCCAATTTATGTATGGAATACAGAAATGCTAGAGCACTAATTATGGGCCTGATGGGATCCCTTGCATAGGTTCTTCCAATCTACTCCTTCCGTCCTACTTTGTTGAGCCTATATTGATTTTTTGTTAATTTTACTATTTTACCCCTTTGACAGAATATTAAAATTATGGGGAAAAAAAACTGACCCAAATACTCATTCTGTCCCTAAATAAATGTTCGGCACACAAAATTAGGCCTTACAAAATGTGCATGTTTTTCATTAAAAATTTTAATTTTTTTCGCAATCTAATAGAACTCATTGCTATCTATTGATTTGTGAATTTTTTTTTGATTTTTTAACGAAATAAATGCATCTTTTTGAAGGCTTAGGTTTGCGCGTCAGATATTTATTTAGGGACGGAAGGAGTATGTTATTGGAGCTAAATCCAATTTTATAGGCTGTAATGTCATAGAGGAGCATGGCGACATATTTGTTCCACATTGTGTCTTTTCAAATCAGATTCAAACTTTGAATTTCTAACATTTTTAAATGTAGGAGAAAATGATGGATAAAATGGTAATAGAGAAATCTAAAAATGAAAAGTTTTGAAACAAACATATTATTTTGAAACATCCAAAAAAAGAATAAGGCACAACAAAGTGGGACGAATGGAGTATGTACTTTGAATTAAAAATGATGTATTATGAGAGAATGACAAAGTCTTGTAAAACGAGAAATAAATGCTTAAAAAATAAGAATCTTAGTGGAATGGGGCCTAATTATGATATTATCTAATACAATTGGTAGGAAAATAGTTGTCAAGATAGTGTCAGCTCGTTCAAGATAAATTTGTTGGATAAACAAATTAAATTTCAACATTTTTGGGCGCATAAATGATTGGGTAAATGACGGTCCATGACGTGTTTTGACAATTAATCGCCAATGACACGCTGAGAACATTTGTTAATGCTGAAAATGTCCTTGACGGATATTAATTATCAAAACACGTCATTGGCCGTCAATTTTCCCTAAATGATTAATTCAAACTATGTTTGGTTTATTTGACTTATAGGCTTCAATTGTTTGGACGTAAAATATTTTTGGGTAAAATGTTTTACACCAACGGGGTGAAAAATGTTTTCTTTTTTGCATTTCGCTCCCGATAGTCAGACATTTTCCAAAACCGCATATTCCATTATCTTCTTCTCCCAAATCATATTAGATCCAAAACGAGAGAGAGAGAGAGAGAGAGAGAGAGAGAGAGAGAGAGAGAGAGAGAGAGAGAGAGAGAGAGCACGCTTACTTGATTAAAATATTTCAGAACCTACAATCTGCCATTATTTTGGAAAATATTTTTCATGTGCCAAACAAACACCGAAAAATAAAAGTTTAAAGTTTATTTTCTGAAAAAATATTTTACATCGAACAAACTAAGCTAATGTAGAAAAATCAAGTTATTCAAGATCGGCTCGATTAAGCTAGTTTGAGATAAAATCATCTCATAGATAAAGTAAACATGAATATATTTTTAAACATCGTTAAATTTTCAAACCAAACTTAAAAAATTAATTGCTCAACTCATTCGGCTCCACAATTTGAAACCTTTCTTTTTTTGGTCGGGAGTAATTACGACTTCTCTACTTAATTTCAAAAGAAAACTATACGTCCCTTCGAGGACATCCGATAAAATTGGAACAATGCAGAAGAGAAAAATATACCTACAACTTCTCTCCCAGTTCTTATGGTTTTGGGTCTTTTGTTAAACATGGGAAACTCGATGATATGGTAAAGACTTGGCACAACGTGCTAGCATGAAGCGGTCAAATCCTGTTGAGTATAGACAACGTAAGAAAAAAGGTTACTATGGACGAGACTTCTTGTTAGCCGCAATTGTCTTAGAGATCCAGATACAGGTAAGAAGTTTCAGTTCTTCCTTAGGCCTAGCCTTTCGGTTGTGGAGGTTAAAGTTAAGAAGCCATCTGCAGTTA
Source organism: Rhododendron vialii (assembly GCF_030253575.1). Taxonomy (NCBI): domain Eukaryota; kingdom Viridiplantae; phylum Streptophyta; class Magnoliopsida; order Ericales; family Ericaceae; genus Rhododendron; species Rhododendron vialii. The sequence goes on along the minus strand of NC_080557.1, from coordinate 29,496,221 downwards.
TCAACAACCTTGATCTACCTGAAACCCATCTACCTCAGGAGGTTAGTCTTAGTGTCCAGGAACTTCAATTCATGTTTCATTGGGAGGATTGCTAGTGCCTCATAGTCCACCCCAGATGGAAGAGGATTCCTTTCACCCGTCCAGTTGTGAGACTCCTCCTCCAACGCCTGCACCTCAACAAGACAGCAATTTTGACTCTTTGACAGTTCGGAGTGGAGATGATTTTCAAGACCATATGGCAAAACCGATCAGAGGACTACGGCCCTTCTTCGGCTATGCATCCCAGCAATCAAAAACGGAAGAACAAGGTCAACCACAAAGCCAGTTGTGATAGTGACAAGGCTATTCAAAATGCTACTCGAATGAAGCGTAAACGTGAACGGATCATAGAGGACAACTGTAAAAACTCTCATACATAGTGTGCCCCTCAATGCCGTACTTTCCATTGATTTCTGTTGACTTACTTTTGCTTTCTTGTTCTTACCTTTTGTCTTGCAGGTGTTGCTATTTGCATGTTTGGGGTTTTTTTATTTATTTTTTTGATCCGCCATGTTTGGGGTTGAAGGCTAGTTTATTGAATGTCTAGGATCTAGGATAGGTGGTTTGCTCGGTCTTGATTCGGTTGTCTTGTTGGATCTTTATTCATTTCTCCCTCACTTTGTTTTTAGTTGTCTTGTTGGGTCTTTATTTTTTTCTCCCTTATTTTGTTTTTGATGTTGGTTCAATGGCGGCTCCAGTAATTTTTCTAAGAGTGTTTAGAAATTGCACTATGCTATCTCGAGAAACCACAACTATATATATATATATATATATATATATATATATATATATATATATAAAAACATAAAGTCATACATAACATCTAAAATGCGACCCAAAAAAATAGCAAAGTATAAGCTATTACAATTATCCTCAACGAGTTTTCATATTTTGAAACCGTTGCATGACATCCTTGTTATCAACGGTATCAAATACATCACTCTCTATGCGCAAATTGCTCTTTATGTACTTCATTGCTGAAAAACTTCTTTATATGACATGCTTATCCGTCTCCACCAACTTTGCAGCAAGATCACTAATCCCTTGGAGCTTTGAAAAATTTTCATCAAATTTAACATCAACAATGTAATTTTGAAGTTGAATGTCCAATGCCAAAAGCTCTAGGATTTCAACTAACCAAACAATATTTAAAAAGTATCAGTATATATTATTTAATAAATCAGTTCACTACCCAATACCAATGTTGTAACCAATAAACAAATATAAAGAGATTAAGAGAGATATTGGTGGTCTTACTTTTTAGGGCAAAACTCGATGAATGTTAGAATGTGTAGAGACAAACAATCACCCAATATTCAATCTTTATCCATATTCTTGAAGGTTGGAGCTCAAAACCCTGAACAATTGGAAGAAAAATCAATTAAAACCAAATAGAAATCATAAATATACAACTTAGGATTTACCAAAAGGCCAAATCTAAAACCTGTGAGTAATTGAGGGAGAGAGGCGGAGAGACAGAGTGTGTGAATGAGACGAAGTGTGTACCAAACAGAGAGCCAGAGAGGAACGAGGCCGAGGTCTTCTGCCGAGTTCTGCGTGTTTTTTTTTTTTGTTCATTCCTTTTTTTTATTTTATTTTTTCATTTTGCTATTGCTGAAATTGGGTTAGTGGGCTGAAATTTGGGGTTTCAATTTCAAGTGGATTAATATGTTGGGCTATTTTTGGGGTGGGTGTTCAAATAATTAGGTTGGCTATTCATTGACAATTGAATTGGGTGTTCAAAGTAAGGTTAGTCCGAAATTCCTACATGTATTTTAAGCAAAAAAATTTTTTTTGGGTGGTCAGTTGACCATGGAATTGACTGAATGGAGCCGCCTCTATGTTGGTTGGTATGTGTATGGATATACTTTCTTATTTCATACTCCCTCCGTCCATTTTCTTTAGTCCCAATTAGCACTTTTTTCCGTCTCAAAAATATTGTCCCATATGATAACTAATGGGTAATAGATAATAAATTTCCTTTTTTACCCTTTCATTTTTTAATTAATATACTAAAAAAGTAAGTAAATGTAATGATTGAAGGGTAAAATGAGAAAAATAAATTTCTAAAAGTGTAATGATTGTGTACCCTTAATTAGTTGAAATTCTCAAAAGTGACTAAAGAACGGAGGCGGAGGGAGTATTAATGAGATGATGATGATGTTTGTAAAAAAAAAAAAACCCTTCTCTCCCAGTTGTTTTGGGCTAAACCTTCAACTCGGAATCTAAACATATGGGAGCCCAAACGGCAGGCCCAACACTCCAAGCCCAGTGAATCCTATAAACGAAGGGTAACATAACACGACAGCAGCAATCGACGCCTTCGTAGGTAAAGGATTAATTAGGGTTTTACCATCTTGATCTTTGCTTTCGCCGCCCGATTTCTCTCCATATTGTTCCTTCAATTTTTTCCCAATCTGTACGTTTGTTTGATCTCTAATCACAAAAGAGTAGATTGAGTCGATGCAATGAAGAGATCTGAGAAAAGTTATGATTGCGGGATTTTTTTTCTGAAATCTCTCGACATGAATGTCTCTCTACTTTGGTTCGTATTCTCTGAGCGCGCGCTCTCTCTCTCTCTCTCTCTCTCTCTCTCTCTCTCTCTCTCTCTCAAGCACAAACCCACCCACACATACACAGCGATTATATAATATGCATATAGTTGAACATATTTACGTGTTTGTTTCAGTGAATTAGGTCTTTTTGTTCTTCCAAATTAGAGAAACGAAGGACCTATGGAGAAAGTGCGATTAACAAATTTCAGTGCGCTTTCGGCCAAGTTTGCCTTCGGAAATTGATAGAAAATGGATATAGGTCGCCGAATGGGATAACTATTTCTTTACCCTTTCGGTTAATAGATCTAATTTCTTACACATTTTTCTCTCTCAACATGTGTTATGGAAGTGGTAGTTATGTAGATAGAATGCGAAGGTCCCAGCAGAGGGGCAATAATTACTCCAAAAGGAGGCCTCTCTAACACTGAATTTCTAGCAAATTCATTCCTTCGCAAATTGATGAGCCGAATCGTAGGATGCCCCAATTGCTTCTCGTTTGGGTGCATCCGGAACCCTCGGCTACATTTTTATCATTCGTTTATGCCATTTTTAGCTACAGGGTCCATTTTTTTTTCCTTGAAAAAATAAGCAGGAGGAAAAGATATGGATAGGTGGAGAGGTTGCGAAATATTCAGAGGTTTTTATTTCTGTAGTAAATTTACCCTAAAGATTGCAGAATTGTTGATTACGCCAGAGCAGTAACAAAGCCGTGAGTATTTTTCTGCATCTTCCAGCAAAGCCTTACCTGCCAGAAAGAACATTCAACCAGTAATTGATTCTGAACCATAATTCAGAGATGGGTTGCATATACAGCAGCGATACAAAAATGGATAGACTACATCAAGTTCAGAGAGTTGAAAAGAAAAAGGAGTTTATATAGATCAGTCTATAAAGTGTGCTTGCAACCTGCCAGAAACTCCGGTTTAAAAATGAGCCAGGCTAGAATGTGAAGCGTAATAAGCGGGGTACATGTTTGAAATATAATGGTAACTGGGTTTGCTCTAATCCCCGAATGTTGCTATGGACTGGGAGTACTGCAAAGGGTCAAGGATTCATATTTGAGAGTTTCCTTTCGTCTCGAAAGAAAAATTGTAGTGCTTCTGACCTCACGGAAGAATTTGAAAGATTAAGATGTGTTGTAACCCATAGTTGCAAGACAACTGAAAATGAACTTGACGAGGACCAAGATTAGAAGGATTTAAGACCCAATTGTACTTGAATTTTGATATGATTTGAAGGCAGTAGTTTTGAGTTCAAATGTGCAATGCAGGTTGATGGTTATGCGAAGAAGAGGTTTGTAAATCGTATCTTAAGATTGAAAGTGCTAGATGCAAGAGCCAATAGATAATCTGAAGCTTTAAATGGAACAATTTTCAGATTCTGATGGCTAGGCATGTACGAACATAACAATGCAGACAACTTTTCTTCTGATTGCTGGATTCGTGATATGAGATGTGTGAGTCCAACCATACACTGAGGAGGATTGACAAATGAACTTGAATTAAGAGAACTGGGGTACAGAGTTGGGAGAAGTGCATCCCCACTAGGTTACTAATTGATTATTTATAAATAAAATAAAAAAAAACTAGCTTAGTTGTACAACCATAACCCACTTCCATTGTCTGACGTGGTTATTTTAGACTCACCACAGTTGTAAGGTTCCTAAATCTATTCAAGGGAGATTGGGAGCTTGTTAATCGAAACAAAACAAATTCTTAAAGCAAGCAAATCCAAAACCACGTAATTAGGGATTGAGATTCATTCCTCAATTCACAAAAGTACATTGCTTTATTGGTACACATGCATGCACCACAATTAGCTACCAAACAAACGAAAACTCTGAAGTCGACTCTCACTTTGGTCGCACCAGGTACGATGCCCATATTGTATCTGCCGGAGGTGGTGGTTGAACCCAGTGCCCTGGTAATCGGCTGCACAGAAAGAATGGCATCGATTAGTTTTTTAAAGTTGTAATATCAATCACAAGTGAGATTGGGAATGCTTGATATATTCGAATGCCTTGACAGCAGTACGGTTGTGTTGTAGTGAGGACAAAAAGCTAACTTTTGCAAGTTAAGTCTCTTCAAGTAACTGAAAATTTGAGAACAAAGGATTTGCCCAGAAATACCAGGCCCAATTCAATATTGATAATTTTTGCCCAATGATTGAACAAATTTTTTTGGGTAAATATGATTGAACAAAATTGTGACCAGTTTACATGTTTTTACCAACAAAATAGCCTGCAAGGGTTTAGATCCTGGTAATCTCTATCAAACTTGAGACCGTAGCTAAGTTCTGAAAAAAATCAGCAGATAATAGAAAATGGCACAAGGAATGGCACAAGGAATGCAAGTGCTGGTTCTGGCATTATAACCTGTGATTTTACACTGTCCTTGACACTTATGTGGAATAGGAAGTTGAGAAAGGTAAAAGCAAACAAGGAAGTGGCATATATCAATCAGAGGAAACCACAGATGGAAAACTAAAAAGACAACATTTTACTACAAGAAAGTGTTGGGGACCTCACCTTCCCCCTGGTCTTATATATTGATCCCATGTTCTTCTGACCTGCATTGATGACTAAACTTTTAATTTGGAGTTAAGGACTGAGAAAAAACATCATGGCTTGAACAAAACGAGTGTGTTCAATCTGGAGTTTCCAGGTGGAGAGAAGTATCTAAACTAAAAAAGTGCTCAAGCAGTGTGCAGTTGGAATAGAAATATTACAGCAAGAAACAGCCAAGTAAAAGATATACCACTGTATGCATTGACTATACAATAACGGGGTCATCCGGATATCAATCAAGTGGATATAATCTCATATTACCCATCGAAGACATCTAGCCTCCAACCGTTACCCAATTATATTCGTATTTGTAGAAACTCTAAAGAACGTAAAGTTTAAAACACCAGTTGCAATTACCTCTATAAGTGTTCCCAAATCGGTATTGCTGCCATGATAATAGTGATAAAACTCAATTGGTAAACTTCCCACCCCATCGTATCCCGTCTATGACTTTGTCCTTCTGATCCTTGCTTTCCAGATTCCTCATCAGTTACTGCACCTGAGCCTCTCTTGTTTTCGTTCTGAGTTGTCGGCTCCTGACTCTCCTCATTTCCACCTTTATTTCCACTTACAACTTTTGAGTCAGGTCCACGACCCTGAATGATTTTTCTAGATTCCACAGCAGTAGCAATAGCCTCCTTAGCAGCATCTTTGTCAGCTGCAGCCATCGTCTGGCGCTCCTCTTCCTCGACTGCAGCTTGAACCCTTTCAAGGAACTTGTCATCCTCCTCTGGGAGAAAATGGCCTGCATGATTACAGGAACCAGCCATTTGATAGTATTAATTTACCAGTTTGAACCTGAATTACCAAATTACGTAGAAACTATAGAGAAATACTACATTTTTTGGACGTGCTTTCCAAGATATGTTTTTTTAGCTTGAAATAAAAAAGGCTAACCGAATATACAGCACAAGGGGCATACCCCAGGAGGAAAAGAAAAGGAAAAGACAGAAAAAATTGGGATTGCCTACGGAAGCGGCTACATCGAGCTAGTGGGAAATATAACAAAAGTTTCCAATCCATCTAGAAAGAGGGAACGAAAACAACTGGCAAAAAAATACATATGATTGTAACCTATCAATTAGATTATCGGCACAAGGTGAGGCCTTTACACAATCAGCAAAAGAGCGGCCTGTGCACAACCAGCTAGACAGCCCCTTCGATTAGGAAATGAAATACCATAGCAAAATTAAACATACGCGAATAAATTCCAAGGGACAACCCCCCTAGGATAGGTAATCAAATTATGGGCATGAGTCCACACGAGCTTAGATACAGTAGAGAGAGATGTAACACTTACGTTGTATAACTAGAGTGAATTTTGCGATCCCAATGTTTTCGTCGTAAATTCCCTAATATTTCTTAAGGAGAAAAAGTGAAAAATGTAACGCACCAAAACTCTAGAGCTGTGGAGCTTTCGCAAGAGAACTGTGTAACAAATTGGACAGCAAAAAGCTTCTAGATATGTGTTTCAAATGAGTAACTAGAAACATATAACTCTAAACAGTGTTTTCAAATAGAAGCTTACCCAACTGTGACGACTTAGGACTCGTTGTGTACCTTCCTCGTACATGGAAAATCCCAAGTAATATAGGATTGAACAGAATATTGTGATATCATAAGTTTCATGAACAAAATACCACAGGAAGCATACTTAACTTCCTCAGTAGATAGCGAAGTGAAAGACAAACCAATTGACAGTGTCTGTGTCTAACACTTGCACCCGAATTTAATTTAACATAAGAACACTTGGGCTTCTTGAATGACTGTTAAGATTAATCTATCAGTGAAGAAACACCAATACGCAGTGATGCAACAGGAGCCCTAATGACCATATTACCTTTAACAGAACACATGTATTTATCTGGAATGACATGACATGAACAATGCAGTTAAATCCTCTATTTATCTATTTCAGGTTATATTTTTCGTGTCTAATAAGCAATTGAACCAGTTTTGTAAATCCCTGAGTTTAACCAGAAATTGACACCTTAGATACTTCTGAACAGTAAAAAAAATATGTATACAAGAATCTCAAAATCAGAAGTTCAAGCACAAGTCAAACGTATACAAGTAATCATAGTGACAACATGCATGAATTTCACACCTTGTTTTTTCAACTTCTGGATTCTGATAGACCGCAATTCTTGCAACTTCTCCACAATCAATACTTGCTCAAGCTGAAGCACATGATATAGTTTTTTTTTTTTGATAATCAACACATGATATAGTTGCATTACTCAAAATTGAAAAATAGGAAACAACATCAAAAGCATGCACAAATGGAAATTTAAAAGAGCATGATAGGGATTACAACACCACAAAATGGACATAGCATTATCTAATTGACTATAGCATAGTTAGTCCTTCACTTCCCAATGAAACGCGCCAAATAATGACGTCACTAGAGTGATCACCTCAAAACGAGGCCTTTTACATCAAAAGTGCATGCTTAGTCTTATCTCTATACCCCCTCCATCCTATCCCCTTCCCCTCAACAACAGTATTTCTCTTTCTAAAGAAGTTTTGAAATCAAAAGAAACTTTATTATTTAGTAACAATCTCGCTAAACATTTACACTATGTAGCACGGACACGCGACACAACACGGACATGACATGTAAATTTAAAAAATTGGAGGACACGACACGTGAGGGGACACGTTTTGAAAACCATGTATGTACACAATTATATGAATAAAAACTAAAACAAGGCTCTAATTGTAAATGTGCAACACCACATATACTTTAAATTTTATTCATCATTATGTCATCCACAAAAGTATTTCAACAAAAAGCATTTCATTACTTGTGTATCTTCCTAAACAATAAACTATCATCCGTCACACAAAAAATACAACTTTCCCAAGTTTTAATACTATTTCATTTATTGCCCCTGACTTGTTTTCCAAGTGTCCGGAGTATTTTTTCAAGTGTCCCCAAAGTGTCCAACCAGAAAACGTTGGGAAAAAATAGGACACTTTGAATTTGAGTGTCGGGCACTTGTCTGGAGAGTGTCAGTGTCTGACACCGGTACGTGATATCTGACGAAGTGTCCCTGCTACATAGCATGATTCACAACTCAAATGTAGGATCAATTGTCCAAATCCTAACTGGCAGAGAAGGAATGAGACGAATCACACAAGAGGGTACATTGTAGACACCCCATTTGGTAGTCAGTAATGCTCAGGCCTCCTGCCAAGCGGCTACCCGATGATGAGAATGTTGTTTTTGATTATGATTGCTAACAAGAGGTGATCTTGATGCATAGATGTTCAAGGATAACTTTTCGCCGTTTTTGTTTTAAATCGCATCAAAATATTTTATTGAGTCACAAACCTTTTTAACTCTTTTTCAAAATAGTGTTGTGTTCCATGTTGAGATATTTTCCAAATGTGTGAGCCTCTTATATCCATCAAATAATTTATTTTTAGCCTTCCAACATTCAATTTTCAGCCCAAATCGTCACTGTTTTTTACCCTGAAATCAGCCCTAAACGCATCAAAACAAACCCGAACCAGACATGGTTGAATCAGGCCTGCCTGGGTGTGGGCTACCTAGCCTAGTGCTTGAGAGTCGCCACCCGGATTTTTAAGATCGTTGGATCCGAGAAACTGAGAATTTGTTTTAAAAAAATGATAAGGCTTTTAGTCCCATGAAACCTTGAAATCTTGGATTCGGGGGAAGCACCCCGCTTGCCCCACGCGGAGTCAGTCTCTACTAAGCATTTTAAAAGGGGAGTTCGAAATCACTTGAAAAACTTAACTTCGTTAAACAAATACGGGGAAGGGGGAAACAAATAAGTAAAAGGGATTTAATCTAACATGTTGGTGTACTTAGGGTGCAAAATGTATAGTATGAAATGGATAATCATGCATAAAATGAAATTATGGAACACATCAAAAAACATTACTGTAACTTAAAACACCGCGCGACAGAATGGTACACCATGCGGTATAACTAATGTACCACGCCGTACATCATGTTCTAGGACATTTTTGGTTTTATGTTGCAGAATGAACCATGGGCTTAGAAAATGAGTTTATGTTTGTTACGGATACTACTGAAAAATAGTTTTAAAAGCCTTTTAGGTTTATCTCAACATGTGGTGGAATACTAAGGACTTCTCTATTTAAAAAAAAAAGAAAAGGGTTTTAGAGGCACAAAAGAGTCTGAAAAATGATTTTTAACATAAAAAATTGTCAAATGACGAGCCAAGATGCTTCTGACTTCACAGGTACTGGTGAACCCATAAGTTAGAAACCAAAGCGCTACGCGGTGTTTCTTAGTGTGCCATGCGGTGCAGTACACAACCGCGCGGTACACTGAGTCCAATGCAGTTTACGATTTTTGGTAATTTTTGAACGTAAAGCTTGTTTGAGGCTTAGTCCCAGTATGTAAGAGACTAGGGGAGTCTCATAAGGTCCCCCTCAGTGCTAAAACAAGGTTTAGCCCATGGAGAAGTATTTCTTTTACCTTTTGCTAGGCTTGACAGTGCTTGTGGATGGAAGAATGACTATGGGTTGGGTTGAGATGATTGGGGAAGGGTTTGAGGGTGATGTAGACTGAAATGCTTGAACTTAGGATAGGATTTCGAGAAATTAATGAGATTTTCGGAGTAAAAATGTATAACCAGGAGTGATTGTTCAGTGTAATAGTAGGTGAAAAAACCCTGGCCTTATTCGTTTCCAAATTTAACTTTGTTTTTCAATCATTCGTTTCCAAATTTAACTTTGTTTTCCAATCATTAACCTATATCTTTCTCCAATTATTAATTTCATTTCTCTCTTTATCTCTCTCTACTCATTACCCCTCTCCAATCATTACCCTATTTCTCTCTCCACCCACTACCAATACTAAAATACCCAAAGTTACCAAACGAACAAGGTCCCTGTCTTTTGACTCTTTTGGGGAGTTTTGGTCCAATTTATAGTGGTTCTCTTGAGTGGAGCTGATGATGGTGGAGTGATACAATGGAGAAGAATCTCTATCATCGTCCTTCTGCTCGCATCGTCGCCGCCTGACACCCAGGATCTTTGACCGAGCACGACTGACAATGTATTTGCAGTTGTCAGGAATCATTTAAAGTACCCCGCAGCACATCAGAGTACCGCACGGCGGAGTAATTTAAGATGTGCCGCGCGGTTGATCATATTGTGCCGACTGCCGCACGGTATCTTGGTTCAGGGGAATGAATTTCCTAAGGCTCTAGGGTTTTGGAGGTTCACACGTCAAGCCTTTAAGGTATTTTTCCTTTATTTCATCATCGGGAAGGCACCCAAGTCAAAACTTAAAGATAAAGATTGGGGTGTCTACATTGGGCCCAGAAAAGGGCTAAAGCCGGGTCGGCTCTAGTACTGCTTTGACGTCATTTGTGTTTTCATGCCTCAAACTCCGTGTTTTCAGTGTTTTTCTGAGTCCCACATCGAAAACTTAAAAGGTTTTTGTATCCGGAAAAGGCCTATTTATACCCCTTCCCTCCATAGCATTCAACTCGTTAAGTTCACTGCTTGAGAGCAGGCTAAGGTTTCTTAGCTAGCACTCGAGCATAGTAAAGTTTTCTCTACGCTGTTAGGCTGCCGAGAGGCATTGTGCATCAAGATTGCCTTTGAGAGGGCAATCTAGTTCTAGTTTTTGCTCAATTCCTGAGGGCAGTCCACTTGGTCTTTAGGAGTCAAGGTATGGTGCTTGTCTTTATTTTCTTTATTATTTAGTTAATTTTTGCATGTTTAGGCTCCATTTGTTTTGATGTAAAATGTTCTACAAGGTACAATGTTTTCCATATAAAATATTTTTTCAAAAAACAAACTTTAAACTTTTATTTTTCGGTGTTTTGTTGGCACATGAAAAATATTTTTCAAAACAATGGTTATCCAAATGTCTTGGGCAAATTTTGTTTTGTTTTGTTTTTTTTTTTGATTTGCAAATTTTGGTATTTTGTTGACATTTGAGAAATCATACAAAGAAAGGCCACAAAACAATCAAATCTCAGTGGCACCATTTTCAGAAATCGAGAAAATAGTGTAGAGAGAGAAAGGGGCTTAAACGATGGGATTCAATTCAGAGAGAGAGAGAGAGAGAGAGAGAGAGAGAGAGAGAGGGAATTGAACGTGGGTCAGGATTGACAATAGAGGAAACTAAGCAGTGAGAATTGTAGTAGAAGGCAGCGGGTTCATTTTGGAAAATAACTTACAGAAAATTTAAGGGAAAGTCATTTTCATCCAATTAATGGAAAATGTTTTACATCTTAAATGTTTTTCTCATTTTTTATACAACCAAACACTGGAAAATGGGTAAAATATTTTACCGAAAAACATTTTATGCCCAAACTAAAAGAGCCTTAATTTATTCTAGTTTTGTTTTTTTCATAGTTATGTTTCATGTGGTAGTGTAGTTGTCAATCACGCAAGATGACCATTTTGTCCTTTATGCATACTTAGTTAATCACCTGCATAGTTAGTTTTAATTTGTCATTACTTTGTCCGTATGATCACTTGCACATGCATCCACACATAGTCATTATGCTGTCCACATGCATATTTACCGTTTTATCCCTGTCGTTATGTTGTCCGTATGCATAGTAGTTATGCTTTTCATGATGTTATGTTGTCCGCATACCATGCATTTTCCCAATTTGCAGCCGTAACGCTGCCCGTTTTGTCCCAGCATGTCGAATGATTGTTTTTCCCTGCATGTTACACATCAGCATATCAACATGATGCTTATTTAATTAGTTGGTTTGCCCTTATGGTCTATCCATGAGTAGCCAGTCAATACATGTGGTTTCCTAATCGGGTTACTTTCCTAATTTGGCCCGGTTTTCTAATTTGTAAAGTTTCCTAATCCGGTTACTTTCCTAACTTAGCCTGGTTTCCTAATTTGGAAAGTTTTCTAATCCGGTTAAGTTTACAATTTTATTTAGTTTTCTCATTCTTCCTGTTGCATGTTAGTTCAAAGTTCAGTTTAGTCCTCGTTCGGCCCTTTCATGCATGTTTCCTATTTCTCTTAGTCACATATTTAGTTCAATGTCTTCTGTTGCATGCACCTGTTCAATTTTGGCCTTTGCTATGCTCATTAGTTTTAGGGTAACTTCCCCTAGAAGTAGGGACCCTTTTCGGCATTCGCAACAGCGGATTGATCAGTTTATGTGCTAGTTTAGACCTAGGACCTTGTGAGAACCTAAGGATGTCTATTGAACATCACCTGTGGATACGAGATAATAATGAGTTGTTCATCTCTGGGCCCTCATCCATAAGTTGCATGCTTTTGCTTTCTTTTTTGTGTGTTGCATTTGATGGAGGTAGTTTTCAAATAGTTTTTCCCTCTTACAAAAAGACCCTTTTTTTTTACATGTGTTTACTAAAACCTACCAATCCGTTTGCTTGCATTTAGGATAGAGACAATTTGAACCAATGGTGATGACTGATGAGTAGAGGCCAATCATCGGATTGGACAGAATGGGTGCCTAACACCTTCCTACTCGGTACCTTAGCCCCCGAACTCGTCTGTGGTGATGCAAGGATCAAGCCTTTCCATAAGAGTCATTTTTGGTTCTTGGATCTAAACCAAGTGGCAACTCTGAGTTTTGTTGAGTGCTTGTTTAATAGAAAGTATTTGACAGTGTTGTGACAGTCATCGTGTTTCAGTAAAGTCTACCGACTCTACCCACACATGCCAATTCACGCGAGCACCCCTCCCTCGCCGGGGGCGGCTGCACTCACATAAAGTGGTACACACCTTTGTCAACTATAGATTCTACTAAAGTATCAATCTACAATACGTATACTTACATCTGAATCACATTTTATAGCAATGTTTTCTATTGATTTTTGAAAGTGCGAAATCCGAGCAGTGGTCATATACAACACAACATAAATCAAACATGACAATGCAAGGTAAGTGGATGGGTTAATGATAGGAGAGGCCCTTCACTTGCATGGGATAGTAAAGCTGCTCCAATATAGCAATATCTACTAAAAAACCCATTATTAAAACTATCAAGGAATTCAATCCCATATGGCTTGGATTTGAAATAGGTGATCACCCAATACGATATTGGACCCTCTCCACCTAATAGCTTAAACTTTTGGGTTGGATATAAAGTTTCCACATAGTATAAGAGCAGGACCAATTCTACCCCACATAATAAAAATTTACAATCCACACCCCAGGATGACAGGCCCAACAAAAAGATACACGATGTCAGACCCAAAAGAGGCTACACGTTACAAACCTCAAAAGCTGCACATGAGGGGGATGTTAAGGAATTTAATTCCGCATTTCCTGGGTTTTGAAATAGGTGATCAATTATTATAACATTGGAACCTATCCACCTAAAAGCTTAAGCTTTGGTGTTGTATTTAAAGATTTCAGGAAAATTTCTTAGACTTAACCAAACTATAGCTTGCAGATATGAGAAGTACTGCAGAACATACAGACTAGTTAACAATAATCCCAGTAGAATAACTGTCTAACCATTACAAACAGTTTTTTCCACAGCTGATTCACAATATTGATAAATCCAAATTAACAATAATATGGCCATAGCAATGGAACAGACATATAAATGAAACCACCTGCTGCACAAGCCAATTACTACAGCTAACGAAGTACCTAGTTCAAGTTGAAGTTCCCACAAGGACGGAAGAAAGGCAAAGATGTATGAATCACAACTGGAACAGTGTTACAGCAAAAGGTAGAAAAAAATATGTCCCACATAGAGCCAGATGCTGAGAAAATGATGTGCAGATGAATCTGGGAAGTGCAATGAGGCCATGCTTCGTTGAAAGCAAGAATGCATCTACGATGTCTGACAAGGATAACAGATCATGTCTTCTCTAAGCAATGCTAGAAAACCATACCAATATACTTCCCATATACAAATCACGAAATTTTAAACTCATATTAACAGCTGCAATAACTATGAACATACAATAAAGCACGTTCTTGTAATTCTTACCTCAGATTGTAAATCTTTTTCTCATCTTTTGCTTTTAGTTTTGCGATTTCTGTCATCTTTTCCACCTGCAGAGAGACACACCTCAGCTATTTAATTAAGCATGTGCATGCGACAATATGATTATCATTGCCATATCAACCCTGTGGAGAATCAGTTGCAATTGTTTTATGACCAAGTTTTAGTTCTCCAATTTCTAGAGATTAGAACTTATAGGTGATATTATATTGCTTACTACTATGAATTAAAATAACTTTCTTATGTTGTTTAACATTCTAAATAGCACTCTGTGAACAATAACAGAGGCTGATGGTAAACAGAAAAAATGAAAATCCAAAGAGGAGAAGAAAAGATAGGATTGGGGATCACTCCTAGCCTCCTAGGAGCCTAAAGCATCACACTTAACAGAGATATAGGATTGTAAAGATTGATGAGGATAACTGGTTAACTGAACTTTTGGACAACACCAGGGCCTTGGATAACTGGTTAACTGAACTTTTGGACAACACCAGGGCCTTAAGAAAAGCAGTGCTGATGAATAATGATATCCAAAAATGAACACCTCAAATCTAGCTACATACATTAAATTATGCTTTTCATAACTTTAGAATCTTGGTACTAATCAAAAGGCACAATAATAAAGGGACAAAAACAACAAAAGACATCTAGTTCATACAAATATGTAACTAAATAATGTACCGAACTATTGATGATAAGACAATGTTTTTGTCAAATCATAAATCTATATTTGTAAGCTACAACGATTTCCTTTTCTCCAGCTACAAAAGTGGATGATTCTTGATTCAAAATCAATCTTTAAAAAATCATGACTAATTGCTGAAATCTTATTAGTCATTACTTTCACATGTCTAGCCAGCTTTCTTGTAACTACGGCCCTGTTTTTGTCTCACTTGTGTGGGAGATTTTTAGAGTATCAGTTTTTCTATTTTTTTCCTTAAAAGACTTGAGATATGTTGTAAATGTGTTTGATCCAACTTTTGTTACAAGCTAAAATAAAAGCTCAAACTCTTCAAGTTAAATAAACTTTAGAATAGCTTATTGTCTTATATGTCTAGATATACCTCAAAGATAAAGAACTCTTGAAACTAATAAAAAGCAACTCATACTTGTTTTTACCAGCTTTAAATAAGGAAATTAAATATAAATTATAGCTTAAAACAATCTCACTTTTTTGGGTCAAATAAGTTGAAAAAACTAAATAAGGGATTACTCAGAGTTGATATAAAAAAAACTTTTCATTAGCATCTTCTAAGAAGATCTGTTAGATAAGTTGGCTTATAAGAGCTAGCAAACGGGGCCTGAGGCATGTTATTCATAAAATTTGTTGGGATTAAACGCGGAAGCACCCAAGAACCGAGATTCAAACACAACCACAATCGCAACCAATGGAAGTACGATGAAAAATAAAATAGACAGAGACACGCAAGATTTACGTGGTTCAGCAATAACACGCCTACTCCACGGAGAGGATCCCATTCTTTCACTATGAGAATTTTCTGTACAAGTACACTTGAGTATGAAATAACCCACACCCAACCCTTATACACTCACTCATACAAGAACACAATCTCACCAAGTACAAGACTTGACCCTTGCACACACACTACTCTAATATACACTGCCGTAATTGATTTACACAACACCAAAAAACCTTGGGTTAAAGCATGGAAAAAACAAACCAACTAATGACCCTTAGCCATTAATAGCCATGCATGAAACCTGCCAACAAAAAACAATTACCCAAACTTCCCATTCAAAATTCCCGTGCAAGTAACTGGGAATTTGACCCAAACCCATCAATCTTCACCTTGGTGAAAATTCCATGCATCACCGTGCCACCACCAAGCCTTGAAAAATGATAGCTACACATACTGAATCCAAATTAAGGTCCAACAATTTGATCCAAACCACACGGCCAATACACGTGTAGCCGCCCCGTGCCATGCAATAATCATCAATTGACACTAGAGTAGAACCTCGACCCGTCCACTCCACCAACAGGATTTACACTCTCACAAATATTGGCAACTTGGAAACATGACTTTGTCTTCGCCGCAAAAGACTCACACCTTGGGTACCCATTTCCTTGTGCACACCATTTCCAAACCTTCATCGAGTAAACAATTTTGCCAATCAACCGATACAACCTTTGCACTTCTCTCCTTTCATTAGGACCTTACTGCCGCGTTTGATTTTCATGGCTCCACCTCCAGCAAAATACCTGCACCCAATGGAGTCCATCCGGCTAAGTGAAATTAGATTCCTTCGTAACTTTGGGATAGAAGCCACATCACCCAAAGTACGAACCGCTCCATCAAACATTTTTATCTTTACATTCTGAAAACCTCGAATTTCACATGGAGTTCCATCGCCCAAAAATAGCGACCCACCATCTTTTTCTTGAAATGTATCAAAAAATTCTTTCTTAGAGCAAACATGCATAGTGCAACCCGAATTTGAAATCCACTCATCACAAGAAAAAGTGTTTATACCTTCAAAGATTGTGAGAAGATCTCCATCATCCACTACCGCCAAAGAACTACCACTCCAAGCATCATCACATTTCTTCCCTTTGTTCTTGCGCAAGGGACAATCGCGCTTCACATGGCCAAATTCTCTGCAACTGTAGCATTGTACACCCCTTCCTTTGGAACTAGACCCAGACCTGTTGTTTCCTCCACATTTACCATCAGATGTCCTTCCCCGATTCTCACTTTGAACAGCAAGTGCCGAATTTTCTCCACCCTC
Organism: Rhododendron vialii; assembly: GCF_030253575.1. NCBI lineage: Eukaryota > Viridiplantae > Streptophyta > Magnoliopsida > Ericales > Ericaceae > Rhododendron > Rhododendron vialii. The sequence goes on along the minus strand of NC_080557.1, from coordinate 29,479,338 downwards.
AAAACTTGATTTTTTCTGAGTAAAATGAGAAACCAATGTCGACAGCACCTGCTCCAAACTCACTATATCTTTCCCGTACAAGAGAGTCGTCACCAAAGTATCATATGAACTCAGAAGCGAAGTACTCCCTCCGTCCCAAAATGTTTGGATTTTTTGGGGATTCTAACCATTTAAGGAACACCATGATTACAAATTAAAAGGAAATGAATTTCCTAAAATACCCCTGATGTGTGGGAAATTATTCGCGGCAACAAGTTCTTTGCTCAAAATCAAAAAGCTTTCTAGAAGGCTCTGAAAAAGGCAGGAGTTTCAAAAAAAAAAAAAAAAGGCAGGAGCTTTTGTTGTGCAGTTCAGTTTGAATTCCTTTTTTTTTCTTTTTAAAGTTGATAGTGACTTAGGGGAAAAGGGCAAAATAGGAAATGAACTCAATGATACCCATTAAAAAGTCAAAATGGACAAATATATTGGGACAACAAAAGATGGAATCATGGGCCAAGAAATGGGACAGAGAGTAAGAAACAAAAGGGCCTTGTCATCCTCTTCCATATTCACATCGATTTTTCGCAGCTGATCCAAATAACCATTGAACACGTTCATGTGCTCCATGAGGTTCCCGCCTTCCTCCATCTTCAGCTTATACAACTGTCGCTTCAAATGTAACTTGTTGGTCTCTTTGCAGGGTAGAGCTTTTCCAACTTCTCCCACAAGGCCGATGCCAAATCCTCATCCATAACATGGTTGATAATATTATCAGCAACACAGAGCCGAATAGTGCTCACACATTTCGACTCCAACTCCTCCCATTCATCATCTTTCATCATCGCCGGCTTCACATCATTTCCCTTCAACACCCTAGCCAACCGTTGTTGAACAAGGATATCCTTCACCCTCCTTTGCCATAGGGTAAAGCTACCGCTTCCATTAAACTGCTCAAGAGAAAACTAAGGTTGATCATTGCCTTCATTGTGGATGTAAAGGAACCCAAATCTCAAACACCGGTCAAGAACCAAGCCGGCTCTGATACCACTTGTTGGGATTAAACGCGGAAGCACCCAAGAATTGAGATTCAAACACAACCACAATCGCAACCAATGGAAGTACGATGAAAAATAAAATAGAGAGAGACACACAAGATTTACATGGTTCGGCAATAACATGCCTACTCCAAGGAAAGGATCCCGTTCTTTCACAATGAGAATTTTCCGTACAAGTACACTTGAGTATGAAATAACCCACACCCAACCTTTATACACTCACTCATACAAGAACACACTCTCACGGTCTCACCAAGTACAAGACTTGACCCTTGCACACACACTACTCCAATATACACTACCGTATATTGATTTACACAACACCAAAAAACTTTGGATTAAATAGAGCATGGGAGAAGAGTCCAGAAGCTTGATAATTACTTGGAGACCTTTGATATACCCAAGCATGGAAAAAACAAACCAACTAATGACCCTTAGCCATTAATAGCCACCATGCATGAAACCTGCCACCAAAAAACAATTACCCAAGCTTCCCATTCAAAATTTCCATGCAAGTAATTGGGAATTTGTACCAAACCCATCAAAATTTTGGCTTCCTTGCTGAATATCAACTATAAAACGTGCATGTGTTTTTTGCAGTGGCAGAGGCACCTTGGGCCCAGTGGGATCCCCCAGCCCCCACTCAACTCTTTTTTTATTTACCAAGTTTTGTATTGTTTTATAAATTGGTTTCAAAAACTATTTTTTATTTGATCACTTTAATACACTTTGTATTATCATTTTATTTCGCAATTTTTTTATTTCAAATATTACAACAATTCCTTTACATTGATGAAATGAGAAGTCTAATGTAAAAAATAGCCACCACTTATCATTTGAAACTCTCTAATACAACAACATAACATAACCCATCTAGTCCCCAATCATTGGGGGTATGGGCGGGGGATGATTGGAGACAGACCTAACATTTGGCAATATATGCACAAAGTGGCTGCTCTCAGAATACCACTAAAACAGTGGCCCCCCTAAACCTCCAAGAACCGAGGAGTTACAAGGACGTTTTGTTGTAAAATCATGCCCCCAAATCAAAGCCAAATGGCATCAGAGAGGGCAGGCCTAGAGACCCAAATCAATCTATGTGCACATTACCATGCAATACAAATTATTTATATTTTTGATGTTTGTCTTGTTTCTTGTCTCTTTTAATAGAACTCACAATGCAATACAAATTGGAGGTTTAGGGATAATATTTTATAAAAAAGAAAAAAAGTATATATTTTTTAATTGGATCAAGATTGCTAAATATTGACATTTTAGTTATTGTGTATTGAATTGCTTTCAAGCAATTGGTTTGTTTGGATAATTTATGTTATTACTACCTTATCTTAGTAAATATGTTACTCCCTAGGGATGGCAAAGTGAACCGAATCGATGGGTACCCGAACCGTAACTGAAATTTTTCCCCAAACCATACCTGAAAAATTCCCCACGGGTATGGTCTATGATGCACCGACACCGACACTGACACGGACACGGGGACACGAGAATTCTAAAAAAATGGGGACACGGACAAGGCAGGGAACACGCAACGTGTATATTTATATATATAAATAAATAAATAATTATAGTTTGAAACCCAAATTTTTTTTAAAATTACAATTTGGCCCCAAATTTTTAAAAAAAAATCAGTTTGACCCCCAAAATTTTAAAAAATTACAGTTTGGCCCCTGTTGTGTCCCCAGCTGTGTCTCAACTGTGTCCCCCTAAAAGATTATATATTAAATTATGGGACACGTCCCGTACGTGTCTCCGTGTCCGACACTGCGATACTTCGATCTCTAGAGGTGTCGGTGCTTCATAGGGTACGGTTGAGGCCTTGGATAACCGAACGGGTATCAGTTCGGGTATGGTTTAGCAGATCCCCGAACCGATATATATATAGTCCAGTGGTTGAAGTGCATATATGTCCATAAATTTAGGGACCAAATTGTTACATGTGTTAAGGTTTAAGGGCCTGGAGCTATGATGCACCGACATGGACACGGACACCAAAACCGACACCGGGACACAGGAATTCTAAAAAAACGGGGACACGGACACGGCGGGGGACATGCCACGTGTATATTTATTTATTTATTTATATATATAAATAAATAATTAATTATAGTTTGGCACCCAAAAATTTTTAAAAAAATTACAATTTAGCCCCCAAATTTTTAAAAAAAATTGCAGTTTGGCCCCTGCCGTGTCCCCATCGGTGTCCTCGCCGTGTCCCCTTGAAAAATTCAAATTAAATTATGGGACACGCCACGTGGCGTGTCCCGCACGTGTACCCGCGGGGTCCCCGTGTCCGACACTGCGATACCTCGACCTCTAGAGGTGTCGGTGCTTCATAGGCCTGGAGTGTGATAACCCTTTATTTATAATTAATTAGAGTTACAATTAACAGCACACATTCATACCTTAAACCCACCCATCCTTTCTTCTGCATTGCAGAGAACCCCTCACGACCTCACCGCCGCTCGTTGTCCCCTCTCTCTCTCTCTCTCTCTCTCTCTCTCTCAATCAATCACACAGACTGATAGACATGAGACACCCCCACCCACCTTCTCCAAAGTCGTCAAGCAAAATATTCAGTCAAACACACAGATCGAAGGCTCCGAAGATCGGCCACTCTGGCGACATCCAAACATACGTACTCCTCTCTCTCTCTCTCTCTCTCTCTCTGTGTTACTCCCTCTTCTCTCATCAATCAGAACCCACCCAAAAAACTTGAACGTTGAAAATTTTCAGATCCGCCCATAACGGTTGTCATTTGGTTCGGGGATTACCCGAACCCCAAATGGTTCAGTTATGATTACTTGTTGCTCTCCCCGTTCGGATATCGGGGCGGATATGGGTAGGGGTTCGGTTTCAGGGATCGGATACGGAATTCCCCATATCCGCCTCGAGCGCCCTGATTGTCATCCCTATTACTCCCTCCGTCCACTTTAAATGTCCCCTACGGAAATTCGGGCAATTTCAAACCTCAAAAAAAATATTTATACATATTATTTTTTTAAAATTTCTTACACCAAATTAAAGTGCTCATGGAGTACTTTAAGTTGGTGTAAGAAAATGAAAATAACAATATGTAGAAACATTTTATTTATTTATTTATTTTTATTTATTTATTTTTATTTATTTATTTTTTTTTTGGGGGGGCGGGGGTTGAAATTGCATGGATCCCGTAAGGGACATTTAAAATGGGAAGAAGGGAGTAGCTTTTTTATTTTTCAGCACAAACGTTCTTTAATTATCTTGACATTATTTATTACGATTTTTTTTTATTGAATTGTGTTTAAAAGTTGCCCCCACTACTATTAATTCCTAGCTACGCCACTGTGTGTTTTGTGCGTTTGAGTGTAGAACAATAGATGAGTAGCTTGAGATTTCATTGCTTAAAAGCAAACCCAACAATGAACAAAGCAACACAACAAATCCAATAAAGCAAAACAATTTTTTTCCAGAAGTTGATAAAATGAACTTGCTTTTCCTAGTCTGGGAGAACCATCACCAATATCTAGAATTGATGCATGGAAGGACGACATTAAAAAACTTTGTTACCCTCTATTTTGCAATATTATTTGTGTAGGAAAGGTCAATAGGCGTGACCGTTGACCGTTTGGCTAGCCAATGGGCATGCGACACCTGTACTCGTCCTCGCGGGGTTGACGATTTGACTAACGAACCCTAGCTCGCCACGTGGCGCCTCAGTCGCACAACACGTGGTCCCGCGCGTGGGAGCCACGCGCTACCCATAGCTTTGCAGCGTCCATGTAAGGGTCGCGAGCCCAGATTCCTCCCTTTAAGGGGAGAGTTACTCTTATTCAAGTGGATGCTTGGCGCGGTCCCAATCTAATGGAGACGATAACGCGGTAACCAAGATGCATAAAGAACTTGCCCAGACTCTTATGTCTACTCCAGCCTTTAGGCAAGACCCGAGGGGCCCCTTGAGGCTCGGCAGCGGTATTGGCGAGACCGAATAGGTCACGACCTTGCCCTACGGGAATGAAGGGGATCTAGTGGCTTGGTGGCTATAAAAAAAGAAGAGGATCTCCGCGAATAAGAGGATACGCATGCCGTCATACTCGCGGTCATCGCGATGGTAGCGACACCTCGGCGGTCAGGGGGGACAGAAGGGACACGTGTCATTTTATCAGCGCGCCACTTGGTGCCCGAGTATTAGCTCGTGTGGTCTATAAATATGAACGTCTCTTCACTGAATCCCAAGAACAAGAGCAAGAGCCAGAGATAGAGCTCATTGTGAACATTCCCTAGAGAGAGAAAGTTGGTGAGCACTGATTTTAAAGGAGGTCTTATCCTCTTTCAGGGGCTTTATTGTCTTTCCTCATTGGGATCTCTGGGTTTGGATCACCACTGTCTACCCTCTCTATTCACCCCTGCTCTCTTCTTCATCCTTTTAGATCACTCCTCCCATTAATTTCCATAGACTATTCTAACCTCTCCGGCACATCTATTCCTAAGGGATATTTGCCCACTCATAAATCGGACCTATCCCACATTGGCGACTTTGCTGGGGAGGTTGCTAAGTTTATGGTTAGCCTAAGAAGTGGTCTAGAAACCCCAACTATTCAACAACCTCCAAATCGCACAGAGGTGGCCATGGCAGAAAATCTACCCAATACCGGGCCGATCTTGGCCGAGGGCGATGGATCCTCTACTCAGGGAGGAGACGCCACCATGGAGGTCCTCCAGGCTGTTCGAGACGGCCAGAATCAGATGATTGCTGCTCTGACCGCCCTCAGAGAGGCTATTACAGCAGCTCTGCCTACAGCACCGGCGGTACCACCAACAGTGCCGCTCACCGTAGCCCAGCCGCCTCCCGCTGCAGCAGCAAACACAGCAGCGGCAGAGCAGCAGCAGCAAATCCAGCAAACCCTGTCCAAAATCCCCCAAACCCCCAAATCGGTGGACCAGCCCCTGTTACCGGAACTGGTTCAGTCCTCCAACAGCCTCCCCAGGCCGAGAACAACGGCCAGTCTTAGAATCAATTTCTCACCGCAGCTGATGTGCAAGCCCTCCTAGTCAAAGAAAAGACCAAAGCCACTATTCCCTCCCTACCCAACCCCGATATACAACCCCCATATCCCATAGCCATCCTTTCTCTACCTTATCCAGAAGGATATACCCCACCCAAGTTCATTAAATTTGACGGAAAAGAGGGCAGCGCCCAAGAACATGTGGTTCGCTTCACCGAAACACTTGGGGCCCATTCCGGTGACCATAACCTGCGCCTTCGCGAGTTCTCAAAATCCCTTACCTCACGAGCATACACCTGGTATGTGAATCTTAAGCCTTATTCGATCGAAACTTGGGAAGAAATGGTAAACAAGTTTTACACTAAGTTCTTCCAAGTCCGCGAAAAGGTCACTACCTTGTCCCTCGTGAAGGAAACTCAATGTAACGGAGAGGATATCATTGACTACATCAAGCGCTTTCAAGACAAAGCTGTGGACTGCCACGAGCCAGTGGGCGAGTCACACTTAGTCGAAATATGCATTGACGGTATTCTGCGCGACTATCGCGTCTTCTTGGTGAACATTAAGATCCCGGCCTTCTCAGCTCTCCTTGAGGCAACTTACAACCTGCGCCATACAGTGAAGCCACCCTCCAAGGACAACTGGAAGTCTAACTGCTCTATCACAGTCGCTACTGCCTCTTCCGCCCCACAGTCGCACAAAAGGTAGGGGGGTGGTAGCGACGGTGGCGGTCACAATAAACAAAGGGATAGAGAGCCAGTTGAGGCCCCAGAATATCCTTGCAGTGTGGAAGAAGTGAAGGTGTTGGTGGAACAATGGGTCACCGACGGTGTACTCAGGTTCCCCGAGGTGGAGCACGAACCATCGCGGCAGGATCGAGAGAGTCCGAGGTACTGTGTTTACCACAGGCACATGAAGCACCCGACAAGTGATTGTTGGACTCTGAGAAGAATCTTCAAGAGAAAGCTGGAAGTCAATCAGTTGAGAGTTGGGGCCGGTCGCCCTAATGACGTGCACGGACATCCTTACCCTGAGCACGAGCAGACCGTCCATATGGCTGTCTGTTACAATTTCTTTGCTGAAGAAGATGAGTACACGGATGAAGGAGTCTGTATGACTTCCTGTTACGATCACTTGGATGAAATTGCCTCTCACGAGTAGCCAAGGGTCATCCCCGACCCTGACGCTGCAGTCAAGGTGTTGCAGGGAAGCACTAAGTTCAAAGTGTTCTATGACGCGCTGGGCTTCACAGCCGCGGCTAGAACAGAAATGACCAAGTCCATTGTGAACATCGCGGAAGTGCACCAGCAGGCGTGCATGGCTGCGGATGGCTCAGTGCCGCGAACCATCCGAGAAGGAGCCAACTCCATCACCTTCTCCGACGCGGATCGTCGCGTCACATTCTCCCACAACAGACCACTTTATGTGACAGCCCATGTCAGGAGGGTCGAGATGAAGCAGGCCTTCCTAGACGGAGGGGCGTCCATCAACATCATGCCACTCGCTACCTTCAAAAAGCTTGGAATAGCAAAGAACCGAATTGTGAAATCCTCTGTCGCAATCACTGGGTTCGGAGGAGATAAGAAGGGATCTCTGGGTTACGTGGTGGTAGACCTCGCGGTAGGCGCCATCTGCGCCGCAACGAAGTTCCACATCATCGATGCACAGACAAACTACCATATTATCCTAGGGAGGAGCTGGATGCACAAGTATGCTGTGGTCCTGTCAAGCTATCACCAATGCATGAAAGGAATCTGGGCAGGAAAGAAGGTCACGGTAGCCGCGTCGGAAAAGCCTTTTGACATGGATGAGGCACATCTGCCCGATGCAGTCTACTTCTCCGAGATGGAGGAAGAAGTAGAGGTGGTGTCGGCTAAGCCTATAGGCATCAAGATCCCAAGGTGGCAGAACATAAAGAACCGGGAAGAGGGGGTCGCGAGCAAGCGACCCGCTGCGAAAGTGGCGTCAACAGTCCCGAGGAAAGTTATTAAGATCCAAAAAGGTGTATTGCTTATGACTGTGCGCGGGGGTAACGGTCCCTCACGAGGTCGCCAGCCCCCACACTTTGATAACAGCAGAAGTCGAGCCAGACTTAGTGGATAAGCCGGAACCGGTGCCGGAATGTATGCAAGATGGTCCTAGGCCGCGGCAAGTGGCCTTGGAAGAGATAAACCTGAGAGAAGGAGAAGGATCCCCGCGGCCTGTGTTTATAAGCAAGGCGCTGGGAGGAGAAACTCGAGAGAAACTGATCGAGTTACTAAGAAAGTACGCGGATGTCTTCGTGTGGCACTATGAAGAAATGCCCGGGCTAGACGAAGGCCTGGTTTCACTCCACTTGGACATGTTCCCCAACTCCAAGGTTGTGAAGCAAGGGCATCGGAAGTACAACCCTGAGTTAGAACAGAAATAAAAGAAGAAGTTGAGAAGCTGAGAAAGGCGGGTTTTATAAAACCGATTCAGTTTCCCTCATGGCTGGCCAACATTGTACCAGTGAAGAAGAAGAACAAGCAGATTAGGGTTTGCGTGGACTTTCGCGACCTTAACAAGGCATGCCCTAAAGATGAGTTCCCACTCCCGCACGTAGACACATTGGTCGACGCTACTTCAGGTCACCAAATGTTCTCATTTATGGATGGCTTTAACGGATACAACCAGATAAAAATGGCCCCCGAAGATGCAGAGAAGATAGCCTTTCGCACCCTTCTTGGAAATTTCTACTATGTGGTGATGCCTTTCAGTTTGAAAAATGCAGGCGCCACTTACCAGCGCGTCATGACTGCAATTTTTCACGACTTAATGCACCACATAGTAGAAGACTATATGGATGACTTGGTGGTCAAGTCAAAGGAAAGCGCTGATCATTTGAAACACCTAAAAGAAGTGTTCGAGAGATGCATAAAGTTTAACATGAAAATGAATCCACTGAAATGTGCCTTTGGTGTGACAGCAGGGAAGTTTTTGGGGTTCTTGGTGCACAGGCACAGGATCGACGCAGATGAAACAAAGATAAGGTCCATAGTGGAGATGCCCGCGCCGCACTCGCAACGGTCCCTCAAGCGCTTCCTCGGAAAGGTTTCTTACTTGCGAAGGTTCATTCCAGCACTAGCAGAGATAACTGCGCCGTTCAGTGACCTGTTGAAGGGGAAGGCAGAGTTCAAATGGAGTGGCGAGCATCAGAAAGCCTTCGACAGCGTCAAGGCTGCCTTAGCCTCGCCTCAAACCATGATTGCACCACAACCAGGGAAGCCTCTCATCCTGTACCTGACATCGACGCCAAAATCCATCGGGGCACTCCTTGTTCAAGAGATAGAGGGGGTGGAGCGACCGATGTACTACATTAGTCGGAAGATTCAAGGAGCAGAGGAAAGATACACCCCAGTAGAGCGACATTGCCTGGCCCTCGTATTCACTGCTCAGAAGTTGAGGCACTACTTCCTATCATTTCCAGTACAGCTCGTCACTAAGAGCAACCCTGTGAGATACTTACTGTCACGATCGGCTCTATCTGGGAGGATTGCGAGATGGCTCCTGGCCTTGGCAGAATTCGAGATCACATGTGTTACCCCCCGAGCCATCAAGTGTCAAGCCTTAGCAGATTTTCTTGCACAGTTTCCAAGCAGATAGTGTGAACCATTGGAAGAGGCGTTGCCAGGAGATGGTTTCGAAGCTCTAGCGGCCGGTCCAAGTGAAGCGTCCTGGACGCTGAGCTTCGACGGGGCGGCAGGAGGAACACATGGTGGCACAGGTATTGTCCTTCAAAGTGATGAAGGGGAAAGAGAATACTTGTCCTACAAGCTAGGCTTCGCATGCTCCAACAACTAAGCAGAATATGAGGCTCTAGTCTTGGGGCTCTTAGCAACAAGTTTTAAAAGAATTTCACGACTGAAAATTGTGGAGGATTCAAAACTTATTATTCTCCAAACATCTGGGGAATACGCGCTGAAGGAGCCCACTCTCTCACCCTACAGGGCGATAGTACAAAAGTTAATGGGAAGGTTTGAGGCAGTGGACATAATTCACAGACCAAGATCAGACAACAGATTCCCGGATGCCCTCGCGACACTAGGGGCAAAGACAGAATTCGACGAAGAAAAAGTAACGATCGAGATCATCAGAAAGACAGAGCCATCCATCATAGGTGGGCTCGGGGCACGCCACGAGGAAGACTGGCGCGACCCCATCTTGAAGCAGTTGGTTTCCGGAAAAGGGAACTTGCCCATTGCGGAGGTGGCTCAGTTTACTGTCCTTCACGGTGAGCTATACTACCACAGACCTCAGGGGTGGTTAGCGAGATGCGTAGGCCCCGGTGAAGCGAAGACCAAGTTGCTTCAGATCCATGACAAAACTTGTGGCGAGAACGAGATCTCTCTATACTGCAGAGTTCAAAGACAAGGTTATTACTAGCCCGGCATGAAAGAAGATGCCGCGAAGGTCCTCCGCACTTGCCAAAAGTGCATGCTGTACGAGGTGGAGGCAGAGTGTTGCCTCATGGAAGAGCTAGACTGGAGACAGGAGTACATTGATTTCCTTCGTGAAGGAGCGCTGCCCTTAGATCCAAAAGAAGCAAGGAGGGTTCAACGCTGCTCTCAGCGCTACTTCTTAGAAGGGGGGCAACTCTACCGACATGCTTTAGACGGGATTCCCTTGCGCTGTCTGTCTCGTGAAAAAGCTAAAGAAGTTTTACAGAAGGTCCACGAAGTGGAACATCAGGGTTGGAGGAAACTATATGAGCACTTGATCCATCTTGGGTATTTCTGGCCTACAATGGAAGCAGACTCGAAGCGACATGTGCGTAGGTGTGCGGCTTGTCAGAAATTTGGGAACCTAGTCCACGCACCATCCGTGGAATTACACTCCATTCGCGCCCTTTATCCGTTTCATACTTGGTCAATGGATCTAATTGGTCTCATACACCCGTCATCCAGAGGAAACCAGTGGATCTTAGTCGCCACTGAGATAAGCACGAAGTGGGTAGAGGCGGTGAGCTTGCGCAAAGCTACTGGCGCAGCAGTCGCGAACTTCATTAAAGAAAACATTATTTGCCGCTTCGGTATACCCAAAGTCATCCTTTCAGATAATGGCACTCCCTTCATCAACAAGAACGTGAAGAAACTTATAAAGTCATACTCAGTGAGTCACCTCACGTCGACTCCATACTATCTCCAAGGCAATGGTCAAGCCGAGGCAACCAACAAAACCCTCATCCGTATCATCAGCAAGTTGCTGGACGAAAAAGGAGGAACATGGGCTAACCACTTGGCGATAGCACTATGGGCTTACTAGACCTCTCATCGTAAAGCCACGCGGGCCAGTCCTTTCAGTTTAGTCTACGGGGCAGAAAATGTTCTCCCCGCGGAGTTAAGCGTGCCATCCGCAAGGCTAGCCCTCGCGGCGAAGGTGACACAAGAAGAAAGAAGGGCAGACCTGGAGGCCATAGAAGAAAGGAGGAACACTGCCGCAAGGCATCAAGAGAAGTACTGGGAATCAGTAGCCAAGTATTACAACAAAGGGGTGGTACCGCGAGCATTTCAAGTTGAAGACTTACTGTGGAAGTCTACAACCGCGGTCATGAAGGACCTGGAGCAACCAAAATTCACTCCGAGGTGGGAAGGTTCGTACGAGGTATTCAAGGCCAGTAACAGTGGCCACTATGAGTTAGCAAGGGTCAGTGATGGTTTTAAAACTGGTCCCATCAATGCTAAGTTTATTAAAATGTACTACCCATGATGTAAGGGTATTTCTCACGTTTTCAGTTTGGTATTGTCCATGCTATCCTTAGTTCATTTATGAACAGTCTTCCTGTAAAGGATGGCAGACGAATCATGTAATGGGCAATTAGCGAAAAGTAAAGCGACAGTTGTAATATCATCTAACTATGTTCCTAAAACATAGGCATATTACGCGTAAACACTACTGCGAACATCCGACATTGTCATTACGTCACCCAAAAGTTATGACAAAAGTTACTACAAATGTTTCCCAAAGTCATTTCATTACAATGCCCAAAATAAACGAAGTAATCAACCAAAGATTTTCTTTAAAAAAGGATCAGTGTCGCAAAGGGGCACTTCAATGAGCCTCTCTCCAAGACGAGCTTCCTCAACCATGTGCTCGTCAACCTTCCTTCGCTCTTCCGCAATCTTCTCAGCCGCGGCCACCGCGCCCTATGCTCTAACAAGAGCAGCGCGAGCCTCCTCCAAGGCTACCTTTGCCCCCTCACAATGCCCCCACAATTTCTCATTCTCACACATGATCCTTGCAGCATCGAGCTCTTTATACACCCACCAGATAGCAAACCCCAATTTGTCAAAGTTTTGGACGGTGTGTCCAATGTCCTCAATCTGACTGAGGTCCAGATCACACACCTTTATGTACTCTGCAAGAAATTGTAAAGGCACCCGAGCTGCATCCGACCCATAGTCTGGCTGTAAAGGTCACGAACCTTGAAGAACGTGTAGGGGAAGCGGTCTCGAATAAAGGAAAGGAAAGAAGTCTCATCGCGAGAGAGGCGGAACTGCCCAAAGAAGGCCTCATTCGAAAGCTCCTCCACCTCGTTGGCCACAGGTGGTTCCACCACTTGTACTTCGGAATCGTCATCGGCCGCCACATGCCCGCGGCTAGAGCTAGCCTCAACTTGCTGCTGCAGAGCAGACCCCCCGGCCAGTAAAGAGCTATCCCCAACAATGCTGCCAACAACATACCCCGCCTGCGGAGTCTCAAGAGATATCAGAGAATCGTCCTGCAAATCCGCGAAGACCTCCGCGGAAGTCAGATTCGTGAGGGCCACTGCCGCATCGTGTGCCTGAAAATGCGTGGTAAGGTCGCCAGTAGGAGGAACGTTGACACGTCTGCTTAAAAGGTTTAAGGCAGCCTTTACTGCCTCTCGGCGAGAAGGCTGCGGAATGACGGCCTCCAGCGCCAATTGGTTGATGTCTGGAATCGAAAGGAGCCCCTCCGTTGGAATCCTCCGGTGGGGTATCAGACCTAAAGTATCATCATCCTCTTCGTCTTCCTCAACTACGGGGTGCATTGTGTCTACACCCAAGTTCTCACCATCACCTCTGCCACCGTCGCAACCTTCGTCGCCATCACCACCATTTTCATCCTCAACACCATCTCCTTCTTCACCATTACCCAGGTTTTCATCACCATTGTCATCATCGCTGTGGTCTTCATCATCACCGTCCTCATCACTTTGGCCTCCCTCATTGCCATCAGCGTCACTGTCCTCAACTTCCTCGCTATTGCGATCATCGCTGCCTTTGGTGTCACTATCAACTTCATCAGATTCCCCTTCAGCTAGATCAATAACCCACCTTCTTGCCTGCGGCAATGGACGTGCCGCCTGGACTGGGCTTAGAGGCGCGAGGCAGTTTAAAAGATTGACTGAGCGGAGAGGTGTCATTTATGCTGCTGTCAGACCCCCCCCCCCCGCGAGCCTCCTCATCTTCCCTCTTTCTCTTGAGCTTGCTCAAAGGGGTATGCTCCCCCCTTTTATACCTGAACGAAGAACCTACGAAGCGAAGAACATGTCAGAAAACAACAATGAGACAATGGGAAAGCCAAAAGGGGAAGAGAAGTAGATCTCACCGGCAGACACGACACTCGCAGGGGTCTCTTCAGAGCGAGGAGTCCTGCCGCTCGAACAGGGGCACCCTAAGGAAAAAAGTGAGTTCAGGGATTACAGCAAATACAAATAGCAAATACCACTAGGAAGAAACGGAGAAGTGTTGTTCCTAAGGCATACCTTCCGTAGCCGCTTCAGTTGAGGGTCTTACTGTTGCGAGGAGGCTTTCTCCTTTGCTTTCGCACGAGCCACCCTTTGCGGAATTACAGTCGAAATTGGCTCCGCAATGGTAATACGGTGGTGCTTGATGGAGCCCAGTAACTCTTCTTGCCACGCCGTCCATGCTGCCTCGCTTTTGGAGACCTCAGAGATGTGTCGCGGTGGTAAACGTCAGAAACAACCGGCACAACGGGATCACCGTGCACGTAGTTGATGAACAAATCTAAGTTGCGGCGCCAGGCCAAACGGTTGTTAGCCGTGAAGAAAGTTTCCCTGCCATTTTCCGAAAGTGTCACAACCTCGTAGCCTGCGGACAGCTCCTCCACATGAGCCCTAGTGAAGCGGCGAATACTCTCAATGTAACTTTTCAATGGCGGCGCTGGACCCGGCGCGCCCTGGTCATAGCCGATTTGCCTCGCTACCCTATCGGGGCGGTACAGCATAGAGCGTGCCCCTTCTGCGCATAACGCAGGGAGGGAACACGGGCAAGCGGCGGCAAACGCAGAAAGAGCAGAGGCAAGGATGACGGCACCCTTAGTCCGGAAATCCACGATGCATTCATCCTCAGAAAAAAAGCTGGTAAGAAGAGCACCATCTACAGGCTCAGCATAAGGACGCGGAAAGAAGCGGCCAAAGTCATCTATGCGCTTCCCCCAGGACTTGGTTGAACTGACCCCACTCCACCGCATGATCCGGGGTCGCGGTTCGTCACCCCCGCTAATATCCGCAGGGGAAGGTGCGAGACTAAGGAAGTGCTCAAAGAAGAAAGCCCTAAGAAATTGTGTATGCACCACCGATACCATGTCATAGCGCCCCATGGACCTCTCCGTATCAGCATGGACCTGGTCGAGACGGTGGAATAAAGAGCCCAAGAAGAGAGGCCCAAGCAGAACAAAGTCTCCCCTCGCGAGACTCACCGCAAGAGGAAAGACTGTATGGTTCCGTCCTTCGTAAGGAAAGTCAGGAATTACGAAAAAAGACAGCCAATAGACAAAGAAACCTGCGAGATGAAGATCTGAGCCAAGCATCTTCCCGTCGAACTTTGTTGCTTGTCTCGCCGGAGGCACGGTCCCCGGAGGGGGCAAATCCTTGAAAAAGTACCTTAACCAACAACCCCAAGACGTCTTGCCTGACTTCGATGGGGCCCGTACGGGCCCCTCTCTGTCGAAGCGAGAGCCGCACTTGCCCGCTTCCGTATACGCTCTCTTCAACCGATCCACTAGCCTCGCATCCGCCGAGGAGAGGTTCGAAGGGTCGAAAGCCACCACCCCTCTCGTACTCAGCCTCATTAGCACGGCCGAGTCCTGAAGAGTGGGGCCGCAATCTCCCCACAGAAACACAAAGGTGTGGGTGTCCTTACTCCAGCGGGAAACCATGAGATCAATGTTGATGTTGTTTTTCCGAATACTCAACTCCACAGACAAATGGACGGGTTCGAGAGCACGGGAAGCCCTGAGAATCTACACCGAGGCCGGACTGCTCAAAACCGCCTCGACCCAGTCCCGCCAATGAGCCGGCGCCTGAGAAGTGGACTCGTAGTTAACGAAGCAAGAGGGGATGTCCCTCTCTCCACTCGAAACCGCAATTCCTCCGGGAGCACTTCGGGAACAAAAGAGAGGGGCTCCGTCGGAATCTCAGCCTCCAGGACAAAAGCCTCCACCTTCCGCCAGAAGGAGTCGCTCAGACCGCCGAGGTATGGCGCCCGACGCCACTCGTTTGCAAGAAGCACTCGGATGGAAGTCTGCATTATGGCTTTGCTCCCCGATTCCACGTCATCCCTGACCATTTTGACCAAAAAAATAGGTTTGTGAAAAGGAGGGGGAAGAGAGAGAGTTGCAGTCCGGAGGAGGAGGAAGAAGAAAGTTGGGATTTTTTGGTGGAGGAGAAAGAAGAGAAAAGATTTGATCTTTTGGACAGTGGTATGATTTGTGGCTAAGTGTGGGTATTTATATCCCAGGAAGGGCCCCCAAATCTCGAGAAAGGGATGCTATAAGGTAAAAGGGTGTAATGGTTGCACAGATCCGAACCGTCCCGACCGTTGCACGCGCACATGATAGCGCGTGAGTCATACGCGCGTGGGGGGCAATTGTAGGAAAGGTCAATAGGCGCGACCATTGACTGTTTGACTAGCCAATGGGCATGCGACACCTATACTCGTCCTCGCGGGGTTGACGATTTGACTAACGAACCCTAGCTCGCCACGAGGCGCCTTAGTCGCGCGACACGTGGTCCCGCGCGTGGGAGCCACGCGCTACCCATAGCTTTGCAGTGTCCATGTAAGGGTCGCGAGCCCAGATTCCTCCCTTAAGAGGAGAGTTACACTTATTCAGGTGGATGCTTGGCGCGGTCCCAATCTAATGGAGACGATAACGCGGTAACCAGGATGCATAAAGAACTTGCCCAGACTCTTATGTCTGCTCCGGCCTTTAGGCAGGACCCAAGGGGCCCCTTGAGGCTTGGCAGCGGTATTGGCGCGACCAAATAGGTCACAACCTTGCCCTACGGGAATGAAGGGAATCTAGTGACTTGGTGGCTATAAAAGAAGAAGAGGATCTCCGCGAATAAGAGGATACGCATACCGTCATACTCGCGGTCATCGCGAGGGTAGCGACACCTCGGCGGTCAGGGGGACAGAAAGGACACGTGTCATTTTATCAGCGCACCACTTGGTGCCCGAGCATTAGCTCATGTGGTCTATAATTATGAACGTCTCTTCACTGAATCCCAAGAACAAAAGCAAGAGCCAGAGATAGAGCTCATTGTGAACATTCCCTAGAGAGAGAAAGTTGGTGAGCACTGATTTTAAAGGAGGTCTTATCCTCTTTCAGGGGCTCTATTGTCTTTCCTCCTTGGAATCTCTGGGTTTGGATCTCCACTGCCTACCCTCTCTGTTCACCCCTACTCTCTTCTTCACCCTTCTAGATCACTCCTCCCATTCCTTTCCATAGACTATTCTAACCTCTCTAGCACATCTATTCCTAAGGGATATTTGCCCACTCAGAAATCGGACCTATCCCACAATTTGCAATCTCCCTTGCTCGCCATTCATCAGCTTCTTGATCCGCTTTCTCATAGCGCTCGGGCTCCTAAACACCATTCATAGATAGTTCTAGTCAAATAAAATAACCATGATCTTGGCTTTGTCAACAAAAGAGACGAGGGGAGCCGGTGCAAATTAAAGACGTACCAACCTTAGCAAACATTTCCGCCATTTGTTTCCTCTTACTTTTCCTCCAATGTTTGTTTCGTTTTGACTTCCGCAATTCATTAGCTAATCTTACCGCCACAGACTTTTGTTCCCACGGAGTTGTTTCATCTGCAACAACTCCTAAGGGCTTGAGTTGAGCTCCTAACTTTGACATTACAGCATTTGCAGATTGCAGTGTACGCAGCACTTGCGATTCGAAATCAATTCTATTATCATCAAGAAAACCAGATAGCCTCATTACTGACGTTTCAGTCGACCAAATTTCCACACCCTCCTTAAACACTTTACTCTCTTTGATTCCCATCAATGCCTCTAGTTCCTTTTCCCTGTTAGTATTTTTATAATTCAGGTCACAATCAACATTCAAAAGCTTTGTACCAACAAATACATAAAAAGTGTAACTTCATATTACTATCCAAGTATTTTCACTAAGTTCTCCAACATCAATATGCTAGAGCATATGAATTTCACTGACAACTTCAGAGCATGTATCTCCATTCCATTTTCATGGTTATGTTATAAATGATACTATGCCCGCAAATACAAACCAGCCATGTTACCTAGAACGCCGATCCTTCCGTGTACGAGGAACAAGAATGTGGTACACCACAGACTCGACATTGTTGAATTGGAATACACTGATGCAAAGGGATAAATGTGCCCCAAAATGGATTATTTTCTTCGAATTATTTATATATAAAAAAAAACACATTGCTAGGAGTATTATGAAAATTTATTTTTTACATCTTGTCCTACATTTCCACTCTCTCTAGACTAGTAGACTTTTGAGTTCATTACTTTTGACCTTCTCTCCTTGGGAAACCGGATAAAAAGTACATAGGGAAAACTTTTTAATTTCACTGGGAACCATCAAATTAACTGTCTTTTTGATAACCAGTTGTCCGGATCTGTGTACCTCAACTAATTCATAATTCAATCTTTTGGAAGGACCCTAAATCCACTGTCCACTAGTGGGGTGCCCACTTGAAGCTGGAGCAAATCAAATTAGCCGTCTTGCAGCATAGTTGTATCTTGAATGTGCAATCCACATACAAGTACTAGCTTTTCATAGCACAAATACAGGAGTATAACTTCATATGCCGATACATGTAATTTTTGTTGGAGTGTGCTTTTTCCCTCTTAGAAAAAAAGGGGAGTTCGGGAGTGACCAAACGTAGCAACCCTCCCTAAGTCTGACCAGAGGCTCCCTCCCCCCGGGTTTGGCACTCAGCCACATTATAGGCACACCCGGATAACCATATAGCCTAGTACAGCAGGCGGACCAACCGGGTTGCACAAGGGAGCGTCAATAGCACGTCTCTAATCCACATACTCCTGAAACCCAAATCTTGTAAGTGTGATCTACTGGCCACTGGAGTCACTAGACTACCACCTCGGGTTATGGCTGCAAACGAACTGAGCAGCTCGCAAGCAGCTCATGGCTTCACTCATCAAGACTCGGCTCGTTTAGTAATCGAGTAGAGCTCGAGCTCGAGTTTTAAGCTCGTTTACTATAAGAGTCAAGCTCAACCCTCAAAAGCTTGGCTCGTTTTATAGGCTTGGCTCATTTAAAGAAGCTCGTTAAGTAAATTAGTCAGGCTCGGCTCATTAAGTGCTTGGCTCGTTTCCAAGCGAGACAAGCTCGAGTTTTGGGCTCATTTAGTAAACAAGCCGAGTTCGAACACTATAAAGCTCGGCTCGGCTAGGCTCATTTGCACCCCTATCTCGGGTGGTTATTTTTATTTTGAACACTCTAGACCGCGTAACTTTCATCACCAAATTCATATTATGCAATTGCAACCAAAATTTGAGCAAATTAAGCACTCACATAGCTTTTGCGAGATCGATAGTATTCCTTAGCTCTTGGATGCGATCAGGCACGTTTGTGGTCCGCCAAAAACCGCTGGAAGGTGGCGGTGCTGGGGGTAGAATCGGAAACCGGGGCTGAGGAGCGGTGTGGGCGAATGGAACAGGGTTCATCGGAGCCATTGGATTCCTTGAGTTCATAGGGTTCGTTGGCTGCATTCGAATTTCTCTTTCGCCTTTCAAAATTAAACCCTAACTTAAAAGCAAGGATTGACATATAGGGCCTCCGTGAAAAAAAGACATATGGGGACCTTCTGTTTTAACCGGAAAGTTTTTGGTCGTCGGAAAATTACCACAGGCACATGAAGCACCCGACAAGTGATTGTTGGACTCTGAGAAGAATCTTCAAGAGAAAGCTGGAAGTCAATCAGTTGAGAGTTGGGGCCGGTCGCCCTAATGACGTGCACGGACATCCTTACCCTGAGCACGAGCAGACCGTCCATATGGCTGTCTGTTACAATTTCTTTGCTGAAGAAGATGAGTACACGGATGAAGGAGTCTGTATGACTTCCTGTTACGATCACTTGGATGAAATTGCCTCTCACGAGTAGCCAAGGGTCATCCCCGACCCTGACGCTGCAGTCAAGGTGTTGCAGGGAAGCACTAAGTTCAAAGTGTTCTATGACGCGCTGGGCTTCACAGCCGCGGCTAGAACAGAAATGACCAAGTCCATTGTGAACATCGCGGAAGTGCACCAGCAGGCGTGCATGGCTGCGGATGGCTCAGTGCCGCGAACCATCCGAGAAGGAGCCAACTCCATCACCTTCTCCGACGCGGATCGTCGCGTCACATTCTCCCACAACAGACCACTTTATGTGACAGCCCATGTCAGGAGGGTCGAGATGAAGCAGGCCTTCCTAGACGGAGGGGCGTCCATCAACATCATGCCACTCGCTACCTTCAAAAAGCTTGGAATAGCAAAGAACCGAATTGTGAAATCCTCTGTCGCAATCACTGGGTTCGGAGGAGATAAGAAGGGATCTCTGGGTTACGTGGTGGTAGACCTCGCGGTAGGCGCCATCTGCGCCGCAACGAAGTTCCACATCATCGATGCACAGACAAACTACCATATTATCCTAGGGAGGAGCTGGATGCACAAGTATGCTGTGGTCCTGTCAAGCTATCACCAATGCATGAAAGGAATCTGGGCAGGAAAGAAGGTCACGGTAGCCGCGTCGGAAAAGCCTTTTGACATGGATGAGGCACATCTGCCCGATGCAGTCTACTTCTCCGAGATGGAGGAAGAAGTAGAGGTGGTGTCGGCTAAGCCTATAGGCATCAAGATCCCAAGGTGGCAGAACATAAAGAACCGGGAAGAGGGGGTCGCGAGCAAGCGACCCGCTGCGAAAGTGGCGTCAACAGTCCCGAGGAAAGTTATTAAGATCCAAAATGGTGTATTGCTTATGACTGTGCGCGGGGGTAACGGTCCCTCACGAGGTCGCCAGCCCCCACACTTTGATAACAGCAGAAGTCGAGCCAGACTTAGTGGATAAGCCGGAACCGGTGCCGGAATGTATGCAAGATGGTCCTAGGCCGCGGCAAGTGGCCTTGGAAGAGATAAACCTGAGAGAAGGAGAAGGATCCCCGCGGCCTGTGTTTATAAGCAAGGCGCTGGGAGGAGAAACTCGAGAGAAACTGATCGAGTTACTAAGAAAGTACGCGGATGTCTTCGTGTGGCACTATGAAGAAATGCCCGGGCTAGACGAAGGCCTGGTTTCACTCCACTTGGACATGTTCCCCAACTCCAAGGTTGTGAAGCAAGGGCATCGGAAGTACAACCCTGAGTTAGAACAGAAATAAAAGAAGAAGTTGAGAAGCTGAGAAAGGCGGGTTTTATAAAACCGATTCAGTTTCCCTCATGGCTGGCCAACATTGTACCAGTGAAGAAGAAGAACAAGCAGATTAGGGTTTGCGTGGACTTTCGCGACCTTAACAAGGCATGCCCTAAAGATGAGTTCCCACTCCCGCACGTAGACACATTGGTCGACGCTACTTCAGGTCACCAAATGTTCTCATTTATGGATGGCTTTAACGGATACAACCAGATAAAAATGGCCCCCGAAGATGCAGAGAAGATAGCCTTTCGCACCCTTCTTGGAAATTTCTACTATGTGGTGATGCCTTTCAGTTTGAAAAATGCAGGCGCCACTTACCAGCGCGTCATGACTGCAATTTTTCACGACTTAATGCACCACATAGTAGAAGACTATATGGATGACTTGGTGGTCAAGTCAAAGGAAAGCGCTGATCATTTGAAACACCTAAAAGAAGTGTTCGAGAGATGCATAAAGTTTAACATGAAAATGAATCCACTGAAATGTGCCTTTGGTGTGACAGCAGGGAAGTTTTTGGGGTTCTTGGTGCACAGGCACAGGATCGACGCAGATGAAACAAAGATAAGGTCCATAGTGGAGATGCCCGCGCCGCACTCGCAACGGTCCCTCAAGCGCTTCCTCGGAAAGGTTTCTTACTTGCGAAGGTTCATTCCAGCACTAGCAGAGATAACTGCGCCGTTCAGTGACCTGTTGAAGGGGAAGGCAGAGTTCAAATGGAGTGGCGAGCATCAGAAAGCCTTCGACAGCGTCAAGGCTGCCTTAGCCTCGCCTCAAACCATGATTGCACCACAACCAGGGAAGCCTCTCATCCTGTACCTGACATCGACGCCAAAATCCATCGGGGCACTCCTTGTTCAAGAGATAGAGGGGGTGGAGCGACCGATGTACTACATTAGTCGGAAGATTCAAGGAGCAGAGGAAAGATACACCCCAGTAGAGCGACATTGCCTGGCCCTCGTATTCACTGCTCAGAAGTTGAGGCACTACTTCCTATCATTTCCAGTACAGCTCGTCACTAAGAGCAACCCTGTGAGATACTTACTGTCACGATCGGCTCTATCTGGGAGGATTGCGAGATGGCTCCTGGCCTTGGCAGAATTCGAGATCACATGTGTTACCCCCCGAGCCATCAAGTGTCAAGCCTTAGCAGATTTTCTTGCACAGTTTCCAAGCAGATAGTGTGAACCATTGGAAGAGGCGTTGCCAGGAGATGGTTTCGAAGCTCTAGCGGCCGGTCCAAGTGAAGCGTCCTGGACGCTGAGCTTCGACGGGGCGGCAGGAGGAACACATGGTGGCACAGGTATTGTCCTTCAAAGTGATGAAGGGGAAAGAGAATACTTGTCCTACAAGCTAGGCTTCGCATGCTCCAACAACTAAGCAGAATATGAGGCTCTAGTCTTGGGGCTCTTAGCAACAAGTTTTAAAAGAATTTCACGACTGAAAATTGTGGAGGATTCAAAACTTATTATTCTCCAAACATCTGGGGAATACGCGCTGAAGGAGCCCACTCTCTCACCCTACAGGGCGATAGTACAAAAGTTAATGGGAAGGTTTGAGGCAGTGGACATAATTCACAGACCAAGATCAGACAACAGATTCCCGGATGCCCTCGCGACACTAGGGGCAAAGACAGAATTCGACGAAGAAAAAGTAACGATCGAGATCATCAGAAAGACAGAGCCATCCATCATAGGTGGGCTCGGGGCACGCCACGAGGAAGACTGGCGCGACCCCATCTTGAAGCAGTTGGTTTCCGGAAAAGGGAACTTGCCCATTGCGGAGGTGGCTCAGTTTACTGTCCTTCACGGTGAGCTATACTACCACAGACCTCAGGGGTGGTTAGCGAGATGCGTAGGCCCCGGTGAAGCGAAGACCAAGTTGCTTCAGATCCATGACAAAACTTGTGGCGAGAACGAGATCTCTCTATACTGCAGAGTTCAAAGACAAGGTTATTACTAGCCCGGCATGAAAGAAGATGCCGCGAAGGTCCTCCGCACTTGCCAAAAGTGCATGCTGTACGAGGTGGAGGCAGAGTGTTGCCTCATGGAAGAGCTAGACTGGAGACAGGAGTACATTGATTTCCTTCGTGAAGGAGCGCTGCCCTTAGATCCAAAAGAAGCAAGGAGGGTTCAACGCTGCTCTCAGCGCTACTTCTTAGAAGGGGGGCAACTCTACCGACATGCTTTAGACGGGATTCCCTTGCGCTGTCTGTCTCGTGAAAAAGCTAAAGAAGTTTTACAGAAGGTCCACGAAGTGGAACATCAGGGTTGGAGGAAACTATATGAGCACTTGATCCATCTTGGGTATTTCTGGCCTACAATGGAAGCAGACTCGAAGCGACATGTGCGTAGGTGTGCGGCTTGTCAGAAATTTGGGAACCTAGTCCACGCACCATCCGTGGAATTACACTCCATTCGCGCCCTTTATCCGTTTCATACTTGGTCAATGGATCTAATTGGTCTCATACACCCGTCATCCAGAGGAAACCAGTGGATCTTAGTCGCCACTGAGATAAGCACGAAGTGGGTAGAGGCGGTGAGCTTGCGCAAAGCTACTGGCGCAGCAGTCGCGAACTTCATTAAAGAAAACATTATTTGCCGCTTCGGTATACCCAAAGTCATCCTTTCAGATAATGGCACTCCCTTCATCAACAAGAACGTGAAGAAACTTATAAAGTCATACTCAGTGAGTCACCTCACGTCGACTCCATACTATCTCCAAGGCAATGGTCAAGCCGAGGCAACCAACAAAACCCTCATCCGTATCATCAGCAAGTTGCTGGACGAAAAAGGAGGAACATGGGCTAACCACTTGGCGATAGCACTATGGGCTTACTAGACCTCTCATCGTAAAGCCACGCGGGCCAGTCCTTTCAGTTTAGTCTACGGGGCAGAAAATGTTCTCCCCGCGGAGTTAAGCGTGCCATCCGCAAGGCTAGCCCTCGCGGCGAAGGTGACACAAGAAGAAAGAAGGGCAGACCTGGAGGCCATAGAAGAAAGGAGGAACACTGCCGCAAGGCATCAAGAGAAGTACTGGGAATCAGTAGCCAAGTATTACAACAAAGGGGTGGTACCGCGAGCATTTCAAGTTGAAGACTTACTGTGGAAGTCTACAACCGCGGTCATGAAGGACCTGGAGCAACCAAAATTCACTCCGAGGTGGGAAGGTTCGTACGAGGTATTCAAGGCCAGTAACAGTGGCCACTATGAGTTAGCAAGGGTCAGTGATGGTTTTAAAACTGGTCCCATCAATGCTAAGTTTATTAAAATGTACTACCCATGATGTAAGGGTATTTCTCACGTTTTCAGTTTGGTATTGTCCATGCTATCCTTAGTTCATTTATGAACAGTCTTCCTGTAAAGGATGGCAGACGAATCATGTAATGGGCAATTAGCGAAAAGTAAAGCGACAGTTGTAATATCATCTAACTATGTTCCTAAAACATAGGCATATTACGCGTAAACACTACTGCGAACATCCGACATTGTCATTACGTCACCCAAAAGTTATGACAAAAGTTACTACAAATGTTTCCCAAAGTCATTTCATTACAATGCCCAAAATAAACGAAGTAATCAACCAAAGATTTTCTTTAAAAAAGGATCAGTGTCGCAAAGGGGCACTTCAATGAGCCTCTCTCCAAGACGAGCTTCCTCAACCATGTGCTCGTCAACCTTCCTTCGCTCTTCCGCAATCTTCTCAGCCGCGGCCACCGCGCCCTATGCTCTAACAAGAGCAGCGCGAGCCTCCTCCAAGGCTACCTTTGCCCCCTCACAATGCCCCCACAATTTCTCATTCTCACACATGATCCTTGCAGCATCGAGCTCTTTATACACCCACCAGATAGCAAACCCCAATTTGTCAAAGTTTTGGACGGTGTGTCCAATGTCCTCAATCTGACTGAGGTCCAGATCACACACCTTTATGTACTCTGCAAGAAATTGTAAAGGCACCCGAGCTGCATCCGACCCATAGTCTGGCTGTAAAGGTCACGAACCTTGAAGAACGTGTAGGGGAAGCGGTCTCGAATAAAGGAAAGGAAAGAAGTCTCATCGCGAGAGAGGCGGAACTGCCCAAAGAAGGCCTCATTCGAAAGCTCCTCCACCTCGTTGGCCACAGGTGGTTCCACCACTTGTACTTCGGAATCGTCATCGGCCGCCACATGCCCGCGGCTAGAGCTAGCCTCAACTTGCTGCTGCAGAGCAGACCCCCCGGCCAGTAAAGAGCTATCCCCAACAATGCTGCCAACAACATACCCCGCCTGCGGAGTCTCAAGAGATATCAGAGAATCGTCCTGCAAATCCGCGAAGACCTCCGCGGAAGTCAGATTCGTGAGGGCCACTGCCGCATCGTGTGCCTGAAAATGCGTGGTAAGGTCGCCAGTAGGAGGAACGTTGACACGTCTGCTTAAAAGGTTTAAGGCAGCCTTTACTGCCTCTCGGCGAGAAGGCTGCGGAATGACGGCCTCCAGCGCCAATTGGTTGATGTCTGGAATCGAAAGGAGCCCCTCCGTTGGAATCCTCCGGTGGGGTATCAGACCTAAAGTATCATCATCCTCTTCGTCTTCCTCAACTACGGGGTGCATTGTGTCTACACCCAAGTTCTCACCATCACCTCTGCCACCGTCGCAACCTTCGTCGCCATCACCACCATTTTCATCCTCAACACCATCTCCTTCTTCACCATTACCCAGGTTTTCATCACCATTGTCATCATCGCTGTGGTCTTCATCATCACCGTCCTCATCACTTTGGCCTCCCTCATTGCCATCAGCGTCACTGTCCTCAACTTCCTCGCTATTGCGATCATCGCTGCCTTTGGTGTCACTATCAACTTCATCAGATTCCCCTTCAGCTAGATCAATAACCCACCTTCTTGCCTGCGGCAATGGACGTGCCGCCTGGACTGGGCTTAGAGGCGCGAGGCAGTTTAAAAGATTGACTGAGCGGAGAGGTGTCATTTATGCTGCTGTCAGACCCCCCCCCCCCGCGAGCCTCCTCATCTTCCCTCTTTCTCTTGAGCTTGCTCAAAGGGGTATGCTCCCCCCTTTTATACCTGAACGAAGAACCTACGAAGCGAAGAACATGTCAGAAAACAACAATGAGACAATGGGAAAGCCAAAAGGGGAAGAGAAGTAGATCTCACCGGCAGACACGACACTCGCAGGGGTCTCTTCAGAGCGAGGAGTCCTGCCGCTCGAACAGGGGCACCCTAAGGAAAAAAGTGAGTTCAGGGATTACAGCAAATACAAATAGCAAATACCACTAGGAAGAAACGGAGAAGTGTTGTTCCTAAGGCATACCTTCCGTAGCCGCTTCAGTTGAGGGTCTTACTGTTGCGAGGAGGCTTTCTCCTTTGCTTTCGCACGAGCCACCCTTTGCGGAATTACAGTCGAAATTGGCTCCGCAATGGTAATACGGTGGTGCTTGATGGAGCCCAGTAACTCTTCTTGCCACGCCGTCCATGCTGCCTCGCTTTTGGAGACCTCAGAGATGTGTCGCGGTGGTAAACGTCAGAAACAACCGGCACAACGGGATCACCGTGCACGTAGTTGATGAACAAATCTAAGTTGCGGCGCCAGGCCAAACGGTTGTTAGCCGTGAAGAAAGTTTCCCTGCCATTTTCCGAAAGTGTCACAACCTCGTAGCCTGCGGACAGCTCCTCCACATGAGCCCTAGTGAAGCGGCGAATACTCTCAATGTAACTTTTCAATGGCGGCGCTGGACCCGGCGCGCCCTGGTCATAGCCGATTTGCCTCGCTACCCTATCGGGGCGGTACAGCATAGAGCGTGCCCCTTCTGCGCATAACGCAGGGAGGGAACACGGGCAAGCGGCGGCAAACGCAGAAAGAGCAGAGGCAAGGATGACGGCACCCTTAGTCCGGAAATCCACGATGCATTCATCCTCAGAAAAAAAGCTGGTAAGAAGAGCACCATCTACAGGCTCAGCATAAGGACGCGGAAAGAAGCGGCCAAAGTCATCTATGCGCTTCCCCCAGGACTTGGTTGAACTGACCCCACTCCACCGCATGATCCGGGGTCGCGGTTCGTCACCCCCGCTAATATCCGCAGGGGAAGGTGCGAGACTAAGGAAGTGCTCAAAGAAGAAAGCCCTAAGAAATTGTGTATGCACCACCGATACCATGTCATAGCGCCCCATGGACCTCTCCGTATCAGCATGGACCTGGTCGAGACGGTGGAATAAAGAGCCCAAGAAGAGAGGCCCAAGCAGAACAAAGTCTCCCCTCGCGAGACTCACCGCAAGAGGAAAGACTGTATGGTTCCGTCCTTCGTAAGGAAAGTCAGGAATTACGAAAAAAGACAGCCAATAGACAAAGAAACCTGCGAGATGAAGATCTGAGCCAAGCATCTTCCCGTCGAACTTTGTTGCTTGTCTCGCCGGAGGCACGGTCCCCGGAGGGGGCAAATCCTTGAAAAAGTACCTTAACCAACAACCCCAAGACGTCTTGCCTGACTTCGATGGGGCCCGTACGGGCCCCTCTCTGTCGAAGCGAGAGCCGCACTTGCCCGCTTCCGTATACGCTCTCTTCAACCGATCCACTAGCCTCGCATCCGCCGAGGAGAGGTTCGAAGGGTCGAAAGCCACCACCCCTCTCGTACTCAGCCTCATTAGCACGGCCGAGTCCTGAAGAGTGGGGCCGCAATCTCCCCACAGAAACACAAAGGTGTGGGTGTCCTTACTCCAGCGGGAAACCATGAGATCAATGTTGATGTTGTTTTTCCGAATACTCAACTCCACAGACAAATGGACGGGTTCGAGAGCACGGGAAGCCCTGAGAATCTACACCGAGGCCGGACTGCTCAAAACCGCCTCGACCCAGTCCCGCCAATGAGCCGGCGCCTGAGAAGTGGACTCGTAGTTAACGAAGCAAGAGGGGATGTCCCTCTCTCCACTCGAAACCGCAATTCCTCCGGGAGCACTTCGGGAACAAAAGAGAGGGGCTCCGTCGGAATCTCAGCCTCCAGGACAAAAGCCTCCACCTTCCGCCAGAAGGAGTCGCTCAGACCGCCGAGGTATGGCGCCCGACGCCACTCGTTTGCAAGAAGCACTCGGATGGAAGTCTGCATTATGGCTTTGCTCCCCGATTCCACGTCATCCCTGACCATTTTGACCAAAAAAATAGGTTTGTGAAAAGGAGGGGGAAGAGAGAGAGTTGCAGTCCGGAGGAGGAGGAAGAAGAAAGTTGGGATTTTTTGGTGGAGGAGAAAGAAGAGAAAAGATTTGATCTTTTGGACAGTGGTATGATTTGTGGCTAAGTGTGGGTATTTATATCCCAGGAAGGGCCCCCAAATCTCGAGAAAGGGATGCTATAAGGTAAAAGGGTGTAATGGTTGCACAGATCCGAACCGTCCCGACCGTTGCACGCGCACATGATAGCGCGTGAGTCATACGCGCGTGGGGGGCAATTGTAGGAAAGGTCAATAGGCGCGACCATTGACTGTTTGACTAGCCAATGGGCATGCGACACCTATACTCGTCCTCGCGGGGTTGACGATTTGACTAACGAACCCTAGCTCGCCACGAGGCGCCTTAGTCGCGCGACACGTGGTCCCGCGCGTGGGAGCCACGCGCTACCCATAGCTTTGCAGTGTCCATGTAAGGGTCGCGAGCCCAGATTCCTCCCTTAAGAGGAGAGTTACACTTATTCAGGTGGATGCTTGGCGCGGTCCCAATCTAATGGAGACGATAACGCGGTAACCAGGATGCATAAAGAACTTGCCCAGACTCTTATGTCTGCTCCGGCCTTTAGGCAGGACCCAAGGGGCCCCTTGAGGCTTGGCAGCGGTATTGGCGCGACCAAATAGGTCACAACCTTGCCCTACGGGAATGAAGGGAATCTAGTGACTTGGTGGCTATAAAAGAAGAAGAGGATCTCCGCGAATAAGAGGATACGCATACCGTCATACTCGCGGTCATCGCGAGGGTAGCGACACCTCGGCGGTCAGGGGGACAGAAAGGACACGTGTCATTTTATCAGCGCACCACTTGGTGCCCGAGCATTAGCTCATGTGGTCTATAATTATGAACGTCTCTTCACTGAATCCCAAGAACAAAAGCAAGAGCCAGAGATAGAGCTCATTGTGAACATTCCCTAGAGAGAGAAAGTTGGTGAGCACTGATTTTAAAGGAGGTCTTATCCTCTTTCAGGGGCTCTATTGTCTTTCCTCCTTGGAATCTCTGGGTTTGGATCTCCACTGCCTACCCTCTCTGTTCACCCCTACTCTCTTCTTCACCCTTCTAGATCACTCCTCCCATTCCTTTCCATAGACTATTCTAACCTCTCTAGCACATCTATTCCTAAGGGATATTTGCCCACTCAGAAATCGGACCTATCCCACAATTTGCAATCTCCCTTGCTCGCCATTCATCAGCTTCTTGATCCGCTTTCTCATAGCGCTCGGGCTCCTAAACACCATTCATAGATAGTTCTAGTCAAATAAAATAACCATGATCTTGGCTTTGTCAACAAAAGAGACGAGGGGAGCCGGTGCAAATTAAAGACGTACCAACCTTAGCAAACATTTCCGCCATTTGTTTCCTCTTACTTTTCCTCCAATGTTTGTTTCGTTTTGACTTCCGCAATTCATTAGCTAATCTTACCGCCACAGACTTTTGTTCCCACGGAGTTGTTTCATCTGCAACAACTCCTAAGGGCTTGAGTTGAGCTCCTAACTTTGACATTACAGCATTTGCAGATTGCAGTGTACGCAGCACTTGCGATTCGAAATCAATTCTATTATCATCAAGAAAACCAGATAGCCTCATTACTGACGTTTCAGTCGACCAAATTTCCACACCCTCCTTAAACACTTTACTCTCTTTGATTCCCATCAATGCCTCTAGTTCCTTTTCCCTGTTAGTATTTTTATAATTCAGGTCACAATCAACATTCAAAAGCTTTGTACCAACAAATACATAAAAAGTGTAACTTCATATTACTATCCAAGTATTTTCACTAAGTTCTCCAACATCAATATGCTAGAGCATATGAATTTCACTGACAACTTCAGAGCATGTATCTCCATTCCATTTTCATGGTTATGTTATAAATGATACTATGCCCGCAAATACAAACCAGCCATGTTACCTAGAACGCCGATCCTTCCGTGTACGAGGAACAAGAATGTGGTACACCACAGACTCGACATTGTTGAATTGGAATACACTGATGCAAAGGGATAAATGTGCCCCAAAATGGATTATTTTCTTCGAATTATTTATATATAAAAAAAAACACATTGCTAGGAGTATTATGAAAATTTATTTTTTACATCTTGTCCTACATTTCCACTCTCTCTAGACTAGTAGACTTTTGAGTTCATTACTTTTGACCTTCTCTCCTTGGGAAACCGGATAAAAAGTACATAGGGAAAACTTTTTAATTTCACTGGGAACCATCAAATTAACTGTCTTTTTGATAACCAGTTGTCCGGATCTGTGTACCTCAACTAATTCATAATTCAATCTTTTGGAAGGACCCTAAATCCACTGTCCACTAGTGGGGTGCCCACTTGAAGC
The DNA here is from genome assembly GCF_030253575.1 of Rhododendron vialii. Taxonomy (NCBI): domain Eukaryota; kingdom Viridiplantae; phylum Streptophyta; class Magnoliopsida; order Ericales; family Ericaceae; genus Rhododendron; species Rhododendron vialii. The sequence continues at coordinate 29,449,066 of NC_080557.1, read as the reverse complement.
TGGAGCAAATCAAATTAGCCGTCTTGCAGCATAGTTGTATCTTGAATGTGCAATCCACATACAAGTACTAGCTTTTCATAGCACAAATACAGGAGTATAACTTCATATGCCGATACATGTAATTTTTGTTGGAGTGTGCTTTTTCCCTCTTAGAAAAAAAGGGGAGTTCGGGAGTGACCAAACGTAGCAACCCTCCCTAAGTCTGACCAGAGGCTCCCTCCCCCCGGGTTTGGCACTCAGCCACATTATAGGCACACCCGGATAACCATATAGCCTAGTACAGCAGGCGGACCAACCGGGTTGCACAAGGGAGCGTCAATAGCACGTCTCTAATCCACATACTCCTGAAACCCAAATCTTGTAAGTGTGATCTACTGGCCACTGGAGTCACTAGACTACCACCTCGGGTTATGGCTGCAAACGAACTGAGCAGCTCGCAAGCAGCTCATGGCTTCACTCATCAAGACTCGGCTCGTTTAGTAATCGAGTAGAGCTCGAGCTCGAGTTTTAAGCTCGTTTACTATAAGAGTCAAGCTCAACCCTCAAAAGCTTGGCTCGTTTTATAGGCTTGGCTCATTTAAAGAAGCTCGTTAAGTAAATTAGTCAGGCTCGGCTCATTAAGTGCTTGGCTCGTTTCCAAGCGAGACAAGCTCGAGTTTTGGGCTCATTTAGTAAACAAGCCGAGTTCGAACACTATAAAGCTCGGCTCGGCTAGGCTCATTTGCACCCCTATCTCGGGTGGTTATTTTTATTTTGAACACTCTAGACCGCGTAACTTTCATCACCAAATTCATATTATGCAATTGCAACCAAAATTTGAGCAAATTAAGCACTCACATAGCTTTTGCGAGATCGATAGTATTCCTTAGCTCTTGGATGCGATCAGGCACGTTTGTGGTCCGCCAAAAACCGCTGGAAGGTGGCGGTGCTGGGGGTAGAATCGGAAACCGGGGCTGAGGAGCGGTGTGGGCGAATGGAACAGGGTTCATCGGAGCCATTGGATTCCTTGAGTTCATAGGGTTCGTTGGCTGCATTCGAATTTCTCTTTCGCCTTTCAAAATTAAACCCTAACTTAAAAGCAAGGATTGACATATAGGGCCTCCGTGAAAAAAAGACATATGGGGACCTTCTGTTTTAACCGGAAAGTTTTTGGTCGTCGGAAAATTACTCCTTGTTTTGGAAGTTGTGGAAATGAAAAGGAGGGAAGGACAAAAAGATAGATTTGCGCAAAATTTCCTAACACATGCTCTGCTCCATGTATTTTTTCTTTTAATAAAAAAAAATATGCTCCTATTCAGGTTGTTTTTCAATTCTTATCATTTTTTTTTTTTTATCCGCAATTCTGAAACTCTCCTATCCAAACTCATAAGCGGCTAAATCATATGTTATACACATTATACTTTATTAATTATTTACAATTCTAAAAGTACTGTATTTGTTGATAGAATCCACAACATTAAGACTAAGTTAAGGTTTAAGGACAAAATTTGTAAAGAAAAACTTCTTTTTTTCTAATTGGATCAAGATTATTGAATACTGATATTTTAGTTATTGTGTATCTAACTGCTTTAAGACTTAATCGGTTGGGACAATTCAAACAATTGATTTGCTTTGATAGTTTATGGAATTACTATCTTTCTTAGTAAATGTATTAGTTTTTTCTATTATTTTTAGAATAAGCGTTCTTTTATTTCTTTGGCATTGCTTAATACTACAATTTTTTTTGTTGAAGTGTGCTTAAAAAGTGCCCCACTATTGTCAATTCCTAACTAAGTCACTAGGGCCAAAGGCCTCTTGTCACAACTTTTGGAGCTTAAAACATGGAGCAGATAATATATAAAATTCTGCATATCAAACTTCCATTGTTGCTACCTACCAATTTGGTGTCCAAAGTGCAGGGACTCCCACATTACGTACGATTTCTTGTCATACTCAGTTTTCAAGCACTCTATACTCACATATGTAAAATGGCATAAATGTTTACACACTGCTTCATCATGTATGCAATAGAATATTACATAATAGAGCTAATTAATACAGTGTTACTCATAACACATGTTATTTTTCCGGAACCATATAACCAATGGACAGCAGCTTTAAACATTGCCTTTAATGGATTTACTGTAGTTGGTCTGGACATCATAGTACCTTGACCACAACATCACACCTCCATACTTCTCAGAACCTTGAATCGCCGGAAGTACTATCGAAATGAGATCAGAAACAGGAACGAATCCGCTTCCAGCTGCTTCAGGAGCAGTCGGCAATCCTTAAAAGATATTGGTAGCCGGAATATCTGAGGTCCATTGGTTCCATGCGTCTTGGAGATTGACAACATCTCCGGAGACATATTGGCAAGGAGGATTGTTGTAGAATTGTACCCATACATAGTCAAAAAGACCGGTCTGAAGGGCACCTCCGATCCAAGCATCTGGGAATGGACACTGGGGAGCCGCAGTCAAGTAAACTTTCTTGCCTTGGTTGCTATATCCAGAAAGGTACCTGCAAGAATTTGGGAAAAAAAATTCGATGAGTTCTTTTGGCAAAGTAGGAATGACAACGTTCTAAAAACTTCTGCTCATGGTATGGAAACATTTTGAAAAGGGAGTTGAAAGTATTATTAGTGCTATTAAACAACAGATTATTCGATCATCTAGTGCATGTTTTGTTTTGGACTCCGAGAGATGGGAACGTTAATTTGGAGCGTCGTAATGAAACTAAACAGTTACTTTTTTTCCTTGGATACCTGGCAAGATCATCCCAATGCTGAGTCGTTCCTCCCTCAATATCGAAATCGATCCCATCCAAAACGGGCTGCGCCTAGAGGGCGGGACGAGGATTGTCCCCCTAAGAAGTTGTTCCAGAGGTAAGTTGCAACTTGGTTGGCATCCTCAGAGGAGGTAAGGTAGTAGCTCCCTGCTCCTCCTCCGATAGAAAGTAACACCTTGACTCCACTAGCTTGACACGATTCAATGTCCGAGCTAAGACCCGTGCATCCATTGCTATAAGGGTCGCAATGGCCAACAAGGTTGATCATCGGGGTCTGGCCGTTGCCAAATGTTGCTAGAAAAGCTAAGAGCACATACTCGTAGTTCCCCGTGGCGCAAGTCTGTGCCAAGGTGCCTCCATTTCCGTTCTGACCCCAGTATATAGCGATTCCTCCGGCATTAGAACCGACCACTAGTAGTAGCAATATTGCTAAAGGAAGGATTTGCTGCAGCTGGACTATTGTTCTGAATGCCATCCTAATTAAGCTTCTCTTCTTACTTACTCGATCGCAGATGTACGTTATGGTTATGTGTATTAATGTTTGTATAGTACAACTGTACTGTCTGAGAATCGGAGGCAATGCTTTTATAAGGTGCCTAATTAAGGGTTGCTTTTTGTTTTTTGAACATGCAGCGAAATTAAGCAACGATTTTATTATATTACCGTATTAATAAACAAAAGAACAAAACCAAGTTGCGACTCAATGATCGATTTATAACTTTTTAATAAGAAGAAGAAAGATGAAATTAATACACTAAAACAAATTAAGAATAGATCAACTCCTAAGATCAACTCCTAAGATGAATTATGGTTTATTAATTGTCTATCCCATATAATATAATAATAATATAATATTGCAAAGCAATTTTTCATGAGAAAAGTTCAAAAAAGAGTTCCGAGTAACATTAATTTAAACTTACAGTATTTTTAAATGTGAAAACTACTTTCACATTAAAGCCAAATGCACATGTCATGGTACGATCAAGGGGTTTGGTTTTGATTAGTTAGTATATGGTAATACACAACACATATATATCCTTTGGCAGGCAGGCGGTAATTCTTAATTAGTTTCAGAACATTTTCATTAAAGGCTAATCAAGTATTTTTAATTTTTAGACAAAAAGCCTTTTCATGGCTACCTCATGAATAACAATTTTGAGTCGGACTTACCAAAAAAAAAAAAAAAACAATTTTGAGTTGGTTTTTTTTTTTTTTTTTTTGAACGACAAATAAAAAACATACTTCATACTTGGGTGTGTATTTTTGAAAGTAGTGCACCAAACAAACTTCCAAGGTTAGTTTTTGAAAAATTTGGAAATAAAAACAGAAAACAGAAAATAAAATGGCATGGTTACCAAACATGACCTTATTATCCCATTTTCATTTTCTCATTTTCTACTTTTACTTGTTTGGCTCTCGATCACCACATAAAGAGTACTTACTGCTTATAAAGAGATGTATAGAACTTATATGTGTGTGTGTGTATGTCTTCTCATCTACCTATACTGATGACTACCGGAGTGTGTGTATATATATTAATGAAAAGAGTTTGTTTAATGAGGATCAAGCGTGTCTGCTACCAATAATTTGTTTCGTAACAATTAAAGAGATCCATTCCGATTTTCAAATTAACATATAAAAATACAATATTTCTGACAAACTAATAGATCGAACTAGCTAGCTGGCTAGCTAGACCGACAAAAATTGTAATACAACGTACTCCATCTGAATTTTCAAGCTAGCCAATATTTTCTTTTATTCAAATTTGTATACCACTGATATGATCCATTCAAATCTCTGACAATAAAGTTTTTTCTCATTCATCATCTAAACCCTTTATGTAGCGGGCCAAACGTAATCATCTACATCTGGTCGTCATGACCGTACCTGAGACTGGGCTCGGCTCTACGCCGAGACGTATCAGTTACCGGCGTTGCACTCATCTCACGCCTGGCGCCAGGGGAGTTTCGCCTTGGCTCGGCCACCTTTTGAGAGATAGCTTTGCTGGAGAGTCCTTCGACTAAGTTGCCCTCCAGGCTCGGATAAATGTGGGGCTCGGCCACCTGTTACACCACACATGCTTCTCCACGTGCAGAAACCGGTTACGTCAAAGGATAATCATGAGCGCACATGGGATGTGCCAGCTCACACAAAAATGGTTACCAGATCTATTCGGTGATGTCACAATGACGCTATTTGGCTTGTGCAAGACACATGCCCATGCTTGAGGAGCAAGCCAAGGAGATTCTATAAATACTGGAGGATGACAACCCTAAGAGGTACATGCCACTAAACACTAAAACCCTAGTCTCCTGCTTTACTCTCTGCACATTCTCATCCTCTCGCCGGAAGGCCTTGCCGGGGCAACCCCCGGCCAGGTCTTAGTCGTGCGTTCTCTGTGCAGGTTAGAGCGAGAAGGTTAGGAGATCAGTGAACCAGCGAAGGAGGAACTTGAATCGAGGACCACGGGCCACACAATTGGTGAACTTAATGTGAACCCTCAGAACTTCTGATTCAAACGGCTCAAACCCTCTTCAAAACCACCTTCCTTTTCCAAAGACAATCGCAAATTCAACCACCATGGGCGGAGATCTACGAGATGTTACTGTTTTGAGGGCCAAAGACGCCAGTGGAAACACGATCCTGCCACCGTTCCCTGAGAGACACATGTCCATCTCCATCTCCGCCATTTTTGGGCTATCTCCAGCCACAAACGACGTGACAGCGGCCTACATCCGCTTGTTACAGCATCGCAACGATGAGAGAGACAACGAGCTGGCAGCTGACTGCGAAGGTGGCCCAAATGAAACAACAAATGCAGCAAGATACCACTCCTGCCACATCCAGATCTGTTGGAGGCGGGAGGTGACGAAGGCAAACACCACTTCCACCACCCCCACCACCACCACTAGAGCATCCTCACGAAACAGGCCATCGTGGCTCCGTCAAAGATTGCCTTGGTTTCACTCTAGACACAGGCGATGCAAGGGAGATAATCCTTTACAAACGGCCCACAACATCTGGAACACATCGTTCAAAGAGCCACCATGATCGAACCAACACAAGAGATACCGAGTCATTCATAAGCACATACTCGACTGGTCGCGCGGAATTCTCTCGCACAACGATTTTCCACCGTAGCCGAGATTCCGGAGAGACCAGGTGCCATGTCTTCGAACATCTCAGGGAAATCCCACCAGAAAACCTAAAAAATAAAAATCGGTCTCGTCGAAGGTCCCCATCGAACGATCACAGAATTGAGAACGAGAGAAGTCCATCGAAGGTCCCTACCGAACAATCACAGAATTGAAGGGCCGAACGACGACCCCAAAAATCATCGTGAACGAGCGAAGTCCGTCGAAGGTCCCCATCGAACGATCACAGAATTGAGAAACAAACTTCGGCAACGAGACCGGGAGAAACCCTCAGAAATGGAGTCCAAAGAAAGGGATTCAAAGCAGTATCGGTCAGATGGGCTCGGCAAACCATCGCGCCCAGGCTTTAAAACGGCATCTAAAGGATCTTAGCATATCGCCTTTCACATACTACATAATCAACACAACCGCCGAATCCAACTTCCACTTGCCGAAGTTCACGAAGTTCGATCCAACCACTTGCGAAGCTTACACCCACCTGATTCATTTTCGTCAAACAATTGAATTGTGCACCACAAAAGATGAGATCAAATGCAAGGCATTCCCGTCCAACCTCAACTCCCTTGGACTTCAATGGTTCAACAAACTGCCTGCTAGATCCATACGGAACTTGGCTGACTTTGAACGTACCTTCAACACTCGCTTCATTACAAGCAACAGGACCACGAAGGAGCCTGAGTCATTATCCCAAATGAGGAAGCTCCCATCTGAAACACTCTGGCAGTATGCCGAACAATACTGGCAATTGTTCAATGAAATCCCTGAAATCGACGAGTACTGGGCTGCAAGAACCTTTAAAAACGGTTTGGAAATTGGCAGCAAGATCCTGGATGAACTGGTTATCCGTCCACCCCACGGCATGGGCAAGTTGATGCGCATCGTAGAGCGGTTCTATGCTATTGAAGAATTTTATGTGGACCGAACGGCTCAGGGAATATCGAACCCAACTACTCTACTTCCAACGGCCACGTCCCAACTGCCAGCGCCAATCATAACCCATCAGTCCCAGCAAAAGAAACACGTCAACAACATCAAGGAAGGAAAGAAACGTCCGCCGAAGGGGCACGACTACGTGGCTGAGACCACATACATCAAAGAGCCCATCTAGTCTTTCCTAAAAGAGATAATGAGGCAACCATGGTTTGAGTGGCCAATAGGAAATCTCGGCACAGACACTGGCCAAGAAGATCAGAACCCAGGGAAAAAGTGCTCATATCATAACGAGCTCGGCCACTACACAACGGCATGCGCCCCGTACAAGGCACTGTTGGAGCGTTTGGCAGCCCAAAGCCATCCCGACCAGTACATTGATCGAACCAAAACACCCACCTGTCAACCTGCCGAAAATCCCAACCCAAATGAACCACGGCCGACAATACACGTTATCCACGGCCCCATGACAAAAGAATATGAAACAAGCCTTCGTGTCGATCTCGATCGCGCATCCACTTCCAAGCAGGTACTCGCTGAGGACCTGGATCCAAACGTCCACGCCCAGAAGAACTGCCTAAATGGACAATAACTTTCACCGAGCGTGACCTCGAGCGTGTGCAAACCCCACACTCTGACGCCCTCGTTGTGACTGTCCAAATTGGAGTCCATGACGTCAAGCGCGTCCTCATCGATCAGGGAAGCTCGGCAGAGGTCATGTACTATGACTTGTTTAAAAAACTTGACCTACCAGAATCGGCGTTGCAACCCGCTGACGTACCTCTCATCGGATTCAACGGAGCACCTGTTTGGCCACTCAGACGAATCTTCCTACTAGTCGTTGTCGGCTTGAAAACATTGAGCATTGAATTCATTGTCATCAACGTGCTGAGCCCATACAACGCAATTCTTGGCCGAACCTGACTCCACGGCATGCAAGCCATTGCTTCCACTTACCATCAGGTCGTCTGATTCATTGGCACAAATGGAAGACAAGAAGACCTACGCGGCGATCAATTCGCCTCCAAAAAATGTTACGTCTCAGCTGTCCACAATTCCATCAAAGCCAAGCAAGTTCAATGGGTTGAAGTCCCAAACATGGCAATTATTGACAACATCGGCGAAAATGCTGAGGACAAAGCACAAGAGGACCTCGTCCAGATGCCCATCAACGAGGATGGGTCCTATTTCTTCTTACTCAGCTCTTCCATCAGTAACACCGAATGCGAAGAAATGTTCCAATACCTCAAGAAAAACATAGAAGTTTTTGCTTGGACCCCCAACGAGATGCCAAGGGTCGACCCAAATTTTATCAGTCACTCTCTCAACATCAAGAAAGACGCCAAGCTTGTCGTGCAGAAGGCGCGACGTTCTGCAGCCGAACATGCCGACGCCGTCGTGGAAGAAGTCAACCGTCTGCTGGAAGCGAATGCCATCCAAGAAGTACAATACCCAACTTGGATGTCCAACACAGTAGTCGTTAAGAAAAAAAACAGCAAATGGCAAGTTTACGTTGATTATACCAATCTTAACGATGTTTGTCCAAAGGATTGGTTCCCACTCCCCAAGATTGATCAACTTGTGGACACAACGGCAAGCCACGCTCGGTTAAGCTTCCTAGATGCCTACCGTGGCTACCACCAAATAGCCATGGACCTAGACGACATGGAAAAAACTACTTTTGTCACACCATATGGCATCTTCTGCTACCGAGTCATGCCCTTTGGGCTCAAAAATTCGGGCACCACATTCAATCGAGCCATATTCAAGATGCTGCAAGCCCAAATTGGCCACACCGTGGAAGCCTACATCGACGACCTCGTCATCAAAAGCCAGAAGGAATCCAACCACCTCCAAGATTTGGCCGAAGTGTTTGAAATTCTCAAACTACACAAGTTCCGCCTAAATCCTGAAAAGTGTGCGTTCGGCATGAGCGCAGGGAAATTCCTTGGTCATTTGGTTACTCGACGTGGTACTGAAGCCGACCCCAACCAGATCAAAGCTATTAAAGACTTGTGCCCACCAAGAACAATCAAGGAAGTACAAAGGCTTATTGGGATGGCAACGGCTCTAAACCGGTTCATCAGCAAATCCTCGTACAAGTGTCACGCATTCTTCCATGCCTTGAAGGGCAAGAGTCGACGCAGTTTTGAATGGACTCCGAATTGTGACTCCGCCTTGGCCGAACTTAAAGAATACGTAAGCTCGGCCCCACTATTAGTGAAACCAAAGGAGTTTGAGACCTTATATCTGTATCTTACCGTCTCCTCCCACGCAGTCAGTTCAGCACTGGTGCGGGGAGTTGGCACAAACGACATGCCCATCTACTTCACAGACAAAACACTCCTCTCAGCGCAAACACGCTATCTACCACTTGAGAAATTGGCACTCGCTCTCGTCTCGGCAGCCAGAAAACTCTTGCCTTACTTCCAATCTCACACCATAACCGTCTTAACAGAGCACCCTCTAAAAAACCTTTTACGGAAAGCTGATCTATCCAACAGGGTTTCCAAATGGGTAGTCGAATTAGCAAACTTCGACATCCATTTCGAGCCACGGACGGCGATCAAGGGTCAAATTCTCGTCGACTTCATCACAGAACTAACACCGGAAGATACGAAAATTTTCAACACTCCCACTCCTCAACCTATCACAGAATCAACAAAAGCACCAATGCCTTGGCAACTCTTTCAAGGCGACATCTAGCAACTACATGTCGATGGGGCTTCCAATAGCAACGGAGCCGGGGCAGGGGTTGTCTTAGTTTCCCCTTGTGGCACACTTCATGAAAGCTCTCTAAGCATCGACTTTCCCGCCACCAATAATGAAATTGAATACGAACCACTCCTTGCTAGCTTACACTCCGCAATTGCTATGAAAGTCGCAGTTCTAGTTGTCTACTATGACTCCCAACTCATAGTTAATCAAGTACTTGGGGACTATGAGGCTCGGGACCCACAAATGTTGAAATACCAAACAACAGCAGCCGAGCTCATCACACACTTCAAGAAATTCAAAATTGAATAGATTAACCGCGAGCACAACGTGCATGCAGACGCACTCGCTGGCCTTGCCTCGGCTTCCAAAGCCTCCGAATTCAGAACCATCAACTTTGGCAGCATTGACCACCCAAGCTTTGACACCACTCTAGAAGTACTCAACTTTGAACTCGATCCAAGCTAGATGGACGAGATCGTTGCGTTCCTCAAACATGATACTCTACCAGTAGACAAGAAGGAAGCTTATCCCATCAGGAATAAGGCCGCTTACTACTAGCTATCGAAAAGTGGCCAACTCTATAGGAAATCTATCTTCGGCCCTTATCTCCTCGTCGTCCACCCAACCCAAGTACCCGTGATTCGCATCGAGCTTCACTCAGGTAGCTGTGGCTGCCACTCTGGTGGCTGTTTGCTCTGCCAACGAGCAATAAGCCAAGGTTATTTTTGGAAGAACATGAAGAAAGACTGCGAAGAAGTCGTCCGCAAGTGCCGACCGTGCCAACTTTTTTCACCTATCCCAAAGCAACCAGCCCAGAATCTTTCCGCCATCACAAGTCCCTGGCCCTTTGCACAATGGGGGTTTAACATCGTGGGCAAGCTCTCAACGGATCCAGGAGGCTTCAAGTTCTTGATCACGGCAATGGACTACTTCTCAAAATGGGTAGAAGCCGAGCCTCTTGCGACAATCTCTAAGGCTGACGTTCGGAGATTTGTCTGGAGAAACATTGTCACCAAGTTTGACGTGCCTTACGCCATCGTATCAGACAACGGAAGCCAATTCGTCGGCAAGGACCTCCCCAGCCTCTACGCTGAATTTGGGATACGCTTCTTCAACTCTACTCCAGCTTACCCCCAAGGAAACGGCCAAGCTGAGGCCACAAACAAGACCGTCTGTGCCGGGATCAAGCGTCGACTAAACTCCAAGAGAGGAAAATGGGCTGAAGAGTTACCACGAGTTCTATGGGCTTACCGTTCTACACCAAGGCGCTCCACTGGCCAAACACCTTTTTCAATAGCATTCAGAATGGAGGCCATAATACCACTGGAGTCGAAGTTTCCAACCCTCAGAATGGAAACATTCGACCCCAAGACCAATGCCAAAGCTATGGAACAAGAGCTGATTTTGGCAGAGGAAAAGCGTGATGACGCTCGACTCAAACTCGCCGAATACCAACAACAAAAGGCCAAGGGATACAACCAAAGTGTGCTAACCAAGACCTTCAAGCCAGATGACTTAGTTTGGCGAAAAGTGGTATAAGCAAACAGGAAAACAAAATTCAAACCCAACTGGGAAGGACCTTTTCATGTTGTCGAGATTGCTGGTGAATGTGCTTACGTGCTGGAGGACATGAATGGGAAAGTCCTCACCAACCCATGGAATGCACAGAATCTGAAGAAGACATACATGTGATCAACCTTTTCCAGATTCACTCTGTGCTCGGCCACATATCATTAATGAATCTTTGATTTACCAACTATACATTTTGTTAACATTTGGGCTTCGGCCTCATTAACTATTGTATTTAATCTCAAGAACGGCTTCGGCCATTAGTTTTTAATTTTTCCTTGTATTCCAACGTTTCCCAATACCAAGATGAATCTTGTTCGGCAAATGATGACTTTTATCTTGTTGCAATCAAGTTTTCAATACTTTTAACTCACCATCGGCAATTTCTGCCAACCACAAACGATGACTTTGGTCACACCCACAAACGGCATTCATGCCCTCACTTCGGCCACTATTGCTGCCCTAAGAAGCGAAAAACAGGACATATGGTCCACCGAGCCTAAGACACACATTACGGCTAGAATGTAGGCTCCGGTTCGGCTTGGCAAGACACTAAAGTCGGCCACAGCCCAGCTACACTCACGTTTCGGTGAGCAAGCCACCCACAAACATTTAACAGCATTAAGTTCCTAATACCTTGGCTAGGGGCTGACACATTTTTATTGAGCCCCAACCATGGTTAGGGGGCACCTATCCAACTTTTTTGTTTGCTAAAACTAAGTATTATCCCCCAAACGGGCGTAAGAGCCGAAGCCAACCACAAGCTCGGCGATCTATCAATTCAATTCAACTATTCTACTTTGGTCAAGGCTCGGCAACTATCCAACTATAGTTCAACAATATCTACTCTACTACTTAGCCGAACCAAAACCAAAGTGGGGGCTACGGATAACCACCATTTCAAAAAAGCAAGCATATCAAAAATCCTTTCAAGGCAAATGGTTAAATAGAAGACATTCATTCAAAAACACAAACATTGCAGATATCCCTAGCTGGGAGGCACGGCGTGGTATATCGTTTGGTGCCAACCCCCCACAAACTATTACACACTAGAACGATAAAATCCAAAGCTCGGATCCGCCCAGTCCGAAGTTTAGTTCAAAAACAAAAACTGACAAAAGTCGAAGCAAGAAACAAGTAGACCAACTTCCTTTCAGTCCCCAGCAGCATCTTTGGCAGGAATATCAGCCTCGGCATTCGTGTCGACGTTCATTGCCACGAGAGTTGTTTCTTCAGCCATGTTCACAGCAACATTGCTTTCATGCTCGGCAATGACCTGCTTAGGGTTGTCAGCTTCCTCCTTTTTACCACCACCAAACCCGTTTTCACCCTCAACATCTAAAACATCCTCAATATCTTCCTCACTCTCAGGATACTCCTCTGGGGGGAGAGGCTCACATTCCTCGGCTATATAAGGAAGTTCAAGCTTGGGAACGACGGGAGCAGAAATTGACTTGGTGAGATTCATGTCAGCCTCCAGCTGAAGGACACCACACGCAGCCTTCACCCCATCTCTATAACCTTTCCTGTAGGTGACGGGAATCCTGAGCTCAATCTCCTCGTTCACCATCTTCTGAGCCTCTCTCGAATGTACTCAACTCCGGCTCTATCGTAGCCTGCCTGAAAGGCCTTCCCATCAACCTCTTTCATCTTTCTTTTTTCTCTCCGCTGAACCTTCCCTAGCTCGCACTCGGCACTCTTGGCCTTCCCCATAGCATCATCGCGCTCTCTCTCTCTAGCACCGCCACCTTGGCCTTGACAACTTTGAGGCTGGTCTTCAATGACTTCGTCTTGTCGCGCTTAGCCTTGAGATCATCATGGTATCGGGCCCTCTCAGCCGACATTAGCTCAGCCTTGTTGTAAGCTCGGAGCAACGCTTGCCCGACCTGCACAAAAGGATGTATCAAGATCATGAAGACAAAAGTTAAAATTGGGAAGAGGTCAGGATCAGACAAACCTGCACCAAGTACGCACTGGCATGGATCAGGCTCGGTTGAAGATCTTCGGGCACCTTCTCCATGTCGTTCGGTAGTGTGAGACCATGGAGCATTGTGATAGCAAGACCAGGCTCCATCTTCACACTATCGTCAACAGATATCACTCTTCCATTTGCAAGGGCAAAAGAAGGAGAAAAATCTCGCACTACCGTTCAGCTGGCCGTACCGACCGATGTATGCATAGCCTTTAAGCCACCACCAGCTGATGACTTGGTTTGCTCCTTCTCCGTCGAAAGAGGCGTCGGCGGCCTGGCTGGAAAAAAGTCCCTCGTAACTTTTTGTCTCTTCTCAACAGGCTCGGCAGTGTCGGACATGTTTGGCCAAGCCCTAGAGGCATCTTTGAGATTGACACGAACAACATTTCGCCGATACATCTCTTCAGTAAACTCAGGTACTATGGTCCTAAGGGGGACGTTGATACCTGGAGAGTCGACTTGTTTCCTTTCTTGAAACCAAAAACCTGTTGGCTTCCTGAAAGAAGGGAACTTTACTCTCGGCTTTTTCACCTTCTTGGATCTTCCCGTTTGCCTTTTTCCTGACTGATGCTCACCTCCTTTTTTCTTACCACCAACTTTCTTGCTCGGCTCCTCCTCCTTCTCCTTCCTTTAAAACTTTCCTTTATATGAAGGAATATAGCCCAACAAAGTCGGCGCATCTCGACAGATCTGTGCCTTCAAGACATCCACATGTTTTTCGACGGCCAAAGATTGCTGAGTCTTCGTTATTGCTCGGTGATCTGCAAAGAATGTAGACGATCAACGTTGGAGAATCAAAACACAGATTTAAAATCAAGTTCGGCGAAACAAAAAGAATTATCAACAACCTCTGATATCCTTGACCTTCAACATGTTGTATCTATGTATTGTTTGGTCGCCAAACTCATAGTTACCATTTACCTCAACATAAAAATTTGCCCACTTGTCGGTGTTGGGCAGACCATCTATCAACTGCTCATTTTCCCTACGCGTCGATAGGTATCTACGCTCAATCCGCCCATGCTTCGACATTACATACATGTGGAAGAGGTCGGCAACCGTGAACTCCAGATTGTGGAGCTCCTTCAGTTTTATCACGAACATCACTATTCTATAACTGTAAATGGCAAAATAGTGAGGAACAAGGCTGAACCGAGCTAAGATTTCCCTCAAGAACGAATGAAGAAGGAATCGCAGCCCAGCCTCACATATAGCCATCAAAGGCATAGTGATATGCTCGGGACAGTGCTCCCTCTGTCCCTTATCCTGTTGTTAGCCACTTGGTTAACAACAACGTCGTCGGGGATGCTATAGTCTCGGCAGAACTTCTGGTACTCACCAGGTTGTCCGCTAAAGTAACAGGCATGGGGGCAAACCTGACCCCCTCTCGTAGAGGTCGGCGACCTCTCTATTCTCGGATGGGGCCTCACTATGTCCAGATCGTGCATAGGAGGTGGCTTCGGCTTGAGAATGGAATCTAGATTCAGCCTCTGGCCCAAGCTGGGCTCGGCCTCGGAATGAGTAGATGGAGAGAAAGATATCTCAAGTTCGGTGTTGAACCCATCGGCATCGTATTCGTAGTCGCGTTCGGCGTTAGAATCACTGGAGCCTGACATGTTCAAAGCAATTGAAGAGGTCTATCGTCGGCCCCGGCACCTCTCTAAGTACTCTCGGATAACTAAATCTCCGAAGTCGTCCCTCGAACTTTCAGGGTCAGATGAGATGATAATGAATGGGTGAGCCAGACCTAACAAAACAAAGGAAAATATAAGAGGAACCTCGTCATCAGCCAGAAGGCAAGGATCTCACTACGCTCGGCTACCCTACTGGCCCACCCTACGTCCTACAGGGACTCAACCTCGGGAAGCATGAGACACTCGAGTCATGGAGCTCGGCCAACACCAGCGTCGGCCAAGCCCACCAGCATCAAAACTGGGGCTCAGAAGAACAGATTGAAGGCGAAGATGAACAGCCCGTTCATCTTAACCCGTGTACTATTCACACAGAACAGGGAATCCCCAAAAACCAATGCAAACAGGGTAAAAAAAAGCATGAACGACTGTAGGAAAGCGAGGAGAAACAAGATTGGAACAAATACCTAGAGTTTCTGGGAGATCTGCTGATGGATCGACGAAAAGTTGGAGCTGAAAGATGAACAGACGGAAGGAAGAGCTCCGGTAATGGAGGTTTTGAGAGAGAAAATTATGTAACCCTCTCTCTCCTCTCGTCCCCTTTTATAGAGAAAGAATTAGGGATTTTCGCCTTGCCTCGGCCACCTTTTGGGAGAAAGCTTTGTTGGAGAGTCCTTCGACTAAGTTGCCCTCCAGGCTCGAATAAATGTGGGGCTCGGCCACCTGTTACACCACACATGCTTCTCCACGTGCAGAAACGATTACGCCAAAGGATAATCATAAACGCACATGGGATGTGCCAGCTCACACAAAAACGGTTACTAGATCTATTCGGTGATGTCACAATGATGCCATTTGGCTCGTGCAAGGCACATGCTTGTGCTTGGGGAGCAAGCCAAGGAGATTCTATAAATACTAGAGGATGACAACCCTAAGAGGTACACGTCACTAAACACTAAAACCCTAGTCTCCTGCTTTACTCTCTGCACATTCTCATCCTCTCGCCGGAGGGCCTTGCCGGGCAACCCCCGGCCAGGTCTTAGTTGTGCATTCTCTGTGCAGGTTAGAGCGAGAAGGTTAGGAGATCAGTGAACCAGCGGAGGAGGAACTTGAATCGAGGACCACGGGCCACACACTTTAAAATATTCATCCTCCACCAACAATAAACACTTTAAAATTAACAGCAATATCAAAATTACAAAACATCTATAATAGAATAAGGGTAGTGATAATGCCAAAATTCCGGTGCATAAAAGTCTTGTACACTGCACATAGTACTGACTTTTTGTGCACTAGAGTTTTGGCACCAACAAAAATAGTTTTGGCATCAATAAAAACAGTTTTGGGATTATCGTTTACCTAGAATAACTTACTGACACTGATAAATTTATCAATTACTTTTTAATAAAAAAAAATTACCTATCCAAAAAAAGTGAAAAGTTCCATCAAATGAAACATTTGTCTGGACTAAAATTTAAGACATTGACTGATTTTCGTGATATCGTTCTCTTTAATATTGTTTCGACAAATTTATCAAGTGTTAAATAATTTACTGATACTGATAAATTTAGCATTACTTTTTGGCTAATGAATGATTTTGGCAATCTTCTGTGGCGAGGCATCGACAAATATAGTATGAAAATTTCCTATACAATATGTGACTAGATTAAAAAAAAAAAAATTCATTATCACTTGTCTTGTTTGATTTAGTTTGAAAAAATCAAGATGTAAGTTAGCTCTCGAAATGAAAATATTTCTGATCGAGAATTTACTGTTTCATTTTGAAAAGATTGGCATGAACATTAATTTGGTAATAAGGGTATTTATGAAGCATTTTGAACTTGAGGATTGCATGAGTCATTATTTTTCTTGAGATGGTGCTTGTGGTTTCTAGCTAGGTGCTTGTGGTTTCTAGCTAGATGCTTGAAACCCATTCCACATTCCAAAATAAGGGGGTGTTTGGAAGGCCTGGTTTTTCATTTTTCAATTGCCATTTTCAGATTTTGGGTGTTTGGTAGGAAGAGGTAAAATAGATTTTGGGTAAAATAGATTTTCTAATTTGTTGTTTCTAAAACAAAACAGAAAAAGAGGTAAAAGGAGCTTTTTGCATTCCCATTTTTCCATTTTCGAATCCAGTTATACCAAAAAGACAAAGCTGCCCTCCCTCTTTTCGGAAATTCCCACAAATGCTAGCAGAAGCAAAAGGTCGGTTGAAGTACTCACAAGTTTTGAAGAATGAATATGACACGACCTGTTTCCAATTTCAATTACAATACCTCGGGTTGATCTGTTTCCAATTTCACCTCCTCCACCAATTTTAGATCTGGGGTTTGCAAGTAGTTGAAAAGTACCCCAAGTCTTGACCACATCTCTCCTCAAACCTCTCCTTCTCCTCCTCCACCTCTGTCTGAAAACCCAAACCCAACAAAAAAAAAAACAGTCCAGGAAATTGAGGATCCTTCGAAAATCCCCACCAAAACGTAAGTGTAATGTGTTGGGTGTTCGTGCATGATAATTTTTTTTACTGGTAAATCCCTTCATTCTGCAACTCACTCTGAGTTTGATGTTGTTGTCTAATGTTTGATCTTTCTTGTATGAGATCTGATTTTAATTTCTTGTCCTATTTTTTTCTAAGCCTTTCTGATTAATAGACTGAATCATTAGAGAAGAGACGAAAGAATAATAATATTTGGTGTTGCTTACAAAGATTGTTTAAGCAATGAAGTTAAAGTGGTCAACATGGACATGTGTTCGTTGGAGATGATCAAGACATGGAAAATGTAAGGGCTTCAATTCGGGATTGGATTGTCTCTAACCGTATCCGTTAGATGAGTTGTTCGGTGTCGTAGTATATGTTTGTTCAATTCGAGTAATTTTTTTTAATCCGAACTTCTGTAATATTTGGTATTGTATTGTAGTTTGTAGTATATTTGTTCAATTTCTGTAATTTGGTTTAATCTGGATTTAAATAATATTTTGTGTTGTAATGTTTAGATTATAAATTTCATCGCGTCTTGTATATATTGTTTGGTTTTTTCATTACTTTGGTTTAAACTTCATTGTTAATTTAATTTATAATTCAAAAACATTTTTGATGGAAAAGTAACAACAAACAATAATTGAAATAATAAAAATATAATTTAAAAAAAAACGGGGTACATCAATTTCATGTACGTAGGAGAATTTCGGAATTAAATTTTAAATAAATTGAGCCCAAATATTATTTATATACATTATACTCCATTATTAATAACCGGGGGCAACATAGTAAAAAATCAATCCATAATTCATTTTCATTCCATATCTTCCAAACACTACTCCTACTGCAAAATGCATTCTGCACATATCATCCAAACACTCTACCAAATACAAAATACATTCTGATCATAATCTCAAAAGCCAAAAAGGCAAAAAGTAAAAAATGAAAAGCCAAAAAGTTGCCTCCCAAACACCCCCTGAGTATTTAAGAAAGGTAAATGTGGCAGCTAAGATTTCGCATGCTTGTTTAGTTGATAGATCTGTTCAACTATTCACCTTTATTTTGGTTGTTTTGTTTTGCTTTGTTTTTTTTAAAAAAGAAAAAGTCAAGAGGTGAGAGGTAGACCGTAGAGATCAAGTTTTTGCAAGTTGCAACACTAGAGAGTTTTGGTATCTTCGAAACGCTCTCATTACATTTCTTTTCCTATTGTAATGACTTTATTTTTTTTTTTGGAACAACCTCTCAAGTGCCGAGCTTGCGGACTTCCTTACTTTTTCTTAATAATGAAAATTTTGGAAAGTAAGAGAGTAAGTTTTCTTTGCTTGATTAAAAAAAAAAAAAGTTTCCTCCTAATATGCACTTCTCGCCGAATGCTGCCTTTAATTTTATAAACAAATCTTGGTGTTTTTTATTGTTTCATTAATAAACATTTTTATTTTTAAACAGAAGAAAAAAATTATTCATGCAGTTGATAGCAATAGAATAAAAAGAAAGTTAAGTGGTGCTTAAAAGATTTGATTGGCAATTGAGAAATGGTCCAACCGTCCAAGGGATTTTCCCAAGGATAAGTTAATATTTACTTAATATTTACTAGCTGAGCTTTGATCCGAAGTTATACTATTACTTTAAGAACTTATTAACTTAAACTTTCATTTAGAAGAAAAAATGTAATTGCATAATGTTGGGGCCGGTTCCCCTCATACAAAAGTTTACACAGGTCTTGACACAACACTAATTGGAGTTTCACTCAAATGATCGGATTTGTTCAATTTGTTTAAAATAGGTTTTTAAGATTTTTCGTAAAAAAAAATCAACTCTTTTCGATATCAGTAAGGACTTTATCAGTTCATTCAATTTTATCTTGTAAAATTTGACAGTAACCAACTGAATGAACCAATTAAGCATTTACCAACATCCGAATGAGTTGATTTTTTACGGAAACCCTTAGAAATACGTTTTAAACAAATTGAACGGCTCGGATAATTTCAATATCCGAATGAGTTGATTTTTTTCGGAAACCCTTAGAAATACGATTTAAACAAATTAAACAGTTCAGATCATTTGCGTGGGACTCCAAAATGGGTCTTACAAAAAACTTGTGTCATAACTTGTGTCAAATTTTGTGTGAGGGAAACGGCCCCGTTTCAGATAGTAGAAAATGAAAAGATGAAATGATGTACTTATACATCATTTCTAATTCTTATTATATATCCTTAATATGGAAAAATGATAAAGGTCAAAACATAGTGCCTTGGAATACCTTTATTTCTGTTAGGGTAAAATATTTTTACATCACATTGAAATGCAACGTACCCATCCAAATATGTTTCTACCCAAAAACAATAATGTTTTGAATGATATCCAAAATTCCTTTCTTGTGTTCAAATTAATTTGACTACATGTCAAATTTAAAACGCTATCCTAGCTAATTCTATTGAAATTCTATCTACAAATCCCAATATTTTTGTGTATTATATGCACTAATTTTAAAATTATTGAATATTTGTTTTTTTTATAGGCAAAAATCAATAATATTTTCAGAATTGCTAGTCGCCAAATTAGTACTTTGGAAGAGTACAGGAACCCCTAATCTCCTTGCACCTAATTGCAGTATTGATCAAACCGTAGGACCAAAGACCCCTTGGCAAATATTCAGTATTTGTTATTAGAATAATCTATTTAGTTGTTTCAAGATTATATATATATATATATATATATATATATATATATCACGAAAGTTAAGACTTCTTTTATCTTAATTCATCAAAAGATCATTCACATCAATTCTCATGGTTTAAAATATTATATATAGGTTCAATCAAGCTTACCATTGCGGCGCACACATTCTTAAACCCTCCGCCCAGTCTCAGACAGAATTTATATATGTTGGGATATTCTTTAAAAGATTTGAAAAAAAATAGGATCAAAGCCGCTGGTTCAATTGATCAATAACACACCACTAGCTACCATCCTTATTGGAGTAAAAAATATACTACTATTATGTACGTGGCAATGACATCCGTTTTTAATACTACTACTACTTTTTCAGGATAACGGAGGGAACCACCTGGTTCGAAAATACAAAGAATAAATATTAGGCTTGCTCAATCATAGTTGCGGTACTAAAATAATCTGAGTACGTACGTGGCTAGCTAGATTGTGCATAATTAATAGTATCTAACATTTCTGTTTGAAGATTTTTCCTACCTGTTCTTCCAGGCTACGTACTCACCCGTTTCGGTAAAGTTTTTTATTTTTTAAGTACTTATTTTTTGTTTTACGAGATAAGTCATTCTCTCACAATACATTATCTTAATTTAAAAAATAAGTAGTACTTATTTAAAAAATAAATGTTTATTTTAATTAGTAGAACGGGGCAAATGTAGATATCTACCTTATGTACGTCATAAAATAGAGCGATGGATGTCTTTTTAAAACTAGAGTATTTAAACATGCAAATGAGAGTAGACGGCAACCATCATTAATTCACTTTTCTTTAATGTCGTAGCTGCAGCCAGATTAGAAAAGTTTGAACAATTCAAAACCTAATTACTGTTTTTACACGATTTCTGATTAACCAGGAAAAACTCTTCACATTGAAATCTCTCTCGCCTTACTTCTATGAGAAATTCATCAAACACATTTACACACTTTAAAACTTGCGTCCATGTGCCCGTTTGATGCACGAGATAAAAAAATTCACATAGGTGATTTTTGGTCCTCGTGCATCGAACGGGCACAAGGTTAACTTTTTCCAGTTCCGTGTTCGATGCATGCTAGCACTGGCCTCATTCTATGCACTGAAAGACACATGTGTGAAAAATAATTTTGGAGTACCACGTGATGGTATTCCAAGGGCATAGAATAATTGTTCTCCATATTCTACCCCCAAGAGTCTCTCTCTCTCTCTCTCTCTCTCTCTCTCTCTCTCTCTCTCTCTCTCTCTCTCTCTCTCTCTCTCTATTTTTTATAAAAAATCAAAAATCTTTAAAATTAGGATTTAAAGTTTGGAGGCTTTTGGAGGCTCACACAAAAATCTATAATTTACTAACGTTCAATCCGTTCTATGCACGGGCAAAACTAATATGCTCAGGCAAGATTAGCATACATGATGTGTTAATCGTGGACATTCTCCATACGATTAACCCGTTTTAGAACGGGCACAACGCTAGAATGGGTTAATCGTATGGAGAATGTCCACGATTAACACATCATGTATGTTCATCTCGCCTGAGCATGTTAGTTTTGCCCGTGCATAGAACGGGTTGAACTCTAGTTAACATACATGATGTGTTAATCATGGACATTCTCCATACGACTAACCCGTTCTAGCGTTGTGCCCGTTCGATGCACGGAACGGGAAAAAAACCAATGCGAACCTACTTTTTTCTATTGCCTCGTGCATCGAATGGGCACAACACTAGAATGGTTTAATCGTATGGGGAATGTCCACGATTAACACATCATGTATGTTAATCTCGCTCGTGCATGTTAGTTTTGTCCGTGCATAGAACGGGTTGAATGCCAGTTCCACAAAACAGAAAGGGAAACCCTGTGGTTAGCTAAACAGATAGCTTGAATCAGCAAAGGAAAAAGGGCAAATTTTTGTAGCCGTCCCTCTACTTTTACGGTTGTCTCAATTTCGTCCCTTTAGTTTCAATTGCTATCAAATAAACTATGAAGTTTGTTTTACGTTCCAAATTGGTAAAATCGTTAACACCGTTAATGAAACTAGCGGGAAAGTATAATTAAAAAATTAAGTGCTCCAATTTTCAATCCAGTTAAACTGGTGCAAAGTTCTTATTTTTTTTATTATTTTATCCTAGATGATCGTAATGAATTTTTGGTTCTAAGGTCTTTCAACGAGCACCTGAAGACTCTTTATTTAGTTTTAGGGCATCTTAGGGTGCTCATTGAAAGACCTTAGAGCCAAAAATCCATTATGACCATTTAAGATAAAATGATCTGAAAAATAAGATATTCGCATTGGTTCAAACAGATTAAAAATTGGAGCACTTAATTTTTTAACTATATTTTTTTATATATAAATGGTGTAAAAAAATAAATGTTCCAATTTTCAATCTGTTTGAACCGGTGCGAAGAGCTTATTTTTCTGATCATTTTATCTTAAATGGTCATAATAGATTTTTGGCTCTAAGGCCTTTTAATGAGCACCCTAAGAGAGCCTTGAAACTAAATAAGGAGTCTTCGGGTGCTTGTTAAAAGGCATTAGAGCCAAAAATTCATTACAACCATCTAGGATAAAATGATCAAAAAAATAAGATCTTCGCACCGGTTCAACTAGATTGAAAATTGGAGCACTTGATTTTTAAATCATATTTTTCCATTAGTTTCATTAACGGTGTTAACAATTTTACCAATTTTGAACGTAAAACAAACTACAGGGTTTATTTGGTAGCAATTGAAACTAAATGGATGAAATTGAGACAATCGTAAAACTAGAGGGACAACTATGAAAATTTTCCCAAGGAAAAATGGTATTGTGTATGGATGTTAACTTCTGGGATTATAGGAGAACCAATCTGCCCACTATACGGAACAAAACCATTCCAATAGCTCAGTGATCTCTTCAATTCAAACTTCTGCGATAAATTGACCCATGGATACCATTAGAGAAGTAATTGGAGTTGAAGCTCAGGCTTGTGTCAAGCAATCCACTTGCAGACCTAGAAATTTCTGAAATTGTAGAATCATAAAAGATATCATGAGATTTTGCTACCGGCTAGGGCATATCAAGGGGCCAATTTCTAGAAGGAGCAATTCATCTCTCTCTCTCTAGAAGCTCTCTCCTTTCTTTCTCTACTTTACCAATTAGGGTTTTTCTGGGGGGGTGGGGCTGCCGCCCCTTGCCCCACCTCCTCCCGTCCTCCTTTGCCGGCCACCCCTCCTCACCTCACCGCCCATCGAATTCCTTCTCTAACTAGATCCGATTTCTTCTTGCCTCTACCATCTCCTCCTCCTCCACCTCCATTTCCTCTCTGCCTTCTCTCCGTCGCCACCGCCTTTTCCTCACCACCTCTCCGCCTCCACCGTCTCTACCGCCTCCCTCTGCTTTGGTGTTTTTGGGATAGCTCTGACGGAGAGATGAAGTAGGGTGGCTCGGCTCCCTCCGGCAATAAGTTTCCAGCTTACGGGGTGGCGTTTTGCTGGCGATAGCTCCATGGCCGGAGGTTTCAGTACCAGCTGTCTTTGGCTTGGTTTCTCCGGGCCAGTCTCCCCAATTCGGTGACTGTACCGGTCTGGTTTTCCAGATCCGGTGGGCGTGGTAGGTAGGCGAATAAGTTTTTCAGTCTGTTTAGTTTTTTTGTTCTGGTTTGGTGTTGATTTCATCCGTGCTTTTGGCTATGGTTTGAACTGGGTGTCCCTTTGAGCTCTACTACAAAAATCGGAGACGGGTTCATTGCCCTGCATTTATGTTTGGTCTGCCTTCGGCAGTATGTGCTTAGAAGACTTCTAGTAGATGTGCTTCGTGTCTAGGTTTTAGTAGTTTTGGTTCATTCCTGTATTCTTTGATGAAATCGTTGTAACCTTCAGGCTTTTATCTTTGGGTATCGTGCAATGAATTGATTGACTTATCAAAAAAAAAAGATATCATGACAGCAAGGTTGAAGTTGATGTTGGGAAAAATTCGGCAATAACGAAATTCTAGAGAACAATCTCATTGATAACAACATGATTACATGAACGAATCAAGTTACAAAATACATAACAGTAGACAAATCGTAAGTACGAGATATAAACAGAATTTCCAGATCAAGAACGGGGTCCTGTGTGATACCACAGTCTCCTTAAGAAAGATTCGCCGCCTACCGTGGGTGTTGTAGGATCTTGTTTGGCGTCTTCCTCACATGGTTGGCTCAACTAAACCGCAAGCCGTCGGAACACCACCATCGACCGCCTTGGCGAATTGACTACCACCTGTCTCTCTCTCTCTAAGAACAATTTGCTCGAAGGTATAGTAGCACACTTGATTTTCTAATGCATTCTCCAAAACGTGAGCCTTCTTTATATAGAGTGAAGGAGGTATGAGAGGTGAATGCTGCCATCAAATGTTGAAATGAATTCAGCCATTTGAATGAAGGAGGTTACAATAGTGAATGACAATCATGGTGAGGGGTTACGGGAGTTACGAAATCCACACATCAATACGTCTATTGATTGTGGTGCGTCCAAATACAATGAACCCGAGACATGCACGGTTGCCTCGTGAGACCCTCCGGTAGCCCTGATTTCATTCATCCAAAATTCCGTAAATTTCCAACAGTTGATCCTTCTCAATCTGAAACCAATAGTTCAGTCTTCATGGCTTGAATAATGCAGAGAGGAGTCAATATCATAGAACAATATTCCCAATCTTCTACGGCCAACCTCAGGTTGAATATTGCAGAAATGAGACAATATCATTGAACAGAAGTCTCAATCTTCTTCTGTAAACCTCGTCGACTGGGCATGCATAAAAGAAGAAAATAAAATGATTTTTTTTGTACATCAAACAGACACAATGCAATTTAGAAAGTTTCATCCATGAATTATCATCATATTTAAAGATTAAAATCATTTGGAAAAGCATGTAGTATACATTCAATTTTCTTACCAATACCCAATTTTTTTCTTACAATGTTTATTTGCTGTTGGGCGAGAGAAGAAATAAAATCATCGGAAATAAGCTAGCTACATGCATAGTTAAAATCATCGAAGCAAGATACCTGGAAAAGATTCTTCTACTATGTATCCAGTAGCCAACTACAAAATGCAAGAATTGAAATGTTGAAGTACTTAATTAGTAGTGGTTGTATACAAACAACAATTTTTCAATAAACCAAGTATCAAAGACGTCCTATATTTTCAATAATGTCCAAATGTAGCACATTTTCATCTTCAAAGTTTAGGCATATTAACACCAAACAACAAAAAGGAAAGCTGATTAAGCCTTTCCTAACTTGAATTTATGAGATTAGTGAAGAACAATGATGCCCCATGTACACACATATAGCATATACCATGCCTGATCCCAAGATCAACAAATTGAAAATGAAAGGCCACAAACTCATTAGTACGGGAACAAAAAAACTACTTAGAAACTAGTGTGTTCTATGGCCAATTGTCCCCCAATCCTTAATTACCAATTACCAATAGCAAAACACACCATGAACTAAAGTTTCAAACTACTCAAAAACTGGTGTGAAGCTTTCTTTCCAATGTGTGTGATTTGGTTCTTTAAACTGGTGTCTTCACTATGTATAGTTCATGGTGTGTTCTACGACAAATAATTTCAAGAATCTTTGTTAGCATTCTCTATGTGCATCGAACGGGTACAACAGTGACTATGTTTTTTGATAAGCACCCGATAATGCAATGTAGGGTGCGCTAGTTATCTAGTTTTATTCAATTTCGTCGTTAATTATGTTGTTTTTAGTTACTTTTGCACGTAAGGTTGTTTTGTTTTGTTTTTTAGGAATTTTCCTAATAACAGGAGTTGTAAGGCCTAAGGCATGTCACAAGACGAAGGCAACCCAACGGCTCGCCAAAGGAAGGCATGGCCAAGGCAGAGAGCAAGACCAAGTGCTGGAATTAGACCATTCGGCATCGATAGACCAGGAAATCCTCCATCGGTACCTAGCATCTCAGCGGCAACAGATAACTTGCTCGGCATCGATGGGAGGAAAAAGTTTCAATCGGTACCGAGGACCTTAGCACTACAGCTTAAAGTGTTCTGCATCGGTACCGAGGGCCTCAGAGGTGGATTTTTTGGATCTCCTGGAGAATATTCCGTGCGCGTATCTTGGAGAATATAAAAGGCGTGATGTCACATTGTACAAATAACTTTTGTATTGTATAATTTAGATCTAGCCTAGATTTACTTGCTTTTTGAATTGTTCTTCATTTTCCAGCACTTTAAATTTAATTTTCTGCTTTAGTTAACTAGTTTTTGCTATTGTAGTCTTCATTAAAGTTGTAGTCGCTACTCCGATCTATCATCTAATCTAATTTTCTTCTAGCGTTGTTATTTCAATTATGCTAAGTAGATTTTTGCTTGCTCTTATCTTCATAGATATGTGTGAGTAGTTTTCCAAGGTTAGGTCATGGGATGATTAGCACCTCATGGCTCGAGTAAAATTTGCATTTTTCACCATAAAGTTTAAACCTTTGGTTCGAAAATTGATGTGGGGTTCGGGTTTATTGGTCAAATTGCTAAGGTGTTAACCTCCTTGATCATGTGTAGGTAAAAACATTGTCTACTTACCACACATGATGCTTGGAGCTCTGTCGCTCGAGGTGTTTGCTAAATAAATTCTAGAGCTAGCTTGGTAATCAAACCATTCTATCTTCCGAATTAAGAACCTTAGTTGAGTATCTTAAACCGCGTAATTGGGTGAGAAATGTATCTTTATTTGAGTCATAGGTGTTAGTAATTCCTAGACCTTACCTACTTTTTATCTAGTTTATTCGCTTTTAATTTAGCCATTTTACTTTCCACCACATACGTAAAACAAAGTTGGTTGACTAAAAGCTGAAAACCCATGCTTACTTCAACAAATCCAACCAAGCCGTACTAATTATTCCTGTGGGTACGATCCCGATCTTCCGGATTATTATGCTTCAAATGATGTATTAAGCCCTACGCTTGGGGCATTATTCCTTATATCGGAGCGAACAGAAGCTTTTTTCATAATAGAGACGTACGGACTAGTAATATGAATGAAGAAAGCATAAGACAAATGGAAGAGCACAATTGCCTCCTTACTCAAACTCAGTGCAGGGTACAAAGAACCAAAAACAAAAACCTGAAACCCCATTTGAAAACGCACAATGGACCATGGCCACTTGATTATTCCTATTCTATATTCTTACAAAAACAGACTGTGAATAAAGTAAGGAATGTTATGAGAGTTTGGGACTGCCATACTGGTCATGTTGGAAATAGGATTATCCCTCTTGTTCAGAAATTGGTTTTCCTTGTAACTAATGGGCTAACATGATGCACTGTTGTTTTGTTAACACCAACCAACAAAAAGGAAAACTGATTAAGCCTTCCCTAACAAAAATAATGGCAGCAATAAAATTCACAAAGATTGATACCAAACATAAGTTTATAAACAACACTATTTCAATATGTCAGGGCCTAAATGATCATTAAATTATATGGGGTTGTAGCTTTGAGGGGACAAATAGCGAAGGAACACAAAATCTGATAGGATACGTAGTCCCATCAATTAACCATTTCTCATCACCATAGTATTGTATATCTCTCACTTATTGACTTATCTATCCGATATACATTTCTTTCACGGAACAAAATTTTAAACAAAATTTGACATATGACCCTTGGATATAAATTCCAATTTAAGTAAGGCACAGATACACATTTATGAGTTAACTACTTCATGTGTCAACTACACAACTAAAGTAACATTTAGAGACAAAATAACTTAGTACTCAAAGTAAAAACCCATCAATACCCAACTCAATTTCAATTCGCGAAATAAAAAATTTATGACCAAATACAGTACATCTACATGAATTAACACCATACAGATGCTGGCCAAAAAACCACCCCATACAGAGGAAATCAGAGAGAGCGATAGAGAGGAAATCAAACCTAGTGGTTAGCAGAACTGAGCGGTGCGAGATTCGAATTGCTTTGAATTGTCAAAACCTTAAACCTGCCAAAATGAATTCGCACATAAAGGATGAGCAAAGCATTCTATCGAATACGAAAAAGACTATTAATTGTAACTGTATAACCTATAATTTTAGGGGGGGAAAATTGAAGTTAAAATGGAATTGGGGTCCAATCTATCACTTTTGTCGAACTCAGTGAAGAGAAAATCAACTTACTTGGTTGAATTGAAGAAACCTCTGAAGGCCTGTGATCTAACAATTGACCCGTCGTCTCAGAACCTCGCCTCTGGAAGACGCCCCTCGCCTCTGAACATCGCTTCTGAAAGATGCAAATGAAAGAGAGAATTTTAGATTGGGAAAAGACAGAAAAGAGGGAGAAAAGAAGTGAAGGAAGGGTAGTCCTACCAGATGGAGAGAGCGGGGATGGGGAGGTGGTTGGCGGCGAAGGAATTCGGTGAAAGATTATGGGAGGAGTGAAGAGGGGTATTCATAGCCCATGAGAGAGTGAGTGAGTGAGAGGGGTGAGAGTGTGGGTATAGGAGAGAGGTGTGGGGTGGTGGCAGTTGAGGAGTGGAGAGAGAGAGAGAGAGATGTGGATGCCAAAACAGGTGTGGGGTTGTGGCGGTTGATAGTGTTAGGGCGGTCTGCGACGGGATCTGTTTACTTGTTTGGGTTCGCGGCAATGAGAGTTATCGGTGTCTTTCCCAGTGGTGGTGGTGGTATGCTAGCGGGGTGGAGGCGCGTTTGGGTGGATGCTATGGTTGTAGAATTAGGCTCCGTTTGAAACCTATGGAAAGGAAAATAAAAGAGAAGGAAAATGAAAGGAAAATGGGAGGAAAATTTTACTATTCACTAAATTTGAAATCTTTATTTTTTTCTCTCTTTCTCTTCCAACCAAACAATAGAAGGGAAATTAAAAAATTTCCCTTTCTTTTCCTTGGGTTTCAAACAGGGCCTTACTTTTGTTTAGGGTTAGATTTTGGGGCTTTCTTTGGTTGGGCTTGGCCTATTGTATGGGCTTTGCCCTTATAGGTTTTTTGGGCTTGGGCCCTTGGTGTTTTTTGGGCTTCGTCTCATATATTAGTTGTTTTTTGTTTGCATCCAACTCTTGATTGGATTCCCCTCCTCTCTCCCCCTACTTGATGTACCTTTATAATGTTTTCTCAATAAAATTTTGTCATTTCAAAAAAAAAAAAAGGGAATTTAGTTTGGAAAACTTTCAAAATACACCTTGAACTTCTAGTTCATGAATATCTTATGAACACCTGACATTACCGAAATATCAATCTAGGACTTGGCATTAAAAATGATTCCTCAATTAAGCTCATACCATCAACTCCAAGAGAGAGAAAAGCTGATGGTGGTGGGGTTGTGGACAGAAGGTGTCGTGGTGGTTTGTACTTTTGATAATAGGTAGAATAGGGTACATATATTCATTGATTGGCTTTCTTTTTTTTAGGAAAGAGCAAGAAATTCAGGAGTGTAGGGTACCTCTTGGAATAGAATGTAGTACATATATTAACCTATATTGCGATTTGTTATGATGGGATTTGAGGAGGTTATCCAGCAGAGTTTTGATGATGTGATTGGCCTAGAGGAATGATGTTTTAGTGGAATTCTTGGAGGTTATCTAGTGGAATCCGGATTTGTTTGAGGTTACCCATAAAGTCTAGTTTGGAGAGGAGAAATGAAGCCAGGGTGGAATGATGTTTTGGTGGAATTCTTGGAGGTTATCTAGTAGAATCCAGATTTATTCAAGGTTATTCAAAGAGTCCAGTTTGGGGAGGAGAAATGAAGCCAAGGTATGACTGTTGGTTATTGATTCGAAATCTTAGGATATGGCATTGCGTGGTCACTCTTTATGAATAGGAGATAAAGGGTGATATTGCATTATAGTACTAGGTTGAAGGTCGACAGTTGGCGTGGGTTTCTCCGCTCAGGGCGATGAAAATTGGGTGATGTCCAGTGGAGGCGTGGAAGGGTCTAGTGTTGCTTGGAGTGGCAGTGAATTTTTAGGGTTCATCGATGTTTCGCGGCAGCATAATGGAACTCCGATAGATAGTTTCTTAGGCCATTTATGAGGGCCAAATTAGTGATTTCTTGGCAATTTGTGACGGGATCTGTTTACTCGTTTGGGTCTGCGGCAGCGAGAGTTACCGGTGTCTTCCCTAGTGGTGCTTGTGGTATGCTAGCGGGTTGGAGACGGTCAGCGTTTGGGTGGCTGCTATGGTTGTAGAATTAGGCTCCGTTTGGAACCTATGGAAAGGAAAAGAAAGGAAAATAAAAGAGAAGGGAAATGGGAGGAAAAATTTACTATTCACTAAATTTGAAATCTTTATTTTCTTCTCTTTTTCTCTTCCAACCAAACAATAGAAGGGAAATTAAAAAAATTCCCTTTCTTTTTCCTGGGTTCCAAACAAGGCCTTACTTTTGTTTAGGGTTAGATTTTGGGGTTTTCTTTGGTTGGGCTTGGCCTATTGTATGGGCTTTGCCCTTATAGGTTTTCCGGGCTTGGGCCCTTGGTGTTTTTTTGGGCTTTGTCTCATATATTGGTTGATTTTTGTTTGCATCCAACCCTCGATTGGATTCCCCTCCCTTCTCCCCCTACTTAATGTACCCTTATTATATCATTTCAAAAAAAAGGGGGGGGGGGGGGGGGGGGGGGGGGGGAGGGGGATTTAGTTTGGAAAACTTTCAAAATACACCTTGAACTTCTAGTTCATGAATATCTTGTGAACACCTAACACTACCGAAATATCAATCTAGGACTTGGCATTAAAAATGATTCCTCAATTAAGCTCAATCCATCAACTCCTAGAGAGAGAAAAGCTGATGGTGGTGGGGTTGTGGACAGAAGGTGTTGTGGTGGTTTGTACTTTTGATAATAGGTAGAATAGGGTACGTATATTCATTGATTGGCTTTTTTTTTTTAATATAGGAAAGAGCAAAAAATTCAGGAGTGTAGGGTACCTCTTGGAATAAAATGTAGTACATATATTAACCTATATTGTGATTTGTTATGATGGGATTTGAGGAGGTTATCCTGCAGAGTTCCGATGATGCGATTGGCCTAGAAGAATGATGTTTTAGTGGAATTCTTGGAGGTTATCTAGTGGAATTCGGATTTGTTCAAGGTTATCCATAGTGTCCAGTTTGGAGAGGAGAAATGAAGCCAGGGTGGAATGATGTTTTAGTGGAATTCTTGGAGGTTATCTAGTGGAATCCAGATTTGTTTGAGGTTAGCCATAGAGTCTAGTTTGGGGAGGAGAAATGAAGTCATGGTTTGACTGTTGGTTATTGATTCAAAATCTTAGGATATGGCATTGCGCGGTCACTCTTTATGAATAAGAGATAAAGGGTGATATTGTATTATAGAAGTAGGTTATGGTCTATGTTTATATTCCCAAGGTTGCGGCTAGTTCGTTGTTGGCCTCGTTATTATGGTTTAGTTCCCTAGAAAATTCATCCTTGCAAGGCTATTGATGACTCTAACTAAATAGATAACTTATGTCGTTTCATCATGGCTCCCGGTCAGGGCAAGCAAGGGAGAGCGGTATCACGAATGCCATAATTCTTGTGGTTAACATGGGAGGATGTTTATCAAAGGAAGAGATTCTAGAATTCGTTGAGTTAAAGACTCGTAACTAAAATTAGGTAAAATTACATGGATACCCCCAAACCTTTAAAAACGTCCATACACACCCCCTCATCTACTGAAAAGGAAAAAAAACCTCAACGCCGTTAACGGAATGTCAAATATACCCTTGGTGAAATTACACAAACACCCCCTCATCTATCTGGTTTGGACATGGACACCCCATAACCTTTAAAAACGTCCATACACACCCCCTCATCTACTGAAAAGGAAAAAAACCTCAATGCCGTTAACAGAATGAACAAAATGTCAAATATACCCTTTGTTATGAAATGGAGCAACAAGCATACGCCACACTTCACTCGATCAGAAATTTCTCTCCACCCTACTCGATCATGGCGCCTCTGTCTCTCTTCCTCTCCCTCTTCAACTTGCATTGTAGATCATGGCTAACCCTAGATCGTGAAGAACACCTAAGTTTCGAAGAACATCGGATCATGTACACTGCAGAAAAGCTGTAGATCGTGGCAAACCCTAGATCGTGGCAAACCCTACTTTGGAAGGTATGTTTTATATGTAAAAAAATCCTAGATTTTCTTATTAAATGGCGCAAATATAGATGTATATGTTCATATTATATGATACATGAATACGTTAGGGTTTTTGTTTGGGAATAGTAGGGTTTTTTGAAAGGTGTTGTACAATGGTGTCGATAACCTTTAAAAATTGGGGCTTTTATTGTTTTGCATTTGCTTGTCATCCATTTTGTATTTGAAGTCCTCAAGCGGGCTTTTTCTCCACAACGGCAGTAGGAATCAACCCAGTTTTGGTTTGGTTGGAGTTGTAGCTCTAACTGTGAGTGAGAGAGAGTGTGTGTGAGTGTGAGAGAGAGAGTGAGTGAGTGAGAGAGGGAATCTCTGATATAGAGTGAGAGAGGGAATCTCTGATATAAAGTGAGAATGAGGAATGAAGTATAAAAGGCAACTGGGTATATCACTACAAGAAAAATCGCCTTTAATAGCGGTCGAAAAACGCTATTGAAAGGTATAGATAGCGTTTTATGAAACGTTGTATTAGCCGACGTTATAAAAAGTCTGAGACCTAATATAGCGTTTTTGGGCTGCTGTCTATTTTGTAGTTTTGATAGCGTTTTTCGAATGCTGTATGTCTGAGACCTAACATAGCGTTTTTAGAATGTTGTATGTATGAGACCTAACATAGCGTTTTTCGAATGCTGTATGTCTAAGACCCAACATAGCGTTTTTGGACTGCTGTATTTTGTTGTTGTTTTGATAGCATTTTCGGGCCGCTGTCTAGTGCGCAGTTTCGATAGCGTTCTTCAAGTGCTGTACATTGTGCAGTTTTTTTATAGCGTTTTTGGAATGTTGTATATCTTAGACGTAACATAGCATTTTTGGACTACTGTGTTTTTTAGATTTGTACCATTGTACAGCTGCTATAGCATTTTTAAACTACTATGTTTGTTTAACCTTCCATAACACAAAACTTACTATGTATGCCACACTTTTTGTAGCAATTTTCCTTATTTTATACAACACTACAACCCAATAATCTGACTAGCAAGCTCATCTGCTCATGCAACAATACTAACAAAAAAAACAAAATGGCTCCAATGACTCCTCGGCAATATATTTGCAATTTGCATAAAAACCAACAAAACATGTCTCCAAACATCAGAGCGATCACCATTACATAAAAGAAAATCAGTATGCTACATGTCTTTTCCACATTTCTATCTATTCCATAAGTGGAGTAAAAGCTTTGCACCAAATATCAACAAAAAGGCTTTTTGAAACATCTATGTATCCCAAAAGTGGAGTTTAAGCCTTGACACCAAAATATCAACAAAAAGGCCTTCCAAAACATCTATGTATCCTTCCGAAACATCTATGTATCCCAAAAGTGGAGTTTAAGCCTTGAGACCAAAATATCAACAAAAAAGCCTTCCGAAACATCTATGTATCCCAAAAGTGGAGTTTAAGCCTTGGCACCAAAATATTAACAAAAAGGCCTTCCGAAACATCTATGTATTCCAAAAGTGGAGTTTAAGCCTTGGCACCAAAATATTAACAAAAAGACTTCGAACCAAAATAGTCCTTTCAAGCGGTCATGACAACCAGCGCACTAGCAGATCATACCTATATCGATCTTCAACAAAAAGTCACAAAAAAACCTTCTCTCTTCTTTATCAACCCATAAACCTACATATGGTAAAAGCAAACATTTCAATTGATGGAGTTATAACAATTTCTACTTAACCAAATTTATAAACAACGGAGTATAACAAATTATATTCTTTTTTGACAGATATAAGTGGGAAAAAAAAGTACATTACCCTGGGTTAGATTCCATAAGAACCTGTCAGCAGGCCATGCAACGGTAGATCCAACAGCTTCTTCAATAGTAGTCATAAAACTTGTTTGCCTCCACAAAAACATTTCAGGCTTCTTTGGAACAACCACCCAAACTCTCATTGTGTTAGGTCCGATGGGAACATGATGAACAGTTGCACTTGGATCACTAGAAGACCAACATCCTTCAGCAACTACGTCTCCCGTCCCCATCCAATCAAGCAAAATGCACTTGCCGCTATGTGGGTTAGTAGTGTTAACGCTCTTTAGCAACAAGGCAACACAACAACAACAAAAATCAACAATGTAAGTGTAGTGAAAAACTAAATTAAAAGTACTGATAATCTGAATAACTCCACTTACCAAACATAGGATACGAAATTACATGAAACTAACTTGCCTCTCTTCCTAATTCTCATGGCTACAACTAACGTGTATATACATCCTTAAACTGCTGCTTTTAAGATTGCAATACACCATTATATTATTCACTGGCTTGGGCATCAAGTGGATTATGTTTGTGCCTCTAGTTAATTTCTAAGAAAGTAGCAAGAAGTTAGAATGAGTTACTCTGGCAATGGACTTATATTTTCCCCTTATTCTGCTTGAACTTGAAACAAACAAGCAAAGCAAAATACAAAAGAAAGAAAGTCAATATAAAGCCAACAAATCCATCCTCAAACTTGTTTCTCAGAGCTCCCAAATGCAACAAAATCCAAGGTAAATCAACCGAAGATCAATATTTTGGACACACCCACCTAACTTTATGGAAGAATAACATAGCAATCAACTAAAATAAAGACTTCTTTGGAAAAAATAAAAGGAAGTAAAATTTGGAAGAAAAGTTAATAAAAACTGGAGAAAAATGTTGAAACAAGTAAAATATCTCTGTCGATGGTGAAATTGCTAGGAATAGGTAGGTGTGATGGTCAGAATATTAGACAATGATTAGGTTGTGGTATGCAATCATGACTCATGTCTTGTTGGTTTCAAAGTGATGGATTCTCTAATCTGCTTCCCACGTTCATTCTCTTGTACTATATCTGTTCTGTTAGACGCTATTAAAGTTGGTAACTGTGCTGCAATGACAGAAGGTCCTCTTAAGCAAATAACACCTATCCAATGAAACCTCACGGATTACCATCGAAACCAATTGGGTTTGGCTTTCGCCTCTAGTAAACATTCAATGTTTGGCATATGTTATAGAGGCAGACACCACGGCTTTGAGGCAGTATGGAAATCTCTATACCAATTAAGTTTAAACATCAATTGCCAAATTATTCCTAGTTCAGTACCGTTGCTTCTTCACCTATTGGATCCTCGTCAAGGACTAAAGTCATGCCCTCAACCAGTTCTGCTGGTTATTTGTTCAATTAATAGCGGGTGTTTCTCTATATAACCTTTCGTCTTCTCATGCAAAGTTGTACATGAATGGAATGAACAAGATGCTTAAAACATACTATGGTTAGAGAAAAATAATTCAGGAGAACGATATTCATGATCATGTATAGCGCAAAGAACATGGTGGAATGAGGTGAAATGGAAATTGATATGATTTTAATTCCAAGAGGGACAACTGATTTTAATTCTACATACGATTCACCTCAAGTGAAAATTATTCGACAGACCACTAGCCTACATTTAAAGCACCTAACCAGTTGAGATTGAGAAGTTTCAAATTTAAACCAGATGGATTCATTTCGGGTCTAAAATGGGTTCTCTAGTAGTTAATACTTTATATAGTCTCTAACTGAAGCACCAATACATCGTCTTGTCACACAATCCTCACACATTAGCTCATATGCATACGACCCTAGCGTGCAACTTTAGTGAAGCTCCAAAAGATTTCCATATTACAAAGACCTCAGGCACAAACCAAGATAGTTAAAGTGGAAAATCATGCCGAGCGAGAATGCAAACGGCAGGTCTACCACTTGGGAGAAAAAGATTGTTCAACTCAATGGTGTGCCTAGTGCATCCAGAAGAGAGATAAAAGACGCATTCGGCCAAATTAAAGAAAAGTAAAGTGAGCATTCTAGAAATGGATAACAATTGACACCAAAACCAACATAAAATGCTTATAACTGTAGATACACTGATAGAAAGATGTATTACGTGCTAAACCAAAAGACACGCAATGCGGATTCCACAGGACAGGCTCAAATTGTATAAATCAGCATTGTAATTAACGCCATACAATCATATTCATATGCAGTTCTAGATTCTGCGGAGAAGTGTCACATTTCTTATCCATCTTATGCGCACAACATTCCAAATAATTTTCAAAAATCTGACAAGCAGGAATGAATAACTTTTTTACAAATGCTTAAGTAAATAACTTTTTACCGAGGGAGAAACAATGGGTGCAGTTGGTGCTCCTTCTGTTGCCGGATTCTGAGCCTAGAAAGTTCAAAAAAGTAAAACAAACAAAACATCATTAGTCATAGTAGTCTGAAATAACCACCAATGAAGAAAATTATAAGCTACTTACTTGGTTTTTCTTTAACTCGTCAATTTTATTCCGCATACGTGCAATTTTAGACTTGCATTGAACATTTTCCTCACGAATCTCAGCCATTTGACCATTCATTTGTGATAATATAGTTAATTTTGTTTTTGTGACTCCTTTTCCAAATGTTCTTACACGACCATTCCTCTCGGGACCAATCACTTTAGAAAAAGGATCTTCTTTCAAATTAGTCGAAGATGAGCTTTGTGCATCCAGTTCAATTTTTTCCATTTCATTCTGTAAAATTGCATAATGAAAAACCAAAGTAAAGACCAATGAGACTGTCAATAAATATAACAAGTAAAACACACAAATAATGAAAGAGTCATGGCCTCACAATCTTTTGAGCAACATTAGTGTTTGAGGGTCGACCATCCTTTTTTTTTATGTCCTGTGGCCCAAACTGCGACTCTACTTGTCTTTTGTTTTTTCGCTTTCTAGAGTAAAGACACATATATGATCAAAATGCAATTTGAGTTACACTTTTTAATAGGAAGTATGATGATCTTTCATAATGAATAAAATAATAGAGGTATTACCAGCTCAGTGGTCAACCGTGCATATCCCTTACGACTCATAGTATGTTGCAGCTCCAGTTGTTTCTTTCTCATCTCTTGAAACTTTTCACTTTTAACCTGAACTCAAGAACAAAATAAAATCACAACCTTGTATGCTGTAGCTCTAGTTGTTCCTATTCCAAATGCACATACATTGAATGCTACACTAGTCTTTTCCTTCACAAAATCCTTCCAATCATGTAGTGATTTGACGTTATCAGGCTGTAGCTTTAGCCTTGCTTCCTCGTTTGGAGCATTCTTTACTTTTGTGACTAACCTCGACTTTGAGGCTCTCTAAACTTCAACCATTCTCTGGAAAACCAATTCTCTATGCCATTCTTCATTAAGATTGAATCTAACCTGAAAATATGAATGTAACTTAGAGAAAATTATATCATTTTTCACTTCTACAAATGATAGAATACTTGGCCACTATACCATACCTGAATCGATTGCCATAGGACTGCTGCCAATCCCGAAGGAAGCTTTAGCCAATCCGAAAGTGTATATCGTACAATCTCTCGAACTAGAGGCCCTAAGAAAGAAGACAACTTGATTGATCCATCACCAATTGGTTGACCATTCTGGTCGAACTTAACTTCAATCCGACCACCTCCATCGACAGCAATGGTTTTTAGCTTGGTTGGCCCTCTTTTGCGTTTCAGCTTCTGTGACTCTATTGTATGGGCAACATTTATTGCTGGACTATTTGGGACAACATTTGGTAATGTCTCAGGACTTTCTTGACTCGGTGTTTGGTTATGATGCAAGTCACGTGATAACTCTTTACTAGGAGACATGCTGCACCTGTTCGCAAAACTTGTCATGAAATTAGTTAAGTAGATCAAAAGATGCATGTAACTCACATTACGTTGTCATTGTAGCAAAAGATAGATAAAGCGACATAGCAAATGAAGTTAGAGATATGAAAAAAAAAGGAGTAACCAAATATATGTTATCCAAAATGACACGACAATTGAAAATAGGCACGACAATTTAAAGGTGCGAATGTCCAACTAAGATTTCCTTTCAATAACTCGATAATTACACAAATCATACTAGTGTGCCCGTGCAATCTTCTCTTGCATTAGTTACTTGATCTCCTTCATTATCATCATCAATGTCCATACCAAGTGCTGAAACATCTTGTAGTCTGGAAGAACTATCAACGATTTCTTCAAACATTTCCATGTCGTAAAAACCCCTAGGTGGTGCTTTTAGTACAACATACCAATTGGAAGAGTCTGCCTCTCTTGAATAAAAAACTTGTTTTGCTTGTGAAGCAAGGATGAAGGGCTCTTTGTCATATTGCGTCTGACCTTGGTGTAGGTTAACAAGTGTAAAGCCAGCTTCAATCTTAACACCATGACCAATATTTGCCCAATCACACTTGAACATTGGAAGTTGGAATTTATGATAATCTAACAAAACTATTTCTTTGATCACTCCATAGTATGAAACTACATCAACAACTTGCGCCGTGTCCTTCACACTTGCTCTACACATGGTTGTTGCATCAATGGAAACACCACTATTTTGCGTTGATTTTTCAGCATCCTTTGTGTGAAACCGCTGCCCATTGATGATATAACCAGTGTAGCTCATTGCTTGCTTTCTAGGACCATTTGCCAACCATTGTAGTCTATCCAATTCCTTATTTGGGCAGGATTGTATCAGAATCTGTTCAAGTATAAGCAACGCAATTATAATTATCTTCTGTATATTTTTTTTGCCTAAAAACCTCAATGAAAGAAAAACATAAACCTGTTCTTTCAACCAGTTTGAAAAGGTGTCAGCGTGTCTCCTCAAAAGTAGACTTTTATTTTTTTTGTAGTTGAACGCTTGGATTGGATTGCCTTAGCTCCTCTAGATGTATCATAATAGGAAAAAAGAAGAAGGAAGTGATTCATCCACTTAAGCTACCAATTCAACATTTAAAGTTCTATCAAACTTCCTCCAAATATGGTTCCACAATTGCTGTATTGAATAACACATAACGATGTGCACTTTCCAACAGATCCTCACTCAATGTAATTGATGTGCCAGCTGATATTGGACGACCTTCAAGAATTACATCATTCTCGAGATCTTGATTTCGGCCTTTCTCGGTAATCTGCTCCCACAGGTTTCTTCATATGTCTACTACAAAATGTCATGCACTCTTCTGCAAGAAAGCATTTTGCTATGCAACCTTCAGGTCGTGCTTGATTCCTAACATTTCCCTTGAAAATCTTCATATGTCTAAACACGAAGGAAATATATTCAAATGGTATAACTATAAATGATGATGCTCAAAAAGGTAAATAAGAGTTCACCTCTCGAAAAGGAACATCCAACGGTAATGAACAGGACCACAAAGTTGTGCTTCTCGTACTAAGTGAATTATTAAGTGAACCATGATGTCAAAGAATGAGGGAGGAAAGAACGTCTCAAACATGCATAAGGTTTCCATAACTTCATCTTCAAGGGCTTCCAGTTCTTCTCGATCAATGACTCTTTGACACAACCTATTGAAGAATGAACAAACGCGAAGTATTGCATTTCTAGGTCCCTTTGGTAGCAATCCTTTTAAGGCTACAGGCAACAATTGTCGCATTAGCACATGATAGTCATGGGATTTGAGACCTGCAACCTTCAACTCATCCATTGATACACAGTTCCCAATGTTTGAGCTATATCCATCAGGTAATTTCAAATCAAATAACCTCTTGCAAAAAATCTGTTTCTCAGCCTTAGAAAGAGTATATGGAGCTGGAGGAAGGTATGTTTTTGTCCCTCGCTCTTCTGGATGCAAATCATTCCTTATTCCCAAAATTCGTAAATCCTTGCGAGCATTTAGGCCATCCTTAGATTTTCCAATGATATCCAATAGCGTGCCAATAATGCTCTCACAAATATTTTTTATGATATGCATTACGTCTAAGTTATGATGAATTGGCAATTCCTACGCAGACAATTAGATACCAACTCATAAAACCTACTAGAACATAACATGAAATCAATATTAATATAATGACAATGCATTTAAATAACACTTGCCTCCCAGTATGGTAGATCAAAAAAGATTGACCTCTTTTTCCACATTTGTTTATCTTCATCATCTCGCTTTCTTTTTGACGTTCCACCTTTTCGCTTTTTGCCTTTTCCCCAATCATTCTTAAAACCTTTAAGAGCAAGTGAAATCCTACGGCCAGTCATGATTGGAGGCTTTTTCCCTTTCTCTTCCTTTCCGTCAAACCATGCTTTCTTCTTTCGAAAAGGGTGGGATGGTGAAAGAAAGCACCTATGCCCCATATATATATCATCTTTTTACAAAATTTTAACCATAAAAAGTGTGTATGTTCTCCACATATTGGACATGCAGTTTTACCCTTTGTCTTACACCCAGCAAGATTTCCATATGCTGGAAAATCATTTATTGTCCATAACAAAATTGCCCTCAACTTGAACCTAGAGTCCGTGAGTATATCATAAATACTTGTACCACTGCTCCACAAATATTGTAGGTCCTCAATGAGCGGTTGTAAATACACATCAATATCATTACCGAGTTGCTTAGGTCCTGGGATTAACAATGTCAATAAAACATTTTCTCTCTTCATCCATAACCAAGGTGGCAAGTTGTATATAACCAACATAACAGGCCAACAACTATACGTAGAGCTCAAATTGCCGAATGGATTAAAACCATCAGTAGCAAGACCAAGCCTTAGATTGCGTGGGTCTTCTGCGAAAGACGGACACTTAGAATTAACTGTCTCCCGCGTGGGGGTATCAACTGGGTGGCGCATCTTTCCATCTTGGCTTTTATGAGTGGAGTGCCACTTCAAATTTTTAGCCATCTCCGCTGACCTTTACATGTCTTGAATCCTCGATATTATAGGAAAATATCTCAAAACTTTCGCAGGAACCCCTTTTCTTATTTTCTTTGTGCGTACATCTACCTCCCATCTTGAACTATTACATTTGGGGCAATTCTCCAACTCTGCATTCTCTTTCCTGAATAAGCAACAATCGTTCACACAAGCATGGATTTTTTCGTAACCCAGTTTAAATGCTTTGAGAAATTTTCTAACAGCTTGCATGGAGTCTAGCATTACATTATCCGGAGGGAACATATCATGTAGATCCTCCAGAAGACCACTAAAGCTCTCATCAGACCACCCATTATCAGTTTTACGCTTGTACAATTTTACGATTGCTGATAACTTCGTATAGTTTTGGAAACCTGGGTACAATGGAGTTTCAGCATCTTCTAATGATTTTGCAAACTCGTCCCTCTTTTCTTCCCGTGGTTCAACATGCTCTTCATCACGTGTATATGCCGCACTATACAAGTTATAAGCATCCGACATTTCCACTTCTTTAGGGTTTTCAATTGCACTTGGGTGCTCCCCATGATGAAACCAAGTTGTGTATGTAGGATCCATTCCCTTTATTACTAAGTGCTCATAAACATCCTCTAGACAGTGGTGGCTTAAATTATGGCAATCTTTGCAAGGGCATAGAATCTTTCCTAGATTTCCGACATTTTGGTTAGCCATTTTCACAAAACTCGATGCTGCGTTCATATACTTATCAGTGGATCTACCAATGTTGAAGGAAAATATGTTAAACACTTTAATAATATACAACCACTTTTTGTGTAGTAGCCTGAAGGTATATTTTTATTACCTAATCAAACGCACCCAATCTTTGTCCATCATCCTAACAGCAGACAACTTGTTTCCTGATATGAGGTAATCATACAAGCAAAATCCTCATGAAGTATACATGGACATATATCATTCTTGGCAATAAGCAAGAAATCCAAACCCTCTAAGTGCATAAGTTGTGCAAATAGGGTAAAAGATAATTATGATTCATGATTTTGACGTTGCTAAGACTATACATAAAAGACTACGAACAACTAGCTTTAGAGATATGTACAAGAATAGTGAAAGAGCAAAAGAGCTAATGGTCCAATACATAAAGGCAAAGAAAGTGGCACCTATTAAGCTACACATTTTAACAAAGACAAAACCAAGATTATGAGAGGGAAAAAAAGGGAAGTGCATGCTGTCATTTCAATTGGCCAAGATCCCTCCCAAAACATCACCAGAATAGTAAGGCAAATAGGAGCACTATTACAAACAAAACAAAACTGATCCATCTTGAGCAATTTCTGTCATTTCAATTGGCATAGAAATAGGACCTTTTCAGCATTTTCTTCTGGATTAGTACTCCAGAGATCTCTAAGATAGGAGTTGAAAATACTCAAGGTTGTGCATGTTACAATATATGTGCCACATCATATGGTTCCTCTCATACTCACCAAACAACTAACCATCAGAAAAATCAGGTGATCAATGACATGGCATATGAAACTAATGCTCGAGAAAGCCCTAAAAGTAGTGTCTCAAGGAGTGATGAAAGGACAAGTGGTGCAAGAGACAATCACATTGATGAAAAGATCTGCTATTTATCAATGACATGGCATATGAAACTAATGCTCGAGAAAGCCCTAAAAGTAGTGTCTTAAGGAGTGATGAAAGGACAAGTGGTGCGAGAGACAGTCACATTGATGAAAAGATTTGCTATTTAATTGGTCTATAGATAAGATTGCCCTTCCACCAGGTTGAACCTAGGTTGATGCTGTTGTTGAGGAAATGTTTGGAATCAAATTCTAAAAATTCGGCAAGTATATTGTTAGGCTATGTTGATCATTTTCAGAGTGTTGAATCGGAGGATGTAGGCTGGGGCTGTGGTTGGTGTAACATCCTGTGCTCAGTTTGCACTTGCTTATGCGAAGGCTGGACACGAAGGAGGTTTTCTTTGGTGGTGCCAAATATATTCCTAATATTGTGTCACTCCAAAAAAATATTGCCATTGCCTTAAGCCCAGGTTTAGCACCAGTTAACAAGTGACATATATAGCAGCAACAATTATTAGTAAAACTTCATTTCAACAACCAAGCTTTAGGTATATCAGTAAGACTTCATCAATTTTTCTTTAATTTCTCTCCCTGGTCCACATTCTATTTTATAAAATAAAGACAACCATAACCAATAAATCACACATTCTTGTATACCATTCGCTACTAACTGTACGACATCATTTAACTCGAAATATACCACAAAAAAACGTAAAGCCCAAACCTTATATTTCGGTAAGAATGAAAGGTAAAAATCAAATCAAACCTAGTGAGAAGTTTCCAAACTGATTGTTTGCTTTTGCCGGTGCAATATGTCGAAATATGGCTTTGATTCTTCTCCAAATGCACAGTGAAGAAACAGATGAATGATGAAGGTTATGAGATTAGTAAAGAAACAAAAGTTAATGGATACACTGACAAAAACAGACTATTTATACACTGACATCAATAAGCATATAATATTAACTCAAGTGATATGGGGAAACGACAACCCAGTCATTAAAACACAACTATGCACCGACAATATTACACCAATATTTATGCATCGGCATCAATAAGCATGTTATATTCACTCAAATAATTTGGGGACACTAGAACCCAGACATGAAAACAC
This sequence comes from Rhododendron vialii, assembly GCF_030253575.1. Lineage (NCBI taxonomy): Eukaryota > Viridiplantae > Streptophyta > Magnoliopsida > Ericales > Ericaceae > Rhododendron > Rhododendron vialii. The sequence goes on along the minus strand of NC_080557.1, from coordinate 29,405,639 downwards.
AAGTAGTGGACCACTTCAAAGATTTTCTTTATAGTTGTTTCACAAAAGGTAGGGTAGGACAACTTCTATAGCAAAAAACCTAAAGCTCCAAGGTATGAAAGAACAACTTCTATAGCAGAAAACCTAAAGCTCCAAGGTATAGCCCCCCATCGTTTCCTAGAGCTACACCTCACGAACTGCACACAAACAGCAGTAGACTATACACCATAGGAAAAAGCAGCAAGCTACACCATCTTGACTTGAAAAACAATTGCCATAACAGAAAATTAGCAGCAAAACAGGGACAGCAGCAGCTGTAGAAAAACAGCAGCAGCAACAACAACAATTACACTGCTCTGTGATGCCTTCACATCCAAATCTGGATGTTCTATGATACGGCAGATACAGCAGCAGAAACATAGCAGCAGTAGTAGACACAACAATAGCAGAAACACAGCAGCATATATACAAAACAATGCAGCTTACAGATTCTTCACAGCAGCGAACAGTATGGTTTAGCAGCAGAAAAAAACATGACTCTTGTTGAAAATACAATCAAGACTGAAGTGGTTTTCAGTATGGAGGTGCTAAATGGATTATCTAAGCTGCTACAAAAACCAATTGATGCTACATCTTTGGGATTGGTTAGTAAGTTTTTGGGGGTTTAACCAACAGTTATGATGTATAAGAATGCATACTTCATATTGAAAAACATTCTTGGCTTAAGGATTTCATAAAGAAGCAAAAGGGGGACCACAGACAAAAGGTTACTTGGAATAAATAAATTAGGGGCCTTTTTTGAGCTATTCATTACTCTAATCGAACATGCAAACCATAATATCACAAAAAAGACCAAACAAAACAAAGCCCAAATTCCCAAACACAACAAAACCGATCGGAAAAAAAAAGTCTGCACTCCCAAACAAACTTAAACTACAGTATAAAGTTTAGTCATGTGGGTACGTGTAAAATAAATAATCAAGTCAAACAAGACAACAAAAAAAAAAAAGAAAAAAAGAAGGAAATTCTAACTTGCATCAAAGTCCATGAAAAACTTAAAGTACAGTATAAAGTTCTTGTACTGAGGCATACCATGCAAAGCCCTAGCTAACATGACATTAATCGGATGAATGAAACATATAAAAACCCCAATGATCTTCATGGGATAGTGGGTTTTCCTTCCAAGATTGTAAGGTAACTGGGAGTGGATTGGTTTACCTTGGAAGAGCATGGGGTGATCGCTCCAGGGTAATTTTCTCTTACACATACAGGGACAATGTTGTTCGTCCCGAAGGATGGCATGACTGGGCCACCCAGAGCGTCATTTGTAAGTCCATTGCAAAATTTAAAATGACACAAAATCATAGTTGTATGATATTTGTATTTTGAATTCAAATTCACTAACTCCTATCATTCTCTTCTCTCACTTAATTTGTAGGACTATTTATTATGGAGAATACAAGTGTAGTGGCCTAGGAGCCAATTTCACTAGAAGAGTGTCGTGGGCACGCTTATTGACAGACAAAGAGGCCGAGCCTTTTATAGGAACCAACTACATCTATGGGGATACATGGCTTATCAACCCATCTAAAATTTAGATTGCAATCCATGTTTTGGTCAGCAATTAATTAATAATACAGGCTCATATATATATTTTCTTTTGGATATTGCTCATATCATTTTCAAAATTTCGTGTACAATTTCACTGATAGATATTTGGGCAAACGTTAGAGCTCTTTATATATGTTTATGTTCCATTTGGGTTATACAACATTCCAAGCAATCAATTTGCATATCCTACCCAAACACAGGGAAAAAAATGAAAGAAAGAAAGAGAAGATACAAATAGGAGTAGTAATTGTGCTACGTACCCAATGCGTGGTATAGAGTCATGCAAGTTACTACTGGATATAAGTTGGGACAAAGAGGCAGACTTTCTCGTTCTCTAAACTAATGATGTAATCAAATGATAAAACATTTACTTGGATCGATGAACAAAGAAGAGGTGAAGGCAAATTACATAAAAAATTAGATTTCTAACCGTTGTTTGACATTGTAGTTGCATGTGCTTATAAAAGTATCTATCCTATACACTTGATGGAGGAAAGGAAACAACAAACGGAGATTTATTTTTTCCACCTTTTAAGGCACCCAAATACAACTATATTAATCAAACTACCTTATTCCTAATCCCCCTTCAAGTGTCCTAACATTATTCTAAGAATCCTGCCTAACAAGATGAATTTAATGTACTGGATTTCCTCTAGTCAATTGATGAGGTTTAAAAATGGGTTGTAGCTTGACTTCTTTACCATAAAATGTGAATGTGATTTAGACTAATGTGGCTGAAACATGGCATCCCAAAAAGTTCATGGGATTCAGAGTAAAAAGTGAATGTGAATGCCAAAGTGTGAAAGTGAATGCTAAACAAAAAGAACACGCTCAAAACACATTCAAACTAAAGTGAATGAAACACAACTTATAGCATATTCAAGTTCAAAACACAGTCAAAGTAAAGAACTGTTAGTGCCAAAGCTTTTCCAAAGCTGTCCAAAGCAAGTGAAACAGATTCAGTGCAGATTCAAGCAACTGAAATAGAGTCAATGCAGTTCAAAAACAGGTTCAATGCAGTTCAAGCAACTGAAACAGATTGAATACAGATTCCCACAATGCAGATTCAAGTAAAGCAAGTCCAACTAAAGCAGGTTCAATTGTTTGGTGGTGCTGGATATGTTCCTATTACTGTGTCACTCCAAAAAAATATTGCCATTGCCTTAAGGCCAAGTTTAGCACCAGTTAACAAGTGACATATATAGCAGCAACAATTATCAATAACACTTCATCTCAAAAACCAAGCTTTAGCTATATCAGTAAAAAATAAAGACAACACAACCATAACCAACAAATCACACATTCTTGTAAAAAATTCGCTAGTAACTCTATGACATCATTTAACTCGAAATAGCTACCATGAAATAAGTAAAGCCCGAACCTTATATGTCGGTAAGAATGAAAGGCAAAAATCAAATCAAACCTGGTGAGAAGTTTCCAAACTGATTGTTTGCTTCTGTAGGTGCAATATGTCGAAATATGGCTTTGATTCTTCTCCAAATGCACAATGACAAAGCAGATGAATGATGAAGGTTAGGAGATTAGTAAAGAAACAAAAGTTAATGGATAAACTAACAAAAACAGACCATTTATACACTGACATCAATAAGCATATAATATTAACTCAAGTGATTTGGGGAAAGGACAACCAAGCCATTAAAACACAACCAGTGGACCTCTTCAAACATTTTCTTTATAGTTGTTTCATAAAACCTAGGGTAGGAGACCATATTATTTAAAATAAATTCTGGTATATTCTCTACAAACTATGTATATAAAATGAAGATTTATACAAAGTAGAACTTTTAAGCACATAGACCCTAAAAAATAACCTGTAATTTCTAATAAACAATGTAAAATCACAAACCCCCAAAATCAAACCCTAAAAATGCTTAATGTTACATATGTGTCGGTATATATAAGATAATCGTTTTCCAAGTAGCTGGGTTTGTGCATGTCCGAAGGGTTCTCACTCTAATGTCCAGATTTATGGCTGGGTTTGCTTAATCATACATGATCGAAAGCTTCTTACTCTAATTTTGAAGTGGCTAGGTGTGTGCGCTGGTTCAATGAGAGAGAGAGAGAGAGAGAGAGAGAGAGAGAGAGAGAGGAACAAACCTGGTGTGCATGATTGAAGCTCTAGGACACGAGAAATCGATCCATTAACAAGCAAAATCAGTTCGCAATGCTTAAGATATCAAGCTCCAGTTCGAGCGAAGTAATTGGGAGATCTGGCGCCTCTGATTTTGATGGAGCGATTGGAATTTTTGGTGACTTTGGGCGGCAAAGGATTGGCGCCTGAAGATTTTCGCGCTTGAAGATTTTCGCGGAACACTACTGTTCTTTAATGAAATGCTATAATTTTATGAGCGGAGAATCCGAGGGAGCGTTTCCCTGTTTCTGAACAGGGAACGCTATAACTACTCCTCTTTTATAGCATAAATAAATATAAAAACGCTATACTTAAATGCAATAAAAGCCCATATTTGTTGTAGTGTATGTTGCCGTTAAAGGGCATTTTTGTATAAAATTTGGCGAAAGTAGTGACATGTGCCTTGCAACAAACGGTACTCAAACGGAAGGGTGTTCCTTGGGTAACGGTAGAAGATGAGGGGGTGTGTATGGGCGTTTTTAAAGGTTAGTGAGTGTCAGTGTCTAAACCAAATAGATGAGGGGGTGTTTGTGTAATTTCACCTTAAAATTAATGATCATTCTTTACTTTACAGTGTGTTCAAATAAGTACTTATTTTTTTATTTAAAGGTAATGTATTGTGAGAGAATGACATGTCTCGTAAAATAAAAAAAAGTACTTTAAAAATAATAAACTTAGCGGAACAAAGCCTTGATCGCTTTGTATATAATTCTGTTATTCATGAGTTATGAGTTTCGGGTAGGATTTAGCTATTGAGTGATTATCTGCTCATGGTGCTATTTTGGACCTAACATTTAATGCTAGGTGCTGAGCGAGAAGTCAGAGAATAATATACAACCAAACGATCAGTATCCCGTTGAAGACCTCTCAGTCCAGGAAAAAGAGTTAGTCGAGCCCTGGGTGTCATAAGTAATCGCACTGACTTACTTTAAGTATTGTATTTTCCATTCCAAGAAATGTAATCTTAAATTATTAACTCCGTATCTTTTGTAAAAATTAAAATTTATTTTTCTTTAATTCAAATTTTAAGACTTTCATTGCTAAACTCTGTTTTAAAGGTTAATTAACATAAATTCATTTTTAAAGTCATTAAATCAATTAAAAATAATTTAATTAACATTTTTGAAAATCGGGAGTTACATTACAAAAAGGCTTAATTACTTATTGCCCCCTTTATCTATACATGTTTTTCACTTTATCCCCTCCAACTATGAAACGGTACAACCTACCCCCTTTATCTTCCAATTCATAACATATTAGCCCTGTCGTTAGTTTTGATCGTTAAAGGGCAGTAAATAATAAATACACACTATAAAAATATACATAGCCAGACCCCAAAATAAAACCCTACGTGTTCTGTGTACTCACTTCTCCTTGGTCTGGCGGGAATGGGGAGTGGGTAGCAGAATGTTTTTGGTGGGAATTAGAATGCAAGTGAGACCTCTACTTTAATATTCTCTCATCCCTAGATATTCCTCACTTTACTCTTTGTCTAGAACCCAAAAATGGCTTCTCAAAAAGCCACCTAAAGCTATCAAACAGTGGGCAGAGCATCAAATCCTGCCATTTCTTATTCTCTGATCAATTTGTTCCATTTGCAAAGTGAAACAGAAAAAGGTTTGAAGCTTTACCTTTGTAAAATGTCCACTACATAGAATTTCGTATTTTAAAAGGGTTGTTAAATCATTTGCATGTGAAAGCTGTTGCTGTGATTGTGAGGATTTACACCATTTTTTTCATTTATTACTAGTAGGCCCAGGGAATCTGTAGTTAATACTGTAGATTTGTTTTCTATGCATGTGTTTTGTTTGTTTGTTTGTGTTTGATAATGTTTTTGTCAAGTAGCAATAGATTCACTAAGGCCCCGTTCGGCTAAATAAACCAACTGACTTATTTTTTTGTCCTTATTCAACTTTTTTTTCGTATTTGTTAGTTTTTCGTCAATTTTTTGGGGATTATTGCATGGTCATGACAAGAGAAATCTAAAAAGTAAAAAATTACGATCGAAACCTAATTTTTTTGAATAAAGAAAAAAATAAGCTAATAAGCCAAATTTTTCGTCTTTATTTAAAAAAAATTGGATTTTGATCGTAATTTTGTACTTTTTAAATTCCTCTCGTCATTATGATGCAATAATTTCGAAAAAATTGAAAACAAACTAACAAATACGAATTTTTTTTGAATAAGGATAAAAAAATACGTCAGTTGGCTTCTTTAGCTGAACGGGTTATTTTTTTGGTAGTGGTCCCCGAAACACTAAATGTTTTTCCTTGTCTTCATGCCTGGCAGTTGAGCCCTTTAATGGATTCTCAAAAGTTCACATTAAATATTCACTATGGGGGAAGAATGGTGTTTCCCCAGATGACATATGTGGGTGGGTTGGTGGGTGAAAGTTTGGTTGACCCAGACCTCTTCTCCTACATTGACTTTATGGATGTTATAGAGGAAATTGGTTGTCCTAGATCTTCATCCGTATACTTTAGAGAACCGGAGTTCAATGAGTTGGCACCTATGACAAGTGACTCTAATCTCATGAACATGTTTGCGCTGAATCTTGGTCGGCCAACAATAGAGGTTTATGTTTACAGTCCACAAATGGTGTTCAGTGATGATGAGGAGAATAATGATGTAGAAAATGAGATTTATCTTGGGAGTGTGGTCAATGGAAGTCTGGTGGATGGAGGAATGAACGAGGAATTTGATGGTGAGGGGAACTTTGATGGTGAGGGGAACACTGATGGTGAGGGGAACACTGATGGGAACAACACTGATGAGAACCACACTGATAGCTCTAGTGATTATCAAATGTCAAGTGATGAGGATAGTGAATCAGAGGAATACATGGAATTGGTGGATGAGGAATTAAAGGTGGTAGCTCATCATGCCAAGGATGAGGCATCTGATAGTGATGGTAGTGATGTTTTAAGAAGTCCAACAAATTCAGATGAGGAGGATAATGGGCGTAATTATCCAGAGTTTAATGAGGAGAGAGACATGGCTAACCCCAGGTTAGTGCTTGGAATGAGGTTTTCATCTGTCACAGCATATAGGAGACTTCTGAGAGAGTACCATTTGAAGAAAGGGTATGACTTTACATTTCAGAAAAATGAGAAAGATAGAGTGATTGTGGTGTGCAAACTGGAGTGTGGATTTAGGGCTCATGCATCAACAATTCATGGTACAGGTGAATTTCAGATAAAGAGTTTGAAAGGCCCTCACAAGTGTGTTAGAACATATTACAATAGCAATGCCACTTATGGGTGGTTGGCTAGCAAATATGTTGACAAGTTGGTAGATGATAATGACTGGAAGTTAAAGACAATGAAGAAGACAGTTAGAAAAGACTGGATTATAAATGTTTCAGACATGAAGATTTATTGGGCCAAAAGAAAAGCTCTTGAACTCATACAAGGGAGCTACAGTGAGCAGTACTTGAAGCTTAGGGATTACTGTGAGATGATTATGAGTCAAAATCCAGGTTCTGTAGCTTTGCTTAGAGTTGAAAGGGCCTTGGCCAAATTCTGCACCCATGTTTCAGAGGATATTTATCACCTACAGTGCACAAATGAGGGGATTTGTTCATGGTTGTAGGCCTATCATAGGATTAGATGGATGCTTCTTAAAAGGCCCTTATGGAGGACAACTACTACATGCAGTAGGTAGAGATGGTAATGATCAAATGTATCCTTGGCTGTGGCAATAGTAAAAGCTAAAACAAAGAGTAGCTGGAGTTGGTTTTTGGAGAATTTGCTATGTGCAATTGGTCCAGCAGATGAGAGAGGGTGGACATTCATATCTGATAGACAAAAAGGGTTGAAAGAGTCATTTAAAGAAGTTTTGCCAAATGCAGACGTTAGGTTTTGCATGAGGCATATGTATGCTAACTTCAGGATATTGTTTAAGGGGAAGGACTTGAAAGATTTGATGTGGGGGGTAGCTTGTGCATATACAGTTCTTGAATTTGAGTTGAAGATGAATCAGTTGCTCCAACTGAACCCAGAAGCACATGAGTGGTTACTCAAAGAACCACCACAACACTGGGCAAGGTGTTTTTTCAGTCCAATGCCCAAATGTAATAGGCTGGATAATAATCTATCTGAATCATTCAACAAATCCATCATGGAGGCCAGGGATAAGCCCATACTTACAATGTTGGAGATGATTAGGAGACAGCTTATGAGCAGATTTCAAGAGAGGTTTCATTTCATTCAAAAATTCTCTGGTTTGATATGTCCAAGCATTCAAAAGAAGTTAGAGAAAAAGAAAGCTAAGGCTAGAGATTGTGATGTCTTGTATGCTGGGGGTACTATTTTTGAAGTAACTACTTACTTCAAGACATATGTTGTGGATATAGGCAGACATAGTTGCACGTGTAGGCAATGGGACCTCACTGGAATTCCATGCAAACATGGAATTGCTGCCATCTGGATTGACAAGAGAGAACCTGAAGAGTTTGTCCATCAGTGCTTTCACATTAGTACCTTTATAAACACATATAATGACATGATCAACCCTATCCCAGATCAAAGTCTTTGGGTGCACACAAACTCTGATCCTATCATGCCCCCAATTCTGAGGAAACAATCTGGGAGGCCAAGAAAATCAAGGAGAAAGGCAGCTGATGAACCTAAATATCCTGAAAGGATAAGGAAGCATTATGAGTCTCTTAGATGTGGCAATTGTTCTGAATTTGGTCATAACACTCGCACTTGCAAAGCACCTAAGAAGCCTACACAGGTATATTAACTGGTTCATATTTTTATATATGGCTTCAGTATATCTCTTTTGTATAGTTTTATAATTGATTGATTGATTCTGCAGGTTGGAACTGTGACCACTTCCACTGGTAGGGGTAGAGGTGCTAGTAATGGAAGGGGCAAAAGAGGAAGGGGCAAGAGTACACACATTGGAAGGGGCAGAGGTTCAAGCACTGGAAGGGGTAGAGCTGCAATCACTGGAAGGGGCAGAGCTGTAACTGCTGTAGGCAGAGGCATAGGGTTACCCCTTCCTCCATCTACAACCGCTGGACCTCCACCTGCAAGCATTGGAAGAAGCAGAGCTTTAACTGTTGTAGGCAGAGGCATAGGGTTACCTCCTCCTCCCCCTGCTATGCATCCACATCAGGTTATATGAATTTTATTAAAGTGTTTGTTTATTGTTCAGTTATATATCATATTAAATATTGAAATTTCAAATCAAACATGTGCAATTTAGGCCTACAAGAATTGGTGATGCAACATTTGCAACATGTGTTGGTCGTGGTTCCCAAGAACTTAGGATGAAGCAACCTGTTAGAAGAGGGGCACTAGGAAGTCAGAGATCAATTCTTGGTTCACAAGGCCAGACCTCTGTGGTTGGTTCACAAGGCTCCTCATCAACACCTCAAAGTCAGCCATCATCATCTGTTCATGATGGTAGTGGATATGCCATGTTCTAAGTAACTTACTTAGGTCTCTTTTGTCTAAGCAAGGATGATCTCACAGGCTGTTAAGTCTTTTTGTTTAAGTATGGATGATCCCAAACTTAGTTAACTATTTTGTTTAAGTATGGATGAATGTAAGGGCAGTGGGCTCTGCCATATTTTGCTGGAAACTTGACAAGTTGGACGTAGTTTACTAAGGCTTATGGCCTTTTGCTAAATTCTGAATCCTTCAAGATGTAATTGACTATGCCAAACTTAGTTAATTGTTTTGTTTTAAGTATGGATGAATGTAAGGGCAGTGGTTTTGCCTTATCTTTTGTTGAATTCTCTTGGATGTGGTAATTGACTATTGCTTGTGTGAACCGTACCATACCGTATCCCAAAAATACCGTACTCCGCTCCGGCATCTGGCCTTCTTTCTAAAACTTTTTAATATCTCTTCCAAAGTTTATATATTGGAAAATGTGTTTTGAAAGCAAAAAAAACAAAGGTCCATTACATTGATAATTCATGGAATATACAACAGGTTACACTACATCATAGGGTTTTGACCCACATGCAAATTAGTACAAGGATAAGAACCAACAAAGCTTTCTTCATCTTGTTCCAATTAGCTTCATGCATTGTTGACTTCTTCATCAACGCTTCAATTACAACCCTTTGGCCTTCAATTTCATGCTTCTGCTCTTCATTAATCGTCAACAGCTCCTCAATTTTTTCAATTAAGCTTTCATTGCTCTTTTTCAACTCAGCAATGTGGGCTTCATTGGTTTTCTTCAACTCAGCTATTTGGGCTTCCAAAGCCAGGTTCTTCCTTACCATTTTTCTACCATAATCCATCCCTCTACCACAGGTGGGTGGATCGAACCAATCAAAATAGGTACACCCATTATCCTACAAACAATCTCCAAAAATTCAACTGTATACTTAAACCATTAAAGCATCAAAACAATTTCAGAAAAATCAATACGCATACCTTATAGTTGATGCATCCGAAAAATCTCCTTCCGGGGTTCTCTTCTGAGTTCGATGTCCTCAGTGGTGCCCTTATACCGCAGAGACACATCATTGAAGGATTAGGGCTTGAATGGTAGCTGGTGCTACTTGAGCTATTGCTTGGCATCTCTATCACAGCTTTCACCGAATGAAGCAGAGAGAGAGAGAGAGAGAGAGAGAGGGAGGGAGGGAGGGAGGGAGGGAGGGAGGAGGAGAAGTGAGTACACAGAACACGTAGGGTTTTATTTTGGGGTCTGGCTATATCTATTTTTATAGTGTGTATTTATTATTATTTTTTCCTTCTTTACTGCCCTTTAACGATCAAAACTAACGGCAGGGCTAATATGTTATGAATTGAAAGATAAAGGGGGTAGGTTGTACCGTTTTATAGTTGAAGGGGGTAAAGTGAAAAATGTGTATCGATAAAGGGGGCAATAAGTAATTAAGCCTTACAAAAATCAAATGTAATCCAATTTAACAAGAAGATAGGCTTTGTATGATTAGGAAACATTTTATATAGAAAAACTCTTACCTAAGACTCAGAAAATTATTTTTTTAGATCCAAAATCTATCAAACTTAACATGAAAAGGAATGACTAGGAAACATTTTATATAGAAAAACTCTTACCTAAGACTCAAAAAATTATTTTTAAGATTCAAAATCTATCAAACTTAACATGAAAAAGACAAAAACTAACGTGGTGGGTAAGGAGCGTTATAAGTTTACTTGGTAATGAGTTACTCAGGTTATAGGGGTCATGCATAAGTATTAATTATATGTTTTGGTTTGGTTCGGTTTCCTCGATTTCCTGACCAAAACCAATAACTAAACTGGTTTGAAATTATTTTCTAAATAAAAAAACCAAACTAAACTAATAGCTCAAAAAAACCAACCAATAATTTTGACCAATTTTTCGATTGATTCGATTTTGTTGGTTTTTATTTTACTCATAAAAAATTGAAAAGCTAAGGGTGCGTTTGGTAACCTTTTTAGTTTTTTGTTTTCAAGAAACTAGAAATAGAAATAAGTTTATGTTTTCATAAAATCAAAAACAAGAAATATGTTTGGTAATATTTGTGTTTCTCAAAAAAAAAAAAATTTGGGGAAAGTACTTTTTTGTAGTTTCCATAGTTTACAAAAACTCTAAAAACAATTTATGAAAAACAAAAAAGTAGAAACTTGTTACCAAACAAGTTTTCTTCATTAGTTTTCAAAAAAGTAAAAATAAAAACCAAAAATTGAATACAAAAAGGTTAAAATACTAAAAGAATTGAGAAACAAAATTCTGAAAAACTAGATAATCATTCCATAAATTGAAAAAGGTATTCTTTAAATATCAATCTCATTGCCTTTTAGCAACAAAATAGTAATTAAGCACTTATTATCAAACTTGTCCACCATATCAATTGAGATGGAACATTACATAGCTAATTCAACTTTTGTTGCAACATAGTTGATTAAATTTAAGATCTATTCAACATTAACTATGAAAATCTTTTTCCTTCGAAGGCAACGGTAACTAGTTTAGTCAACCGCGCATGTAATCCCTAAGCATGTAAATTTGGAAAACAATCACCCATTAGTTTTAAATAATTGAGCTATTGTTTTTCTTTTGTTTTGGTAAAACTTCCTCAATGACTTCAAATTCTAAATTCCGCCCATCAATATCAGAAAGTTAGTTCGCTGTCTTCTATTATATAGAATTTTCAAGGTTAGCATAATAGGTCTTCAAACAATCATGATTCGTTAATTTCTACACATCAAACAAAATCTTTTAAAGCTCTTTATATTCTTGATGATGAGAAACTATTTAAACCTGCTATTGATCAGTGACGAAAGAGCTTGTTATTTTCCTCTAATCTTCACCTGAATGTGCCACATATATATATTTGTGGAGGCTTCAGTCATGGCCTCGGTAATCTAACCGGACCACCATTAACCGAGGCCTCATATCAGCACGGGCCTGTGTATATCCTTTTGTTTACTCGGTTGGTATCGAGTCTCCTGTCTACGCTTCGGTTAAATACCGAAGTGTGCATTCCGTTAAAGCCTCTTGGAAGAATGTTACACACCAAGAGGGGACCAAGAGCGACGCGTGGCGGAAAGGATCATGAGGGCCAGGTCTGGCCATGTGCTTCGTAACCGTCTTATCTGGCGTGCCATCTATGATGTCATCCGAGGCGGTTACCTGAGCGTGACCTCTACGCGCTAGCTTGGAGGCCAAGTAAACCTAGGTCTATAAATACAAAGGGATACTCATCTTTGAGAGGGATGCCATCTTTCCCTAACCCTAAACCTAAAACATCTCTCCTTACATCTAACTAGATCGTCGGAGGGTCACTAGGCTATTCCAGCCTTAGTGACTTGTTGCAGGTTCAGAGGCGGAGGAACATAGCAGCGGAAGAGGAATACTAACTCAGGCCAAGGTCCCTCCTAAATCGAACCCCTACAATTGGCGACTCTGCTGGGGACCTAGCCACCCTTTCAACTTTCACCTCCCCCTTTCTGCTCCGTTCACCGTCCAGAATCAAACATGGTTGAGATCGACAAAGCCCATCATGGTGGTGCCGCCCACGGGCTCGGTTCCCTCATGGACCACAGCCTGGCTTCCGGCGGGGCAACCGCCCTTGGAAAGACCCACGTATCCATCAGAGTTGGCGTCGGAGCGTCAGCTCCAGACGCAGGCCCATCCTCCGAGCTCCACTCCTACATCCGCCACCTCGAGCGAAAAATCGACGACCTCACAACAGTCATGGACCGCGACAGACACGTCCGAGACAAGTTGGCGGAGATCAAGCACCTCCTCCAAATCTCCCCATCTCATTCCTCCGGGAGTCGCGGCGGAAGGAAAAACCGTCATACCCTTCCCCCCCCCCCCCCGGTCACAAAGCCGAGACCTACTGAAGCACAGACCCCGCCCCTCAGTCAAGGATCGTCTCAAGTCACCAAGGGCGGCGGACACTCGAGCCCTAAAAGACGCATCGCACAGGGACCGTTCCCGCTCCCCTGTGCAACTTCGAAGGAGGCCATCGGCCTTTGACAGGCTCGGTGGTGGGAGCGTCTCTGCCTCCTCCACCCACTCGGTCCTAGTGGGCAGGACAGGCCGGGAATCTACCCCTAGCCTCACAAAGGCAGCCAGGGGGGATGACGGCCTTGTCGAGATCCAGACTCGAGGATACCGTGAGCGCCTGAAGGGCCCCTGACCTAGAAGTCCCATCGTTTCGCAACCCGGCGGCGCACACAGCAGGAGCCCGATCACCGAGCGCCTCGAGCCCTCCGCTCGGGACAGCTACCGCCATCACCGCCAAGAGCGTTTTTCCAGAAGATCGGTTAGTATTCTTCCAAAGAGAAAGGAACATGAACGATTGGACACACTTGTCCCCAAGAAGCATACAGCGACTGAGTGTCCAGACGGCCTCGACCGTTCGATCCGACCTCATCGCGACGCGCGACTTACACGACTCACGACCTCTCCATTTACGAGAGAGATCGACTCGATTCCCCCCCCCCCCCCCCCCCCCCAAAGGATTCACCCAACCCAAGTTTGCCAAATACGATGGCAAAACCGAGGCGTACACTCACCTGGTTCAGTATAAAACTGTCATGTCTCTGTTTCTTCGGAATGAACCCTCGAACGACGCCTTCTTGTGCAAAGTGTTTCCTGCAAGCCTCGGCAACCTGGGCCTCACCTGGTTCAATCAACTCCCGGCTCGGTCAATCTCCTCGTTTGATTCCCTCTGTGATGCCTTCATGGCCCGGTTCGTAACAAGCAACAAGCACGAGAAGGAGATCGACTCCCTCTTAGCCCTCCGCAAGAGGAACGACGAAACGCTTCGGCGGTACTCCGGCCGTTACTGGGAACTATTCAATGAGATAGAGGGTTGCGACGGTGTCATATCTGCCCGAGGATTCAAGCTCGGTCTCACCTCCCAGGACGAGCAAGTTTACGACGATCTCGCTCGCCATAAGCCAAACTCTATGAAGGACCTTATGACTCGGATAGAGGGTTGGTGTCAGCTCATCGAATCAAAGGCAGAGAGAGGCATCGGGAAGCCTACGAGTTCAAAGACGTTAAACACCTCGGTATCCACACCGGCTCCCGCACCTGTCCCAATACCGAAGAAGCAGGTCAACGCCATCAAGCAGTCGCCGAGGAGGGGACCGAAGCCAAGCGACTTCAACGCTGAGAAAATCGTCTTCACCATTCCCATCTACCGGATCATTGATCAAGTGAAGGACCAGCCCTTTTTCTCCTTCCCAAATCAAAAGCTAGGCACCGAGAATGGGAAAATCAAGAATCCCATCGTCTGATGCAGTTACCACAGCGAACAAGGTCACTTTACCACAACATGCAAGCCCTTCAAGGCCTACTTGGAACAACTTGTTGCGGGTGGCCACCTCGGCAACTTCATCGATCACAAGAAGACGACGGCTCGGGCACAGCGGACCGAAGCAAATACCAAGGAAGAGGTCCAGACAATCCACGTCATACACAGCCCCTTGAACCCCGAGGCCGCTCGCGTCATCTGGGCCGAGTTGAATGAAGCCTCCTCTTCCAAGCAGGTCATGTTAGTCGGTCCTGAACCAAAGCGCCCCAGAACCGATGACGGTTCCAAATGGACAATAACGTTTACCGAGAAGGATCTCGACCGCGTCCAACTTCCCCACAACGACGCCCTCGTGGTCACGCTACGCATTGGAACTTTCAACGTCCGTCGCGTCCTCGTAGACCAGGGGCAGCTCGGCCGAAGTCATGTACTACTCTCTGTTCAAGGATCTGAAGATTTCTGACACCGACCTCCGTCCATCCGAAGTTCCTCTTATCGGCTTCAATGGAGCTCCTGTCTGGCCCATCGGTATGATCACTCTTCCTGTCCGCGCCGGCTCGGTAACACTTCAAATGGAATTTGTGGTAGTTAACGTCCCTGGCCCCTACAATGCCATTATCGGGCGAACCTGGCTGCATAAGCTTAAGGCGATTGCCTCCACCTATCACCAAGTGGTACGTTTCATTGGCATTCACGGGCACCAGGAAGACTTGTACGGAGACCAAACCGCGGCCAAGCAGTGCTATGTCAACGCCGTCCGAAGCAACAAACAGACCTCCCGGGTGAATCTCATTGAAGCCCCCGAGGCCCCAGGTTTGGAAGACGTCGGTAGATCCCCCGACGACAAAACCGTTGAAGACGTGGCCACCATCTCAATAACAGAAGACGGCTCCCGTTTCTTCCTTGTCAGTTCCTCACTCAGTGACACTGATCGGAATGAGATGGTAGCTTTTCTCAACCGAAACATTGAAGTGTTCGCCTGGACCCCATATGAGATGCCCGGGCTCGACCCCTCTTTCATCTGGCACGAGCTCAACATCGACAAAACCAAACGACCGGTCGTACAGAAGGCACGACGGTCCTCTCCTATCCACTCCGAGGCCATCATTGAAGAAGTCAACCGACTCCTGAACGCAGGGGCAATCAGAGAGGTCCAGTATCCCAAATGGCTGGCCAACACCGTCGTAGTCAAGAAAAAGAATGGCAAATGGCATTTCTGCGTCGACTACTCAAACCTCAACGACGCCTGCCCAAAGGACTTCTTTCCTCTTCCCCGTATCGACCAGCTCGTCGACGCCACCTCTGGACACGAGCGACTTAGCTTCTTGGATGCGTACCGAGGCTATCACCAGATTGCCATGAGTGAAGGCGACATCGAGAACACCGCCTTCATTACCCCCCACGGGATCTTCGGTTACCTTGTCATGCCCTTCGGTTTAAAAAATGCCGGGGCAACTTTCCAGCGAATGATAACCAAGATGTTTGAGCGATTACTAGGCGACACTATGCTGGCGTACATTGACGACATGGTTGTCAAAAGCTTGCGCTCCGGTGATCACCTAACTCACCTCGTCGAAGTCTTTGAGATACTCAAGAACCACAAGCTCTGCCTCAATGCCGAGAACTGTGTCTTCGGTGTTAGCTCCGGCAAATTTCTTGGCCACCTCGTCTCCCGACACGGTATTGAGGTGGATCCTTCCCAGATTTGCGCCATTGATCAGCTCTCGGCTCCCCACAACAAGCGCGATGTTTAGCGTCTAACTGGCATGGCTGCAGCCCTCAACCGATTTATAAGTCGTTCTTCGGACAAATGTCAGCCCTTCTTCGCACTCCTGAAGGGCAGCCGACGAAGCTTCAATTGGACGGAAGACTGTGACCGAGCCCTCCAACGACTAAAGGAGTATCTTTCCACGGCTCCACTCCTCGTCACTCCTCAGAATCAGGAGGACTTGCTCCTCAACCTAGCTGTCTCTCCGCATGCTGTAAGCTCGGTGCTCGTCCGACAGGAGGGCCGGGAGCACCAGCCAATTTATTATTCCAGCAAAACCATGACTCCCGCCGAGACGCATTACCTCCCCCTGGAGAAGCTCGTGCTTGCCCTCATCTCAGCCTCCCGAAAGCTTGCCCCGTATTTCCAGTCGCATCGCGTCATCGTCCTGACCGAGTTCCCCCTCAAATCTCTTCTCCGGAAGGCCGATCTCTCCAATCGAATCTCAAAATGGGACGTCGAGCTTGCAAATTTTGAAATACACTTTCAACCTCGGACAGCAATAAAAGCTCAGGTGCTGGCCGACTTCATTGCCGAGCTTACACCGCCCAACATATCCGCTTCGGCACCCACCCTGAGCACTGAGGCAGTACTCCAGGCCAATCCTAGCACAGCATGGCAGCTTTTTCATGGAGATGTTTGGAAAATGTATGTCGATGGCGCCTCCAACAGCCGAGGCGCAGGTGCAGGCGTCGTTCTTCTCTCACCCTCCGGTGTCTTGCACGAAAGCTCATTTTCCATCAACTTCCGAGCCTCTAACAACGAGGCCGAATATGAAGCATTTATCTCGGGACTCAAGACTACCGAAGCCATTGGCATCGAAAAGCTCGTCGTTTACAGCGACTCCCAATTGGTGGTTAACCAACTCTCTGAAGAATATGAAGCTCGGGATGATCGCATGCGTACCTACCTCAGCGCCGCAGTCCAGCTCATTCAACGCTTTAAAGCAATCAGAATCGAGCATATCTCAAGGGAACAAGCCGACGCCCTTGCAGGGCTCACTTCGGCATTTTCATGTACTGGACACCGTTCCATTTCCTTCAATTCTATTGACAAGCCCAGTTTTGAACTCAAAGATCTACAAAAGGAAGTACTCAACATAGAGCTTGGCTCGAGCTGGATGGGCGAAATCGTCCTCTACTTACGAGACGACACCCTTCCCACCGACAAAAAGGAAGCTCACCGACTCCGAAACAGGGCCGCTCTCTTCTGGCTCAATCCAAACGGGAAGCTCTACCGAAGATCATTTACCGGTCCATACTTATTGGTTGCGCACCTACATTAAGTCCCGGGCATCATCGAGGAGCTTCATGCCGGCGACAGCGGTTGTCACTCCGGTGGACGGTCACTCGCCCACCGAGCCATCACTCAGGGGTATTGGTGGCCGACAATGAAGAAGGATTCTGAAGAGTTCGTCAAGCATTGCAAGAAGTGTCAGATGTTCGCTCCCATTATCCATCAACCGGCCCGGGACCTTAGCCCTCTCACCAGCCCCTGGCCCTTCTCCCAATGGGGCATGGATATCGTTGGAAAGCTCCCAGTCGCTCCGGGTGGATTCAAGTTCCTCTTAACCGCAACCGATTATTTCTCGAAATGGGTCGAGGCCGAGCCCCTGGTAACCATTGAAGAAACAGACGTCATCTGCTTTGTGTGGCGCAACATCATCTCACGCTTCGGTGTGCCGTTCGCCATAATTACAGACAATGGAAGGCAGTTTACAGGGCAGAAGTACCGGGCCCTGCTTGACGAATACGGTATCAAATGGGACACATCCACTCCGGCTTACCCCCAGGGTAACGGACAGGCCGAGGCGGCAAACAAGGCAATTTCATTTGGACTCAAGCGACGACTCGAGTCACGACGGGGAAAGTGGGCCGAAGAGCTACCTAGGGTACTCTGGGGCTACCGTACTACTCCTCGGCGATCTACCGGTCGCACTCCCTTTTCCTTAGCATTTGGAATGGAGGCGGTCATCCCTCTCCAAGTCGGACTCCCAACAATGCGAACAGAAAACTTTGATGAGTCGGTCAACAACAACAACATTGCTTCGGACCTCGACTTAGCCGAAGAAGAATGGGACAACGCAAGGATCAAGCTCGCTTCATACCAACAGGAGGTTGCAAAAGGTTACAACTGAAGCATCCGCCTCAGGTCATTTAAGCCTGACGACCTTATCTGGAAGAAGGTGGTGGAGAAATCCACAAAGCAAAAACTAATGCCCAATTGGGAGGGCCCCTACCGAGTCCTCAAGCACCTCGGATCAGGAAACTACAAGTTAGAAAAGTTAGATGGTTCCCCCATTGCCAAAACATGGAATGCAAACAACTTGAAGAAGTTCTACCGATAAAGCTCGATTACCGAAGCCCGCTTAAGTCTTTATTATGTTGCATTTTCTTTTAACAAGTTTGGATGGCAATTCGCTTATGTATTGGCAGCACTTCAAGTTTAAATGAGAATTCCTTCTTTGGCTTTATTCGTACAAATTTGAATCAGGCTGTTTAAATTATTTACACTCGGTCCGTCCTTGCCCAGACCGTTTTATACCGACTTCAGGGATATTGTTCTCCTAGGTGATACCCTCGGACAAAATTCCCATCAAGTCTCCCAGGCCTCTTCGGTCATTTAGATTTCTGGTCACTCGCTTTAAGGGTACTCGGCTTCCTCCCGAGCCCCTTAAACCGACCCACCAAGAGTCTCTCACTGCTCGGACTCGCTGCGTCCCGAACCTATGGTAGAAGCCATATCCCTTCGCGACTCTAGCCTACGTCCCCAAGCAGTACTACCATCTCGCGCCCTCTCGCTTTGTTAATTTCCATTAAACAAACAGGGGCGTGCAAACCCAAAATTCATTAAAAAAATTGCTTCTGATTCGGTCCCTACTAACCCTCCTAAAAGCAGGGGCTTCGGATCAAGTCACTTTTTCTTGATTAAACATCTTTTTATGATTCGCAAAACTCTTCGGTTACTGCTTCGGTTAAACCTGTTTCTACAAGCTTTTAAAGTCTAACCGAAGCAGGGGCATCATAACCCAAGGAGCAAACCAATCATACAAGATAACATTCAAGAAAAGAAAGCATTCATTCACAAAGCACTATGAGGTTTCAAGCAACAATCCATAAACCAAAAGCTACTGCTTCAATATCAAATATTTACAAACTCTGGAACAGCAAACTCCAAATGTCCGGAGCCGTCCAGTCAAAAGTTGCAGAATCAAAAGACACGAAATCTGAAAAAGAAAAGAAAAGGAAGACACTATCCGAAGAGCGAGCCAGGTTGTCGAACTAGTCCTCAGACGCAGGAGCATTTGGATCGGCTTGGCTCCCGAGGCCCTGGTCCTCGGACGCAGGCTCCACCACCACCTCCTCTTCCTCGGGAAGTACAAGCTCCTCGGTAGGCGCCTCAGGAAGTATCCGGAGGTCAGAATCTTCAGGGAGGTTGAGCTTCCTCAACAAGGCTTCATGGCCATACCGAAGGCCGTCCAAGAAACGGTCCCGATGCAGCTCAGCCTCAATCTCCCGAACCTGCTTTTTGTACTCTACTCCGGCTGCATCCCAGCCTTCATCGTAGCCTCCCTTCCTCGCAAAGTCAACCTCTGTGGCCCTGGTGACTCGCAGTGTGTTGGCATCCTCCTCGGCCTTGGCGACTCTGGCCTCTGCCTCCACTCTCTCCCTGTCGCACCTTCGGAAGTCCGCCAGGTAGAGCTCGCAAGTCTCACAAGCCAATTTGAGGTCTTCCTCTTTCCGAGCCAGCTCCCGAGCAAGCTTGTCAGTCTTCTCTTCCTGCTTTTTGCATCGGTCATTGATGGCCAATGCCCGAGCTTTAGCCTGCAAACAGAAAAATACAAGAAATTCAACAAAGTGCAAACTTTCAGATTGAAGAAAATGGGACGCAAACCATTAACTTACATTGAAGAGGGCCTGAGCTATCTCGGCCGTAATGTCCTCGGTCAAGCCGGTGACAGCCCGGGCGTCCCTAGGAAGAATGCTTCCTTGGAGCATCCCGAAGGCCACGCCGAGGTTTTTGACACTGTCGGCATGGTGGATCGGGCGGCCAGCAAAGTGCTGGAACTCTAGAGCCCAGGGGAGTTCCCTCGGATTGACCCAAGAGCCCTCCTCCGCTCCATCGGTCCCCCATCCGGCCTCTTCCCGCTCCTCCTTGATCAGGATCGTCTCCTGACCTCCTCCGTCTCCGTCTCCGTCTCCCCCCTCCCGTCGAGTCCTCTTCTCCGGAGGCTCCTGCGGTGAGACTGGGGTCGCCCTTGAAGTCCCGGCACCAGGAGTACCGTGGACTGCCCCCCTGCCCCGGCCAGCAGGCCTTCGGCGCCTCAGGTTCAACACCTCTCGGGTTCCTGGGCCCGCCATTTTCGCGCTTAAACCGGTCCTCTCCGGCGTCTCTCGATTGATTTCCTCTCGTATAACCCCCCGAGGCGCGGATGTGCTGCCCTCGGCTTCGTCCTCTCCTCTTGCCCTCCTCTCCCCCTTCTTGCTCCTCTGCCGGCTCTCCCTCCTCGGCCTCGGCCTCGGCCTGCCCGCGGTACCCCCTGTTGCCTTGGCTTCTTCTTCAGAAAGCTCGTATAGGTTGGGACGTACCCGAGTAGCTCCGGAGCGTACCGACTGGTGATCGGGATGGCGAAAGCCGCTGTAATTCAGGCCCGGTCAGCTTTCTCCCGAAGCTGCTGAACGATTCCCTCGGCTGCAAGGCAAAATCAAAACAAAGGATTAGTACAAAGTACGCAGGGCATAACGAAAACAAACAAAACATCTACCGAAGAATAAATTCTACCGACCAAGAGCCCCGGTCCCAAATTGCACCCTGGTAGTCGTATCGGCATTCTCCCCGGGCCCGAACATGAAGTTGCCAGTTACCGAGAGGTAAATATTTGCCCACTCCTCGGAGTCAGGGAGACGATCGACAAGGAACGTATCGTATCCCGTCCTGCACGAGAGGTAGTATCGGTTGCTCTCCCAGTTGACTCCTAGGAGGTATACTCCGAAGAGCTCCTCGACCCCAAAAGTCATATTGAACTGCCTCCTCAGCTCAATAATGCTTGTGATGATTCGGTAGGAGTTTACTGTAAGCTGGGAGGAGGTAAGGGAAAGGGTTCGCAGGACTCGTCGGACAAATTGATGGAGGGGGAATCTAATCCCTCCCTCGGTGATTGCCATCAAGGGAAAAATCAATTCCCCCGGACGTTGAGGAAGGGTCTTCGGGTTGTTGTCAGGAAGCAGTCGGACCCCTACGTCCGGAGGGATGCTGTAAACCCTTCTGAACTCGGCGAGGCCAGCCGGTGTTCCATTGAAGTATTGGTTCAAGTAAGGGCATGGCCTCATCGGCCTCCTTCTTCCCCGAACCTCCTCGAGGGCATCGGCAAATGGGCCCGGTCCGCGGCCAGAAGTACTTGGGATTTCCATCTCCCAAGAAGCGAAGGCTGTAACTGGACGTGAAGCTCTAAGGGGGTCCGAAGGCTCAATGACGTTCAACGGAATTCGGTAAACGGCCTGGGCACGACACTCCTCAAAAATTTCCTCAAGATCGGCAGAAAGGGAGCTACTGGTACTGTCCGAGGAGACTTCAATGACCATTCGCCCCTACCTAGCAAGAAAAGACGTGCAAAAACCCGTTAGCTATATGCTCAGGGAAAAGCAACATGACCTAGCAAGCAGGGGCGAAATGGTCATCGCTCCTCGGTAAGCTTCTGGGGACCTCTCCCCGAGAAAGGTCCCCGAGGCCGGTGGTCGTTTCTATGGTCTCGGGTTGAAGATTGGCCTCGGGAAGAATATGGGCCTCGGGTTGAATCTGGAGCTCAAGAAAACTAAGAGCAGCGCTGGAGAAGCCCAGCGCCGCCGTAGGGTGAACATCGGCAGGAGGCGGAACAGCCGCGATGCATGAGGAATGTGGATTAAAGGGAAGAAGAACTTCTAAAAAACAGTCAAAACATGAAAACCAGCAACTGGAGATCGTCATACTTGAGTTTCGTGACGAGATCCGCGTCCAAAACGCTCAAAATCTCGATTGAATGCTGGAAACAGAAGGGGGCGGCGATTCGACTTCAGAAGCAGAGAGAGAGTAGTCGTCTTCCCCCTGTCTTCCCTATTTATAATAGGAGAGACGGAGAGAAGCGCGGGAAACGAAGCGTCGTGCACCGAGCCGTCAGATCTTCGACGCGTGTCGCCATCGGACGGCCAGAATTGAGGGGTCTGCACCGAGGACAGGCGCCGGATTTTCAGACCTTAGGCGTGATGACGCGTGTCACTGAAGCGACGTTTCGTACCAATTAACTGACATGGCACGTGCCGAGACAGCCTTTTTATTCTGAGACCTCGGCAACTGCTGACACGTGGCTCTTCTCTGGCGCGGGTTGAGCGGAATCTACCGAAGCAAATTCACTCTCCGGTTATTCTCTAAAAAGGATCAAGGCCCGATATTTCATACGATGGGATCAAAACCCTGAAGCAGAAGTGCAAAGCTCCAGGGGCTTGAGGGGCTATTGTGGAGGCTTCGGTCATGGCCTCGGTAATCTAACCGGACCACCATTAACTGAGGCCTCATATCAGCACGGGCTTGTGTATATCCTTCTGTTTACTCGGTTGGTATCGAGTCCCCTGTCTACGCTTCGGTTAAATACCGAAGTGTGCATTCCGTTAAAGCCTCTTGGAAGAATGTTACATAGCAAGAGGGGACCAAGAGCGACGCGTGGCGGAAAGGATCATGAGGGCCAGGTCTGGCCATGTGCTTCGTAACCGTCTTATCTGGCGTGTCATCTATGATGTCATCCGAGGCGGTTACCTGAGCGTGACCTCTACGCGCTAGCTTGGAGGCCAAGTAAACCTAGGTCTATAAATACAAAGGGATACTCATCTTTGAGAGGGATGCCATCTTTCCCTAACCCTAAACCTAAAACATCTCTCCTTACATCTAACTAGATCGTCGGAGGGTCACTAGGCTATTCCAGCCTTAGTGACTTGTTGCAGGTTCAGAGGCAGAGGAACAGAGCAGCAGAAGAGGAATACTAACTCAGGCCAAGGTCCCTCCTAAATCGAACCCCTACAATATTCATATCATGATCATCAAGCCGTTTTTCTTCAAATAGTTTGAATTTCCATGAATGTGGGTTAAATTTTCATTTCAGTTAGTATATCTTTACCACCATTTTAGGTTGGCGTCTAAGTTTTGCCGAAAATTTTCCTACCAATTTTTATGAATTTGCAAAAAATGAGAGAACAAAAAATTTGGAAACCCCAAAATTAGAAAAAAATTTGAAGACCCAATATGGCCGCATCCTCTTTGCCAATTGCCAGCCGTGTTTGCATTATGTCCAAATAAAGCTTATATAGGGTTTTTTTTTTGGGGTAAATAATCCATTAGAATGATTTTTTTGTTCTTAATCAAATTTTTTCGTATTTATTTGTTTTTCGTCAATTTCTGATGGATTATTGCTTTGTTTTGTCTTTATTAAAAAAAAATAGGTACATAATCCACAAAGTAATAATTTTAGGTATATAATTCACAAAAAAAATTAGGTACATAATCCAAAAAAAGAAGAAGATTATGGCACATAATTTTTTACATTTTAAATACCTCTCATCATGAGAAAGTCATAATTTATAAATTAAAAAAATTAAAAAAAATTGAATAAAGAAAAAAAAAAATCCAAATGAAATAGTATTTGCCATCCCATTACTATCAGAACAGAGGCTTATCCAGTTCCTTTTCCCTTTCTCTATCTCTTCGGGCAGTCCATATCCGAGAAAATACCCCTAATCTTGATTTTTCTCCGCAACCAAACAACTCCACCTCGAATATTCGCACACCGCTCACTCTTTCGCGTCACATTACATATGGCCTTTCCCAATCAATTCAACCTCTAACTCCACCATTCTCCGCTCATCGGCATCCTCCGTACGATGTCCCTAATCGCGCCGTCCGTCGAAGTCTCCTCCATTTCCGGCCTCCGCCTGGAATTCCCGGCCTACTTTATCCCAAGGAGTGTCGGAAACCAAACAGTGCTTAAGAAGAACAGCAGGGGCGGGGTTAGGGTTTGCTCGAGGATCAAAGATTTTGAGGTTGGAATATCAGAACTAGGTCATCGTAATATCGGGTTGTACGACGTGTTAGCAGCAGCTCCGGTGAATCTCAGCACAACGTCGTTGCCGCCGAAGAAGAGCAAGGAGGAGGAGGAGGGGAAGCAGGATTACTACGTGAACACGGGGTATGCGATTCGGACTCTGCGCGAGGAATTTCCAGAGCTGTTCTATAAGGAACTCACTTTTAATATATACAGGTTTGAACAAATATGGATATATATGAGCTTTTTATATGTTCATATGTGCATGCATCTGAATTTTTGTTTTTTTTTGTTTTTTGTTTTTTTGATTTCGAAGGTCCTAGACCAGCTCACACGCACCGCAACTAATCCCCTGTCTGAGCTAAGGCAGGCCATCTGCGTTATCTGTTGGGATTTTTCCCACGGCAAATACCATTGAAAGAAAAGAAAAAAATGATGGTTAGTTGGGTATTTATTGGCTCTGGTAATTAAGTGGCTTCATGGGAATAATCTGGAATTGGATTGCGTTAGAATAGCCTTTTCTACATGGGTTTAAGATGGCCTTTTCTACATGGGTTTAAGATGTTTGGAGAGAAAGAAAGAAAGTAGTGTTTGTGTGCTACGGCCGTGAGACACAAAAGAATAATAGAGGTGTGTGAGAGAGAAAATAGTGTTAGAATATTGTGCGAGTTTGAGGGAGATAAAAATACAAGCGAGCTTTAGGGCTTGGTGGGGGGTATTTCTTATCTCATTGTACTCATCCAATATTAATGGAAATTGTTCTCTCCCTCCCGTGGAGTAGGCATTGGGGGCCGAACCACATATATTGTGTGTTTCTCTTGCGTGTGTGTTTATTTCTTTCGTTATGCTTCCATTGCGGGTGGAATCGGATATTTCCCTACACTATCTGCGTTATGGAATTCACAAGAAATTACTTTCTTGGGGCCAAACTTTGATAAGTTGTGCGGGGATCAAATCCACCAACCAAGAGGATTAAACGTTGTGCATCTGTATAATTGTTTGTCTGTGTTTTGTTAGTGTATGTTGCCCTGATTACTTGTATCTTTTTGCATTATTGGCAAATTAGTAATACTGGTACTTTATGTGACCGAGACTGGGCTCTGTGTGACCGCAGGCTCGGTCACCTTCCCAACTTCCTTGGGCACGGGTTTGGGAACCTCTTCTTGCCCACAACCTCGGCTGATTTCCTTGGGCACGGGTTTTAGAACCTCCCCTTGCTCACAACCTCGGCCATTATGACTTCGGTGACCACGAGAATGCGACCTCTCTTGGTGATGGTCTCAGTCTTTATACCAAACCATTGTACTCGTGGTACCGCTCCTTATGCCTGCAGTATTTTTGCCTATCGATTTGCGTCTTGTGGCTGACCGTCTCCTCTAGGTGGTGAATCGTGATAAGAACAAAGAGCTCTCCACTGGTCTCTGTCCATGGCGGTCATCTTTGGGGGGCCAAAGCCTGTCCCTAGGATCACCCCTGGATCCCGACCGATTGGTTGGCTCGGCAATCCTTCGTCATAAGGTGCCACCCTTCACCCTAGACGGTCTTTGACGTGACTGTAATTACCGCCCTCATCATGCTGAGTATTGTTTTTCTTCAGCAAAACTCAAGGGTGCAGCAGGAGGAAAAATGACTTGTGGTGAAAAGCAAATGGTCCTTTTATCCAGTTGCCACCTCTTTCCTCCTAAGTAGCTTTTGGCTTTCATTAAAAAATAAACAATAGCTCTGTTGTTCAAAGAATATCTTAGTGCAGCTCCTGCATGAGTATCACTGTTTTGAGAATTGCTAATTAAGTGCACAACCTAGAAAGCCATGGAGAGTAGGAGTAACAATAAGCATGTTACTATTACTTTCCAGACGTTCATTTCCATGTTTAAAATTCTTATTTTCCTTCTAGTTTTTCGATAAGTGGTGGCATTAATCGCAAATTCACATTCTCAGAAGATAAAGAAAGATATGTGGGGAAGGTGGTGGTTTTACATTTCTTGACTGGATTTTATGTACCATAATCTATGTCCAAGGGTGGCAGATTGGTTTCAAGCTCACACTTTGTGTTACCGCAGTAAATGAATCCAATCTGAGAAACATTGAGTTCAGTGCGTATTGATAGGTAATGATCAGGACGTTTCTTTGTTTTAATTGTAGAGGGTCTCAAATGTGGAACTCCTCTCCTTTGGGATGGGACCCATGAAGGTGGTCAAGGGTTCTAAGCTTCGTTTAAGTTGGGTTTGTGTGGATGACTGGCCATGGTAAATTGGTAAGATTCTTCGTATGAAAATCTAATTAGGATGAGTCAGGTTCTTATTAATTTGGTGTTGTATTCACAAGATAGAAGGGATCAGTCAATGATCGATCATCTTTTCCATTTTATGTTGCTAGAGACCTTTGGTTCTTGGATACTTGATGTGCTTGGAGTGTTTTGGGTTTCTCCAAAAATAGAATGTATCTTTTCCATTCTTGGAGAGGAACTCGAGTGGAGAAGAGAAGGAACAAAGCTTGGTTTATGGTGTCTCTGGTTTGATGTGGATCATTTGGTGAGAGAGCGGAGCAATAGGACTTTTAAGAGGATTGAAGAGTCTATTTCCAAACTGAAGAGTAGTGCCTACCTTTTCGGAATGGTTGGTTCTTCGATGGATTTGATACTTTCTTGACCCAATTTTTAGACTTTGTAGGCTTTCTTGAGTATGTATGATTGATTTAGGTTTCCTTTCCCTTTCCCTTGTATGGTGCATGTAGACATAAATTTTGAACCGTAGAATTTATCCACACTTCGAAATCTATATCTCAAATATCCACTGTTCAAGCGAACAGTGTTGATTGTTTATATGTAGGCTCCTATTTCCGATTTGGATTTCAAATCATTAATTACATACTACAAAAGTAAAACCTCCGATTAATGAAGAATAAAGAACAGAAAACAGACTAGAACAATTTAATTTTATTGATGATTGGGTTTAAAACCCTTGTTTACATCAAAACAGAGAATATTTGATACATTTAGAGGGATTGGAACCCTTTACCTATCAATTGGTGTGCTTACTCTTACTGATCTTCGAAGTTTGCTGAAGATTGCAGGTGGTAGTGAGCGAGTAGGTTGCTTGGTGTTTGTAGATTGTAGTGGTTTTGGTTGAATGGAGTATATCTTCTCTCTCTGTGTATATTTTTCCTACGTTGAGAGAGAAGAGGTATGTATAGCTTTTATGTTTGGGTGGAGAGTGTGATGGTGAAGAGTTGAGAGATGAGGT
Source organism: Rhododendron vialii (assembly GCF_030253575.1). Lineage (NCBI taxonomy): Eukaryota > Viridiplantae > Streptophyta > Magnoliopsida > Ericales > Ericaceae > Rhododendron > Rhododendron vialii. The sequence goes on along the minus strand of NC_080557.1, from coordinate 29,378,075 downwards.
ATGAGAGGTAGATGAGATGGATGAGAGAGATGTTAGGTCTAGATGAGAGATCTATATCAGGGATCCCTTCCTTTGATGATGGATCTCATATTTATAGGGGCTTCCTTCATCAGATGCTTGGCCGCCAAATAATTCCTTTGAATTTGAATAGTTGTTACCAGAGGATAGGATGATATCATATTTTCTCAGTCTCTTTAAATTTTGAATGTTGGTTGCATCAGATGACATTCATCTTGTAATATTCTTTTGCTTCCACAGGAGTATTTCTTGGGCTCTACGTACCAATTTGAGACTACGTGAACCCATATTTGGTTTGTAGGCCCTGCAAAATGCGGACCTACATGGTTCAACCGAATATTTGATTTGTAGGCCTTACGAGATATGGGCTTACATGGTTCAACTGATTTGTAGTCCTGCTACTTTTTTCCGCAGGCTCATATATTCGTTAGGCTTGTCGGGCCAACACGTGTTTGTTGATTCGCGGGCTTGTCGGGCCAACATGTGTTCGTTGATTCGCGGGCTTGTCGGGCCAACATGTGTTCATTGATTCGCAGGCTCGTCGAGCCAACATGTGTTCGTTGATTCGCGGGCTCGCTGGGTCAACATGCATTTAGGCTCTTTATATGCCTTTTAGTTCGCAAGCCCAACATATGATATTTAATAATATTCATCAATCTTTGGTTGAAATTTATGTGCCAACAAATGCCCCTCGTGAGTCGTGCAAGCAAGTTTTGACTTGCACGAGTCACGATCTCTTGACACTTCTTCTAGTATGATGGTCTTCATATCTTGAATGTGCTTCATTTTTTTTTTTTTATGCGAGTCCTTGTTTACTTGAACTCTGGTCTTTTGACTTTGCAAGGCCTGCACCTTTTTTTTTTTTGCCTAAGTCGATTTTTTTTTTGACCTAGCGGGATTTTTATTTTTTTATTTTTACACCCTAACTATTGCCTAGGCCGCCCTTGCGGGTTTTCAACCTAGCGGGCTTTTTATTTTTTATTTTTTTATTTTTAAACAACCATTTTCATGAGCACTTTATTTTTTGTGCTGACCCCTTCTTTTATAGGCTTTTCAAATAGCCTCTCCTTTTTGGGGTTTTGCATGGGCTACCCTTTTTTTCATGTAGTACTTCCATATATCATGGATGTAGATTATTTTTTGCAAGCCTTTTCCGTAGGCCTTTCTTTTTGTATGATTTCTTCTTTGGGGGCTTTGTATATACAGGCCACCCTCTTTTATTTTTTTGATATTTTGGTGTGGACCAAACCCAATATTTCACTCCAGCTGACAGCCTCTTTTTTTTTATGTGTGTGTATATTTTGCTAAGAATCCAAGTCTGAGTAGGACCTCTTCTTCCCTTCTTTGCAAACATAGTTGAAGTAGGACTTTACAAATCATCCAGCAATTTCCTTCTTTTCCTTCTTTCTACTGGTCCTTTTGTGTATAAATCCATATCATTATAGAATTCTAGAGTCCACATACTCCTGTTTCCAATAGAGTTTGAATAGGACCCTTGTTTCTTTGTCTTGGCCTATTCTTGGACTCTTATTTTGATTTATCAAATTAATGCCAAAATCTTTTTTTTTTTTTAAATCGGAAAACTCCAGTCCAACTTTCATTGGAATCTACTTTTTTTTTTCTTTTGGATAAAAAAAGCTGTGAGTTTTCCTTTTATAGGAGTCTTGGACAAAGAGAGTTTGGAAAGAACTTTCATTAAGGCTTCCAAGAGATATGTACTGACTACCCAGATTTTACTCCATGTAGAGTTGTTTTGACGACGACTTCTTTTTACCCAATAAGTCGTATTGGCCTCTTATATATATAGCTGCCTCTGCTGTAAAAAATTTCTGCACATCTGCAAATTTTCTCTATTGCGGTAAGGAACGCTTCTTTCCTCAAACTTCAGTTTCTATTCCTTTCACAATACTTTCTTTTCTGCTGAAGCTTTTCCTTTTTTTTCTTTTTTTTCATCAAGCAAACACCAGGTCTTTCCCTTTCTTGCTTTTATAGATTCCTTGCTCAGGTAAGGTATGTTGGCATTTTCTTTTCTTCTTCGTCTTTTTTTTTTTCTACAGTAATTTCGGTTTTTTTTTTTACAACAATTTCGTTTTTTTTTGCTACAGTAGTTTCCGTTTATTTGCTGCAATTTTCTATTTTCAGCAAGTCTTTTTTTTTCTCTGACTTTGTAGCTATGTAAAGCTTTTTGAGAAGAAAGCTGATTGTCAAACAGCTTTTCTCCAAACATCATAAAAGCAGTCTTACAAAATCAAACACAAATCTTCTTAAGCTCCAGCTAGTCTCCCTTTTTTAATACTAGAACTTTTAACTTTTTTTTTTTTTTTTGTTACGAGGAAAGCTTCTATTTTTTTTTTTTGCAAACTTATATACTCCTCTTATCAATTTCCACAGTCCACATGGTGTATTGTATTGGAATGTATTTTCTCCAAAAGAGTTAGGCCAAAACCAAGCTAAAACAAAAGGCCGAGTCTTTCAGAGTTTTTTTTTACTGCTGTAGAACTCTTTTTTTCTTAATGCCCTTATTTTGCTCCTCGTCTTGATTTTTCAGGGCCTATTTGCGCAATTCTATTTGCCGTTGCTTGCAAGGTAACAAATTTGTTGTTACTCAGTTCAATTCATGTATTTATGCTCCTTATCTGGCTCTAATTCCTTTCGGGGAATTTTTGTCACTTTTGGCTTTAGTCTCTTGTGAGAGGCTTTTGTCAGGCTCATCTCCAAACCCATTTGGACTCTTCTCTGATCCCCTTGTTGTTGAGGATTTTGTCAACTGGTCTTTCGATTTTCTAACAGATTCTCCTCTCATTTTTGTCTTTTTAAGGCCTTTGAGAGGTTTGATCATGTTATTGAATTTGAGGATTCTTCTGGCTTGTTCTCCTTCAAAGGTTTTGCAGAAGATTCCTGTAAAACGGTTCAACATTTGTCTTGAAGAAGGCTTTGCTGAAAGGGAATTTTTCTTTATTTGTCTCTTAGACTTTTGAGATTTCTCTTAATGGCTTTATCTTTGCATTGCCAAGATTCTGTCGGAGAGAATATTCTTCATTTGTCTTTAGAGGCTCTCAAAGGAGCTTCCTTTTGGCTTTGGCTCCCAAAGGCTTGTGTTGATCCCTTTTCTATGGGTTTGAAGCTGTACCTGACATCTGCTTCCTCACGGGAGCTCTTGTTGAGATCCATTTACGTTTAGGGCTTTCGAGGGTTTTCATCCTCTTTTGTCTTTCTTGTTGAAAGTCTTTTGAAGATATTCATCTTTATTTGTCTTTTTGTTGCAGATTGAATTGATTCCCATTTCTTCTTTTCTTTTCTTTTTTCAGTATCATGGATTTTACTTCGAATACTTTCGTCGTAATCAGGGAGATGTTCTAGACAAATTTGGCCCCAAAGTTGCCAGACACCGGTCTATTTATGACAATTTGACCTCAACACAAAGATCATATATTCCTCCTGACAACATTGACGACTTTGTCTATAATGGGGTGTGAAAATGCTCCGAGATATATGGAAGAGGATTTTCCAAAGATCTAGGCTCATCTCCTATTTCTTTGCTCCGTCCCTTTTGTAAGAGCGAAGTAGATGATTCAGTTCCCGGCTCTAATTTTAATCTTCTTATCAAGAAGATGAAGAACGAAGGCGTTATGTGGGATTCTTCATTTAACATTCGTGGCACCTCCTCGCATCTTCAAGAGCCCATATGGCTTTTCTGGTTAAGAGACGTACTTTCTTCCTTTGCTCCTATCTTAGAAAAGGCTGGCATTTATTCTGCTATTTTTATTTCCCAATTTTCATATACAAGAAATATAAATGTGTTCAAGGCTTTTCTAGAACGTTGGTCACCGGATACCAACACTTTTCATGCAACATATGGAGAGGTTGGCTTTTCTTTGTGGGATCTTCATCGCATCAGTGGCCTACCTATTTTAGGAGGACTTTATGAAGAGTATACTCCAACGAATGATGTCCTTTATTCTGATCAGACTCGTTCTACATGCCGCACTTTATTTGATATATATGCCAACAAGGAAAAATCCAAAAACTTAAGTCTTTGGTCCTCCTACTTCGTAGAGCCTTACGCGGATTCCTTTCAGCGAAGACAAAATATTTTTGACGAGTACTGCTATTGGTACCGATGGTACCGTAGAGAAAATGCACTGACGGCCACCGGACGGCCGTCTCCGGCCATCGGACGGCCGATCCGAGCCGTCCAAAAATTTTAAAAAACAAAACCGAGTGGGTCTACGCGAGAATCAATGGCATCCGAGGTGTGTAAGGTACTTGATCCGAGCACCCCTTTTTCGTCTATATATGTATATATGTGTATATACACGAAAAAGGGGTGCTCGGATCAAGTACCCTACACACTTCGGATGCCATTGATTCTCGCGAGAGCCCACTCGGTTTTATTTTTTAAAATTTTTGGACGGCTCGGATCGGCCGTCCGGTGGCCGTCGGTGCATTTTTCCTACGGTACCAATAGGTTTTTCGATTTTTGACAAAGTGTATCTTGCCGGTTTTCTTGCAAGTTGGCTTAGCGGTTTTGTGCTCCCGCATTCTTCCACTTTCGTAATGGCAAGGGGTTTGTTATTTAGCTTGGCTATACCTGTTCTTGCATACCTCTATCATTGTTTTAATAGAGTGGCTAACTCTTCTATTCCAGGAAAGAAAGCTGTTTATGGCCCCTTTCAATATATCTTTGGATGGATGTCCATTTATTTTCCAAAGACATATTCTCATGGCAATCCTTCAAATGGTAGACTCATTGATAAGCTCATTCCATATCTTGGGTTTATAGGCACTCAGGCTGCTGGTGATTTCTATCTTACTAAGAGCCCTATGCGCAACAATTTTTAGTTTCCCAAGATAACTATTTTTCCAGGGCTCTTACTCACGATTTCCCAAGATAACTATTTTTCTAGGGCTCTTACTCACGATGACGAGCCTAAGGGAAGGATTCATGATGATACAAACATTTCTCCTTTCCTCCTTAGCTATCTAATATGTCTTCGTCCGGGAATCCTAACATTCAAGGTGGGCTCTTCTTTTCTTAGTGAGCCTTATGCCCCAAGTCGATATGCCCGTCAGTTCGGATTTTATCAAGCTTGCCCGAGAAATTTAGATACATCTTGCTGCGGACAATCCAATCCTGCCACATTTTTCTATTATTGGTGCGAAATGTTGCGTGAAGGTATGAACGTTATTATTGAGATTCGTCAACTCGACATCCCACATTTGTGACAGAGCCTTATACTCGTTGGTGGATAGCTTCTTCCTTTGTTCTTCAGTTTTCCCCAGAATTGAAACGAAAACAAAGTAACCAGCCTAAGACTTCAAAGAAGAGAATGAAGAAGACGGCGAAGATGGCTGCTCCGATCATTCTTGATACTCCTTTCTCTTCTTGACCAGGTGTTTCAACTTCGAGACATTCTTCTTCTGGTAGATCCTCGAAGTCTTCTGGTATGTTACTTGGACCGGATAAAGTAGCGAGACCTTCTCCTGGTCCGGATAAAGTAGCGAGATCCTCTCCAAGAAGATATCCTCAAAGATATCTTCTTAATATCTTGGAGTCCCAGTGTCGCCATTTCTGTGGTACAACTGTTCATTTTGAGTTTGAGGATCCTGAGGCTGTGATTTGCCCATTGGAGATGGAGACGATGTTTCCTGAGAACTTTGATCATTCCTCACAAGAGTTTGTCTCCTCTTTGGACCAATTTAGAGCTTACATTGATTCTCTCCTTGAAGGCAAAGATTCCATTCTAGAAGGAAAAGATGTACAAGCTATCTTAAACAAATTTGAGAAGGAACGTGAATTGCTTGTCTTGGGGCGAGTTAAAGCAAGCATAGAGGCCCCTAGCCTTTCTTTATCTTCAGAATATTCAGCTTCGGCATCTAATCGTTTGCAAGGGGAATCAAAGCATGACTCGCAAGGTGAAACGAAGGATGAGGATGATGAGAGTGAGGATGAAACTGTCGAGTTCTATAATTATACCCCATTGTCAGATTGTTCTCCTAAGAGTGCTTTTAAGGGTATTACATCTTGCTTGCATACAGAATCTTTGCTCATCTTTGTTTTACTCTCTTTCCAGGTCATCCTCCTAGCCATTCCATAATATCAACAGAAACATACTGGCACAACATCCTCCTCTTTTTTTTTTTTTGTGTTACTTATTTTATTGCCCCATTTTTCTAGGCTTTATTCGTGTCCTTAATTTTTAGGATCTTTACCCTCGAAGTCTGCCACGTCTTCTGCTACTATGGCTACCTTCAAAGGTATACAATTCTTGCATTGAGGCAAAGAAAATTTTAATGCCTCTCTCTTGTATAAATGTTGTCTTCTTCTTTTTTGTTTGTCTATCTTAGTTCATGCCTCTTCAAAGAACTCGTGGCAAGCTACCTCGTCAAATTTGTTGCCTTCATCAACCCCACAAGCCCAAAGCACTGGTAAATTCTTCACCAATTTATTTACCTTGCAAATGTTTGACCTTTCCCCCTTTTTTTTACATGACGCTTCTTTTTATAGGAGAAGCTTCTTTCGACGACTTGATGGATCCTGTTGAACTTGAAGGGTTGATTGCTAGGATCGATAAACCTCCTGTTCAGTCCATCCCTCTTTCCTCTTGTGAGGTTGCTGTCCACATCCAGAAAAGGCCTTTTTATCTAACTCCAGTCATCCACAATAAGCATTGAGGACATTATTACTCAATCCAATGGAATTATTTCCATTTTGAAGAGCTTTAAAGTGGACCTTAGTTCTCTTTACGAGAAGGTGAAAGCTTTGGTCAAATATTCTGTTTTATGGACCAAAGTATCAGGTACCCCTGATAATGATGCTTCTCTTAGTGAACTTGAGGCCCAATACGAGGTCAAAAAGACTAATTTTGAAGAGATGGCCAGTTCTTATGAGGAGATGGCTTTTTCCGTCTCCAAACTTTCAGAGCATGTTACCAGTCTTGAAGAGGAGATTGTCCTTACGAAGGAGTTACTCAAAAAACTTGAGTCCGAATTGTCCTCATGCAAGGCCAAGCATTCTTCTTCCCAAATTGATTTATCCAAGTATTCCAAAACTATTTCTAAATCTGAGAAGGATCTTCATGTCGCCTTGGATATTGTTGAGCAATGCAAGAAGAAAAGTGCGCATCATGATGCTGTGAAAGAAGCACTTGATGCTGCTAGAGCTTCTTTGATGAATTGAGCTTCTTTCAGTAATATAGTTTTTCACCCTCGAATAATGTCGCTTTGAACTCTGGATTTTTTGTCTATTTGAATTCTGGATTTTTTAGACTTTGTTTAGCCGTACACAGTTTAAGCTCTTGCGGGCCAGGAGCATGGTTTATTTATTGAGATTGTTTGTTGAGATTATTTTGCCGTTCACAGTTTAAACTCTTGCGGGCCAGGAGTATGGTTTATTTGGTTTGTTTGGGTTGTTTTGCTGTTCACAGTTTAAACTCTTGCGGGCCAGGAGTATGGTTTATTTGGTTTGTTTGGGTTGTTTTGCCGTTCACAGTTTAAACTCTTGCGGGCCAGGAGTATCCTTAGATTTATCACCATGGATTTCGGTGAGGTGTTTTAGCAGTTTAGCCACATACTGCACCATTGGTGGTTTGTTTATTTTTTTATGAAGGATCTAGGATTAATTGCATCATTACTAAAGATGTATATCCCAACTAGGTCGGTACATACACCCTAGCCAATCACGTGCATTCCTAGAACCACCCATTTTATTTTGTTTGCCCTAATTTTTGCCTAGGTCGGGTTTTTGACCTAGCGGGACTTTTTATTTTTACACCCTAACTTTTGCCTAGGCCGCCCTTGCGGGTTTTCAACCTAGCAGGCCTTTATTTAAGGAAAATACCTTTTCAAGAACCTTGCATTGGTGGGAGGGATGATCCGCTCGCCATCCATTGTGATCAACAAATAAGCCCCATTAGAATAAACCTTCTCAATGACATAGGGCCCATCCCACTTAGGCTCAAGCTTTCCTTTAGTCCTTCGAGATATGACTACTGGTCTTCTAACCATCGACACCAAATCCCCTTTCTTAAATGAACGAAGCCGGACTCGCTTATTGAAAGCGTTGGCCATTCTTTGCTGGTATATCTCCAAGTTTTGTTGAGCATATAGTCTCCTTTCATCCAAGGCTTTAAGCTCGACCATCCTTATTTTCGCATTTTCTTCTTCCATTAGGGATTCCTGTATTGCTACTCTTAAAGAAGGTATTTGTACTTCCAGTGGCAATACGGCTTCCCCCCCCCCCACCCACCCACCCACCCACCCACCCACCCACCCAAAACACCAAGGAATAGGGTGTCGCTTGAGTTGGAGTTCTATGCGAAGTTCAATAGGCCCATAATGCTTCTTGTAACTTCTCATGCCAAGTTCTTTTATTTCGCTTAACCATCTTTTTGATAATTTTGCATAGAGTCTTATTGAAAGCCTCCGTTAAGCCATTAACAGGCGCATGGTATCATGAAGAATGGTTGATCTTTATGCTGTACTTGGAATATAACTTGTATAATGGACAACTTCTGAAGGGTTGCCCATTATCAGTTATGATACTATCTGGGACCCCAAACCTATAGATGATATGGGTTCGGATGAAATCTGAGACATTCCCACTCTTCATTTCTTTCAAAGCAATTGCTTCTGCCCATTTTGAGAAATAATCAGGGGCAGCTATGATGTATTTATCGACCGCAGAGGATACGATGGCTTGATAGGCCCAATAACATCGATGCCCCATGCTGCAAATGGCCAAGAGCATGTTGTCACATGTAAAGGCTCTGGAGGCTGATGGATAAAATTTCCATGATATTGGCAAACTTGGCAACTTTTTGCATAATTAATGCAATCAGAAATCATGGTTGGCCAATATAGTATCCAAGGCGTTTCAACTGCATATGTAACTTTGGACCACTTTGGTGTCCGCATACACCACTATGAACGTCCGCCATAACTTCATGAGCCTGTTCATTGGCTATGCAACGCATATACATTCCATCCAAGGATCTTTTGTATAATGCGTCCTTCCACATGATGAATTTTGTGGCTCGACGCCTTACCTCTGCCCTTTTTGGTTTATCCTCTGGAAGCCTACCATGTTGGAGGTAGTTTATAAAGGGCTTGCGCCAATCTTCGTCGCTTTCTTTTGTTGTGACTGCAAATACTGGCAGTACTTCTGAGATTTCAGTTAAGGGTTGTAGAACTCTTCTTTCTCCAACTGTAACAGTTATTGTCTCCCTATTAGGCAAGGAGAGTGAGGCAGCCAAACTTGCCAGGAGTCTGCTTGAGCATTTATCCTTCTTTTAACATGGAAAATGTTCACTTTCTTGAATTGTGAAAGCAACTGGCTAGCCCTTTCGTGATATGGGGCCAAGCTTGCTTTTTTAACAATATATTCTCCACGCAACTGCTTTATCACCAACTCAGAATCTCCATAGACTAAGAGCTCTTCGATCGGTATTTGCAATGCCAATTCCAATCCAGCAATTACAGCTTCATATTCTGCCTCATTGTTTGAACATCCTTATGTCAAGGCAAAGGAATGAGGAATTATGGCATTATTTGGTGTGACGAACACAACACCGATTCCAGATTTGTTATTTTTTAGATCGTCTTGCTTTTGGCCATTTGGACTCCTTGTTGCCCCATTGAAGTACATCTCCCATGCTTTTTGAACTTCAACTTGCATGACCTCCTCATTTGGTAAATCAGTGGCTAGAGGTGAATCATCAAGGATAGGGTGAGCTGCTAAAAAATCTACTAAGGCTTGACCTTTTATTGCTTTTTGGGAAACATATTCAATTGCAAATTGTTGGAGGATTACTGCCCATTTTCCAATTTTCCCAAAGAGTATTGGCCTTGACAGTATATACTTTAAAGGGTCAGCCTTTGATATCAATTTGACTTCATGCTCCAAGACATAATGTCTGAACTTTTGCAAGACGAACACCAAAGCGAGACATGTTTTCTCAATCGGAGAGTAGTTGAGTTCTGCACCAACCAAAGTACGACTTAGATAATACAAAGCCTGTTCTTTCCCTTGTTCATTATGTTGGGCCAAAAGGGCTCCCAATGAGCAGTCAAGAGCAGCAATGTATAGCAACAATGGTTTTCCTTTGGTTGGGCTCATAAGTACCGGGGGTTTCATGAGATATGCCTTGATACTATCAAACGCGTTTTGGCATGATTGATCCCATTCGAAGGGTACACCCTTTTTCATTAGCCTTGAGAATGGCAAGCATCGCCCTGCCAAGTTAGAGATGAACCTTCTTATATAGGCTAATCTTCCTTGTAACCCTTTCAACTCCTTCAAATTTTTGGGGGGAGGCATTTCGAAGATAGCCTTGATTTTCGCAGGATCAATTTCGATTCCTTTGCTTCAAACTACAAACCCAAGGAATTTACCTGAACAAACCCCAATAGAGCACTTTAACGGGTTCATCTTGAGCTTGTACCGCCTTAAGCGTTCAAAAATTTGCTTCAAGTCATCCAAATGATCTTCCTTATTTCTGGTTTTGGCGACAAGATCATCAACATAGCACTCAACGATGTTATGCAACATATCACCAAATATCACTGTCATTGCTCTTTGGTATGTTGCCCCTGCATTTTTTAGACCAAAAGGCATCACCGTGTAGCAAAAGATCCCTTTCGGAGATCTAAAAGCTGTCAGTTCTTCATCTTCAGGGGCTATTTGGATTTGATTATAACCCGAATATCCATCCATGAATGACAAGGTTTCGTAACCTGTGGTTGCATCAACCAGAAGTTCTGTGATGGGTAAAGGAAAATCATCTTTAGGACAAGCTTCATTGAGATCGCGGAAGTCAATACAAATCCGTATTTTCCCATTCTTTTTCGGAACTGGGACTATGTTTGCCAACCAAGTCGGGTATTTAACCTCTCTGATGAATCCAGCTGTACGGAGTTTATCGACTTCAGCCTCGATTTGGGATGTCAATTCTGGCCGTGCCTTCTTGGCGCTTGTTTAACTGGCCATTTCTCAGGATGGATTGCGAGTCTATGAACTGCAACTCTAGGATCAAGTCCAGGCATTTTGTTGTAGGTCCATGCAAAAACATCGCGATGCTCTTTCAGAAAAGAGATGTACCTTTGAGCCTCTTCCTCTGCCAAGTTTGCACTTATGAAAGTTGGCTTATTTTCTCCTTCATCACCAAGATTGACTTCGCAAAGCTCGTCAATTGTAGCCTGACCTCCTTCTTCAGATTGTGTTGGTATGGGATATGTCTCATCTCCAATCCCATCATCCGAGGCCCCTTCAACTGTAATCATATTTACAAAGAGCTTTTCTTCTGCGGCTTGATAGCCCAATCCTTCCCTTGTGGCCACAATAGGACCTCCTTACTGAAGGGATTTGGCTTGTGCATGAGTTAGCATGGAGTCAAAAGGTGCTACTGTTTGTGTGGATACTTTTTTAGGATCAAGACTAGCTTTCACTAACATTTTTGTAATGTTTGCAGCATAACTTGGTTTTATTGGGCTCAATATCTCCACAGTTTTGAGATTATCATCCTGAACTTTCTTTTCCATGTCACCAAGTGCATGGAACACTATAGGCTTCATGCCTCTTGCTTTCGCAGGGACTACAAATTTACGATAGTTCTCCACTTATGTGCACTTTGCCTTCTGTAATGGTAAGACAAATGCATCTTTTAACTCCAAAGTTGGGTTTATCGGAGCTAAAGCACTTGCCCCCGGCTTCCTTTGAGACTTTGGAATGTAGCGAAATGCCCTCTTTGTCGGAGATTTCACGCTTTTGGTATCTGTTTCTGTTGAGCCCTTCACTCTATTTTGCGAAGCCTTTGTGTAAAAACGAGCATCCGCATAGTAAGCTTTAACCCCATTAAAGGGATCATTATCCGCAACATTTACCTCTTCATTTATAGGTGGAGGCAATGGGTATTTGATGCACTGAAGGTAGGTAGAGGGCACCGCCATATGATTATGTGACCATGGTCTCCCAAGCAAGGCATTATAGGAAGTGTCTACATCAATCACTAGAAACTCGGTATCTTCCTCGATGCCACCAAATTTAGTTCGCAATTTGATTTTCCCCAATGGGGCGTTGTTCATTCTGATTGAATCCTTGGATCACCAGATGACATGGCCGTAGTTGGGATAATCGAACCCCTATTATGCCCAAAGCCCTTTTTGGTAGTAAATTTATTGCGGACCCACCATCAACCAAAACCCGAGAGATTTTGGTGTTCAGAACAAGACCAGTGATGAACAAGGGTCGATTGTGATCTGGTGTTTCTGCATACATATCCTCATCGCCAAATGCTACTGTAGACAGGCATGTAGTTGTGCTCTTTTGCCCCTTTTCTTGGACCTCCTTGCGAAAATCATCCGGATTGGATGAGCAAGAACATATATGCTTACCAGAGCTGGGATCTTCTTTAGATGAGCAAGAACATCATATTTCACTTGCTCTTCTTCTTTTGGGACTTCTTGTGTAACTGGTATTTGCAACTTTGGCTTGGCTGATTGCGGGGCTGTCTTTTATAAGTCAAATATGTCTTGCACACATGGACAACCTCCTTCCCGTCCCCTTCTTTAGGCTCGTCGCTTATTTGCACCATGTTTGCTGATCCAACAGATGAATTTTCATCATCAATGATCATTTCTTCTCTTTGGGGATGCCTTTCCTTTGCATTTCTCAGATATCGTGAGTCCCATCTATAAAAGTATTGGGATTGTATGAAGGCATTTTTCATGACCTCCCAACTAGGTATAATAAACCCAGTGAGAGAACATTACCAATCAAATGCAATCCCATCTAGAGAAAGAGGAAATTGTCGTAAGCACAATGCTTGATTTTGAGCAGTTTCCCTGCATTGTCTCAAAAAGAGCTTTATATGCTTTTCAGGATCACCGTAACCTTCATAGATAGAGAAATTTGGGAGCTCGTATCCTACAGGGAACAGTGTTTGCTGAACCCATAGAGGGAACAAATCTCTAGGTCTCATACTTTCCATGTCTCGTTGGTCCAACACGGATTCGAGCTTCTGTTCCGCGGTTCCTTCTGGCAACTCATATGTTTGAAATGAAACATTTTCATCCTGTAATGGCTCCCACATTTCAAGTTCCATTGGCCATGGTGTGTAGAACCTCCTATAAAACCGTTCTGCCATTGTGTCCCAATCAAGGATTGAATTGGGAGGAAGGCTAAAACACCAATCAGCTGCCCATCCTCCTAACGAGAGTACAAATTGCTGCAGAAGTAGTGCTTGACTTCGTACTGTGTTTCCACATAGTGCTAGGAAATGCATTAAATGGCGCCTTGGACATCCAACTCCATTATACAAGGGAAAATGTGGTATGGAGTATCCTCTTGGGAATAAGACCATTTCAATCCATTCAGGATATGGGTGATTTAAAATGTGTTCTCCAATTGCATAGTTTTGGGGAATTCTGGACTTTTCCTCTTTCAAAGTTACAATTACCTTCGCTTGATTTGTTCCCTCCCTTCGAGCAAAAACTCTCGCTTTTTCATCATCCTCTAGACTACTTCTAATTTGTATATCCGCATCTTGAAAATTCACATCCACCGAAATTACGTTGCATGAAAAATCAAAATGGTCACCGGACACACTTTCTCCATCGTATGTTCTTGCTGGCGAAGGGTACCTGGGAGAGAAACTTGAGTCTACGGATGACTCGAGGATATGTGGGTATTGAGTAGAATGTTTCCACATCACGTCATCCGATAGGCTCAACTTCTCATCTTCAAAACGAAGCCGCTTTTGAGAAGTTCTCATAAGTTCCGTATCCGATCCATATCCCATATTTCTTTGAGATGGACTGACTACATATTCTGGAGTATTTATGTAGAGCATTGGAGGTACAAGGGAGTACTTTGGTGAAGCCATTGTCCTTTCAGGAGTTACACGAGCCTTAGGGGTTACCATGAACTCTTCCACCGCGAGATTTGGTGAAGTAGGAAAATCAGATATATGAATCGAACATAAAACATTGCTTCCTTCTTCTTCATCGTCACTTATCACAATAGGGGAATCCGGTATGTGAATTGGACTTGAAGCAGTGCTTTCTTCTTCTTCTTCATCATCACTTATCACAATGATGTTAAGGCATGGGACCTGGGTTATTGCCTCGTCTCTCTTCTTCTCAAAATAAGCTTTTAGCTCTGGAGATTGAAGTTCTTCAGGCAAAAATCCTTCAAGAGTGATGGTAATGCGAGGAGATTGTTTCAAAGGCTCATCGGGGACAAGCTTCACTTTCTTTGCTTTCTTTTGGCTCTTCTTCTTATTCCTCGCGCTTTTACTCACTTTGGTCCTTTTTATTTTTTTGGACGTTTTTGGCTTTTGCGCTCTTTTTGGAACAAAGGGCGCCTTGGCTTTGGATGAGGAACTTCGTCTTTTCTTCATTCCTTTTGATTGATATACAATCCATTCACCCTCCTCATCGTCATCAGCTGTAATTGGGTTCGCTGTCACTTTCTCAGTAGAGGGAAGCTCAATAACCCTCGAGTCAAAGAGTTCTTGAATCTTGTCTTTCAAGACAAAGCAATCCCTTAACGGATGACTGATAAGGCGATGATATGGGCAATACTTTGGATCACTTTTCTTGCCTTCTTCATGCGGCCTTTTCACATCAGGGAGCATAATCAACTTCTGCTCCAAGAGGTCTTCAAACATGTCCTCTACCAAGTCATCTGTAAAGGAATACTTCTTTTCCAATCTTTCCTTCATGGTGACCTTTTTAGTTTCCTTCGGTCTTTGTGCCCCAACCACAACTGGAACTCTTTTCTTGGTTTCAACTATTGCAGCCGTTGACGTTTCAAGCCTATCTACAACCCTCGGCCTTCTTCGTTTGCCCAAGTGTAGTTCCATGTCATGTGCTTTGGTACATAAGTCATTGAACCCTTCACAGGTTTGGGCCATGAGTGCCGTAGAAAGCTCACGTCGAAAATTATTGAGAGACATGCGAATGAGTTCCAACTGCGTGAACTTTTGTGGGCATGCAAACGTCAAAGCTTGCCATCTTGCAATGAAGTCGGTGACTGGTTTGTTATCTTGTTGCTTGGTCTCAATGAGCTCTGGTACCCCAACACGTCTTTGGGTATTGCAGAACTGTTTGAGAAATTCTTTAACCATGAAATCCCAACTTTGGATTGATCCTTCAGAGAGATTCGAATACCAAGAAAATGCAGAACCTTCAAGAGATTGCACAAAGAGTTGTAGACACAAGGCTTCATTCTGTGCTATTGGCCCGCATCGTGAGAGGAAATGGGCAATATGTTGTCTAGGATCTCCCGTTCCTCCAAACATTTTGAAATCAGGTTGGGAGAAGCCATGTGGGAATGGAACGGTATCCACCCACGCTGGATAGGGCTTTGTGATCATCCGAAAGCCCTCGTCATCCTTTTCCTTAGCCTTCTTTACTTGCTTCTTCACCATGTCATCGATCATGGCCATGAGCATCGGGTTTGCATTACTGCTCATTGGGTCAACAAAGAAATGTCCGTTGCCCCCAGTAAACTTTGTTTTTGGGATTTCGAATGATTCCTCCTCAAAGGCAGATTTTTTCTGTTTGTCCCCTGTTACTTGGGCTTGCAAACTTTTGATTTGTTCCATCAGCTGAGACAAGACATTTCTTGGTCCCTTCTCGCTAGCTATTCTTGTAGCGAAGCTACCTTTTCTTCCAACAGCTGAGGGTTTGAACTTTCTTCATCACCCACTTTCGTCACCATCACGGAAACACTTCTGGGCTTCTTACTCGTGGAGGATGATGATTTCCTGCTCACGGGGGATGACAAATATACTGAGACAGAGTCATCTCCTTCGCTTATAGTTAATCCCTTTGGTTGTTCTTGCTTGGCCATAGACCTTGTTACTGTCCCTGGCATAAGCATCATCGAAGTAGCAGTTCTCTTTGCTTGTTCAACCAATTTGGCAAATTGTTCCTCTGTGGTGGTGGAAACAGAATCCCTCTCACCATCAGAAGAGTTCAACTATGACTCACTTAATTCTGTGGAATACTCAAGGTCGTCATTATAACTACCAAGAGCCTTTTCAATTGCTCCCATAACGTTGGCTGCTACAGACTTCTGTTCTCCCTTTGACGGTTTTGTTCCTCCTTTGCCTCTGTCTCTTTGGGTTTGAGGCTTTAGTGGGGGGTTTTTGGCTGAACCCCTATAGGCATGGAAGAGAAAACTTGTGTCTCCTGGATTTTTATGATTGATGCAGCATTTCTCACAATTGGACTTACGAGTCGACGATTCGGCACGGATGAATTATGCAAAGCCGTCGACTTGTTGGTCTTTCGTTGAGCCAACGAATCCACCACTTTCGGTTGGGCTAACGAATTAGCGTGATTTCGGGTTTGGCTGATCATCTCCTTGCCAATGTTCTTGATGATGGAACAGTTTTCCATAGATGCCCTCTTTTGAGCTTTTTCTGCAATCATAATTGAGTGCTCCGCCTGTGTAATCAAAAGACCCAGTGTACTTTGGGTTGTGCGGGCCTTGGCCAGGGTAACAGCAACTGCTATTGCTTCCGTAGCATCCTTTGCTTTTCTAAGGAAGTCCCATGAGCACTTTGTTGCTCTTACTACCATATATTGTTTGGCAGCCTTTAACAGATCTTCTGCTACTCCTTTGAGGCTTTCGGCCTTTTGGAGCAGCGAAGTGCTATTGTTTGTTTGAGCTTGCGGTAAGACAGCCAAGAGCTTTCGCTCTGGAGCCTCCCGATGAGCAGGCACTTCTGGTAAGACCGCCAAGAGCTTGCGCTCTGGAGCCTTCCAGTAAGCAGGAACTTCTGGTGAGACAACCAAGAGCTTGCACTCTGGAGCCTTCCAGTAAGTAGGTGCCGGAGAGACTAACACATCCCTCCAGGATTTTTGAATCCCCGTCGTAGGATTCATCGGTGTCTTCACAGCGAATCCGTTGTTAGCCTTCATGATTGCAACTTCCATATTCGAATATGTTGAAGCAAGGGACACTGTTAGAATAATAAGTTTTATAATTTGTTTTATTCTTCAAAAGATGGGAGGAGAAATAGGTCCCACTGGGCGTGCCAGAAATTTGTAGACATAAATTTTGAACCGTAGAATTTATCCACACTTCGAAATCGATATCTCAAATATCCACTGTTCAAGCGAACAGTGTTGATTGTTTATAGGTAGGCTCCTATTTCCGATTTGGATTTCAAATCATTAATTACATACTACAAAAAAGTAAAACCTCCGATTAATGAAGAATAAAGAACAGAAAAAGACTAGAACAATTTAATTTTATTGATGATTGAGTTTAAAACCATTGTTTACATCAGAACAGAGAATATTTGATACATTTAGAGGGATTGGAACCCTTTACCTATCACTTGGTGTGCTTACTCTTACTGATCTTCGAAGTTTGCTAAAGATTGCAGGTGGTAGTGAGTGAGTAGGTTGCTTGGTGGTTGTAGATTGTAGTGGTTTTGGTTGAATGGAGTATATCTTCTCTCTCTGTGTATATTTTTTCTACGTTGAGAGAGAAGAGGTATGTATAGCTTTTATGTTTGGGCGGAGACTGTGATGGTGAAGAGTTGAAAGATGAGGTATGAGATCTGACGTCTTGAGGTAGATGAGATAGATGAGAGAGATGTTAGGTCTAGATGAGAGATCTATATCAGGGATCCCTTCCTTTGATGATGGATCTCATATTTATAGGGGCTTCCTTCATCAGATGCTTGGCCGCCAAATAATTCCTTTGAATTTGAATAGTTGTTGCCAGAGGATAGGATGATATCATATTTTCTTAGTCTCTTTAAATTTTGAATGTTGGTTGCATCAGATGACATTCATCTTGTAATATTCTTTTGCTTCCACAAGAGTATTTCTTGGGCTCTACGTACCAATTTGAGACTACGTGAACCCATATTTGGTTTGTAGGCCCTGCAAAATGCGGGCCTACATGGTTCAACCGAATATTTGATTTGTAGGCCTTACGAGATATGGGCTTACATGGTTCAACTGATTTGTAGTCCTGCTACTTTTTTCCGCAGGCTCATATATTCGTTAGATTTGTCGGGCCAACACGTGTTTGTTGATTCGCGGGCTCGTTGGGCCAACATGTGTTCGTTGATTCGCGGGCTCGCTGGGTCAACATGCATTTAGGCTCTTTATATGCCTTTTAGTTCGCAAGTCCAACATATGATATATTAATAATATTCATCAATCTTTGGTTGAAATTTATGTGCCAACAGTGCATATGGGATGTGCCTCTTGTATAGAACATATATTGTTGATCATATGAGGTGTAGAGGTTGTTTCAATGAATTTGTAGCATGGCTGATACAGTATTTGGCTTACCATGCTCTTACGTTTTTACCGAGAATGAGAGGGATGCTATCACTTTACAAGCAAACGTGTGAAGACTCTCACAAGTGTCCACCATCAGTTGGTGTGGAGACTATCATGGCTTGTATCAGGACACTTCATTGAACAAGTATTCGTGTCCCTTTAAGACTGGCCCTGAACATTTTGGGGCCCTAGGCCAGATTGCTACACGGGGCCCTATATATGTTTCTTACAAATACAAAGGGACGTAATCAAATAAGTTTGTCTGTCAGAATAATCAGCATCAAACAAAATATTGTATACTTGCCTCATATGTTGAACCGAGTTCAAACAAAACTACAAAGAACATACAAACCAGAAATTTTAGAAAAAATAGTTGAAGTTACTGCAAAATCTAAATATATTAGTTGGTGCGACTTTTTACGAAGTTATACCCGTGTACAGTGGTAGAGTGCTAGAGTGCATGTTTACTTTTTGGGGGGTAATGAGTTCAAAACTCGGTTGCTATGGGAAATCTATTTGTATGTTAATAAAGAGGTAGAGAAAGAGGTTGGAATTGAGGAAACACGTGGATTAAGGAGAGCTTCTACCACTGAGCTAGGTGCGCATATTTTTGACATATGTGAAGTATCTACTTATGACTAAATATGGAACAGCGGCCCTATTTTTTGGATCCCAAAATGGGGGCCCTAGGCAGTGGCATGGTGGGCTTATTCCTTGGCCCTGCCCTGTGTCCCTAACATTTTCCTGCTCTGAGGTTCAGATTTCAACTTTTGCTTACATCGTGGAGGCAAACTGGTTCTAAGATTGCCTACTTAGTATTTGTTCATCAATAACATACCAATCTCTTCCTTTTAATCTGTACAGGGAGGATATTGTCTTCAGAGATCCACTCAACACTTTTGTTGGAATTGAGAACTACAAGGCAATTTTCTGGGCCCTACGATTCCATGGAAGAATATTTTTTAAGGCCTTGTGGATTGACATCATTAGTGTGTGGCAGCCTGTTGAGAACATCATTATGGTCCGGTGGACTGTCCACGGCATCCCCCGTGTACCATGGGAGAGGCATGGTAGATTTGACGGTACTTCCGAGTACAAACTGGATAAGCACGGGAAGATTTATGAGCACCGAGTTCATAACATCGCTCTGAATGCACCACCCCCAAAGTTTCGAGTACTTGCTGTTGATGAATTGCTCCAATCTATTGGATGCTCGTCAACACCAAAGCCCACTTATTTTGAGATTTCACCCTCTCCAGTGATGAATTCCTTGCCTTTATTGGTGAAACTCGCATGGGTTAGAGAATACCTGACTTCCATTTTTGCCTCTTCTCAAAGACACGAGGGAGGATCATCAACGAAGTAGGTGCTTAAAACCTCCAGATTTTGGTGTATGTTGGTGTATTATATTGAGCTTTCACACCCTCTTAGGTTGTGTTTGGATCATGGACATGTGGAGAAATTTATGGAGAGAGGGAAGAGGATTATGAAAATTTGAGAAGATCATGAAGTGAAGAGTAAAAAAAGTGCATTCCTATGGGCTGGCTGTTTGTTTTCCTTTCTGTTCGAATCCTATCTTGAGTTTTTGAATTAGTTGCTCTGTATCGCAACATGTCCCTGGTGTAAATTTTGAGTGCTGTTTAGCCACTTCTTGTGACCTCTATTTGTAGAGCATGCTGAAAATTCTCTGGGAGTTGCCAAGACTCATATTTTTAGTTCTAGCAAATTTTAGGACTTGTCACCTCGCTGGGTATACTTACTAGACTTCATGTGGGCATGTATTAAGATTGTGTATATATATTTCGTTGTAGAGAGGAATGGTTATAGCAAGTTACCTTTTCTTTGTTTGTAACATAGGGGTAAACTATCCTTTTGTGGCGTCAACGGTTTTTGCAGGGACCTTGGTCATAGTCTCAATTTCTTGAGCTGCATTTTGTACGTACAAATAACCTTTCTTATACGCGCTCTGCCAAAAGGAGCAGACTGTTCCAGGTTTTTTTTTTTTCTTCTCTCTCTCTCCAGTGTTGTGTTTACAGGCGTGCAAGAGCACAGTGATGTTCCTGCATGTATATTTGTTCCACACGAGGCTTCCTACTGTTTCGTTGTGTTGTTTCATAGTTCGATAAATCCTTCCCCGAGTTCAACAAATTAAGGCAAAAAGCCCAACAAAATGTTGCACAAAAGCCATGATTCAGTTCTAATGCAATGATTACCACACCTGGCTTCAGAATCCTTTTTCAACAATTTAACACTGTGTTTGGTTTGCAGTTTTTAGATTTATTTTTGAGATAAAAAGTTCTATAGGATTGCGTATTTTTTCGTCTTTAGTAAATTTTTTAACATTTTAAAAAACTCTTTTACTTTTTGAACAGGGATACGCTAAGTACATTCAAAAAGTATAAAATAAGTAAAAAAAAAATTGACAAAAAATCACTAAAGACGAAAGAACACGGATGACGAAACAGTCGAAAATTTTGGAAAGATTATTCGAAAACACGCATGTGCTGATGATGGCCACAGGGTCTTCAAAATTTTAGCGAAACGATAGTTGAGTTTCTCATATCACAAATGGGATTGGTAAATTTGGGAGGATTTGGTTGTTAACGCACTCAACTGTTCTTAGCCTAATTTTTCTCCGCTTGTTTGGATAGAGTTTTCTGCATACAAGGTTTGCAGAATTGGTTTCAGAGTCGGATTCTCGCTTAGACGTGCCTTTATTATCTATAGTCATTTTTCTTCTGCTTGCCTCCGACAAAGCTGTACATTTTCTGAGCGATGCTATTGCTAGACTATCTGGGACGGGATAATCTTTAGTCATTGTTGGACAAGCAATTTCATCTATCCTTGTAACTTCGTAGTTGCTTGCTGATGTCATGTCACCTTCCTTTGAGTTGACAAACTTTGGAACGATGGCGTCGAGGTTCCAACTTCAAGGATGGTTTGAACTTTGGAGGACAGATCTCTTTCTGGCCACGATGAGTCCCTTTTTTCAAGGTTTGATGCGCTCAGAAGTGACTTTTTTTTTCAATCGATAGAAAAAATCATTGTTTGATAATATTGAAAGCTAAAAAAATAAGTACTAAATACTAAATTTTTTAAGCTGAAAAGTTAGTTTGATAAACATTTTAAGTAGTGAATTAAAATAATAATGGATTAATTTTAGTTCCATTAGGCTGAGCGAACAAAAAAAATTAATTACATTAGTTAGAGTGAGATTCTCTTTTCATATTCCATTAGTTATAGTCCTATCATTTTTGTTTTTCCGTTAGCCTTCGTTCAATTGTCAGAAAAATTGTGCAGAAAATTTAGTCCTAAAGAAAATGAATTGAAGCGAAGGAAAGGAAAGGAAAACTTACTTTCCTGTGAATGTTCATTTGACAAAGAAATTCTACAGGAAAAGCAATATATTCTTTTTGTTCATTTACCAAGACAAGGGAAATAGTTGGAAAGTTCTTTTTGCAATGGCTCACTTTGGACAAAATAACTATACGAGCTAAATAATCATCATGTTTTCGAAAACACCATACATAATGAAATTTATTCTTTTTTAATAAAGAGTAGTAATAGAAAAAAATTGACTTATAAACATTACATAAACAAGTATATATGTATTTAATTTTTACGCAAGTTATTTATTATCCAAATTATCATGCAACTTTGCAATTAGCCACTAGAAAGAGAACTATATCATAATGATCAATCACTATATTCGCTACAAAAATAAAATGAATCAATTGGATTATTAAAATAAATCTCAAATTTCAAGAATGGTTATTTGTCATCCAAATCATCATACAACTTTGCAATCAGCCACTTGAAAGAGAACTATATCATAGTGATCAATCACTATATTCGCTACTAAAACAAAATATATCAATAGGGTTATTAAAATAAATCTCAAATTTCAAGAATGGTTAATTGTTTGGTCCATACAAATAAGTTGGAGCATGAAACTAAGATAAAAAAAAAACAAATGTAGTCAAGAAAAAAATACTATATTTATTGCTCTTTCTTGGGAAAAAATATTTTGAAGAAACAAATTATGTAGGAAAAGATAATTTGAGTGTCAACTCACAGATAAGGAGAGAGCTTGGAAAAGTGTGTGATATTGGCGGGAGGAAGGGAAGTGCTTTCAGACGGGAGGAAATTTTTCTAGGAAAATAAATTCCCACCCTTTTGCAAGATTCATTTTGAGGAAAAGTGAGTCCCGGTGGAAAGAGTGTTCTTGTGAATTCCACTATTTTTTGGTAACTAGACATGACAAAACTTTTTAGAAAGTTGATTTTCCTATCATTTCCCATGCTTTCCTATCATCTGAATGAGAAATTTAGGCCGTCCATTTCAGTTTTAAACGGCTCAAATTTGGAGAGAAAACTATGAGAGAGAGTGGTGGGGTGAGAGGATAGAGAAAGTTTCAATCTGGATCGTTCAACACACTTTTAAACGGTCCAAATGTGCTGCTCGGACACCACGTAAACACAGGTGGCCACGTAATACAGAAATCCTATTGGTACCGACCAGACCCATAGGGAAAATGCACCGACAGCCACCGGACGGCCGATCCGAGCCGTCCAAAAATTTTAAAAAATAAAACCGAGTGGGCTTACGCGAGAATCAATGGCATCCGAGGTGTGTAGGGTACTTAATCCGAGCACCCCTTTTTTGTGTATATTTGTATATACGTGTATATACACGAAAAATGGGTGCTCGGATCAAGTACCCTACACACCTCGGATGCCATTGATTCTCGCGCAGGCCCACTCGGTTTTATTTTTTAAAATTTTTGGACGGCTCGGATCAGTCATCCGGTGGCCGTCGGTGCATTTTCCCTATGGCCCGGTCGGTACCAATAGCAGCTCTCCACGTAATATCCATCCGGCACTCAAAAATTTCTCCATCCGAACAGAGCCTTGGGGGGACAAAACATGAGGTTCAACGTCGCAAATTTTGACCGAAAGTGACGAACCCCGTTATTTTTAATTTCAACCGAACGACAACCGGAGTCCAACGGTTTTTAATAGGGGTAGTGGGCTCACTCACAATAAATACGACACCATTAGCATTAGAAAAAGATACAGTAAAACACACTTCCCGGGATTGCTTCGACTCCACTCACTCATACTGTAGTCTCTCTCTCTCTGCTTAGCTCTCCCACCATAACCTAACTTTAATCCAAATCCAACTGCACCATTACTATAACAGAAATACTCTACCGACCCCCACCCCCAATTACTTCCATTCCATATACTGCCCAAAATCCACCAGCAATTTACTCTCTTTCACGATTATCACTTGAAGTCCTGTCTCTGTGTGTGTGTGTGTGTGTGTGTGTGTGTGTGAGAGAGAGAGAGAGAGAGAGAGAGAGAGAGAGAGAGAGAGAGATGGAATTGGAGCAGCTCCAAATGGACAAAGGGGCATCGACGACCTTCGACGAGTTGTCCATGGAACGTAGCAAGAATTTCGTCAAAGCCTTGCAGGTTTGATTCTTTCAATTTCATTATCAGATCTGGTTTGTTACACGTACTTGTTTGGATGTTGTACTCGATACATACATGTTTGAATGCTCTCGTATTCTAGGCATTGATTTAAGTAAGTTCCATTTGCCATGCCTTGCCTTGGCTTGCTTTGTTGTTTAATCAATGGGCTTTTCCATTCATCCTTAATTTGCTTTCCCTTTGGTCGAGTTTGGTTTACTAGAACGATTTAGGGAAAGAGTGGAATGGTCCTTCAATGTAATGGCCATTTATTATGGGCCGGTTTGGCTAATAAAAAAGCCTGATTATTTTTATTTGTCTCTATTCAGGGTTTTTTTTCACATTTGTTAGTTTTGCGTCTATTTTTTATTATTGATTCGTCTCGACGAGAGTAATTGGAATGGAAAAGTAATTCGTTATTATTGAAACTCTAATTTTTTTAAACAATTTTTTTGGAACTTTTTAAACATTTAGGTCATAATTTTGTACTTTTTAGATTCTTCTCGTCGAGACGAATCAATAATCCACAAAAAATTTAAGGAAAACTTACAAATGTGAAAAAAATTCAATAGAGAAAAAAATAATCCCCCTTTTTTATGTAGGCCAAACAGGCCGTATCTAACATAAATGAATGCTGATTTCATTTGTTAGGTGTATTCTGTCATTTTGCTAATGTCTTGTTTGACAAGAATTTCCCAAACGTTAGAATAAGGGGATTAAGGGAATGAAAACTCCTTTTCAGCTTCATTTGAGTGAACCAAACATGGTGTTAGGGATTGTCCAAGCCTGTTCCTTCCGACCCATTTGTAGATTCCAGACAAATGAAATAGCTGAAACATTTTGATTTGATCAGCTATTCTTGGAAATTGTTGTGAACCAAACATTAGCTTGATAGCTGTTCTGCGCTCATTCTTGCAAAATATTTTGTGTAGTCTTTTCCAAATAGTTTGTTGAAAGCCTGATCCATGTCTGACAGATTAAGAGCTTTGATCCTTCTGTTTTGACTACTTCAGGAACTCAAGAATTTGAGGCCTCAACTTTATTCCGCTGCAGAATACTGCGAGAAATCTTATCTGCACAGTGATCAGAAACAGATGTAAGACCACGGTAACTTCAATTTTATTTTAAAATCATAGTCAAATCCAAGCCTATTATTCAATATTATATGAAAGAAGAGGCCTAGGTGACTAACTTAATCCTGAGAGTTTGTGTGAGATTTGATGATACATTTCATGATGCTGATATTTCACTTGGTGCTCAACTAATGCATAAGAGTGGTTCGATTTAAATGTCGGTGGAAATAACGAAAATAGTTTAAGATCAGTTATCGAATTGTGAGGTGGTGGTGACAAATATGTTGACGACGACAAATAATACTGGTTGTTGTAGCTATATTGGTACTTGGTAGCATCCAAAACAACAACAATAATAATGGTTCTTGTGTGTCTTGACTTGAGAATGGTTTTCTATTGGTTTCAAATAATTTCTTGGCATTTTTTGTATGCCATTATGGTCAATTGTCTTGGAGTACTGCCACTTTTCTGCTTTTTAGTAGAAATGAACTTCTAAAGTATGTAGGGTCCTTGACAACCTGAAGGATTATGCCGTGAGAACCCTCGTGAATGCTGTTGACCACCTTGGCACTGTGGCTTACAAATTAACTGATCTACTTGACCAACAATCCATAGATGTCTCAACTATGGAGCTCAAGGTGTTATGTCTAAATCAGGTGATATTTCATATGCAATTCCACTAAATGTAAGGTTTTTGGAAGAATGTTTTCGGGATACAATCTGAACTTGGTTTTGTTTTCTTGTTTTTTTACTATAAGCAACTACTAACATGCCAAACATACACGGATAAAGAAGGTCTCCGGCAGCAGCAGTTGTTAGCATTGATCCCAAGGCATCATAAGCATTACATTTTGCCAAGTAAGATTTATTCATTAAGATCTCTTCTGCAAGTGCTAAATTTATGATCAGTCCTTTTTCATGGTACCAGTTTCCCTTTTAACCTGTTTCTTGGTTTAACTCCCCAAGCTAGATTCTGTGAACAAGAAGGTACATTTTAGCCCACACATACAGACAGATGCTAGGCAAAGTCATATTCAAACAAGACCTCGACTTTACCCTTCGGGTACCTGATTTCCAAACTATGAATACTTGCTTCCTGTCACTAGATCCGCTACTCATATGAATCTACAGGACTTTTGTTTTGGCTTAGTATTTACAGTAATCTTCGTGCTATCTCTTATTCTGTCCGTGGAATATAGGCTCTCCTGCAAATACTCTGTCTTGGCATTTAGAATCAGAAACTACCTTAAAAGCAGCCCCATGTGGTCTGACAAGGTCAGTCGATGAACTTTAGCACACAATTGCAGTAGATATCTCTGCTTGGTTGCAATTTTCAAAATCAATTTTGCATAGAAATTTTCACAACTTTTGTTTGGCACTCGAAACAGTGATCCATCTTTATATTATATTCATTTTCTTGGAAGAATTTTTTTTAATAAAATTGAAAACAGAACATTAATATTTTCTAATTCACGAGCTCCTTTCCAAAAGATTCCAAGAAAATAAGTTTCAAGAAAGAACCATCAACCAAACAAGTTCAAGAACTTTAGTTTCTTTTTTGCCGTATATCCTTCTGAACGTTTCCGAATATTCCCAAGAGAGCTTGGAGGCTTACGATGGTATTTGTCTTGCAGCAGTGAAGATGAAAAAACTTCCGGAAAAACTTATGGGGTCTTCCACTTAGTGGGTATGCCTAGGCTTTACTTCCAGTTATCTTGTTGCTGTGTGATATAGCTCTTCCATAGGTGAATGATAATTTCGTTTTTTGTGCTTGTAGATGCTAAAGAAAGTACTCTAATGAAATCCCCAGCTGCTCATCTCAAGTGGTCCGGTGGAGGTCACGCTTCAAGTACAGCACGGATGGTAAGTTGAAAATCAACAAGAACTCAGAGACACCCAACATTCTTCTGAGTTTACGCCGAATGATGAGAAACGGATGAGAAAATATTGACATGATGGTTCTTAAGCTTTTTCCTGATATGCTTGCCAATCTTCACTTCATCCAATTGGTTGAACAAATTTTTTGCCTCTACATTCATCCATTAGATGCTATATCAACAAAATATGTTCTAAGAGTTAGATGGTGCAATCAGTAGTGCCTAGAGATTCTACTTTTCAGTTGTGCTCGCTATTGAGAACATAGAAGAGGCAACTGTTCACGGGGACTTCAGCTCTTGTGTTGGGTAGTTTGTGTTACTAACATAGTTATAATCATTGGTAATGTGTATATCAAGGGGAAAAAAAAAGAAGAAGAAATCATTTTTAATAGTTCTTATGAGGTGTGAGTTCTTTTCTTTCCTGTTACTTCTCTCTTTTTTATAGGTTATTATCAGTTAGCTTTCTATGGAGCTCCATTGTTTTTAATAGTTAGAACTTGGAATATTTGGCATTTTAGTTATGAGTAGAGTGTTGCATGTTTTGGGTTCAGCTGGAGGGCATGAATGCTGTTTTGTTTAATATCCTTACTCTGCAGCAGAATTTATGCCAGATACTATGGAAGGATGTAGCTGGGTTCCATTATGTTCATTATAATTGCATAGAGACTCTGTGCAGTAGTTGCAAGTTCCTATAATGGAAGACTATAAGACAATCATTATTGTCAAATTTCTGAGTGAATTTGGTGGTGAAATAGGAAGTTTGAAGATTGTCGATCGTTTGTAGGAACTTATAATTACGTGCGAAAAAGGAACCCACCAGTTGTGGGTTTTTTTTTTTGAATGGGGGAACCAACCAGTTGGAAGGGAGCAAATTTTTAGCTGGTGTCAGGTTAGTCTTTTGGGCTTCGGTGGGGGTTGATTGATTTAGTTAAATAGAAACATCATATGATCAGATCTGTTCATACTCCATATCATTAAAATTCCTGGTCTTTTTTCTACAACTGGATGGATGGGACTATATAGCAGACGCGCATCCCAGACTCTAAACTTATAACACAATTGTTATTTATAGCAATTTTTTATTTTTGCCAAGGTACTAAATAGAGTTTAAGCAGTTTGTGCAACTGGCTGTTCTCTCTTGTGACTTTTTCCTTTCTCTATTTTTCTGGATGTAATTCAAATATCAATGATGTAATGACCTTGAACTTTGCCTACTTTTATCACGCCTGCATTGATGATACTTATAAACAGTTGGTTATGGAGACTTTTATTGCACAAGTGATAGGAGCTCTGCTTTGTAAGTTTCTCGGTTTCCGTTTTGGTGAATTAGAAATGACTGGGAAGCTGTCGTTTGTTTTAACACCTGCAGGACTCTGTAGAGGGTTCCAGACCTTTGACGCCTTTCAGGTCACATGTCAACCCAAGCCGGAGAGAGATTGTCCAGGCACCCGTCCGCAGCAAGAGCCTGCTCTCATCTTTCTTTGTGAAACATAAGACTACCAAACACAAGACTTTCTCATGAATCCGCACTCAAGCAAGTCAAGTATGGTTGTTATAACAAACAGATGATCATTAACTCCTCACGAATCGTTGTCTACTATCCTTTCATTCTCCCCTTAATAACAAGCAGATGATCATTATAGTCTTGTAGTGATTGGCTCGGACTAGTGTAAGGTGCGAGTTTTCAACTTACGAAAGTACTCTGTCTTGTGGTTTAGTAGTGTTCTATGTATGTATAGTCAATTAGCTGGCTGTCCTATTCTGAATAATTTTCCACGTTAATGGTGCGAATAAGAGCCAGGCCGCTGAAAAATGCTGTTACAGCCCATCAATCAATCATTAAGCTCTATCCTCGTACAACATTGCATTCATGCATGTTGGGATTGGAACTAACTAAAATGCCGAAACGACCTCCATCAAGTTTTTTTTTTCTTGATCTGCACCTCCATCATTTTAGAACCAAAAGATTTACAAGAAACTTGACCACCAAAGAGAACATCCTCCGAAAATGATTCTCAAAGGACGAAGATTACTCTGCATATGTTCTTTTAAGCAGTACCAATGTGTTCCTTGTGAGGTGAAATAACGGCTGTGATTGCACCAAACTACATCAGGAGGGTTTTGCAATTTTGATGCTTTTGGACTCCAATTACGGGGTCATGATAGATAAAGTGAGAGGGCAGTACTGCAGTGGGGTCGAAGAGAAGTTCCCAGAAAGTTAAATAGAGCTCCAGGTTGCATAACAATGACTGAGATTTGGCTACACATATCCATTTGTGGCCGGCTCCGGCTGTGATGCCCCAGGGCGGTATTGGGGCATCATGCCCCCGTTTTTCTTGAAGCGTTGGATATTCCTTATTCAATCTCAATCATTCATTACGCCCCCCCTCTCTCTCTCCTATATACCGGTTGAAAAGAGCATTCGAAAGCCCTCAATTTTTTGGCAACCTCTCTCTCTATCTTCTCCCGCCTCACCACTGCGCCTCTGCCACGGCAAACGGCGACATTCGCCACGAAGGCCCCGCTGGCGAACACAACATCCTCTACCGACGACCCGCCCTCCGATCTGGAATTCCGATCGTCACTCGACGATGCGTGGTACACCGCTCGGGTGGTGCTCGAAGAAAGTACCAACACGCTCGTCGTGGAGTTCGACAACTTCTACGATTGGAATGACAAGAGGTTCTCCGCCACGGGCTTTCCAAGCGCCAAGGCCGTGGACAAGTTCCTCGGGAGAGTGCGGCCGCTGTCGCAGCAGTTGCAAGATGACCAGTGCTCCAGGGTCTTTGAAGGGATGACTGTCTGTGCGTTGTTCAAGTTTGAAAATGATGAGACGCCGTTGTTGAAGCGGTGAGTGAGTAAGTTTAGGGCCTTTTATTTTCCCCTCATTTGATAAAGTTATACGACACGATTGTTGAAGCAGTGAGTGAGTTTATGGCTTTTTTTGTTTTCCTTCATCTGAAAAACCTCTACGACACCGTCGTTTTCCTCATTTGAATATAAATATTTTCCTTCTCCGGCGTTATCATGCTTATTTGAATTTTAAATTGCGCATAGAGACATTGATGATTACTTGAAAGGCTACGTAGTTGGGTTTGTAATATCTGTGAGATGAAAAATCAAAAGTGCCTAATTGGAATCTGTAATTGAGTCCCAAATTAGAAGAGGGGAATTTTATGTTTTAGTGTATCCAGGGGGAATATGAATGAGGAAGTTAAACAGCTTGTTAATATCTTGTTGAGGTATATTATTTTAAAAACCCCAATTTTCGTTGGTCAGTTTGAGCCGGAGATGGTGGTAAGGAGGGAAACTATGATGATTGTGAAAGGGGAATTGGATGAAGGTGAAGGACCATTGAGGATTGTTCAGGTGATTTCGGTTGGGAAAGAGTTTTCTTTGGACGAGAGTTAAATACATACGGATAAGGAATTGGTGATCTCTTTTCCGTTTGATCATTGCATGTTTTGGCATCGATTTCTGTAGCTTTCCGTATTGATGAATGATAAATTTTATTTGCAAATTGAAACCTTACATAACCATTTTGGAGTAGTAGTTTCTATTGCAAAGTTTGGAATTCACTTCACTTTCGTATGGTTTCTTCTTCAGAGTGTCTTCAAAAACTCATTAGTTTAGGTACCAATTTTAACCTGGATCATTCTTAGTCAATAGTTCTTCGATTCACCAATTGAAGTGTTTTCTATCGAACAAAAATCATCATTTTCATCATCACTTAATTAGTGGTAAATATTTCCATAATGCAAACATATTATGTTCATTGTTATCTTAATAAGCCAAAAATGAAATTATTGAGATAAATGAGATGTTCTCTTGCAACTATGTACCTAGTTTTCTTGCTTGGGCTGCCTCTTAGGTTTTATCAATACTGATGGGTTTTTTTTTGGTTTACAGATTGCTCCTTTAGCGGAGTATCCCGTGGTTCTGCTTTGGGTTATGGACTATCAAGATCAACGTTGAATTTTTATTGTGGATTCTCCGTGCTGCAAGTTGAACTTTTTGTTTGGTTATCCATTTGTTTGGATACAATTTGTTGTCCATTTCTTTGTATACCGTGCTTCGATTTTTGGTTTTTCCCCTTGGCCTTGTTGTGTTTAAAGCCGCTAATTGTGAAATCGGCTTGCGAATATTGGATGTCTTATCACAAATACTGAATGTACTTACCACGAATAATGGATGCACTTACTTAAAACTGGACATACTTACCACAAGACTTTGGAGGAAAGTAATGCCAACTGTTGGAGGTATTTACTTTGGAAATGAACATACTTACCATGAATAGTGGATTTACTTGCTTAAAACTGGACATACTTACCACACACTTCGGAAGAAAATCAACAGCTAGAGGTACTTATTATGGAAATGAACATATTTTCCACGACTACAAAATGTTTTTACAAATTTTACTTAAAGATGGACATACTTGCCACAGATTTTGGATAAATTAAATACATGTGGCTCTTTTGTTGGATGTTAATTGCCTCTCTTTTGTTGTGTGGTTCACGGAAATAAAAAATAAAAAATAAATAGATATGGCTCTTTCTGTTGGATGTAAATTGCAAATTGGCGCATTTTTATTTATATGGCTCATGTAGATAATCAAACTTGACATGCCTCGGTGGCCTTTTCCTTTTTCTTTTTTCTTTTTTACCATTATTGATGATTTCGTGCCTTTGGTAAAATTTGAGTCAAGAAGTAAGAGCACCTTACAAGTGGTTAAAAACATCTTACTACTTGCAGTTAGGGCTGTAAATGAACTGAGCCATTCGCAAACTGTTCGAGGCTCGGTTCGGTAAGAGCTCGTTCGAGTTTGATTCGTCTGCTAAACGAACTGAATCTGAACCTCAATTCTAGACTCGTTCCGTAAATGAGCCGAACCTGAGCCTAACGGTATTCGGCTCGGTTAGGTTCGCGAACCTATACTTAAATTTAATTAATAATTCAATAGGGGTCTATTTGTAAATGTAAAAAATTTTAAGGTTGCATATATAATTCAATACTTATTTTCCTCCCAAATTCTATACGATCAATGAGAGAGTTTGGATTCGCTTGAGTTTAATGAGCTAAGCCGAATCAAACCAGAGTTTTGACGAGCTCAATTCGAGCTTAGATTCGGCTCGGCTCTATTCATTTGAGTTTAACGTGCCAAACTCGAGCCAAGATGTTCAAGTTCGAATCGAACCCAAGCCGAATCCGAGCCGAACTCGAGCTAGACTAGTATCTTAACGAACCCAATCGAGCCGAACCCGAGCTTTGAAAAATTTTAACGAGCCGAACTCGAGCCAAGTTGTTCAGGCTCGAATCGAACTCGAGCCGAACCCGAGCCGAACTCATACCTTAACGATCCCGAGCCGAACTTAACAAGGTTCGGCTCGATTCGGTTCGTTTACAGCCCTACTTGCAGTGGTGTGTCCAGGATTTTCACCCAGCGGTGACTCAAAAACATCGTACTACTTGCAGTGGTGTGTCCAGGATTTTCACCCAGCGGTGACAAAAATACATAACTAAGAAAAATTTAACCCTGCACAGATAACTCAACCCCGACAATACTAAGAAAAATTTAATTTATATATATAAAAAAAATTAGTACATTTTTCGAACCCAGAGGGTTCGCAACCCTCTGAACATCATGTGCATCGGCCCAGACTACATGGTCATTGTTTCCATCCAACAAGGTAAGTATTAGTTGAAAACGTGGTAAGTTTGCGTCGAGAAGTAATAGCCCCAATTTTATGATGACTAAACTCTTAATTCATAGCCTTATATTTGTTGCTCAAACATCGACAGTTATGAGGGTAAGTATAATCAAGTTTTGTGGTATCAATAGCCTTATTCTATGGTAAGCATCGCATTAGTGGCATATGTGTCTACCACGATATATTTAGTGGTAACAACTTCCATATATGGTGGTAAGTATTTTCATATATAGTGTTAAAGCAATTCTTTAGATTTGTTGAACCTATGAAATTAGCAGAAAAGTCTAAATATATGGTAGGTGTATCCTTTAGAAAAGGTAAGTATTAACAGAAACTCTGGCATGTTCACATTATTAAGTAACATCTGAATGTAATGGTAGTAAAAATCATGAGGTGTCGTGGTACGTCTAACCTTATTCTGTGGTAAGTATGGTATTAATATCGAGTAGATATGCATTTGTGTAATATAGTAAATCATCGTCAACCGATACTACTGTTAACTACTATATCTATTAATGACATTGATCACTATCAATTTACATTAACCAATTCATTTTAGCCAATTGTATTAATGCTTATTGAATAAGACATTATGAATGAATAATTAGTGATTACTCTTACATTGCCCAATTATATAAATCACTTATTGATCACCGTCAATCAACACTATGTTAACTACTATATCTATTGATGACATTAATCACTATTAACATACATTGACAAATTCATTTTAGCCAATTGTATTAATGCTTATTGAATAAGACATTATGAATCAATAATTAGTGGTTACTTTTACATTATCCAATTATATAAATCACTCATTGATCAACGTCAACCCACACTATAGTTAACATCTATATCTACTAATGACATTGATCACTACCAACATACATTAACCAATTCATTTAACCCCATTGTATTCATGCGTATTGAATAGAGAGACATAATGAATTAATAATTAGTGGTTTCTATTACATTTCCAATTATATAAGTCACTCATTAATTAATCACTGTCAACTCACACTATTATTAACTACTATATCTACCAATGATATTGATCACTATCAACTAATTGAAAAGTCTAATATCAATTTAAGATATTAATCGTTAAAATAAATGTTAATTGATTGCAAAAATTAATTTAATTTTTTTCAATACCTAAATCTATTTGAATACTCTAATTAAATTAAATACGTTATCTTAAATCTATAAAAGGTCTTATTAAAAAATTATTTAATATGTGGTAAATTCACTGATTTAATATTATTATTATAATTATTGTATTAGTATGTGTTTAAATATAAATATTAATTTTAAGTTATCAAAAATAATAAATACATATTAACATTTCTCATTCAATATTCATTGATTTAAATACCATAAAATTTATAGCTATTTAAAAATAAATTATTTTATTTTCTTAATATAATTTGGAGATTATTATAATTTCATGGTTTTTATTTTTTGTTTTTCAAAAATTGTTCTAAGAAATATATACACACAATTTAAAATTTTTAACTACATTTATATTTGCACCTCATTTTTTATGTGTCCATTACACAATAGCTTAGGTAAAAGACAATTCAGAGTGGATTTAGTAAAAAGTGGTGTGGTGTTATAAAATCCCAAAAAGTAAGAATTTTCCCGCCTAAATTATGTGACCTGCTACCGGAATGACCAATCGACCATATTTTGTGGTAAGTATTTCCATAGTTCATGGTAAGTATTCTCATATTTTGTGGTAAGTATTACCATATTTTCTGGTAAGTAAAAATGGCGGAAAAACAGCAAAACCACCACTTTTTTTTGCAAAACCACCTTACCTTTTTACTCCGATTTTGATTCAATGGCTCAGATTTATTAATTTTTGATCTAATGGCTCAGATTTCATGGGGGCATGATGCCCCAATACCACATTGGGGCATCATGCCCCAATACCACATTGGGGCATCATAGAAAAATTGTTTGTGGCCACACTTGAACTTAAAACAAAAACAGAGCTCTCTCTCTCTCTCTCTCTCTCTCTCTCTCTCTCTCTCAATGCCAAAGCCTATGGAGGAAGTCTTTGAAGTAGGGGTCTCACCATTTTTAAGGAAGACCATTCAAATGGTGGAAGACCCCATTACGGATGAAATCATTTCATGGAGTCCAACTCAAGAAAGCTTCAGAATTTGGGACGAACTTAAGTTTTCTAAGACTCTTCTGCCCAAGTACTTCAACCACAACAACTTCTCCAACTTCTATAACCGACTGATCCGCTATGTGAGTACTCAATTATGTTTCGTTCCACTTCTTTTCTCATGAAGACAATGTTGAGGTGAATGTGTTTTGCTTGTTCTGGTAATGGTATTTTAGTGCTTGCTCATCTTGATTTTAACTTTTTTAGATTGGGTTCCTTCTTCTTTCTTTTTTTTTTCCCACTAGAAGTTGGATGCTAGTGAGTAGATCACTATTGCTAAATGATGTCAATATTGTTGTATCAGCTCGAACCTTTAACTTCAGCTACACAATCATTAGGCCAAGATCTACATTTGGGCTTTATAATGTTGGTTTTTGTTGGTGTAGTTTTTCGTTGTCAAATGTGCTTTGTTTGGTTTGATGGCCAACGTAACATTGTTTTCTGATAGAAATAGCTGTTTTAGCAAGGCTATGAGTAGAGGCGGACCCATCAGGGCACGTGCCCCCACTCACTTTGCCGGAATATATATATAATACAAGGTTTCCATCTGGTCATGTGCCCCCACTCACTTCGGTGGAATATATACACGTGTCCCCACTCACTTCGCCAGAAATAGAAATATATACATATATATGGATATTTGTGAGTGTTGGGACCAGCTTACATGTACCTCGATTAATATTTGGGGACCCAATCCTCTGTTCACTATTGGTTGAATTGATAGCACCTAGAATATTTCGAACCTACAACTTAAGGAGAAAACAAACTCTTATGTCTCAAGCTTTAACCACCAAACCAACTCCTCAAGGTGTAACTTTTTCAAATAATTGTGGAATCCATCAAAAATAATCTTAAATTTTGTTAGTGTTGTTTACACCATATTTTAGTATTTAGTCTCATATGATCGATTGGGTCAAAATGTTACACGTGTCAACACGTTTTAGACTAATTAATAAAATGTAGTATGAAGCCTGTTAAGGAAAAATCAAGTGAACTGATCGACGGTTGATATTCAACTGAACACGTTTCAGAATATGCATCACATACAGATCGTGGGCATGACAGTTAATGCAAGCAGGCAGTTGAAGTAATTACAACGTTGGGAACATGTGAGATCATGGAGAAGTAACCGCCTCGTGCAGATAGTGGAGCAAGAATAGGGACCATGGAGCCACTTAATTCAAATCGAATGAGGGAATTCCATATGATTTGAATTTCAAGTCGATGACAGCCTATAAATACAAGAATAGAAGATATTTAGAACCCCCAATCAATCGCCCAAAGGCTTCTACTTTTATCTGTATTTTACATTTCTTGCTCTAGGAGTAGCTTGTAACGTAACTGTCTGTTCGATTGTGTTCTCATAGTCGATTGACTTCTACCTCGAGGAATAATAAAGTCCATTTTGTTGTTCTTCTTCCATCTCCATTCACTTCATTAAGTTTGTTTCCAAAGAAGTCCTGAAATACGGCAAGGAACCAAACTCCACCACCACAAACACCCACATTTCCAGCACGCTTAACAACTCTTAGTCGATTCATCGACTGCAAGTAAAAAATAGACAAACAATTTTGGCGCTAGAAGGAAGGGCTCTTACTAATTTGGAAGTAATGGCACCGGCAACAAGAAAGCAAGGCGACCGACCAACAGAGCCTCAGAATGAAGGCTTGGAAACCCAAAACGATGTGATGCATCCTGAACAAAGGATGCCAGAGAATAGCCAAGGAAATGGCTTGAGTGCGCCAACGGATATACAGAGCCTTTCCAGGCAGTTGGCACAGGTTTTGTCTAACCCAGAAGACGAAGCGGCACAGGAATTGATTACCCTAATGAGAAGGGTGGTTACACCCCCATCTATCATAGATGTTGATGCAAATGGTGTAGTTCATGAACAGTTACAATCTGGTGATTTGCCTAGACAGGCCCTTCAACAGGTATATTCAAATCCAGTATTTGACTTAAATATGAATATGCATAGTCGACCATTTGTAGGTCCAACTGCATTACGATCCGCAAGGCCAACCAGTTTTTATCAGAATGTTCCATCTATATATGAAGTTGGAAACAGTAGTGGGAATGGTCAAAATAATGGTCTAAATCCTAGTCAGAATTCTCAAAATGGTTTCACAGGGGTCCATGTTATGAACAATGGTCAGCACATATACAGTTCTGCACAAACTGTGCCAAATCATGGCAATTACACGTACCATATTATGCCAGCTGTGTCAAATAATGGAAATAGTGGTCAGTACGTTCACAATTTGCCAAATAATGGTAATGGAAACGGTCAGAACGTCCCTTTCGTACAACCTCACGTACCAAATGTTCTTAGAGCCCCAGATCCCATGAATATTAACAAGGCACAAATATTAGAAGTCATTCAAGATGTATACGGACCAGGGCTGCGCAGGGTAGAGAAACCTATGTTTAGGAAGCCTTACCCACATTGGGTTGACAGACCAAGGGGATATAAGATACCTGAGTTATCACTCTTTAGTGATATGGAAAACCAATCAACAATCGAACATGTGAGCCGGTTTTGCCTGTAGTTAGGCGAACTAGGCTTGGATGATGTTTTTAAATTGAAATTGTTCCCGCATTCATTAACTAAAACAGCATTCACGTGGTTCATAAGTTTACCTGCAAATTCCATTCATACGTGGCACGATATGGAAGAACAATTTCATGCTCAATACTTTAGGCACGAACCAGAGGTTTCGATTGTTGATTTGGCTAAGTTAAAACAAAGGCCAAATGAAACGGCAGAACAGTTTTTAACTAGGTTTAAGAGATTAAGAAACCAGTGCCACTGTAATGTGCTAGAGACCGAGATAGTTCGAATAGCTCAGGATGGTCTCGAGTTTAACTTTAAAAAGCAGTTTAATGGATCTAATTTCAAAGATCTATTTGAGCTTTCTATGAGAGCATCCCAATTTGAAGCTATTCTACAGGAAGAAGAGCAATTAAAGAATACATCTCTAGGAACGTATTACCAAGATGTAGAAGGAGATATTGAAATCGATGTAGCACAAGTTGTGGGAAAGACCCCCATAATTTGTGACACTCTGTTAAAGCAGAAAAACCAATGAATATGTCTTCATCCCAACCCAATAGGCATGGGGGGCAAGCAAATTATAGACAGTATTCGTTTGACTTAGCACAAGCTGACCAAATATTTGATGAACTGTTGAAACAAAAGTTTATCACCCTCAGTCTTGGGCATATTATTCCTTCTGATAAAGATAGAAAAGGAAAAGAATACTGCAAATGGCACAATTCATTTAGGCATAATACTAACAATTGTGTTACGTTTCGGAATTGTGTACAGGATTTGATCCAGAAAGGGTTGCTGCAATATGCTAAAGGTGACAAGGACCCGATGGGTATTGAATCCAATCCGTTTCCAAAGATTGAAGTGAACATGGTGACGGCCGGCCTAGCTAAAAGGCTGGGTTCTAATATTGAGAAACAAAAGCAGAGGGATGAAGATCAAATGCAAACTGAAGAAGAGTCAGCAAAGTCTCATACTTCCAGGTTCCCAAACGATTACCTCTGTATCAGGTGTGGACATGAGGTCCAGTATGGAGAAGGAATCATAGCAGAAAAGGAGCAGAAAAATGCATTCTCCAAGTCCGGATTGAGGTTCAACACAATGGGGGGAAATGATCTTCAAATATATGTTAGAGCCAAACTAATTTATGAAGGCATAGATCCAGGGCTTTTTAACAGAATAGAGTCAGAACATTGCTATGGGCCAGATGATGGACCATTCTTATTCAGAGGACACCCAGTGGTGCCTGCAAGGCCCGGGGTACCTTCTTGCCAAGACCTTGAAGCAGTAGGGTACCAATTTCCCAATCGAGGGAGATACCTTAATCAAAGGGGTGTTGGTTCCAGAAGAGGTTTTGGACCACGAGGAAGAGGACCTTATGGACGTGGGTTGCACCAACCCAGGATGATAATGCCGCCTAATCATGATCATGAGGATTGGAGCACACTTAACCACCCAAAATTCCCAGCAGAGGGTTGGTATACCAAAGTATCCAGTTCACAGAAGAGGCGGCTTCAAAGGAAATTTGCAGCCAGGGCTTATGGTGATCCATGGGACCATGTTTTTGAACCACGAGAAAGAGTGGAACCATCAAAGGTTTCAAACATGGTGTGGACCCGAGAGCAAGGAGAAGCCAGTGTGCAGGGAAAACCAACTCTCAAGCATGGGGGGCAAGAAAGTAATGCTGCAATTTCTCCCCAATCGACTGCCCAACCAAAGAGTAGGAAAGAGTTGAAGCAAAGCTTGAAGAAGAAAATGGAGGAATTCCAGAAACTCATGGAAGCAGACGATGATGATCTCTTTGACGAGGGTTCAGAACAGGAAGACCTGATCAAAGATGCTTCCCCATCTCCGCAGAGATCTGCAACCTTTGGTGAAAGTCTGGCCGCAATCCAATTCGGGTCAGTACCTATAAATTATCAATGTAATATGATTTTAGTTCTGCCAAAGCAGTTCAAGGCAAAACCAAATCAGCCTATGAACTTGGCAGGTGACGTCGAAGATACCACCCAATCGATTGTAAAATAATGGATAAAGAAAAGCATTCTCAGTCACAGCCCATTAACGTCGAGACGGATGAACACGAAAACAGTATCGTGGTTCTTAGAACACCTGATGATGCCTCCATAAGGCATTTGAGACCATTATATATTAAACTGCATATGAATGGCCAGCCTATTTCAAAAGTGTTGGTCGATAATGGGGCAGTAGTCAATATATTACCCTTTAGGATGTTGAAAGTCTTGAACAAAGCTGATGACGATTTGATCCCAACAGAAGTCACGGTGGGCAACTTCGCTGGAGGATGTTCTCCTGCTAAGGGGGTTATATCTTTACAACTGTAAATTGGGACTAGGAAGATGAATGCAACGTTTTTTGTAATCGATTCTTCATCTAATTACAATGCCTTACTAGGCAGGGATTGGATCCATATAAATAGTTGTGTACCATCTTCTTTGCATCAGGCTTTGATCTTTCTGAAGCAGAAGGAAGCAGCAGGAATGGAGGTCTTTTGGGCAGACCGACATCCATTCAAAGCAGAGACCAATAATATCGAAGCAGATCTCTACAACGAACATTTGTGGCCAACATGGATAGAAGACTCAGAAGTCAGATCTAACCAAGTTGGGGTAACTGAGAATCAATTCCTCACATACATTAAGGAAGGATTCCAGGAGCTAAGCAAGGATTTCACCAGGCCTAACATTATATCAAGGCCTGTCAAAAGCGACCAAAAAGTTTTTAATGTTTAGAAATTTATTCAATACAGGAAGTGAAGAGTTGGCTACTGTTAAAGCCACTTTTAGGAGGTTGTTTTCTTTTCTTGTTGACAGAAAGTTGCAGGCAGACGAGCCTATTTCTTGTAATTGGGCTGAATGCGTTTTTGATGATAGCCCATTAAATATAAAAGAGTTAGGTCTAGCAGACTTGAAACCAGCACCGGCTAAGCTGGATGATGATGGGGCCCAAGTGAAAGATCCCACGGAAGAAGTAAATCTAGGAACTCCAGGAGATCCTAAGATCACGTATGTAAATGCCACTTTGCCTGATGAAATAAAGGAGAAGTTTAAGTATTTGTTGCGTAAATTTAAAGATTGCTTTGCTTGGAGTTATGATGAAATGCCAGGTTTAGATAGATCTTTAGTCGAGCACAAAATACCTATAAAAGAGAATTATGTACCTTTTAAACAAGCACCCAGGAGAATGAAAGATGACGTTCTTCCCCAAGTTAAAAAAGAAATGGAACGTTTATTCGAGGCAAAGTTCATTCGACCGGTCAAATATGCTGAATGGGTCTCAAATGTGGTCCCAGTGTTAAAGAAAAATGGGAAAGTTAGAGTTTGTGTTGATTTCAGAGACCTAAATACCACATCACCAAAGGATGAGTATCCAATGCCTGTTGCTGATTTGCTAGTCGATGCAACGGTAGGTTATCAAATGCTGTCCTTCATGGATGGTAATGCTGGCTATAATCAAGTATATATAGCAGAAGAAGATACACATAAAACAGCATTTAGATGTCCTGGATACATAGGGACGTTCGAGTGGGTGGTTATGGCCTTCGGATTAAAAAACGCAGGAGCAACCTATCAAAGAGTTATGAATTTGATTTTTCATGATTTTCTACATAAATTCTTGGAAGTTTATATAGATGATGTTGTTGTAAAGTCAAATTCAGTTGATGAGCACTTGCATCATCTTGAACAGACTCTGGAAAGGATGAGGCGTTACAATTTAAAAATGAATCCTTTGAAATGTGCATTTGGTGTTACAGCAGGAAATTTTTTGGGATTCTTGGTGCATCAAAAAGGGATTGAGATTGATAAAACTAAGGCTGATGCTATCTTGAAAGCACAAGCCCCAACCAATAAAGAAGAGCTCCAACAGTTCTTGGGAAAGATTAATTTCCTTCGAAGATTTATTACCAATTTATCTGGGAAAACAATGGCATTCTC
Source organism: Rhododendron vialii (assembly GCF_030253575.1). Taxonomy (NCBI): domain Eukaryota; kingdom Viridiplantae; phylum Streptophyta; class Magnoliopsida; order Ericales; family Ericaceae; genus Rhododendron; species Rhododendron vialii. Next base: position 29,336,924 of record NC_080557.1, on the reverse strand, counting down.
TCCATTATTAAAATTGAAGTCAGAAAAGGATTTCAAATGGGAACAAGAGCATCAGAAAGCTTTTGATATTTTAAAACAATCATTGGTAACACCTCCCGTTCTGATGCCTCCAATAAATGGCAAACCATTGAAGCTATATATATCAGCAACACACTGTTCGATTGCAAGTCTGTTAGCCCAGGATAATGAACAAGGCCGAGAGCAATCAATTTATTACCTAAGCAGAAGGTTAAATGATTGTGAATGAAGGTATTCATGTGTTGAAAAGATTTGCTTGGCATTATATTTTTCAGCAATTAAGTTAAGGCATTACCTTTTGCCAGCTAGGGTAAAGATCATTTCCCAAACCGATATAATAAAGTACATCTTGTCTAGGCCCATTTTAAGAGGGAGACAAGGGAAATTGATATTAGCCCTAATCGAGTACGACTTTGAATACGTGCCTCAAAAGACAGTAAAAGGACAAGCTTTGGCAGATTTCCTATCTGAGCATCCAAATTTACCCCTGGAAGAGGATACCTTTGAAGTGCATTTTTTGGAACTCAGACCTTGGAAATTGTCTTTTGATGGTTCAAAAACAGACAATGGAGTTGGGGCAGGTGTTGTTTTGACATCTCCAAAGGGAGAAATGTTGCAATTCTCCTTCCAACTTGATGAGAGTAGAGTTTTGACGAATAATCAAGCAGAATATGAGGCCTTAATCATAGGCTTGGAAATAGCAAAAGATTTGAATGTACAATATCTGAAAGTCCTTGGGGATTCACAATTGGTCATTCGACAAGTTACAGGGCATTATAAGTGCAATCACCCATTATTGAATTTGCAGCTTCAAAAAGTTCGACGTCTTACTCAAAACTTTGACGAGATATGTTTTCAGCATATCTTGAGACTTCAAAATAGTGAGGCCAATCAAATGGCCCAAGCAGCTTCGGGAGTTAAAATTCCTAAAGGGGACACGGAAAGAGTGATCAGAATCCAAAAAAGTTTTTTACCCTTCTCAGAGGAAAGGGAAAAAGATCGATTGGATGTATTGGTAATCGACGTTTCTGTTGATTGGATGGATCCAATAAAGAATTATCTTCTGAATCCTAATGAGAAGGTAGAAAAGATTGTCAAATGCAGATCCATCAATTATGTTCTGTTAGGACAGGATTTGTATAGAAGAACTTCTGATGGTCTACTACTGTTGTGTGTTAGCAAAGACCAATCGATGAGGATCATGGGAGAGGTTCATGACGGAACCTGTGGTGCCCATCAAGCTGGTGATAAAATGAGATGGTTAATTAAGAGACACGGGTATTATTGGCCAAACATCCAAGCTGATTGTATTCAGTATGCTAAAGGTTGCCAACAATGTCAAAAGCATGGACCTATCCAAAGGATACCTGCTTATCAGTTGCAATCGATTATCAAACCTTGGCCGTTCAGAGGTTGGGCAATCGATATGATAGGAGAAATCCACCCAGCGTCTTCATTACAGCACCAATTTGTGGTAGTAGCAACTGATTATTTTACAAAATGGACAGAGGCAATACCTTTAAAAGGTGTTTCACAAAAACAAGTGATTGATTTTATTGAGGAATATCTTTTGTGTAGATTTGGAATTCCTGAAACTATTACTGTTGATCAAGCATCTGTATTCAATGGTAGAGAAGTTATCGAGTATGCACAAAAATATGGAATACAGATTTTGAATTCTACTCCGTATTATGCCCAAGCTAATGGGCAAGTCGAATCGACTAACAAAATTATAAAGAACACCTTGGCAAAGGTAATCGATGATAACCCAAGAGAATGGCATGATCTGTTGCCCAGAGTGTTGTGGGCACACAGAACATCACAAAGAGATAGTACTAGGGTAACTCCGTTCGAATTAGTATACGGGCACGCAGCGGTTTTGCCAGTCGAAATTAATGTTCAATCTCTAAGGGTGGCACGTCATTATGATCCAGAGTTTCAATACGAGGAGGCAATGTTTTTGGACATCGATGGATTGGAAGAAAAAAGGTTACATGCCCTAAACCAAATTCAAGCCCAAAAGAAAAGAGTAGGAAAGGCTTACAACAAAAGAGTGAAACAAAAATCTTTCGCAGTTGGAGACTTAGTGTGGAAAACAATCCTCCCAATCGATTCAAAAAGGAAGAAGGGAAGATTTGGGAAATGGTCCCCAAATTGGGAAGGTCCTTTCCGTATTGCCCAAGTCTTACGGGGAGGTGCATATCATTTGGCATCAATCGAAGGGGTCCTTCATGAAAGGACCATTAATGGTAAATATTTGAAGCATTATTTTCCGTCTATGTGGGAGAACATGGGTTAAAACAAAAATTTCAATTTCCTAATCAGAAGCTGCCCATGAGTAGGGCAGCATTACAAGAGGCAGTCCAAACAAAAGCAAAAGATCCCAAGAAGGATCTAACAGAAAAGAAAAGATCCCAAGAGGGATCTAACAGAACAAAAAAGAACCCAAAGCGGGAACCCAAAAAAAAAAAAAACCCCTGTGGGAACCAACCTACAAAAAGGAAAAAGATCTCAAGTGAGATCTAACAAAAAACCACACCAGGACTCCCCCACGAAAGAAGGCCTATTCTTTGGGCCATTCTTTCCACTGACCAAAGGTGCCAGCTATGGAGGACCTGATGTCAGCAGGATCAATCGAAGGAGGCTTGTAGTCGATGGTGTCCCAGTTTGCCACCACTAGTTTGATGGCAGACTCCATCTTCTCCAATCGAAGCGCCATGCCCTCCACTCGATCGTGGATAGCCTGAATCCTTCGTTTGCACTCATTATGATCTTCCATGAGTGCCCACGAGAGCTCGGTGGCCATTTGCTTGATGTGAGCAAGAGTGATTTGTGCAGAAAGAGGAGTAGAGGAGACTTGGTGGCCATAATGTAGAAGCACAAGTGTTTGAACTTGTCCTCAGTGTTGGTATTTATAGACCAAGGAAGATCCAAAGACGTGGGTCGTGGGCAGTTACCCCGAGGGGAAATTAAGAGACGTGACAGCTGATAGGGTTAGTGGGCTCTCAATTGTAGTTTCCCAAAGTAAGGCGGCTGAAATGCTGCAGCACGGCATTATTTGTTGTACTTAACCGTCATTTATTACTGTACATGTTCCCTAAAAGTAGAAGGGAAACGTCACCATAATCATAACGTGGTATTGCCATGATTATAGGTGCCCACGATCCGGATATATAAGGATCAAGGGTTCTGATTGTATGGTTTGCTCACATCACATTTGTAAGTAAAGGAATACGAACCAATTATGTGAGGTTTATTCCTATTCATTCCTATTTATTCCTATGTGAACATTTATGTGAGTTTAGTCCTTAACTCAAACGTGTGAGTATTTCCTTGATCCAATCCAAACATTAGTGTAAGAAAAATCATCCCAAACAATAAGTACGAGAAGGGCCATGGAAGGCCTAACACTCGTTCCAAATTGTCATTCATAAGTTTTGGCATACCACCTGCTGATAGGTAGAAAATAAACAGCAAACAAAAGTACTTATAATTTTGTACTGACAAGATTAGTCGATTGACAGTCATTCATGAAGAAAAGAGGACTTAAAGGCCTCCCATTTAACTACAAGTTCATCACATTTAACTCTGTTTCTCTGCAAATCCTCATGGGCAGCAGAACCTTCCTCTGCTAAGTGTTTGAAGTTTTTGTCAAGTTGGCTTGCTGTTACCAGAAGATTTCCTTTCTCAGTCTGCAGTTGACCCAATCGATGTAACAATTCCTTTTCTTCCTGATCAATAGCCACAAGTCTCGACTTCAAAGTCGAAGCATCAGCATGCCTATTCGATAACTTCACTGTCAGGTTGGAAAGGTTACCAATCAAGTCCTGCTTTTGACTTATTTCCTGCTGGTAATATCGGAAGAGGCTGATGTTGTCACCCAATGATGATGCATAATTTTCCAAGATAATTTGTTCCCTGAGGGGGAAGATGTGCCTTTGAGACAGGGATTCAACACAGGCACTAAATTCTGTGGACTTCACTGTCATTAATTCCTCAAAAGGAAGCTTTAGGAAGTCAAAGAAAACTTGGATTTCTTTCTGAGTCTCCGCATTGAATTAAAGGAAGAAGAAAGAGCTACTAGATTCTGAAACTTCTGTGAGGGATCGAAAGACTTGAGAAGTCGACTCTATCTCCTCCATCAGATGGTCCAGTGAATCACTAGAAGACTTAACATGAGCAGGGTCCTCAACACCCACAGGATTTATTGCCGTTTTGTTCACTGAGCGAGGAGATGTGTTTAGAGCCCTTGGAATACTTGCAGGGATCATACCTGCTGGTGATAGGACTTGATTCCCAGAGGGATTACCAGAAGGACTAGAGGCCACATCCTCTGCACCTTGTCCACCTCCTTGGTTAGGACTAGTTTGGATAATGGGGGTAATCTGAACAGGACCCTCTACTGATCCTTTCTTTTCCAAATCCTTTTCGATTGGTGCTGATGGAGCCTCCAAATTAGGTACATTTGCCACCCGTGGAGAAATCATTTCCTCCCTACCGTCGCCCTGATGATTTAAATCAATTTTTTGAGTTTGTTGAGGATTGGGGTCAACAGTGGTCTTCCGCCCTGGTACAGCATTGACCACATCCGTTGCAGGCTGAGTTGTTGTGACAATGGGTTGTCGAATGGATTGTACACCAAGCTCGGCAACATTTGGCATCAGAACCGTGCCCTCACCAACCTGCATAAAAGGACTGTCATCCTGCAGCAAAGGATTTTCTTGGTGTAGCAGTTGTTCCTGTAACTCTGGCAACCCTAGCCTGACCCAAAGGGTCTGATACTGCTGTATCAAAAGATTCATATTGATCAATTGCCAATTCGGTGTCAATTGTCTCTCCTGCTGAAAATGAGGATTTCTGGACTTTTGAGGATTTTGAAGAATTTTCCTCTTCTTCCATTTCTTCAAAGGCATCAACAATTTTGGTTCCCTTGCCTTTCTGTAAAAGAAAGAAAATGAGAATAGAAAGGCTTTTGAAAAGACAATAAGGGAAAAGAGAATATGAGAATGTACCCTTGGAGCCAACTCTTTGTCACTCGAGCTTTGTTTTTTGGTGGGCTTTCTTGTTGGTTGCTTTGTGGGGGTAGATACTTCACCAACCTGTCTTTTAGGTCTACCAGTGGAAGGACTTTTAGAAACCTTTTGGCTCACACCTGACATGATTTTGAGGGTCCGCGTCCGTGGCCTGGTTTCGGAGTCCTTGATCGATTCAGCTTTCCTTTTCCTAGTGTTCCCACTTGGCACAGATGATATGGGAACTGCTCCTGCATAAGGCACAATGGCCTTAGAAGGTTCATCAGGCAGTCGAGCTGTTATCTCTGTCAAGGAAACAATGTCTCAATGATTAGTAGAAGCATGACTAATTGAATTGCAAATCAATGAATAGCTGTGCTTACCAGCCTTATCCTGGAGGTATTTGTATTCAGGGTCAAGCCTGTATAGGCAGTCTGAAAGTGGAGCACTGAAATAAAGGGCTCTCATAGTCGACCACCATTCATCAAAAGCAGGCAGGGTCACATTATTGGTCTTGAAGTCAATGAACTGAAAGGCTTTCACACGATGTTGAAAATTGCTGACCATCAAGGATATCATTTGCGAGTCCTTGGCCTTAATTGTTGGCCTGCTTGAAGCCATCTCAGCAATGTTGGGGTGAACGAAAGGCATTGGAATGCCTTGTGCAAGGCCAAATTGTCTGGCACATTGACAAGGAGAATAATTTTCAAAACCACAGTTCCCAAAAGGAGTATTATTTAGGGCAAAGCCAACCGGGATAAGTCTTGGAAGAAGGATGCTGGCCCAGAATAACCGTTTGGACTGAGTCATTTTCTCTGCAAGCTGAGGAGAGGCTGGTGGAATACCCTCAAAACATGGCCTTAATCGTTCGGATGCATATTCAAATTTATCGAAGGGATAGAAAACAGGCCAATTCTTTTTGTTATCTTCATAGAAGAAGGTGAAGTACCTTTGAAAGGATGACTCCTCTGTCTGAGTCAGAAAACCTAAGAAGTATTCAGCATATCTACGGCATGCTTGTAAGGCTTCATCCGATCGAAGAGGATTGTTTAGCTTAGGTTTCAGTTGGGGAAAATATGCATACAACCAAGCTTGGAAAATCCAAAAAGGACCACCACAAGAATCTGCTATCTTCTTGTCAACAAAGGTAAATAAACCCTTATACAGGGATCCTAGAACAAATGGGGCAAGGGCCAATCTTTTTACTTGAGCCATACAGATGACCAAGTTAAGGTATTCTTTGGTAACCCTAAGCCCAGGAACTGCCATAAGAAATCGGCATATCCAAAACAGGTAAAATGCAACCTTCTCATGAAAACAGGGTCCAGATGCTTTGGCTTTGAAATGAATCTTAAGCCATTTCGAATAACTAACCCCAGCTGATGGAACAATGAATGAGGGATCATATGGATCAGGAGAAAGTAGGGCATTTACCTCACGGCCTAAGGAAGGGAGGCCGGTCAAATGAGAGATATCCAAAACTGTCGGAGACAATAAGCCACAATGCAGAACTAGGGCATTGGATGGTTTGGACCAGAAACAGGCGGCAGCAGCTAAGAGTTCAGGATTCATGTCCAAGGGGAATTGTGAGAGCTCGATTGTCTCACGAATCCCCATTGTCTTCCAATCCTCAAAAAGAAACTTCATCATGCGCCTTACCCAGTCTACCCATCCCATTTCGACGGTATAAGGCCAGGAACGAAGGCAGGTGTTCTTATCCCAGCCTGACCATTCCAGCGATGGAAGCTGTAGGAGGAGTGGATCACGTTCCCCCACTGGGTAAACCTCCGGAAAGCCATCCGGAAGAGCTGACGAGAAAACTGGACCCAATATACAGTGAGAATTGACGTTATCGTCAGGAATCAGGACTTGGGTGCTCTGATTAACCCCATTTCGGTACGACTCAGGGAATCGGAAGGAATCCTGCTGCTGACTCGGTAGCCGGATCTTCAACTGGATCACTGACAATCTGTAGTTTGGATTTCGGTGCCATTTGAGAGCTATTTTAGGGTTTGAAAGTTGTTTCAGAATTTTGTGCGAGAAAAGCTCGATTCGTGCCCTAAAATTTGAAGTACTCTGCCTTATATAGGTGGTAAGTTACTAAGAGAAATATTTACCAAAGTTAATATTTAACTCAGGTAAATAGGGGGGCATTGTTTACACCATATTTTAGTATTTAGTCTCATATGATCGATTGGGTCAAAATGTTACACGTGTCAACACGTTTTAGACTAATTAATAAAATGTAGTATGAAGCCTGTTAAGGAAAAATCAAGTGGACTGATCGACGGTTGATATTCAACTGAACACGTTTCAGAATGTGCATCACATACAGATCGTGGGCATGACAGTTAATGCAAGCAGGCAGTTGAAGTAATTACAACGTTGGGAACATGTGAGATCATGGAGAAGTAACCGCCTCGTGCAGATAGTGGAGCAAGAATAGGGAGCATGGAGCCACTTAATTCAAATCGAACGAGGGAATTCCATATGATTTGAATTTCAAGTCGATGACAGCCTATAAATACAAGAATAGAAGATATTTAGAACCCCCAATCAATCGCCTAAAGGCTTCTACTTTTATCTGTACTTTACATTTCTTGCTCTAGGAGTAGCTTGTAACGTAACTGTCTGTTCGATTGTGTTCTCATAGTCGATTGACTTCTACCTCGAGGAATAATAAAGTCCATTTTGTTGTTCTTCTTCCATCTCCATTCACTTCATTAAGTTTGTTTCCAAAGAAGTCCTGAAATACGGCAAGGAACCAAACTCCATCACCACAAACACCCACATTTCCAACACGCTTAACAACTCTTAGTCGAGTCGTCGACTGCAAGTAAAAAATAGACAAACAAGTGTCCTATATAAAATTACACTAAAAATATTTGTATGTAAGTATTAATTAAGTTTCTTTATAAATCGGTAAACTGTATGCCTTTCTTTTCTCCACACACTAATCTAGTTATCGTAATGTGAATGACTTGTGTCTTAACTCACAAATATTACTATATAAGGCATTACAATTAAAAGAATTTTTTTGCAAGTTCACGTGAAAGAAGAAATAATATACTAACTAAAAATGATGGATGAAATTCACTATCTTTTTCTTGATGAAATTCTTCTTCACCACCGTAAGAAATATGTGGCCTCCACAAGCGTAAGTTTCTGGGTTCGCAAGTGGCTATGAACAGCTTTTACAACATTCCTCGATACTTTAATAAATTTAACACACATCAACTCAGAACATAAAAAGCGAAAAAAAAAAAGAAAAAAAAAAGGATGTGCTGAGCCTTCTCTTGATTTGTAGATTGCTATATTTGGTATGGTTGGTACTAACCGATTCCGTGTTGTATAAATAATTTTTCAGTATGATTGTATAAGGATTTCAAGAAGATTGATCCAGGCGGATTTGAATTCGCAAATAAATGGTTTCAAAGAGGGAAGAAGCATTTGCTCAAGTACATCAAGAGGCCAAGAAATCGAAATCCTCAAAAATTGCAGCAAAAAAGAGCCACGAGACCTTGGCTAGATCATCAACAATTTGGTACAAGAACCGAACTAAAAAATCCATGGCCAAAAGTGAACTCAGAGGAAACTATGGATGCTATTTTGACCAAAATGAAAATGGGAGGGACTGAAACAAAAATGGGAGGGACCAAAATCAGGAGGAATTGACAACATGCCAATCGAAACTGCAAACAATGTTCTCTATCTTCTTGAGCTCTGAGAATTTCATGTTGTGGGACAAATTGTTGGAGGATGAACTGAATATTTGCAAGACTGGTCATCAAGTCAGAGAGTTTGTGCTATATCATTCTAAAATGGTCCCTGAAATATTGAAGAGTTGGATTGCAAAGTCATAGGGATGGGAGTGCATGGTATATGAGAGAGATCATTTGTAAATGGTATGCCCACCTTCTTGTAATTCATTTTTCATATATTTCATCAAACATTGAGCTTTGTTACTAATGTTATTATTATTATAAAAACCATACAGAAGTGTGTATATATATGATACTATGATGTAAATGGTAAATGATGTTTCGTGTTTCTATCCCTGAGAAAGTGACATGGATGAACTAGGAATTTTTTCACATGGATCACAAATTCAGATTATTAGGGTTAATTGTTCAAAAACTCGTTCCACCAGAAGAGACAACCCAACTCGACCTAATTTTTGTCAGAATGGATGGTTTCGATTGTGCATTTTCAAGGGACACATGCAGTACCAAATAAAATTCAGCTCGCAGATCGAGTATTAGGTCATAAAATGACATGCCCATTGAAACTCTGTCCGACCATATATATGTGATAATAAACTTACACAGAGATAGGTCCAATCTTTTTGTGGGTCAGGATCTCCCGATCAATGCAAAAGTGGTCGCTTGCATATGTGTATGTATATAATCTAACATGAAGGTCCATCTTAACGAATCATAATTGTTGAGTGGATAAGATGTTGGAGAAACCCCTTAACATTTATGCTTACAATTAAGCAATTTTGCTGGAACTACGGTGCCAATCCAATTCCTACTTTATATATATATATATATATATATATATATATATATATATATATATATATATACACACACACACACACACACACACAGAGTTAGTCTCAAATGAGGGAGTCCACATTTTAACTAAAATGCGGACCTCCTCATTTCTTTCATTTTCCGATCGAATTTCAATGATCCGAGCCGCTCAATGTGTTCAGAACGTGATTTTAAGGGTACCCGCTAGAAATCGGCAAAAAAAAAGATCGGGAAGGGCTTCATCCGAGCAGTTTTTGTTTGAACCGTTCAATAAAAAAATAAACAAAAACTGCTCCGATGAAGCCCTTCCCGATCATTTTTTTTGCTGATTTCTCGCGAGTACCCTTAAAATCACGTTATGAACATATTAAGCGGCTCAGATCATCAAAATTCGATCGGAAAAGGGAGGTCCGTATTTTATTAAAATGAGGTGGTACTCATAAGAGCGAAACTATATATATATATAGTCCACTTCTTATAAAGGCGCCCTTACAGTATTACGGTAAAGACTTCTCATTTTCTCCCATTTTCCGACCAAATTTCGATGATCTGAGCCGCTCAATGTGTTCAGAACGTGATTTTAAGGGTATTTGCAAGAAATCAGCAAAAAAAAAAGACCAGGAAGGGCTTGATTTGAGCAGTTTTTATTTGAACCGTTCGATAAAATACAAATAAAAACTACTCAGATCAAGCCCTTTCCAGTCTTTTTTTTTGCTGATTTCTCGCGGATACCTTTAAAATCACGTTTTAAACACATTGAGCAGCTCGGATCATCGCAAATTGGTCGGAAAAGGGACGTCCTTACCGTAATACAGTAAGACCGCCCTTATAAGAAGTTTGGTGTGTGTATGTGTATAAGGCCATCCACAATGGTAGAATCAAAAATAGATAACCAAAAGTTGACACATCAGCTTTTGATTATTTATTTAAGAGGTTGTTAAGCTTACCAATGTTGAGATTCACAATAGTCGCTTCTAGTCTATAACCAAAATAAGGGGTCCACAGCCTAAAATTGGTTATCCAAAGCTTAAAAATGCTTTTGATTATTGAAAAATATTGCTAGTTTTGGTTATCCAAAACCTAAAATTTGATTATTTTTAAGGATGTTGCTAAGTTTGATTATACCATTGTGAGCCATCTTTTGCACAAACATTGTTAACTTTAAAAACAATTAACATTTGATTATACCACTGTGGATGGCCTAAGGCCGCCCTTCTACTGCGGACGCCCGCAATTTTCTTAAATGCGGACTTTGCCCGTGAGCCGTTGGATCTCATCCAACGGCTGGGATTTTAAAATGAATCTCGCGGGTAAGATAGGACCGTGGGTCGGGTAAATTTGGTCGCGGGTCAATCCATCCGGGTTATAACCCCCTTTTTCCGGGTTAGGATCCCATCCAGTATACTCCAGTCCAGTCCAGTATTGTCCAATGTGTGGACAAGATCAACTTAGGAAAATTCCTTTGTGATCTATGGCTAGCTTGTTGCCACATAGACCAACCAAACTCACACTTCAAAAATCCATAATTTTACTGATGCCAAAACAAATCCTATATTACGGAATTTTTTTGAATATATTTGGGGTACCGCCACGTGGTGCCCTAATTATTCTTAACATCGCACATTTATGTAGGGTTTACAATTAAGTATATGGGTCCGCAACTAAGTGCATGAACTCTACAAAAATATTGATGTTGATGGGTGTCGGGGCTACTTGCGGTGCCCGACAACCACCGAATATTTACTCCCTATATTAAAGGGTGTTTCGGCTTCATAATTAAAGCTAACTTTTGCTCAAATATTTTGAAAAATAACCATTTTTCAGTAAAAAAAAGTCAAATATTTTTTTGCTAAAAGTGGTTTTTTTCCAAAATATTTAGATAAAAGTAATTATTTTTTACCTTTTCAATTTCTCTGTTCAAGAATAATCAATAATTTTTAAATGTTTGACGCAAAACTAACAAATGCAAACTTTTTATTAATAAAAAAAAAAGACCTAAAAGAACTTTTTGTTTAGTGGAACAAGAACAACACCTAATTAAATAAAATTTTTTATAGAAAGTGCCTACATTAACATCATCTCTACGAGATCCATTTGTTATTGGCGGGAGTAATATAATGCTCGTTAAAGAGTCAATTTCAGATTGAAAAGAAGAAGAAGAAGTGTGATTTTGGTTGGTCTATGTGACAACAAGCTAGCCATAGATTTCAAAAGGATTTTTCTAAGTTGATTTTGTCCACACAATGGACAATACTGGACTGGAGTATACCGGATGGGATCCTAACCCCCTTTTCCCCTCATTTGGACGCCCCTCAACCCAGACACAGAGAGAGAGAGAGAGAGAGAGAGAGAAAAGATGGCGAAGACAGAAGAAGAAGAAGGAGAAGTCACAGATCTGTTCAAAACCTCCAGGTATCTCTCTCTCTCGCTCTCTCTCTCTTGCTCTCTCTCTTGCTGACTCTTTCTTTCTCTTTGAACCCAGTCTATACTAGGGTTTTGTTTGGAATGATACCCACGACGAACAAGGACGATGAAGACCCGACCTTCCTCGAGGTATCTCTCTTTCTCAGTCAATTTGTTCAAACCCAAAAAATTAGGCGGGGGTGGGGTTTTTCGAAAATCTGATTTTTTTTTTTTCCGAGAAGAACACCCCTTTCCCCTTACAAATCTGAAAATCTGATTTATTTTTTATTTATTTATGTTTTTTGCGTTGGTCAATTTATGTTTGTTTTTGTTTTTGTTTTTTTCGAACATATTTATGTTAGTTTGAAAATCTGATTTTGTTCGAAAATTTGTTACTTATATCCCTTCAATTAATCCCACAAAGTGGCTGGTGCTTTGCTTCTGATTTCCTTGAATTAATCTGTATCATTAAGTAGTTGACATCGTATAGAATTGAAAAAATGGAGATCTATTGTGGGCTTCAGTTATATTAATGTGAAACAATGAAACTGTGTAAGTGTGTGGATAGGTACATGCTTACACCAATATTACATATGACTTAGGGCTCCAATACAGAAGATTAGGGCTTTATTACAGCATCTTAGGGCTCGGCTCGATTAAGTCAGGTTTGTAAAAAATGGTTCCAATAAAAAAAGACCATGCAAGTGTGCTTTTGTTTCGAACCAGAAATTAGGTGCTCCAAACCCTATAATTTATTAATCCCCCAGTTCAAAGAAGAAAAAAAAAATCTGAAATGAATCTATGTTTTGTATATTTCCTTGTGTTTGCATTTTCCTTCTCTTTTGGTTCGTTTGACTAATGTTGTGCTGAAATGGACCACATTTGTATGTTGCGACTAGCCCTGCAGCAAGTGGTGGATTGATTGGTGCGACAAGTACACTCAGAATGTTGCACATTCGGGAGATGATATGTCCCGCCAATTGACTGGCCCATTCCATGATTTCAAAGTCGACCTCCAACGCTTAGCAGGATGCATGTTCGCCATAGATAATTCAGTCCGTGTTGTAATTGTTATTGGGATTGTAATTTGTGTACTCCAAGCAATTCAACTTATGCGTATGTAATTGTAATTTGTTGTCGTACTAGTAAGTTTGGAAAGGAATTGGAGTTGCTTGCAATCCAACTTATGCAATTTGATCTCTTCAATCAATGGTACACTGTTTGAAGGTGAAATTATTGGGATTGTAATTTGTGTACTCCAAGCAATTCAACTTATGCGTATGTAATTGTAATTTGTTGTCGTACTAGTAAGTTTGGAAAGGAATTGGAGTTGCTTGCAATCCAACTTATGCAATTTGATCTCTTCAATCAATGGTACACTGTTTGAAGGTGAAATTATGCAATTTATTTTGCTTTCTGTTGAGACAGGTTCTGAGTTAGGTGGTTTAAGACATGTGGTAGTGAGTTGATTTACAAAAACCTTGTATACCTAATACCTGGGTTTCAAGCCATGTAAAGAATGGTGTAGCATGTGTGGGGTTTCCAATTAAAGAATGAAAATAACCCTGACTTCTGGACTTTGAGGTTGCTGGGTCTTTTGAAAATTCGTTATATGGGAGGGCCTGGCCGTACAATGATACAAGTCTTTTTTAGTCTCACTTTGAGAGACAAATGTAGGTGAAGAACTTGACGTCTTTTTAGCCTCACTGTGGGAGAGTTTTGAGGGCCTGGGCGTACAAGTCTTTGAACCACATTTTTCAAAATCTGTCAAACAAACATTACAAGTCCCCTGTTTTTCAGATTAGTCCTTCTCTCCTCCCTTGTTCTGGACTGAAAAAAAGGCAACCATTCTCCAAATTACGTTACAGTCAAACCATTCTCTATATCACAGTCAAAACAAAATAAGTTACATTGATCAAGTATCAAGTCTCCAAACTTAAAAAGGCAACCAATTATCAAGTATTAGTCAAACATCTTCTCATGAGTCATTGAAACATCCCAAAGATAATTGAAGCATTACAAACATCCCAAACATAGCTACTTTCCAAATTCTACTCCACAAACATCTCCAAGCGTTATCTTTGACATCTCATCCCCATCTCCGGCCGTCACCATCTTCTCACGAGTTGTTCTCCATCCTGAAACACGAATAGGTAATAATATAAATGGAAGAAACAAAGGAATTTGACCCAAGTCCTTAAGAATCATATCAGATTCAAAAATCATATCCAAGTCCTTAAGATTTGTCACAGATTTTTTGCAAAGCTATGGCCTTCTAATACCATTCCCATTCACAAACCAAAAACTATTCTTTGAATATTTTGTTGCCACTTTTGCACATACAAACACATGGCTTTCTCAAAAAATTGTGAGCCAGTAATTCGTTTGGTCTGTCATCTTATCACTGTGAATCAGATTTCCCAAGCTATCATTGAGAGTGACAACAAAGAGGTCATCAAGCTTTTCTCTACAGAAAATGTTCCTCCCTGGGAATCTGCTACTTTGATCCATGACATTAGGCAACTGTCTTCTAATTTTGTTAGGAAGTTTTCCTGGGTACCTAGGAGTTGTAACAGGGCTGCTCATTGGGTTGCATCCCATTCTCTTATAGGCTCTATCCCTTTGAATTGGCTTTCTGTGCTTCCCTTTCATTTATCTGTTATTTGTAAAGATGATGCCTCTGTTGAGGCTTTGAGCTAATGAGAATGGTAAATGGTAAACAGTTCAACCAAAAAAAAAAGTGTGAGCCAGTCAATAGTTTACAACAAAAGAGCTTACCTCAACTTGACACAACAAAAGAGCTTACCTCAACACATATTCATGATTCACTCGAGAGAAAAAAAAAAGAGCAAACTGAAAAATCATTTTCCGGTGTGTACAAACATATTCCTCCAGATGCGAGTCACCTTATCATCATCACTCTAACTCGAAATTTAAAAAAAAAAAAAAAAACTAAAGAACGAAATAAAAAAACCCTAACTGGAAATTAAAAAAAATACAGAGAGAGAGAGAAAGAGAGAGAGAGAGAGAGAGAGAGAGAGAGAGAGAGGAGTTACCTTGTTTGAATCGTCTAGGGCTCGATTAGGTTTTGATTACAACTCGATTTCAAGGTATATCTCTCTCTTCAAGCCCTGATTAGAGAAGGCGAAAATCAAGAGGGTTAGTGTAGGGGGCCGAAATATCCGAAGGTTCACAAGGTCCAAAAAGGGGGGATGAGGGTTCACACGCTGTTTGACCCATCATCAAAGCTATCACAGTTCACCTGTAAATAAGTTTGGACATCGGCCGGACCGAAGGATAGACGGAACCACGAGTACTTCACCGAACAATTATAAGCTATATCCGAACGTACGACACATGAGTTCGCTCGGGGTCTTGTCAAGCGCACGGATACGAACTTCCGTTTGTTCGGCTAGGGTTTGCTTCGGTCGGGATATCCTATGCTCGGATAATTCGCATGCCGGACGTGGGTCCCGCCTAACCTGGACGATTGTGGAACCTTCCATAAATATCTACTAATAAGTAAGCTGTCTTCTCTGACATTCGAAATGACATCTCTGAACGATGTGACCTTTCTGACATCAACCCATGTGGCTCTGATAGACTAGGGAAGTGGTGTTCATTAAATGGCCCTGCTAGAAGGCGCCATCCGAGCAGAACGTGACACGTGGAAAGTATGACCAACTTGCTCAGCACTTCACCTCTTTGCCTATAAATAGAGAAGCATGACCACTGAGAGCAAAGGATCCCAAATCTGGTCTAAAAGAACACTTCTTTCTTTCCAACATATTGTTCTGACTATACTTCTTCTCTCCACCTACTGACTTACTCATCGGAGCTTCTTCCCGGAGGAACAGCCCCCTCCGATTCTGCAGGTACATCAAGACCGGCATTAGCTTTCACGATCTCATCTTCGAAGATAGCCACACCAGAAGAATCACGAAGAAATCACGCCCCCACAATTGGCGACTCTGCTGGGGATGTGAAAACAACTTTCGGGGTGTTCTTTGTGTTCTTCGCGTTCATAATCAGTTGAGGGCCTGTGTTCATCTCAGATCCTGTTTGTTCTTCGTATTTGCACGGAACAAATGGCTCAACATCTCTCACCTCCGGGTCCAAAGAACTTTACCCTTGGGTTGGAGGGCTACGGATCTATCAACCTTGAGCCCCGTCAAACGGCTAGGGCGGTTCCACACGTAGCCCGCCAACTTTCTTTTCCACCGACCGAGTTGGATATCGCCTTGGCCAAACAAAAACGTCAGGCAGCGGTTATTACCATGCTGCAACAACAACTAGAGGAGCGAGACGGAGGGTTGACCGTAACCCCTGCAAACGAACATCCGGCCGAGCCCAGTCGACCGAAGAGATCCCACAAACGAAGTAGACCGTCTCGTCCAGCCCAAACGGCCGAACTCGCCGTTACCGAACGACGAACTGTCTTTGAGCGCCTTGATCAGGGGGTTTCACGACCTCAGCTGACGAGCATCATTCGTGCCGAGAGTACTCGATCCTCGGCAACGGGCTCCACAGCGGGAACCAATAGGGGAGGCGAGTCTCTCCGAACACAACACCGATCCGAACGACGGATGAGTCAGAAAAGCGGGAAGAGGCCCGTGGACTTAAATGATCCACCTCGGCGACCCCATACCAGTAGCAACCGGGAATATTCATTTCAATCGCGACATGATTCCGAACGTCACGATGGGCGACACTTTGCCAACTCTGGCAGTCGACACCGAACAGAAAGCAGAGGAAACCGTTCAGAGCACGATAATACGATTATCCTGTACGATCAATTCACGGGCCTGCCAACCGTGTACCAACCCATCGACCCGGCTCTTCAACCTCGGAACGCTCCATTGACGAGCTTGAGGGAGGCACATGCGCCCTTAATGCTAGCTGCTCCACGACCGAGGGAAAAAGAGGAGCACCGTCGGCGCCATCGGCGGGAAAAAAGAAAGACTCCGGAGTGGCATACTGATGTTCTTCCCCCTGTCGTCCCGCAGATCGTAGCCGAAGGGCAAGCCGAAGACAATTCGAAGCTCGGGAAGGCAAAGGCTTCCCCCTTCGTGGATGCTATACAACAAGAGCGGTCGCCAGACAGATTCGTCATGCCGAAGCTGAAGCGTTATGAGGCAAAAGAAGACGCAGTCGCGTTCGTTTGTCGCTTCAGGCAAACCATGAGCCTCCATAACTTTTCTGACGCCCTTATGTGTAAGATCTTCCCGCTCACTCTCAGTGAACCGATCATGTTATGGTACAATCAGTTGAAGCCCAAATCCATTTCTTGCTTCAACGAGCTAGAATTGGAGTTTAGCAAACGCTTCGTTACCAGCAACATTCAACCGAAGACATTATCGATGCTGGTGAACATGCGAAGAGCGGCGGGAGAAACACTGCGACTCTATACCGAGCGTTACTGGGAAGTCTATAACCTTATTCCCGACTGTGATCAAGGGGTAGCAGCCGAGTCTTTCATGAATGGGTTGGACCCAACCTCCGCAATGTTTCGTGACCTCTCACGAAATCCACCTAAGACAATGGGAGAGCTCATGACAATAATCGAGAAAGATTGCGTTCACGAAGAAGCAATGGCCGAGCGACATACGTCAAAGGCTGAACCTGTCAAGACGATAGGGCCGAAGAAGCAGGTATCGAACGTTCGCCAAGGGCAAGGAAGTCAGGGTAGCTCGGGCCAGGCATCGAACAAGTCGAACAACAAGGGCCGACCCCCGCAGCACCCTCAGCCACAATCCTGGACACAAACGAAAAGAGAACCCTGACCGGACGAGTACGTCGCCGAACGTACGGTATTCATTGAACCTATTTATAAACTTCTTAACATCATTGGCAAATTGCCGTTCTTTATTTGGCCAACGGTACTCTTAGGCACCGTCGGAAGCGGACCGGGGATGTGCACGTATCATAAGGAACGTGGCCACTACACCACGCAATGCCCACCTTTCAAAAGGTATCTAGAAGAGCTAGCAGCTGCCGGTCACCTCAATCAGTGGATCGACGTTCGGCAAAATCCACTTCCTCCACCTCCCCCTCTTGTTGGCAATCTCGTGAGCGTCATACAATGGCTAGTATCCGAAGGAAGGGCGGCCGAACTTCGTTCAGAAATTGACAGGGCTGTCGCCTCTATATCAGTCTGCAACGTGGGCGCTTCGGGAAAGCGAAAGTGGGAAGATCCGAGCTTCGGCGGCACCATAACTTTTTCTTCCGACGACTTAAAAGGAGTGCAACTTCCACATGCAGATGCCCTCGTCATCACTATTGCTATTGAAAAATCAACCGTGCAACGGGTATTGATAGATCCGGGAAGCTCGGCCGATGTCATGTTTTTCTCCACTTATCAGAGCCTCAGATTATCTCCCGCTCAACTTCGGACAGCGTCAACTCCCCTTGTCAGTTTTACAGGAGCCCCGGTATGGCCACTCGGCCTGATTGCCCTCCCTGTGCGAGCTGGATCACGCATCCTGGAGATCGAATTTGTGGTGGTTGCTTCGCCAAGTCCGTACAACGTCATTCTTGGCCGAACCTGGCTACACGAAATGCAAGCGGTTGCTGCACCGTATCACCAGGTGGTAAAATTCGTTGGATGGAACGGACGATAGGAAAGCTTGCGAGGCGATCAAATCCAATTCAAGAAATGCTACATCAGCACTGTAACGAACAAACAGAGCTGCATGGAGGTACAATGCGTGGCTGCCGCTCCTATCCCAGTGATTGAGGATGTTGGTGTACTTGCCGAACAACGGTCAACCGAGGAGCTAATACGTTTTTCCATCCCTGGGAAAGAAGGAAGATATTTTTTGATCGGGAGTTCATTGAGCATGGACGAACGTGAGGAGATGTATCAATTCCTGATGAGAAACATGGAGGTCTTTGCTTGGACACCACAAGACATGCCGGGCGTGGACCCTTCGTTCGCCATGCACTCATTGAATGTAGATCCGAATAGGCGACCGGTCGTGCAAAAAGTCCGACGCTCGTCGACCGCACATACCGAAGCTGTGATAGCAGAGGTGAATCAACTGTTGGAAGCTGGCGTCATTCGGGAAGTGCTATACCCCACCTGGCTTGCCAACCCAGTGGTAGTCCCGAAGAAAAATGGGAAACTAAGGGTTTGTGTCGATTACACGAACCTCAATGACGCCTGCCCTATGGATCGATTTCCACTTCCTCGGATTGAGCAGATGGTAGATGCAACGGCGGGATGCGAGCGCTTGAGCTTCATGGACGCGTATCGGGGTTACCATCAAATAGCTTTGGATCCGGAAGATCAAGAAAAAACGGCTTTCATCTCGCCTCGGGGAACCTTCTGCTACAAGGTTGTCCCGTTCGGCCTGAAGAATGCAGGCACCACCTTCCAACGCTCCATCACGAAGATGTTTCCTGGCATGCTCGGCGTAAAAGTAGAAGCTTATATTGACGATTTGGTTTGCAGAAGCATATTCGCTCGGGATCACCTTCGGGATCTGGGAGAGGTCTTTGCTGTTCTAAAACATAGGAAGCTACGTCTCAATGCCGAGAAATGTGCGTTCGGCGTTAGCTCGGGGAAATTCCTGGGGTACATGGTGAGTCGCCGAGGAATCGAAGCTGACCCAACCCAAATTTTGGCTGTGCAGAGGCTCCGAGCTCCGACGACAATTAAAGAGGTACAGCAGCTCACGGGGATGGTTGCTGCCTTGAACCGTTTCATTCGACGTTCAAGCAATCTCTACTGCCCATTCTTCCGAGCAATCACAACAAGCCGACGCAGATTTGTATGGACAGAGGAGTGCGAGCAGGCTCTGCGATCTTTAAAGCAATACCTATCTCACGCTCCTTTGCTCGTCAAGCCCCTGCCCGAGGAAGATCTATATCTTTACCTTGCTGTTTTCGACCATGCAACGAGCGCGGTTCTTGTTCGGAGAGAGGGGATGGACCATCAACTGATCTTCTATTCCAGTAAAACGATGACGGATTCTTAGACGAGGTATCTGCCTATGGAAAAGTTAGCCTTGGCTCTCGTTTCTGCTAAAACGAGCCTCTTGCCCTACTTTCAATCCCATAGGATTGTGGTCCTCACTGAGTTTCCTCTCAAAGCTGTTCTTCGGAAAACGGACACATCGAGCCAGATCCTGAAGTTCTCTCAAGACTTGGCCAACTTCGACATCCAGTTCGAGCCTCGGACAGCTATCAAAGGGCAAGTCCTGGCCGACTTCTTTGCCGAACTCACTCCCGGCTTACGCGACGAAGCCAATGCCCTGGCAACTGCCACTGAAGAAGCTCGAATTCAAGAAGAAGAGGTTTTGGAAGGGCCGTCCAGCTGTCATGCCGAACCACTCCGTGCTCGGTATTCCCTCGGACGCAAGAAACCCAAACGACAATGGAAGCTCTTCTCCGGCGACGCTTGGCGACTGACCGTCGATGGAGCATCTAATGTTCATGGAGCTGGTGTAGGCATCGTCCTTGTCTCACCCAGCGGGACTGTTCATGAAAGCGTGGTTTCGATTGGGTACACGGCGACGAACAACGAGGCGGAATATGAAGCTCTAATTGCAGGCCTCCAACTTGCTCTTCGGCTGGATGCAGATTCGGTTCATGTCTTTTGTGACTCTCAGCTCATTGTGGGGCATTTAAACGATGATTATCAAGCCAAAGATCACTCGGGAGCTATGAATGCTTACGTGAGCCACGTCTTAGCTTTGTTCGGAAGATTTGGACGCGTAGAAGTGGAGTGGATCACTCGGGAGCATAACGCCCATGCTGACGCCCTTGCAGGTCTTGCTTCAGTCTACAAGACCTCGGGTAGTCGCACCATCACCTTTGACGAGGTCCCCAAACCAAGCTTCGAAAAGCCGTGTGAACAGGTTATGGCCATCACCCTCGGCCCAAGCCAGCTGGATTCTGTGATTGCTTACCTGAAGAAGCAAGCGCTACCGACGAACAAACGCGAAGCGTACAAAATCCGTTGCCGAGCCGCCAATTTTTTCTTGGGACCGAATGACAATCTCTACCGACGGACTTTCACTGGCCCCGATCTGCGTGTCGTCCACGACGACCTTGTGCCAGCCGTTCTGGAAGAACTTCATTCGGGTAGCTGTGGGGCTCACTCAGGAGGACGGTCCCTTGCACAGCGTGCCCTAACACAAGGCTATTGGTGGCCGAAGATGGTCAAACAATCCAAAGAATACGTGAAGCTCTGTGTTCGGTGTCAAAAGCAAGCATCTCTCATCCACCAGCCTGCGTTCCCCCTTAAAATGATCACCAGTCCGTGGCCGTTCGCGGTTTGGGCTTTTGACATAGTTGGCAAGATGCCGAAGGCGCCTGGAGGATTTGAGTACATGCTCACTACCACCGATTTGTTCACCAA
Organism: Rhododendron vialii; assembly: GCF_030253575.1. NCBI lineage: Eukaryota > Viridiplantae > Streptophyta > Magnoliopsida > Ericales > Ericaceae > Rhododendron > Rhododendron vialii. The sequence continues at coordinate 29,315,589 of NC_080557.1, read as the reverse complement.
GTGGGTAGAAGCTTCCCCCATGATCAAGACCACCGCCGGGGACGTGGAACGCTTTATTTGGAAGCACATTATCTCCAGGTTCGGCGTACCGTACGCCATCCTTTCTGATAATGGCTCCCAATTTGTTGCCTCCGCTCTCAAAGCTTTTTATGCGAAGCGCCACATTACCATCCAAAATTCCTCGGTGGCATATCCACAAGGTAATGGACAAGCCGAAGCATCGAACAAGACAATCACTCGGGGGCTGAAGCGCCGTCTGGATCGGAAGCTCGGTAGGTGGGTGGAAGAGCTTCCACACGTCTTGTGGGCCTATCGAACGACACCTCGGCGGTCCACCAGCCGTACTCCGTTCGCTATGGCCTACGGAATGGAGGCTGTCCTCCCTTTATCTACTATGATCCCTACAGCCCGGACGGAGAATTTTAACCCTGTAGACAACAATGCTCTTGTGGGTGCCGAGTTAGATTTAGCCGAAGAACTCCGTGACAATGCTAACCTTCGGCACGCCGCGTACTAGCAAGAAGTTGCAAGGGGCTACAACCGCAATGTTCGTGCTCGACCATTCAACGTCGGGGACTTAGTCCTTCGGATGGTTACCGAAGCGACAAAGTTGACCAAGCTGAAGGATCCCTATGAAGGCCCTTACCGAGTGGTGGAGAAGATCGGGCACGGTGTCTATAAGCTTGCTGAGATGGATGGAACGCCAATCGCCAATCCATGGAATGCTCAAAAACTAAGAAAATTCCATGGCTAGTGTTGGCATTCCCCATTTGACCGCTTCCGTTTATTTTTATTCTTGTATGGGGGTATTTCATCTAGCCCCGGTAATATCTCTTTTGCTAATTTGTTTGTTCGGGTGAATTTCTCAAAGCCCATGCTAATTTGTTTGTTCGGGTGAAATTCTCGAAGCCCATGATAATTTGTTTGTTCGGGTGCAATTCTCGAAGCCCATGCTAACTTGATTGTTTGGTTTAAATTCTCGAAACCCATGATAACTTGTTTGTTCGGGTGAAACTCTCGAAACCCGTGATCACTTTTTCGGTTCAGTTTTCCCATCCTACTGCCTTATTCTATTCCTCCGGTAATACAATAGGGCAGGGGGCTACTATATGGGTAAACCTGAGCTCATCCCTTAGTGACTTCATAAACACATAAACAGTCCTCCCGAATGAAAAGACTTAGAAAATTTCTAAGTTATGATGTATATACCGAATAAAAAGACTAGGCAAATATTTATATACTTGGAAACAACATCCACACCGAACGAATAGAGGATTGTCATTCAAATTCAAAAAGAAATTCTCCATGTAGTTACATCCACTGGTTGACAGGGTTCTCATTGTTCGGAGCCAACCATATTCAAAAATATTCAAAACAAAAACTAAACAAGAACAAATTTAATCTGCTGCAGCGTCGGCTGGGGCTGGTAGGGTTGGAGCGTCGGCTGGGGCTGGTAGGGTGGTCGAGTCGACAGCATCAGCTGTTGTCTCCTCTGCTGTAACTTCGGCAAGGGCGAAGGGTGGTATTTCCACCAGACTCCTCCTCTCGTCGTCAGCTTCAACGCCTGCATCGTCAAGATCCATATTGTAGCCGAGCATAAAGCTCTCTTTGTGCTGGCCCTCTTTGATTTCATCCTGCACTTCAAGGATTTGATCGGTCACGTCTTCTTCGGCCTGGGCATATCCTTTCTCGTACTGCCCCAGCACCTCTTTCTCTATCTCCTTCTTCATTTCTTCCCTTCCCAAGGCTCTCCCCTCAGCCAGCCCCTCATCTTTGCCTTCGGCTCTGGTTTGCTCGGTAGACTCCTGCAACCCCTTGATGAGGTCGTTTTGATTGGCGACCTGGACCTCGAGGCTTTGCCTCACGAGCTCGGATTGCTCCAAGCCCTTCTTGTACTCCTCGGCCAGGGCCTTGTTGTATTCCACCGACTGCTTTTGCAGTTTTGACTTCTTGTCATTCTCGGTGAGATGAAGCTGGGCACTCATTATGGACTGGGTGGCCTGTAAACAAAGCAAAACGAAAGTCATTCCGACGAAATAAGGCATTTGTGCAAAAAAAAAAAAAAAAAACATTGCATGTATAAAAGAATTTACTTACCCTTCCAACGTGATAGTAGTATTCACTCAGGGCTGCTTTCAGAGAAGGGGGATTCTGTACATCCCCCGGCAAAGCTAGCCCCGAGTGGAGAGTGAAAGCCAGGGAGGGGTCCTCCCTCAGGCTGTCCGATTTGAGAACTTGTTTCTTGCCAGGTGTGATGAAGCTTGGCACCCATGGGGTGTCAAGGTCCAAGGCAGTCACCCTCCCTTCTCCTTCTACGGCGGCTTCCTTCGGGTGCTCCACTTCTTGGCCCTTTCCCTTCGAAGCCGCCCTCGTCTTCTTACTCGCATGCGGTTCCTTCGGGGAAAGAGGGGTGCTCAGTGGTCGTTTTTTGGAGGGTGGGGGAGGTGGGGCTTTCTTGCTCGGCGCCGAGCCCGAAGCGGCTGCGGTTCCGGCCTTCAGTAGTTGGGCCTTCTCCCTCTCTTTTTCTTCCAGCTTCTTCTGGAGAACTTCCTTGATATTTCTCGGAGGCATCACTTCTTGTTCAAGGAAAGGTTCTTCTTCGGTTGGAAGTCGGATTGACCCTCGGAGGGGTTTGTCGGAGCTCGATTGAAGCTCTTGTGGGATGTTCTCGGACTGCTCGGGCTCGTCAGTTACCTTTCGTCGGATCCGACCGCCGTATGTAGCTTTATATTTGAGGATTGTTGGGGCGTCTCTCTCCTCCGCTGGGATAGTGAGCAGGGAGTCGGCAAGACCGCAACCTTTGGCCGCCCTTAACAGTACCTTGTTAAGCTTGGTAGTATCTGCCGAAGAAAATCATGAAATCGTCAGCTAAAATTGACAAGTGAAATCAGAGCAACAGAAGGGATAAACATCTGAAATAACGGACAAGTGCTCTTACTCGGCGTTCCCCTTCGTGTGGCTATTTTGAATTGGCCATACTCTTGTTCGGGGAACTGGAAGTTGCCCCGAACCTCGACGTAATCGGAGGCCCACTTCTCCGAGTCGTACATGCCCTCGGGAATGATCTTTTGCATCTTCCTCCGGGAGCAGAGGTAGTACCGAGAGTACCTAACGTTTCTCGACACCATATAATTTTCAAAAAAGTGAAAGGCTTTTAGTCGAAACATCTTCACCTCGGCAAGGGCGATTACCGAGTGAATGATGCGGTAGGAGTTGACGCTCAGCTGGCACGGAGTGAGATTGAAACGATGAAGTATCTCTCTCAAAACTCTGTGCATCGGGAACCGAAGGCCCCCTTCTGTGATTGCCATCAAGGGGACGGTGACGTGTTCGTCACTGTATCTTATTCGGTTCCCTCGAACTGGTGAAATGATAACGTCGTCGGGGATGTTGTAAACGGCTCGGAAGGTGTCCAGGCTCTTCTTATCTTGGAAGCATTCCAAATAAGGGCAGGGGTCCTTCCCCGTTCGGTCAGGAATCACATCGGGGTCCATCGGGACGATCTTCCTCTTCACCTTCGGTGGATGCGACGAGGATTCCCCAGCAAATCCGGCCCCTTCATTCGCTCGGCTTGACGAAACAAGTGGAGTCCCTGGTCTCGACTCGGCTTCGTCAGCTCCTTCGGCCTCTTCTTCCTCTTCTGCTTCGTCATGAGGACTCTCGGATGACGACTCACCTATATCTATAATATCGGGGTCCGGCCCCACTATTCGGAGAGGAGCCACCATGGCGGGGTAGTCGACTCCTTCTACACCCTCGGGGATCCTTCCACTTGATCCCGTTCGGTAGTTTCGGGCGAAATCTCTTATAGCTTCGGCTAACCCTGGATCGGATCTACCAAAATCCGAATCTTCGGAATCCACCGACCGATAAGATTCGCCCGAAGAAGTTGACTTTGCAGACTCCATACCTAGAAACAGATAAGTGCATGGGATAAGACCGTTAGCGATTTGCATGGCCAGGAATCTAAGTGCCTACGTTCGTTGTTCTGTGTCGTTAGGGGAGATCCCACCTCTGCTCGGTTATTTCCCGAGCGATATCCCTTCGGATGAAATTCCGAAGGAAGGACTTATACCGCTCAGGGAAACGATGGGGAACCCTACGCGTCCCCAATGGGGAAACAGAGATTGAGAAGCTTAACAGGGCTTGTGAAGCTTCTTAAAGACTGCCCCTTTGGAAAAACCTCACGTCTGAAGGTGTTCACGTGTTCGGAGGAACACGATTTGAAGGTGTTCACGTGTTCGGAAGAACACATGGACACCTGGGTTATCAGGCGATCGTATCAGTCCAAACAAAAAGGAAAAAGCCAACAAAAGGGGCAAAAGCACTCAAAAAACACACAAATCATACCAACGGATGAAAGAACTTGAGAAATACCTTAGAAATCAAGAGAAATTTGTGATCAAAACCTTCAAATCTGCAGATTTCTGGCGGTTTTTGGTCTGAAACGGTGTTTCAACAGAGACACGATCGAGAATGAGAGAGACAGTGAGTTTCTCTCTCCTCCCCTTGCTCCTTTTATACTGAGTACAGAATTCGAAGCGGTTTCTCACCCTGACCGTCGGATTTGGGCGGGAGACTGATGTGCCGCTCGATGAAGGACGCGTGGCAGGTGTGAAGCGTGCCGTACCACTACCCAATGAAATCGTGACACCTGGCATCGATTCAAATCGACGGTTACAGAAGCATTTAATGAAAGCTGCGCGCACATATCGAAGCGTTCCAAGCATTTCTGTTCGTTCGACTTCCACGATTCGTCCGGTCGATTGTTCTTCGGATTTATGGTTCTTCGGATTTATGGTTCTTCGGATTTATGTCTACGTTCGGCCAGATTCTTATTCAACTCCTCTTTCATTTCCGAGCAAGAAAAGAAGGAGTTGAGGGGCTATTGTAGGGGGCCGAAATATCCGAAGGTTCACAAGGTCCAAAAAGGGGGGATGAGGGTTCACACGCTGTTTGACCCATCATCAAAGCTATCACAGTTCACCTGTAAATAAGTTTGGACATCGGCCAGACCGAAGGATAGACGGAACCACGAGTACTTCACCGAACAATTATAAGCTATATCCGAACGTACGACACATGAGTTCGCTCGGGGTCTTGTCAAGCGCACGGATACGAACTTCTGTTTGTTCGGCTAGAGTTTGCTTCGGTCGAGATATCCTACGCTCGGATAATTCGCATGCCGGACGTGGGTCCCGCCTAACCTGGACGATTGTGGAACCTTCCATAAATATCTACTGATAAGTAAGCTGTCTTCTCTGACATTCGAAGTGACATCTCTGAACGATGTGACCTTTCTGACATCAACCCATGTGGCTCTGATAGACTAGGGAAGTGGTGTTCATTAAATGGCCCTGCTAGAAGGCGCCAACCGAACAAAACGTGACACGTGGAAAGTATGACCAACTTGCTCAGCACTTCACCTCTTTGCCTATAAATAGAGAAGCATGACCACTGAGAGCAAAGGATCCCAAATCTGGTCTAAAAGAACACTTCTTTCTTTCCAACATATTGTTCTAACTATACTTCTTCTCTCCACCTACTGACTTACTCATCGGAGCTTCTTCCCGGAGGAACAGCCCCCTCCGGTTCTGCAGGTACATCAAGACCGGCGTTAGCTTTCACGATCTCATCTTCGGAGATAGCCAAACCAGAAGAATCACGAAGAAATCACGCCCCCACAGTTAGGGTTTCTGCTTCTTGCAATATTTGGAACTCGAGATCGAGAGAAAGAGAGGAGATACCTTTTGTTTTTTTCTTCTTCGATTTCTTCTTCTTCGTGCTCGATTTCGTCACTTCGATTATAGCTCGATTATTCGTCGCTCTGTGGCTCTCTCTCTCTCTCTCTCTCTCTCTCTCTCTCTCTTCGTGCGTCTGTGGACGCGTCTGAATGAGGGGAGGGGGTGTTCTTCTCGAAAAAAAAATCAGATTTTCGAAAAAAAAAACCCCCTAATTTTTTGGGTTTGAACAAATTGACTGAGAAAGAGAGAAAGAGAGAGATACCTTGAGGAAGGTCGGGTCTTCGTCGTCCTTGTTCGTCGTGGTATCATTCCAAACAAAACCCTAGTATAGACTGGGTTCAAAGAGAAAGAAAGAGTCAGCAAGAGAGAGAGCGCGCGCGCGCGCGAGAGAGAGAGATACCTAGAGGTTTTGAACAGATCTGTGACTTCTCCTTCTTCTTCTTCTGTCTTCGTCATCTTCTCTCTCTCTCTCTCTGTCTGGGTTGAGCGGCGTCCAAATGAGGGGAAAAGGGGGTTTTGTTATAACCCGGATGGATTGACCCGCGACCAAATTTACCCGACCCACGGTTCTCTCTTACCCGCGAGATTCATTTCAAAATCCCAGCCGTTGGATGAGATCCAACGGCTCACGGGCGAAGTCCGCATTTAAGAAAATTGCGGGCGTCCGCAGTAGAAGTGCACTATCTCATCCAACGGCTCACGAGCGAAGTCCGCATTTAAGAAAATTTAAGAAAATTGCGGGCGTCCGCAATAGAAGTGCACTGTATATATATAGAGAGAGTCCCCTTTTTATAAGGACTATCTTATTTTAATAAAATGCCAACCTCTATTTTTCGATCAAATTTTGATGATCTGAGCCGTTCAATATGTTCAGAACGTGATTTTGAAGGTACCCGCGAGAAATCAGCCAAAAAAAAGACCGGGAAAGGTTTCATCCGAGCAGTTTTTGTTTATTTTTTATCTAACGGTTCAAATAAAAACTGCTCAAATCAAGCCATTTTCGGTCATTTTTTTTGCCAATTTCTCCCGGGTATCCTTAAAATCACGTTCTGATCACATTGAGCAGCTCGGATCATCGATATCAGATCGGGAACGGCGAGAAATTGGAGGTCTGCATATAAAGTCCTTATTTTAAGTCCTTACTTGAAGATTTCTGTATATATATATCGGGGCGGTTCCAGGGACCTTTAAAAAAATCTCTAAAAAAACTCCCTCAAGTTTTCGATCGAATTTTAATGATCCGAGCCGCTCAATGTAATCAGAATGTGATTTTAAGGGAACCTTGTGAGAAATCAGCAAAAAAAATTATCGGGAGGGGCTTCATCCGAACAGCTTTTTATTGAATTTTATTGAACGGTTCACTAAAAAACTGCTCAAATTAGCAAAAAAAAAATGACTGGGAATGGTTTCATCCGAACATTTTTTTATTGAACTTTATTGAACGGTTCAATAAAAAACTGCTCAAATCAAGCCTTTTCCGATTATTTTTTTTGCCAATTTTTCACAGGCACCCTTAAAATCACATTCTGAACACATTAAACGGTTTGAATCATCAAAATTTGATCGAAAATTATGAGATAAAGATTTGGAGGATTTTTTTAAGGATCCCCGGAACCGCCCGTGTGTGTGTGTGTGTGTGTGTGTCTATATATATATATATATATATATATATATATATATAGGTCCATTCTCCTAAGGACCACCTTAATTTAATAAAATAAGGACCTCCCTTTCGATAGAATTTCGATAATCAAAGTCGCTCAATGTGTTCAGAACGTGATTTTAATAGTACCCGCAAGAAATCAGCAAAAAAAAGAGACCAAAAATGCTTCATCCGAGCAGTTTTTGTTTATATTTTATCAAACGGTTCAAATAAAAACTACTCGGATAAAGCCCTTCCCGGTCATTTTTTTTGCTAATTCCTCGCATGTACTCTTAAAATCACGTTCTGAACACATTGAGTGGCTCGGATCATTGAAATTCGAACGAAAAATGGAAGAAATGGAGAGATTCTTATTTTAGTTAAAATAAGGACCTCCTCATTTTAACTAAAATAAGGATCTCTTCATTTGAAAATGACTGTATATATATATATATATATATATATATATATATATATATATATATATATATATATATGGGAACGGCTCAAGGAACACCCAAAAAAAATACCTATAAAAACACCAAAAATCTCAATCTCATAATTTCTGATCAAATTTTTATGATCTAAACTACTCAATGTATGCAGAACGTGATTTTAATGGTGCCAGCAAGAAATCGCCAAAAAAAATTACCGAAAAGTGCTTGTTTTGAGCAGTTTTTAATTGAACCGTTTATTAAATCTAAGCTAAAAACTGCTCAGATCAAGTCTTCCTCGATCATTTTTTTTGCTAATTTCTCTCGAGTACCCTTAAAATCACATTCTGATCGCATTGAGCGGCTCGAATCATCAAAATTTGATTGAAAACTATGGGGTGTTTTTTTAGAGCAGTGCTATGTGCACAGCAGCTTATAAATTCTGTAGTGATTTTGGGTGTTTTGTTAACGCCTCTAACGATATCGAACGAAGCTCATTTTTTACAGAGACCTTAAACGACATATTTAGAACAAAATAAGCGGCTCCGATCATCTTTGTGCGACCCGAGCCGGGAGAAAATGGCATCTGTGCACAACTGCTGTGTATAAGCTGCTGTGCACATAGCTTTTCTGATTTTTTTAGGTGTTTTTTTGGGTGTCTCTTGAACTGCTCTTATATATATATACATACATAGAGAGAGAGAGAGAGAGAGAGAGAGAGAGAGAGAGAGGGGCCATTTTCTTTCTACCCATCGGCTTTGCATGGTTACAACTTAATTACTTGTCGAAGGGTACCAATCAATCAATCAATTCATAGACTTGTCTGCCATTTTCTTCTGTGTGGATTTACTTAAGGATCATGAATCTATTCCTCCCACAGGTAAGAAAATATTTTCCTTCTTGAAAATGTTTTGCAATCCGCAGGTTGCTATATATGTCAAATGGTGTACAAGAGACATAAGTGAAGCATTTTCTGATCGAATACTAATTGGAGCCAAGATGTCATGGGCTCAATTTACTAGAGTCTCATCGTGTGGAAGGAATCATTGATGCACGCAATCTCCTGATTCACTAGAGTCTCATCGCGTGTAAGGGATTATTGATGCATGCGATCTCCCTTCCTATTTATAAATCATTCTGAAAAACAAAGACCTGTGGATATGAGAATCGCGATAAGATGATCTCTCAAATATGTTTCATTCATCAAGAGTGACGGTTCATTTTTCTCATTACAAATATGCACTTCCTTTGAACTCTCTTTTTTGGCCAAGTGTGTTACCTTTAACTCACTGGTACGAAATACTTAAGTTTTCCTTTAATTTAATTACTCATATATACTTAGTTTTCCTTTTAAGTTACTTCATCAAGGAAGATAGGGAGCATTTCGAGTTGAGCGATGCTCTCACGTCAGAGTAAAAGCCCGTAAATTAATGTGAGAAAATAATTTGCAGAATACAATTCTATTTGATTTTCCCCCCAAAAAATGTGGTGAATAGGAAAATTTGGAACTACCACTACAAATAGAGGTGTCTCAAAAGTCAAATTAGTCAATAGACACACCATCGACATTAGATTATCTGTTCCTTTTTTTTTTTTAAGGCGACTCTTCTTGTATCTCTTGACTTAATTTGAGGGCCTCAAATATAAATAAAATAATCAACCAAAGTTATATATTGTTCAAAAATAACCAAAGCTACATAGTAGTATGCTCTTGATTTTAAATTGTCGGCTGAGAAATTGTTTGGTGGACAAGGAAGAGAGAGAGGTAATAATGGGCTTACCAGCAAAAGGAAAAAAGATAAAGGCGGTTTAAAAAAAAACACACGAACAGAAGAGAAGCAGTAAGAGTAGTACAGTAAAAAGAAAAAGGAGTATGCGTTTGCCGGGAGTGAACCCGGGTCTAATGCGACGGCCGCGTTCGTTTTGTTGGCCTCCGTGGTTCCCCCTTGCGACGGCTCTGTTCGACGACCGGTGGTGTCCCACAGCCCAATGGCTCGTACGACGGTTCCAGATCTGCTATGCCTGGGGCCGTCGACGTGGTAATAAAGTGTGCGGTTGGGTCGGGGTGGGTTTCTTTTTTCTGGTCTTAGTTTGCCGGCGTCAATCCGGTAGTCTTCCGGTCTAGGTTCCTCTAGGTCCGGCCTGTGCTGGTTTGGGTTTCCCCCAGGTCCGGCGGTTTTGGGTGGTGGGCGTAATAAGGTAGTTAGAGTTTGGTGGGTGGTCGGAATGAGAATTGCGGTGGTCGACGGCTGTGTCGGTGGTGCTTCTTGGGGGTTTTCGACAATGGTAGCAGTGGCGCCGTTGTTGGGATGTTCTGGTAGTAGCTCAGGCCCTGTTTGTTCGCCGGCAATATTTCCTTGTTCTGGGCCGTCAACGACAGTTTCAGGAGCGAAGCAGTGTTTGATCTCCGGCAAGGGATTAGATTTCTTTTTCGTTTGTGAGTTGTTTGTTGTTTTGATTACATCTGTTATTATTGTGTACTGGTCTGTGCTGGGATTTCTTTTGATTTCTCTCTGCCTAGTCCCGGATGGGATTCTTGTATCAGTACGAAATGTTGATTTGCTTTTGCAGGGTGTTCTGTAATCCCGGAGCAGGTAGTTTGGTGCATTCCTGTTTTTGCGATGTAATCTTTGTCTTCGGGCTTGAATGAACTGACTGATTCAAAAAAAAAAAAAAACCCGGGTCTATTGCGATGTTAATAATCAAAACCGATAACCAAAATGTGTCACGTCAGCATTTGATTATCCATTTAGTTCATAATCAAACTTAACAATCTCTACTTCCATATTGGTTATTTTTGCATCCTTAATCAAAAAAAAATCTCACAATACACAGATGCATATTTGTCTAATTGCAAACGAGTTTCAATCACGCACAGGACCACACCAAATTATTCGTCTCAATGAGGCGATTCCAATGTGAGATGTTTTTGAGTTATTGAGTTAGGTTACTGAGTTCTAGTTATTCGTAAAAATTATTAAGTTTGGTTATTGAATTTGTGGAATTTGTTTATTTGCTGAAAGACTTATAACTTTACTTATTATAATATGAGAGATATTTTTTGAGCATTGTTATTAAATTTATTTATTCATGTTCATTTACTTATTACAATGGGGATACTATTAGATGTCTGTATTTTGTAGGGCTGCTCAAAAAATCCGGTGAGCCGTGAAACCGGTCCGGATCGAACTGATCCGTACCTTTTTGGATTTTGTCTGTGGATTAATGGTCCGGACACGGATTGAAAAATTAGAAAACCGTGACTCGCTGTTCGGTCAACGGATTTTCATTACGAAACTGTGGATTAACCGAACCGGACTGTGAGATATTTATTTTATATAAATAATATACGTGTGTATTTATATAATAAATTGTTAGTAATGTTAACATTTTTTTCCACCAATTTTAGTATTTTATCTTAATAATGGGATATAGTGTAGATGAACATAAAACATAAAGAGTAAATCGTAGTTTTTCGTATAAATTATGGATAACCTTAGTTGAGTTTCAGTAATTCATTTTTTTTCCGGTTCTTTTATGTTATGTAATGTACTATAATAATACAATTCTACTAGTGTTTTAGATTCTTTTGAATTTGATTTCTAAAGTAAGCATTTTGGTAGTTTATATAACAAGTACTTTCTGGTGGTGTTAAATTTAATTCTGAATGTAACATTCTTCCCTTTTATTGTGGGATATATGCTTGAGTTTTATTTTTGCTAAAATCCGTGGACAAAATCGTAACCGATCCACAAGTCACGGATCGGATTGGAACCGGACCGTAGGGCTTTTGGTTCGGACACGGATTTCATTTTGTAAAAATCGTGACTAACGGTTCGGTCTTAGAATTCCTAGAAATCCGAACCAAATTGGACCGCGAGCAGTCCTAGTATTTTGTATGCTGCCATAATCTATTATGTGTTTCATGTCGGTGGAGGAAAGCCTCATAAATTCTGCATCCACTGATTCCACTTTCACTTTTTTTGACACGTACTATACCGGTATATTTTTAGGCAGCTTATTTTGTCACTTTTTTTTTGTTAACGCCACTCTTTTGCAAAAATAAAATATATTTGTAGAGAAGTGACGTTAATAAAAAAAGAAGTGACAAAATCATTTCCCTATTTTTATTACATAGCAAATTGAAAAGATGAGGCAATGGAGAACTTAGAAAATGAAAAGGTCAAACCAAATTATAAAATTCACAATCATCAACGAATCTCTAAAGAAGAAATATATATATGACATCGCGAGTTTGACTCTTGGCCCCTTCAATTTTAACGCTAACAATTTTGGAACTCGTACAATAAAATGGGTTTGAAACGATGGTTTTGAGGCTCAAACTTATCCCCTAAGAGCATTCGCATCAACCTCTTCAAATTTTGTATAAAATTACACCTTAAAAAATAACTTTATTACTTTATACAAGAAAGGATTACAATTACTTACGAAAGTTACTCACTTTTAAAATATTAACTGCATCAGATTTTTTATATAAAAATTATCTTATTAAAAATATTATTTCTTTATTCTTCTTTATTCATTTTTTTGGGTTGATATGTCTCTCTCTTCTTCTCATAGTGCTTCCCTCGGAAACCAGGAAGAGGCAAAAGAAGGAAACGCCAATCAAAAGAACGAAGGAAGAGGCAAAATTGCAGAAGTGGTGTGAGATACAAAAATTAGGGTGCAAATCTGTCTATGAGAGGAGAGAGAGTAGATGAGGAAATAGGAGACCGAGACTCATCATGAGCTGGCTCTGTAATGGCGAATCCAGGAGAAAATGGAGCCTTCGGCTATGGCGTGAAATGAATAGATGCGCGAGAGAGAAGAGGCCTGGCTTTGTGGAAAAAAACAAAAAATTAGTAGCGGGTGAATAGTGTCTCTTTAGTTGTGATGAGGAAATGTTCCAATTGTAAATTACAGAGGCTATGGAGCGATGCTGATAAACTTGAGTTTTCAGAAATTCAGTTGCTACTGTAGAGAGTAAGGGCCTTTAGCGATGTTGATGCACATGCTCTAAGGTACTAAAGGGGAGGAACAACCAATTTGCCACGAAATTTAAAGAAAAAAAAAAACAATTTGCCACTATACCACAAGGAATTTTGCCTCCTATGTCAAAAAAACTGGAGTAATTAATATAGAAAAAGACCTTATTTTCAAAACTAGTTTTAAGGCCTCGAAAATTTTATGGCCGGACCTGCACATCTCTCCTTTATATTCTTGCATATCTCTACTGTAGAGAGTAAGGACCTGCATATCTCTCCTTTATAAGTGTGTAAGAGTATCTCCAGCCTTGATCCATTTTAAGACTCAACTTTAAAAATGGGACAAAAACCATAAAAATTTCTCTCCAATTTTTGACCCAAATCCTTCCCTATTTTGGGTTTTACCCATTTTTTTGCCCAAATCTGAGACAACTTTTGCCTTGACCTATTTCTCTAACGGCTAGTTAGAGAGAGAGAGAGAGAAAAAGGGAGATGCGTAAAATTTGGGTTTGATGGTTGGAGATGTGTCTACCCAAAATTTGAATCAAATTTGAGGAAAAATATGGATGAAGGCTAGAGATACTCTTAGAACTTTCACAATGAGTTTGATAAATTTGTGTGTTAAAATATCTGTTAGGATAAAAAATGGATCCCATAAGTGTATATTAGGAAATGGACATTTATATTTATGGTTGGAGTTTAAATTATAGAGGTGAGATTCATTTATTATTTGCTAGTATGGTTGCCAAACTTGGCACACATGCAGCATGCTAGCACACTACAAGATTTAACACATTCACAAACTAAATGCAAGCATTATGGCATAACAAATACAATTTTGTTTGCTAAGTTTTAACACACAATTAAAACAGTAGTTAATACACCCATTGTGGATACTCTAAGGAATTGCGCTTTATTTGGTTAGTAGTTTAGTTTAATTTCGTTTTGGTAGTGGGTAGAGAGAAAAATATGATAATGATCGGAGAGATGAGTAATGATTGGAGAGACATAGAAAGAAAAATGAAATTAATAATCGAAAATATAAGGTAATAATTGGAGAAAGATATAGGATAATGATTGAAAAACAAAACTAAAACTAAAGATAAATGGCAAACGAACGCAACCGATAATTTACGTTTCGCACTGTGTCAAAAATAATCCAAACAACTCTTAAGGGTATTTCAATAAATTCAAAACATTACCGAGCAATACTCGTAGTAGTAAAGTTTTTGTTTTAGAACGAGACCCAACCAAATAATACTCCTAATAAACACTAATTAAAAGAATAAAGACAGAACCCAGGGATCCCGTTACAAAAATGCTAGAGGCACATTGGATGTGCCACACCTCAGCCACACCAATCTAACATATAAACGGGTCCGTTCCAACGACCTCCACTTGTATGAGAAAGGGGTGTGGCTGAGGTGTGCCCTACCTGTATGTGAGAGGAATATAACTGAAATGTGCTACACCTAATGTGTTCCTAGCACCTCTCATCCCGTTATCCCTAAATCTTTTCCCTTCAAATTTTTAGGAGTATATTTGTGTGCACAGGCTTTTACACAACGCAAGATTATCGCTGAAGGCCGTCAACGCCCATCAACGCCGTCTGAAGCCACGTCAGCAAACCCCCCACGAGCTTAATCTATCCATATTCTCTCTCTCTCTCTCTCTCCAGCTGCTTCTTGCACTCTTTATTACTCACAGGCCGCGTGTTGAACTCTTTTATTGCCAACTAAACACTGAAAAACAATCGCACATAAGGGGGGAAAAAGTCCAATCGCATCCTCTCAATCTCAATTTCCACATATATATATTTTTCTATATTTCTTGGGTGAGTATTTGATGGGTCTGTAAATGGGTTCCCTTGAAACTGGTCTTTCTCTAAAGAGAGACGAAAGCAGGATTGAGAGGCACCCATTTGGTCAAAAACCCAGATCAAGATTTATGAAATTCGTTTTGTTCAAGAAAATTGGATACCTGCAATGGGTTTGCACGGTAGCCGTGTTTTTCTTCTTCGTGGTTATTTTCCAGATGTTCTTGCCCGGTTTAGTGATGGAGAAGTCAGAGAATTCTTGGAAGGGAAGAGAGGTGGATTCTGGGGATTCGATGGTGTGGAAGGAGTTTGGGAGGTTGGATTTTGGAGAAGGTGTTAAGTTTGAGCCACTGAATCTTTTGGGTAAATTTCGAAAAGAGTCTAGAGAGGTCAATTTGTCTTCTGTTGGTCGGAGTGGAGTTGGATTTGGGTATAGAAAGCCCCAGCTTGCTTTGGTGAGTAGTGATAGTTCGAACATTTTATTTTTCCTTTATGTTCTTGTTGTTTGCTGTTTTACAGTTCATGTTTTTATTTTATTTTCTTTATGTTTCTTGTTGTTTGATTGTGACGTGTGATTTGGTCTTTATTTTTATTTTCTTTATGCAGAATTTACCGTGAGTCCGTGGTTTATTTTACTTTTATTTTTCATGTGTTTTTTGCATTCTTGGGTGAGAGTAGCTTATTGGGGTTTGTAATGTGTACTATTTTGAATTTTCTATGTAGGTTTTTGCAGATCTGTTATTTGATCCACAGCAGATACTGATGGCTACTGTTGCTGTTGCTTTTCGGGAAATTGGGTATCAAATTACGGTAACTTGTTTGATCAATTATCCCATTTTCTTTCAACTTGTTGCTTTCAATGTGGACATCTTGGTTGGTTGTTGCTAGTGGAAACTTGAAATTAGTGTAACTGGAGGGAAACCGTAAGCATAAAACGAGCTCATATACCTAACTGTATAATCTGTTCATTCTGAGTGAATACTTCACTCTTTGGGAACTCAAACCATTTACCAGTGTTCTACATGGCGGCCGCCTAGGCGCTCGGCGGCAGGTCGGCCCCAAGATTTCACCCTCGGCGGCTCGTTCGGCGGATTTGGAGATTTGGCGGAGCTTGGCGGCTAAGATCTGGCGGAGCTAGGTAGCGTCTCGGTGGGCTTGGCGGAGCTAGGCGGCCATCACTTGGCGGAGCTTAATTGCCTTAAAAATATTTAAAAAATATATTTAAAAAAAAAACGCTGAATCACTCGGCGGCGCCTAGGCGCTTGCTGCCGGACTAGCGTCAAGCGCCATTTAGAACACTCTCATTTTACAATGAGAGCTATTAGCGTATTCGCACTGTATTTAAAGTGTGTCTCAATTGGACTTCACTTTCTCTATGATACCGCTTCCCTTGACGTATCTGAGCCCTTCATTCTTGTTGTCTCACTCTGCTTTGGATGTTACACCTTCACCTCTAATGGGATGAAGGGGAGTGAAAATAATTTCCACAAACTCTCAGCTATTCTGTTCTAGTTTGCATTCTTTTCTTCTTTAAGGCAAAGACAGTTGATGACTGTCCATGCTTTGGGCATGAAGTCCTTTGATAGACTGATAGCCACGTTAAGCAATCTTGTTAACCATCTTATAGGGACCTCTTATGTGGTAACCATTTTAAGTCACCAATGGCGGAGCCTGGAATTATTAGCGGAGAAATTATTAACACAAACTTAAAAATACTTTTCGCCAATAAATAATGAGCTGGTAGTAAAAGAATTTTACACTGGAAATAAGAGCAGAACTAAAACGCTCGTTTGTATGGTATTTCATACAAGCCTTTTCTATGGCCTATGGGTTTTCGTGTTTTTGGAAGGTTTTAGATTTGAATGATAGTTCTATCAATGGCCCCACTGAAAATGGTAGTTCTGAATGTCAAAGTTCCATTTTCACAAAATTTATATAACCAATAATTCCTCTCATAAATTGCTCATTATGTTTATCATAGTCCCTTAAGTAATACGATTTTCATGTACTCTACCAGACGTATAACGCGTACTACTCTTCGTTTGCAAAGGTTGCTAATTATTTTGTGGAATTATGAAATGTGAATATCCTGTGAGCTGCAAACACACATTGGCAATCTAGATGGCCTGAGGAAGAATATTAGGGCTTTGAGTTGATGGACGTTGGCACAACATGTAGAATATGAGAGGATTAACATGCCATTTGCAAGAATTACATAGAATTTTCCTCGTAACTGCGACTGCCGAGGCTATGAACAGAACTGGACACAAATGTGCCTGTGGCTATGAAATAGCAAGAGCTAATGCCACTTCTTCGATGAGATGATTCCCCTCCCTTTGGACGTATTCCTCTATTTCCTGTTTGATTCAGGAGTTGGGAAAGTTACACTAGGCTTGCATGCTAGTCACAGGATATTTTTCCTTTCGAACCGCATACCAGTGTTTTTGTATGCATTGAAGATTTGTCTACTTGTTAAGTTGTTATGACTTCCTTAATTCTAACAATTTCGAAAGGTAAATATAGTAAGTCTTAGCATGATGTGTTGTTATCTAATTGCAGGTTTACTCACTTGAAGATGGTCCTGTACTTGCAGTTTGGAAAAATATTGGAGTTCCGGTCACTCTTATCAAAACCCGTGAGAAAAAAGACGTCGTTGTAGACTGGCTAAAGTATGCCTTTCATGTGAAGTTTCTCATATTTGTAGTTTTTGATTCATTCATTATTGTCAGTAATTATCTCCAAAGTCCTGTGGTCACCCAAACAGAAGTGCAAACAATAATCTAAAGCTTTTGGATGCCTTCTTCTGTTTATGTATAGAGTACAAATGACATCCACCACTGGCTTTTGTCAATTCAATATAAGGAGAATGGATCAGTTCAGTACGACTATTTATTATCTTCTTACTCACGGTAGCGTATATTTATGGCAGCTATGATGGCATAATTGTGAGCTCCGTTGAAGCGAGGGAAGTCTTTTCTAGGTAAGTTCTATCATGTTATTTATACCCTAAAAACTTTGTGATGTGTGGGGTTCCCTCAAAATTTTCTCTGTCTTTCCGTTTTTATCCACTGCATGCTTTATATCAAAGACCTAAACTAAACAACTAATCAACTATACGTGCAGCAACCAACAATAAATTGATTGAAAAGTATCGTCATTTTCTAATTCATCTTATGATGTCACGCGCATAAGAATGGTTCATGAGCCCCAAAAGTCATATGTTAGCATTAAGTACTATTACTTATTTAACATTAATTATGAGAATGTCAACAACAAAGGCTATGGCTATTGGCTAAAATTTTGAATGAAGGAAGCAAGGTAATGAGCACAAAAATTGAATCGGGTTTCTAAGCCTGCCCTCTCTAATGCCTTCTAGCTTTTTGCTGGGGGCATGGTACCACGGCATTACGTCTCTTGAGTTCCTCGATCTTTGGAGGTATATGGGGGCCACTATTCAAGTGGTAAAACTTTCTTAAAGCTGCCACTTTGTGCATATATTGCCAAAGATTAAGTCGCTCTCTGCACTTCAGTCCTCACCAGGGGAATGGGGAATTGGGGATTACATGGGTATTGTTGCAGTGTTATTGTTGTTTTTTCCCTTCTTCAATCTTTTACTTGTTATAACCTGAATTAATGTTTCAAAATGACGAATTTGAGGAGTTGCAAGTCTTTGGATAAATTTCTGTACCTATAACCTGGTAATTGTGACTAGTTTCTTCTATTAGTACCCCGGAAATAGTTTGTCAGTTTCTTCTTCCACACAAAGTAAATAATTTTACTTCTCACAGTCTTCTGCAGGAACCTTTCAAGTCAGTACCTGTTATATGGACCATCCATGAAAGAACACTTGGTTTTCGTTTGAGACAATATGTGTCAAGTGGCCAAGTTGAGCTTGTAAACGATTGGAAGAAATTCATCAATCGTGCTACTGTTGTGGTCTTCCCAAGCTATGCCCTCCCGGTAATACTCCTTTGACGAGTCCCTCGTTCATTTTGCTATTGTCTATATAGGGTGTTTATAGGAAGTTCATGATAATCACTTCATGAACTTCAGAATCAACAATAAGAAGATGCATGACTTTAAATTGCTGTAAGATTTCCCTTGATTGGATATACAATGTTAAATTGAAGTCAAACTGTTCTAGTCAAGATTATGATGCAAAAAGGAAACAGAGTCATGCATTATGGGATTGCTGTCTCATCATGTCCTTTTCTTTGAGATGTCCTCAGCTAAATAGTCCTAGTTTGTGACTAGTTGACTAAGTAGTCATGCTTAATAGATGCATAAGTCGGTTTAAAGACCAATTCTCCGTTTCAAAAAAAGACCAATTCTTCGTTTCTATGCTTTTGTCAGATGCTATACTCTGAATGTGATTCTGGAAACTACTATGTCATTCCGGGTTCTCCAGTTGAAGCATGGGAAGCAGACCACTTTAAGGTAACTGACAAGGATAATCTTCGTGTCAAAATGGATTATGGGCCTGACGACTTTGTTATTGTCATAGTGGGAAGTCAATTCTTGTACAGAGGTTTGTGGCTGGAGCATGCCTTTGTTTTAAGGGCTTTGTTACCCCTTATTGAAGACCTCTCTTCTAATCATCCAAGTTCACTTCTTAAAATCATTCTCTTAAGTGGGGGTTTGACAAGCAATTACAGTGTGGCTGTGGAGGTAAAGGCCTATATATTCAGGCCTTCTGTTCAACATTTTTTGGACTCAATTGTTATACTTTCCTCTTGGTTCACTGTCTTCTAATATCATTCTTTTCCCATACAGGCCATTACTCAAAACCTAAGATACCCCAAGAACACTGTGAGACATTTTTCTGGTACTGAAGATGCAAAAGCTGTTTTAAGTGTTGCTGATCTTGTGATATATGGATCCTTTCTTGAAGAGCAAGCTTTTCCGGACATTTTGATAAAAGCCATGTGCTTTGGGAAGCCAATCATAGCCCCAGATATATCCATGATCAGGAAATACGTATGTTTCTTAATGCTGCTTTTTCATTGCGTACATGACAATCAGTTTCTTAGATTTTACTGCAATCAGTTTGTTAGATTTTACTAGAGCTAATAGAAGTCTGTAGTTTGAAGTTTCATCTCATTTTTTGTGTGCCAAGTCTTGGTTTCGGATATGCTTATGTTAGAGCTATCATGATTACTTTTTCTTTTTAATTAATGCCCTTGTTTAGACCATATTTTATCTGATGCTGTAAATTAGTTGATGCCTTCAATCGAAGACTTGACCAGGCTTCTTTGTGGCTTTATTCTGTTAGGTTGTACGGCTTTATTCTTATAGGTTTGGTTTGGTTTGGTTTGTACAACCACTCAGATTATGTCTCTTATTACTAGCGTTTGTTGTCTTTTGACCCATGCAAATTACCATTCACTTTTAGAATGCTGAAATTTAGGAACATAATGCTCTTCATTGTCAAGGTGTTGTAGCATGTTGGCCTCATAAGCCTCGGGTAACACTAATTTCATGTCACTTTGGGAGACTGTAGTGAGAGGTTCTCTCATGAGTTAAAGTTAATACAGTTTGCTATCGTAGTTTAAATTAACCCTAGCTTCAATTGGCTCATGAACTGGAAGATGGATCTTTACAGATCCTACCTGGAAAAATTATGTTTCGACTTGTAGTGGACATTTAAATATTTGACCTGCAAGTCTAAAACTATCCCATAGGTCGTGGTTAGATATTTACCCCCTGTGATCTCTTTGTTCATTCCTGATCGATGTAGTAGTCACCAACTTCTAGTGTGCACTACGTGCTTGAGAACTAAGATACTATGTTTGCATGGGTAGGCCGTTAATGGTAACTTAGGTTTTGTATATTAAAATCATTCCTTGCTTTTATTTCAAATTTCTTGTTTGTAGATATTTAGTTACTTATCAGAAACGTTTACTATGTTTTCCATGCAAGCTACTGACTGCGCTGACAATAACAATTAGGTTGATGACAGGGTCAATGGTTATCTATTTCCAAAGGGGAATTTGAAGGTTCTTACTCAGATACTATTGCAAGTGGTATCTCAGGGGAAGTTATCACCTCTAGCTTGCAATATCGCATCAATTGGTGAGCGCACTGCTAAAAACCTTATGGTTTCTGAAACCGTGGAAGGGTATGCTTCTCTTGTCGAATATATTCTCAAGCTCCCATCAGAAGCTGTACCTTCCAAGGCTGTTTCTGAAATCCCTAGAAAGCTAAAAGAGGAATGGCAATGGCAATTATTTGAGTCCATATTAGATTCCGCAAATTTAAATGGAAGTTCAAAAAGCCACAAATTTTTAGAGGAGATTGAGAAGCAGTGGAATGGTACTCGAACAGAAAGTTCTGGAGCCGTGACCATTACAAATGAAACATTTGTATATAGCATATGGGAAGAAGAAAAGAATATTGAGATGGCTAGTGCAAGGAAGAGAAGAGAAGAAGAGGAGGTAAGTGATGCAGGCTGCTGTTCAATTCTAGGAGTTCCGGTTGAATTTTTTTTTATGCTGCTACTATTATTTTTCCTCTAGATTCCTGTTTTTACGAAATTTGATGCAGTTGAAGGACAGAACTGATCAACCTCGGGGAACATGGGAGGATGTGTATCGAAGTGCCAAAAGGGCTGATCGGTATAAGAATGATCTGCATGAAAGGGATGATGGAGAGCTTGAAAGGTCTGGCCAACCATTATGCATCTATGAACCTTACTTTGGTGAGGGAACCTGGCCTTTTTTGCACCGTACTTCACTCTATCGTGGACTTGGGCTGGTGAGTCACCAAGCTTATTGTGTGTCCTTTTCTTAACCACTTACTGCTAATATTTAGCTTTTGTGGTCATGATGGACTAGTGTGGGTTTCTTCCCCTCCCCCTCCCCAATAGTACACTCCCTCCCTCCTGTATTCTTGATTCTCTATGGAAATTCCAAGTTTTTAAGGGCCATGCAACTAAGGTACTTGAATTCAAATCAATTGCGTAATTTCGCCCCACTTTTTCCCACTGGCGACTATATTATTAGTTATTTATAATGGATAGCTTTGGAAGTTACAAACTCTTTGCTTTGATTTTTCAAAATGGGCATACATTTTGGGATCCTAAACTGAAATACAGGACCAGCAATATGGGACGAGGGAGCAATTTTTTCCGTACCTTCGGCATCTTACCAATGTTGGAACTCAACACGGGTATGGAGCACCTACGACATGCTTAAATGGAGATGCACCTAAAAGTAAAACATATGCCTAAGTACTTGACTTTACTGTTTAACACAGGATTTCAATTTACGCGCACATAGATCTACGTTAGTTTGTAAAACTAACTAGACATGTAAAAAGAGTTCGTTAATGTTAAATACTTAAATCTAAATATGCAGGCATCCTTAAAATAATGAATTTAGGTGGATCCGATAATTGGACAGATAACAGCACTTGACACAATAATTAATCTAATATCGACCTTATCTAACAAATGCATGGGGCAATGATTATGATGCATCGAGGGATTTTTTTCTTAAGAAGGGTTTTACTGCACGGAGTCGATCTTTCTTTAGTATTATACTTATCTCTGTGCCAGGCACTTGGAAGTCTATTTTGAAAATTTTCTTGAACACAGTAATGACCCAGTAGTCAATCCGTCTTAATCAGTCAGACTAGTCATTCTTATGCTACTTACAGAACAATGATCTAATCGTGTTTTTGATCATACTAAATTTGCCCCCAGTTGATATTTTCCTTATAGTGTATAGATCAAAGGGACATTGGGACAACCCTTTTCCTATCTAACAGTCACATGATCTGTGTGATTGTAGTCCACCAAAGGTCGAAGGCCCCGGACAGATGATATTGATGCACCTTCTCGTCTTCCACTGCTTAACAACCCTTATTACCGAGATGCCCTTGTTGAATATGGAGCCTTTTTTGCTATAGCTAACCGTGTTGACCGCATTCACAAAAATGCTTGGATAGGGTTCCAGTCCTGGAGAGCAACAGCGAGGAAGGTATGTGATCGCTCTTGGTACTGTCTGAAGGTTTATTCATCGATTGTGTCTTGCGTTGCCTTGTTTCTCGTTCCTCCTTTATCGCCTCTCTTTTCAGCCTTGGAAGTTGGAGACAGATGTTTTGAACATTCTGTTGAAAACTTAAGTATGAAACTGAAGGGAGGGCTCATTGGGGGGCTAACATGGATAAACTGCAATGGTGCTTTAATCTTTTGAATGAATTCAAACTTCTTTGAACCCACCATCCATCTCGAAACAAAGTTTTGATAAATAAAAAATGTTGGAATTAGCTCATGCTATTCTCAGTTCTGATGAAACAGCAATTATGCGGTTTTCAGCTTTGACAAACATGTTGAAAGTTGAAACTGACCAGAACATTGTCCATTATCTCCAAGAATTGGGTTGTCTGATCATGTCATATTTTGGCTATTCGGAAAACTTAACAGCTAGGATGAAGTTAAGAATTTTCATAAAAAGTATGGCGAGAAACCATCATTGCTGCATTTGCTGTGATACTGTTGCATGATGGTTGGTTTCAGTTCTTGTTTGTTTTTAGCTAAACGTGTGATGAAACGTCATCATCATTCATCATACGTGAGTAACTTTACCTCTGTTCAATTTGGGCAGAAAAATCTTCAAATGAGATGTAGTGTCTTTTCTTCAGTATTTGGATCCGGGAAAAGGTTAAAACAGCATTATGTGCAATAATAAGACAATTCTGTGGTTTAGCCAACATATGGATTGATATCTAATGTGGGGGCCTGCGCAGGAATCTTTGTCTAAGACTGCTGAAACTGCATTAGTGGATGCTATCCAATCGCAAAGGCATGGTGACACACTATACTTCTGGATTCGTATGGATACAGATCCAAGAAACCCATTGCAACAAGATTTTTGGACATTCTGTGATGCTATAAATGCTGGACATTGCAAGTAAGAGTGGCCGTGTCTATTACCTAATTTCGCATGATTTATTTTCTGTACCAATTTCTTTCAAGTTTTCTCAATTATACATTAGGCCGTTTGGCTAGGTTAACAAATCTCCATGTTCAAATTGATTGCAGATTTGCCTTTTCAGAGGCTCTTAAGAAGATGTATGGCATAAATCATAATTGGACTTCTCTTCCTCCTATGCCCATTGATGGGGACACATGGTCTGTTATGCATAGCTGGGTTTTACCCACCAGGTCCTTCTTGGAGTTTGTAATGTTTTCCAGGTGTGAGAATTTGCATCGTCGTTTTGATATTTTATTGAATCAGACTTTAACAATTCATTAACTCGGGGACTTTTTGGTATTAATGTGGCCTCAATTGCAGAATGTTCGTAGATGCATTGGATACACAATTCTATGATGACAATCAAAGTGGTCATTGTTGTCTTAGTTTATACAAGGTGAGTTACTGAGATACTTAAACAACTGCTTTTGTGTTCTTGCAATATAGCTTTTGCTTTCAGTTCTTTTTGGCTTTGCCTTGAGCTACGATCTATTCCAATGTAAAAGTTCAAATTCATCGATTGGCCCAGAAGTGAAAAGGGAATGCTAATGAACTCCTTCCCAAGATCTTAGTTATACTCGCCAGAAGTAGTTGAATTTGCAGATTTGTTTCGACCGAGTGTTCTATGAAGATGGTCCATTTTCTAAAACAACTCAAGTTGAATTGTTTTGTCCAAATTGATCTTTGACGTTACCAACTTCTTGATTCATAAACCCAAGTTAGCCATGTAATTGGTGTCCATGACTCTATAGAATGCAACCTTCGCTGGGTGGTTTTAGTTTCCTGATAGGTGTGAGTACCTTGCAAGATCATTGGTGGACTTGTGTGCAATTGGTGTCCATGACTCTATTATGGATTCTTTCTTTTTCTACTACTTGCAAAGTAGAATGAGCAAAAGAAGAGAGGAAAGTGGTTTATTCTAGTTTGTCTATGAAAATGGTTTGCGTAACTCTGATTGCATCATTTCAAATGCTTCCGACATCAAGTGGAGTTATTATTCATGCTCCTCAAATCATACGAGTTATGGGTTTTCTGACGACTTCTGAGTGCTCCCATGTATGAGCTTTTGTTTCTTTTAAGGTGATCCATGCATGCACTTTGGAGGAACTAGTTATCAAAGTTTTCCCTATTTTTATTGTGATGTTGAGTCGGTGTCCCTTAAGTTTATCAATCGGAATCGCAATAATGTTACATTATCCAACAGGACAAGCATTGCTACTCCCGGTTGCTTGAGCTTCTCATAAATGTATGGGCGTACCATAGTGCGAGGAAGATGGTGTATGTGAATCCAGACACTGGATTAATGAGGGAACACCACAAATTAAAGAATAGGAGAGGCCAAATGTGGGTCAAATGGTTTTCATATGCAACCGTAAAGGGCATGGATGAGGATTTGGCTGAGGAGTTGGATTCTGATCACCCACAAAAGCGGAGGTTGTGGCCATCAACGGGTGAAGTCTTTTGGCAAGGTATGTACGAAAAGGAGAGAACCCAAAGAAATAGAGATAAAGAGAAGAGGAAAAAACAAAGCAAGGATAAGATATCGAGAATAAGAAGTCGGCATCACCAAAAAACAATAGGAAAGTATGTGAAGCCTCTACCGGAGGCCATGGAAGTCTCAAATTCAACTGTGGTTGTTGCCAGGCTTTTGAGATAGCACTTGTTATGGGGGAAAAGTAGGCTAATTTGATGAGTCAATTCTTTATAGGAATTTACCTTTTAACATTTTTTTTGTCATTTCCGCCGGGCAGGATGCATACGTATGTAAGTTGTGTAACAAGTATGTGAGGATTTGTGTGTAACAGTAGCATCAAATGAAAAAGGTTGCATATCAGTGCTTCAAATGTAAAGTTGTTATTTCCTTCTTTATAGTTTCTACCCTTTTACCTTTTCTGGTTGGAACTTTTGGTAAATGGTGAGGAGAGTTGCAGGTTACTATGTTCCACCGAACTATACTGGTTTCTAGCCCTTTTGAATTTAAAACGCAGTATGTGCGGGCTCCTCATCGTGAGTGTGTGTGCAAGCGTTTGTGCACCTCTGCGTGTATCAGTGCATCCCTTCCATTGTTGAGTTTAAATATGACAGCGCATTTGCCTTCAGAAGTTCACTCCGATATCAGTATCCAGAGAGCTTTTGAGGGCGCCTCAATGTAGTCCGATTGACAGCTTTGGCTGTGCATTGAAGACATTTCTCTAAAGCTAGTACGACAATAGGGTGTGGTTTCAAAAAATTGCAAGGATTTATTGTTACTGCTGCTAATTTTTTCTGATTTTTTTTCAGTTGACTTAATCATTCATCTTGGCAATAAGTCTCAGAAATGTAATAAAAAATTCGCTAGGGACAACAAAAAAGGAAAATATATATAGCAAATGTTAAGGACAGCCCAATGGTAAGATAGGAAAAGGACAAAAAATGCAGTTTTTTATATGCTAAAGTACCTTGAAAAGTAATTAAAGTGTAATGAAAATTGTGATTTTTTTCTACTCCAATTTTAATCAAGAGTCTCAAACAATTTACAGAAAGACATACTTTTTGAAAAAGATAAAATTTCAGTTTCTATAAATTAGAATCCGAAAAAGAGCATAGTACTATCACTAAGTCTACAACAAATGACTGGAGTTTGGAAACAAGAAAAGTATAAACAGTTTAACAAAAAACCCATCGACTCTCTACTGGAGATCTGAAAAGCTAAATCATCCCCCCAAAACTATGGGCAAAGCCACCGCCGAAGGTATATCAGATTCTCGGAGCTGCAGCCATGAAAATAAACAGCCAAAACCAAAATGAGGGGAAAAATCATAGGGGCATAAAAGAGAACAGATGGCAAGTAAAAGAAACTAAAAATGCTGCAAACTACCTCCGCCAATTGTAGCTTCAGGCAGCCGCTCAATTGAATACTTGTGCTGAGTGATGTACATAATCGGAACACCAGGGACCTGTTCATCAAGCACCGTATTTATGCACCGCAATTAAATCACAACTAGATCAACCAAAATGGGAATGAATTACATCCCTATTATACCTTGCGGATCCTTCTCTTCAGATCTCGATCACATGTAGCAACAATGTAGCATTTATGCTGTTTCCAAACAAACATTTCACGCAATTTGGTCAGCAAAAAGAATAGCGAGTGATGCAACAAAGCAATCTGGTTACAGCCACAGCATTCTGCATGAAGGCCACAGACCATGGCATATGCATTTCGATTTATATTAAAGCTTATAATAAAGCTGAGAAATGTACTATTCCAATTCGTAGGGGACAGGGAATCAACTAAAAGTTCAAGGAAACCCACAAATAAACTATGCGTTTTGCAACAAAATACAAAGTCTTTTATTGATTTGACAAGTGAGAAAATATTTATTGGGAAACGTGGAAGCACCCTCTGTCCAATGATAATAAGTCCCACTCCCACCTTAGGTTTTTAAGGTACATAACCATTTTGCAACAACCACAGTGACAGATTTGGTCCACATAACCACCACACAATAACCTTATTACCACAAAGAAAGCTTATTCAGAATTTCCACCTTTTTCCTTTTTCTAGTAAAAAAAGATGGATTGCTCCTATTTGTTTTCTTTGTAAGCCATCAAACTCTGTCCCATTATTTTCATTATTCTACCTTCTAACTACCACATTATATCTCTTAGACTAGTAAAAAATGAAAACATGGTGCAGCAGATAGTTGGAACTTGGATCCAAACCACATTTGACTGGTATGCTAGAAACATAAATAAACCATATCTGACGTATATGTAGGACACAAACGATCATACCTGGGTAACTCTATCAACGATACAGTCATCAGCATAGGTTCCTTTATGAGTACAGGGAAGTCTGTCAAACCGAGGATCTTTTGCAATCCTGTTTGTAAGACAGTAACAAAGTTAGAGCATAATAAATGAGGCTTGCTACATATGAAGCACCAATACTCCCAACTACTTTCCATAATCGTTAGACACTCGGGGACCACGCAACACACTAGGCACACACAGGGACATGTCACAGTCTTGGAAGATGGTGCCAAAGATGAACTCGACAGTGCCGGTGACAGTTGCGAGCAAGTTGCAGGTAATTTCTGTTTTGAGGGTGTTTTAGGAAGGTTGGGGAGTAGAGGATCTCCGGCTGTAATTAAAGAACAGGTGGACTAATTGTATTTTAAAACCTATAACCATGGACTGTTCACCAAAGCTCCCTTTACCCAAACCACTCTCAAAACCAGCGTGTGAGTTACACGTCCAGTTAATTTGGATGGAAAATTTGACTGTGCACATTGGTCCAACAACCACAGGTAGGTTATGTGCCGATAATCATATGTGGGGGTGAAACCGCACATGAGCCAAACCACAAGGGGTCAAACTGAATTTTTCCCTAAAGGAAATATTGCAGTCATATTAGCATAGAAATGCATGTATTGGATGGTTTACATGGTTTCACTTCTGACCTAAGTACCTGATTGAAGAACAAAAACAAAAACAAATTTCCCCACTAGAGCCAAGAGAAGTATCCTGAAGAATCATGGGAACATACCTCAGTGCAACGCGATACTTCTGACCTAGTTTCTCAAGTTCTGCCATCACACAATCCGTAATACAAGGAGTACCTGTGTTACCAAAAGGGTAGTAGGAGACAAGTTTAGAGTTTTAAGAAAATGCAAGTCTTCAATTGCTTAAGGACAAGAAACAACACATAGCACCAAAAGACATACAAGCGCCACAAGGCAGTCGAACCCTGAAAGCTAAACCACTATGTAATGACCTCAATAATAACTATGATACTGTTAGGCTACCGGATACCCAAAGGACTTAATGTGCGCAGACAAAAATTTGACATACTACTATACTAGTGACCAAGAGTAAGAAAAGCACAGACTTACATTTCGCATATAAGCAGTCCATCATTCCTTTCTCCAAATCCAACTGCACCAAGAATATAATGAGAAGTTATATGAAATAATGAATAAATTACAGTCATGTCAAGCTAACAAGTTAAAAACTCAACAATAAAGACAGTCTAATTTAAAATAAACAAAGTTGAAGTAAACATCTATACAACCCGGATTATTACCACGATTTTTCCAGAAAAGAATAGTCTTTATATTGATACAGCATATGATGGCAATTATGCGAATCTAAATTAACAACAATTTGCACGAAATCCACGCGGTTGCTAATAAACGGGAAAATAAGTGATACAGAATCCAGTGATAATGTGTCTGTTTGTTCTGCTTCGGCAACGATGGAGATGAATTGCATTCAAAATGAATCAAACAAACACATATCAGCAGAAACAAGCCGTTAACTATAGACCATTTGCTTCTTCAAGTGGAAAAAAATCGTCGTTCTACGCCTGATAGATAGGGAATAACCTCATCTTTTATTTGAAACCCTTTGTCCAATGGATAGAAGTCCTTAAAAACAAAATTATCAAACACTTTCTTCTCCCAGCGCAGACACAATGGGAAATTGCATTCAATTGTTTTCCACAACAGCACCACTAATCAAACACTGCACCCGAAAGAATTATCAAGCCCACATGTCAAATTAAGAATGCACACAGAATGACGACACTATCCGAAAACTCACTTTATTCTGAATAGAAAAATTGATGAAGTTGGTGTCAACCAAAACCCGATAGGGCGGTCCCAGTGCAGTGTTATGCTTGAAAAAGAGAGCAGATGAAACATATGGCCTGCACCATATAGAACAACAGTTGTTGAATTACTTATTACCTGTAAAAATATCTTTTCATTCCAATACATAAGCCCAAAAAAAACAGAAGTTAAAAATTAAGGGGCTTACACGTTTCTGGGAAGATTTTCCTTGTGCAAATCCTTCTTTTTAGGGTTCAAAATCACTTCTTTGTGCCTAAATACACAGAAAGTGCGTTAATTGAAAACAATACACAAATGCAATATATGTACACATGCGTGCCTCCACACACACACACACACAAAAGGGAAAAAAAACATCAACGATTTCTATCCCTACATATATGTAGAGAGAGAGAGAGAGAGAGAGTGATCAGCTTACTGTTTAATAGCTTTAGAGGTGACGAGCTTCTTCATAACCGCGAATTTGGGTGCTTTCTTTGCTTTTCCCATCTCTCTTTGCCTGTGATTGAACGAACACCAGTACACCACGGCAGCGTTTTGCAAACAGAGTACCAATATATCAGAATCCTTGACCCTTATTCGGAGGGGAGAGAGAGAGAGAGAGAGAGAGAGAGAGAGAGAGAAATTTGGCCTTCAGTGGCTGTACGGGTTAGGTTAAAATGTATGGAGAAGAAGGGTAATAAATTACCTGATTTACCTTGAGATTTCTAAAAATACGGGAACCTCGCATAAAGTTTCTTAATTTACACTTCTTACCCCTTTCGGAGTTGTCGGATAAACAGCGTTAAGTGTGTTGCTGAAATGACTAAAATACCCCCTATGGGAAACTCAATACCGAATCGCAAAATCAGAGCCTTGGGAGATATATATAAGATAAGAGAGATTTTTTGTGACCACCGAAATCCTCTTTCCAAGCTAGAAAATGAAATGACTTTTCAACTCTTATTACCACTTACCCTTTGTTCCCCGTTATAATGTATGAGTTCTTGTTTTGTGTCATTTTATTTATTTATTTATCTATTTTGCAAACCTCAGCCGCCTAGACATTGGATAATCCACGGATATCAATGCACTTTTAGTCTTTTCATGGATATCTTTACATCTTTTATCAATAGAGATTAAATTCTTTCATCTTAGGTGGAAAACCCACGATTTCCACCACCTAATGTTGGCCCCATCGTGCATTTATTGTAGAGATCTAAACCATTCATATTGTAGGACCCGTAGTATATACTCCCTCCGTCCCAATTTAAGTGTCCTCTACAAAAAATTGAGTTTTTTAAGAAGTCAAAATTATTGCTTTAAAATTTTCAAAATTAACCTTAAAAACTGTGAAGTTAATTATATGTATCGAAATCGATTATATATTTCAATATGGATCTCAAAAAATATGTACTATAGATATTATTTGATAGATCTCAATTAGTTTTATCATACAAAGTTTTTAAAATCATGAAAAATATTATAAATTGAAAGATATTGTCGATCTAAAAATGACACGAATATAAAAAGCTGTCAAATTGATTAAAAAGGAAATGGTACCTTTTAAGGGTAAAATTGGAAGTTTGGCATGTTTTGATGGTTATTTTTAGAAAGTGGACACTTATTTTGGGACATCCCAAAATAGAAACATGGACACTTTAAATTGGAACGGAGGGAGTATATCCATGTAAAAAATCAGCTTTGATTGAAAATCAATAGGTGTATCAAAACTTAAATTTTGGTTTATAAAATAGACGGTCATGGATAATTTAACTTTAAAGAATCATACCAGCCATTTTACAAATCAAAATTTAATTTTTGATATACCTATTGATATCCAATGAAACTAATTTTTTTTTTTTTTGCATGAATATACTACTCTACGAGTCCTACATGATATGTCACGCCCTAGATTTTCAACATAAATAAACATAGCTTTTCATAAATAAATTCTTCACATTATCTTGCATAATACTCCAAAAGAGTTCACCATGTCCTAGTCATTAAATTACAGAGCCAACTCCAAGAGTTTGAATATATTACTATATTACATCATAAAAAGAAATAGAGTTAAGGTTCTATTACATTCCCAAAACATATTTTATCAAAATGTCCATGAGTCTCTTTTACCACTTCTTTCGAAAATATGAACTTGAATGCATGCACTTCGCTTCATGCTACTGCTCTGGGTTCACACCTAAAAAATGATAGGTTAAGCTACACTAGTCCAGTAGAGAAATCTACACAACCATTATATGCAAATGAGATGACAGGTAGAATGAATAATAGAAGCAATGCACGGTATCTCAAAGGAGAACAAAACACGACTAGTATTTGTCCCATCGTCGACGACATAAATAAGGTACCGTGACTACACACTAAGACTCTACTTCAACCACGAGGACTTACTATCTATACGATTTTCTCATGACTGCCACTGCCCCTTATCTTATTTTGAATCACCAATCCGATATCTTGACTTATGAAACTATCATAATCACAGAATCGCAACGCCAACGTCTTTCATACCACTCACACTTTCACAATGATAGCCCCTTTTCATTCACATCATGTCACAATTTCCTTATTGTTCTGTGTCATGAGCAAAAGCTCCTGCTTGGCCATTTAAGGGATTTCAATACCCCTTGCTAGGCACCTTACACCCGTTGGTGGGTCCTGAATACATTATGAGCATTTGCTCCTGCCAGGCCATTTACGGAGTCCCGTTATTCCTCACTAGTACCTCTCTCATTGATGGAGCTAATTCAAGTCACACATCATAGGTCACCAAACCACAATTCCTCTTATACACTTTACAATTTAGTCGTTCATCTCAATCACATATAGTGAACTCACAACGAAGACTTATTCACATAGAAGTAGTACGGATAAATTCCACTTCAATCAACTCGCTATCACTACACCATTAGTTTCTCATATCACCATTTGAGCTTGTACATATTATACATCAAAGGGCACTTACTCACAACGATTCATAGATTTCATCCTAGCAACTCTTTAAACCGTACAAGCTATGCAAGAGATGTGCCACACATCAATCGTGATGGAAATGTCTCTCGTATTTACACCTAGCTCTGTTTAACTTAGTGGAGTGTTCTACATGTTCGTCTTTCACATCACATGTCAGCAAACACAACATTCGCCCACCTATATTCATTATGTTCTCTAAAACCTTATTTCGGTGTGAAAAGACTCATACGGAACCCAACGACCACTACAAAGCCTTAAGTATATACCACTAGCCCATCAAACTATTCAATTTAGTATTTAGGAGAACCTAAAAATATCTGTGTCTCACCCAAATGATTCTAAGGAAAAGGATTTCCCAACATTTCCGAACATGTCTATCTTTTTTTGGCTACCAAACCTTATCGGTTAAGAATTAGGAGATGAGACTACCACCATTGAAAATTAGATTTTTCTGTACATTAATTGCGATATAAAATTTGTCCAAAACGGAGTTCGGATGAAAAAATTATGCCCGTTCGAAGTTTTGCCAAAAATGCAGATTTTCATTTCCTACTGATAGGACATAGTCTCCTACCTGTAGGAGACCAAAATTTCACCAAAATACACTACTGGACAGCGTTTCTTCTGGTAGGGCCAAAACTCCTACCGGTAGAACCTAGGTTTTCAGTGCACGATTTTCAAATTTCACAAGAACAATTCCCACAACGAAACCAACAATCTAGGGCACGATTCAAACACCAAATCAACACATAAACATATAATAGAAGTGAGAAATCCCTACCTCAAAGTCGAAAAACGAAACACAAGCTCAATCAAGCAAGTCCTAGCTCCGAAAACCTTGAATCAACCGAAAACTCCTCTTTGAGCGCAAACCCACGAATTTTCAAGCTCTAGAACACTTGAATGTGAAAACCTTATGGCGGATCGAGGTGGATTCGAAGTATTTTGGGATGTTGGAGAGAGAGAGAGAGAGAGAGAGAGAGAGAGAGAGAGAGAGAGAGAGAGAGAGAGAGAGAGAGAGGATTGGGGATCTTTGATCCTCTGCACCCTCACACACATATATATTCTAGGGCACACACCAACCACACTTGCACATTGACCCTAAATCAAATAAATTCAACAAATTTCACATTTATTCGATTTTCTAACATTACTAAAACCTTTAAACGATTTTCGAAAATACGGGTCTCTACATGATAAACGGTTTAGATTAATGTAACAAATCTACCATGGGGCCCACAAATTATGGTGGTGGAAACTTGGGAGTTTCCACCTAAGGTGGAAATAATTTAATCTCTTATCAATATCAATATACTTTTTACACATACATCATTGTGCACTGGGTAGAGGTTAACATTATATTTTTTTATTGGTAAAGGCATCTGCTCCAAAAATACTATGGGTGGGTTTGACCTAATTTTATTTGGATTATTTTTTTTAGAATTTTAGCCATACATGAATCCTTGTTAGTTTTACTTGAAAAGCTTTGTTGAATAATTTATTTGTCTTGACAAAAGGAGTTAGAAAAGTAAGAAATTTGAGTCCAACTTTAAAAACATTCGTAAAAGATACAAACAATTAGAAAAACTATCTCTTTTGGATATTTTTATCTTTAGTTAACTTTTTTAGGCTTTGATCGTAATTTCTTACTTTTTAAGTTTCCTATCATCAAGATAAATGGATAAGCAAAATAATTCACCGCAAAACTAACAAAAGTTCATATAAGACAAAAATTTTATAAACTTAATTCAATAATAAAGTTAGGCAAAACCCACCATCAAAATATTAATTTTCATTCAAAAGGTTTGCGAAAGGAAGTTTGCTCTTCATTTCATCTCCAACTACAAATCAAAGTTTCTAATCTTTCTATGTTAAAAAGTTTAACATTTCCTTTCACAACTTATTACCCACACACCTTCGAAAATGCAAATCATCATTTCAACTATTCACCAAATATATTCATGATTTGTGACAAATGAAGGGTATTGTTATCTTATAGGAAAATTTTCTTATATATCCCTTTGACTTTGATATAAAAATCAATTTGGTCATTCACTTTTCAATTTGGACATACAAATACTTCGACTTTCTAATTGGTCTCAATGTCAACCTTTAGATGGATGACGTCATGTTTTTAGACGGAAAAAAACCACGTGCCCAGCATGTGACCTCTTTTGAGGGCTATTATTGCCCATTTCCCTCCTCCCTCTCCTCTCTCCCTCTCTCTCATCCAAAAAATCAAAGGGAGACTTAAAGATTCATCCTCGAAACCCACTCCTCGTAGGTTTTCATCCTGCTCAATATTGACACGTATGTTTTCATCCTCGCTTTAAAATAAATCCAATATTGCCCTTCTATATACTATTATATAGTAATGAATTTTGGGATGGAAAGTTAAGTCCTGGAGTCCCAATAGAAAAGATAATGGTTGGTCCTCGTAGATTTTGCCAATATACAATCGAAGATCTCGCCAATTAAAACCTCATTTACATTTTGAAACCCCATTTCCAATTCTGAAACCCCATTTCCATTAAAACCCTCTCTCCCAAATCTGAAACCTCATTTCCATTTTGTCCATTTTTGCACCCTTAATGGCGAACACAGTCTAGTCCTCCGGCCCCATCACCGGCGGTCCCTGCCGGCCATATCCTTCCACCACATCGTAGTAAGAGGCGGCGCATGGATCGGTGGCGAGCGGCAGCATATGGATTGGCGGCTCCTCCCCGTTGACCTCCCTTTGTCGACGAACGGCATTCCATTGCCGTTGTTGTTCAACACCCTTTAATTCCCACCTCTTCTGAGTCCTTGTCACTTTGGGGTGACCCTGCTGATGCTTCTGTAACTTTATTTTCTTATTCAATTATTATTCAATTAATTCTTGATAATCGAAGAACATGTCATTTAGAAATTTCTGCTTTTTTAGTAGCAAGTTTGCTTCACCTTCGCCTGAATTGACTGGTTCAAAGACGATGAGTTTGGGATAAAGAATAATGGGTTCAGGGAGAATCATATCATGTTTTGGGAGTTTTGGTACTCATTAATCAAGTAGAATCAGTTGGTTGGAGGATACATCCATGTTTTGCATGTCTCGAGGTGATTCGATTCATGGTAAACTATCCAAATAATCATGAATACAAAAACTACTTTGCACGGTCATGATAAAAACATGGTGAATTTGCATAAAATAATTATGACTCGCATCCATGAGTTTTCCAATTTATGGGATAAACATAAGTTTAAAATCATGGCAGATTCCGGTATGGGGATAAACATGAATTTTCCAAGTGGGTAATTTAACAGATTAGCCATAAAAGCATGGTCATGATTTTTTTTTTCCACGGAGTTTGGTCATGATAATAAATGTTGAATTTGCAGAAAATAGTCATACAATGGTTGTCATTCTCAATTTTCATGATTCATGAAAAAATAAATCATGGTGAAATAAACCGTGAAAAAATGGCGTATTTGCAAACGTGGAATAATTTGTATAGATAATCCACGGAAAACATGGCCGGTCCGAAAAACATTGACGATTTGTGCATAAATATGTCATGATTTGTGCATAGATTGATCTGCACATTGAATGAAAATGATTTTGGTTAGTTTTGGAAAAAAAAACTAACTAAAATTCACAAAAATCAGGAGAGGAAATGATTTAAAATATATTTTAATTAAGGATTTGAAAATTAGAGAATTCAAAATTTTCCCATTAATGATTCCATGATTTGAGATAGCATAATTACTACAATTCCACTAATTTAGGAAAGAAATATATACAAACATATGAACTTCTTATTAAAAGGGTAAAATAGGTAATTCACCATCTGAAGGGATGAAAATATAATTGTTCAAAAAGTACCGGATGAATACTTACGATGGATAAAGTTTGAGGATGGATATTTAAAAACTCCAAAATCAAAACTCAAAAAATCCCAATTGACTGTTAGTCCCATTGAAACAAACACAGGGCAAATTGCAATGGCACCACAAGGGTCTGTCCCATGTCAAGAACCGAAGGATTTGAAAATCAAGTTGGCATCTTTAAGCTGGTCAGCAGACACGAGGCCGTTATACACTGCATTGGCTATGGAGGAGAGGGTGTCACCGTCCTCAACGTCGCTTGTTGAGCTAACAATATGTGTTTATAATTAA
Organism: Rhododendron vialii; assembly: GCF_030253575.1. Taxonomy (NCBI): domain Eukaryota; kingdom Viridiplantae; phylum Streptophyta; class Magnoliopsida; order Ericales; family Ericaceae; genus Rhododendron; species Rhododendron vialii. The sequence continues at coordinate 29,279,253 of NC_080557.1, read as the reverse complement.
TTATGGTTAGACTTGCATGCGCTTTGCTGACATCTGACAATTTGATCATTTTCTCGCTGGTGTATCATTCATCTGATTTGAATGTTTCATTTGTCTTATTTGGGTGCCTGGTCTTTTTCAGTTACTAGGTCCTGGGTCGTGCAAAGCACGAGAATCATGCCTGTTGAAGAGGATGTTTTTTGTCCGTTGCAGAGGATGTTTTGTTTTATTTTTTTGTTCGTGTGATCTGGAGAAGCTTTTGTTGGCAATTACTTTGCACTATTTTGTCATGCTGGTCTAAAGTTGATTGGAAGCGCAAAATACATACAAATACTAACATAGGCTTGTAAAAATGAAGAATGAAGTAGAGCTGCAAAGGAAACATGCATGAATTGAGGATACAGTGAGCAGGAAACATAGAATAGATAAATTACAGAATGCATTGGTAGTTCGAAATAGCTTAATAAGATTTTGGAGTAATGTTTGCCCTCGAAAGTATAGAGTTCAGGAATTGAAGAAAACTTTCCAAACGAAGTCTAATTTGTTGTCTGTTTAGCAAGATTAGCTTAGAGAGATATACAGAAGATGTGATTCTTAGAGTTGAGATCTATGTTAGTAGTCTCTATGAGTTCCACACTAAAACCAGAAGTACATTTTTTCAGAGCCATCCGAAGAAAGTACCAAAAGGCGAATGTCACTTGGATCTTTGACAGCAACAAAGACCATATCAGAGTTTTGTAATCTCAACCTATTCTGTAAAACCTACATGCCAATAGGTTGAAGATGGCCATTTCAATGGGGAACTTTCCACTCGAAATTATTCATGCGGAAAACAATTTCAGCAATGGTTTGGTCATGGAAGTCTTGAAATGATGCACAAAAACCTGCGATGTAGTTTTTATGAAGTAGTGCAGCGAATTAACAATGACATATTCAGTGTAAATTAGGAGAGGATCTCATTGAATGAGACTTAGGGGGGTGCAAACATATGCAAATTGTAGAGGATAAGCATCGGCTAGAAGAACCGAAGGTAGCCATGCAAATTATTAAGTAATAAGCATTTGTAGTTTAGTTTGAATTCGTACGCTTTTATTAAGTAATATGAACTACTTAAAAGCAAAACTATGCTAAAAAGATGGAGTATTTGTGTCAATGAGATCAGAATTGACGGGCCAAGTATTCCACTAAACTCGCTGTAAGTTTTGATCCAATACAATAACTTCAAAAATCCATGCCCGTTGAAATTCAAAGTTAACCCTAAATCCTTCCTTTAAGTGAGTGTCATGGGAAAACTCATCTAAGCCTTCTTCTATTCTATTGTTAATAATGTGGATTAGCTAGACTTTAGATTCGCCTTTCAGGAGAATCCATATATTTGGATTCTGAAGTTCGAAAATGTCTTTATGGTGGGTAAGCATATACTATAAAAATAGGAAGTGATTTAGTTAACCCAAATAACAAGAATGTATGAAAGAAGATCAATAATAAAGAATAAGAATGAATGGGAGAAGATGAATAAATGGATCTAACCACATTTTTGTCATCACCGATTAGAGTGATATGCTTTACAAACTAGCATTTTTGGTTATCTGTTGACAAAGCATAAACAATAACAGGAAATGAAAACTTGGCTGGAATGTAAAACAAAAACAAGGCTTAATAGCATGACTGTTAAAACAGTATAGTTATACTTGCGTTCATGTGAGAAATGCAAGGAGGAGCAGCAACACAAAACATACTTAACCAAATCACAAATTGGATAGTTGAGACAATAATCATGAATTTTTTCCCCGCGCCTATTATCACGATCGCAATAGATTATAGAAAAATGATCATGAACAACAAAGGATCTTTTGGAAAGGGCAGTTATTGAAACTTTCATTTTTATCACAGATCAGTACCCCAATGTTTGTCTCTTCCAATGGTTGCCCTATAAGAGCGAATTGATAAGTTTAATTTATGTTCTTTGACTGTAGGATTTAAAGTGACACATACAGCTAAGCAATTCTTTGTTATGGATTCTTCTCTTGATCACATACAAACTACTGCTGTCACACCCCAAAAATGAGAAGTGACCGGCCGTGAACCATGAGGCTAACCCATGAAACACGCAGCCTAAATAAATTTAAGTAACTGAAAATCAAATGATCTCTTTTTGTTATTAATCAAATCCAAAGTCAAATATGTCACAATCATAAACATGGGGCACAACCATCCCATGAACCAAATAATATTCAATGATCCAACAATAATAAAAAGAATTCGTTATCTGACAATTGTTCGAATGTGGAATAATTTTTAAAATAAAACTAGAATGAGACACCCTAAGGAGGTCAACCAAATAAATCCCCAAGATGTCGCAAGGGTCCTTGCCTAATTTCTCAACTTGCCTGAAAGAGAAGTTGGATAAAAATCCGTCAGCTGACGAGATCAGTGAGTAGCAATGCATGTATATTAAATAAAGTAGAAAGCGGGGATTAAAATAAGTTACCATTAAACATAATTTGGCATACGAGGTATCCAGCAGAATAATGAATTAATAAATGAAGCATTTAACCAATAAACATTCTTGGTGGTGATCACAATATTAACTCCATCAACAATGGAAAACCACAATCAAACAGTACCATGACCAAAATAAATCTCATCAAAATTGGATCCAATATCGAACTTAGAGTCACCAGGGTTGGCAACTCGTGGTACTTTTACCTAAGACGATCTGGTGAAAGAAAGCCATTGAGCATTAGGGTCACCGGCCTAACACGGTCTTTTCCCCAATGGCCAGGGTCACCAACACGAGAAGGAATAATTTCCCTAGACTTCCAAAATAAATGTTCCCATTAATATCCACCAAGTTCTCACCAAAAAGAATATTATCAATTGATCTCAGAAAATTCATCACATGATGATTTATAGAACAACTTACAAACAGTTTTGAGTCTCCGAATAACATTCATATAAATTTCTGAAGGAAATACTTTTAAGGGATACAGGGATCTTTTGAAAATACGTAACATACTTAACTACTCACCTGGATCCGAAGATAATGCAACACGATCACGCAAAGAAAGAGACTAACCTGAACAAAAGGATTATATGATCACCAACTGTATCAAGTATAATACCAACTATAGCAAGGTCGGGCTACCTAAAACAAACACTTATATAAACTTAGGATTAAATTACCTAAAGTCTGAGACAAATACAGTAACCCAAAACTCTAACCTAAGTCCAACTAATTCCTCCTCCTTTTTTTTCCATTTACGCACCATGTTAAGCCTTCTGTACCTAAACTCTAGTTTGCACTTTCTTAATCATTAACCTTCTTATTAATCCACCAACCTCCACCACAGCAACCCATTATAAGACACAAAACCACAATAAACCAAATCACCTCCAACCCTCACGGTCAATAGTATGGAAGGTAAATAATTCTTGTGAACTTGTTCGAAATCAAAAAACAAACGGCAATTATCCTCCCAACAACACCACTGTCCAGTAGCATCCAATCAACAACCACCTTTTACTCCAAATCCATGTACAATAAAAAAAAATGGAAGAAGAAACAAGAATAAAGGAACGAGTTCACTTACCCGATTGATCACCAAGCCGCCAAACCTTGACTGCGGTTTCTCTCTCTTTTTCTCTCTCCCAAAGTTCTCTCAAACTTCTTATCTCAGACGATCTCTCCAAATAAAAACCCTACCCCGTTAAAATATCTCTTAACGATTAACTTTATAAAACTACCCACTAACGTAATACCCCTAATTTGTAGCTAATTAGTGAATTAGAATTAGGGATAGCAGGTAACACAACTTATAAAATTATCATCTGGTACCACTATTTTACCCAAAATCAATCTTATACCCTAAATATTACAATCGTGTCAACAATATCCATAGCGTGCACAAAATAATTTGTTGGGACCCAATCATAGCACCAATTAATAATGGCAATATAAATAATTAAGATAAATAAAAATGCTAGGCCGTAACATCTTTCCCCTCTTAAAATAAATTTCATCCTCGAAATTACTTACTAACCTCATCCATACAAACATGATATCCTCTTTACGCTCCAAAGTAGCTTTATAAATAGTGTGCGCACCACAACACTTCAACCTAATGAATTTTTTTTTTCCTGCGAAGTACATTTCCCTTTGTATCAAGTATCTCAATGGCTTGCTCATCATAGGTCAAATCATCCCGAATATGGAGCAGCTCGTAATCAATTACGTGGAATATAATTTTCACATACCTCAGCGTTATTGACACCTGAAAAATATTATGAACTCTAGCTGATCTGGGTATAACGCCAAAAGATATCTCACCTCACCTCACCTACTCCGTCCAAAACCCCAACAGCCCAGAATGGACACAACTTTTTATTTTTCCCCTTTGTGGTTTGACCAAACCAAGTAACACCTCTCCATGGGAATACCTTGAGAAATACAATATCTCCTATTGTAAACTCCAAGTCCATCCAATGACTACTCGAAAAAGAATCTCTTGTAATTTGCATAAAAATTAAACTCGCCCAAATCTATCAAAGAAAATCAAACCAACCTTGTCAATCAAATTAAGATTACCATAAATGTAAAAGAATGTCAAAGTAATAGCCACTTTTACCATCATTCCAAAAATATTCATAGGGCCACCCAGTTTTTCCAAATAAAATTCTATATCAAATAGAAGCATTTTTTTTTGTAAACATTTAGTCACAACGAAAAGTATAGCATCGTGAAAAGAAATCAAAAGTACCACTTCAAATAAAATAGTCAAGGCATCAATTCCTTATCTCAGTTAAAAGTTTGACCTCCGAATTGGTTTGAAAAATCTGTATATCACATTCTCAGCACATTTTTACTAGTATCATCCTCAAATGTTTCCAAAACATACTTTAACATAACCTTACATGGAATTGAAAATTTCCAGTGAAAAATTTGCTTGCATCAACATTTAAGTCAAATAACAACGTTATAGTTCATATTGCATAGAACAAATATTTTGAAAATTAAGGCCAATAAAAAGAAATACTTTGAAAGTTAAAGTATACATCTTTAAATGCGAACTCCAATAATCCCTTCTTCTTTTTGTATAGTAGTTAGTCACCAAACCAAAATATTATTCCCATCATGAGCAAAATGAAACCCAAATTTGGAATCACCATAAGAATTCTTGAATCTCCAAAAACTCCATAAGATTGAACTTGTCAATTTTCAGTAAACTCCCAAACTATACCCATTCAATAATTATGACTTAAACCACTTGCTTCCTCATTGTATTCTGTAGAATTGCATATAAATGTATCTAACATAGCTTCTAGCTAGTAGATCACAGCCTGACATCAATAAACTTACTCACACCATAACTAATAATATCAAGCCCTCTAAAAAAAATCGAATCTCCATAACTTGAATGGGTTGCCCATTTTCCTATGAAATTAAATATATAACTAACCACATATCAAACCGTAGCAAATCACTTAACCAAATGTAATTCTCAAAGATCCGAACAAATTGTATCACCATAAACAAAACATGACATTATCCATACTCCACTACGACATACGCTTCAAGGTCCACCAACCAATGACTATCTGATACTCTCTCTTAAAAGTGTTATATAAACTAGTGCATAAATTAGATAGTCACCTATTCCACACTAAAATTTCATACAATCATTATAATCCCTGAAGGTATAACAATAAAGCTCCATCAACAACGATATCAAATGTCTACAAACGAATCGTGTTCTCTTACGTTGCCCTTAGTAAAGTGATACTTTGATGTCCAACTTTCACATTTCTAACTATGAAATAAACTATCTTCTCCACATCGAACTCGATAACAGTTACGTTCCAAATGTACATATAAGTCTTCATGACATCTTACTACCTTCTATAGCAACCAACATAAATATTTCCACAAAAATATTCTCCTTGATATTATATTCCAACTTCACCTAAAAGGAGCTAACTTAGAACCAACAAATAAGATAATCTACCAACTAGTCAATCAAGGTTAGAATTAGTAGTCATAGAAAGAATCAAAATAACTCCAGCTCAAACCAAGTAAGCCAAATTCTAAGGATTGATCTCCAACAATTAACTACTACAAGCCACTCACTTACAAAAACCCAAAGTCTAATAATGAACTCCTTAGTCCTCAAAAGCTTTTGATATTCTTTACGGTATCACAAGTTCTATGGCCCAACAGAACACCTCTTGTTATCGATTGATTTACCAATTAGCTACACATCTTACACCAATACCTTCCAAACCATTTCATTGAATCATTCTCAAATCAGTCTTCATGAGAGTCCAACAAATCATTAAATCTAGAACTAACCTTAAGTAACAACACGCCTCGCAAATATCATTGCCTATTCCACATCTCCAAAAAGAGCTGCAAGACTATAATTCTTCAATAATTGCAATCTAATTTTATCACCTCAACCAAAGTTTAAGACGGATACCAATGGATTGCTAAAAAGAATCTCACACCGCCGAATTTTTAAGAAAAAGAATAAAATGTCACGAGCCATCATATATAGATCTACAACCTTATTAATTTTCCAACTCAATAGTGTCTTCAAAACTAATTTTCGAACTAACTAGCCCCTCGTCTCACTTCCCATGATAGCACATAATACACGTCACTACCTGAAATTCCTTAAATTCACTTTGCATCCTGAAGACTAACTCCATGTGCTAACCCAAAATTCAACTTCATAGGATTCTGCACTCAATTCCTTTTTTTGTTTCCCCATAAAAAATCATGTATCTAATTCACTCCCAAGGACCCAAAAGTAACAATAATAACCTTTAGCAAAAAATAACATAAAACTACTAATGATCGAGTCGGTAATATTCCATATTCAATTCAATGACACAATAACAACTCTATTCCATGAGTTTACCTACACAAATTTTTCTCTTTCATAACCTTTCCGAATTTCCATGATAGTGATACCATAATGTATTAAACTTCTAAATCACCACAGCGCACTCCATAACCTTACTGTCTAATCGCCAAACAAACTATAACAATCCCCTTTAATATACTCAATCCAACCCAAGCACTCACATCTCACTATAGCCACAATCCATTGCATAGCCACTACAAATCAATCGACCGTACCTTGCCAAAACATATCCATTTACTATCAAGTTCTCAAAACTGAACTACTACGACTACAATAAGAAAAACCCAAAAATTCTACAATCAACTACTCCATTTAATATTCACCTGGTCGTCTGAGCTTTCTAAAATATCAACCACAAAACACGTAATGTAGCTAGGGTTCATATTTGTACTACTACTCATCTCTTAATGAACATCTGCCGATCTGTATAGTATTTCCTCAGATGATGTACAATTATTGAGCTCTCCTAATGGTCTATACCAAAAGATCAATTGAGATACCAAAGCCAGAGAAAATCTATCAAACATAGCAACAAATCCAAACTATCCTGAGGCTTACCAAATTTTCTAAATAGGAAAGTCATTTCTCATGTACATGCACCCTCGCCCAATTAAACTAGGCCCAAGCTCAACAATTGATTATTCCAGATTTGCTTTGGTAATTTTTTTTTCCATGAAGTCAACCTCCAAACTAACAAACCAGCAAGTCAAACTCTTTGGATTCAATAGCATTACAGTTAAACAACGTTTCATCACCAAGTTACTCGTAAAATATGTGTGTCGATCCCAATAATGAATAAAATCACTAGTGCTACATTCTCCGCCAATACCTCATCCAAAGTCTATAGAAAAATAATCTTCCTAGCTAATGACTATTATCTCAATAATACTATGTGGTACTGATACACATCAAATAACAAAATGCTTTCACATATGGTAATAAGACTCTAGGGACTTGGACCTCCACTAAATGAACATGATACAAAAGGAATGCAAAAGTAAATATATATTTTTTTAAACCAAGGCTTTGATACCAGAATTGTCACACCCCAAAAATGAGAAGTGACCGGCCGTGAACCATGAGGCTAACCCATGAAACACGCAGCCTAAATAAATTTAAGTAACTGAAAATCAAATGATCTCTTTTTGTTATTAATCAAATCCAAAGTCAAATATGTCAATCATAAACATGGGGCACAACCATCCCATGAACCAAATAATATCCAGTGATCCAACAATAATAAAAAGAATTCGTTATCTGACAATTGTTCGAATGCGGAAGCAATTTTTAAAATAAAACTAGAATGAGACACTCTAAGTAACTGAAAATAAATCCCCGAGATACCGCTAGAGTCCTTGCATAATTGCCCAACTTGCCTGAAAAAGAAGTTGGATAAAAATCCGTCAGCTGATGAGATCAGTGAGTAGCAATGCATGTATATTAAATAAAGTAGAAATCGGGGATTAAAATAAGTTACCATTAAACATAATTTGGCATACGAGGTGTCCAGCAGAAAAATGAATTAATCAATGAAGCATTTAACCAATAAACATTCTTGGTGGTGATCACAATATTAACTCCATCAACAATGGGGAACCACAATCAAACAATACCATGACCAAAATTAATCTTATCAAAATTGGATCCAATATCGAACTTAGAGTCACCAGGGTTGGCAGCCCATGGTACTTTTCCCTAAGAAGATCCGACGAAAGAAAGCCGTTGAGTATTAGGGTCATCGGCCTAACACAGTCTTTTCCCCAATGGCCAGGGTCACCAACACGAGAAGGAATAATTTCCTTAGACTTCCGAAATAAATGTTCCCATTAATATCCACCAAGTTCTCACCAAAAAGAAATTTATCAATTGACCTCAGAAAATTCATCGCATGCTGATTTATAGAACAACTTATAAACAGTTTTGAGTCTCCGAATAACATTCATATAAATTTCTGAAGGAAATACTTTTAAGGGACATAGGGATATTTCAAAAATACGTAACATACTTAACTACTCACCTGGATCCGAAGATAATGCAACACGATCACGCAAAGAAAGAGACTAACCTGAACAAAAGAATTATATGATCACCAACTGTATCAAGTATAATACCAATTATAGCAAGGTCGGGCTGCCTAAAACAAACACTTATATAAACTTAGGATTAAATTACCTAAAGTCTGAGACAAATACAGTAACCCAAAACTCTAACCTAAGTCCAACTAATTTCTCCTCCCATTTTTTTCCATTTACGCACCATGTCAAGCCTTCTGTACTTAAACTCTAGCTTGCACTTTCTTAATCATTAACCTTCTTATTAATCCACCAACCTCCACCACAACAACCCACTATAAGACACAAAACCACAATAAACCAAATCACCTCCAACCCTCACGGTCAATAGTATGGAAGGTAAATAATTCTTGTGAACTCATTCGAAACCCAAAAACAAACGGCAATTATCCTCCCACCAACATCACTGTCCAGTAGCATCCAATCAACAACCACCTTTTACTCCAAACTCGTGTACAATAAAAAGAATGGAAGAAGAAACAAGAATAAAGGAACGAGATCACTTACCCGATTGATCACCAAACCGCCAAACCTTGACTGCGGTTTCTCTCTCTTTTTCTCTCTCCCAAAGTTCTCTCAAACTTCTTATCTCAGATGATCTCTCCAAGTAAAAACCCTACCCCGTTAAAATATCTCTTAACGATTAACTTTATAAAACTACCCACTAACGTAATACCCCTAATTTGTAGCTAATTAGTGAATTAGAATTAGGGATAGCACGTAACACAACTTACAAAATTACCATCTGGTACCACTATTTTACCCAAAATCAATTTTATACCCCAAATATTACAATCGTTTAAACAATATCCATAGCGTGCACAAAATAATTTGTTGGGACCCAATCATAGCACCAATTAATAACGGGAATATAAATAATTAAAATAAACAAAAATGCTAGGCCGTAACAACCACTGTTAACCAATAAATTTGGTCAAGAAACCCCATAAATAGAGAGGTGACTGATAGGTATCAAATTTTATTGTAAGAACTTTTCTACAATAACAACAATAACAGAACCCATGTAGTTCCCAATCATTGGGGGTATGGGTAGTAAAAGTTAAAATTTGGTAGGAATACTATAACTATTTCACCCAATTTTCAATTAGCTAAAATTTTATATTCTCCAAACATAAACTACCAAAAAGAGACATCAAGGAATCCTTAGCATAGGTGGCTTTTCCTTTTCCCTTATCCGTAGAGGTTGACACTTTTAGATACCACGAACAAAGAGATGTATAATATCATCACCGATAAACAATCGCATAAAGCTTGTACTCCCTCAGTTCCGATTTGTGAGTCCCGCTTTGGGATTCCAACTTTTTAAAGGAGTGTAATTATTACTTGCACAGATTTTTAACTTTCTAGTTTTGCCCCTCATTTTTGGAATAGCTTTTGTACAATTTAAATGGAAACAAGTTGTTTCCGTACAAGAAGAAAACAAATCTAGAGGTTCTTAGGCAGTAAAGTCCAAAATTCAGTTCAAGAATTCAAAACTAATAGAACTCTCTCTCTCTCTCTCTCACACACACACACATTTTTGTCCTTCTTGAAGAAGGGTAAAAAAGGAAAGTTGGACCCTTTTTGTTGACTTGTCAAATTGGACCTTCATTTTGGAATACCCAAAAATGGAAAGGTGGACTATCAAATACAAACGGAGGGAGTATCTATTTTTAACCAACAAAGCCAATGGATCAAACTGGTGGATAAAATCAGCCATCCAAATTTTTTTTACCAATTTGGCCACTTGAAAATTGGTCGCAAATCCTTGTTAGTGTCTTCACTGGAGATTGAGTGAACGTTGAATTTGCACTGGCTGATTCCTGCATAGGCTTTGCACATGTAGGCCTTAAGTGTCACGTGGCACTTTTTGGATTTAGCTAGCTTGTAGAGCAACGGGAGTCAAAGTTGTTCCTGGCTTCCTGCATTAAGTAGATAATTAGTTTTTGTTCTATGTTTTTCTCATTACTTGAACATGTACATAACCTAAACTTTTATAGTAAAGCAGAATATTGAGAATTTAAAAAATGGAAGCAAAAGAAAACTTTGGCCTTTGGTACTAATTTTCATACTCCTTTCATTCCTTATTTTCGTCTATTGCCTATTAAATCCTTATGTTTAATTCTTAGTCCCTAAAATGACCATCTGTTGCCTAAACAAATGATCTAACAAAACAATTTCAAATTCAAGAACCCCAATTTTGAAACAAAATTCACATACAGACCCAATGGAAAATTTCTTCGCTTAAATTTCTAAAAAATTATCCAACACATGATCAGCACAAACAAAAGATTTGTTTTTTTACTTTGGCAACTGTCATGCCGTTGGACCTCCCATAAACAAAAGTCAAACTTGACTTCTTTCATCACAGGACCAATCTAGACTTACATGGGAAAAGAAAATTCAGTACACTAAAGTAAGTCTGAAACATTTACTGTAAGTTCAAAGTGTTACAAACAAACCATTGGAAAATTCAAATACAATAGATATCTTATCATACAACTTTTATTAGCAATCTCAGTCAAATCAGTCATCAATTTCTTTTTAACAATACTCAATCCCTAGTTTTCCTTGTTACACTCACAGTAAACTAAATTAAATCCAGCTTTTAAAAAGTAATCATTAGTTAGTCACCACCAAAAACAATAGTTGGTTGCCAATGATCAAAATTACCGATAAAAAGTCCTCTAAAGGACACTTCTAATGCAGAACAAAACTTTAACATACTTATAGTAGGTAAGACAACACAAGGCTGCAATCCAATCCACACTTAATCAATTAATCCATTCAAAGGATGACCTCATGCTAAAAACCTACAAACAACATGTCTCCTACAGAAAGCTATCTTAGCATACTTACTAACAGGTAAGAGGATACAAAGCTACAAAACTTTAGTATACTTTTAAAATAAATGTTAGGTCACAGATGTAATTAGGAATAGAAACTTAAAATTCTACCTATCACGCCCTCGATTTTCAACATAAATATAAAATCTATTTCGATAAAAGATTCTCGCATAACAATTATAATACCTAAAAGAGTTCCCAAGTTTAAAGAGTTTACAACATTGGCACTCCGGCCCAAATTAAGCTTAGGTACAGGTACAAACTGCCACGCCCTCGATTTTCAGCATGAATAATAATAATTTTTAAATATTTAAAACCCTCGCAATAATAGAAATAATACCCCAAAAGATATTCAACTCCCAAATTTAGATAAACCTGCTTAACAGTTACAATATTCAAAAAAATAAAAGATAAAGTGCAATACAGTTTCTTTTACAATGATGTTAGAACAACTCTTGAAAATAGCTTTTGACCGCGAGGTCCGCATGCACTCCAAACATTCCAGGCCTGCCCTTGTGTTGTACCTGAAATGATAATAGGTTTGAGCAAACACGCGCCCAGTAGAGATCTCTATGCTCAAACTATATGGAAATGTGATGAATCATGCACCATGAATGAGTGAGTATAGACAAACACGCCCAAAGCATGAACGATTACCAACGAGCTGCATGCTTTGATAAAAAGATTCTAAGCTTCACCGGAACATCACTAACCGTTTACTCCTCAAACTAGATACATCAATGAATCCACGCCAACCCACCTTAGTCTACAACCAATTTTAAATCATTTTATTACTCTTCGTATGATACTACAATCTTCCTCGTGTCTACAGTCATCATTGTCAAATCCTTTCATTACAAAATCTTTCCTTTTAATTAGATATTTCCCATCAATAATCACTAGGGTCACCTCGGGTCTAGTTCCCTCGAGCGTAGGGTCACCTCGAGTCTATTCCCTCAATAACAATAATCAGTGGGGTCACCTCGGGTCTAGTTTCCTCGAGCGCAGGGTCACCCCGAGTCTATTCCCTCAATAATAATAATCAATGGGGTCACCTCGGGTCTAGTTCTCTGGAGCGCAAGGTCACCCCGAGTCTATTCCCTCAATAATGACCACTTGGATCACTTATCACGCTTTTTATAATCGTCATCGTTTCATAATCAATTTCATCATCACTCCATCGATTGTACCATGAAACTTCGATTAACCATTACGTAATTCCACAAATATACATGTTCATGCCTTTTCATTAGTTTACAAATTCGCATCCTACATAATGTACTAAGCCCATATATATATATATATATATATATATATATATATATATATATAAAACTACAATACTCTATCCATTTGTTATCCACATTTATTCCACTTCTCTTTCACAAACATCAAATCATTCAATCGAATACATAAGCCATTTAATCAGTCACATGGCATTATGAGGCCAACAATCTACCGTATCGCATATAAGTAATTACATATCTCAAAGTAACCTACCAACCCATAGTAGCTATAAGACATACGACCCGCCTATATTGACAATTAAACCTTAAATGACGAACGCCATTGAGAGCTAATAGCTCAACGAATCAAGAGGACGAGAGGTCCTATCAGACATGCTCACGTCTACCCATAATACTCACTACGGCACCTCAGATAGCCTACGGTACTCTAAACTAGGTTTAGGGTACATTTCCCATCTACAACAAACCTAAGATGACACTTAACGATTGTTTAGAGAGTGGAAATGATCAACGAACCATCAAAGGATGAGTAACCAAGCTTAGAGATGGTTTAAAGGTGTTTTAGAGGTATTAGAAGTGATCGGAGGTCAAAAAAATGGAGTTGGAACAAAGCTGAAAAACTGTCCCTAAGTCAAAGGTATCGATACCTAGATAAATGGTATCGATACCATTTGACCAAGAAACTTTTCAGACGCAAGAGTATCGATACATAAGACAAATGGTATCGATAACATATGATTTTCTGGACTTTGAAATACAAAGGTATCGATACCTGAGCAAATGGTATTGATAACAAACCAGTTCGAGCAGATTTTCTGCAGATTTTTGAAACTATTCCTGACAATCAAACCAACAATTTCAAGCACGATCAAAGCACACATTCAACTCATAGGCATATAGGAAGAGCTAGAAATCCCTACCTCGAAGTTGGAGAGCAAACACGCAAAGAGATCGGGCCACGCGAACCCTTGAACTCAACCTTTAAAATACGCCCACAATACTCCTTTTCTCTCCGAACCAAACAAGCTACAAGCTCAATGGCGTGTGAGTAATGTGGAATGGAGGTTGGTTTGAGTGGGTTTTGGTTTGGAGAAAGAGAGAGAGAGAGGAGAAACCGAGAGGGAGAGGGAGGCGGACGGGAGGAAGAGAGAGAGGGGATGATTTCTATCCTCTACACACACTCCATATACATACTAACATATCCACTAATCACACTTGCACTCCTTCAATTTCCAATTCCTTCATTCAAACCCCAAATCATATAAACACATATTTCACAGTTTCCTCGTTTACGAAATCGAATATACCTTTTAATAATTTCCGAAAATTATGGGTCTCTACACAAACAAATTATAAGGTTGCAAAATCATCTTTACCAAAAGTAAATCTATTACAAAAGATGATTAAGTAACCAAAACAAGTTAGCTTCCAAAAAGTCTTTACATCCAAGCATACGATGCATGAAAGTTACTATCCAGCGTTCTGACCTGAAAAGAAAGATTGGGTTGAGCTACACTAGCCCAGTAGGAAAATCTTTTACCGATTCTATATGCAAATATAATGATAAGTGCCAAAAAGGATGAAGACAGGAAATTTAGCTCAACAATGGATAATAATCAATTTATAAGTGTGCCGACATTCAATGAGATCATTCTTAGACATGTCATTACCATGATATGCCAACTAATTCACAAGACAATGATAACTCTAGCTATCTCGACACGACTCGCTATCATCCATCTCCATCGTCTGTATTTTCACCTCTTGCGTTACAGTATGATTGGCACAAGGGTTACCGTATTACCACCCCTTGCGTTACGAAAAGCCCTAACAGCTTGGATCACCGTATTAACACCCCTTGTGTTACGAGACCCACTTGAGTCTCCGTATTACCACCCCTTGCGTTACGAGACTCCCTAGTCCAACTTTCGACCCCAAACGACTACTCTCTTACTCAATATGCAAACTAGGACTTTCTCATACCCACATTCATGCAATGATCATCATACGTTATGCCATTAATACTATCACTATGCCACAAACACTCCCAAGTAATCAGTCAATCAACAAGTTATGTTTTAACACAGTTTTAATCAAATGGATTCGTATTCATTTCTTACTAGCGGAGTGCCAACGGACCAAGGATAACTTCAATGAATCAAAGGAAGTCAATTGGACATGCTTGGAATAGGTTTGGAGGTGTCCAAAAAGGTTTAGAAGTAATTGGGAATCAAAACGGTCGATCGGAGCAACATGGGCAAAACTGCCCAGAAAGCCAAGGAGTATCGATACCAAAATAACCGTATCGATACGGGAAGACTACGACAGATTTTTGAAGCTACTGGAATGCAGATCCTTTCAGCGTATCGATACGTACACAAATGTATCGATACAGGGACATTACGAACGACGATTTTGTGCAGAAAACTCAAAAGCAAATACCACAAAACACCCAACGATTCAAGGTACGATTTCTACACTTAATCAACATATAAACACATAAAAGAGGTAAAGAAATCCCTACCTCGATTCAAGGAGTGAAACCCAAGTGATTCGAACGAGACCTAGCTCCAAACTTTTGAAATCAACCGAGATCTTCTTCCCGAGTCTCACCCAACGCGATACGAACCCAAAATCACGTAGAGGAGGTGAAATGAGAGTGGATCCTTGAGGTTTTGGAAGAGTTTTGAGTGTGAGAAGAGGAGAGAGAGAGAGAGAGATACACGGCTGGAGAGAGAGATACAAGGGAGAAAAAATGATCCTCTACACACACTCACCACTATTTATACCCTTATATCTTTAAATCGCACACCCACTCCCCTAATCTTCCATTCTTTCAGTTAAACCCTCAATTCAATTAATCACCCAATAAACCACAAAAAATTATTAAAAAAAATACCCGAGTCTCTACACTACCAAATAAAACATTAGTATGGGCTAACATCATTAGAGCATTCAAATAAGCAATAATGCCTATGAATGAATTGATGATAAATCCAAAATGAGGAAAGAGCTAGAACAACTTTTGAGTTCTTTTCCAGCTGTTTCTTTTTTGGGTTTAATACATCTTCTGGATTTTCCTCGTGCCTGAATAGAAAAATCTACAATTACATTAATAATGCACTGGTTAGAGTAAACCATGTTTATGTGGAGTATGGACTACAATACATAAACATTCGTGTCCATGGCATAAGCAGAGGACATCATTGTTCTAAACTTCCAATTACACATGGTCATTACATTACTAACAAATCTCAAAAGGAAAAATCTATTTACTGGTTCTTTGTCCATAAGTCTTTAAAACATGTGAATCCAAAAACCACGTTAGGGTTCCAATATTCACATTTCATCCAAAAATAAACTAATTCATCATGATCCATTGCTTCAGAAAGGCAACAGCATGTGATACAATGAAGGCAACTCATCACTGTTCCACAAGGCCACCGTAGTGCCACAAAAATCCATTCCAAAATATAATATTTACCAATTGGGGAAAAGGAGGAGTATTCATAACTGTGAAAAAAACATTCAGTAAGCCAACAAACATGGCCTACGGATTGTAGGGAGGTATTCCCGAACAGATACTTTTAGTTGCCGAACACGTGATATTTGGAAGCACGTGGTAAGTATGATAGGACTTATCGCCAGGCAGTTTGGTGAACGACGATATGGACCAATGATATGGGAAGTCATTGATCCATGCAGTCTGATCGGCTAATAAAGACAAAAAGGCATGTGAGGTCGTTAGTCCAAATAATTGATAAAGGACCAGTTATATGTGAAGTGACTGGTCTAAGCCATCTGTTCGGCTATGAGAAGGCCGAACAAGGAAAGAGCTCCAATCAAGAGTAGGAGCAGAGGGAATACTCTGGAAGATTCCAGAATAGTCATGTCCCGAAAAGGAATAAAATCCCGAGAATATAGGATCTGAGAAAGATATCCAAAGAGAATGGAATGTTCGGCCAGTAATGGAAAAGAATCCTAAAAGGACTCTTTTCTAATAAACTGATAAGGGAAACAAGAATCCTTGATATCCTGGGTTTCCTATACGAGTTGGGAATCCTATGGCAACAGGAATGCTTGGGCAACAAGCATACGCATATCTATAAATATGAGGTAAACCTAGAGGCAAAAGGTACGCAAGACATTGCATTCATACGTGATTTCCTATTGATATTTAGGGTTTATTACCAGTACGAGATACTAACAAAGGCATCGGAGGGCCTTTGCCACGAGAGGCAAAGGTGCGCTCACTCCTTGTCTGGTTTGCAGATCAAGGTTCCGACGACAAATTAGGGTTCCGGTCAAGAGGCACGAAAGGCCGTTACAATCTAGTGCTAATCAAAGCACTACTTGAATTTGTCCACCTACACGAATCACTTGTTTTTTTCATTTGTTTCCCTATTGTACAATGAAGTAAGGTACCTCGCAACTTAAGAACCAAATTCCAATTGATCTCAGTTATCTCTCTCCTTATTTTGTCAACCAAACTGAATGAAATTGATCTAGAACCTCCAGTTCCAATGATGCAATCAATCAAGATTTATTGCAACAGTAACATTTACTCAATTCTGTTCCTAATTGTTAGTCCATTTAGAGAAGTCCTATGATTTTCCAACTTTTCCCACACCACAATATGATTGGAAAAATAGATAGACTTTGTGTAATGAGATCAATTAGTATTAAAAGGGCCTGAGGGAGTACATACATATGCATGTATAGATAGAGAAGATTAATAATATATGCATTAGCATCAATCATCAGATATCCTAACTATTATCGGTGCGTGGAACTTGAATATCAGTCCCCTGCTTGACAATGACGCCATTGTCCTGTCTTCCAATATCAAAGGCTTAAACCAAGACATTTCATTCTTGAAACCCTCTTTGAAGATGCTCTGTGCGTGAGTAGAGGGTGTAAGTTTGACCCTCGACATCTGTGTCAACAATGATACAAAATTATTATCAAATTATTATCGCAATAAACCTTTTATCCTATCACATAGCATGAACTTGATGAGGAAAATATTCACATCTAATAACCCTCAAATTTTCTATCAATTTTTCAAATCAGCCCATGTGGACCATGTCTCTCTCTACAGCATAACCAGAAACCACAACTAACACACACCCAACCAATGCTAAGGCACGCAGCCTGACCACAAATAACAACCAAAATCTACCCAATATACAAGACCACAAACGCTCCAAAAAAAAAAACATCGTAGTCAGCACGAAGCAAGGCGACAAAGACCTAAAACCAGATCCGGAAGTACTTACCTCCGACGACGAAACACGCAGAAATCGACGACGACGAAATGCACAGAAGAAGACACCAGAAGCACTCCAGCAAAAACCACCTTTAGCCCACAGTACCCGGAGATCCAGTACCCGCTAGCAGCATAATAAAGAAGCCAGCAAAAATCGACGGACAAAAATCATCACGTCCCGCGGGAACACGGGATGATGAGAGGTCTAGGGTTTCTCAGAGGAAGGAGAGACATAGAGAGAGAGAGAGAGCAGAGAAGAGACGCGATCTGGTCTCGGATGGCCATTTATGCGGAAGGCGGAGAGGACGTCAGACTGGCGGAGGGCGGCGGATTGGATGATGGAGAGGAGTTGGTCGTAGGTGAAGAAGGAGAGGAGGGAGCGGGCGTCGTCGGGCTGAGTTGGGGGCGGTGGCGAGGAGGTCGGGTTGTTGGCCGTTGTAGTGGTCATCCCTGGAGGTTTGTGGAGGAATTATAGGGTTTGCGGTAGGTATGAGAGAGAGAGAGAGAGAGAGAGAGAGAGAGAGAGAGAGAGAGAGAGAGAGTCTGTGGCGCTTTATAAAACCCAGGCAAACTGTAAATTGTCTGAAATCGAGGGGCAAAATTGTAATCGAGAAATTTGGCATGCCCTGGGTAATTGGTAAAATGGCAGAAATTAAAGGGTAAATTGGTCCCAAATTGAAAGAATGCAAGCGAAACTCTCCCCCTTATTATTATTGGTACGGTAGGAGATATTAGATGCATGTGGTGAGTTGTAATATCGGTGTTATTACTTTTTGTGGAAATGTTTTCATGGAATTTTACCAACTAGGATAACTTTGAAGTGGAGAAAGGTGGTGGAGGATTCTAGCTGGCCGATTTGTGGATCTTGCCAAGAAACCATTGTTCATCTTTTTTGTACATGCCCTTTAGCCGTTCAGGTGTGGCGTTTGTCACCTTTACAAGTTGATATGAGGGCTGTACAACTCAATTCTTTTAATGGTTTTTGGGATGTTATGGAGCTTTGGTGGCATAATCACGCTAATAAGAATTGGTGTATGTCGATGGCTGCAGTTATGATGTGGTTTATATGGAAGTGTAGAAATGGGGCTATTTTTGAACAAAAGCTCTCTCTCCCTGGGATGATATGTAAGCGGACTGTGGAGTATTTGCAAGAGTTCTTATCTGCGAACTCCTTGGGTCCTGCACCAGTAATATCGTGTGGGGAAGGAAGACTTAGTTTGTGGCTAAGGCCTCCAGCTGGTACTTTTAAGATTAATGTGGATGGGTCTTGGAAGAAAGGGTTGATGAGAGGGGGTTTTGGGATTGTGATCAGGGATTTTCGAGTCTGTTTTGTTGCTGCTTCTATGGGATTTTTTCAGTGGTGCGCGAGTTCATTGGTTGCAGAAGCCTTGGCAATTCGGCAGGGTATTTTGTTGGGATCTCAACTCGGTTTGGGGTCTGTTATTTTGGAGAGTGATGCTCAATTGCTCGTGAATATGCTCAATGGTCAAGCTGCAGTTAGTCAAGAGGTGGAAGTCGTTATTCATGATGTTCAGGTTTTGAGTAATAATTTCCACTGTTCCAGTTTTTCCTTTGTTCGTAGGACCATTAATAATGTTGCTCATGTTTTAGCTGGTGAAGGTTTTTGTGGTTTGGGGTATAGTCGTTGGACTGAGTCCCCTCCGTTGTGGTTGTTTGGTCCTCTTTCTAGGGACGAGTCTTCCGTTTGATGTTTTGTTTGGAATTTTAATAATATCATCTGTTATCGTTGTGGCAAAAAAAAAAAAAAAGTTTATTGCCCTTCCTAAAACAAAAAACTACTTATGTTTAGTTTGGTTGGTCACGTTTGACCACTATTCCCACTCGTTTGTCAAAAAATTTTGTGCACAATACTTTCAAAACTTCCCACCCATCATTTTCAAAGTTAGTAAACATTCCGCTTCTATTAGAATGGAGGGGTATAAATGGTACCAATCAAAAACGGTTTAAGAATAGTTAAAAACTAGTATAATGAATAATTAATTTTTGATTTAGTGAAACATATTTGAAATTAGTCTCATTTTAAAGGTGTTGTCGATATGTTTTCAATGATACCAATTTTAAGAATATCAATCGATAATGTGAAAGTTATTCATATTTTGCATAAGTGCAATAAAAAGTGTAAGGGATATAGATGGTATTAGAATTTGACATCAAAAAATAAAATGGGTAAAGTGGGATTTTAAAATGAAAATTGATATTCATGCTCTACTTTTTACTGATGGTGATCCACTTTGTTCATAAAATTACTAATAATTTCATGTTAAAATTGGAGCACCATCAGTAAAAGGTAAAGCACAAAAATCAATTTCCTTTTAAAATATAAATGACTAGTGAAATGCATAAATTGAGATTTAGGGTCACCGTTTTTTGTGTTGAGTCACCAAATAGGGAGATTATGACGTCTCCATTTTGAGGCTCCAAAATGGAGCTTGGTTCGAGTCCATCTGATCTCCCTTAAGTATGGGATATGGAGCTTGGTTGGTAATTGTCCAGTTAGTAAACACGAATGTAAGAGGTAAGCATAAGATTTTTTTTTTTTTTTTTAGTCTGGATGTAAGCATAAGGTAGACCCTTACAAAAAAGAAAGGAAAAAAGAGAGCATAAAATAGATCCTTGTTGGAAACAATGAGGAAAGAGAATATGGAACGTTTTACTTCACAATCTGTGAAGCAAAATACAGAATGACAAATTTCCCAACCATCCTGATAGAAAAACCAACTTTATTTAGCTAATACTAGCTGTTACAGGGATGGAAATTTAAAGAGAGACCACTCAAGCCTCTTTAAGTGTTTTAAATTTATAAGATAAACACATAGATAGAAGATTAATCAAGGGAATTTATTTTTGCACTTTTATTTTTTCGCGCTTACGCTTAAATTGATTTTTATTATAAGCAAAGAGAGTGCGAAAATCCCTATCACATGCTACTCCCTTTTTTTAATCAAACACTCTCCTTTACAGTATCACTGTAACCACTTTTCAAATCATGGAATCTATCCCACAGCATAATCCCTCCATATTTAGATGAACTCTTGACAAATGGTAGAACTTGGGAAATGAGTACTTCCTTTGGAATGTAACCGTTGCCAGCAGCGGCCTTAGAAGCCGGGAGGCCTACAAAGAACTTCTGGGCAGGAATCGACTGTAACCATCGCGTCCATGAGCCCTTGAAAGTGTTAGGGTTGTTTGTGTTGTACTCGCACTGCGGATTGTTGTAGAACTGGATCCAAACATAATCGAAAAGGCCCGTTGAGAGGGCACCGTTGAGCTTTTTATCGGGGAATGGGCATTGCGGCGCAGCAGCTAAGTACACTTTCTTCCCGCCCTGGCTGCGCTCAGACAATCGCTTGGCAAGCGCGGCATAGTGAGGCTCTCCGGCTTCAATGTCGAAATCTATGCCGTCTAACACGGCATCACCTGTTGTGGAAAAATTGTTATGGCAAGACTCAGAGAAATTTAAGAACGAATAATATATAGGAAATATAATGATGTTGCCATTTACCTAGGGTTTTTTTTTTTTTTATCAGCAAAAATAAAATTTATTAAAAAACGGGAAAAGATGAAGGGAATCAAACAAAAAGTTGGATGAAACATCACAAAGACAAAGCCCATACCACCCCAGGGTCCAAAACAGATAAAGCACTAAAGCCCAACCTAACACCCAAAATATACAACGAAAAGCCCAAAAAAATCCAAATCCGGCGCAAACTTTGGACCGACCCGTCCAAACCAGCCCTCAAAACCCTAACTACTTTACCACCCACTGCCGTACCTAGGGGTTGTTACGTTAGTGCTCGTTAATTTGCAACCAAAAGATTATGCTAGAAGCTCACCATTAAAAAGCAGGAATACAAACAGTTAACAGATGTTCTCGAAGTAACAGAACTTCTCGAAAGATTGCCTTTTTTTTTTTTTTTTTTAACGTCACTCCCCTTCTCGTTTTTATTAGGTGAATTTACTAAAACACCATTACACTTTATGATACCAAATGAAGGCCAATGGTATTTTAGTAAATTCACCAAATAAAAACAAGAAGGGGAGTGACGTTAACAAATAAGGGAGTGGCAAAAATCAGCTGCATTTTTTTAATAGCTTATACAAATTAATGAATCTCGTACCGTGCCAGCCAGTTATACTGATTTTGAGCAAATCTAATACTCTAGCATTGCAATTTTGTTTCTACTAAAATCACGTTATATATTGGTTGATTCTAACCCATACCGGATGGTATCAGACGATACTAGATGATTTCAATTTTTTTTTTGGATACAGATATAAAATATGCTAAAGTTTTTATCTTAGAAAACAATATAAATAACGATAAACCCGAAATGGTACACTTATTGGCCTATAGGAAATCCGGTTTGGTTATCAAAAACTCGATTTATTCTTGTAGGGAGTTTGTACAGCATTAATATGTCACTGCATCCTCAAGACCCAAGAAGTAACCGCAAAGAATTCGCCAAATCACTTGGATCCAATATCAGTTGAATGAACTCAGATCCACCCACAAGCTTAAGTCTTTGAGTAATTGGATCCAATATCAGTTGAATGAACTCAAACCCACTCACAAGCTTAAGTCTTTAAGTAATGAGCTATCTCACCTTATATTAAGATCCAACCTTAAAATGGTTTATGGACTCTTTACATTACCATATGTTCTAACAATTATTTTTGACTCTTAAGATGGAAACAAAGAAGTCAAAGTTGTGCCAAATAAATTGACCCAACATTCAAAACTAAAAGACGTTATTAGCTGCAATGCTTAGTCCATATTAACCAGTACCCCTAAAGAAAGACCATACCGAGGGGTCTGGAATCGGCATGGCCTCCTAGAAAGTGGTCCCAGAGTTAGTCGGCAACGTTCCTCGCATCGTCCGGGGACGACAAAGAGTAGCTCCCAGAGCCACCCCCTATCGACAACAACACCTTGATGCCTTGGCTTTGGCACGAACGGATGCTGTTGGTGAGTTTTTGACAATCCCCGGTTGACGGGGTACAGTGACCGGCTAAATTCAACTCGGGTTTTTTGAAGTTACCAAAGGCCGAGAGGAATCCTAAGTTTACAATTCGGTATTTTCCGGTGGAACATGTGTCTATCAATTTGCCTTCTCCCGCATTTTGGCCCCAGTAGACGACGATGTCGCCGGCTTGAGATGCGGTGAACAAGGCGATGAGCAGCAGGAAGGCAAGAAATGGAGGGGGTGAAAGAAGTTTCATACCCATTGTTTAGATTTGAGCTGATCTCTTTCTTTTGGGTTTGACAAGGCAAAAGGGTTGATCGGCAACCTCTTTATATACTGTAGTAGATTGGATTGGATTGGATACAGTAAAGCTATGCTGTATAGCAGCCGCACGCAGATTATTTTTGTGTCCGTCTCGGGTCTTATAAAGATGATCGAAACTATTTATTTTGTTAAAAATATTTTATTTATGATCCCTATAAAAAATTACCTCAATCCGATATAGGAAAAGATGATCATCTTTGTGAAACTTGAGACGGACAAAACGATCATCTTTGTGAAATTCGAGACAGGCACAAAAATAATCTGTGCACGGCTGCTGTATCTGTACCAGCGTTGGATTGATATTGGGTCCATATGGGTCCGTGTGCGTGACTGTGAAGTCAATTGGAGTGTCCAAAGGTGCGAAGACTAGACTCACCACACGCAGTACTACTTCGTGCAATCTGTCAGACTTCTTCTACCCCACTTGAGGGGGTGATTTCTCACCCATGTGAATGTGATTAAGGAAACTTTCGGGTAATTTAAGATTTCAGTAATTTAATGGTGACAAAAATGTATTAAAAATTTCCGTTTACAAAATAAGGATATTTATTCTGGTTGAAAATTAATTGGGCCTATTTTTTTTTTATAGCAATATTATCTACTTTGGTGTCGTTCCGCTAAGCTTCTTATTATTAAAATACTTGCTTCTCTCTTCACAAAACATGTCATTCTCTTCACAAAACAGGTCATTCTCTTACGATACATCAGCTTTAATTCAAAAAATAAATAATACTTACTTGAACAAATAAAATAAGTACTTATTTTAGTTAGTGGAACACACCATAATAAAAAATTTAAGTGAATTTTCATCTGCTTTGTCTTTGTACGAATAAGTCAGTGCCTTGTCAAAAAAATAATAATAATTCAGTTCAGATAATATTAAAGATAAATCAAATTTTATAAAAAAATAAAAAAATCAGTCTATTTTTTCAACTCAGGTGTAGGGGGATGAAAACAATTGATGCTTCGGATCAACTGGACTGCAACGGCTTACTCGTGCCTCTTCACCGAAACCCTAATTCGTCGTCGGAACCCTAATCTGCAAAATAGACAGGGGGTGAGCGCACATTTGCCTCTCCTGGCAAAGGCCCTCCGATACCAAAGTTAGTATCACGTACTAGCAATCAAACCCTAATTATCAGTAGGAAAGCAATCAGAAAACAATGTATTGCGTACCTCTGACCTCTAGGTTTACTCTGTTTATATAGACATTCGTATGCTTGGCGCCCAAGCATTCCTATTGCCATAGGATTCCCAACTCGTATAGGAAACTCAGGATATCAAGGATTCTCGTTTCCTCTATTAGCTCATTAGAAAAGAGTCCCTTTGGGATTCTTTTCCATTCCTGGTTGAACATCCCACTCTCATTGGGTATCTTTCTCAGATCCTATATTCTCGGGATCTTATTCCTTAACGGAATACCACACATTCTGGATTCTTCCAGAATGTTGCCTATGCTCTAATACTCGACTGGAGTTCTTTTCTTGTTCGGCCAACTCGTTGCCGAACAGATTTTCTGGACCAGCTACTTCACATGTAACTTGAACCAAACGTAATCAGAATGTCTCTATCGGCCGAACAGTTTAGTTTACACCACTGACTTCTCTTGTCATTGGCCTTTTAATCAACCGAACAGACTGCATAGATTAAAGACTTCCCACATCATTGGTCCATATCGCTGTTCACCATACTGCCCAGCGATAAGTCCCTTCTTACTTACCACATGCTCTCAAAATATCACGTGTTCGGCAACTAAATGTATGTGCTCGGAAATACCTCCCTACATCAGGGGTTCTCGTAAACCCTCTCAAACCAGGGTGGAGCTGCCCCTATTCTAGGTAAACGTTTTGGGACAATCAGTACCATAAAAAATACAGTAAAGCTATGTTGTATAGCAGCCGCACACAGACTATTTTTGTGTCCGTCTCGAATCTTATAAAAATGATCAAAACCATTCATTTTGTTAAAAATACTTTATTTATGATCTCTATAAAAAATTATCTCAATCCGATATAGGAAAAGACGATCATCTTTGTGAAACTCGAGACGGACAAGACGATCATCTTTATGAAACTCGAGACGAGCACAAAAATAATCTGTGTGCGACTACTGTATCTGTACCAGCGTTGGATTGATATTGGGTCCGTATGGGTCCGTGTGCGTGACTGTGAAGTCAATTGGAGTGTCCAAAGGTGCGAAGACTAGACTCACCACACGCAGTACTACTTTGTGCAATCTGTCAGACTTCTTCTACCCCACTTGAGGGGGTGATTTCTCACCCATGTGAATGTGATTAAGGAAACTTTCGGGTAATTTAAGATTTTAGTAATTTAATGGTGACAAAAATGTATTAAAAATTTCCGTTTACAAAATAAGGATATTTATTCTGGTTGAAAATTAATTGGGCCTATTTTTTTTTATAGCAATATTATCTACTTTGGTATCGTTCCGCTAAGCTTCTTATTATTAAAATACTTGCTTCTCTCTTCACAAGACATGTCATTCTCTTACAATACATCAGCTTTAATTCAAAAAATAAATAATACTTACTTGAACAAATAAAATAAGTACTTATTTTAGTTAGTGGAACACACCATAATAAAAAATTTAAGTGAATTTTCATCTGCTTTGTCTTTGTACGAATAAGTCAGTGCCTTGTCAAAATAATAATAATAATTCAGTGCAGATAATATTAAAGATAAATCAAATTTTATAAAAAAATAAAAAAATCAGTCTATTTTTTCAACTGAGGGGTTTTTGTAAACCCTCTCAAACCAGGGTGGAGCTGCCCCTGTTCTAGGTAAATGTTTTGGGACAATCAGTACCATAAAAAAATGTAAAAAAAGAAGAGAATTTAACCTTCGCTACTACTTACAAAAAAAATAGACTCAAATTTCCTTTAAATGCAACACTCATGTCCATTGAATATTCCAAGTAGTTAGGGTTTGCGTATCGATTTGGGGGTGGGTCGGGACAGAGAGAATCAATAGGGAGAGAGAGAGATTTGACAAGAGAAGGGAGAGAGCGAAAGTGTTTGGGAATGACCGGCTATCCAGGTAGCCAGTATTATCCTTTTAAATATTCAAGTGTTGAGATGTAATAGTTGTCAACCAAGGGCTAAAAAAAGGGTGCAAATTTCATGTCCACAATAAGGAGTGTGAATAGTAGATAGATCCCCGGAAAAAAGTACACTTACAATCATGCAATTCAATTTACAGTAATGATACTCTGACCGAAGGATTATCCCGCACTTTTACTGCAAGTGTGGTCCCCACCTTAAAAAAAAGGAAAAAAGAAAAGAAAAATGGCCAAATGGCAAAACCAAAACAAAACGCCTTCCCTCACCCAAAATTCACATCACGTTCTGTTTGAGAAGAGAGAGAGAGGACAGCCACCATTACCACCACCACCGCCGACTACCACCAAACGCCGAGTCCCATCACCACCTCCAACCACATCAGCAGCTCCACCTCCGGCACTCTCACCGCCAAAGGTCTCTCTCTCTCTCCCCCAAAAATTAGGGTTTCAAAATTGGGGAAATTTTGGATTTTTGTGTTCAATTTGATTGGGTAAATTAGGGTTTCAAGTTGAATATGGACTATGATTCTCCATCTGTATCTAGAGCTATCCAACCTGTGACTTGTCTGGCTCAACGAGTCTCAGTGTTATTTTAATCCTCTTGATATTTCTTTGTTAGATGAGACAAATTATTGACATGTTACAGGAGCTTAATTTGGAGGGATTCGTGACACAAGAAATCAGCTTCCAAGATATCAACAAAGCTTTTGACTTACTTCTCCAGGGGATGCATCATATGGATGGATAAATAAAAGGATTGTTGCTTGTACTAACTTCTATTTCTACTTCTGTTTTTTGTCAACTATGCCATTGTATTGCAAACTAAATTCAAGCATATCCTTGCAAGAAAATTTTGATCAGAGCACATCCCAGAAACTTTGCTAAATTCTATCATGAGAAGCTAAAATTCTATTTTGTAGGTGCCATGATGATGTTCAGTTGCTGGCATATGGGACTTCAAAATGGGTGAATAACTGACTTGAAAATGGTTCCCCGTGGAAGGAGGATTTCAATCGGGTGAGATTTGGGCATGGCAATCCAGTGCGGTTTTTACGACTCTGACCCATAGAGAGACCTTGGAGATTCCTAGAAGTCTTCCTCAATTAATTTATACCAGCGGTTTTGAGTCCTCTTGTGGAGCTGTAACGGCTTCTTTTTTGGTTGAAATGCATTGGTTTTGTATTGTGTGGCCTCTTTATGTTTCATATTCTAGGTTAGGACTGGTACAAGGAGTCTTGAGTCTATTGTAGCCTCCCTTTGTGGGAGTGAGTTGGTTTCTTTTGTTGCTTTGTTTCATGTTTGCTGGGATATGCCCCTTTGCTTACTGTAATTGGTTGTGGAATTGGAATAATGAAATGTTGGTGGCTACAATTGTAAGACTCATGTTGATTACTTCAATAATGAAACATGTTTGCATTTTTGTGAGAAATTGAATCTGTCAGTTGAGATATTGGAATGGCATAGTTTGTATTTTTGCTATTGTTTGATGAATGGAATGGAATAGAATGCAAAGTTGCTCTTGGACTTGATTTCACAAGTAATTCGTATTTGTGTCGTGTGCTAATGAATTTTTGGCAAGAAATAACTATTTATTTTTCGTGTAACGCCCCGCTATTTTCTATAAATAACTCCAAAATATATTTTATTTCAAACACTTCTAGGCCCTATTTTCTCCATAGATAAATTATATCACCAAAATAATCTTAAGCCGCCTTCTAAATAATCTTCTAGATGCTCCAAAATTATTAACTTTTCCAAGACCTCTTCAAATTAATCCTTTTATGCTCCGATTCAATTTTCACTAATCCAGCTCCACACCTGAAAAAAATTATTCGGGAAGTATACGATACAATAGAATAACTAAGCTCATAAGTGAAATCAATAAACTATAATCGACCACCGTGTCAAAGCAACAATCACAAGGGACCTCATACCATATCTTCCTCAGTACATGACCAGTGACACTCCCCCAATACCTTCCTCACCGAGTCATCCTCGACCCATTCTGGCTATTGGATAGGCTATTGGTGCATGAGTTCACTCGATCCCTATCTATACTAAACAGTTCTATAATACTCATTCAACAACATCATATTCGAAACCAATTATTCCACTTTCAACAATATTCCATAGGATTGAACAAAAATCACGAAATAATCAAAAGGAGTACAAAGATGAGAGTGAAGAAATGATTCCGGAAGTAGGAAGCATATCGTATACTCCTCGGATTACCTCAGATATGGCTGGCTGTTTTGTCCACGAATCAATGCCTTAAAAATATTTTTCCATACCAATATCCACCCTTCAAAACAACACTAGCTATTTATAAAATAAACTCTCAAGTTTCTTTCTCCTTTATCTCTCTCTCTCTCTCTCTCTCTCTCTCTCTCTCTCTCTCTCTCTCTCTCTCTCTCTCTCTCTCTCTCTCTCTCTCTATAAGCTAACAATTGGAATTGAGAAGTGAAGTGTGGTGTGTGGAGAGGAGGAAAGGAGGCTTGCCTATTTATACTAAAAACAAGAAGAATCTAGATCACATCTAGAGATCAAATCAAATCTAATAAAATCTAAAGCAAATCTTATATAATCTAAGAAAATCCAAGTATATCTAATAATATCTAATCAAATCTTATAAAATCTTATAATATCCAATAAAATCTATATAATATCTAACAAAATCTTTATAATATCTAATAAAATCCAATCAAATCTTAATATATCTAAGTATATCTTAGGATATCCAATCATATCTTATCTTAATCATATATCATATCTAATAAAATCCAATGAAATCTTATCCTAGATTTTTAGGATCACGGACCGAAGGTTAGGGTTCTATAATAGTTGGGTACAAGGATATCAAGGTTCAAGATATGAAAAGAATAAAAATAAAAATCCTATGATATCAAAGGGTTTTTAATGGCTAGCTCCAAAGGTTAAATTATAATACAATCACTTTAATAAATGATAAAATGATTTTTAGTAAAAAAATTATAATAAAATGTTTAAAACAAAATTGACGTGAAAATTTGGGTCATTACATTTCGTGTCCCAAGCAAGTTATCCATTTGGCTAGCAGATAGTTCTTCTCTTCCAGAAAAATTGATTTGTCATGTTCCAGACTTCATTCATGCTATGCATTAGGCATGTTCCAGACTTCATTCATTCTTTTATTCTCATCGGTGCAATAAGGGATTAAGGTTAGATCGGAATACAAAGAACCAAATACCCATCTGTGCATGATTGATGAAGAGCTTGATATACCCATTGGCCAACAACACCAGAAAGTTTGAAATGAATAGTAGGCTAGCAGCCATTTTGGCAAAAAATAGCTATTCAAACCAATATACACCGTAATTTCAACAAAAGAAGGCCATTACAAACCCTATACTTGATCAAGAAAAAACCCTTATAGCATATCCACAAAAACACTTCATCATCCCTGTCTCCAATATTAACAAAAAGGTGCCGAGTTGGCTTTCCACTCATTTCTTCAACTTCCTGCACGAAAAAAACAACAAAACCAAACAAAATTTAAATAGCTTCACTTCTTTCTTCAACTTATGAGATGGTAAGCATGGACAAACAATTGCACTCAAGAATGAAAAAGAAACTAAAAAAAGAGATGAGCAACATAATCTCAGGATCAATCAGACTACCAACAGGAGACGATCATCACCTTGTTTTCTATTGTTCACATTATCTCTCCCAT
The DNA here is from genome assembly GCF_030253575.1 of Rhododendron vialii. Classification (NCBI taxonomy): domain Eukaryota; kingdom Viridiplantae; phylum Streptophyta; class Magnoliopsida; order Ericales; family Ericaceae; genus Rhododendron; species Rhododendron vialii. Next base: position 29,248,818 of record NC_080557.1, on the reverse strand, counting down.
TCAACAAATCCAAAAAACTTTGTTGTCCTCCTCCCCAACCCTGCTCTTGACTTTCAAAAAAGCTTGATTGTCCTTCTCTCCAAACTTGAGTTCCCGTAATTGATTGTCCTCTCCAAACTTGACTATTGAATAAACTTGGCATGTTGCTTTGTGAAGTTGGGAAGTTGCCCAAAACTTGGTTGAAACCTGTTCCAGTTGGGCATAAAGTTGGAGAAAATGGAAGGATGCTTCCGGCTTGTGTCATATTTGGTTGCAAATTCTGGGGCATCATGTTTGGCCACATAAATTGCCCCATGTAGCATGGGATACTCTGCCAAAAATTAAATATAACATGAAACATAATACATGGGTTATAGAAGGAACGAACTTAGCAATTAAAAAAAGTTTCTTACATTTACATTTACAACACTCTCTTGTGTCCCAAATTCATTGCTTATTGCATTCTCGTGGACCTCCTGAAATTAGTAAAACAATATAGCTAATAAGCATTTATTCAAGATATGCATATGTCCATATTAACAAGTAAGCGGCATGTTAAAAAATAAACTTATACCTTCGCTTTTTCGTTAGACAATGTCTTATTTTTTTGTTCTCTTTTCTTCTTACAAATTTTTTCAACACCACCTTGCTTTCTTTTTGATGGAGGTCTCCCTTTTCCACGAACAGATTTCGGGTCTAGGATGGTCTTGTTTTCTTTGGAAGGTAGAACTACATCTTCAAATGAAAATGAATCATTTGGAGTATCAGAAACCATATTACTTTCACAAACAACCGAAGATTCAAGCAGCTCTCCTTTTAGCTCCTGTAGCCGTCCCCATGACCTTTTCATACTTCCCTTGAGAGTCTTCCACCAAATCGGCAACCTCGTTAAAGGGATTGCACATGTTGTCATGCCGACGTGCTTCAATTGTCGAGGACGAGTTATCGTAGTTGATTCGAACTTTAGTGTGAGCCCTTTTCAAATTTTTTCTCCATCTTCTCAAGACATACTTCTCAGGTACTCTTTGAACTCTCCTTTCATGGAACACCATAAGTTGATGTCGACACACTATTCCTCTAAACTCAAACAATCGACAATTACAATTTGCTTCATTGGTCTCACCATTAAACTCAACCTTAAATGACACACGTTTTGTCCTTTCCTCTTCCCCTTCTCCAAATTTGATGTCTTCTTCTACCTCATATTCTGACCAAACATCACTTACTTTCCTTTCATACAAAGAACAATTAAGTTTTCCCACAATTTCGTCTTTAAACTCTATAAACTTTGCACGCGTATAAGCACTTTGGAATTGTTTCTCCAACTGAGCTGCAGTTATGCACGGGATGTAAGAGGTCAAATCTTTCGTATCTTCATAGTTTTCATTTTCCACCTTTTTAGCCAATGCATTCTCATATTGCTCTACAAATTGTTTCAAAGTTGTTTTCGAGTTGATGTAACCATCAAAATATGTATTCATACTCTCACTTCTTTGTGTGGATGCCATTCCCACCCAAAATACATCCTTCACAAAAGCCGGCACCCATCGATTCCTCTCTAAATACAACCCATGTAACCATTCATTATTTTGAAGTGCGTACTTTTTGATGAACATGTCCCAAGCAACCTCAAATTCCTCTATTGTCAGTGAATCATAAACTACATTGTGCAAAGAAGGTGAAATTGATTTACGCTCCTCGCAGTTTCCCAATTTTTCTGGCACCTTTTTCAAAATATGCCATATGCACCACCGGTGTCGAGTGTGAGGGAATACTTCTTCTATAGCATTCTTCATGGCCATACATTGATCGGTAATAAGTGCTTTGGGAGCACAACCCCACATGCATGTCATCCAAGTCCTAAATAACCACGAGAATGACTTTGTGTCTTCATGAGAGATGAGTCCACATCCCAATAATATCGACTGACCATGATGATTAACGCCTACAAATGGAGCAAAAGGCATGTCATACTTATTTACCAAGTAAGTTGTGTCAAACGACACAACATCCCCAAACTCCTTACAAGCTGCCCTACTCCTTGCATCAGCCCATAATACATTTACTAGTTGACCCTTATCATCCAAATCCATGGCAAAAAAGAAATCAGAATTGTCAGCTTCATCTTCATGAAATAGCTATGCATCGCCTCAGCATCTCCTTCAACAGGTAATTGACGTCGCTTTTTATCCAAAAAATTTCTGCAATCTCTAGGAAGAAATGGAAGATTCTGAGGCCCCCCCGCTTGAATTTGAAGTGAGTCATAAGTCTTGTACGACCTAATCCCGGCTTTATCATTCAATAGGAGCTTTCTTTTCACATGTTCATCAAGCACCCTATAGCATTTGTGAAACTTGGCCTTTCCCAGGCTATTATCATGATTGTGCACCAAGGCAACATGATTTAACCTTCATTTTCCATCCGGGTCTCTAGACAAATTAAGCCAGGCTGGACACTCAATTTTTGTTTGTGGCCGTGGTTTGACCGGATTGGTTGTTGTGATCACCGCCTTTCCACCGCGATTGCACATAAACGTTACATGTCTCAAGTTTCCATCTTTCCCCTTTCTCGAGTTTCTTTTTGCTACAGCAAACCCCTTTTCGCTACAGCAAACCCATTTTCTTTAGCATATCTTAAATAATATAGATAAGCTTCATTTGGTGTGTCGAATATCATTCCCTCCTTTGGTTCAACTATATGTTCAGAAATCTCTATTGCCTCCTTTTCATCCTCATTAGTACCTATATCATCACAATCTTGTTTTGAAGAACCATTTGATACCTCTTCTTCTTCTTCAATGTCTCCACTAGATGAGATCAAATACGATGGTGATGGCAACGGAATCACCTACATGTTCAAAAATTAAACGAAGAAGTAAGCATTTTCACAAGATAAGACAATTCTATTTCTATCTATTCTTAAAAAAGAAACAAAAAAATTCTAAACAGAGACCAATAAAAATAAAAGCTTTTCCCTTCACATGAGCAACAACCCAGACTATTTCTTCATCCAAACCCCTTGGCCTTCTCAGTGGGTACATTTAGCCATATGGACCTACTAACACTAGTTGTTTGTCAGTGTGTACACAAAGTAGGATTTATCCTTAAAAACCTATAACTAAAGCTGTTTATTGTCTCGTAAAATTTTGATCTTGCACCATGATATATTTTTCATGCTTTATCTCTTAAAATTTGAGCATTCCCTGAATTTAAAAAAAAAAAAAAACATTACTACAGGATGAACATTCAACACTGCCAATGTTCATTTACATTTCTTAGTCTGTGAAAGCCCACTTCCACTCAGAGAGAGAGAAGGAAAGGAGGAGGGACCTTTGGTGGTGAGAGCTCGTCACGATTTGACCTAAATTTTGGCGATTCTCGTGAGATGGAGGTGGTCACCGGTGGTGGAGACGCAGACATGGTGGTCGGCGATGGTGATGGGGCTTGGCGGTGGTGATGGGGCTCGGCAGTGGTGGGGGCTATCCTCTCTCGCGAACTCGAACAGGGCTGCAATGTGGATTTTGGGGGGAAGGGTTTTTGTTTTGGTTTTGCCTATTTTTGATTTTGGAGGGAAGGGCTTTTGTTTTAGTTTTGCCGTTTGGCTTTTTTTTTTTTTTCCTTTTTTTGTAAGGTGGGGACCACACTTGCGGTAAGGGTGCGGGAAAATCCTTCGGTCAAAGTATCATTACTGTTTCTAAAAGAAGTGAGAGAAAAGGGAAAGACTACAATATTTCATATTGTCATTATGATTGTATTGTCATAGATGTTTCTCCCTACTAAACTAAAACCAATTGTCCAAAAATTACAATACCTAAAATATCAGTAGATTTGTTCAAAATAATTTTGAGACGAATTATTCTTTCACAATACATCAACTTAAAAATAAGTAAGTACTTGTTTTCTTTGGTGGAACGGAACCTAATTTAGCATTCATATCATATGCCTCGCTACATATATAGGATTCTAGTATTACTTTTTCCACCATATTGTGCGGATAAGACTTAAGAGGAAGATGATAATTGCACACAACGTTTTCTCGACATTGGATAGGACTTGTGCTTGACTTGGAGTCAAATTGCTGGCCTATTATGGACTGCAACTCATCAATTCAGTGCTTTTTGTCAAGAGATGCTACATACACTACCATCTATCCACTACACCATCCATTACATCTTTTGTGGGGCTCATCCTGGGTCCCAAAAAAATACAGAAAAATGTCCATAAATTTTAGAATAATATATTATGGGACATTGTAAAAAATCAGCTCCAATGGATATCGGTAAGCATTATTTCTTGATTTGTAGGGGCGAAACTACTCAACTGTACAGTTCCGCCCCTACAAATCATGAAATAATACTTACCGATATCTGTTGGAGCTGATTTTTTATAGGACCCCATAATATATTAATTTAAAATTTATGAACAATTTTCTGTATTTTTTTGAGACCCGAGATGGGCCCTACAAAAAATGTAGTGGATGGTATAGTGGTTGGAGGTAGTGTACCTAGACTTATTGTTCCGAAGTCACTTTAGAATGTTGGTAATTGGGTGGCATTTTGTCCAACTCACATGGTATGATGATAACTGAGCGGTGCAAAATGGACAATATATATATATAGACACACACCATTTCCTAAAAGTTTTTACAGTATTTTCTAACGCTCTCTTTGTAAAAAACAATATGTTGGGAAAATTCGACAAAAAGCAAAAATCCAGAGAACAGTTTCATTGATAACAATCACAATTACAAGATTAAATCAAGTTACAAAAACAACAACAGTGGACAGAAAATAAAGACGAGATATAAACAGATTTTGTAGGATCGAACCGAGTCCTATGTGATACTACAGTTTCCTTAAGAAAGATTCGCCGCCTACCGTCGGTGTTGTAGGTTCTTGTTCGGCGTCTTCCTCCCAGGGTTGGCTCGACTAAACCGCAAGCCGTCGGAACACCGCCGTCGACCGCCTTGGCGAACTGACTACCGCCTGTCACTCTCTCTCAAAGAACAATATGCTGGAATTATTGGAAGGGCTGGAATTTTTTGATTCTTCCTCCAAAACGTGAGCCTCCTTTATATAGAATGGAGGAGGAAGAAGGGGTGAATGCAGCCATCAATTGCTGAAATGAATTCAGCCATTATGCTGCCATCAAAAGCTTGGAGGTTACAAGAATAAAACAGCCATCAATTGCTGAATAATACATAATCATGGCCATCATGGGAGGGGTTACGGGAGTTACAATATCTCACACATCAATACGTCTATTGATTATGGAGCGTCCAGATACAACAAACCCGGTACATGCTCGGTTGCCTCGAGAGACCCTCCGGTAGCCCCGATTTCATTCATCTGAAATTTCATAAAATTTCCAACAATCCCCCCCATGAATGGAATTGGCAGGCAAGCTGGTGCAGAGTACAAAGTTGATCCGAGAGAGCGACAACGGATAATTCCTGCATAGGATAGGTGGCTTTTGGCCTGGAACCTTCCCTTGTGATAGCTTATCGGGTTTACTAGCAAACCAGTGTGCGGTCCCGCTTTGAACTGTTCCGCCGCCGATGTAAACCGAGACAATAGACGTCACACAGGACTTCTCCTGACGTAGTTCAGTTCTCACTGTTGGGTTCATTTTGGCCATGACACCCCCTACCTGGTTCTGCGAGTATTTTCTCGAGAATTTTGCCATAATTCTCAAAGAAGCGGCCCCACTTCATACTAACATAGGTGACCTTCCTATAAAGGGTATCCTGCTATACCCCGCCTGGCAATCCAGCGCATAGGAGTCATTAAAAGCAATGCTTAACCTCTTTCCAATTACAGGTATCACTGATCTATACCATAGGAATGGGCAGGAGATCAAGTCTCCTCAGTGATCGTTCTTGGCTACTCGCGAAAGATAGTCTCATTGAACTTAGATCTTGGGATCTCCAGTCAACTAGGTTGGCTACCCCCACGGTAACTATGAGCGTAGTGGCTTCAGCCCCATCCCTTTCGATGCTTGCTCAACTAGCTCTCGGTTTAACCCTTTGGTTAGCGGATCCGCGATATTGTCCTTTGACCTCACATAGTCAATAGCGACAACCCCACTTGAGAGTAGTTGCCTAATGGTATTATGTCTACATCGAATATGTCTAGACTTACCATTATACATATTACTCTGTGCCCTACCAATTGCGGATTGACTGTCGCAATGGATACTAATTGCTGGCACAGGTTTCGGCCATTTTGGAATATCCTCCAAAAACTGACGGAGCCACTTGGCCTCCTCAGATGCTTTATCTAGAGCAATAAACTCTGATTCCATCGTTGAACGTGCTATACACGTCTGTTTGGAGGATTTCCAAGAAACAACTGCACCACCAAGTATAAAGACATATCCACTTGTGGATTTTGAGTCCTTCATATCTGATATCCAGTTTGCATCACAATACCCTTCCAATACTGCTGGATATCTGGTGTAGTGTAGCCCCAGATCACGAGTATACCTCAAATAGTGCAGAACCCTGACTATTGCCTTCCAGTGATCACGACCTGGATTACTCGTGTATCTGCTTAGTCTGCTGACCGAATAAGCTATATCGGGCCTTGTATAACTCATCAGGTACATCAGGCTCCCAATTATCCGAGAATACTCTAATTGAGATACGCCTTCCCCTCCATTCTTGGATAAATGTAGACTTAAATCCACAGGGGTTCTTGCAACACTTGAATCAGATGAGTTGAACTTTTCAAGAATCTTGTCAACGTAATGTGTCTGAGACAATGCAAGTCCGACAGATGTTCTGGTGATCTTGAGACCCAGAATCACATCTGCAAGGCCCATATCCTTCATGTCAAACTTTGAGTTTAACATGTCTTTGGTAGATTGAATGACCCTTTCGTTGCTACCAACAATAAGCATGTCATCAACGTAGAGACACAAAATGACGTACCCTTCGTCTGTGTCTTTGACATAAACGCATTTGTCACATTCATTGATCTTGAAACCACTTGACAACACAGCATTGTCAAATTTCTCATGCCATTGTTTTGGTGCTTGCTTTAGACCATACAATGATCTAACAAGCCTACATACTTTCCCTTGTTTGCCTGGCGCGGAAAAACCCTCGGGTTGTTCCATGTAGATCTCTTCATCTAAATTGCCGTTTAGGAAAGCTGTTTTTACATCCATTTGATGTATCTCAAGGTTACGCAAAGCTGCGATCGCGATGATCATCCGGATGGAAGTAATCCTTGAGACTGGTGAGTAAGTATCAAAGTAATCTAGGCCTTCTTTTTGTCTGTATCCTTTGATAACAAGCCTAGCTTTGTACTTATCAATTGACCCATCTGCTTTCATCTTCCTTTTGAAGATCCACTTGTAGCCGAGAGGCTTACTGCCTGGTGGCAAATCTACCAGTTCCCACGTATGGTTTTACAGTATGGAGTCAATCTCACTCTTAATGGCCTCTTTCCACAAAGGACCCTCAGGGCAGCTTACAGCTTCCTGGTACGTCCGAGGCTCATTTTCTACCAGATAAGTCAAAAAATCTGGACCAAAAGATGTTGATGTTCTAGCTCACTTGCTACGTCGTGGTTCAACATCAACTTCCTCTTCTTGGCCTTGTCTGCTTTCATTTGCCGGATGCAGAGTCCGTTTAGCAGAATTTGACTCTCCAATGGATCTATAAGGGAATATGTGTTCAAAAAACACTGCATTCCTTGACTCCATGAGAGTATTCTTGTGGATATCTTGTATACCTGACTCATATACAAGAAATCGATAGGCACTACTATCGTCTGCATAGCCGATGAACACACAATCAACGGTTTTAGGGCCTATCTTCTCCTTCTTAGGAGGAGGTACAGCCACCTTCGCTAGACAACCCCATGTTCGTAAGAATGTATAGGTAGGCTTCCTACCTTTAAACAATTCATACGGGGTTTTACCAACATCTTTGCGAGGTATTTTATTGAGGATATAATTAGCGGTGAGAACAGCATCTCCCCACATGTTCTGAGTCAACCCAGAACTTATCAACAGTGCGTTCATCATATCCTTCAATGTATGATTCTTGCGCTCAGCAATACCGTTAGTCTGAGGCGAATAAGGTGCCGTGGTTTCATAGATAATTCCGTGTTGGGCACAGAATTCTCCAAATGGTGATAGAAATTCACCACCACGATCGCTTCTGACCACCTTAATCTTTCTGCTCAGTTGATTCTCAACCTGAGCCTTGTAATGAACAAACTTGTCCAGGGCTTCATCCTTGCTTTTCAGCAAATACACATAGCAAAACCGAGTGCTATCATCGATAAAAGTAATGAAGTACTTGTTACCGGCCCGAGTTTGGACATATTTCAAATCACACACATCAGTGTGGATTAAACCCAAAGGTTCTGTGCTTCTTTCTACTGTTTTGAAAGATGCTCTCGGCATTTTAGCCTCTACACAAGTCTCACACTTATGTTTTTTATCAAATTGGAAAGCTGGAATATGGTCCAAGTTAATTAATCTACGCATAGAATCATAATTAACATGACCTAGTCTACCATGCCACAAAAAGGAAGACTCAAGCACATAAGCAACAGGGGATTTCTTTTTATTGATAGTAGGGATAACAGTCATTACATTCATCTTAAAGAGACCATCGGTCATGTAACCTTTCCCTACATACATTCCAGCTTTAGTCAGAGTGACCCTATCAGCCTCGAAAACCAGGCGGAAGCCGTGCTTGCTCAACAGTGAGCTAGAAACCAAATTCTTACGAATATCTGGCACGAACAGCACACTGTTCAGAGTCAACTCTTTTCCCGAAGTCATCTTGAGGACCACTTTCCCCTGCCCCGCAACATCCGAGGTAGCTGAATTCCCCATAAACAGCTTCTCACCGTTAGCAACCGGCTCGAAGGTAGTGAACAACTGCCTGTCACAACAGATATGACGTGTAGCCCCTGTGTCTACCCACCATTCCTGTGGGTTTGAACCAACCATGTTCACTTCAGATACCATAGCCGAGAGGTTGATATCAGACACTCCTGTCTCCACCTGAGCCAAGTGCGCCTGAGTGCGAGGGTTTGATGGCTTCGTACATTCCGAAGCTCTATGCCCGAATTTGTTGCAGTTAAAGCAAGTACCCTGAAACTTTTCTCTTGGTTTCTTCGCAACACCACCTCTCGGTCCCAGATTGACACTTTTGTCCTTCTGCTTGCCAGCTTGCTTGTCAGACTGCTTGTCAAAACGCTTGTCAGAACGCCTGTCATTCTGATTTTTCCTCCCACCGGAAGATTGACCATGCTCCATCATGTTTGCCTTGGCCATGTAGGAGGCCTTTGCACTCCTATCCATACCTCGATTCTCCTCTTCAATACGGAGCTTGATGAAAAGATTCTCCAAGGGTCCTTATTCTTGAACATGAGATAGCTCTTGAACTCTTTCCATGCTGGAGGTAGCTTATGGATGACCGCGGCCACCTGGAATGCTTCACTCAGAATCATCCCTTCAGTCCTAATCTCATTGAGCAGGAGCTGCAGCTCTTGGACTTGGACTTGGACTGCCACAAACTTGGAGTCCACCATCATATAATCAAGGAACCGGCCCACAACAAACTTTTTGGACCCAGCACCCTCGATCTTGTATTTCCTGTCTAAGGATTCCCATAACTCCTTGGCCGACGGAGCCTCGCCATACACAGAATACAGCGAATCATCTAGAGCATTCAAGATGTAATTCTTGCACATGTAGTCATGCTCTTTCCACCTAGCCACATCAATCCGCTTCTGAGTGTCAGGATCGTCCTCAGCAATAACGGGTGCTTCCTCGACAAGCCACTTTGCCAAGTTCAAGGTGGTGAGATAGAATAACATCTTCTGTTGCCACCTTTTGAAATCGACCCCAACAAATTTGCCCGGTCTCTCCACGTGAGACATTGGAACGGAGGGAATCCCAGGAATAGGAGCATGAATTGGAATAGCCACACCGCCACTTCCATTGCCACTGACATTACCAGTCTCTTTCTCTTTGCCAGTGCCAGTAGTTTTCCCTTACTCAGTTGTCATGTTTTCCTGAAATTAGGAACAACCACATATAAGAGATTAAATCAAGTTACAAAAACAATAACAGTGGACAGAAAATAAAGACGAGATATAAACAGATTTTGTAGGATCGAACCGAGTCCTGTGTGATACCACAGTCTCCTTAAGAAAGATTCGCCGCCTACCGTCGGTGTTGTAGGTTCTTGTTCGGCGTCTTCCTCCCAGGGTTGGCTCGGCTAAACCGCAAGCCGTCGGAACACCACCGTCGACCGCCTTGGTGAACTGACTACCGCCTGTCACTCTCTCTCAAAGAACAATATGCTGGAATTATTGGAAGGGCTGGAATTTTTTGATTCTTCCTCCAAAACGTGAGCCTCCTTTATATAGAGTGGAGGAGGAAGAAGGGGTGAATGCAGCCATCAATTGCTGAAATGAATTCAGCCATTATGCTGCCATCAAAAGCTTGGAGGTTACAAGAATAAAACAGCCATCAATTGCTGAATAATACATAATCATGGCCATCATGGGAGGGGTTACGGGAGTTACAATATCTCACACATCAATACGTCTATTGATTATGGAGCGTCCAGATACAACGAACCCGGTACATGCTCGGTTGCCTCGAGAGACCCTCCGGTAGCCCCGATTTCATTCATCTGAAATTTCGTAAAATTTCCAACACAATAAAACAGTAAATTTACGGACCCTTTATCTACTTTTACAAAGTCACATAAAATGTTGATAATGGATCGTCCATTCTGAATCGCACATGATATAATGATTATTGAGCGGCACAAAGTAATTATGTAGCACAGTCAAAAGCATTTTCCCTAATGCTCTTTCGAAAAAATGAATAGTACTTTTTACCAACGCGCCTTTTATCTCTTTTCTTTTAAAGGTCACATGCATGCCGATAAGTGAGTATATTTTTTTCTAAGTTGCACAAGTTATGGTGATAATGGAGCGGTACAAAAAGAGTAATATAGCATAGCCCCCCAAAAAAAAAAAAAAAATTCTATGCTCTGTTTGAAGAAAGAATAGTGTGCTTTTTCCATTGGTTTTGAAGAGACATACCTACATGTGGTGAAAAAAGTTGTCAGTAAAATACATAACGTTGCTCCGAAAGTGCTAAATAATCACTCTAGTTTATCTGTTCAAAAAAAAAAATCACTCTAGTTTATGACTTTAAACCTATCAAATGGCCTGGACTAGGCCAACATTTCTAGGTCAAGAAAAAATCACTCTAGTTTATGACTTTAAACCTATCAAATGGCCTGGACTAGGCCAACATTTCTAGGTCGAGCTTGGGCTGACTGGACCATCCTATTTAAAACGGGAAATTTCTAACCGGTCCTATTTTTGTGTATGGGTTCCATGCAAACCTTCTTTTGTAAGTGCTATTCCTTCCAAACCCTTTTTAAATATGCTTTTATTATTTTGCCCTTTTCACTTTTCAACACCCACAAAATTCACACTCTAAGAATTCACACCCCCACAGAATTCACACTCCCAAAAATTTACACCTCTCAGAAGAATTCACACCCCCAAGAATTTTCACACCTTTGCAAAATTCACATACCTTTGCAAGAATTCACAACCCCCAAATTCACACCCCTTTGTAAGAATTCACACCTCTGAATTCACATTCCTTTGCAGAATTCACACCCCCTTTGCAAGATTTCACACCACTAAAATTCACACCCTTTCACTATTCACATCATTAGAATTTATATTTTAAAAAAAGACACAATTCACACGCAAAAGAAGAATTTACACTTTTGAAAAAGACACAATTCACACTCAAACGAAGAATTCACTCCTTCAAAAAAATACAGAATTCACATTCCCAAATTAAGAATTCACACCCCCAAATTAAACCCCAAATTAACAATTCACAGCTCCTTAAAATCCATTTATTGTACGCTGTAGTGTAGTAGTGGTGGTAATTGCATAGATGTATGTAGGTGTACATATTCTTATAGATTTTTTCTATAAAAAATGCCAGTTCTGTGGTGGTAGTGGTTTTTTATACAAAGATGTATGTATACATATGTTCTACTGTGATTAAAAAAGAAGAAGGTATGTTGGCATGTACAAAGATTATCTCATCTCTTGCCCCGCCACGCCGTCACCGACTTGAAGAAGAAGTCTCCAGCTTCGTCGTCTCCAGCTCTCCCCACACGCCGTTGCCGACCTTGACCTCGTCACCTTCCAAATTAAGAATTCACATTCCAATTACACTTATGATTTATTACATTCTCAAATTAAGAATTCACATTCCAACTACACTTATAATTTATTATATTCTCAAATTAAGAATTCACACCTCCAAGACACAATTCGCACACAAATGAGGAATTCACATGTTCAGAAAGGACACAATTTACACCCAAATGAAGAATTTAAACATTCGAAAAAAGATGGAATTCACATTCCAACTACACTTATCACATTCTCAAATTAAGAATTCACACCTCCAAGTTACACAATTCACACCCCCAAATTAAACTCCAAATTAACAATTCACAGCTCCTTAAAATCCTATTATAAGCTGTACTGTAGTGGTGGTGGTGGTAATTGCATACAGAGATGTATGTATGTGTACATATTCTTCTAGATTTAAAAAAAAAAATTAATGCCGTACTATGGCGGTGGTTGTTTTTTGCATAGAGAGATGTATGTATACATATTCTTCTACTATAATTAAAAAAAGAAAAAGAAAAGAAAAGAAAAGGTATGTAGGCATGTACAAGGATAATCTCATCTCTCGCCTCTTATTGATACCTATGGTCTTGAAGAAAAAGTCTACAGCGTCGTCGTCTCCAGCTCCCCCGCCACGCCGTCGCTGACCTCGACCTCATTGCCTCTCAGTACAGCTGCCTCGCACTCCTCCTCAACCCCCACCGCAACCGCCTCCCTTTCGCCGCTCATGCCTTGAAGATTGTCTCCGATGCCTGGTCAGATCTAGAGGCCGACGACAAGGATATGGAGGCATTGTGGTTCCAGTCGCAACTGATGGTGACGATGACGATGTTTACGAAGGGACGGGCCAGATGACGGGATTGGGGTTTTTAGATGGGGTTCCGTGCAACCAATGAATCAGTGGGGGCATTTAGGGAAATTTACTTAAAACAGGGCTTACGTGGAATGTGCTTGAAATGTGATGGGGTTGGACGGATAGAGAGTGACAAAAGAGGGCCGGCGAATAAGTTGGGTCATATAACAAAACAAGTGTGGCCCAAGAATGAAAAACTAGAAAACAAATCTTGGCCCAGACCTTGTGGAGTACAGTATTTATTAGAAACAGAATCGATCAAAAGGAAGAGAGGGAAAAGAAACAGTAACCACCACCACCGCACTAGACTTTCTGTTTGAGACAGAGGAGAGGAGGGAAACCACTCGTCTCTCTCTCTCTCTCTCTCTCTCCGTTTCTTGATGAAATTTTCGATTCTTGATTCTAATCGCTCCCGCTAGTCAGTTCAACCACCGAAGCAAAAGAAACTCAAGAAGAAGAAGAATATCTAATTCAGGAGAGAAAGAGTTCTTGTTGAGAGAGAGAGAGAGAGAGAGAGAGAGAGAGAGAGAGAGAGAGAGAGAGAGAGAATTACTTGTACACTCACATGGAGAAGGAAACCCACCTGCTAGAGATCAACCTGATCTCCGCCCAAGGCCTCAAACCCCCGTCCGCCAACCTGCGCCGCCGTCTCCAGACCTACGCCATCGCGTGGGTCGACCCGGCCTTCAAGCTCCGCACCCGCCCCGACCAGATAGGCGGCGAGAACCCCACGTGGAACGAGAAGTTTTTCTTCCGCGTCACCCCCGACTTCCTCCGCGGCGAGACCTCCGCCGTCTCCGTCGAGATCTACGCCGCCGGCTGCTTCAGCGACCCCCTCGTTGGCACCGTCCGCTTCCTCCTCAGCAGCTGCCTCTCCGGAGCCACCCCATCGTTCACCGCCGTCCAGGTCCGGCGCCCCTCCGGCCGGTTCCACGGCGTCCTCAACATCGCCACCGCCGTCGTGAACGGATTGCACTTGGTAAATATCGCCGCCGGTTCGTCGCCAGCGATCTGCTTGCGAGATCTCATGGAGAAGAGTCGCCGGCAAAGGAAGAAGGGGTCGGAGAAGAGCGAGAAGTCGTCCGGCGGTGAATCTGACGGGGCTGATTTGACGACGTCGTCGACGGCTGGTTCGTCGACGGTGTTGAAGGAGTGGAACTTTGGTGAGAGGGGAGAGAAGGTGGGGAAAGGAGGTGCGATATCGGACGGTCGAGGATTGCTGTGCGGATTGATGAAGGTTCATTTCAGACCGTACGATCACAACTTGCGGTTTTTGGCGGCTTCGCACTTGGAGAACAAGGAGAACTGAGAAATCGTTTGTTTGATGAAGGGCGCTGATTTCGTGGTTGACAGTGTAATGGATGGAACGGTCAAGATCATCCTGGTAAATCGACTCGTGTTCGTTGGTTGATAGTAATTCTAGGATATCCCAAACCAAACAAATGCAAGAGCACGCAATGGGCGTTTGTGCAAAGTGTATGTGGTTTTACTATTTTTCTGTTTGCTAGTAGTATGTGGGGTGGTGTTGTTTGACTGTGCAATTCTGAGCTCCTTGAGGAAATCTGATCTGAAAGTAGTAGTACTTTAGTTACGTTTGTTTACCAGAGAAATAAATATAGTACTGTAGTAGAAAATTGAGAATAGGAATAGCGGTTAGCCATTAACTTGTTCTTACTTTTGATTCGAAAATTTTGAAGGCCTTGTTTGTGGCTGGCTGGCTGGCTACAATACATTTTCTACCTATTCCGAATGTTGTTTTTTCTGGGAGTAGCTGTGGAGTATTTTGTAGTGTAGAGCAGGGGTTTTAAAATAAAGTGTTTTCAATGAGTCGAGACCAAAAGCAAATTACAGACTCCCCGTTTGTTTCGACATTAAAACATAGAACTTATTATGTTTGGTTTAGTGGTAATAAGTGAAAAGAGATAGAGAAAAAAATTTATTAAAAACTGTGTCAAGAGTTAAAAGTTACTCTTAAAATTGAGAACCAAGCGGAGTGACTATTGTACATGAGAGAATGTGAGAATTCTTCGTCGTGGTGAGCGGAGTGCACGTGAAGAGAAAGAGCATCCTATTTTGCATGCATTGACGTGGCCATGAGAGAATTCTTCGTCACACAAGTCCAACAGGGGTGATCATGGAATCGGCAAACGGGGGCGTACTCTTGTGTTTTTCAAAGGTATAAAATCGTTTTACGCCCAATGATGTAAAAGACTTTTTCAAAATGTTCATTTTTCGGGCATTTTAACGACCAAATATCGGAAAATATCTAAATTGTTTTTAGCAAAAATATTTTACGTCCAATCAAACGGAACCACAATGTTAATTATAATTTCTGTTTTTAACTTTGTTTTGTTTTTATTTTGTAATCATTACCCTATTTTTTCAATTATTACTTTCATTTCTCTTTTTATCTCTCTCTACTCATTACTTATCTCTCCAATCATTACCTTATTTTTCTCTCCATCCACTACCAAAACTAAAATACCCAAAGATGAAAATCAAACAAAGGCGAAAAGTTTTCTGCTTGGGGATTGTATAATTAAATAACTCACTAATGTTTTTAAAAATTTGGTATAGTATTCTAGTATAGTGGAAGATTGCTTGTTCGGACCAAATTTTTGCGCACCATGACCAATATTGGGGTCAATTTCACCGTTAATTTGCACGGAATAAATTTGCCTGACTTTTTTGATAACTCAGGTATCCAAACCAACTTTTGCACATCACGACTAATACTGGGGTCAATCTCATCGTCCATTTACAGGAAATAAATTGGCCGGACTTACCAAGCAAAGAAATCACCCATGAGATCCTCTCAATCCCAATTAAGAAGTCTCAACCCCGATCCACCATAACATACTGTATTCGTCCATCAGGTCTCCAAGAAATGATCACTCAACTCTATCAACTCTACTTTGCATTAGATCATTACTTCTTGATCGTTTAACCAACCATGTAAAGAATTACCATAATAAAATTAAACACATTTTCCCATGTTAAAAATCAAAACCAATCAGCCTAAAGTGTCGCCCAAGTAATATACCAATTGATTATGGAAAATACAAAAAAACTTCGCATAGAGTCCCAAACTAACGGATGCATATTGAGAGAGAGAGAGAGAGAGAGAGAGAGAGAGGGAGAGAGAGAGAGAGAGAGAGAGAGAGAGAGAGAGAGATTTTCTCATAGTAACTATTCTTCTATAATTCGCTCGTGGTAATCGTTTTACATCAGCGTGCATAAATTTAGCATTATAGAATATTGATGACACCGTCAACTCGGATCACAAAATGAAGAAGATGACACCATCAACTCCTATCAAATTTTTGATGAGTCAAGAAGTCGTAAAATAGATGATGACACCGTCAGCTCATATCAAATTTTAGATGAGACAAAAAGTCGTAAAATTAATTGGACAATCCATTAGAGCATGTACACCGGTACTATGTAAAATACCTACTTAAAAAGGTACAATTTCTATTTTACATACTCACTTTTTACTTTCATACCACGGCAGTCTCTTTATAATTTCCTCTCCATCCATTAAATATTAGAAAATACTCCTACAATTGCAGTATATATGCATATATATCTATATATCTATATCTATTATATGTTCATATACTGCAGGCCTCCGTTAAGATCGAGGTCGCCACCTGGTGAGATCGAAGTCGCCAGACCATCATTGAAGACCTCCGTCGAGATCAATTTCGGCGAGAACCGTGGAGAGAAATTGAACCACTGTTTTGTTGCAAATCATTCGAAAACCATTGTTGCAGCCTTTTTTTGGTTTGGGTTTGAAAACCACTGTTTGAAACTGCCATTTTTTGTTTGGGTTTCACGATAAAAAATGGTTTAGGTTGGGTTTCTGTAGAGAGAAAAATCGGTTTTGGATTTCACGATGAAAAGAAGAGAGGAGAGAGAAAGAAACAATACAAGTGGAGAGGCATGGTTCATAAATCTATTTTACCTCCCCATTTACCTCATTCGGTGCAGCCTCCATTTTTTTTTTTTCTCTCCAAGATAGCTAAAAAGGTATTTTCCCTCCTCTGATGTACATGCTCTTATACTAGTACTTGTTGGCGGAGCCACTTGAAGACGAGCGGGGGCACGCGCCCCCACTGAAAACTCTTTTTTTTTTTTTTTGTCCAGATTTTGTATTTTTTCCTTGTAATTGGCTTCTTAAATTATTCTTTGTTTAATTACTTTAATACATTTTGTTGTTTGATATTAATGAATAAAAAGAGTCACCACTCACCATTTGAAACTCTTCAATACATAATGTCCAAACTTGTAAGTGGCTAAACCATGGGTTATATGCATTATACTTCATTAATTATTCACTATTTTGAAAGTAATCTTGTCTTTGTCGATAGAATTTACAACACGTGACGAAATTAGAGGTTTTAGCATAAAATTTGAAAAGAAAAGCACATTTTTTCTTATTGGATCAAGATTGCTAAATATTAACATTTTAGTTATTGTGTATCTAACTGCTATTAGACTTGGTCCATTGAGACAATTCAAACAATTGATTTATTTTGATAGTTTATGAAATTACTACCTTCCTTAGTAAATGTGTTAGCTTTTTTTTTAAAATTATTTTTAGCACAAGCATTCTTTTTTTATTTTGGTGTTGCTAATTATGATTTTTTTTTGGTTGAAGTGTGTTTAAAAAGTGCCCCCACTATCGTTAATTCCTGTCTACGCCATTGGAGTCATATGAATGTCAATGGTTTTAGAATATTCCCGAATAAGAGCATCCACAGTGGAATAATAAAAACCAAAATGTTGCTAAGGTTAATAATATTTGCTCAAAAAAGTATTTACATTGGAATAACCAAACTTAGCAATCTTTAGCAACTAGTAACCTTTTGCTAATAACCAAATTTTCTCTATCTCAATTAAGTACACCGTTATTACACAAAAACCTTCTCTCTCTTCCCTTTTTTTTTTCTCTCTCTCAACAATGTTTTCAAAAAATAATTTAAAAAAAATTGTATTTTCAGATTTTTTTTCCTGTTTTTTTCAGAATTTTTTTTTACAAAAAAACTATTTTTTTTGAAAATTCTAAAAATTGTAAGTAAATAAAGTGTGTGTTTTAAAAAAAACTGTTTTTGAAATTTCAAAACTGTTTTCATAACTCTTTTACACAAAACTATTTTTGGTAAACAGTTTTTGAGATTTCAAAACTATTTTTCACACAAAATCTGTTTTAAAAAAATTATATTTATAGTTTTTAAATTTTCAAAACTATTTGCGTAAATACCGTTCTTTCAAAGTTTCTCAAAACTGTATTTACAATATTTAAGTGAACAAAGTGTGTGTTTTTGAAAAACTATTTTTTGTTTCGAAAATTTTTTTTTTTTTTTACAAAACTACTGGTTTTTTTTTCTTGAAAACTTTTTTTATACAATTGTTTTTTTTTCTTCAAAAAATATTTTTTCAAAAACCTTTTTTTCAAAAAATATGGGTGAAATGAAGGGAAAAAAATTGGGGGGCCCATTAGTTTTGATTATGGGCAAAAAATAACAAATATGGGATTTGAGACTGCTAACTTTAGCAACCTCTAAATAGATAATCAAAATTTGATGCGACATGTTTTGATTATTCATATTCGCTTATTCTACTGCGGGTAGAATCCTAAAGAGTTTTACAAAATTGTGGAGGAAGAATGAAAATATGTTTTCGTTTTTTTCTTTTCTTCCCATTTTCATTTGGCTTTAAGTTCCTTTTTTTAAAATACACATTATTTGAAGGCATAAATAAATTCCATGATTTGTAGTAGCCACCCAATAATTGGTTGAGGAAAAGTAGATTAACCGACATAGGAAAGAATGAGAGGCTAATAAACAGAGAGAGTATACAATACGGATTCCTCCTCATCATAGTTGACCTTCTGGTGGATTTTCTTATTTTCCAACCTCTAAAAAAGTGACCTTTATACCTATATATATATAGACTTTATACCCGTTGTTTGGCACCGAATTTGTGGATTACAGTATTTAACAAATTTCTTCATGAGGTACATTAGATATTCCAATTTGTAGTTGCATATAGTTAAGCCAGAAAAGACAATTTGTAGGGATACAAAATTAAATACAGCAAAACTTTTAAATGCCTGCATAAAACATCATTGAAAATAATAAAGTTGATCGGACATTAATAATCGTGCAACTACACAAAATGCTACTTTGAAGTGCATTTTTAATACTACCAGACTTGCCATTTATGATTTCAAAAGTAATAAAATCCGATCACTAAGTTATTGCCATTCGATAAATTTAATTTCTTTATCAAACAATTTATTCGTCCATCTCTATTAATTCTTTCTCAAACAATTTATTTGAAGGCACAAAGAATTTTTGAACACGAGATAATATATGTCTAGAGTTTGAGGCCCTGTCCCGTTAAGATTTTTATTTTTTAAGCATTTATTTTTTGTTTTACGAGACCGGTCATTCTCTCATACTACATCACCTCTAATTCAAAAAATAGGAACTTTTATGTTCTGTTAACTAAAATAAGTACTTATTTTTTTAATTAAAAGTGATGTATTGTAAGAAAATGACATGTATTATAAAATAAAAAATAAATACTTAAAAAATAAGAATTTTAACAAAACGAATTTAATGAAAATGAAAATCACCTAATAGGCTAAAATAAAAAATAAGTAATTAAAAAAATTAGAATCTTAACAAAAACGGGTTCAGTGGAACGAGGACTCAGTGAGTCAAGACACGGGTCGCCAGCTCCAGCGGTCCAGCCTTGAAATTCGCGATTAACAAAAATCAACCAAAACGGTCAAATGGAAATCATCGAAAAGTGGTAAAGAAAAGAACTTTCAGCCACTTGTCTCTCTCTCTCTCTCTCTCTTTCTCTCTCTCCTCTCCCTCTCATATCCAGTTCTAACGCCAGGTGGCATCGTTTCATCTTCATCTTGTTCCAGAGAGAGAGGGAGAGAGAGAATGAAAGAGAAGAATTTGGACCTGTTCGATCCGAGCACGGGGATGGACTCCGATTACATGCCGAACAGCAGTACTCGCGACGGAGATTTTGGCTTCGCCTTTAACGACAGCAACTTCTCGGACCGGGTTCTCCGGATCGAGATCATGGCCGATTCGCCGGAGACCCGGTCCGACGGCGAGGCGTGCCACAGCCTCGCCGATTGGGCCAGGCATCGCAAGCGCAGGAGAGAAGATGTCAAGAAAGATAACGGTAATCACCGCGTCTTATTATATATACTCTCTCTCTCTCTATATATATATGTGTGTGTGTGTGTGTGTGTATTTATGCGTATATTATCCGTTTATATCTGTGCTTGTTCACGATCATATAAGGATTGTTGAGGTATTGAGAAATTTGCTAGAATCTGAAGGCTCTGAATAGTGAATTCCCATGTTTTTATGTGTTTTTCGGCCATGTGGATGTGTTTTGTGTATTGTTTTCTCAGATCAAACTTGAAATGGAAAATGACGATTTAGTGTGGTGTTGTCAGTGTATCTTTTTGTGGGTGGAATTTGTGTACTTTTCTGTATTTCTACGTGTATAAATCGGTTTTGTTGCTGCGAAAATTGTGTATTGGAGTATGTATTAGGTGCGTAGCTGTGGTTGTTCACATCATCTATGAAAGGATCACCCAGGTTTGTAAGAATTTGCCTGAATCTGAAGGCTGTTAGTTACGTTTGTTCATTAAGTTCGTGTTGGGGTGAGGGTGTATTTTTAATGTTCGGTTGTTTTCGTATAGAAAATATTTTAGGAGCTTGTTTGGTTTATTGTTTTTTGGAATTGTTTCTTGAATTTTTGACAAAGAACAATTTTTTGGGCAAGTATTAAGAGGATTTTTCGGAGTTATTGGAAAACTATTTCAATAGGTATTGTCAAATTGAATCAAATATGCAAATGATGAGTGTTGTCGTTTTTCGAAACAAGTGCCTGCATAACATAACTGATGCCTTAAACAGAAAGCAAACAAGGTCGAGCATAATTAAACTTTTCGTAACCCTTAGTGTGAGTTATCCAGTTTTAGAAACCACTAAATTAATAGTCACGGGTAGATGAACGTACTGGATATTTCTAAAGCTGAGCTTGAAAGGGGTAACTGGTCGTCGGCTGGGAGTTCTGGCTGGTTCCATGGGGTTTTCTCATTCCACTGCAGGTATTGACCTTTTTTCCAGGATCACTTCCAATGCCTTCATCGGGGAAAAAGCGGGCAAGTTCGCTGGGTAGCACTCTAGGGTAGTTTACTTCCGCCGACATTTGTTGAGGAAAATTATGCTTTGAACGTTACAAATACAGAATCTTACATATTCTTTGGTAGGAGACAAATTTATATATATAAGTTATAAAAGCCCTTGATGACTTTTCGTATTGTAAAAGTCATACATGTAAGAATCATTTGGTACAATTAAAGATGTCTTTTCCGTTGTGTACCCCAGCAGTCTCTCCTTATCCATTGATCCGCATCCAATTGGGCTATATTTTTTCACAATGTACATGAAAGGTTTTTCTTTTATTTTGGTGAAATACTTGGGGCAATATTTCTAGTTTAGTGGGTCAAACTGAGAAATTAAGTTTTAGGCCTATCACAATGACACAAATTTTAGATAATTGAGCGGGGTCAAGTGATCCAACTTGGCCCTTGCCCTTACCCAGTTGTGGGAGAAGAATGATTTTGGAATCAGTCCCCTTATGGTTTGTTGATTACTTCAATCAAGAATGGGAGAATTTGCACAATTCGCCTGGGTGGCTTCGTGGATTCCAATCTAGCGTGTATCCACGTATGTCAATTCAAAAAGAAATTGGATGCATGACTCATAAACAACTCTCTTCTCGGTCAATGGGTTACTTTACGTCTAGTGAAGGAATCAGATGTCGCAAATCATCCCATAACTGTCGCATGCACTCTTGTGGAAAGAATGTTATACATCAATGGGCCTCTAAGAGTTAAAAACACGTCACGTATGAGGCAAGCCTTTGTGATTCTAGACTACCTGAAAACTTGGTACATGTAGTACATAATATATTATTGCTCACTACCAGTTCTCTCTGCAACACAAAGACGATGGTAAAAAAAGCAACTACTATTCTTACCTATTACGTTCTTTTCTTTTAAAGCAAAGGATCAATGAAGACCTATGTCTATTAAAATATGGCGGTGCATGCACTCCGACTCCCTCTGTATTGATTTTTTACTATTGACACTCCCACCTGCTTTATGTCACTTAGATTAGGAGATCTCATTAATTGGATTTCAATGCGTCTCTGTTTTGGACTTCTGGTTAAGAGTATTTTCCTGCAAATTTTAAGTGTTGATTTCTTTTGATTCTTTCAAGGGTAAGATTTAAATGGCATCTTCTCGAAGCTATGTGATGGAACGGACGCAATGAGTCATCTCATAACTGTCATGCATAATCCTGCGGAAATTCATTATTCCATTATGCCGCTAGACTGATTTACCAATTGCTGCTTATTATACATGATATAGGAGTCAGTAATGTGTTCTCAGCAACACTTAGCCCATGTTCAACAAATATGACTACCATTAGTACCTACGTTATCTTTTTCTTTATGCATTGAGTCAAGGCAAACATATGTGAATCATAATTTTTTCATGCACGCTCTTGAGGAGCTCTGCTCTCATGGTTTTTGTCAATTCACACTCCTGCTCTCATCAAGTTGATTCTGTTCATCCTTGTTTTGGTATTCTAGTTTGGGATATTTTCATCCCTCTTTCGTTTCTTTGAAGGTAAGATGTACATGATAACCTCTCCCAAGTTATTGGAAGAAGTGATGCTGTAGTTGGTAACAGATTGCCTACTTTAGAAATATTAAATGCTATGAGTTGCATGTTTAAAATAATTCAGATAGCCATACATATTATTCCTACAAAAGGATTGCTTCAAGTGAGAGTTGAAACCCCACTTGTGAAGATTTTTTCTATTTGCTTTCTTCCTTATTGTTTTCCCGTCATTGGTCCACATGTTGTTTTTCCTTGGTCTAGAGTCCAATTGCCACTAGCGTGGGGGTTAACAGGCTGTTGTGCATAGTATTTGTATCAACATAGTGAAATGAACTCAAGGTGCAAACTCTTGTAAAGTGAAAGAAGAATTCAAATCCTCTCTCTCTCTCTCTCTCTCTCTCTCTCTCTCTCTTATCTTTAACATGGGAAAATATGTTCTATTATGGTAATTCTTTACATGTTTGGACCCTACAAATTATTGGGAAGTGAAATCTAATGCCAATTACAGTTGATAAAGTTGAGCAATCATTGCTTGGAGACCTGATGGATGGTTGCAGTATCTTATGTTGGATGGGATCTCAGATTCCTTAATGTGATTGAGAGGACTCTCTCTTGGATGGATTCTTCCCTTGTGGGAGCCATATTAAAAAATATTCTTCGCTAAACGTTGCTTTTGCCATCCTTGGGTAATATCATTAATGTGAGCAATTGTTTGCAGCTGTGGATACTGCTGGATGTGCTGAGGAGCAGATTTTGAGTTGTAACCAGCCTGATACTGATGATGGGCTGGGCTGTGACAATGAAGATGAAGAAGCAGTTGCGATGATTGAAGAATCGCCTTCAGGTGGTTGAACTTCTTTAAGTCAAGTTGCATTTTGCTCTTGTTTTTTCTTTTCGTTGCTTGATAACTCAGGACCTCATGCCAATTTCACGGGATTTCAATCCTTTCATGTTTTGGTCCACGAGCCATCTTCAATTATGAATAGAATAGTAATTTCAAATTTTGAAGCTTTGGAGAAAAAATGGTAGTGGCTAGGTTATTTAAAAAAGTTTTTCTTAATTTCATTTTTAGATTAGGACTTGAACGATAGATTAGTCCGCGCAGATAGATACCTTTATCTATCTGCCACATTGGAATTAACAATCAAATGTGTCATTGTTCCAATCACCGTGGAAGTGCCAGCCTAAAGGATAGGCTGGTTCACTTGAAGAGAATCTTTTCTGTGATCAAATCCGAATTTTGTTGTACATGAGTAGGCTCTGTAAGATCCAGTTTGCTATGAGCTTGTTTTTGTGCATGGAGCACGTTTATTCTTGTACGACGGTTGGAGTGGTATGAGAATGCACCAATGCCAGCCCTAAGGCTTTTGATATTTGCAGCACTACTCTCTAATTTGTGTGAAGTGTTGCCCCATCTCTCTTTCTTTTCTCGTTCCTTCATTTCTTTCTTCCCTCACTTCTCCATCTTTTCTTCCTTCTTGCCTCTGGTTCCATCATGTCGTCTCTCTTTCCAAGATGCTACGAGTTGTTTACCCAATGCCTTATGCCCAAAAACATTGCTTGGCCCCCTTAATACATTCTAGTGGATGTGATTGGTCAAGTGTGTCATCATTTAGAGTACGCTCAAGAAGAGACAAACCTTTTCTGGAAAGGATGGAGAACTTCACATAATTCCCAATCGCAAATATCTGTCTCTTGCCTG
Organism: Rhododendron vialii; assembly: GCF_030253575.1. NCBI lineage: Eukaryota > Viridiplantae > Streptophyta > Magnoliopsida > Ericales > Ericaceae > Rhododendron > Rhododendron vialii. The sequence continues at coordinate 29,224,331 of NC_080557.1, read as the reverse complement.
AGCCCTCGAGACTCATTCAAGATGGGTTGCCAAATTTTGAGGTATTCCAAATGATGACACATTTGACCAATCTCGTCCACTAGGGTGGATTAAGGGGCCAAGCAGTGTTTTTGGGCATAAGGCATCGGGTAAACAACTCAAAGCATCAGAGCCGAGAGGGAAGAAGAACAAGAGGGAAGAAACGAGGGAAGGAAGAGAACTTCAAACAAATTAGAGAGCAGTGCTGGAAATATCAACAGCCTTGGGGCTGCCATTGGTGCATTCTCGTACCATTTCAACCGTAGTACAGGAACAGACGTGTTCCGCGCACAAAAACAAGCTCGTTGCAAAGAAATGATCGGGCGTATATGGAGACAAAGTGGAACGATCTATTCAAGTAACTCCCAATTTACTTATCCAAAAAAAAAAAAGTAACTCCCAATGGCAACTCTTCTTCTGGGCCAGCTAGGTTTCATATGTCCAAACTTCAGTGAAAGTGTCATATAAGGTTGGCCCGTAGAAAGGCTGATTTTCATGTTTAGACTGAAGGATCTAAAATAGAACAAAGTAAAGGTAAAACGAGGCCATCAGAGAGTCGAGGCCTTCCAAATTATAAATGAAGAGATGTAGAGGTTATATGCATTGTGTCTGTGATGTCTGAAACAAGGCCTAACCTGTAGTTGGCTGCCAAGATAGTTCATAACATGAAAAGGTACCAGCTGAAGAAGGCTGGTATTGTAAGAAAGTGGTGTACCGGCACCATTTTAGTCGGAAGGTGCTGCATTAATGTCACATTGCTGTGGAATGGAATTTATGTAACTTTCCTGTGGATCAGATTAGGAGAAAATTTTGATATTGCAATAACCAGTGGATCCGTAAGTGTAACTCTTCGTGTTGTGTCTTTTGTAGGAGATGAAGGTGCCAATAGTAATGACTCAAACTGGAGCATGGATGGTTCTGTTCTGAGAGTTAAAACTTTACACATCAGCTCTCCAATATTAGCAGCTAAAAGTCCATTTTTCTATAAAGTAAGGAAAATTACTTATCCATTGTTTCTTTTCTTTCTTTATCTGATATAGTCTATATGCTGAGTGATGTCTGTATCCACTTTTTTTCTGCCTTGTATGTAGCTCTTCTCAAATGGGATGAGGGAATCAGAGCAGCGGCATGTAACCTTACGGGTCAATGCCTCTGGTATGGTTTAATTTCAAGCATATCTTTCTTTCTTTAGTAGTCCTAGTTTCTGAAATGGTACTCTCTAGTTTGTCACACTCTTTCTCAGTTTCAAGCATGAAATTTTATGATTGCCTTTCTTTGTTGTGTTACGAGTACAAGTACATGTACTAAAATCACACCATTAAGCGAATGCCACAGCCAAACACTATGTTTCAGGTCGTGCTAGTTCCCCCAGAAAAATTCCTCTTGTTTATGTAATTTGCGAGAATAGTAGAGACACTGTTAAATTTGTGCTACCTTAAATAACTGCCACTTTTTCCCTGTGTGGAACAGAGGAAGCTGCCCTCATGGAGCTCCTGAATTTTATGTATAGCAACACCTTATCTACAACTACTGCTCCTGCTTTGTTGGATGTGCTGATGGCTGCAGACAAGTTTGAGGTTGCTTCATGCATGAGGTATTGCAGCCGACTGTTGCGCAATTTGCCCATGACACCTGAGTCTGCATTGCTTTATCTTGAACTTCCTTCGGGTGTCTTAATGGCTGAAGCGGTTCAACCGTTGACAGATGCAGCAAAGCAGTTCCTTGCTGCCCGTTACAAAGATATAACCAAGTAAGCCTCTTTTCTCCCGCTTTGAAATTCCTAATCTCTTTTCCCTTCTGAACTTCTGTACTGATTTTTCCTTGGACAAACTGTTTTTATTTTTTTTATCTCTATTGTGCTATTTCGTCTTAAACATTGAAGTATTAGTATTTCTATGTTGTTGGATGTAATAGGAGAACATCATTTCGGAAGTTTATATTCTCCTTCTCTAGAAGCAAGGAAAAGCAATGATATTTTTTCTTATTGGAAGTGCTACGGGAGGGGAAGACCTAAATCGACGTAGGATGTTCTCATAAAAAGAGATATGCAGTTAGTTAATTTAACTAGCATAATGCGTTTTTGACAAAGCAAAATGGAAAAAAAAAAAGGGTTTAGAAAGCTGGCCAACCGATTGTGATACTAGTTTTCGTTTGGTTTGTTCTCCTCACGACATACATGGGTGACACACCGATATATACTTGCATGATTGCTTCTCATGCAAAACAAATTGATTCGCTCGTATTTTTATTTGATGAATTGATGCATTTTGAATACATGCCAGCAAAAAAAAAACCCAAAAATATTGAGATGCTGTCATTGACTCATTGGATCTTGTACTTTGAGATAACTCAGAGACGAGTGTCGCTCAGAAGAGAAACTTCGTAAAGCTTCTGCGTGAACGTCCTGTGTCATCTTTTAAGGAATTCAATACCTGTTCCACATGGGTAGTAGATAAAGTTTGTATTGGAATTCATTAGTTCGAATAAATTTGAAATGTTCTTCATTTATAAGCAGTGCTTGGCTAAATTTTTTTTTGAGACGCATCTTTTTACTTTTTGCACCTTTGGCCCAGGTTCCAAGATGAAGTTATGGCATTGCCTCTTGCTGGGATCGAGGCGATTTTATCTAGCGATGATCTCCAGGTGGCATCAGAAGACACAGTATACGACTTCGTTTTGAAGTGGGCCCGGGTCCACTACCCAAAACTGGAGGAGCGTCGAGAAATCCTGGGCTCCCGCCTCGGTCGCTACATCCGCTTCCCTTACATGACTTGCCGAAAACTCAAGAAGGTCTTAACGTGCACCGATTTCGACCACGAGCTCTCGTCCAAGGTTGTCCTAGAGTCTCTATTTTTCAAGGCAGAGGCCCCACACCGACAGCGGGCCCTCGCTGCAGAAGATTCTACCCCCACAAATAAGCGTTTCATCGAACGGGCCTACAAGTACCGGCCCATTAAGGTGATTGAGTTCGAACTCCCACGACAACAGTGTGTGGTTTACCTCGACCTGAAGCGAGAGGAGTGTGCGAATTTGTTCCCATGTGGACGGGTCTACTCCCAAGCATTCCACTTGGGTGGACAAGGGTTTTTCCTTTCGGCGCATTGCAATGTGGACCAGCAGACATCTTTCCACTGTTTTGGGTTGTTTCTCGGGATGCAGGAAAAGGGGTCTGTTAGTTTTGCCGTTGACTATGAGTTTGCAGCTAGGTCGAAGCCGACGGAGGAGTATTTGAGCAAATACAAAGGCAATTACACTTTCACCGGTGGGAAAGCTGTTGGGTACCGTAACTTGTTTGCTATACCGTGGACTTCATTCATGGCTGAAGATAGTCTTTACTTCATCAATGGCATTCTCCATCTCAGGGCTGAGCTTACTATCAAGCACTGAGAAATTCTAAAGCTTTCCATAGACTCTCCTTCTTGTGTGGGAGCTAAACCTTCTTTACCTTTGGCTTCAGAAAAGCATTTATGTTATGTTTGGATAATGGATTTATGAGGATTGCCGAGGGAAATAAAATTAAGCATAACGAAGTAAAAGTGTCAGTTTATCTCCTTGGTTTTGCTGTTATTTTCCTTTCCCTTGGCAATCCTTCCACAAATCCACAATCCAAGCGCAGTTTAAAGGAAATGTCTAGGTGCTAGCACTAGGCTTTTTCAACTTCATGGGTCTAATTGTGCTCTGATACTGGTAAGGGGAAATTGGAATTAGATTGCTAGAGAGAAAGGGTCTCCTTTTTCATCTTGTTGCTGTATTGAAAATGGAATTTTGGAAGTGAATAGGCTCTTGTATGGAATTGAAGCCACTTTTTGGATTCATTTTCTGAACTCTAATATTGCTGGCAATCTTTTACTAGTTATGCTTTGACAGAATATGGTACTTTCTTTTAATTATCCTCGACAGAATGTGGTACTTGTATTTTTGTGTGTTATCTTGGCCCTTATGGAAGGTCCCCCAAGAAATCAGCTTTACAAACCTGTTTGGTTGGACAGAATTCTTGGTGGGGAAGTGAGGGAAGGACTTCCGTTGGGCGTAGAGTTGTACTGTATATTTTTCCTGGATTTTTACCAGATTTCTCAGTCTTGATACCTGGTACTAGTAGGATGGTTTCGGTTCTGGAACATGAGATGTATTTTGGGCCAATTCGATTATGTGTAGACTAAGAGCATATCTAGCCCTTCACTTTTTTTTTTTTTTAAAGTATTGGATCTCGCAATTTAAGTAACACCATTGACTCGAAGAAATACTCAATTGTGTTTTACTCAAATAAAGGGTGACAAAGATGTGGCCTCTGGTTTTGAAGATATGCTATGCAGGTATACCGTATACGTACATATATCTCATCCCACCATATTTTGAGACAAACAACATTCAGGAAATATTTTGGGCTCTTTAATGATCACTATTATGGTACTGAAAGTCCAACAAGATGGACTTAAATAGTTTATGGTGATCTCAATGGTAACTGGAACATTGCTGGGAATGTAGGCATATTTGCATAAAAAAAAAAAATCACGCGTGTGTGGAATGGTGAATGATTCTGTGTGTGGTTCTAGACTTATATTTCGCTTCTCCTTAATTAGTTCACTCTTCATACCCCTTTTAAAGTTTAAATTCTTATTGTGTCGACATATATCAGTTCCACAATAATGATTCGAATCATCCGTATTGTAGATCTCGAAAAGGAAAACATGCCTGTGAAGTTTTCTTCAATACTGCCAACAAGTACGCCAACAAGCTTCATGTTTTATTTTTCCAAACAGTGTTAGAGCATTCACATTGTAATAAACAAATTAGTATGGATAAGCAAATTAGTATGGATAAGCAAATTTAACAATAATGCTAAAAAAATACCTCACATTGTAATAAGCAAATTTACAAGTCTTTTAGCAAATGATCAAATTCCACTCATTCCATAACCAAACTTAACAACTTTTACCAATAACCAAAACTCAATAACCAAACTCAATAACCAAATTCAAAACTAAAAAATTAAAAAACACCTCACATTAGAATCGTCTCATCGAGACAAATAATTTGGTGTGGTCGGTTGCGTGATTGAAACTCGTTTGCAATTGGACATAGGTGCATAGCGTATTGTGGGGGGTTTTTTTTTATAGGGATACAAAAATAACCAATGTGGAGTCAAGTTTGTTAAGTTTGATTATGAACTAAATGGATAATCAAATGCTGACGTGGCACATTTTGGTTATCGATTTTGATTATTTCCATTGCGGATGCTCTTAGGCCCCGTTCTGCTAAGGTTCTTATTTTTTAAGTATTTATTTTTCGCTCGATTAAGACCGGGACCAGTGATAGTCGTGAACTCCATCTGCTGGGCATGGCACGTATGATTGGTCTGCTTTACGAGACATGTCATTCTCTCATAATACATTACATTTAATTCAAAAAAGAAGTACACTTATTTAAAAAAATGACATAATTATCCTCAATTAACTCACCAAATGTTTTTTGGACACGAAACAAATTTTCCTAATTGTCACCCACAATCGCTGCCACCCAAAACCACGACTACCACCACAATCCATTGCCATATTGCCCTTCCTCTAAATAAGTACTTATTTATCGTTCCGGAACGATAAATAAGTACTTATTTTTTAAGAAGGCAATTTCAAGCTCAAAAATCATGTGTTTATGCAAATAATTTTCCTATCATTATGGATCTTGTTTGATAGATCTCATTGAGATCTTTAATACGGTGCAAAAAAAATTGAAAAGTTATTTTTCATTTACGTTATTTTTGAGTTTGAAAATGTGAAATAAGTACTTATTGTTTAAGAAGGTGTTCTGGAACGGGACCTAACTCTGATTCTCTCTTTCTCTTTATAATCGTTTCTCTGTGCATCGATTCATGAACCAATGCCACAAAACCCAATTAACACACCACGATCCACTATACTCATTGTACTAATTGTTCATTTATGTTATAATGATCGGATGCATAATCAAACCACTTTGGTGAATTCTTTTACAATTTTTTCACTAATTAAAAAAATTAGTTAAGATCTTTAGTTCGTGTAAAAAAATAAATTAAAACAAAACCTTTGCACTACCGTGCTCTATTTTTGATTCTAATTAATGTCATACTTTAATAATAATAATCTATATTACAAAACAGAGCGGTTTTTATGTACACATACAAATAAGAGTAGCTCTCCAGCCGTCAGATCAAATTTTCAATAGGTTATAGCCATCCAATCAACTTCTTTAATAAATTTATCCTCTCCCTCCCTCTTTCCTTACTTCTTTGGCAATGTTGTCATTTATAGGGACAAACATATATTTTTTTCTTTATTTGGCAATGAGCCTTTTATTATCAAAACGTTTTCTTTTCCCTATCGTCAATCTTTAACTCTATTATTGGGATGTTGTGCATTGTCCACTCATCTGTTAGAAAACTCTATTTAATTTCTTTCTTCTATCAACTGAGGTAACAATAGAAAAATATTATAAAAACTTTACTCATACAAAAGAATAAACTTAATTTTTTTTTTTTGGTAACAAGTTGTTTCACCTATTTCTTGGACGCATGATTGAAAGTAGTAGTGCTTGATAATTTGTCTCAGTTATAGGCCTGTAGCATTCATTTGATTTGAAGGGGGAAAAAACTCAAGTTGTGGCATTCCGTTGCAAGAATTATTTTCAATGTAAAAAAAAAAATAGCATTCATTAACTTACGGGAAGTGGAGTTTTAAAACTATTCATTTTTTTTTTTGATTAGTTGTTGGTTGAACTATATTAGATACGGGTGTGATATAAGTATTGGTTGATCGTGATAGCTGTTAACAAATGGTTGTGCATAAGTTAATTACAAATTTCATTTGGGTATGTGCTCCTACTTTTTCAACGAGTGTGGTATTATTTGTTGTGAAACTATTCTTAGAAGAAATTAGTTCAATTTTTACCATTTGTCTATTTGAAGAGAATTTTAAAAAATTAATTATAAAATTTTTCATTTGGGGTTTTTAAGATTACTAGAAGGGAAGGAGAATTTTTTTAAGTTGTCTAGAAGGGAAGGAGAATTTTTCATTTGGGTTTTTTTTCACTATTTTTGTTTTTTTCATTTGGGTTTTTTTTTTTTCATTTGGGTTTTTTTTTTTCATTTGGGTTTTTTAAGATTACTAGAAGGGAAGGATAATTTTTTTAAGATTACTAGAAGGGAAGGAGAATTTTTCATTTGGGTTTTTTTTCACTATTTTTTTTTTCATTTGGGTTTTTTTTTTAAAGTTGTGTCGTGTCTTTTTTTTATTATTGGCGTATTGTGCCGTGCCTTTAGGCACGGGTAATCACTAGTACTTATTAATATGGGGGGAAGGAGTACTTATTGACATTGGTGATCCCCCACAACAAAAAATATTACTCCCTCCGTCCCTTTTTTATAGTCCGGTATTCTATTTTGGGCTGTCCCTTAATAAGTGTCCATTTTGTAAAGTTAGTGGGTAAAAGTTGGTGCATTGTCTATTTTATCTCTAAAAGTAGATTTCTTTTTGAAAAGTAAGTGAGTAAAAGTGTAATGATGATGGGTAAGTAGGGAAAGTGGAGGAAAAAGTTGATGTGAAAGGTATAATGATGATGTTTTTTTAATAAGTTGGAATTACGAAGCAGGACACTTAAAAAGGGACGGAGAGAGTACATATTTTCAAATTGTTGAAAATTTTCTAATTTGATTGGTTATTCTTAGAAAATTTCATTTTATCCCATCAAACAAAAAACTCTGAGTTGTCATTGCTTATTTACACCACGCAAGGCGAATTGAATTTTAGCACTTTCGATCTTGCCAATTTGGGAGTGAAGAGAGTGAAGCATGGCAGGATATCACCTTAGTAGCACTTTGCTTCTTTTTTCACCTTATCGTCTGTTAGTTGTCTTTGTTTAGGATGTCTTTTTTGTTTGTTTCTTCCTATCTATTGAATAAATGAATTTTTTTTATCCAAAAAAGAAAACGGAGGAGGTTAATTACTTGACAGATTAACTCATGGTGATTCCCACTATCGAATTTGATTGCCCTAATTTTCTAATTTTTCCTTCTTCAGCTTCCATTCCCAAATCGACACCAAAATCAACCTCCAATCCCCGATATTCGTGATCATGATGGATTTGGTGATCGCATTAGGAAAGTGGTCATTAATGATTTGGGGTTCGTTGTATTGGTGTTGATCAATCGGGGTGGAGAAAGAAAGGAGAGATACAAATTGTAGGGTGGTTAATTAATTACTAATGGTGGTGATGGAACTTTTTTATTTTTTTTAAGTTACTAGGTTCTGCCTCGTGCAAGGCACGAGAATCATGCCCATTGAAGAGGTTTTTTTTTGTGCCCGTTGCATAAGATTTTATGTTTTTTGTTATGTTTTGGGGCTGAGATGGGTGTTTTTTTTGTTATTGGTTATCTAGGGAAGCTTTTGTTCGTGTGAAGCTCAATGGGAGTTTAAAATGTATGAGGGTTGATAGTGGGGATTTGTTTCTTTGGAAGTTGAAATGCATGTGAATGTATGAGAATTCAAGAAATGATTAGTCAGAATACGAATCGCTTCACACATATTAAGTGGAATTAAAACAAAACATAGCGATCCTCAAGCCTAGATATATGTTATAGAGATACATAAGTTGTTACTGGACCAAATATAGTAGCCATATACATGCTGAGAGTCTATATGAGCCATAATGCAGTAGTTTCAACAGTTGACACTAAGTGCAGAAAGTTAAAGCTGAAATGTAAGTTATAGGTTACAGCTGAGGAATAACCAGACATATTAGGCATAAAGATGCTCAGTTCCATCTGCGTTGAAAACTAATAGCTAGATTTCTTTAGGGTTGAGAGCTGCAATGTAGATGAAGCCCTGTTGTTGTAAACCCAAATGCTCCTGCAGCAGGAGAAGGCTGTGTGGATGGAAGTGTTGATTATAGATTGGCAAAATCCATTGTTTGCTGCCTACTCGAAAGCAGATACTTTGTAGGTGGTTGTTTTCCAAGAAACAATGGAAGCCCAATGTAAATTTCTATAATGATGAGTCTTATCAAATATAATTCAGAAATGGTGTGACAAGTATAGAATTTAACGATGCGATGACATACCTGATTGAAAGATTCAAAGCAGGTATAGAGATGACCAAACTGCAAACAGAAGTGTTGCTCTAGTAAAACAGAAGGTGATATAGTTGTTGCTGAAACTGTACCAAATGAAATTACACTATATAGAGGTAATCATGTATTGAAATTATAATTTCAGAGGTAGTGTAGTTAAGATTGACCAGGCATTGGATGTGGAATATTGAATTCGTTATTTCCCGTATCCCAATAATAATTAACATAATTCAATCCTTCATCTAGAACAATGACATTAAATACCCATTTCCGTTCGGCCCCAATCAACAACCTAAATCCTGATTCCAATTTATGCTTGACCCAGAATGGAGCCACCCAAAGCTTAGCTTGTTATTGACAACATGTATTGGATGAATTTCGTATCCAACTTTGAAGCCACCCAAAGCTTAGCTTGTTATTGACAACATGTATTGGATGAATTTGGTATCCAACTTTGAATAAAACCCAAATGCTTGAGGCCTCCATCTGAGCAGTGACCGTGTGACCAGTTGGAAATAACTATGTTATTGGAAACCCCATACAAGGATAGCTATTAAAGGACAGTTTAATAATTAAAGCTATGACAAGCATTATTAAAAGAATATGTAAAGGTAATAGCAGTTAGAGCATTTGAGATTAAACTAACCGGGTCACCAATGACGCTTTCGTTGTTAAGGAGCATAGTAAACCAGTTGATGTGGTTATCGACAACAAGAAGAAGGAATAGCATATTTTTGTGTGAGCTATAATTACAACTAAGCTCCAATTTAAACCATATATATTTATGGGAAAATGACGGCCCAGGACGTGTTTTGATAATTAATATTCTTTAATGACATTTTCAGCATTAACAATTGTTCTTAGCTTGTTCTTGACGAGTATTAATTATCAAAACACGTCCTTGGCCATCATTTTCCCTATATTTATATGCAAATTAGGACGAGTATTAATTATCAAAACACGTCATTGGCCATCATTTTCCCTATATTTATATGCAAATTAGAGAATGAAAAGTTAAGACGATTAGATCAAGTACTTATAGGTATCGAATTGAGCTGATTTTTCACAAGGCCCTTGAAAAAATGTTTTAAACATGATGAACGGCTCGGATCACTTGTGTGGGACCCGTAGTGGGCCCCACATAGAAATCTATGCACAATCTGTGCACAGATTTGCTATGCCAGTAGACTGGTTCGGAAGTATATTTGTTGGTTCATCCAAATGTCCAAGTCTATCCTTGTTTTCCATTTCAGCAAATCGCCAACTGGTAATTCATCTCCGTACTTATTAACAAAATTGATTGTTCTACACTACCAACTCAATAAACAACAAACAACTAACGAACGCCATCATCCACTTTCCTAATACTTGCATAATTTTTACAAAAACTCACACTTGATACTCCTCTCCTTGTCTCATGCCTAGCTTGGCTCTTACCTAAACCATTCCCCCACCGAAAATGGAAGTGAAAACTGAATAGGGTCTTCCCTCCTCCCCCTCTCTCCTCCCTTTGTAATGGTAAAATCCTGTCCTGGGTCTTCCCTCTTCCCCCTCTCTCCTCCCTTTGAAATGGTAAAATCCTGTCCTTGTAATCCTCGTCATTCAAACTATGACACCACCACATCACACGTGGCCCTTTCTTTACTGCTCTCACTTGCAAATATATCCACTCCATTTGATAGTCTAGTATACTTGTTTGTCTTATTTTTAACTTTGTCTGCTATTCCTTTGTGTGCTATCATATGGTATGAGCCTATCTATTATTTTTTGTCATGTTTCTAGCTTATCAGCTTCCCACGTGCACACACCCTCACTTATATGCCTCGTAAAGCTTACATACAAGAATCAATATTCTTAATATAAAGATATTACACTTTCTTTCTTTCTTCACCATGCTGAAACTTAGAAAAAAATCAGAAACTTTATGGGAGAAGTGCATAAATGGCTTTGCACCATAACATATAGCTATAGGTTTAAGTCTCCTTTTGCAGTTCATGGAATCATGGAACATAATCAGAAATGGGGATTTCCAATGAGCTCCCTCCTAGGTTCAACCACTTGACAGTTCTAACTGTCCAATAGCCAATATGAAACTAAAGCATGATAATAAAACTTTTCCTAACGCTTCTGTGTGTCATTTTGAGATTTCCTTACACGCTTCCAATACATACCAACTCACATTGCGCCAAATCTCTATCAACAAGCTATAATGCTAGAAACATTTTCCCACGTGCGTGACACAAAGATGCAAGCAAAGACTAAGTCTTTTTTTTCCCCTTTACGTATTAGCTTCAAAATTGGTTAAATGGATGCACCAAATTTGGTTTAGAAACATGATTGCCCAAACCATGTGCAAGTTTGTAACCACAACTGCGATGGTAAGAAAATGTGTTATCTATCACTCTGGGCAACTATTATACCTCATCAAAAAACATGCCCACTTCAAGAATCAGACCATTGGTCCATGCATTGGTTTAAAGGGAGAGGTGTGCTCTATTTTGCTATCAAATATCAGCATTTATATGAAGATGGATTGAGGATATATAATGCTTTTTTCTTTGCACTATATTTTCTTATTTTTTCCTTTATTTTAAGCGGCCAAAGTTATTAGCATGATTGCTATAATTTATTGTAGAATGCTTACGTCCAAGAATTTTCATTGCTTCCAAACTAAATAGAAATTGAAATTGTAAAGATGTTATGCTGAGAGAATTGTCACCAATGAAAAATAAACGTAGAATGCATTTGAGAAATAGCGAGAATAGAATTAATGACGTATATTAATATGCAGGCACTCTATCTGCATCTATGCCAAAGAATGCATTCAAAAAGCTCATATTGAACATGTAATGGAACAACTATCAAGCGCTCAATGAGATTACCAACTGCATGAGATAAGATATCAAAACACTGGTTGGTGAAGCATATGGACCAAATGTAATGACAGGAAACAGTGATGAAGAGATGAACTTTATAGTTGATTCTTTCTGCAAATCAATCTACTTAACCAAAACCAATTGACTTAGAATCACTAAACATTTGACAGTCATATACATGAAAAAGACACAAATCAGGAATCCAAAGTTCACATGTACCTCCCATCGTCTCGTAGTATCGCCAAGAACTCCTAGTGCCTCACCGCTTGGAAGAATAGCTAGTACTCAAGGATGCGATTGGTACAAGGATGTGATCCCAGGGCCATAACCCCACGCATTTGTATTCCACGTAAAAACCTGCTTATTTCATAATTAATTAGTACACAACATACAGAATAATGAACAAAAATTTCAAAAATGATCACAAGCCAAAATAACTTACTCTCTTCCCTGTCCGTTCAAGTTGTACACTAACTTCTCCAGTTCCATAGAATGAGATACCGATTGGAAGCTAAATCGAACCAAAAATCCAATTCCACAAGGGAAATGAACAGCAAATTCACAAAATGAACATCGACATATTGTTGTACGTATTAAAGTAAAAAATAATCATTTGAATGCGGGAAAAGATGAAAAAGATGATATATAACTGACTTCCAATTGAATAATTTGTTGTCCATGAATACATTCAAAAGTAGGGGTATAAGAAGGATCTTGTTGACTACTCATCATTGTGTATCCCGATCTTTGGAATTAATAAAAGAGACATTTAGTAATGCTGCATTCCTATGGTCCGAAGTACAATCAAATTTGAAGACCCCCTCCCTCTAGAAATAGGCTCAAAAAACTACATTTCTTGATTCTATGTCAGAAGTCACTGAAGGTTGCTTCCAATTCAGCCATATTAGACACTACATGCTGAATAATGGTATCAGGAATCTGCTCCCAAAAGAGCAAGAAGATAATAAAACTTGGAACCACCATGTTCATATGTTGGATGCTTTTCAATAGTCCATTGAATAAATGGAGATTCAATCGCCATAGTGGTGTAGAGAAGGACTTGAATAAATAATCTAAATTAATACAAAACATAACAACGTAAGACTACAGAATACATTATATACATTACGAATGAATTGAGTACAATTTGTTCACCAATATACACAGAAGAGCAAGTTTTTGTCAAACGAAAAATGAGGAAATCAGTAAAATACTGAGGCCTAGAGTTACTAATACACAAAACAAACTTAAACCTATAAAGCAAAATACAAACACTACTGAACAAGCTTTATCATTAAAACCCATACAAACTATAAATTATGTGTATATTGTATAAAGGAACAAAATACACTACTTAAATGATCTGAAACCAAAAAGACAAGCCCTCTATCGGAGCCTCAATCCAAGCGTAAACAATCAGTAAAACAAAGCTCAGTTATTGGGATTTCTTAGATGCAAACTATAAATTTCTACTCGATCGAGTATAATATAGATATAGAAATTTTTTTAAGAAAACAATAGATTTCAATATCTTAAGCAATCCATAGCTATATAAATGCAAAATTAAAGCATCCAGTAAACAGAACCAAATAAAGAGAAAAAATCCATACGCGCAGAAGCGCGCAGAAACACCCATCTTCAAAAAAAAAAACTAAATCAACAAATGCTCAAAACCATTCACAATCAAAAATCACGCAAAAGCAACATTAATTGAACCCAAGCATAAAAAGACTCCACTGAAGATGCAAACAGAAGACGCTGTACACCAAAGCATCCAACCTACTTTAAACATTCAAAGAAATTCTCAGAATCAATTTTTTTTACCCAAAATAGCACTCATCGGACAACTGTAGTCTGTAGCAGCCTCGACCGACATGCAAGGAAGCAGAATATATAGCAATAATTGCACCAAAAAAAGTACTTGCCCCGAATCGCAGCAGCATCCGGATCAACCATTGCAGGCGATACGAAATCCTAAACAGCAACGCACAGTACCCGATCAAGAAGAAGCAAGATGAACAACCCCCAATTTATCCCTAGATGAGGAATAGTAATTACCCTTAATCGCAACAAAAACCAGAACAACCCTTGGAGGGCACGCAGAACCCTAAATAGCAGCGCACAGTACCGGAGACATGAAGAAGAACCCTAAACAGCAGCGCCGGTTGGGTTTTTTTGACTGCCGTCCTTTTCTTCTTCTTTGTCATCATTATCAGTATCGTCATCATCATCATCTCCGTCGTGGCCGCCTTCATCTTCCTCACTCTCTTTTTTTTTTTTACAGGCATCGTCCTCACTCACTCTCTCTAAAAAAAGGCGTTTTCTGTAAAACGTAAAGGAAAAGTAAATTGCTATTCCCCCCCCCCCCCACTTCCAGCCCCACACCCCATTTTCCATATTACCCCCTCCCCTCCCCTCCCCTCCCCTCCCCCTCGTTCTCCTGGTCCTCCCTCCTCCCATTTTGTTTTTTTTTTTTCTTCTTTTTTCTTCTTTATTTCCTTTTGTTTCTTTTCTGTTAGAATTTTTTTTTCGTTTTTTTTCCTTTTGTTTCCTTCCACTTTGAATCTTTTTTTTATTATTTTAATAATCTTTTCTATTTTCTTTATTTGTTTCTTTTTTCATTTACCTCCCTTTTTTTTTGGTTAACTCAAATTCTATTTTCAATTAAAATTGACTTTATACTTAATAAATTTATATTATTTTAATTAGTTAATTAATTAGTCTTAACAATGAATAATAAAAATAACTTGTAATGAACAATAATAAATTGAAGTAAAATTTCATTTTATTATAATTGAGTACATATTGTCAAAACATGAAAATACATAAAAACAAAAATTTTAATCAATATCTCCTCCAAATGCTGCTCCCGGCGTACGTATACCCATTACTTCGTACCACAATAGCAAACGTGTTCCATAATTGGCAGCCCATCCTTTAGCTTCATCCGATGAATTCTCCTCCCACCATGTTGGGATGGGTGGTACAGGGTAATGAGGTTTTAAGAAAATTTACACGAAGTGATTGTTGTTAACACGGGCAATAGCAATTTCCCGGCGGTATTCGACTGGAACTGGAAGGGACCTCAATGGCAAATGAGTAAAACAACCGTAAACATCCTCATCAAATGTATGCAGTACAAGGTTGTACCTTGTTGCGATGACAACTCCCAAAGTCATAGCCTCCATCCAATGATCCTTTGGTGCTGTAGGCTCGAACCAATTCAGTAAAATTAGTAGACGATTTACCCAATCATGTACTGGATAAATCACACTGTATAGATAATAATTTTGTCGAATCTCTTCAATAAGCTCATCTCGTACTCGACTCCAATCATTTTCACTATACCCGATTAGTGCAGCTATCGCTCTGAATCCACAATGACCATCACCAAGCACGTCAACAGTGTGGGAAATATAACGCTGATAAGCCTGAGGTAATCGTTGAATGTAGCGATCAGTGATGGATGGAACTATAAATTGAGTGTTGCGAACCCCCGAACCCCTCCCACGTCTCCCTCTCCCTCTCACTCGCGATGTTGCAGTCCTTGATCCTGAAGTGGATGCTTCTGAGAAAGAAGGTATGCGACGTGTACTTTGCTCATCTCTACCTGTAGGTCGACCTCTATGTTCTGTGTTGTACGATGGAGGTCGAACTGTGCTACAAGATGGATCTGCCATATTGATAATCCTGTCTATGATATGCTCTCGCATAGGTGGATCCATCCCATCTAATATCTCAACGACCTGAGATGTCCTGTCAGGTCGTGCTCCCTCCTCATTAAACTCGGTTGCGTGCATAGACAACCTAATCCAATGAGCGTGGATACTCCATAGTGGAATTGGAGTGGAAATGGAACGATAATATGCAAGATCGTGCATGCATGGCAATCCGTGTGTGATTTTGATCGTACAGTTGCAATAGCCAACAATGTGGGGGGATACTTCTAAAGCGGTTTCTAGCTGATCATGTATGAACTCCATTGCCTCTAATGAAATGCGACACCTTACCTGATCAAAAATGTCGTCACGCAATTGTTTGTGGCGTGGAATGTTCAATGATTTCTCGAACGACTTCTTAATTTCCCCGAACTGATTTTTCAACATCTTTTCTATTTTATCAAAAGATGTTTGTAGCGATGACATGGTATCCCCCAAATATAGCTTTAGCCTCGCATGTGCAGACTCTACCCTATAATAGAATAATGCACTGTGTTTAAATAGGAAAGTATCAAAAAGTATTTTCTTAGTGTAGTAGAGAAATGCACAAAATTTTAATAGTAAAGTCAAAAAGCGATTTTACCTTTGACTTGAATTGCTTCCAAGGTGCATACATGTATCTGTCCATGCTGAAACAAACCGCTCTTTGTACGACCTTAACCATGTTTGCCACAGGTAAGTTATGACATACGGGAACTGGCGAAAATCGTCGCACATGGCTTGCCACTTATGTTTGAAAGACGAAGGTGTAGATGAATTGATAAGCGAGTGCCATGACGTGATGAAGCGCTTCCATTCCGGACCGAGCACACGGTTGCAGTTCTTCATGACGCACTGATTTATGTGCCAAATAGACAAGATGTGACGTGCCGTAGGGAAACATGCTTCAATGGCGTTCATAAGCGCTAAATCCCGATCTGAAACAAACACCAATGGCATCGACGCCCCCTTTTGAAGCATCCAGTTTTTTAAGTTATCCAATGCCCATGTCAATGTCTCTTCTCTCTCATTACTAAGATAAGCGAACATAAGCGAGTAAGTTCGCCATGTGGATGTGATACCCACAACCTCCAATAGTGGTTTTCGATACTCATTGGTCTTGTACGTGGCGTCAATGATCAGTACAGACGAAAAGTTGACAGATAGCTCTAGACTCGTAGGATGAACCCAAATAATATCTGTGATTTCGTTAGTATCCGGATTTGTAAGAAATTGATGGAGGTAATGTTTCTTAAGTAATTGACGTATGACATATTGAATAGGAGTTAGACCCTCCAGTTTGGCTACTTTGTTTGCAAAAGTTAGAGAGATTCAAGGTGTGAATTGAATGGTTTCACAAACTCAAAGGAAAAGGAGAAAGCAGTAGGTGGGAGAAAGCGTTGGAGATCGCGCCACGTGGACAGGTGTACTACACAGCAAAGGCGGAGCGGAATGACGAAACCACCCACGGGCTAACCACGCGGGCGCGAGGTTGTGAGCGACCCAATTGGAAAATTGGGACCAAAATTGGCAACCGAAACACTCTTCTTTTTATATAACTGTAGGAAAAGGAAAAAAATATTATGTCTATCTTAAAAAATCGAGTTCATAATGTCATAAGTCCACCTAATAGTTTTGTAAAGCCACAAATCCACACAACCTAAACCCTAGGATACCCAATAAAAGTGCCTAAAACCTTAAACACTATGAAAGTGCCTAAACCACTAAAATATTATAATAGGAAAATACACCCTACGACCCTAAAAAAGTGTTTAAACCCTAGGGTACCCTACGCTAAAGTAATCTACCCTACCCTAGGGTACCCTATCCTATAATAAAAAAGTGCACCCTAAAATCTTATGAAAGCGCCTAAACCCTAGGGTACCCTACCCTACTTTATGGTATCCTAAAATGGATTTGAGACCTTACAAAATTAATAGGTGGACTTGTGAAGTTCACATAATGAGCCTAAGACTAATTTTTTATAGTCAAGTATTGTGAATACTGAATATTAACCTCAGGGAGGGGAGAGTAATTTCCAGTACCCTAAGGATCCCAATGGTTTATTCGGATACCGTAGGGAGGTTTGTATAATTTTACCAAAGAGAAAACAATAAAAGCTCGAACGGAAGCCTATGACACACACTGCACTACATTCCGATCTGTGGGGTTTAACCAGAGCTAGGGTTTCTTCCATCCATTGAACAATGCTTTACGACAGTCGTCTGATCTTGGGTTTTCCACTAGAAAAGACATGCCCAATAATAAGGGAAAGGGAGGCAAGAACAGGAAGAGAGGCAAGAACGAGGCCGACGACAATAAGCGCGAGCTGGTATTCAAGGAAGACGGGCAGGAGTACGCCCAGGTCAGCTGCATGCTCGGCAACAGCCGCTGCGAGGCCACGTGCATTGACGGCACGCGGCGGCTGTGCCACATCTGCGGCAAGATGCACAAGAAGGTCTGGATCAAGGTCGGAGACATCGTCCTCGTCGGGCTGAGGGACTACCAAGACGACAAGGCCGACATCATCCTCAAGTACATGACCGACGAGGCCAGGCTGCTCAAGGCGTATGGCGAGCTGCCGGAGATGATATTGATTCTGGTGATGATTATATCGAGTTTGAGGACGCTGACATTGATAAGATCTGTTAGGACCATATGCTATGGTCTATCAGTGTTGGCAAATTCCACGACAAAACACATATTTATTTGTATCCCCATTTATCGAGTTGTATTTTATTTTTGTTTATAGAGTGTCTGTTTAGGAAGTGGAAGGAAATCAATTTTGTCTAATTGAGAGTGAGTGTTTCGTATAGGTAGAAAAGGAAAGATTTGTTCTTAAGAAGAAAGGATTTGCCGCACATGGAAAAGATCATTCGGCAATTGCAAGGCTTGACTTTACCGACCAATCGGAATTTAATCTAAGCAATCTGTTTAAGGCACGAGATTTACATTGCCTAGAAGGTGTAATTTATTTGAGGACATGTGGTCTCCTAAGACTACAAAGAGGAATAGAGCAGCCAAAAGATATTGGCCTGGGGTTTGAGAAAAATAGAGAGAAAGCGGCAGGCAACATGCATGCGTGGGTTTAAACCTCAATCAACCAAGTGGTTTCTTTATCTTTGAATCTTGGAGTTCCTCTTCAATTGTTCAAGCTACAATGAAACTCCAAGAGGTAATCACAACTCTATTTAAACAAACTTAGAGTTATTCTTCGGTGGATTTCCGAAAGTTTGCGGAAGGCTTGTGGATTCAAGGCAGCAGCAATCAAGCACTGGATGTAGTGAACGAGCGGTTCGGCAAGTAGGTCTTAGGACGATTGTGAGGATTCAAATCGTAGGTAAGATTACTTGTAACTGCACATTGAGTATAGTGCTATGATTCCTTCCCGTGGTTTTTACCCGTTTGGGGTTTTCCACGTATATCTTGGCGTTCTCTGTATATTGCTTTCGTTCGTACGATTGATTGATTTATTGATTGGTGGATTGATTAATTAAAAAGATAGAAATAGCAAATATTTATATACCTAGGCAAGCTAGGATTTTTCAAGATCTACGGTTTCGGAAGGTTTATTCATGCTCGCGCTCTCCCTATCGCTCCGTTTACTTTGTTTTGTTTTGTTGTGTCTAGAGATCTTTTTTTAGATGTTAAGGATTGAAATCTCTATGCAGATGTAGGAATGGAGATGTGTTGTCTTATACGTTTTTCGTTTACTCTACTCGATGGATTTTATGCCATCATGATGTCTACTTTTCAAATCTAGGGATTCGGTAGGTTTATTTTCGCTCCCTGTATGGCATTATTTGTTTTTATTATACCTGGATGGTGGTTTGATTTCGGGATAGTTATACAGATCTTTATATAGCTGTAGGAATGAGATTTGTTGTCTTTAAGTTTTCACTATTCGATCGATTTTCATGAGCGAGAACTAGAGCGTGACATTTGAATTCTAAAATTCGCGAGAGCCAGAATTGAGAGTGCTTGTATGAAATGAGGATTGAGAGTGGGAGCGAGAAGACCTACTAAAGGATTATTTGACTAATGTTATAATGTTGTCTACTTCTACATTGTTTGGGCTTTCGTAGAACTTGCCTAGCCAAAAAAGTAATTTATGGCTTTTATTAAGAAGTATGTGATGAATAGTATGTTACTATATCTATATCTATATCATGTTTGAGCACAAGGATATCAACAAAATCTAGGGTTCCGGAAGGTTTACATTCTCTTTATGCGTGATTCGTCTCTCAATTGGTCTGATTTTGGTCTTATTTTGCAGATATTTACATGAATTGTATGAATCTATATACATCTGTGTGAATAGGGATATGTGTCTTAAGTTTGTGATACTTGATCAATTTGATGCAATGGCATTGTTTATTTTCCAATTATTTGTCCTTTTGTTGTTATTTCCCAGCCAAATAAGTACATGGTGGTATTATTAAGAAGTTTGTGATTATTATATCAAGAGCGAGAATGAGGATTGAGAGCAGGAGAGGAAGGCCTGCTAAAGGGTTATTTGACTAATGTTACTTTTGCATTCGGCCTTTCGTTGATCTTGCCTAGCCAAAAAAGTATTTATGGCTTTTATTAAGAATCTATGACTCTATATCGAGATCGAGCACAAGGATATCAACAAAATCTTGAGTTGTAGAAGGTTTACACTTTCTTTCCGTGTGATTCATCTCTCAATTGGTTTGATTTCGGTCTTATTTTGCAGATATCTACATGAATCGTTTGAATCTATATACATCTGTGTGAGTGGGGATTTGGGCCCTAAGTTTGTGATACTTGATCAATTTGATGCAATGGCATTGTTTTATTTTCCAGTTATTTGGCCTTTTGTTGTTATTTCCCCTCCAAATAAGTATTTGGTGGTTTTATTAAGAAGTTTGTGATTATTATTATTCAGAAGTTTGTGATTATTATATCAAGTTATAGGAATAGGATATTGACAAAATCTAGTGTTTTGGAAGGTTTCACTCACTATCCGTTAAACTTATAACTCGCTCTTGGTTTGATTTTTGTTTTCTTACATGATGTTTACGTCGAAGATTTGGAATTTTTATAATACAGGTGTGTGAGTGGGGATTTACATGTTTAGTGTAACGCCCCTAATTTTGATAACATTAAATAGATAATTTTCATTAAAAACTAAATAAAGTCTGGCTCATTATTATAGCATAATTCCCATAAGAGTACTTTTATTACACAAAGGAAGGGAAACTAAAGTTTCTAACTACAGCTCCGTCTACTCTTCCATCCTAGCCAACTCTTCAGCTCCAAAAGCTCCAAGGTGTACAGCTCACCCTGCTCATCTACAAAGTCTGACACATTATACCAGCGTCGCCCTCAGTATAATATGTCAGGGTCACCAAAGGTAACACCATGAGCTAAGATAGCTCAATAGAATAATCCATACCCACTAACCTTTAACTTACAATCGATAGATCATAAAATTCACAATTTCCACATAGTACATGTATATCTAACAAAACTGTTATCAATAACACATTCACATTCACTATTCAAACTAACGTTGGTGTCCATGATTTCTTGAGTTTCTCCTACGCGACTCGTCGTAGACCGTGTCTCGTTTTCATTTACAAAATCAACATTTCAAAAATTATTTTTAACACACCCAATCTCGGTTCTGCCATTCCGGTCTCCCAAGTATTCTCACAATGGTTCCGCTGTCCCGAGTTTCCATTAGCCCACAAA
This sequence comes from Rhododendron vialii, assembly GCF_030253575.1. Classification (NCBI taxonomy): domain Eukaryota; kingdom Viridiplantae; phylum Streptophyta; class Magnoliopsida; order Ericales; family Ericaceae; genus Rhododendron; species Rhododendron vialii. The sequence goes on along the minus strand of NC_080557.1, from coordinate 29,202,922 downwards.
ACTTTGCATTGGCTCCTCTCCGCGGATAACCAAGCTACACACCCAACCTCGGTTCCACCGTTCTGGTCTTCTGAGTATCCTCACAATGGTTTCGCCGCACCGGGTTCCCATTGGCACACACACACATACAAATCACACAATAGGTAAGTCCGGCCACATTGCGGTTTTCAAAACACATTCCTTTTCAAAACACACATTGTCTTTAACACACCCTAGATGCCATGTTTCTACTTTCTCAATTTCTGTGTCTTGTTCTCATGCAACGACTCCGCGGTAGGACTTTTCACATAAATAACCTTAAATCATTCATTGTAATCTTGAAACTAAACTAGCAAGATCATCCAATTCTATATTACTAATCATGCTCAAATTACCACTTAAAGCATAACGGTGCATGTACGGATGCCTTTGGAGTGAAAATCACTTATGCTTTATCGCACATCAAGACAAATAATCCTAGTAATCACATATACATGCTCATAACAGTCCTAAATATCAAAATACGAATACTTCCAATCAACGATAAATTCCTATCTTTCAAAATCCGTACTTTCCTCCTTTGTGGGAAGTTCAAAACAACATATGTTTGTTGGAGTAAAAATCGATTATTCAACATGCCAATATATCCTTTAGCAACATAAGTATACTAGCTATCTTTCTTTGTGCTTTTCAAATTATACAAACAATATACAAACTTCGATTTATACTTAGAGTAGAGAGTAGAAAATTCTACGTATACTAAACTTTATACTTAGAGAAAGTGGTTAGGAGTATTCTAAATATACTTAGTGTTAGGGAATAAGGACAATCTACATATACTAAACTTTATATTTAGAGAAAGTGGTTAGAAATATTCTACCATTCTTCTTGGCGGTAGGGCAGCTACGGAAGAAGTAAGTACATCGGCGATCACACATAATGACTTCATACGGTAAGCTTGTAGTAGTTTCGAAAGAGAAAGGTTTCTCTCGAAACTAGTTTTTGACTAAACTACTAAATTTTTTAGAATGAAAGAGTGGTCGAGTGGTGGTTTAAGGGCGCTTTTGGATGAGTTTCTTGAAGAACTCAAGAACAAAGGAAGAACTTCAAGAACAAAGCAAGAATACAAGAATTCTAGAGAGAGAAGTTGAAAGGTTGAAGGTGTGAGTTGAATGGCATGAGGGGGGTGCTATTTATAGCAAAATCTTGGCTCCCTCTCCCCTTCATTGGCCGGCCCTCTCCCTCTCTTTTTCTCTCATGGATTTGCTCCATTGTTTAGTCACATCTCACTTTTTATCATGGCATAGCCTTGCTTCACTTGTCATTTCAAATTTTAGGTCAAAATCTATGTTATCATGAAGGGTTTTGGCCTTGTCTTGTTTAGGAGGGTTTGCTTGCAAGAAAGAACAAAATAAATGGCTAGAATTATGTTTAAAGAAGCCTAGGAATGGATTGTCAAATAGTACTTAGATTGAGTGTGAGGTTGGCTAAAAGAGATAGCTTGCGGGAGTGTCCAAACACAAGCACACATCTCACTCTATCTCCCTCTCTCTCTCGGCCTCTCCCTCCCTCTCTCCTTCTCGGCCCCTCTCTCCCCCTCTCTCTCCCCCCCCCTCTCTCTCTCTCTAGTACCGTGTGTGTGTGTGTATGTATATATATATATATATATATATATATATATATATATATATATATCTACATATCTAGAGAAAATCTAGGAAAGTAAGCCTTGGAGGATAACTATTAGGTTCAAGGCTATTAGTCCTAGGTTTGCATGCATGGCAAGGCTAAGTTTGCTTCTTTTGGAAGCAAAATGATTGTCTTGTCAAATCTATATGCTCATTGGCAAGTCTTATTTCTATTACCCAAGGGATAAAAATTACCCTACAAACTATTATTCGATGGGTAAAGAGGTAATGATGAGAAGTAATATCTTGAAATGACTAGACATGTAAGTATAATGATTACTTCCCTAGGTCTAAAAGGTTCATAAGGTTCAAAGAGGGTTAAAAGGGTTCATCTAGGTTTAGGAGAATGTAACTACGTGAGATGGTAATTAGATTTCTCTAAGAGCATCCACAATGTAATAATCAAAACCAAAATGTTGTTAAAGTTAGTAATGTTTGCTCAAAAAAGTGTTCACATTGTAATAACCAAACTTAGCAACTCATCAAATTTTGGCATTTGAATAAGCAAAACTAGCAACCTTTTTACCAATAATCAAATTTAATGGTCCCTACATTTTCTCAATCAAGTACACCCATCATTACATAAAAATCTTCTCTCTCAACAATGTTTCCAGAAAGATATTTTTAAAAACTATTTTTTTTTCAGAAACTTTTTAAAAATCAATATTTACAAAAAAAAATTTATAAGTGTTTTTACACAAAAAAATGTTGATTCTAACAGTTTTTTTTAAAAAAAAAATTGTTTTCTTTTGGAAAAAAAAACTATTTTCAATTTTTTTTAACTAAACTATTTTCTTAAAAAAAAAAACTGTTATTTTTTTTCAAAAAGAGTATTCAAATTATTGTCAAAAAATTTAGTTTATAGAATTTTGTAGTTTAAAAAGGTGATGTGGCAAATTTTGGCTATCCAATTTTGATTATTACAATGTGGACCTCTACATTGCTAACCTTAGCAATATCTTAAATGGATAATCAAAAGATGATGTGGCAACTTTTGATTATCTAATTTTGATTATTACATTGCGGATGCTCTAACTAATTAGTTGGAAGCTAATTCTACTTGCCATGTAGGATTTCTAGTTAAGAAATATATTTTTAAGACTTTATCTCACTCATTAAAAAAATATACAAGTGCTTCTACAAGCATACTTGTCTTTAGAAAATGACTAGATTGTCCGGTGTGAAAAGGTATAATTTTATAAGTCTCAAATCTAATTATGACGGATTAAAGTTAAAAGAAAATTTTTAAAAGCAAAATCCAAGTAATTAAAATAAAATTTAAATATTTAATGAAATTTTTATTTACCAAAAATCAGGGTCGTTACATTTAGTTTATGCTTATTGATGGATTTGATACAATAAAATTGTTTTACTTCCCAATTATTCGTACCTGTGTGGTTGCCCAGGCAAACAAAATAATAAGGGGTTTTTGTTTATGAAGTTTGCAATTTGCAGATTGGTTCTAATTGATTGATTAGCAAGCTAGTGATGATTTTCTGGCTTGGTGTTTCAGCTTAATTTATGTCTGCTTTTGTTTGAATTTTTTACTGACTATACAAGTAGGCTTTGTCATTTCAAAAAAGAGAGAGAGTAGGCTTTGTATCTATACATCTGGTTTTATTGGGGATTTGTGTCTTTAAGTTTTTGCTACTTGATCAATTTTGAGGCAATAAAATTGCTCTGCTTTTCAATTATTCGTCCTTTTGTTATTCTTGCCCAGGCAAAAATGTATTTTTTTGTTTTCGTTATGAAGTTTGTGATGATTATGGAGTTCAAAGACGACAAGGATATCGACAAAATTTGGGGCTTCATAAGGTTTGTTTACTCTACCATGGTGTTCTGTCAAAATTTATACCTCTCTTGGGTGAAATTTGGGAGTAGTTATACAGATCTTTGTGTGTAAGGTAAGGTTTGAATCTATACATTTGTATGAGTGCGGTTTTGTGACTAATTACTTGAGGCTACGCCGCTTGATGGATTTGTTGCAACAAATTATGGTTCTACTTTCCAATTATTGGGTCTTTGGTTGTTTTGCTCCGTCAAAGAAAGTACTCCGTAACTTGTAGTTTTTGCTTATGAAAGTACTAGTTATATGATTTGCAGATTGCTGCTGACTTTGTTAGTAGGTTTGTGAAGGTTTTCTGTCATGGTGTTTCAGTTTGGCTTAGGAGTTAGGACTGCTTTTGGTTCAAGTTTGTTTGTTTTGTTTTGTTTTGTTTTGTTTTTTTTTCTGATTATACAGAAAAGGTTTGAATCTATGCAGCTGAAAAAATGGTGACTCGAGTCTTAAGTTGGCTAGTGCTATTTGATTGATTTGATGCAATAATTGTTTTGCAAGAAGTGTTTTTCAAACTTTCTTTATTGCCTTTATCCACACGAATTTACTATGTTGCCTTTGGATGTGTAAAAATTGTATTGAAAAAATGGCAACATAGTAAATTCATATTGATAAAAACAAAATAGGGAGTGTGGATTGTAAAAAAAAAAGAGTTTGGAAATCAGTTAAACGATTTAGCGCTGCATTGGAGTTTAGCCCAATAGTTGTGTAGCACTCCAAAAGAGTTTCTTAGTCCAAGGATGTAACTCGACCTTGGAGTTTGGCCCCATGATCGTGTAGCACTCCAAATGAGTGTGAGGTGTAGGATTCGACTCTTATGATTAGGACGTTGCCCTCTGTAGTAGTCTAACAAATATAAGCATACTAACATCCTGATCCTGTGATCCTATCATCTGGAGGAAAAAAAAGAAAAAGAAAGAACGAACGAACATAACTCAAATGTTTTTCTTTTTCTTATTATACTATTAACGTGTTGGAGAAATCTTCAATACACACCCCTTTAAGGTGCATATCATATGCACTTATTGTGTGGTCTATATTGTGCCGCCTCATAAAAAATTACCTGCTGAACTGGTCATTTATAACATTTTATGTCTATCGTAACTTTTATACAAAAAATTCGTAACTTTTGATTCATAACATTTTTCTTACAAATCATAACATTTTAGTGCATATCGTAACTTTTACGAATGAATCGTAACTTTTTAACAATAGATTCATAACATTTTTAGAATCATAGCATTTTGGTGTATTTCATAACTTTATAAAAAAAAATCGTAACATTTTTAGTTCGTAACATTTTCACTACAGAATCGTAACATTTTAGTCCATTTCATAACTTTTCTATAATCAATTGTGCAATCTATTACTTAATCAATTTTTTTTTGAATGGTAGTACATGCACCTATTGTGTGGTCTATATTGTGCCCCCTCATAAAAAATTACCTGCTGAACCGGTCATTCATAACATTTTATGTCTATCGTAACTTTTATACAAAAAATTCGTAACTTTTGATTCATAACATTTTTCTTACAAATCATAACATTTTAGTGCATATCGTAACTTTGGAATCGTAACATTTTAGTCCATTTCATAACTTTTCTATAATCAATTGTGCAATCTATTACTTAATCAAATTTTTTTTTGAATGATAGTACATGCACCTATTGTGTGGTCTATATTGTGCCGCCTCATAAAAAATTACCTGCTGAACCGGTCATTCATAACATTTTATGTCTATCGTAACTTTTATACAAAAAATTCGTAACTTTTGATTCATAACATTTTTCTTACAAATCATAACATTTTAGTGCATATCGTAACTTTTACGAATGAATCGTAACTTTTTAACAATAGATTCATAACATTTTTAGAATCATAGCATTTTGGTGTATTTCATAACTTTATAAAAAAAAAATCGTAACATTTTTAGTTCGTAACATTTTCACTACAGAATCGTAACATTTTAGTCTATTTCATAACTTTTCTATAATCAAATGTGCAATCGATTACTTAATCAATTTTTTTTGAATGGTAGTACGAGAAGTGCTACAATACACACCCCTTATTTGGGTGTGTATCATATGCACCCTATTTGATTACCATTAGATGCTTGAAAAATGATCTGGACCCTTTAAAATGTTACGATAGGTTACTAACAAAAAACCTATTACCAGTGTAACAGGTAAACCCTGTGAATTAATAGTTGGGCCATAAGTTTGGGTTGAAAGAAAAATTAGGCCCAATTTTATTTTTGATAATTAATTTATGTTAAAAATAATAATTTTATTTTTTATAAACTTTGAAGCTAAAAATATTTCAAGTGAAAATAATTCACTTCTTTAAAATAGGTTCTCAATAATTACTAAAGGAAAAAGATACTATCATTATCATAATGTAATAAAAAGTCAAGTTAAGGCATTTTTTATAGGATTTTTAAAGTGTTTCATATTTGTAGCCAATTTTTTTTAAATTTTTTTGAAATATTATGATGTTTAATATTTTTCACAATATCTTTAATTGCATAGTGAACTTTCACATAAATGGTCCAACTAAAAGGAATAACGAAGTCAATCATCTGTATTAATAAGTAGGAAACACTAACAAAAAAAGTTAATGGGTCATCAAGAGAATGATGGTGACGAGATAAATTTACCAATACATTTTAGGTTATGTGTAAAAGATAACAATATTTAGGACGTGCTATTTATTTTTTAGTCAATAGACGTACTAGTAGTGTTTTGTGAATTAGTGCAAGCATTCGAATTACAAATAACTGATACTCGTATTTGATAATGTGATCGATTACAAGTGTTATCAATACCAATCAATTATGTAATTGAAACCGCAAAGAAATATAATCTATCATGTAATCAATTATTTGTGTTATTCAGAACAATTGATTTTTAAATCTATTGCAATGTTTTTTTTAAACTTATTTCGCAATTGATTAGAGGACTTACTGAGGCCCATCAATTAGCAAATCGATTGAGTAATTGACTTCACATTGTTACCCAATCGTACTCAATTCAATTACAAAATCAATTATATTGTCTAATCGATTACATAATAGAATTGATTACATACTCGATTATGATATCTAATCGAATATGTAATCAATTGCAAAATCAATTACTATATATTTGATTATAATGTGTAATCAATTGAAAAATCAATTATAAAGTCTAATCGATTATGGAATTGAACATTCACATAATAGATTGCATATTTGATTAACTACCAGGGAAAGTCTACAATACACACCACTTAAAAAGGTGTACCATATGCACTTATTTTGTGGTTCATTCATAACATTTTAGAGTGTTTCGTAACTTTTGTTCTAGAATTCATAACTTTTCAGCAACACGATTCGTAACGTTTTCATTATGATTCATAACATTTTGGTGTATCTCGTAACCTTTATATGATTCATAACTTTTTAGCAATACGATTCGTAACATTTTCTCTATAATTCATAACATTTTGAGGGGTGCATATGATACACACCCAAATAAAAGGTGTGTATTGTAGTCTTCCCCACACAAACTAGCCTAGGCGACATCACAGAAAACTAGAAAAGTTTCCAATTAGACAACCACATCAAACTGCCAACGAGTACCAATTTGCAAAATTAAACACTCCACATGCAATAATATTGTATTCGAAACCTATCAATTTAGTCTAAATATTGAACCGTGTCAACACTAAAGACCCATTAAAGACTGATTCTCCCAGGAAAATAGGGTTTTTTTTTTTTCAATCAATAGAAGAGATCATTTACATCATATATGAAGTCAAAGTATAAACGCAGAACACTACATCAATTGTAAGAATGTACGAGATCAACAACCAAACCCTGTTACCCAACCAATACAAGAAATAAACTCATTATATGGTAGAAACATAGAAATAAAGGAAAAACTCATCTAAGGGAAGAACATCCACATGCAGGTGAGAAAATTCAAACTTCCGATCTGTCAGTGAAATGTAAGAGTCTTGACCAACCAAGCTTGTCCCAGTTCATTAGGAAATTAGGGTTTAAATGCCTGTCTTTTATAACTAGTTCTCATGGTAGGACTTGGGAGTATTTAACACTTCACTTGAATGGAAAGCTCACCGCCATAATTAGAGAAGAGGGCGACAATTGGACAAATGGAAGGACAACCTGAAAATGACTGATGCTTTCTTCGGAAGTCGGATGAGTAGAACGTCTTCATCAATAGGATTAGAGTACTTTTCAGAGCCCCGAAATTATTCGAGGTGCGCGCGGTTGGCCCGGATATCCAATTACCCAAAAGAAAAGAAAAAACAAAAGATAAGAGCACAACCAGTCTTTGAGAATCACGAAATTGAAATTAAAACCATTTATCCCATGCTTCTAGATAATCAGCTTTTTTTCTCCATATTTAAACTATTTCGGGAAAATAAGTTACAAGCGCAAGATACGCCAAATATGTCAACAAACAGCTTTTGGGAGGTCTGAAAATAAGGCTACACTAGAGGTTGAAGGTCGCAAATCTGGTGGAGTGGAAAGGGAGGATCAAAGTAGGAGCCATTGAGAATTGCATTAGCAGTGAGTTTGTTTGCAGCCTCAGTGGCATGTATTCCATCCCAACTCACATAGTTGTATGGGTCACCACAAGCTGTTGCTGTGAGAGTGCTCCCATTAATCACCTTGGTGTTTCCACAGTACACCTTTGGGTCAAAGTTGTAGGCATTAGCCCCATATCCACAACATGCTCTGGTTCCATACTTCAACCCTGTTCCATAACACCATCAAACATATGATAGTAAACTCATAAGAGTGAGTAACAACATAAAGGTAGGTAGGTCGATCAATTATGTATGCTACCAAAACCTAAACAATAAGGAGAGAGAAACCGTAACGACAAATAAAAAGTTATGGATGAGGCTGCGATACTTTTTGGGATCGATGCACCTTGTTCTGAGCTTGTCAAAGTTGTGTTAGTGGTGTTTGTCATAGGTTGTACGTCTAGTTTTGCTTTTATTAGCTCAATCTGAGAATCGCCGATTTTGATGCTTTTGAATTGTGAATCACTTTTAACAAATCTACTACTACTTTTGTCCCAAGTTTTAGTCCCTCTTTGAGAATCCAACTATTCAGGGGAACAACATCAATGTTGTTTGACCGAGTACAAGTTGTCAAAATTGCCCTCCTCTTTTAATATGCGGAGCTACGAATCAGTTTAAAAGAGAAATGATAGAAAAGAAAATCCATCAATCTTTTCACCTTAACTTGTCAAAATGGACATGAATTGTGGGACGTCAAAAATAAAATAGTGGACCAAAATAACAGTACAAAATGGATGGTTTGTTAGAATCATACCATGTGGTATGGGGTGCTGGAAGAGTTCTAACAACACAGCATGAGTGTCCACATATATGACAGAAGCATCTGGGATTGCTTGTCTAGTTTGGGTTAAGGCTGCCTTGAGCATGTTGTTATAGTCCACCACTGCATTGTTGTAGGAAACCATGCACCCAAAGGCATCAAGGTCGGATCTATTGTGTGGAAGCTCCACCAGAAACGCGGGGTAACAACCCACTGGAGCAAGATTAAGTACCAGGAAAGTTCGCCCACCTAGCACGTATAAATCCTTGACATCCCACAAACACCATGGTTGATATTTACGAAAACAAACTGATAGAACAATGAAAATCGCTATAGGAAATTAATTATGGATGGTTTAGACTCAAACTGGTTTAGCGGAATCACCACCGGAATGAATTCAAGTCGCGCATTGATTATTGTACGACTACAAGCGTAAGTTAAGTTATACTTTATATGTATATATGTAGCTTTGTTCATGCGAAAATAAAAGCACGGAAACAAGCCAAAAAAGGTGCACATAATACTCAAATAAGATGGTTGCCACATGAGTGTTGAACAACTATTTTGAGTGTTTTATGCACTTTTCTGTGTATGAAACTGCAAATTGTGACATAGTATAAGCTAGTTGCTGAAGTGCATGAAACTCCCTTTCTCTCTAAGGTTTTTTTCTTAAATTTGAGGTGTGGAATTACTCACCTTAATGGTGCCTGCAATTTGGGCAACCACTTGAGGAAGATACTGCTTAACTCCTTCTATACCAAGAGAAGCCAAGTTTCGAGTGAAGTCATTCTGACCAATGTAAAACGTGTACAGTGATTTCCCAAATATACCTGGTGGTGGAAGTTTCCCAAATATTCCTGAAATCAAGAATCTAAGTTATGTACATTACACAAGTAAACAATGTTATCAGTGATTTCTATACACTATTACCGAATGAATAACCCACCGTAGAGTCTTTGTTTGGATCTTGAATTTATGAGAAAACGGGATTTTAAGGGTACGTAATTCATCTCACGTTTTCCTCGGCCATTTTTTTTTTTTTTTTTTGCGGAATTCACAGTAAATTCAAGATCCGAACACTGCCTTGAAGGATATCTCATTCGAGTTCTGAATGAAATAATCATTCCTTGAGTATGTATTACCTTTCGTGTGAGATTCATCAACTTTGGACTTGAATTGCTTCATTTGGTTGAGCTGAATGGCCAGAGAAAAAGGGCTGACCCCAGTGACAAACAAGGAAGTCTTGGGCAGCAGCACCGTAGATGCCAATGTTGCAAAATTGGCTCCATGTTTGTAATCAGACCCAATGGATTGCAAATATGGGCTCAAAAATGGCAACCCTATCGCTTGAGCTGCCAAGAATAAAAACACAAGGCTAATTTTTAATTAATGGTAATTAGCAAGTAATTTAATTAGTGGCTTATTTTCTGGCACCCTTGATGTCATCCCATTCCGAAGCTTAATTATGTGTTTTCTGATCAATAGGAAACTTATATGTTTCAACAAATTTAAGGCATAAACCTAACACATGACGTATATATATGCAATAAGAATTCAGAAAATGAAGAAATCAAAAGCTCAATCGGGCAACATGCCCGATCTACGATGTGGGCTACGTGTACTGTTGTAACGATTGTGTCGTGTGGTTAAGAATTTCCTTAACATACATCAAAGTTGTGTTACTCCTTCCCTGCGAGTCTGGAAAAATTACCAATAGCCTTATTATTGTACGTGAAACGCTTAGCTTTGTTTACAGTACTATATCTCAAATTCAAAATCCAACGAAAGAGGGATCGAAATTAATCTTTGAAAAATGAGTCTCGTGAACAAACATAACTTGGTAGTATCTATTACCGACCAACAAAAAATCCTAATTGCGGTTGTGGGGTAAGAAAGAAACAATTTCGATCGTCTCTCACTAAACCAATAATTGTTTCCAGCTGGAGAAGAAATTTGGAAGCGTGCTTAGCCTAGCTTGGACTGCCTCGCAGTGGAATTGGAATTAATCCAAGAACAGGGCATGGCATGGACCATCCCAACGTACTACTCTACCAGCTACGCCTTTTTGTCTTTTGGAGAACAAACAAACAAACAAACAAACTTTAATGGGTCTAACCAGACACTTGGAGAGGAAACAAAAAACCCATCCCACTCGAAATCTTACCTTGCTATCTTTACTTCCTTTTTCTCTCTTATCATTTTTACGAATTATCAACCTCTTGTTTTAGATTAGATGTTCAAAAAGAACTTGCTAGGGATGAGACAAGGTAAAAGTTTGATTCTATTTGCTCAATTAATTGTTTATCCGCCTGTCAAATGTGTGAACATAATTGGCTTCAACATTGTAAAGAGAGGGATAAGAAGGTCAAGAGCGGACCCATTTAAGGGGCCCTCTCTAGTGGCAAGCTCAAGCAATGTTTATCAGGTAGTCAACATAAGACTTGAATGATCATTAAAATAAAAAATAAAAAACTCATAAGACTTGAATTTTATCAACCATGCAACCTAGCTCATCAAATGTCATAATCAGAGATGAACTCTGCTAATAATAATAATACAAGTATTGACAACCAATTAAGTAAAAGTTTAGAATTCTAATCAACGTATTTTAAACTTTGTTTGCTTTGCTGCTTAAGTCATTCCCATTATCAATAGGAATTAATGTATGTATTTTTCAATACATGCACTCAGTCAAACAATCAATCTATTGATTTAGTTTACATGTAGAGCCCCATTCAATCTTTTGGAATGACTTTCAAACCCTTAAGTACATGTTCAAAATTAGAGTAGTGTCTAAATTTCTTGCATATATGTATGTTGATATTTATTCACATTGTTTGTTTAGAGTGGTAAACTTAAGACCACCTTTTTCTCCTAGCACAAATCTTCCTATTCATCACAAATTGAAGTTATTTGTATGGGCACCTACAAAAAAAAATTGCAATCAATTGAAGGAGAGACCTTGGCAATGGAGCTTCAGTGGTGCGTCACGATTTGACCATGCTTCGGTGGACGTGGTCGCCGGAGGTGGTGATGGGGTCGGCGGTGGCGGTGGCGGTGGCGATGGGTCTGTCCTCCTCCCCCTCTCTCTCTTCGAACTCAAACCAAAACAAACTGAGTTTTGAATTTGGGGATTTTGTTCCCCTTTTCCTTTTCTTTTGTTTTCTGCTTAAAAATTGGTGGAGACTAGTGATGTTGTAAGTATGCTGTTGCTTCTTGTGGTAGGCACCGTAGCATTTTTTAAATAGTATAAACTGCAAAATATGACTAAAATCACCGTCTTCTTATAAATCTTTTTAATAAATAATGTCCCTAATGTAACTTTTCAAATCCGCCACGGCAAAGGGCACTGGTATGAAGTATGAATGGGTTCCAAGGCAAGAGTTGGTCCAGTGGTCAACGCATGAGATTTAGGAATTTGTTTACTTCTAAAGTTTCTGGTTCAAAATCTTTCAAGTGCTATCAAGTATCAACTCATTTGGAGCTAGTTTATACGGAGCAAATTATTGGGCTCCCCGAAAGTGGGTGGTGGAATTGGGGGCCTCCCGTATTAGTTGAGGTACACGTAAGCTGACCCGGACATATGAGTTTAAAAAAAAAAAAAAAAACAGATCTCAAGTACATGACAAATGCAGCAACACACACGTGTAAACAAAAGTGTCAGGTTAGCTATCATCGGCTCCAACCAATACGATTCCCCCTCCTAATTAGATACAGTAAATAAACCGTTTGGTTGCAAAGAAAATGCAAGAAAGCTTGGCTGCTTATGTGCGGGTTTGTGTTCGTACTGAGACTTGGGGCAACAATTTCTCTGTTTGTTTCAACAGAACAGAAAAATAGTGGAGTACTCTTACTAATGAAGTTGAAAAAAGGACAGAAATTAATAACTGGACCAGCTAGCTGATATATACCAGTAATACAGTACTACTTATGTAGGACGGCAGGCATGACTCGCTCACAAGAAAAAAGAGAGAGAAATGAATTTACAAAAAGGGAATGAAATCAGAAAATTACTGTACCTAAGAAATCAATCATGAGCCTTCCATCAGTAGCCCTGCCAACCGGTTTCCTGAAGTAGGTCATTCCATAAGGCAATGACTCGGCTGGAAAAGCAGCGTAAAACCCGCCGGTGTCAGAATTCGAGTCACCAAAGTTGAAAATAGCTTCGAAAGCACACTTGCAATCGCATAGCCTCCGCCCCCCTGAAATGGCCATAAACAACATCCAAGCCACCATCATGACTCGCCGGAATGTGGCGGAGTAGTGTTTCCATGGCCGAATGTCCATTTGGGAGGAGTGAGGTTTGTTTGTTGTTACTCAAGTGTTACAAGTAGTACTAGGAGTATAAGAATGCCCGCAATGGTAATCCACTGATGGGAACGTGTATATATATATATACACATCTATATCCTTATCTCTATTATGTACTGTATTGTCTATGTATGAATGAGTCCAACACTTACCAGAGGAGAGACGTGACAAAGTAAACACGGTGATGCTGGAAGTAAAATTTGAAGAAATATGAAATTTACAATTTTTCTGAGTAGAATAACATATTGTTAATTTCAAAAGCAATCACTCTGGGCGGCCAATGAATGGCCCACAAAAATTAGTTGAGTGCACATAAAAATAACCGTCCAAATTGACGAGAATACGGGGACCGAATAAATGACGATAGCAGGGATACTAATTAGGGAGGGAGGGATGGAACTGGAGCTCTAAATTAATTACCATATGTTAGATCATGAATTTTCGTAGAAACTTACTTTTTCTTAAAACAAATACTCCTACTAATTAGAAATAATGTAGATCGATCAAGTTATCGAACTTATGTACATGCCTCCATATATGTAGGGAGGTATTTCCGAGCACGTACAATTAGTTGCCGAACACGTGATATTCGGGAGCACGTGGTAAATACGACAGGACTTACCGCCGGGCAGTTCGATGAACAGCGATATGGACCAATGATATGGGAAGTCATTGATCCATGCAATCTATTCGGCAAATTAAGGGCCAATGATATGACAAGTCATGGCTATAAACTGACTGTTCGGCAGTTAGAGACATTCCGATTACATGGACCAAGATACATGTGAAGTAACTGGTCCAAACAGTCTGCTCGGTTATGATACAGCCGAACAGTTGAAGTAAGAACCTAGCACGAAATACGAGTGATGACAGGACAGTCATCATGCAAGGCAATAGTCTAAATAATTGATGAAGGACCAGTTACAAGTGAAGTGATTGGTCCGGACAGTCTGTTCGGCTATGAGATAGCTGAACAGAGAAAGAAATCCGATCAGATGTTGGACTAAAAGGAACATTCTAGAAGGGTCCAGAAACAGTGGTATTCCGTTAAGGAATAAGATCCCGAGAATATAGGGTTTGAAAAAAGATACCCAACGAGAATGGGATGTTCGGTCAGTAATGGAAAAGAATCCTAAAAGGACTCTTTTCCATAAACTGATAAAGGAAACGAGAATCCTTGATATCCTGAGTTTCCTATACGAGTTGGGAATCCTATGGCAATAGGGATGCTTGGGCGCCAAGCATCCGAATGTCTATATAAACAGAGTAAGCCTAGAGGTAAAAGGTACGCAATACTTTGCATTCTTGCTTTCCTACTGATAATTAGGGTTTAACTGCTAATACGTGATACTAACTTTGGCATCGGAGGGCCTTTGCCACGAGAGGCAGAGGTGCGCTCACCCCCTGTCTATTTTGCAGATTAGGGTTCCGACGACGAATTAGGGTTCCGGTGAAGAGGCACGAGAAAGCCGTTGCAAACCAGTTGATCAGAAAGCATCAATTGTTTTCATCCCCCTACAATTGGCGCCGTCTGTGGGAAACGAAGCAACTCTTTAGAAAAATAAGTACGATGGAAGAAGATCCAGCTACTCCATTTAGTCCAAAGGACCAGTTGGGTGGGGGAAGAGATAAATCCCCACCAGGCGCTCCGAGAAAGCCAACTGGTAGACATGACAGAAGTAACTCCAAAGAAAAAAGAGACAAAACTGCTACTGGCTCCACGAAAAGGAGTAGGTCTCATCGAAGAGAAGAGTCAGTTACCCGTTCAAAGAACATACACGATGATGACGATGTCCTTGATAAGAAGAGAAGGGAAATCGAGGAGTATGCTCGTTTAATTAAAAAACGAGAGTATGAGATACAAGAGTTGCAACGGGTACGAGAGCACCCAGAAGATTCTGGACTCTCTCGTAGGCATTCCCAAAGAGATGGAAGGACGCTGGTAGTCCATAGGCAGACCCATTCACGAAGAAGAAGAAGCAAAAGTCCTGTCATGGGGCGTTATGAGGCTTCTCCACGAAAAAGGGGAAGAAGAAGTAAAAGCCGAACAGAAGAGAGAAGGGTTTCTTCACGAAAAGGGAGAAGCAGAGACAGAAGTTCCACCCCCGAAGAGGAGGGAACAAGGAAACATCATCGAGATAGGTATGAGAGACCTGATGCTGATTGGGCCAAAGCCGCGGCTCACAAATCCAAGGAGTTCGAGGATGGGACAGTGACTGCACGTGAAGCAGCACGTAAGGCATTAAGTAATATTGCGGCCTCCCCATTTACAAAGAGGCTACAGGAGGCTAGGTTGCCGAGCAGAGTGAAGCACGGTGCATTCGTACTTTACGAGACAAATACGGATCCCGTGGCTCACATACAGCATTATCAACAGGCTATGTTTATGCATGAAGGGGATGATTCCATCTTGTGCAAGATGTTTCCCTCCAGTCTTGGCAAAGTGGCCTTATCCTGGTTCCATAAACTGGCCCCACGATCCATACGAGGGTAGAGGCAGTTGGCCGAGGAATTCACTGCTCGATTCTTGACAAGCAGAAAAGCCCCAAAGACCTTTGAGAGTCTTTCCACCATGAAACAGGAGGAGAACGAGCAGATCAGGGATTATGCAAAGAAGTACTGGGAGACTTTCAACGAGATTGAAAGTTGCAGTGAGGAGTACGCAATTGCTACCTTCAAGACTGGTCTGCCTGTTCGGGGAGAGTTGCGTCGTTCATTGAATAAACATCCGGTAGCCACACTGGTTAAATTGATGGAACGGATAGAGCAACACGCCAGAATGGAGGATGACATACTCCGTGAGGATGGCAGGACGGTTGCCGAACAGCCAAAGGCACCTGCCAAAAAGGTGGATAAGCCAGAACCCAAGACTTATAGAGAGAGAAGGGAATATGGGCAGGCTAAGAAAGAGCCGTACAAAAATAAGCAAGCTCCTGATCCAAAAGCTTTCTTTTCTATCACTACGGTTTGGAAGGAACCAATATACAGGATCCTTTATCGAATAAAGAATCAGCCATATTTCAAGTGGCCCCCGAGTCTAGGTGGAGACAAGGATGCAAAACGTGCTGCGAATCAGCACTGCAGTTATCACAAAGATTGGGGCCACATGACCGAGGATTGTGAGATGTACAAAAGGCACCTTGATGATTTGGTCTCTCGGGGCTATCTCAAGGAATTTATCCAGGAGGATCCTAAGGAGAAAGGGAAAGCAATGGAGTTGGGTTACGAACAAAACCCTAAAGGTGTGATCCATATGATACATGGGTTGGCTACACCTTATACGAGGAATGAGGTGAGGCTGCTGCAAAGGCAAGTCAGACACGATCAGCATGTGATGCGTTTGGTAAATAAGAGAGGACGAGAGAATGATATGTGCAACGAGAGCATAGCATTCACTGACGATGACTTGGGGGAGGTCCAAATACCCCACAACGATGCATTGGTCGTAACCCTACGAGTTGGAGAGTATGACATCGAGAGAATTCTAGTGGACTCAGGAAGTTGTACAGAGGTGTTATACTACGAAGCGTTCAAGAAGCGGGGCTGGCCCAAACAGACTTAGAGCAGTCTACAACGCCTCTCATTGGGTTTGGTGCAGGAGCAGTCTGGCCCCTTGGGAAGGTAACGTTACCTGTTCGGGCTGGGTCAGTAGTGTTGAGAACAGATTTTTTGGTGGTCAATGTCCCTTCTTCCTATAACGCGATTATAGGGAGGACGTGGTTGCACAAGATGAGAGCAGTCTCCTCGACTTATCACCAGATGGTGAAATTCCCAGGTTCAAATGGGATTGAAGTCCTTAAAGGCAACCAGAAGGTGGCACAACAATGTTTGATTTCCATCATCAAAACAGCCCCAAAGGCCCTCCATGTTCATACATTAGAAGTACCAGATCAACCAACCATCGAGGATGTTGGAAGAAGCCCGGCTGAAAAAGTGGTTGAAGGATTGGAGAAGATTCAGATCAACGAGATTGATCCTGAAAGATATTTTTTAATTGGGGAATCACTACCAGCAAACGAAAAGGCTGAGTTGATAAGATTCCTAAAGGACTATATTGATGTTTTTGCATGGGTGCCAGAGGAAATGCCCGGGGTAGATGCAGATGTGATCTGTCACTATTTAAACATTGACCCTCAGCACAAGCTGATCATTCAGAAAAAACGAAGGGCAGCCGTGCAGCATGTAGACGCAGTGATTGAGGAGGTCGATCGTTTACTGGAGGCCAAGGCAATACGTGAAGTCTATTACCCAGAGTGGTTATCCAACACTGTTGTGGTAAAGAAGAAGAATGGGAAGTGGCATGTCTATGTGGACTTCACAGACCTAAACAAAGCGTGCCCTAAGGACAGTTTTCCTTTGCCCAGGATTGACCAATTGGTTGATGCAACCTCTGGTTACGAGCGAATGAGTTTTCTCGATGCATATCGAGGATATCATCAGATTGCTATGTTTGAACCTGATCAAGAGAAGACTTCGTTTATTACACCACGAGGGTTATACTGCTACAGTGCCATGCCGTTTGGGCTGAAGAATGCTGGGGCTACGTACCAAAGACTTGCAACCATTATGTTCAAAAAGCTCATTGGAAAAACTTTGGAAGTTTACATAGATGATATGGTGGTAAAGAGTCGAGAAAAAAGAGGGCATATTACTGACTTAAAAGAAGTATTCAAAATCTTAAGAAAGTATAAACTAAAACTCAACGCCTCGAAGTGTGCGTTTGGAGTTGGTTCAGGAAAGTTCCTAGGCCATTTGGTAACCATGAGAGGGATAGAGGCAAATCCCGATCAGATTGATGCCTTGCAAAGACTACAGAGTCCCAAAACTACCAAGGAAGTCCAGAGGCTGACTGGAATGGCAGCGGCACTTAACAGATTCATCAGCAGGTCAAGCGATAAGTGCAGACCCTTTTTTCAGCTATTAAAAAAGAGGGAAGGATTTGAATGGGGAGCAGAATGTGAGCAAGCTTTCCAAGACCTGAAGAAGTACCTGGCCGAACCCCCACTGTTGTCAACTCCACAGCCAGGTGAGTCTTTAATTCTGTACTTAGCTGTTTCCGAGCATGCAGTAAGTGCAGTCCTGTTGAGGGATTTGGGGATCGAACAAATCCCTATTTATTATGTTAGTAAGACATTGTTGGATGCAGAAACGAGATATCTGCCTTTAGAAAAACTTGTCCTGGCACTTAGGACAGCCACAAGGAAATTGCCACACTACTTCCAAAGCCATAAGGTTGTGGTTTATACTGAGTTTCCATTAAAATCGTTGCTACGAAAGGCAGACTTTTCGGGAAGGATCTCGACATGGTCCGTGGAGTTAAGCCAGTACGATCTCGAATATCAGCCACGCACAGCAATCAAAGGCCAAGTGTTGGCTGATTTTGTGGCAGAATTTTCACCCACTGTGGCTCCCCTACCTCTTACGAGAAAGGAACAGGTGACTGAGACATCATCCATGAAGGATCAACCTTCAGCCGAACAGGATCCCACGGAGTGGAAGCTATTCGTTGACGGATCAGCATGTAATACTGGTTCTGGAATTGGGTAGTTCTATTTCCTCCTCAAGGAGTTCTGATTGAACTATCTGTTCGGCTTGGATTCAGTGCAACGAATAATGTAGCTGAATATGAGGCACTCCTGGCTGGATTGAGGAGTGCAAAAACCCTTAAAGCAGAACGGGTTAGGGTGTATTGTGATTCCCAGCTTGTGGTAAATCAGCTGTCCGGCGAGTATGAAACCCGAAATGAAAAGATGTTGGCTTACGCGCAGGTGGCCAAGGACTTGCTTGATACCTTCGAGAGGGTGTATATTGAGCAAATTAGTTTTGGACAGAATGCTCATGCAGATTCTTTAGCTTGGTTGGCTGCAGCTGTACCAACCGAGTTCAAAAGAAAGGTGTCAGTCGAATATCTGAATAAGCCGAGCATTGGGAGGAGTGAAGACTTAGTCTTGGACGTGAACCAAGGACCAAGTTGGATGGACCCAATCATGGAGTTCTTACGAGACGAGATACTCCCTTCTGACAAAAAGGAGGCCCACAAGATAAGGGTCAAATCTGCCAGGTTTTGGCTGTCTCCAGAGGGTAAGTTATACAGGAAATCCTTTACAGGCCCATATTTACTATGTGTACATCCTGAGATGGTACAAAAGTTCCTTCATGAAATCCACGAGGGAACATGTGGGAGCCATGCTGGAGGCAGATCAATTGCCCACCGAGCAATTACTCAAGGCTACTGGTGGCCACACATGCAAGAAGATGCAAAGGTGTATGTGAAGATTTGTGAGAAGTGTCAAAAATTCTCACCAATGATTCGAACACCCGCCGAGGATCTCGTGCCTTTGACAAGTCCCTGGCCTTTTGCTCAATGGGGGATGGATATCGTGGGTCCATTGCACAAAGCAACTGGGAATCGAAAATTCTTGCTTGTAGCAACTGACTATTTTACAAAGTGGATTGAGGCAGAACCACTGGCCAAAATCACTGAACCTATGATAGAAAGGTTCGTGTGGAAAAGCATCATCACTCGCTTTGGGGTCCCTTATTCATTGATCACAGACAATGGATCCCAATTTCAGAAGAAATTCAAGGCTTTTTGTGCCCAGTATGGAATAAGAAATTATTATTCCACCCCAGCCTACCCTCGGAGTAATGGGCAAGCAGAGGCGTCTAATAAAACTATCCTTGACGGGATCAAGAAACGGCTGGACAAAACCAAAGGGAAGTGGCCTGACGAGTTACCATTGGTTTTATGGGCACACCGAACAACGCCTAGGAGGTCTACGGGAGAGACCCCCTATTCATTAGCTTATGGAACAGAGGCCGTCATACCTTTGGAAGTCGGTTTGCCGACCAACAGGACTGTTTTGGTTGAAAGTGGAGGCAATGACAGGGCCCTTGAAATCGAGCTTGATCTCGCTGAGGAGAGGAGAGAAAGGGCATTGGTCCATCTGGCTTCCTACCAGGAGCAGCTAATGAAGAGCTATAACAAGCATGTTCACCCTCGAGAGTTTGGTGTTGGGGACCTCGTACTACGAAAAGTGCTCGGCAACACTAAGGTGGCCAACGAAGGCAAGCTGGGGGCCAACTGGGAAGGCCCGTATAGAGTAACTGAGATTGTAGGCATAGGAGCCTATAGATTGGCAGATTTGGAAGGTGATCCAATCCCAAGGCCTTGGAATGTTCATAATCTACGAAAGTTCTTTGTTTAGAAGTATTAAAATCTGTCTTAGATTTGCACTACGTGATTGTGTGGGAATTACGAATATAATTCCCTTGTTCTAGTTTTTGATTATTTTTAGTTACAAAGGGGTACGTATACAACCCTCTTGAGTTTTACAGATTCTGAATAAAATCACTTTCTAGTATAACTGTTGGTATTTGTTTTAAATACGAACTACGAGATTGGTTTCCCTCATTCGTATTGGGGAGTAGGGTATACCATTAAGTACGTGACACTTAAACACAAGTATGAAACACTTGTGTGATTTTCAAAAAAGTTAAGTACGTGACACTTAAACACAAGTATGAAACACTTGTGTGAGCACACTTTGTATGCCTTGTTTAAGTACGTGACACTTAAACGCAAGTATGATTCTTTAAAGTACGTGAAACTTAAACAAAAATACAAGTATGAAAACACTTGTATGAAATTTAAAGTACGATACACTTGGAAAAACAATTGGCTTGTATATGATGGCCACAAACTATTGAAGTACGAGAAACTTAGACCATTTTTTTCAGTACGTGATACTTAACAAGTATGAAACACTTGTATGGAATTTTAAGTACGTGAAACTTAACGAATACAAGTACGAGACACTTGTAAATGTTTATTGGCTTGGCTTGAAAACATAACGAGTATATGTTAGCCACATTTATTCAAGTACGAGAAAACTTAAACACGTTAAGTACGTGAAAATTATAAATATCTGTTCTTAAAGTATGTGAAACTTAAAAGAACACCTATATGATTACATGAACCTTACAAGTGTTTGTACGAAAACACTTGAAGGATTTGAGGACGAATACAAGTATGAATACACTTGTATGTACTAAACAACAGTACGAGACACTGGGAATCAAATGTTTTTAAGTACGTGAAACTTAGATTCAGTACAATGAAATCATGTTTGTAGGATCTGCTCGAGTACGAAATACTTATGCAGACACAAAATATATGATTAAACTGATCAAACGTACGAAATACTTAGATAAAACTGATCTGCATCCAAAAATGCAACAAACGAGGGAAGCCGAGCAAAAGTATAGTTAAGCCACGAAGGGCCGAATACCTGTGTTATCAAATTAGAGAAAGTACTGGTACCACGCAGGGTAAAGAAGCTATGGTCGTGCAAGACCAACCCAATGATTGAAACCAAAAAACTACCTGCTTGCTTTTTTAGTCTAGGTTCTGAATCTCAGGAGGGACATCAGCCTCAGCAATAGCAGCAGCAGCAGCAGTTTGTACCTCTGGGACAACAATCTCAGTGGTCACTTCCAGAACAGATGATTGATCAACATCATCTTGTGATTCTATCTGTATTTCTTCATCAACGTCTGCAAAGTCGTCGATTTGTTGATCAACATCGTCAGTAGGAGCTGTAATTTGACGACTTGGTAGATCATTCTCAACCCAAAGGGGAGAATCTTCAGCAACTCCTACCTTTGTAAGGCACGATTCCCAGCAGGCAATCCAGATCTGATCTTGAATGGCAGGCATCGGCTCGACGTAGTTAACAGTTGTGGAATCAAAACCCCTCTGGTACCCATCTTCGTAGGCAGCTTTCTTGGCACTGTCAATTTCTGACAAAGCATGATTGAGGCCTTCTTCGGCAACTTCGAGTTTGCCTTTAGCTTGATTGAAGTCAGACTTGGCTTTGTCTCTTTCTCTTTCCAACCTGGTGATTGTTCGAAGCATTCGGGTGTTGTCATTCATCAGCCTGACTCTTTCAGTATCAGCTTCTTGGTATTTTTTGCCCAGAGTAGCCATCTTTTGAATGAACTGCGGAAATACCATATGTAGGTTATAATTTTTTAACCAACACAAAGGGAGGGCTTGAAAAACAAAGAAGAAGTTTTTGTTACCTTAATTCCATTGACGAGACCAGTAGACACCAGCCGATCAGGAGAAGACAAGGACTCTTTTTGCAAATCAACAGGGAGCATTAACCCTTGAGCCAAGGCTAGTGCAGTCTCTGATGAACTGGCACTATCTCCGACATGTACATGATGGTCTCCTCTAATAAGAGGAGGAGTCCATGTCTGAGGAAGGATTTGAGCAGTTGGTGAATTGGGATGATGAGTTTCAGTATCTGCTTGAGAAGCAGTACTATCATGGTCATCTACCCTTGGACGTTTATCTCTATGAAGGTCAGCAGCCTCTGTAGTGGCGTCCACTTCTCGAGGGGAAGATGATGACCGTACGGACCCCCCTATTACGACGAGATCGTGGGGGAGGGGCCCCAGTTGAGGCCACCCGCCCAGTCCCACGTCCCCGAGAAGAGACGGTGACGAGGGAGCTGAGATTTAGGGGCTGGCGTGTGATAGTGCTTGAGATAGGAGGAGATGGAGAAAAACCTGAAGACGAGGATTGGCTAGTCACACGGCTCGGAGCTGGCTGTTCGGGTAATGGTTGAGAGGAAGCCTGACTCCATGAGGATCTTCGAACTCTCACTCGTGGTAACGGAACTCCTTCAGAAATTGGGATTTCACCCAGTTGACCAGCTACTGTCACTCCAATGTTAGCTCTTGTGCTCCTAAGCTGGGGAGCAGTGGAGGTGGAAGCAGTACTGGTGCTGGGGTGAGTGAGCCTTCTGTCTATAACCCCTCTATATGAAGGGTCGTATCCCAGAAGTACTTCTGCGTTACGACCCCGACCAGCTGTAGAAGTGCCTGGTTCGCCTGTATATTTCAGAACCTTGTTGATGTCCTCTGTTCGGATGTTGCTCGGAACGCGTCTGGGACGATAGTTAGCGTTTTCAGCTGCCAGATCAAAATTGAAACAACAAGATTAGACACATGCAAAGGCTACGAGAAAGCAGAAAACGAAAATATTACAAACTTATAAAAATGAGGAGTATTACGTGGGTATCCCCATATGTGGGGGCAGTGGAGCCCCACCACTTGACCATCCTCTTCTAGTGGTTCGAAAGCTCCAGTAACGTATAAGAAGTCAATCTCATGATCCCGAGCAGAATCCGGCAGGTTGAGCACGAGACACTTTTTTGCCCTTCTTACTTTGAAATAGAAGGTGTTATATTCAGGGTTTAGTACAATACTGTACCACCACTGAATATCCCAGATCCCTAGCTGGGTCCCTAGAATCCTATTCAAAGCAACTACTCCATTTATCAGCCTAAATACATTTGTTGATACTTGCATAGGAGTGAGGCGGTACCAATTTAAGATCTGACGAAGGAGTGGATGAAGGGGAAAACGGACTCCACCTTCAACAATTGCTACGATAGGGATACACATTCTGTCCCATGAGCCGCTATCCCTATCTGCTCCTAGAGGGGCGAGTTCGAGACCTACGTTATCAGGAACGTTGTAATCCGTCCTAAATGCCGCCATTGCGGCGGGGTTATCACAGAACTTCCTAAACTTACTGGGTCTAGGAGAGATGTCATGTTCATCCGCCATGGATATACTCGAAGGAAACGTAAACGTAAGAATGGGCGTGACTGAAACCTTAGAAATGACCAAAATCTGAGAATGAAATCTCAGATGAAAACCTAAGCAGAAGAAATGGAGTTAGAACGAGAATCTTACAACGATACCGTGATGATTTCCTGGAATGCAATTGAATTTGCAGATGGCGGCGATGGCGGAAAGCTTAGAGAGAAAGACAGAAAGTTCGAATGTTTTGGGTGAAAAACCAAAAGGAACCCTTTCAAGAGTTTGAGGGTGACGGAGATAAAACGTCTCCTCTCACGCCGTTACAGGTTAAAGTAACGGAAAGCAAAGTCTGTTCTGATGCCGTTTCAAAGAAACGTCAGTTCGAAATTAATGATAGGCATACGAAACGTGCCACGTGGAGTCATTACCCCGTATCCCGAAATGGTATAATGATGGAAGCGCCAAAAGGCATCAATGAAATATTGAATTTATGACTGCATGGGATCAGAAGAGTCTGGTCTAAATAAAATTTTGTTTCTAAGCTTCATATATTGCCCCCGAACAGTGGTAACAAGATGAAGCTGGGGAGCAATTGTAGGGAGGTATTCCCGAGCACGTACAATTAGTTGCCGAACACGTGATATTCGGGAGCACGTGGTAAATACGACAGGACTTATCGCCGGGCAGTTCGGTGAACAGCGATATGGACCAATAATATGGGAAGTCATTGATCCATGCAATCTATTCGGCAAATTAAGGGCCAATGATATGAGAAGTCATGGCTATAAACTGACTGTTCGGTAGTTAGAGACATTCCGATTACATGGACCAAGATACATGTGAAGTAGCTGGTCCAAACAGACTGCTCGGTTATGATACAGCCGAACAGTTGAAGTAAGAACTAAGCACGAAATACGAGTGATGACGGGACAGTCATCATGCAAGGCAATAGTCTAAATAATTGATGAAGGACCAGTTACAAGTGAAGTGATTGGTCCAGACAGTCTGTTCGGCTATGAGATAGCTGAACAGAGAAAGAAATCCGATCAGATGTTGGAGTAAAAGGAACATTCTAGAAGGATCCAGAAACAGTGGTATTTCGTTAAGGAATAAGATCCCGAGAATACAGGGTTTGAAAAAAGATACCCAACGAGAATGGGATGTTCGGTCAGTAATGGAAAAGAATCCTGAAAGGACTCTTTTCCATAAACTGATAAAGGAAACGAGAATCCTTGATATCCTGAGCTTCCTATACAAGTTGGGAATCCTATGGCAATAGGGATGCTTGGGCGCCAAGCATCCGAATGTCTATATAAACAGAGTAAGCCTAGAGGTAAAAGGTACGCAATACTTTGCATTCTTGCTTTCCTACTGATAATTAGGGTTTAACTGCTAATACGTGATACTAACTTTGGCATCGGAGGGCCTTTGCCACGAGAGGCAGAGGTGCGCTCACCCCCCGTCTATTTTGCAGATTAGGGTTCCGACGACGAATTAGGGTTCCGGTGAAGAGGCACGAGAAAGCCGTTGCAAACCAGTTGATCAGAAAGCATCAATTGTTTTCATCCCCCTACAATATAGGAACGTACAAAAGCGACAACATACGAGTCCATATTTACATGCCCTATAAACAACAAAAGAGATTTATGGTTTGTCGAATTTCTTGGAATCTTACACAGTTTGCAAATGTTGGACAATAACGCATTAACGCATGACCTAATAGACAAGGATCATATACTACGACATTAATGGGTTATGTCTAAGGATGGCAAATTGAACCCAAACCCACCCATTAATATATAGACCCAACCCAATTTATTTATTAGCTGGGTTGGAATGGGTCCAAACCCATCTAATTTATTTACTAATGAGTCTTAATTGGGTCTCAACTGAACCAAGCTAAATGACTCAATAGGCCTAGACATTACCCACCATAGGAAATGAAAAAAATCACCACGGAAAAACTTCGACAGTCATCTGCCGACTGTCCTCTCTCTCTCTCTCTCTCTCTCTCTCTCTCTCTCTCCCCTTAATTATTGGATCAATCAAAACTTTTTTTTAATCTATTCGTATTTCGTATATCAGATTGATTCCTCTTACAAAAGAATCGTTTGTAATGTTAAATGCAACAAAATTTCGCTACTAGAATTCAATTTGTAATGCGCTTTACCAACTGTAATTGTGTTCTCCTAATTGTAGAATAGGGCTCAACATTCTTAATTTTTTTTTCATTGTGTATATTTTATTCATCTTTTCTAAATTTCTGTTTGATTTGCCGGATAATTTTTTGGATTAATCAATCCGTCACGACAAAAGAAGTACAAAATTATAGCCAAAAAAAATATCAATAAAGACGAAAAATTATATCAAACAACAACCTTTTTTTGTTTAAAGCGACATCTTACATGAATATTTTCAACATTGGTCCATAATTTTAAACTTTTCCGATTCCTCTCGTCTAGACAAATAATTAATCCTAAAAAAAAAGCTAAACAAACAATTATGAAAAATAAAAATTACTGTAGACACCATATTCTGGACTGTCCAGATTAGTTTACTTACGGTCTTTGATTTCCCAATGATGATTGCGGTCAAGAACATTCCGAGGTTATTGGTGTGTTTGAGCTTTGAGCGTCTTGAGCCTCATTCAAACCTTTGTCGAGCCTTGTCGAAACCCTTCAAACCAGAACCAAATGGCCTCAGCAAAATCATACTTGCTTACACCAGTACTGTGCTGGCATGCGCTGGTAAACTGCCACGTGTCAGTCTTTGACCGTTGACTCAGTTACCACCAGCGCACGCAGGTACAATGTTGGCGTACGCCAGTCAAATGTCACTATTCAACCACGTGCTCAAGACTTTTGTGGCCACCCTGACATAATCTACAGTTCCCTGATGATTACAATCGTGCAGCCGGCTCCCCCTCTTTCCTACACCACATTTCAACCCAAGTCCCATGCATTTAATGCATGGGGACTTCTCTCCTTAACCTAACCACTCATTAACCCAACTGATCACCCCCTCTCCTTAGTCCACTTCTGGCCTATAAATACCCCCTTTGCATTTATATGCAAGGGGTTCACAAGCATTAACCACCATAAAGCCTCTAACTCTCTTATTCTCTTCTCTCTCTAGTTCTTTGCCCTCCTTTCATTCATTGAAAGAACAAGTAAAGAGCACCATTGTCACAAACCACAACCCTCATTCTATCCACTATCCATCCACCAAACCTCAAGTTCAAGCTCAAACTCACCATCAACCTTAAAGCAAAGGTATACCACTTTTTACGTATGTTCTGTTCTAACCCCTGAGGGGAGCTGGTAGGGTCAAGATTGTTAATCTATACCAGTCCTGGCCCTAAAGCTGGTAAGGTTTCAAGGGCCGTGTGAAGCTATCACTGGCGCGCGCCAGTTATTTCAAGCCGTACGCCAGCATGGCTGTACGTGTAATACTGGCGTGGGGATCACTGATCAGCTATTTTATGCTTTTCTTTCCGTTTTTATCACCTTTATGCATGCTAAGAACCAGTTTACTGCTTTCTGTATTTTAGAACTGTGTAGTGGCTATTTCTATCTTTTGTTTTAAAGGCCACTGGGATCTATCTGGTCGTGTTCCAGAGCCCAGATCATGCAAAGTCAAGCACTGACCAAATAGTGTAACTAGCGTACGGGGTCTTTGGACTGGTGTACGACAGTTACAATGGGTCCAGTGGCTGGCCATTGCATGTCAGTTAATTCTGGCCTCTGTTTACTTCCCCACACTGTTTATGAGGTGTTCTGTTGATTTTCTGGTTATAAAGCTATATCTGCTGTCTGTAACTATATTTATTCTGCTATATTATCTACGTGGTTTGTCCTAGGTGTGCACTTGTCCATTAGAGCCCAGAGGGTTGAGAACAGAAGCTGTGAATTTTGGATCTACCGGTGCACTCCAGTTTTGGTGTGGTGTACGCAGGTCATCTCTCTATGCAGTGGCATGGCCAGTGCATACAGGCTTGTTCTTGCGTATATCATTCCAGATCAGCGTGCTCCAGTTCATCCAAAATGCTCACAGGTGCTTGTTCTCAATCTATTATCAATTGCTTTAATAAATCATCCATCACATTTTTGTCATATAAATGCAACTTGTTACACTTTTAATCCCTCTTAACTGTTTCCCTGCCCTAACTGGCTAAAAAATGATCTATGAGAGAAAAATGCAAATGTTTTACAAAATGCCTGAGTAGAGACCGATCTCCGGATTTGGCGAGGGGGGTGCCATAAAACTCTTCCCCTCTCGTAACCTGTCTCCCGAACCTAAGATATCGAAGGTGACGACGGATCAGTCTATGCCTTTTCAAAATCAATCAATGTAGCAAGTGTTTCAAGTTCGGTTCCTTGGGTGCATACCGCAAAACCTGAGTGGCGACTCTGAATCGAAGCGTTTCATCACGCTTTCCAAAAAGGGCGCACCCGATTTTATGCGAAAATAAGATTTTCTGGGGTGTGTGCCCACAGTGGCGACTCTGCTGGGGACTCATTGCATTAATCAAAATTTGGCGATTAATACATAAATGAACAATCTTTCAAAAGTCTTTAAAAAAAGCACGCTTCGCACTGCTGAAGAACAGAATGGTAACGTAACAGGATCTCCGTATCCGACCAAACCGAACTGGGGCTTTTATCATTGTTCACCTGTGTAGTCTTCTCCAAATATTGATTAACAAAAGTGAGCCAAACTTTAAAAGGCATTTTCGAAACTTTGCATTTCTCTCTCATTAAATCATTCTTCAGCATTCTTCCATATGCATCGGTATTGGTCAGCCCCGTTGAGGTGTTTTGGGTAATCGGCACCATTTATTGGAGCCCGGGGTCCTCAAACGCCCAACAACCTTAGACGATGATGAGTCGTACTACCGTTTGACCATTGCCTTGCTCTACGCGTTGCAATGGGAGGTATATTGCGGCTCTAGTCGGAGGAACCCCCTAATCCAAAACCGGCCTCTACATGTGTACAAAGCACTAGAACCTTTCAACCTAGGACAGGAACCTGCAAGGTAGGATTATTTGCATCTAACCCCCGTATACTATCTATGTGTTACCGCTTTCCATATTACATGTCTACACATACATTCATACCGTTTTGCATAGGAGCATGCTAGGGCGGCTTTTAGGTTGTCTCTTGTCGAGTTTGTCTTGTGCTCGTTCGACGTTGCCTTGACCCGATGACGAGTCATGCATCCCGATGTTGCATGTTATCAATTTTCAAAGTCCTTGGATCAACGAGACTTTGGGAAATCAATACTTTCTAAGTCCTTGTCTAAAGCCCAATCGAAATTTCAAAGAGAAAACTAGGGACAACAGAGACAATGTCGTGATACTTACACCATCCAGGTTAAAAGTGCTAATCACTTACACCACTAAGGCTTTAGCACAGTGCTGCTTACGCCGCGTTGGTTAAAAGTTTCACGTCATCTATACCAAGTGGTTCCGATTCCAAACATTGAAACTTCAAGAGCGGAACAGTCAAAGGCTTGGTCTATTTTGATATCTCTTAGCACGAGTCGATTCAAATAAGGATGCATTGTCGAAAAGAATATCTGAGGATTCTCGGCAACATCCGAATGTCATGAGATGGACGCTCTTTAGTTATAGAGTTTAGGAGGACACCGACGACGTTGACATGTGCATTTTCCATTCTGTCAAATTCTTTTGAAATAAATTGCTGCAGGCTATCACTGAGCTCTTATACTTTGCTGTCTAGCCATGCCACTGTCAAAGCAAGGGTCCGAAATCAAGAGCCAAACCTATTTGGGATCGTCCGCCGGGTCCGTTTGAAGATTTGATTTGGGTTTCGCTTCTCAGTTAGTCACAACGGAAGCTCTGGCCTGCACTTTGTCAAGGGAGGATTCACCACCGACTACTCCGCACGAGTCCCCTCCATCTACTCTGTCTCCACATGTGTCACCGAAGCTTGTTAAAACAGAAGCTCTAATCATGGCAGATGCACCCTAATCGAAGAGTGACTTCCTCTTGCAGCAGGAGGGGGAGGCGGTGAAAGGCGCGAGCGGGAAATCATGGCCGAAGAAGTTCCTCTGGTCAAAAACCCTGCTCCAAATCCAGAAATGGCTTATTTGATCGCCAAAATGGCAAAACTGGAAGAGGCAGTCTCTAAGTCTGAAAAGAAAGGAGCAAGAGGGCTAGACATGGATCACCTTTGCCCATTCCCGAATGCAAGGTTGCCCGAAAGATTCAAGATGCCTGACTTTCCGAAATTCGATGGGACCGGAGATCCAAAAACTCACCTTCTGGCTTATCATGGTGCAATGAAATTACACGGGGTCGAGGAAGACGCAATGGCTTAACTGTTTTCGCAAATCCTCGCCGGTCCTGCTTTCCAATGGTTCTTGTCGAGCGACATTGCCAAAAGAAGAACATGGGAAGATATTGGCACTGCCTTCAATGCTTAGTACAGTTACAATGCTCAGCTCAAGATGACCACCCGGGAATTGGAATCAACTAAGATGAATGTAAAGGAGTCTTTCGCAAACTTTATCAAGAGGTGCAGGGTCAAGGCAGCTCTCATGACTGATCGCCCAAGCGAAAAGGACCAAATCTGCATCATCTTCCACAACCTGCAGCCGGACTTCGCTAAAAATCTCGTATTGGTTCAGGGGGCTAACTTCGAGACATTCTTCGACTCTGGCCTAGCCATCGAGGAAGCTCTCCAAACAGGTGTTCTGCCCAGAAGTGACACCTCCTCCTCTACCTCAGTTTCAAAGTCAAAACCCCGTGCATACACTGCAAACAGCACTGCTCTGTTTGGCGGTAACAATTACGCCAACGCAGCTTCTGCCAATAACAACGCCTCTACCTAAAGCTCCAATCACATCGCCGATGTCAACCAAGTTCAAACCCCTCAAAAACCTCGAAACCGCAACCAACCCCATAACTTTGCCAATTTTGAGGCACCGTTTTCCTCGGTATTGGAGAAGTTAGTCAAAACCAGACATCTCAGGCCTCTAGCCCCGACTCCACTTCCTCAAAATCCGCCCCCCAACCATAACCCTAATGCTTTCTGTGCTTACCACCAAATGCCCGGCCATTACACTGACTCTTGCTATCGCATTCCTCATGCGATACAAGATTTGGTGGACAATGGTACCCTTCCAACTCCACCTAATGTCATTACCAATTCCTTACCTAAACATGACTCTAACCCACAAGTGAACCAGATAAGCTTCAGCTCCACCATATTCAACCACACTGACCATATTACCGCAGCAAATAACCCTAGACCAGTCGTACCCTTTCCCTCTGAGTCAAGCATAAACATGATGGCAGCCGGATGGGTCATGGAGGACAAAGCTAAGGAATGGGAGGAGCTTTGTACCGATTGGATTGAGCAATACAACATGGGATTCCCTGTGCACCCTTAGGTCAATCAGATGTGGTTAAACCAATGGGAAGGCGAATGGAATGCAGCACAGGCTAACCCTTTGGATGGTCTCTCCTTATTCATGCTTTTCTACCAACCTGAACTAGACCAAGCCGAGTTAGAAATTGAAGAATACGTATGAGATCCGCAGCCGGATGCATGGCAAATGGACCAGGGTCTTAAGGCTGATTTAGATCAGAGTGATATCAACGAAAAGTACTAGAGCTACTATCAAGCAGGGGAGGTTATACCCGATGTCCATCGCCCACTCGGTGCCATGCTACCTCTCGTAAATTCAATCGCAAGCACAATCGATCGTCGTATCCATGAGTTCGACCCTACCCTCGACATCGTCTCTGTGGAACAACCTCGCCCTATCGTTTCTGCTCCCGGAGATGATTGCTCGATCATGGTTTTGGATGCACCTCTTGATGATCTTTGGGATGTAAATGAGACCATCAAAACTCCACCGCCTGCCGATATTTGGGATGTGGACAACATTGTTCAGTTGACAAGGGAAAGCGCAAGTTAAAGGATATACCGGTCGATTTATGGGATTTTGTTGACTCGTCTTCCTGGTGGGATGTCGCCAACGTCACAAGGAATGGCCGAGTATTCCAGCTGTCTAATCTGTAGGCCGGAAGCTCGTTTAACCCACTTGCTCAGAAGTTCAACGCTTCTGCTGCTCAGAGGAATGATCCAGTTGTTCTAGGTGGGGTTCCCGAAGAAGACGCTATTCTGAAACAGCTCGAACGGATCCCTGCTGTCGTGTCTATCTGGGGGTTGATAGCGTCATCAAAGAAGCATTGCGAAAAGCTGTCCTCAGCACTGGCCCACCTCACGGTACCAATCGATATTACCCCCGAAGCCATGATCGCTCTTGTACTACCGCTTTTCTCTAAACACTTCGTCACGTTTACCGAAAAGGACCTACCTGTCGAAGGAACCGCCCATAATCGCCCGCTGCACGTCACCGTCAAGTGCCGAGGACATTGGGTGCCGACTGTGCTAATTGATAATGGTTCTGCCATTAATGTTTGCCCAATGAGGGTTGCCTACCACCTGGGACTTACGAAGAATGATTTGACACCTTCTAATCTAGCAGTCAAAGCATATGACAGCACTCACCGTGTGGTGGAAGGGACTTTGATTCTCAAACTCGATGCTGAGGGCTTTGAAATGGACGTAGAATTCCATGTGGTTGATATCCCTACTATCTTTAATCTGCTGCTGGGCAGGTTGTGGCTTCCTAGGGCCGACATCATGGCGGTACCTTCGACTCTGCACCAAAAAGTTATGTTAAGGCTCCCTACCGAAACTTTGACAATTTGCGGGGACTCTGGGATCCGCCCGCTCGCGGATGATGGAACGCCTGTTTTGGGAATCATGCATGGGGAGGAAGACTCAGACTTTGGGGGCTTCTCTTTTGACACGTCGGGCTCAGTCCTCGCCATTGCCATGGATGGTGATTTTGCTATAAGTTCAACTGCTCTCGAAATGATGAGAAAAATGTCATTCATGCCTGGCTTAGGACTCGGGATCAACCAGCAAGTGATCGCTGAGTTCCCTGTCTTTCCTTTCACCGAAGGCCGCTTTGGTTTAGGTTACATTCCACCGGCCAAAGGCGCCAAAAAGAGGAAAGATACGGAAAAACCTCGAACCCTTTATGGTAATCCTGATAGCTACTTTGTTCGGGAAGGAGGAGGCTTCGCTTACTCAGGACAGATAGAGCCGTTTTGGGATCCGAAAACTTGCACTTGGCTACCAGGTTTTAAGATCTTTGCTGCAGATACCTGGTCTAACAACGAAGAAGAGATAGCCAAAGAGGAGCTTGCTAATGGGGAGTTCGAGAAACAGCTGGCTCAGATCAAGGAAGAGTTTGATTGGCTAAAGACTTTCGATCAGGGGAATTTGGAGATGTTGTTCTCCCAGGTAGGTTTGCTTGGCGAAGGCGAAGAGGCTGAAGTGCTGATGCTTGGGCCCGACTCATCAGACGTTCTCAAGGATCCTACCTTTCTCATCGTGGAAGCAAAGGGAAGTATTAATAACTGCATCTTCATTCCACGCCTGACATGCATCAATGATATATCTGAATCTGACATAGAGTCTGTCAAGTCTAGGTCTAGCTCAGAGTTGGAGTTTGTGTCTCTCGGCCCTCTACGTCGTAGCTTTTACTTCGAGTTCGAGTCGACTATACTTGGCAACCCTATTGGGCTTTATGAAATGCATGATCCTACTTCTGATTACTATGCTAGCTTTTATATAAACTGTGTCGACCCTAACGATGAAGGAACAGGCTTCAACGGGAACATCTCGGCTGAGTTGCGTTCCCTCATCGAAAAGGAAGACGAAAGGCATGCTCAGCCTCTAAAAAAAGAAGTAATTTCTGTAAATTTGAAAGACAAGGATGACCCCCGTATGATGCAAATTGGTTCAAATCTGTCCCAAGAGAATCACGCTAGAACAATCGAGCTGCTCAAAGAATTCCTCGAGGTCTTCGTATGGTCTCAAAAGGATATGCCCGACATTGATCCTGAAATAGTACAGCATCGAATTCCATTAGAGCCCGGGGCTATTCCTGTCAAACAGAAGCTCCGTAGAATGAGGCCGGACTAGGTTTAGAAAATCAAAGAGGAAGTTACCAAGTAGATTGATGCAGGATTCTTGAGGGTCGCAGAGTATCCCAAATGGGTCGCCAACATCGTGCCCATTCCTAAAAAGGATGGAAGAATCCGAGTTTGCGTCGACTTCAGGGACTTGAACAAAGCAAGCCGCAAAGACAGTTTTCCCTTGCCACACATCGACATGCTCGTGGACAACACGGCGGGGCATGCTTTACTCTCTTTTGTCTACGGATTCTCAGGATACAACCAGATCTTTATGGCACCCAAGGACCAAGAGAAAACAACGTTCGTTACTGAATGGAGCACTTATTGCTATGTGAAGATGCCATTTGGATTGAAGAACGCCGGCTGCACTTTTCAAAGGGCTCAAACGACCTTGTTTCATGACTTTATCCATAAGACCATTGAGATCTACGTCGACGACATGATTGTGAAGGCAAAAGAGGAAAATGATTATCTTCCTTCACTTAGCAGTTTCTTGAAAGGCTTCGTAAGTACAACGTACGTTTAAACCCGCAAAAGTGCACATTCGGGGTCACAACAAGCAGAATGTTAGGGTTTCTAAGCACTACGAGAGGTATCGAAGTAGATCCTTCCAAAATCAAGGCGATTCTCGAGATGGAACCCCCGAAGTCCGAGAAAGGCGTGCGAAGCTTTCTTGGGAAGGTACAGTTTATCAGCAGGTTCATCGCCAAGCTAACCTTGACTTGTGAGCCGCTTTTCCGTTTACTCAAAAAGGGTGTCCCGTTCTAGTGGACAGATAAGTGTCAGGCCGCTTTCGAATCTATTCAAAGATACTTGCAGAATCCACCTGTACTAATGCCGTCTATACTGGGTCAACCGTTGATTCTTTACCTGTCGGTCGCTCCAACAACCATGGGATGTCTGCTGGCACAAGAGGGGGATAATGGGGTCGAGAAAGCTATTTACTATCTGAGCAAGAAGATGGTGGGGTTTAAGGAGCGCTATACCCCTCTGGAAAAGACATGTTGGGCGCTGGTTTGGCTACCAAAAAGCTTAGACGCTACATGCTAGCCTATTCGGTGAGATTGATTTCTCGGATGGATCCTATCAAGTATCTGTTCGAGAAACCCGTGCTCACCCATAAGCTAGCACGTTGGTTGCTTCTACTCGCTCAGTTCGATCTCCAATATGTCACGAGGAAGTCTTTGAAGGGCTGTGTTGTGGCAGAGTTCTTGGCTGATCACCCGATCGACGACCCGAAAGACGTGGACTTCACTTTTCCCGATGAGGATGTGCTGACTGTAGTTGAGAAAGTTTGGATGCTCTATTTTAATGGGGCTGCTAATCAAAAAGGGATCGGGATTGGAATGTTGCCGATCACACCCGCCGGCACTCATATTCCACTTGCCTTCAAGTTAAACTTCAATGTTACCAATAATCAAGCTGAGTATGAGGCCTGCATTATCGGAATGGAAGCTGCTATTGCTCTAGGGGTCAAGAACCTCGAAGTAATCGGAGATTCGAACCTGGTGGTCTCTTAAGCCAATGGAGATTGGAAGGTTCATGAGGAAAAGTTAAAGCCTTATCACCAAGATTTGGAAGAACTGATTCCTCGCTTCAATAAGGTGACTTTCACCCATGTTCCACGCTTGAAGAATCAGTTCGCCGATGCTTTGGCAACTTTAGCTTCAATGATTGAACTTCCAATAGGCGTTAAGCTGCGGCTGATTATGATTGAGCAGAGGGATTTGCCTGCTTATGAGTACGTCAACGCCATTGATGATGTTGATGATGGCCTACCCTGGTACCATGACATTTGGAACTTTCTTGAACGTGGGGAATTTCCTACCGAGGCCACGAAGAAAGATCGGATTGCTTTGCAAAGGTTGGCTTCTCAGTACATTATCTATGGAGGGAAACAGTATCGAAGGTCTCACTGTGGGATGCACAAGCTCTGCGTCAACGATGCCAAAGCAACAAGGATAATGGAAGAAATTCACGAAGGAGCCTGCGGTCCTCACATGAGCGGTGTCATTCTCGCTAGGAAAATCCTCAGACAGTGTTATTACTGGTCTACAATGGAATCGTAGTGCATCGATTACGTGCAGCGCTGTTACAAATGTCAAATCCATGCAAATCTGCAGCATGTTCCTCCGTCTGAATTGTATGACATGACCTCACCATGGCCTTTCTCTGTTTGGGGCATTGATGTTATCAGCATGATCAGACCGTCTGCTTCAAATGGCCATAAGTTCATACTGGTGGCGATAGACTATTTTACCAAGTGGGTCGAGGCTGAATCCTACAAAACCCTGACAACGGTTCAAGTTGCTCAATTAATTCGAAAGAACATCATCTATCGATACGGTGTTCCTCAGGTATTTGTATCGGATAATGGAAGTCATTTCAAAGGAAGGGTTCTAGAGCTCTTTGAGAAATTTGGCATCGAAATCCATCATTCAATGACCTATTGTCCACAAACAAATGGAGCAGTCGAGGCCACAAATAAGAATGTCGAGATGATCATCAAGAAAATCGTTGAGTCTGCGAGGGACTGACACGAACAGCTGCCTCTAGCCCTTTGGGGGTACCGAACGTCGATCCGCACTTCAACTGGTGCAACTCCCTTTTCCTTGGTCTATGGGATGGAGGTAGTGCTTCCTATCGAGCTTGAGGTTCCACCTTTGAAAATCGTGGCTGAAAGTGGTCTTGAGGAATCTGAATGGTTAAGCGGAAGGTTTGTCGAACTGATGTTGTTTGATGAGAGAAGGCTCCGAGCTTTGTATCATGTTCAGGGGTATCAACGTCGAATTGCTCGTGCGTTCAATAAAAAGGTGAAGTCCAGGGGTTTAGTCGAAGGGGACATGGTTACAAAGGAAATCCGCGCCCCAGTGTTTGACCCTCGCGGGAAGTTCAGACCGAAGCAATCTGGGCCTTACATTATCAAGGTGCTACTAAGCTCATCGATCTTGACGGCAATGAATTCAACACCCTGGTCAACCTGGATCAACTCAAGCGTTACTATCCTTGAGAGACGCTCGTTAGATCGAAAACTACAAGGGTGGGCAGATTCTAAGCAAAAGTTAGAGCAGCCTACTAGACTAAAAACCTAAGGAGGCGGTTTAGGCAAAAAATAAATGGGCAAAAGTAGAAAGCTCGCTAAACCGAAGACCTGAAAAGGCGGTTCTAGGCAGAAGTTAGAGCGTAAAAAGAGAGGTAAAATACACGAGTGAACCTTTGCCTGAACTACGGTTTGACCTGATTCCTTGAAAAGGGATACGTAGGCAATCTCACTTTGAGATTCGGTCACACTCTTTCAACTTGATCCAGGGTTGACATTTTTGGGTCCACATCACAAGTCGAGGAGGTCGAGCACAAGTCGAAGCTGTATTGAAGGAAATCAGAAAAGGGGAAACCCTTCGTCTTTCGATTTTATTGCAAATTACTACTTCTGATACATAAGCCGAGCATAAATGCCTTAAAATAGTTAAAGCATGAAAAACAGAACGAAATGCTTGAGAAGCCTAATGGCTCACAGCTTATTCTAAGTATAGCAAAGTGGTTCGGAGTCAGTCAATATTTTCTCTTGAGCTTACATCTATTCTCAGCCACTGTCTATAGCAATTCCTCAGCCTAGTAGTAAAATTTGGCATTTCTGCCTGAAGGACTCTGAGGCCCCAACGCCTCTGATAACCGTTGAGTGTTTGAGCGTTGAAATTAGGGACACAGAAGTTTCCAATACTGATACAGTTGTTCTCCTGAGAAATGCCTAGCTGACAAAGAATGCGGCCGGGGATATAGAAAGTGAAACTTGTCAGTCCTGCAATCACCATCCTATCAAATCCATCGGAATGAATAGCCATGTCCGCGAGGTCCTACCAGGAACACCTCCAGATGATTTCGTCAGGCTGCATTTGCTGCAAGAATTCATACCAGCTGTAGAGACCCGTATTTTTGAGGCCGTATTTTTCTCTTATAAACGTATGATTTGTCGAGATAGACGGTGTGGATTTACGGCGCGGTGTGTTCATGAAAGGATATAAGGGTAAATGTGCGAAAGGTGCACGTGAGAGAGTGTGGTATGAAAAGTAGGAGATAATTTCTCCTTGGTTTTCCAATAAAATTCCCAAACGAATGCTTTCCTCTTTCTCATTTCTATCTCTCGGCTCTCTCTCTAACTCTCACATATCCCTCTCTCGGCTCTCCTCCACTCCCACTCAAAATCAACTCAAATCAACCTCCAATCTCAAAACTCATGAAGATTGACCTCCATTCCACCCTCCGTACGTGATCTTGAGCGTGTATTCAGTTGGGTCTAGCTCGGAGAGGAGTATTCAATTGATTTTGAGGTTCCGGAAGCTAGGGCTTGTTCAAATCGCTTGGTTTTTGCTTTCCGACTTGAGGTAGGGAATTCTACCCCTCTTTATATGTTATTTGAGTGTTCTTGTATCATCTTTGAGCTTGTATTGATTGTTATTAAGATCGGATTGAAATCTGAAAAATTCTGTCAAAATCGCCAGAAAACGTACTTTCCCTACCGGCAGAAACTTTTTAGCTACCGGTAGGACAAGTTAGAAATTTTCCTACAACCAGCTCAAACGTACTATAGCAGCTCAAAAGCTGCTCAAACGTATTCATCCACCTACCGGTAGGACGTTTACCTACCGATAGGTCAAGTACAAAGTTGTTTCGTTCAAAGTGTTGGCTCTTCTGTTTGCAGTTTCTACCGGTAGGACTTGTTCACCTACCAGTAGGTCAGGTGCAGAATTCTTCTCTTCTACCGGTAGGACTCATTCACCTACCGGTAGGCACAGTGTCTTTCAGCTGCTTTTCCTATGTTTTCCTAAATCACTTTTTGAAGCTTCTCATATACTCTAATGGGTTTGTTTACGCCTTCTTTCAAATGTTTTGGAGAGTATTACTCGTTTCTCACTTAGAGTGGTATCCAATGGACATTATTGCACATTGAACTATGAACGATACACTTGAACATGTCTTGGGATCCGACAAGTAGTATTGCAACCTGTTTTCTCTCGACTCGTAGAATTCTTAGATCCCCTTTAGTATATGCTTTTACGGACTCCAAGTATAGAAACTAGATGACCGGGCATCGCAGAGTCTAGTTGAGGGTCCATATGTGGTATGTGAAGATACAGGGGTGTACTTAGAGGTACGGTGAGGACGTGTGTATTTGATTATATGCGAAATGGTAGATTGTTGGTCTTGAAATACCTTGTGATTGATTAAATGGCCTTTGGATTCGATTGAATGAATGGATGTTTGTGAAATGGGAAGCGGAATGAAAATGAATAACTAATGGCCAGAGTATTGTAGGATTTTATGTATGGGCTTAGTACGTCATGTAAGATGCGGATATGTAAACAAATGAGGAGGCATAAATGTGTACATTTGTGGAGTCACATAATGGTTAATTAAAATTCTGTGGTATAACCGTCGGAGGGATTATGAAATTGATCATGAAATGATAAAGATTATGAAAGGTGTGAAAAGTGACCCAAGTGATCGTTTTGAGGGAAAAGACTCGGGGTGACCCTACGCTTGAGGGAACTAGACCCGAGGTGACCCAACTGATTATTATTATTGAGGGAAAAGACTCGGGGTGACCCTACGCTCGAGGGAACTAGACCCGAGGTGACCCCACTGATTATTATCATTGAGGGAATAGACTCAGGGTGACCCTTCACTCGAGGGAACTAAACCCAAGGTGACCCTAGTGATTATTGAGGGGAAATATCTGCTTAAAAGGAAAGGTTTTACAACAAAAGGGTTTTGATGAAGATCAATGTGGACACGAGAAAGATTGTAGTACCATACGAAGAATAATAAGATGTTTTTGAATTGACTATGGACAAATGTGGAACAATGTGAATTTGTTAGTGTATTTCATTAAAGACGCAAACGGTTAGTGACATTTATGTGTAGTCTAAGATCCTTGGACTATAGCTTGCGATTGGTTGGTAGTCATTCGTACTATGGGCATATCTGTCAATATTCACTCGTTCATGGTGCATGATTCATCAAATTACATATAGTTTGAGCTGAGGATTCTCTACTGGGCACGTGTTTGCTCAACCTACCATTTCAGGTTCATTGCAGGTCATGGTCATGGAGTGCTTGAAGTGCATGCTGGCATTATCAAGTAAAGCTATTTTGGAGAGTACTTTATATTCCTTGTAAAACAGATCACTTGTCATGAAAACTCCTATTTTGAAAAGTTGTAATTGTAGGCTAGTTTGTGGATAATTGGGAACTGTATTGTATTTTGGGGGAAATGTACGTACGATTGTGAGGACTTTGTATTTCAAATAGTAATGTTAATTTATGTTAAAAATCGAGGTCATGACACCAGCCTTCTATATCCATGTCAGGGTACCGCAGCTCCCTTTGGTGAATCCTTTTTGGAAAAAGATTCCAACCTTCTACCGGTGGGTGCAACAACCCAAGCTTGTCGGATAGCAACAACTACTTGAGCGAAACGACAAGTAAGAAACTAGATATAGCCTGAGCGAAAAAACAAGCGAGAACTAGGGAGCAACCTAAGCCGAGTGTCGAGGTAAAATGAGAAAGTGCGAAAAGCCAAAAAAAGGTGAGCTGAGTGAGTGTACCTGAAGCAGTAGCGGACTCCCACTAAAGGTGTTCGTTTGACCAGTGTACACCAAGTCCAAACCTAGGAGCGTCTCCGCTAAGACAAAGGGCACCACGTTCCTCCGCGCCCCTATTTGAGCAGCAACGCTCACCAACAACGGACTGGCCTGCCCGTCAGCAGGGATGAGCAAGTAAGCAGCTAACAGAAATCACCAAGGCAAACCGGCGCCGAGCCTACATAACATCATCGTCCAAATTGCCATCCGAATTGTATCGCTCAATTAAGCGCATGGTGTTGATTTGGCCACCTTCAAGCAAAGTACTGGCCAAACCCCTGGAAATATTGAGTGAGGACGCCAATAGGCCTGGCATGCTAACCTGATAGGGAGGAACAACGAGTGTTGGGGACGCGAATGTCCGGAGATACGCCTGAAATTCCTCGACGGTCGGACATATCTCGTCGTCGCCAAAGCGGAAGACGTGGACGTCAGGGTCCTAAAATCGGAGAGCAGCTCTTAAAAGTGCTGGTCGGAGCGGCACGTGACGAAGATACTAGAACGAGGCAAGGCCGTGGTATAGGAAGTTTAACCAATCAATGCTCAAAAATTGTGCTAGCCAAGGCCTGAGCAAGGTTGGGAGTGGGTTTTCCATTTGGAAATACAGTGAAATGCAGAATATTAAAAGGGAGATGGTGTGTGGATGAAGCAATACGTGCATCTCCTCTTTATGGGCCAATGAATCATCTTGTTTCCTGTGCCACATTCAAAGCCAACCACTAAAAGTCTAAACATCCTTACAAGCAAGGACTCTGCCTCCTGAAAGCCCAGAAACCATATTCAAAACATGTGAAAATGAAGGCAAGGAGCTCCCAGAAAAAGGACAGTTGGTCAGACAAATGGATCTGCATTAGACCTGACCGGCGCACACGAGTTATCTACTAGCGTATAAGTGTCCCTCAATTTTGGCGCAAGCCATCACAATACTGGCGCACGCCAGTCAAAGTACCAAAAACAGGTGCTGCAGCAGCTACTGTCGTCGAGTGCCCGTTTTCGATCCCGGGGCCTGTTTTGCAAGTTTGATGGTTCACACAAGTCATGAATGGTATATGGGACTATGTCAAAGCACCGAATACCAAACGTCGTGCTTAACGAAGATTTCGGACGTCTGATGGCTCGTTTCAAGTTCAAATCAAGGTTTCGGGAGGTCAAAATCTGTTCCAGGGACTTTTACAAAGTTTTGTCATACCGTGCGCGTCATATGAGCCTAATGTGACTGTACGGGGGTGTCGGTTTTGGTCCGGGACTATATTGAGTCATCCTTTGTCTTATGTCCATTTTTGTGACATTTTTAGCATTTTTCGGTGTATATCTCCCCTCAGAACATCTTTGCCGGTTTTGTCGATTCGTACAAGTCATTGTACATCTATAGGGTCTTATAGAAGTGTCAGTTGCCCTTGTTTAGGAGAATTTCAAATTTTGGCTCATTAATGCTCAAAATTTCATTATTTTTCGTGTGTCTTAGGGCACGTATCGTATCCTGGGGCTCTCCTATCCCTTTCCTTTCGAGCTAGGTCAGTCGTGTACATATACGAATGTCTATTTGTCGATTCAGATCATTTATCAATGCATGTTAGACATATATGGAAGGTTTATTCTTGTCCTTTACCAAATGCTCATCAAAAGGAGATCAGTAAACAGAAAATGCAGTTATTATATACTAACAAGTCAATATCTATAAAGCAAAAGGTGGGAATGTAATAAAGCGGCACAGCGGCCCAGGCAAAACAACAATAATATGTACTAGGCACATCCGCCCAAAAAGTCAAAAGGCACGCAGGCCCCATCTCGAAAAGTAAAGTATCAGGTAATCGTGCAAAAAGATAGCAAAGTAACTGAAGCTCGGTGATAGCCCTCAGTTGTAAAAAAGGTCCTCGTCATCGTCATCATCCTCTCTCTCCCTCGGGTCTCTCTTATACCCAGGATCGTCGGCAGAGTCGTCGGAGCCGCTGCTGAAAGGCGAGCGCACCTCCTCCTCTTCTTCTTCCTCTTCCTCCTCTTCTCTTCTCTTCTTCTGTGATGGCCCCTCAGCTGGCTTTTTCTCTGCGGGCCTCTTCCTCAGCTCTCTGCGGAACTGTGGCTCGTCGCTCCCTGAGGCGATCACAATTCCTCTAGTCCTTGGCCGTGTAGAGCTGGTCTGCCTCTGAGTAGCAGTAGGAGTGGCAGAGGAACTAGTCATCTTCTTCTGTGGGGGAGGCCGCACGCTCTTTCTCCTAAGGGCCGCCCTAGCCTGTCCCTGCATGGTCATAGTCATTAAACATTCAGCATACATTGTACATATTGTATATATTGAAATGCTGAAAGCAGGAAATATCAAGGGCAGGCCTATCTAAGTATCGAAAGCAAAACAGAGCAAATTTTTGGGATATACCTAGGGCTGTACAGCAGGAGCCGGTGGGTAGTGCAACTGCAGAGAAGCGCCGCCCGCTATCTTGTGGAATTCCTTCTCCATGGCCAGCATTAAGCGAACGGCCTCTTGCACCCATTCCATTGGCGCCTGTGTTTCATTTTAGGATTAAGATCAAGTCAGTTTCAAAAGCAGCTCAAGTATGGTGTAAGGGTAACAAGCATAACAGATAACAAATTGTACCGGTCCTGTGATAGCCGCTGGCTCTGTCCTAGCGGGCTCAAACTGAACTGTGGCAGCCTCCCCCTACG
Organism: Rhododendron vialii; assembly: GCF_030253575.1. Lineage (NCBI taxonomy): Eukaryota > Viridiplantae > Streptophyta > Magnoliopsida > Ericales > Ericaceae > Rhododendron > Rhododendron vialii. The sequence continues at coordinate 29,159,812 of NC_080557.1, read as the reverse complement.
CATCCCGCACTGCCAAGGTCCAAGAACGCCGAGATAGCCCGGTCACTGTAGCGTAGTCACTTCTCTCCCTTGAACGAGCTGTCCTGCCCCTCTGACCTCGCCTCTCCTCTCCTCGCCAGCCTCTAGCGCCTCGCCCTGCACGGCTATGTGCTCTAATACACCAAGTGGCCTCACCAAGTGCTGCCTTCGGTAAACAGCATAGTCACGCTCAGGCCTCAAGAAAGTAGCAAGGCCAGCCGGAACAGTGAAGCGTCGCAGCTCTGCTAGCGTGTATCTATCTGTGTGAGAAGCGTGAGGCGGAAGTGGCCCAGGAACCTGGTACTCAAGAAAGCCAAGTGACTGTCGTGTCACTCGGTCACCTAAGTATCACTGCCACCCAAAGGCCGACTCCAGCAACACTTGGCTCGCGGTCACCACCCTGCTCCTCGCTAAGTACTCAGGCTCAGGCTCTGCATTTCTCCATAGGTCCCACTCCACTTGCGAAACAATCAAAGGTTCAAAATCAAATAGACATCAGCGACAGCATTAAAGCAATTCAAAGGCAAAATGATTGATTGGAGTGTTGTTTACCTGAACACTCGACAGCTCGTCGAGGTACGACCTAAAAGCTAGAAGGCTCCCTCTTGACTTCTTCTTTCCTCTGTGCAAAGGCCCCCAGATCATGGCACGTGGAAGCATTCTCAAGTCTGGGCACTTATTCTCCGGCGGGTACATCTTCAGCACTTCGTAGGCCCACAGCTGCAAGTGTTTAAACAATCAAAGCATCAGAATACGGTTCATATGCAAATCGAAGACAAGTGCAGGATGAAATAGCAATTGAACTACAAGTTTTATTTCTTACCTCCCACACTCTCTAGTAGCCAGCGGTTGCCTTCTTCCCTCGCGAGAATTCGCCCATGAAACCATAACATGTCCCCGGAGCTGCACCTCCCCAATCGTATCGTCAAGCTGTGTGTAGGTCGCGAAGAGCCGGCAAGTAGGACAAGTGCACTATAGCCCGCTTGTTCGGGTACAACATAGCCCCAAACAAGTACAACAAATAGGCCTTCGCCATCTGCTCCACCTCCTACTATGAGTCCAGTACCCTCCCTTGCAAGTACCTCTTGAACTGGTCATAATGGATGGTCTCTGCTTCACCTGCCAGTGCCTGCTCCAAGAACCACTCCAGTACCTCGGTATCTCTATGAATCTCTGAGTCGAACGGGATAGGCTCTCCTCCTACCCTCAAGCCAATGAGAGCTACAAAGTCTGACGGAGTCACTTTCATCTCCCTGATCGAAAAGGGGAAGGTATTCGATGAATCCTACCACCTCTCGGTTAATGCAGTAAGTAAGGCGTGATCACTCTTCACTGCAGTCAATGTGAGGATGAACGGCCGGAACCCTGCAGCATCCACCAGGGCTCTAACTCACTCAGGCAACCCTCTGTACAGCTCAAGCAAACTCGCTGGACTGCCATGTCTCCGAGTACTGGCTGCTCCTCTCTGCATACAACAACAAACAACATGAGAAGAGGTTTATCAATAAATGCAATTCAAATTCAAGAGACAGTCGAATCTAGAATTTCAAAGCAATACTACGGTCGAAACAGGCATTGTAAGGGTCGATCAAATCTATAAGGTACTCGTTTACATAATCATCATATCCAGTTTTGCCATCAGTCGAATCAAATCAAAGGCATTTCTCAGTCAAGTTCCAAACTACAAGGCATTCTACTAGTCAATCTCAATCAAGGCATCATTCCCGAGCAATCCCATCAAGGTACACTTTTCAGTCGATTTCAAGGGCATTCCGTTCATCGGCCAGTTGGTTCAGGCCATTGGGCACGCTAGTCCAACGTCTATTGCATCGTGGCATTCTACCTAGTCGAATCCAAGTTCAAAAGGCTATGTCATTAGTCGAGGTAGCCTACAGTTGGTCCAAGCTTGGCCTTAGCAATTTTCGTCGAAGTTATTGGTGTTCTACGTTCCAATTCAGCTATATCAAGTGTTTTATCAGTCGAATCAATATCCAAGGTCGAGGCATACTATTGAATTATGTTTACTAAGTTGAGTCACAGTTCAAGGTTTAAACTTACATGCATTGCAAGCTATACTATGCCAATCAAGCTGCGTGCAGTTACAATGATACAACATGAATATCGAGGCAAGTCCAAAAGTATACCTGTGCCCAGGCCACGGATAGGTGTCTCTCAGGATCCCTCAGTATGAGCTCTGCGTCATAGCTATCCCGCCGAGGCGTGTAGCTCTCAACCTCGGACGGTACAAACAAGTGCGGCTCTGGTGGGGTGTACATCTCTGCCACAAATTTGGCACGAGGTGCCTGCCGTAAAGACTTGGCCAGCGTCACTGCGCGCTCGTATGACCATATCTCCTCCCCCTGAGCCCCCTGGGCTGCTTCGGTCGCCCTCGCGAAGGCCTCCTCCTCAGCTCTAGCTTCCGCGGCCTCAGCTCTTAGGCGCTCCTTCTCCTGGGTTCTCTCTGCTTGCCTTGCCTATCCTCTCGAGCCACTATCACTGCCACCACTACCCCCGAGTTCTCTCGGAGCAATCGGCCAAGCTCCTCCTCCGTCACAAACTCCGCAAAATCTTCGTGCGTGATGGGAACATGTACCGAGGACCCCACTACTGGCCTAAACTCAACCTCGTCTGTTGGTACCCCCTGGGCAGTCTCTTCCTCAACCACTGGGTCCTTACCCCTTGTCGGATCTATCGGTGGTGTCTCCGGTAGATCATCACCACCGCTTCCGCTACTGCCGCCGACGCCGGCTTCAACCGAGCCCAAACCAGTGACCACCAAGCCTTCTACACCGCTCTAAGAGTCCAACCATCGAACCCGTGGACCCCCTGTATCGACGACAGCTGGCGTACGCCTCACCACCCCTGGCGTATGCCACTCGTTGTCACCACCAGCCTCTACTGCATGGCCACCATCGCCGCCGCCACTGCCTAAAACCTCTGCACCGGTGATTGACAAGACTCCTGGGGTCGCTTTATCATCGATTTGAGACCTCGAGGTCTTAATTTCACCCCTTAGTTGGCTTTCCTTCTCTCCAACGCCACCATTGTCGCTACCACCGCCGGATTCAGCCATGGATGAGTATGGATGAGTGGGTTTTGGAAGTAGGATGTAGAATGAGGAAGAGATTGAAGGATTTGAGAGAGTTTTGAGAGTGTTGGGAATTCAAAAGTCGAAATATGGCAGTTTTTCGTCGCCTGCAGAAGTTTATACAGCATGGAACAGCGTTGGGCCGGATCTTGGCTTGGGTCTATTAAAACTCCGGCGTACGCCAGTTTAGTTGTGCCGTACGCCAGTAACATCTGGGCCTCAGGCCCAAATTGTTCCTTGAGTCGAAATCCACTTTCAAATGAAAACCCATGCCACCCCAGTTCACTTTGGAGCCCGTGGTGAATGTATCCCCAAGCAAGGTCCAATTTCAAATAAACGACGGTCTATCCGTCCAATTCAAATCAACGACGGTCCACCCGTTCAATTTCAAATCAACGACGGTCTATCCGTCCAATTTAAAATCAATGATGGTTCACTCATCCAGTTTCAAATCAAACAACGGTCTATCCATCCAATTTCAAATCAACGACAGTTCAACGACGGTCCACCCGTCCAATTTCAAATCAACGACGGTCCACCCGTTCAATTTCAAATCAACGACGGTCTATCCGTCCAATTTAAAATCAATGATGGTTCACTCATCCAGTTTCAAATCAAACAACGGTCTATCCATCCAATTTCAAATCAACGACAATTCACCCGTCCAATTTCAAATCAATGACGATCTATCCGTCCACTAGTTTTTTTCCCCAATGGAGTCGATCTGCTTGCAACAGATTATTCCCTAGGAGAGTTCCCTTTCTTCTGGGACAACCCGTTCTATCCTTTCTATTTTTAGCCCAACGGCAATCTATCTTGTCCATATTATCCCCAGCAGCGATGACTGCTCATACACATTCAACCAAGCAGGTTCTTTAAATTCCATGCCTACTTTGACTTATTTGCACTGTTCTAGGCAGCTCAGAAGGGTGTTTAGAAAACCTTTGACGTTACTTGTACCAAATCAATGGTGTTTCAAGTGCCCTCAAAGGGGGGCTACTGTAGACACCCTATTCTGGACTGTCCAGATTAGTTTACTTACGATCTTTGATTCCCCAATGATGATTGCGGTCAAGAACATTCCGAGGTTATTAGTGTGTTTGAGCTTTGAGCGTCCTGAGCCTCATTCAAACCTTTGTCGAACCTTGTCCAAACCCTTAAAGCTAGAACCAAATGGCCTCAGCAAAACCATATTTGCTTACGCCAGTATTGTGCTGGCGTGCACTGGTAAATTGCCATGGGTCAGTCATCGACCGTTGACTCAGTTACCACCAGCGCACGTAGGTACAATATTGGCGTACACCAGTCAAATGTCACTATTCAACCATGTGCTCGAGACTTTTGTGGCCACCCTGACGTAATCTATAGTTCCCTGATGATTAGAATCGTGCAGTCGGCTCCCTCTTTCTCCTACACCACCTTTCAACCTAAGTCCCATGCATTTAATGCATGGGGACTTATCTCCTTAACCTAACCACCCCTTAACCCAACTGATCACCCCTTCTCCTCAGTCCACTTCTGGCCTATAAATACCCCCCTTGCATTTATATGTAAGGGGTTCACAAGCATTAACCACCATAAGCCTCTAACTCTCTTATTCTCTTCTCTCTCTAGTTCTTTGCCCTCCTTTCATTCATTGAAAGAACAAGTAAAGAGCACCATTGTCACAAACCACAACCCTCATTCTATCCACCATCCATCCACCAAACCTCAAGTTCAAGCTCAAACTCACCGTCAACCTTAAAGCAAAGGTATACCACTTTTTAAGTATGTTCTATTCTGACCCCTGAGGGGGACTAGCAGGGTCAAGGCTGGTAATCTATACCAGTCCTGGCCCTAAAGTTGGTAAGGTTTCAAGGGTCGTGTGAAGCTTTCACTGGCGCGCGCCAGTTATTTCAAGCCGTATGCCAGTATGGCTGTACGTGCAGTACTGGCGTGGGGATCACTGATCAGCTATTTTCTACTTTTCTTTCCATTTTTATCACCTTTATGCATGCTAAGAACCGGTTTACTGCTTTCTGTATTTTAAAACTGTGTAGTGGCTATTTGTATCTTCTGTTTTAAAGGCCACTGGGATCTATCTGGTCGTGTTCCAGAGCCCAGATCATGCAAAGTCAAGCACCGACCAAATAGTGTAACTAGCGTACGGGGTCTTTGGACTGGTGTACGACAGTTACAATGGGTCCAGTGGCTGGCCATTGCATGTCAGTTAATCCTGGCCTCTGTTTACTTCCCCACACTGTTTATGGGGTGTTCTGTTGATTTTCTGGTTATAAAGCTATATCTGCTGTCTGTAACTATATTTATTCTGCTATATTATCTGTGTGGTTTGTCCTGGGTGTGCACTTGTCCATTCCAGAGCCTAGAGGGTTGAGAACAGAAGCTGTGAGTTTTGGATCTACCAGCGCACGCCAGTTTTGGTGTGGTGTACGCAGGTCACCTCTGTATGCAGTGGCGTGGCCAGTGCATACAGGCTTGTTCCTGCGTATATCATTCCAGATCAGCGTGCTCCAGTTCATCCAAAATGCTCACAGATACTTGTTCTCAATCTATTATCAATTGCTTTAATAAATCATCCATCACATTTTTGTCATATAAACGCAACTTGTTACAGTTTTAATCCCTCTTAACTGTTCCCCCGCCCTAACTGGCTAAAAAATGATCTATGAGAGAAAAATGCAAATGTTTACAAAATGCCTGAGTAGGGACCGATCTCCGGATTGGGCGAGGGGTGTGCCATAAAATCCTTCCCCTCTCATAACCGGGCTCCTGAACCTCAGATATCGAAGGTGAGACGGACCAGTCTATGCCTTTTCAAAATCAAACAACGTAGCAAGCATTTCAAGTTCGGTTCCTTGGGTGCATACCGCAAAACCCGAGTGGTGACTCTGAATCGAAGCATTTCGTCGTGCTTTCCAAAAAAGGGCGCACCCGATTTTATACGAAAATAAGATTTTTCCGGGGCGTGTGCCCACAATTATAGAAAAAAGTTATGGGCAAAAAAATTCACAACAATGAAACCTGAGTTGGCGCACTAAGGGTGGGTTCTATGTAAACTTTTTTTTTTCATTTTGTTTGCTTCGTTTGTCTTTTTTGAATTTTAGTTAGATTGACCTTATATTTTTTGGATTAATCATTTGTCTCGACAAGAAGAGTCTAAAAAGTAAAAAAATTATGACAAAAGCAAAAAAAAAAAAAAAAAAACCTAAAGACAAAAAAATATCAAACAACTTTCTTTTTTTTGTCTGAAGTGTTGTCTTTACTTGCTCCTGGAGCACAGAGAGTCCTCAATAAGCACTTGTTTTGACATATTGTGTTTGGATCTAGAACTTGTCGAGAGATGTGACAACTAGAAAAAAAAACATTTAATTTGGTCATTTTAGTATACATGGGGGTATTTTAGTCAGGGGTAATATGGTCATTTTAGTGTACATGGATATTTTAGTCATCTTAAGATTTTAATATATATATATAAGTAATTGGGTTAATGGATGAGTCGGGTTTGATTTTAAATAAATGGGTCGGGTTGGGTATGGGTATGGGTGATTGGACTCATGACTAATGGGTTCTAAATGAGTCAATGACTCATTAAAGACCTAACCCATTTACAACTTATCCAATTTGACCCAAACCCGCTCATTTGACACCCCTAATTATGTCCACTAATAATTAGGCCAAATAATAGCATATGATTATTTCCTTAATTATGCTATGCAATATGACCAAATAGACGACCTCTGACTTTTGTTCGATCGACTTGTTAGTATAGACATCAGAATAATGCTATAGTGTTCCCTACTCAAAAGAGGACACCGATTATAAATGGTATAAAAAAATCACAAAATGACATAACATGTTATGCCATTGTGTGGATCATTTTTTTAAAATGACATAGTATTTTTCTATTATTATATTAGGTTATAACACTTTTTCAAAAGGGACGGAGGGAGTATAACATAACCACTCAAAGACATAACACGAACTCAAAGGCATAACACATTTTAAACTTTTGGGAGGCATAACTGGTGTCCCTTTTTTGGGTAGGAGACACCATATCATTTGCCTAGACATCTTGTCTAACAACCAAGCTACTAGTCTGCTATCTCCTTGTAAAATCGATCTCTCCATGCATGTAAATAAATGAAGGTTGAATGTGTTATTTATAATTTAATACTGTATTTCACATTATGTGTGTGTGTATATATATTTATATATCTTAGTTGATTGGTCATTGATGTATTTTTTTATCACCACCTACTTATGATAAATAGGTGGTCTCCTTAGTGTAATCCCGAAGTAAAATCAGAGAATGTGGAATTAGTTGAAAGCCTAGTGAGCCCATTATATTTCTCCATATTATTAGGCATATTCTAATCCCTAACTTATAAGTTATAACCTTTTTGTCTATTAATAATATTTGGTTGATTATTATTTGTGTTTAGGTATTTATTTTCTCGCAGAAATTTCCTGTCATATAAATTACCTAACAGGATATGACTGAATTTGGAACTAGTCTCAAATAAGAGAGCCTAGGGTTGATATATATATATATAAAAGAAAAGAAGGTTGGGGATAGGGTCTGCCTGCCCATTGCTAAACACCGATCATTGTTTGAGAAGTTTTTGGGTGCCTGACGAGTACCACACACGTGGTACCTCAGATTTTAGAGAGAGAGAGAGGTTGGGTGAGGGGAGAGAGGGGGAATAAATCTAGGCCATCCAAAAAAACGTTTGAACAATTGGAATCGCCTATAAATATCGCCATGTGGTACTCGCTTGACTGTCTCTCATTGCTGAGACAAAGTACAACGCCATGCCTAATTATGAATCTTGAAATTGGGTTGGGTATGTGTTTGGGCCGATGCCCAAACAAAGACTTGAACTTGAAGGTTACTCAAAGTAATAGTACTTCCAGGCATTAGAAAAAGTTTGAGTTTTTTTTAAGAGAAAATGACAGCACATGAGGTATTTTGATAATTAATACATGTCAAGGATATATTGAGAACATTTGTTAATGCTGAAAATGTCCTCGGCGAATATTAATCATCAAAACACGTCATTGGCCGTCATTTTCCCTTTTTTTAATACAGGGTGTTTCAGCCCAGCTTATGCGCACCTCAAACTAATCTCTACAACCTCTCCCACAATCTTTTCACCATGCATAAACTATCCCATAGTCTTTTCACACGCTTACGCATGGGGTGAGATGACCCAAGATTTACTGGCAAGAATAATTGAACCTAAAATCTTAAAAGAAAGCAAATCCGTAAGTTTCAAGTCAAGACCACTTGACCCACTTGGGGTTAAAAGAAACATCAAAAGCCTCCCATGCTAATCTGCCAAATTTGCACTATGAGTTTGTTGAGGAATTATTTAGATCTACTACTCTTCGCCTGAATGTGCCGACTATTCGTATCATTCTCATCAAAGTATCTTTTTTTTTTGGAAAAATGACGGTTCAGGACGTGTTTTGATAATTAATACCCGCCAAGGACATACTAAGACATACTGAGAATATTTGTTAATGCTGAAAATGTCGTTGGCGGGTATTAATTATCAAACACGTCCTTGGCAGTCATTTTCCCTCTTTTTTTTCTATAAATTATTCGATTTTCTTCATATAGCTTCAATTTCATTTCAGCTAATCTTCACCACCGTTTTTTTGGCATTTTGCTTTGGGCTTCCGTTAAAATTGGGCCCTAAGTTTTGTTGAAAAATTTTGGAAAATGGCAGCCCATGACGTGTTTTGATAATTAATATCCGCCACGGACATGCTGAGAATATTTTTTAATACTAAAAATGTCTTTGACGGGTATTAATTATTAAAACGCATTTTTAGCCGTCATTTTTTTAAAAAAATTCTACAAATTTTATGTACATAATACATAATATAATACTCCCTTGACTACTAAAATACTTTTGAAATTATAGTCCACTACGAAAAGACGTGTTGTTTTTAGATACAAAATTAAAATACTTTTGCACATGATTTTTCAAGTTTCTTTACTCTAAATTAGAGATCTGGATTAATTTTTTAGTGTAGTGTAGAAAAATTCAAAAAAATCAAACGGAAGAACTTTATTGCAATCCGAAAATTGCACGTCTTTTTATAAAAAAACAAAAATAAATTGGATGGAGAGAGTAGAAAAAAAAAGATGGGCCAATGGGGCACCATTCTCAGCGTATGCCCAAAGCTGGTCCTACCCTCAATTCCTGCTTTTATTTTATTTTCAATTCTCACTAATACGAATTTTATGCTTGCTTACACCCGCATACGGAGGTTCGTTTTGGAAAACAGGCGTGTGGTGGGCCGGCCGTCGGTTCCATTTTATAACTGGGGCCCACCCAATCCATGTGAAAACGGATTAAACAATTCAGCAGATCAGTTTGGTATGTGAGAAAATTAGGAGAGAGAGAGAGAGAGAGAGAGAGAGAGAGAGAGAGAGAGAGCCAAAACCAAAGAAACCATCTTTGTCCATGAATTTCACAAAGTAATTTGTGGTTTCTCTCTCTAGTTTTCTTTTTTTAAGAAGAAAAAAGAAAAGGCAGTTTTGAGAAGAAAATAGATAAAAAAAAAAAAAAAGACTCTTACAGCCATGTTGGGGAGAGGTTATTCCATATTCTTGAGTAATGCTCCATAGGATTTCTAATTTGTGTGTGATTTAGAGATTCTATGGAGCAATGTTCACGAGAACAAAATAATTTTTCAATGTTGTGATAGTGGAAATTAACCCAATAATTACACTTCTCACCCTCATGAAAATTAGTGGAAATACTTTTTGATCTCATTAAGCTACCACTACACACTTGCATACTTTCATGAGTTCAATACATGAAAAATCATGTTGTTTGGATTCCAATCAATAGCTTATTTTGTATCCGAAAAACTTAAATTTTGGTATTATTGATTCTCTCAATAAATTCAATAAAATGAATGATTCCAATCATCAAATTAGACCACTTATAGGCCCTAAAATGGGCAAACTGCACAATTCTCTTCCAATATACCTTGTGAATTTTGTGACTGTTTTTGTTTTTCCTTTTTCAACTGCCTTATACTGTAACACCTCTAATTTTGGAAACGTTAAATAAACATTTTCATTGAAAATCTAAATAGAGTCTGGCTCAATATTACATCATAATCTTAACAAAAGTACTTTTATTCAACAAAAGGAGGGGGAACTAGGGTTCCTATCTACTGCTCCGCTCGTTCCTCCATCCTGACCAGCTCCTCGGCCCCAAAAGCTTCCAAGGTGTAGAGTTCACATTGTTTATCTATAAGATCTGACACATTATACCAGCGTCGCCACCAATATAATATGTTAGGGTCACCAAAGGTAACACCGTGAGTTACAAAAGCTCAATAGAGTAACCCATACTCACTAACCCTTAACTTACGAGCAAACGATCATAAATTCAATGCTTGCACATATTCGACAAAATAATTAACAATGATACATCCGTATTCACTATTCAACTAACGTTGGTGTCCATGATTTTTCGAGTTTCTCCTACGCGACTCCTCGTAGACCATGTCACCAATTTCCACATTTCATAACCATATCAAAGTTTTCAAAATCATTTTTAACACACCCAACCTCGGTTCCGCCGTTCCGGTCTCCCGAGTATCCTCACAATGGTTTCGCCGCACCAGGTTCCCATTGGCACACTTTGCATTGGCTCCTCTCCCCGGATAACCAAGCTACACACCCAACCTCAGTTCCGCGGTTCCGGTCTCCCGAGTATCCTCACAATGTTTTCGTCGCACCGGGTTCCCATTGGCACACAAAACACACACCACACAATGGGCTACCTCGTTCGGCCACATTCCAGTTTCCAAAACATTTCACCTTTTCAAAACACGCATTTTCATTAACCACACCCTAAGTGTCATGTTTCTACTTTCTCGATTTTTGGGTCTTGTTTTCATGCAATGACTCCGCGGTAGGACTTTTCACATACGTAATCACAAATCATTCATTGTAATCTTGAAACTAAACTAGCAAGATCATCCAACTCTATGTTATTCTATTATGCTCATATCACAACTTAAAGCATAACGCCACATGTACGGACGCCCTTGGAGTGATAATCACTTATGCCTTACAACAAGACAAGTAAACAAGCAATTCATGTATGCATGCTCATAACCATCCTAAAGATCAAAATACGAATACTTCTAAATAAGCGATAAGTTTCTATCTTTCAAAAATCCATTCTTTCCTCTTTTGTGGGAAGTTCAAAACAACACATGTTTATTGAAGTAAAAGTTCATTATTCAACACGTTCATACCACCATTAGCAAAACGAGTTTGTTAACCATCATGCATTCTAAACATTATAAGCGATAGATAACCTTATCTACTTAAAAATATTTCATGTTATACTTTGAACTAAAGAGTAAAGACATCCTATTTTTCAACTTACGGTTCTACGCTATATGTTGAGTTAGTGGTCAAAGGACTCTACCTTACTTCTTGGCGGTTGGTTGGTTTTGAGAATAGGTCACCGGTTTTGTGAATCGGCGGCGTAACGGCTCCGAAGTGCTTCGAAAGGAAAAGAGGTGGATTTTCTCTTCCTAGAAACAACTTTGCTAACTAAATTAGGCTACTTTAAGGATTTAGAGGTGGTTTTTGGAGGTGGTTTGGTGGTAGCTCTCAAGAACTTCAAGAACTTAAAGAAACTTGAACTTTGGTACTTAGAAAGCTTAGAATTTCTAGAGAGAAGTTGGAGCAAGGAATGAAGGTGTGAGTTTAAGCTTGAAATGACTTGCTATTTATAGGCCAAGGCTCTCCTCCCTCTCTCTCTCTCTCTCTCTCTCTCTCTCTCTCTCTCTCTCGTACAATGTATATTATATAAATATGTATGAGTATGACCAAGTATATATAGATAAAAGTACATAGGTACTATGTGATCTACCTAGATTTTCAAGTCATAATTTCTTATTAAAATAACCTAATGGACACATGTTCTATTATACTATTATATATATATACGCACATGTCCAAGTTTTCAAATATAAATGTAGGTACTATTAGGTACCATATAATCTATCAAGATTTTCAAGTATTAAATAAAATATATGGCCAAGATTTTCTTATTAGAATAATTGAAGAAGTACTAGTACTTATATATTTATTAGTGTACTTAGAAATCTAGGAAATTAGATATTCACATATCTTTAATGCATATAAACACATAGAAAAATCTAGGAAGTGATTTATTTAATACTCCAGTAAATCCTAGTACTAGTTAGTAAGACTAACTTATTATCCAATTGATAATATTTTCCTTTGCATTTTTTGACCAATGGATAAATGGAATAAGGTAATATATACTTGAATAATATTTGAAATAACCAAATGTTCTTTAGGCATGTGTATATAAGTCTATATAGAACTATATATGAGTACTTTATCTAATCTAGCACAAAATATCCTTGATAGAAAATCTAGGTTTCCTATTGTCTAATGGATAAAAGTTTTCCTAACTTTTATTGTCCAATGGGTAAATGTTAAAAGGTTTATCTAAGGTTAGGGAATTATAACTAGGTGAATTGGTAGTTCGGTTCCTCCAACTAATCGGCTTGGAATCTAACTATATTAGCCAAGTAGGGCTTTTAATCAAGAAATGAATTTTTAAAGGGCTAAAATCTAATTATGACAAATTATAAGAATTAAAAAGAAATATTAAAAGCAATATTATGAAATTAAAAAAATAACAAAATTTAAATAAAATTTTTATTCATTAAAAATTAGAGTCGTTACATATACACTGGTTTTTTCTTTGTAAGGTCTATAGGCTTTGGTTGGCATTCCCCATATAAATCACAAGTCTTTTATTCCATTAGACTAGCATAAAATTATAAGTTTCCACTTTTTTTCCCTCCCCTAAGGCCACATCAGCTTCTAACGTACAGATCATCAGATTCTTATTAGAAAAAAACAATATCTATAACCTACAAACACTTACCTGTACAATCATACAAACTCACTCATACCAAATAAATCTAGAACCACAAATTAACACTTTCACACACAAATAAATACATAAACTCTCCCACATTAAATTTGGACCCACACGTTGTATGTGTAAGCTCCACATTTAATGTGAGAGAGTTTGTGACCCCGTTCGGTATGGGTTTGGAAAGATATTTTTGAGACTAATGAGTAACGAGAGATAGATAGAAAAAATTTATTAGGAACCGTGCACAAAGATTTTGGGACCCAAAACGACAAGCCTTGTGTGTTTGTGTGTGAAAGTGTTTGTGGTTGTAGCATTATTGCACTCACACCGGATGTAGCATTATTGCACTCACATCGGATGTAGGACCCACACACAATGTGTGTAATGTTGTGAATGAACTTGTATGAATGTGTGTGTAATTATTTGTGGTAATAGAACCATATCCAGATGAGTAATACTACGCTTTTTGTTTAAAAATTCTTGAAATCATCTTGTTTTTAGTAAATTCATCCTACTTTTTGTGAGTGATTTTGATTTGGGGGAATTGCATTTCAGTGAAGAGTGGGGCAAAAAATGCCCAACTCATGGACCATGTTTTTGGAATTGCTCAATCATGGGAAGGAAAACAATAATTTCCAAGACATGGAATTGAAGACAAAAATACCCCTCCCTTCTGTCATGAATTAGGGGCAACTTAGGTTCATACACGGGGCAATTTAAATTCATACACAGGACAACTTAGGTTCATACATTGGGCAATTTAGATTCATACGCAGGGCAACTTAGATTAATACACGGGGCAACTTAGAGAACAATTTAGGTTCATACATAGGGCAACTTAGGTTCATACATATGGCAATTTAAATTCATACATGGGGCAACTTAGAGGGCAATTTAAGCTTATACACGGGGCAACTTAGATTCATACATGGGGCAATTTAGATTCATACACGAGGCAACATAGAGGACAACTTAGGTTCATACACGGGGCAGTTTAGAGGGCAATTTAGGTTCATACACGGGGCAACTTAGATTCATACACAGGGAAACTTAGAGGACAACTTAGGTTCATATACGGGGCAACTTAGATTCATACATGAGACAACTTAAATTAACACACCTTGATACCTTGATATAAGGTGCATCTTATTTTCATAACATTTTTGCACCGGCTCAAACGGATTGAAAATTGAAACACTTATTTTTTAACTATATTTTTTAATATGTATATAGGAAAAAAAGGAGAAAAAAAAAACAGTCGGATTCATTAGAGGCAATACTTACACCTCATGCTTAGAGTGTTGATTCGTGTGTCAAAAATGTTATTTCTAGAGGATATAAAAGGAGGACTTTGTGTTTCAATTATATTTTTTAACTAAAAAATTGAAATACATAATTTTTAACTATATTTTTAATATATAAATGGTATAAAAAAATGTTTCAAATTTCAATCCGTTTGAACTGGTACAAAGATATTATTTTTCTGACCATTTCATCCTAAATGGTCGTAGTAAATTTTTGGCTTTAAGGCCTTTCAACGAACACCCTAAAATTCCTTATTTAGTTTTAGAGATCTCTTAGGGTGCACATTGAAAGGCCTTAGAGTAAAAATTTATTACGACCATTTATGATGAAATGATAAAAAAATAATATCTTTGCATCGGTTCAAACAGATTGAAAATTGAAACACTTATTTTTGTAACTATATTTTTTAATCTGTAAAGGACAAAAAAGGAAAAAAAACAGTCGGATAGAAAGAGAGAAAAAGAAATAAAGAGAAAAAAAAACGAAAAAAAGAAGAAGATTCAAACTGGAAAGAAAGAAAAGGAAATAAAGAGAAAAAAAAAAGAAAAAAATTTCAAACAGAAAAGAAAGAAAAAGAAATAAAGAGAAAAAAAAAAAAAAACCAATCAAACTGGGGGGGGGGGGGGGTTGGGGTTAAATGTGGAAATGGGGTTGTGGGGTCAGGGTGGGGCGTCAGGGGAAAAAAACACAAAGTAAGAATTTAATTTTTAGGGTTTCAAAGATGTATGGGTATATTAGTCATTTTACATAACATTTTTCATGCATTGGGAATTACTTTTCTTCTTTTCATATTTAGATGAATTTTTAAAAAAGTGATCCATGAATTGGGCATTTTTTGCCCTTCTCTCTACTGAAATGTAATTCTCCCTTTTGATTTAAAGTCTATAATTACCCTACTTTTCAATTTAAAGGTCCAAATTTATTGAGAACGTCATACTTTCAAATCACTTGGGATCATAGCAGAAGTTTTGTATCCGGATCCGATCTCAGCCTTCGCTTAAAGTCCACGTCAACCGGGTCCCACAAAGCCTTTTAGGGCATGGCAAGCCCATGTGCTGTGACGGACACGTCACAATATCTGTACCGATTACAGGGTCTAATTTCCAATTTTAAAGGAAAATTCTAACACCACACCTACTTACACATTCATTCATACACTCACATTTACAATAAGAGTGGGGCCCACACACACTGGGTGTGTAGTATGTGCGGACTCCACTCTTATTATGATGTGGGCATGTGAATGAAAATGTAAGTGGGTGTGGTGGTAGAATGATTGTTTTTAAAAAGCATATGCCCACCACGTCAGTCCCCACTCATCTATCTTATCACGTGTCACTTTCTCCCCCGCCGTGAATCACGCATCACCGTCCGTCAAACGTTGCTATCCGATGTACCAGATCACGCAATGACGTGGACCTGGGATGCACACGTCAGACCCCACATGGTCACCTATATCAGTCGGTCGGTCGCTGCTATGGGTACAGATTGGGATCTGAACTAGTGCGTACATATGGTTTCGGGACTCATCTCGATATTCACAAAGATAGTTGGAGCCGTTTATTTTATTTAGGATCTCTGTAAAACATCAATTCAATCGAAAATATCAATAAAGATATTTAAGAAACATTCAATTTTGCTTTAAAATTCAGATAAGAATTATGGGAAAAAGCTAAAGTTTGAAAAAATTTCCAAATGCCCCCCAATCTTTACTCTAAATTTCAATTAGATTCCTAATCTTTTAAAAAAATCAATTTTACTCCAACGTTATCTTCCATTAATCAAATCGCCTCCTTCCGTCCGAAAAACTAACGGATTTCGTTAAAGGCTCCGTTAAATAGCGATCCGATCAAATTTCGATAATTCGAGCCGCTCAATGTGTTCAAAACGTGATTTTAAAGGTACCCGCTAGTAATTAGTAAAAAAATGATTGGGAAGGGCTTTATCCGAGCTGTTTTTTATTGAACGGTTCAATAAAAAACTGCTCAAATCAAGCCCATCTTGATCTTTTTTTTTTGTTGATTTTTAACGGGTATTATTAAAATCACGTTCTAAACATATTGAGCAGTTCGGATCATCAAAATTCGATCGGGAAAGGGGAGGTGTGGACTGATCTAGATTTGGTTCAAGTCAGGACATTCGGATTTTGCTTCGGTTCGCACCTCTCCTTTTTGATCGAATTTCAATGATCCGAGCCGCTCAATATATTCAGAATGTGATTTTAAGAATACTCGCGAGAAATCAACAAAAAAAAGACACCGGAAATGATTTGATTTGAGCAGTTTTTTATTGAACTATTCAATAAAAAAATTGTTCAGATTGAAGCTCTTCCCGGTTATGTTTTTTGCTGATTTTTTAAGGGTACCTTTAAAATCACGTTCTGATCACATTGAGCAGCTCGGATCATCGAAAATCGATCGAGACGCTATTTAACAGAGCCTTTAACGAAATATGTTAGTCATTCGGACGGAATGGAGCGTTTTGATTAAAGGAAGATAACGTTGGGAGTAAAATTGATTTTTTTAAAAAGGTTGAAAGTCTAATTGAAATTTAAAGTAAAGATTGGAGGTATTTTGAAATTTTCCCTAAAAGTTTTGTAAACATGGCCGAACTAATTTTTTACAGAAACTTTCAATGAAGTTTTTAAAATCAATGAACAGATTGGATCTTTGTGTTGGACTCCGAAGCGAGCCTCATTAATCCGTCTGTGCTCTATGCATAATGTGTGCACATAGACATACTACTTTCCAGTGAGGACAAACAATACGAAAATGTCAAGGCACTGACGGCCAGAGCACCAACTGAAAATTGACGGGCACGAGAGCTCATTCTGGATTCTGTACAGATGATTCGAGTTGTTTAATAATTTTTAAAAATTGAGTGGACCCGCAAAAAATCAGCTCAATCTGATATGTGTATGTGCTCAATCCAATCTTCAATTTTTTATTCAGATTTCGTGTTCATTCTATAATTATAAAAAAAAATAATCGAGTATCCTTGAAATCAAAATGGAAAAAATGAAAAATTAGATCGAATATCTACGCATATCGGATCATCTGTGCAAGATCCAAAATGAGCCCCATGTGAGAAATAAGCTCAATCCGATATGTGTACACACATCGGATTGAGCTTATTTCCCCATGAGGCCCGCTCGGTTTTTTTCAAAAAAATTATTGAGCGGCTCGGATCATTCGTGCGGGGCCCGAAATGGACCCCACACGCGGTCGGTGACTGTAGCACTGCTGCTCCAAATTCTCTCGAAAGTCTGGATTCGTGATTTGTGAGCTGGACCTCGGCCCACGGGGATGGGACCCACTGTTCTTAGCCGGTTCGTGCGAGACACGTCAGTATCTAGGATAACTATTTCAATTAGTAAGAGTATTTTTTTTGATAGGCAAATTATTTCAATTATTATATAACCACAAAAACTCATACAAACACTTTACATATACATTTAAATCTTTTGATGGGTCTCACATACACTAGTGGTGTAATGTGTGTGAGTCCTAATATGAATGTGAATAAATTTGTGTAAAGATTTGTATAAATATTTATAATTATAGAGTGATTAAAATTATTTATTAATCCTAGAGCACCCTTACGCATAGGAACCTTTTTTTATTACACATTAGTATGAGCTCTATCATCAAGTATGTGGCTTCTGTACTTATGTGTGATAGAAGGTTTTGAAGCACCGAAGCAGGTGCACCAATAGTACTGATTACACTTCAGTATCTAGACCACGGGTTGGTTGTTATGACATTAGCAAAATGCCGGTGGGGACCACTGTCTCCTTGGTTGAGATTTTTTTTTAAAAAAAAAGTTTAGAACCACAAGCAACAATATATATTGATAATATATGCAATAGGGGGAAAAACAGTACACAAACACGGAAGTGATTGTGCTTCTAGAACTTTTTTTTTAACCACCATAGATCTATACCAGCGCTGATGTCCTAGCGCTTTTAGAAAGCGTTGGTATAACCCCTCAAGGACTATAGCAATGGTTTTTGATATCTTTAGCAGCTCTTTTGGTAGCTGCTCTTTCCGTCTTAATTCTTTTGTCCCTCGTCATATCTCAACCGGATAAAAAATTAATTATATCTTGTAATTGGTAATACTATTTATATGCAATATGAATCTCATATGATCGATATTAATGAGCTCTTTTAAAAGATATTTTTAAAATCACCTAAAAATTATAGATTGCAAGATATAATCAATTGAAAAGTGGTACGGATTCTCAAAAGGGATTAAAGAATGGGGATGAGGGAGTATTTTTGAAGGAGCAAATCAATGGAAGAGTATGAGGCTGGGTTCCAGAAACAAGTTAAGAACTTATTTTTTGTTGAATAAGAAGGGTTGTTTCGGCAAGTTAAGAACTTATTTTTTGTTGAATAAGAAGGGTTGTTTCGGAAAATAAGAAGGGTTCTACTTATTTTGAAAGAATTTATATAGGTAACAATGGGCGCCGGGAGGGAAATCGTACCGGCGGCCGTGCCGGGCTGTCTCCGGCCACCGGACGGCCGATCCGAGCCGTCCAAAAATTAAAAAAAAAAAAACCGAGGGGGCCAACGCGGGAATCAACTGCATCCAAGGTGTGTAGGGTGCTTGATCCGAGAACCCCTTTTCTGTGTATATATGATTTCGGTTTTTTTTTTTAGAATTTTTGGACGGCTCGGATCGGCCGTCCGGTGGCCGGAGACGGCCCGGCGCCCATTATCATAGCAATAGTTTTATTTTTTGTATAAGGCAACTTCAAGCTCAAAAATCATGTGTTTACGCAAATATTTTTTCTATCACTATGGATCTTATTTGATAGATCTCATTGAGATCTTTAATACGGTGCAAAAAAAATTGAATTTTTTTTTTCATTTACATTATTTTTGAGTTTGAAAATGTGAAAGAAACTTTTTATTTGGATTTTGGGGAATGACCCTTCTTATTTTTTGAATAAGAAGTGGCAAAATAAGTACTTATTTTTTAAGAAGATTTTCGAAACGGAGCCTGAGTGTACATTCTCGTAAATGAGGGCATGCAAAAAATAACATCCAAATAGTAAAAGTATAGTGCAAAAATCACTACCCATACGAAAATAAGTAAGGAAGCTAGTTACGCCCCGTTCTTTCAATATTTTGTCCATGCTCTTTCTACTATAAAACCAAACAATTAAGGAGAATAATGTTCTCTTTTTTAATATTTCTTTAATCCAAACAACACTTAAGGGAGTGGGACAGTAGTTTTTTTTAAAGGAAATATTCTTGTGGTGTTTTGTTTGGATTTGAGAGGAAAAGGGAGTCATTTAAAAAGAGAGAGAGAGGGAGGGAGGGGAAAAGGCCGGGCTACAAAATGAGAATGAAAATATATCTTTCATGTAGAATATTAAAAAGAACAATATACACACAAAAAAAAAGAAAGAAAGAAAGAAAGAAAGAAAAAAGAAAAGTGGGGCCCTTCACCTTTTCCCCACTACTATACCCCACAAAAAATGTCGCACGTGGAATTTGAAATTTGAGCGCAAGAATATTCATCAGGTTCATTGTCTTGTTAAGAAGGCCCTATCATCATTTATGGTTTCTCCAATTATACGAAGGGTAAATTACATTAAACCCTCTCGAACTATCACTGAGTCATGAGTTGCCCCCTTTAACTACAAACTCAAACACTTAACCCCCCTAGACTATTCGCACATTTACGAGTTGACCCTTGCCGTAAAAAAACAGACGAAACAAAGGATGGAACGTTAGTAGAACGTTAAGACCTCACGTTATGTATAAACATATGTATATATGTACGTATGGATCTCCAACCCTACCAAAACTGGTGGGAAACTTCCCTCCATTCTTTTCCTGACTTTATTTTTCCCTCAATTTCTTACTCTCCTATATATAGTTAGCCTTCAGTTCTTATTTGTTCCTTTATTTTTCCCTCCATTTTCGTGTTCTTCCACCAATCACTTCATCTGGTATATGACAACCTAGGGCTTTTTTTGAAGCCTTGTTTGAGGTAACCCTAATTATTTATAGCATCTATTTGGCTGGAAATATGAAAAATACACACATATTTGTATGCATATCTGTTGAAATAAAAAAAAAAGAAGATTCTTTATGCATTGGGCTGTGTTAGTGGATATTCTAATATGTTAAAGTAATATATTGAAAGATTAGTTGTGGTCCCCTGCTTATCCGATTTATTTACTTAGTTTATTGCTTAGTGAATACTTAGTTTAATGTTTCTGATTTGCTTTAATACATTGTTTATGATTTTTTGAGTTGTTTGATGCTAAGTATTATATATTCTCCTTCTTCTTAGGATGGTTGAAGCTAGATTTGTCTTGGAATTTCATCATGGGGTCGTTTCGTTGATGTACCACAGAAGCAATATCTAAAAGGTAACATAAGCTTGATTAAGAATGTTGACTCTGACAAAATGTAATACTTTGAAATGTTAGATTTGGTTAAAGTGTTGGGGGTTACAGAAACACCTAATATCTATCATATGCTTCTTGACTGTGACTTAGATGGATGGTTGAGAAAGATTAGGACTGATTTAGATGTGACTTGATATGTTTGCGATCCATGCTGGGAGGAGTAGAATTGTGGTTTATGTTGAGAGCTGTAGACACCCCAATCTAGTTTTCCAATTGTTTTACTTTGTTTTTCGGTTTCTTGTTTCCTCGATGATGAATCAGATCAAAAACAGTCTTGAGAGTGAAATGGTTTGAGCTTGGAGTGAGTGGAACCTATCATAAACCCAAAACCCTGAGTCAAAAATCCTGACCTCCGGTTTGACATTCGCGCGATGCTTTGCCTGCCAGGTGTTGGTCAAAGTCAAAGCCTTGACTTTTGACCATCGCGTGGACTGTTTTAAGCATAGTACGATGGAGTCACTGTGTCGCACGATGGTCAACACCTGTCACTTTCACCTTTTTCCAGCTGGATTTTGTGATGATCAGGGGGCTACTGACCTGTGGAACCCCGTTTTCGTCGACTGAATAGCGTTTTGCAGGTGCATGGGTAGCACCACCCTCACAACCACTCCCATCACCTTGTTGGCCTACTTCTTTACCAAGGAAGGTTGCCCAGCCTTGTTGGCTGGTTGCAAGGCCAAGTCCTCCACCCACCAAGCACTCTCCCATCTCCTATATATACCCCTTTGGTCTTCCAAGATCAAGGTTACCAAAAAAATCAAGGAAAAAAAGGCCACACAAACTCTTATACACTTGATATTCTCTCACTCAAGCCATCTTCGTACACTCATTCTCCAAGCTCTACCACCTTGTTCAATCCATTTCTAGGTTACTCAAGCAAAGGTATAAATTTACTACCTGTTTACTGTTTTGAACCCTGAGGGGGGCTGGCAGGGCCAAGGCTGGTAATCAATATCAGTTTTGGTCCTAAAGTCAGCAGAGTTACAAGAACTGTCTACTGGCTCTCCTACGCGCGATGGACCCATTCACTCTCGTGACGATTCTGGTCTATGCGAGACGGTCCTCGTGGGGATAGGATGCTAGTCATTTCCTGTTTTATAATATCATAAATCACTGTGAAGCATGATTAATCTTAAACCACTGCATTGCATGTTAAAATTTGTAAGTCAGCTTAGATTATTTACTTGTTCACTTTGGAATGCCCCTGGGTTACTTCTGAATATGTCTCAGAGCCCAGGCATGCAAAGCAATTCCTGGAAGTCCAGTCATGACACTCGCGCAATGTTCTGACTCTGTTGCGCAATGGTCAGCTTATTTCCAGTGGTTGCCCTTGCATGGGCAACTTGGTCCATGGCCTTTGTTTTAATACTCTCACTGTTTAGGGGTCGTATCTTGTTCCTGTTACCCCTGTTTGTAATAATTATTTACTTTCAGCACATATAAACTACTTGGTTTGATCCCTGGTGTGCACTGTTCCTTCCAGAGCCCAGAAGGAGACAAAACTCAACTTGTTGGAAGGGCATCGACCCTCGCGCGATGGTGTGCGTTTGACACGCGATGGTGTATTTGCATGCTGGAAGTTCCATGCATGCAAGTTGGCCACTGTTCGTATCAAAGTCACACCAACGCACTGTTTTGATGTCCAATCACAGAGTGGGGTTTTATCTCATTTATTTTCTAGCGTATCATTCATCCGTGCCATTTTTCAATCACCTTGCAAAGTGTTACAGTTTTAATCCCCGATTAACTGTTTCCCCGCCTTAATTGGCTAAAAATTGTTTAATAAAAAGAAAAATCTCAAATATTTTCACAAAATGCCTAATTAGAGACCGATCTCCGGATCGGGCGAGAGAGGTGCTTTAAAACCCTTCCCCTCTCGTAACCTAGCTCCCGAACCCAGATATGGTTATGATGGACTGGTTTCTTAAACTTTTTTTCAAGTCAGAATAGCGTGGTAGGTGCTTCGAAATACGGTTCCTTGGGTGACGGACCTTCAAAACCCGAGTGGCGACTCTATATTTTCGAGCACTTGCCATCTGTACTTGCGCTCCCTCGATTCCGGGCATTTGCGCTCCCTCGATTCCGAGCACTCGCGCTTGGAAATCCGGAAATTTCCAAGGGCATGCTGCCCACAAGAGCACAATTGTGTCACTAGATACTGACGAGGAGTTGATAAATGAAGGTGATGAAGATAATGACCATTCCAGTGATAGTGAGAGGAGTTTGAGGAGCTTTAATGATGGTGAGTGTGAATACTTTGCAGATGGAAATGAGTTTGATGAAAGGTTTCTGGGAAATACTATTAGTGCAAAGGATGTAACTAATTTATGAGAGATAGTGAGAATGGATGTGGAAAGGGCTCATCAAACCCCATTGTTCGAGTAGAAGAGATTGAGAGTGATGATCTAAACAGTCCCTTCAACTCAGATGATGATGATGAGGGGAAGGTGGAATTCACTGAGTTCAATGAAGATAGAGATATGGAGAAACCAGACCTGAAAGTGGGGATGATTTTCTCGTCTGCTATTGTGTTTGGAGCTGCACTTAGGGAACATTCAATCCTCAATGGAACTGATTTCAAATTTATTAATAATGAGGGGGACAGAGTAACTGCAAAGTGTAAAAATGATTGTATAGAGTTAGTGCACGATTTACTATTTTAGTGTAGCTATATGTGTTGTGTTGTATTTCCTTTAAACTATTATTTCATGTATTGAAGTTCTTACTCTCCAAAAAAAAAAAAATCCATGTGCTATAATACCAAGGTACATCCTTAGATGTAAATAATTGTCTAGCATATGGTAAAAAAATATTTAATACTAGCAGGCAAAAAAATGTTGCCCCCAATGCCTAAAACTGCAACAATAGAATGCTCACTTGTTAAAGATTTCCTTGCTCTCTTTTTTTTCTTAGTCGCCTTTCTCTCAACTCCTCCTTAACAACTACCATCAGTTAGGGTTCTCCTATGGGGGTGGGGCTGCCGCCCCCTTGCTCCACCCCCCTCCTCATTGTCGGTCACTCTCTTTCACTTCTTTGCCCGTTGATACCCATCCCCAACTAGATCCATTCTCCACCGCTCGCCCTTCTCCTTTTGGTTCGTTTGGGTTAGAAATGACGGTGAGATGAAGCTAGGGTGACTTGGCTCCCTCCAGCAAATAAGTCTCCAATTTACGTGGCGGCGTTTGTCTGGTGACTTCTCCAAGACCGGAGGTTTCTTTTCTATTTTTTCTTTGTTTTTTAAATCTAGTTTTTGGTTTTGTTTTGCCCAGATATTTAGGTCGGTTTCTGTTAGGATGTTTAGATTGGTTTCTGTCCAAATGTTGGGTCCGGTTTCTGTCCCGACGGATTTTCCCCCCGGGTTTTGTTCCGGTCTAGTTTCTCTAGATCTGGTGATTGGTGTTCATTGGGTTTTATGTTATCTTTGATATGGAGCTCCGCCATCCCGAGGTGTCTGATGTCTGGGTACTAGCTCCACTTAAGCCGATCCTTGTTGATTACAGTGTGGAATGAGCAATGGCTCTTGTTTAGGCGCTAGACATTAACTTCGTCTCTTTTTGTTAGTTTTAGGGTTTGACTGTGTTTCCATATCTCTGCATTCGGATGGAAATCTGTAATTGCCGTATGGCCTGATCTGTATTCAATGCTTATCTGTGTTGGGATTAAACGCGGAAGCACCCAAGAACTGAGATTCAAACACAACCACAATCTCAACCAATGGAAGAATAATGAAAAGTAAAATAGAGAGAGACACGCGAGAATTACGTGGTTCGGCAATAATATGCCTGCTCCACGAAGAGGATCCCGTTCTTTTCACTATGAGAATTTTTAGTACAAGTACACTTGAGTATGAAAGACCCATGCCCAACCCTTATACCCTCACTCATACAAGAACACGCTCTCACACCAAGCACTAAGACTTAACACTTGCACTCACACAACTCCAATATACACTGCCGTATATTGATAATCCAAAACAAAGAACACTTGGGTTTAAATAGAGTCTAAGAGAAGGATCCAGAAGCTTGATAATTACTTGGAGACCTTTGATATACCCATGCATAGGAAAAACAAACATACTAATGACCATTAGCCATTAATAGCCATGCATTAACCTGTCAACCAAACCAATTACCCAAGCTTCCCATTCAAAAATTCTCATGCAAGTAATAAGGAATTTGAACCAAACCCATCATTCTCTACCTTGGTGAGAATTCCACGCCTCATCGCGTCTCCACCAAGCCTTGAAAATGACAGTTACACTTAACCGAATCAAATTAAGGTCCAATAATTTGATTCAAACCACACGGCCAATATACGTGTGTAGCCACCTTGTGCCAATAATCATCAATTGACACAAGAGTAGGACCTCGACCCGTCCTCTCCACCAACAGAATTTTCACTCTCATAAACATTAGTAACTTGGAAACATGACTTTGTCTTCGCCGCAAAAGACCCACACCTTGGGTACCCATTTCTTTGTGCACACCGTTTCCAAACCTTTGTCGAGTAAACAGTTTTGCCAATCAACCGATACAACCCTTTGCAATTCTCTCCTTTCATTAGGACCTTACCGCCGCGAGTGATTTTCATGGTTCCACCTCCAGCAAAATACTTGCACCCAATGGAATCCATCCGGCTAAGTGAAATTAGATTCCTTCGTAACTTCGGGACATAAGCCACACCACCCAAAGTACGAACCGCTCCATCAAACATTTTTATCTTTACATTCCCAAAACCTTGAATTTCACATGGAGTTCCATCACCTAAAAACAGTGACCCACCATCTTTTTCTTGGAATGTATCAAAAAATTCTTTCTTAGAGCAAACATGCATAATGCAACCCGAATCTAAAATCCACTCATCACAAGAAGAAGTGTTTATGCCTTCGGAGACTGTGAGAAGATCTCCATCATCTGCTACCACCAAAGAACTACCACTTGAAGCATCATCAAATTTCTTTCCTTTGTTCTTGCGCAAAGGACAATCGCGCTTCACATGGCCAAATTCTTTGCAACTGTAGCATTGTACACCCTTTCCTTTAGAACTAGACTCGGACCTATTGTTTCCTCCAGATCTACCATCAGATGTCCTTCCCCGATTCTCACTTTGAACCGCTAGTGCCCAATTTTCTCCACCCTCAGAACTTGATTTTTCTGAGTAAAATGAGAAACCAATGCCGACTGCACCTGCTCCAAACTCACTGTATCTTTCCTATACAAGAGAGTCGTCGCCAAAGTATCATATGAAGTCGGAAGCGAAGTAAGAAGCAAAAGGGCCTTGTCTTCCTCTTCTATCTTTGCGTCGATTTTCCGAAGCTGATCCAAATAACCATTGAACACATTCATGTGCTCCATAAGATTCCCGCCTTCCTCCATCTTCAGCTTGTAGAACTGCCGCTTCAGATGCAACTTGTTGGTCAAGCTCTTCGCAAGGTAGAGAGCTTTTTCAACTTCTCCCACAAGGCCGATGCCGAATCCTCATCCATGACATGGTTAATAATATTATCAACAATACAAAGCCGAATAGTGCTCATACACTTCGACTCCAACTCCTCCCAATTATCATCTTTCATCGTCTCCGGCTTCGCATCATTTCCCTTCAACACCTTAGCCAACCCTTATTGAATAAGGATATCATTCACCCTCCTTTGCCATAGGGTAAAGCTGCTGCTTCCATTAAACTGCTTAAGAGAAAACAGAGAGTTGATCGTTGCCTTCATTGTGGATATAACGGAACCCAAATCTCAAACACCGGTTAAGAACCAAGCCGGCTCTGATACCACTTGTTGGGATTAAACGTGGAAGCATCCAAGAACCGAGATTCAAACACGACCACAATCGCAACCAAGGGAAGAACAATGAAAAGTAAAATAGAGAGAGACACGCAAGAATTACGTGGTTCGGCAATAACACGCCTACTCCGCGGAAAGGATCCCATTCTTTTCACTATGAGAATTTTTAGTACAAGTACACTTGAGTATGAAAGACCCACACCCAACCCTTATACCCTCACTCATACAAGAACACACTCTCACACCAAGCACTAAGACTTAACACTAGCACTCACACAACTCTAATATACACTGCCGTATATTGATAATCCAAAACAAAGAACACTTGGGTTTAAATAGATCCTAAGAGAAGGATCCAAAAGCTTGATAATTACTTGGAGACCTTTGATATACCCATGCATAGGAAAAACAAATATACTAATGACCATTAGCCATTAATAGTCATGCATTAACCTGTCAAACAAACCAATTACCCAAGCTTCCCATTCAAAAATTCCCGTGCAAGTAATAAGGAATTTGAACCAAACCCATCAATCTGTAGATGCCGTATGACTTGTTTAAATAGATATGCTTCTTTCGTCGACAAAAAGAAAAAGAAAAACAAATTCTCACTTGTTTTATTTATCTTACTAGTGAGATAACTGCGTGCTGGTTTAGGCCCATTACAAAAATATTTAGTTCAAAATAAATGATGTTATGTTCTTAAGGACTCAGGGATGGTTATGTGTTGAATGAGTTGTACACGGTGTTGTGCCCCAAAACAACATCGTTTTGGGGCTATAAGGGGTTCACCATTTGTGCTGCAAGGACTCTGTTTGGTACCCATTAAATGTACAAGAAATTGATGATTTTTATTTTTGCGTGGTCTATTACGAATCCAACAAAGATGATTCAAATCGCAAGTTATTTTTATCGATATCGGATTAAGCTAATTTTTTTCAAGAACCCATAAAAAATATTTTAAGAATAACTTGTGGTTTGAATAATCTTTGTAGGACCCATAATAATGGAGATAAAAGAGACACCCTATGAATTCTGAAATAGACCTTATCGATATCAGATTAAGCTAATTTTTTTTTGGAATCCATAAAAAAAATATTTTAAGAATAACTTGTGGTTTGAATTATCTTTGTAAGACCCGTACTGGGTCCCAATTTTTTTTTAAAAAGTATCAATTTTTTACCCATTTAATGGGTACCAAACAGGGCCCTTGCAACACAAATGGTGAACCCCTTGACAGCCCCAAAATGACGTCGTTTTGGAGTACAACACCATGCACATCACATTCAATATAGCACCATCCCCGAGTCCCATTTGGACTTAGAACATGTAAAAAATGAGGAGCAAGTAGGGTTGCAAATGATCCGAGCTGCTCGCGAGTGGCTCGAAGCTCGGCTCGACAACAACTCGGTTTGAGACACAAATGAACGAGCTCGAGCTGAAATATTAGGCTCGTTTCATAAACGAGTCGAGCTCGAGCTAGTCGAAACTCGGCTCGCGAGCCCAATTATATATATATATATATATATATATATATATATATATATATATATATATATATATATATATATATATATATACACACACACACACACACACACACACACACATTATATGAGTCCCATTCAGGTAAAGGCGTCCTCATTTTAAATAAAATGCGGATGTCCCCTTTTCTGATCAAATTTTGATGATCCGAGCCGCTCAATGTGTTCAAAAAGTGATTTTAAGGGTACTCGCGAGAAATTAGCAAAAAAATGACTGCGAAGGGCTTGATTTGAGCAGTTTTTGTTTGAACCGTTCGATAAAATACAAACAAAAACTGCTCGGATCAAGCCTTTTTCGGTCTTTTTTTTTTGCTGATTTCTTACGGGTACCCTTAAAATCACGTTCTGAACATATTGAGCGGCTCAGATCGTCGTAAATTAGTCGGGAAAGGGACGTCCTTAACTTAATACGGTAAGAGCGCCATTACTTGAAGTTTTGTGTGTATATTTTATATAAAGATATATATTGAATATATATCACCACGGTAACTTCTCCTTGACTACCAACACCAAAGATTATCCATGAGTCATTGAGGAGTGGCTACACGTGGAAAGATGAGATCCATCAGGAAGCTTTGCAGGGTATTGAGTTGCTCTTCAACTTGTATTTTTTCGATGTGGGACAAGTCCATGAAATCCCTTCTTTCTTCTTTTGCTTTTCCTTCAGTCCCACATCGCTACTTCAGAAGAAAAACACCACGGAATGCTTTACAACTTGAGGGCTTCAACTTATTTCCCTTGGGCGCTGAACTCGAACGCATTTTTTGAGCCTAAGCTAGCCGAGCGCGAGCTCTGTAAATATATCTCGAGTCGAGATTGAGCTCGCGTTTTGCAGCTCATCACGAGCTCAAGCCGAGCTCGAGCCAACCTTATTTTTGGCGAGCCGAGCTTGAGCCCTTTAAATCTCGGCTCGGCTCGTTTGCAGCCCTAGGAGCAAAGGATCCCTATCTCTATTCTTAAATTGTTATGTTATGCCTTTTAGAATCCGTCTCACTTTTTAATTACTGCACTTATATTTTTTTTAATTTTTAATATTTTACAAGCTTTAAAAACTTTATTTAATAGAACAAATTAAAATTTATCAAAAATAAGATTCGTATTACACGCAACAATTATTATTACCAATAAAAAATAAAGGTAAATTACACTGACCTCCCCTGAGGTTTTCAACAAATGCACTAACCTCCCTTAGGTTCTAGAAATTACTGTCACTTCCCTTATTTTACAAACTAATTTGCACCTACCTCCCTTGCCGTTAAATTGTGGCTAACAATGTTAACTTTGATAATGAAAAGACTAAAATACCCTCAACACATGTAGATTGGGTTGCATTAGTCTTCCATGTGCTAACACATATTGTTTTACTATTAACATATCACAAGTGTCACGCCCTCGATTTTATTCATAAATAAAATAACTTTTACTTAAATAAAAGTCCTCACAACAATACACATCGAACCCAAAAGACTTTACCATTTTTTGTCCATTAAATTACAGTTTCAACTCCAAGAGTTTAAAATATTACATCAATAAGCATTACGACCCAAAAACATAATTACTTGATTAATAAGAATTTAAAAGTTTCCCATAATCTTTCAGCAAAAAGTATAACTAAGATTACAATCTCATCTTCTTAAGGTGTGGGCTCCCTGACCGGTGCGCTAGAGAGTCGCCACCCGGATTTTTGAGGATCCGAGAAACCAAGAGGTTGTTTTGAAAAGAAAGGCTTTTGTTCTAGCGAAAACGTTGAGATTTTGGGTTATGGAGCCACGTTACGAACGGGAAAGGTTTTGTTGAAAAGCACTCCGCTCACCCGGTAAAGACCGGTCTCTACTAAGCATTTTAAATGGGGGATTTAATATCATTTGAAAAACTTAACTTTGATTAAAACATGTACGGGAAGAGACATGGGGTTTAATATAACACATTGGTATGCTTGTGGTGCGAACTGTACAGTATGAAATGGATGAGCAATGTACAGAAAGTGAAATAACAGCATTATAGCAGTCTGCCAATATCATGTGAAATGCGGCACGACAACTTGGATACGTCGCACGGTGTGACTAAAACACCTTGCGATGTACCTGTCTACACATTCCAGAATCAGTTCGCTTTTACATGACAAAACAAACCATAGGTCCGCAAAATAGTTTGTTATATTTTTCGAATCTCTGAAAAATGATTTACGAGACCCTTTTGTTCATCTTATCATGTAAAACAATGTTAAAAAGCTTTTTGAAATGTTGAAAGATTTAATAAAGTCAAAAAGATGACTTTTAACATGAAACTTGAATCTGGAATGTACCCGTACGATCTTTAAACAACATTAGCCGAAGTAGGAAAAGAAAAAGAAAAAGAAAATAAAGTAATAATAAACAGTACTAAAAATAACGCGATGTGCAATACGCTACGCCGTGCGATGTTCTAAAGTATCGCACGATATAGCGTATCCAGTGCAAAAACTATTTTTTGTGCTTTTTGAATATAAAGCTCGTTTGAGGCCCAAACCCAGTATAGAAGAACTAGTAAGGGCCCCGGTGAGCTCCCCTCAATGCCAAAACTTGGTTTAGCCCAAGAAATTTATTTATACCTTTTGATCGAGGCTTGGATGTGCTTGAAAGTGGATAAGTGGAGGTTGATTTGGACTGAATTTTGAGAGACTTGTGAGCAAATGAGTGTAGAGAGAGAAAGAAAGAAAAATCAGTTTGAGACTGATTTTGTAATAGCCCAGCTTGTGGGTTGATGTAGAGAGAGAAATAGATGTATGTGGCTGTAAGGGGTTGTAGAGAGAAAATCGGGGTCGGGGGGGGGGGGGGGTATTTATAGACAAGAGGGCCAATGATGATCAATACAAAGAGGGGAGGTGGCTTCTAGGCCGGATTATTGCACCTGCAGGTGTGGTTGACGACTTTCTGCAACTGTCATAACTTTTTCTGAAACGCCGCGTGACACAATGAGAAATGCCGTGCTGCATATTGAAATCTTGAGCGGTGGAGCAATTTTTTGAAATGTCGCGTGGCGTTTCTGAAATGCCGTGCGGTTTTGTGTGACAGCACAACACATCAAACTTCGCTGAAGTGCCCCGGACACTTCCGAACTCGGATTTGTGCGCGGTTCAAAGCATTGGAAAGCTTGTTGAGTCCTCTTTCTAACCCAATTGGTTTCACTCAAAGGTGTTTTATACATTAAAATGTGTACCTATTTTACCTTCAATGTGTCATGAAAAAAGTTATTTTTGACTAAGCAAATGCATCTTTCTCCTTGCAATTGAACCGGGGGCCACCCTATATGTTTGGAAAGGGGTTTTCTTGAGGTTTAGAGAAGGAGTAACAAAGGAGCAACAATCCAAGCCTTGAATGTATATTTTTCCTTATTTCATCATCGGGGAACTTAAAGATTATTCGGAGGCCCAAATTGGGGTATCTACACGAGGTTTACAAAAGATTCCAATGTAGCTCCTCAATATAGCTTTCAAAAAGTTTTCAAATCGATGCATGCACCACACTCCAAGTTACTATTCTTGGTACCTGAAAAATAAAGGGTTGAGCTGCACTAGCCCAATAGAGAAATCTACACTACCATCATATACAAATGGATGATCAGTAAAATGAACAAAGGATGTACAATACGGTATCACGAATGTGAAACAAGCACGACTGGTAAATATCCCATCATCAATTACGGAAGTAAAGTGCAACGGCCACGCACCAAGATTCTAGTCGAACCACAAAGACTTTCTACCTATATGGTTTACTCCCGGCTACCATGGCCCCTCACCCCATTCCGCAAAACCTATCCGGTAACTCAACTTCGTAATAGACATAACCGTACATGCGTAAAGAAAACAAGCATATTTCTATGATGTCAGGTCTGAACAACCAATCACTCCACTCGTCGATTCATTTCGTTAACCCTCCTTTCGTTTATACATTACCATTGCAAACCAACATCACATGCCATGAATGAATGCTCTTTTCAGGCTATTCATGGAGTCCTGTAACTCCCACAAGTACCTCTCTCACTAAAGGAGCTAATTCAATTCACATAGTATAGGTTATCATTACCACCTTCCCCTTAATACACTTCATGACTCTATTGTTTGTCTCAAACACATGTAAGAGATCTTTAAACAAAACTCACGTTCACATAGAAGTAGTAAAGGAATTCCATTTCAATCAACTTACAATCATTATACTATCGATTTCCCATATCATTATATATGCGTTCACATAACTCATCACTAAGTAAACTTACTCACAATGATTCCTAACTTCCCATCCTTTAACTTATCAGTTCTTACAAGCTATACATTATGGGTATATCACGCCAAGAATGTCCCTCATACCCCATCTAGCACGATTAAGCTCAATTGTGTATCCTACGTGTTTGTTTTTTGTATTACATGTCAACACATATTACCTCCATCCACCTTTGTTCATTACGTTCCCTAAGTTCTCGTTATCCATATAAGTGTGTCCCAACACTCCACGTAACCCACCAAACCCATATAGAACACCACGATACAATATCCAAGAAGAATTCAACACTAGAGTCCCACATAATAAGGACCAAAGGAAGAAGGACGATCAATGAATCATTGAGGCATGACAACCATGATTAAAGGTGGTTTGGGGATATTTAAAAGGTGTTAGAAGTGATCGGAGTTCAATAAATCGAGAAGGGGTCAGAATGCTTCAAATCAGTCCAGAGATCATCGGTATTGATACCCCTCATCATGGGTATCGATACCCCGACAACAAAAATCTAGATTGCAAAGGTATCAATACCTCTGATCGTGGGTATCAATACCCAGGGACTTTGAGCAGCAATTTCTGCAGATTTTCATGAATGAACCCCTAATAACAAACAATAATCTAAGGCACGATTCACCAAATCAACACATAAACACATGATAGAAGTGAGAAATTTCTACCTCAAAGATTGATGCCGAACCCAAGTGTTCCAAGCAAGCCCTAGCTCTCCAAGACTCGAAATCAACCGATTGCTCATCTTCGAGTCTAACCCGACGGAATACAAACCGAAGATTGCGTATACGAGGTGAAATGGAGGTTGATCTACATGGGTTTCAAGTTGTTGGGTGTGATTTTGACAGAGAGATAGAGAATTGAGTGAGAGAGGAGAGAGTAGCGTGAGAGTAGAGAGAGAAAGAAAATGAGAATTTGATTCTTTACACACACACACCTCTACATACACACACACACACACACACACACACACTAGTTTATGCCCGTGCCTGAAGGCACGGCTTGAACGATCAGCACACGCGAACAAATACTAGACATTCAACCTAATATATCAACCTCTACCCAACGAATTCAACTTTGCAGAAAACAATAACCCAAACAAATTTATTGATCTGTTTAATTTGAATCAGCAAATGAAGAGCAAATAATTTTTCAATTTCTAACTATTGTATGCACAAACTCAAATACATAAAATTTTGATAAATAAAACACACTATCAAAACATCAATGCAAACAAAAAATAATTTATAAAACTGAAAATGCGTGTCTCGAGTGGATATATAAAAGAACACAAAAAAATATGTATCTTTGTATCTCCTGTTAAGAGATACATATATTGCATTACAGGTACTAATCAAGATTTGCAAGAAAATCCGATACCATTCTACATCAAGATTTTCCATAAGATTCTAACCCATATTAGATGTTTGTCGAATCCCTATCCAATACTTTCCATTGTCAAATCTCTATCCTCATTTGCCTCTAGCAATAGTAAAACTCATGTTCCACTGACGCTACCTTCTAGCCTGGAACCAACAATAGTATGACTCATGCAACCACCCACCTCCACTACCATATTCCAATGATTTTCTTTTCTTTTCGTTTCTTTTGGGTTTTTTCTAGCAACAAATTCGTGCTATGAACGGGAGTTCAACAAAAGGATCTCAACACCAAAGATACATGTGCATTTTGAATTTCTAAATGAAAAAGATCTCTACCTCTCTCATGTCTCTGCTCAAAAAAATACTTCGTACAACCCTACATATGGATCATACAAACCGATTGTATGAGTTTTAACTTTAAACCGTTCTGCCTTCAACTGTCAAGATTCATAATGTACAAAAGGATCAATAGTCTTCAAGATTTTTAACCGTTCATTCACTAGCGCATGCTCGTGCCTGAAGGCATGGCTTGAATATTCAACACACACAATTAAATATTGAACCAACTAAAACGCATAGAATAAACTTGAATGCTTAAAACTTGATCAAATCAAAAAATACCATCCAAAACACCGATGAAACTAAAAAATAATACACATTAATGAAAATGCCTGCCACGATGAGACTTCTAAAATGAAACATAGAAACATGTGAAGACTAAAAATCTTGAAGACTATTGATCCTTTTGTGCTTCAAGGCTTCTCGATCCCAATCCTAGAAAAAAAATGATATGTCAATAGAAGCCCAATTAGTATGCCAAGTCATTTGTCTAAGAAATACATAAATTGCATTACGGATACTAATTAGGTTGCCTTCTGTTTACTAGTCATTGCCCCTATTCTTTGTATCTCCTGTTAAGAAATACATAAATTGCATTACGGGTACTAATTAGGTTTGCAAGAAACCCCATATTTATATGGATACTTACCTCGGGAACATGTGCAGTATGGTGGTCTTGCCCATCGGCTCTAATATTACCGTCTCGGAGAGGTTGAATCTTTACGCACAAAGTCAACAATTGAGAAAGAATTACATAAAAAATACATGGTTAGAAGATGTAGATAGTCAAACATGATTTTGATTAAGAATAGTCTTACACTTGTATTTATCGGTGAGTGTTGTTCCAATCGCCTTTCGGTGGTTTGCTTAAAAATTCGTTCTCATTCTCATCAGGCACGTTGCGCAAGTGTTTCTTTTGATATCTCTTTACCGGATTGTTCCTAAAATATGTGTATAAGCAACTTTAAGAAATTAGAATGTCGTTTAGCTAATTGACTATCAATTTTTCTTTTCAAAATAAAAAAGATAGAAGATACGTCAAAGGGTGATATCCGTGAATCTTTGTCTCCATTGCTAACACGTTTTGGCTTTTCTTTGCTAGTCATTGCCTAATGCAAGGGAAAAGACAAACCAAAAAAAAATATCACAAACCAAGATTGGGAAAATTTTTTGGACAGAAGGCTATATCACTTATCAAGTGGTTTGCAAATGGCTAGGCTTTAAATGCCTAGAAATAAGAAAATTCACACATAGGCTTCTTTTCCTTTACCCTAGATTGTAGAGCTTTCCTTATGCTTACACTAAGCCTCATAACCATTAGATTGACCCACTTGTTAAGTGAGGTCACGGTCACTTGGGTATTTTGTGTTATATGTTTTGAAGCTTCTCTTAAATTTCTTCTAGCCTAAATCAGCTATGGCATAAGCTTCTCTTAGATTGACCCACTTGTTTTACAGAGCAAGTTCTTACTACTACTATATATTTCCCTGCCATGACTACGCAGCTACACCTTGGATGAATAACCCTACCAACATCAGTAGTAGTAGCAACTAAAAGGAATAAGATCAATGAACACTTTCGATGAGGCATTCTTACAAACACCTTGGTGCAATAAATCAAGGAACATCCGGTTTGTTTCTTAACTGACTGAAAACTTTTGCCCGAAGACTACCGCTTGAACTTTGGCCCAAAAACGTACTATAACTTCTTATTGGTAAAAGGCACTGCTCGGAAACATACTATAACTTAGTTTCTTGAAGCATACAAAACTGTTGAATTCAATTTTGACAGTTCTTGAAGCATAAAAAAGGAATGACAGTCAGTTCAATTCAATTCAATTTCGGAGATGAAACATACCGAATCTACGACTGTTTTGAAGCTTCTCTTAAATTTCTTCTAGACTAAGCAGCTAAACCTCAGCTCGAACCCATGATATGGCACATATCACCACAGTAGTATTTCAAGAAGTACAACAAAAAAATGTTAGTTCCTTTCAAGACATTGAAAAGAGCGAAAGACGCAAAAAAAATAATTAGTCGATTGTCCTAACAGTACGATCTTCCATCAAGCGTTGCACTGCCTGTCTCACCAATTGCTCAGATCTGCTATCCAAAGCAGAAGTTGCTCATCCAAAATCAAGATGGAAGGGTTCTGATATACTGCCCTCATAATAGCAAGTCTGGCATTACACAAAGTAGTAAAGTACCAGCACAATTACTATATAGTGCAATTCAACCCTGATCCAAAACATCCATCCTTTTTAAGAAATCCTGTGTTACGTACTTCTATTACACTCCTATCTATTACAGTTCCATTACGTACTTCAAACCCAACTAAAGAAAGATGAGGTTCCCAAAGTGTTACGTTGAAATAGTGGCTCCTTATACTATTGGCAGCAAAAAATTTTGCCTGAAGACTACTGTTTAAATTGAATGTAACTTGTACTTATATCAATAAAAAATACTGTAACTTCTAATTGGTGGGCATTCTCTATCTATTGTTCAGTTCACATCCAACTCCGCCCAAACTCTATTTTTTCAATGAAGTCAAATAGGGTTGATCTAATAAATACCATCAAGCTAATTAAAGAAAAAAACGATATATAGAAAATGAAACCAACGCAGTCCATAATCTGATTATTTGCTAGGAAAAAGGGTGCGTTAACATTATTGTGAACGTAAATACTACTCTCCTGTCCCAATTTAAATACTCCCTATGAAAATTTGTGCAATTTTGAACCCAAAAAATATATTAGCACATATTATTTTTTATTTTCTTACAACGAATTAAAGTACTAATTGAATACTTTAATTTGGCGTAAGAAAATTAAACAAATTATATGTAGAATTTTTTTTTTTTTGGGGTTTGATTGTACGGATTTCCGTAGGGAGCATTTAAATTGAGACGGAGGGAGTACAAAAGACGATATAAGAGGTAGCCTGAAAATTAATTTTCAGTATGGCCCGAAAAAAAAAGTTTCAGTTCAAAAAAATTCAGATTAAATATCCATCTCTCTTTTTTTTCCTTAAAACACCCCGAAATCATGAGTTGCTCATTTGCACGCCCAACCTCAAAGTGATTCGCCCAATGCACAGCTAAACAAAGGAAAATGGAGAAAAACTTAACCAGAAAGAAAAAAGTATCACAGAGAGAACAATAGATTTTGTTACCGATATAGTTGATTATGGTTGTCGAGTTTGATCAATCAATCCAACTCTTAGAACTAAACCCAAAATTGAGAGAGAAATCCTTACCTCTCAAGTTTTTGGGAAATGGTGAAGATCAATTGAAGAAAATTGTGAACTTTTAAAAATCTCACATACAACAACTGTTTCATGGAAAAGTGGTATGTTACCCCGTAATTTAGGAGTGTTTTACTTACCACTAAGATTGTATTGAAAGTTAAAACCTTCCCATCCAAAGTTTCGAATTTTAATATGCTCTTGAAATTTAAAATTTACTCATCTGTTATTCCTTCCACAGTGTATACTAATTGAAACATGAGTAATTATTCAATAGTTTGGGAGTACCGCCACGTAAAACTCCGGATCACTTTGCAACCACACGTTTCAGTAGGGTCCATACACTTAGTGGTAACCCCACAAGAATGTGTGATTGTAAAATGGTCCGGAGTACAAAGTAAGGTACTCCCGGACTATTATATAATTTCACTTGAAATATATTTGGAATTCAAATTTAGTTGACTATTTTTGTTCCTTATCTCGAGAGCTTTCCTAAAGCATCAAATTCATTTCGAAATTTGAAATCAATCAATTAATTGTTTCCTTTATGATTATTGTTTCCTTAGCTGAATTTGATGCTTTCATTCCCATGCCTAACCATTTTTACTTAATATTAATAAGAACGGTTTGTAACGTTCGATTATAGAAAGCATGAATTCTACTAAAAACATTGAATTCCATAGGTAGGTATGGAGAGAGGGAGTGAGAGAGAAGGTTTGAAAATCAGATTTCCAAATTAGGCACAAGAATGTGTGATAGGGAATGCTCAAAAAATGTTACGGGGCATGCCATTTTGTAAAATGGAGTGCGGAGTTTTATGCAAAAGGAGGGGATAAATCTTAAGCATTGGTTGTCTTTATAATATGACAGGGAAGTGTTTGAATCCAAAAGACAACCAACGGTCCAGATTTATACTCTCGCATAAATCTCCACCCTTCATTTTGTTAAAATCTCTTCCTGGTATATTGGTTTCTAAAAGGAATGATTTTTTGAGTGATTTTTTTTATTGGTAATTTTTTGTATTTTCCCTTATAGCTATGCTCTTAATTTACCCCCAAGTTTCTGATCGAATTTTGATGATCCGAGCCGCTCAATGTAATCAGAACGTGATTTTAAGGGTAATCGCGAGAAAATATCAGAAAAAAAAAAGATCACGAAAGGCTTCATCCGAACAGTTTTGTATATATGTACTAGCAAATGCCCGTCCCTGAAGACACGGCGCAATACATTTTGAAGACAACTAAAGCTATGGGTCGAACAATGAGTAAAGGGAGAACATGTTGAAAAAAATGGATAAGAACAAAGTAAAATATGGTATATGCTCAAGTCAAATCGAGGTGCAAAAAATATTGAAACAGGTCAAAATTTTAAGTGTACCATGGTTCAGGCATGGGCATCGATTCGGAGTTGTGCCTGAAGGCATGGTTTGAACAATCAGCACACGGAAACAAATAGTACTAAACTCACATGCAATATACGGCTCAAACAATCAGCACACGCAAATTAATACTAAACTTGCATGCAATATACCAACCCATGTCAAACAAATTCAATTATGCGACAAATAATAACGCAACATATCTATTGATAGAGACAGCTGTATGGCTTAAAAAAAATGGTCACATAAACACCCAAAAAAAATATTTTTGCTGAAATATTTTTTGATTAGCCTTTCTTTGAATACCCAACCAAAATATATATGAACACCCAATTCTAGTAGTTTGGAATACCTAACCCAAAACTGAAATGAATACTCAGCGTAAAACCAATTAAACACTCAGTCACAACCCAAGTACAACTCATCAAACCATATGCTACACTATAGGTAAAACGTTAGTCTCGATGCAATATATTTTTCTTGTTGCAAAATTTTGATATGCTAATTACCTATGCCTGCAGCACTGCGTAACAAAAAGTTTTATTTGTTAAGCCCCTACCTGTGTATACATCACTACCAATGATAATCCCAATCACATATACCGAGTTAATTGCATTGATAGGATACACACTGAACTATATTAATCCAAATCATAAAAGTCAACCAATACCATGTTGCATTCATTGAATCCAATTTTAACATGCATAAAAAATCTAAAAATCTATACAGAGGCAAATCTGATGCACAAATGTAGGGGAAAAAAGGTGTTCAACATAGGTCTTATTGTCTTCAAATTTATCTCTCCATCTACCTCCCAAGAGTTTTTGTACCAACGCATATCTACTACATCCAAAAAGCACAATTAAGAACATGAATAACAGCCTAAAAAAATAATTAATGAGCAAGAATCCTTTTTTGTAAAAGTAAAATGGTGACTAATAATAGTTACCTTAATTCTAGATCTCGTTTATTTGTCTCTCAATGCCATCATGGTACGATCATGACCTTTGTAAATGTACTTGTGGATATACTTAACCGATCTTATTCCAGGACAAACTTCCACATTGATATGAGAATTATATTTTCTCGAAACGTATGTATTGTATGGCACCACATCCCTTTTATCAATTCGTTGACCCCTTACAGTACAGAGGGAGTAAAGTAATAATGGCATTGGTAGGCATAATCCATGCATAAAAATAAGATTAACTTCTTGCTCATCATGAATCACCACAATTACATCTACCTCCCAAGAGTTTTGTACCAACACATATCTACTTCATCCAAAAAGCACAATTAAGAACATGAATAACAGCCTAAAAAAATAATTAATAAGTAAGAATCCTTTTTTGTAAAAGTAAAATGGTGACTAATAATAGTTACCTTAATTCTAGATCTCGTTTATTTGTCTCTCAATACCATCATGGTACAATCATGACCTTTGTAAATGTACTTGTGGATATACTTAACCGATCTTATTCCAGGACAAACTTCCACATTGATATGAGAAACTTCTTGCTCATCATGAATCACCACAATTACATTTTTTTCTCGAAGACACATAACCTTTGTACTGAAAAAATAAAACAAAGCAAATATGAATCAAACATATAAATTCAGATTAACGCAATGCAATCAAGTAAACAGTTCTTACATTTTCTGCAAGTCACCATCGAGCTGCATAAGAAAATGAAGAATTTGCCGAATGCATAGGAAACAATTAATTTGATTATTACGACCAAGGTATAAAATGAAACGGTTCAACTTACATGACCATAGACGCTTAGATTGTCCATGATTAGTTAAAGTCCCAAGAAGTTATCTAAAATTTGAAAGAGAGTAATAGTCAAAAGTTATCATGGGAATAACAACAGAAAACGTTTTAAAGATATATATAGAAACCCATAATATTAAATGAGTGACAAAAAAAAAAAAAGAACACAAAACTCTAGTTTGCGATGTGTTGATTAACATCATAATATTTTCATCGATGCATATATGGTAATGTTTAAAAGAGTGTCAATAACTACACGTATTCTATTGAAACGAAGTTTAAAAAAATGAAAAAAAAATGTTTACGATTACTCCATGTGTTAGTCATGCAAAAAAATGTTATTTCGACAACTATTAAGGAAAAAAAGAATAGGGTGTTGCCGTTCAAAAAATAAAAAGAATAGAGTGTTAATTAGTTTTGCACTCTTTTTTTTTCTATGTCGGTAAATATTAAAAGACATAAAAAAAAAATTGCCCCTAGCCTCAAGTAAACACCCCAATCGTTTACAATTTTCTGTAAACATGCCTCTCATCGTTCTCTTCTCTGTCATTTTGATTTCAGACTTTCTATACATCCAATTTTATAATAGAGGCTCCACAATTTTTAAACACATAAAAGAAGAATAGAATTGGAAGGAGTGACACATAATTCTTTCGCATTTTTCAATAATAGAGAAAACACACGTAACAAAAAAAGAGAGTAAACGCCATACTCTTAAAAAAAAGTAAATATCATAATCTTAATGAAAAGAAAATGGGTAGCAAATATACAAAAATAATGAAAGAATGATGGAAGAACTCACCTTGGTGATTTCGGTGAAGTAAATTTTGGTGGTATTGAACTTCCCAAGAGAGACTGATAAAAAAAAAACTTCCCGAGAGAGAGAGAGAGAGAGAGAGAGAGAGAGGAGGGGAGAGGTAGAAAAAGTATAGAAGAAAAATGTGAAAATCATATGAATGATGCATATAAAATTTTATTTTCGGTGATTCCGTGATGTACATTTCACAGCCTAGAAATAGGAAAAGGAATGTTGGCTGGTTTTGGTTTTGGTGATTTCGTACAAAAGTTATGATTTTGCTCTTCATTTGAAAAAAGTCTTAATGGGTGCCAATCAAAAAAAAATTAATGCCTTAATGAGTGGTTTTTAATGTAATGCCTTAATGGGAGTAAATCAAGAGTATAGCTATAGGGGAAAATAAAAAAAATTACCTATCAAATAAAATCACTCAAAATTATTCCATTTAGAGACCGTTACTCTTCATTTAAAAAATGCCTTAATGGGTGCAGATCAAAAAAAAAAAAAAAGCCTAAATAGGTGGTTTTGAATACAATGCCTTAATGGGAGTAAATTAAGAGTATAGCTATAAGGGAAAATAAAAAAATTACCAATCAAATAAAATCATTCCTTTTAGAAACTAATATACTAGGAAGAGATTTTAACAAAATGAAGGGTGGAGATTTATGCGAGAGTATAAATCTGGACAGTTGGTTGTCTTTTGGATTTAAAACCAATTCTGTCTTATTATATATATGTGTGTGTGTGTGTGTGTGTGTGTGTGTGTGTGTGAGTCTCTTTCTTGTGAGGGATCCCTTACTTAGCTTAAGTGCGGACCTCATAGATCCCGATCGAATTTCAATGATTCGAGTCGCTCAATTTGATCAGAACGTGATTTTAAGGGTCTTCACGAGAAATCGTCAAAAGAAATGGCCGGGAAGGGCTTCATCCAAACAGTTTTTTATTGAACGGTTAAAAAAAAACTGCTCAAATCAAGTTCTTTCCGATCATTTTTTTTGCCGATTTTCGCGAATTCCCTTAAAATCACGTTCTGATCACATTGAGCGACTCGAATCATTGAAATTCAATCGGAAAATGGAAGAAATTGGGAAGGTCTGCACTTAAGAAGTTTATTTAAAGTCATCACAGGAAGCTCACTGTATATATATATATATATATATATATATATATATATATATATGTGTGTGTGTGTGTGTGTGTGTGGCACGGCTCGAACAATCAGCACACAAAAATAAATACTGAACTCGCATGTAATATAAGGCTCAAACAATCACAACAGGCAAATTAATACTGAACTTGCGTACAATATACCAAGCCATGTCCAACAAATTCAACTATGCTATAAACAATAACGCAACATATTCATTGATAAACATCATAATCTTAATGAAAAGGAAATGGGTAGCAAATTA
The DNA here is from genome assembly GCF_030253575.1 of Rhododendron vialii. NCBI lineage: Eukaryota > Viridiplantae > Streptophyta > Magnoliopsida > Ericales > Ericaceae > Rhododendron > Rhododendron vialii. The sequence continues at coordinate 29,117,084 of NC_080557.1, read as the reverse complement.
ATATACAAAAAATAATGGAAGAACTCACCTTGGTGGTTTCGGTGAAGTAGATTTTGGTGGTATTGAACTTCTCAAGAGAGAGAGAGCAGGGGAGAGGTAGAGAAAAAGAAGAAGAATGTGAAAATCATATGAAGGATGTATAGAAAATTCTATTTTCGGTGATTTCCATGATGTATGTTTGATAACCTAGAAATAGGAAAGGAGGATGCTACGGATACCGACTCAGTCCACAAATCATACGTACCGACCATTTGCGGGGTCCACTTCGGATCCGCATGGATGATCCAAGCCGTTCAATAATTTTAAAATAAAAACCAAGTGGATCTGTGAAAAATCAGCTCGATCCGATATATATAAGTGCTCGATCCAATCTTCTCATTTTTCATCCAATCTTTTCCATTTTTTTCAAAATTTCAAAAATGGAAAGATTTAATTAAGCACTTACACATATCGGATGGAGCTGATTTTTAACAGGCCCACTCGTTTTTTTAAATTATTGAACGGGTTGGATCATCCATGTGGGGCCCGGAGTGGGCCCCGTGTACCGTCGGTGGCCATGGTCGGTGTGCTCGGGTCGATATCCATAGAGTTTTCGAATAGGAAAAGGAATATTGGCTTTGATTTCGGTGATCTCGATGGCTTTGATTTTGGTTTTGTACAAATGTTATACATGATTTTGGTTTTCATTTGAATAATGCGTTAATAGGTGGTTTTAAATACAATGCCTTAATGAGAGTAATTAATGGGAAGAGAGAGAGAGAGAGAGAGAGAGAGAGAGAGCGCTTCACTCATTTGATCCAACGGCAATAACCTTATCACTAAATATGATCGAATGGCTGTAGATGCATCTATATTTGTATGCCTAGATATTTTTAAAGAAAATCGTTCTGTTTTATAACATAGAATACTCACACACATATGCCTAACACTCATGCCCCAAACTTTCAAATTCTATCACATTCAACCCAAATCACATTACCTTGACATTCTAATTTTTTTTATTCAAACATTAAAATTATTGAAACTAAACATGGGTCTTTACAACGAGTATATAATATACTTTTTATTTTAAAACTCCACATAATATCAAAAATAAAAAATTCAAAAATTCAAAATCTTTTGGATTGTTTTAATTGTTAGTTCATATTTTAATTGTTGGTCATTATAGTTTTTTTTATTTCTATTATTTATACAATGCAAATAATCATTAAGTTTTGTCCCAGACGAAAACAAAGCAACTTAAAGAAAAAAATATGAAAAATATGATTTTCATAATTATATTATATTTTATTTTAGTTTGATGATTATTTTTTTCAAGATAAATCAAAATAAGATTAAATTTTTGATAGAAAATCCAAATTGGGGGAAATCAAAATCTATAATTTATTTTTTAAATTTTTGGTAGTTATACTTTTCATTAGATGAGAGAAATCATTCTTTACAAGTTTTTTTTTCTTCAGGCATCATCCTTTACAAATTGAAAGAGATTTTAAGTGTATCTATTAAAACTTAATTTGAATGTTTTTTTATGTCTATCATAGAGTGTAGCTGGAAAATCAAAAGAAATTGGCTAATAACCATAAAAAAATTCACCAAGGATAAGAAATCAAATGTTGGACCAATTATAAATTAAAATGGAATCACGTATTTTAGAAGAACAAAGTAAGATAACAATATAGGTAAAAGGTGTAAATCTTGTGAATTTTGTCTTTAAGTCACTCTTTTTTTTTTTATCTTGAAGAAAATTTAATACTTTTTTGGGTTGTATAAAGGAGAGATATTGAAAAAGAAAAACTAAACATTATGACCAACTAGTGCATGCCTGTGCCTGAAGGCACGACTCGAACGATCAGCGCACACAAATAAATTCTAGACTCATGCGCAATATATTAACCCCTACCCAATGAATCCAATTATGCGGAAAACAATAACTCAAGCATACTCCTTGATTTGTTTAATTTGAACAAACATTTTTTCAATCCATAGTTGCCCGTGCCTGAAGGCACAATGCAATACGTTCACAACAAATGATCCCATGCCTGAAAGCACTTATTAAAAAGCATTAATCTAATAAAAGTTTCTTGCACTATCAACAATGAAATTACATACTCTCAATCAAAAATATTACTTAAGGAATCAAAACCGTTTTGAAGCTGCTATTCAAATCACAAACATTAACTAAGTTAATCAAAAGAGTTATAAATTTGACTAAAGACTATTGAATTCAGTACAAAGTAGGAGTCTACCCACCAAAATTCAAACCCATCGTAGTTGATGTAGCACTTAATAGCTACCAACAAAAAAGATAGAACGGTAGCCAGCAGTATAAAAAGAACGGTAAATTGGGCTAGAGTCCGTTTTAAAGGTGTTTTTGGGTGTTTAGTCCAGCCCAATGTGTAATAGTGGTGAAGGTCCATTACTGTAACATTTATTAGGTCTACAGTCCGTTTCTAGACCAAAATGCCCTGACTGGTGTGTATATATAATGTGTTATGTTTAAATTTTGTTCCCTGCTGCTTTCAACCCAACGCGCCATTACTGGATAGGGCACCATTTCTGGATCTCGAGCAGCACAATCACGAGATCGAGCTCGTTTCTGGTGCGCCTCTCTCTCTCTCTCTCTCTCTATTTATCTCTCTTCCCGCAATCACAGCTCAGTTCTCTCTCTCTCTTCCTGCGATCACAGCTCTTTTCTGGATCACGATCACTTTCACGATTTCGTTTCTGTATTGCGATCACGATCTCGTTTCGCTTTGTGACGATCTCTCCCGATCAGGATCACAATCTTTTGTCTTCGGAGTGTTTTCTGTTCGCGATCTCTGTGCTGATGTTTCTCTGTCGCTGTGTTCTTCACTATCTCAGTATTTGTTTTGATTTTTGCTGTGTTCTTCTATTTTGTGTTTTATAGAGTTTATTTGCTGAGATAGCGTTATCTATTGTTCTATTCTGGTAGATACTGAGATTGTTTTTTTGTTGAGATAACATTATCTATTGATTTATTCTGGTAGATACAAAAATTATTGTTGCTGAGATATGTGTATCACAGTGAACTGTATTTTCTGAGATACTGTTATGTAGATACTGAGATTGTTTTTTTGTTGAGATAACATTATCTATTGATTTATTCTGGTAGATACAGAAATTATTGTTGCTGAGATATGTGTATCACAGTGAACTGTATTTTCTGAGATACTGTTATCTCTTTCTATTTTTGTTTATTTGCTGAGATAGCATTATATCTATTTCTTTGTTCTGGTAGATACTGAGACTGTTTTTGTTGAAATAACATTATCTATTGCTTTGTTCTCATAGATAGACTACTTTTTTGAGATATGTGTATCTGATTTGTTTATTCTGATATAATGTTATCTGTTTGCAGACTGAACTGGTTTTTGAAGTTGAAATGGATTCTTCTATTCTTCTATTGTGCAAATATGGATCCTATAATCTTGTTGTTAAGGTGACAGAAGGTTATCAATTTGAGAATCTTATTGGAAGTATTTCTAACAAGTGGAATGGTTTGGTATCAATGAGGTTGTTGTATTCTGTTTGTGATCATCGTAATATACTCCTTGAGAATGATGATGATTTTTGTAATATGATGGATTTAGCTGCTGCATATGGTGCTCGTTGTGTCGAGGTATCAGTTGAAGATGGTAATTGTAGAGTTAGTAGCCGTTTTGAAATCGGTGAAAGCAGTAGTAGCAATGGAAATGGTGGAGTAACTAGTAGTTCACATTCTGAAATTGTTGAGGATCCTCTTGAAAAATTTTGTCCTCATCATGAGACAAAAAGACTTTCTGCTGATTGGGCGTATTTGATTAGTCATGTTGGTCAAGAATTTAGAGGTGGTGTTAAGGATTTTAGGTTATCTTTGTGTAAGTATGCAATTGAAGTTGGATTTAGGTTCAAGTATTTGAAGAATGACCAATCAAGAGTGACAGCTGAGTGTGCTTTTAAGGCAGATGGGTGTAAATGGTTTGTTCATGCAATTCTAGACAAATCAAATCAATTTTTTTGCATTAAGGAGCTTGAAAAAGAACACAGATGTGGTGCTACAATTTGTAATTCAAAAAATTCTCGGATGTCTTCAAAGCTTGTTGCAGAAGAAGTTCTTGATGAAGTTCGTTCAAAGGCGTCGTATAAGCCTATAGATGCTGTTAGATTCTTCAGACAACGATACGGTACTACAATCGGTTATCACCATGCATGGTTAGGTATTGAGATGGCGAACAATGATACTCAAGGTGATTATGCATTGTCATTTAACAAACTTCGATTGTATGCGGAGGTAGCGAAGGAGAAAAATCCCGGTAGTGTTGTGGACGTTGAATGCTGTGAAGATAATCGGTTTCGAAGGTTATTTGTGGCATTCGATGCATGCATCAAAGGATTCAACTACTGTCGGCCTTTTTTGTGTCTTGATGGTACTTTTTTGACAGGGAGATATAAGGGAACTGTGCTCGCAGCCGTTGGGAAGGATGCTGATAACGGTTAGTTTTTTTTTTTTTTTTCAAATTCAGAGAATGCTTATACTGAGATAGAGTTATCTCTCTTTCTAGTTTTGTGATTATTGGCTGAGATAGCGTTATCTATTGCTTTATTATGGTAGATACAGAGACTATTTTTCCTGAGATACCGTTATCTCTTGCTTTATTCTGGTTTGTAGAGACTGTTTTTATTGAGATGTCATTATCTCTTGCTTCATTCTGGTAGATACAGAGACTGTTATAGCTGAGATACTGTTATCTGTTGTTTTTTTGGGCAGGCTTGTTTCCGGTTGCTTATGGTGTTGTTGATTCCGAGACCGACGATAATTGGCTTTGGTTTTTGTTGAAGTTGAGATCTATTCTGTCAGCTCGTGAACTTACTTTCATAACAGATCGCCATACTGGTCTTGTGAAGCATGTGCCAGAGGTTTTCTCAAACGGATATCATTCTTATTGTCTGCAGCATTTGAAGAATAACTTGAGGGATAGGATGTCAGGAAGAGCACCTAATGGTTTCCGGGAACGAGTAGTGAGTCTCTTCAATGATTGTGCTCTTGCACCTACAGTATTAGATTTTAAAAACTGTGTAAACGAATTGTTTGAGGTCGGTGGAGACAGAGCTAAGGAGTTTGTTGCTTCCATTCCAGTGTATAATTGGGCAAATGCATATTTCCCAAGTAAACGATATGGGGAAATGACCTCAAATGCTGTGGAGTCTTTCAACAACTGGATTGTTGAAGCTCGTAAGTTGCCAGTCCTTAAATGTGTTGATACGATCAGGGTTCAAATCATGACTCAAATGTGTGAAAGGAAACAGTTATCAAGAAAATTGAACAGTGTTTTGTGTCCTGAATATGATGCAAAATTGAGAGAGTTCTTTAATAAAGGACGGACATGGACTGTGTTTGGATCAAGTGATGAGGTTTTTGAAGTGTCTTCATTACCAGCTGTTGTGGTTGACATAAGAAACAGGACATGCACATGTTGTCGTTGGCAGCTCTATGGTTTCCCTTGTGTGCATGCATTCACAGCTCTTCAGAAGAATGGCATAGATGTATCCAATTATATTGATCCATTATACACTGCTGATGCTTTCCGATTCTGCTACGATTGTCCTATACATCCTGTTCCTATTTCTACTCTTGGAGTTGCACCAGTGTCTGAAAATTCTGCTGTTATTCTTCCTCTTATTCTTCCTCCTAAGACTAGGAGGCCACGTGGTAGACCCAAGGTTGCAAGAATCCGGTCAAGGGGTGAGAAGGTGAGGCAAATAAGGTGTGGCAGGTGCAAGAAGTTAGGAAATCATAATAGGAAGAGATGTAAGGAAGCTTGTGATTGATTCATTGTGTTCTATTGTTGATTCATATTCATTGGACATTGAATGAAAGGTTGAACGTTGGCTGAGATATTGATATATATTTTATTTTGTTTTTACAGAGCATGTTTAGGTTTTACAGTTTATGGGTTTAGGGTTCACAAAGAATGTTTTGTATGAGATAGCTTTATCTGTCATTCTATTTTGCGAAATGTATTGGCTGAGATACTGTTATCTCTTTTAATTTTTGTGTTGATACAGATTTTATTGGCTGAGATATCATTATCTCTAACTTTATTCTGGTAGATAGACTATTTCGCAGCATTCGTTGTGTGTCAAGTGAAAAGATATAGAGTTGTTATCATAACAAAATGATGACCTGCTATTCCCATTGTTCGGAGCCAACTATGCATATGTATCGTTTTAAACAAAAGAACAATTACTGTAATTCAAAACAGAGCAGGCAAGACATTTCATATACAAGCCTTGGTACGGCGAATTCCAATTGTTCTGAGCCGACCATTCATATGTGTCAATTTTAACAAAAGAACAACTATTGAATGAAAGGTTCACAAAGAATGTTTTGTATGAGATAGCTTTATCTGTCATTCTATTTTGCGAAATGTATTGGCTGAGATACTTTTATCTCTTTTAAATTTTGTGTTGATACAGATTTTTCTCTCTGAGATAGCATTATCTCTAGCTGTATTCTGGTAGATAGACTATTTCGCAGCATCAGTTATATATCAAATGAAAAGATTCAGAATTGTTATCATAACAAAACGATGACCTGCTATTCCCATTGTTCGGAGCCGACTATGCATAGGTATCGTTTTAAACAAAAGAACAATTACTGTAATTCAAAACAGAGCAGGCAAGACATTTCATATACAAGCCTTGGTACGGCGAATTCGAATTGTTTTGAGCCGACCATTCATATGTGTCAGTTTTAACAAAAGAGAACACCTATCGTACTTCTAACAGAGCAGCCAAGACATTTCATGTACAACCCTGGTATGGCGAATTCCAATTGTTCGGAGTCGACCATTCATATGTGTCAGTTTTTAACAAAAGAACACCTATTCAGCAAAAGAATACCTATTCAACTTTCCAACACCTAGTCCTATTCAACTTTCCAACACCTAGTCAGTCTTCAAGTTTCGGTCTTTCCAAAGAGCTTCTGTCCATGTTCTTGGTTCATCATACAGGAACCTCATCAACAATAACACTCTGTATTCTCTGATTTCATCAGTTGTCGATGACTCAGGGATGCTTTCTCCGTGTGCAAGCTTGTCAATGATGTAGCAAACTATAATTCCACAGTCAACACTACAAAAGTTGTCATAATCAGAGTTTAGAAGGATAGAAATAGAGTGCACAGGAAATAACACAGTGCATAGTAGTATCGAAATAAGATGCTGAACATGATTAATTGGCTTACGTTCCAGGTCTTTGTTGCGGAGATGCAGGTGAGATTATTGGAGCATCAAACTTTTGCTTTTCAAAGATTGTTTCGTTTTGTGATGAGAGGATGAATGTTGGGGTATGATTTTTCTTCACGAATCCTTCAACATACCTTTTCTGCATTTGCAAGGTTAAATATTTGTTTATTATTATTTTTGCGTCATTTAAGTATGGATTACAAGAAGTCTCAGTATTTTTACCATTAAACGAGCATCTTTAAGGTATGCATCTGCCTTTCTTCCAGTTGGTCTGATGGAGTTGTAATGCCTCCATTGCCCATCCTCAATGTCATAAACCAGGACAGTCCAATGGTATGGATCGTTGTCGTTCTCTTTATTACCTCCTGAGGAATTCATGGGGAAAACCAAGTAGCGATAGGCATGCTGTTTTTGAATGAGTTCTAGCAGCTTGTCATCAAGGAACATCTTTCTGACCTCATTTTTCTGGTCCTTCAGTAGGCTCTGTCAGAAGGAAGTGTTTTACAAATTACATGCAACAAAATACATACCATATACCAGTTGAGATAACCATATCTCATGGTTTCTAATGGATAATTCAGAACATAGAATTCGTGAGGTATTCTTATCTCTTGTTCTTTGTGCGCAAAAACAGTATATGAGAAGTAAGAGATAACAGTATCTCAGACACATAATATGTTTTTGATATTCTTATCTGTTGTTCTTTGTGAGAAAAAACAGTGCATGTGAACAAGAGATAACAGTATTACAGAAAAATAACATGTATTTATGCAATAGATACAGAGATCAAGTAGTCATGCGAGACTAGTGCTTTACTTACCCACAATATGGATTTGAAAAATAGTATTTTACTTTCATCTCCTTGCTCTCTTTCCAATATGAATGTAAACGAATCGATGAGCTGCACACATTATTTCATGTGAGACTTAAATGCACAAAAGATTGGTAACAGTCCTGAAGAAATATAGAGTATTGGCAAAAATGAAGTGAGAGATAACAGTATCTCAGATAAAAAGTGTTGGTATCTCACAAACTTAATAAAGAGATAATGTTATCTCATCCAAAGAATTTACTGGTAGTACAATGTATACACATGCGAATGTGGATAAAGCAAGAGATAGTAATATCACAATGTAAATGTCAGCCAATTCAATTCCCAAATAAACCGAATAAACTAAGAGCTAAGAATTAATGGAAAGCGAGGGATTGATAAAGAGTACCGGAGGGGTACGGTTTGAGAAAGACAAGGAGCCTTTCTTACCGTGTTTTGTACATCTTTTTCATTCAAGATTTCTATGACTTCTTGCAAGCTTACTGTACCATCAAAGAGGTTGTTATCCCAGATAGGGATTCTACAAAGTTATAAGACAACAGCAGTACATCAGCAATGAATATGAATCAAGAGATAACAGTATTTCAGACAAATAACATCTATTTGAGCAAGCAAATTGGTGCATTTTTACTAACCTGATGTCTTTCTCACACTCAAATATGTGATTTAAGAAGATCTTGTCATTTTCTGGGACAAGATGTGCCAGCTTTGTTGTTTCAACACCCATATATGGTAGTTCTGGAGATGCTTTCTCTGCTTGTTTCTCTGTGCTTTTCTTCTTCCCATAGACTTGAAAATCCTCCATGTTCTTCCCTTTCCTATCTTCCCTCTTACTCACTCTCTTTGTCAACGACGATGGGTCCACAGTATGACCTTTCCTCAATCTCTTCTTCGTTGTTTGTTGTGGTTCTGCTTGAATGCTTGAGATTGTGGACTTGATCATTTGGTCTATTTCTTCCTCAGTCACTTCTTCATCATGAATTGGAGATTCATGATGGTGCACATTCTCGCTTTGTTTTTGTTCAGACAAGCTATTTTTTTGTTTCTGCAACTCTTCAATTATCTTCTGATCTTTGTAATGTTGGGAAACACAATGTGCTGCAATGTCATGCAACTCTTCTGTCACCTCTTCAATTTTTTCTTCCGCTATGTCCTTCTCAACATACAACCCGCCTATTTCAACCTCATTTTCGATTATGTCTTCCTTCAACATCTCCACCTCAACATGCAGACTACAAGTTTCTTTTTCAATATCTGTATAATCTGCATTTTGTTTTCTATAACCTGAAAGCTCATGTTGAAGGGATTCTACATTCTGGCGTAACTCAACAATCAACAGATCCCTTTCTTGGATCTTCTTGTCCCTATCTTCAATTTCAACTTTCATGACATTGTTCTCTTCTTCAAGCACCTTAATTCGTTGTTCAAGCTCTAAAATCAAATTCTTAACATCCTGGTTCTCTTCTTGAGGGTTTTCTTCTTGGGTTAAAGGCTCTTGGTCCGTAAGGTTTTTCTCTTTGGCTTCGGGTTCTTTGTGTGTACCTTTTTGTTCGTGCAAGACTAGAGCTGCAAACAACCCTCTCTCCCGTTCAGTTAGCTCCAATTCTTCCTGTTTGACCTTTGAGAGTAGAAGGGAACAATGAATTAAAAGAGGTAAATTCAGATTATAGATTCATGAGATTTAATGTTTCAACTAAGATAGAGTTATCTCATTTTATTTGCAAACTGTATTTGACTGAGATACTGGTATCTCTTTCTTTTTGTGTGTTTATATAGAGTTTATTGTTTGAGATAGCATTATCTCTTGATTTATTCTGGTAGATACACTATTTTTGATGAGATACCGTTATCTAGTTTTGACCATAATACATAATAAAATCCAATAGGTAATGATGCTTACCATTCCCTCTGGAAGGCTGCTCAGTGGTGCCTCCAACAGTTTAGCAGCAAGCTCATTCATTTTCCATTTCATAAATCTTGGAAAAGTTTGTTGAGCTGGTTCCATAATGTGGGTATGTTCACAGAGCCAGTACTGTTTTCAATGAAAATGTGTCAGATGTTGTTGATATTTTACTACAAGAAAGGGTAGAAGATTTTTACCAGGAGTGCAGTGGTGCAACCACCAACAATCGCCGGATTCTTGGAGTTGAGTTCGTTAACAAGATTATTAGTGATGAACATTGACCAATTGTAATTTGCACTATTTTCCAAATCCTCAACAAGCTTCAGGTAGGACCAATTCAGGTTTGGACCTGTTGTTGGGAAAAACAGTGTTCCAATGGTGTACAATGTCAGAAGACGTGCCAAATCTTTTGCAGCTTCTATCTCTGATACTTGCTTTTGCTTCTTCTTCTGCTTCTTCTTGACGGGAGGTTTCAAAATATTTTCAATTGTCACCCTCATTGTTGAAAGGTGCATGGTGCTTGCCCCAGCAAAGACTCGATTGGCAAATTCTGTGTCTGGCCTTCGCCCGTGGGTTGCGATGTGGATCTTCACCGGTCCAGATGTTATTCCAAAAATGACACCAATGTCATGATCAGTCAGAGGAATATCTTTTCTTGCTAGGGAAAACTTTGCTTGACCTCTCTTATATGTCTCTATCAACTTGATAAGGACAGGATCAGATTTCTTCACCATTTGCTCATCAATACTGCCTTGAGTAATTGCAAACAACATGTTCGCAAAAGGTGATTTCTGAATCTGTTCGGATTGTACTTCATTGAACTTTACATCATGTAGAAGGCTTACAATGCTGTAAAGATTCGACCTATAATAAAAGTAACAAGACAATAGCAGTATATCAGCAAAAATGAGGCAAGAGATAACAGTATCTCAAAAAAATAACACCTTCAGGTTATTGTATAGAATGGCACGCCAAGTAGTTACCTGTATTGCAAACGTTTTGGTTTAACCTCCTCTTCCTTCACCTCTTCTATGTCTGGTTCCTCCTTTTTTTCTTGTCTTTTTTGTCTTTTTGTTTTGCTCTTGGGTTTATCTTCTCTCTCTTCCTCTTCAAGTTGTGGTTCTGTCTCTTCCTCTTTCCTTTTCTTTGTTGTTTGACTCCTTGTTTTTATGCTTTTTTCTTCTTGATGTTGTGGTTTCTTTGTAGTCTTCTTCCGGGCTATCATTTTGAATCTTTTATATGTTCTAGGTTTTTCAGGAGGGTTTTCAGGAGGGTTTTCAGGGTTTTCAGGAGGATTTTCAGGTTTTGTATCATTTTGAATCTTTTTCCTGTTAAAACAGATGAGAAAACAGTATCTTAGCAAAAATGAGCAAGAGATAACAGTATTTCAGATAAATAGTGTTGGTATCTCATAAACTTAATAAAGAGATTATGTTATCTCATCGAAAACGTTTTCTGGTTGTATTTTACAACAAGGGATAAAGTAGGAGATATTAATATCACAAATAACTCTATCTGCCAGAAATATAGTATATTGGCAAAAATGAGCAAGAGATAACAGTATCTCAGATAAATAGTGTTGGTATCTCACAAACTTAATAAAGAGATAATGTTATCTCATCGAAAACGTTTTCTGGTTGTATTTTACAACAAGGGATAAAGTAGGAGATATTAATATCACAAATAACTCTATCTGCCAGAAATATAGTGTATTGGCAAAAATGAGCAAGAGATAACAGTATTTCAGATAAATAGTGTTGGTATCTCATAAACTTAATAAAGAGATTATGTTATCTCATCGAAAACGTTTTCTGGTTGTATTTTACAACAAGGAATAAAGTAGGAGATATTAATATCACAAATAACTCTATCTGCCAGAAATATAGTGTATTGGCAAAAATGAGCAAGAGATAATAGTATCTCAGATAAATAGTGCCCTAAATAGTGTTGGTATCTCACAAACTTAATAAAGAGATAATGTTATCTCATCGAAAACGTTTTCTGGTTGTATTTTACAACAAGGGATAAAGTAGGAGATACGAATATCACAATGTAAACACATGCAAATACTCCATTACACAATATTTAACATATTGATGAGCCCTAACATAAAGAAAGTGACAAAACCAGTAAATGACGCTAAAACCCTAGGAAAGTGACGACGATCGGAATGACGCTGTTCACGATGACAATAGCAACGAATACAAAAGTTAAATTACCTGTTGAAATGGTCGAAAACCAGCGAAGATGACGACAGGGATGGTGAAAGGAACGCCTACAATAACGATGATGGCAGCGACGATGAAAAGATCGACGATGACGACCGTGAAAGGATCGACGAGAAAGACCGCGATTAGGTTTTTTCGTCTCTGAAATGTTTTTGAAAACGCGTGTAATATGGGTAATTTTAGAACGCGTGTGATAAAAAGGACTGGAGCCGCTATAAATTCTTTAGATGGACTAATTGCTTGTTAAACCCTATAGTATGTCCTTATAAACAAGGAGCCCTAAAAAGAATTGAAGAAGATAGAATGTGAGTCATTCGAAAGAGGATAACCAATAATATGACCTCCACCACCACCTTCCATCTCTGGATACATGCATATTGAATTTAAACGTTGGTGGTAATAGGATTAAATAGAATCATTTGACTTTTGTTTAGAAACAATCTGTTCAGAAATAACAAAACACTACCGAGAATATTTCTCGTTCAACTCTGAGGGCTTCCTCAAAAATCACGATCATCACCTCCTTCCTACTCGATCCATAGAAAGTAAAAAACAGTTTATCAAAAATAATTAGGAACTATAGCAGAAATTGAAAATAAGTAAAAAGCTATGGAAACAATGTTATAGGATTTTACGAAATGAATGTAAACTCGCATTTCAAGTAACATCAAAGTACTCAACAATTAGATAGATAATCAAATCAAATCACTGACTAAAAGTTGAGATATCATGTGCACAATCTATAGATTATTGGTAGAGAGAAAACAAAAAGAAAATAACGTATGATATGGTTTTTCACATTTTCCCTCTGGTTGCTCTTCATCAATATGACAATTTCTCTTGCAAAAAGAAAATATCAGAGGAAAGTATAAAAGAAAATCCAACCAATCGAATCTATCTACAAAACAAATGTTAAAATAAAACATAGAAACGAAACCAATGATCAAACTACTCACATTAATATGTAGTTTTTCAAAGATTCAGTCTCAATATTGCTCATCAGAAAGTTGAACCACTTCTGCATAATACAAAAAAGTAAAAGAAAAGAAACAAAAATAGGAATATAGGAGAGAACGCATAGGAGAATCAGTGTATCAAACCTACCTATACATTTTCAAGGGGAAAAATAGGAGAAACCATCATCAAAGAGAACACAATAGCTAGGCGGCCGGGAAAAAAAAAAGAATGTCTTCCAAGTGATAATATGTAGGAAAAAATAATATATATGGAAAGTGTTTCCTTCAATTTTAAATTTTGAAATGGAAGTCGGCAATTTCCCAAAATCAATTGTTATGTAGATGGCAAATCTTGCTCAAATTATATATGGGAAGTGTTTTAATTTTTTTCCTACTCAGCCGAGAGTTACTTTTGAACGAAGATTACCATATTTATCTTTGTCCAAACAATGTAAGTTATTTACTAAATTGCCATTGGTTTGTATGTGAAGGGTGGAGAAATTTGGACTGTTGGATTTGTTTGTATAGGTAGATAAAATTTGTGTCAGGGAGATCTGAACCGTTGAGAAGGAATATTCCTAAAGATACCCGTCCCTTTTTATAATATAGATGTTAAAAAGATATGAACATTCAAATAATTCAAAAAAACATTACTATTCTTTTCTATAATATCGTTCAAAAAATAAAATTTTGTTTTTAAACTTGTGATATGCTAATATTAAAACAATTTGTTTATATAGAGCATGAAAGACACTCAAATCTAAAATTACTGAGGGTATTTTGGTCATTTACTCATCAAAGTTAACACCGTTAATCATAATTTAACGGCAAGGGAGGTAGGTGCATAGTAGTTTGTAAAGTAAGGGAGATGATAGTAATTTCTAGAACCTGAGGGAGGTCAGTGTATTTGCAAAAAACCTCAGGGGAGATCAATGTAATTTACCCAAAAATAAAAGAGTTTATCATGGTAGAACCCGAAGGTCAAATAAATTGCCATAGGGGAAGTTAGTAAAGGAATGAGTGAAAAGTTTAATCTGGGCGGACAAATACATCAACCTGAGAACTGAGAAGTTTATGGGCACCGGCTACCACACACGTGGTACTCCGTCGTTTGGACGGTTCGAATTTTAAAGAGAGAAAAAGAGGAGAGAGAGTGGTTGGATGAGGGGAGAGAGAGGGAATATATATGGGCGGTCCTAAACACATTCGGAGCGGCCTTTTGATTGTTTTCTCTTAATTTATCTAGATTTTGATCAAAGTTTTACACCGCATCGTTTATCTTGATGAGAGTAATCGAAATATAAATATAGACTAAAGTTGAAAAAAAAAAAACTCAAATAAGACAACAAAAAAGACCTAAAAAGTCAATCACTTTATTTGGTTCGCCTCTCAAAAATAATCTCTCCAAAACTTTTGGCTGTTTCGTCATACGTGTTTTTTCGTCTTTAGTGATTTTTTGTTAAATTTTTTACTTATTTTATACTTTTTGGATGTGCATAGCATATCTCTATTTAAAAAGTAAAAGAGTTTGTCAAAATATTAAAAAAATTTACTAAAGATGAAAAAATACGCAAATCTATAGAATTTTTTTATCTAAAAAATAAATCTCAAAATTGCAAACCGAACACAAAGTATTTTTATATTTTTTCTTCATCTTATATGAATGTGTTCAACTTTGGTCTACATTTTTTATAATTTTGTGATTTCTCTCTCCGAGATAGACAATGTGGTATAAAATTTGACCTAAATCTAATAAAAATTAAGAAATCAATAAAAAAAACAGGCCACACAAAAAAGAAACGTGATTTTCACACTTCCTTTTTATTTTTAGTGTTGAAATTGCATGTATTTTTCTTGCTTAAAGATTAAAAAAAAATGTAAATAGGAGTATAAAAAATGGGAGTTTGAAAATCAATTACCCCTAAAAAAAATCCCCAAAAAGTTTGTCAAAAGGCTAGTCGTTGCTGACTGGCCCATGGCGGATTCCAAGGGACCTATCCATTCTAGTTGATTTTACTACGGAGTATATAAAATAAACCACGTCATTGACACGACAGCGTTCTATTCGCTGGCGTAGTGTCCACGTTGCATACATCGTGCTAAGTT
The DNA here is from genome assembly GCF_030253575.1 of Rhododendron vialii. Taxonomy (NCBI): domain Eukaryota; kingdom Viridiplantae; phylum Streptophyta; class Magnoliopsida; order Ericales; family Ericaceae; genus Rhododendron; species Rhododendron vialii. Next base: position 29,101,812 of record NC_080557.1, on the reverse strand, counting down.
CCGCCACGTGTACGGCGGCCGTGAATGTAAGAATAAATAGAAAAATTGGGCCAACTCAACAACCACCACAGGCCCAATTCTGAATATATAACCAGGGCTCTGTATGTAAAGCACACGTACGCTCATCTCATACGAACACGTGTATCGTGACGTGGACCTTCCCCCTTGGCTCTCTCTCTACACCCTCTGCATAAAACTCTTCCCTCCCTCTCAAAGGTTTTCTAGTGAGAGAAACTAGAGAGAGAAAGTGAATGCAGAATTATAGCAACCAGGGGTATGCTGCTTTCTATAGTATATTTTTTCCTTTTTCACAATTACGATAGCCGGAGCTTTTTACTTGAATAATATTTTCGTGAGATTTGTTGAAATTTGAGACTTGAAGGTATGTTGAATTTGAATATTTTTTTTGTATGATTTTTTTGGAATTACTTTGGTTCAGTAGAGGATTTTCGTGTGTGTGAAATTTGCGTATTTGGAGGTGATGCTTATGTTGATCTCATGGAGTTTCTGTTGTAGATTTTGAATTTTAAGTATCTTTAGTAGATGATTTGATTTGAATACCAGCTTTCAAGTGATTCCTTCATGTCGTGGAAAATTGTTATAAATTTGAGAACTTCGAAATTTTTTGGATATATGATATTCTTTGATGTAACAACTTTTTTTTTTTTTTTTTGCTCAGCATTCTTGTATGTAACAATTTTGTGTATATAAGCAAATCTTTGAGAGAGATAGAGAGATCAAAAAAACAGTAAAAGGGTAGAAGTCATGGAAATTTAGACTACTCATGAGGACTGTTTTGTCATTTGCCTTCTAGTTTATATTGAAAAGGCATAAATCATAATTGACAATTTATCTGCTTTACATCTTATTGGGATGAGGAAAGACAATAATGTCCCTGTTATGTAAACTCTTTTATATAGTATAAAATTCATCAAATTTTTTAATTGACTCAGGAGATAGTATTATTTACATGTGCTGTGTGAATATTTGGATGCTGTTACAATGTTGTTTTTTGGGGGGTAAATCAATTCTGTTATGTATGTTAATATCCTTTTCTTCATCTCCCATATAATATAACAAATCATGGTGTTTGATATGTTTAGAGCTTAGCTGTGTAACCTGTTAGTATTTTTGTTGAGCTCCTGGTATATACTGTAGCATGTTTTCCTGGTATATGAAATGTTCTGTAATTTACTTTTGGTTCAAATCAGAGTATCTGGAACTAAAGTTGACTTATTAATTGATCTATATAGGTTCATTTTAGTGTTAATTGCTTGCTAGGACGCCTAGCTTAAATTGCCTGCTAATATCTTGGATTTATTTGTTTAATAAAATAAATGGTGTTGTACTGACAGAAAAAGGTGGGTATATAGTCTTAGAACTCGAATTACTTTGCAGTTTTTAACTGGTGGATCTAATAAGCTTCAGTGGGATGCTGTGAGTTTTGTGAATGATAGTTGAGGTAAAGTAGCATCCGTTTTAGTCTGTTTTTGGCAGGATGCTAAGCTATGTAAAGCTCTGAAAGTAGCTTGTAAGGCCTCTGCTAGTATTAACTATGTCCTGGTCAATAACGTGAAGCTGTTTTTGGAATCTCTCAGTTTGGAACTTGAACTAGTTAGCTCTTTGCCAAGTTACACACTGATTTTGACTGCGAGGATACCGAATTTGAGATACAACTCAAATGTGCTATTGCCTGTGGATGCTTGTTTGTGTATTTGTTTAGGTGAGGGCGCGTGGAAGTTGACGTTGTTGTGCTGGCCCAGATCATGAAGATGATTAGTTTCGGATTTTAGCAGCTGCACTCCTGCTATCATTTTTATTTTATTTTTTGCAGTAAATTGTCTATTTAAAGCTTACCATGTTTGCAAAGATAGCAATGCCTGAGGAACTTACAGAATATTGGTTCCTAGACATTATGAACTTAATTTGCAGAACTGTATTTAGGAGTTGTTAATCCCCTTATTCTCATTTTTCGTGGTGAGGGTACTATTATGAAGCAATATAGTATCTGAATGATGCAAATTTTATTTATTTTGGGATATATTTTTCTTTATCAATGTTCAAAACCATTTTGTAGAGACGGATGTGAAAATGTTTTTCTTTTTGTGTGTGTCATCTCAGAATCAGTCAAGAGTTCCAGTTTGGTGCTTCACTATGGGTAATAGTGAAGAGACAGAACCTTCTAAGCCTGAGAAAACATCTTCACCTCCACCGGTAAGCTAACAATTATACATTCTTTTGGAAAATGTATGGGACTTCCTGATTTGTTGGTTGAGAGTGTCTGAAATAGGTGTTTTGATCACATCTTCATCATTCCATTTTTTTACAACCACTTCATTACATGTTTGTTGATTACCGAATATTGGTCGTTCCTTTTTTATTGACAGGATCAAGCCAACATCCATGTCTATCCCGATTGGGCAGCAATGCAGGTTTTCCACTTCATGCGTGCCCTTATTGCATCCATAGTTATAACTGCCTCAACATTATTTGTCTGATAGAAACATTCTAGTCATCATTTCCATAAATCTGTGGTTACAGAGTGATGAAATAGTATTTCATACCGTCAGGCATACTATGGCCCCAGAGTTGCTGCACCACCATATTTCAACTCACCCATCACACCTGGTCATGCTCCTCACCCTTATATGTGGGGACCAACACAGGTATGGTCCAATCATTAGTCATGTAAGCTGAGGCAAAATTTTAGTACTTCATCAAGAGAATGTTACTTAAACCTTAAACTTTCTGTTCTCGCAGCCTATGATGCCACCATTTGGGCCACATTATGTGGCATTCTATGCGCATGGAGGTGTATATGCACATCCTGGAGTTCCTCTTGTAAGTCAGCTTTCTCTGTATGTCTCAGTATCAGAATAGAATGGGTTGATCTTTGAATGTTTCATAGTTGAGTTCATGGGGTGCTCCTTCCTAGTAGAAGATGGGTGTACTGCCTTCCTAGTAGAAAATGTGTGTATTGAAAGTGATGAGCTTCCTGAAATTTTCCATCAGTAGACTGTATATTGACAATTAGGCATATCCTCGGAATGTTCGGTTTCTTAATGATAAATATGGCTCTCAATGAATCTAACATTCTTGCCCCCTTTCGCTGTTTTTGGCCCCATCTAATAAGAAATGTTGTGTGTATAAAATGCAACCATAATTAGGACATCAGATTGAAATCTTGTAGGGGTGTGCTTGTTTTCCAGATTTTTTATTTGTTTCCGCTTTTCTATGGTGGTCATTATCCCATGAACAAGCCATCTCATCTTTCTTCTGTTATCAAAGCCTTCGATCTCCCAGCCATCTTTCTTCTGTTCTTGGCATTTTATTTGATTGCGAAAATGGAAGTTACATTAGTGAGAGAAGAGGCGCTGTTGCATAACTTGCTTTTCTTATCTGAATGGCACTGGATGGAATTTGGGTTTATTGCAAGTGGGAATGCAGGCTGCTATGCCAAACATGGAACCACCTTCCAAGTCATCAGGAAATACAGATCAAGGACTGTTGAAGAAGTTGAAAAGGTTTGATGGGCTAGCAATGTCGATAGGCAATGGAAATAGCACCGACAGTGCTGGAGGAGGAGCTAACAATTCTCATTCTCAGAGGTAGGTTGTAATGACTTGCCTTTATTATAACTTGAGAGCAATTGAGTATACTTTACTAGTCAGGAAGTACTACGTAGGCTTTTTATCTTTCCCGAAAATGCCTGCACACATAGATTTTCCCTTTTAGACCTCCAATGGGAAGGTTAATTTCTGAATTTTATGGTCATGTGAACAGCGAGGAGACAGAAGGTTCAAGTGATCGAAGTAACGGAAACATGGCAAGGGTAAGAGTTGTCTCTTTGCGCGTTTCTTTCATTCTTTGTACCAGCTAGTGTACAGTGTTGCGAAAGAGTTGCATGTTTTAGCAGTCTCTTATCTTTTGTAGGCGCGTGAAAATGGTAGGAAAAGAAGCCGCGAGGAAACAACTATTGGTAAGCTCAATTTTTTTTCTGAATAAAAACACTATTTCTGTAGGTTGCTATTTCCTAGTAGGATGGACAACATAGGTGCAGTCAGTAGTAAGAATGGACATGATTACATTACACTTAACTAAGAATGACTTAGAATAGACGTAAGAAATTGATCCAAAGTACCGACCCCACGTAATTGCGAAGAAGACTTATTTGACTTGAGTTGATTTTTTGGATCGATAATATTCTTTTGCTAGTAGACTAGATCATACTTATATGGCATGTGCCGTGGTAAGCATACCAGGAGCGCACTAGTCAGACTTGTCCATTCCACTTGATTGGAGTTCCTTGACAGAATTCTGGTGTAAAAGTTATCAGAGCCGAGAGAGTTAGACAGTATAGCAAATATAGAAGGCAAAAAAAAAGTGCAAAATTTATCCAGTTTCTCATGCTAGTGTGGATTGCTGGGAGGGCGGCATGGATTGTAGATGAGATCTACCATTTGGAATGGTTCAGAGACAGCTCCAGCCTTACCATGCAGGGAGCTGTGACCTCATAAAAGTGCCCATGTTGCTTATGTTAGAAGTCGTGGCACACGTGTTGTGTGTCCATGGTTTTTAAAGCTATCTTTTTTGGTTCTTGGGTCATTGCCCCGCAGCATTCAATTGATTCCTGATCACTTTTAGCGAGAGAAACTGACAAGGCTGTTAAAAGAGAAAAAAGAGAGGTTGGCATTTGGTTTATAGAAACTCTACGGTTAGGGTAGGATGGGCAAAGTGGTGCATCACTGACCTATCCACGGCATGTGATGAATCTCTGGAAAAGTGGTGGTAGTTCTCAATATTGAACGGAAGTTGAATTGGAGCCATTGTGTGGTTTCGAATAACACATTTGTCAAATAAGTTGAATAATCATTACTGATCCCCCCATTGGACGACATGGGAAATCACAAAATCTCTCGAGATCCAAGGTACCATTTACCAAGCGAGGTATTGCCTTTACATAATAGTAGACGTGTGTGACCGCGTTAGCAAAGGTAGTGTATGTTTCTGGTACCCAGGTTATCACATCAAAGAATTCTTGAAATAGTTGTAATTCTATCTATCGAATTTTGCTCAAAAAAGATCTATGGATTTGTAGCCTGTATCTGTCCACTCTACCTGTGGATACTACTTCGTTTGAAATATTATATTATTGGCTCCATTTCTTGTAAGAAGTGGGATAATTGATAAATCATCTGTGGGTCCTCATGATGTATATTTTATCATTGTTGCGGTTGGAGATTTCCATCACGTGAAAAGCAAGGGTTGCTCAAATTCAAAGAGAAGCAGCAAAACCTCCATAGTTGACTTTGCAAACTTTGCATAATTTCCGCTTACATGCAAAACGTGCATGATCATCTTGTGATTCTCTGTTCTGTACTATTGTTGTACATCCTTATACTAGTAAATCATCACAAAGATAGGTAGATTTGATCGGGGTAGTTGCTGAACCATACCACATAGTTCTGGCAACAACAAAAGCTGGGAAAAAGACAGTACTGATACTGCTAGTAAGGGCGGCTTCAGTATTACCCATACGCAATTCTTTGAACAGACGTATAAGGAATTGGGACATGTACGGGTTTGGGGTTTGAGCGATTGTAAACTCTCCTCCCGTCTGGACCCTTGGACATGGGTAATTGCCGAACCACGTGAGATTTGATCTCAGCATGTTTGATTGAAAGGTAAAGAGCAAATATCCGACTTAGTCTTCATAACTCTAGGAGTGGTATTCAGTATTAACCAGTCAAGACCTTTTGCCCTTCCACATCTTTTCTAGTTGGGGGGCGTGCGTGTGTGTGTGCGCACACGCTTGCTTTTCTAGGCATCTCGTAGGATTCATAGCATTGCAGTTTGTAGGTAGGGACTGTGGAAATGTCTAATTTGCAAATGGATGAAAATCCAACGCTAGATACTTGCTGAACAATATGCCAATACCTATTACACAGAAAACTTTGTTTGCTGTACATGAAGTCTTCCCAGTCAATTTTTTGCCCTTTAGAAACAAACACTATTGAAACATCCAGAATGAGAGACTTAGAGAAATAAAAAGAAGGAATGGTATTGGTTCCTGTCAGAAGGATTTTGTGTGGTGTAATTTCTAAATATATTTATCTTTTGGCTTGATTGTTATGCCAACAGGTGGTGAAGACAGGAAGACTGAAACCCAGGACAGTCCAGTTGCAGCAGTTAAAGTAAGTGGAGCTCCTGATAAAGTTATGGGTGTCAATGTGGGAGCTACCATGGCATTGGAGCTCCCAAACGCAAATGCAACAGAAGCGTGGTTACAGGTGCTGTCAACTTTGGTTCATCTCTTTTTCCCTCTTTACTTCTGATTGGTCTTTCCCATCACATATATTTTAGTTGGGCTTGCTGGAATATGTTTGTTGAGATTAATTGTTTCTTCAAAAATAAAAACAAAGAGCTTGAATGGCTTCTCGATATTCCATGGATATATGCATTAGGTTTGGATTGCAAGACGATGTCTAGGAGATTGTTAAGTCTTACCACTGTTCTTTTTTTTTTTGTCTGGTTTATTGATGATCTTCTACTCAGAATGAGCGGGAGTTTAAACGAGAAAGAAGGAAACAGTCTAATCGTGAATCTGCAAGAAGGTCCAGATTGAGGAGGCAGGTATGGTAAAATTGAAAATTATTGGGGAACAGTCTATGTTTTGTGCAAGGATGTTGAAGGAGTTACCAACAAGACAGGATAGTGTTAGTAAAACTAAAGAAAGATATTTAGTTTCCGAACTTCATTAGCTTCTTATATTTCCCTTTCGTCGACAAATGCATTCACCAAACTTTTATGCAAACACAACCTTAATGATCTTGGTGTTCACTGTAGGTTGCCGTTCAAAAAAAGGGTGTTCACTGTAGGTTTATACACTACGATTCTTGCAATTGTGAATAATTCCTTCACACTTTGTCTACTTGCTTTATTTTCCTTGTGCAGGCCGAGACTGAAGAACTTGCAATAAGAGTTGAATCCCTGACAGCTGAGAATACGACACTCAAGTCAGAAATCAATCGGCTAACTGAGAATTCAGCAAAACGGAAGCTTGAAAATACTACATTACTGGTATAACTTCATTTGCTTCGTATCATGGTCGTGTTTGGATCAGGGAGTGGGATTCATGGGGGGAAGAAAATAAAAGATGATAATGAAGTGAAAATCCTAAATTTACTCTCTTTGGCGTCCTATCACTTTCCTTTCCCTAGATAATTCTCTCCAGAAAAGCATAATCTGAATACAACCTTTATTGTTAGCAATCCACTTCTTGTCTTTTCACCTTATTGGGAGCTCATAAAACTGCTTTGATCTCAGGAGAAACTGAAAGATGCACAAGGAGGACGAACAGAATTGGTAATTTTAACCAAGATGGATGATAATAGGATCCCTGTAAATACAGAGAACCTTCTGGCTCGAGTCAACAATTCTGGATCCATTGATAGAAGTGACGAAGGGGGTGATCTAATGTACGAGAGTAATAAGTCAAACTCTGGTGCAAAGCTCCGGCAGCTTCTAGATGCGAGTCCGAGGACTGATGCTGTGGCCGCTAGCTAATTGAGGAAAGGAGACGCATTTAGATTTTAAGTACATCGTGTGATTTTGGCATAATTACAAGCCCACAGTCACCGCTAACAGTCGTAGAGGAAGATAATAACGAGAACAGGAATTAAGAACAAAAAAAGACTGATTGTTACTTGTGATGTAGCTCTCTTGTGGTAGAACTGAGGTGTGTTTTATTAGATTCAGAGTGCCATGATGGCTGATGTAACTAAAATAAAATAGATTAGGGGTGGCAGGCACTGTAACTATAGTTCTGGTTTGTGTAACTTACTTGAGCAGCTTTTATGGACCCTTGAAGAGGTTTGGGATAAATAGATTTCATGGAGATGTCTGTGTCCTGTGTTTTTAATCTTCCAGAACATGAGGAGATTTAAGACCTTTTCAATTTACTCTTTTTTGTAGTCAAAAATAGCACCAATGAGCTTGCATTATATTGTCTTTAAGCTGTGTTTGGATCACCATGGAGAAGGGTGTGGAAACATGCTTGGAGGATGTATTTATAATATAAGAGATCTAACAACTTTAAGGAAGAGTATATAAAAAGCAAAGGAGAAAAAACTTTGTTTGCTCACATTGTATGGTTTAACTCGCGCGCGTGTGTATATATATATATATATATATATATATGGTATTTTTTTTGACATCTCATTTCTTAGAAAAAACTTTTTGTACGCAGCACTATAAATCAATTAAGACACAATTATCTCTCAATTATCTGCTCATTTTTGGAAACAGTTAAAGAGGGAAAAAAACAAATTCAACCTAATTTCTTTCACACTTTCTTAGGAGTAATAGTTTTTCCTCCACAAATACCAGATCCAAGTATAGGATAAAATTATAGCCGGATGAAACTCGAACTCGTGGTTGAATTTTGAAATCAAGCTGGATTTCTATATTTGTAGTAGTAGAAAATTAAAAATTCATGATTGATAGATTCTCAGTCTCAGACGTACATCCACCCTACAAGTAGCGGGAGCCATGTTGGCTGGCCCACTGAATGAACTTACTGTATCTCAATCACGGACTCAGGGGGGCTGCTGTCCCTTCAAGGGACAGCAGCGTGCTGTCCCGGTCCAGGGAGTCCCGCTCCGGGCTTGGTTTGACGATCGGAAACGTTCACTTCGTAAAGCTGGTCGAGTTGAACAAATGTTCAAAAAAATCAGTTTGATCGGATATCGTTAAGTGCCTGATCGGAACCTTTTTGTCTTGAAAAGAATGGATCCGAAACACTGGATCAAATCTAATAGAACCCATTATTAGCAAGTTATATGTGTTCTGATCAGGCACTTAAAGATATCCGATCAAATTGATTTTTTGCATACTTGTTCAACTCGACGAGCTCTACGAAGTGAACATTTTCGATCGTCGAACTAAGATCGGAGCAGGACCCCCTGGGCCGGGACAGCACGTTGCTGTCCCTTGAAGGGGCAGCAGCCCCCCTGAGTCCGTGACGGACTCAGGGGGGCTGTTGTCCCGGTCCAGGGAGTCCCGCTCCGGGCTTGGTTTGACGATCGGAAACGTTCACTTCGTAAAGCTGGTCGAGTTGAACAAGTGTTCAAAAAAATCAGTTTGATCGGATATCGTTAAGTGCCTGATCGGAACCTTTTTGTCTTGAAAAGAATGGACCCCTGAGTCCCTCAGTCGCCATCTTTACATAGTGTCAAGTGGGGCCCAATTGGCAAATACTACTGTACTATTCTATTTCTATCAAGCACATACACACCCTCACAAAACGCATGTGAACTTTCGGTAGTGGTCCAAATGGTGCAGGCAAAAAAACCGCCACATGGTATTATTGGTCTTTCTTCATGACGCATCGGTATTTTCATCACAAATCATGACCCCGTTCATTTCGAGATTTTAGATTTGAATTTGTAGATAATGAGTGTAGAGAGAAATAAAATAATAATTAAAAATAAAGATAATGATTGAAGAAAGTTAGAGAGAAAAATGATTGTAGGGGTTCGATTTGACAGGACCTGGCCTGGGTTAGGTTTCTCCTTCCGTAGGTTCGTTTTCTTGCTTCTGGACCTGCAACAAGTCACTAGGGCTGGAGTAGCCCAGTGACCCTCCGACGATCAAATCAGACCTCGGGGAGAATATAGATCTAGGGTTAGGGAAGAATGGCATACCTCTTTAGGTTAGGTCCCTTTGTATTTATAGATCTTGGTTTGCTTGGCCTCCAAGCTAGCGCGTGGAGGTCACGCTCGGGTAACCACCCGGGTGACATCATAGATGACGCACCGGATAAGGCGGTTACGGAGCACATGGCTAGGTCTGATTCTCATGATTACGTCTGCCCTGTAATCTTCATGGACCCTCCTTGGCATAGCTTTTCCTGGGAAGCTAAGGGAGCACCGAAGCGAGAGCATACCACGTCATCATTAACCGAGCCTCAAACCGAACCGTATGACTAGACTTTTAGCCGCCATCGTCTTGACGACCGCGCCTCCAAGGGGACATTGGTTCGGAACACATGGCCAGGTTACCGTCTCGGTAACCGAGGCCGCTACAATAGCCCCTCAACTCTCTGGAGCTCTTTGTCTTGGCTCTGGGGAGTTGATATCCTCACGAACCCCGTACGAGAATCTTACCTACTCCTGCTACCGAGCGACTTTAAAAGGTGACAAACAGTTAATCCTGCTCGTCGGGGCCACGTGTCGATAATTCTTGGCCTTCAAAGAGCTTGATAGCTGTCCCGGCACGTGCCGTGTCAGCTGATTGGTACGAAACACCTCCCTCGGGAACACGTGTCGATGTGCCAATGGCCTGACCCTTCGGCGCTCTGACCTCGGTGCAGAGCCCTTGATGTCGACCGTCCGATGAGGACGCGTGTCAGAAATCCAATAGGCCTGAGGACGGCGCTTCATTTTCCGCGCAACTCTTCAACCCTCCCACTATAAATGGGGAAGACGAAGACAGACCGGCCATCTCCTCTGTGCTTTGAAGACGAACCGCCGCCGTCGCTGCCCACCGCCTTTTGATCAAGACTTCGAGCGTTTTGGACGCGGATTTTGACACGAAACCCATGTATGACAATCTTTAGTCGCTGGTTTTCATGTTTCGATCATTTTCTTCAAGTTCTCTTTCCTTTAATTCACATTTTCACGCATTGTAGCTGTGCCGCCGTTCGCCGTTGTCTGGCCTACGACGGCGCTGGGCGTCTTCAGCGCTTTGTTCTTAACTTTCCTGAGGTCTAAATTCAACCCGAGGGCCATATTCATCCCGAGGCCAATCTGCAGCCCGAGACCATAGATATAATCACTGGTCTCGGAGACCCTTCCCGGAGAAGGGTCGCCGAAAATCTACCGAGGAGTGATGACCATTCCGTCCCATTTGCTAGGTCATGTCGCTTTTCCCTGGGCATATAGCTAACGGGCTTTTGCACACATTTTTTTTTGCTAGGTAGGGGCGAATGGTTGTTGAAGTCTCCTCGGACAGTTCCAATAGCTCTTCTTCTGCTAATCTTGAGGAGTGTCGTGCCCAGGCCTTTTACCGAATTCCATTGGACGCTATTGAACCCTCAGACCCTCTTAGAGCTTCACGTCCCGTCACAACCTTCGTTCCTTGGGAGATGGAGATCCCCAGTACATCGGGACACGGACCGGGCCCATTCGCCGATGCCCCCGAAGAGGTTCGGGGACGAAGGAGGCCGATGAGGCCGTGTCCCTATCTGAACCAGTACTTCGGTTGCTTTCTGATAACAACCCCAAGACCCTTCCTAACCGACCAGGGGAATTGATTTTTCCCTTGATGGCAATCACCGAGGGAGGGGTTAGATTCCCCCTTCATCAATTCGTCCGACGAGTACTCCGGACCCTTTCTCTTACCTCCTCCCAGCTCACGGTAAACTCTTACCGAATTATCACCAGCGTCATCGAGCTAAGGAGGCAGTTCAGCTTGACCTTTGGGGTCGAGGAACTCTTCGGCGTATATCTCGCGGGAGTCAACCGAGAGAGCAACCGACACTACCTTTCATGCAGGACGGGATACGACACGTTCCTAGTCGACCGTCTCCCCGACTCCGAGGAGTGGGCGAACATTTACGTCTCGGTAACCGAAAATTTTATGTTCGGACCCGGGGAGAATGCGGATACCACTACCAGAGTGCAGTTTGGGACCGGAGCTCTTGGTTGGTAGAAATTACTCTTCGGTAGATGCTTTGCATGTTTTTGTTATGCCCTGCATACTTGTACTGATCCATTGTTTTGGTATTGCCTTGCAGTCAAGGGAGTCGTTCAAGAGCTTCGGGAAAGAGCTAACCGGGCCTGGATTATAGCGGCCTACGCCATTCCCATCACAAGTCAGTACGCACCAGAGCTGCTCGGGTACGTCCCAACTTACACAAGCTTTTTAAAGAAGAAATCGAGGCAGCAGGGGGTCCCGAGGACGAGGCAGAGGGAGAGGACGAGGGGAGAGGAGAGACTGCGACCAAGACCGAGGGGAGTAACTCCGGGCCTCAAGGCATCCTTCGCGAGGAAATTGACCGAGATACTCCTGAAAGAACCGGTCTTAACGAGGGGATGGCAGGTCCCGGAGCTCGCAAGGTGCTAAATCTCAGGCGCCGGAGGCCGGCAAGTCGGGCTAGGGGAACAGTACCCGGTACGCCAGGCGCTGGAACTTCAAGGGCGACTCCTGTTTCACCACAGGAGCCCCCGAAAAAGAAGGCTTGGCGTGGGGGGGGGGGGGGGGGGGGGGGGGGGGGGTACGCAGAAGGGGGAGATCAGGAGACGATCCTGATCGAGGAGGAGCAGGGGGAGCCCAGAAGGGGGATCGGTGGAGCGGAGGAGGTTCCTGGGTCAATCCGAGGGAACTCCCCTAGGCTCCGGAGTTCCGCCACTTCGCCGGTCGCCAGATCCATCACGCCGACAGTGTCAAGAACCTCGGGGTAGCCTTCAGGATGCTCCGGGGGAGCATTCTTCCGAGGGATGCCCGGGTTGTTACGGGCTTGACCGAGGACATTACGGCCGAGATAGCTCAGGCCCTTTTCACTGTAAGTTAATGGTTTGCGTCCTGCTCTTTTCAATCTGAATGTTTGCATTTGATGAATCTTTTCTGTTCTTTGTTTGCAGGCGGGCGCTCGGGCATTGGCTATCAATGATCGGTGCAAGGCGCAGGAGGAGAAGACCGAGAAGCTGAATCGGGAGTTAGCCCGGAAGGAGGAAGACCTCAAGCTGGCTCGGGAGACTTGCGAGCTCTACCTGGCGGACTTCCAAAGGTGTGACAGGGAGAGGGTGCAGGCAGAGGGCAGGGCTGCCAAGGCCGAGGAGGATGCCAGCACCCTGAGAGTCACCTGCTTCGCCTCAAACCTTGCCTTCAAATAAGGTTGAAATACCCCAAGCGTAGGGCTAGGTCGTCGGTAGCATAATATCCGGAAGTCCGGGATCGTACCCACAGAGAATTCGAATGTAGCTTAATCGGAATGTAGATTTTATAAGGTAGATTGTGGCGTTTAAGACGGCCAACTTGGTTTTCCTTTAAACGGTGAAAATTGCCAAGGCAAAAGACTAGGATAACGCTTAATAAACTAAAAGGAGGCAAGTCTAGGGATCGTCTAACCCTTGACAAAGGATGTTACCGGTTCTCAATTTAACTCAGGCGAGAGTCACGACCGCGTGCTCACGCCCGGAAGATTTAGCTTTAATGACTACGTTTATCAAAAGATGTGATTAACCGGAATTAAATCAACCTATTTTTGCTAATGTATCTAACACGTAGGGGGCCACGAGCCCTCAATATGTCGCTTGCCAAGACCGCTTGACTAAACTTCATACCAAGGAGTTAACACGCCTCGCTTAGACCAAAAAGACTAGGTTAATGAAATTCCGAAAACCAAGATTTTAAGCCCGAAGGTTTGAGAACCAAATAACCACCTAAGTACTCGGGAAAGATTACCCCGAGACGTGGCCTATCAACTACTCACACATATTGAAAAGACTAGAAATTATGCTAGAAAATGAAAACATGATTAACCGATAGAAACGAAAATAAACTTGATTTATGCAAAGATCCAAAGCGTAGCTACAATATTAGTAAACGAGAAATTAACATAAAGTAAATACTTACTTGAGTTCTAAGGAAATTACAATAGGAAAAGCATGAACAACAATGGAGATCTCTCCTAGAGAGAGAACTAAAACTAGAACATAAAGTAGATATGAGATAAAGTGGGAGAGAAGAGTATTTATACAACTCAACTTCTCTCCCAACAAATATCCTAGAAACATACTATAAGTAGCAACTATTGCATAAATGGAAAGTCCAAAAAGCAGCAAATATCTGGCCGAAGGCTCTCCGTATCGATACAGATTAAGCAAAGTATCGATACCATATCGTTAAGCTGAAAAGGCCAATCTCCCGTAACAATCCCGTATCGATACAGATTATGGCCGTATCGATACGGGAAGCTCTGCTTGGAAAGGTAACAAACGCATATCGATACGCCTTAAATCCGTATCGATACGGAATGCTTATCTCTGGTTCTTCAAGCCAGCCTCCCAATCTTGACACCCGACGACCGTTGGCTTGCCCGATGCTCCTCGCCTTCGTTCTTTGGTCAATTTGGCACAAGTTCCACCGGGCGATGATTCTTGAATTAACTTGGGGGTTGACTTTGCACTCAAAATACGCCTTTTAAGGGCGTTTTGCCTGAAACACTTAACAATCTACCTTACGAGCAATATTGACTAAAAACGACAAATAATAGCTAAAAGCACTTCTAACTAACGGACTTAAGCACCACGATCAAGCAATCTTAGGTGCGTATCATCACCCGGGCCACAGAGGTTGACTTCGTGAGGAAAAGAGGCTACGATGAAGGTTGGGACGCAGCCGGAGCAGAATATAAGAAGCAGGTCCGGGAGATCGAGGCCGAGCTGCATTGGGACCGTTTCTTGGACGGCCTTCGGTATGGCCATGAAGCCTTGGTGAGGAGGCTCAACCTCCCTAAAGACTCCGATCTCCGAACACTTCCCGAGGCGCCTCCCGAAGAGCTTGTCCTGCCTAAGAAAGAGGAAGAGGTGGTGGAGCCCGTGTCCGAGGATCAAAACCCTGGGAACCCAGCCGATCCCAATGCCCCTGCGCCCGAGGACCAACTCGACCCCAACGCTCATGCTTAGGATAGTGTCCTCCTTTCCCCTTATTTTTGAGATTTCATGTCTTTTGATTCTGTAGCTTTGACTGGACGGCTCCGGACATTTAGACTTTGCTGTTCCAGGGCTTGTAAATATTTGATACCGAAGCTGTACCTTTTTGTTTATGATTTGGCGCTAAAACTCATGATGCCTTGTGAATGAATGCTTTCTTTTCCTGAATGTTTTCTTTGAAATGCTTGTCTGATTGGTTTACTGCTTGGGTGATGATGCCCCTGCTTCGGTGAGATTTGAAGATTTGTAAAACAAGTTTAACCGAAGCATTAACCGAAGAATATTGCCAAGCATAGAAAGGATGTTTATTCAGGGAAAAGTGACCTGATCCGGAGCCCCTGCTTGTTAACGGAAATAAGCCTAGCGAGGAGTAGACGCGAGATGGTAGTACTGTTTGGGGATGTAGGCCGAAGTCGCGAAGGGATATGGCTTCTGCCACAGGTTCGGGACGCAGTGAGTCCGAGCAGTGAGAGATGTTTGGTGGGTCGGTATAAGGGGCTCGGGAGGAAGCCGAGTATCCTTAAAGCGAGTGACCAGAAATCCAAACGACCGAAGAGGCCGGGGCGACTTAGTGGGAATTTTGTCCAAAGTTATCACCTACGAAAGAACAATATCCCTGAAGTCGGTGTAAAACGGTCCGGGCAAGAACGGATCCGCGTGTAAGTAATTTAAACAGCAAAGGATACACGTAGTGCTAAGAAGAGAGAATTCTCGTTCAAACTTGTTAGAGTGCTGTCATTACATAAGCAAGTTGGCTTTGAGATTTAAAAGGAAATGCAACATAAAAGAAAATGCAACATAAAAGAGATGAATTGGGCTTCGGTAACCGAGTACTATCCATAGAACTTCTTCAGGTTGTTTGCATTCCATGTTTTAGCAATGGGGGAACCATCCAGCTTCTCTAATTTGTAGTTTCCTAATCCGAGGTGCTTGAGAACTCGGTAGGGGCCCTCCCAGTTGGGCATTAGCTTTCGCTTTTTGGACTTCTCCACCACTTTTTTCCAGATGAGATCGTTAGGCTTGAACGACTTAAGGCGGACGCTTCGGTTGTAGCCTTTTGCAACCTCTTGTTGGTACGACGCGAGCTTGATCCTTGCGTTGTCACATTCCTCTTCGGCTAAGTCGAGGTCCGAAGCAATGCTGTTGTTGTTCACCGACTCATGGGCTATACCAAGATTTTGGCGAAAAATAGTTGAAGGAGCACGGGGCTGCCGGGGGAAATTTTGCGGAGAGCGTCCTTAGTATTTTGGGGTAGATTAATACACAGCGGACGAGTTGTTTACTTTTCTCGATCATCCTTACTTTGATTGAGAGGAGCTCGGTAGAGTAGCTTATCCTTGTGAATGAGCTTTATGGAATAGATGTAATTGGGTGGAATCCAAACCATCTGCTGGGGATGAATCGAACGCCGATTTTGAGATATGGAGGCACGAGGCCAGTAACTGAAGCATCGGGCATTGAGATAAGGGAACCGAGGTGCGGAGTCGGTTGCAATCATGAGGCGAGAGCCTGAGGAAACAGAGCTTAGAGCTTGAGGTGATAGAACCGAGGCGCGGAGCCGGTTGCAGTCATGAGGCGAGAGCTTGAGGAGCTTGACGGATTTGAGGCATAAAGCCAATTGCATTCGTAAGGCGAGAGCCTGAGTCGGAACTTAGAGTTTGATGTGGTTGAACCGAGGCGTAGAGCCGGTTGTATTCTGAAGGTCTGTGCATGGAGCTTTTCCATCATAAATTTTGGCATAGAGCCAAAGGATCAAGGTGCTGGACCGATCAATAAAACTGAGGCGTGGAGCCAGTTGATTACAGGATTGACCTATTTCATGAGAGAGAAAGAGATGCAAAACATAGTATGTGTATGATGATGATGGTTAGATGTGAACAAATATGATAATGGTAATGTGATTGATGCAGACTCGATGAGATTGATGCAATATGTGCATGGGCCCGTGCGTGTGTGTTCGATATAAGCATAGAGCTTTTTCAAGTTCTGGACTTGAGCATTTCAGAGCGTAGAGCTCGAGCATTCAGAGGATAGAATCCGAGCATTCAAAGTACAGGCTTTGAGCATTTAGTACGCAGTGGTTGGGCATTCAAGCGTAGAGCTTGAGCATTCAGTGCACAGTGGTTGGGCATTTGAAGAGCTTCAAGCATTCAAAATGTTAGATTTTGAGCATTCAAGCATAGAGCTTGAGAACAGATGATATCTTGTTGGTTGGGGCGGCGTGGAGCCTGTTGAGATAGTAGGCGTGAAGCCACTGAGATAATGGGCGTAAAGCCACTGTAATAGCGAGCGTAGAGCTGCTGAGGTCGTGGGCGTAGAGCCACTGAGTTTGCTTGATAGTGATAGGCGTAAAGCCACTGAAATAGCAAGCGTAGAGCTACTGAGTTGGTGGATGTAAAGCTGCTGGGCTTATGATAGTAGGCGAGATGCTGAGACAATAGGCTCGGGGCTATTAGAATAATGGGCTTGGAGCCTGCTAGGATAGTGTGCTTGGGGCTTGCATGTTGATGGTGGTGCTGATTAGTTGAAGTGGTGTTCATAGAGTTATTAGAGCGAGTATAGAGCTGCTAAATGATGGTAAGTACAGGCGTAGAGCTTACTGAGTGATCGGACATAGAACTATGGGGATAATGCTGTTGATTGCGAGCGTAGAGCTGCTGAATGGCTTGATATTAGTGAGTTTATGAGATGGTGAGTACAGGCATGGGGCCGCTGGGATTTTGTAGAGTTGCTTGAGTAATGGGCGTAGAGCCGCTGAGGGGTTATTGAACTGTTGGGTGTCTTGATGGAGATGGGGGAGCATTTGGTGAGGTCGCTGCTATGGAGAGAGAGCTTGTGGAGGCTTTGATATTTTCTATGCTCGGGTATGCCCCCAAGGATAACTCTGATCATGTTGCTCAAGAATGCCCCCAAGGCTGCTTCAATCATTGGTTTTTGTTGGTCATGGACCCAAAACCTCACATTAGTGCATTGGGCAAGATTTGTTGTAGCTGCAAGAGATAGATTAGAGAGCTAGGAGATCGATCTCTCGGCCGAGCAATTGATGTATCGGCCGAGTTATCGATGAACCGGCCAAGTAATCGTTTCATCTTCAGAGTGTTATAAAAGCCGAGCCTTCGGCCTTTTATTTTCATTTCTCTTCTTTCTCTTTCCTCTCTTCGTTCCTCTTCCTTGCCGAAGGCTTCACTGGGGACTGTTCCGCCTCCTCTCTCCTTCATTCTCGTCGAGTTCGGGCTATGGGTGATGTGTGGTCAGCGATCTCGGGGGGAGTCCGCGATGTTTTCGATCGTGTCTTGATGCTTGATTAGAGACCCTCGCATGGGTGGCTTGCTTCCGTGACAGGAAACTCCCGGGGTGGTGTTTGTACGCGATATGGTGGTTTTTTTGTGCCACGTGGTGTCTCTTCTGCACCACAATGCTTCTTTGGTTCATGTCGCCCCGGGGGTGTTTTCTTCCTAATTGCAGCTGGTCTCTGGTGTTCGAACTACCAGAGGATTCAGCATCCTCTTCTCCTTCTTTTCTGTTTTTCTATTTTTTTTCCTTCCTGAATAGGTTAGTTTGACAGGAAACCGATGTATAGTTTGTTTAGGAAATGTGGGATGATTCACCTTGTGATGTAAAAAGCTTTTGTTATATGAAACAAAATCCTTTTCTCTGATATGTGATTGTGTATGCTGCTTTTGTGCCTTTTTGTTTTAGTATGAAATTCATATTTCGACGAATTGGGCAAAATCGTGGAAGCTCACTGGAAAACATTCATTCTGGTGGCCGAGCCATCGATTTGGCGGCCGAGGGATCGTTTCATCTGCTTGGGTTTGACTTTAGGTCAACCTTGATTTTCATGGGCCGATGGATTGATCCTATGGCCGTCATATCGAAGTGCAGGCCGAGAGACCGACTAGGTTACTGAGGATTTAAAATCCAATTCCGATTCGAACTAGGACTTGAATTTAGTCTATAAGTACGCATTCTACGAAATTCGATGGTTTGTAAGCAACAGTTTCTTACATATGGCACAACCAGTTCTTGATCAGTGGTTGGATTCCTTCAATGGCCTCGACCGTCTACGCTTTAAGTCCTTTGGTATGGACTTCCTCTTCTCTCTTCGCCAAATCCCAGTGAATTTTGCTTTTCTTCGTGCAGCCACTAGCTTGTGGGATCCTGTTCTTCATGTCTTTTGACTTCGAAGAGAAGAATTGTGTCCTACCATCAAGGAGTTTGTAGCTATTATGGGGCATTCAGATAGAGAAGGTCTTATTGTTCCTAACCCTTTGTCCAATCATGGCAACCTTTTGAAGGTTCTACTCCAAGTTCAGAAACACGAAGTCAGGTTCTTCATGGTGAATGGAAGGTTGGAAACCCTTCAGTTTATTCAGCGTTTTGGCACAGCTGAAGCTCATCATCAAGTCTCTCGACAGAAAGCGTGCTTTCAAGCACTGTGTGTCTGTCTTCTTCACTATTACTTGCTCGGCCCTTCCTCTGGCCATGCTGATTCTATACTACTTGATTTCGCTCAACAGATTGGAAATCGTGTAGGTTTTCCTGGTTTAGTGTTGGCAGAGACCTTGATGGGTCTCGATGCAGTGAAGGGTTTCCAATAGCTCAGTTCTTAGGCGGTCCTTTGTTACGACAGGTTCGCTCTTTATCTTGTTATTACCAAGTTATCTTTTCACTCATCACTCTTTTGCTTCGACTCACGTGTTTTCACAACTTGTAATCTTCCCTTGTTTTCTACAGATATGGCTTTATGAGAAGCTAAGTGTATGGAACGCACCAGAACGGCTTCCCTATAGTTCAGAACACTGCACAGAGCGTCGTGTGACTAGGCAGTTTCCAACCGAGGCTGCTTGGAAGGCATGAATGGAGACTCGCAAGGGCGATCGGATCCGATGGATTTGCCCCTTGTATGGTGTTGAGAGCATGACCGCAAGTACCATGAACCATTTTGGTGTAGCAGTGATTTGTATCACTCAAGTTACCTTCTACTTTCCTGCTCACTTTCAAAGGCAGTTTGGGGCTGAACAAGCCAAGGTCTTAGGTAATCCTGAGTATGCTGTTTCCAAGGCCCATGATGCCAACCTTCGTCGCAATATGCTTCGTCTTTGGCTGAATCGGGCGATGCAAGATGTTGCTATGAACTTTGCTGACAAGCTGTCAAGTTCATATAAGCGCTGGTTGAAGAAAGACCTTTTGGGAGACAAAAGCGCGAAGAGAAGGAAGACCTAGAGATTGACAAATTGCTTATGCTTTTTGAAAGAATTTTTTCGTTTGATTCTAGCTTTCAAAGGTTGAGAATTGTTTGAGCTTGCTTTTCATTTTTCCTTGGAAATAATAAAACATCAGTTGCTTTATTAAGACGTCTTTGCCATAGTTTGATAATGAATATGCTTTAGGATAGACCTAGAAACTTGGAAGTGGTAGTGATTGCGGTGGCCGAATCTCAATTTGGAGACTGCCTACATATCCCATGGAGGGAATCAGGCCATAAACGTAGTTCCCACAAAGACTTGTTTTGTTTTTGTTTTTGTTTTTGGCTAGGGTTCACTCGAGTATTTTCCTCTCCTTTTATGGTCTTGATTTTGCCGAAACCGCCCTTGCGGGTTTTCAGTCTAGTGAGCGCTTTATTTATGCCTTAGTTTTTGCCTAAGCCGCCCTTGCGGGTTTTCGACCTAGCAGGCTGCTTTAATTTTTTCTTGGGTTCACCCACCCATGTGGTTTTCGACCCAACAAGCATCTCTCAGGGGTAATAGTTCCTCAACTTGTCGATATTGACCGGTGTTGTGAATTCCAACTCATCCAAGTCTGCGATGTATGCTGCTTTTCCAGACAGTATGCGTTTGACAAAGTAGGGTCCTCCCCAGTTTGGTCTAAACTTGCCCTTTGGGTCCGAAATGTGGCGACGGATTGCTTTGAGCACCACATTCCCCACCTTAATATCTCGTGGCTTCACCTTCTTGTTGAATGCTCGTGTGTGGGCAGTGTGCCCAAAAAAAATGGCGGATCGATGAGCGCGCTTTTTTGGTAGACGAGCGCTCAATTCAGAGTTGCCACTTGGGTTTGAAGGTCCGACACCCAAGGAACCAAACTTAAAACGCACGCTGGGCTGTTTGATTTTTGAAAAAGGTGAAGGCACTAGTCCGTCATAACCATATCTGGGTTCGGGAGCCAGGTTACGAGAGGGAAAGGGTTTTAAGGCACGCCGCTCGCCCAATCCGAAGATCGGTCTCTACTTAGGCATTTGCGAAAATATTTTGTGATTCTGTTTGATTAATCAATTCTTTAGCCAATTAGGGGCGGGGAACAGTTAATCAGGGATTCAAACTGTAACACTTTGCAGGATGTGAATGGAATATCATGGATGGATGAAATGATAAACAATAAGCGGAATAAAACCCAACACTGTGAAAGAACATCAAAACAGTGCACTACATGAATTTGACATGTACAGCGGCCAACTTGCATGCATGTATCTATGTGCATGCAAGCCCACCATCGCGCGACAAACCCATACAATCGCACGCAGGTTGATATCCTTCTAACAGGTTGTATTTTATCCCCTTCTGGGCTCTGGAAGGACTAGTGCAAACCTAAGACAAACAATACAATTTATAGGCAGTTAATATACACAATTTTAAGCACTTTAATGGCTGAAAAGCCCTACAAATTAACAAAACACCCCATAAACAGTGTGAGGACAAAATAATGGCCTAAAGCCAAGTTACCCGTGCAAGGCCAACCACTGGTCAGAGGCGTTCTGGCGCGCGATTGTCGCGCCCAAGTGCAACCAGACCAGTGCTTGGTTTGCATGTTTCTGGGTTTTGGGACAGGTCTAGAATGATCCCATGGGTACTCCATAACAGCAGAAACTCATATTGAACTAAGACTAGTAGTTTATACTAAGGAAAGCAGTAAACTGGCTGTTAGCATGCTTGCAGAGTGATCTATATAAACAAAAGACCTAAAATAGTAGGAAACCAATCCCCACGCGATCCTGTGTGCGCGGCCACAGAGTGTCGCGCGCGAGACTGGGACCGTCGCGCGCTGGTTCCTACCACAACGGCTAAACCCTGCCAGCTTTAGGACCAGAACTGGTATTGATTACCAGCCTTGGCCCTGCCAGCCCCCCTCAAGGATCAGAACAGAAAACAGTAGGTATGTTATACCTAGATTGAGTTTGAAAGAGGTTGAGCTTTGAGGTTTGTAGTTGATTGGGGTGCTTGTGTTGAGTATTTTGAGGAATGTGAATTTGGATGAAAAACACAAGAGCTTATGTGCTTACTCTTTTTTTGAATTTTTGTAACCCTTTGAAAGAGCAACAATGGGGGCAGTATATATGAGGAGATGGAGGTAAGTATGGGCTGCAAAGAGAGGAGTTCAGCCAGTCCATGAGGTTGGCTAAGGTTGCATTGGTGGCCAAGTTTCCACCTCAAGAAAAGTTGGTGGGAACAAGCATTGCGCTCCGGCGCGCGATGGAGTCAGTCTGGCGCGCGAGGGTTACGCCCGGGCGCGCTGGTCAATGGTCAAACTTTGACTGTTGACCACCACCTAACAGTTTGACCATCGCGCGAAGGTCTGAGAGCAGCGCGCGTCAATAGGGTTTTTGGCCTTTTGAAGGGGCTTAGGATCAGGTTAGGTTCAAGGGTTTTTCAAACACTCAAAACTCAAATACTCATCATTCCCAGGGTGTTCTTGATCCGTTTCATCATCGGGGAATCAAATACCGTAAGTAAACTAATCTAGAAGCCCAGATTGGGGTGTTTACATTGTGCAATGCGGCGTTGATACCCTTGCACATGGTATAGTGCTCTTAATCACCAAAGGTCTAATGTTCAAAAGCTTCCTTCAGACCCAAGTGCAATCAGCATTAATTTTTAGATTCCAGAAATTCCTTCCTTTTATTAAGTAAGATTTAACCCATTGACACCACACCCCCCTGCTGAAATAAGGAACCAAATATGCTTGGCAATGGCTGCCTTATTCCAAATTTGAATAGATTTAAAACCAAGCCCCCCCTCCTGTTTAGAGGAGCACAGATGTTCCCAGGAAACCTTAGCATAGGTTTTCCTAAGATCAGGGCCAATCCAAAGAAAAGCTCTAAGGATTGACCCAACTTCCTTAATCACCTTTTTAGGGATGACAAATAGAGAGGACCAATAGGTTTTAATGGAGAAAAGGACATTCTTAATCAACTGCATCCTGCCAGCATAAGTGAGGTCCTTATTAGTCCAAGACCTTTAGCAATAATGCTATCCACTAAACACTAGCAGTCAGAGGCTTTGAGTTTAGTGGAGAGAAGAGGCACTCCAAGGTATCTAACAGGCAGAGTGCCTTCCTTGAAACCTAAGACACCCAAGCCCTAGAGAAGTAAATGTTGCTCTTCCCAGGACTACATGACAGACCAAACAAACCCTGGAACTCAATGAGAGCTTCTTGGATGTGATTGACTGAAGTCAGAGCTCCCTTGCAAAAAATCATGAGATCATCAGCAAAGCAAAGATTTATAATCTTAATAGCTCCACATCTCCAGTGAAAATGGAAATCAGGAAGCATGGATTTCTCCCTAAGAAGACAAGTGAGAATTTCCATCACAATGACAAATAAGTATGAGGACAAGGGGTCTCCCCTGTCGAAGCCCCCTTTTTCAAAGAATGTAACCAGTGACTTCCCCATTGATACTAAGAGAGTAGTTAGCAGTGGTAACACAAGCTTGAAGCCATTTAATCAGTGTGGGATGGAAATTCATGGAAGATAAAAACATCTCAAAGGAACTCCAATCTCACATTGTCTTATGCTTTCTGGATGTCTACTTTCATAGCACACCTAGGATAAGGTGATGATTTATGGTACCCTCTCATAAGTTCTTGGGTAAGGAAAATATTATCAGCAATCCTCCTACCTTTAACAAAACCTGATTGTACAGAGTCAATCAATGTAGGGAGGGCAACCTGCAATCTTTTAGCCAGAATTTTAGAGATGCACTTGTAAACAGTGTTACAACAGGAGATGGGTCTAAAGTCCCCAACCCTGGATGGATTAGGAACCTTAAGGACAAGGGCAAGAATAATAGAATTTGCCTTTCTGAGCAACTGACTAGACCTAAAAAAGGTCTTAACAGCTGCAATGATAGGCCAAGATTTCCTAAAGAAACCAGCATTGTAGCCATCAGGACCAGGGACTTTGCTAGGATTAAGAGACCATAATGTGTCCTTAATTTCAAGGTCAGTAACCTCAGCAATCATTGCCAACATTTGACTATCAAAAATTCTCTTCCTAACTACTTGCTGGATCCTAGAGAGCCCCTGATAAGGAGTATAATGAGCTGATCCTAGCAGATTAGTGTAGAAATTGACAAAACTGGACTTAACAACCTTAATGTCATGAGTGAGAGACCCATCTTCTAAAACCAAATTGGTAATCTTACTTCTATTTCTGGTATTGCTTATAGCTTTAAAGAAATCAGAAGTGCATTGATCACCAAGTTTCAGCAACAGAATCCTTGACTTCTATTTAGCTAGACATTCCTCAGCTCTAAGCAAAGTGAGAAACTGCTTATGAACCACTCTGGCTTATAGCTGAGGGATTAGCAGAATGTGTACTCAGATCCTTCTGCAAGGATTCAAGAAGATGCCTAGCGTCAACGACCCTCTTAGAGATATCACTGAAATCGCTAATATTAAGCTGCTTAAGCTCAATTTGTAACAACTTGAGCTTTTCACAGACACAGAACATTGGATTCCCAATGATCACCCTTCTCCAGACTCTTTGAACCACAGATAAGAACTGGGGGTGATTAGCCAAGAAATCAAAAAACTTAAAAGGTTTATTAAATTTCTTAGGACTTGGAATTATATGCACAATGGTTGGGGAATGATCAGAAAACCTAGAAGTGGGAAAATGAGCAGAAGAACAGCTATAAACTTTCATCCAATGTTCATTGACTAATACTCTATCCAGCTTGGTACTTACAAAGCATGAGTTGATCTGTTTCACGTAGATCACTGCATGCGAGACAACATGCGCTTGTGAACCTCAGACCAGCGCGCGTGTGTTCGCTTGTCCCAATAGGCTTTGGTTTTTATCCCCCTCTGGGCTCTGGAATGACCAGTACTCGCCCAGGACAAACCAAGCAGTTTATATATACAGAGGAGACATATAAATACAAGCAGAATGAATCTAAATGAAATATGCCCCATAAAACAATGTGGGGAACAAAATAGTGGCCAAAGGCCAAATTACCCATGCAAAGCCAACTACTGGAAGCTAGGCTACACCTACGCACGCAGCTCAACAATAGGCGCGCACCAATTCTGACTAGACTTCTAATGTTTGGTGTTGCATACCTGGGCTCTGAGACATGTTCGAAGCAACCCAGGGGTACTCCAACACAACAGATATGCATATTGAAAGACTACTAGCAATCTTAGCAAAGAAAACAGTAAAACAGGTTTTAACATGCTCAACAGTGTCTTATATGTCAATAAAAACATAAAAGACCAACACCCCTGTCCCCACACAGCCACGCGCCAGCTTTTGACCGATGCGCGCAGGTGTGATGATCACACAGTTCTTGAAACCTTGCCAGCTTTAGGACCAAGACAAGTATAGATTACCAGCCTTGGCCCTGCCAGCCCCCCTCAGGGATCAAAATAGGAAAATAGTAAAGGTTTATACCTTTGTTTGAGGTTGAAAAAGGGTTTGAACTTGGTATTTAATGGTTGAAAGATGGATGTATAGTGGTTGTTTGAGTGATAGTTGGAGTGTATGCTTGAGTTTGAGAGAATTAGGGTTAAGATTTGATAGCCATTTGAATTTTTGTCACCCTTGGCATGGAGGAACGATGGGGGTATTTATAGGAGGAAGAATGGTGGTAGATATGCTGGTACAGCTAGCCAACAAGGGCTGGTTGGGATTGCTTGGTGGTTAAGTCTCCCATAAAGGTGATGGGAGGGCTAAGAGAGAGGAAACATAGGGGTGATCCCCGGGTTGCCAAGGAGGCACAACTGGCTTAGTAGCCCCCTGATGATGGCTTCTGCAGCTAGAAAAAAGGTGATGGGATAAGGGGTTAACCAGAGCGCGCAAGTCCAAGATAGGCGCGCGCATCTCAAAGCAACACGCTCGTTGGTCAACAGTCAAATTTGACCATTGACCACCACCTGTCGATTTGACCCGCTCGCGCAGGTTCCAGACCACACGTGCTAGTAGGGTTTTGGCTACGGTTAAGGGTTTTGCAAACACACAAAGTTCAAATTCCCAATCATTCTCAAAACTGTTCTTGATCTGTTTTATCATCGAGGAAACAAGAACCAATCCAAAAATAAAGTAAATCAAATGGAAGCCCGAATTGGGGTGTCTACAGAGGTCTTAATCACCCAATCAAGCAAAAAGAGGCTAAATATTTTGTGAATAACAACAAGCCCAAGGTGGGACTTGAAATAATCGTTAGGGAAAATTGGGGTGTCTATAGGTACACGTTGCCGGTGTCGCTCTATTTTGTGGTGGAAGCCAGTTGAGAGGTGTTGTATGGATCTGTGAGTGACTGAGGCGGGTTTGGTTTGGGTTGGGCGGCTAGGGCTTTTTAAAGGTGATGCGGGGTGAATTCTGGCAGTGAGGTGTGGTGGTTTTGACGTGGTTGCCTCTTTGGCCAGTGATTCTCCGATCGTTTATGGGATCTGCGACATATGGTGGGTTCACAGCAATTTGGTGCTTTGTGGCGGTGGCAGCTTTGGTGTCCGAGGTTCTAGTTCTTCGACTTAGGGTGTTTTTGGGCTTATTGTTGGAATTTTATTTTTTTGGGATAAATCAGCTTGAAATAGAAAAATTCTAACCGAATATACAGTCTATAAGGGGCATACCCCAGGAGTAAAACAAAACAAAAGAAAAGAAAGAAGGAAAGAAAAAATACCTATGCCAAACGGCTACATGAAGCCAGATAGATTGCTATCGGTTGTTTCCAACCCATCTATGAAAAGAGGGATAGGAAACGACCAGATAAGATAACCAAATTTTCCTACACCAAACGGCTACATTAATCTAAATACAACGCATTAACCAGTCTATACTAACCAAAATGGCAACAACTACAAGTTAGTCATATGCCTTGAGCCACAAAAAGTGAAGTTCTTGAGAGTTAGCATCCATAAGATTGACTTCAACTTCTTCCAACATCCAAATCGCTCACATCCACTATGCAAAGCTCATCTTTATCTCAGAAGTGATCGCACATTTCAGACCATCCATAAATGTCCAAGGGACATCCCCCAAGGATAGGCAATAATATATTAGAATGATACCAACTACTACCGTAGATAGCCCCTACGGTTAGGGGAAAAAACCAAATAAAACCCCATTTATAGCAATCCATGGAGGTCATTCAACTGGACCTAACTACTGCACCATGATAGGCCATAATGTTTGGGCAATTAGCACCATCTATTGTCTTCTCCAAACAACTACCAGCTGAACCGTATACACCTCATCAAAGAGAGAATGCCATCCAGAGAGTATTACAACTAAGAACCTTACAAATCAACATTAAAGACCATTCTGCTAGCACAATATTAACTTGCATTTACAAGACAAAAACTGAAAATCTTAGGGACTACCCTCTTTGATATGCAATGAGTACGAAGAATACTCCAACCATACATAAACTATGAACTTGGAATCGCAATCACATCTGATTCAGCAACACTACACCCGTACATAAAATCTATACCAGAAGTACAACACCACTAATCACAAAGATAATATGCCAGCGCATCAAATACCCGTACCCAAAAGCCTCACAGATTTCCAAGTCTATATAGAGTTCTTACCAACAAAACACCCTTGTAAACACCCCAATCTGGGTTTCTAGACCCCGATGATGAAGTGGATCAAGAACACCCCGGGACTGTTAGTATGATTGAGCTTTGAGTGTTTGATAACCTTTTTAACCCAGCCAAGTTCAAAAAGCTAGAATCATATTTGCATGCACTGGTTCAAATCCAACGCACGCTGGTCTAGGTGTCGCGTGTTGGTCAACAATCAAAGTTTGACCATTGACCAGCACAAGGTTGCTTAGACGCCTGCGCACAGGTCCAATTCTAGTGCGCGTTGGTCAAACCTTGTCCCATCACCTTTTTCCAGCCTGCATTTGCCATGATCACAGGACTTTTAGGGCATTTTAGAACCTTCTATTCGACCTGCAGTAGAGTTCGGGCAGGGGGATATTTGCCCCCTCTCTCTCAGACCTCCCATCAACCTTTTTGAGGGAGAAGACTTGGTTGCCAAGCCAAACAAGCCATTATTTGGCTGGTTACTCCTATCCTACACTCTTTCCTCCTATAAATACCCCCCTTGCATGCACAAGCAAGGGTTTTTTTTTTGGGTAAATTAGTTTGAAATTAAAAGAGGTTAACGGAATGTACAGCCTACAAGGGACATACCCCAGGAGGAAAAGAAAAGTGAAAAAAGTGCGATACATCATGCACAACCCGCATGGAGAGTAAGGTACATTAAAGTAAATAACATAGTGCACTGTGATTTGTTATCATACTCTATTGTACTATCTATCAAGAAGAAAGCACAATAGGGTTTGATACAAAAGTGATACAGGAAGTAATGATGACATGAAAGCTAAGTACTGCTTGGCACAGCCCGCCAGGCTAGGCTATAAGATAAAGTAGTCGCAGTCGAATAACGACCATATGATGAACCATCAATGAGGAATTGCAGCAACATAGCAACTCGACAATGGGGGGAGGCTGAGCAGCTACTACAGAGAAACTAGGTACACTTAAGAGGCTCGATCCGGGGATGACGGCATCTGATAGGGGGCCCAACTCTGCACACCCCACCAATCTACTACTCCTTCGACCAAATTCCCAAGGCTCACCAGAAAACAACCCGCCCTCTACCAAATACCAATCACCACAGTCGCTAGAGAAAGGATATGAAGACCAAGATTCTAGTACTCCAAACTAACCTAGTGAGTCGAATGCAATACCCACCTCTAAGAGAACAGCTACTACAGAGGAACTAGGCTCCGAGAAGAGGCTCGAACTGGAGATGTCTGCATCCGACAAGGCTACCCCCTTAAGTACCTTGCACACCACGCTCAATCCTTCCAGACTACTACTCCTTCGACCTAATCCTCTAGGCTCGCTATAAACTAAAAGTGAGGCAGCACAAAAGCCTCAAATCTGACCACCATTAACAGTGCAAGACCACCGAATCATTTGGCTCAACCATTAATAGTGCAAAACCACCGAATCATCTGGCACGAAAAAGGACACAAAGTACCACAGGAGAACCAAAGCTACCCTTTTCAATTAGAGCTTAGGCCAATCTAATCAATGACAGCCACGAAAGCTACCCCTTTCAATCAGCCCACACCACCAATTAGACAAAGACAGCTCCGAAGGCTACCCTTTTCAATCAAAGCCCAAACACCAGATCGGACCGAATTTTTTAAACCGATCGAATAATTTCAATCCGGTTCAAGTTTATAAAATTTCATAAACCGGAAAAATAATTTCGATCCGGTTTATATGTTTTAAAAATCAGTCGAAACCAGACCGGTTATATATATGTATAATATATATATATATATATATATATATATATATATATATATATATATATATATATATATATATATAAACATAGGGGAGGGGTTGAATTATCGGTTTTTGGTTGATATTTTGTGGTTTATATTGGTCTAATAAATATGAAATCATTCATTTATGTATGTATATATGTGTGTGTGTGTGTGTGTGTCTATATTTTTGTAAACTATTTTTCTGGGCTTAATTATGTTTTTATGTGTTTTTTTTTTTATGTATTGGGCTCAAAATTGATCATTTTTTGTTGGGCCCAAAAGAAGAGGTTGAATTATAGGTTTTTGGTTGATATTTTGTGGGTTGAATTGTGAATTTTTTGATGTGTTGGGCCCAAAATATGGCCCATGAATGAAAATCGAATGAACCAGACCGAAATCGGTTGAGCCAGTCGAAACCGAACCGATTTATCTCAACCGGTTTTGGTTTCTAAAAATCTCAAACCAGATAACTGGTTTCGATCGAAAAATACGCCCAAACCGGTCGAAACCGGACCGATATCACCTCTAATGACAGCCACAAAGGCTACCCCTTTCAACCAGCGCAAGCCTCCAATCTAATCATTGATAGCCACGATTACATCCATACTACCACAACCACCGGGCCAATGAAGCAAAGAAACTAGGAATTTAAAGACGCTCAACAAAGAGCTAAAATCCAAACGATTAACTCGATCTCAGTCCAACAGATGACTGCCCATCGAGGTTCTCAATCAGAATCTAAATGTTTAACCATCTCCCCCAAAGAGGAGTCGCTATGAGAATTCAACAGATACTGAACCTTCGGTGACAACCAAGGAATACCAAAGCAATAAAATTAAGGCAAATAGGTACAGGTAC
The DNA here is from genome assembly GCF_030253575.1 of Rhododendron vialii. NCBI lineage: Eukaryota > Viridiplantae > Streptophyta > Magnoliopsida > Ericales > Ericaceae > Rhododendron > Rhododendron vialii. The sequence continues at coordinate 29,071,656 of NC_080557.1, read as the reverse complement.
GGTCGTAAGTCATGAACCCAGTACCAAATACCACTATCCTGACAAGTCAGCGGTTTGAAGATGCAGAGTTCAGCCGGAAAACAACAGCCATTTTTGAGTATTATCCAAAATTAAAAACTGAGAACCAGTAAAAACTTGATTTTGGACCAGAAAATAAGAATCCCATTTCTAGTCTAGTAGTAAAAACCAAGAACATCCTTACCCTCGCTTCAAATGTATAGCTGAGATCCACCGGGATTCCACTGCCGGTAAGGCACCAGAACAGCGATCATTCCACAATAGGTAGAGGGTAAAGAAGATCCACTGAAATAATCAGTGGGATTGGTTCCAAAAATCGGATTTGTGGTGCACAACGAAACCCATGACCTGGGCTATCTTCTCCGACTATTAGGACTGGATCAGAATAATCCGCCCTTGGCATCGCTGCTGTCACCGCCGGTGAACTAGGATGGTGGGTCCAGCCGAGATGGTGAGACCTCCCATACGCCGACTAGTGCTGGTTCTTGAGACCCCTCCTCGGTGAGTTGGAATCACAGATGTTAGCTCCAGATGTAGAAATCGGATGCTACAGTAGATGAGAATTAATTGAAACCCAGTTGTTGGGGTACAAAACCTAGTAGATGAGAGTTCCGATTAGAGCTTTTCAGCACCTCTATATCAGATTTTTGGAAATCGGGTGAAGAATACCAGGTATTCTCTCTTTATTCCTACAGAGAGAAGCTCTCAAACCCTTTGGTTTTCTCGCTCTTTCAATTTGACCTCTACAAGCAAGGGGTTAACAAGTTATACTCTCTTCGTCAATACTTTTCTCTCTTGTTCATCTCTTTCTTGCAAAAGAAAGACACTAACAAGTAACATACAGACACTAACAAGCAACATACCTACACAGCAACATCATCATCCATCAAACAACATCATCCAACCATCCATTCCTCAAGCTCAATCATTTGGTCAAACCCGAAAAGCAAAAGGTATAACAGCTGTTGTCCATTCTATTCTGATCCCTGAAGGGGGCTAGCAGAGTCAAGGCCAGTAATCAATACCAGTCCCAGCCCTAATGTTGGCGTGGTTTCAAAAATCGTAGTGGTGAGGACCATCGCGCGTCGATCACCAGTACGCGGGCACCACTCTGTGGCTGCGTGCGCAGACCTTGCATGGGGCCTGGGGTCTAGTTATTTCATGTTCTTGTTTACATATACATCACTGCAAGTATGATAAAAACTAGTCTACTGCTTTTCTTTGTTAAAACTGCTAGTTGTTGTTCAATATTCATATCTGCTACAATGGAATACCCCTGGGGTCTTTTCTGGACATGTCCCAAAACCAAGAAACATGCAGAATCAAGCACTGGTTTGAGGGCTCAAACCTGCGCGCGCCAGTTCAGTCTTGAACAGTGGCTGGCCTTTGCATGGGTAACTTTGGCTTTGGCCTCTGTTTTGTCCCCATACTATTTATGGGGTGTTTATTCTTTTGATGGCCTCCGAGCCCATTCAAACTGCCTATAACTATATATTATCTTCCATTTAAACTGCGTGGTTTGTCCTGGGTGTGCACTGGTCCTTCCAGAGCCCAGAGGTTGAAAGTAAGAGCTATGGCTTTAAGCCTACCAATGCACGCCTGTCATGGTGTAACGCGCGCATGTCAGGCCGCATGCAATGACTTGATCAGTGCATGCTGGTTTTTCCTGTGCACGACACTCCAAAACAGTGGCCTTTCAGTCTGTTTTAACTCTCACGGGAGTCTGCTTTCATCCTATTCTAATTGTTTCAATAAGCGAGCATGCCATCTATCACATCCTGCAAACTTCTTACAATTTTAATCCCTTTAAACTGTTCTCCCGCCTTAACTGGCTAAAAATATGATTAATGAGAAAGAATCGTAAACATTTTACAGATGCCCGAGTAGAGACCGATCTCCCGATTGGGTGAGAGTGGTGCCTTAAAAACCTTCCCCGCTCGTAACCTGGCTCCCAAACCTAAGATACCAAGGTGACAGCGGACCAGTCTACAAGTCTTTTTCAAATCAAACAACGTAGCAAACGTTTCAAGTTCAGTTCCTTGGGTGGTGAACCTTCAAACCCAAGTGGCGACTCTAAATTGAGCGTTTCGCCGCGCTTTTAAAAGGGCACACCCGTGCGATTTCTAGGGCGTGTGCCCACAACCCTCAATATCTAACCTCCCTCTCTACTTTTCACTCTAGACTTGGAGGTGAAGGTTCCTCGACTCCCTCCGTTATTCCTCAGGTAATGCCCTCACTAAATATTACCTCCTCTCACAAAAAAGGATCGGGCCCAAGCACACAACTCACATGGCAACTCACATATACTGGAACACACATGTTTATCCGAGGTATAGGAAGTCATTAATTAAAGAATGCTATCCCTTAATTACCAACCAGCAATACAGCTGATACAAAAGATAGAAATACAACATTCGTTGAATTCTAAAGTGATGAGGATCATGTTACACCAGAACAACCTTCACAATCCGTGCTTTCAACACACATTACACAAAGGAGATAGTTTCCATTCAGAAATAAACCAATCAACATGTTGTCCCTTGGGGAGTGTATTAAGAGATAAAAGCTGTAGTCTGACCATAGAGCAAATTTTATGCACAACTACCTTAGCAGAGCAAGAAACATTTTGGAGTTTGCTAACAATCCTCACAATCCATATATGGGAGATAGAAACTGTGAAAGCCAGTTTAATGTCAATTGACTGAAGTGATTTATCCCGAATAGAAGAGAGAAAAATAACCCAAGAGGCCCATGATTTAGCAGGCCAATCAACATTTAGCTTTGAGAGGATGCTATTCCACACCAAGGTGGTAAAGGGGCAATTAAAGAATAGATAAGTGAGGGGAGGTGTTTGTTATTGTCAAAAACCTCAGGGGAGATAAGTGAAATTCACCCCTTTTATTATGGTAAACAAAAATTGAATAACAAAATATGAACAAATTTTTAATGACATTTGACCGAAGTGATTTATCCCCAATAGAAGAGAGAAAAATAACCCAAGAGGCCCATGATTTAGCAGGCCAATCAACATTTAGCTTTGAGAGGATGCTATTCCACACCAAGTTGGAAAAGGGGCAATTAAAGATTAGAAACGTGAGGGGAGGTGTTTGTTATTGTCAGAAACCTCGGGGGAGATAAGTGAAATTCACCACTTTTATTATGGTAAACAAAAATTGAATAACAAAATATGAACAAATTTTTTTTGAGAGATGTGAACACTAAAAATGGGCAATCTATGATGGAAGGAGTTCTAACCAAAGTTGTGAAATATGTTTCGTACCGGCCATATCGGAGCTTAAACAGAACACAAAGATAGGAGATCCGTACCACTTGAAATACCGGACTATTCCGGACAATGCCAGATGTACAAGACGATACCAGACTATTTCGGCCATATTTTGGTGATTCGAACAGTACATAATTACACTTTTCCTTTCTTTTGTCTTTTCTTCTTCGCTAAAGATGAGGACGCTGTCAGAGGTTTTGCCATCATTTGAGGCATGGAACTGTCCAAGGATTTGGGATATTCGAATGTAGTAGCAGAATGTTTCTCTCTACAACTCGAAGGGGATAGAAAGGACCGGGGGGGGGGGGGGGGGGGGGGGGGGGGGGGGGGTTACTGCAGTTTTTTGTCTCAGTCTATTTCTTTATAGCCGACTTTGGGGGTTGTTTGCCCTATTTCACTGCAGTTCATAATAATCGTAGTGAGTGCGAATAAAATCTACTTAATTTTAACTTTATTTAAAAAATAGTGGCTGGTAAACATATATTAAATATATTTAAAATATTAATTGCGGTAAATCCGGAACAGTACCGAGATACAAATCGGTGTCGGTACATACTATTCTAGTAGTGAAAACAATACGCTTGCCGGTACGGTATTGACAATTTTGGTTCTAACCACTAACATACTAACACTATTCATTGTGGCAAAAAGAAAAGGAAACACCTATCAGAAGAACGCCTCTCTATTGTTTGGGGAGGGTTGTGTGGTGGCCTCTGTTACCGGCTCGGTAATATGGCCAAGTGGTGTGAACCGACGATTGAAGAGGGACGAATCCGCAGCTTGGTATAAGACGTCCTCAGTAATTAGTTCGATTAAGTGTTCGGTATTTGCCTTCGATCGCTTCAGAACTGTCAACAGCATTGTGTATGTTCCGGCACTTCCCAAATCGTTTAGCAGGAGCAGTTATGCCAGGTGGGTCCCATGAGGATCATGTGGCAAGCGTGATCATTGGGGTCAGATTTGGCCATGTGCTCTGTAACTGCTTCGCTCCTTTCATCATATATGACGTCACCCGAGGCGGTTACCCGAGCGTATCCTCCACGAGCTGGCTTGGAGGCCAAGTAAACCTAGGTCTATAAATACAAAGGGATACTCACCTGTAGAGGTAGGCCATTCATCCCTAAAACCTAGATCTACATTCTCCTCCTGAGATCTAACTTGATCGTCGGAGGGTCACTGGGCTATCCTAGCCCTAGTGACTTGTTGCAGGTCCAGCACCAGGAGCGCGGAGCAGCGGAGGGAGGATCCTAGCTTATATCACGATCAAGGTCCAATCAAATCGAACCCCTACAATTGGCGACTCTGCTGGGGAACTAGCCATCCTTTCAGCGTTCATCTCCTTGTCTCCAGAAAACTCCGTTCATCGCTCCTACTTCAGATATGGTGGAGGTCGAAGAAACGCACCACAGTGACACCACCCTAGGGCTCGGCCCCCTTGGGGACCATAACCTGGCCTCCGGCGGAGCCAATGCCCTGGGAAAAGCTCACATGTCCATTGGAGTCGGAGCCGAGACCTCAACACCAGATGGAGATTTGTCCTCTGAACTTCACACCTACATCTGCCACCTGGAACAAAAAATTGACAACCTAACAACGGTCGTGGAACGAGACAAGCACGTTCGAAATGAGTTGGCGAAGATCTAGCACCTCCTACAGATCTCCCCATCTCATTCCTCCGGAAGCCGTGGTGGAAGAAAAAGCGATCATAGTCCTCCCCGCAGTCGCGAAGGGGGCCATCTGGTGGAGCTCAAGCCTCGGCCCTCAGTCAAAGACTGCCTCGAGCCACCAGGTGCTGAGGATGATCAAACCGAGAGGGGCGCGTGGCATAGGGAACGTTCTCGTTCCCTAAAGAAACCTCGTCGAAAACCATCTGCCTTCGAGAGGCTTGGAGCAGGAGCATCTCAGCTTCTTCCACTCATTCGGTTCGGTTCGGTTCGGCAAGGGCCCGCGCGAATCCACCCCAAACTTTACAAGGGCTGCCAAGGAAGATGACGGCCTCTTGGAATTCCAGATGAAGGGATACCGTGAGTGTCTAAAAAATGTCCGAACCAAGAGCCCTATCGTCTTACACCCTAAAAAAACCCGTAACAGAAGCCCAGTCACTGAGCGCCTCGAGTCTTCCCCTCGGGATAGCTACCGAAGAGACCACCACGAGCGTTCCCCCCATAAGTCGGCAAGCGCCGTACCGAAGAGAAAGGATTATGACAGGTTAGATCAGCTTGTTCCGAAGAAGCATATAGCTACCGAGCGTCCAGATGGTTCCGACCATTCGATCCGACCTCATCGCGACACAAGGCTCGAAAGACTCACGACCTCTCCCTTCACGAGAGAGATTGACTCGGTTACCCCCCCCAAAGGGATTCACCTAACCCAAATTTGCCGAGTATGATGGCAAGACCGAGGCGTACACTCATCTGGTTCAATACAAACTTGTTATGTCTCTCTTCCTACGAAACGAATCTTCGGACGATGCCTTCTTGTGCAAGGTTTTCCTTGCTAGCCTCGGGAACCTGGGTCTCACATGGTTCAACCAGCTCCCAGCCAGGTCAATCTCCTCGTTCGACTCCCTCTGCGACGCCTTCATGGCTCGGTTCGTCATGAGCAACAAGCACAAGAAGGAGATCGATTCCCTTCTCGCCCTCCGTAAATGAAGCGACAAAATACTCCGGTAGTACACCGGTCGCTACTAGGAGTTGTTTAATGAAATAGAAGGTTGCGACAGTGTCATCTCGGTCCGAGGATTCAAGCTCGGTCTTACATCCCAGGAAGAACAAGTCTACGACAATCTCGCCCGCCATAAGCCTAGCTCCATGAAAGACCTCATGACTCGTATCGAGGGGTGGTGCCAGCTCATTGAATCTAAAGCTGAGAGAGGCATCGGGAAGCCCATAAGCTCCAGGACAGCGTCAGCTTCAGCTGCCACTCCGGCCCCTATCCTTGTTTCAACCACCAAAAAGCAGGTCAATAATATTAAGAAGTCTCTGAGGAAAGGACCGAAGCCAAGCGACTTCAACGCCGAGAAAACAATCTTTACCTCTCCAGTCTACTGGATCATCGACCAAGTGAAAGTTCAGCCTTTCTTCTCCTTCCCGAACTAAAAGGTTGGCACCAAGAATGGGAAGATCAAGAACCCTATTGTCCGGTGCAATTACCACAATGAGCAAGGTCACTTTACCATCACTTGCAAGCCCTTCAAGGCTTACTTGGAGCAGCTTGTCGCAGAAGGCCACCTTGGTAACCTCATTGACCACGAGAAGACCAAGGCTCGAGCATAGCATGTCGAGAACCATACCGAAGAAGAGGTTCAAACGATCCTTGTTATCCACAGCCCTCTGAACTCCGAGGCCGCTCATATCATCCGCGCCGAACTGAATGACGCCACTTCTTCCAAGCATGTCATGTTGGTCGGTCCCGAGCCAAAGCGCCCCAGGACCGATGACGGCTCCAAGTGGACCATCACTTTTACCGAGAAAGACCTCGATCGCATCCAGCTCCCACATAACGACGCCCTCGTGGTCACGCTACGCATCAAAACCTTTAACATCCGATGCGTCCTCGTTGATCAGGGCAGCTCGACCGAGGTCATGTACTACTCTTTGTTTAAAGACCTGAAGCTTTCAGACACCGATCTCCGTCCCTCCAAAGTTCCCCTCATTGGATTCAACGGAGCTCCGGTATGGCCCTTCGGCATGATCACTCTCCTCGTCCATGCCGGTTCGGTGGTCCTTGATATGGAGTTTGTGGTGGTCAACGTTCCTAGCCCTTACAACGTAATCGTCGGGCGCACCTGGCTCCATAAGCTAAAGGCCATCGCCTCCACTTATCACCAGGTGATCTGTTTCATCGGTGCTAATGGGCGCCATGAGGACTTGTACGGAGATCAATCCGCGGCCAAAATATGTTATGTCAACGCAGTCCGAAGTAGTAAGCAGACTTCCCAGGTCAACCTTTTGAGGTCCCCGAGGCCCCAATTTTGGAAGACGTCGGTAGACCGGCCGACGACAAAGCCATAGAAGACCTTGTCACCGTCTCAATCACCGAAGACGGTTCCTGTTTTTTCCTTGTCGGCTCCTCACTTACTGACACCAAACAGAACAAGATGGTTCACTTCCTCAATAGGAACATAGAAGTATTCGCATGGACCCCGTATGAGATGCCCGGGGTCGATCCCTCATTTATCTGCCATGAGCTCATTATTGACTGAGCCAAATGCCCAATTGTGCAAAGACCAAGACAATCCTCCCTGATCCACTCCGAAGCTGTGATCGAAGAGGTCAACCGGCTCCTAAATGCGAAGGCCATCCGAGAAGAGCAGTACCCCAGATGGTTGGCCAACACAGTGGTTGTCAAAAAGAAGAAGGGCAAGTGGCGGGTCTGTGTCGATTATTCCAATCTCAATGACACCTGCCTGAAGGATTTCTTCCCCCTTCCACGAATAGACCAGCTCATCGACGCCACTGCCGGCCACGATCGACTCAGTTTTATGGACACTTATCGAGGCTACCATTAGATTGCCATGAGCAAAGGAGATGTCAAAAACACAGCCTTCATCACTCCCCACGGAATCTTCGGATACCTCGTTATGCCCTTCGGCCTGAAGAACGCCGGAGCCACTTTTCAACGAATGATAACCAAGATGTTTGATCGTTTACTAGGCGACACCATGATGGCTTACATTGACGACATGGTGGTTAAAGGCATGCTCGCCGATGATCACCTGAACCACCTCGCCGAAGCCTTCAAAATTCTCAAAAAACACAAGCTCCACCTCAATGCCGAGAAGTGTGCCTTCAGTTTAAGCTCTGTTAAATTTCTTTGCCACCTCGTCTCCTGACACGGTATTGAAGCTGACCCCGCCCAACTACTTGCCATTGAGAAACTCTCAGCTCCCCACAACAAGAGAGACGTTCAACGTTTAACAGGCATGGCTGCCGCCCTGAATCGTTTCATTAGTCGCTCCTCCGACAAATGCCAGCCATTTTTCGCCCTCTTAAAGGGCAGCCGACGAAGCTTCAATTGGACAAAAGACTGTGATCGAGCCCTCCAGCAGTTGAAGACTTACCTTTTCGAGGCCCTACTCCTCGTCACGCCTCAGGACTAGGAGGACATGTTCCTGTACGTAGTCGTCTCTCCGCACGTTATAAGCTCGGTGCTCGTCTGACAGGAAGGATGGGAGCACCAACCCATCTACTACTCCAGTAAGACAATGAACCCTGCCGAGAAATGCTATCTACCACTGGAAAAACATGTTCTCGCCCTCGTCGCAGCCTCCAGGAAGCTCGCTCCCTACTTCCAGTCGCACCACATCATTGTCCTCACCGAATACCCTCTTAAATCTCTCCTTCGGAAGGCGGACCTTTCTAACCGAATCTCTCAGTGGGCTGTCGAGCTCGCGAACTATGAAATCCATTTCCAGCCTCGAACAACAATTAAAGCTCAGGCCCTCGCCGAACTCACTCCGACCGATCCTCCCACTTCGGCTCCAGCTCCAAGCACAGAAGCCATACTCCAGGCAAGCCTGAGCACAGCATGGAAGCTTTTTCAAGGAGATGTATGGAAAATGTATGTCGACGGCGCCTCCAACAGCCGAGGCGCAGGAGCCGGAGTCGTCCTCCTCGCCCCTTTCGACATTTTACAAGACAGCTCTCTCTCCATTAACTTTCAAGCCTCCAACGACGAGGCTGAGTATGAAGCACTGATCTCCGGGCTCAAAATAGTCGAATCCCTGGGCATCGAAGAATTTGTAGTTTATAGTGATTCCCAATTAGTAGTCAACCAGCTCTCAGAGGAATACGAAGCTCGGGATGATCGAATGCGTACTTATCTTACCTCTGCCATCTGACTCATCAAAAATTTCAAAGCTATCCAAGTCGAACATATCTCCAGGGAACAGAATTCCCATGCCAACGCTCTTGTAGGGCTCGCCGCGGCTTGCTCCTCCTCGGGACATCGTTCCATCTCCCTCAACTCCATTGACAAGCGCAGTTTCGAACTTGAAGTATTGAATCAAGAGGTACTCAGCATAGAGCTCGGCTCGAGCTGGATGGATGAGATCATTGGTTACCTGCGAGATGATGTCCTCCCCATTGACAAGAAGGACGCTCACCGACTCCGCAATAAAGCCGCCCTCTTTTGGCTCAATCCAAACGGTAAGCTTTATCGAAGATCATTTACCAGCCCGTATCTGCTGGTCGCACACCTCCACCAAGTATCGGGCATCATCGAGGAGCTCCATGCCGGTGATAGCGGTTGTCACTCCGGTGGACGGTCCGTCACTCACCGAGCCATCTCCTAAGGGTATTGGTGGCCAACAATGACGAAGGATTTTGAAGAGTTTGTCAAGCGTTGTCGGAAGTGCCAGATGTTCTCCCCCATCATACACCAGCCGGCTCGGGAACTCAGCCCCCTCACCAGTCCTTGGCCCTTTTTTTAGTGGGACATGGATATCGTCGGTAAGCTCCCCGTCGCTCCTGGAGGATTCAAGTTCCTTTTAACCGCCACCGACTATTTCTCAAAATGGGTCGAAGCCGAGCCTTTGGTCACTATTGAAGAATATAGACGTCATTCGTTTCGTCTGGCGAAATTTCATCTCTCATTTCGGCGTTCCCCTCGCCATTATCACAGATAACGGATGACAGTTTATCGGGAAGAAATACCGATACTTATTGGACGAATACGACATCAAATGGGACACATCCACTCTGGCTTACCCCCAGGGTAATGGGCAAGCCGAGGCTGCAAACAAGGCAATTCATCTGGACTCAAGTGCCGACTCAAGTCACGCCAAGGCAAATGAGCCGAAGAGCTACCTAGGGTACTCTGAGGCTACTATACTACACCTCAGCGACCCACCGATCGCACTCTCTTCTCCTTGGCATTTGGAATGGAGGCGGTCATTCCCCTCCAAGTCGGGCTCCCAACAATGCGTACTGAAAATTTTGATGAGTCGATGAACAACAACAGCATCGCTTCGGATCTCGACTTGGCTGAGGAGGAACGTGAAAACGCAAGGATCAAGCTCGCATCGTACCAACAGGAAGTTGTAAAGGGCTACAACCATAGCATCTATCTTAGGTCATTCAAACCCGACGACCTCATCTGGAAAAAAGTGGTGGAGAAGTCTAAGAAAAGGAAGCTAATGCCCAACTGGGAGGGCCCCTACCAAGTCCTCAAGCACCTCGGTTCAGGAAATTACAAGTTGGAGAAGTTGGATGGTTCTCCTATCGCTAAAACTTGAAACACAAACAACCTGAAGAAGTTCTACGGCTTGCAGCCCCTCGGTTCTGAGGACCCGTCGTTCTCCCTTTTTACCAGTATCTATCCTCTTAAGTAATTTTGTTTTGGGAACAACTCGCTTATGTAATGACAGTACCAAACAAGTATCAATGAGAATTTTTTTTTCCTACCAATGCTTATTCTTTCTGTTTCTGTTATTTACTTTTTCCACTCGGTTTGTTATCGATCGGACCATTTTATTTCGACTCCTGGGGTTATGTCTTCTCCTGGGTAATACCCTCGGGCAAAATCCCCACAAAGTCTCCCCGACCTTCGCAGTCGTTTGGACTTACGGTCGTTCGCTTTAAGGACACTCGGCTTTTTCTCAAGTCCCTTATACCAACCCACCTATAGTCATACACTGCTCGGTTTCGCTGCGTCCCGAAGTACTTGCTGACGCCATCTCCCCTTCAGGACCCCAGCCCAAATCCCCTAACAGCCCCACCTTATCATGAGTTTGTTCATCACTCAATAATTTCCTGACAATTAGATGAGGCACCCTAACCCGAAGCAAGGGCGTGGAAATTCAAAATTGCTTCATACTGGCTTCAGATTAAGGTCACTCGACCCCTCCCGACCTTGTCAGAGGAAGGGGCTTCAAAAATCCACCCTTACGCTTTGGTTCCCTCCCGGCCTGTCTGCATAGCAGATCCACTCGAAGCAGGGGGCACCTACAAACCATCTTTTCTTAAACAAACATCTGAGTATGTTTGGCGAATGCTTCGGTTCATGCTTCGGTCAAACTTGTTTTCCAATTCCACAAGTCTCACCAAAGCAAGGGGAGCAACACCCTAGCAGCAACCATAAATTCATACAAGCATTTCAAAGATAAGTGTAACATTCAGGAAAAGAAAGCATTCATTCACAAAAACCATTAAAAGCAAGTTCAAATCCTATTGAAACAAATGATCAGGCTTCGGCCAGGCGTTCAGCACCTCATAGCAAGAAATATTTAAAAACTCTGGAATAGCAAAATCCAAATATTCGGAGCCGTCCAGCTCAACGATAAATCAAAAAGTTTAAAATATTTTCCAGAAGAGTGGGGTGAAGCTCCTTCATGAGTCAGTAGGAGCAACGTCAGTAGGAGCAGCCTGTTCCTCGGGTGCCCGCAATTCCTCGGGGTTCGGCACCATGTCATCTTCCTCCTTGGGCAGCACAAGCTCTTCGAGAGGTGGCTGGGGCATGGCTCAAAGTTCTGAATCCTCGAGGAGATCAAGTTTGCTCAACAGGGCCTCGTGCCCGAAGCGCAACCCATCCAGGAAGCGATCCCTGTGCAGCTCGGACTCAATCTCCCGAACTTGTTTCTTGTACTACACTCCGGCCGCGTCCTATCCTTCGTTGTAGCCCTTATTCCATGCGAACTCGACCTCTTGGGCTCTAGTAACCCTCAGGGTGGTAGCATCCTCCTCGGCCTTGGTGGCTCTACCCTCGGCAAGTACATGCTCCCTGTCGCAGTTTTAGAAGTCGGTCAAGTAAAAATCACAGGTCTCCCGAGCCACCTTCAAATCATCCTCCCTCTGTGCAAGGGCCTACTTCAATTCTTCAATTTCTTGCTCCTACGCCTTGCACCGATCATTAACCACCAATGCCCGAGCGCCAGCCTACCAGCAAGAAAACCGAAGTATTACAAAGACTAAAATTCCCAACTTGGGAAGAAATGAAATATTGCAAAACCTTAAACTGAGGAGTGCCTATGCAATCTCCCCTGTGAGGTCTTCGGTGTAGCCTTGAATGGCTTTGGCATCCCTCGGTAGAATGCAAGCCCGAAGTAACCCGAACGCTGTACCGATATTGGAAACACTGTCGGCATGGTGGATTTGGCGTCCGGCATAATGGTGGAACTCCAGAGCCTAAAGGAGATTCCTCGGTCGGACCCTGGCCTCGGTGCCGGTCTCTCCACCGATCTCACTCCCCTGCTCTTCATCCTCCTCCTCGGCGATGAGGATGGTTTCAGGGTCTTTCCCCCGAGCCCCGTCTCCCTCCTCATACTGAGCCCTTTTCTTCGGGGGCTCTTGTGGAGAAACGGGAGCCACCCTCAAGGTCCCAGCACCAGGAGTACTAGAGATTGAGCCCGTGCCTCGGCCCCTCGGCCTTTGGCAACTCAGGTTTAGCACCTCCCTGCCTCGGCCGGCCATCTCCCCGCTTACCCTGGTCCTTTCAGGCATTTCTCGGTCAACCTCCTCACGAACAATCCCCCGAGGCCCGGAGGAGCTCCCTTTCGCTTTGGGTGTACCTCCTCTTCCTCCTCTCCCTCTTCCTCGCCCCCTCCCCGCTCTCGAAACCCCCTACTATCTCGGCCTCTTCTTCAGATAGCTCGTAGGTAGGGATGTAACCAAGCAGATCTGGGGCATATCGGTTCGAGAGCGGGATGGCGTAAGCAGCTATGATGCAAGCCCGAACTGCCTTCTCCCGAAGCCCTAACATGACCCCATCAGCTGCAAAGAATCGACAAAAAAGGGAAGATAGCAAAGTCAGCATACACGAAGCATAACAAAACATCAAAGCTTGACTGGACGCAATATGAGAGACAAAGCCATGGGCGATTTGCATAGGAACCTTGGCAATTCTTACTGCCTCTGTTCTGATTTAACAAACGATTCCCATGGCTGATGGAACGATCCTGTTAGCAGATGGGCTAGGCTTCAAAGCCCTTAATTCCAATGAGATCCGACGTAAGCAGAGGTCAATGATTTATTCCTCAACTGGCTCCCATCCCAGATCATCAGTACCAGAGAACCATTCCGATGCTTCACCAAATCTGGATTCTGAACCATTTAACCCTAACCTCAAGAAGCCGATATCTGATTTCTCCAGTGAATTCGATTTCGAAACTACTACTACAAGCTCTGGTCCTCAACCATCTCCACATGGGTTTGGGGCTCACAGCCTTAAATCGTCCAAAGATCCAAGTCCTGCTCGGAAACTCCAACAGGTATTTTTTGAAGAGGGTTTGTCCAGATCAGCAGTTAAGAAAGCTGCTAAATAGATGCAAAGCTTAAGGATAAAGAACCTCCTGATATTCTGTTGATGGGAGGCTCCATCAAAGCTAGACAGTTTGGCAGGCAAAATAGCTCCAAGTGCTCTTTCCACAGCTCAGGGAAGTAACTTTCTTTCCTTGTCTTTTGTCCACAATAAGTTAAATCAGTTCTACTGCTTTTCACTCTCATCTATACTGATTTATAACACTGTGGTTATATTTAGAATTGTATTATGGATTGCTCACCTATACTTTTTGGATCTTGGAATGTGAGGGGTCTTAATGATCTTCTCAAACAGACGGAGGCAAAAAATTGGGTTTTTAAGAATAAATTATCCTTAGTTGGATTTCTTGAACACAAAATCAAAGATCCCAAGGTCTTTACTATTGTCAACACTATGCTCCCCAGGTGGAATTTTGTTAGCAATCATTCCAGTTCTATGGGGAGAATTTTGATTTGTTGGAACCCTTTGGTGTTTAATGTACATGTAATGTTTCAATCCAGTCAGTATATTCATTGCCAAGTACATTCATGTGATGGCCATTACACTTTGTTGCCACATTTATCTATGGGGCTAATTATTACTTAGATAGGCACCAACTATGGACAGATTTACAACAGCATTGTGTTATCACCCCTTGCGTGGTGTTTGGGGGAATCAATGCCATTAAGAATTCCAATGAAAAAGTAGGTGGTGATAGGACTTGGTTGCCTGGAATTCAATACATGCCTCCAATCAACTGAATTAGTTGACCTCAGATACTCTGGCTGCCACTTCACTTGGTCTAATAAGCAGCTAGGGGATGCCCACATTAGCACTAAGATTGATAGGGTCCTTGTCAATGAAAGTTGGATCAAAGACTTCTGTTGGTCCAATGCTCATTTTCACAACCCTGGAGTACCTGATCACTCCCCTGCTATTGTATGTCTGACAGTTGTTTCACCTCCAAAGAAAAGGCCTTTCAGGTTTTTTAATTTCTTGGCTGGACACCCAAAATTTCTTGACATTGTTCAGCAAGTTTGGAGAAAAGTAATCATTGGTAATCCAATGTACTATGTCTGTGAGAAGCTTAAATATCTGCAGGAGGATCTGAAAAAGCTGAATACAAGTGAATTCAATGATTTGTCATCAAGGGGGGCTTCCTATAAACAACAATTGGAAGCCATCCAAAGAGAGTTGGGATCCAATCCCAATGATCATGCTAAGCATGCCATTGAAAGGGATGTGTGCAAGCAGTACCTTGTGTATGCTAGGGCTAAAGAAAGTTTAGCCAAACAGAAGTCAAGGATCCAATGGCTCAAGTAAAGGGACCAATGTACTTCATTTTTCTTCAAAACCATTAGTAATTCCAGGAATAGGAACAAAATTTCTAGTTTGGTTTTGGAGGATGGATCAGTTACCCAGGAAATTGAGTTAGTAAAGCACATCTTCATCAACTACTACACCAACTTGTTAGGGACCAAACATTTGAGTGGTTATTCTGGATCCTCCAAAGTGAACCAACTCATTACTAAGAAACTCTCTCATTCTCAAAGTTTGGAAATGGTGCTTGAAGTTACTGATAAAGAGATTAAGGACATATTCTGGCCTCTTAATCCTCAAAAAGCACCTGGTCCAGATGGTTACAATGCTGCCTTCTTCCATAAAGCTTGGCATGTAATAGGCCATGAGGTGACCTCAGTTGTTAAACTTTTCTTTAGATCTGGTCAACTCTTGAAGAAGGCTAATGCTACCTTAGTTGCCTTGGTACCAAAAGTCCCCAACCCCTCCAAGGTGGGGGATTACAGACCCATCTCTTGTTGCAATGTGGTATATAAATGTATTGCTAAAATCCTAGCCAACAAAATCAAACTTGTCCTACCATCCCTTATTGATCCTACCCAATCTGGCTTAGTTCAGGGTAGGAGAATAGCTGATAACATATTCCTTACTCAGGAATTAATTAGGGGTTACCACAAACATTCTTCATCCCCTAGATGTGCCATGAAGGTGGATATCATGAAGGCTTATGACAATGTCAAATGGGATTTCCTTTGGGATGTCCTAACCTCCATGAACTTCCATCCAAAGATGATCCAATGGTTGAAAACCTGTGTCTCCACAGCCAATTACTCCTTGTGCTTCAATGGCGAAGCAATAGGATACATTCCTAGGCAGAAAGGTTTACGACAAGGTGATTTTTTGTCCTCCTACCTATTTGTGATAGTCATGGAGGTCTTGACTTGCATTCTTAAGGAGAAATCTCTTCTCTCTGATTTTAATTTCCATTGGAAATGTGGCTCCACTAAACTTGTCAATCTTTGCTTTGCAGATGATCTTATGATTTTCTGCAAAGGAGAGGTGAGCTTCATCGCTCACATTAAACAATCATTGACTGAATTTGAGACCTTGTCTGGTCTCGCCCCAAGTCCTACCAAGAGTAACATTTTTTTCTCTAGTGTTAACCATACCACCAAAGCCTCCATTTTAAACATTTTGGGTTTTCAAGAAGGGTCTTTACCTGTAAAGTACTTGGGGGTACCTCTTCTAGCCACTAAACTCAAGCACACTGACTGTAGAGTCATGGTTGATAGGATTGTAGCCAAAACCAAGTCATGGACCCACAGGTACTTGTCTTGTGCTGGAAGGATACAATTGATAAAATCAATTCTCTTCTCAATGCAAACTTATTGGTCATCTTTCTTCAATATCCCTAAGAAGGTAATTAAGGAGATTGAATCAATTCTTAGAGCTTTTTTTCTGGTCAGGCCCTGATCTTAAGAAGACTAGTGCAAAGGTCTCATGGGAACACCTTTGCACTCTTGTCAAGGAAGGAGGTTTGGGCTTCAAATCTTTAGAGATTTGGAACAAAGTAGCTCTAGCCAAGCATATTTCGTTCCTTGTTTCTCGGGGGAACAATCTCTGTGGTGCCAATGGGTTAAGTCATACTTACTTAAGGGTAAGAGTTTCTGGAGTGTAAAAACCCCAAGTGATCCATCCTGGGTTTAGAGGAAAATCCTCAAACTTAGATCATGTATCTAGCCTCATATAAAGTATAACATTAGGGATGGCCAGTTAACCTCTCTGTGTTTTGACAATTGGCATCCCCTTGGTCCCCTCTGGCCAAGATTTGGGCCACGAATTGTCTATGATTCAGGCCCTCCCAAGGATGTCACTATGAAGGCTATTATTAGGAACAATCAGTGGGCCTTCCCAATGACTCAATCTCCTGATCTGAATGAAGTCAGGTCTGTCCTACAATTAGTCCCCATCAATGATACCATTGGAGACAAATGCACCTGGACTCTCACTACCTCTGGGAAATTTACCATCTCCTCCCTTTGGGAACACTTGAGGTCACGCTTTCCTGCAATCACTTGGTCTCAAGTGGTATGGTTTTCAGGGCACATTCCTAGGTTTAATGTGATCTCATGGTTGGCCATTCAGAATAGGTTATCTACTGAGGATAGACTTGTTATGTTTGGCACGAAATCTACATCCATTTGTAGTTTGTGTATGGGTGTAGAAGCACATAATCATCTATTCTTTGAATGCCTCATAGCTACACAAATTAGGGGAATTATATCCCCTAAGACCCCTCACGTGGTTGGATTGACCTATTGGCAACAGTGGGTAAGTAATTTGTCCACTTTAAGAGGTGAATCCTTGGCAGTCACAATTGATAAGCTTGTTTTTACAGTCTATGTGCACCAAGTATGGCTTGAGAGGAATTATAGAAAGTTTCAGAACATTAGCTGTCCTCCTGG
Organism: Rhododendron vialii; assembly: GCF_030253575.1. Lineage (NCBI taxonomy): Eukaryota > Viridiplantae > Streptophyta > Magnoliopsida > Ericales > Ericaceae > Rhododendron > Rhododendron vialii. The sequence continues at coordinate 29,054,352 of NC_080557.1, read as the reverse complement.
AGTGGTTGCTACCAAAATTTCAAATGAGGTTAGGAGCAGATTGTTGTCCTTAGATTCCAAGGGACCTTCTCAGTTACTTTCTATGTGGAACATTCACTCATGATTACTCTACATATACTTGTTAGTTCGGATTTCTACTCACATCATTTCATTTGCAAGTTACAGATCAAGGAGTATACAGCTTCACAGCTATACTCCTTGATCTCTCAAGCTTTCATTACCAGGAGATTTGGTCTCACACATGATCCAGAAGACCCACCAATAGCTTTGCACTACAACTGTTAAATCATTCAGCTATCTAATCTCAAGGCAGCCATATCCATAATTTTCAACACATTGGGCTACTAATACTTCTAGGTATCTAAGTAGTTAACTTAATCCTTGACTAACTAACTTGGTCCTTCATAATATTTGAGTGTTCTTACTATATTGTGTGATAACCTGGTGAGCTGTGTGCTAGATCCCCAACATCCCTTGCGAGAGAAGGTAATAATTCATGGGGGAATCATGTGAGGATTAGAGGAGGGAGAAGGTGGATCCCCAACTCTTAGTATTGAGAGGAGAGTAGGAGAAGTGAGATTCCAAGAAAGTAGAAGTGTGAGCACTATACATACCAAGGGTTTCACTCTTTGATTATTACATTTTCTGATTGATGCATGGTTCTTGATAGCTGGTGATAATTCACTTGATCTTATTGAACGTGTTGTTGCTATCTCTTTCATTCTCTGTTTCCTTCATTGATGGGAAGTTGTCTGTTGTGAAGTCTTTGTTTTGCTGCTATTCTTAGAAGGCTTTTGTTGCGTAATTACTGTTACATACAGTTTAGCAAAGAGTTCATACTAGTCAGATTTTGCTTAGTGCATGCTAGTGTTTTAAATTCTACAATTGGTATTGTATCTGGACTCACTTCCAATTGCCTATCCTTGGGGGATTGTCCCTTGGAAAGTTTAATGCTTTCCTAGGGGGCTTGTCCCCAGCATCTTTTGGACAATCTCAGTTTCATGTTCAGAGCACCCATTTCAAGCTTTACTGTGGTCTCTAAGGGCTGCTTTGTTGTCCTCGATTGTGATCCATTAGGCTGTGTGGCTGCTAACCAGTAGTGAGGCTGCTTGTTTGGCTGCTGCTACTACTCTACTGCTGCTAGTGCCTGTTTTACCAGTTTACTACTGTTTTGGGTGTAGTCCAGCAAGGTATTGTTCTACAACAAACTGCTGTCTGGTTGCATTTGCTATTTGTTTGCGATTACTGCTACTGCTATTGGCCGATGTAATGGCATCATGAATTGTCCGGACAGTTTTGTCTTTTATGTAGCTGCTACTGATTGTCTCCAGCTAGTTCAAGTTCAGAACGGTCGCTGCTGCACCACATTTGAAGAAACTGTTACTGTCAATGTGCAAAATTCAACCTTCAAGTTCAACTTTTGTGTATACTTTCTTTTAGCGTGTGTTTCTTTCTCATCTCTTAGATGGATTGAAACATGTGGATCTCATGTTCGTTTAAAGTTGCTTTGATTCCTTTTCATAATAATCCTTGACTTTGGTCAATGTAGCCACTTGGCTTAGGTCTATTTTCTCAATCTTTGTTTTTCTTTTCTTTTCCTCCTGGGGCATACCCCTTTGTAGGCTGTATATTTGCTTAGCCTCCTTTTCTATTTCAAGCTAAATTACCCCCCAAAAAAAAGCATCACAAAACATGCAAACTACAAACCAAGGAAAGAAATCTACCTACCAGGAGTTCTAATCTCGAACTGGACCGTGGTCACAATATCAATGTTCTCTCCGGGCCTGAACATAAAGTTCCCAGAGACCGAGACATAAATACTCGCGCGCTCTTTGGAGTCTGGCAAACGGTCAATCAAAAACGTGTCGTACCCCGTCCAGCAAGAGAGATAGTACCGAGCGTTTTCTCGGTTGACCCCTAACAGGTATACTCCGAAGAGTTCCTCTAGCCCGAAGGTCAAATTATACTACCTCCTCAGCTCTATGATGCTGGTAATGATTCGGTAGGAATTCACCATAAGCTGGGAGGAGGTAAGAGTTAGCGTTCGGAGCACCCATCACACAAACTGGTGTAAGGGAAATCTGATTCCTCCCTCGGTGATCGCCATCCAAGGAAAAATCAATTCCCCCTGTCGGTGAGGAAGATCCTTGGGATCGGTGTTCAGAAGTAGCCGGACCTCGACATCCGAAGGAATACTGTAAACTTTCTTAAACTCGGCGTAGGCGGCCGGGATGCCATGGAAGTATTGATTCCGATAAGGACAAGGACTCATCAGTCTCCTACGTCCCCAAACTTCCTCGGGGGAATTCGCGAAAGGTCCCCGTCATTGGTTTGACGTGCTGGGAACCTCCATCTCCCGAGGGTCAAATGTCGCAACCTCCCGAGGAGCTATAAGATGGTCAGATGGCTCGATATAATCGACCAATGTTCGGTAGAATGCCCGAAGCCAAACCTCTTAAACGATCTCCTTGGGAATCTCAACAAGAGAAGAGCCTGAACTACTGGAGCTGTCCGAAGAAAGTTCAACAACCATTCACCCCTTCCTAACAAAAAGGAGAGTGCAAAAACCCGTTAGCTATATGCCTAGGGGAAAAACAAGAGGATCTAATGCTTGGGACAAAATGGTCGTTGCTCCTTGGGATCTTTAGGTCTCGGTATTTATCAAGGGTACTCCTCCTCGGGAAGAATCCTCATGGTATCTAATTGAACCTACGGTCTTGAGATAAAGATTGGCCTCGGGATGAATTTAGGCCTCGGATTGAATTTGGGCTTCGGGAAGAGCATGAACAACGCCTGAAGAGCCCAGCGCCACCATGAAGCAAACAATGGCGAGCGGTGGCTCAGTCGTAATGCATGCTTAAAACGATGAGAAACTCGACAAAAACTATCAAGAAATGAAGATTAATACGTGGAGATCAGCTTACCTGGTTTTCGTGCAAAGATCCGCTCCCAAAGCACTCGAAAATCTCAATCTGAGGCTGGGTTGGACGGGCGGCAGTAGTTCGACGATGATAAGAGAGAGGATGATTCTTCTCTCTCCTGCTCCCCCCTTTTTAAAGGGATGTTCCAGAGGCCACGCGGGAAATGAAGCGTCGTGCATCAGGTCGATGGATCTTTGACACGTGTCCTCATCGGACGGTCTCCATCAAGCGCTTTGCACCGAGGTCAGAGCGCCGAACCACCGAACCAATGGCGAAGTGACACGTGCCCCCGAGAGGACGTTTCGCACCAATCATCTGATACGGCGTGTGCCGAGGCAGCTCGTGATATCCCATACTTCAGCAATGATCGACACGTGGCTCCTAGGGCTAGGGCTAGCTGTTGGGTCACTCTCGAAGTCGTTCTTCACTTCGGTTCGTGAGAAGGATCAACTCCCTAAAGCCGAGAGGTGTCGCTCCAAAAAGTTGAGGGGCTATTGTGGTGGCCTCGGTTACCGGCTCGGTAACATGGCCAAGTGGTGTGAACCGACGACTGAAGAGGGTCGAATCCGCAGCTTGGTACAAGATGTCCTCGGTAATTAGTTCGGTTAAGTGTTCGGTATTTGCCTTCGGTCGCTTCAGAACTGTCAACAGCATTGTGTCTATTCCAGCACTTCCCAAGTCATTTAGTATGAGCAGTTATGCCAGGTGGGTCCCATGAGGATCATGTGGCAAGCGTGATCATTGGGGTCAAATTTGGCCATGTACTCCGTAACCGCTTCGCTCCTTTCATCATATATGATGTCACCCGAGGTGGTTACCTGAGCGTATCCTCCACGCGCTGGCTTGGAGGCCAAGTAAACCTACATCTATAGTCTATAAATACAAAGGGATACTCACCTGTAGAGGTAGGCCATTCTTTCCTAAAACCTAGATCTACGTTCTCCTCCTGAGATCTAACTTGATCGTCGAAGGGTCACTGGGCTATCCCAGCCCTAGTGACTTGTTGCAAGTCCAACACTAGGAGTGCAGAGCAGCGGAGGGAGGATCCTAGCTTATATCACGGTCAAGGTTCTATCAAATCGAACCCCTACAGGTTGCACCCCTATGGAGTCTAGTTAGTTTTGTCTCTATTTCGCATCCATTTAAATGATCGGATTTTATATTGTAGAGCTCGTTGAGATCTAAAGTAATATATAAAATTAAGTTAATCAAATACCCAAAAATATCTGATCGAGTACATTTATAAGAAAACAAAATGAGTTTTTTTTTTTTTTTGTCTGCCAATATTCATACATAGTGGAGTGTTCGTATGTTAGTCCATAAGGGGGTTCAGAGGCAATCCATAGCCCTAAACCCCAAACCGCCCCTTGCGAGGCTCAAACCATGACTCCACTAAAGGAGGTGTACCAACTGAGCTAAGAGCTCACTGGCGAAAATAAAATGAGTTGGGCACACTTGATTTTTACTTGGGGAGCCCCATTTTTCGAATATAGGGTGCGTTCTCCTAAACTTTTTTGTCAAATTTGTTCTTGGTATTTTTAACTTTTTGCAAATTTTTGTTGAGTTTTTTATCGTAATTTTTGGGGTTAATCATTTGTCTCAACAAGAGGAATCATAAAAGTATAAAAATGTGAACCGTTGTTGAATAAAGTTAATATAAGACGACACTTTAGGCAAAAAATGAAAGTTGTTTGCTTTTTTTTTTTAATTAGTAAACCTTTTTTTTTTTGCTTTTGGTCATAATGTTTTCCTTTTTAGGCTTCTCTCGTCGAAATAGATAATTAATGCAAAAATATGTGGGGCGAATCTAACAAATAATCAGAAAAGACGAGCATAACACACAAAAACGAAAAAGAAAAGTTTACAAAAATGCAACCTTAGTGTGTGCTCTGATCATATATAAGTTGATATCTTATTGTTTTGATTCTTAAGGTGACTACTGTACTTGACAAGCTTTACAATATGAATGAATCTGATTATTGAAATGGACGCGAGATGAGAACAAAACTGGCTGCAGTTTCAAAATGAATCTTAGATGAAGGACCCGCACGTATACGGGCTCAAGCCCAACAGCCTCTGGGAAGCGAAGCGGAGTGGGCACAGAAAAGTACTCCAATATAACGACATTTTTGTGAAGATGAAAAGCATGGCACATGAAGCTCCAATTGGAGAACAATAATGTCTTGGCCACACACATTCTCCGGAGTTGTTCGATGCATATCAGTAAAAAAATTACCGACGTGCTTTACTCACATACATCGAACAAATCCAAACACAATTGTTATAAGCACTCCTGTTGCAATATGTGAAACACAACCACACTAAAGAAAAATGTGCTAGTTAACTTAGTTTGTTCCCTATATCTTCTCAACATAGAAATGGTAAAACTTTTAAGTTTCTTGAGGAGGTTTTTCAAAAAACGAAAAAGAAAATAGTGTTGCCTTTGTTGTGGTGTGTACAAAAGTAATTTCTATTTTCGAGAAACACCCAATGACAGAACCAGGATTTTGATCCAAGGGGTGCCGGCTTAATAGACATATTTTTTATCGAAACATATACTCCCTCCGTCCCTAAATAAGTGTCCGGCGCGCAAAACTAGGCTTTACAAAACATGCATATTTTTATTAAAAAATTTAATTTTTTTTCATAATCTAATAGAACTCATTGCTATCTATTGATTTGTGAAAAAAAATTAATTTTTTTAATGAAACAAATGCATCTTTTTGAAGGCCTAATTTTGCGCGCCGGACACTTATTTTGGAACGGAGGGAGTACTTATTATCTCAAAAACCTTTTGCTTTCCAATGCATTAAATTTATACATAGAAATGATTCTAACCTAATGCAGTTAAAGTATATCAATCATTTTGCTTTTTGCTTTAGGCTACTTCAACAACAATCATGTAACGCCCCAAATTTTGGGAACGTTAAAAAAGGCAATTTCATTGAAAATCTAAATAGAGTCTAGCTCAATATTATAACATAATTCTCCCAAGAGTACTTTATTAAACAAAAGGAGGGTAGACTAGTGTTGCTATCTACTGCTCCGCCTCTTCTTCCATTCTGGCCAGCTCCTCGGCTCCGAAAGCTTCCAATGTATAGTGTTCATCCTGTTCATCTATGAGGTCTGACACATTATACCGGCGTCGCCACCAATATAATATGTCAGGGTCACCAAAGGTAACACCGTGAGCTTACAAAAGCTCAATAGAATAAACCCTACCCACTGACTCATAACTTACAAACAATAAATTATAAACGACAAATAGTAACAATCACACATCCACATTCACTATTCAAGTATCGTTGGTGTCCATGTTTTTCTGTATTTCTCCTACGCAACTCATCGTAGACCGTGTCTCTATTTTCACTATTCAATACCAAATCAACATTTTCAAAATCTGTTTCTAACACACCCAACCTCGGTTCCGCCGTTCCGGTCTCCCGAGTATCCTCACAATGGTTCCGCCGCACCGGGTTCCCATTGGCACACTTTGCATTGGCTCCTCTCCGCGGATAACCAAGCCACACACCCAACCTCGGTTCCGCCGTTCCGGTCTCCCGAGTATCCTCACAATGGTTCCGCCGCACCGGGTTCCCATTGGCACACAAAACACACACCACACAATGGGCTACCATGTCCGGCCACATTGCGGTTTCCAAAACATTTCACCTTTTCAAAACACGCCTTTTCGTTAACCACACCCTAGGTGTCATGTTTCTAACTTTCTCAATTTCCGTGTCACGTTTTCATGCATAGACTCCACGGTAGGACTTTTCACAAAAATAAGCATAAATCATTCATTGAAACTACACTAGCAAGATCATTCAACTCAATATTACTAAGCATGCTCGAAAAGATCAAAATATGAATACTTCAAATCAAGCGTTAAAATCTTATCTTTCGAAAATCGTTCTATCTTACTTTTTGAGAAATTCAATACAACATATGTTTATTTAAGACAAAGTCATTTATCTAACATGCTCATACCTCCATTAGTGAGATAAACTTATTGACAATCATGCATTTTAAACGATAAGCTTATCTACTTGAAACCAAATAATAGATAATCATATCTACGATATTGATACTTTGAATCAAGAACATGCTACTTTCTAACGTACGATTCTATACGTAGAGTTTAGGGGACAAGGGGTTCTACTTATACTTAGGGAAGTGAGTAGAGAAAATCTACCTTGATCCGAAACTTAGTCGGGGCCGAATAAGCTAGTTGGAAGTTTTCTACGGGCGGTGAAACTCGCAAATCTGGACCAAACTTTGGATGGCAGTAACTCGGTCAATATTTGGCCGAATATGATCGTTCTTGGGTCGAAATTGAAGCTCTCGAAGTGCTCTAAAACTTTCGTGAAGAAAGTTGATCCTAGAAACTACTTGAGGTAGGAGAAAAATGGTGATAAATGAAGAGACAGTATGCTGTCTGGAAATGGAAATCCGAGATTTTTACTGAACTTCGGATGCCAATAACTTCGTCATTTCTTCACCGATTGGGATGGTTCTTGGGTCTAACTTGAAGGTTTCGAAGTGCTCTACAACTTTCGCGAAGGGAGTTGGTTCTAAAAACTACGTTAAGCAGGAGAAAAATGGAGATTCGTGAAGGGCAGTAAGCTGTCTGAAAAATGGAAATGGTTTCTAGAGAGAAGCGAGAGCAAAGGAGTGAAGGTGTGAGTTGAATGGAAGGCATGGGGTGCTATTTATAGCCAACACTTGACCTCCTCCCTCCTCTATGGCCCCGCCCCCCCTTTCTCCCATGGACATTGCTCCATTGTCATGTCCAATCAAGCTTGAAAGCATGCCAAGTCTTGTCTTGTCCAATCTTCTTAGGCTTAAGGCTATAAACTAACTAGGATCTTATGCTTTCTAGGGTAAATCTAGGTAATCATGGCAAGTCTTACAAGTCTAAGGTAGGGTTTGATCAGGCTACGGTATAGCCTTCCATGTATGGTCAATTCTAGTCTAGGTTTGTAGTCAAAATCTAGGGTAATAAGGCTAGGATTCTAAGCTAGAAAATTGACTAGAAATGAGTTGTCTAGTCAATTGGGCTTAAGGCTAAAATAGGGCTAAAGAGGTAGCTTGGAGTGTACAACACACAAGCACACACTACACTCTCCCTCCCCTCTCTCTCTCTCTCTCTCTCTCTCTCTCTCTCTCTCTCGTACCAAGTATATATATCTACATATATATATCTAAGCAAAATCTAGGAAAGTAAGTCTAGGATTATTAGGGTTAAGGCTAGAACATAGGTGTGCATGCATGGCAAAGCTAGCCTTGCTTCCTTTGGAAGCAAAATGATGACTCCCTTAGTATGACTTGTCTTGTCATACTTATTGGCAAGTCAAAGGTCTATTAACCAATGAATAAAAATTCCCCTAACAATTATGGACCAAGAGGTAAAGGAATATCGGTAATAATTTGATATGACTAGTCATGGGAATCTATTGTCCAAGGGATAAAAATTCCCCTAACAATTATGAACCACGGGGTAAAGGAATATTAGTAATAATTAGGGTTTGAAATGACTTGTCATGGGGTATAATGATTACCCCTAAAGTCTAAGGGTTCAATTGGGGTTCGGGGGGTTCAAAAGGCTCCAAGACGGTCAAAAAGGTCCAATTAGGGTTAGGGTAATGTAACTAGGTGAATCGGTGGTCTGGTTCCACCAACTAATCGATTGGATGCTAATTCTACTTGCCAAGTAGGATTTCTAGCCAAGAAATATAATTTAAAAATTTTATCTAACTCGTTAGGAAAATATATACAAGTGCTTTTATAAGCATACTTGTCTTTAGAAAATGACTAGATTGTCCGGAGTAAAAAATATAATTTTATAAGTCTCAAATCTAATTATGACGGATTATTAAAATTAAAAAGAAATTTTTAGTAGCAAATCTAAGTAGTTAAAATAAATTTTAAATATTTAACGAAATTTTTATTTACCAAAAATCAGGGTCGTTACAAGTCACGTGTTTATTTTTTATTTATGAAAAAAATGAGAAATGAGAATGTAAAATAATCAATTTTTTTATCAAATCAAACCAAAATTATTAAGATTATAAGTACCCATACATGATAATTATTGATAATATTTAAAATTAGATATGTAAAAAATAAAAAATTTAAAACCAGGGGTCGGACCCCCTAGGCCCTAACATAGCTCCGCCCCTAGAAACACCCAACATTACTACAGTAAGAAAGTATTTTCTATACGGGGAGGAGAATACCCAGAGCACATGCAGAATGTTACTTGGTTCTGGTTTTTAAGAGCGAGAAATGCATATATAAACAACAAGAGAAAGAGCTACAACAACAATATAAACAAAAGGGAGCTGAAAATAGGGCCTGAAGATCCGCATGAGCTCCTATCCAAAAAGGTGTCCCTCTAGCGGCCACATTGGCGGAGGGAGAGGGTAAATATAATTGGTGTTTACTGTTGTGTACTGTTGTAAGGAGTATAATTGGTGTTTATGTAGAGTAGTATTATGGGTAGTAAATGCTGTGCATGAATGGTAAAGTCTATATGTAGTAAATGCTAGTGTAGTAAAAGCTAGCAGAGGAAAAGTGGGGTACTATTGACATGATGTAATAGGTGCAGTTGTGAGCAGTAAAGTAGTATTATTAGTGTTCTATGTAATGATGTAAGCATCCCCTCCTTAAGCCTATAAAAGGAGGGTTCTCCCCATTGTAAAAATCAAGCAAGTAAACAAGTCAGTGTTTCCCTAATATATTATGTGTCTTGTATTCACTCTCTTTGATCCTAACCTACTTTGTGTTTGTACCCACTTCGTGTCTGTCTAATTGCATTGGCAAACACCGTGTGACGTGTGTAATGATTTGAAGGAAAAAATGTAAAGACATTGCATAGCAAGTATATTGGCGCTTTCATCTATACATGACTATGATGCTGATTACCTCCGAGGAAGATAATCCAACTTCTTCTCAATCAATCATTCAAAGTAGAATACCCAACAACTAAACAAAGAAGCATGAAAAACAATTACTATAAAGACAATGCGTGACAAAATCGTGAAACCTTTAGTATACATTTCATGGCTGTTGAAGCCACTCCTGAATACCAGAACGAAGAGCATGATTCGGCACAAGATTGCAGTGTGACAGGCTGAGGTTAGTCATGGGCGAAGTATCGTGGCCACTGTCTATCCATCCTCTCACAGCCTCCAACTCATAGGTAAAGCCGTCAGCTGCCACATGAGGATCTTGCATGACTTCCTGCGAGTTTGATCCAACCAAACAAACGCCTTTTACCATTTAACATCGATCAAGAAAAGCAGGGTTGTGATAAAAGTAGTCTTCAAAACATGCATAAATTTGAAGTCTATGCGTAACACGCTAAGCAACTTGTATCTGGGTGGCCTGATCACGTATTAGCAGCAGGAAAAAGAAGAGACAACTACGAATTAGCAAATTTCCTTCTTTTTCTTTTTTTTTTTTGTTAATGCATGTGTGTAGGTACATACCTTATTTTGGAGGTGTAGATTATGGAAGGAGAATGGTGAGCTGCAAGCTATACCTCAATTTTATATATCTTTTTAGATTGATGGAATTGACATAGCTTTTCAAATCTTGTTATTTCTAATCGTTCCATAAAGATCATGTTTGCCCATGAATTTAAACAAGACAGATTTTGGCGCTCTCTATTCACTCTCTACTTTTTGTATTTGATCAATCTAATCTACTTTCAATAGCAATTCACAGGAAAAAGAAAAACTCCCTCCAATAGTTAACCTTCCGACAATTTGCTACAGTCTAACCTCAATCCCCTCATTTCAAACACACTCATCCAAATGAAGCTTAACAGAATTCATATATTGTCGTGAGTGAAGATGGGCGACACACACTAACAAGGGTAGGCTACATTCACAGTCCCTTTGGGAGAAAGTAAATAGATGACAACATCCAATTACTTATTTAGATAGACTAAAGTGAGAAAATGGTGGACATATGCACGCTCTACTATGTTTCTCACCATTCTCTAAAAAATGGTGATATTTGGTGAGAAACCGTAGTCCTTTCTTTTCTCACCTAAAATCTCCTTCCAAAGGAACTGTAGAAGTGTTTCGAACATTCTTCCAAATTTTGATAGTTTTATATGAAATAGTTAACCAAAAAATATAATAAGAATGACAATAAGAAGCTATTGTCCTACCTGAAAAATGGGGCAAACAAAATATGGTGGAGTCTGGCAATGCTCTTCAGAGCTCAACCGAAACGATGAGCCTCCGCATGAAATCCTCATTGGTTCTAGCATCCTCAATACATACGATGCAAGATCTGGCCGGCCTTTACAGTTCTTGTCACAGCACCTCATTGCCAAGTGAGTTAACTGTTGGGCTTGCACAAATGGCCAGTCCCCAGCTGTAGGATCAAGCAGGTCTTTCAGACTCCCCTTATCTAATGCAGATTGCACTTCCTTTAACAAATCCAGAGCAGTTCGTCCAGTCAACAACTGCAGTAATATAGTTCCGAATGAATAGACATCTGATTTAGCAGTCAGCTCTCCTGTCGCAAGAAATTCAGGGTCCATGTACGCAGAAGCGCCCGTTGGATCAGTTCTGCAACACGGTATTGTGTTGTTGCTTGAGGATTCGTCTTGTGACATAAAGCGATATACTCCAAATCCGCTGAGCTTGCACACATGGTTGGAATCTAGAAGAATATTGGCAGGTTTGAGGTCCCCATGAACTATTCCACGGGGACTGCAATAATGGAGGTAAATAAGAACAGAACATAGCTCTGTTGCCATTTTGATTCGAGTTTGCCAAGATAATGGGGGAGTGTTGTCTCTGCAGCTCAGTCTATCTTCAAGGCTTCCGTTACGAAGATATTCATAGACAAGAATCCAAGCTTCTGGGCAGACTCCAATGAGAGTTACAAGGTTTGGATGCCTCAAATTGGACAAAATATTGACCTAAACAAAAGAGAAAAATTCAGATGGTGTCCAAATCAGATAAAAACTATAGAAGAACAGGTCGCAATGAGCAATATCTAGATAGGATCAGTGGGACTCCAGAAACTGTACCAAGGTGTAAATTATCTTAACAATACTAACTCCTTTAGCCAACAATACATAAACAATATCTCACACTTTAGTATCAATAGTGCGGTAACAAAGCATAAAAATACATAGGGTTTTACAATTGTCCTCGATGAGTTTTCATATTTCGACCCAAATAGGATTAAACTGGTGCATTAATCGATCATATATTTTTTAAGGAAATTGTGGCAAATAGATTGGCACAAACTTTTTTCAAGATATGCTCTTCTTATTTCCTACCTATAATTAGGATGATATGACAAGATTTCTTGTCTTAGTCTTGAATCCAAAGAAAGATGGTTCAAGTCAATAGAGCTTCGCTTAGAAGAATCTTGAGTGTTGCGATCAACAAAAGTTTCCGTAAACGATGAATCTTGCGACATAGTTAATTTTTTTCCGAACAATTTGTCCATGAATCCATTAACTAAAAAAAAAAAAACACAATAAAATCAATTAATGTTGTGAATACCAGATTAGTTCATTTAGACCATAGGCAATAGACATTGAGTCTAACTATTGTTTTGAGAGAAGGCTGGGCAGGGCAGGGCACGATATTGATACCAATAGATCCTTCATTTTCTCTCTTTTTTAAATCAATACATACTCTATGCAAATGTGTTTGTGCCTCTCAAGACTTCAAACCCCCATATCCCTAATTTTCTAGATTTTTCTGTTTTTAATTTTTTCCAAAGTTGGAGAGAGAGAGAGGACGTGGGAGTGGGAGGGGGAGGGGGAGGGGGAGGGAGAGAGAGAACGTGGGGAGGGGAAAGAGAAGGGGGAGAGGGACTTTAGGGGAATTGAGGAAAAATTATCCAATGCCCCAGTGACATTTTCACGTGGGGGGGCCAATTCATCTCTCATCACCTATGAAGCATGGGTACTCTGGAAATGTCACCGTACGCGCACCGGGCACGGGTACGGCGTCGGGATGGCAAAATCGTACAGGGTATGTTTGGTATCTTTGGGTACGGCAAGGGTACTCCGTCGATACGCCTTGGGTAATTTGCGGGTATGGGTACGGCAAGGGTACTCCGTCGGTACGCCTTGGGTACTTTGCGGGTACGTTTTAGCCCGAGAGAGAGAGAGAGAGAGAGAGAGAGAGATGAACTTACAAGAGAGAGAGGGGGAGATTCAGTCAGTCGCCGTCATCCTCCTGCTCACGTTGAAATTTGAAAATGAAGCCCTAAATCTGATCTCATGTGTTTTGTGACTTTATATGAGAAATTGCATATTAAGGCCAAAACTTTGAATTAATATACACCTTCAGCCCTGAAGTTTTTAAAGCATTATACATCCAACCACTCTCATTTGGATAAGAACTTAGTATGAGATAAATTACACTTACATTAGTATTGTACAAAAAAAATGTTATTTTTATGAGATAATTTTACATATATAATTTTATCTATGTTGCTTTTTGTTGGTAAAATGAAGTTGTGTTTGTTCCCCATTTTATTTTAGTTTAGTTTTGTTAGTGGGTGGAGAAAGAAATAGGATAATAATTGGAGAAATGAGTAATGAGTAGAAAGAGATAGAGAGGGATGACAAAATAATAATTGAAAAAATAGGATAACGATTGGAGAAAGAAATAGGGTAATGATTGAAAAACAAAACTAAAATGGGAAACAAACACAGTATTTATATTTTATTTTATGCAATAAAAAATTGTAAAAAATTATATATATATTTGCCGCACCCGTACCCTACTTTTTTGGGGTTTTGTCGTTTTCCGTACCCGTACCGTACTGCGTACTGCATACCGGTACCCGTGCTCCATAGCTCATCACACATTTGGGTGGTTCCCACTACAAAGTGTCAGGCCCGCACAAATTGTTTTTTGTCATGTGCATCGAACGGGTACAACTAGGGGTGTCAACGAACCGAATCGAGCCAAACCTTGTGATATTCGGGATCAGTTCGGTAAGGCGTAGGCGAGGCTCGAGTTTGGCTCGAGCCTGGACAATGGAGTTCGAGTTCGGCTCGTTAAAAATTTTCAAAGCTCGGGCTCGGCTCGTTAGACTTAAACGAGCCGAACCGAGCCGAATTTAGGCTCGAATACAGTTCATTTTCGAATACAGCTCGGGCCCAAATTCAGGTTCGAATACAATTCATCTCCCGATCCCCTTCACTAGAATAGACCCTGTTTAGAATGTTGTAAGTGGACAAATTTAATTAGTGCTCAGACCAGCATTGGATTGTAATGGCCTCTCGTGCCTCTTGACCGGAACCCTAATTTGTCGTCGGAACCCTTGACCTGTTAAACAGACAAGGAGTGAGTGCACCTTTGCCTCTCGTGGCAAAGGCCCTCCGATGCCTTTGTTAGTATCTCGTACGGATAATAAACCCTAAATATCAATAGGAAGTCACTTATGAATGCAATATCTTGCGTACCTTTTTTCTCTAAGTTTATCTCGTATTTATAGATTCATAGGTGCTTGCTGCCCAAGCATCCTTGTCACCCTAGGATTCCTTATCTCGTAAAGGAAACCCAGGATATCAAGGATTCTCGTTTCCTTTATCAGTTTGCTACCTTAGTCTTTTTAGGACTCTTTTCCATAGCTGGCCGAACATCCCATTCCCGTTGGGTATCTTTTACAGATCCTACATTCTCGGGATCTCACTCTTTAACGGAATACCACTGTTTCTGGACTCTTCCAGAGTGTTCCCTCTACTTCAACGTCTGATAGAACTTCTTTCCTTGTTCGGCCATCTCATGGCCGAACAGACGGCCTGGACCAGTCACTTCACATGTAACTTCACATGTAACTGGTCCTTTATCAATTATTTGGACCTTTTCCTCCTTAGGAGCTCTCCTCCTGTTCGGCTCTCTCTTTGCCGAACAAGTTACCTGAACAGTGGCATCACATGTCACTTTCCTTGTATTTGGTCCAATAATTTCTCGTGTTTTACTGAACCAAGATTCGTACAACCTCTCTGGACCCATGACTTCTCATGTCACTGGTCCATAGCGCGTTGACCTTTTCTTTCACACCGTGTTCGGGCTCTTCTTGGGCCTGTTCGGAAATACCTCCCTACAAATGTCATGAATTAATTCCAATACTGATACAAATCCAAATCAAGATAACCTTACAAACTAGAATAAAAAGAGTACAAAAATGCACATACAGCATCAAATAACCACCAATTAACAGAAATCAAGACACCCTAAAAATACAGATACAAGCCCTTCTTAAATTCTCATTAAAAAAAAACACATGAAATATTAGAGGAGGGGATTTCGTTCCCTTCATCTCAGAGTTTTTCGAAATCAATTTGGCACATAAATGAAGTCTTGCAATATTAGAGAAGGAGATTTTGTAGGGAAAAAAAATCCAATCTGGAAACAAACAATAAGAGAGTATAAGAATACCTGGTAGAGGAGGAGAGAGGCAGTGGAGGTGGCAGAGAGAGGTAGTGGAGGAGGCGGAGAGAAGCGGTGGAGAAACCTTAACTTTGAAGTCGTCGTTTGTAACTCTATATCGAGTCTATCGACTATCGACAATATACAGGAGTAGTAACATTCAAGTTCGTGAGCCTAACCGAGCCGAATACTATTAGGCTCAGGTTCGGCTCATTTATGGAACGAGCTTAAAATGGAGGTTCAGGTTCAGTTCGTTTAATAGACGAGTCGAACTTGAACGAGTCTTTACCGAGCCGAGCCGAGCATCGAACAGTTTGTGAACGGCTCAGTTCATTTACAGCCCTAGGTACAACGCTTGTGGGATTTGTTTGGTCAAATGTATGAGGTGTTCAACCATGAGCTATCTGATTGGTGCTCATAATGTATTGGAGTATTGGACTGAGTGTTCAAATAAGGCCTAAAATAAAATTACTACTAGTAAAAAAATAATAATAATAACTCTCTGGCTGTGCAGCCGCCACTTGATACAATGTGATGTGATGTATAAGGCACTAGTGTGGAGGGAAGCGAATTTGCTTAACACTTGTGCATCCAAAACAGATTTCCTCAGATTAATCACTATTACAAGTATAACCCCAATGCCTGATTCATCATTTGCGCACCAAATAAATTCCATAACAATGCCACAAAGTAAATCTTATTCTCTCTTCTTCTTCTCTTTTTTATAAATTAAAACTGAACTAACAATCCATTGCTAGTAAGTTTTTCCATGTTAAGTCACGCCCTGTGTGTGGTTTGTTAAGTTACTTTAGGATATGTTGAAAGGAAAGACACCGGTTTTTGAGGTTGCTTTAGAAAATGTTGAAAGGAAAGACACGGTCAGCACTCTTAAGGGAGAAACTAATAGCAGAGTTTTTTGGCAACATGTATGCCCACCAAATCTACAAGCTAGACATACTGGAACGAGTCGCTTGAAAGAAGACCAAGGGTGACACCCAACAATTAGAGATTTATCTACTTAACTAAGGTGTTGATCAGAATCCTTGGAAATAAAGCATTTGAAAATGTGCCATAACTCACACTATCCAATTCTACAACAAAACAATATAATTTCGCAGGCAAGATTCTCAACCTTGTACTTCAAACTATATCCTCCAGCTATGTAAATCTATGGCTCAAGGAATGTCAGTACTATGAATGCATAGAGAATAACAAACAAAACATCATACCTCTTTCTGAAATTCTGAAGGACCCTGCCAGCTATTACGGTGTAGCATCTTTATAGCCACTTCAGTGTGACGAAGGAGACCTTTATAAATACTTCCATAACCCCCTTCTCCAATCTTCAAGGAGGAGTCAAAATTTCTAGTTGCTCCTTCAATTTCGGCGAGAGAGAAATCAGAAAATAATTGAGGTGCAATGGTTTTGGAGGCCGCCTCTTCTTGATTTTTCCTCAGCTCCTCAGCAACTTTGAGTGCCTTGTTGCGCTCTGCATGCAACTCGTCTCTTTGCTTCTTATACTTCTGCAACAGCTCCACAGCAGAGAACATCTTGTGTTCCAACTCCTGTACCATCATTTCAGAGTT
The DNA here is from genome assembly GCF_030253575.1 of Rhododendron vialii. Classification (NCBI taxonomy): domain Eukaryota; kingdom Viridiplantae; phylum Streptophyta; class Magnoliopsida; order Ericales; family Ericaceae; genus Rhododendron; species Rhododendron vialii. Next base: position 29,037,414 of record NC_080557.1, on the reverse strand, counting down.
TGCAATTTGGGTCTCCAAAGATGATCTCTGTTCCGTGGAAATACGGAGCTCATCCAAGACTACATCTACCTGCTGCTTCATCTTTTCAAGTTCTTCTCTCCCCCTTAATAGTGCTTCTTCAGTTTCTTTCCTTTGTCTAAGTTCCTCAGTATATACTCTTTCTGATGTTTTAGCCTGCAAATTGGCAGTCAATTGGACCGTTTATGTAAGATCTAGTGTTTTAAATGGCGAAAGGCGCACCGAGGCGCAACGATCCCTTGGGGCTTTAGCGCAAAGCGCAAGGCGCGGCTCGCGCTTTATTGACGCGAAGCGCAAAAAAAAAAAAAAAAAATTCTACGCAAGGCAAATTTTATTAGAACAAGTTTTCAACACAAATAAACACTTGTAAAACTTTCAAATGTCATAAAACATAACATGTCAATGGTTAAACGAAAATACCAAACACTAAACATAACATATCATCCATGAAAAGCTAACATAATAATGTTTAGCCTTAAAGACATAACAAAAGGATTAAAGACAATAAAATCTAGAGGCATGCATAGGCATTACTAGAATTTTCAGATGTCATCTACAAATAACAAGTACAAATAAATACAACAAACTGAACAAATATTTTAAACAGAGCTGGAAACAAAAAACAAAAAAAAAATAGGTGAAAAAAAAAAGAAAAAAAAAAGAAGCAAAGGGGGGTCCTACTACTGGAAAAAATGAAAAGAAAAAAGAAAAGGGGGGTTGTGACAGGAGAAAAAAGAAAAAAGAAAAGGGGGGTCCTAGACAATCGGTGAAAATAGAAAGAAAATGAGGAAAAAGAAGGTGAGAGGAGGAGGAAGCAAACGTGAGATGGTGAGAGGAGGAAGAAGAAGTTGTTACTTGGAGTCAACAATCAGAGAGGGAGAGGGAGACCAGAGAAGAAGAAGCTGGGTCCGATCGTCCGAGACTCTGAATCGTCGAAGAGGCTGTTGCTCGATCTGGTTTGTCGATTGAATAGGGCTCCCATTGATTTAAAGGAAGAAATTATTCAATGCATCGCGAACGTAAGACTGATTTTTACCTCACAACAAAAAGCGCGCGCCTCAGCGCCTTGCGCTATAGCGCGCGCTTCAGCGCCTTTCTTGCGCCTTTGTGTTCTGCACGCGCCTCAGCGCCTTGCGCTATAGCGCGCGCTTCAGCGCCTTTCTTGCGCCTTTGTGTTCTGCGCTATAGCCCATAGTTCCGAAGCGCAATCCTTGCGCTGCGCTGCGCCTCGCGCTTTTTAAATCACTGGTAAGATCATTGAGGTTTTCAATTTTCAGTGCTTAATTTCACCCACAGAACATTTACTGTGAGCACAGGTGATGGTCGCATAAGCCAAAGTTTCAAACATCCACAACCAATGGGCCACTACAAAGAAATTAAGTACAATAGAGTTCCATTTATTGTGCACTTAGAATTCTGTCTTCCCCTCTAGAAGATTGTGAACTCATGTGAAAGTTGAGCACCAAAAGTAAGTAATTTGTTGACCATTCTGACATGCAAAAGTATGCATGACATTTCTCTCATGGTATATCTCCTATCCGTGATAAGTATGAAAATCACAAGCCTGCATTGTGTATTCGACATCTGACCAACATAACGAACAACAACTAATGCATGATCACTATAAATTTACTCTACGGAAAGCATCAATGGCATCTTTTTCTGCTTTCCTACGTCTCACTGACTCGTCAAAGGCTTCTTGTCTGGAATTTTCTGCCGCAGCCATAGCTTGCTCCAGCTGATCATAAGGTTCATCCTTCATATGTCCTTCCTGCTCTAGTCACGAGCCCGTTCAGAACTTACAGAATAATTTTTTAAAAGGATTAAGTCACTAAATCAACTCAGAACACTCCTGCTTGAGAGATGTGGGCTCCCCAATCGGCGCGCTCAAGTCGCCATCCGAATTTTTGAGATGGATGATCCGAGAAACCGAGGGTTTGGTTTGGAAAAGAAGGCTTTTGGCCTTCTGAAAACGTTGAGATTTGAGTCTGGGGGCCACGTTACGAACGGGAAATATTTTATTGAAAAAAGCAACCCACTCGCCCGGTAAAAAGCGGTCTCTACTAAACATTTTGAAAGGGGGAAAATTAATATCATTTGGAAAACTTAAACCTTTAGAAAACAAGTACGGGATAGGGACATGGGATTGGATATATCACTTAAACATGCTCGTAGTGCTTACTGTACAGTAGATACCAAATGGATGAATTATGCGCAGAAATGAGAACAGTACAACAATCTACCCATGTCATAATAAAAGCCGCTCGGTGTAGCAGATACATCGCACGGTGTTATTAATGCATCGTGCGGTGTACCTTTCTATCAACAGTCTACCAGCATTATTCAGAACCTCGTGCGGTGTATATGGTACAACACAATGTGGTGTACTTCCTTGTATATTTCAGAACAGCTTTACATTTTCAAGATAAAATGAACCATGGGTTAGGAAACAGCTTCTATCATTTTATCCTTTCTGATCCACTGAAAAATAGTGATTAGATCCTTCCGGTTCATTTGATCATAGGAAATGATACTCAAGAATCTCTTTTAAAGTATTTAGAAATGTTTTAAACAAACCAAAAGTGATCCATACCATAAAGCTATGCTCTGATATACACCTGCACAGTCTCTCAATAGTATCAGCAGAATGGGCAGCAAGTATGATCCATGGGTTAAATGAAACAACAGAACGAGAAAAGCATACTGGAAACAATACACCGCGCGCTGGATTCCACTACATCGTGCGGTGTACTAAAACACCGCACGGTGTAGTGGTTCCAGTGCAGTCACTGGTTTTTGCTTTGTTTACTTTTGAAAGTGATTTTTAAGTCAACGCTTAACACAAAGAGGCTAAGCGAGACTGTAGAAAGCTCCCCTCACCTTTATCTTTGAGCTTGAATGTGGATTGAAGAACGTGGATTTGGAATTGCGATCTTCCAAAGTCAGTAGTTTACTAAGCTTTGGAAGAGATAGAAGAATGGAATATTTCTTGAGAGAGAGAGTGTCCAGAAAATGTCAAAGTAACTTTCTCGGGAATGGAAGGGGTGCCTTTCAACTAAAAGGGGGGGGGGGGGGGGGTGTGGAGTAATTATAGGCAAGAGGGCCAAGAATTATCAATGCAAAGAGGGGAGGTGGCTTCTAGGCCGAATAAAATTTATTGATATTCTCTACAAAGCCATTTTTCAGTTATGGCTCCAGCAAGCGTGGCCGACAACTTTTTGAACCTGTTAGAACTTTTCCTTGAAACGTCGTGCGGCGTACCACAAATCCTCATGCAGTATAATAGTCAAATTACACCGTGCGGTTTAGGTGATAACACCATGCGGTGTTCAGGTCCAGTTTTGGGCTTTATGGGCTTCTTTTGGGCTTTTCCTGGCTCTTGGGCTTTAGAAGTTCACATTCAAGCTCTAAGAGGTATCGTTCCTTTGTTTCATCATTGGGGAATTTAAAGATCATTTGGAGACCGGATTGGGGTGTCTACAATATACAAGTTAAATGACGAGGAGTCTCAAATCCGTGTACAAATCAAACTAACGAACATGCTCCATAAGAGCATCAGCGTCACACTCTCTAGACAATCCTGTTAATCTAAGTAGCATGTGAAACCTCAACATTGCCGCTGCATCAGCCTCACCTGTGGCTCGTCATTTTCTGCAAACGATATAGTGACTCGTCAAAGGTACCGAGTCACTGTTCAAAAGCTAGTTATTTTGTTTTTATTGTTTTCATTTCACTTCTGACCTCAGGTCCCTCTCTTCGTAATAATCTTTCTAGTGCCATGGCCTCTATTTGCTCCACTCTCGATCTGGGGCTCTTTCTGTTTACACCTATTATCTTGCACCATGGTCATACTCATGGTTGTATCTCTTTCTCTCTCTATAACTTCCGATCCCCAGCCACTAGTTTCCCTCACTCTTTTTCTCAATTTCATCTGCACAGAAATATATTGCTCCTTCTTGTACTTGGGTATGATTTGATATTAATTGAGGGAATTTCAGTATTGCGTTGTAAAAATTGGAGTATTTGGATCTCTTTGCTACCAGTATCACAAATGGGTTTCCTTCATTAGGCAATCGCTCGCCTCTTCAACTCTTGAATTTGTCGCCGAACATGTGTTTTGGCAACTTCAGTTCACTAACAGTCACCGGCAGTCTTGGCGAGTTCTTGTCCGATAGTGGTTTCCAAGGCAAAATACCAGACAAAATCAAAGATAATATTGCGATAAAACGAAGATAACAAAAGAATATTTTGTTGAAATAGAGTTGAAATGAAGAGCTTGATGCACTGTGGATTGGAAAGTTGCCTAGTCAGTATAGAATAGTGCATATTTAGGTATAATATGGCTCAAAATCTATTGAGGCTGATAAGGATGCTCTAACACTTGTACACAAATGGGTAAATAGTTATCCTATACGTACCAGTACACTGGAAGGTGATGTGTGCCGATGATCATCCTGCGAATGATGGATAGCATGTGACTCTAATCCATCCTCCTTTCTTGGAGTTGCTGTCAAAGCAGAATTGAAGACCATGTCACCAGATGATGAAAAAGGTGAATTTAGAGAAGGACTCCTCCAAGAAAATTCACCCCATCGATCAACGCTCCTTTCAATAGTTAACGTGCAGTGAGGAGTTACCCCTCTTGAGCCATTTGGGGACAAAGCAAAGACTTTCATTCCACCAGCATCAGACCTTACTCTGCGGAAGTCGGGAACAGAAGTACTGAGGTTTTGCTGATCATTCTGCAGTTTGGTAGTAGATCTTGACCTCCAAAAACCAGACTTTCCATTTTCAGTGGATGGACTTGCCTGCCCTATCAGAGATGCGACCTCCACACTAACTCCTAATCTACCTTCCCTGTTTAGATATGAAACAAATATTAGCAATTGAAACACTGAACCAAAAGATGCTTCAAGGACCATTCAATCTGTGACAAGGGAAATTAGTAGCAGTCAGAACTCATAACTGTTCAATGGTATAATTGATTCGAGAATGTTTTCACCAGATGCTCCACAGTGATGTTAAGAAGGCCTAAAAGCTTCTTCATAAATGTCAGATATCATCTTATCTAGTATTTTTGCATTAACTATTGGTAAATTCATGCTCCCTCTGTCCCTTTTTGTTTGCCTATCTTTCCTCTTTGAGATGTCCCCCAATGCATGTTCACTTTTTTTTTTTAATGAAAAAGCGTAGTTTATTGATTTGTTGGAATCCTTGAAATGAGTTTTCCATACTATCCCCTTCAAAGAGTCATGAATACATTTAGAATTAGTGATAAAGGGGCAATGTTGCAATTTTATACCTTTGCTTTTGAAGTTGAGTGTATTAAATACACGTTCCCTTGAGAAGTTGGACCTCCAAAAAGGGATTGACATTGTGGAACAGAGGGCGTAATAGTTAAGAAAAAAATGTCGCAACTGAGAATGTGTTTTTACGAAGACGTCACTGCTGAAGAAATATCATACAGCCATCGTCAAATAGTTGGGACTGACGTGTCTGGTTGAGTTGTAAGAACAACGATATCGAGCATACCTTATGTTGATGAGGTTCCCTCTACAGATAAACCAAATGTGACAAGACATAGGAGCTTGTGAGTGCACATAAATGGCTTTCTTGGACTTTGGCTCCATCATGTTCCTGCAATGTTTAAGGCTAAAAGGTTACCGATCTTAGCACGTAAACATTATTTTTTATGGATCAGCAACGTTAGCATGTAATTGCCATACTAGTTTCTATCCAGAGAACTATGTATTGTGTGTTATTTAAAATTGCACCTCAACTTTCAACAGTGATCATAAAAGCACAAGATACCTGATGACCTGTACCCGATAGCAATCTCTATTATAAAATAGAAGGGTGTGGGGACAAGTTGTTGAAATGGTTTGGATTTGTTTGATCCAAGGGTTGAAAGGCATTCTCCTCATTTCATTAAAGTGCCCATAGTTTTAAGCTAAATTACACAACTGCCATACATGTCTCCTTTACCGTAGTTTGTCTTTCCCTTCCATGTTTCAAAACCCCCCCTCTCTCTCATACAAACGTTTAGATAGCAATCACCATGGTGGAGAATGAGCAAGAGGCATTGTGAGGGAAGAGAAGTGTTCATGGGAAGTCCGACTATCGGCCGTCCTCCTCTATCACCGGCAACTCCGACCATCGGCCGTCACCTCAAAAAGAGGAACACCACCACAAAAATCAAACCCCTCTTGGCCCTCTTCCCTCTCTGCTTTTGAGAAGGTATGTTTTAGGCCTTTGAAAGATGCCTACAACGTGTTTGCGAGAATGCATGTGACTGGGTTTTGTGTAGTTTTGATTGCGCTCCTCCAGCCAAGGGGTTTCTTGGGCTCTTGGAAAACCATTTATTGGGCAAAATTGAATAATTAGAGAAATCGTGACTGGGTTTTGTGTAGTTTTGATTGTGCTCCTCCTGCCAAGGGGTTTCTTGGCTCTTGGAAAACCATTTCTTGGGCTCTTACCGTAAACCATTTCCAAAACTGAAGTTACCCATCATTACCTGCCTCCTTTCCTATATTTGAGTTCAATTGTGAGCTACTGTTTGTTTAAGTGGTTTGAATGTGTTTTATTATTGACCAAGTTAGACAATGCCGAGCGAAAACAGTGACCTTATCGAATGGGTTTAACAGTGAACGAACAGAGCGAAAACAGTGACCTTATTGAATAGGTTTAACAGTTAACGAACAGACAAAGTGAACCCTTTGGATGACCTTTTTGTACCTGACTTTTTCATTTTCAGTCTCACGGACAAACACTCGATCGCGGTCTTCTCGAACTTAAGATAAGAGGAAAGCGGTGAGTAGTAACTAGAACCCACGTAGAAAATTGGTTTTTTTCTCATCTTTTGTTGGGGCTCTAAGATCAAAAGCGTAGTGCTAGGAACAATATGTTTGGATCTTATGGGACAATAGTAGCTTCTGGTGTTTAACTGTTAAAGATAGATGAGTGAAAATTCACCATACAGTCGTTCTTGATGCAAATTCATTTTTTTCTCTTTCCAGGTAATTGTATGGGTTAGGGGCAAAGAGTATAATCGCCCTCTAATACTGTCATCATCATCACGATTGGAAGCGTGCTTAGCGAGTGGTACACTTTTTTGAGCTTTGTACTGGTCTATGATTTCTCTGCTTTTGAACATTAAACACATCTCAAAATTCACATCAATCACTCTTTCTCTCCTCTACCTTCGGTGAGAGCTCTATTCTCCAATAACACTCCAATATGGTCTAAAATTATTGAGCAAAGAGGGAGCTCCTTTTAATTTGGAATTACTTTTAATTTGTCCAATAACACTCCAATATGGTCTAAAATTATTGAGCAAAGAGGGAGCTCCTTTTAATTTGGAATTACTTTTAATTTGGCGGGGCGGGGCGGGGCGGGGCGGGGCGGGGACTTTTTAGTTTTAGGGCACCTCAGCAGACTTTTTTGTGGTCAAGAAGCCTATTTGCATATACAAGATGACAGGTCAGCTGTTTTGAGTACATTGTTGTTCAGCTTTCGTGCATTTTTTTTAATGGTGTTGCATCGGGACCAAGTTTGCTTTAATGATTAGCAAGAATCCTTCTTCCTTGATGGTTTTAGCACTCTTACATTCTTGGCCAAAGTTGGTAAGAAAGTTCGGCGAATTCTATTTATTTCGGTGGGTTGCTTATGTGGTGGTTTGGTGGGTTTTTTTTTCTTATAATTTTTTGGTCTTTTGTTTTCAGGTTTTGACCTCCATGGTAATGCGTGTTTGGAGACCGTAGCTCCACAATGATTCTTGAGGTGATTTCAATATGCAATTTATTTCCCTTCACATTCATATGTAGGTAGCCTAAGTGTTATTTTCATTCAACTGCATTACCGGTATCTTTTGTAGTGACCAAGTGTTCATCTCTTGGAGGAATACCCGATCAAATAAGAGGTCGAGCGTCGGTATTCCCGGTATCTATTTCGATCTTTTTCTCGGGCAGCGGGACCGTTTTCTTGCTTTGTTGTTATCTGTTTTGGTCTTCATTTTTTGTTTTCACTTGGAGATTAGTATTTTCTTTTGTTCATTTTGAAGGGTGCTGGAGCAAATAGTGTCGTCGTGTTTAATGCCAGGTTAGCTTTTTCTTTGATAACTGAGTTCTTTTGTGGGTGTCTCTTTGGATATGTTCATTCTCTGATGGCTGAGGCATATGATGGGGCTAATTTGCTTTTGGTGCTTTTGCTGGACTTAGGCATATGATGGGGCTTGCTAGCCTTTGATGCTTTAGAAGATCTACTAACCATTCTCTTCTCCCCATTTGGCTACTAAAATGCAAATGGTAGCAATCAATGTCTTGGGAAAGAGTAAGTTTTTGCTATTGGATTGGAAGGCTCTTGGAGGAATAAAGTTATAACTCTTTTGGATGCTTGCTGATCTTTTGGAGGCTAACACTTGAATACTGTCATATTGATTGTAGCTTCTCATTTCGGTGTCCCTCAGGCTCTTATGAACTTTTCTCATCTCTAGGGACACCTGATGGTGTTTACATGATTCAGTACCAAAATGCTTGCTTGCTGTGGCTTATGGACAATACCCTGGTAGCTTGGATCAATACTAATTTTGGTTGCTGCATTAATTTCTGGGTGGTGCTCCGCATTTTCACGTTTCAAGCAAACGGAGGCTCATTTTGCTGAGCTCTGAGAATTTTTACTTAAAGTTGGTTTGTGCTCTTTATCTCTTAGTTGGGTTTATGCACATTCTATGTAGGGTTGTGAATTGTGATCTGGAAATTGTTTTCCTTTTTTGCTTCGTGTTTCTTTTTTATCTTACCAACTATGTGCTCAGTTGCAGATGATTATCGCGAGGTAATCCTTTTTTCATATCAATAAAAAAAAAATTCTTCGCCGTTCAAAAAAAAAAAAAAATGGTTAATTTCCAGCAATAAGTATAATTTTATAGCTACCTAAAAATTGAAATAATGTTTTGAGCCACAATCAAGATTCAAAGGGTAATTTCAATTCCAATCGGGGTGTGTAGTGCCATAGGCACGGGCCGGGGTGGATAGTGCCATAGGCACAGGCAAGCACTAGTAAAACCATAATTGGTAAATAGAAGTATAACTCCTATTGATCACAGGCAAATAAGCAAATTCCCAATTCTCTTGACCACATAATGGGGAGAAGGAAAGAACAAACATGTATTTGACCGCAAATGAGATGGGAATTAACTCAATCCAGAGTTCCAGACCAATCACTAACACCCCTTCATAAGCATCCCAATAGTTGAAAGAGAACAGTTCCAAGGTCAGAAGAATAAAAGCTAGGAATATGGGAACAATCATCAAGAGACAGTCTCCAAGGTAAGCCGTTGTTTCCAACTACATGACGGTGCAGGAGATGGACATAAAACCATGTAAAAAAGATGCAGATGAACAAGAAAATCAACACATCATGGTGCAGGAGACAGACATAAAACCGTGTAAAGAAGATGCTGATGAGCAAAGAAAATTAAACTGGTAATAGGATACCAACTTTGAATACTGCTTGTCGGCTGCAGCTCCCATAACAAGCTTTTTGATTCCATGCTGGGAGATGAGTTTGACGATCCCTTCTTCAATGCATTCCATTTCAATGTGTAATATGTGTGCACGAACCTAGACAAGGTTAGAAAACACAAAAGAAATTAAAGTGAGTGCACTGATCCATTGGAATTTGGGACAAAAGACTGTCCTCATTTCAAGAATCAATTTTGTAACTTGAAGCTATTTGCAAGCATGGATAGCCAATTAGCCATTGTATTGGCTCACTAAACTCAGCTTCAACTTTCTCTCCATAGTTTATAGAAATAAAAAAATTTAATCAATATATTTTGACAAAAACCAAGAACTTCTGCTTGCATGATATCGTTTCACGAATGTAAGGCATTAGAGAAAGCCACATGTACTGAAAGAAAATAGGAGGGAATATACCCCTGCTTGCTCACAAATCATACTGTATTCAAGCAGAAGCTTGTTCATGTTTTCCCTCTCAATTTCTCGGTACGCCTTGACTTGCTGTTCTTCCATTTGGGTCACTGGAAACTTTGTACCCACTGCAAACCAAAATGAAGTCATAAAGTTTGGACGTTTTAAGTAGTAATCGAAACCATTTCTGTGTATCATCAAACAAAATCAACATGAAAAAAGCTCTGAACAGGATAGCAATAAAAATGCAGGACAGGGGAAAGAAAAAAGAGGGGAGGAGGAGGGGAAACAAGAAACAGCTAAATGAATAGACCTCTCCCTGCTTACTCATGAATGTTGCACCAACAAATTGTACTCTGGTTACATTTACCACCCACAAGTTTTAGACGAGCAGAGAGCTAACATTGGCCAACATATCCAACATGCTTTAAAAAGATAAATATCCAATCGTCAAAAAAAAAAGAAGAAGAAGAAGAAGAATATCCCAACTTTAAAACAGTCAAGTCCACCCCTCACAGATTGAAGCTGCATATATGGCCTTTCAATAGTTGTATTCATTCTCAAAAACTAAGGGTAAGGGATCACAATTACCTGGCTGTCACCCAATAAAGATCCTTGTTTCTTTTTGCTCAACAAAGAAAAGATTAATATGCCAACAAATGTATGTAGAAGATGATGTTTCTTGTACAAGAAATGCAATTCAATCTCGCTAATGCAGTCTATGGGCAAATAGAGCTCATCTAAGCGATTTAAGGGTGTTTTAGTTAGTCACATAAAGAAGAGAAACTGAAAGTTCTACTTCTCCTCCTGTGTTTGGTTCTTAACGTGAAAAAAGAAAACATTCAATGGCAAACAGGGGGGCTATTACTTTCCTTGTCACTTTCTTTTATTTTTTCATTTCCCAGTCAGGTTTAGTTGTTAGGAGTATTTCTTTCCTCTGCTCTCTAAACCAAACAAGAGAAAGTTATTTTCTTATGGTATCCTTTTCCTTTGTAGAAAACAAACCAAAGGAAACAATGACACTATGGTTATAATTTCTCTCCCACTTCCTCTCTTTTTTTCTCTTCCGCTCAACAAGTCCTAAATGCTGAGTTTGGATCTTGGTTGACAAGGGATTTCAGGAGGATAACGAAACGAAGAGAGTTTATGATTGTGGATCTTTTCCAATGTTTCCCCTTCTCAATTCTTTTAGCCTGCAAACCCTTCCACAAATCCAAGATCCAATCTAGGAATAAACAACAGTCTTGCATCTATACTTGCACTTCGCTTTACACAAGAGTTTATGATTGTGGGAATTTTAGATTCTAATATTTTATTTCGGGTGTGAATGTAAAGTGACTCAATTTGAACTCTTGTCTTATCACCTGTTCGCCGTAAGGTGGATGCGTCTTTCATTAACATAGATGTCCCTTCCCTGGTGACTATTTGTCAAATCACCGATTGGTCTATATATATTGCATCCTTTGTTCATTTTGTAGAGTTGGTTTCTAATACTTTCATTGAGTTAGAGGTTTTTTTTATTTGAGAGAGTACAAATACAAGTTTGGTTCACCAGATGCATCGATTGTAGTGCTGCTTCTGTGGAACGTTCGATCAAGTAGTGCTGAGAAATAGATGTCCATGTAAACCGTAAGCACCTTAGTGGGACAAAGGTGAAATCTCATTCGTCCCACATAGGTGAAGAAATGGAAATGGAGTTAGTTTATAAGAATCGCTAGCAGCTACTACTGTATAAATAATACAAGTTTGAGAGAGTACAAATACAAGTTTGGTGATGTGGTCCAGAAAAGATGGCCAGGGGCACTCCAGTAATTTAACCATTATTTGGTCTCGGAAGGTAAGGATTGCCCATGGGTCCTACTTGGGATATTGGCTAGACACGTGCTGGATTCTTAGGCATCTTTTGGGTTCTATTCAAGTCAAAATATCTATTTAATTTCTAGTCAAAGTCTTTAGAGTTAATTAATTGATCAAAGAGTCATTTGGTTTTTCCATGTCATTAATGTTAAATGTAGTCTAAGAGTCAATTAGTTGATCTAAGAGTCATAAGTTTTTCCATGTCATTAATGTAGTCAAAGAGTCTATGTTCAATGTATCTTTGGAAGTCTAAAGTTAGATGAAGGTTATTTATGTTAGGAAGTTCTAGAGTCAAGTTGAAATGGGTATAAATAAGATTGTAAGCCTTATGGCAAATCATGATTGAATGAATGAAAAATTGAGTAGCTTTAAAGCTATTAGATTGTGTGATGCAATGTTTTCTTTGGTGTGATGCTAAAGAGTCCCTTGGTGTGATGCCTTGGGTTTTCTAGGTGTGATGCCTAGACCTATCCTCCTCTAACCCTTCATCTCGTTCTTCTTACAAATTACTATTCACATGAATCACATCCACTGTTCACAGCCCCAAAAACAGTCCCTTTTCCCTCGTGTTTGATCATACTTAGCCCTATTTCAATCTGTCCTGCATCAATTTTGGTATCAGAGCGAGTGTAGCATCATGTCTACACGATCCGGAAGGCCGTTTAGAGGAAGATTAACTGATTTCCAGTGTGATGAGATTCTGTTAAAACTTGTGGAGCAATTGGATAATAATAATCTGCGCATTAGCACTTTGGAAGGCCAAAGAACTCAACCTAATGACGGTGAACGAGGCAAACAAGGCGAAAACTCCGGGAATAACAATCCTAATGAAAATGGCGAGAACCAAGGTGAGCGCACAGAAGAACAGCGTGCAGATTCCCTTCGAAGTCAGCAATTTAGGGCTGGCCAAGGTCAAGGAATGCGACAAAATTCCATGTCTGACTGGACCCATGATTTGTTACAGAGGAACCAACATAAGACCTATGATACAGTCGGAGATATCACTAAGAAGATTAAAATGGAGGTTCCAGATTTTAAAGGTAAGGTCAATCCTACTTTGTTTCAAGATTGGCTTGCTTCTATTGAGGAGTACTTTGACTGGTATGATATGGCTGACGATCGGCAAGTGAGATTTGCTAAGATGAAGCTTGTGGGATTAGCAAAAATCTGGTGGATGGGTGTTGAAGGTGATATTCGAAGGTTGGGACAACCACCGATTGGTACTTGGCAAGAGATGAAGGCTAAGTTGAGGGAAAAGTACATGCCATCAAATTACCATGAGAAGTTGTGTGAACAACTCATCGAGTTAAAGCAAAACAACATGTCAGTGGCTGAATATATGCAGAAATTTGATGAGCTGAAGATGAGGAGTCAAGTGACAGAAGATTCAAGTCAAACTCTTGCCCAATTGAAGGATGGTTTGAGGCCAGACGCAAGGAGGGAGCTGCTTTGCCAACCCTTGTACAGTCTCGAACATGCCTTCGAGGTTGCTTTGGATATGGAGGAGTATTTGAAATACCCAATTCCTAAAAAGTTTGGGTCTCAAGTTGGGGAAACTGCAGCTAAAGGGTACAATGATGCAAGTCGTTTCCGGCCTAGTGTTTCTGAGCAAACTTCAGCCAATACAGCTGATCCAAAAGGCAAGAATCACGCAGCCAACAAAGGGGGAGGAAAGGACAACAGGTGCTTTAAATGTGGTGAAACTGGTCATATGGCCTATCTATGCCCGAAGAGGAACTTACGCATAGGAACGGAACAAGAAGCTGAATTTGACCAACAACATAATGATGACAATGATGATTCTTTTGTCGTTGGGGTTCTAAATACAGATGACTTAGAAGAAGAGGAGGTGGACAATTCATTGATCTCTGTTGTTAGACGTATCCTTACAGCACCTAAAGTTGAAAAGGAGGACCGGAGGCATACTTCTATATTTCAGATGCTGGTCCGCTGTGGAAACCAAGCCCGAAAGCTTATTATTGATGGTGGGAGTTGCATGAATGTTGTATCTGCTGCCACAGTGGAGCGTCTTAAGCTTCCTGTTCAACCACATCCTCATCTGTATAAGGTAGCTTGGATCGACAACACTTCCATTCCGGTAACTCAGCGCTGCCTAGTTTCTTTCTCTTATGGTTCTTATAGTGATTCCATTTGGTGTGACGTAATTCCCATGAATGGCACACATATCCTTCTTGGGAGACCATGGCTTTATGATAGAGATGTGCAGCATTGTGGGAAAGAGAACACATCTGCTTTCTCATTCAAAAACAAGGAGATTGTTTTGAAGCCAATGAATACGACTGAAATGGAAAAATACAAGGAAAAGAATCCAAAAGATGTTGCTGAAAATAAGCCTATCACCAGGAAGTGTTTTCAAGCCGAGACTATGGAATTGGGAGTTATATATGCCGTGGGGGTAAAAGAAGTATCAGAATCAGCTGCTGCATCAGCCTCTGTCTTACCATCAGAAGTGGCTGAGTTGCTGTCCCATTTTTCTAATGTTGCACCTAAAGAGCTCCCAAATGAATTACCTCCCCTGAACAATGTCCAGCATGCAATAGATCTCATTCCAGGTTCGCAATTGACTAATCTTCTAGTTTATCTCATGAATCCAAGGGAGCACACAGAGCTTAAAAGGCAGGTGGATGTTTTCCTTCCCGACTCCAATATCACGCCAATGGGATCATCTATTGAGTTTTCACATATGAATTGCAAACAAGCAACACCAAATATTTCTCCTCAAGAGGATGAAGTGGAGAAAGTGATGGAGCTGGTTGCTGGAGAAATGAAGGAAATAATTGCTGGCCCAGAATCTGATACGCCTTTACAGATGCGTAAGTTGCTGCCAGAATCCTCTAGTACAGTGCCAAAAGAGTTTCCCGTTGAGCTTCAATTGGTTAATCATGAATTCAAGCAACCAAGGGAAGTCGAAAGGTGCACCAACCGTTGATGTAATTAAAAAAGAGTTCAATGTCAAATTACACGAAAGTAATGTTCAGACAAAAGAGATGGGGCCAACCATTGACTTTGTCATTCCTGACAAGTTCAAGGATCCAAATGTGGAGTCAAAAGCGTCATTGTCTTCCTTTTTGTTTGAAACAAAAAAGGATTGGCCTCGACTTCAAGCTTTTCATACCAAGATGCGGTTGCAAATATGGAGGAGTTCATGGAGTCTTATACTCCAATACTTTAAAACTCGAGGACGAGTTTTCTCCAACTAGGGGAGAATGATGCGGTCCAGAAAAGGTGGCCAGGGGCATTCCAGTAATTTAACAATTATTTGGTCTCGGAAGGTAAGGATTGCCCATGGGTCCTACTTGGGATATTGGCTAGACACGGGCTGGATTCTTAGGCATCTTTTGGGTTCTATTCAAGTCAAAATATCTATTTAATTTCTAGTCAAAGTCTTTAGAGTTAATTAGTTGATCAAAGAGTCATTTGGTTTTTCCATGTCATTAATGTTAAATGTAGTCTAAGAGTCAATTAGTTGATCCAAGAGTCATAAGTTTTTCCATGTCATTAATGTAGTCAAAGAGTCTATGTTCAATGTGTCTTTGGAAGTCTAAAGTTAGTTGAAGGTTATTTATGTTAGAAAGTTCAAGAGTCAAGTTGAAATGGGTATAAATAAGATTGTAAGCCTTATGGCAAATCATGATTGAATGAATGAAAAATTGAGTAGCTTTCAAGCTATTAGATTGTGTGATGCAATGTTTTCTTTGGTGTGATGCTAAAGAACCCCTAGGTGTGATGCCTTGGGTTTTCTAGGCGTGATGCCTAGACCTATCCTCCTCTAACCCTTCATCTCGTTCTTCTTACAAATTACTATTCATGTCCACTGTTCACAGCCCCAAAAAACAGCCCATTTCCCTCGTGTTTGATCATACTTAGCCCTATTCCAACTCTGTCCTACATCATTTGGTTCACCAGACGCATGATTGTAGTGCTGCTTCTGTAGAGCATTCGATCAAGTAGTGCTGGGAGATAGATGTTCATGTAAACCGTAAGCACCGTAGTGGGACAAAGGTGAAATCTCATTCGTCCCACATAGGTGAAGAAATGGAAATGGAGTTAGTTTATACAAATCGAGAGCAGCTACGACTGTATAACTCGAGGTTAACCTTTTGAGCCACAGGGTTAGAAGGTCAGCCTGGTACGATCGCTACTGGTGGTATTTGAGCTTACACCAACTGGGCGGATCCCGCAAGAAGACATGCTTGTGTGGGCCTAACAATTGAGGAGCTTGACGTGCTTAAGTGGGTACTTGTCTCACATCGCTTGGTGGGTGGAAGTTGTTGGACTATGGGGCGCAATGAGGCCGCTGCGGTCGTAAGTGGAGGAGATTGTGAGATCCAATTTGTCCCACATTGGTGAGGAAATGGAAATGGAGTTCGTATATAATGATCGTGAGCAACTACTTACAAATAACGTCGAGGTTAACCTTTTGAGCCAAGTGGTTAGACTAAGGGTTAGCAGGTCAGCTAGCACGGGCCGTTACGACAAATTATCTTAAGTATAGAGTGCAACACTTGCCTTGATCAATTTTCATGTGATTTCCAGGTTTTGAGTTATGAGTTCTGATTTTATAGCATTTATAGTATTGGTTTCATCATAGTTGTCAAAAGCACGCCTAGGCACCAGGCGAGGCCCAGCGCACCTCTTGCGCCTTGAGGTAGCCCAGGCGCAGCGGCTTCAATAAAGCACAGGGGAGGCGCAAAAGGCGAGGAAAGGTGACAAGGCGAGAGGCGCAAGAAAAGTGCGCTTCTTTTAAAATTTGATCTCAGCCCTAGGATTTTCAAGATCTAACCCTCGCCGTTAGATTTGAAACCAAAAAAAAAAAAAAGAAAGAAAGAAACAGAAAAACACAAAAGAGCATCAGCCGACTGCCTCTCTCAGTCTCACACAATCTCTCGCCTCTAAAACTCGATCTCTCACTGCTCGCACTGCCGATTGGTCTTACCCTCGGCGTCAATCTCTCTGCTGCTTGTCGTTCTTCTCTCTACTGCTTGTCGTCGATCTCCCTTCAACTCTCTCGTCTCTCTCCTGACTCCAATCTTGAGGTATTCTTCTCCTCTCTCTCTCTCTCTCTCTCTCTCTCTCTCTCTCTCTCTCTCTCTCTCTCTCTCTCTCTCCTCATACGTATATATGTATGAGAATCAAAAAGTAAAATCACAAGAGCTCAGTTACCAATTTGGCTTCTTTGTGGCTGATTTTTACCTAATGTTAGGGGTTTTAAAAATAAAAATAAGTTATTGGAATTTACAGGGTGGATTAGGCAGCTTTAGGCTATTTACTATTAGCTAATGTAAATTGAACTTGTTTTTTTTTTGCTTTTAGATGACAAGCAAAGATACTACAAATAGAACAAATCCCGCATGGAAGTATCACAGTTTGGTAGATCCCGCGAACACTAATAAATTTAAGTGTAATTTTTGTGGCAAAATAACAAATGGCAGGGTTTATCGGGCAAAGAAACACCTTGTGGGAGATTATAGGGACGTGTTAGGTTGTCCAAGATGCCCACCTGAGGTAAAACTAGAGATTCAAGAGTATATGGGAAAAAGGAAAACATTGAAAGAGCAAATGCAAATGATACTGGATATTGATGATTATGGTATGGAGGATGATGATGAAGATGATGTTATGGAGATTCCGGTTGGGGCCGCTGGGCAAGGTAAATCCGTTGGAAGCAGTCAAGGCTCCGTTTCTAAACCTATGCGAAAAAAGCCGAAGACTAAAGGGCCTATAGATGTATTCTTCACACCTAATCCAGATGTTGTGGTGAAAAATAGGAAAGGGAAACAACCAACAATTGATGCGAATGACCCACACAAGAAAGAACTAAGAGATCGTGCGGTGACGAGATTCACAAGGTGGATGTATGATGCCAGTATTGCTTTTAATGCAGTTAAATATCCGAGTTTTGGGCCCGCGGTTGAATCTATTGGGCAATATGGCCCGGGCATGAAACCACCAAGTTACCATGAGACACGGGTCACCTATTTGAAGGAGGAGGTGATTAATACTAATACTTTGATGAAGGATCACAAAGAGGATTGGATGAAATATGGATGCTCTATAATGGCGGATGGATGGAATTATAGGAATCATAGGAGCTTAATCAATATTTTGGTGAATTGTCCAAAGGGAACAATGTTTATTGAGTCCATCGATACCTCAAGCTATTCTAAGGATGGAAAAAGGTTGTTTGAACTTTTTGACAAGTATGTGGAACTTGTCAGTGAACCCAATATAGTCCAAATTGTCACGGATAGTGCCTCGGCCAATGTATCAGCTGGTAAGAATTTTATCTATTATATTTCATACTAAGTGTTAACATTTGTAGGTTGTACTTTGTAGTAATACTTTTTCGTTTCAACTTCTGACAGGAAAGTTTTTGCAAGTAAAGCGACCAAATCTTTATCGGACACCATGTGCGGCCGATTGCATTGACTTGATGTTGGAAGATATTTTCAAGATACCACATCTTAAGGCGGTTTTTGAAAAGGCCATTAGGTTTAATGGTTATATTTATGCCCGTCCAGGCATAATTAATATGATGTGGCGTTTTACAGGAGAAAAGGAAATGGTGAGGCATGCCAAAACAAGATTCGCAACTGCTTTCCTCACTTTATCTAGGATTCATCAACAAAAGAACAATTTGAGGAAGATGTTCATTTCAGAAGAATGGACATCTAGTAAATGGGCAAAGGAGCAGTTAGGCAAAACTGTGGCAAGATATGTTATGATGGCTTCTTTTTGGAATAATATTGTCAATGTTCTAAAAGTCGCTCGGCGCTAGTCTGGCGGTTGGCCACCTTTGAGCGATTAATCGGATTAATCGGCAATTAATCGGTGCATATTAATTAGTAATTGGCGATTAATCGTTACTCGGACCTAATCGGATGGGCCCCGCCAGCTATTAATCGGTGATTAATCGCTGATTAATTCCTTGTTTTAGAACACTGAATATTGTCTACGCTCTTAAGGTCACGGGTCCTCTTGTGAAGGTGTTGAGATTGGTTGATAGCGAGAGAAAGCCTCCCATGGGATACATCTATGAGGCTATGGATAGGGCAAAAGAAGCCATAGCCAAATCATTTGGTGAAAAGGTTGAAAAAAACCAAGACATCTATGCTATTATTGACAATAGATGGGCAATCCAGTTGCATCGTCCTTTGCATGCTGCGGGACATTTTTTGAATCCAGAGTTCTTTTACTCAAACCCACAAGTTGAGCAAGATGTTGAGGTTATGACAGGGATTTACAATTGCATAACAAAGTTGATTGCAAATGAAGAGATACAAAATAAAATCACTTCTGAGATGACTATTTACATGAAAGCTGAGGGACTTTTTGGACTGCCACTAGCAATTAGGCAAAGAAATACAAGGGCACCAGGTAATTTACAATTTCACGGTATATTCTATTCATAATTTATTTTTACCATAACTTGATGGCTAATTAGTTCAAAACTTCAAATGCATAGCTGATTGGTGGGTTGCATATGGTTCTACGACGCCTAATTGGCAAAAGTTTGAGATAAGAGTTCTTAGCCTTACATGTAGTTCTTCTGGTTGTGAACGGAATTGGAGTGTATTTGAACATGTAAGTATCTACGTCAAATAACATATACACTTGTTAATTGTTTTCACCTCCTTGAATAAAATAGAAGTTCTTTTGATTCTTGCAGCTCCATAGCAAAAAAGGAAATAGGCTCCAGCAAAAACGCCTCAATGACTTGGTGTTTGTCAAGTATAACAGGGCACTAAAACGTCGATATGATATGCGAGATACAATTGGTCCCATTTCTTTGACAAATGTTGATGAAAGCAATGAGTGGTTGCGTGGGAGGATGGATGGAGAATCTGATGAAGATAATGAGCTGGTGTTTGGTGATGATAGTTTAACATGGGCTGATGTTGCTAGAGCTTCTGGAGCGGGAGAGAGTTCCAATGTAACTAAAGCAACAACATCAAGAGCACGAGCAAGGAGTGCCACAACCAATCCAATTCATTTGGTAGATGAAGAAGAGGCGGGTTCCGAAAGAAGAGGAAGATGACAAGGGATACAAATCCGTTGGTGAAGAAGAAGAAGATGATGACGATTTACTTGGTGTTGATATGGACGATGATTAGTAAACTAAATCCTCCTTAGGATGATTGAAGTGCAACTAGGAAAAGTACTTGGATGCTTGTCTTTTATTGATTTTGACGTTTTAGTTTTTCTCTATGCAAGATCGGTGGCTATTTGACATTTCATGACTATTTTTATGTATCTTTTGGGATGGTAAACTCATTAGCTTAGTGCTTATTACTTGAAATATTGGTGTGTGCCATTTTTCCTATTTTTTTCCGCATAGGTGCGCCTCGCCTTGCGCCTCTCGCCTCAGGCCCAACAAGACTTTGCACCTCGGTGTGCTTTTCGCCCGTGACAACTATGGGTTTCATCACAAAAAGTAAACATATTTCCTCACAATGTCCACATTAGTAAAAGGACAACACATCAGCAAAATCACTACAGTTTCTTTACATGAATCCTATTGAGTTATCATAGAAACCATAAGGCAAAGCTATACCAAGTCTGGAGCATGGATACAATTCAACCAAACATTGGATTAGGTTTTTTTTTTTTATGCAAGAACAAGACGAATCGATCCACAAAACAACAAAGAAAATGAAAAAATAAAAGATCATGTGGTTCGGCAACGCGTGTACTTCCACGAGGAGATGAAGAACAATCTGTATACGCCACTATGAAGATTACAAAGCTCAACTCTCTAAAAGCCTCTTCTCTGGACACTTGTATCGACCTCTACCCTCCGCTTCCCTAAGAGCTCCTCTACAGTAACTCTTGAGATTACACCAAAATTAAGACACCTAAGTAACCTCACAAAGTTAGTTATTAATATTAGGTGACTATCTATCAAACACCTGGTGTGCAGATAATATCACGATTAAACACACCAAAAAGTTCATCACGAATTCAACATTAATCAAAAATATGGCGGAGAGTTATCAAGAAATTACGGAAGGGAATCCACTGCGAAGGCTCGTGGACGTGAAGGATGCATATATTCCTCTCTCCTGAGTGATGCAGAGCCCAAGACAGAGTCAATTTGCTCTCGTTCAGCTCCTTTCCCACCGCAACGTATAGCTTATCATCGACGATTTCAGCCCTAGTTGCCATGATTCGAGGGGTGCCGATGTCAGCGTATTGTATCCGGTTGATCTGCCGCGATGTCCGAGCCAAACGGCTTACCAACTAGTGCCATGACATTCCTTCCGAGGACGCTGTTCACTTAACTCGTTCGGATTCTCTGTCTCGATCTTTCGCGATGGCTGTGTTTGGATGGCAGGTATTTCAGAGCATTCACAGTGTAATAATCTGTGTTTGGATGGCAGGTATTTCAGAGTATTCACAGTGTAATATTAAAACCACAGTATAATAATTATAATTAAAAGATTGCTAAAGATTTTATTTTTTTATCGACAAAATTTTTTTATTAATCTCTGCAATATTACAAAGATTAAAAGAATAAGGACAAAAAAAATTTAAAATTACTTAATCTTCACACTACCCGAGACCTAATCGCTAGTCCGAGACCAACCAAAGCTCTAAACACCCAAAACGAAACCCCACTGGCCACTGCTCAAACCACTGCCCTGCCGAGGACTTCCAACGAATGGGAATTGAAACGCCACCACCTTCGCGCAAACCGCCGTGAATCCGCCGTATGTCGCCGATCCCAAAAATGCTCCCAGCCAGTCGCAAAACGCCCCGCATCCCAACCATCACCATTCACCACTGTTGAATACTAACGATGCACCTCCATGCTACCGCTATGTATCTTGAACCGTCGCCACCACCGCCGAAAATCCAAGCACCCCTGCTGCTAAACAACCACCACTGCTCCCGCGAACAACCACTGTTGCTGTGAATATCCTCCATGTTGCTGCCGCGAAACACCTCCAAGCTTCCAAGCCATTGCTGCTACCAAACTTAGCTTACCATCAAACCACCTCAAAAGCCCCCTGAACCACCATCCCTCCGCTGGGACCGCTGCAATCTGCCCCCAGAAAAAAGCCACCAACAAACACCTACAAGCACCTACAAAATAAAACCCTAATCCTAAGCGAATACACCACCACACCAAACCGCAAACCACCTCCTCGGCAACCACAGACTAGCAGATCAAAACGCCAACCACCAACTCCGCCATAGTAGATCCAACCAAAAGCCCAAACATGCACCTCCCGCCACCACCAAAGCCAAAAGTGGCATGCACACTCGCGCCAAACCACCAAACAAACAGAGCAATAAGCTGGACCACCGGAAAGAGGGCAACCGAAGAAGAACGCAGCCGTAGGATACCCACCACGCCGTTAAGCCGTTCGAAAAGAGGCCCAAGGACCGAGATCGAAGGGGGATCACGTCGCCTCGCCTTCCACCGCCGCCAAACTCACATGCCCGTTAAGAACCGGATACCCCCAAGAAAGAAACCGGTGGGCGCACAACAAAGCGGGAAGAAGATGAGGAAAAACGTGGAAACGGGAACCGGTCGGGGGAAGTGACGCACCGCAAGGAGAAGGGGGGAAAACGGAACACCAAAAGGGTCCGGGGGAGGAGGGAGAGAGGCGCCCCCCTCTACGACGGCAAGCCCTAATCTAAGAAAGAGAGAAAAGGGAGCCAAAAAGTTATAGGTGGCTAAAGTTAGCAATATGTGCTAAAAATAATGCTCACATTGTAATAATCAAACTTAGCAACTCATCAAATTTGGATAATCAAAACTTGCAACATTTTGCCAATAACCAAATTTATTGGACCCCATATCTTCTCAATCAAGTACAACCATCATGGGAAAGTGAAACTCACTCTCCATAAAGCAAATGCTTCATTAGTATGTGAAACTCACTCTCCACTTTGGCAAATGGTTGTGCATTTAACAACATTGATCACTTTATGGATTTTAACAAATGCTCTCCACTTTCACTTATTTTACTAGAATGCCATTTAATGTAGACAATTAAATTGAGGAAAAAAACTAACCGTTGAATTTGAATTTTGCCAACTCATTTAACTGATGGCCATGAAGGCACTGCAGCTGTTAAATCCTTTTTTAGGTCTGGTCAATTACTTAAAAAAGCAAATTCTACCCCAACCTATCAAAGGTGGGGGACTATAGACCCATCTCTTGCTGCAATATTGTTTACAAGTGTATCTCTAGAATTCTTGCTAAACGGATACAATTAGCCCTTCCTACTTTAATTGATCATGTACAATCAGGTTTTGTTAAAAGGAAGAAGGATTGCTGATAATATCTTCCTGACACAAGAACTCATGAGAGGATACCATAAGCCATCCTCCACTCCTAGGTGTGCCATGAAGGTGGATATTATGAAGGCCTATGATAATGTGAGGTGGGAATTCCTTTGGGATGTCCTATCTGTTATGAATTTTCATCCTACCATGATTAAGTGGCTACAAGCTTGTGTCACCACTGCTAATTACTCTCTTAGCATTAATGGGGAAACCTCCGGTTACATTATTGGGAAAAGAGGGCCAACACAAGGAGATCCATTGTCCTCTTATCTGTTTGTCATTGTGTGATGGAGATTCTCACTTGTCTTCTTAGGGAGAAATCCCTGCTTCCTGATTTCCATTTCCGTTGGAGATGTGGAAATTCTAAGCTCATTAATCTCTGTTTTGCTGATGATCTCGTGATTTTTTGTAAAGGTGATCTCACTTCGGTCAATCACATTCAGACTGCACTCACTGAGTTCCAAACTTTGTCAAGCCTTTCTCCTAGTCCTGGGAAGAGTAGCATTTTTTTTTCAGGGGTAAACACTAGCTCTAGGATAGCCATTTTGAATGTCCTAGGGTTCAAGGAAGGCTTTCTTCCTATTAGATATCTTGGAGTGCCTCTTATCTCTACTAAACTTAAAGCCTCCGATTGCCAACGGCTAGTGGATAGCATTACTACTAAAACTAAGTCTTGGACAAATAGGGATTTAACATATTCAAGCAGAGTTCAGTTGATTAAGAATGTACTTTTCTCCATGCAAACATATTGGTCCTCTTTATTTATCATCCCTAAAAAGGTGATTAAGGAGGTTGAGTCTATACTTAGGGCTTTTCTCTGGTCAGGTCCTAATCTTAAGAGAACTGGTGCTAAGGTCTCTTGGGAGCACCTGTGCTATCCTAAGCAAGAGGGGGATCTTGGTTTCAAATCCTTACAGGTTTGGAACAAGGCTGCCATTGCCAAGCACATCTGGTTCCTAATTTCTGGGGGGGGAGCAGTCTATGTGGTGTCAATGGGTCAAATCATACTTACTAAAAGGGACGAATTTTTGGAACCTTAAAATTCCTAGGGATTGCACATGGGTTTGGAGGAAATTATTGAACCTTAGACAATTGGTGCAACCCTATTTTCTTAATGTACTTGGTGATGGCCATTCCACTTCCTTGTGGTTTGATAATTGGCATCCATTTGGGCCTTTAATTGCTAAATTTGGCCCTAGAATTGCCCTTGATTCTGGTATTCCTAAGGATGCTACTGTGTCCCACATTTTACAAAACTCAAGCTGGACCTTTCCCATCACCCAAACCTTTGAGCTCAATGAGATAAGACGAACCTTGCCTCCTCTTATCCCATCCCGATTGGAGGAAGCAGATCACATTAGATGGACTCTCACTCCTAATGGTAAGTTCTCAGTTGCTTCACTGTGGGATAAATTGAGAACACCCTTTCCAACAGTTGTGTGGCACAAATTGGTGTGGTTCCCTACCCATATTCCAAAATGCAGCTTTATCACTTGGCTGGCTATTCAGAATAGGCTATCCACTGCTGATAGGCTTGTGATGTTTGGCATGAACCTCTCCCCTCAGTGTAGCTTTTGTCAAGTGAGAGTCATGACCACCTTTTCTTTAATTGTACCTTCTCACAGCAGGTGTGATGCACCATACTCTCCAAAATTCATGTCTTTTGGCACTCTAGATCATGGCATGAATGGGTTACTTTCCTCTCCAATGTGAAAAGCAAATCTTTTCAAACTGTTATTACAAAGTTGGTCTTTACAACCATTGTCTATCATGTTTGGATTGAGAGAAATGTGAGGAAATTTTAAGGTACATCTTTCTCTTGGGAGGTAATTGCTCACAAAATTTACTCCATGGTGAAGGCAAGACTGTTATCATTACAAGCCCTGCCTCCAAGTCGAGCAGAATGGGTTACAAATGAATGGAATATTAGTGGATCATAATTCTCTCATCAATTGTTCCATAGTTGTTTCCTTTTGATTATTACCAATCTCAAGTTTTCTGGTTTGTTCATGTAAGCTTAAGGCTGCATTTACTGCAGCAATTAACTCATGGTGTTACAAGACAAGGTGTGCAAGGCGGTCCTTCTCGGATCTGGTTGCACATGGGTTCTATTACCTTTAATTGTCAGGTTGTGCATGGCAGAGAGGAGGTTTCAACACTTCTATGATCATGGTTGTGCATGGCAGCTCAAGTGCATGACTTCAGGGTGCTCTAATTCTTCTATCTATAAGAATTGACAGGTCATTCTCGAGTGCAAATGCCATCTATCCAGGGGGAATGCTTTCTTGACTACTAGTACCTCTATATACAAGGTAAATACCTTAATCTCAAGCTGGTTTTGGTGACAGCTACAGTTTATGGTTCTTTATTGGAATCTGAAAGGTTAAGGTCTATTTTTTTGGACATTTGAGTGAGTCACTATATGTGTGAACCTATGAGTAGTGGGTTTAAGCCTAATCTTCTTGCGAGAGGAGGTAATAGCTAGAGGGAGTCATTTTGTGAGGGAGAGCGAGGGAGTAGTAGCTCACCCTATTACCTTTAGAGAATTGGTGAATTAGGCTCCAAGGGAGGAGTAGAGTGATGAGATATAAGCAATGTGCTTCTATAAATATCCATGTGGATTTCGTAGTCCAGTGTTTGAATTATGAATGTTATAACCAAAGTGAGCTATCTTGTGGTTGGATTATTATGTGAGAGTGTTATGCTGTTGTGGCTGGATGTGTCACCTGTTAGTGTACATATTCCTTTTAATTGTATCTCTAGTTGCTGTTGTTGTTGCTGTTGTTAGTAACTCTATATGCTGCTTCTAATGAGATCAGTAGTTGTTAAGCAGGTGACCCATCTTTTAATTGTTCAGAATGCTTGTGTGACTTCAAGCAAGTAACTCTATAACTCTATATGTTGCTATTGATTATTGGTTGCCATTCATGGGGGTTGTCCCAGATATGGCTGTTTTGGTCGTTATTTTCCTATCTTTGGGTAGTGTCCCAAGGATAGGATACAATATCTTGTGTTTTACTTACCCTTGGGGGGTTGTCCCTTGGGTTGTTTACGCCTTTCTAGGGGGCATGTCCCTAGCTAATTCTTCACTATTACTGTTCAAGCATTTTCCAGGCGTTGGTTAATCTGTTAGGTGACTATTTGTTTTGAGAATCATGTGGAGTACGATTGATAGGTGGATGCTGCTAGCTGCTATCTGTTTGAGAATCAGCAAACGAATTTGCTACTGCTACTGCTATGATTGACGCCGAGTCCAATGCAACTATCCAGTACATGGACTCGTCCCGTATTGAAGCTTTCTACCATTTGATATTGTCTTTTGAATGTGAAGTGCTGAAGGTGCATGGATTTAGCTGCTGCAAGTTGGCTTTCAATTCGTGTGGTCTTTAGTTGGACTATTAGTTGTTAATGCTCGATGAAATCAGGTCTGCAATTATCATTTTGTCGTGTGTTTCCTTTCCCTCTACCTAGAGGGAATTGAAACATTTGTTAAGTAGATTTTTAGTGCTATGATTGCCTTTTGGCCTTTGCATAGTCAATTTTAATGTAAATTTTATTTATTTTGTTTCCTCTTGGGGTATGCCCCTTGTAGATTGTATATTTGCTTAGCCTCTTTTCTATTTCAAGCTGGTATATCCAAAAAAAGTTTTGATTATTATATTATGGATGCTTAAGGGGGATGAAATATGATTCCGGAATTCTAATATTTCTATGTTTGTGAAGAGTGGGAATGAGAATGAGATTACTGATATCTCAATCCAGGAGGAATCACATTGCTGAATAGGAGGAATCTAATCCCTCCCACCCCATGGGAATCTTGGATTCATGGCTCAATCAATATAAAAAAAACGTTTGATTTGAGTATATTTCCAAGGCAAAAGTAGATAAACACTCCCTCAACTATCACTTTGTCCCATGGAGACCCCCTCATTTTTAAAATCGCCCATACAGACCCCCTCAACTACTAGAAACGGAAAAAATGCTAACTCCATTAACGAAATGGAGGAAATGACTAAGATACCGTTTTTATATTAGGCAAAAGTATATAAACACCCCCTCAACTATCACTTTGTCCCACGGAGACCCCCTCGTTCTTTTCATTTCATTTCTAGATCTATTTTGCTGGATTTTTTTAGAAAACTAGGTTTGTTTTATTTTTTCAATTGATCTATACATAAACCAGAGTGCATACTTGTTTGCAACATTTTGAATTGCGAATTTCATTTTGAAGTTGGGTTTGTTTATTAGGCTACTATGACTCATCTGTGAGATGCAATTCATAAGTGAGTGTCGAATATGTTCATAGTGTTTATGAATCTGTTAGATATGAACTAAAATTTCAGTATTATATGAAATGGGTATCTTTGGTTAGGAGTATTGTTAAATAAAGCTCAATGGTTACAGATCTGTTTGCTGGTTTTGGGTTTTGATTGGAGGTTATTTGTAAAGGGGAGAAAGAGAAGGGTTAGATGGAGTGTATGTATGTAATGCATGTATCTAATAAAACAAGGGTATTTTCGTCTTATTTATGGATGAGGGGGTTCATCACAAACGATTCTGAGACAGAAGGGTGTCACTTGGGTAACGAGGAGTAGTTGAAGGGGGTCTATATGAGAGATTTTAAATGTGAGAGGGTCTTTTTGGGACAAAATAATAGTTGATGGGGTGTTTACATACTTTCTCCTATTTTAAAAATAAATTTTTCCTAGAGAAGATTACTTAGAGGTTGTTCCACTTTTTCAAAAAGATACTTTTTGAAAAAGAAGGTAAATTTCAAGGTCAAAAACCATGTGTTTACGTAAATAATATTCCTACCAATATGGATCTTGTTTGATAGATCTCAATGAGATCTTTTAAACGGTGCAAAAAAAATTGAAAATTTATTTTTCATTTTCGTTATATTTAAGTTTGAAATTATCTTCTTTTTGAAAAAAAAGGTTTTTAGAAAAAGCGGAAGGGGGTCTTAGTTAATCCAAATGTCGGAATAGAATTACTCCGGGTATTTAGTTACTAGGAATTTGATTACTATTCCTACAAAACATTACGAGCATCCAAACAGATAGTAATTCAGATACGGAAACTTCCATACACCTATCATTATTGAGTTCAAAATTCAAAGAGTTTTTATTTATGAAAACATCCCTCAAACTATCATCACTTTTTCTACTTCATCCTCGAACTATCTAAACCAGCAATTTCATCCCTCAAACTATCCGAAACCCTTCTATTTCGTCCTCAGACTATCTCCATCCACATTTTTAACGAAAAAGAGAGCATGTGCCAAACACGTGACTTTTTTGAAGGGCAGAAATGGAATTTCACGTCTATTACTCCCATCAGACAAAACCCTCTTCTCTCTCTCATACTCAGACGTTACACGCAAAAGAAAAACCCACCTGACGTTATCTCTCTTCTTTTTTTCAAATCCAGAGCAGAGTCAGATTGAATAGCACAAGGATTCACTTGTGGTTGAGCTGTCCTTTGTTTATGTAACCCTTTAACATTGGTAGGTTGAGAAAGTATTTGGTGAAAGTCAGCCTGATATTCTTGAAATTGAGAAGACAAAGAAAATGCTCAAGGTATGAACTGAGATGCATCCTTCACAAAGTTGCCATTTTTTGTTTTGCACTCAAGCTTTGACCATAATTTGTATCGCATGAACACGAACACGCACTGATCGATGTGATCAAAAAGTTTATAGATGCATTCGACAGCGAAAGTGGCAATAAAAACATGTGTAGATGAGCAAAATTCCATGTTGTATAAAATTTTAATATGTTGGGAAAGAGTTTAGGACTGACGGAAAAATATAATGACTTGAGTGCTTGAATACATTACTGTGATGATAAAAATCACATTCTGAGGAACTTTTATTTTTCTTTCACCTTATTTGTTCTTTTCTTGTCAAGTATTACAATTGTAAATGTGATTGTACTTTTTGTAGAAACAAGCTCATAGTCTGTCCATTTGAAGACATGTGGCATAGCTACAAAGATGGGGATGGGGAAGAGAGGATGAGAGATAGAATTTGGGGGTAAGAAGAAGAAAAGTCATCAATACTGTATTTTGTCTAGCCCTATATGTGTATATGTACACCAAATATTGGAGGGAAACCCTTATATTTTGGCGCCACAAGGTTGTGAGGGGCTGGAATGACCATTCTGCCCCCAGGTGCACATCATGTGCTTGGCACATGCTCTCTTTTCGTTAAAATTAAGGATGGAGTTAGTCTGAGGACGAAATAGAAGGGTTCTGGATAGTTTAAGGGATGAAATTACTGATTTAGATAGTTCAAGGATGAAATTATTGAGTTCCATTCTCCCCCCTCCCCCCCACCCCACCCCTCTCTTGAAATCTCAAATGGAACAATCTCTCTCCTATTGCAATGAAAACCCTCTCTTCCTGGAGAAAAAAAATCACAACAAGAGAAAGATGTCAATCATTTGATCACCGGAGTGAAAAGTTGAGTCCCATGGGCATAGCTTAATGGAGGGGTGGCACGTGGCACCCCGATTTCCTCCTCCTCCTCCTCCTCCTATATCTCTTCTCTCTTTCTTATACAAAAAGAGCCAGTGCTTGGCTTACCGATTTTTCTAATTTCGGACACATTTGCCCCTTGATTGCTAGGGCTTCCTTCATAACCGGCTGTCCTCAATTGTAATTTTACCCGTTCTACATTGGAGCATACGTGGCACGATGGAAAAAAAGAATACCTTGATTGTTCGAGAACCATCTCTAGATTCAATACCTCTCTCTCTCTCTCTCTCTCTCTCTCTCTCTCTCTCGCGCGCGCGCGAAACCCTTGTATGAACGAGCATCCGAGACCACAATTGTTGTTCATCTTCCCCATCGCCGTTCATCTTCTCCGTCTTCCATCGCCATTCATCGTTTTCTGTCACCATCTTCCATCAAATCTAGAGAAGTCTCTTTGTCTTTCTCTCTCATACTCACTGCGTGTATGTGCATGTATATTCAAATTTACTACATAATCTGATATGCTTGATTCAAAATTACTTTACGGTGATTTCGAATTTGTTTATGAATTGGATTAATGGAAGCTTGATTGCTTGTATTAGAGTGTTTTTTTTTTGGGTAATTTAGCTTGAAATTAAAAAAAAGGTTAACCGAATGTACAGCCTACAAAGAGCATACCCCAGCAGGAAAAGAAAAAGAAAAGAAGAAAAGTGAAAAAAGTGCGATAACCCATGCACAACTCGCATGGAGAGTAGGATAATGTAAGGAATGCAACAAACATGCATTGTGATTTGATATCATACCCCATTGCACTATCCATCTGTAAGGAAAGATAGCAGAATAGGGTATGTTATACAATGAAGCGAAATGAAATGATAAGAAAACTAACAATATCCTGGCACATCCCGCCAGACTAGGAAATAATATAAATAGCCATTGTCGAATAAGGAGACGCTTGACTGAGGTGAGCTCCATCACTCACATTAAACAATCCTTGATTGAGTTTAAGACCTTGTCTGGTCTCTCCCCAAGTCCTACCTAGAGTAACATTTTCTTCTCTGGTGTTAACCATACCACTAAATCCTCCATTTTAAATATCTTGGGTTTTCAGGAAAGGTCTTTACCTATAAGGTACTTGGGGATACCTTTTCTATCCACAAAACTCAAACACACGGACTGTAAAGTCATGGTTGATAGGATTGTAGCTAAAACAAAGTCCTGGACCCATATGTACTTGTCTTATGCTGGAAGGATACAATTGATTAAGTCAATTCTCTTCTCAATGCAAACTTATTGGTCATCTCTCTTCATTATCCCTAAAAAGGTAATTAAGGAGATTGAATCAATTCTTAGAGCCTTCTTTTGGTTAGGACCTGATCTTAAGAAGTCTGGTGCAAAGGTCTCATGGGAACACCTTTGTACCCCTGTTAAGGCAGGGGGTTTGGGCTTTAAATCTTTGGAGGTTTGGAACAAAGCAGCTGTAGCCAAACATATTTGGTTCCTTGTTTCTGGGGGGGAACAATCTATGTGGTGTCAATGGGTTAAGTCTTACTTACTTGAGGGCAAGAGTTTCTGGAGTGTTAAAACTCCAAGTGACCCATCTTGGGTTTGGAGGAAAATCCTTAACCTTAGACTTTATGTCCAGCCTCATATTAAGTACAAAATAGGGGACGGCCAATTAACTTTGTGGTTTGACAACTGGCATCTCCTTGGGCCCTCTTACCAAGGATTGTCTATGATTCAGGGCTTCCAAAGGACGTCACTGTGAAGGCTATTATTAAGGATAATTAGTGGGCCTTCCCTATGACTCAATCTCCTGACCTTAATGATGTAAGGTCTGACCTACAAACTATCCAAATCAATGCTGCCATAGGTGATAGATGCATTTGGACTCTCACAACCTCTGGGAAATTTACTATCTCATCTCTTTGGGAGCATCTGAGACCTTATTTCCCTGTTATTACCTGGGTTAAAGTGGTATGGTGTTCAAGGCACATTTGTAGGTGTAGTGTGATCTCATGGTTGGCCATTCAGAATAGATTATCTACTGAGGATAGACTAGTTCTGTTTGCATGAAATCTACCTCCACCTATAATTTCTGTATGGGTGTGGAATCCCACAATCACATATTCTTTGAATGCCCCATACTTACATAGATTAGAGGAATTCTATCCTCTAAATGTCCTCTTTTGGCAGGATTGTCCTCTTGGCAGGAGTGGGTAAGTAATTTGTCCAATTTAAAGGGTAAATCCTTGGCAGTCACTGTTGCTAAGCTTGTGTTTATAGTATATGTGCACCAATTATGGCTTGAGAGGAATTTTAGAAAGTTCCAGAATCTTAGCTGCCCCTTTGGAGTGGTTGCTAACAAAATTTCAAATGAGGTCAGAAACAGGTTGTTGTCCTTAGAATTCAAGGGACCTCCTCATTTACTTTCTATGTGGAACATTCACCATTAATCTAAATATACTTGGTAGATTGGATTTCTACTCAAATCATTTCACTTGCAAGTCACTACTCAAGGGTGGTTAGCTTCACAGCTATCCCCCTTGAACCTTCAGCTTTCATCACCTGAAGATTTGGACTCACATCATCCAGTTCCAAATTGTTCAGAGCAGCCACATTTACATATAGCTCATCACCAGGAGATTTGGACTCACATCACCCAGTTACCAAATCGATCAGACCAGTCACATTCAGAGGTCACTATTCAAGGGGTTTATACTGATATTACTTCTATCCTAGTAGTGGTGGCTTGTATCCAATCTTATAGAGAAAATTTCGATGCGGCCAGGGATGAAAGTTTTCTTGCTGATTGCTTAAGGTCACTACTCAAGGGTGGTTAGCCTCACAGCTACCCCCCTTGAACCTTCAGCTTTCATCACCAAGAGGTTGGGCTTCAGATGAAGGCTAGTTCAGTCAAAAAAACTAGAGGATTGCTCAGTCACCTACCTGGTCACTCTTCCAGCAACAAACACAGAACGCTACATTGAGCTCTTACTTACTTCTATTATTTAGGTAGTTAACTTAATCCTTGTTGGATGATGTGGTGAAATACAGCTTATGAGTGTCTTTACTATATTGTGTGTTGACCTTGTGAGTTGTATGCTAAAGCCCCAACATTCCTTGAGAGAGGAGGTAATAATTAGTGGGGGAGTCATGTGAGGTACAGTGGAGGGAGTAAGTGCATTCACAGCTCTTGGTTTTGTTTGCGAGTGGGAGGAATGAGGTTTCAAGGAAGTAGAGGTTGAGGTGGTGGTTTATTTGAAGTCACATTCTGGACTGGCTTTCGGTACTGTCAATTTATGACACTGCATTCCAGCTTATTTGGTGCTTATTCAATGGTGCATACCTTTGTTCCAGCATATGTAAACCGGCAAATGACGTTGCTTAATCTGGTGGCATTTGTTTACCGTTGTTCCAGCATATGTAAACCTGCACACGTGCTGTCCATGTAGTCTATTAACTATGGTTAGCTTATCCATATTCATGGACCATATTGTTTTGATCTCTTTTGGACAATTAATTTCTGTATTGCCCCTACTCTGCTGTCTTTTACTATAGTTCTTTCCCTATATCTAACAGATTTCTATCTCAATTTGGCCTATCCTTGGGGGGATGTCCCTTAGAGTGTTTATGCTTTTCTAGGGGGCATGTCCTTAGCTACCGTTTGATTCCCTTCGGCTACTGATCTGATAGGAAGCTACCTGTTATAACTGCTGCTATTCCCAGCTGTGGTTAATCTATGGTTGTTCTTCTGCTATTGCTCAACATATGGTGATCCCTTTTGATGTTATTCTGTGATACACTGCTATCGTGTGATCTGTTGTTCTGAATGCTATGGCTGAAAAATGCAACAGTTGCTGCTGTTGTGCTATAGTTTGTTGCTCTACTACAAATTACTTGCTGCTGTAGTTTTGTTGCTGCTGTTGGTTTATGCTCAATGGTGTGTTATTGCTATCTGCTTCTATACAGTCCAGTAGCAAAAACAAAACAATTCTGTTGCTGCTGAGTTTTGACAACTATGTGTTGCTAGTTCCATGTCTCCTTTGTAAATGAGCTATGCGTTGCTAGTTCCTGCAAATGAGCCGATCCTTTGGGAAAATAAGCTATGTACGCTTGTTCCATGTCTCTTTTGTAATGCTTAAGGAGCCTAGGATACAAATGGCATCCCTAATCGGAAGGTCCAAGCATAGGCTTTGAGTATCATTATGGCGTTGTTTTCCTTCCGTCTTGATAGATGGTTTGGAAAAATCACATTTCATTTGATCCATGTAGCCTCTTGGCATTCGCAATTTTCTTTAATCTTGTTTTGTTTTCCTTTTTCTTTTCCTCCTGGGGTATGCCCCTTATAGGCTGTATATTCGCTTAGCCTCTTTTTCAATTTCAAGCTATTTTACCCAAAAAAAAGAAAGAATAAGGAAACGTTGTTGAACCATCACTGAATAATTGTCGCTACAAAGCACCTCGGCATCGAGGGGAGGTTGAACAGCAACTACAAAGTAACTAGGCATCGAGAAGTGGCTCGATCCGAAGATGACGGCATCCGACAGGAGGCCTAACCCTACACACCACGCCATTCCATCCAGTCTAATACATTCTCATCCATAGTTCCAAAGCACACCAGAAAACAACCTACCCTCAACCAAAACCCATAGCCACAGGTCTCCAGAGATGGGATAAGAAGACCAAGAGTCCAAAGCTTCAACCTAGCACAAGAGCATCAAGCATAGCACCCACTTTTAAGGAATAGTACTACGAGGACCGGGCTCCGAGAGAGGCTCGATCCGGAGATGACGACATTCGACAAGGCTACCTCCCCAAGTACCCTTCACACCACGCCCATTCCAACCGTTCTAATACTCCCTCGACCAAGTACACAAGGCTCACTATAACATAAAAGAGGGACAGAACAAGGGCCTCGAATCCGTCTGCCATTAACAGTGCATTACCACCCAATCATCTGGCAACTTATCAATAGTGCAAAACCACTGAATCATCTGGTCACAAACTGAGGCACACAAGACTGTCGAAGGAACCAAACCAATCCGTTCAATCAGTGAATCACCACTAATTTATTAAGGACAGGCACGGTCACAGCCCTACTTCACTTGAACAATGGCCCAGAGAAGCAAAGAAACTTGGATTGCAAACAAGTCTAGCATAAATGCTAAAACCGTAGCCTCAGAGTTGGGCGAAAACAACCTGTGTGCGCCCTTCTACCACCAGCGCGCGCCACAACCAAACAGCACCTGGTAAGTTCATTTTTTGCAAAACCAATCTACAGCATTTACCCAAAACCGGTAACACACCGGGGAATCCAACTAGAACTAGGGTTAATGAATTACTTCCAGAAGTTAACCCGATCTCAGTCCAACAGATGACTGCCCATCGAGGTTCTTAATAATGGCCTACAAGTCTAAGGAATGATACCTGCCGATTGGAGGTCCAACAAATTGCAGGCTCGCCACCCTGGGTTCTTCCAACCAGCAATGAATCACCGATTTGAGCTGTAACCCTCTAGCAAGAACTGAGTTCGGAACCCTCAATGAATGGCGACATTGGGCTTGAACTACCCAGCTTCATCGATTGTGTAAACCCAAGAAAGCTCATGACTTCCCAGCTAGCAAGCAAGCTTACGGTTGTGTAAACCCAAATTGGGTTATGTAAACCCAATTCTAATTTTAATACCAATCAGCACAAAACTCCATTGAACCAATATGGCACAACTTCAGCTTCTAGTCAATTCTTAAGACAAGTAAGGAACACTAATCAAGTATAAGCTACTAGATCCATATCCCATTACCTTTTTTGGGTAATTTAGCTTGAAATTAAAAAAAGGTTAACCGAATGTACAGCCTACAAGGGGCATGACCCAAGAGGAAAAAAAGAAAGAAAAGAAGAAGAGGGAAAAAATTGCGATAACCCATGCACAACCTGCATGGAGAGTAGGATACAGTAAGGATTGCAACAAACATGCATTGTGATTTGATATCATACCCCATTGCACTATCCATCTGTAGGGAAGGATAACACAACGGGGTATGATATACAATGAAGCGAAATGAAGCAAAAGAAATGACAAGAGAAGTAACAATATCCTGGCACATCCCGCCAGATTAGGAAATAAAATAAATAGCCATAGTCGAATAAGGAGACGATGTTGAACCATCGCTGAATCATTGCCGCTACAAAGCACATTGGCATCAAGGGAAGGCTGAACAGCAATTACAGAGTAACTAGGCATCGAGAATAGACTCGATCTAGAGGTTACGGCATCCGACAGGAGGTCCAACCCTGCACACCATGCCATTCCATCCAGTCTAATACACAAGATCCATAGTTCCAAAGCATGCTAGAAAACAACCTGCCCTCAACCAAAACCTATAGCCACAGGTCTCCTGAGATGGGATAAAAAGACCAAGATTCCAATGCTTCAACTTAGCACAGGAGCATCAAACATAGCACCCACTTCTAAGGAATAGTACTGCAGAGGACCGGGCTATAAGAGAGACTCGATCCGGAGATGAAGACATCCGGCAAGGCACCTCCCTAAGTACTTTGCACACCATGCCCATTCCAACCGATCTAATACTCCCTCAACCAAGTACACAATGCTAACTATAACATAAAAGAGGGGCAGAACAAGGGCCTCGAATTCGTTCGCCATTAATAGTGAATTACCACTGAATCATTTGGCAACCCATCAATAGTGCAAAACCATTGAATCATCTGGTCACAAACTGAGGCACATAAAACTGCAGAAGGAACCAAACAATCCCTTTTAATCAGTGAATCACCACTAATCTAAAAAAGACAAGCACGGTCACAGCCCTACTACACTAGAACAACGGCCCAGAGAAGCAAAGAAACTTGGGATATAAACAAGCCTAGCATCAATGCTAACACCTTAGCCCCAAAATTGGGCAAAACAACCTGTGATTCTACTGCAACTACCAATCTACTACATTTACCCAACAACTGGCAATACACCGGGGTTCTCAATTAATTCCAGAAGATAACCCGATCTCAGTCCAACAAATGATTGCCCATCGAGGTTCTCAATAATGATCTACAAGTCTAAAGAATGATACCTGCCGATTGGAGGTCCAACGAATTGCAGACTTGCCACTCTTGGTACCTCCGACCAGCAACGAATCACCTATTTGAGCTGTAACCCATCGGCGAGGACTAAGCCCCGAACCCTCAATAGCGTAGTCCATGAGCTTCATCAACAGGCCAGTTTCATCAATAGCCCAACCCGTAAGCTTGAACAACTCAGAACAATTGCTAATTCAAATAAGAAAATAGCGGAGTTTGGGTTGCCACCCAACCCATCCGCTGATTTAGATTAGAAAATAGCAGATTAAACCCAAGGCTGATTGAAGTTGGGCAACACCTCTAGAACTTCCCTTAGCCTCATCACCATTCGATCCCAATCCTTCAACTAGGTGTGGATGCTTGGAAGGATCAGATGTTGTGAGGTAGTGGTGGACTGATTCTCCATGGATGGAGTGAAAATTGGCAAAAGAAAATGGACCCACAGGGGCTGATGAACCTCTAGCCTTCGATCCCCTTCTTTGATGAATCTCTAGCCTTCGATCGAATCAATCGATTAGAGTCTTGATTAAACCACCAGAATTCGACAGGTGTAGAAGAAAATGGACCCATGGCTGTTGAATCAAACGAACCACCAGCAGCTACGGATTCCAATTTGTATTAACCTCTAAACCCCAAAGTTGGGAAAACCCTCTTCAAGAATTTGGCAGGTGTAAAAGAAATTGGAAAATTCTGGTCGGTGGTAAACCCTCTTCAAGAATTTGCTTGTGAATTTATACAACCCAAACCAGGTTTGGGGGGTTTTGCAAAATTCAGATCAGGGGAGTGCATTCTCTCTATAACCTAGAGAGATAAGCTCTCAACCCCAACACGGAATACTGAGTTATATCCCATTACCTTATACTAGGTCAGAACAGAAATTGACCATTCCGGCGATATAGCAGCGGTGAGGACACCCTCCACCTTGTAAGAAGTCCCACGAGCAGAAGGCTCTGGGCAAATCTATGAAAATATCCGTGAACCTAAACAACCTGCTGCGGTCACCATCGGAGTAGAAAGAAACCCCAAAGAAGGAGGGTTC
Source organism: Rhododendron vialii (assembly GCF_030253575.1). Classification (NCBI taxonomy): domain Eukaryota; kingdom Viridiplantae; phylum Streptophyta; class Magnoliopsida; order Ericales; family Ericaceae; genus Rhododendron; species Rhododendron vialii. The sequence goes on along the minus strand of NC_080557.1, from coordinate 28,999,683 downwards.
CTTGATGCGGACGACCAGGTCGGCGGGTATGATCTGTGGAAGATGAAACCCACGGCTGGAAGTTGTGATGATCTTGGGCGTGCTGAAAAGCGAACCCAGAGGAACAAATGTTCCGTGATTTACAAAAATGACACCTGATGTGTACTTGAGGTCAAAATAGGAGACCTATCTTTCTTCTTCTTTCCATTGTTAGTCATCTTGCCCTTCTGATTTGTATGCTCTGTTCAGAATCAGAGGTTGAACCACGGAAGAGCTCCTTGATTAGAGCATTGATTGAACCAACATATGAGAAAATTGGTGGGTTTTGTATCCAAAAATCTGATTTTGGTAAAGGGGAGTGCATTCTCTTTCTAGCCTAAAGAGAGAAGCTCTCAACCCTTTTGTATTAGAGTTGTTTGACTGCTTCGCTAATTAGGGCTTTCTTCCTTGTTCTTTTTATTTTGTGGGGGTTAGACGAAGATATAAAGGGAATTTTTTATAAATGGTCCCTCTAGTTTGCATGAATTTTCATTTTCGTCCCTCTAGTATCAATTGTGTTACTTTTAGTCTTATAATTTACATTCTGTCTCAATTTCGTCCCTCTCGCTTACGGGGTTAATGAAACAAACGGAATTGGAGGACAAAATTGTCATTTCTCCTCACAGAGGGACTAAATTGAGATTTCATGTAAACTAGAGGGACTATTTCTATAATTTATTTTTTACTTTTGTTTTTGTAAATAAATTTAAAATACATCATGTATAATATATTTCTCATCTCATTTTATATTGAATAATAAAAAATATGTTGAAATTTTTTAAAGTTTTTATTATATACATCACAAAAAATATGAGAAAATTTAAAAACAACCCTTATGTTAATTGTCTTGGTCTTGTATTTTTTTTTCAATTGAATTTTCACTATCGCTATTTTTTTTGTCACATGATTAAAAAGAAAAAGTTGTTCAGTAGTATTTAGAAATCTTGTAATTGTGTTTAATTAAGTAATGAAACACTTTAAATATTAAGAGATCAAATACATTAAAATATGGGTATAAGTGTATTTATTTTGGGACTTACTCATAAGATCACTCATATAACAAATAAACACGGATTTTAAACATTTTTTTATTGGGTGAAAAAATAAGAAGATTATAAGAACATGATACAAAGACATTAGCTAAGGGGTTGATTTGTGCATTTTCTAATACTTTTGTAATGTGTAATGAAATATAAATTTTTCAATATAGTTTGATTACCTAATAAAAAATAATTCAGTTGTTAAATACATTACTTATGGTCTTTTTTATTTTATTTGCAAAAAACGAAAGTAAAATGTAAACTTTTAAAAATAATTCCTCTGGTTTGCATAAAATTTCAATTTGGTCCATCTGTGAGAGAAAATGACAATTTTGCCCTTCAATTTTGTTTGTCTCATAGATGGCGTCAGGGGAAGGACGAAATTGAGATGGAATGAAAACTATAGGGTTAAAATTGATACAATTAATAGTATATAGACGAAAATGAGAACTCATGCAAACTAGAGGGACCATTTTTAAAAATTTTCCAGATATAAATGGTTTTTTTGACAAGTATTTGATTAGCATATTTTTTAAACAATGATGAGAAATACCACAAACGAATATCACTATGAGGAATATCTACATCAAAAAAGTTGGGGTTGAGAGCTTCTCTCTCTATTTCTAGAGAGAGAATGCACTCCCCTAGCTGTCTTCTTCTGATTTTGAGCAAATCTCCAAACTATTGCTTGGATTATCACCTTAATTCACGTAGTAATATGGGCTACTAAGCCTAATCTTTCTAATTTATATTCTTTAGAGGTTTCAATACACCTAAGCATCTCGGGTGGTGCTCTCTGGATTAGCACCGGAGTGCTCCATGGCTGCCGGTGGAGCTGAGTCAGAGCTGCTCGAAGGTTTCAATACACCTATGTGGTGGCTCGCTTGACACAGCTCCGGCCAGGTTAGAGTCTCTCTAAACCCAAGCATCTCATTTTGGGTTATCTCAAGCACCAGTCCGACTACCCATTGCTGCCAGCGATGAGTCCTTATACATAAAAGATCTGGTCCAACGCTGCTCGAGTTTGGTAACCGGCGGAGGGCGGTGGCTCACCTGACATGGTCGGAACATCTGCATTCAGATCTGTCTTCACAGGGTTTGCAATGGTTGTTGCTGCCAATGGGATCTCCATCTCCGTTGGAATTAAGGTATTGTAGTGGTGTACTTCTGCGCCCTGCTTCGTTAATAAATGCTCTGCTCTCATTTTGGATTGAGGAACAAGTACTGATTTCTTACAAAATCAGAATTTGGGCTTTCAAATTTGGCTTAGGAGATATATATGCTGAAACCGTAAATAGCACCTTAACTGGTTTTTTTCAAAGCTTCGGAATTGTGCCATTTCCATTGCTGCTGATTCTGCGTCTGCTTCAGTTTAGTGATAATGGGATTTGGGTATGAATGGCCATGTCTTTGTGGGATTTACTAGTAGATCATTATTGAGAACCTCGATGGGCAATCATCTGTTGGACTGAGATCGGGTTATCTTCTAGACTTAATTCAGTCTTTTGTTGGATCCCTCGGTGTGTTGCCGGTTTTGGGTAAAAGCAGTAGTTTGGTTTTGCCAAGCACCGGTGGTAGAAGGGTGTGCATAGGTTGTTTTTGCCCAAGTTTGGGGCTAAGGTTTTAGCGTTTATGCTAGGCTTGTTCACAATCCAAGTTTCTTTGCTTCTCTGGGCCGTTGTTCTGGTGTAGTAGGGTTGTGACCGGTCATGTCCGTAATAGATTAGTGGTGATTTCACTAATTGAAAGGGATAGTTTGGTTCCTTCTGCAGTCTTGTGTGCTTCAGTTTGTGACCAGATGATTCAGTGGTTTGCACTGTTGATGGGTTGCCAGATGATTCGGTGGTAATGCACTATTAATGGCAGTCAGGTTCGAGGTCCTTGTACTATCCCCTTTTTATGTTATAGTGAGCATTGTGTACTTGGTCGAGGGAGTATTAGTCCGGTTGGAATGGGAGTGGTGTACTAGGTACTATGGGAGGTAGCCTTGTCGGATGTCGTCATCTACGGATCAAGCCTATTTAGGAGCCTGGTCCTCTGTAGTACTGTTCCATAGAAGTCAGTGCTATGCTTTTTGCTTCTGTGCTAGGTTGAAGCATTGGAATCTTGGTCTTCTTATCTCATCTCTGGAGACCTGTGGCTATGGGTTTTGGTTGAGGGCAGATTATTTTCTGGCAAGCTTTGGAACTTTGGATGAGAGTGTGTTGGACTGGATGGATTGGCGTGGTGTGCAGGGTTGGGCCTCCTATCGGATGCCGTCATCTCGGATCGAGCCTCTTCTCGGTGCCTAGTTACTTTGTAGTTGTTGTTCAACCTTATCTCGATGCCAAGGTGCTTTGTAGCGGCAATTATTCAGTGATGGTTCAACATCGTCTCCATATTCGACAATTGCTATTTATATTATTTCCTAGTCTGGCGGGATGTTAGTTTTCTTGTCATTTCTTTTCGCTTCATTTCGCTTCATTGTATATCATACCCCATTGTGCTATCTTTCCTTACAGATGGATAGTGCAATGGGGTATGATATCAAATCACAATGCATGTTGTTGCATTCCTTACTTTATCCTACTCTCCATGCGGGGGTTTTTTTTTGGGTAATTTAGCTTGAAATTAAAAAAGGTTAACCGAATGTACAGCCTACAAGGGGCATACCCCAAGAGGAAAAAGAAAAAAGAAAAATAGAATAGTGAAAAAATTGCGATAACCCATGCATAACCCGCATGGAGAGAAGGATAATGCAAGGAATGCAAGAAACATGCATTGTGATTTGATATCATACCCCATTGCACTATCCATCTGTAAGGAAAGATAGCACAACGGAGTACGATATACAATGACAAGAAAAGAAATGACAAGAAAACCAATAATATCCTGGCACATCCCGCCAGACTAGGAAATACTATAAATAGCCAATGTCGAATAAGGAGACGATGTTGAACCATCACTGGATAATTGCCGTTACAATGCTGCTTGGCATCGAGGGAAGGTTGATCAGCAACTATAGAGTAACTGGGCACCAAGAAAAGGCTCGATCCGGAGATGACGACATTCGACAAGAGGTCCAACCTTGCACACCATGCCAATCCATCCAGTCTAATACACTCTCATCCATATTTTTAAAGCTCGCCAGAAAACAACCTACCCTCAACCAAAACCCATAGCCACAGGTCTCCAGAGATGGGATAAGAAAACCCAGATTCCAATGCTTCAGCCTAGCACAATAGTATCAAGCATAACACCCACTTTGAAGGACTGGGCTCTGAGAGAGGCTCGATCCGAAGATGATGACATCCGACAAGGCTCCCTCCCCAAGTACCTTGCACACCACGCCCATTCCAATCGGTCTAATACTCCCTCGACCAAGTACACAAGACTCACTGTAACATAGAAGAGGGACAGTACAAGGGCCTCGAATTTGACCGCCATTAACAGTGCATTACCACCATATCATCTGGCAACCATCAACAGAGCAAAACCTCTGAATAAATCTGGTCAAAACTAAAGGACACAAAACTACAAAAGGAACCAAACCATCCTTTTCAATTAGTGAGTCACCACGAATCTATTAAGGACAAGCATGGTCACAGCCCTACTACACTAGAACAACGGCCCAGAGAAGCAAAGAAACTTGGATTATGAACAAGCCTAGCATAAACGCTAAAACCTTAACCCCAGAATTAGGCAAAAACAACCTGCACGCACCTTCTACCACCAGCGTGTGCCACAACCAAGCAACACCTGGTAAATTTATTTTGGCAAACCAGTCTACTGAATTTACCCAATCGGTAACACACCAGAAATACTGAATTAATTGCAAAAGTTAATCTGAACTCAGTCCAACAGATGACTGCCCATCGAGGTTCTCAATAATGATTTACAATTCTATGGAATGATACCTGTCGATTGGAGGTTGCTTCGTTCGTCGATATATCAAATAAGATCACCCCAAGCGTAGGGTATAAGCGTCCAATTGAAGCATAATAATCCGGAAGACCGGGATCGTACCCACGGGAATAATTAATACGGCTTTGCTGGATTTGTAGAAGTAAGCAAGGTTTTCGGCTTTCAAGCAACCAACTTTGTTTTATGTTTGCGGTGGAAAGTAAAATGGCTAAATTAAAAGGAAATAAACTAGGATAAAAAGCATGTTAGGTCTCGAAGATCTTAACACCCACGACTCGAGTTAAATCACATTTTCACCCAATTACGCGGTTTAAGATACTCAATTAAGATTCCTAAACCGAAAGATAAGATGATTCAATTACAAAGCTAGCTCTAGAATTTATTTGGCAAACACCTCAAGTGACAAAGCTCCAAGCATCATGTATGGTAAGTAGGCGATGCTCTTACCTACACATGATTAAGGAGGTTAACACCTTAGCAATTTGACAAACAAACCCGAACTACACATTGATTTTTGAACCAAAGATTCAAACTTTACGGTGAAAAATGCAATTTTACTCGAGCCATGAGGTGCTAATCACCCCATGACCTAACCCTAGAAACTCACACATATCTATGAAGATAAGAGCAAGCAAAAATCTACTAAGCATAGTGAAATAACAACACTTGAAGAAAACTAGATTAAACGATAGATCAGAGTAGCGGCTACAACTTTAATGAAGACAAAAGTAGCAAAAACTAATTAACTAAAGCAGGAAATTAAAATTAAAGTGCTGAAAATGAAGAACAATGAAGAACAATTCAAAAAGCAAGCAAATCTAGGCTAGATCTAAATTATGCAATACAAAAAGTTATTCTACTTCTTTTGTACAATGTGACATCACTCCTATTTATACTCCAAGATCCGCGCACGGAAAATCCCAAAAGATGCTCCAAAGATGCCCTCCGAAGCCCTCGGTACCAATAGCAAACATGGTATGTTGCTTGTGATAGTGCCTCGGTACCGATAAAGCACTTTTAAGTCTACCGATGCCGAATCAATTAAAGGCTATTGCTGAACAGCTCGGTACCGATGGATGTTGGGGTCTTCTACCGATGCCGAGATGTTTCAAGGCCTCTGACAACTGCCTCGGTACCGATGGAATGAAATCCTTCCTATCGATGCCGAGCCGCTTGTCTTCAGAACTTGGTCATGCTCTCTGCCTTGGCCATTTGTCTTCTTGAACCAACGGGTCACCTTCGGGTCCTTGAATCTCTTGATATGCTTTACGCTTTAAAACTCCTTTATTTGGTGATTTTCTACAAAACGAAACTAGAATACCTTACAAGCAAAAGCAATTAAAAAGCAACTAATTAAGCGATGAAATTAACTAAAACTATATAACTAGCGCACCCTATATTTCATTATTGGGTGCTTATCAGAGGTCCAACGAATAGCAGACTCGCCACCTTGGTTTCCTCCGACCGGCAACGAATCACCTGATTTGAGCTGTAACCCTTCGGCGAGAACTGAGTCCGGAACCCTCCATGAACGGCGGCAGTGAGCTTGAATGCCGGTGAAAGGGAACCCAGTTTGAGCCGGTGATTCCTTTACCGTGAATAATACCCACGAGCTAGGAGCTTTGGGTCATCTCCGTGAGGCTTAGATGGAACCCAGCAGCAGGGGTCATCTCCGATAAGTTGATTGCTTCTCACTTGGTGTGGAATATGGTCCACGGGGTGGACTGAAGGACCACCAAATTTGGATGGAGCCGATGATACCTTTGAGTTGGAAAGGACCCACGAGCTAGCAGCTCTGGGTCTTGTCCGAGACGATGCATCTCTGCGAAGTTGAAATGGAACCACGACTGTGTATTCGAACAATCTCCAAACCTGGTGTGGAAAACAAACTCCACTATGTGGGCTGAAGAGATTTAGCTGATTGAAGAGAGAATCCATTGGACCACCAGACATGATCTCGGTTCTCCCTGTGAATGAGTGGAACCCAAACAAAGTTTGGGTATTGTGCAGAAAAAATCGACAGAAAAGGAAATACCAAACTCCCTCAAGGACAACCCCTTTACAGCTACGATGTGTAAGCTCAGGAGCAGACGAACGAAGGGTTTAGGTTTCCAAAAATTTGATTTGGTAAAGGTTCCGATGACCCAGCATAGTGAAAGCTTGGATCTATGGTGGAAAGTTAACAGGGGGACTGCATTCTCTCTCTAGGTTTAGAGAGAGAAGCTCTCAACCCCTTATACTTCTTGCGGATTGTGCATGAGATATCGCAATTTTTTTTCACTCTCCTTCTTTTCTTTTTTTTCTTGGAGTATGCCCCTTGTAGGCTGTACATTCAGTTAATCTTTTCTTTTTTAATTTCAAGCTAAATTACCCCAAAAAAAAAATTTCTACATCAAAACCCTAGCTCAAGTCATTGGGAGGTTTGATTTTCTCTCTCAAAGCTTTTGGCCAGTGGAAGAACTCATACTTAGCCTTTGGTTCTTGAGACAGGTAAAGGCTATTACGTTTGTATGTTTGTATGTCTATATATATATATATATACAATCCGGATCCCTTGAGGGATCCCGGATGGAGTAGTGGTGCGGGATCCTATTGTGAGCCGTTGGATTAAGGATTAGAGAAGCCCTTAAACCTCGCTGGAAATTACACTTTCCCCCTCACACTCACACTTTCCCCCTTCTCATTTCATTTACGGACAGACCAAAGAGAGAGAGAGAGATAGGCGACGCGAACTAGAGAAGACGAACGAAGAGGAGAAGATCGAACGAAGAGGAGAAGATTGAACGAATATCCACCCGAAGACGAACGAAGATCCGCTGAGGAATCTCTGTCATCTTTTTCTCTCGAAAAAAAAAATTTCTGGATCGGAAGGAATTTTTTCTCAGAAATTAGGGGTTTTTTTTTTAGGACGAACGACGAAGAACGAAGAGGAGAAGAAGAACGAAGAAGATCGACTGGAGAACGAGGTATCTCTGTCATATTTTTCTCTCTCGTTCAAAAAAATAAAAATCTGGTTCGGAAGAAATTTCTCAGAAATTAGGTTTTTTTTTGTTTAGGACGAACGACGAAGAACAAAGCACAGTTCGATCCAAACGATCAACCCTAAAGTCATCTCAAAGCACAGTTCGATATCAACTTTTGTTACAAAATTAAGTTCCACTTTGATCTCTTACTTGAGGATTAAACTCGAACTGTGGTCCATGGAAACAAAAGTCAATATCACAACTGATATATTGAGTAAACACCTTAGTTTCTGCATTTGGCAAGTAATAAACATTGATATCCCAGCTTTTCACTGGGACCAGTAGTGAATACAACGGTTCTAGTATTGATGTCCTGCTGAAAACCCCTTGACTTAGCTAGTACTTGCACAATGGGTGAATGTTGCAGGTGGATGGGTTTACTGCGTGAACGGTGGCCGTACCTTGGAGGTTTATTGTCACCAAAATATAAACAAAGATTAAGAAATCTGAATTTTTGAAATTAAGCACTAACTAAGAAAACAACTTTTCTCCTCACAACCCTGAACATTTTGAGACATCAAAACATCGACTTCTAATAGATACATTTGCTTTCCTGCTGAAAAAGATATTTGCTTTCCTGTGATGTATTCTTTCATTAAACCTATTCTGCTTCCTGTGATGTGACCACCATTGACACTTTGCTTTCATTAAACCTACAGAGACATAGTTGGGACTTACCACCATTGACACTTTGCTTCTCCTAATTGTTGTCATGAGTCATGAATTAGGCTTGTTTTTCCTTTTGTCATTGTTTTCCCATGTTTATTTCCCGTGACTTAAAATATGAGTCATGCTTCAATTGAATGTATTCCATTGTCTCTGCTTTTTCCAGTTACACATTCTTAAAGTGGAAAAGAGTTCGAACTAGACCAAAGAAGGAACGAAGAAGAAGAAATGGAACAAGAAGATATTTCCAGCGTCAATCCATTTGGATATGTCAAATAGAACTATTTTACTGCTGCTCTCCTGCAGCAGTTTTGCTACTGTCTTCATGCAAGTGTCTGACTAATCTTGTTGCTGCTGCTGTTTTTTTGTGTTGGTTATGGCCGCTGCTGTTATGTTGTTGTCTGCGTGGTGTAACCTAAGGCTACAAGCTGTTCTGCTGCTGTATTATATGTTCTGTTGTTGTTCTCCTGTTGTCCGTGAGGTTCATTTCTAGCTATGGGGCTGTATTCTCTTGATAAGTGGAATGGGCTGACTAATCTCAATGTGGAATTGCTGTTCTTCTATTTTTTGGATGATTGGGCTGAAAACTCTCATGTGGAATGGTTTGTATTCTCGGTTTGTTGGGTTGGTTTCATGACTGACTAATGGTACATGTGTTGGATTATAATTTGTATTCTGAAGATGGTTGACGGTGACGTACTTGAAGATGGTAAAGTTTGATTGTATCATTTTGATTGGATCATAGTCCAAGTTCGTTTTTTGTTGAATTTTCCTCTGTTTGTATCATCTCAATTTGTGAGCCAATATCCTCAAACCAATTATCTGCAGTTCATACTTTCCATCTGTGGGGTAAAAGATCTACGATTGTTGCTTAACTGGCTCAAGTTTTCCATCTGTTCTTGATTGAGGCAACTTAGCTTTTGCATGTGTTTGAGTATACAAGCAGTATTAGAAAAAGAGTAAGATGAACCGCGATTCGATCATATGTGGCTGGACGTACCCTTTTCCACATGTGATTCCACACACAAATAAAGGGTATAAAAGAAGGCAAGTCAAAGAGGCTAAGGGACGGCAATGCCTTTCTTCCAGTTTCCACTTTTTTTCCACTTTTTTTTTTTTTTTTTTCCAGTGTTCCTACACTACTATAAAGGTCATGCAATAAACCAATCAACTTCATCACACCACCATTTCATGGGGTACCTGGATTCCTGGGTGGACTCCTCATATATTCTGAAGCTTGAGTAACGAAAACTCTTGAGAATTTTCAATCCATTTGAAAAAAAGGGATGTAAGACAGCTTATACAAATACTCTGTATGATACATTTTCTGTCACATATAACAACAAAATCAACATCCAGTCCCTCCCTGGAGAAGACCCTAATTTTAGTTCGAGATAGTTGATGTTCAGAAAAAATGTTGTTTGAGTCGGTGCACCACCTTATGTGCCAAAAACTCATTAGGACACAAAACAGCACGGTCCAACTAAATTTCCATACCAATTAGCCATAAGTAAGAAGAAAAAACGATCTCAAAATAAATTAGCCATACATCCAAGGCCAAGCTAGATACACCAAACCAAATCCCAACAGTAAGCAATTTCATAGTCCCAAACATACTACTACTACTACTTTAGTTCAGTGGCTGCTTTTGCCGCACATGTATGACACAATACAAAAAACAACAATCTAAAGGTAATTCCAGTTCATTTTCCCCCCATTTCTCATTCTCATTGCATCAATCTCCTTCTGCATGGCTTCAATCTTCATCTGCATTGTGATTGTTGTCCTCTGCATATCTTCACTAATGCTCATGAATGCTGAACTCTCACATTGTTCAACAGTCCTCACAGGCTTTTTTTTTTTTTTTTTTGTCTAAACCATCATTGGCCTCAAATCAGCCCGCCATTGCAAAATACAAGGCTCATACCAGCAAAAAAAACCACAATCCAAGTCTAACTGTAAAAAATGAACACAATAAGAACTTAGGGTTTCAACTCCAACGAACAACAATAGAATAAATTGGGGCACTGCATGCAGCTCACCTTATAGTTTGCACATCCGAAGAACCTTTGACCTGGGTTCTTTTGTGTTCCAGATTTCCTCAATGGTGTGGGATCTCCACAATAACAAAAGATCCCAAAATCGAGATCACCACTTCCATTGTTACACGAACTACTTCCTTCCATGAAATGAGTTGCTTTCTCCTCCTATAATGTAACAATGGCCGCTCTATGATACTCAAAATTAGAAAGTAAAAAAAAAAAGAGTTACAAATCTTTCAAAAATGTTGGGAAGACAGTATACGACATAACAAGATTTCTGAAATATCAAACCTCAAATGGAAGATGGTATCCAGTAACTTTTAATAATATGGACATTCTCATAAAAGGAATTGAGAATATTCATGAAGCCTTTTCGGATGCATAATATAACATACTACCCCACAACAAAACCGAGAAAATCATAGCAAATAAAATCTGAACCGGTGCATGTCAGCTCATAAAAGTAACACAGAATCTCCGTAATAGAAAAGACAAAAGTAAACTGAAGTTTGTCATGAGAAAATGAGGAGGTAACAGAAAGACAGGAACACCAAACCGACTCAAAGCTTGGATCTCCACATTTGCCATACGTTTCCCTTGAGGTTTTAATCCTCAATCTCCACATTTATGCCATACGTTTTGATGAACACTTTCACCCAAACTCACCATCTCTCACAACTTCGTAGCACTTCAGTTGCATACGCAAAGCCGCACAAAACTAGGATATTTTTCAACCTCACAATTTAGCCAAGTATACCAGTTACTCTTCCTTAAAGTACTTATATGATTCATACAAAATTAAAAATGGGACGCTGTAAATCTAGGTGAGGCAGCATTCTCATAAATCTAGGTCATCCATGTCATTGTTTGGGGGTAAATACACACATAAATCATAGTAGTGCATTTTAAACTTTTTCACCTTCCAGTTTTAGAGTTTTAAACTAACCCAGTATTCATCCTAGAATCTAGATACATGTTTGGATAGATAAAATCTCTATAAAATTTCAAAACTAAAACTTACAAATTTCCCCAAATTTCGTTTTTCATATACAACTAATCAAAATAAAAACCTAACCCTAACACCATTCCTGGATCGAAATTGAAACCCTAACAAAAAGGGGTTCAAATCAGTCAAACAGTGAAGAGAGAGATACCTTATTTGGTTCAATCACGTTCTCCAGTCGAGCTTCTTCGTTCTTCTTCTCCTCTTCGCTCTTCGTCGTTCGTCCTAAAAAAAAAACAACATAATTTCTAAGAAATTTCTTCCGAACCAGATTTTTATTTTTTTGAACGAGAGAGAAAAATATGATAGAGATACCTCGTTCTCCAGTCGATCTTCTTCGTTCTTCTTCTCCTCTTCGTTCTTCGTTGTTCGTCCTAAAAAAAAAAACCCCTAATTTCTAAGAAAAAATTTCTTCCGATCCAGAATTTTTTTTTTCCGAGAGAAAAAGATGACAGATATACCTCGGTGGATCTTCATTCGTCTTCGATCTTCTCCTCTTCGTTCGTCTTCTCTGGTTCGCGTCGCCTCTCTCTCTCTCTCTCTCTCTCTCTCTCTCTCTGGTCTGTCCGTAAATGAAATGAGAAGGGGGAAAGTGTGAGTGTGAGGGGGAAAGTGTAATTTCCAACGAGATTTAAGGGCTTCTCTATTCCAGGCCGTTGGATTAAATCCAACGGCTCACAATAGGATCCCGCACCACAACTCCATCCGGGATCCCTCAAGGGATCCGGATTGTGTGTGTATATATATATAGTCATTTTCAAATGAGGAAGTCCTTATTTTAGTTAAAATAAAGACCTCTCCATTTCTCCAATTTGCCGATCGAATTTCGATGATCCGAGCCGGTCAATGTGTATAGAATGTGATTTTAAGGGCACCCGCGAGAAATCGGCAAAAAAAAAGACCGGGAAGGTGTAACGACCCACTCCATCTTTGTACAATATTGTCCGTTTTGGACGCCCAAAGCTCATAGACTTCCCAATGGGTCACCCATCCCTGGACTACCCCAGGATGAGCACGCTTAACTGTGAAGTTTCTATGTGCTTTGGCCCGCCCTCACGGCTTTAAAATGCCTTGTACAAGTAGGAGGTATATTTTCTTATAAACCATGACTTGTCCCCTCCCGTCCGGACGGAGACTGCCATCCTGCAGCACCGCCGACCACCGGAAAGCGGGATGTTACAATCTACCCTCCTTAGGGATGCAACGATCTCGTTGCACTAGCTCAACAACCTTTCCCTGGTGGCCATGGTGTGGCACTTAGTTCTGTACAGCACAATCAGTGTGCTCGTACCATATTCTAGAAGTGGCCCCCACCATGTAGACCAGGATTGTGCTCTGATACCATTTGTAACGACCCGCTCCATCTTTGTACAATATTGTCCGTTTTGGACGCCCAAAGCTCATAGACTTCCCAGTAGGTCACCCATCCCTAGACTACCCCAGGATGAGCACGCTTAACTGTGGAGTTCCTATGTGCTTTGGCCCGCCCTCACGTCTTTAAAAGGCCTTGTACAAGTAGGAAGGATCTTTTCTTATAAATCATGACTTGTCCCCTCCCGTCCGGACAGAGCCTGCCATCCTGCAGCACTGCCGACCACCGAAAAGCGGGGTGTCACAGAAGGGCTTCATCTGAGCAATTTTATTTGAACCGTTCGATAAAAAATAAACAAAAACTGCTCTGATGAAACCCTTCTCGGTCATTTTTTTTGCTGATTTCTCGCAGGTACCCTTAAAATCACGTTCTAAACACATTGAGCAGCTCGGATCATCAAAATTCGATCGGAAAAGGGAGGTTTGCATTATATATATATATATATATATAGTCATTTTCAAATGAGAAGTTCCTTATTTTAACTAAATAAGAATCTCTCCATTTCTCTCATTTCCCCTTCGAATTTCGATGATCCGAGCCGCTCAATGTGTTTAGAACGCGATTTTAAGAGTACCTGCGAGAAATCAGCAAAAAAAATGACCGGAAAGAGCTTCATCCAAGCAGTTTTTATTTGAACCGTTTTATAAAAAACAAACAAAAACTGCTCGGATGAAGCCTTTCCAGTCTTTTTTTTTGCTGTTTTTTTCGTGGGTGGCTTGGATCATCGAAATTCTATCGGGAAAGTGAGGTCCTTATTTTATTAAGTTAAGGTGGTCCTTAGGAGAAGGGGACTATATATATATATATATATATATATATATATATATATATATATATATCGGGGCAGTTCTGGGGACAACTAATTAGACACATAAAAAAATACTTCATAGTTCCTGATCAAATTTTAATGATTCAAGCCGCTCAATGTGATCAAAATGTGATTTCCAGGGTACCCGCGAGAAGTTAGATCGAAAAAAAAAAAGATGAGGAAAGGCTTGATCTGAGCAGTTTTTAGCTTAGATTTGATGAATGGTTCAATTAAAAACTGCTCAAAACAAGCAATTTCCAGTCATATTTTTTGCTAATTTCTCGCGAGCACTCTTAAAAATCACATTCTACACACATTGAACGTTCGGATCATAAAAATTTGATCGAAAACTATGAGATTGAGATTTAAGGTGTTTAATTGGTTGTCCACAGATATATATATATATATATATATATATATATATATATATATATATATATATATATATATATATATATATATATATATATAATGTGTGCAAAATAGCTCAGATCAAGGCCTTTCACGTCTTTTTTTTGCTGATCACATTGAGCGGGTACCTTTAAAATCACATTCTGATCACATTGAGCGGCTCAGATCATTAAAATTTGATCGGGATATGGCTCGGATCACATTGATCCCATATATATATAAAATACTAATGCATACCCGAGCCTGAAGGCACAGCTCTAGCATTTGATATGGCTTTGGATTCAGCAACAATGTGTGATAAAATACGAGAGTTCACAACCCAAAAGTTACATTACGCTGCATTGTTGTGTAGTAGAGTAAAAACACATGCCAACTGCTAAAACAAACATAAGATTTTGTAGCACACAACAACAGGGATCTACTCTAACCCATTAACCATCCGGGTGGGGAAGAACAAAGCAAAAAAGATAAATTAAACCATTTTATTTCATGGTATAAACCTTCCTAATGAATCACTTGATGTCAATTGCGCATGTCTGTGTCTAAAGGCAAGGTTAAAAATTGGGTATTCAAAAAAAAAAAAAAAAAAAAAAGGGCTTCGGGAGTCCTTAGCAACGTGTGATAAACTATAGGAGTTCACAATCTAAAAGTTACTATCTTTTGTATTCTGCCATCTGATTTTTAGTGAAGTAAAAATACATGCAACTGTCAAAACAAACACCGTGAAATTATGGAACGCACAACAGAGGTCTACTCCAAGAGGAACAAAGCAAACATATAAAATTAAGCACTTCAATTAATGGAGTAAACCTTCCTAATGAAATGGGATGTATCAAAATATTAATCCAACCTCATGACTGAAGAACAAAATTAATATTGAGGCACCTCAAGAACATGATTTTGTACTCCCTTCTTTCTTCATTATACTTATCTTCACCAGAAGATTTTCCATGAGGTGCATCAATGCACCAAGATCATTGAAGGAAGTTCATATTGAAGCAGGGCCAACCCAAGTTTAGACTGAGCAAGCTCAGTTCCTTTTTGCTTGGCTTCAACTTGCTTGGATCCGGATGAACCCACTAGTTGAGATTCCAGTGCAAGGACTTCAGAATTAGCATCATTGAATCTAGATAGAGCATCAATACCAACATAATCTATGACAATTACTATGTCCCACAACTTACCCGTTGGGAGACCCTCACTGCACAATTCTTTTATCCATCCATGCCCCAAAGTTGCCCATGCTTCCAAATAACATTGCAGCAGTATGTCTTTATGATTCAAAATTGACACCAGCAGGTAAGAGATTTTTAACCTAAATTTTCCTCAACTTCTACAGTCAACTCATAATGGTCGTGCTTATTTGTGAAAGCTTAACTCAAGTAAAGACAAATTAAACAAAGGTAATGAATTCTTTGGCTCTACCAATAAAGGTATGATTCTACTCATAATTTTCACTATAAGACTTCTCTTTTGTAAACCTTGAAATCTAGAGAATCGTTGGTAGACCATCCAAGAGTTCATCTAGAGATCACTATTATCTTGGAACTTGCAAATTTGGAAAACAAAAGATTTTCGAAGTCTATAAACCAAAATCAGAATGACAATTAGACCTTCACTGAATGAGCCACCTAATTTTTCTCTTTGTTAGCTCAATGCTTCTTAACTTAAGAGTAGAGATAACTTGTCATGTCGTGTCCTTGGATTTATGAATAATCTACGAGCCAGAGTATCGGTGTCCAATATTTTGAAAAAAAAATTTATCGGAGTATCAATGTTGTGTGTTCGTGTCGGTTTCAGTTAAATCACCTAACTACTTGCCTTATGCCTTAATTGAACATTCAATCACACGCTACTTGTTTGACTTCCCGTTTCCACGATTTTAATTAACACTCCAAATGCCGCAAACAAAGAACCTTCAAATTTATAACATAAAACAATTATGTAAAAACCGGAGCCGAAAGACTTAAAATAGTAGATAATCACATATATTTCCATCTAGTTTTAACCCCAAAAAAGTCAACATATCAAACTTGTGGATAAAATAGGTCTACTTGGATTACCTGTTTGGTGGTTAAAATTGAGACAAATCCTTGCCGTCACTGGTAAAGAAAGTAGAAGCTTCTTACTGAAGATATTACCACACGGTATGGACAATTTACTCTCTCCTTGCTGTCAAATTGGTACAATATTTATTCAATGGTAAGCATAATAAGCAATGCATGAGAAAAGAAAACACCACCCAACAATAGCATTTTTCAAATTAATCACACAAAATGACAATCAAATGGCAGTATCCAAAGAGTTGCTTGGACTTTAACTCTAGGATAAATCAATATTGTGGATGAAGAAAGCTTACATTTGGGTACCCTTAAATACTACCAACGTCCATTATTATAGCGCATCCCCAAGACCTTGAATCTTGGGTCTGCGATTTAACATGGCGCAACGACAAAGGAAGCTTTTATACGGTGAAGCTGATGATGGACATCGATCCACCGAGTCATCTTCATGTCCTTCCATTTGACAACTCTGATCATGGGTAAACCGCAAGGGTGTCTTCACGTACTACAGGTGGGAGATTTTCAAAGGACATAAGCATTCTGATTGGAATATTGGCCATGGTTGAAGCACCCCCTTGTACCTAAAACACTAAATACCTACGGTAGCTTGAGAATGCAAGTGGGTACCTGTTTTATGTTCGAGACAGGTTCAAAACTTCTTACTCTGAATCCTTTACAAATAGTATCGGCCCACAAAGGTTAAATCGCAAGTAGACCAATTCAACTCTTTCCAAGGTTTTTGATCAATGCGGGTTTTTAATGGGTTTGTAGATCGGTTGAATAACGACTAAATTATAAATAAATCATAGAGAAGCAAACAACTAAACAAACAAAAAAGAGTGCCTTCATATGGAATAAAACCTTCCGTTTTGCGTAGAATAACTCACCGATTGCCGCCATTTGAATCACCCGATGCTCCTCCCCTACCAAATCGGAGCCCTGGGCCCCTTAAAGATCTAATATCCAATATCCCGATGTTAGAGAACCAAAAAATGCCGAAATTACTGAAATTGAACTGTCAGAACAAAATTATGCGACACCAACATCAAAAAAATGAGCCAAAAAAACAAACTTTGTACAGCCCTCCCCTCACACTCCCCTACCTCTTCATCTCTTCTTAGGCAATGAAATGGAATGAAACGAAATAAAGTGAAAATGAATAATTAAACGTCTGATGGAATAAAATAAAACGGATCAACTAAAAACAGAGGCTCTAATGATAATGGTAATGCAAGACATTATTAAAAGATTAGATAATGGTATGGCAAGACTTGTTTTATCTCATATGACTGTGAAATCCAAGAAGTGGAAAGAACCATAAGAATGGCAAGACTGAGCTTTAATTGAAAACTATCGAGAACCAAAACTCATGTTTTCCATTCTGCAAATGGGCTAGAGAAAGTAAGAGCAAATCTAAGCACACATGACCATTCAGCTCTCGCTCAACATGAATAGCAACAACATTCCTTTTTTGAAGAAGTTGAACCTACGCATTTATAGTGAATTGAAATACTTAATGACATCAAGAAAAGAGGAAGCATACTCAATAAGAAAAGAGTGAAGGAAGAATTAGTTACCGTTGCCCTTAAATCATTGTCCACCTGTCAATAGCAAAAAAATAACGTTGTGTCACGGTAAAATGGAATAAAGTGAAATTGTTATCGATTTGAAACAAACTTTTTTAGGAATATCATGCCTGATCGAAAATGGAAATGTTGTCCATTAGTAAAAACGGTACTTCGAGATGTGCCAATGGGGTTCAATAACCTTGTTGAACTATTAAGGAGAAATAGATCTGCGAAATGGATCATATAAAGGCACTAAAGCTTCAGATTAATTTTTTTTAATGCCTCACGGTCATAAAAACAATAAAAAATTGTTGGGAAGTCCACTATAGCATATTTGTAACCCACTAAATCCACTTCTAAATTTCATAACCCCTCTAGTCCACTAATTAGATTTTTGGTGAGGCCTTAAGTCCAATTCAATTAAAAAAGGAATTAGTTCAGGACCAAAATATCCTTACCTTTAAAAACTGTTAATCTGATATATCTCACTCCTATAAAATCTCCCCTATCTCACTCCTATAAAATCTCCCATATTCACGTTGTTCCCATATCCAAAAGGGAAACAGAGTCCAAACGAGAGAGAGAGAGAGAGAGAGAGAGAGAGAGAGAGAGAAGATTACCCTTTCCATTCAAATCCCATATTTTTAGCCCATTATCCGTTCTACGTTTGAAATCCCAGCAGTTACGTTGGAATAAAGCGACAGAAGATTCTCCTTTTCTGATACACTGTATATAACGTAATTGTACATATATAACGTTATATACTCGTTTATCAGTTCTCATTTAACGTGCGATACTTACATTTTACGTTATATACTCATTCATCGGCTCGCATTTAACGTTATATGAGTTTTTGAAATCTTTTTTTTTATTATAATACAAGAACATATAACATTCGACGTTTACATCTGAACGTACATATATTAACATAAAATGGTATATGTTCTATAATTTTTTTGGAGTTTCGCTGCACAAAAACTCCCATATAACATTATATTTTTACTTTATTGAATTGGTCCGCGCAGCGGCCTCAATGACTTGCTTCGAGTAACAATATATGTTCTTTTTTTGTTGGGAGGTACACAAGTTAGCAGCTTTCATATAATGTTATATGTTCTATTTTTTTGGAGTTTCACAGCATAGAAACTCACATATAACGTTATATGTTTTACTTTATTGACTAACTTCTAATAACCGTATATAAATAATTTTATATATGTTTACAATGCAAAAACAAACAAAGAACTTTATATGTGTATTATTTTGCCACATAAATAAATACACACAAAAAAACGTAATAAGTGTGACAAAAAATAAACATATAGGCTTATAACATTATACATGAGATTCTGTCCTTTCTAACTCTAAAAAAAATGGAAAAAAAAAGAAGAGGAGATCTTGTAACTTCTTTCCCTTTGTCGCCGTCGCCTTCTTCACGGTCGATTTCACATGTAACTTAATACTCTTCACCCCTTGAACAACTGCACAAATAATAAGTCAGTAAGGCCGCTGCGCGGACCAATTCAATAAAGTAGAACATATAATGATCAGAGTTTGATATAATCATATCTACTCGCAATCAAAACCTTAACTTATATATTATTAACTGTTCAATTGTGCTTTGCTAATGAGTTCCTATATATACCTTGAACTGGACTCAGTTACCAACATTGATATAACCATATATAACCTTATATATTTGTTGAACAGAACATCATATATAATGTCTCACGAGATAGTAGATCATATATAACGTTATATAAATCAGAAACTATATATACATATATGCAAAAGCGATAGAACATCATATATAATGTCTCACGAGACAGTATATCGTATATAACGTTATATAAATCAAAAACTATATATACATATATGCAAAAGCAACAGAACATCATATAAAATGTCTTACGAGACAGTAGATCATAGCTAATGTTATATAAATCAGAAACTATATATACATATATGCAAAAGCGACGAAGGGCGACGATCGACGACGAAGGACGACGGCGAGGAGGAGTGCGATGTCAGCGACGAAGGGCGATGATCGACGACGGATATTTACAACGATCGTACCTTGGGCTAGGTCGACGATCGACAATGAAGGAAGTCTGGGACGTGGGCTGATCTCTGTTTTTCGTCCGTTGATCTCGTTGTTGGAGTGACGATGGCAATCGAGTGCTTGACGACGGCGACGGAAACGACGCCGGTATTTGAGTGCTTGAGGACGGCGACGACGATCGAGTGCTTCTCGCCGATCGAGTGGTTGAAGACGAACCGATTGGCTAGGTTGGGAACTGGGCCTTTCTTCTGAAAAGAGATGAAACAGATGAAAATGGGGGGGGGGGGGGGGGGGGGGGGGGGGGGGGGCGCGAGGGGGGAATGGGGATGGGTTTTTATAAGTTTTTGAATGGGGAGAAATTTCAGGAATCAAGAGAAATTTTAGGAAATTTCAAATTGATGTTTTTGAAATGGTTGAAAAAATGGGCAAAAAGTTTTTAAAAAACAGGGGTATATTAGACCTAACATGGTTATTATATCTTTACTAATAGGTTAGTGGACTTAGGAGGTTTTAGAATTTAGAAGTGGACTTAGTGGGTTTGAAAATTGCTATAATGGACTTATGAAAAATTCTCCCCAAAAACAAACCAAAAGCCAAGCAATATACTCAAACTCACATCCCTCCCCCCGCATATCCTTCTTTTACTAACAAACCCCTCCTCTCCCCCCCCCCCCCCCCCCCCCCCACCCCCCCCCCCCCTCTCCCACTTAGCCCTTTTTGTTATACTTAAGAAAGAATCAGGTTATTCTTTTTAAATTGTTGTTAGAGCTATCTTTCTGCTAACTACCTATGCTGATGCACGTGGATTATAAAAACAGAAGTTGGGAAATTTAATAATGTGGAAGAAGATTGTGAGAAAATGAACTCTTTCGTACTGATTAAAAAGAGAAAGTACTCTTTCATATAATCGAACACCTACTGTGCATATGTTTTTTTCAAAAAAACATTCAGGATGAGCCATTACACAAAAAAATATTCCACACAGATGGTTGAGAGAGAGAGATGTAAAACCTTTGCTCTGATCACCAATGAAGGGTCACCCATTCATACGGAAAAACACTGGTTTTCCCACCATTGAATCACATTACCAAGGAATTAGACAAATGAAATATAGTACCAAGAAAAAATCGTAGTACTTGCTGTAGGGGGATGAAAACAATTGATGCTTCGGATCAACTGGATTGCAACGGCTTGTTCGTGCCTCTTTACCGGAACCCTAATTCGTCATCGGAACCCTAATCTGCAAAATAGACAGGGGGTGAGCGCACCTTTGCCTCTCGTGGCAAAGGCCCTCCGATGCCTTTGTTAGTATCACGTACTAGCAATTAAAACCCTAATTGTCAGTAGGAAAGCAGTAAGAAAGTAGTGTATTTCCTACCTTTTGCCTCTAGGTTTACCTCATATTTATAGATTTTTGTATGCTTGTTGCCCAAGCATTCCTGTTGCCATAGGATTCCTAACTCGTATAGGAAACCCAGGATATCAAAAATTCTTATTTCCTTTATCAGTTTATGGAAAACAGTCCTTTCAGGAATCTTTTCCATTACTGACCGAACATCCCATTCTCATTGGGTATCTTTTTCAGACCCTATATTCTCGGGATCTTATTCCTTAACGGAATACCACTGTTTCTGGACCCTTCAAGAAAGTTCCTTTTACTCCAACATCTGATCGGATTTCTTTCTCTATTCAGCTATCTCATAGCCGAACAGACTGTCCGGACCAATCACTTCACTTGTAACTGGTCCTTCATCAATTATTTAGACTATTGCCTTGCATGATGACTGTCCCATCATCACTCGTATTTACGTGCTTAGTTCTTACTTCAACTGTTCGGCTGTATCATAACCGAGCAGTCTGTTTGGACCAGCTACTTCACATGTATCTTGGTCCAATGTAATCGGAATGTCTCTAACTGCCGAACAGTCAGTTTATAGCCATGACTTCTCATATCATTGGCCCCTAATTTGCCGAATAGATTGCATGGATCAATGACTTTCCATATCATTGGTCCATATCGCTGTTCACCGAACTGCCCGGCGGTAAGTCCTGTCGTACTTACCATGTGCTCCCGAATATCACGTGTTCGGCAACTAATTGTACGTGCTCGGGAATACCTCCCTACAATTGCTCCCCAGCTTCATCTTGTTACCACTGTTCGGGGTCAATATATGAAGCTTAGAAACAAAATTTTATTTAGACCAGACTCTTCTGATCCCATGCAGTCATAAATTCAATATTTCATTGATGCCTTTTGGCGCCTCCATCATTATACCATTTCGGGGTACGGGGTAATGACTCCACGTGGCACGTTTCGTATGCCTATCATTAATTTCGAACTGACGTTCTTTGAAACGGCGTCAGAACAGACTTTGCTTTCCGTTACTTTAACCTGCAACGTCGTAAGAGGAGACGTTTCATCTCCGTCACTCACCCCTCAAACTCTTGAAAGGGTTCCTTTTGGTTTTTCACCCAAAACATTCGAACTTTCAGTCTTTCTCTTTAAGCTTTCCGCCATCGCCGCCGTCTGCAAATTCGATTGCATTCCAGGAAATCGTCACGGTATCGTTGTAAGATTCTCGTTCTAACTCCATTTCTTCTGCTTAGGTTTTCATCTGAGATTTCATTCTCAGATTTTGGTCATTTCTAGGGTTTCAGTCACGCCCATTCTTACATTTACGTTTCCTTCGAGTATATCCATGGCGGATGAACATGACATCCCTCCTAGACCTTGTAAGTTTAGGAAGTTCTGTGATACCCCCGCCGCAATGGCGGCGTTTAGGACGGATTACAACTTTCCTGATAACGTAGGTCTCGAACTCGCCCCTCTAGGAGCAGATAGGGATAGTGGCTCATGGGACAGAATGTGTATCCCTATCGTAGCAATTGTTGAAGGTGGAGTCCGTTTTCCCCTTCATCCACTCCTTCGTCAAATCCTAAATTGGTACCGCCTCACTCCTATGCAAGTATCAACAAATGTATTTAGGCTGATAAATGGAGTAGTTGCTTTGAATAGGATTCTAGGGACCCAGCTAGGGATCTGGGACATTCAGTGGTGGTACAGTATTGTACTAAACCCTGAATATAACACCTTCTATTTCAAAGTAAGAAGGGCAGAAAAGCGTCTCGTGCTCAACCTGCCGGATTCTGCTCGGGATCATGAGATTGACTTCTTATACGTTACTGGAGCTTTCGAGCCACTAGGAGAGGATGGTCAAGTGGTGGGGCTCCACTGCCCCACATATGGGGATACCCACGTAATACTCCTCATTTTTATAAGTTTGTAATATTTTCGTTTACTGCTTTCTCGTAGCCTTTGCATGTGTCTAATCTTGCTGTTTCAATTTTGATCTGGCAGCTGAAAACGCTAACTATCGTCCCAGACGCGTTCCGAGCAACATCCGAACAGAGGACATCAACAAGGTTCTGAAATATACAGGCGAACCAGGCACTTCTACAGCTGGTCGGGGTCGTAACGCAGAAGTACTTCTGGGATACGACCCTTCATATAGAGGGGTTATAGACAGAAGGCTCGCTCACCCCAGCACCAGTACTGCTTCCACTTCCACTGCTCCCCAGCTTAGGAGCACAAGAGCTAACATTGGAGTAACAGTAGCTGGTCAACTGGGTGAAATCCCAATTTCTGAAGGAGTTCCGTTACCACGAGTGAGAGTTCGAAGATCCTCACGGAGTCAGGCTTCCTCTCAACCATTACCCGAACAGCTAGCTCCGAGCCGTGTGACTAGCCAATCCTCGTCTTCAGGTTATTCTCCATCTCCTCCTATCTCAACCACTATGACACGCCAGCCCCTAAATCTCAGCTCCCTCGTCACCGTCTCTTTTCGGGGACGTGGGACTGGGCGGGTGGCCTCAACTGGGGCCCCTCCCCCACGATCTCGTCGTAATAGGGGGGTCCGTACGGTCATCATCTTCTCCTCGAGAAGTGGACGCCACTACAGAGCTGCTGACCTTCATAGAGACAAACGTCCAAGGGTAGATGACCATGATGGTACTGCTTCTCAAGCAGATACTAAAACTCATCATCCCAATTCACCAACTGCTCAAATCCTTCCTCATACATGGACTCCTTCTCTTATTAGAGGAGACCGTCCTGTACACGTCGGAGATAGTGCCAGTTCATCAGAGACTGCACTAGCCTTGGCTCAAGGGTTAATGCTCCCTGTTGATTTGCAAAAAGAGTCCTTGTCTTCTCCTGATCGGCTGGTGTCTACTGGTCTCGTCAATGGAATTAAGGTAACAAAAACTTCTTCTTTGTTTTTCAAGCCCTACCTTTGTGTTGGTTAAAAAATTATAACCTACATATGGTATTTCCGCAGTTCATTCAAAAGATGGCTACTCTGGGCAAAAAATACCAAGAAGCTGATACTGAAAGAGTCAGGCTGATAAATGACAACACCCGAATGCTTCGAACAATCACCAGGTTGGAAAGAGAAAGAGACAAAGCCAAGTCTGACTTCAATCAAGCTAAAGGCAAACTCGAAGTTGCCGAAGAAGGCCTCAATCATGCTTTGTCAGAAATTGACAGTGCCAAGAAAGCTGCCTACGAAGATGGGTACCAGAAGGGTTTTGATTCCACAACTGCTAACTACGTCGAGCAGATGCCTGCCATTCAAGATCAGATCTGGATTGCCTGCTGGGAATCGTGCCTTACAAAGGTAGGAGTTGCTGAAGATTCTCCCCTTTGGGTTGAGAATGATCTACCAAGTCGTCAAGTTACAGCTCCTACTGATGATGTTGATCAACAAATCGACGACTTTGCAGACGTTGATGAAGAAATACAGGTAGAATCACAAGATGATGTTGATCAATCATCTGTTCTGGAAGTGACCACTGAGATTGTTGTCCCAGAGGTGCAAATTGCTGCTGCTGTGCTATTGCTGAGGCTGATGTCCCTCCAGAGATTCAGAACCTGGATTAAAAAAAGCAAGCAGGTAGTTTGTTGTTTGATTTCAATCATTGGGCTGGTCTTGCATGACCATAGCTTCTTTACCCTGCGTGGTACCAGTACTTTCTCTAATTTGATAACACAGGTATTCGGCCCTTCGTGGCTTAACTATACTTTTGCTCGGCTTCCCTCGTTTGTTGCATTTTTTGGATGCAGATCAGTTTTATCTAAGTATTTCGTACTTTTGATCAGTTTAATCATATATTTTATGTCTGCATAAGTATTTTGTACTCGAGCAGATCCTACAAACATGATTTCTTTGTACTGAATCTAAGTTTCACGTACTTAAAAACATTTGTTTCCCAGTGTCTCGTATTGTTGTTTAGTACATACAAGTGTGTTCATACTTGCATTCGTCCTCAAATCTTTCAAGTGTTTTCGTACAAACACTTGTAAGATTCATATAATCATATAGGTGTTCTTTTAAGTTTCACATACTTAAGAACAGATATTTATAAGTTTCACGTACTTAACGTTTTTAAGTTTTCTCGTACTTGAATAAATGTGGCTAACATATACTCGTTATGTTTTCAAGCCAAGCCAATAAACGTTTACAAGTGTCTCGTACTTGTATTCGTTAAGTTTCACGTACTTTAAAATGTTCTAACAGACTGTTTATAAACAATCATACAGGTGTGAAGTTTCACGTACTCAACCACATTTAAGTTTCACGTACTTAGCGTTTAAGTTTCACGTACTTAAACGAGGCATACAAGTTTTCTTTTTTAAGTTGCACGTACTTAAATATATACCCTGCTCCCCAATACGAATGAGGGAAACTAATCTCGTAGTTCGTATTTTGTAAACAAATACCAAAAACACAGTAGGTATACTAAAAAATGATTTGATTCATAATTTGCAAAACTCAAGAGGGCGTTATTCGTACCCCTTGCAACTAAAATAATCAAAACTAGAACAAGGAAATTATATTCGTAATTCCCACATAATCACGTAGTGCAAATCTAAGACAGACTTTAATACTTCTAAACAAAGAACTTTCGCAGATTATGAACATTCCAAGGCCTTGGAATTGGATCACCATCCAAATCTGCCAATCGATAGGCTCCTATGCCTACAATCTCAGTTATTCTATATGGGCCTTCCCAGTTGGCCCCCAGCTTGCCTTCGTTAGCCACCTTGGTGTTGCCGAGCACTTTTCGTAGCACGAGGTCCCCAACACCAAATTCTCGAGGATGAACATGCTTGTTGTAGCTTTTCATCAGCTATTCTTGGTAAGAAGCAAGATGTACCAAGGCCTTTTCTCTTCTCTCCTCGGCGAGATCAAGCTCGATTTGAAGGGCCCTGTCATTGCCTCCACTTTCAACCAAAACGGTCCTGTTGGTCGGCAGACCCACTTCCAGAGGTATGACAGCCTCTGTTCCATAGGCCAATGAATAGGGGGTCTCTCCCGTAGACCTCCTAGGCATTGTTCGGTGAGCCCACAGAACTAATGGTAACTTGTCAGGCCACTTTCCCTTAGCTTTGTCCAGTCTTTTCTTGATTCCATCAAGGATTGTTTTATTAGACACCTCTGCTTGCCCATTACTCTGAGGGTAGGCTGGGGTGGAATAATAATTTCTTATTCCATACTGGGCACAAAAAGTCTTGAATTTCTTCTGAAATTGGGATCCATTGTCTGTGATCAATGAATAAGGGACCCCAAAGCGAGTGATGATGCTTTTCCACACGAACCTTTCTATCATAGGTTCAGTGATTTTGGCCAGTGGTTCTGCCTCAATCCACTTTGTAAAATAGTCAGTTGCTACAAGCAGGAATTTTCGATTCCCAGTTGCTTTGTGCAATGGACCCACGATATCCATCCCCCATTGAGCAAAAGGCCAGGGACTTGTCAAAGGCACCAGATCTTCGGCGGGTGTTCGAATCATTGGTGAGAATTTTTGACACTTCTCACAAATCTTCACATACACCTTTGCATCTTCTTGCATGTGTGGCCACCAGTATCCTTGAGTAATTGCTCGGTGGGCAATTGATCTGCCTCCAGCATGGCTCCCACATGTTCCCTCATGGATTTCATGAAGGAACTTTTGTACCATCTCAGGATGTACACATAGTAAATATGGGCCTGTAAAGGATTTCTTGTATAACTTACCCTCTGGAGACAGCCAAAACCTGGCAGATTTGACCCTTATCTTGTGGGCCTCCTTTTTGTCAGAAGGGAGTATCTCGTCTCGTAAGAACTCCATGATTGGGTCCATCCAACTTGGTCCTTGGTTCACGTCCAAGACTAAGTCTTCACTCCTCCCAATGCTCGGCTTATTCAGATATTCGACTGACACCTTTCTTTTGAACTTGGTTGGTACAGCTGCAGCCAACCAAGCTAAAGAATCTGCATGAGCATTCTGTCCAGAACTAATTTGCTCGATATATACCCTCTCGAAGGTATCAAGCAAGTCCTTGGCTACGTGCACGTAAGCCAACATCTTTTCATTTCGAGTTTCATACTCGCCGGACAGCTGATGTACCACAAGCTGGGAATCACAATACACCCTAACCCGTTCTGCTTTAAGGGTTTTTGCACTCTTCAATCCAGCCAGGAGTGCCTCATATTCAGCTACATGATTCGTTGCAGTCCAAGCCGAACAGATAGTTCAATCAGAACTCCTTGAGGAGGAAACAGGACTACCCCAATTCCAGAACCAGTATTACATGCTGATCCGTCAACGAATAGATTCCACTCCGTAGGATCCTGTTCGGCTGAAGGTTGATCCTTCATGGATGATGTCTCAGTCACCTGTTCCTTTCTCGTAGGAGGTAGGGGAGCCACAGTGGGTGAAAATTCTGCCACAAAATCAGCCAACACTTGGCCCTTGATTGCTGTGCGCGGCTGATATTCGAGATCGTACTGGCTTAACTCCACGGACCATGTCGAGATCCTTCCCGAAAAGTCTGCCTTTCGTAGCAATGATTTTAATGGAAACTCAGTATAAACCACAACTTTATGGCTTTGGAAGTAGTGTGGCAATTTCCTTGTGGCTGTCCTAAGTGCCAGGACAAGTTTTTCTAAAGGCAGATATCTCGTCTCTGCATCCAACAATGTCTTGCTAACATAATAAATAGGGATTTGTTCGATCCCCAAATCCCTCAGCAGGACTGCATTTACTGCATGCTCGGAAATAGCTAAGTACAGAATTAAAGACTCACCTGGCTGTGGAGTTGACAACAGTGGGGGTTCGGCCAGGTACCTCTTCAGGTCCTGGAAAGCTTGCTCACATTCTGCTCCCCATTCAAATCCCTCCCTCTTTTTCAGCAATTGAAAAAAGGGTCTGCACTTATCACTTGACCTGCTGATGAATCTGTTAAGTGCTGCTGCCATTCCAGTCAGCCTCTGGACTTCTTTGGTAGTTTTGGGACTCTGTAGTCTTTGTAGGGCATCAATCTGATCGGGGTTTGCCTCTATCCCTCTCATGGTTGCCAAATGGCCCAGGAACTTTCCTGAACCAACTCCAAACGCACACTTCGAGGCGTTGAGTTTTAGTTTATACTTCCTTAAGATTTCGAACACTTCTTTTAAGTCAGTAATATGCCCTCCTTTTTCTCGACTCTTTACCACCATATCATCTATGTAAACTTCCAAAGTTTTTCCAATGACCTTCTTGAACATAATGGTTGCAAGTCTTTGGTATGTTGCACCAGCATTCTTCAGCCCAAACGGCATAACACTGTAGCAATACAACCCCCGAGGTGTGATAAACGAAGTCTTCTCTTGATTAGGTTCAAACATAGCAATCTGATGATATCCTCGATATGCATCGAGAAAACTCATTCGCTCGTATCCAGAGGTTGCATCAACCAATTGGTCAATCCTGGGCAAAGGAAAACTATCCTTAGGGCACGCTTTGTTTAGGTCTGTGAAGTCCACACAGACACGCCACTTCCCATTCTTTTTCTTCACCACAACGGTGTTGGATAACCATTCTGGGTAATAGACTTCACGTATTGCTTTGGCCTCCAGTAAACGATCGACCTCCTCAATCACTGCATCTATATGCTGCACGGCTGCCCTTCGCTTTTTCTGAATGATCAGCTTGTGCTGTGGGTCAATGTTTAAATGGTGACAGATTACATTTGCATCCACCCCGGGCATTTCCTCTGGCACCCATGCAAAAACATCAATATACTCTTTCAGAAATCTTATCGATTCAGCCTTTTCGTCTGCCGGTAGTGATTCTCCAATTAGAAAATATCTTTCAGGATCAGTCTCGTTGATCTGAATCTTCTCCAATCCTTCAACCACTTTTTCAGCTGGACTTCTTCCAACATCCTCGATAGTTGGTTGATCAGGTATTTCTAATGTATGAACATGGTGGACCTTTGGGGCAGTTTTGATAATGGAAATCAAACACTGTTGTGCCACCTTCTGGTTGCCTTTAAGTACCTCAATCCCATTTGAACCTGGGAATTTCACCATCTGGTGATAAGTCGAGGAGACTGCTCTCATCTTGTGCAACCATGTCCTCCCTATAATCGCGTTATAGGAAGAAGGAACATCGACCACTAGGAAATCTGTTCTCAACACCACTGACCCAGCCCGAACAGGTAACGTTACCTTCCCTAGGGGCCAGACTGCTCCTGCACCGAACCCAATGAGAGGTGTTGTAGACTGTTTTAAGTCTGTTTGGGCCAGCCCCAACTTCTTGAATGCATCATAGTACAATACCTCTGTACAACTCCCCGAGTCCACTAGAATTCTCTCGATGTCATACTCTCCAACTCGTAGGGTTACGACCAATGCATCGTTGTGGGGTATTTGGACCTCCCCCAAGTCATCGTCAGTGAATGCTATGCTCTCGTTGCACACATCATTCTCTCGTCCTCTCTTATTTCCCAAACGCATCACATGCTGATCGTGTCTGACTTGCCTTTGCAACAACCTTACCTCATTCCTCGTATAAGGTGTAGCCAACCCATGTATCATATGGATCACACCTTTAGGGTTTTGTTCGTAACCCAGCTCCATTGCTTTCCCTTTCTCCTTAGGATCCTCCTGGATAAATTCCTTGAGATAGCCCCGAGAGACCAAATCATCAAGGTGCCTTTTGTACATCTCACAATCCTCGGTCATGTGGCCCCAATCTTTATGATAACTGTAGTGCTGATTCGTAGCACATTTTGCATCCTTGTCTCCGCCTAGACTCGGGGGCCACTTAAAATATGGCTGATTCTTTATTCGATAAAGAATCCTGTATATTGGTTCCTTCCAAACCGTAGTGATAGAAAAGAAAGCTTTTGGATCAGGAGCTTGCTTATCTTTGTACGGCTCTTTCTTAGCCTGCCCATATTCCCTTCTCTCTCTATAAGTCTTGGGCTCTGGCTTCTCTACCTTTTTGGCCGGCACCTTCGGCTGTTCGGCAACTGTCCTGCCATCCTCACGGAGTATGTCATCCTCCATTCTGGCATGTTGCTCTATTCGTTCCATCAATTTAGCCAAAGTGGCTACTGGATGTTTATTCAATGATCGGCGCAGCTCTCCCCGAACAGGCAAACCAGTCTTGAAGGTAGCAATTGCGTACTCCTCACTGCAACTTTCAATCTCGTTGAAAGTCTCCCAGTACTTCTTTGCATAATCCCTGATCTGCTCGTTTTCCTCCTGTTTCATGGTGGAAAGACTCTCAAAAGTCTTTGGGGCTTTTCTGCTTGTCAAGAAATGAGCAGTGAACTCCTCGGTCAACTGCCTCCATCCTCGTATGGATCGTGGGGCCAGTTTATGAAACCAGGATAAAGCCACCTTGCCAAGACTGGAGGGAAACATCTTGCACAAGATGGAATCATCCCCTTCATGCATAAACATAGCCTATTGATAATGTTGTATGTGAGCCACGGGATCCGTATTTGTCTAGTAAAGTACGAACGCAGCGTGCTTCACTCTGCTCGGCAACCTAGCCCCTTGCAGCCTCTTTGTAAATGGGGAGGCCGCAATATTACTTAATGCCTTCCGTGCTGCTTCTCGTGCAGTCACTGTCCCATCCTCGAACTCCTTGGATTTGTGAGCCGCGGCTTTGGCCCAATCAGCATCAGGTCTCTCATACCTGTCTCGATGGTGTTTCCTTGTTCCCTCCTCTTCGGGGGTGGAACTTCTGTCTCTGCTTCTCCCTTTTCGTGAAGAAGCCCTTCTCTCTTCTGTTCGGCTTTTACTTCTTCTTCCCCTTTTTCGTGGAGAAGCCTCATAACGCCCCATGACAGGACTTCTGCTTCTTCTTCTTCGTGAATGGGTCTGCCTATGGACTACCAGCGTCCTTCCATCTCTTTGGGAATGCCTACGAGAGAGTCCAGAATCTTCTGGGTGCTCTCGTACCCGCTGCAACTCCTGAATCTCATACTCTCATTTTTTAATTAAACGAGCATACTCCTCGATTTCCCTTCTCTTCTTATCAAGGACATCGTCATCATCGTGTATGTTCTTTGAACGGGTAACTGACTCTTCTCTTCGATGAGACCTACTCCTTCTCGTGGAGCCAGTAGCAGTTTTGTCTCCTTTTTCTTTGGAGCTACCTCTGTCATGTCTACCAGTTGGCTTTCTCGGAGCGCCTGGTGGGGATTTATCTCTTCCCCCACCCAACTGGTCCTTTGGACTAAATGGAGTAGCTGGATCTTCTTCCATCGTACTTATTTTTCAAAAGGGAACTCGTTCGTTTCCCACAGACGGCGCCAATTGTAGGGGGATGAAAACAATTGATGCTTCGGATCAACTGGATTGCAACAGCTTGTTCGTGCCTCTTCACCGGAACCCTAATTCGTCGTCGGAACCCTAATCTGCAAAATAGACAGGGGGTGAGCGCACCTTTGCCTCTCGTGGCAAAGGCCCTCCGATGCCTTTGTTAGTATCACGTACTAGCAATTAAAACCCTAATTGTCAGTAGGAAAGCAGTGTATTTCCTACCTTTTGCCTCTAGGTTTACCTCATATTTATAGATTTTTGTATGCTTGTTGCCCAAGCATTCCTGTTGCCATAGGATTCCTAACTCGTATAGGAAACACAGGATATCAAAGATTCTTATTTCCTTTATCAGTTTATGGAAAACAGTCCTTTCAGGATTCTTTTCCATTACTGACCGAACATCCCATTCTCATTGGGTATCTTTTTCAGACCCTATATTCTCGGGATCTTATTCCTTAACGGAATACCACTGTTTCTGGACCCTTCTAGAAAGTTCCTTTTACTCCAACATCTGATCGAATTTCTTTCTCTGTTCAGCTATCTCATAGCCGAACAGACTGTCCGGACCAATCACTTCACTTGTAACTGGTCCTTCATCAATTATTTAGACTATTGCCTTGCATGATGACTGTCCCGTCATCACTCGTATTTACGTGCTTAGTTCTTACTTCAACTGTTCGGCTGTATCATAACCGAGCAGTCTGTTTGGACCAGCTACTTCACATGTATCTTGGTCCAATGTAATCGGAATGTCTCTAACTGCAGAACAGTCAGTTTATAGCCATGACTTCTCATATCATTGGCCCTTAATTTGTCGAATAGATTGCATGGATCAATGACTTTCCATATCATTGGTCCATATCGCTGTTCACCGAACTGCCCGGCGGAAAGTCATGTCGTACTTACCACGTGCTCCCGAATAACACGTGTTCGGCAACTAATTGTACGTGCTCGGGAATACCTCCCTACACTTGCTCCGACCACTGAATCACAATACCAAGAAAAGAAGAAGAGCCTTCGATGATTTTCGGAGAACCAATCACAAAAAGAAGAGAGTGTGTGATGGCATTATATATATATATGTACCTCATCCTTTTACGGAGTTATTATTGTTATTGGTGTTGATTTGAACTCCATAAATAATGATGACAAAAAAAATCGTAGTACTTATTCCGTTTGGTGCAAACACTTGATTCGAATCACTGGAAATCCCCACGGCAACACCTCTGGGCCGAAACAACAACTGTTGTTGAAGCAACGACGACTTGGCTGCTGCCACTGCCAGAGAACTCCCTCCGCCGCCGCTAATCTGGTGTTGCCGAAGCTTTGCCACTAGAATGGCCTACTGATCGTGACTGAAGTGGAATTGATCGTCCGCCGTCGATGCCGAGAGGTCTCACGGGTACCCTTAAAATCACATTCTGATCACGTTGAACGGGTCGGATCATCATCAATTATCCTCTGGTTGAGAGGATAATCGATGTTCTTTTTGGTAATTTAGCTATGTTATCATCGTATCATGGTTCAATTAGAGGAAGTTTAGATCTTCTAGCTGGGCTGTGTTTGACTTTGTTACTCACAGATCTCAATATCCCTCATGAATGTGGATTGAAAAACAGATTTGAGACCTTGTAGTTCAAAATCTGGAGAGAGAGAGAGAGAATTGGTTTCTTGTAAATAGCATATAGATTTATGCTTTGCGAGAATAAAGCTGATGATGTTTGGTGGTGTTTTTTTTTTTGGGGGTAAATTAGTTTGGGGTAAATTAGCTTGAAATTAAAAAAATATTAATCAAATGTACAGCCTGCAAGGGACATACCCTAGAAAGAAAAGAAAAAGAAAAGAAGAACAATGAAAAAAGTGCGATAACCCATGCACAACCTGCATGGAGAGTAGGGTAGAGTAAGCTAAATATCAAAAGCGCAATGTGTTTTGTCATCATACCCCGTTGCACTATCCTTCTAAGAAGAAAGATAGCATAATGGGGTATGATACGATGTGATACGAGTAGTAAATAAAATGATACTAACTTCAGCCTAGCACATCCCGCTAGGCTAGGATATAAGACAAATAGTCTCGATCGAATAACGAACAGTTGAGGAACCAGCTCTAAGAAATTGCAGCAAGATAGCAATACGGCAGCGAGGGGAGGCTGATCAGATACTACAGAGGAACTAGGCAACGAGGATCGAACCAGAGATGATGGCATCCGACAAGGGGCCCAACCCACCACACCATGCCCATTCCATCCAGATTACCATGCTTTCAACCAAATTCCCAAGGCTCGCCATAAAATAACCCGCCCTCAGCCAAAAATCAATCACCACTAGTCTCCAGAGATGGGATATGCAAACCAAGTTTCAAAACTCCAACCTAACCCAGAAGTGACAAGCATAAGTGACAAGCATAGAACCCACTTCTAAGAAACAGCTACTACAGAGGAACTAGGCTTCGAGAGAGGATCGATCCAAAGATGACGGCATCCGACAATGTTACCCCCCAAAGTACCCTGCCCACCACGCCAATTCCAACCAGATTTAAACACCCTCAACCTAATTCCCTAGGCTCATTATAACCTAAAAGCGAGGCAGAAAAGGAGCCTCTAATCAGACACCAACAACAGTGAATTACCACTAAATCAACTGGCACATTTCGAGGCCACACAAAACTACAGAAGACTATATACTGCTCCGCTCAATCAGTGCATTACCACTCATCTAATAAGAACATACATAACCGCTCATGCCACACAAAGAAACAAACGAGCTTAGAGCAGCAAATCTCTTGGGTTGTGAAATTGCAGCGCAACAAATTGCCCAGCAGTGAGCCCTCAAGGCTTGACTGCCTAGAAACTAAACTAGGCCAAAATTGGGTGGGAGCCCATTGTAGAAACTACGTGAACAATGTCCCATGGCCTACAGGAGCCATGTATATACGAAAGGCATTCTACAATAAAAGCCCACTGTGATTTTGCGCAAGAGATGAATCACAAAACTTCATTGGAATCAAAACCACTTATCAACTGGACGGAATGCAGTAGATCATCGGCATCCAGCCCATGAGCAATTTTGAGCTCAAAGCTCAAAAATCAGTTCTGCTAAGGTACCAATCTACAACTTATACATCCTGAACCGGCTACCCACCGGAACATCTTGCAAAAGAAGGATTAATGAAATAAATCCAATAGATTAACTCAATCTCAGTTCAACAGATGACTGCCCATTCGAGTTTCTCTATATGGATCGATATGTATAAGGGATGATACCTGCCTAGGGAGGTTCGGCGAGACGAATTTGGATTCCCCACAATGAACGGGGGCAGTCCCATATGGACAGTGAAAACCCCCTTACCCACTCTTGTTGAACGAGATTCTATTAGGAGGATTTGAGATTTCTTGCAGCTGGACTTGACTCCGGTAGCCGTGAAGATGATCCACAAGTGGGAAATTTGTGTACTTTGCCACTGGTGAAGCTTGGGCCGGACCGAGTACAACATGGACACCACCATGGCCGGCAAGGCCGCTATCGATGATGCCCTTGGCCGCCGTCACCAGGAAGAAGACTGACCCTAAATGGCCAGATTATTACAAATGCCATAACTGGCCTTTTCTTTGAACCAGATCTGGGATGAGACTGTGGGTGCCAAATCGCTGAACGGCGACAGTCCCATAAGCTTGATGTACACCCAAACCCCAAAGTTAGGAAAACTCACTTCAAGATTTCGGCAGATGGTGAAAAAAATAGAAAAAACCCTGATCGGTAAAAACCCAACGTCGGAGGGTTTTGAACTACACATCACCAGATTCGACGATCAACTGCCCTCCGCCGTGCGTAGCTTCAGGTCTGGAGCGGTGGAGCCGGTGATTGCTTTGTAGTGAAAAGGATCCACGAGCTAGAAGTTCCGGGTCATCTCCGTGAAAGTTGAATAAGACCCACGGCTGGTTGTGAGTGTTTCGAAGCAGTGTTCTAAAAATCGGATTTCATCGCTGATTAATCGCCCACGGACCCTCACTGATTAGATTAATGCATAATCTTTTGATTATGCGCTCACGGAATTAATCAAAATTCGTCAGCGATTAATCGGCCAGCGTCTAGGCGGTAGTCGGCAATTAGTTGGTAGTCATCAATTAATCGATAATCGACAAAATTAATCGGGATAAATCTATAATTTTGGAAATTTGAGGACTTTTTCTGTAGTTTTATCTTTAATCAACGATCGATATATACTTCTACTCTCTCTCGAAGTTGAACTATGAACATTAAACTTCTCATTACGTATTGACTAGTTATTTGGTAGCCTTTAGTTTCTCTGTCATATTTTTTTTGGGTAAATTAGCTTGAAATAGAAAAAAAGCTAACCAAATATACAGCCTACAAGGGGCATACCCCAGGAGAAAAACAAAAGAAAAGAAAAGAAAATTGACTAAACCTAGGCCAAATGGCTACATAGCGCTCTAGAAATCTAATAAACGAATGTTTCAAGCCCATCTAGAAAGAGGGAAAGGAAACAAACGACAAAAGAAGTACAACTGAAAAAATTGAAAAAAAAAGACTATATTCGGTTAGCCTCTGTCATATTGAAAAATTGTTTAATATTTTTATAAGGGATGTCATTTGGAGAATATTTATAAATAAAAAAAAAAAGACTAGTTATTACAAGCCGATTTATCGGCAATTAATAGGCCTCGAAGCTCGAAGGTGGTCAACTGAGCGATGAACGCTGACCAACTTTTAGAACATTGTTTCAAAGTAGGAAGAACAGTCCCACCCCAAGGGAAAAAAAAAGTAAGGAAAACAAATCAAATTGTAATTCTCTTGCAGATAGGATTACTGTGAAAATCAATTCCTGGACACATAGATATCTTTCCTATGCTGGTAGGATTCAGTTATAAAGTCCATTTTGTTTTCTATGCAGACCTACTGGTCCTCCTTATTTATCCTTCCCACTAAGGTTATTAATGAGGTGAACTCTTTACTTAGATCTTTCTTTTGGTCTGGTCCTGATTTTAAAAAAATCTGGTGCTAAGGTCTCTTGGGACCACCTTTGCTCTCCTAGAGATGAGGGTGGCCTTAGCTTTAAGTCCATCCAACCTTGGAATAAAGCTGTTGTAGCTAAACACATTTGGTTTCTCATTACTGGTGGTGAGCAATCAATGTGGTGCCAATGGTGTGCAGGGTTGGGCCCCCTGTTGGATGCCGTCATCTCCGGTTCGAGACTTTTCTCGATGCCTAGTTCCTCTGCAGTAGCTGATCAGCCTCCCCTCGTTGCCGAATTACTATGTTGCTGCAATTTCTCAGTGTTGGTTCATCAGCTGATCGTCATTCGATTGTGACTATTTATCATATATCCTAGTCTGGCGGGATGTGACAGGCTGAAGTTAGTTTCATGTTTTTTATTACTCGCATCACTTAGTATCATACCCCGTTGTGCTATCTTTCCTCATAGATGGATAGTGCAATGGGGTATGATGATAAAACACATTGCGTTTTTGCTATTTAGCTTACTCTACCCTACTCTCCATGCCGGTTGTGCATGGATTATCACATTTTTTTCACTCTTCTTCTTTTTCCTTTTCTTTTCCTCCCGGGGTATGCCCCTTGCAGGCTGTACATTCGGTTAACCTTTTTTAATTTCAAGCTAATTTACCCAAAAAAAAAAAACAAAAACAAAAAAATTTGGGATTCCAATGGGTCAAATCTTATCTTCTCAAAGGGAGAAGTTTTTGGAATGTCAAGATGCCTAGTAATCCATCTTGGGTCTGAAGGATTCTAAATCTTAGGCCTCTTGTTCATCCCCACCTCAAATCAGTCATAGGAAATGGTCATTCCACCTCACCGTGGCATGACAACTAACATCCTCTTGGTCCATTGCTTTAAAGATTTGGCCCTAGAGTTATCTATGACTCTGGTCTCCCTTTGAATGCAATGGTTTCTTCTATTCTATGTGATGGCCATTGGGCCTTCCCTATCACTCAATCTCTTGAGTTGAATGAAATAAGGACTTCTCTCCCTCCTTTGTTACTGCATACTTAGGACTCAACTGGCGTATGGTCTCTTTGTGCCGATGGCTGTCATCAAGGGTGGCCTCCTATATACAACAGTTGGAAGCCATCCAAAGAGAGCTAGGATCTAATCTCAATGATCCTTCTAAGCAGGCCATTGAAAGAGAACTGTGCAAGCAGTACCAAGTTTATGCTAGGGCTGAAGAAAGTTTTGCCAAGCAAAAGTCAAGGATTCAGTGGTTAAAGTTGGGGGATCATTGTTCCTCATTTTTCTTCAAGACCATCAGTAATTCCAGGAATAGAAACAGAATTTCTAGTTTGGTTTTGGAGGATGGATCTGTCACCCAGGTCATTGAATTAATTAAGCAGACCTTCAACAACTACACTAACTTGTTAGGCACCAAACATCTGGATACTTACTCTGGTTCCTCTAGGGTGCATCAACTCATCACTAGGAAACTATCACCTTCCCAAAGCTTGGAAATGGTGATAGAGGTAACAGATAAAGAGATTAAGGATACCTTCTATTCTCTTAATCCTCACAAAGCATTTGGTTAGCTTTTGAAGAAAGCTAATGCTACTTTAGTTGCTTTGGTGCCAAAAGTCCCCAACCCTTCAAAAGGTAGGGGACTTCAGACCCATATCATGTTGCAATGTGATTTACAAATGTATTACTAAGATCCTAGCAAACAAAATCAAACCTGTCCTGCCATCCCTTATAGATCCTGCCCAATCTGGATTTGTACAAGGGAGAAAGATAGCTGATAACATATTCCTTACACAGGAATTAATGAGGGGTTACCATAAACATTTCTTATCCCCTAGGTGTGCCATGAAGGTGGATATCATGAAGGCTTATGACAATGTCAGGTGGAATTTCCTTTGGGACGTCCTTGCCTCCATGAACTTCCATTCTAGGATGATTTAATGGTTGAAAGCTTGTGTCTCCACAGCTAACTACTCTTTGTGTTTTAATGGGGAGGCAATAGGGTACATTCCTGGACAGAAAGGCTTAAGACAAGGTGATCCCTTGTCTTCCTACTTGTTTGTGATTATCATGGAGCTTTTAACTTGTATCCTTAAGGAAAAGTCTCTCCTCCTTGATTTTAAGTTCCACTGGAAATGTGGTTCCACCGAACTTGTCAATCTTTGCTTTGTAGATGATCTTATGATTTTTTGCAAAGGTGAAGTGAGTTCCATTACTCACATTAAGCATTCCTTGACTGAGTTTGAGGTTTTGTCTGGACTCTCACCCAATCCTACCAAGAGTAACATCTTCTTCTCTGGTGTTAATCCATCCACCAGAGCTTCTATTTTAAACATTTTAGGTTTCTAGGAAGGGTCTTTACCAGTTAGGTACTTGGGGGTACCTCTTCTTTCCAGTAAACTCAAGCACACTGACTGTAAAGTCATGGTTATCAATCTTTGATCACTAGGATTGCGGTTGCTCACGGGGAGTTAAGGCTTTTGTAGAGAGAATATAAGAGATGATTTCTGCAGAGTATTGACTCTTGTAGTGGAGTATTGAACATGTATTTTGGAACCCTAATGGTGGGGTATTTATAGGCATTGGATGACATCACTCCTGGCTAATAGGAATGCACGGTTCAAATTGGAAGTATAGGTCAACTCTACCTCTTTGTGGTAATCCCTTTCGTAGCCCCAAAGTCTCACAATTTGGCTACTAGGGTTTGAGCTCGGATCAAACTGTTGATAGAACGTTCCAGAATGCTGACTAAAATAATTTGCTGGCTGCCAGAAAGATCAAAGATCTAGCAGCCGAGGAAACGATTCTCA
This sequence comes from Rhododendron vialii, assembly GCF_030253575.1. Lineage (NCBI taxonomy): Eukaryota > Viridiplantae > Streptophyta > Magnoliopsida > Ericales > Ericaceae > Rhododendron > Rhododendron vialii. The sequence continues at coordinate 28,960,264 of NC_080557.1, read as the reverse complement.
CGGAGAGATTTCAAACACCATATTCCACGGGCGAAATAAAGAAAGGTCGTGAGATTGATATTGCGGCCAGCAAATGTATTTTACTGGGAAACTGCATTTCTATCTAAGAGCGCAATTTGGCTCTGAATTGGGTCCTTTAAGTGGCTAAAAGTACTCACAAAGTGTAACGACCCTGAATTTTGGTCAATAAAAATTTCGTTAAAAATTTGAATTTTATTTGAATTACTTATTTTCTCTTGAGTTGCTATATGATTGCTTGTTAATTTTCGTCGTAGTTAAAATTTTGCTTTCGACTAAAAACCCTACGTGACCAATTTAGTTAATTTCCAACCGATTGCTTGGAGGAACCGAGCAACCAACTTACCTAGTTACTAGTTGAACCTTTTGAACCTTTGCCTTTACCCATTGGTCCATCATGGTTAGGGTAATCTTTGTCCATTGGACAATAGGCCCCCCATTTAAATATTTTGGTAAAGTACTAGATATAATATTTTAATGGTTTATAAAAACATGTGCAAAGTACATTTATTCCTTGTTTATTGGGAATTCTCCCACCCCTCCATTATCCATTGGATAATAACCACAAGGGTAATTTTTGTCCATTGGATAATAAACTTTTTATTATAAAAGTACATGTAGTCTTTCAAAATCTTATTTTAAATAAAAGGTACTTGTACTCTTTTGTCCAATGGTTATTAACCGCAAGGGAAATTATTATCCATTGGGTAATAACCGTTAGGGAAGTTAGTGACCCTTGGATAATAGAGTTTTTGACCAAATAAAGTACCGATGTGACAAGGGAACTTTCCAATAAAATTGATTTGACTTGTACTTTATTATTATTTTAATGGGGAGAATCCTAGCCTTTTTATTTAATTGGGGTACTTGGTACCACACCTATATTTAATATAGGGTTTTTGTCACATGCTTAAAAGTACTCCTTGATTATTTTACTATAAAAGTTCCCTAGTTATTATTGTCCATTGGATAATAAAAGTTAGGGTATTTATTATCCATTGGGTAAAAGAGTTATTCTTTTAACTAGTCTTTTTTCTTAAAAACCCATGTGATGAAGTACCCATATTTTAATTTGAAAGTACTTATTAGCCTTAGTAGCCTTTAAGGCCTAATATTCTTAAAAGTACCCTAGTTTATTTATTTAAAGAGACATGTGCTTATTTATTTGGAAATCTTAGCCTTTAAGTTTCCTTGACCCTAGTACCTAAGGTACCCATTATTTATTGTTGCTTGTACTTTTATATGTGTGTATATACATATATGTGTGTGTGTGTGTGTACTTGAGAGAGAGAGAGAGAGAGAGAGAGAGAGAGAGAGAGAGAGAATGCCGAGAGAGAGAGAGAGAGAGAGAGAGACCCGAGAGAGAGAGAGGAGAGAGAGGCCGAGAGAGAGAGAGAGAGATAGGAGAGAGAGATCTTGATGTGTACCTTGATTCCCTTGATCTTTCAATTGATCTTTCAAATCCTTGGTGAATCTTCTTCCTAACCAAAACTAACTCTCCATTGTACATCTTTCAATTGTTTAGTGCCCAAATCTTGTACCCCTTGTCTCCTATCCTTCCAACAAATCTCCCATAGTCCAATCCAAGGACTAAACTAGCCTTGCAAGCTACCATATTAGGCCTTAGTCTATTTAAGCCTAATGACAACCTATGATGGACCTTTATGACATAATCCTAGCCTTTATTAGCCTTAGACCTTGACTACAAGCCAAACCTAGGTTATGACTACCTAAAAAGCCTAAGATCTTAGTTGATTACATAGCCTTACACCTAAGATTTGGATTGGACAAGCTATGACTTGGTTGAAAGGTTGATTTGATGACTTAATGGAGCAAAATCCATGGGAGATATAGAGAGAGAGAGGGCCGGCCTTGTGAGAGGGGAGAGAGCCAAGAATTTTGCCTATAAATAGCACCCCATGTTTGCCATTCAACTCACACCTCCCATTCTACAACTTCTCTCTCTAGAATTCCTTTGTTCTTTCTTTGTTCTTGTTAGTTCTTTCTTTGTTCTTGAGTAGTTCTTGAGTTCTTCAAGAAACTCATCCTAGGCCGCCACTAGACCGCCACTCGACCACCCTCTCGATCCAAAAGTAGTAGTAGTATTAGTCAAGTAGAAGTTTCGAGAGAAACCTTTCTCTTTCGAAGCTACCGGAAGCATACCGTAGGAAGTTACTCCGCCCGACCACCGACGTATTTTCCGTAGCCGACCTACCGCCGAGAAGTAAGGTAGAATACCTCTACTCACTTCCCTAAGTATAAAGTAGGTTATCTTTATTTACGTACTTATCGTTTGATTAGAAGTATTCGTATTTTGATCTTTAAGATAGTTATGAGTATGCGTATATGATTGCTGTATTGCTTGTGGTATGTGATAAAGCATAAGTGATTTCACTCCAAAGACGTCCGTACATGTGGCGTTGTGCTTTGAATAAAGCATAAGTGATACACTCCAAAGGCGTCCGTATATGTGGCGTTATGCTATAAGTAGTGATTGAGCGTGTTAAAGTAATATAGAATTGGATGATCTTGTTAGAAAGATTCATGTCCTACCGCGGAGTCTTTGTATGTAAACGAGACACGATAACCGAGAAAGTAGAAACATGACACCTAGGGTGTGGTTAATTAAAAGAAATGTTTTTCCGAGGAAGGAAATATTTTGAAACAACATAATGACCGGTTTTGGGTGGCATTATGTGAGTTGTGTGCGTGTGTAAAAGAAGTGTTTTAAAAAGGTGTTGAAATGTTTTGGAAACCGCGATGTGGCCAGACTTGGTAGCCCATTGCGTGGATTGTGAAAACCACAATGTGGCCGGACGTGGTAGCCCATTGTGTGGTGTGAGTTTTGTGTGTGTTCCAATGGGATCCGGGAAAAACGGAACCATTGTGAGGTTGTGTGCCAATGGGAACCCGGCGCGGCGGAACCATTGTGAGGATACTTGGGAACCCGGCGCGGCGGAACCAAGGTTGGGTGTGTATGCTTGGTTATCCGTGGTACGGAGCCAATGCAAATATTTTTGTGTGCCAATGGGAACCCGGCGCGGCGGAACCATTGTGAGGATACTTGGGAACCCGGCGCGGCGGAACCAAGGTTGGGTGTGTGTAGCTTGGTTATCCGCGGTACGGAGCCAATGCAAATATTTTTGTGTGCCAATGGGAACCCGGCGCGGCAGAACCATTGTGAGGATACTTGGGAACCCGGCGCGGCGGAACCAAGGTTGGGTGCGTGTAGCTTGGTTATCCGCGGTACGGAGCCAATGCAAATATTTTTGTGTGCCAATGGGAACCCGGCGCGGCGGAACCATTGTGAGGATACTTGGGAACCCGGCGCGGCGGAACCAAGGTTGGGTGTGTGTAGCTTGGTTATCCGCGGTACGGAGCCAATGCAAATGATTTTGAAAGTGTGTGGCTTGGTTATCCGCGGTACGGAGCCAATGCTAATGATTTTAAAAAGGTTGGGTGTGTAGCTTGGTTATCCGCGGTACGGAGCCAATGCAAATGTTTTTGTGTTAAACAAATGGTTTTTGAAAGGTTGTTTTGTAAATGAAAATGTTGACACGGTCTACGATAAGTCGCGTAGGAGAAACTCTAAAAGCTTGGACACCAACGATAGTTGATTAACGAATATGGATGTGTCATTGATTAAACTGTGTATATATGTATCATGTGGAAATCGATGTGTTATTTCCTGTTGTTTATAAGTTATGGGTTAGCGGGTACGGGATTACTCTGCTGAGCTTTGTAGCTCACGGTGTTGCCTTTTGGTGACCCTGACATATTATATGGGTGGCGACGCCGGTATAATGTGTCAGATTTTGTAGATAATCAGGATAAGCAGTTCACCGTGGAGGCTTTTGGAGCTGAGGAGCTGGCAAGAATGGAGGAGCTGAGGAGCTGTAGTTAGGAACCGTAGAACCCCCTTCATTTTTGTAAATATTGAACTCTTGTAGGAGTATTTGTTGTAATAAGAGCCAGACTCCATTTGATTGTATGAATAAAATGTCCTTTTAACGTACCCAAAATTCAGGGCGTTACAGTTTTTATCCATAAATTGTCTTCTTAACGTACCCAAAATTCGGGGCGTTACACAAAGTCCCTACAGCTCATGAGAAGTCAATCAACAATCACTTTATCCTGTTCATCATCAGGATGGTACCAAAACACCATTATGGTACCGTATCGTATCGAAACATCCTTATGGTACCGTATCATACCAAAACACCCTTAGGGTACCGTACTAAACCACACTTATGGTACCGTATCGTTCTAAAACACCCTTACGGTACCCAAATACCAGTACGGTACCGTATTGAACCAAAACACTCTTACGGTATCGTATCGTACCAAAACACCCTTACGATACCGTACCATACCAAAACACCCCTTACAGTACGAAAACACCCTTAAGGAGACCGTGTCGATCACCCATTTATTGGACTGAGTTGGGCAAAGCTACGTTGGTTGGGACAGAATTGATCCAAGAAACTTTCGAGAACATGAGAGCGATTCGTCAACGTTTTCTTGAGGCACAAAGGAGATCCACCAAGCAAGTCAAAGTGATTCGTCAACGATTGCTAACCGTGCAAAGTAGGCAAAAGAGTTATGCCGACCGTCGTTGCCGATCATTATCGTTTGAAGTGGGAGACCACATATTCCTTAAGGTATCACCACGTTGGGGATTATCTCGTTTTGGGCAAACGGGCAAGCTTTCATCGCGTTTTATCGGACCGTTCGATATTATCGAGAAGATCGGGGAAGTAGCATATCGATTGGCATTGCCATCGAGGCTATCGGGCATTCATAATATATTCCATGTATCGATGTTGCGAAAGTACAAGCCGGATCCGTCACACATTCTAGTGAGGTCCGAATTAGAATTGGAAGTTGATGCATCTTACGAAGAGGAGCCGATACGTTTCCTAGATTCGCACAGTACGTTTTGAGGGGTAAGACCATTCCGTTAGTGCGAGTTCTTTGGAGTAATCTTGGAAAGGAAGAATCAACGTGGGAAAGGGAAGACGAAGTTAGAGAAAAGTATCCACATCTGTTTCCGAATTGATCAATGTGAGTTATAGGTTTCTACCCTATGATTGTTAACTTGTTGTTTAGTTATATATGTTGTGGCTTGAGCATGATTACTTGATGCATGGTCTTGATTGACTTAAGTTGTAAATTTCGGGACGAAATTTCTTTAAAGAGGATAGACTGTAAAGACCCGAAAAATTTTAATTATTGAAAATGCTTATTAAATGCCTAATTGGAAAAATATGGGTTATGTGGTGATTATTTGAATTGAGGATTAAAATGAAAGAATGAAAACTTGAGGGAGTGTGGGTGTGATAAAAAGATATATGAGTATATATAGTGGGGGTGTGTAGTAGGGGATCATTTTCATCTCCCCTTTTTTCTCTCTCCCTCACGTCTCCTCTCCTCTCTCTCTCTCTCTCTCACTCAAAACCTCACTCCATCTCCCAAAAAATTCAAGAATCAACCTCCCTTTGACCTTCCATTCACGTTCTTGAGCTTGGAATTCCTTGGGTCAAGCTTGAATCGAAGTTTTGAAGTTCAAGGAGGCTAGGGCTTGCTCAAATCTCATAGATCTTGGTTTTTGTCGTGAGTTAGAGACTTCTTTACCTCTTTTATGTGTTTATATATTGATTTGATGTGAAAATTGTACCTTGATCGTCCCCCTTTGTTCTCTAGAGAGCTGTCAAAAAACTGTAGAAATCGCCCGAAATTGCCCTGGGATCGATCCCCCAAGCATAAGGGATTGATCCCTCTACTCAAAACTGGATTTTTCACCTAGGGGATCGATCCTCATGAGAGGAGGGATCGATCCCTCCCCTCTCTGGAAAACTCTGCTCGTCTTCTAGGTTTCAGCCCAACTTCAAACGGCCATTACTTTCTCGTCCGATATCCGATTCATGCAAACTTTATATCGACTTGAAGGTCTTGAAGTCAGCTTTTCAGTACCATTAAAATCGTCTTAAAACTCTTAGTACACAAAAAGTTATTGCCATTTGAGTGGGGGTGTGTCAATCTGCCATCATTCGCTAGCTACCCCTAAGATTCTCGTTCTGTCGTTATGACTTTCTATAATTAATGGATGTTATTCTTGACCCGTTGGCCTTCTGTTAGTGAGGAAAATAGGAAATTACTTGGTTAAAACTTCGTTTGAATGCATTCTATTGATTATTGGTACTTGTGAATGTCTATGGCGCATTTGTGGTAACGTTGACATATTGTATGATGTCTCATCTATGAATGTGATCATGGGAAATCTTAATTTGCATATTGTATGAGAAAGTAGTTGTTTGGGTCGGAAATTGGTTTAGGGAGTCTCATAACACAAGAGGTGGTAATACGATGATCCAAGTTGTCAGGTTCTCTATAACGCAAGGGGTGGTAATACGGTAACCCTAGTAGTGTCATAAGGTGTTGCAAGGGGTGAAAATACTGATGGTGGAGACCGGTGATAGCGAGTCATGTCGGAACTACTAGAGTCGCGTGAGTATTATGAACACTGTGGCCAATTGATGATAGTGACATGTTTTAGAACAATTGTTGTGAATGATTGGCATCCCTTTGAGTTGATTGCTATCCATTGATTGAACCATACCTTCATGTCTTCATCTTTTGCATTTATCACCATGTTTTCATATATAATTGGTAAAGATATTCTTACTGGGCTAGTGTAGCTCAACCCAATCTTTCTTTTCAGGTTCAAACGTCGGACAATAGATTGCATGCATCTTGTGCTTGGATATAAAGACTTTCTTTGGAAGCTAACTTTATTAGTTACTTAATCATTTTTGTAATTGACTTTCTTTTGATAAAGATGGGTTTGTAACTATTTTTTCAAGAACTTCTTTTGACTAAACAACTTGTAACTTTATAACTTGTTCGTACTTGTACTTAAGCTTAATTTGGGCCGGAGTGCCAATGTTATAAACGCTTTAAACTTGGGGACTTGTTTATAAAGTTAAACATGTGGGAAACTCTTTTGGGTGTTATTATTGTTATGCGAGGATCTTTTATCGAAATGGATTATTTATTTATGTTGAAAATCAAGGGAGAGAGAGAGAGAGAGAGAGAGAGAGAGAGAGAGAGAGAGAGAGAGAAATCAGTCAATGGCGGCGCTAGTTGCAGATTAATCAACGTGAGGTTTGCCGTTCAAGAAAATAGCTAGAAAGACCAAATTGATGACTATTGTTGTGTTATTTTTTGTTTTTATATATTTAGCCAAATTATAGTTTCAAGACTCCATATTTTAGTTTATTACTCTAGAGAACCCTATAAATTGTGATATACTTTGTTATATGAAAAATTGCAGCATACAAAAATTATCTTAAAAAGCTGACATAAAATACGTATTTTTTTGTATACATATTTTAGTTTATTACTCCAGAGAACCCTATAAATTGTGATATATTTTGTTATATAAAAAATGCAGCATACAAAAATTATCTAAAAAAGCTAATATAAAATATGTATTTTTCTGTATATCATAAATAAAAAATATGGGAAGTACCAAAAATAAAAAATATGGTTTTATGTTTTAAAAATACATACATAGGCGCTCCCCCTTAGGAGCTTCTGGGTACCTCCGCTTCCACGCCCCTGCTCTCGCTCCTGCCTCCGCTTCATGCAACTAAGGTATTTGGCGACGAAACACATTTTTCGTTGCTGAAAGCATAAATATGGAGACAAAATTATTTTCGTCACAAAGATAAGCATATTTATGATTTGGGCAACGGAAAATGTATTTCGCCTCCATAGGTACCTTTGGCGAAGAAAAATATTTTTCTCGGCAATTGGTACATTTAGAGACGAAATTATTTTTCGTCACCAATATACTCATTTAGCGATGAAATTAAATTTGTCATTAATTTTTCAGGTAAGTATGGGCCACCAAATAGCTAAGGTAAGACAGAATCGGTAAAGTGCATGTGCTCGTGTAGGTAGAGAAGCCGCACACCTCATGTGCGAGCATCAAATTTGGGCAATATTGTAAAATTACACCTTACAGGACTTACACTACATCAAATAGTACTTGGTTTGGATAAGGTATTACAAAGGGGGTATAAAATAGTACTTGGTTTGGATGGAGGATAAATTGGAGGTATAACAAAGGGTGGATGATGTAAAAAGCTGTCAAATGACCCTTTTGCCCTTGTGCAGTATTAAGTTAGATTATTCATTAAGATAAATATAAAATTGCAAAAGTCAATAAAATGAATTACTTTTCATAACTAAGAAATAATAATTTAATTAATTAATTAATTTGATAAGTATAAAAAAATTAAATTCATTTCTGTAAAGTGTTTTTTTTTTTAATTTCATATCTTTTTAAGTGTGGATGGGTGGTGTTTTTTTTTTTTGGCAAATGCATGAAACACATGGCATACATGCACATAATAAAATTCGTAAGTTCTCTTAGGCTCCGTTCCAGAAACCTTCTTAAAAAATAAGCAGCTTATTTCACATTTTTAAACTAAAAATAATGTAAATGAAAAATAAATTTTTAATTTTTTTTGCATCGTATAAAAGATCTCGATGAGATCTTTTAAATAAGATCCATATTGCATATTTTTAAATTTCAATAAGTCCATAATTTTTGAGCTTGAAATTGTCTTTGTGGGCACACGCCCCGGAAAATTTTTATTATGCAAAATTTGGGTGCGGCCCTCTTTGAAAAAGCGCGGCGAAACGCTTCGATTCAGAGTCGCCACTCGGGTTTTCGCGGTATGCACCCAAGGAACCGAACTCGAAAACGTTTGCTACGTTTGTTTGATTTTGAAAAAGGCGTAGACCGGTCCGTCGTCACCTTCAATATCTGAGGTTCGGGAGCTAGGTTACGAGAGGGAAAGAGTTTTATGGCACCCCTCTCGCCCAATCTGGAGATCGGTCTCTACTCGGGCATTTCATAAAATGTTTGCATTTTTATCTCATTAATCATTTTTTAGCCAGTTAGGGCGGGGGAACAATTAATAGGGATTAAAACTATAACAAATTGCAGTTAGGTGATAAAATGTTTATGGATGATGATTTATTTGCAATGATGAACATAGATTGAGAACAAGCACTGAGAGCAACCCGAATAAGTTGGAATACGCTGCCCTGAAGGAACGTGAGCAGGCCGCGCACCAGCATGCACTGGTCGAACCACTGCATAATGATACGACCTGCGCACGCCACCACGAAACTGGCGTACTCCACTTATCTGGTCTCACAGTCTTTGTTTGCAACCCTCTGGGCTCTGGAAAGGGACCAGCGCACACCCAGGACAAACCACGCAATTCATAGAGTAGAATATATACATTTACAGACAGATAGAATGGCTTCAAGCCACGAAGGATAACAGAATACCCCAAAAATAGTATGGGGACATAAAAGAGGCCAAGACTAAGCTAAGATGCAAGGGCCAGCCACTGGATCCTGGCATAACTGTCGTACACCAGTCAAATGAAATCGTACGCCAGTTATTTTCCCTACCCAGTGCTTGGCTTTGCATCATCTGGGCTCTGGAACATGACCAGAGAGATCCCAGAAGCCTTCCAAAGCAGATAAAAGCAAATATTGAACGCTACATCTAAGCAGTTCTAGTATATGAAAAGCTGTAAAACTGGTTATTAGCATGCTAAAGTGATGATAGGAATGTAAGCAAGTGCAAGCGATGATCAATGATCCCCACGCCAGTAGTGCACATACTGCCATGACCGGCGTACGGCATGATGGTACTGGCGTGCGCCATTGTTCATCTCACACGATTGTTATATTTTACCAGTTTAAGGCCAGGACTAGTATTGGCTACTAGCCTGAACCTTACTGGTTCCCCTCAGGGGTCGAAAATAGAAAGAACCACAAAGGTGGTATACCTTTGGTTGGGATGAATGGATGGCTTGAGCTTTGGTTTGGGGAGGTAAAGATTGGATGATGACAATGTGGGGGGTATATCAGTGGAGTGTGTGACTGAAGAACTCCTTTTCTTCCTCTTTTAATGGAGGAGAAGAGAGAGAAAGGGAGGAAAAAGGGCTTTTGGCTCTTTAATGTGGTTAACCCCTTGCAAATGAATGCAAGGGGGGTATTTATAGGGGAGAGAGAGACTGAGGAATGGGCTTAACCAGTTGGGTTAGGGCTGGTTTGGTTAAGGGGAGAGCCTCCCATGCATTAAATGCATATGACTTGCCTTGATGGAGTGTGTATGAGACAGAGGGAACGTCCCTGCCGAGTGTAATCATCAGGGGGACTGTAGCCCACGTCAGGGTGGCACCAAAGTCTCGTCCATGTGGCTGAATAAAGTTGATTTGACTGGGCTTGACTGGCGTGCGCCATGTTTTGACCTGCGTGCGCCAGTAATGACTGAGTCAATGGTCGATGACCGACACGTGGCAGTTAACTGGCATACGTCAGCACAGTACTGATGTAAGCCAGTTTGGGTTTTGCTGGGGCCGTTTGGTTCTGGTTTGAAGGGTTTGAAATGGGCTTGGATGAGGTTCGGAATGCTCAAAGCTTAAACACACCATCGTCCTCAGACTGTTCTTGATCATAATCATCATTGGAGAAATAAAAGATCGTAAAATAGCATTATCTGGATGGTCCAGAATGGGGTGTCTACAGTAGCCCCCCTTTGACGACACTTGGGGTACCACTGACTGGAGACAAGTAACGTCAAAGGTTTTCTAGAAACCCTCTTCGAGGCTATCCAAAATGCATGAATTTTAAAGAACCTATTCGATTTGAAGTTGGGACAGATAGATTGCCGCTTTGTTGTCTTTGATGGAGAAATCACACAATGTGGATTTTCCTGAGGAACGATCCACTTTGCAAAAGCATCGACTCCATTAGGGAAAAAAGACAGTTGGACGGATAGATCGTCGTTGATTTGAAATTGGACGGATAGATCGTCGTTGATTTGAAATTGGACGGCTAGATCGTCGTTGATTTGAAATTGGACGGATAGATCGTCGTTGATTTGAAATTGGACGGCTAGATCGTCGTTGATTTGAAATTGGACCGGCTCTACTTGGGAAACATTTTGCCACGGGCCCCAAAACGTTCCAGAACAAGTCGAGCTTCCGTTTGAGAATGAATTCCGACACATGGCATGAATTGGGCCTGAGGCCCAAACGTTACTAGCGTACAGCACTATACGACTGGCGTGCGCCACATTTTGCAAAGATTCGAGCCCAGAAACGGCCCAGATCCGGCCCAATCGCTCTCTACGTCGTATAAACTTCTGTAAAAGATAGGAAACCGCCATTCTTTTGGTTTTGAACTCCGAAAATCCCAAATCTCCCTAAAATCCGTCAATCTCACCCTCACATTCCTATTCTTCTCGTAAACCCACTTACCCACACTCATCCATGGCAGAATCCAGAGGCAGCAATGGCGACAATGGTAGTGATAGAGGTGGTGGTGACGAGGCTCGGCCGAGGAACAGAGCCGAGACCATGGGCGCTCGAATCGACGATCCATCGTCTGCAGAGGCTTCGTCGGTCGTTGGTGCAACGGTTACAGGCAAGGCTGGTGGTGGCGATGGCCATGCAATGGAGGTGGTTGGTGGTGAGGAGGGGCGTACGCCAGCTGTTGTGGGTACGGGGGGTCCACGAGTTCGTCGTCTGGATTCAAGGAGTGGTGTAGAGGGTTTGGTGATCACCGGCCTGGGCTCGGCCGGAGCCGGCGGCAGCGGCAGTGGTGGTGGTGATGATCGACCGGTGACACCACCGAGAGACCCGACAAGGGGCAAGGATCCAGTGGTTGAGGAGGGTGTATCCGAGGAGGTGCCTATGGAGGAGGTTGAGTTTAGGCCTACAGTGGGGTCTTCGGCGCACGTCCCTATTACGCGTGGGGACTTTGCTGAGTTTGTGACAGAGGAGAAGCTTGGCCGTTTACTCCGAGAGAACCCGGGGGTGGTGGCTGCAGTGCTAGCAGCGCGAGAGGATCGGCTCCGGCAGGTTGAGAGAGCTCAGGAGGAGGAGCGCTTGAGAGCGGAGGCTGATAGAGCCAGGGCCGAGGAGGAGGCCTTTGCGCGTGAAACCGAGGTAGCCGAGGAGGCTCAAGGGGAGGTATGGTCCTTTGAGCGTGCAGTGACACTTGCGGAGTCCTTACGGCAGGCACTTCGTGCTAGGTTTGTCGCGGATACGTATGTTTTGCCAGAGCCACACTTGTTCATACCGTCCGGGGTTGAGAGCCTCGCACCTCTGCGGGATGACTATGATGCAGAGCTCATACTGAGAGACCCACAGAGACACCTATTTGTGGATTGGGCACAGGTATACTTTTGGACTTACTTTGATATTCATGCTTTGTTATTGTAACAGTACGTAGCTTGAATTGGCGTAGCATAGCTTGCAATGTACGTAGGTCAAAACCTTGAACTGTAGCTTGACTCAGAAAGCAGAACTTGGATAGTATGCCTTGACTTCGAAACTTGACTTGACTGATAGAACACTTGACGTAGCTGAATCGACTTGCAGAGCACCCATAATTTCGACAAAAACTGTTAAGGCCAAGCTTGAATCAATCATAAGCTGTCTCGACTGATAAGATAGTCCTTTGAACTTGAATTCGACTAAGTAGATTGCCATGACATAAAAAGTGCCAGGATGGCGTGCCCAATAGTTTGAATCAACCGGATGACAAACAGAGTACTTTTGAAATCGACTGAGAAGTGTGCCTTGATAAAAATAACGCCCTGTATTTCGGAACTTGACTGAGAAATGCCTTTGTTTTGATTCGACCGACAGCAGAATGGGGTAAAGTCATACGAGTACCCGGTAGCTTTGATCGACCTTTATAATGCTTGTTTCGACCGTGGAGTTATTTTTGAAATTCTGAGTTCGACTGACTGTTGGATTGCAATTGCTGATGAACCTCTTTCTGTTGTTTGTCTTTGTATGCAGAGAGGAGCAGCCAGCACTCGGGGTCACGGTGGTCCTGCGAGCTCGTTTGAGCTGTACCGAGGGCTGCCGGAGCGAGTCAGGGCCTTGGTAGACGCTGCAGGGTTCCGGCCGTTCATCCTCACGTTGACGACAGTGAAAAGTGACCATGCCCTGCTTACTGCACTGGCTGAGAGGTGGTGGGATTCCTCGAATACCTTTCACTTTCCAATCGGGGAGATGACGGTGACTCCGTCTGACTTTGCAGCTCTCACTGGTTTGAGGGTAGAAGGAGAGCCTATCCCGTTTGACTTAGAGATTTATAGAGATACCGGGGCATTGGAGTGGTTCTTAGGGCAGGCACCGGCGGGCAAGGCGGAGACCATCCATTATGACCAGTTCAAGCGGTATTTGTAGGGGAGGGTGCCAAACTCAGAGCAGGAGGCGGAGCAGATGGCGAGGGCCTACTTGTTATACTTGTTCGGGGCTACGTTGTACCCGAACAAGCGATCCACAGTGCACCTGTCTTACTTGCCGGCCCTCCACAACTTACGCACAGCTTCGCGCTTTGACTAGGGAGGAGTAGCTCTGGGAACGTGCTATGGTTTCATGGGGGAGTTCTCGCGGGGGAAGAAGACGACTGCCGGTTATTGGAGAGTGTGGGAGGTAAGAAACAAAGCTTGCAATTCATTTCCTATTTTCCTTTCTTGCACTTGTCTTTGATTTGCCTATGAACTGTATTCTGATGCTTTGATTGTCTGAACATTTGTAGCTGTGGGCTTACGAAGTGCTGAAGATGTACCCACCAGAGAATAAGTGCCCAAACTTGAGGATGATCCCACGTGCTATGATCTTGAGGCCTTTGTACAGCGGCAAGAAGAAATCGAGAGGGAGCCTCCTAGCCTTCAGGTCATACCTCGATGAGCTGTTAGGTACTCAGGTAAGCAACACGTCAAACTGACCATTCTGCCCTTAGAATTGCTTTAATGCTGTCGCTGATGCATATCTGACTCTGAATCTTTGCAATTGTCTCGCAGGTAGAGTGGGACCCATGGAGTAATACAGAGCCTGAGCCTAAGTACTTAGTGAGGAGCAGAGTGGTGACAGCGAGTTAGGTGCTGTTGGAGTCAGCCTTTGGGTGGCGGTGGTACTTAGGTGACCGGGTGACACGATAGTCACTGGGCTTTCTTGAGTACCAGGTTCTTGGGCCACTTCCACCTCACACTTCTCATACAGACAAGTACACTCTGGCTAAGCTGCGACACTTCACTGTTCTGGCTGGCCTTGCTGCTTTCCTGAGGCCCGAGCGTGACTATGCTGTCTACCAGAGGCAATGCCTGGCGAGGCCACTTGGGGTTTTGGAGCATATCGCCATGCAGGGCGAGGCGCTGGAGGCCGGCGAGGAGAGGCGAAGTCGGGAGATCAGGGCGGCTCGCTCGAGAGAGAGGAGCGACTACGCCACAGCGACTGGGTTACCTCGGCTTTCTTGGACACTAGCGGTGCGGGATGCACAGGGAAAGGAGGCCACAGTTCGGTTTGAGCCTACCAGGATAGAGCCAGCAGAGATCACAGGACCGGTACGATACTCTTCATCCTTTGTAGTTTCCTTACTTTACTTTCGGCATATATATCTGGCTTGCATTCTGATTTTTGCCCAAAATTGTAACACAGGCCTCGATGGAGTGGGTGCGAGAGGCGGCGCGTTTGATGAAGGCCATGGAGAAAGAGTTTCACAAGATAGCCGGCGGTGCCTCTTTGCAGTTACACTACCCACCGCCAGCTCCAGCTCCAGCTCCTGCTGTGCAGCCTCAGGTATAATTTCCCATTCTGCTCTTAGATAGGATTGCTTTCAAAATTTCCTGCACTTAGCATTTCAATATATACAATATGCACAACGTATGCTAAATGACTTGAATGAACATGTAGGGACGCGCTAGGGCGGCTCCTAGGAGGAAGAGCGTGCGGCCTCCTCCACAAAAGAAGATAGCACCGAGCTCCTCTCGGCCAGCGGCGAGCGTACAGAGGGGGGTGCAGATCACTCCAGCTAGCGAGGAGCTCCAGTTCCGCCGAGAACTGAGGAAGAGGCCCGCGGAGAAGAGGCCTACCAAGGGACCCTCACAAAAGAGGAGAAGAGAGGAGGAATAAGAAGAAGAAGAAGAGGAGTAAACGTCCCTCAGCAGTGGTGTGGGCATGCGTGCCCTTTTCTTCTTTTTGGGAAAAGGATTTCGTTCCCTTCCCAAGGAGAGAAAAATGCCGGTTCACGGGAGCGCTTTTTAGCTAGACGTCAAGCTCTCGCGAAAATACAGAGTCGCCACTCGGGTTTGAAGGTCCGACACCCAAGGAACCATATTTCGAAGCACTCGTCACGCTGTTTGATTTGAAAGAGTTTAAGGAACCCGTCCGTCATAACCATATCTAGGTTCGGGAGCCAGGTTACGAGAGGGGAAGGGTTTTATGGCACCCCTCTCGCCCAATCCGGAGATCGGTCTCTACTAAGGCATTTGCGAAAGATATTTTGTTTGCGATTCTATTTTATTAATCAATTTTAGCCAATTAGGGCGGGGGAACAGTTAATTGGGGATTAAAACTGTAACATTTTGCAGAATGTGATAGATAATAGCATGGATGGAGGAAATGACAAGAAATAAATAAGATAAAACCTAATACTGATATCGGATGCCAAAACAATGCATTGGCTTGAGTTTATCATGAACAACGGCCAGCTTGCATGCATGGAGGTTCACACATGCAAGTTCGACCATCGCGCGACACTCCCAAGCCATCACGCGAGTGTTGCCATCATACCAACAGATTAGATTTTATCTCCTTCTGGGCTCTGGAATGGACCAGTGCACACCCAGGACAAATCAGGCAGTTTATGTGTGCTGAAAGTAAATGATTATTACAAACAGGACTTAACAGAAATATGATGCAGTCCCTAAACAGTGGGGATGTTAAAGCGAAGGCCTGGATCTTAACTGTTGATGCAAGGGCAACCACTGGAAACAGGATGACCATCGCGCGAGTGTCCTGACTGGACTTCCAGGAATTGCTTTACATGCCTGAGCTCTGAAACATATTCAGAAGCAACCTAGGGGCATTCCAAAGCAAGTAAAGGAATAAAGAAAAACAAGCTAACCCACAGATTTTAACATGCATAACAGTGAAACATCCTAAATATTCTTCATAGGAAAGCATAAGATTGTAAATGAACAAGGACAAGGATCCCATCCCCACGAGAACCATATCGTGCTGACTAGAACAGTCGCGCGATGCAGTGGGTACCTCGCACGTGGGAGTGCTTGTCCACGGTAACTTGTAACTTTGCTGGCTTTAGGACCAAAACTGGTATTGATTACCAGCCTTGGCCTTGCCAGCCCCCCTCAGGGATCTAAACAGAAAGGTATTATACCTTTGCTTAAGTGTCTTGAAAATGGCTTGAATGAGGTGGTGTGGCTTGGACAGTGATTGTGTGGGGATGGGTGAAGTATGAAGTGCTTGGGCTTGTATTTCCTTCTTCTTCTTTGAAAATTTTGGTAACCCTTTGAAAAATGGATCATGGGGGGTACTTATAGAAAGAAGTGTTGGTTGGTGGCTAAGCAAGGCAATGCAACTAGCCAACAAGACTGGTTGCAATTACTTGGTGGAGAAGTGGGGTGCCAAAGGTGCTGGGAGAGTGGGGGAGAGGTGGTGCAAGGGCAACCCTGCAGAACATCAGTCGACGAAACGGGGTTACACAGGCCCATAGACCCTTGATCATCACGCAATCCAGCTGGAAAAAGGTGAAAATGACAAGTGTTGACCATCGTGCGAGGGACGGGTACCATCGCGCGAGTGTTCAACTAGCCCCGCAAAGTTCAACAGTCAAAATTTTGACTTTGACCACCACCTGGCAAGTAAATCATTGCGCAAGGGATCTAGTGGGTCGCGCGATTGTCAAAACTGAGGTTAGGGTTTGATTTTAAGGGTCTTTAGGGTTAAAGATGGGTTCCACACACACCAAGCTCAAGCCATTTCATTCTCTCAAAACTGTTTTCGACCTGAATCATCATCGGGGAAACAAGCAACCGAAAAACGAAGTAAAACGATCAGGAAATCAGATTGGGGTGTCTACAGTAGTCCATCTTTGACGGCACGCGGTGCACCATTGGCTGGTACGGGTAACGTCAAAGATTTCTAGACACCCATCAAATTCACCCAAAAGCCGATTAAACAAAAAGTGCAAGCAAGTATATACAAATACCGTGCACCAAGGGATCGGAGAGCAGATCGATCAATGTTTTGAATTCGAACGGATGGATCGTCGCTGATTTGAAATTGGACGGATGGATTGTCGCTGAGTTGAATTTGGACGGATGGATCGTCGCTGAGTTGAATTTGGATGGATGGATCGTCGCTGAGTTGAATTTGGACGGATGGATCGTCGCTGAGTTGAAATTGGACGGATGGATCGTCGCTGAGTTGAATTTGGATGGATGGAGGGTCGCTGAGTTGAATTTGGACGGATGGATCGTCGCTGAGTTGAATTTGGGTGGGGCAGACCACTGCTGGGGATATAAAGGACATCTCGAAGGGATCCTAAAATCAATTGCAAGGCCTGAGTAAGACTCCTGGGCCATTATTAAGGCGATACATAAGATCGGGCCTGAACCAGAGGCTGAACCTGGTCAACGGCCCAATTGGACCATCGTGCGAGGAAGCCACACCATCGCGTGATGGTTTCTAGTCAGGGTTTGGGTCTGAAACAAGCCCAGACCCGGCCCATGGCTGCCTTCTTCCTTTTAATCGACGGGGATGTTCTGAAATCGCTCACAGCAGTTTCAAACTCCCCCTAACTTTATTCTCTCTCAAACTCCTCTTCCAAACCCTTGATTTTATTCCAAAACCAAGAAATCCATACGCGTACCAACACTCATGGCGGACCACGGCGTCAACGGGGGCAGTGGAGAAGTAGTTGATCGTCCGGAGGACGAGGGAGGACCAATGGAGGTTGAAACAGGGGATCAGCCGCCAGCAGGGGCTGTCGCAAATACCAGTGCAGAGGTAATGGGCGGCGGCGATGGCGAACAGGGCCACATGCAGGAGGTTAGTGGTGGCGTCGAGCATCGCGCAACGGAGTCAGATCGTCGCGCGACGGAGGAGGTCGGGGCCGTGAGGGCTGGAGTCGAGCAACTGGACCTGAGCGAGACCGTGAGTGGCTCGGTGGTAGTTGGTGGTAGTTCCGAGGGTGCGGGCAGCAGAGGTGCCGATGGTAGGGATGCTAGGCCGAGTGAGATTCCGTCGAGGGATCTGGCGAAAGGCAAAGGCGTGGTGAGCGAGGAGGAGGGTGCCACAGAGGTTCCTGAGGAAGAGGTACTGTTTCGGCCAGTAGCAACATCGTCGGGCCACAGACCGATCACGAGACAGGATCTCACAGAGTTTCTGAGCGAGGAGAGACTAGCCCGACTCCTCGAGGACGATCCCATGATTGGGGCTGCTGTTTTGGAGGCTCGAGAGGAGCGAGAGCGGGTGATGGCCGCCTCAGAGGTCGCGGCGAGGGCCGAGAGGGCGAGAGCCGCTGAGGAGGAGGCTCTGAGGGACGCAGAGACCGAGGAGAGGATTGGAGCCAGGGTACATGGGCCTAGAGTGACAGCAGTGTCTGAGGCGGAGAGTTTGACTCGTGCTCCATTTTCAGCAGAGGGGTACAAGCCACCTGTTCCACACTTGTTTGTACCATCGGGTCTTGCAGCATACAGGCCGCGGCAGGCGGAGTACGACCCTGAGCTTGTCCTGAGAGACCCTGAGACCCATATTTCGAGCAACTGGTCTAAGGTAAACTTCCGAAAATCCCCATTTTCCTTTTGCAATCGCAATTTAAAATACAATGTCTGTATTCGAATATCGAAAGATGTAAGAAAATCCTTGAAGTAGACTCAAATGGCAAAACCATAGCTTCATATTGAATGTCACGCATGAAACATGATAACTTGAACCAACCATCTGTTGTCGGGCTGCATTGATTACCTAGAACTTGAAAACGAAAGTTTTGTATGTTGATTTGTTTCCTATTGCTTATTCCAATGTCTGATTCAGGAGAGAGCGAGGCAGAGAGATATTCGAGGTTTCGGGGGTGCGTGTAGCTCTCTGGTGTTGTACCAGAGTTTGCCTGAGAGGGTGAGGCAGTTGGTAGATGAGGCAAGCTTCGGGGAGTTCATACAGACCCTTACCCCGGTCAGAAATGACCATGCTGTCCTGGTTGCACTTGCAGAGAGGTGGAGGGATACCACCAATGTAACATTCCTAAATTTTAGATAAATAAAAATTTGAAATGTTAATTTGTTAATTTGTTAATTCGTTAATTAATTAGGTTCATTAATATGACTACATGATTAAATGTATAATTAGAATTAATCATAAGTATTTATTCAAGATAATTCTAAACCTCACATATATATATATATGCATTTATACTTATCTTGTATTCTCTCCTAACTAACTCATCCACACCCTAACATTTTTCCATTCCATAATTTATGGGATTTCCACTCTCGGCAGCCCCCTCCCTCATCTCTCTAGATTCTTTCTCATCCTTCCTCACTTCCCTCTCCCACTCCATCACATTCACTCATATCATCCCACACTCCTATTACTTCTACAATTGCACTCTATATCTCTCTCACTTTTTCATATACAGATCCACATCCTGAAGTTCCTTAAATAAATCCAAGGCAGTCCAGAAGCCACTCCGCTTTGCGTCTTCTCCAACTTCCGTTTTTCTTTTCTTCTTCCGTCAATTCCATTTACTTGCTTATCGGCCGGAGGAAAGGTAGTATAATCGCTCCCCTACTTTCTCCTAAGTATATAAATGTACTATTATATTAGTTGTAATGATAGGAATTGAAAATAAACAAATCCGTGCATAGTGCGTTGAAGAAATCAAAAAAAAAAAAATCGTTTTCGGTTCAGATCTGTTTTTTTTGTGAAACTGTTCATATGAAAAATCTGATCCGTTCATCTGGTTCATCTTGTCGAGACGATTCCGGAAAGGTATAATAAGCCCATTTTCGATGTAGGGATTGATCACACGACCCGATCGAAATTCTGGATTTAAACCATAAATATGTGTTATATATATGTATACCTGCGTGCGTACAGTACTCAAGGTGGAAGACGACTGACGTCATAGGAACCCCATCCATAAAAAATTATAGATTAACCCCTGTGTTTTGGTTTGAACTAAAATATGATCCTAAACTATGTGAAATTAATTATTTTACCTCATGTGCTAAATTTTTAAACTTTTAGGATACACCTATGACTATTTCTTTGGGATCTGTAATATATGTTAACCTCTAAAGGATCTAGTAATTTAAAGTATTAGGTTTAGAAAGGAACAAAATTATTTTTGGTATTATTATTTTATTGTTAACGGCACCTTAAAAATAAAAAAAAAACTATTATTAATTTACTTGTTCAACGAACCTTAAGGGCATCGGCCAACCATAAAATATTATGTGTTTACAATACGGTACAATACCGTACGGTACCAAACCACACCAAAACGGTACAATACCGTACGAGTACATCCATACGGTACCAAACCACACCAAAACGGTACAATACCGTACGAGTACGTCCATACGGAACCAAACCTTATCAAAACGAAGCAATACAGTATGAGTACGTCCATACGGTACCAAACCACACCAAAACGGTACAATACCGTACGAGTACGTTCATACGGAACCAAACCACACCAAAACGGTACAATACCGTACGAGTACATCCATAAGGTGCCATACCACACAAAAATGGCTCATAACTTTACGAGAACCTCCATACAGTGCCAAGCCACACCAAAATGGTACAATACCGTACGATTACATCCGTACGGTACCAAGCCACACGAAAATGGTACAATACTGTAGGAGTATGTCCATAGGGTATCAAACCACATTAAAACGGAACAATACTGTACGAGAACCTCCATACGGTATCAAATCACACCAAAACGATACAATAGCGTATGAGTACATCCATACGGTACCAAACCACCCCAAAACGGTACAATACCGTACGAGTACATCCATAGGTGCGAAACAACACCAAAACGGAACAATACCGTACGCGAACCTCCATACGGTACCAAACCACACCAAAACGCTACAACACCGTACGAGCATATTCAAACGGTACCAAACTACACCAAAACGGTGCAATACCGTACGGGTACATCCAAAGGTAACAAACCACACAAAAACGGTACAATACCGTACGAGTACATCCATATGGTACAAAACCACACCAAATCGGTACAATACCGTACGAGTACGTCCGTACGGTACCAAACCACACCAAAACGGTACAATACCGTATGAGTACATCCATACGGTACCAAACCACACCAAAACGGTACAATACCGTACGAGTACGTCCATACTGAACCAAACCTTATCAAAACGAAACAATACCGTATGAGTACGTCCATACGGTACCAAACCACACCAAAACGGTAAAATACCGTACGAGTACGTTCATACGGAACCAAACCACACCAAAATGGTACAATACCGTACGAGTACATCCATAAGGTGCCATACCACACAAAAATGGTTCATAATTTTACGAGAACCTTCATATGGTGCCAAGCCACACCAAAATGGCACAATACAGCACGATTACATCCGTACGGTACCAAGCCGCACGAAAATGGTACAATACTATAGGACTATGTCCATAGGGTACCAAACCACATTAAAACGGAAAAATATTGTACGAGAACCTCCGTATGGTATCAAATCACACTAAAACGATACAACACCGTACGAGTACGTCCATACGGCAACAAAACCACACCAAAATGGTACAATACTG
This sequence comes from Rhododendron vialii, assembly GCF_030253575.1. Taxonomy (NCBI): domain Eukaryota; kingdom Viridiplantae; phylum Streptophyta; class Magnoliopsida; order Ericales; family Ericaceae; genus Rhododendron; species Rhododendron vialii. Next base: position 28,938,512 of record NC_080557.1, on the reverse strand, counting down.
TACGAGTACATCCATACGGTACCAAACCATCCCAAAACGGTACAATACCATACGAGTAAATCCATAGGTGCGAAACCACACCAAAACAGAACAATACCGGACGAGAACCTCCATACGGTACCAAACCAATCCAAAACGCTACAACACCGTACGACCGTATCCATACGGTACCAAACTACACCAAAACGGTGCAATACCGTACGAGTACATCCAAAGGAAACAAACCACACAAAAAAGGTATAATATCGTACGAGTACATCCATACGGTACCAAACCACAACAAATCAGTACAATACTGTACGAGTATGTCCGTACGGTACCAAACCATACTAAAACAGTAAAATACTGTACGAGTAAATCCATACGGTACCAAATCACACCAAAACGGTACAATACCGTACGAGTCCATCCATACGGTACCAAACCACAACAAAACGGTATAATACAGTACGAGAACGTCCAAACGGAACCAAACCACATTAAATCGATAAAATACTGTATGAGTACGTCCATACGATATGAAACCACACCAAAACGGTACAATACCGTACGAGTACAGCCATAAGTTGCCATACCACACTAAAACGGTACAAAACTGTACGAGAACCTCCATATGGTGAAAAAACATAAAAATGGTACAATACCAAATGAGTACATCCGTACGGTACCAAGCTACACGAAAATGGTACAATACTGTAGGAGTATGTCCATACGGTACCAAACCACATTAAAACGGAACAATACCGTACGGAACCTCCGTACGGTATCAAACCACTCCTAAACGGTACAACACAATACTAGTACGTCCATACGGTACTAAACCACACCAAAACGGTAAAATACCGTTCGAGTGCATCCACAAGGTACCATACCACACCAAAAGGTACAATACCGTAAGAGTACATCCATATGGCACGAAACCAGACCAAAACGGTACAATACCATACGAGTACATCCACAAAGTACCATACCGCACCAAAACGGTAAAATACCGTACGAGAACCTCCAAACGGTTACCAAGTAACCCCAAAACGGTACAATACCGTTCGAGCTCATCTGTACGGTACCAAGCTACACGAAAATGGTACAATACTGTACGAGTACGTCCATACGGTACCAAACCACACCAAAATGGCACAATACCGTATGAGTACCTTTATACGGTACCAAATCACACCAAAACGGTACAATACCGTACGAATACATCCATACGTCCATACGGTACCAAACCACACCAAAATGGTACAATACCGTACGAGTACGTCCATACGGAAAGAAACAACACAAAAATGGTACAATACCATACGAGTACGTCCATACGGTACCAAACCACACCAAAACGGTTCAACACCGTACGAGTACATCCATACCGTACCAAAGCACACCAACACGGTGCAATACCGTACGAGTAAATCCATAGGTACCAAATCAAACCAAAACGGTACAATACCGTACGAGTACATCCATAAGGTACCAAACCACATCCAAACGGTACAATACCGTACGAGTACGTCCATACGGAATGAAACCACACAAAAACAGTACAATACCGTACGAGTACGTCCATACGGTACCAAACCACACCAAAACGGTACAATACCCTACGAGTACATCCAAGGGGTACGAAACCGCACCAAAATGGTACAATACCGTACGAGTACATCCACGGGATACCAAATCACACCAAAACAGTACAATACCGTACGAGTACATCCATAAGGTAGCAAACCATATCAAAACGGTACAACACCGTACGAATACATCCATACGGTACCAAACCACACGAAAACGGTACAACACCGTACGAGTATATCCATACGGTTCCAAACCACACCAAAATGTTACAATACCGTACGAGCACATCCATAAGGTACCAAACCACACCAAAATGGTACAATACCGTACGAGTACGTCCGTACGGAACGAAACCACACCAAAACGGTACAATACTGTACGAGTACGTCCATACGGTACCAAAGCACACCAAAACGGTAAAATACCGTACGAGTACGTTCATACGGTTCCAAACCACACCAAAACGGTACAATACCGTATGAGTACTTTCATACAGTACCAAAACACACCAAAACGGTACAATACCGTACGAGTACATCGAAAGGATATCGAACCACAGCAAAATGGTACAACACCAAACGAGTACATCCATACGGTACCAAACCACACCAAAACGGTGCAATACCGTACGAGTACATCCATAGGTACCAAATCGCATCAAAACGGTACAATACTGTATGAGTACATCCATAAGGTACCAAACCACATCAAAACGGTACATTACCGTACGAGTAAGTGCATACGGAACCAAACCACACCAAAACGCTACAATACCGTACGAGTACGTTCATACGGTACCAAACCACACCAAAAGGTACAATACCGCAGGAGTACATCCATACGGTACCAAACCACACCAAACCATACCAAAACGGTACAATACCGTACGAGTACATCCAAGGGGTACCAAATCACACCAAAACGGTACAATACCGTATGAGTACTTCTATAAGGTACCAAACCATATCTAAACGGTACAATACAGTACGAGTACGTCCATACGAAACGAAACCACACCAAAACGGTACAATACCGTACAAGTACGTCCATACGGTACCAAACGACACCAAAATGGTACAACACCATACGAGTACATCCATACGGTACCAAACCACACCAAAACGGTGCAATACCTTACGAGTACTTCCCCAAGGTACCAAACCACATCAAAATGGTACAATACCCTACGAGTACGTCCATACGGTACCAAACCACACCAAAATGGTACATTACCGTACGAGTACGTCTATACGGAACCAAACCACACCAAAACGCTACAATACCGTACGAGTACGTCCATACGGTACAAAACCACACCAAAATGATACAATACTGTATGAGTACATCCATACGGTACCAAACCACACAAAACGGTATAACACCGTACAAGTACGTCCTTACGGTACCAAAGCTCACAAAAACGGTACAATACCGTTCGAGTACATCCATACAATACTAAACCACACCAAAACGGTACAATACTGTACGAGTACGTTCATAAAGTACCAAACCACTCCAAAACGGTACAATACCGTATGAGAACCTCCATACGGTAACAAGCCACACCAAAACGGTACCACACCGTACGAGTATATCCATGCGGTACCAAACCACACGCAAATGGTACAACACTGTATGTGTACATCCATACGGTACCAAACCACTCCAAATTGGTGCAATACCATACGAGTACATCCAAAGGTACCGAACCACACAAAAATGGTACAATACCGTACGAGTAGATCCATAAGGTACCAAACCAAACCAAAATGGTACAATACCGTACGAGTACATCCATACTGACCAAAGCACTCCAACACGGTGCAATACCGTACGAGTAAATCCATAGGTACCAAATCACACCAAAACGGTACAATACGGTACGAGTACATCAATAAAGTACCAAACCACATCAAAATGGTACAATGCCGTACGAGTACGTCCATATGGAACCAAACCACACCAAAACGCTACAAAACCGTAGGAGTACTTCCATAAGGTACCAAACCACATCAAAACGGTACAATACCGTACGAGTACATCCATAAGGTACCAAACCACATCAAAATGGTACAATACCGTACGAGAACATCCATACGGTACCAAACCACAACAAAACGATACAATATCGTACGAAGACTTCCAAAGGGTACCTAACCACACCAAAACGGTACAACACACTACGAGTACATCCTTACGGTACCAAACCACAACAAAACAGTGCAATACCGTACGACACTACAAGAAAAAATATGTTGAGTGACGAAAAAGTGGCGACAAAATTTAATTTCGTCGCTAAATGAGTATATTTGGCGACAAAAAAATAAATTCGTCACTGTTTTGATAACTTCCTTGACGAAATTATTTTGTCACCAATTATAACTATTTAGTGACGAAAAAGATATTTTTGTCACCAAAGGCTCCTATTTGGCGACGAAATTAAATTTTCGTCACCAAAAGAGTAAAAAAGGAGACGAAATTATTTTTTGTCACCAAAGATAACTATTCGGTGACGGAAAAAATATTTTGTCGCCAAATGAACCAATTTGGTGACGAAAAATATTTTCGTCTTCTTTTTACGTTTTTAGTGACGAAAAATTTATCCTTTGGTGACGAAATTTATGAATTACGCTTTGTCACCTAGTATATTTCGGGCATAACTCTTTGCTCAGAACTCCGATTGAGATAATCTAAATTGGGTTTGAACAATAACATAAAGAGCTACGACTTTCATGTTTATTAAAATTGCTAATTTTAATGTTTAATAGTTCAAAATGGCGTTCAAAATATATTTTAATATTCAATGTATGTGTTATATATTAGATATTTCAAACATATGCTGAAAAGTTTGTGTGGTGTAGTTGGTTAAAGCATGCGTGCAAAACGTAGGAGACTCGGGTTCGAAACTCCGCAGGAGCAAGAAAGTGAGATTTTTTCACATATAAGAATGTCTTTCATGACGAAAAATTTCGTCACCAATGGGTCACCTTTGACGAGTCGAAGGGAATAATTTATGACGAAATTTTTTGTCATCAAAAAAGCACAATAGGTGACGAAGAAAATTTCGTCACCAAGTCATTTTTCCGTGACGAAATTTTTCGTCACCAAAAGGCACTATAGGTGACGAAAAATAGATTTCGTCACCAGGTAGGAATCCTCGACAACCTTTAGTCGACAAATTTTTTTTCGTCACCTATATTATTTGTGACGAAAAACATACAATTTGCGACGATTTTCATTCGTCACCCAATGTAATTTTTCTTGTAGTGCGAGTACATCCATAGGTACCAAATCACACAAAAATGGTACAATATCGTACAATACATCCATAAGGTACCAAACCACAGAAAAATGGTACAATACCATACGAGTACGTCCATACAGTACCAAACCACACCAAAATGGTACAATACCGTACGAGTACGTCCATACGGAACGAAACCACACCAAAACGGTACAATACTGTACGAGTACGTCCATACGGTACCAAACCACACCAAAACGGTTCAACACTGTACGAGTACATCCATACAGTACCAAACTACACCAACAGGGTGCAATACCGTACGATTAAATCCTTTGGAACCAAATCACACCAAAACGGTACAATACCGTACGAGTACTTCCATAAGGTACCAAACCACATCAAAACGGTACAATACTGTACGAGTACATCCATAAGGTACCAAACCACATCAAAACTGTACAATACCGTACAAGTACATCCATAAGGTACCAAACCACATCAAAACCATACAATATCGTACGAGTACATCCATAAGGTACCAAACCACATAAAAATGGTACAATACCGTACGAGTACATCCATAAGGTACCCAACCACATCAAAACGGTACAATACCGTACGAGTATGTCCATACGGAACCAAACTACACCTAAACGCTACAATACCGTACGAGTACTTCCATAAGGTACTAAACCACATCAAAATGGTACAATACTGTACGAGTACGTCCATACGGTACCAAAGCACACCAAAATTGTAACGACCCTGAATTTTGGTCAATAAGAATTTCGTTAAATATTTGAATTTTATTGAATTACTTATTTTCTTTTATGTGGCGATATGTTTTCTTGTTAATTTTCATCGTAGTTAGATTTTGGTCTCGACTAGAAACCCTACTTGACCAATTTAGTTGGTTTCTAACCGACTACTTGGAGGAACCGAGCAACCAACTTACCTAGTTACTCGATGAATCTTTTGGACCTTTTGAACCTTTGCCTTACCCATTGGTCCATAATGGTTAGGGTAATTTTTATCCGTTGGACAATAGGCTTTCCTTTAAAATATTTTGATAAGTACAAGGATATAGTATTTTAATGGGTTTATAAACATGTGCAAAGTACATTTATTCTTTGTTTATTGGGGATTCTTCCACCCCTCCATTATCCATTGGTTAATAGGCACAAGGGTAATTTTTGTCCATTGGATAATGAACTTTTTATTTTAAAAGTACATGTAGTCTTTCAAAATCTTATTTTAAAAAATAAATGGTACTTGTACTCTTTTGTCCAAAGGTTATTAACTGCAAGGGAAATTATTATCCATTGGGTAATAACCGTTAGGGAAGTTAGTAACCCTTGGGTAATAGAGTTTTTGACCAAATAAAGTACCGATGTGACAAGAGAACCTTCCAATAAAGTTGATTTGACTTGTACTTTATTTAAATGGGGAGAATCCTAGCCTTTTTATTTAATTGGGGTACTTGGTACCACACCTATATTTAATATAGGGCTTTTGTCACATGCTTAAAAGTACTCCTTGATTATTTTACTATAAAAGTTCCCTAGTTATCATTGTCCATTGGATAATAAAAGTTAGGGTATTTATTATCCATTGGGTAAAAGAGTTATTCTTTTAACTAGTCTTTTTTCTTAAAAACCCATGTGATGAAGTAACCATATTTTAATTTGAAAGTACTTATTAGCCTTAGTAGCCTTTAAGGCCTAAGATTTTCCAAAGTACCCTTGTTTATTTATTTAAAGAGTCATGTGCTTATTTATTTGGAAATCTTAGCCTTTAAGTTTCCTTGACCCTAGTACCAAAGGTACCCATTGTTTATTGTTACTTGTACTTTTATATGTGTATATATATATATATGTGTGTGTGTGTGTGTGTGTACTTGAGAGAGAGAGAGAGAGAGAGAGAGAGAGAGAGAGAGAGGAGGAAGGAGAAAGGAAGGTTGGTTGTACCATGCTTGATCTTTCCTTGATCTTTGTTCATCCTTGGAGAATCTTTTCCCTAACCAAACTTAACTCCCCATTTGTACTACCATATTTGTTTAGTACCCAAATCTTGTACCATTGTCTCCTATCCTTCCAACAAATCTCCCAAAAATCAAATCCAAGGACTAACCTAGCCTTGCAAGCTACCTATATAGGCCTAAGTCTTTTTATGCCTAATGACAACCTATGATGGACCATTATGACAATCCTAGCCTTTATTAGCCTTAGACCTTGACTACAAGCTAAACCTAGATTATAATTACCTAGATTCACCTAAAAAGCCTAAGATCTTAGTTGATTACATAGCCTTACACCTAAGATTTGGATTGGACAAGCTATGACTTGGTTGAAAGGTTGATTTGATGACTTAATGGAGCAAATCCATGGAGGATTTAGAGAGAGAGAGGGCCGGCCATGAGAGGGAGGGAGAGCCCAAGAGTTTTTCCTATAAATAGCACCCCATGTTTGCCATTCAACTCACACCTTCACCTAGCAACTTCTCTCTCTAGAAAAATTATGTTCTTTCTTTGTTCTTTCTTTTGTTCTTCATGTTCTTGAGTAGTTCTTGAGTTCTTCAAGAAACTCAACCTAAGCCGCCACTAAACCGCCACTCGACCACCCTCTCGATCCAAAAGTAGTAGTAGTAATAGTCAAGTAGAAGTTTCGAGAGAAACCTTTCTCTTTCGAAGCTACCGGAAGCATACCGTAGGAAGTTACTCCGCCCGACCACCGACGTACTTTCCGTAGCCGACTAACCTTCCGTAGCCGACTACCGCCAAGAAGTAAGGTAGAACCCCTTGACCCTAACTCTACGTATAGAACCGTATGTTAGAACGGTATGGAAATCCTTACTTACTTCCTATTTATTTACTTACTCAAGTATAACGTTGTTGTTACCTATTCACTTTAAGTATTCGTATTTTGATCTTTAGGATGGTTATGAGTATACGTATATGAGTTGCTTGTATTACTTGTGGTATGTGATAAAGCATAAGTGATTTCACTCCAAAGACGTCCGTACATGTGGCGTTATGCTTTGAATAAAGCATAAGTGATACACTCCAAAGGCGTCCGTATATGTGGCGTTATGCTATAAGTAGTGATTGAGCGTGTTAAAGTAATATAGAATTGGATGATCTTGTTAGAAAGATTCATGTCCTACCGCGGAGTCTTTGTATGTAAACGAGACACGAGAACCGAGAAAGTAGAAACATGACACCTAGGGTGTGATTAATGAAAGGAAACGTTTTCCGAGGAAGGAAATATTTTGAAACAACATAATGACCGGTTTTGGGTGGCATTATGTGAGTTGTGTGCGTATGTAAAAGAAACGTTTGAAAAGGTTGAACTGTTTTGAAAACCGCAACGTGGCCGAACTTGGTAGCCCATTGCGTGGATTATGAAAACCACAATGTGGCCGGACGTGGTAGCCCATTGTGTGGTGTGTGTTTTGTGTGTGTTCCAATGGGATCCGGGAAAAACGAAACCATTATGAGGTTGTGTGCCAATGGGAACCCGGCGCGGCGGAACCATTGTGAGGATACTTGGGAACCCGGCGCGGCGGAACCAAGGTTGGGTGTGTATGCTCGGTCATCCGCGGTACGGAGCCGATGCAAATATTTTTGTGTCCCAATGGGAACCCGGCGCGGCGGAACCATTGTGAGGATACTTGGGAACCCGGCGCGGCGGAACCAAGGTTGGGTGTGTATGCTTGGTCATCCGCGGTACGGAGCCAATGCAAATATTTTCGTGTGCCAATGGGAACCCGACGCGGCGGAACCAAGGTTGGGTGTGTATGCTTGGTTATCCGCGGTACGGAGCCAATGCAAATATTTTTGTGTGCCAATGGGAACCCGGCGCGGCGAAACAATTGTGAGGATACTTGGGAACCCGGCGCGGCGGAATCAAGGTTGGGTGTGTAGCTTGGTTATCCGCGGTACGGAGCCAATGCAAATGATTTTAAAGGGTTGTTGTAATAAGAGCCAGACTCCATTTGATTTTATGAATAAAATGTCCTTTTAACGTACCCAAAATTCAGGGCGTTACAGATTTTATCAATAAAATTGTCTTCTTAACGTATCCAAAATTCGGGGCGTTACAAAAACGGTACAACAACGTACGAGTACATCCATACGGTACCAAAGCACACCACAACGGTGCAATACCGTACGAGTACATCCATACGGTATCAAAGGACACAAAAATGGTACAACACCGTACGAGTCCATCCATACGGTACCAAAGGACACCAAAAAGGTGCAATACCGTACGAGTACATCCATAAGGTACCAAACCACATCAAAATGGTACAATAACATACGAGTACGTCCATACGGAACGAAACCCTTACCAAAACGGTACGATACCGTACGAGTACGTCCATACGGTACCAAACCACACCAAAACGATACAATAACGTACGAGTACTTCCAAAGGGTACCAAACCACACCAAAACGGTGCAATACCGTACGAGTTCATCCATAAGTACAAAATCACGCAAAAACGGTACAATACCATACGAGTACGTCCATACGGAACAAAACCACACCAAAACGGTTAACACCGAACGAGTACGTCCATACTGTACCAAAGCACACCAAAATGGTGCAATACCGCACGACCACATCCATAGGTACCAAATCACACCAAAACGGTACATTACCGTACGAGTACTTCCATAAGGTGCCAAACCACATCAAAACGGTACAATACCATACGAGTACGTCTATACGGAACAAAACCACACCAAAATGCTACAATACCGTACGAGTACATCCATAAGATACCAAACCACATCAAAACGGTACAATACCGTACGACTACATCCATAAGGTACCAAACCACATCAAAACGGTACAATACCGTACAAGTACATCCATAAGGTATTAAACCACATCAAAACGGTACAATACCGTACGAGTACGTCCATACGGAACGAAACCACACCAAAACGGTACAATACCGTACGAGTACATCCATACGGTACCAAACCACACCAAAACAATACAATACCGTATGAGTAATTTCAAAGAGTACTAAACCACACCAAAATGGTACAACACCGTACGAGTACATTCATACGGTACAAAACCACACCAAAACGTTGCAATACCGTACGAGTACATCCATAGGTACCAAATTACACCAAAACGATACAATACCGTACGAGTACATCCATAGGTACCAAATCACACCAAAACGGTACAATACCGTACCAGTACATCCAAAAGGTGCCAAACCACATCAAAACGGTACAATACCATACGAGTACGTCCATACGGAACCAAACCACACCAAAACGCTACAATACCGTACGAGTACATCCGTAAGATACCAAACCACATCAAAACGGTACAATACCGTACAAGTACATCCATAAGGTATTAAACCACATCAAAACGGTACAATACCGTACGAGTACGTCCATAGGGAACGAAACCATACCAAAACGGTACAATACCGTTCGAGTACATCCATACGGTACCAAACCACACCAAAACGATACATTACCGTATGAGTACTTCCAAAGGGTACTAAACCACACCAAAACGGTACAACACCGTACGAGTACATCCATACGATACAAAACCACACAAAAACGGTGCAATACCGTACTAGTACATCCATAGGTACCAAATCACACCAAAACGGTACAATACCGTACGAGTACATCCATATGGTACCAAACCACATCAAAATGGTACAATACCGTACGAGTACGTCCATACGGAACCAAACCACACCTAAACGCTACAATACCGTACGAGTACTTCCATAAGGTACTAAACCACATCAAAATGGTACAATACCGTACGAGTACGTCCATACGGTACCAAAGCACACCAAAATGGTACAACACCGTACAAGTACATCCATACGGCACCAAAGCACACCAAAACGGTGAAATACCGTACGAGTATATCCATACGGTACTAAAGGACACAAAAATGGAACAACATCGTACGAGTCCATCCATACGGTACCAAGGACACCAAAAAGGTGCAATACCGTACGAGTACATCCATAAGTACCAAATCTAACCAAAACGGTGCAATACCGTACGAGTACATCCAAAACGTGCCAAACCACATCAAAACGCTACAATACCGTACGAGTACGTCCATACGGAACCAAACCACACCAAAACGCTACAATACCATATGGGTACATCCATAAGATACCAAACCACATCAAAACGGAACAATACCATACGAGTATTTCCATAAGGTACCAAACCACATCAAAACGGTACAATACCGTACGAGTACATCCATATGGTACCATACCACATCAAAATGATACAATACCGTACGAGTACATCCATAAGGTACCAAACCACATCAAAATGGTACAATAACATACGAGTACGTCCATACGTAACGAAACCCTTACCAAAATGGTACGATACCGTACGAGTACGTCCATACAGTACCAAACCACACCAAAACGATATAATAACGTACGAGTACTTCCAAAGCCTACCAAACCATAAAAAAATGGTGCAATACCGTACGAGTTCATCCATAGGTACCAAATCACACCAAAACGGTACAATACCGTACGAGTACGTCCATACGGAACGAAACCACACCAAAACGGTTAGACACCGTACGAGTACGTCCATACTGTACCAAAGCACACCAAAACGGTGCAATACCGCACGAGTACATCAATAGGTACCAAATCACACCAAAACGGTACAATACCGTACGAGTACTTCCATAAGGTGCCAAACCACATCAAAACGGTACAATACCGTACGAGTACATCCATACGGAACCAAAGCACACCAAAACGGTACAATACCGTACGAGTACATCCATACGGTACCAAAGGACACAAAAACGGTACAACACCGTACGAGTCCATCCATACGGTACCAAAGGACACCAAAACGGTGCAATACCGTACGAGTACATCCATTAGTACCAAATCTCACCAAAACGGTGCAATACCGTACGAGTACATCCAAAAGGTGCCAAACCACATCAAAAAGGTACAATACCGTAGGAGTACGTCCATACGGAACCAAACCACACCAAAACGCTAAAATACCATACGAGTACATCCATAAAATACCAAACCACATCAAAACGAAACAATACCATACGAGTACATCCATAAGGTACCAAACCACATCAAAGTGGTACAATAACATACGAGTACGTCCATACGGAAAGAAACCCTTACCAAAACGGTACAATACCTTACGAGTACGTCCATACGGAACCAAACCACACCAAAATGCTGCAATACCGTACGAGTACATCCATAAGATACCAAACCACATCAAAACGGTACAATACCGTACGACTACATCCATAAGGTACCAAACCATATCAAAACGGTACAATACCGTACAAGTACATCCATAAGGTATTAAACCACATCAAAACAGTACAATACCGTACGAGTATGTCCGTACGGAACGAAACCACACCAAAACGGTACAATACCGTACCAGTACATCCATACGGTACCAAACCACACCAAAACGATACAATATCGTATGGGTACTTCCAAAGGGTACCAAACCACACCGAAACGGTACAACACCGTACGAGTACATCCATACGGTACCAAACCACACCAAAATGGTGCAATACCGTACGAGTACATCCATAGGTACCAAATCACACCAAAATGGTACAATACCGTATGAGTACATCCATAAGGTACCAAACCACATCAAAATGGTACAATACCGTACGAGTACATCCATATGGTACCAAACCACATCAAAACGGTACAATACCGTACGAGTACATCCATAAGGTACCAAACCACATCCAAATGGTACAATAACATACGAGTACGTCCATACGGAACGAAACCCTTACCAAAACGGTACGATACCGTACGAGTACGTCCATACGGTACAAAACCAAACCAAAACGATACCATAACGTACGAGTACTTCCAAAGGGTACCAAACCACCCCAAAGTGGTTCTATACCGTACGAGTTCATCCATAGGTACAAAATCACACCAAAACGGTACAATACCGTACGAGTACGTCCATACGGAACGAAACCACACCAAAACGGTTAGACACCGTACGAGTACGTCCATACTGTACCAAAGCACTCCAAAACGGTGTAATACCGCACGAGTACATCCATAGGTACCAAATCACATCAAAACGGTACAATACCGTACGAGTACTTCCAAAGGTGCCAAACCACATCAAAATGGTACAATACCGTACGAGTACGTCCATACGGAACCAAACCACACCAAAATGGTGCAATACCGTACGAGTACATCCATACGGTACCAAACCACACCAAAATGGTGCAATACCGTACGAGTACATCCATAGGTATCAAATCACACCAAAATGGTACAAAACCGTACGAGTACATCCATAAGGTACCAAACCACATCAAAACGGTACAATACCGTACGAGTACATCCATATGGTACGAAACCAGATCAAAACGGTACATTACCGTACGATTACATCCATAAGGTACCAAACCACATCAAAATGGTACAATAACATACGAGTACGTCCATACGGAACGAAACCCTTACCAAAACGGTACGATACCATACGAGTACAACCATACGGTACAAAACCACACCAAAACGATACCATAACGTACGAGTACTTCCTAAGGGTACCAAACTACCCCAAAGTGGTGCGATACCGTACGAGTTCATCCATAGGTACCAAATCACACCAAAACGGTACAATACCGTCCGAGTACGTCCATACGGAACGAAACCACATCAAAACGGTTCAACACCGTACGAGTACGTCCATACGTTACCAAAGCACACAAAAACGGTGCAATACCGCACGAGTACATCCATAGGTACCAAATCACACCAAAACGGTACAATACCGTACGAGTACTTCCATAAGGTGCCAAACCACATCAAAACGGTACAATACCATACGAGTACGTCCATACGGAACCAAACCACACCAAAATTGTACAATACTGTACGAGTACGTCCATACGGAAAGAAAATACACCAAAACAGTACAATACCGTACGAGTACGTCCATATGGTACAAAACCACATCAAAAGAGTACAATACCGTACGAGTACGTCCATACGGAACCAAACCACACCAAAACGCTACAATACCGTACGAGTACTTCCATAAGGTACCAAACCACATAAAAACGGTACAATACCGTTCGAGTATGTCCATACGGAACAAAACCACACCAAAACGCTACAATACCGTACGAGTACTTCATAAGGTACTAAACCACATCAAAACGGCACAATACCGTTCGAGTACGTCCATACGATACCAAAGCACATCAAAATGGTACAATACTGTACGAGTATATCCATACGGTACAAAACCGTACGAGTACTTCCCTAGGTACCAAATCACACCAAAAGGGTACAATACCGTACGAGTACTTCCATAAAGTGCCAAACCACTTCAAAACGGTACAATACCGTACGAGTTAGTCCATACGGAACCAAACCACACCAAAATGCTACAATACCGTACGAGTACATCCATAAGATACCAAACCACATCAAAACGGTACAATACTGTACGAGTACATCCATATGGTACAAAACCACATCAAAACAGTACAATATCGTACGAGTATGACCATACGGAACTAAACCACACCAAAACGTTACAATACCGTACGAGTACATCCATAAGATACCAAACCACATCAAAACGGTACAATACCGTACGAGTACGTCCATATGGTACAAATCACATCAAAACAGTACAATACCGTACGAGTACGTCCAAACGGAACCAAACCACACCAAAACGCTACAATACCGTACGAGTACTTCCATAAGGTACAAAACCACATCAAAACGGTACAATACCATACGAGTACGTCCATACGGAACCAAACCACACCAAAATGCTACAATACCGTACGAGTACTTCCATAAGGTACTAAACCACATCAAAACGGTACAATACCGTTCGAGTACGTCCATACGGTACCAAAACACACCAAAATGGTACAACACCGTACGAGTATATCCATACGGTACCAAAGCACATCAAAACGGTGCAATACCGTACGAATACATCCATAAGGTACCAAAGGACACAAAAACGGTACAACACTGTACGAGTCCATCCATACGGTACCAATGGACACCAAAACGGTGCAATACCGTACGAGTACGTCCATACGGAACGAAACCACACCAAAACGGTTCAACACCGTACGAGTACGTCCATACTGTACCAAAGCACACCAAAACGGTGCAATACCGCACGAGTACATCCCTAGGTACCATATCACACCAAAATGGTACAATACCGTACGAGTACTTCCATAAGGTGCCAAACCACTTCAAAACGGTACAATACCGTATGAGTACGTCCATACTGAACCAAACCACACCAAAACGCTACAATACAGTACGAGTACATCCATAAGATACCAAACCACATCGAAACGGTACAATACCGTACGAGTAAGTCCATAAGGTACCAAACCACATCAAAATGGTACAATAACAAACGAGTTCGTCCATACGGAACGAAACCCTTACCGAAATGGTACAATACCGTACGAGTACGTCCATACGGTACCAAACCACACCAAAACGATACAATAACGTACGAGTGCTTCCAATGGTACCAAACCACACCAAAACGGTACAACACCGTACGAGAACATCCATACGGTACCAAACCACACCAAAACGGTACAATACCGTACGAGCACGTCCATACGGAACCAAACGCACCAAAACGCTACAATACCGTACGAGTACATCCATAAGATACCAAACCACATCAAAACGGTACCATACCATACGGGTACATCCATAAAGTACCAAACCACATCAAAACAGTTCAATACCGTACGCGTACATCCATAAGGTACCAAACCACTTCAAAACGGTACAATACCGTATGAGTACATCCATAAGGTACCAAACCACATCAAAACAGTACAATACCGTATGAGTACATCCATAAGGTACCAAACCACATCAAAACGGTACAATACCGTACGAGTACATCAATAAGGTATTAAACCACATCAAAACGGTACAATACCGTACGAGTACGTCCATACGGAACGAAACCTCACCAAAATGGTACACTACCGTACGAGTACATCCATAAGGAACCAAGCCACACCAAAACGATACAATAACGTATGAGTACTTCCAAAGGGTACCAAACCACACCAAAACGGTACAAAACCGTACGAGAACATCCATACGGAACCAAACCACACCAAAACGGTACAATACCGTACGAGTACATCCATAAGATACCAAACCACATCAAAACGGTACAATACCGTACGAGTACATTCATAAGGTACCAAACCACATCAAAACGGTACAATACCGTACGAGTACGTCCATTCGGAACGAAACCACACCAAAAAGGTACACTACCGTACGAGTACATCCATACGGTTGCAAACCACACCAAAACAATACAATAACGTACGAGTACTTCCAAAGGTTACCAAACCACACCAAAACGATACAACACCGTACGAGAACATCCATACGGTACCAAACCAAACCAAAATGGTGCAATACCGTATGAGTTCATCCATAGGTACCAAATCACACCAAAACGGTACAATACCGTACGAGTACGTCCATACGGAACGAAACCACACCAAAATGGTTCAACACCGTACGAGTACGTCCATGCTGTACCAAAGCAAACCAAAATGGTGCAATACCGCATGAGTACTTCCATAGGTACCAAATCACACCAAAATGGTACAATACCGTACGAGTACTTCCATAAGGTGCCAAACCACTTCAAAATGGTACAATACCGTACGAGTACGTCCATACGGAACCAACCACACCAAAACGCTACAATACCGTACGAGTACATCCATAAGATACCAAACCACATCAAAACGGTACAATACCGTATGAGTACATCCGAAAGGTACCAAACCACATCAAAATGGTACAATACCTTACAAATACATCCATAAGGTATTAAACCACATCAAAACGGTACAATACCGTACGAGTACTTTCATAAGGTACCAAACCACATCAAAACGGTACAATATCGTACGAGTACATCCATAAGGTACCAAACCACATCAAAACGGTACAATACCGAACGAGTACATCCATAAAGTACCAAACCACATCAAAACGATACAATACCGTACGAGTACTTCCATAAGGCACCAAACCACATCAAAACGATACAATACCATACGAGTACATCCATAAGGTACCAAACCACATAAAAAAGGTACAATACCGTACGAGTACGTCCATACGAACCAAAGCACACCAACACGCTACAATACCGTACGAGTACTTCCATAAGGAACCAAACCACATCAAAACGGTACAATACCGTACGAGTACGTCCATACTGTACCAAACCACACCAAAACGCTACAATACCGTACGAGTACTTTCATAAGGTACCAAACCACATTAAAATGGTACAATACTGTACGAGTACATCCATAAGGTACCAAACCACATCAAAACAGCACAATACCATACGAGTACATCCATAAGATACCAAACAACATCAAAACGATACAATACTGTACGAGTACATCCATAAGGTACCAAACCACATCAAAAAGGTACAATACCGTACGAATACGTCCATAAGGCACCAAACCACATCAAAATGGTACAATACCGTACGAGTACATCCATAAGGCACAAAAACGCTACAATACCATACGAGTACGTCCATAAGGTGCCAAACCACTTCAAAATGGTACAATACCGTACGAGTACGTGCATACGGAACCAACCACACCAAAACGCTACAATACCGTACGAGTACATCCATAAGATACCAAACCACATCAAAACGGTACAATACCGTACGAGTACATCCATAAGGTTCCAAACCACATCAAAACGGTACAATACCGTACGACTACATCCATAAGGCATCAAACCACATCAAAACGATACAATACCGTACGAGTACATCCATAAGATACAAAACCACATCAAAAAGGTACAATACCGTACGAGTACGTCCATACGGAATGAAACAACACCAAAAGGGTACAATACCGTACGAGTACGTCCATATGGAACCAAACCACATCAAAACGGTACAATACCGTACAAGTACGTCCATACGGAACCAAACCACATTAAAACGCTACAATACAGTACGAGTACTTCCATAAGGTACCAAACCACATCAAAAAGGTACAATACCGTACGAGTACATCCATAAGGTCCCAAATCACACCAAAACGGTACAATACCGTACGAGTACTTCCATAAGGTCCCAAACCACATCAAAATGCTACAATTCCGTACGAGTACTTCCATAAGGTACCAAACCACATCAAAAAGGTACAATACCGTACGAGGACCTCCATAAGGTACCAAACCACATCAAAATGGTACAATACCGTACGAGTACATCCATAAGGCACCAAACCACATCAAAACTATACAATACCGTACGAGTACATCCATAAGGTACCAAACCACATAAAAAAGGTACAATACTGTACGAGTACGTCCATACGGAACCAAACCACACCAAAATTGTACAATACCGTACAAGTACGTCCATACGGAACGAAACAACACCAAAACGGTACAATATCGTACGAGTACGTCCATATGGTACCAAACCACATCAAAACGGTACAATACCGTACGAGTACGTCCATACGGAACCAAACCACACCAAAACGCAGCAATACCGTACGAGTACTTCCATAAGGTACCAAACCACATCAAAACGGTACAATACCGTACGAGTACGTCCATACGGTACCGAACCACACGAAAACGCTGCAATACCATACGAGTACTTCCATAAGGAAGCAAACCACATCAAAACGGTACAATACCGGACGAGTACATCCATAAGGTACCAAACCACACCAAAACGGTACAATATCGTACAAGTACGTCCATATGGTACCAAACCACATCAAAACGGTACAATACCGTACGAGTACGTCCATACGGAACCAAACGACACCAAAATTGTACAATACCGTACAAGTACGTCCATACGGAACGAAACAACACCAAAACGGTATAATACCGTACGAGTACGTCCATATGGTACCAAACCACATCAAAACGGTACAATACCGTACGAGTACGTCCATATAGTACCAAACCACATCAAAACGGTACAATACAGTACGAGTACATCCATACGGAACCAAACCACACCAAAATGCTACAATACCGTACGAGTACATCCATAAGATACCAAACCACATCAAAACGGAACAATACCGTACGAGTACATCCATAAGGTACCAAACCACATCAAAATGGTACAATACC
Source organism: Rhododendron vialii (assembly GCF_030253575.1). Classification (NCBI taxonomy): domain Eukaryota; kingdom Viridiplantae; phylum Streptophyta; class Magnoliopsida; order Ericales; family Ericaceae; genus Rhododendron; species Rhododendron vialii. The sequence goes on along the minus strand of NC_080557.1, from coordinate 28,919,428 downwards.
GTACGAGTACGTCAATACGGTACCAAACCACACCAAAACGCTACAATACCGTACGAGTAATTCCATAAGGAACCAAACCACATCAAAACGGTACAATACCGCTCGTGTAACGCCCCGAATTTTTGGTACGTTAAAGAGATAATTTATTGATAAAATCTGTAACGCCCCGAATTTTGGGTACGTTAAAAGGACATCTTATTGATAACATCAAATGGAGTCTGGCTCTTATTACAACAAATACTCTCACAAGAGTTCAATATTTTACACAAATGAAGGGGGTTCTAAGGTTCCTATCTACAGCTCCTCCTTCTTCTCCATCCTAGCCAGCTCCTCAGCTCCAAAAGCCTTCACGGTGAACTGCTTACCCTGATCATCTACAAAATCTGACACATTATACCGGCGTCGCCACCCATATAATATGTCAGGGTCACCAAAAAGGCAACACCGTGAGCTACAAAGCTCAGCAGAGTAATCCCATACCCGCTAACCCATAACTTAAAACAACAGGAAATAATAACACATCGATTTCCACATGATACATATATACGCAGCTTAACAATGACACATCCACGTTCGTTAATCTACTATCGTTGGTTTCCAAGATTTCAGAGTTTCTCCTACGCGACTCATCGTAGACCGTGTCAACATTTTCACTTACAAAACAATCTTTCAAAAACCATTTGTTTAACACAAAACATTTGCATTAGCTCCGTACCGCGGATAACCAAGCTACACACCCAACCCTTTAAAATATTTGCATTGGCTCCGTACCGCGGATAACCAAGCTACACACCCAACCTTGGTTCCGCCGCGCCGGGTTCCCAAGTATCCTCACAATGGTTCCGCCGCGCCGGGTTCCCATTGGCACACAAAAAATATTTGCATTGGCTCCGTACCGCGGATAACCAAGCTACACACCCAACCTTGGTTCCGCCGCGCCGGGTTCCCAAGTATCCTCACAATGGTTCCGCTGCGCCGGGTTCCCATTGGCACACAAAAATATTTGCATTGGCTCCGTACCGCGGATAACCAAGCTACACACACCCAACCTCGGTTCCGCCGCGCCAGGTTCCCGAGTATCCTCACAATGGTTCCGCCGCGCCGGGTTCCCATTGGCACACAAAAATATTTGCATTGGCTCCGTACCGCGGATAACCAAGCTACACACACCCAACCTCGGTTCCGCCGCGCCGGGTTCCCAAGTATCCTCACAATGGTTCCGCCGCGCCGGGTTCCCATTGGCACACACACAACCTCACAATGGTTTCGTTTTTCCCGGATCCCATTGGAACACACACAAAAACACACATCACACAATGGGCTACCACGTCCGGCCACATTGCGGTTTTCAAAACATTTCAAAAACCTTTTCAAATGTTTCTTTTACACACGCACACAACTCACATAATGCCACCCAAAACCGATCATTATGTAGTTTCAAAAATATTTCCTTCCTCGGAAAACATTTCTTTTAATTAACCACACCCTAGGTGTCATATTTCTACTTTCTCGATTCTCGTGTCTCGTTTACATACAAAGACTCCGCGGTAGGACAAACGTAAGCAAGAATCATCCTAACAAGATCATCCAATTCTATATTACTCATCACGCTCAATTACTACTTATAGCATAACGCCACATGTACGGACGTCTTTGGAGTGAAATCACTTATGCTTTATCACATACCATAAGTAATACAAGCAACTCATATACGCATACTCATAACTATCTTAAAGATCAAAATACGAATACTTCTAATCAAACGATAAGTACGTAAGGATGAACTACATATAATTAGCGGTTCAAAATAACAACGTTATACTTTGAATTAGTGGACACGGGACTCTACATATACGTAGGGAAGTGAGTAGAGGTATTCTACCTTACTTCTTGGCGGTAGTCGGCTACGGAAAGGACGTCGGTGGTCGGGCGGAGTAACTTCCTACGGTATGCTTCCGGTAGCTTCGAAAGAGAAAGGTTTCTCTCGAAACTTCTACTTGACTATCACTACTCTACTTTTGGATCGAGAGGGTGGTCGAGTGGCGGTTTAGTGGCGGCCTAGGATGAGTTTCTTGAAGAACTCAAGAACATGAAGAACAAAAGAAAGAACAAAGAAAGAACATAATTTTTCTAGAGAGAGAAGTTGCTAGGTGAAGGTGTGAGTTGAATGCTTGGAATGGGGTCCTATTTATAGAAAAACCTTGGCTCTCTCTCCTCTCTTCATGGCCGGTCCCCCTCTCTCTCTCTCTACCTCAAATTTTGACATTTGTCAAGCACTTATGGAAGGTCAAAGTCTAATTGCTAGGCTTGCATGGCTAGGTTAGGCTAAAAGGTAGGTTTGCATGGCTAGTTTGTACCAAGGATGGGATTTATGGAAGATTTGTTTGGAAAGAAGGAGACACTGGTACAAGATTTGGTTTTAAACAAATATGGAAGGACAATGGAGGAAGTTTCTTAGCTAGGAAGGAAGATATCACCAAGGATTGAAAAGATGAGAAAGATCAAGGAAGGTACAAACAAAATCTCTCCCTCTCTCTCTCCTATCTCTCTCTCTCGGCTCTCTCTCTCTCCTTTCCCTCTCTCTCGGCCTCTCTCTCCTCTCTCCCTCTCTCGGCCTCTCTCTCCTCTCTCTCCCTAGTACACACACACACAATGTATATATATATAACTAGAAAGAATAAGAAAGTACAAAGTACAAAGATTCACAAAATCAAATACCCAATAAAGAAATCCAATTAGGCACATGTTTGACTAAACAAAATAGACAAGTGTACAAATGTACTCTAGGAAGATCAACTCCCCAATAATTAAATCCAATTGGGTACAAAACCCCAATACAAAATAATAATAAAAATACTTAGGAGAATAATAGGCTTTAAAGGCTACAAGTACTCACATAATAAAATATGGGTACTTCATCACATGGGTTTTTAAGAAAAAAGACTAGTTAAAAGAATAACTCTTTTACCCAATGGATAATAAATACCCTAACTTTTATTATCCAATGGATAATAGTAACTAGGGAACTTTTTATAATAAAATAATCAAAAAGTACTTTTAAGCATGTGACAAAAGCCCTATATTAAATATAGGTGTGGTACCAAGTACCCCAATTAAATAAAAAGGCTAGGATTCTCCCCATTTAAATAATAATAAAGTACAAGTCAAATCAACTTTATTGGAAGGTTCCCTTGTCACATCGGTACTTTATTTGGTCAAAAGACTCTATTATCCAAGGGTCACTAACTTCTCTAACGGTTATTACCCAATGGGTAATAATTTCCCTTACGGTTAATAACCATTGGACAAAAGAGTACAAGTACCTTTTATTTTAAAATATGATTTTTGAAAGACTACATGTGCTATCATAATAAAAAATTTATTGTCCAATGGACAAAAATTACCCTAACCATTATGAACCAATGGGTAAAGGCAAAGGTTCAAAAGGTCCAAAGGGTTCGAAAGGTTCATCTAGTAACTAGGTAAGTTGGTTGCTTGGTCCTCCAAGTAGTCGGTTGGAAATTAATTAAATTGGTCACGTAGGGTTTCTAATCGAGACCAAAATCTAACTACAACGAAATTTACAAGAAAACATATAGCCACTCGAAAGAAAATAAGTAAATTAAATAAAATTCAAATATTTAACGAAATTTTTACTGACCAAAATTCAGGGTCGTTATAGTACGAGTACGTCCATATGGTACCAAACCACATCAAAATGGTACAATACCGTACGAGTACGTCCATATGGTACCAAACCACATCAAAACGGTACAATACCTTACGAGTACGTCCATACGGAACCAAACCACACCAAAATGCTACAATACCGTACGAGTACATCCATAAGATACCAAACCACATCAAAACGTAACAATACCGTACGAGTACATCCAGAAGGTACTAAACCACATCAAAACGGTACAATACCGTACGAGTACGTCAATACGGTACCAAACCACACCAAAACGCTACAATACTGTACGAGTAATTCCATAAGGAACCAAACCACATCAAAATGGTACAATACTGTACGAGTACATCCATAAGGCACCAAACCACATCAAAACGATACAATACCGTACGAGTACATCCATAAGGTACCAAACCACATCAAAACGGTACAATACCGTACGAGTACATCCATAAAGTACCAAACCACACCAAAACGGCACAATACCGTACGAGTACGTCCATACGGAACCAAACCACACCAAAATTGTACAATATTGTACAAGTACGTCCATACGGAACGAAACAACCCCAAAACGGAACAATACCATACGAGTACGTCCATATGGTACCAAACCACATCAAAACGGTAATATACCGTACGAGTACGTCCATATGGTACCAAACCACATCAAAACGGTACAATACCGTACGAGTACATCCATACGGAACCAAACCACACCAAAATGCTACAATACCGTACGAGTACATCCATAAGATACCAAACCACATCAAAACGGAACAATACCGTACGAGTATATCAATAAGGTACCAAACCACATCAAAACGGTACAATACCGTACGAGTACGTCCATACGGTACCAAACCACACAAAAACGCTACAATACCGTACGAGTACTTCGATAAGGTACCAAACCACATCAAAATTGTACAATAACATACGAGTACGTCCATACGGAACGAAACCCTTACCGAAACGGTATAATACCGTACGAGTACGTCCATACGGTACCAAACCACACCAAAAGCTACAATACCGTACGAGTACTTCCATAAGGAACCAAACCACATCAAAACGGTACAATACCGTACGAGTACATCCATAAGCCACCAAACCACATCAAAACGATACAATACCGTACGAGTACATCCATAAGGTACTAAACCACATCAAAACGGTACAATACCGTACGAGTACATCCATAAAGTACCAAACCACACCAAAACGGCACAACACCATACGAGTACGTCCATACGGAACCAAACCACACCAAAATGCTACAATACCGTACGAGTACATCCATAAGATACCAAACCACATCAAAACGGAACAATACCGTACGAGTACATCCATAAGGTACCAAACCACATCAAAACGGTACAATACCGTACGAGTACGTCCATACGGTACCAAACCACACAAAAACGCTACAATACCGTACGAGTACTTCCATAAGGTACCAAACCACATAAAAATTGTACAATAACATACGAGTATGTCCATACGGAAAGAAACCCTTAGCAAAACGGTACCATACTGTACCAGCACGTCCATACGGTACCAAACCACACCAAAACAATACAATAACGTACGAGTACTTCTAAAGGGTACCAAACCACACCAAAATGGTACAACACCATACGAGAACATCCATACGGTACCAAACCACACCAAAATGGTACAATACCGTATGAGTACGTCCAAACGGAACCAACCACACCAAAACGCTACAATACCGTACGAGTACATCCATAAGATACCAAACCACATTAAAACGGAACAATACCGTATGAGTACATCGATAAGGTACCAAACCATATCAAAACTGTATAATACCGTACGAGTACATCCATGTGGTACCAAACCACATCAAAACGGTACAATACCGTACGTGTACATCCATAAGGCACCAAACCACATCAAAATGATACAACACCGTACGAGTACATCCATAAGATACAAAACCACATAAAAAATGTACAATACCGTACGAGTACGTCCATTGGGAACCAAACCACACAACAATTGAACAATACCGGACGAGTACGTCCATACGGAATGAAACAACACCAAAAGGGTACAATACCGTACGAGTACGTCCATATTGTACCAAACCACATCAAGACGGTACAATACCGTACGAGTACGTCCATACGGAACCAAACCCCACCAAAACGCTACAATACCGTATGAGTACTTCCATAAGGTACCAAACCACACCAAAACGCTACAATACCGTACGAGTACTTCCATAAGGAACCAAAACACATCAAAACGGTACAATACCGCACGAGTACATCCATAAGGCACCAAACCACATCAAAATGGTACAATACCGTACGAGTACATCGATAAGGTACCAAACCACATCAAAACGGTACAATACCGTACGAGTACATCCATAAGGTACCAAACCACACCAAAACGGCACAATACCGTACGAGTACGTCCATACGGAACCAAACCACACCAAAATTGTACAATACCGTACAAGTACGTCCATATGGTACCAAACCACATCAAAACGCTACAATACCGTACGAGTACGTCCATATGGTACCAAACCACATCAAAACGATACAATATCGTACGAGTACATCCATAAGATACCAAACCACATCAAAACGGAACAATACCGTACGAGTATGTCCATATGGTACCAAACCACATCAAAAGGGTACAATACCGTACGAGTACGTCCATAAGGTACCAAACCACATCAAAACAGAATAATACCGTACGAGTACATCCATGTGGTACCAAACCACATCAAAACGGTACAATACCGTACGAGTACGTCCATATGGTACCAAACCACAACAAAACGGTACAATACCGTACGAGTACGTCCATATGGTACCAAACCACATCAAAACGGTACAATACCGTACGAGTACGTCCATATGGTACCAAACCACATCAAAACGGTAATGTACCGTACGAGTACGTCCATATGGAACCAAACCACACCAAAATGCAACAATACCGTACGAGTACATCCATAAGATACCAAACCACATCAAAACGGAACAATATCGTAAGAGTACATCCATAAGGAACCAAACCACATCGAAACGGTACAATACCGTACGAGTACGTCCATACGGTACCAAACCACACAAAAACGCTACAATACAGTACGAGTACTTCCGTAAGGTACCAAACCACATTAAAATTGTACAATAACATACGAGTATGTCCATACGGAATGAAACCTTTACCAAACCGGTACAATACCGTACGAGCACGCCCATACAGTACCAAACCACACCAAAACGATACAATAACGTACGAGTGCTTCCAAAGGGTACCAAACCACACCAAAACGGTACAACACCGTACGAGAACATCCATACGGTACCAATCCACACCAAAACAGTACAATACCGTACGGGTACGTCTAAACGGGACCAAACCGAACCAAACCAAAACGCTACAATACCGTACGAGTACATCCATAAGATACCAAACCACATCAAAACGGAACAATACCGTACGAGTACATCCATAAGGTAGCAAACCACACCAAAACGATACAATAACGTACGAGTACTTCTAAAGGGTACCAAACCACACCAAAACGGTACAACACCGTACGAGAACATCCATACGGTACCAATCCACACCAAAATGGTACAATACCGTACGAGTACGTCTAAACGGGACCAAGCAAAACCAAACCAAAACGCTACAATACCGTTCGAGTACATCCATAAGATACCAAACCACATCAAAATGGAACAATACCGTACGAGTACATCCATAAGGTACCATACCACATCAAAACGGTACAATACCGTACGAGTACGTCCATATGGTACCAAACCACATCAAAACGGTACAATACCGTACTAGTACGTCCATACGGAACCAAACCACACCAAAATGCTACAATACCGGACGAGTACATCCATAAGATACCAAACCACATCAAAACGGAACAATACCGTACAAGTACATCCATAAGGTACCAAACCACATCAAAACGGTACAATACCGTACGAGTACGTCCATACGGTACCAAACCACACAAAAACGCTACAATACCGTACGAGTACTTCCATAAGGTACCAAACCACACCAAATGCTACAATACCGTACGAGTACATCCATAAGATACCAAACCACATCAAAACGGAACAATACCGTACGAGTACATCCATAAGGTACCAAACCACATCAAAATGGTACAATACCGTACGAGTACGTCCATACGGTACCAAACCACACAAAAACGCAACAATACCGTACGAGTACTTCCATAAGGTAGCAAACCACATCAAAATTGTACAATAACATACGAGTATGTCCATACGGAACGAAACCTTTACCAAAACTTTACAATACCGTACGAGCACATCCATACGGTACCAAACCACACCAAAACGATACAATAACGTACGAGTACTTCCAAAGGGTACCAAACCACACCAAAACGGTACAACACCGTACGAGAACATCCATACGGTACCAATCCACACCAAAATGGTACAATACCGTACGAGTACGTCTAAATGGGACCAAACCAAACCAAAACGCTACAATACCGTACGACTACATCCATAAGATACCAAACCACATCAAAACGGAACAATTCCGTACGAGTACATCCATAAGGTACCAAACCACATCAAAACGGTATAATACCGTACGAGTACATCCATGTGGTACCAAACCACATCAAAACGGTACAATACGGTACGAGTACGTCCATATGGTACCAAACCACATCAAAACGGTACAATACCGTACGAGTACGTCCATATGGTACCAAACCACATCAAAACGGTACAATACCGTACTAGTACGTCCATACGGAACCAAACCACACCAAAATGCTACAATACCGTACGAGTACATCCATAAGATACCAAACCACATCAGAACGGAACAATACCGTACAAGTACATCCATAAGGTACCAAACCACATCAAAACGGTACAATACCGTACGAGTACGTCCATACGGTACCAAACCACACAAAAATGCTACAATACCGTAAGAGTACTTCCATAAGGTACCAAACCACATCAAAATTGTACAATAACATACTAGTACGTCTATACGGAACGAAACCCTTACTAAAACGGTACAATACCGTACGAGTACGTCCATACGGTACCAAACCACACCAAAACGCTACAATACCGTACGAGTACTTCCATAAGGAACCAAACCACATCAAAACGGTACAATACCGTACGAGTACATCCATAGGGCACCAAACCACATCAAAACGATACAATACCGTACGAGTACATCCATAAGGCACCAAACCACATCAAAACGATACAATACCGTACGAGTACATCCATAAGGGAACAAACCACACCAAAACGGCACAATACCGTACGAGTACGTCCATACGGAACCAAACCACACCAAAATTGTACAGTACCATACAAGTACGTTTATACGGAACGAAACAACACCAAAATGGTACAGTACCGTACGAGTACGTCCATATGTTACCAAACAACATCAAAACGGTACAATACCGTACGAGTACGTCCATATGGTACCAAACCACATCAAAACGCTACAATATCGTACGAGTACATCCATAGGGAACCAAACCACACCAGAATGCTACAATACCGTACGAGTACATCCATAAGATACCAAACCACATCAAAATGGAACAATACCGTACGAGTACATCCGTAAGGTACCAAACCACATCAAAACGGTTCAATACAGTATGAGTACGTCCTTACGGTACCAAACCACACCAAAACGCTACAATACCGTACGAGTACTTCCATAAGGAACCAAACCACATCAAAACGGTATAATACCATACGAGTACATCCATAAGGCACCAAACCACCTCAAAACAATACAATGCCGTACGAGTACATCCATAAGGTACCGAACCACATCAAAACGGTACAATACTATACGAGTACATCCATAAGGTACTAAACCACACCAAAACGGCACAATACCGTACGAGTACGTCCATACGGAACCAAACCACACCAAAATTGTACAATACCGTACAAGTACGTCCATACGGAATTAAACAACACCAAAACGGTAAAATACCGTACGAGTACGTCCATATGGTACCAAACCATATCAAAACGGTACAACACCGTACGAGTACGTCCATATGTTACCAAACCACATAATAACGGAACAATACCGTACGAGTACGTCCATATGGAACCAAACCACACCAAAATGATACAATAGCATACGAGTACATCCATAAGATACCAAACCAGATCAAAACGGTACAATACCGTACGAGTACGTCCATATGGTACCGAACCACACAAAAACTCTACAATACCGTACGAGTACTTCCATAAGGTACCAAACCACATCAAAATTGTACAATAACATACGAGTACGTCCATACAGAACGAAACCCTTACACAAACGTCACAATACCGTACGAGCACGTCCATACGGTACTAAACCACACCAAAACGATACAATAACGTACGAGTACTTCCAATTGGTACCAAACCACACCAAAACGGTACAACACCGTACGAGAACATCCATACGGTACCAAACCACACCAAAACGCTACAATACAGTACGAGTACGTCTAAACGGAACCAAACCAAACCAAAACGCTACAATACCGTACGAGTACATCCATAAGATACCAAACCACATCAAAACGGAACAATACCGTACGAGTACATCCATAAGGTACCAAACCACATCAAAACGGCATAATACCGTACGAGTACCTCCATGTGGTACCAAACCACATCAAAACGGTACAATACCGTACGAGTACGTCCATATGGTACCAAACCACATCAAAACGGTACAATACCGTACGAGTACGTCCATACGGAACCAAACCACACCAAAATGCTACAATACCGTACGAGTACATCCATAAGATACCAAACCACATCAAAACGGAACAATACCGTACAAGTACATCCATAAGGTACCAAACCACATCAAAATAGTACAATACCGTACGAGTACGTCCATACGGTACCAAACCACACAAAAACGCTACAATGCCGTACGAGTACTTCCATAAGGTACCAAACCACATCAAAATTGTACAATAACATACAAGTACGTCCATACGGAACAAAACCCTTACCAAAACGGTACAATACCGTACCAGCACGTCCATACGATACCAAACCACACCAAAATGATACAATAACGTACGAGTACTTCTAAAGGGTACCAAACCACACCAAAACGGTACAATACCGTACGAGTATGTCCAAACGAAACCAAACCACACCAAAACGCTACAATACCGTACGAGTACATCGATAAGATACCAAACCACATTAAAACGGAACAATACCGTATGAGTACATCAATAAGGTACCAAACCACATCAAAACGGTACAATACCGTACGTGTACATCCATAAGGCACCAAACCATATCAAAATGATACAATACCGTATGAGTACATCCATATGGTACAAAACCACATCAAAAAGGTACAATACCGTACGAGTACGTCCATTAGGAACCAAACCACACAAAAATTGAACAATACCGTACGAGTACGTCCATACGGAATGAAACAACACCAAAAGGGTACAATACAGTACGAGTACGTCCATATTGTACCAAACCACATCAAAACGGTACAATACCGTACGAGTACGTCCATACGGAACCAAACCGCACCAAAACGCTACAATACCGAATGAGTACTTCCATAAGGTACCAAACCACACCAAAACGCTACAATACCGTACGAGTACTTGCATAAGGAACCAAAACACATCAAAACGGTACAATACCGCACGAGTACATCCATAAGGCACCAAACCACATCAAAACGGTACAATACCGTACGAGTACATCCATAAGGTACCAAAGCACATCAAAATGGTACAATACCGTACGAGTACATCCATAAGGTACCAAACCACACCAAAACAGCACAATACCGTACGAGTACGTCCATACGGAACCAAACCACACCAAAATTGCACAATACCGTACAAGTACGTCCATATGGTACCAAACCACATCAAAACGGTACAATACCGTACGAGTACGTCCATATGGTACAAAACCACATCAAAACGGTACAATACCGTACGAGTACACCCATAAGATACCAAACCACATCAAAACGGAACAATACCGTACGAGTACGTCCATATGGTACCAAACCACATCAAAATGGTACAACACCGTACGAGTACGTCCATAAGGTACCAAACCACATCAAAACGGTATAATACCGTACGAGTACATCATGTGGTACCAAACTACATCAAAACGGTACAATACCGTACGAGTACGTCCATATGGTACCAAACCACAACAAAACGGTACAATACCGTACGAGTACGTCCATATGGTACAAAACCACATCAAAACGGTACAATACCGTACGAGTACACCCATAAGATACCAAACCACATCAAAACGGAACAATACCGTACGAGTACGTCCTTATGGTACCAAACCACATCAAAATGGTACAACACCGTACGAGTACGTCCATAAGGTACCAAACCACATCAAAACGGTATAATACCGTACGAGTACATCATGTGGTACCAAACTACATCAAAACGGTACAATACCGTACGAGTACGTCCATATGGTACCAAACCACAACAAAACGGTACAATACCGTACGAGTACGTCCATATGGTACCAAACCTCATCAAAAGGGTACAATACCGTATGAGTACGTCCGTATGGTACCAAACCACTTCAAAACGGTACAATACCATACGAGTACGTCCATATGGAACCAAACCACACCAAAATGCTACAATACCGTACGAGTACATCCATAAGATACCAAACCACATCAAAACGGAACAATACCGAGTACATCCATAAGATACCAAACCACATCAAAACGGAACAATACCGTACGAGTACATCCATAAGGTACCAAACCACATCAAAACGGTACAATATCGTACGAGTACGTCCATACGGTACCAAACCACACAAAAAAGTTACAATACCGTACGAGTACTTCCATAAGGTACCAAACCACATCAAAATTGTACAATAACATACGAGTATGTCCATACGGAACGAAACCTTTACCAAAACGGTACAAGACCCTACGAGCACGTCCATACGTTACCAAACCACACCAAAACGATACAATAACGTACGAGTACTTCCAAATGGTACCAAACCACACCAAAACGGTAAAACACCGTACGAGAACATCCATACGGTACCAAACCACACAAAAACGGTACAATACCGTACGAGTACGTCTAAATGGGACCAAACCAAACCAAAACGCTACAATACCGTACGAGTACATCCATAAGATACCAAACCACATCAAAATGGAACAATACCGTACGAGTACATCCATAAGGTACCAAACCACATCAAAACGGTATAATACCGTACGAGTACATCCATGTGGTACCAAACCACATCAAAACGGTACAATACCGTACGAGTACGTCCATACGGAACCAAACCACACCAAAATGCTACAATACCGTACTAGTACATCCATAAGATACCAAACAACATCAAAACGGAACAATACCGTACAAGTACATCCATAAGGTACCAAACCACATAAAAAAGGTACAATATCGTACAAGTACGTTCATACGGTACCAAACCACACAAAAACGCTACAATACCGTACGAGTACTTCCATAAGGTACCAAACCACATCAAAATTGTACAATAACATACGAGTACGTCCATACGGAACGAAATCCTTACCAAAACGGTACAATACTATACGAGTACGTCCATACGGTACCAAACCACACCAAAATGCTACAATACTGTGCGAGTACTTCCATAAGGAACCAAACCACATCAAAACGGTACAATACCGTACGAGTACATCCATAGGGCACCAAACCACATCAAAACGATACCATACCGTAAGAGTACATCCATAAGGTACCAAACCACATCAAAACGGTACAATACCATACGAGTACATCCATAAGGGACCAAACCACACCAAAACGGCACAATACCGTACGACTACGTCCATACGGAACAAAACCACACAAAAATTGTACAGTATCGTACAAGTACGTTTATACGGAATGAAACAACACCAAAACGGTACAATACCGTACGAGTACGTGCATATGGTACCAAACCACATCAAAACGTACAATACCGTACGAGTACGTCCATATGGTACCAAACCACATCAAAACGGTACAATACCGTACGAGTACATCCATACGGAACCAAACCACACCAAAATGCTACAATACCGTACGAGTACATCCATAAGGTACCAAACCACATCAAAACGGTACAATACCATACTAGTACATCAATAAGGTACCAAAACACACCAAAACGGCACAATACCGTACGAGTACGTCCATACGGAACCAAACCACACCAAAATTGTACAATACCGTACAAGTACGTCCATACGGAACGAAACAACACCAAAATGTTACAATACCGTACGAGTACGTTCATTTGGTACCAAACCACATCAAAACGGTACAATACCGTACGAGTACGTACATACGGAACCAAACGACACCAAAACGCTACAATACCGTACGAGTACTTCCATAAGGTACCAAACCACATCAAAATTGTACAATAACATACGAGTACGTCCATACAGAACGAAACCCTTACCAAAACGGTACAATACCGTACCAGCACGTCCATACGGTACCTAACCACACCAAAACGATACAATAACGTACGAGTACTTCTAAAGGGTACAAAACCACACCAAAATAGTACAACACCATACGAGAACATCCATATGGTACCAAACCACACCAAAACGGTACAATACCGTACGAGTACGTCCAAACGGAACCAAACCACACCAAAACGCTACAATACCGTACGAGTACATCCATAAGATACCAAACCACATAAAAACGGAACAATACCGTAAGAGTACATCCATAAGGTACCAAACCACATCAAAATGGTATAATACCGTACGAGTACATCCATGTGGTACCAAACCACATCAAAACGGTACAATACCGTACGTGTACATCCATAAGGCACCAAACCACATCAAAACGATACAATACCATACGCGTGCATCCATAAGGTACAAAACCACATCAAAAAGGTACAATACCGTACGAGTACGTCCATAGGGAACCAAAGCACACAAAAATTGTACAATACCGTACGAGTACGTCCATACGGAATGAAACAACACCAAAAGGGTACAATACCGTACGAGTACGTCCATATTGTACCAAACCACATCAAAACGGTACAATACCGTGCGAGCACGTCCATACGGAACCAAACCACACCAAAACGCTACAATACCATATGAGTACTTCCATAAGAAACCAAACCACACCAAAACGCTACAATACCGTACGACTACTTCCATAAGGTACCAAACCACACCAAAACGGCACAATACCGTACGAGTACGTCCATACGGAACCAAACCACAGCAAAATTGTACAATACCGTACAAGTACGTCCATACGGAACGAAACAACACCAAAATGGTACAATGCCGTACGAGTACGTTCATTTGGTACCAAACCACATCAAAACGGTACAATACCGTACGAGTACGTCCATAAGGAACCAAACCACATCAAAACGGTACAATACCGTACGAGTACATCCATAAGGCACAAAACCACATCAAAACGATACAATACCGTACGAGTACATCCATAAGGTACCAAACCACATCAAAACGGTACAATACCGTACGAGTAAATCCATAAGGTACCAAAACACACCAAAACGACACAATACTCTACGAGTACGTCCATACGGAACCAAACCACACCAAAATTGTACAATACCGTAAGAGTACGTCCATACAGAATGAAACAACACCAAAACGGTACAATACCGTACTAGTACGTCCATATGGTACCAAACCACATCAAAACGGTACAATACCGTACGAGTACGTCCATATGGTACCAAACCACATCAAAACGGTACAATACCATACGAGTACGTCCATACGGTACCAAACCACACAAAAACGCTACAATACCGTACGAGTACTTCCATAAGGTACCAAACCACATCAAAATTGTACAATAACATACGAGTATGTCCATACGGAACGAAACCCGTACCAAAACGGCACAATACCGTACGAGCACGTCCATACGGTACCAAACCACACCAAAACAATACAATAACGTACGAGTACTTCCAAAGGGTACCAAACCACACCAAAACGGTACAACACCATACGAGAACATCCATACGGTACCAAACCACACCAAAACGGTACAATACCGTACGAGTACGTCCAAACGGAACCAAACCGCACCAAAACGCTACAATACCGTACGAGTACATCCATGTGGTACCAAACCACATCAAAACGGTACAATACCGTACGTGTACATCCATAAGGCACCAAACCACATCAAAACGATACAATACCGTACGAGTACATCCATAAGGTACAAAACCACATCAAAAAGGTACAATACCGTACGAGTACGTTCATACGGAACCAAACCACACAAAAATTGTACAATACCGTTCGAGTACGTCCATACGGAATGAAAAAACACCAAAAAGTACAATACCGTACGAGTACGTCCATATTGTACCAAACCACATCAAAACGGTCCAATACCGTACGAGTACGTCCATACGGAACCAAACCACACCAACATGCTACAATACCGTACGAGTACATCCATAAGATACCAAACCACATCAAAACGGAACAATACCGTACGAGTACATCCATAAGGTACCAAACCACATCAAAACGGTACAATAACGTACGAGTACGTCCATACGGTACCAAACCACACAAAAATGCTACAATACCGTACGAGTACTTCCATGAGGTGCCAAACCACATCAAAATTGTACAATAACATACGAGTACGTCCATACGGAACGAAACCCTTACCAAAACGGTACAATACCGTACGAGCACGTCCATACTGTACCAAACATCACCAAAACGATACAATAACGTACGAGTAGTTACAAAGGGTACCAAACCACACCAAAACGGTACAACACCGTACGAGAACATCCAAACGGTACCAAACCACACCAAAACGGTACAATACAGTACGAGTACATCTAAACGGAACCAAACCAAACCAAAACGCTACAATACCATACGAGTACATCCATAAGATACCAAACCACATAAAAACGGAACACTACCGTACGAGTACATCCATAAGGTACCAAACCACATCAAAAGGGTATAATACCGAACGAGTACATCCATGTGGTACCAAATCACATCAAAACGGTACAATACCATACGAGTACGTCCATATGGTACCAAACCACATCAAAACGGTACAATACCGTACGAGTACATCCACATGGTACCAAACCACATTAAAACGGTACAATACCGTACGAGTACGTCCATAAGATACCAAACCACATCAAAACGGAATAATACCGTACGAGTACGTCCACAAGGTACCAAACCACATCAAAACGGTACAATAACGTACGAGTACATCCATAAGGTACCAAACCACATCAAAACGGTATAATACCGTAAAAGTACATCCATGTGGTACCAAACCACCTCAAAACGGAACAATACCGTACGTGTACATAAATAAGGCACCAAACCACATCAAAACGATACAATACCATACGAGTACATCCATAAGGTACAAAACTACATCAAAAAGGTACAATACCGTACGAGTACGTCCATACGGAACCAAACCACACAAA
This sequence comes from Rhododendron vialii, assembly GCF_030253575.1. Lineage (NCBI taxonomy): Eukaryota > Viridiplantae > Streptophyta > Magnoliopsida > Ericales > Ericaceae > Rhododendron > Rhododendron vialii. Next base: position 28,902,100 of record NC_080557.1, on the reverse strand, counting down.
AATTGTACAATACCTTACGAGTACGTCGATACGGAATGAAACAACACCAAAAGGTACAATACCGTACGAGTAATCCATATTGTACCAAACCACATCAAAACGGTACAATACCGTACGAGTACGTCCATACGGAACCAAACCACACCAAAACGCTACAATACCGTTTGAGTACTTCCATAAGGTACCAAACCACATCGAAACGGTACAATACCGTACGAGTACATCCATAAGGCACCAAACCACATGAAAATGAAACAATACCTTACGAGTACATTCAGAAGGTACCAAACCACATCAAAAAGATACAATACCGTACGAGTACGTCCATACGGAACCAAACCAAACCAAAATTGTACAATACCGTACAAGTACGTCCATACGGAACGAAACAACACCAAAATGGTACAATGCCGTACGAGTACATCCATAACGTACCAAACAACATCAAAACGGTACAATAACATTCGAGTACATCCATAAGGTACCAAACCACATAAAAATGGTACAATACCGTACGAGTACATCCGTAAGGTACCAAACCACATCTAAACGGTACAATACCGTACGAGTACATCCATAAGGTACCAAATCACGTCAAAACGATACAATACTGTAGGAGTGAGTCCATTAGTTACCAAACCACATCAAAAAGGTACAATACCGTACGAGTACGTCCATAAGGCACAAAACCTCATCAAAATGGTACAATACCGTACGAGTACATCCATAAGGTACCAAACCACATCAAAAACGTACAATACCGTACGAGTACGTCCATATGGTACCAAACCACATCAAAACGGTACAATACTGTACGAGTACGTCCATATGGAACCAAACGACACCAAAACGCTACAATACCGTACAATTACGTCCATAAGGTACTAAACCAAATCAAAATGGTACAATACCGTACGAGTACACCCATAATGTACCAAACCACATCAAAATGGTACAATACCGTACGAGTACATCCATAAGGTACCAAACCACATCAAAATGGAACAATACCGTACGAGTACGTCCATACGGAACGAAACCACATCAAAATGGTACACTACCGTACGAGTACATCCATACGGTACCAAACCACACCGAAACGGTACAATACCGTACGAGTACATCCATACGGTACCAAAGCACAACAAAATGGTTCAATACCATACGAGTACTTCCATCGGTACCAAATCAAACAAAAACGGTATAATACCGTACGAGTACATCCATAAGGTACCAAACCACATGATAACAGTACAATACCGTACGAGTACGTCCATATGGTACCAAACCACATCAAAACGGTACAATACCGTACGAGTACGTCCATACGGAACCAAACCACACCAACATGCTACAATACCGTACGAGTACATCCATAAGATACCAAACCACATCAAAATGGAACAATACCGTACGAGTACATCCATAAGGTACCAAACCACATCAAAACGGTACAATACCGTACGAGTACGTCCATACGGAACCAAACCACACCAAAACGGTACAATACCGTTCAAGAACTTCCATAAGGTACCAAACCACACCAAAATGGTACAATACCATACGAGTACATCCATAAGGTACCAAACCACATCAAAATGTTACAATACCGTTCGAGTAAATACATAAGGTACCAAACCACATTAAAACGGCACAATACCATACGAGTACGTCCATACGGTACAAAACCACACCAAAACGGTACAATACCATACGAGTACGTCCATACGGTACAAAACCACATCAAAATGGTACAATACTGTACGAGTACATCCATAATGTACCAAACCACATCAAATAGGTACAATACCGTACGAGTACGTCCATATGGTACTAAACCACATAAAAACGGTACAATACCATACGAGTACGTCCATAAGGCACAAAACCACATCAAAACGGTACAATACTGTGCTAGTACATCCATAAGGTACCAAACCACATCAAAAAGGTACAATACCATACGAGTACGTCCTTACGGAACCAAACCACACCAAAATTGTACAATACCGTACGAGTACGTCCATACGGAACCAAACCACACCAAAACACTACAATACCGCACGAGTACGTCCATAAGGTACCAAACCACATAAAAACGGTAAAATACCGTACGAGTACGTCCATACGGAACCAAACTACACCAAAACGCTACAATACCGTACGAGTACTTCCATAAGGTACCAAACCACATCCAAACGGTACAATACCGTACGAGTACTTCCATACGGTACCAAACGACACAAAAACGCTACAATACCGTACGAGTACTTCCATAAGGTAGCAAACCACATCAAAACGGTATAATACCGTACGAGTACATCCATAAGGTATCAAACAACATTAAAACGGCACAATACCGTAGGAGTACATACATAAGGTACCAAATCACATCAAAACGATACAATACTGTACGAGTAAGTCCATATGGTACCAAACCACATCAAAAAGGTACAATACCGTACGAGTACGTCCATAAGGCACAAAACCACATCAAAACGGTACAATACTGTACGAGTACATCCATAAGGTACCAAACGACATCAAAAAGGTACAATACCGTACGAGTACGTCCATATGGTACCAAACCACATCAAAACGGTACAATACCGTACGATTACGTCGATACGGAACGAAACAACACCAAAACGGTACAATACCGTACAAGTACGTCCATACGGTACCAAACCACATCAAAACGGTACAATACCGTACGAGTACGTCCATACGAAACCAAACCACACCAAAACGCTACAATACCGTACGAGTACGTCCATAAGGTACTAAACTAAATCAAAACGGTACAATACCGTACGAGTACGTCCATACGGTTCCAAAGCACACCAAAACGGTACAACACCGTATGAGTATATCCATACGGTACCAAAGCACATCAAAACGGTGCAATACCGTACGAATACATCCATACGGTACCAAACGGCACAAAAATGGTACAACACCGTACGAGTCCATCCATACGGTACCAAAGGACACCAAAACGGTGCAATACCGTACGAGTACATCCATCGGTACCAAATCTCACCAAAACGGTACAATACCGTACGAGTACATCCATAAGGTGCCAAACAACATCAAAACGGTACAATACCTTTCGAGTACGTCCATACGGAACCAAACCACACCAAAACGCTACAATACCGTACGAGTACTTCCATAAGGTACCAAACCACATCAAAATGTAACAATACCGTACGAGTACGTGCATACGGAACGAAACTACACCAAAATAGTACAATACCGTACGAGTACGTCCATACGGTACCAAACTACACCAAAACGGCACAATACGAGACGAGTACGCCCATATGGAACAAAACCACACCCAAATGGTACAATACCGTCCGAGTACGTCCATACGGTACCAAACCATCCCAAAATGGTACAATACCGTACGAGTACATCCAAAGGGTACCAAACCACACCAAAACGGTTCAATACCGTACGAGTACATCCATCGGTACCAAATCAAACAAAAACGGTACAATACCGTACGAGTACATCCATAAGGTACCAAACCACATCATAACGGTACAATACGGTACGAGTTCGTCCACACGGAACCAAACCACACCAAAACGCTACAATACCGGAGGTACCAAACCACATCAAAATGGTACAATACCGTACGAGTACATCCATAAGGTACCGAACCACATCCAAACGGTACAATACTGTACGAGTACATCCATAAGGTACCAAACCACATCAAAAAAGTACAATACCGTACGAGTACGTCCATACGGGACGAAACCGCACCAAGATTGTATAATACCGTACGAGTACATCCATACGAAACGAAACCACACCAAAACGGTACATTACCGTACGAGTACGTCCATGCGGTACCAAACCACACCAAAACGATACAATAACGTATGAGTACTACCAAAGGGTACCAAACCACACCAAAACAGTACAACACCGTACGAGAACATCCATACGGTACCAAACCACACCAAAACGGTTCAACACCATACGAGTACATCCATACGGAACGAAACCACACCAAAACGGTACAACACCATACGAGTACGTCCATACGGTACCAAAACACACCAAAACGATACAATAACGTACGAGTACTTCTAAAGGGTACCAAACCACACCAAAACGGTACAACACCATATGAGAACATCCATACGGTACCAAACCACACCAAAACGGTATAATACCAGACGAGTACGCCCATACGGAACCAAACCACATCAAAATGGTGCAATACCGTACGAGTACATCCATAAGATACCAAACCACATCAAAACGGTACGATACCGTACGAGTACATCCATAAGGTACCAAACCACATTAATACTGTACAATACTGTACGAGTACATCCATAAGGTACTAAACCACATCAAAATGGTACAATACCGTACAAGTACATCCACAACGTATTAAACCACATAAAAATGGTACAATACCGTACGAGTACGTCATTACTGAACGAAACCACACCAAAATGGTACAATACCGTACGAGTACGTCCATACGGTACCTAACCACACCAAAACGATACAATACCGTACGAGTATTTCCAAAGGGTACCACACCACACCAAAATGGTACAACACCGTACGAGTACACCCATACGGTACCAAACCACAACAAAACGGTGCAATACCGTACGAGTACGTCCATAAGGTACCAAACCTCACCAAAACGGTGAATTACCGTATGAGTACATCCATACGGTACCAAACCACACCAAAAATGTGCAATACCGTACGAGTACACCCATAGGGTACCAAACCACACCAAAACGGTGCAATACCTTACGAGTACATCCATACGGTACCAAAGCACACCAACACTGTGCAATACCGTACAAGTAAATCCATAGGTACCAAATCACACCAAAACGGTACAATACCGTACGAGTACATCCATAAGGTACCAAACCACTTCAAAACGGTACAATACCGTACGAGGAAATCCATAAGGTACCAAAGCACATCAAAATGGTACAATACCGTATGAGTACATCCATACGGAATGAAACCACATGAAAAGGGTACCATACCGTACGAGTACGTCCATACGGTACAAAACCACATAAAAACGGTACAATACCGTACGAGTACGTCCATACGGAACCAAACCACACCAAAACGGTACAATACCGTACGAGTATATCCATAAGATACCAAACCACATCAAAATGGTACAATACCATACGAGTACATCCATAAGGTATCAAACCACTTCAATACTATACAATACCGTACGAGTAAATCCATAAGGTACCAAACCACATCAAAACGGTACAATACCGTACAAGTACATCCATAAGGTATAAAACCACATAAAAATGGTGCAATACCGTACGAGTACGTCCATACGGAACGAAACCACACAAAAATGGTACAATATCGTACGAGTACGTCCATACGGTACCAAACCACACCAAAATGATACAATACCGTACGAGTATTTCCAAAGGTTACCACACCACACCAAAACGGTACAACAACCGTACGAGTACATCCATATGGTACCTAACCACACCAAAACGGGGCAATACCGTACGAGTACATCCATAGGTACCAAATCACACCAAAACGGTACAATACCGTACAATACATCCATAAGGTACAAAACCACATCAAAACGGTACAATACCAAATGAGTACATCCATACGGTACCAAACCACACCAAAACGGTTCAACACCGTACGAGTACATCCATACGGTAATAAAACCACATCAAAATGGTACAATACCGTACGAGTACGTCCATACAGAACCATACCACACCAAAATGGTACAATACCGTACGAGTACGTCCACACGGAACCAAACCACCCCAAAACGGTACAATACCGTACGAGTACATCCATAAGGTACCAAACCACATCAAAACGGTACAATACCGTTCGAGTACATCTATAAGGTACCAAACCACATCAAAACGGTACAATACCGTACGAGTACATTCCTAAGGTACCAAACCACATCAAAGCGGTATAATACCGTACGAGTACATCCATAAGGTACCAAACCACATCAAAACGGTAAAATACCATACGAGTACATCCATAAGGTACCAAACCACATCAAAAGGGTACAACACCGTACGAGTACATCCATAAGATACCAAACCACATCAAAACGGTTAAATACTGTACGAGTACGTCCATACGGAACCAATCCATAGGAAACGGGTACAATACCGTACGAGTACTTCCATAAGGTACCAAATCACACCAAAACGGTACAATACCGTACGAGTACGTCCATAAGGTACCAAACCACATGAAAACGGTACAATACCGTACGAGTACATCCATAAGGTACCAAACCACATCAAAATGGTACAATACCGTTCGAGTACATCCATAAGGTACCAAACCCCATCAAAAGGGAACAATACCGTACGAGTGCATCCCGAAGATACCAAACAACATCAAAACGGTACAATACCGTACGAGTACATCCATAAGGTACCAAACCACACCAAAACGGTACAATACCGTACGCGTACGTCCATACGGAACCAAACCACACCAAAACGGTACAATACCGTACGATTACTTCCATACGGTACAAAACCACATCAAAACGGTCCAATACCGTACAAATACGTCCATACGGAACCAAACGACACCAAAACGGTTCAATACCGTCCGAGTATGTCCATACGGAACGAAACCACACCAAAACGGTAAAATACCGTACGAGTACATCCATACGGTACCAAACCACTCTTAAATGGTACAATACCATACGAGTACGTCCATATGGTACGAAACCAGACCAAAATGGTACAATACCGTACGAGTACGTCAATACGGTACCCAAGCACACCAAAACGGTACAATACCGTTCGAGTACGTCCATAAGGTACCAAACCACATCAAAATGGTACAATACCGTTTGAGTACATCCATAAGGTACCAAACCACATCAAAACGGTAAAATACCATACGAGTACATCCATAAGGTACCAAACCACATGAAAACGGTACAATACCATCCGAGTACATCCATAAGATACCAAACCACAACAAAATGGTACAATACCGTACGAGTACATCCTTAAGGTACCAAACCACATCAAAATGGTACAATACCGTACGAGTACATCCATAAGGTACCAAACCACATCAAAACGGTACAATACCGTCCGAGTACATCCATAAGATACCAAACCACAACAAAACGGTACAATACCGTTCGAGTAAATCCATAAGGTACCAAACCACATCAAAATGGTACAATACCGTACGAGTACATCCTTAAGGTACCAAACAACATCAAAATGGTACAATACCGTACGAGTAAATCCATAAGGTACCAAACCACATCAAAACGGTACAATACCGTACGCGTACGTCCATACGGAACCAAACCACACAGAAATGCTACAATACCGTACGAGTACTTCCAAAGGGTACCAAACCACACAAAAATGGTACAACACCGTACGAGAACATCCATACGGAACCAAACCTCACCAAAACGGTGCAATACCGTACGTGTACATCCATAGGTACCAAATCACACCAAAACGGAACAATACCGTACGAGTACATCCATATGGTACCAAACCAAATGAAAACGGTACAATACCGTACGAGTACATCCATAAGGTACCAAACCACATCAAAAGGGTACAATACCGTACGACTATATCCTTAAGGTACAAAACCACATCAAAATGGTACAATACCGTACGAGTACATCCATAAGGTACCAAACCACATCAAAATGGTACAATACCGTACGCGTACATCCGTACATCCATAGGTACCAAAGCACACCGAAACGGTACAATACCGTACGAGTAAATCCATAAGGAACCAAACCACATCAAAATTGTACAATACCGTTCGAGTACATCTATAAGGTACCAAACCACATCAAAACGGTACAAAACCGTACGAGTACATCCCTAAGGTACCAAACTACATAAAAACGGTACAATACCGTTCGAGTACATCCAAAAGGTACCAAACCACATCAAAACGGTACAATACCATACGAGTACGTCCATATGGAACCAAACCACACCAAAATACTACAATACCGTACGAGTACTGCCATAAGGTACCAAACCACATTAAAACGGTACAATACCGTACGAGTACGTCCATACGGAACCAAACCACCCCAAAACGGTACAATACCGTACGAGTACTTCCATAAGGTTCCAAACCACATCAAAATGGTACAATACCGTTCGAGTACATCCATAAGGTACCAAACCACATCAAAACGGTAAAATACCGTACGAGTTCATCCATTAGGTACCAAACCACATCAAAAGGGTACAAAACCGTACGAGTACATCAATAACATACCAAACCACATCAAAACGGTACAATACCGTACGACTACGTCCATACAGAACCAAACCACACCAAAATGCTACAATACCGTACGAGTACTTCCATAAGGTACCAAACCACATCAAAACGGTACAATACCGTAAGAGTACGTCCATACGGAACGAAACCACACCAAACGGTACAATACCGTACGAGTACGTCCATACGGTACCAAACCACTCTAAAATTGTTCAATACCGTACGAGTACGTCCATCCGGTACCAAAGCATACCAAAACGGTGCAATACAGTACGAGTACATCCTTACGGTACCAAAGGACTCAAAAATGGTACAACACCGTACGAGTACATCCATGCAGTACCAAAGGACTCCAAAACGGTGCAAAATCGTACGAGTACATCCATAGGTACCAAATCACACCAAAACAGTAAAATACAGTACGAGTACTTCCATGAGGTGCCAAAGCACATCAAAACGGTACAATACCGTTCGAGTACGTCCACACGGAACCAGACCACACCAAAACGTTACTATACCGTACGAGTACTTCTATAAGGTACCAAAACACAACAAAACGGTGCAATACGGTACGAGTACATCCATAAGGTACCAAACCACATCGAAACGGTACAATACCGTACGAGTTCATCCATAAGGTACCAAACCACATCAAAATGGTACAATACCGTACGAGTACATCCATAAGGTAACAAACCACATCAAAATGGTACAATAATGTACGAATACATCCATAAGGTACCAAACCACATCAAAATGGTACAATACTGTACGAGTACATCGTTAAGGTACCAAACCACATCAAAATGTTACAATACCGTACGAGAACATCCGTAACTTACCAAAACACATCAAAACGGTACAATACCGAACCCGTACGTTCATACGGAACCAAACCAGACCAAAATTCTACGATACCGTACGAGTACTTCCATAAGGTACCAAACCACATGAAAATGGTACAATACCATACGAGTACGTCCATACGGAACGAAAACACACTAAAATTGTACAATACCGTACAAGTACGTCCATACAGTACCAAACCACACCAAAATGGTACAATACCAGACGAGTACGTCCATACGGAACCAAACCACACCAAAACGGTTCAATACCGTCCGAGTACGTCCATACGAAACCAAACCACACAAAAATGGTACAACACCGTACGAGTACATCCACACGGTACCAAACCACACCAAAATGGTTCAATACCGTACGAGTACATCCATAGGTACCAAATCAAACCAAAACGGTACAATACCGTACGAGTACATCCATAAGGTACCAAACCACATCAAAACGGTACAATACCGTATGAGTACATCCATATGGTACCAAACCACATCAAAACGGTACAATACTGTACGAGTATGACCATAAGGCACCAAACCACATCAAAACGGTACAATACCGTTCGAGTACATCCATAAGGTACCAAACCACAACAAAATGGTGCAATACCGTACGAGAACATCCCTAAGGTACCAAACCACATCAAAACGGTACAATACCGTACGAGTACATCCATAAGTTGCCAAACCACATCAAAACGGTACAATACCATACGCGTATGTCCATACGCAACCAAACCACACCAAAATGCTACAATACCGTACGAGTACTTCCATAAGGTACCAAACCACATGAAAACGGTACAACACCGTACGAGTACGTCCATACGGAACGAAAACACACTAAAATGGTACAATACCGTACAAGCACGTCCATACGGTACCAAACCACACCAAAACGGTACAATACCAGACAAGTACATCTATACGGAACCAAACCACACCAAAATGGTTCAATACCGTCCGAGTACGTCCATACGGTACCAAACCACACAAAAACGTTACAACACCGTACGAGTACATCCATGCGGTACCAAACGACACCAAAACGGTTCAATACCGTACGAGCATATCCATAGGTACCAAATCAAACCAAAATGGTACAATACCGTACGAGTACATCCATAAGGTACCAAACCACATAAAAATGGTACAATACCGTACGAGTACGTCCATACGGAACCAAACCACACAAAAATGGTACAATACGGTACGAGTACTTCCATAAGGTACCAAACCACATCAAAAGGGTACAATACCTTACGAGTACGTCCATACGGAACAAAACCACACCAAAATGGTACAATACCGTACGAGTACTTCCATAAGGTACCAAACCACATCAAAACTGTACAATACCATTCGAGTACATCCATAAGGTACCAAACCACATCAAAACGGTACAATACCGTATGAGTACGTCCATACGGAACCAAAGCACAGCAAAATGGTACTATACCGTACGAGTGCTTCCATAAGGTACCAAACCATATCAAAACGGTACAATACCGTACAAGTACATCCAAAAGGTACCAAACCACGTAAAAATGGTTCAGTACCGTACAAGTACATCTCTAAGGTACCAAACCACATCAAAGTGATACATTACCGTACGAGTACATCCATAAGGTACCAAACCACATCAAAATGGTACAATACCGTACGCGTACGTCCGTACGGAACCGAACCACACCAAAATGCCACAATACCATACGAGTACTTCCATAAGGTAACAAACCAGATCAAAACGGTACAATACCGTACGAGTACGTCCATACGGTACCAAACCACACCAAAACGATACAATACCGTACGAGTACTTCCAAAGGGTACCAAACCACCCCAAAATGGTACAACACCGTACGAGAACATCCATACGGTACCAAACCACACCAAAACGGTGCAATACCGTACGTGTACATCCATAGGTACCAAATCACACCAAAACGGTACAATACCGTATGAGTACATCCATAAGGTACCAAACCACATCAAAATGGTACAATACCGTACGAGTACGTCCATACAGAACTAAACCTCACCAAAATGCTACAATATCGTACGAGTACTTCCATAAGGTACCAAACCACATCGAAACAGTGCAATTCCGTACGAGTACATCCATAAGGTACCAAACCACACAAAAACGGTACAAAACCGTACGAGTACGTCCAAACGGACCGAAACCACACCAAAATGGTACAATACCGTACAAGTACGTCCATACGGTACCAAACCACACCAAAATGGTACAATACCAGACAAGTACGTCCATACGGAACCAAACCACACCAAAACGGTACAATACCGTCCAAGTACGTCCATACGAAACCAAACCACACCCAAATGCTACAATATCGTACGAGTACTTCCATAAGGTACCAAACCACATCGAAACGGTACAATACCGTACGAGTACATCCATAAGGTACCAAACCACATAAAAACGGTACAATACCGTACAAGTACGTCCATACGGAACGAAACCACACGAAAACGGTACAAAACCGTACAAGTACATCCATAAGGTACCAAACCACATCAAAACGGTACAATACCGTACGATTACGTCCATACGTAACCAAACCACACCAAAACGGTACTATACCGTACGAGTACTTCCATAAGGTACCAAACCACATCAAAACGGTACAATACCGTTCGAGTACATCCATAAGGTACCAAACCACATCTAAACGGTACACTACTATACGAGTATATCCATAAGGTACCAAACAACATCAAAACGGTACAATACCGTTCGAGTACATCCATAAGGTACCAAACCACATCAAAATGGTACAATACCGTACGAGTACATCTGTAAGGTACCAAACCACATCAAAACGGTGCAATACCGTACGAGTACATCCATAAGGTACCAAACCACATCAAAACGGTACAATACCGTACACGTACGTCGATACGGAACCAAACCACACCAAAATGCTACAATACCGTACGAGTACTTCCATAAGGTACCAAACCACGTCAAAATGGTACAATACCGTACGAGTATGTCCATACGGAACGCAACCACACCAAAATGGTACAATACCGTATGAGTACGTCCATACGGTACCAAACCACACCAAAACGATACAATACCGTACGAGTACTTCCAAAGGGTACCAAACCACACCAAAATGGTACAAAACCGTACAAGAACGTCATTACGGTACCAAACCACACCAAAACGGTGCAATACCGTACATGTATATCCATAGGTACCAAATCACACCAAAACGGTACGATACCGTACGAGTACATCCATAAGGTACCAAACCACATCAAAACGGTACAATACCGTACGAGTACATCCATACGGAACCAAACCTCACCAAAACGCTACAATATCGTACGAGTACTTCCATAAGGTACCAAACCACATCGAAATGGTACAATACCGTACGAGTACATCCATAAGGTTTTAAACCACATAAAAATGGTACAATACCGTACGAGTACGTCCATACGGAACGAAACCACACCAAAACGGTACAATACCGTACAAGTACGTCCATACGGTACCAAACCACACCAAAATGGTACAATACCGTTCGAGTACATCCATAAGGTACCAAACCACATCAAAACAGTAACATACCGTACGAGTACGTCCGTACGGAACCAAACCACACCAAAACACACATCCATAAGGTACCAAACCACACCAAAATCACACCGTATGAGTACGTCCATACGGCACCAAACCACACCAAAATGATACAATACCGTACGAGTACTTCCAAAGGGAACCAAACCACACCAAAATGGTACAACACCGTACGAGAACATCCATACAGTACCAAACCACACCAAAATGGTGCCATACCATACGAGTGCATCTATAGGTACCAAATCACACCAAAATGGTACAATACCGTAGGAGTACATCCATAAGGTACCAAACGACATCAAAATGGTACAATACCGTAGGAGTACGTCCATACGGAACCAAACCACACCAAAATGCTACAATGCTGTACGAGTACTTCCATAAGGTACCAAACCACATCAAAACGGTATAATACGGTACGAGTACGTCCATACGGTACCAAACCACACCAAAACGGTACAATACCGTACGAGTACATCCATAAGGTACCAAATCACATAAAAACGGTACAATACCGTAAGAGTACGTCCATACGGAATGAAACCACACCAAAACGGTACAATACCGTACAAGTAAGTCCATACGGTACCAAACCTCACCGAAACGGTACAATACCAGACGACTACGTCCATACGGAACCAAACCACACCAAAATGGTACAACACCGTACGAGTACATCTATACGGTACCAAACCACACCAAAATGGTTCAAAACCGTATGAGTACATCCATAGGTACCAAATAACACCAAAACGGTACAATACTGTACGAATACATCCATAAGGTTCCAAACCACATCAAAATGGTACAATACCGTACGAGTACGTCCGTACGGAACCAAACCACACCAAAAGGTACAATACCGTACAAGTACGTCCATAGGGTACCAAACCACTCTAAAATGGTACAATACCGTACGAGTACGTCCATACGGTACCAAACCACACCAAAATGGTACAATACTGTACGAGTACGTCAATACGGTACCAAAGCACACCAAAACGGTGCAATACCGTACGAGTACATCCGTACGGTACCGAAGGACTCATAAACGGTACAACACCGTACGAGTACATCCATGCCGTACCAAAGGACACCAAAATGGTGCAACACCGTACGAGTACATCCATATGTACCAAATCACACCAAAACAGTAAAATACAGTACGAGTACATCCATGAGGTGCCAAACCACATCAAAACGGTACAATACCGTACGAGTACGTCCATACGGAACCAAACCACATCAAAACGGTACAATACCGTACGAGTACATCCATAAGGTACCAAACCACATCAAAACGGTACAATACCTTACAACTACATCCATAAGTTACCAAACCACATCAAAACAGTACAATACCATATGAGTACATTCATAACGTACCAAACATCATCAAAACGGTACAATACTGTTCGAGTACGTCCTTCTGGAATGAAACCACAACAAAATGGTACAACACCGTACGAGTTTGTCCAGACGGTACTAAACCCCACCAAAACGATACAACACCGTACGAGTACTTCCAAAGGGTACCAAACTTTAGACACCCCAATCTGATTTCCCGATTGTTTTACTTTGTTCTTCGGTTTTTTGTTTGCCCGATGATGAATCAGGTCGAAAACAGTCTCTAGAACTTTGAATGGCTTGAGTTTGGTGTACGCGGAACCCATCCTTAGCCCTAAAACCCTTGAATCAAAACCTGGACCTTGGGTTTGACAGTCGCGCGACACACTGGGACACTCGCGCGATGCTTTGTTTGCCAGGTGGTGGTCAAAGTCAAAGCTTTGACTATTGACCCTCGCGGGGTTAGCTTTACCCTCGCGCGATGGTCTCACTGTCTCCCGCGATGGTCAACACTTGTCGTTTTCACCTGGATTGCGTGGTGGTCAGGGGGCTACAGGCCTATGTGACCCCGTTTTCGTCGGTTGAACAGCGTTCTGGGGGGCTCCCCTTGCACCACCTCACCCCCCATTCTCCCATCACCTTTGCCACCCCACTTCTCCACCAAGCAATTGTGACCAGCCTTGTTGGCTGGTTACATGGCCTTGGCTAGCCACCAACCAACCCATTCTTCTATAAACCCCCCCCCATGGTTCATTTCGAAGGGTTACCATTTTCTCTCCAAGAAAGAAGAAGGAAAACTCAAGCACAAACATCCCATACCACACTCACTTCCACATAATCGCCTTCCAAGCCTCACCACCTCATTCAAGCCATCTCCAAGACACTTAAGCAAAGGTATAATACCTTTCTGCTCACTGTTCGAACCCCTGAGGGGGGTTGGCAGGGTCAAGGCTGGTAATCAATACCAGTTCTGGCCCTAAAGCTAGCAAGGTTTCAAGAGCCGTTACCAGGAACACCCTCGCGCGATAGTCCCACATACTCACGCGACAGTTCTGTCTGCGTGAGATTGGACCACGTGGGGAAGGGATGCTGGTCTTTTAAGATTCTTGTTGTGTTCATAGTCATTTTTCAAGTCTTTTAAAAGTATTAGCTCACTGCTTTGTATGTTAAAAATCATAGTTTAGCTTAGTTTATAACTTCTCTTGGTTTGGAATGCTCTTGGGACGCTCTTGAACAAGTCTCAGAGCCCTAAGTGTGCAAAGCAATTCCTGAAAGTCCAGTCTGAACAATCGCGCGCCTGTATCACTCTGTCGCGCCATGGTTCTGTGTTTTTCCAGGGACTGCCCTTGCATGAGCAGCTTGGCCTTGGCCTCTGTTTATATACCCCCACTGTTTAGGGGTCATGTTTTCACAATATTTCCATCTGCCTGTTGTAATATTGCTTACTTTCAAGTACTTATAAATTGCTTGGTTTGCACCTGGGTGAGCACTGGTCCTTCCAGAGCCCAGAAGGGGGTGAAATTCAAACCATTGGTGAAGCATCAATACTCGCGCGAGTGTATGGGAGTGTCGCGCGATGGTTGGCTTGCATGTAGATGGATTCACGCATGCAAGTTGTCCGTTTGTTCGTGCCAAAATCATACACAGCACTGTCTTAATGTATGATCGATGTTTTGAACTTTATTCCATTTATTACTTGTCATCTCGCCAATCCATGCCATATCTTATCACATCCTGCAAACTGTTACAGTTTTAATCCCCGATTAACTGTTCCCCCACCCTAATTGGCTAAAAATTGATTAATCAAACAGAATCGCAAACAAACATTTTTCGCAAATGCCTAAGTAGAGACCGATCTCCGGATTGGGCGAGAGGGGTGCCATAAAACCCTTCCCCTCTCGTAACCTGGCTCCCGAACCCAGATATGGTTATGCCGGACTGGTTCCTTAACTTTTTCAAAATCAAACAGCGCGGCAAGTGCTTCGAAATACGGTTCCTTGGGTGTCGGACCTTCAAAACCCGAGTGGCGACTCTGTATTTTGCGAGTGCTTGCTTCCCTGCTTGCGCTCCCTCGATCTGGGCCCTTGCGTCTCGGAATCCGGAAATTCCGAAGGGCACGCCATGCCCACAGTGGCGACTCTGCTGGGGATCGAACCAATATTGGTCTATGTTTAGATTTCAATACACTTGAAGAACGATCCCACAAAAGTTTGTCAAAACGGTGAGCTTCGCGCTGCCGAAGGTTGGAATGGTGATTTAACGGGACCTCGTGTCCGGCCAATCCAATCTGGGACTTTTCCGATCGTTCTCTCGTGTAGTTTCTTCTAAGCATTGACTAAATAAAGTGAGCCAAATTTGAAAAGGCATTTGCGAAATTGTGATTCTGTTCCATTAAAACAATCTTTAGCATTCTCATTTGCATCGATGTGGGATGAGCCCCGTTGGATCGTTTTGGCAATCCAACACGGTTTACCGGAGCTCGGGGACCCCGAATGACCAACAACCTCCGACGATGATAGGTCATTCTATCGTTCGACTGTTGCTCTGCGGTTACGCGGGCAACGGGAGGTATATCTTTGGCTTTAGTCCGAGGAACTCGTTACAAGCCCAAACCAGCCTTTGCATGTACAAAGCATTAGAACTCTCCAAACTAGGACAGGTACCTACAGGGTAAGATCAACTTGCATCTAACCCCCATATACTGTCTATGTGTTACTGCTTTCCCTATCGCATGCACTGTACATACATACCATTTTGAGTAGGGGCATGTTTAGGGCGGCTTTTAGGTTGTCTCTCTTTCGATTCTGTCTTATGTTTATTAGGACACTGCTAGGCCCGATGAAGAGTCATGCATCTTTGCGGTGCGTGTTATCAGATTTTCAAAAGTCCTAGGATCGGCGAGACTTTGGGAAATCAAAACTCTCTAAGTCCTTGTCTATATCCCAATTGAAGTTTCAAACAGAAAACAAGGAACGACGAAGAGAATGCCGTGATGCTCACACCACCCTGGTTATCGTGCGCAGCACGTACACCGCTCAGGCTATGGCACTGTGTTGCCTACGCCGCCCCGGTTAAGGTATCACGTCATCCACCCCGAGTTATTCCAAGATCAAAGTTGAAACTTCAAGAATGGAAAAGTCAAAGGCTTAGACTATTTTTGACATGTCTTAGTATTATTCGATTCAAACAAGGATACACTCTCGAAAAGAAATCCGAGGATTTTGGCAGCGTCCGAACATCATGAGACAGACTCGTCTGTAGTCTTAGAGTCTAAGGGCGACACCAACGACGATGGCTGTGTTATCACTTTAAGTCTTTTGTTTAGAGTAAGGTTGCTGCAGGGCCCTTATCGAACCTTTTCTTACAGCAAAGCAAAGCAGGATTCTGAACCATTGCGCCACCAAGGAAAGTATCGAGGCAGAAAGCCAAACCCACTTGGGAACATCTGCATCGGAATTCCGTTCAAAGGCTAGTCAGGTTGCAAGCTCAGTCAGTCACAACGGAAGACTCTCTGTGCTCCCTGTTGGCCGCTTTACGATCAGGATCACCGTCAGTTATCCAGGAAATTGAATCTCCGGCGTCACCGACCTCCCCGTCCTCGTCGAGTTCATCCGGAACCTCCATTATGGCAGATCATCCGCAACCACTGAGTCTCGAAACCATACTCATGATTATCCAGAACAGCATCGCCACCATGCAGCAAAGGGGTGCTCAGACTGATGCGAATCTCACTAGGCTCAATGACCTTATCAACACTCGTCTTCCGCCAGTTGCAGAAGTGGGAGGCGAGGTCGATGAGGACGACCATGCGGAGCCAATCTTTGTTGAAGACCCTAACCATGCAGGGCGGATCATAATTCAGCCCAACCCGAGAGAGGCTCACCCGGAGGCAGCGAATCTGAATCTCGCTGTGGCAAGACCCGTTCTGGATCCTAGCATGACTGCTCTCATGGCAAAGATCGTCAAGCTGGAGGAATCTGTGTCCAAGTCCGAAAAGATCAGCGCCGGGGGAATTGATTTTGATCGCCTTTGCTTGTATCCCAATGCTAAGCTCCCCGACAAGTTCAAAATGCCTGATCTCGCCAAGTTTGATGGGAGCGGCGATCCGAAGACTCATCTCTATGGCTATCATGCCGCCATGAAACTCTTGGCTGTTGAACCCGAGGCCATGTCCCAGCTGTTCCCTCAGACTCTCTCGGGACCCGCTTTTCACTGGTTTTTGTCGCTTGACATCGCCAAAAGGAGGACGTGGGAAGACATCGGTGCTGCGTTTATTTCGCAGTATAGTTACAACTCCCAGCTCAAGATGACAACCCGAGAGCTTGAGTCCACAAAAATGGAAGCTAAGGAATCCTTTGCAGATTTTGTCAAAAGATGGAGGACGAAGGCTGCTCAGATGACCGATCGCCCGAGTGAGAGAGATCAGCTCCGAATCATCTCTCGCAATCTTCAGCCTGATTATGCTAGGCATTTGGTTCTTGTCCAAGCTTCCTCAAACTTTGATACTTTTTTTGAATCTGGGTTGGCCATCGAGGATGCGCTACAAAGTGGGATTCTGTCAAGAGGGGAGTCCTTTAACCCTTCGAAACCAAAGCCTCGGGTCTACTCAGGGAACACCAATGCGTTGTTTGGCAGTGGGGGATCTTCCAACACAGCAACCAGCGGCACTAACGCCTCCTCTTCCAATGCAACCAATCGCACCGCTAAGATTAACCAGGTGCAAACCCCTCAAAATAACCGGCCCCGCAGTCAGCCCCACAGTTTCTCTGCATTTGAAGCTCCACCGTCATCTGTCATGGAGAAGTTAATCCAGTCAGGGCATTTGAAACCCCTTGACCCAACTCCCCTGCCTAAGAACCCTTCACCTAACTTCAAAGCCAATCTTTATTGTGCCTACCACCAAGGGGCTGGACATCTTACAGACTCCTGTTTCCGTCTCCGACATGCGATCCAGGATCTTATAGATGAAGGGACTCTCCACGCTCCACCTCCACCAACCCAAAAACCAAACATCCTTTCCAACTCTCTGCCAAAGCACAATGCTGCTCCCCGCATCAACCAAATATCCCTCAGCTCCACTTATATCAACCCTAACTCCACTATATTCAACCCCACCGACCATATAACCTCAACAGACTAACCCAAGCCGGTCGTGCCCATGCCTTTTCAGCCCGAAGCCGAGATCTTCTACATCCATCTTGAAGAAGGACAATCGTCCAATCCCAATGTGCCCCTCGCACACCTGCAAAATGGGACATTTGTGTTCAACGCTTCCATCAGCGAACTGTTTCACCAGTCCATCCCTTCCGTGCAGCTCAACTCTGCTTCTTCCTTGGACAGCCCGTATTTTGATGTGACGGATCCAACTCCTCTCCGAATTTGATAAGCCGTTTTAGGTCTGCTGTCCCTCCTTTACCAAAACAACAGATTGATATGCAAGCAGTGGGTGGGCGATTGCCGATAATAATGACTATGCAGCCCCCATAATCAATGAATGGACAGAGCTAGAATTAGACGGCTTCCCCCAGAACCCTGAATATGTCCCATTTAACCATGCTTGGTATGACGCCTGGATGGCTAATTATGAGGCAGACATGCTTGACCCTTTGGATGGATTCTCCTTGGACATGCTATTTCAACAGCCTGAACCCGTTTTGCCTGAGGAGGAGTACTATTGGGATCCCGAGCCCGCGTGGCAGTTTCCATTAGAGTTTGACCTCAATCCTCTTCAGGGTTACGCTCTGCCCAATCATGAGATTCAGTTCATAGAAGAGGGTCTTGTTCAGGAGGAAACTCGCGTCTTGGGGGAATGCTTTCTCCCTTCTACTCTTGACAAGCTGGTTGACTCTGTGACTAACACTGAGTACGACCCTACATTTTACATCGTTAGCGAGGAACTCTTGCACCCCGCACCGCCTTATCTGACCGAGGAAGATCGCAGCATTATGGTTACAGACCTTGTTCCGCCAGCTGACCTCTGGGTCGACGTTGATGATGTGGTTAATATCCAAGTTGGGTCCGAGGTTTGGACTGTAAACCGCTCTCTTGCCGATGGGGGACTCTGGGACGTCCCATTTATTGCTAACACGGAGCCCATTGGGGAAGCTGTAGCTGTTAAGGATCCAGATTTTTGGGAGTCGCTGCTGTTGAACGATTTGGCTGAAGACCTCGATCTAGACATAGAAGCACCTATAGCCCTACCGCCTTCTGACAAAGGAAAATGCAAATTGGGGGAAGTCCCTGCTGATCTTTGGGATGACAGTCAGGCCCTTCAAGTGATACCCTCTCTAGAGAACGTTCTCAACGTTACGAGGAGTGGACGAATTTTTCAGCCTACCAATCTGCAGGCCGGGAGCTCGTCCAATTCTTCTAACCAAAGGAACGAACCTTCTACATTCTCAAGGTTTGCACCGTTCGAGGTACCTCCTAGCTCCCCGAATGAGGACATGATTCAGAGGTAGCTAGAGCGGATTCCTGCTGCTATATCACTCTGGGGACTAATCTATTCCTCCCGTGAGCATCGTCAGAAGTTCTGCCATACTCTCTCTCGCCTTGAGATCCAACCGGATGTCACGCCTAAAGCAATGATATCTATAATTCTCCCGCCTACTTCTAAGCACACCGTGGTCTTCACCGACAAGGATCTACCGATCGAAGGGGTTGATCACAATCGCCCCTTGCACATCACTGTTAAGTGTAAAGGACTCTGGATTCCAACTGTTCTGATCGACAATGGATCGGCAATCAATGTTTGCCCGTTGAGAGTGGCTTACCGTTTGGAACTGGCTAAGAAAGACTTTGCACCTTCCAATCTGGCCGTTAAGGCATACGACAGCACTCGTCGCGTGGTCGAGGGCACGCTTGTGCTTAAGCTTGACGCTGAGGGTTTTGAGATGGACATCGAATTCCATGTGGTTAATAGCCCTGCCACCTTTAATCTCCTGCTAGGAAGGCCATGGCTTCACCGATCTGACATCATGGCTGTACCGTCTACTCTTCACCAAAAGGTCATGTTGGGACTCCCTACCGGAACTTTGACTATCTGCGGGGACTCGGGCATTCGCCCGCTTAAGGAAGATGGCACACCTGTTTTAGGGATTACACATGGTGATGAAGATGTTGATCTCGGGGGTTTCTCTTTTGATACTTCTGGTTCGGTTTTGGCCATCAATGTGGATGGGGACTTCATCATAAGCTCTGTTGCTTTAGATATCATGAGGAGGATGTCCTATCTACCTGGTCTCGGTCTTGGGATTCACCAACAAAGGATCTCGGAGTTCCCTGCCTTTCCTTCCTGTGAGGGCCGCTTTGGTCTGGGGTACTCCTCCTCTACCAAGGATTGCCAAAAGAAGGAAATGCACGGGAAAACCTCGATCTCTCTATGGTGAACCCGACAGCTACTTTATGCGCGAAGTAGGGAATGACGTCTACACCGGGCGACCTGAGCCTTTTGTCGATTCAGTCACTGGGGAGTTGCTGCCTGGGTTTGAGGTTTTCGCTGATGACACTTGGTCCTCTAGTGATGAAGAACCAGCAATGGCGGAGTTCAAAAGGAAGCTTAGCCAGCCTAAGCTGAAGACTGATTGGCTGATGTCTTTTGATCAAGGGAGCTTGGAGCAGCTGTTTTATGAGTTCTCCCAAGTGGGTCTGGCCAAGGAAGCTGAAGAGGCCGAGGTGTTCATGCTCGGTTCCGACGACCTCAAGGATCCCCTCTCCCTCATCACAGAAGCAAAGGGTAGCCTTAAAAATTGCATTTTCAAACCACGCCTTACTTGCATTGATGATGTATCGGAGTCTGACACTGAGTCTGTTGAGTCGTCTGAGTCTAAGTCTAGCTTTGAGTCGGAGTTTGTGCCTCTTGGCCCTCCACGTCATGGCTTTTATTTTGAGTTTGATTCCCTTGTACTTAGCGACCCCGCAGGGTCTTATGAAATGAAGGAATCCTCTTCTGACTACTTGAATGATCTTTATATAAACTGTGTCGACCCCGACGATGAAAGGATAGATTTCGATGGGGACATTCCCAAGGAAATCCGTGCCCTCATCAAAAGCGAAGATGAAAGGTATGCTCAGCCGTTAAAAGAAGAAATAGTGTTAATAAACTTGAAAGACGAGAATGATCCCCGAATGGTTCAGGTGGGCTCCACTTTATCCCCAGAGGAACATCACGATTTCAAAGAACTACTCTCAGAGTTCAATGACGTCTTTGCGTGGTCCCATCAAGACATGCCCGGCATCGACCCAGAAATAGTGGAGCATCGAATCCCCTTACTGCCAAACGCCAAACCCGTGAAGCAGAAGTTGAGACGAATAAGGCCGAATTGGGTACAGAGGATCAAGGAGGAGGTCACTAAGCAGATCGACGCTGGATTTCTCATGGTCTCTCAATACCCCACATGGGTTGCCAACATTGTCCCAGTTCCCAAAAAGAATGGACAAATTCGAGTGTGCGTGGACTTCAGGAATCTGAACAAGGCAAGCCCCAAGGACGATTTTCCCCTGCCACATATCGATGTACTGGTCGACAATACGGCGGGCCACGCCCTACTTTCGTTCATGGATGGTTTCTCCGGATATAACCAGATTCTTATGGCGCCGGAAGACCGTGAGAAGACGACTTTCATCACTGAATGGGGGACTTATTGTTACTTGGTCATGCCGTTTGGTTTGAAAAATGCTGGTCCTACCTACCAGAGAGCCGCTACGACCATTCTGCACGACATGATGCACAAAGAGGTTGAGGTCTACGTAGACGACATGATTGCTAAGTCAAAAACTCGGGAAGGGCATGTTCCTGTATTGAGGAAGTTTTTCGAGAGGCTCCGAAAGTTTCGCATGCGTCTCAATCCACAGAAATGCACCTTTGGGGTCACGGCAGGCAAGATGCTCGGTTTCATGATCACTTCGCGTGGGATTGAGGTCGATCCATCAAAGATCAAAGCAGTGCTTGAAATGAAGCCACCGGAGACTGAAAAGGGAGTGCGAAGCTTTTTGGGGAAGGTTCAGTTCATCAGCAGATTCATCGCCAAGTTAACCTTAACTTGCGAGCCGATGTTTCGTCTACTCAAGAAGGACACCCCGTTTGTATGGTCGAACAGATGTCAGGCAACCTTTATGTCCATTCAGAACTATCTACAAAACCCGCCTGTCTTGATGCCACCTGTGCCTGGAAAGCCCTTGATTCTATACTTGTCTGTGAGTTCTACATCCATGGGATGCTTGCTAGCTCAAGAGGGGGACCAGGGAGTTGAGAAGGCCGTTTACTACTTAAGTAAGAAAATGGTTGGGTCTGAAGAGCGCTACACTGCCTTGGAAAAAACGTGCTGGGCTTTGGTTTGGGCCTCTAAGAAGTTGAGACACTACATGCTGCCTTACCCAGTGAAATTGATTTCTCGAATGGATCCGCTCAAGTATCTGTTTGAGAAACCAGCCCTCACTGGTAAGTTAGCACGTTGGTTGCTCCTCCTGGCAGAATTCGATCTCGAATACGTCACGAGAAAGTCGGTGAAGGGACGAGCAATTGCTGAATTTTTGGCTGATCACCCTGTGGATGGACCAGAAGATGCAGATTTTGTGTTCCCAGATGAGGAAGTGCTAACGGTTGTCGAAGACGTCTGGACTCTGTACTTCGATGGGGCGGCCAATCAGAAAGGATTTGGGATCGGGGTCTTGCTAGTCGCCCCTGATGGTTCTCATATTCCGCTTGCATTCAAGCTTAACTTCGATGTTACGAACAACCAAGTTGAATATGAGGCCTGTATTGTGGGTATGGAGGCTGCCCTCACGCTTGGCGTTGAACGGCTCGAAGTCATCGGGGACTCCAATCTCGTTGTATCTCAAGCCAATGGGGACTGGAAGGTGCGTGAAGAGGGGTTGAAACCTTATCATCAGGATTTGGAGGGGCTAATTCCTCGCTTTAACAAAGTGACTTTCACCCACATCACCCTTTTGAAGAACCGGTTTGCCGATGCACTCGCGACCTTGGCTTCCATGGTCAAACTACCCTTCGGGGTCAAACTTCGCCCAGTCTTAATCGAACAGCGGGATCGCCCCGCTTATCAATACGTCAACGCCATCGATGATGTTGATGATGGCCTACCCTGGTACCATGACATATGGAACTTCGTCGAGAATGGCACGTATCCGGCCGAGGCCTCTAAAAAGGATCAGACTGCATTGCGGAGGATAGCCGCCCAGTACATCATTTGTGGAGGAAAGATATATAGGAGATCCCATTGCGGAATGCACAAGCTCTGTGTCAACGGAACCGAGGCCGTCAGAATCATGGAAGAGATCCACGAGGGAGTCTGTGGCCCTCGTATGAGCGGTGTCATGCTCGCTAGGAAAATCTTGCGCCAAGGCTACTTCTGGTCTACTATGGAATCTCAGTGTGTGGATTACGTGTGGCGATGTCACAAATGCCAAATTCATGCCAATCTAATGCATGTTCCACCCTCTAACCTATTTGGCATGGCTTTGCCTTGGCCTTTCTCTGTATGGGGCATCGACGTCATCGGCATGGTTAGACCGTCTGCATCAAATGGTCATAGGTTTATCCTCGTGGCGATAGATTATTTTACCAAATGGGTGGAGGCCGAATCTTATAAAACCCTAACGGCAGTTCAAGTTGCTCACTTCATCAGGAAAAACATCATCTACCGGTACGGGGTTCCGCAAGCGTTCGTATCAGACAATGGGAGTCATTTCAAAGGCAGGGTCCTAGAGCTCTTCGAAGAATTCAAGATCCAAGTCCATCACTCAACGGTCTATCGTCCCCAAATGAATGGAGCGGTTGAAGCGGCCAACAAAAATGTCGAGACAATCATCAAGAAGTCTGCAGAGTCCGCCAGGGACTGGCATGAGCAACTGCCTTTAGCTCTTTGGGGTTATCGAACGTCGATTCGAACATCAACGGGGGCAACCCCCTATTCCTTGGTCTACGGGATGGAAGCAGTTCTCTCTATAGAGCTTGAGGTACCATCTTTGAGGATCATGGTGGAATCAGAACTCTCGGAATCTGAATGGCTCAGTGGGAGATTTGTTGAACTCATGCTTTTTGATGAGAGGAGGCTCCGGGCTTTATATCATGTTCAGGGGTATCAGCGGAGAATTGCCCGGGCATTCAACAAAAAAGTGAAGTCTAGAGACTTGGTCGAAGGAGACATGGTCACAAAAGAGATTCGGGCGCCAGTTTTTGACCCCCATGGCAAATTTCGACCCAAGCGTTCCGGACTTTACATCATCAAGACCATCCTTTCTGGGGGAGCGGCTCAGCTCATTGATCTTGACGGCAACGAATTCAGCTCTCTGGTTAACCTGGATCAACTCAAACGATACTATCCCTGAGAGAAGCTCGTTGGGCCGAAAACCACAAGGGTGGGCGGTTCCAAGCAAAAATTAGAGCAAGCCTGCTAGACCAAAAACTTGAGAAGGCGGTTTAGGCAAAAATAAATAGGCATCAATCAAAGCTCGCTAGGCTGAAAACCCGAAGTGGCAGCACTAGGCAAAATTTAGAGCGTAAAAGGAGAGCCAAAATACTCGAGTGAACCCTAGCCTGAACTACGTGCTGACCTGATTCCCTGAAAAGGGATACGTAGGCAATCTCTCTGTGAGATTCGGTCACAATCCATCAACTTGATCCACGGTTTCCCATTACCAGAAGTTGACTTGATACTTGGGTGACGCGGCGGTTCAACACTTGGATCAAAAGGGGGAAAACTCTCGAACTTTCATTTTTATTCAAATTATAACTTCTATTACACAGGCTGAGTAGTCTTAAAAAGAGTAAAGCATAAAAACAGAATAAAGTGCTCAAGGCCTTAACAGGCTCACGGTTTATTCTAGATCATCAGGGTTCGTCAGAAGTCAATTGTTGTTTTGCCTGCTTGTGATTTCCCTTCTCAGCCATGTTTGATATCGGTGCGTAAGTTCCGTACTGAAGTCTGGGTCAGCTCCTCCGAGTTGCCGCAGGCCCCAGTTGTGCTCATATCCTCTCAGATTCCGGGCAATGAAAGCAGGGACTTGGAAATCTTCAGTCCCAGCTCGGTGGAGTCCTTGGCTCATGCCTAGCTGACGAAGGATGCGTCCGGGGATGTAGAACGTGAAAGCGGTCAGCCCAGCTATCACTACTCTTTCGAAACCTGCAGAACTCAGGGCCATGTCTGGAATGTTTAAGGCTTCATGCCGCCATGTGATCTCGTTCGGCAGCATTTCTCTCATAAATGCACACCATTGATGCACGGACATTTCCGGATAGATCATACCCCGCTGATGCATTCGGCCAGGCAAATGAGGCCAATTTGCTTCCGGTGCGGTAAGCAATCCCAACTTGTCAGATAGCCAGAGCTGCATGAGTGGAAAAACAAGTGAGAAGTTACATAAAGCTTGAGAGAAAAGACAAGTAAGAAGCTTCGATATAGCCTTAGCTGAGAGATGAGGTAAAAACAGAACGTGCGAAAGCCGAAAAAAGGTGAGCTGAGTGAGAACTAAGCTAACCTGCAGTAGTAGTGGACTACCGCCGAACATGTCTGTTTGGCCGGAAGAAACCAAATCCAAACCTATGAGTGTCTCTGTCAGAACCAGTGGTACCACGTTTCTTCGGGCACCCATTTGAGCGGCGACGCTCACCAGCATGGGGTTGACTTGCCCATTCGGAGATACCAGTAAATAGGCGGCCAGCACGCCGATTGCCAGAGCAAATTGACGTCGAGCCTGCACGGCTATATTCTCCACGTCCCCTTCTGGCCCATACCACTCCATTAGGAGCATGATGTTGATCTGCCCTCCAGTTAGCAAACTTTCGGCCGCTCCCCGGGTGATACCAAACTTGACTGTAACAGCTTTGGCATGCTTTTCCTATAAGGCGGCACGACAATCACGCTCGAGGCGACTCCTTGGAGGTATGCTTGGAATTCCTCCACGGTTGGGCACAGCTCGTTAACCCCAAACCTAAACACGTGAACCTCTGGGTCCCAGAATTGTAGGGCTGCCCTCAGAAACTCAGGACGGACCCTCACATTGCGGAGGAAACGGAATGCGGCCAGCCCGTGAAACCGGAATGACAGCCAATCTCCAGCAACAAAAGCCGAAAGCCATGGGCTAATCAAGGTCGGAAGATTATTTGCCATTCTGCTTATCGTGGGACTCTCAAACTATGAGAGGAATGCCTTTCATCAGCGAAGCATTGGCCTCTTTATAGACAGAATACATGAAATGTTCTCCTTTCCCAGTGCAAATATCTATGCAACGTGGCATTCTCTTCTCCAAAGTGAAGGCATCTCTGCACGGCCCCCCCCCCCCCCCCCCCCCCGAAGTACTCTGAGCAGTTAAAGGGTGATGACAAGGCTTGGTCGTCCTGAAAATCCGAAATGGTCAAATAAAGGTGGCCTGGCACGGCCCAACCGTGGCGCGATGATCCCATTCCATCGCGCGAGTGAGAAAATCCATTCCATCGCGCGACATACTCACTCCCTCGCGCGATGGTTCAGCCTGCGTTTTGACAGATTGCACCAGCTACTGTCCAATTTTGGTCGCTTCCTATTCCAAGGGTACTTTTACAACTTTTATGGTTTCGGCAAGTCATTATGAGCATATGCAACCATATCCAAGCATCGGATTCGAGATATTGCGTTTAACGAGGTTTTTGAACCCTCGGTGGCTCGTTTCAAGGCCAAATGAGCATTTCGAGAGTTCGAAACTCGGTCCAAATGTTCGTGTCCATTTCTCTCAGGCCGTACAAGTCATGGTGACCTAGTATGACTGTACGGAGGTGTCGGTTTCAGTCCGGGACATAATGGAGTCATGTTTTTCCATCTCGTGTCCCTTTTGTGTCCTTCGTAAGGTTTTTGGGCAATTTTGTGTTTCGGGAGGTATTTCTCGAATCTGTCAACTCTCGTAGGTCATTTTGTATATTCATGACCTCACGGAAGCGGCCCTTTTATCCAAGGTGGGGTGTTTTAGGTTTTGACTTGAAAATGTCCAATGTTTCATTCCTTCGTATCCTCGTATCCTGACTATATCCTGAGGTACATTTTTGTTTTTCCTCTGAGTTAGTTCTGTCTGTGCGTGTGTGTGCGTTTGTGAGCAGTCTCGGTACATTATCAATGCAAGCATGGTATTAGTGGCAAACGCTTATTTACTCTAAGTTCATTACAAGAGTGAAATAAACTGAAAATGCAAATTTTATAGCTAAACCACAATCTCTCTATGTCAAAGTAAAGAAGAATACTGTGCATGCGGCGCTTCGGCCAGTCAAAAGTCATCACGTCAGCTCGGGCACACTCGCCCATCAAGTCAAAAAGGCACACAGGCCTCGAAAACACGTATCAAGTATCAACTAAGGCACACCGGCCTTCCATCTATCTACGTGGGCGCGCAGGCCCAAAAGCAAAAATCGAGAATGTGGAAAGAGGAATGAGGCTTCTTAGTAGCCCTCACTCCTCTCCAAACCAATCGCCATCTCCTCCGTCGTCGTCATCATCGTCGTCGTCTCTGTCTCTAGGATCCTGTCTAAAACCAGGATCGTCCGCTGAGTCGTCAGAACCGCTGCTGTCAGGCGCCTCCTCGTCTTCTTCTTCTTCTTCTCCCTCCTCTTCCTCTTCTTCCTCAGAATCCTCGGGCAGGATCAGTCGCTTCTTGCGGACCGGCTCGTCTTGCGAGGGCCTTTGGCGCATCTTCAATTGATACCTCTCCTCTGCGCGCGCCACGGCCTCTCGGGCCGCCTCCTCACTCGCAACGGGTGGCTGTACGCCCCGTGTCTGTGGTCTAGTAGTAGATGGAGGAGCAGGAGTCCTAGCTGCTAGCTTCTTTTGCGGAGGTTCTCTGGCGCTTTTCCTCCTAGGAGCCGCTCGTCCCTGTGTCTGCATTGTAAAATTTTGCACATTTAGTATACGTTCTATGTATTGTATGTTTGCAGACAGGTACAATCAATTTCAAAGTCGACGGCAATTAAAGTATACTATGTATCGAGCAAAGCATGCATATGTCAACTATCGAATGCAGGAATTTATCATTTTTCTGGGAAATATACCTGAGACCCTTGAGCTGCAGGTGATGGGTAGCGCAAGTCCAAAGGCAAGCCACTTGCCGCCCGCCTTATCATGTTCTCCAGTGCAAGCATGCGCCGAACGGCCTCGTTCGCCCACTCATTGGGCACCTGCAAGAATAATTTGAATATGAGCAATGGAATAATGTTTCGAGATTTTATGGAAGTGCAATAATGAAGGATACAATGTCTTACCGCCACTGTGACGGGCGCTAGCTCAGCTCTGGCAGGAACTAGGTGTAGCTCGGCCGGATTGCCCTGAGAATCCACCACAGCTATATGCCATGTCAACTCTGGTGGCCCATCTCTCACAGGTCTGCTTGGACCCCGTCTCGCGCGACTCTCACCACTCCTCTGCCTCACTGAGATGGCTCTCCTCTCCTCAGCAGCTCCGCGAGCCTGACTCCGGACCTCCCTGAACTCACGCACCTCAGCGGCCCCGCCAAGCGCTCTCTCTGGTAAACTGCATAGTCCATGCCGGGACGCAGGTAGCGTGTCAAGTCGGTGTCAGGCCGCGTGAAGACCTCTAGCTCGGCCAACGTGTACTCCCCTGTGTGTGAGGCCCATGGTGGAAGCGGTCCAAGCACCTGGAACCCTGCATGGCCAAGTGATTGGCGTGTCACTCGGTCACCCAAGTACCACTGCCAACCGAAGGCCAACTCCAGCAGCACTCTGCTCGCCGTCACGGCCCTGCTCCTGGCCAAGTATTCGGGCTCTGGCTCTACCACTCTCCAAGGATCCCACTCTACCTGCACAAGCAAGCAATGCAAGCGTCGGTTAGCGACAGCATTAAAGCAATAAAAAGGGATGCATATTTCTATTTGATAAAGTCAGGTCATACCTGTGAGGATCGGAGCTCGTCTAGGTATATCCTGAAACCGTTCAGGTCGCCTCTCCCTCTTTTCTCTCCCATGTTCTTCTTGCTCCAGATATGAGCACACGGGAGGATCCCTAAGTCCAGGCTCTTCGTCACTGGACGGCACATGTTCAAAACTTCATAGGCCCAGAGCTGCACAGTTATCGAAGTTCAAATCGTTAGTGCAATGCAGGAATATTTTTGAGCAATTCATGTATTCAAACAGATAAGTATATAATGGAAATGTACTTTACTCTATTATGATCATACCTCCCAAATTCGCCAATACCCAATAGTGCTCATCTCAGTCCTCGATGAGTCCCCCATGAAGCCATAAGTTGCGCCAAGTGCAGCTCCCCCCCAGTCAAAGCGTGAGGCTGTCCTCAGATCTCTCAGTGCAGGCAGGTACGATAGGTGAACCTTACTACGCCTATTCGGGTACAGGGTAGCTCCAAAAAGGTACAACAAGTACGCCCGAGCCATCTGCTCCGCCTCCAGCTCGGTCGCCACCTCCTTTGCAAGGTACCGGGTGAACTGTCCATATCTCGCCATCCCCTCCTCAACCATGGGCACCTCTCCCAAGAACCACTCCAGGGCCGCCTCGTCCTCCTGAATGCCCGAGTCAAACGGGATAGGGTCGTCTCCAACCCTCAAACCAGTGATCGCTGCAAAGTCAGTAGGCGTCACTGTCATCTCCCCGAGCGGTAGGTGGAAGGTATTGGTGGTATCCCTCCACCTCTCTGCAAGTGCAACCAAGACCGCATGGTCATTTCTAGCCGGAGTAAGGGTCTGTATGAACTCCCCGAAGCCTGCTTCCTCCACCAATTGCCTCATCCTCTCAGGCAACCCTGGTACAACGCCAAGGAGCTGCAGGCGCCCCCAAAACCTCGGATGTCTCTCTGTCTCGCTCTCTCCTACATTAGACACGGAAACAAGCAACAGGGGATATATCGGCATGTAAAGCTTTCATTCTCAAGTTCTAGGTAATCAATACAACTTGGCAGTAGATGGTTGGTTCAAGTTATTATGTCTCATGCATGGCATTCAATGTGAAACTATAGTGTCACTATTCGAATCTACTTCAAAGGATTATCCTACGTTTTTCGGTATGTAAGCACATGCATTGTATTGAATTTGCAATCACAAAAGGAAATGAAGGACTTTCAGAAATTTACCTCTGCTCAGCTGCTCGAAATATGGGTATCGGGGTCTCTCAGAACAAGCTCGGGGTCATACTCCGCTTGCCGTGGCCTGTACGCCGCAAGACCTGATGGTACAAATAGGTGTGGAACCGGTGGCCTGTACCCCTCTGCTGAAAATGGAGCACGAGTCAAACCCTCTGCCTCCGACACCGCTGTCACCCTGGGCCCATGTCCCCTGGCTCCAATTCGCTCCTCGGCCTCTGCATCTCTCAGAGCCTCCTCCTCGGCGGCCCTCGCCCTCTCGGCCCTCGCCGTAGCCTCTGAAGCGGCTATCACCCGCTCTCGCTCCTCTCGAGCCTCTAACACGGCAGCCCCAATCATGGGATCCTCTTCAAGAAGCCGGGCTAATCTCTCGTCACTCAGGAACTCCGCAAGATCTTGTCTCGTGATCGGCCTGTGGCCCGATGACGTGGCTCCCGGCCGAAACAGTACCTCCTCCTCAGGGACCCCTATGGTCTCCTCCTCCCCGGCCGCTACGCCCTTGCCCTTCGCCGGGTCCCTCAGCGGGGTCTCGCTCGGCCCGGTGTCATCACCACCTACGCCGTCACCACCAACACCACTACCGCTGGTGTCTCTGCCAAAACCACCACCAATCACCACCGAGCCTTCTACTGCCATGCTCGGATCCAATGGCTGAACAACAAGCCCCGTCGCCCCGGCCTCCTCTGTCGCGCGATGATCTGACACCGTCGCGCGATGATCACCTTCGGCCACCCACCTCCTGCTCGTGACCCTGTTCGCCATCGCCGCCGCTAGTTACCTCTGCACTGGCGTCTGCAACGGCCCCCGCTCGCGGCCGATCCTCTGTTTCGACCACCATTGGTCTTCCCTCGTCCTCCGTACGACCAACTACGTCTCCGCTACCCCGATTAATGCCGTTGTCAGCCATGGATGATGATACGCACGTGGGTTTACTTGCTTTTTGGACGAAATCAAGGGTTGGAGAGGGAGAGTTTGAGAGAGAATAGTGTTAGAGGGAGTTCGAAACTGCTGTGAGCGGTTTTCAGAACGTCCCCGTCAGTTATATGGAAGAAAGCAGGTCTGGGCCTGGTCTGGGCTCTTAACAGACCCAGGCCTGAACAGGTAACCCTCGCGCGACGGAGTGACTATGTCGCGCGATGGTTTGGTTGGGCCTCCAGGTCCAATGCAGCTTCTGGACAGGCCCAATCATGCTTATCCACCCTTAAGAGCCCATAGGTTCTCACTTAGGCGCTGCAACAATTTTGAGGTTTATTGTGAGTTGATGATGACTTTTAAAATCCGAGGCGCATTTATATCCCCAGCAGTGGTCTGCCCGTGTACAGTCCGATTATCAATCAACGACGATCCATTCGTCCAATATCAATCGGCAAAGATCCATCCGTCCAAATTATCAATCAACGACGATCCATCCGTCCAATTATCAGATCAGCGACGATCCATCCGTCCAAATTATAAATCAGCGACGATCCATCCGTCCAATTATCAATCAGCGACGATCCATCCGTCCGATTATCAAATCAACGACGATCCATCCGTCCAATTTCAAATCAGCGACGATCCATCCGTCCGATTATCAAATCAACGACGATCCATCCGTCCAATTATCAATCAGCGACGATCCATCCGTCCAAATTTCAAATCAGCGACGATCCATCCGTCCGATTATCAAATCAACGACGATCCATCCGTCCAATTATCAAATCAACGACGATCCATCCGTCCAATTATCAGATCAGCGACGATCCATCCGTCCGATTATCAAATCAGCGACGATTCATCCGTCTGAATCCAAAACAGCGATCTATCTGCTCTCCGATCCCTTGGTGCACGGTATTTGTATATACTCGCTTGCACTTTTTGTTTAATCGGCTTCTGGGTAAATTGGATGGGTGTCTAGAAATTTTTGACGTTACCCGTACCAGCTAATGGTGCTCCGCGTGCCGTCAAAGAGGGACTACTGTAGGCACCCCAATCTAATTTCCCGATTGTTTTACTTTGTTCTTCGGTTTCTTGTTTCCCCGATGATGAATCAGGTCGAAAGCAGTCTCGAGAACTTGGAATGGCTTGAGTTTGGTGTACACGGAACCCATCCTTAGCCCTAAAACCCTTGAATCAAAACGAGGACCTTGGGTTTGACAGTCGCGCGACACACTGGGACACTCGCGCGATGCTTTGTTTGCCAGGTGGTGGTCAAAGTCAAAGCTTTGACTATTGACCCTCGCGGGGTTAGCTTTACCCTCGCGCGATGGTCTCACTGTCTCGCGCGATGGTCAACACCTGTCGTTTTCACCCGGATTGCGTGGTGGTCAGGGGGCTACAGGCCTATGTGACCCCGTTTTCGTCGGCTGAACAGCGTTCTGGGGGGCTCACCTTGCACCACCTCACCCCCCATTCTCCCATCACCTTTGCCACCCCACTTTTCCACCAAGCAATTGTGACCAGCCTTGTTGGCTGGTTACATGGCCTTGGCTAGCCACCAACCAACCCATTCTTCTATAACCCCCCCATGCTTCATTTCCAAGGGTTACCATTTTCTCTCCAAGAAAGAAGAAGGAAAACTCAAGCACAAACATCCCATACCACACTCACTTCCACATAATCGCCTTCCAAGCCTCACCACCTCATTCAAGCCATCTCCAAGACACTCAAGCAAAGGTATAATACCTTTCTGCTCACTGTTCGAACCCCTGAGGGGGGCTGGCAGGGTCAAGGCTGGTAATCAATACCAGTTCTGGCCCTAAAGCTAGCAAGGTTTCAAGAGCCGTTACCAGGAACACCCTCGCGCGATAGTCCCACATACTCGCGCGACAGTTCTGTCTGCGTGAGATTGGACCACGTGGGGAAGGGATGCTGGTCTTTAAGCTTCTTGTTGTGTTCATAGTCATTTTTCAAGTCTTTTAAAAGTATTAGCTCACTGCTTTGTATGTTAAAAATCATAGTTTAGCTTAGTTTATAACTTCTCTTGGTTTGGAATGCTCTTGGGACGCTCTTGAACATGTCTCAGAGCCCTAAGTGTGCAAAGCAATTCCTAGAAGTCCAGTCTGAACAATCGCGCGCCTGTATCACTCTGTCGCGCGATGGTTCTGTGTTTTTCCAGGGACTGCCCTTGCATGAGCAGCTTGGCCTTGGCCTCTGTTTATATACCCCCACTGTTTAGGGGTCGTGTTTTCACAATATTTCCATCTGCCTGTTGTAATATTGCTTACTTTCAAGTACTTATAAACTGCTTGGTTTGCACCTGGGTGAGCACTGGTCCTTCCAGAGCCCAGAAGGGGGTGAAATTCAAACCATTGGTGAAGCATCAATACTCGCGCGAGTGTATGGGAGTGTCGCGCGATGGTTGGCTTGCATGTAGATGGATTCATGCATGCAAGCTGTCCGTTTGTTCGTGCCAAAATCATACACAGCACTGTCTTGATGTATGATCAATGTTTTGAACTTTATTCCATTTATTACTTGTCATCTCGCCAATCCATACCATATCTTATCACATCCTGCAAACTGTTACAGTTTTAATCCCCGATTAACTGTTCCACCGCCCTAATTGGCTAAAAATTGATTAATCAAACATAATCGCAAACAAACATTTTTTGCAAATGCCTAAGTAGAGACCGATCTTCGGATTGGGCGAGAGGGGTGCCATAAAACCCTTCCCCTCTCGTAACCTGGCTCCCGAACCCAAATATGGTTATGACGGACGGGTTCCTTAACTTTTTCAAAAACAAACAGCACGGCAAGTGCTTCGAAATACGGTTCCTTGGGTGTCGGACCTTCAAAACCCGAGTGGCGACTCTGTATTTTGCAAGCGCATGCTTCCCCGCTCGCGCTCCCTCGATCTGGGCCCTTGCGTCTCGGAATCCGAAAATTCCGAAGGGCACGCCATGCCCACACAAACCACACCAAAATGGTACAACACCGTACGAGAACATCCGTACGGTACCAAACCACACCGAAACGGTGCAATACCGTACGAGTACATCCATAAGGTATCAAACCACATCAAAATGGTACTATACCGTACGAGTACGTCCATACGGTACTAAACCACACCAAAATGGTACAATACCGTACGAGTACGTCCATACGGAACGAAACCACACCAAAACGGTACAACACCGTACGAGTACCTCCATACGGTACCAAAGCACACCAAAACGGTGCAACACCGTACGAGTACATCCATACGGTACCAAAGCACACCAAAACGGTGCAATACCGTACGAGTACACCCATACGGTACAAAAGGACACAAAAACGGTGCAACACCGTACGAGTACATCCAAACGGTACCAAAAGACACCAAAACGGTGCAATACCGTACGAGTACAACCATAGGTACCAAATCACACCAAAACGGTATAATACCGTACGAGTACATCCATAAGGTACCAAATCACATCAAAACGGTATAATACCGTTCGTGTACGTCCATACGGAACCAAACCACACCAAAACGCTACAATACCATACGAGTACTTCCATAAGGTACCAAACCACAACAAAACGGTACAATACCGTACGTGTACATCCATAAGGTACCAAACCACATCAAAACGGTACATTACCGTACGAGTACATCCATAAGGTACCAAACCACATCAAAACGGTACAATACCGTACGAGTATCTCCATAAGGTACCAAACCACATCAAAACGGTACAATACAGATCGAGTACATCCATAAGGTACCAAACCACATCAAAATGGTACAATACTGTACGAGTACATCCCTAAGGTACCAAACCACAACAAAACGGTACAATACCGTTCGAGTACATCCATCAGGTATCAAACCACATCAAAACGGTACAATACCGTACGAGTATATCCATAAGGTACCAAACAACATCAAAACGGTACAATACCGTTCGAGTACATCCATAAGGTACCAAACCATATCAAAATGGTACAATACCATACGCGTACGTCCATAAGGTACCAAACCACATCAAAACGGTACAATACCGTAAGAGTACATCCATAAGGTACTAAACCACGTCAAAACGGTACAATACCGTACGCATACGTCGATACGGAACCAAACCACACCAAAATGCTACAATACCGTACGAGTACTTCCATATGGTACCAAACCACATCAAAACGGTACAATACCGTACGAGTATATCCGTACGGAACGAAACCACACCAAAATGGTACAATACCGTACGAGTACGTTCATACGGTACCACACCACACCAAAATGATACAGTACCGTACGAGTACTTCCATAGGGTACCAAACAACACGAAAATGGTACAACACCGTACGAGAACATCCATACGGTACCAAACCATACCAAAACGGTGCAATACCGTACGTGCACATCCATAGGTACCAAATCACACCAAAACGGTACAATACCGTACGAGTACATCCATAAGGTACATGACCACATCAAAACAGTACAATACCGTACGAGTACGTCCATACGGAACCAAACCTCACCAAAACGCTACAATATCGTACGAGTACTTCCATAAGGTACCAAACCACATTGAAACGGTACAATACCGTACGAGTACATCCACAAGGTACCAAACCACATAAAAATGGTACAATACCGTACGAGTACGTCCATACGGAATGAAACCACACCAAAACGGTACAATACCGTACAAGTACGTCCATACGGTACCAAACCACACCAAAATGGTACAATACCAGACGAGTCCGTCCATACGGAACCAAACCACACCAAAATGGTGCAATACCGTCCGAGTACGTCCATACGGAACCAATCCACACCAAAACGCCACAATATTGTACGAGTACTTCCATATGCTACCAAACCACATCGAAACGGTACAATACCGTACGAGTACGTCCATAAGGTACCAAACCAAATAAAAACGGTACAACACCGTACGAGTACGTCCATACAGAACGAAACCACATCAAAACGGTACAATACCGTACAACTACGTCCATACGGAACCAAACCAAACCAAAATGGTACAATACCGTTCGAGTACATCCATAAGGTACCAAACCACATCAAAGCGGTACAATACCGTACCAGTACGTCCATACGGAACCAAACCTTACCAAAACACACATCCATAAGGTACCAAACCACACAAAAACCACACCGTATGAGTACGCCCATACGGCACCAAACCACACCAAAACGATACAATACCGTACGAGTACTTCCAAAGGGTACCAAACCACACCAAAACGGTGCAATACCGTACGAGTACATCCATAGGTACCAAATCACACCAAAACGGTACAATATCGTAGGAGTACATCAATAAGGTACCAAACCACATCAAAACGGTACAATACCGTACGAGTACATCCATACGGAACCAAACCACACCAAAATGCTACAATGTCGTACGAGTACTTCCAAAAGGTACCAAACCACATCAAAATGGTACAATACCGTACGAGTACGTCCATACGGTACCAAACCACACCAAAATGGTACAATACCGTACGAGTACATCCATAAGGTACCAAACCACATAAAAATGGTACAATTCCGTAAGAGTACGTCCATAGAGAACGAAACCACACCAAAACGGTACAATACCGTACAAGTAAGTCCATACGGAACCAACCCACACCAAAACGGTACAATACCAGACAACTACGTCCATACCGAACCAAACCACACCAACACGATACAGCACCGTACGAGTACATCCATACGGTACCAAACCACACCAAAATGGTTCAATACCGTATGAGTACATCCATAGGTACCAAATAACACCAAAACGGCACAATACCGTACGAATACATCCATAAGGTACCAAACCACATCAAAACGGTACAATACCGTACAAGTACGTCCATACGGAACCAAACCACACCAAAACGGTACAATACCGTACGAGTACATCCATAGGTACCAAACCACATCAAAACGGTACAATACCGTACAAGTACCTCCATACGGAAGGAAACCACACCAAAACTGTACAATACCGTACGCGTACGTCCTTACAGTACCAAACCACGTCAAAACGGTACAATACCGTACGAGTACATCCTTAAGGTACCAAACCACATCAAAACGGTACAATACCGTACGAGTACGTCCATACGGAACCAAACCACACCAAAATGCTACAATATTGTACGAGTACTTCCATAAGGTACCAAACCACATCAAAACGGTACCACACCGTACGAGTACGTCCATACG
Source organism: Rhododendron vialii (assembly GCF_030253575.1). Classification (NCBI taxonomy): domain Eukaryota; kingdom Viridiplantae; phylum Streptophyta; class Magnoliopsida; order Ericales; family Ericaceae; genus Rhododendron; species Rhododendron vialii. The sequence goes on along the minus strand of NC_080557.1, from coordinate 28,863,707 downwards.
GAATGAAACCGCACCAAAACGGTTCAATACCGTACGAGTACGTCCATACGGTACCAAACCACTCTAAAATGGTACAATACCGTACGAGTGCGTCCATACGGTACCAAACCACACCAAAATGGTACAATACCAGACGAGTACGTCTATACGGAACCAAACCACACCAAAACGGTACAATACCGTCTGAGTACGTCCATACGGAACCAAACCACACCAAAATGCCACAATATCGTACGAGTAACTCCATATGGTACCAAACCACATCGAAACGGTACAATACCGTACGAGTACGTCCATAAGGTACCAAACCACATAAAAATGGTACAATACCGTATGAGTACGTCCATACGGAACGAAACCACACCAAAACGGTACAATACCGTACAACTACGTTCATACAGTACCAAACCACACCAAAATGGTACAATACCGTTCGAGTACATCCATAAGGTACCAAACCACATCAAAACGGTACAATACCGTACTAGTACGTCCATACGGAACCAAACCACACCAAAACACACATCCATAAGGTACCAAACCACACCAAAACCACACCGTATGAGTACGTCCATACGGCACCAAACCACACCGAAATGATACAATACCGTACAAGTACTTCCAAAGGGTACCAAACCAGACGAAAATGGTACAACACCGTACAAGAACATCCATACGGTACCAAACCACACCAAAACGGTGCAATACCGTACGAGTACATCCATAGGTACCAAATAACACCAAAATGGTACAATTCCGTAGGAGTACATCAATAAGGTACCAAACCACATCCAAATGGTACAATACCGTACGAGTACGTCCATACGGAACCTAACCACACCAAAATGCTACAATGCCGTACGAGTACTTCCATAAGGTACCAAACCACATCAAAACGGTACAATACCGTACGAGTACGTCCATACGGTACCAAACCACACCAAAACGGTACAATACCGTATGAGTACATCCATAAGGTACCAAACCACATAAAAATGGTACTATACCGTAAGAGTACGTCCATACAGAACGAAACCACTCCAAAACGGTACAATAGCATACAAGTAAGTCCATACGGTACCAAACCACACCAAAACGGTACAATACCCAACGACTACGTCCATACGGAACCAAACCACACCAAAACGGTACAACACCATACGAGTACATCCATACGGTACCAAACCACACCAAAATGGTTCAATACCGTATGAGTACATCCATAGGTACCAAATAACACCAAAACGGTACAATACCGTACAAATACATCCATAAGGTACCAAACCACATTAAAACGGTACAATACCGTACGAGTACGTCCATATGGAATCAAACCACACCAAAACGGTACAATACCGTACGAGTACATCCATAAGGTACTAAACCACATCAAAACGGTACAATACCGTACGAGTACGTCCATACGGAGGGAAACCACACCAAAACTGTACAATACCGTACGAGTACGTCCATATGGTACCAAACCACATCAAAACGGTACAATACCGTACGAGTACATCCATAAGGTACCAAACCACATCAAAACGGTACAATACCGTACGCATACGTCGATACGGAACCAAACCACACCAAAATGCTACAATACCGTACGAGTACTTCCATAAGGTACCAAACCACATCAAAACGGTACAACACCGTACGAGTACGTCCATACGGAACGAAACCACACCAAAACGGTACAATACCGTACGAGTACGTCCATACCGTACCAAACCACTCTAAAATGGTACAATACCGTACGAGTACGTCCATACGGTTCCAAACCACACCAAAATGGTACAATACCGTACGAGTACGTCCATACGGTACCAAAGCACACCAAAACGGTGCAATACCGTACGAGTACATGCATAAGGTACCAAACCACATCAAAACGGTATAATACCGTTCGAGTACTGTCGGGGGATGAAAACAATTGATGCTTCGGATCAACTGGATTGTAACGGCTTGTTCGTGCCTCTTCACCGGAACCCTAATTCGTCGTCGGAACCCTAATCTGCAAAATAGACAGGGGGTAAGCGCACCTTTGCCTCTCGTGGCAAAGGCCCTCCGATGCCTTTGTTAGTATCACGTACTAGCAATTAAAACCCTAATTGTCAGTAGGAAAGCAGTAAGAAAGCAATGTATTTCTTACCTTTTGCCTCTAGGTTTACCTCATATTTATAGATTTTTGTATGCTTGTTGCCCAAGCATTCCTGTTGCCATAGGATTCTTAACTCGTATAGGAAACCCAGGATATCAAAGATTCTTATTTCCTTTATCAGTTTATGGAAAACAGTCCTTTCAGGATTCTTTTCCATTACTGACCGAACATCCCATTCTCATTGGGTATCTTTTTCAGACCCTATATTCTCGAGATCTTATTCCTTAACGGAATACCACTGTTTCTGGACCCTTCTAGAAAGTTCGTTTTACTCCAACATCTGATCGGATTTCTTTCTCTGTTCAGCTATCTCATAGCCGAACAGACTGTCCGGACCAATCACTTCACTTGTAACTGGTCCTTCATCAATTATTTAGACTATTGCCTTGCATGATGACTGTCCCGTCATCACTCGTATTTATGTGCTTAGTTCTTACTTGAACTGTTCGGCTGTATCATAACCGAGCAGTCTGTTTGGACCAGCTACTTCACATGTATCTTGGTCCAATGTAATCGGAATGTCTCTAACTGCCGAACAGTCAGTTTATAGCCATGACTTCTCATATCATTGGCCCTTAATTTGCCGAATAGATTGCATGGATCAATGACTTCCCATATCATTGGTCCATATCGCTGTTCACCGAACTGCCCGGCGGTAAGTCCTGTCGTACTTACCACGTGCTCCCGAATATCACGTGTTCGGCAACTAATTGTACATGCTCGGGAATACCTCCCTACAATTGCTCCCCAGCTTCATCTTGTTACCACTGTTCGGGGGCAATATATAAAGCTTAGAAACAAAATTTTATTTAGACCAGACTCTTCTGATCCCATGCAGTCATAAATTCAATATTTCGTTGATGCCTTTTGGCGCCTCCATCATTATACCATTTCGGGGTACGGGGTAATGACTCCACGTGGCACGTTTCGTATGCCTATCATTAATTTCGAACTGACGTTCTTTGAAACGGCGTCAGAACAGACTTTGCTTTCCGTTACTTTAACCTGTAACGGCGTAAGAGGAGACGTTTCGTCTCCGTCACTCACCCTCAAACTCTTGAAAGGGTTCCTTTTGGTTTTTCACCCAAAACATTCGAACTTTCAGTCTTTCTCTCTAAGCTTTCCGCCATCGCTGCCATCTGCAAATTCGATTGCATTCCAGGAAATCGTCACGGTATCGTTGTAAGATTCTCATTCTAACTCCATTTCTTCTGCTTAGGTTTTCATCTGAGATTTCATTCTCAAATTTTGGTCATTTCTAGGGTTTCAATCACGCCCATTCTTACATTTACGTTTCCTTCGAGTATATCCATGGCGGATGAACATGACATCCCTCCTAGACCTAGTAAGTTTAGGAAGTTCTGTGACACCCCCGCCGCAATGGCGGTGTTTAGGACGGATTACAATGTTCCTGATAACGTAGGTCTCGAACTCGCCCCTCTAGGAGCAGATAGGGATAGTGGCTCATGGGACAGAATGTGTATCCCTATCGTAGCAATTGTTGAAGGTGGAGTCCGTTTTCCCCTTCATCCACTCCTTCGTCAGATCCTAAATTGGTACCGCCTCACTCCTATGCAAGTATCAACAAATGTATTTAGGCTGATAAATGGAGTAGTTGCTTTGAATAGGATTCTAGGGACCCAGCTAGGGATCTGGGACATTCAGTGGTGGTACATTATTGTACTAAACCCTGAATATAACACCTTCTATTTCAAAGTAAGAAGGGCAAAAAAGCGTCTCGTGCTCAACCTGTCGGATTCTGCTCGGGATCATGAGATTGACTTCTTATACGTTACTGGAGCTTTCGAGCCACTAGGAGAGGATGGTCAAGTGGTGGGGCTCCACTGCCCCCAAATATGGGGATACCCACGTAATACTCCTCATTTTTATAAGTTTGTAATATTTTCGTTTACTGCTTTCTCGTAGCCTTTGCATGTGTCTAATCTTGCTGTTTCAATTTTGATCTGGCAGCTGAAAACGCTAACTATCGTCCCAGACGCGTTCCGAGCAACATCCGAACAGAGGACATCAACAAGGTTCTGAAATATACAGGCGAACCAGGCACTTCTATAGCTGGTCGGGGTCGTAACGCAGAAGTACTTCTGGGATACGACCCTTCATATAGAGGGGTTATAGACAGAAGGCTCGCTCACCCCAGCACCAGTACTGTTTCCACTTCCACTGCTCCCCAGCTTAGGAGCACAAGAGCTAACATTGGAGTGACAGTAGCTGGTCAACTGGGTGAAATCCCAATTTCTGAAGGAGTTCCGTTACCACGAGTGAGAGTTCGAAGATCCTCACGGAGTCAGGCTTCCTCTCAACCATTACCCGAACAGCCAGCTCCGAGCCGTGTGACTAGCCAATCCTCGTCTTCAGGTTATTCTCCATCTCCTCCTATCTCAAGCACTATGACACGCCAGCCCCTAAATCTCAGCTCCCTCGTCACCGTCTCTTCTCGGGGACGTGGGACTGGGCGGGTGGCCTCAACTGGGGCCCCTCCCCCACGATCTCGTCGTAATAGGGGGGGTCCGTACGGTCATCATCTTCTCCTCGAGAAGTGGACGCCACTACAGAGGCTGCTGACCTTCATAGAGACAAACGTCCAAGGGTAGATGACCATGATGGTACTGCTTCTCAAGCAGATACTAAAACTCATCATCCCAATTCACCAACTGCTCAAATCCTTCCTCAGACATGGACTCCTCCTCTTATTAGAGGAGACCGTCCTGTACACGTCGGAGATAGTGCCAGTTCATCAGAGACTGCACTAGCCTTGGCTCAAGGGTTAATGCTCCCTGTTGATTTGCAAAAAGAGTCCTTGTCTTCTCCTGATCGGCTGGTGTCTACTGGTCTCGTCAATGGAATTAAGGTAACAAAAACTTCTTCTTTGTTTTTCAAGCTCTACCTTTGTGTTGGTTAAAAAATTATAACCTACATATGGTATTTCCGCAGTTCATTCAAAAGATGGCTACTCTGGGCAAAAAATACCAAGAAGCTGATACTGAAAGAGTCAGGCTGATAAATGACAACACCCGAATGCTTCGAACAATCACCAGGTTGGAAAGAGAAAGAGACAAAGCCAAGTCTGACTTCAATCAAGCTAAAGGCAAACTCGAAGTTGCCGAAGAAGGCCTCAATCATGCTTTGTCAGAAATTGACAGTGCCAAGAAAGCTGCCTACGAAGATGGGTACCAGAAGGGTTTTGATTCCACAACTGCTAACTACGTCGAGCAGATGCCTGCCATTCAAGATCAGATCTGGATTGCCTGCTAGGAATCGTGCCTTACAAAGGTAGGAGTTGCTGAAGATTCTCCCCTTTGGGTTGAGAATGATCTACCAAGTCGTCAAGTTACAGCTCCTACTGACGATGTTGATCAACAAATCGACGACTTTGCAGACGTTGATGAAGAAATACAAGTAGAATCACAAGATGATGTTGATCAATCATCTGTTCTGGAAGTGACCACTGAGATTGTTGTCCCAGAGGTACAACCTGCTGCTGCTGCTATTGCTGAGGCTGATGTCCCTCCAGAGATTCAGAACCTGGATTTAAAAAAGCAAACAGGTAGTTTGTTGTTTGATTTCAATCATTGGGCTGGTCTTGCATGACCATAGCTTCTTTACCCTGCGTGGTACCAGTACTTTCTCTAATTTGATAACACAGGTATTCGGCCCTTCGTGGCTTAACTATACTTTTGCTCGTTCCCTCGTTTGTTGCATTTTTTGGATGCAGATCAGTTTTATCTAAGTATTTCGTACTTTTGATCAGTTTAATCATATATTTTGTGTCTGCATAAGTATTTCATACTCGAGCAGATCCTACAAACATGATTTCTTTGTACTGAATCTAAGTTTCACGTACTTAAAAACATTTGTTTCCCAGTGTCTTGTACTGTTGTTTAGTACATACAAGTGTGTTCATACTTGCATTCGTCCTCAAATCTTTCAAGTGTTTTCGTACAAACACTTGTAAGATTCATATAATCATATAGGTGTTCTTTTAAGTTTCACATACTTAAGAACAGATATTTATAAGTTTCACGTACTTAACGTTTTTAAGTTTTCTCGTACTTGAATAAATGTGGCTAACATATACTCGTTATGTTTTCAAGCCAAGCCAATAAACGTTTACAAGTGTCTCGTACTTGTATTCGTTAAGTTTCACGTACTTTAAAAATGTTCTAACAGACTGTTTATAAACAATCATACAGGTGTGAAGTTTCACGTACTTAACCACATTTAAGTTTCACGTACTTAGCGTTTAAGTTTCACGTACTTAAACGAGGCATACAAGTTTTCTTTTTTAAGTTGCACGTACTTAAATATATACCCTGCTCCCCAATACGAATGAGGGAAACTAATCTCGTAGTTCGTATTTTGTAAACAAATACCAAAAACACAGTAGGTATACTAAAAAATGATTTGATTCATAATTTGCAAAACTCAAGAGGGCGTTATTCGTACCCCTTGCAACTAAAATAATCAAAACTAGAACAAGGGAATTATATTCGTAATTCCCACATAATCACGTAGTGCAAATCTAAGACAGACTTTAATACTTCTAAACAAAGAACTTTCGCAGATTATGAACATTCCAAGGCCTTGGAATTGGATCACCATCCAAATCTGCCAATCGATAGGCTCCTATGCCTACAATCTCAGTTACTCTATACGGGCCTTCCCAGTTGGCCCCCAGCTTACCTTTGTTAGCCACCTTGGTGTTGCCGAGCACTTTTCATAGCACGAGGTCCCCAACACCAAATTCTCAAGGATGAACATGCTTGTTGTAGCTTTTTATCAGCTGTTCTTGGTAAGAAGCAAGATGTACCAAGGCCTTTTCTCTCCTCTCCTCGGCGAGATCAAGCTCGATTTGAAGGGCCCTGTCATTGCCTCCACTTTCAACCAAAACGGTCCTGTTGGTCGGCAGACCCACTTCCAGAGGTATCACAGCCTCTGTTCCATAGGCCAATGAATAGGGGGTCTCTCCCGTAGACCTCCTAGGCGTTGTTCGGTGAGCCCACAGAACTAATGGTAACTCGTCAGGCCACTTTCCCTTAGCTTTGTCCAGTCTTTTCTTGATTCCATCAAGGATTGTTTTATTAGACGCCTCTGCTTGCCCATTACTCTGAGGGTAGGCTGGGGTGGAATAATAATTTCTTATTCCATACTGGGCATAAAAAGCCTTGAATTTCTTCTGAAATTGGGATCCATTGTCTGTGATCAATGAATAAGGGACCCCAAAGCGAGTGATGATGCTTTTCCACACGAACCTTTCTATCATAGGTTCAGTGGTTCTGCCTCAATCCACTTTGTAAAATAGTCAGTTGCTACAAGCAGGAATTTTCGATTCCCAGTTGCTTTGTGCAATGGACCCACGATATCCATCCCCCATTGAGCAAAAGGCCAGGGACTTGTCAAAGGCACCAGATCTTCGGCGGGTGTTCGAATCATTGGTGAGAATTTTTGACACTTCTCATAAATCTTCACATACACCTTTGCATCTTCTTGCATGTGTGGCCACCAGTATCCTTGAGTAATTGCTCGGTGGGCAATTGATCAGCCTCCAGCATGGCTCCCACATGTTCCCTCGTGGATTTCATGAAGGAACTTTTGTACCATCTCAGGATGTACACATAGTAAATATGGGCCTGTAAAGGATTTCCTATATAACTTACCCTCTGGAGACAGCCAAAACCTGGCAGATTTGACCCTTATCTTGTGGGCCTCCTTTTTGTCAGAAGAGAGTATCTCATCTCGTAAGAACTCCATGATTGGGTCCATCCAACTTGGTCCTTAGTTCACGTCCAAGACTAAGTCTTCACTCCTCCCAATGCTCGGCTTATTCAGATATTCGACTGACACCTTTCTTTTGAACTTGGTTGGTACAGCTGCAGCCAACCAAGCTAAAGAATCTGCATGAGCATTCTGTCCAGAACTAATTTGCTCGATATATACCCTCTCGAAGGTATCAAGCAAGTCCTTGGCTACCTGCACGTAAGCCAACATCTTTTCATTTCGAGTTTCATACTCGCCGGACAGCTGATGTACCACAAGCTGGGAAACACAATACACCCTAACCCGTTCTGCTTTAAGGGTTTTTGCACTCTTCAATCCAGCCAGGAGTGCCTCATATTCAGCTACATTATTCGTTGCACTGAATCCAAGCCGAACAGATAGTTCAATCAGAACTCCTTGAGGAGGAAACAGGACTACCCCAATTCCAGAACCAGTATTACATGCTGATCCGTCAATGAATAGCTTCCACTCCGTAGGATCTTGTTCGACTGAAGGTTGATCCTTCATGGATGATGTCTCAGTCACCTGTTCCTTTCTCGTAGGAGGTAGGGGAGCCACAGTGGGTGAAAATTCTGCCACAAAATCAGCCAACACTTGGCCCTTGATTGCTGTGCGCGGCTGATATTCGAGATCGTACTGGCTTAACTCCACGGACCATGTCGAGATCCTTCCCGAAAAGTCTACCTTTCGTAGCAATGATTTTAATGGAAACTCAATATAAACCACAACTTTATGGCTTTGGAAGTAGTGTGGCAATTTCCTTGTGGCTGTCCTAAGTGCCAGGACAAGTTTTTCTAAAGGCAGATATCTCGTCTCTGCATCCAACAATGTCTTGCTAACATAATAAATAGGGATTTGTTCGATCCCCAAATCCCTTAGCAGGACTGCACTTACTGTATGCTCGGAAACAGCTAAGTACAGAATTAAAGACTCACCTGGCTGTGGAGTTGACAACAGTGGGGGTTCGGCCAGGTACCTCTTCAGGTCCTGGAAAGCTTGCTCACATTCTGCTCCCCATTCAAATCCCTCACTCTTTTTCAGCAATTGAAAAAAGGGTCTGCACTTATCACTTGACCTGCTGATGAATCTGTTAAGTGCTGCTGCCATTCCAGTCAGCCTCTGGACTTCTTTGGTAGTTTTGGGACTCTGTAGTCTTTGTAGGGCATCAATCTGATCGGGGTTTGCCTCTATCCCTCTCATGGTTACCAAATGGCCCAGGAACTTTCCTGAACCAACTCCAAACACACACTTCGAGGCGTTGAATTTAGTTTATACTTCCTTAAGATTTCGAACACTTCTTTTAAGTCAGTAATATGCCCTCCTTTTTCTCGACTCTTTACCACCATATCATCTATGTAAACTTCCAAAGTTTTTCCAATGAGCTTCTTGAACATAATGGTTGCAAGTCTTTGGTATGGTGCACCAGCATTCTTCAGCCCAAACGGCATAACACTGTAGCAATACAACCCCCGAGGTGTGATAAACGAAGTCTTCTCTTGATCAGGTTCAAACATAGCAATCTGATGATATCCTCGATATGCATCGAGAAAACTCATTCGCTCGTATCCAGAGGTTGCATCAACCAATTGGTCAATCCTGGGCAAAGGAAAACTATCCTTAGGGCACGCTTTGTTTAGGTCTGTGAAGTCCACACAGACACGCCACTTCCCATTCTTTTTCTTCACCACAACGGTGTTGGATAACCATTCTGGGTAATAGACTTCACGTATTGCTTTGGCCTCCAGTAAACGATCGACCTCCTCAATCACTGCATCTATATGCTGCACGGCTGCCCTTCGCTTTTTCTGAATGATCGGCTTGTGCTGTGGGTCAATGTTTAAATGGTGACAGATTACATCTGCATCCACCCCGGGCATTTCCTCTGGCATCCATGCAAAAACATCAATATACTCTTTCAGAAATCTTATCGATTCAGCCTTTTCGTCTGCCGGTAGTGATTCTCCAATTAGAAAATATCTTTCAGGATCAGTCTCGTTGATCTGAATCTTCTCCAATCCTTCAACCACTTTTTCAGCCGGACTTCTTCCAACATCCTTGATAGTTGGTTGATCAGGTATTTCTAATGTATGAACATGGTGGACCTTTGGGGCAGTTTTGATAATGGAAATCAAACACTGTTGTGCCACCTTCTGGTTGCCTTTAAGTACCTCAATCCCATTTGAACCTGGGAATTTCACCATCTGGTGATAAGTCGAGGAGACTGCTCTCATCTTGTGCAACCATGTCCTCCCTATAATCGCGTTATAGGAAGAAGGAACATCGACCACTAGGAAATCTGTTCTCAACACCACTGACCCAGCCCGAACAGGTAACGTTACCTTCCCTAAGGGCCAGACTGCTCCTGCACCGAACCCAATGAGAGGTGTTATAGACTGTTCTAAGTCTGTTTGGGCTAGCCCCAGCTTCTTGAATGCATCATAGTACAATACCTCTGTACAACTCCCCGAGTCCATTAGAATTCTCTCGATGTCATACTCTCCAACTCGTAGGGTTACGACCAATGCATCGTTGTGGGGTATTTGGACCTCCCCCAAGTCATCGTCAGTGAATGCTATGCTCTCGTTGCACACATCATTCTCTCGTCCTCTCTTATTTCCCAAACGCATCACATGCTGATCGTGTCTGACTTGCCTTTGCAACAACCTTACCTCATTCCTCGTATAAGGTGTAGCCAACCCATGTATCATATGGATCACACCTTTAGGGTTTTGTTCGTAACCCAGCTCCATTGCTTTCCCTTTCTCCTTAGGATCCTCCTGGATAAATTCCTTGAGATAGCCTCGAGAGACCAAATCATCAAGGTGCCTTTTGTACATCTCACAATCCTCAGTCATGTGGCCCCAATCTTTGTGATAACTGCAGTGCTGATTCGTAGCACGTTTTGCATCCTTGTCTCCGCCTAGACTCGGGGGCCACTTGAAATATGGCTGATTCTTTATTTGATAAAGAATCCTGTATATTGGTTCCTTCCAAACCGTAGTGATAGAAAAGAAAGCTTTTGGATCAGGAGCTTGCTTATCTTTGTACGGCTCTTTCTTAGCCTGCCCATATTCCCTTCTCTCTCTATAAGTCTTGGGCTCTGGCTTCTCCACCTTTTTGGCCGGCACCTTCGGCTGTTCGGCAACTGTCCTGCCATCCTCACGGAGTATGTCATCCTCCATTCTGGCATGTTGCTCTATTCGTTCCATCAATTTAGCCAAAGTGGCTACTGGATGTTTATTCAATGATCGGCGCAGCTCTCCCCGAACAGGCAAACCAGTCTTAAAGGTAGCGATTGCGTACTCCTCACTGCAACTTTCAATCTCATTGAAAGTCTCCCAGTACTTCTTTGCATAATCCCTGATCTGCTCGTTTTCCTCCTGTTTCATGGTGGAAAGACTCTCAAAAGTCTTTGGGGCTTTTCTGCTTGTCAAGAAACGAGCAGTGAACTCCTCGGCCAACTGCCTCCATCCTCGTATGGATCGTGGGGCCAGTTTATGAAACCAGGATAAAGCCACCTTGCCAAGACTGGCGGGAAACATCTTGCACAAGATGGAATCATCCCCTTCATGCATAAACATAGCCTGTTGATAATGCTGTATGTGAGCCACGGGATCCGTATTTGTCTCGTAAAGTACGAACGCACCATGCTTCACTCTGCTCGGCAACCTAGCCTCTTGCAGCCTCTTTGTAAATGGGGAGGCCACAATATTACTTAATTCCTTCCGTGCTGCTTCTCGTGCAGTCACTGTCCCATCCTCGAACTCCTTGGATTTGTGAGCTGCGGCTTTGGCCCAATCAGCATCAGGTCTCTCATACCTGTCTCGATGGTGTTTCCTTGTTCCCTCCTCTTCGGGGGTGGAACTTCTGTCTCTGCTTCTCCCTTTTCGTGAAGAAGCCCTTCTCTCTTCTGTTCGGCTTTTACTTCTTCTTCCCCTTTTTCGTGGAGAAGCCTCATAACGCCCCATGACAGGACTTCTGCTTCTTCTTCTTCGTGAATGGGTCTGCCTATGGACTACCAGCGTCCTTCCATCTCTTTGGGAATGCCTACGAGAGAGTCGAGAATCTTCTGGGTGCTCTCGTACCCGCTGCAACTCCTAAATCTCATACTCTCGTTTTTTAATTAAACGAGCATACTCCTCGATTTCCCTTCTCTTCTTATCAAGGACATCGTCATCATCGTGTATGTTCTTTGAACGGGTAACTGACTCTTCTCTTCGATGAGACCTACTCCTTCTCGTGGAGCCAGTAGCAGTTTTGTCTCCTTTTTCTTTGGAGCTACTTTTGTCATGTCTACCAGTTGGCTTTCTCGGAGCGCCTGGTGGGGATTTATCTCTTCCCCCACCCAACTGGTCCTTTGGACTAAATGGAGTAGCTGGATCTTCTTCCATCGTACTTATTTTTCAAAAGGGAAGTCGTTCGTTTCCCACAGACGGCGCCAATTGTAGGGGGATGAAAACAATTGATGCTTCGGATCAACTGGATTGCAACGGCTTGTTCGTGCCTCTTCACCGGAACCCTAATTCGTCGTCGGAACCCTAATCTGCAAAATAGACAGGGGGTGAGCGCACCTTTGCCTCTCGTGGCAAAGGCCCTCCGAAGCCTTTGTTAGTATCACGTACTAGCAATTAAAACCCTAATTGTCAGTAGGAAAGCAGTAAGAAAGCAGTGTATTTCGTACCTTTTGCCTCTAGGTTTACCTCATATTTATAGATTTTTGTATGCTTGTTGCCCAAGCATTCCTGTTGCCATAGGATTCTTAACTCGTATAGGAAACCCAGGATATCAAAGATTCTTATTTCCTTTATCAGTTTATGGAAAACAGTCCTTTCAGGATTCTTTTCCATTATTGACCGAACATCCCATTCTCATTGGGTATCTTTTTCAGACCCTATATTCTCGAGATTTTATTCCTTAACGGAATACCATTGTTTCTGGACCCTTCTAGAAAGTTCCTTTTACTCCAACATCTGATCTTTCTCTGTTCAGCTATCTCATAGCCGAACAGATTGTCCGGACCAATCACTTCACTTGTAACTGGTCCTTCATCAATTATTTAGACTATTGCCTTGCATGATGACTGTCCCGTCATCACTCGTATTTACGTGCTTAGTTCTTACTTCAACTGTTCGGCTGTATCATAACCGAGCAGTCTGTTTGGACCAGCTACTTCACATGTATCTTGGTCCAATGTAATCGGAATGTCTCTAACTGCCGAACAGTCAGTTTATAGCCATGACTTCTCATATCATTGGCCCTTAATTTGTCGAATAGATTGCATGGATCAATGACTTCCTATATCATTGGTCCATATCGCTGTTCACTGAACTGCCCGGTGGTAAGTCCTGTGGGACTTACCACGTGCTCTCGAATATCACGTGTTCGGCAACTAATTGTACATGCTCGAGAATACCAACCTACAAGTACGTCCACACGGAACCAAACCATACCAAAACGCTACAATACCGTACGAGTACTTCCATAAGATACCAAACCACATCAAAACGGTACGATACCGTATGAGTACATCCATAACGTACCAAACCACATCGAAACGGTACAATACCGTACGAGTACATCCATAAGGTATCAACCCACATCCAAAACGGTACCATACCGTACGAGTACATCCATAAGGTACAAAACCACAACGAAACGGTACAATACCGTTCGAGTACATCCATAAGGTACCAAACCACATCAAAACGGTACAATACCGTACGAGTACATCCATAAGGTACCAAACCACATCAAAACGGTACAATAACGCATGAGTACAACAATAAGGTACCAAACCACATCAAAATGGTACAATACCGTACAAGTATGTCCACACGGAACCAAACCACACAAAAATGCTACAATGCCGTACGAGTACTTCCATAAGGTACCAAACCACACCAAAATGGTACAATACCATATGAGTACGTCCATACGGTACCAAACCACACCAAAACGGTACAATACCGTACGAGTACGACCAGACGGAACGAAACCACACCAAAACTGTACAATACCGTACGAGTACGTCCATACGGTACCAAAGCACACCAAAACGGTACAATATCGTACGAGTACATCCATACGGTACCAAAGCACACCAAAACGGTGCAATACCGTACGAGTACATCCATACGGTACCAAAGGACACAAAAACGGTACAGCACCATACGAGTACATCCATACGGTACCATAGGACACCAAAACAGTGCAACACCGTACGAGTACATCCATAGGTACCAAATCATACCAAAACTGTACAATACAGTACGAGTACATCCATAAGGTGCCAAACCACATCAAAATGGTACAATACCGTACGAATACGTCCATACGGAACGAAACCACACCAAAACGGTACAATACCGTACGAGTACGTCCATACGGTACCAAACCACTCTAAAATGGTACAATACCGTACGAGTACGTCCGTACGAGTACCAAACAACACCAAAATGGTACAATAACGTACGAGTACGTCCATACGGTACCTAAGCACACCAAAACGATGCAATACCGTACGAGTACATGCATAAAGTTCCAAACCACATCAAAACGGTATAATACTGTTCGAGTACGTCCATACGGAACAAAACCACACCAAAACGGTACAATACCGTACGAGTACGTCCATACGGTACCAAACCACTCTAAAATGGTACAATACCGTACGAGTATGTCCATACAGTACCAAACCACACCAAAATGGTACAATATCGTACGAGTAGGTCCATACGGTACTAAAGCACACCAAAACGGTCCAATACCGTACGAGTACATGCATAACGTACCAAACCACATCAAAACGGTATAATACCGTTCGAGTATGTCCATACGGAACCAAATCACACCAAAACGCTACAATACCGTACGAGTACTTCCATAAGATACCAAACCACATCAAAATGGTATAATGCCGTACGAGTAGATCCATAAGGTACCAAACCACATCGAAACGGTATAATACCGTACGATTACGTCCATACGGAACCAAACCACACCAAATTGGTACAATACCGTACGAGTACTTCTATAAGGTTCCAAACCACATCAAAACGGTACAATACCGTACGAGTACGTCCATACGGAACGAAACCTCATTAAAATGGTACAATACCGTGCGAGTACGTCCATACGGTACCAAAGCCCAGAAAAATGGTGCAATACCGTACGAGCACATCTATACGGTACCAAAGGACAAAAAAATGGTACAACATCGTACGAGTACATCCATACGGTACCAAAGGACACCAAAACGCTGCAACACCGTACGAGTACATCCATAGGTACCAAATCACACCAAAATGGTACAATACAGTACGAGTACATCCATAAGGTGCCAAACCACATCAAAACGGTACAATACCATACGAGTACATCCAAAAGATACCAAACCACATCAAAACGGTACAATACCGTTCGAGTACGTCCATACGGAATGAAACCACAACAAAACGGTACAATACCGTACGAGTACGTCCATACGGAACCAAACCACATCAAAACGGTACAATACCGTACGAGCACATCCATAGGTACCAAATCACACCAAAACGGTACAATACAGTACGAGTACTTCCATAAGGTGCCAAACCACATCAAAACGGTACAATACCATACGAGTACATCCAAAAGATACCAAACCACATCAAAACGGTACAATACCGTTCGAGTACGTCCATACGGAATGAAACCACAACAAAACGGTACAATACCGTACGAGTACGTCCATACGGTACCAAACCACAGCAAAAAGATACAATACCGTACGAGTACTTCCATAAGGTACCTAACCACACCAAACAGTACAATACAGTTCGAGTACATCCATAAGGTGCCAAACCACATCAAAACGGTTCAATACCATATGAGTACATCCAAAAGATACCAAACCACATCAAAACGGTACAATACCGTTCGAGTACGTCCATACGGAATGAAACCACAACAAAACGGTACAATACCGTACGAGTACGTACATACTGAACCAAAACCACATCAAAACGGTACAATACCGTACGAGTACATCCAAAAGATACCAAACAACATCAAAACGGTACAATACCGTTCGAGTACGTCCATACGGAATGAAACCACAACAAAACGGGTACAATACCAAACGAGTACATCCATACGGTACCAAACCTCACCAAAACGCTACAATACCGTACGAGTACGTCCATACGGTACCAAACCACACCAAAACGGTACAATACCGTACGAGTACGTCCATACGGTACCAAAGCACACCAAAACGGTGCAATACCGTACGAGTACTTCCATACGGTACCAGAGGACACAAAAACGGTACAACACCATACGAGTACATCCTTACGGTACCAAAGGACACGAAAACGGTGCAAGACCGTACGAGTACATCCATAGGTACCAAATCACACCAAAATAGTACAATATAGTACGAGTAATTCCATAAGGTGCCAAACCACATCAAAACGGTACAATACCATACGAGTACATCCAAAAGATACCAAACCACATCAAAATGGTGCAATACCGTCCGAGTATGTGCATACGGAATGAAACCACTACAAAATGGTACAATACCATACGAGTACGTCCATACGGTACCAAACCACACCGAAACGATACAATACCGTTTGAGTTCTTCCAAAGGGTACCAAACCACACGAAAACGGTACAACACCATACGAGAACATCCATACGGTACCAAACCACACCAAAGGGGGACAATACCGTACGAGTACATCCATAATGTACCAAACCACATCAAAACGGAACAATACTGTACGAGTACGTCCATGCGGTACCAAACAACACCAAAATGGTACAATACTGTACGAGTACGTCGATACGGTACCAAACCACACTAAAACGGTACAATACCGTAAGAGTACATCCATAGGTACCAAATCACACCAAAACGGTACAATACAGTACGAATACATCCATAAGGTGCCAAACCACAACAAAATGGTACAATACCGTACGAGTACGTCCATACGGAACCAAACCACACCAAAACGATACAATACCATATGAGTACTTCCAAAGGGTACCAAACCACACCAAAATGGTACAATGCGGTACAAGTACTTCAAAACGGTACAATACCGTTCAAGTACGTCCATACGGAATGAAACCACAAGAAAACGGTACAATACCGTACGAGTACGTCCATACGGAACCAAACCACATCAAAATGGTACAATACCATACGAGTACATCCAAAAGATACCAAATAACATCAATACGGTACAATACCTTTCGAGTACGTCCATACGGAATGAAACCACAACAAAATGGTACAATACCAAACGAGTACGTCCATACGGTACCAAACTACACCAAAACGCTACAATACCGTCCTAGTACTTCCATAAGGTATCAAACTACATCAAAATGGTACAATACCGTAAGAGTACATCCATAAGCTACCAAACCACATCAAAACGGTACAATACCGTACGAGTACATCCATAAGGTAACAAACCACATCAAAACGTTACAATACCATACGAGTACATGCCTAGGGTACAAAACCACATCAAAACGGTACAATTCCGTAGGAGTACATCAATAAGGTACCAAACCACATCGAAACGGTACAATACCGTACGAGTACATCCATACGGAACCAAACCACACCAAAATGCTACAATACTGTACGAGTACTTCCATAAGGTACCAAACAACGTCAAAACGGTACAATACCGTACGAGTACGTCCATACGGAACGAAACCACACGGAAATAGTACAATACCATACAAGTACGTCCATACGGTACCAAACCACAGCAAAACGGTACAATACTAGACAAGTACATCCATACGGAACCAAACCACACCAAAACGGTACAACACCGTACGAGTATGTCCATACGAAACGAAACCACACCAAAACGGTACAATACCGTACGAGTACGTCCATACGGCTCCAAACCACTCTAAAATTTTACAATATTGTACGAGTACGTCCATACGGTACCAAACCATATGAAAATGGTACAATACCGTACGAGTACGTCCATACGGTACCAAAGCACACCAAAACGGTGCAATACCGTACGAGTACATGCATAAGGTACCAAACCACATCAAAATGGTATAATACCGTTCGAGTACGTCCATACGGAACCAAACCACACCAAAACGCTACAATACCGTACGAGTACTTCCATAAGATACCAAACCACATCAAAACGGTACAATACTGTACGAGTACAACCATAAGGTACCAAACCACATCGAAATGGTACAATACCGTACGAGTCCATCTATAAGGTATCCAACCACATCGAAACGGTACAATACCGTCCAAGTACATCCATAAGGTACAAAACCACATCAAAACTGTACAATACCGTACGAGTACATCCATAAGGTACCAAACCACATGAAAATGGTACAATACTGCACGAGTACAACCATAAGGTACCAAACCACTTCAAAACGGTACAATACCATACGAGTACGTCCATACGGTACCAAACCACACCAAACCACACCAAAATGGTACAATACCGTACGAGTACGATAATACGGTACCAAACCACTCTAAAATGGTACAAACCGTACGAGTACGTCCATACGGTACGAAATCACACCAAAATAGTACAATACCGTACGAGTACATCCATACAGTACCAAAGGACACCAAAACGGAGCAACACCGTACGAGTACATCCATTGGTACCAAATCACATGAAAACGGAACAAGACCGTACGAGTACATCCATAAGGTACCAAACCACAACAAAACGGTACAATACCGTACGAGTATATCCATAAGGTACCAAACCACATCAAAACGGTACAATACCGTTCGAGTACGTCCGTACGCAACAAATCCAAACCAAAATGGTACAATACCGTACGAGTATGTCTATACAGAACAAAACCACACCGAAACGGTACAATACCGTACGAGTACATCCATATGGTAACAAACCAGAAAAAAAGGTACAATACCGTACGAGTACGTCCATACGGTACAAATCCAAACCAAAATTGTACAATACCGTACGAGTATGTCCATACGGAAAAAAATCACACCAAAACGGTACAATACCGTACGAGTACTTCCATAAGGTGCCAAACCACATCAAAACGGTACAATACCGTACGAGTACATCCTTAAGGTACAAAACCACATCAAAACGCTACAATACCGTATAAGTATATCCATAAGGTACCAAACCACATCAAAACGGTACAATACCGTTCGAGTACGTCCATACGGTACCAAACCACATCAAAACGGTACAATACCGTACCAGTACATCCTTAAGGTACCAAACCACATCAAAATGGTACAATACCGTATGAGTACATCCATAAGGTACCAAACCACATCAAAACGGTACAATACCGTACGAGTACATCCATATGGAACCAAACCACACCAAAATGCTACAATACTGTACGAGTACTTCCATAAGGTACCAAACCACATTAAAATGGTACAATACCGTACGAGTACGTCCATACGGAACGAAACCACACGAAAATGGTACCATACCGTACAAGTACGTCCATACGGTACAAAACCAAAACAAAACGGTACAATACTAGACGAGTACGTCCATACGGAACCAAACTATACCAAAACGGTACAATACCGTCCGAGTACGTCCATATGATACCAAACCACACCAAAACGGTACAACACCGTACGAGTTCATCTATACGGTACCAAACCACACCAAAACGGTTGAATACCGTACGAGTACATCCATAGGTACCAAATCAAACGAAAATGGTACAATACCATACGAGTACATCCATAAGGTACCAAACCACATCAAAACGGTACAATACCGTACGAGTACGTCCTTAAGGTAACAAACCACACCAAAACGGTACAATACCGTAGGAGTACATCCATAAGGTACAAAACCACATTAAAACGGTACAATACCGTACGAGTATATCCATAAGGTACCAAACCACATCAAAACGGTACAATACCGTACGAGTACATCCAAAAGGTACCAAACCACATCAAAACGGTACAATACCGTACCACTACATCCATAAGGTAACAAACCACATCAAAACGTTACAATACCGTACGAGTACGTCCATACGGAACCAAACCAGACCAAAATGGTACAATACCGTACGAGTACTTCCATAAGGAACCAAACCACATCAAAACGGTACAATACCGTTCGAGTACATCCATAAGGTACCAAGCCACATCAAAACGGTACAATACCGTACGAGTACATCCATAAGGCACCAAACCACAACAAAATAGTACAATATCGTACGAAAACGTGCATACGGAACCAAACCACACCAAATTGCTACAATACCGTACGAGTACTTCCATAAGGTACCAAACCACATCAAAACGGTACAATACCGTACGACTACATTCATAAGGTACCAAATCACATCAAAACGGTACAATACCGTACGAGTACAACCATACGGAACCAAACCACACCAAAACGGTACAATACCGTACGAGTACTTCCATAAGGTACCAAACCACATCAAAACGGTACAATACCGTTCGAATTCATCCATAAGGTAACAAACCACATCAAAACGGTACAATACCGTACGAGTACGTCCATACGGAACCAAACCACACCGAAACGGTACAATACCGTACGAGTACTTCCATAGGGTACCAAACCACATCAAAACGGTACAATACCAGTCGAGTACATCCTAAAGGTACCAAACCACATCAAAACGGTACGATACCGTAGGATTATATCCATAAGGTACCAAACCACATCAAAACGGTACAATACCGTTCGAGTACGTCCATACGGAACGAAACCACAACAAAATGGTACAATACCGTACGAGTACTTCCAAAGGGTGCCAAACCACACCAAAACGGTACAACACCGGATGAGAACATCCATACGGTACCAAACCACAACAAAACGGTACAATAGCGTACGAGTACGTCCATACGGAACCAAACCTCACAAAAACGGTACAATACCGTATGAGTACTTCCATAAGGTACCAAACCACATCAAAACGGTACAATACCGTTCGAGTACATCCATATGGTAACAAACCACATCAAAATGGTACAATACCGTACGAGTACGTCCATACGGAACCAAACCACACCAAAACGGTACAATACCGTACAAGTACTTCCATACGGTATCAAACCACATCAAAACGGTACAATACCATACGAGTACTTCCATACGGTATCAAACCACATCAAAACGGTACAATACCGTTCGAGTACATCCATAAGGTAACAAACCACATCAAAACCTTACAATACCGTACGAGTACGTCCATACGGAACCAAACCACACCAAAATGGTACAATACCGTACGAGTACTTCCATAAGGTACCAAACTACATCAAAACGGTACAATACCGTACTAGAACGTCCATACGGAACCAAACCACACCAAATTGCTACAATACCGTACGAGTAATTCCATAAGGTACCAAACCATATCAAAACGGTACAATACACTACGAGTACGTCCATACGGAACGAAACCACTCTAAAATTGTACAATAGCGTACGAGTACGTCCATACGATAACAAACCACACCAAAATGGTACAATACCGTACGAGTACGTCCATACGGTACAAAAGCACACCAAAATGGTACAAGACCGTATGAGTACATCCATACGGTACCAAAGGATCCAAAAATGATACATCACCATACGAGTACATCCATACAGTACCAAAGGACACCAAAACGGTGCAACATCATACGAGTACATTCATAGGTACCAAATCACACCAAAACGGTATAATACAGTACGAGTACATCCATAAGGTGCCAAACCACATCAAAACGGTACAATACCGTATGGGTACATCCGTAAGGTACCAAACCTCATCAAAACGGTACAATATCGTTCGAGTACGTCCATACGGAACGAAACCACAACAAAACGGTACAACACCGTACGAGTACGTCCATACGGTACCAAACCACACCAATACGATACAATACCGTACGAGTACTTCCAAAGGGTACCAAACCACACCAAAATGGTACAACACCGTACGAGAACATCCATACGGTACCAAATCACACCAAAACGGTACAATACCGTACGAGTACATCCATAATGTTCCAAACCACATCAAAATGGTACAATACCGTACGAGTACTTCCATACTGTACCAAACCACACAAAAATGGTACAATACGGTACGAGTACGTCCATACGGAAGGAAACCACACCAAAACAGTACAATACCGTACGAGTCCGTCCATACGGTACCAAACCACACCAAAATGGTACAATACCGTACGAGTACGTCCATACGGTACCAAACCACACCAAAACGGTACAATACCGTACGAGTACGTCCATACGGTACCAAAGCAAACAAAAATGGTGCAATACCGTATGAGTACTTCCATACGGTACCAAAGGACATAAAAACGGGACAACACCATACGAGTACATCCATACGGTACCAAAGGACACGAAAAGGGTGCAATACCGTACGAGTACATCCATAGGTCCCAAATCACACCAATACGGTACAATACAGTACGAGTACTTCCATAACGTGCCAAACCACATCAAAACGGTACAATACCATACGAGTACATCCAAAAGATACCAAACCACATCAAAACGGTACAATACCGTTCGAGTACGTCCATTCGGAATGAAACCACAACAAAACGGTACAATACCGTACGAGTACGTCCATACGGTACCAAACCACACCAAAACGCTACAATACCTTACGAGTACTTCCATAAGGTACCAAACAACACTAAAACGGTTCAATACAGTTCGAGTACATCCATAAGGTGCCAAACCACATCAAAACGGTACAATACCATTCAAGTACATCCAAAAGATACCAAACCACATCAAAACGGTACAATACCGTTCGAGTACATACATACGGAATGAAACCACAAATAAATGGTACAATACCAAAGGAGTACGTCCATACGGTACCAAACCACACCAAAATGCTACAATACCGTACGAGTACTTCCATAAGGTACCAAACCACATCAAAACGGTACAATACCGTACGAGTACAACCATAAGGTACCAAACGACATCAAAACGGTACAATACCGTACGAGTACATCCGTAAGGTACCAAACCACATCAAAACGGTACAATACCGTACGAGGACAACCATAAGGTACCAAACGACATCAAAACGGTACAATACCGTACGAGTACATCCCTAAGGTACCAAACCACATCAAAACGGTAAAATACCATACGAGTACATCCATAAGGTTCTAAACCACATCGAAACGGTACAATACCGTACGAGTACATCCATACGGAACCAAACCACACAAAAACGGTACATTACCGTACGAGTATATACATAAGGTACCAAACCACATCAAAACGGTACAATACCGTTCGAGTATATCCATAAGGTGCCAAACCACATCAAAACGGTATAATACCGTACGACTACATCCATAAGGTACCAAACCACATCAAAACGGTACAATACCGTACGACTACATCCATAAGGTACCCAACCACATCAAAACGGTACAATACCGTACGAGTACATCCATACGGAACAGAACCACACCAAAATGCAACAATACTGTACAAGTACTTCCATAAGGTACCAAACCACATAAAAACGGTACAATACTGTACGAGTACGTCCATACGGAACGAAACCACACGAAAATGGTACAATACCGTACAAGTACGTCCATACGGTACCAAACCACGCCAAAACGGTACAATACTAGACGAGTACGTCCATACGGAACCAAACCACACCAAAATGGTACAATACCATCCGAGTATGTCCATATGATACCAAACCACATTAAAACGGTACAATACCGTTCGAGTACATCCATAAGGTAACAAACCACATCAAAACGTTAGAAAATCGTACGAGTACGTCCATACGGAACCAAACCACACCAAAACGGTACAATACCGTACGAGTACTTCCATAAGGTACCAAACTACATCAAAACCGTACAATACCGTTCGAGTACAATCATAAGGTACCAAACCACATCAAAACGGTACAATACCGTACGAGTACGTCCATAAGGTACCAAACCACGTGAAAATGGTACAATACTGTAGGAGAACGTCCATACGGAACCAAACCACACCAAATTGCTACAATACCTTACGAGTACTTCCATAAGGTACCAAACCACATCAAAACGGTACAATACCGTACGACTACATCCATAAGGTACCAAACCACATCAAAACGGTACAATGCTGTACGAGTACGTCCATACGGAACCAAACCACACAAAAATGGTACAATACCGTACGAGTACTTCCATAAGGTACCAAACCACATCTAAACGGTACAATACCGTTCGAGTACATCAATAAGGTACCAAACCACATCAAAACGTTACAACACCGTACGAGTACATCCCTAAGGTACCAAACCACATCAAAACAGTACAATACCGCATGATTATATCCATAAGGTACCAAACCGCATCAAAACGGTACAATACCGTACGAGTACATCCATACGGTACCAAACCACACCGAAACGGTGCAATACCGTACGAGTACATCCATAAGGTACCAAACCACATCAAAACGGTACAATACCGTACGAGTATATCCATAAGGTACCAAAGCACATCAAAACGGTACAATACCGTTCGAGTACATCCATAAGGTACTAAAACCACATCAAAACGTTACAATACCGCACGAGTACATCCCTAAGGTACCAAACCACATCAAAAGGGTACAATACCGCACGAGTACATCCATAAGGTACCAAACCACATCAAAACGGTACAATACCGTACGAGTGCATCCATAAGGTACCAAACCACATCAAAACGTTACAATACCGTACGAGTACATCCCTAAGGTACCAAACCACCTGAAAACGGTACAATACCGTACGACTACATCCATAAGGTACCAAACCACATCAAAACGGTACAATATCGTACGAGTACATCCATACGAAACCAAACCACACCAAAATGCTCAAATGCTGTACGAGTACTTCCATAAGGTATCAGACCACATCAAAACGGTACAATACCGTACGAGTACGTCCATACGGAACGAAACCACACGAAAACAATACAATACCGTACAAGTACGTCCATACGGTACCAAACCACACTAAATGGTACAATACTAGACGAGTACGTCCATACGGAACAAAACCACACCAAAACGGTACAATAGCGTCCGAGTACGTCCATTTGATACCAAACCACCCCAAAACGGTACAACACCGTACGAGTACATCTATATGGTACAAATCCAAACCAAAATGGTAGAATACCGTATGAGTTCGTCCATACGGAACAAAACCACACCGAAACGGTACAATACCGAACAAGAACGTAATTACGGAACCTAACCACACCCAAACGGTACAATACCGTACGAGTACTTCCATAAGGTACCAAACCATATTAAAACGGTACAATACCGTACGAGTACATCCATAAGGTACCAAACCACATCAAAACGGTACAATACCGTACGAGTACGTCCATAAGGAACGAATCGACACGAAAACGGTACAATACCGTACAAGTACGTCCATACGGTTCCAAACCACACCAAAACGGTAGAATACCGTACGAGTACATCCAAAAGGTACCAAACCACATCAAAACGGTACAATACCGTACGACAACATCCATAAGTTACCAAACCACATGAAAACGGTACAATACCGTTCGAGTACGTCCATACGGAACGAAACCACAACAAACGATACAATACCGTACCAAACTTCACCAAAACGATACAATACCGTACGAGTACTTCCAAAGGGTACCAAACCACACCAAAACGGCACAACACCGGATGAGAACATCCATACAGTACCAAACCACAACAAAACGTTGCACTAGCGTACGAGTACATCCATAGGTACCAAATAAAACCAAAACTGTACAATACCGTACGAGTACATCCATAAGGTACCAAACCACATCAAAACGGTACAATACCGTACCAGTACGTCCATACGATTCAAATCCAAACCAAAATGGTACAATACCGTACGAGTACGTCCATACGGAACAAAACCACACCTAAACGGTACAACACCATACAAGTACGTCCATAAGGTACCAAACCACATCAAAACGGTACAATACCGTACGAGTATATCCATAAGGTACCAAACCACATCAAAACGGCACAATACCGTTCGAGTACATCCATAAGGTACCAAACCACATCAAAACGTTACAATACCGTACGAGTACATCCCTAAGGTACCAAACCACATCAAAACGGTATAATACCGTACGACTACATCCATAAGGTACCAAACCACATCAAAACGGTAAAATACCGTACGAGTACATCCATACGAAACCAAACCACACCAAAATGCTCAAATACTGTACGAGTACTTCCATAAGGTACCATACCACATCAAAACGGTACAATACCGTACGAGTACATCCATAAGGTACCAAACCACATCAAAACGGTACAATACCGTACGAGAACGTCCATACGGAACCAAACCACACCAAATTTCTACAATACCGTACGAGTACTTCCTTAATGTAACAAACCACATCAAAACGGTACAATACCGTACGAGTACGTCCATACGGTACCAAACCACGCCAAAACGGTACAAAACCGTACGAGTACGACCATACGGTACCAAACCACTCTAAAACGGTAGAATACCATACGAGTAAGTCCATACGGTACCAAAACACACCAAAACGGTACAATACCGTACGAGAACATCCATACGGTACCAAACCACATAAAAACGGTACAATACCGTACGACTACATCCATAAGGTACCAAACCACATCAAAACGGTACAATACCGTTCGTGTACGTCGATACGGAACGAAACCACAACAAAATGGTACAATACCGTACGAGTACGTCCATACGGTACCAAACCACTCTAAAATGGTACAATACCGTACGAGTAAGTCCATACGGTACCAAAACACACCAAAACGGTACAATACCGTACGAGAACATCCATACGGTACCAAACCACATCAAAACGGTACAATACCGTACGACTACATCCATAAGGTACCAAACCTCGTCAAAACGGTACAATACCGTTCGAGTACGTCGGTACAATACCGTACGAGTACGTCCATACGGTACCAAACCACATCAAAACGGTATAATACCGTACGACTACATCCATAAGGTACCAAACCACATCAAAACGGTAAAATACCGTACGAGTACATCCATACGAAACCAAACCACACCAAAATGCTCAAATACTGTACGAGTACTTCCATAAGGTACCATACCACATCAAAACGGTACAATACCGTACGAGTACATCCATAAGGTACCAAACCACATCAAAACGGTACAATACCGTACGAGAACGTCCATACGGAACCAAACCACACCAAATTTCTACAATACCGTACGAGTACTTCCTTAATGTAACAAACCACAACAAAACGGTACAATACCGTACGAGTACGTCCATACGGTACCAAACCACACCAAAACGGTACAATATCGTACGAGTACGTCCATAAGGTACCAAACCACATAAAAACGGTACAATACCATTCGAGTACATCCATGAGGTAACAAACCACATCAAAACGGTACAATACCATACGAGTACGTCCATACGGAACCAAACCTCACCAAAACGGTACACTACCGTACGAGTACTTCCGTAAGGTACCAAACCACATCAAAACGGTACAATACCGTTCGAGTAAATCCATAAGGTACCAAACCACATCAAAATGGTACAATACCGTACGAGAACGTCCATACGGAACCAAACCACACCAAGTTGCTACAATACCATACGAGTACTTCCATAAGGTACCAAACCACATGAAAACGGTACAATACCGTACGAGTACGTCCATACGGTACCAAACAACACCAAAACGGTACAATACCGTACGACTACATCCATACGGAATCAAACCACACAAAAATGCTACAATACTGTACGAGTACTTCCATAAGGTACCAAACCACATCAAAACGGTACAATACCGTACGAGTATGTCCATACGGAACCAAACCACATGAAAATGGTACAATACCGTACAAGTACGTCCTAACGGTACCAAACCACACCAAAACGGTACAATACTTGACGATTACGTCCATACGGAACCAAACCACTCCGAAACGGTACAATACCGTCCGAGTACGTCCATATGATACCAAAGCACACCAAAACGGTACAATACCGTACGAGAACATCCATACGGTACCAAAGCACATCAAAACGATGCAATATCGTACGAGTACATCCATAAGGTACCAAACCACGTAAACAACGGTACATTACCGTACGACTACATCCATACGGAATCAAACCACACCAAAATGCTACAATACTGTACGAGTACTTCAGTAAGGTACCAAACCACGTCAAAACGGTACAATACCGTACGAGTACATCCATACGGAACCAAACCACATGAAAACGGTACAATACCGTACAAGTACGTCAACACGGTACCAAACCACACCAAAACGGTACAATACTAGACGAGTACGTCCATACGGAACCAAACCACTCCAAAATGGTACAATACAGTTCGAGTACGTCCATATGGTACCAAACCACATAAAAATGGTACAATACCATACGCGTACGTCCATACGGAACCAAACCGCACCAAAATGGTACAATACCGTTCGAGTAAATCCATATGGTACCAAACCACATAAAAATGGTACAATACCGAACGAGTACATCCGTAAGGTTCCAAACCACATCAAAACGGTACAATACCGTACGAGAACGTCCATACGGAACCAAACCACCCCAAATTGCTACAATACCGTACGAGTACTTCTATAAGGTACCAAACCACATCAAAACGGTACAATACCGTACGAGTACGTCCATACGGTACCAAACCACACCAAAACGGTACAATATCGTACGAGTACGACCATACGGTACCGAACCACTCTAAAACGGTACAATACCGTACGAGTACGTCCATACGGTACCAAAGCACACCAAAACGGTACAATACCGTGCGAGAACATCCATACGGTACCAAAGCACATCAAAACGGTGCAATATCGTACGAGTACATCCATAAGGTACCAAACCACATCAAAACGGTACAATAACGTACGACTACATCCATACGGAATCAAACCACACAAAAATGCTACAATACTGTACGAGTACTTCCATAAGGTACCAAACCACATCAAAACGGTACAATACCGTACGAGTACGTCCATACGGAACCAAACCACATGAAAACGGTACAATACCGTACAAGTACATCCACACGGTACCAAACCACACCAAAATGGTACAATACTTGACGATTACGTCCATACGGAACCAAACCACTCCAAAACGGTACAATACCGTCAGAGTACGTCCATATGATACCAAACCACACCAAAACGGTACAACACCGTACGAGTATATCTATACGATACCAAACCACACCAAAACGGTTCAATACCGTACGAGTACATCCATAGGTACCAAATCAAACCAAAACGGTACAAAACCGTACGAGTACATCCATAAGGTACCAAACCACATCGAAACGGTACAATACCGTACGAGTACGTCCATACGGAACCAAACCACACAAAAACGGTACAATACCGTACGAGCACTTCCATAAGGTACCAAACTACATCATAACGGTACAATACCGTTCGAGTACATCCATAAGGTAACAAACCACATCAAAACGGTACAATACCGTACGAGTACGTCCATACGGAACCAAACCGCACCAAAATGGTACAATACCGTTGGAGTACATCCATAAGGCACCAAACCACATCAAAACAGTGCAATACTGTACGAGTATATCCATAAGGTACCAAACCACATCAAAACGGTACAATACCGTACGAGAACGTCCATACGGAACCAAACCACACCAAATTTCTACAATACCGTACGAGTACTTCCATAAGGTAACAAACCACATCAAAACGGTACAATACCGTACGAGTACGTCCATACTGTACCAAACCACACCAAAAAGGTACAAAACCGTACGAGTACGACCATACGGTACCAAACCACTCTAAAACGGTACAATACCGTACGAGTAAGTCCATACGGTACCAAAACACACCAAAACGGTACAATACCGTACGAGAACATCCATACGGTACCAAACCACATAAAAACTGTACAATACCGTCCGACTACATCCATAAGATACCAAACCACATCAAAACGGTACAATACCATTCGAGTACGTCGATACGGAACGAAACCACAACAAAATGGTACAATACCGTACGAGTACGTCCATACGGTACCAAACCACACCAAAACGATACAATACCGTACGAGTATTTCCAAAGGGTACCAAACCACACCAAAACGGTACAACACCGGATGAGAACATCCAAACGGTACCAAACCACACCAAAATGTTTCACTACCGTTCGAGTACATCCATAGGTACCAAATCAAACCAAAACGGTACAATACCGGACGAGTACATCCATAAGGTCCTAAACCACATAAAAACGGTACAATACCGTACAAGTACGTCCATACGGTACAAATCCAAACCAAAATGTTACAATACCGTAAGAGTACGTCCATACGGAACAAAACCACACCGAAATGGTACAATACCGTACACAAGTACAACCATACGGAACCAAACCACACCAAAACGGTACAATACCGTACGGGTACTTGCATATGGTACCAAACCACATCAAAATGGTACAATACCATACGAGTACATCCATAAGGTACCAAACCATAACAAAACGGTACAATACCGTACGAGTATATCCATAAGGTGCCGAACAACATCAAAACGGTACAATACCGTACGAGTACATCCAAAAGGTACCAAACCACATCAAAACGGTACAATACCGTACGAGTACTTCCATACGGAACCAAACCACACCAAAACGGTACAATACCGTACGAGTACATCCATAAGGTACGAAACCACATCAAAACGGTACAATACCGTTCGAGTACATCCATAAGGTACCAAACCACATCAAAATGGTACAATACCGTACGAGTACATCCATAAGGTACCAAACCACATCCAAACGGTACAATACCGCACGAGTACAACCATAAAGTACCAAACCACATAAAAATGGTACAATACCGTACGAGTACGTCCATACGGAACCAAACCACACCAAAATGCTACAATGCCGTACGAGTACTTCCATAAGGTACCAAACCACATCAAAGCGGTATAATACCGTACGTGTACGTCCAAATGGTACCAAACCCCACCAAAACGGTACAATACCGTACGAGTACGACCAAACGGTACCAAACTACTCTAAAACGGTACAATACCGTACGAGTACGTCCTTACGGTACCAAAGCACACCAAAACGGTACAATACCGTACGAGAACATCCATACGGTACCAAAGCACACCTAAACGGTGCAATACATCCATACGGTACCAAAAGACATAAAAACGGTACAACACCGTACGAGTACATCCATAAGGTACCAAACCACATCAAAACGGTACAATACCGTACGAGTACATCCATAAGGTACCAAACCATATCAAAACGGTACAATACCGTACGAGTACGTCCATACGGAACCAAACCACAGCAAAACGGTACAACACCCTACGAGTACGTCCATACGGTACCAAACCACACCAAAACGATACAATACCGTACGAGTACTTCCAAAGGGTACCAAACCACACCAAAACGGTACAACACCGTACGAGAACATCCGTACGGTACCAAACCACATCGAAACGGTGCAATACCGTACGAGTACATCCATAGGTACCAAATCACACCAAAACGGTACATTACCGTACGAGTACATCCATAATGTACCAAACCACATCAAAACTGTACAATACCGTATGAGTACGTCCATACGTTACCAAACCACACCAAAATGGTACAATACCGTACGAGTACGTCCATACGGAAGAAACCACACCAAAACGGTACCATACCGTACGAGTACGTCCATACGGTACCAAACCACACTAAAAGGGTACAATACCGTACGAGTACGTCCATATGGTACCAAACCACAACAAAACGGTACAATACCGTACGAGTACGTCCATACGGTACCAAAGCACACAAAAACGGTGCAATAATGTACGAGTACTTCCATATGGTACCAAAGGAAACAAAAACGGTACAACACCGTACGAGTACATCCATACGGTACCAAAGGACACGAAAACGGTGCAATACCGTACGAGTACATCCATAGGTACTAAATCACACAAAAACGGTACAATAGAGTACGAGTACATCCATAAAGTGCCAAACCACATCAAAACGGTACAATACCCTCTGAGTACGTCCATACGGAACCAAACCATATCAAAACGGTACAATACCGTACGAGTACATCCATAAGGTACCAAACCACATCAAAACGGTACAATAACGTACGACTACATCCATACGGAATCAAACCACACAAAAATGCTACAATACTGTACGAGTACTTCCATAAGGTACCAAACCACATCAAAACGGTACAATACCGTACGAGTACGTCCATACGGAACCAAACCACATGAAAACGGTACAATACCGTACAAGTACATCCACACGGTACCAAACCACACCAAAATGGTACAATACTTGACGATTACGTCCATACGGAACCAAACCACTCCAAAACGGTACAATACCGTCAGAGTACGTCCATATGATACCAAACCACACCAAAACGGTACAACACCGTACGAGTATATCTATACGATACCAAACCACACCAAAACGGTTCAATACCGTACGAGTACATCCATAGGTACCAAATCAAACCAAAACGGTACAAAACCGTACGAGTACATCCATAAGGTACCAAACCACATCGAAACGGTACAATACCGTACGAGTACGTCCATACGGAACCAAACCACACAAAAACGGTACAATACCGTACGAGCACTTCCATAAGGTACCAAACTACATCATAACGGTACAATACCGTTCGAGTACATCCATAAGGTAACAAACCACATCAAAACGGTACAATACCGTACGAGTACGTCCATACGGAACCAAACCGCACCAAAATGGTACAATACCGTTGGAGTACCTTCATAAGGTACCAAACCACATCAAAACGGTACTATACCGTTCGAGTACATCCATAAGGCACCAAACCACATCAAAACAGTGCAATACTGTACGAGTACATCCATAAGGTACCAAACCACATCAAAACGGTACAATACCGTACGAGAACGTCCATACGGAACCAAACCACACCAAATTTCTACAATACCGTACGAGTACTTCCATAAGGTAACAAACCACATCAAAACGGTACAATACCGTACGAGTACGTCCATACTGTACCAAACCACACCAAAAAGGTACAAAACCGTACGAGTACGACCATACGGTACCAAACCACTCTAAAACGGTACAATACCGTACGAGTAAGTCCATACGGTACCAAAACACACCAAAACGGTACAATACCGTACGAGAACATCCATACGGTACCAAACCACATAAAAACTGTACAATACCGTCCGACTACATCCATAAGGTACCAAACCACATCAAAACGGTACAATACCATTCGAGTACGTCGATACGGAACGAAACCACAACAAAATGGTACAATACCGTACGAGTACGTCCATACGGTACCAAACCACACCAAAACGATACAATACCGTACGAGTATTTCCAAAGGGTACCAAACCACACCAAAACGGTACAACACCGGATGAGAACATCCAAACGGTACCAAACCACACCAAAATGTTTCACTACCGTTCGAGTACATCCATAGGTACCAAATCAAACCAAAACGGTACAATACCGGACGAGTACATCCATAAGGTCCTAAACCACATAAAAACGGTACAATACCGTACGAGTACGTCCATACGGTACAAATCCAAACCAAAATGTTACAATACCGTAAGAGTACGTCCATACGGAACAAAACCACACCGAAATGGTACAATACCGTACACAAGTACAACCATACGGAACCAAACCACACCAAAACGGTACAATACCGTACGGGTACTTGCATATGGTACCAAACCACATCAAAACGGTACAATACCATACGAGTACATCCATAAGGTACCAAACCATAACAAAACGGTACAATACCGTACGAGTATATCCATAAGGTGCCGAACAACATCAAAACGGTACAATACCGTACGAGTACATCCAAAAGGTACCAAACCACATCAAAACGGTACAATACCGTACGAGTACTTCCATACGGAACCAAACCACACCAAAACGGTACAATACCGTACGAGTACATCCATAAGGTACGAAACCACATCAAAACGGTACAATACCGTTCGAGTACATCCATAAGGTACCAAACCACATCAAAATGGTACAATACCGTACGAGTACATCCATAAGGTACCAAACCACATCCAAACGGTACAATACCGCACGAGTACAACCATAAAGTACCAAACCACATAAAAATGGTACAATACCGTACGAGTACGTCCATACGGAACCAAACCACACCAAAATGCTACAATGCCGTACGAGTACTTCCATAAGGTACCAAACCACATCAAAGCGGTATAATACCGTACGTGTACGTCCAAATGGTACCAAACCCCACCAAAACGGTACAATACCGTACGAGTACGACCAAACGGTACCAAACTACTCTAAAACGGTACAATACCGTACGAGTACGTCCTTACGGTACCAAAGCACACCAAAACGGTACAATACCGTACGAGAACATCCATACGGTACCAAAGCACACCTAAACGGTGCAATACATCCATACGGTACCAAAAGACATAAAAACGGTACAACACCGTACGAGTACATCCATAAGGTACCAAACCACATCAAAACGGTACAATACCGTACGAGTACATCCATAAGGTACCAAACCATATCAAAACGGTACAATACCGTACGAGTACGTCCATACGGAACCAAACCACAGCAAAACGGTACAACACCCTACGAGTACGTCCATACGGTACCAAACCACACCAAAACGATACAATACCGTACGAGTACTTCCAAAGGGTACCAAACCACACCAAAACGGTACAACACCGTACGAGAACATCCGTACGGTACCAAACCACATCGAAACGGTGCAATACCGTACGAGTACATCCATAGGTACCAAATCACACCAAAACGGTACATTACCGTACGAGTACATCCATAATGTACCAAACCACATCAAAACTGTACAATACCGTATGAGTACGTCCATACGTTACCAAACCACACCAAAATGGTACAATACCGTACGAGTACGTCCATACGGAAGAAACCACACCAAAACGGAACCGTACCGTACGAGTACGTCCATACGGTACCAAACCACACTAAAAGGGTACAATACCGTACGAGTACGTCCATATGGTACCAAACCACAACAAAACGGTACAATACCGTACGAGTACGTCCATACGGTACCAAAGCACACAAAAACGGTGCAATAATGTACGAGTACTTCCATATGGTACCAAAGGAAACAAAAACGGTACAACACCGTACGAGTACATCCATACGGTACCAAAGGACACGAAAACGGTGCAATACCGTACGAGTACATCCATAGGTACTAAATCACACAAAAACGGTACAATAGAGTACGAGTACATCCATAAAGTGCCAAACCACATCAAAACGGTACAATACCCTCTGAGTACGTCCATACGGAACCAAACCATATCAAAACGGTACAATACCGTACGAGTACATCCAAAAGATACCAAACCACATTAAAACGGTACAATATCGTTCGAGTACGTCCATAGGGAACGAAACCACAACAAAACGGTACAATACCGTACGAGTACGTCCATAAGATACCAAACCACACCAAAATGATACAATACCGTCTGAGTACTTCCAAAGGGTACCCAACCACACCAAAACGGTAGAACACCGTATGAGAACATCCATACGGTACCAAACCACACCAAAACGGTGCAATACCGTACGAGTACATCCATAGGTACCAAATCAAACCAAAACGGTACAATACTGTACGAGTACATCCATAAGGTACCCAATCAAACCAAAACGGTACAATACCGTACGAGTACGTCCATACGGTACAAAACCAAACCAAAATGGTACAATAATGTACTAGTACGTCCATACGGATCGAAACCACACCAAAATGGTACAATATCGTACAAGTACGTCCATACGGAACCAAACCACACCAAAACGTTACAATACCGTACGAGTACTTCCATAAGGTACCAAACCACATCAAAACGGTACAATACCGTACGAGTACATCCATAAGGTACCAAACCATATCAAAACGGTACAATAACGT
The DNA here is from genome assembly GCF_030253575.1 of Rhododendron vialii. Classification (NCBI taxonomy): domain Eukaryota; kingdom Viridiplantae; phylum Streptophyta; class Magnoliopsida; order Ericales; family Ericaceae; genus Rhododendron; species Rhododendron vialii. The sequence goes on along the minus strand of NC_080557.1, from coordinate 28,827,522 downwards.
TCAAGTACATCCTTAAGGTACCAAACCACATCAAAACAGTACAATACCGTAGGAGTACATCTCTAAGGTACCAAACCACATCAAAACGGTACAATACCGTACGAGTACATCCATAAGGTACCAAACCACATCAAAACAGTACAATACCGTAGAGTACATCCATATGTAACCAAACCACACCAAAAGCTACAACACCGTACGAGTACTTCCATAAGGTACCAAACCACATCAAAATGGTACAATACCGTACAAGTACATCCATACGGAACGAAACCACACCAAAACGGTACAATACCGTACAAGTACGCCCATACGGTACCAAACCAAACCAAAACGGTACAATACCGTCCGAGTACGTCCATATGATACCAAACCATACAAAAATCGTACTACACCATACGAGTACATCTATATGGTACCAAACCACACCAAAACGGTTCAATACTGTACGAGTACATCCATAGGTTCCAAATCAAGTTAAAACGGTACAATACCGTACGAGTACATCCATAAGGCACTGAACCACATCAAAACGGTACAATATCGTACGACTACGTCCATACGGAAACAAACCACACCAAAACGGTACAATACCATACAAGTACTTCCATAAGGTACTAAACCACATCAAAACGGTACAATACCGTTCAAGTACATCCATAAGGTAAGAAACCACATCAAAACGGTACAATACCGTACGAGTACGTCCACACGGAACCAAACCACACCAAATTGGTACAATACCGTACGAGTTCTTCCATAAGGTACCAAACCACATCAAAACGATACAATACCGTACGAGTACATCTATACGTAACCAAACCAGACCAAAATGCTACAATACTGTACGAGTAATTCCATAAGGTACCAAACCACATCAAAACGGTACAATACCGTACGAGTACGTCCATACGGAACGAAACCACATGAAAACAGTACAATTCCGTACAAGTACGTCCATACGGTGCCAAACCACACCGAAACGGTACAATACCGTACAAGTACGTCCATACGAAACCAAACCACACCTAAACGGTACAATACTGCACGAGTACTTCCATAAGGTACCAAACCACATCAAAACAGTACAATACCGTACGGGTACATCCATAAGGTAACAACCACATCAAAACGGTACAATACCGTACGAGTACATACCTAAGGTACAAAACCACATCAAAACGGTACAATATCGTTCGAGTACATCCATATGGTACCAAACCACATCAAAACGGTACAATACCTTACGACTACATCCATACGGAATCAAACCACACCAAAATGCTAGAATACTGTACGACTACGGCCATAAGGTACCAAACCGCATCAAAACGGTACAATACCGTACGATTACGTCCATAAGGAACCAAACCACATGAAAACGGTACAATACCGTACAAGTTCGTCCATACGGTTCCAAACCAAACCAAAACGGTACAATACCAGACGAGTACGTCCATACGGAACCAAACCACACCAAAACGGTACAATACCGTCCGAGTACGTCCATATGATACCAAACCACACCAAAACGGTACTACACCATACGAGTACGTCTATATGGTACCAAACCACACCAAAATGGTTCAATACCGTACGAGTACATCCATAGGTGCCAAATCAAATTAAAACGGTACAAAACCGTACGAGTACATCCATAAGGTAGCAAACCACATCAAAACGGTACAATACCGTACGGGTACATCCATAAGGTACCAAACCACATCAAAACGGTACAATACCGTACGAGTACATCCCTAAGATACCAAACCACATCAAAACGGTACAATATCGTACGAGTACATCCATAAGGTACCAAACCACATCAAAACGGTACAATACCGTACGATTACATCCATATGGAATCAAACCACACCAAAATGCTACAATACTGTACGAGTCCTTTCATAAGGTACCAAAGCACATCAAAACGGTACAATACCGTACGAGTACGTCCGTAAGGAAGCAAACCACATTAAAATGGTACAATACCGTACAAGTACGTAAGTACGTCCACACGGTACCAAACCACACCAAAACAGTACAATACTAGACGAGTAAGTCCATACGGAACCAAACCAGTCCAAAACGGTACAATACCGTCCGAGTACGTCCATATGATACCAAACGACAGCAAAACGGTACAATACCGTACGAGTACATCTATACGTAACCAAACCTGACCAAAATGCTACAATACTGTATGAGTACTTCCATAAGGTGTCAAACAACATCAAAACGGTACAATACCGTACGACTACATCCATACGGAATCAAACCAAACCAAAATGCTACAATACTGCAAGAGTACTTCCATAAGGTACCAAACCACATCAAAACGGTACAATACCGTACGAGTACGTTCATACGGAACCAAACCACACCAAAACGGTACAATACCGTACGAGTACTTCCATAAGGTACCAAACCACATCAAAACGGTACAATACCGTTCGAGTACATCCATATGGTACCAAACCACTTCAAAACGGTACAATACCGTATGAGTACATCCATAAGGTACCAAACCACATCAAAACGGTACAATACCGTTCGAATACATCCATAAGGTACCAAACCACTTCAAAACGGTACAATACCGTATGAGTACATCTATACGTAACCAAACTAGACTAAAATGCTTCAATACTGTACGAGTACTTCCATAAGGTACCAAACCACATCAAAAAGGTACAATACCGTACGAGTACGTCCATACGGAACCAAACCACACCAAAACGGAACAATACCGTACGAGTACTTCCATAAGGTACCAAACCACATCAAAACGGTACAATACCGTTCGAGTACATCCGTAAGGTACCAAACCACATCAAAACGGTACAATACCGTACGAGGACAACCATAAGGTACCAAACGACATCAAAATGGTACAATACCGTACGAGTACGTCCCTAAGGTACCAAACCACATCAAAACGGTAAAATACCATACGAGTACATCCATAAGGTTCTAAACCACATCGAAACGGTACAATACCGTACGAGTACATCCATACGGAACCAAACCACACAAAAACGGTACATTACCGTACGAGTATATACATAAGGTACCAAACCACATCAAAACGGTACAATACCGTTCGAGTATATCCATAAGGTGCCAAACCACATCAAAACGGTAAAATACCGTACGACTACATCCATAAGGTACCAAACCACATCAAAACGGTACAATACCGTACGACTACATCCGTAAGGTACCCAACCACATCAAAACGGTACAATACCGTACGAGTACATCCATACGGAACCAAACCACACCAAAATGCAACAATACTGTACAAGTACTTCCATAAGGTACCAAACCACATAAAAACGGTACAATACTGTACGAGTACGTCCATACGGAACGAAACCACACGAAAATGGTACAATACCGTACAAGTACGTCCATACGGTACCAAACCATGCCAAAACGGTACAATACTACACGAGTACGTCCATACGGAACCAAACCACACCAAAATGGTACAATACCATCCGAGTATGTCCATATGATACCAAACCACACCAAAACGGTAAAACACCGTACGAGTACATCTATACGGTACCAAACCACACCAAAATGGTTGAATACCGTACCAATACATCCATAGGAAACATAAGGTACCAAACCACATCAAAACGATACAATACCGTTCGAGTACGTCCATAAGGTACCAAACCACATCAAAACGGTACAAAACCGTACGAGTACATCCATAAGGTACCAAACCACATCAAAACGATACAATACCGTACGAGAACGTCCATACGGAACCCAACCACACCAAATTGCTACAATACCGTACGACTACTTCCATAAGGTACCAAACCACATCAAAACGGTACAATACCGTACGAGTACGTCCATACGGTACCAAACCACACCAAAATGGTACCATACCGTACGAGTACGACCATACGGAACCAAACCACTCTAAAACGGTACAATACTAGACGAGTACATCCATACGGAACCAAAGCACATCAAAACGGTAGAATACCGTACGAGAACATCCTTACGGTACCAAAGCACATCAAAACGGTGCAATATCGTACGAGTACATCCATAAGGTACCAAACCACATGAAAACGGCACAATACCGTACGACTACATCCATACGGAATCAAACCACACCAAAATGCTACAATACTATACGAGTACTTCCATAAGGTACCAAACCACATTAAAACGGTACAATACCGTACGAGTACGTCCATACGGAACCAAACCACATGAAAATGGTACAATACCGTACAAGTACGTCCACACGGTACCAAACCACACCAAAACGGTACAATACTAGACGAGTACATCCATACGGAACCAAACCACTCCAAAACGGTACAATACCGTCCGAGTACGTCCATATGATACCAAACCACACCAAAACGGTACAACAACGTACAAGTACATCTATACGGTACCAAACCACACCAAAACGGTTTAACACCGTCCGAGTACATCCATAGGTACCAAATAAAACCAAAACGGTACAATACCGTACGACTACATCCATAAGGTACCAAACCACATCGAGACGGTACAATACCGTACGAGTACATCCATACGGAACCAAACCACACCAAAACGGTACAATACCGTACGAGTACTTCTATAAGGTACCAAACCACATCATAACGGTACAATACCGTTCGAGTACATCCATAAGGTAACAAAGCACATCAAAACGGTACAATACCGTACGAGTACGTCCATACGGAACCAAACCACACCAAAACAGTACAATACCGTACGAGTACTTCCACAAGGTACCAAACCACATTAAAACGGTACAATTCCCTTCGAGTACATCCATAAGGTACCAAACCACATGAAAACGGTACAATACCGTACGAGTACATCCATAAGGTACCAAACCACATCAAAACAGTACAATACCGTACGAGAACGTCCATACGGAACCAAACCACACCAAATTGCAACAATACCGTACGAGTACATCCATAAGGTACCAAACCACATCAAAACGGTACAATACCGTACAAGTACGTCCATACGGAACCAAACCACATGAAAACGGTACAATACCGTACAAGTACGTCCACACGGTACCAAACCACACCAAAACGGTACAATACTAGACGAGTACGTCCATACGGAACCAAACCACTCCAAAACGGTACAATACCGTCCGAGTACGTCCATACGAAAACAATCCACACCAAAATGGTACAATACCGTACGAGTACTTCCATAAGGTACCAAACCACATCAAAACGGTACAATACCGTACGAGTACGTCCATACGGAACGAAACCACATGAAAATGGTACAATTCCGTACAAGTACGTCCATACGGTACCAAACCACACCGAAACGGTACAATACCGCACAAGTACGTCCATACGAAACCAAACCACACCTAAACGGTACGATACCGTACGAGTACTTCCATAAGGTACCAAACCACATCAAAATTGTACAATACCATACGGGTACATCCAAAAGGTACCAAACGACATCAAAAACGGTACAATACCATACGAGTACATCCCTAAGGTACCAAACCACATCAAAACGGTATAATATCGTACGAGTACATCCATACGGTACCAAATCACATCAAAACGGTACAATACCGTACGACTACATCCATACGGAATCAAACCACACCAAAATGCTACAATACTGTACATGTACTTTCATAAGGTACCGAACCGCATCAAAATGGTACAATACCGTACGAGTACGTTCAGACGAAACCAAACCACACCAAAATGGTACAATACCGTTCGAGTACATCCATAAGGTACCAAACCACTTCAAAACGGTACAATACCGTATGAGTACATCCATACGATACCAAACCACATAAAAACGGTACAATACCGTTCGATTACATCCATAAGGTACCAAACCACTTCAAAATGGTACAATACCGTATGAGTACATCTATACGTAACCAAACCAGACTAAAATGCTACAATACTGTACGAGTACTTCCATAAGGTACCAAACCACATCAAAAAGGTACAATACCGTACGAGTACGTCCATACGGAACCAAACCACACCAAATTGGTACAATACCGTACGAGTACTTCCATAAGGTACCAAACCACATCAAAACGGTACAATACCGTTTGAGTACATCCATAAGGTACCAAACCACTTCAAAACGGTACAATATCGTATGAGTACATCCATAAGGTATCAAACCACATTAACACGGTACAATACCGTACGAGAACGTCCATACGGAACCAAACCACACCAAATTGCTACAATACCGTGCGAGTACATCCATAAGGTACCAAACCACATCAAAACGGTACAATACCGTACAAGTACGTCCACACGGTACCAAACCACACCAAAACAGTACAATACCAGACGAGTACGTCCATACGGAACCAAACCACTCCAAAACGGTACAATACCGTCCGAGTACGTCCATATGATACCAAACCACACCAAAACGGTACAACACCGTACGAGTACATCTATACGGTACCAAACCACACCAAAACGGTTCAATACCGTACGAGTACATCCATAGGTACCAAATCAAACCAAAATGGTACAATACCGTATGAGTACATCCATAAGGTACCAAACCACATCGAAATGGTACAATACCGTAAGAGTACATCCATAAGGTACCAAACCACATCAAAATGGTACAATACCGTACGAGAACGTCCATACGGAACCAAACCACACCAAATTGCTACAATACCGTACGAGTACTTCCATAAGGTACCAAACCACATCAAAACGGTACAATATCGTACGAGTACGTCCATACGGTACCAAACCACACCAAAACGGTACAATACCGTACGAGTACGACCATACGGTGCCAAACCACTCTAAAACGGTACAATACCGTACGAGTACTTCCATAAGGTACCAATCCACACTAAAATGGTGCAACACCGTACGAGTACATCTATACGGTACCAAACCACACCAAAACGGTTCAATACCGCACGAGTACATCCATAGGTACCAAATCAAACCAAAACGGTACAATACCGTACGAGTACATCCATAAGGTACCAAACCACATCGAAATGGTACAATACCGTACGAGTACGTCCATACGGAACCAAACCACACAAAAATGGTACAATACCGTACGAGTACTTCCATAAGGTACCAAACCACATCATAACGGTACAATACCGTTCGAGTACATCCATAAGGAAACAAACCACATCAAAACCGTACAATACCGTATGAGTACGTCCATACGGAACAAAACCACACCAAAACGGTACAATACCGTACGAGTACTTCCATAAGGTACCAAACCACATCAAAACGGTACAATACCGTTCGAGTACATCCATAAGGTACCAAACCACATCAAAACGGTACGATACCGTACGAGTACATCCATAAGGTACCAAACCACATCAAAACGGTACAATACTGTACGAGTACGTCCATACGGTACCAAACCACACAAAAATGGTACAATGCCGTACGAGTACGACCATACTGTACCAAACCACTCTAAAACGGTAAAATACCGTACGAGTACGTCCATACGGCACCAAAGCACACCAAAACGGTATAATACCGTACGAGAACATCCATACGGTACCAAAGCACACCTAAACGGTGCAATACCGTACGAGTACATCCATACGGTACCAAAAGACACAAAAACGGTACAACACCGTACGAGTACATCCATAAGGTACCAAACCACATCGAAATGGTACAATACCGTACGAGTACATCCATAAGGTATCAAACTACATCAAAACGGTACAATACTGTACGAGTACATCCATAAGGTACCAAACCACATCAAAACTGTACAATACCGTACGAGTACGTCCATACGGAACCAAACCACATCAAAACGGTACAACACCGACGAGTACGTCCATACGGTACCAAACCACACCAAAACGGTTCAATACCGTACGAGTACATCCACAGGTACCAAATCAAACCAAAACGGTACAATACCGTACGAGTACATTCATAAGGTACCAAACCACATCGAAACGGTACAATACCGTACGTGTACGTCCATACGGAACCAAACCACACAGAAACGGTACAATACCGTACGAGTACTTCCATAAGGTACCAAACCACATAATAACGGTACAATACCAACCGAGTACATCCATAAGGTAACAAACCACATCAAAACGGTACAATACCGTACGAGTACGCCCATACGGAACCAAACTACACCAAAACGGTACAATACCGTACGAGTACTTCCATAAGGTACCAAACCACATCAAAACGGTACAATACCGTTCAAGTACATCGATAAGGTACCAAACCACATCAAAACGGTACAATACCGTACGAGTACATCCATAAGGTACCAAACCACATCAAAACGGTACAATACCGTACGAGTAAGTTAATACGGTACCAAACCACACCAAAACGGTACAATGCCGTACGAGTACGACCATACGGTACCAAACCACTCTAAAACGGTACAATACCGTACGAGTACGTCCATACGGCACCAAAGCACACCAAAACGGTATAATACCGTACGAGAACATCCATACGGTACAAAAGCACACCTAAACGGTGCAATACCGTACGAGTACATCCATACGGTACCAAAAGACACAAAAATGGTACAACACCGTACGAGTACATCCATAAGGTACCAAACCACATCGAAATGGTACAATACCATACGAGTACATCCATAAGGTATCAAACCACATCAAAACGTTACAATACAGTACGTGTACATCCATAAGGTACCAAACCACATCAAAACGGTACAATACCGTACGAGTACGTCCATACGGAACCAAACCACATCAACACGGTACAACACCGTGCGAGTACGTCCATACGGTACCAAACCACACCAAAACGATACAATACCGTACGAGTACTTCCATAGGGTACCAAACCACACCAAAACGGTACAACACCGTACGAGAACATCCATACGGTACCAAACCACATCAAAACGGTACAATATCGTTCGAGTACGTCCATAGGGAACGAAACCAAAACAAAACGGTACAATACTGTACGAGTACGTCCATACGATACCAAACCACACCAAAACGATACAATACCGTCTGAGTACTTCCATAAGGTACCAAATCACATCAAAATGGTACAATACCGTTCGAGAACATCCATAAGGTACCAAACCACATCAAAATGGTACAATACCGTAAGAGTACATCCATAAGGTACCTAACCACATCAAAACGGTACAATAAAGTTCAAGTACATCCATAAGGTACCAAACCACATCAAAACAGTACAATACCGCAGGAGTACATCCCTAAGGTACCAAACCACATCAAAATGGTACAATACCGTACGAGTACATCCATAAGGTACCAAACCACATCAAAACAGACAATACCGTACGAGTACATCCATACGTAACCAAACCACACCAAAAGCTACAACACCGTACGAGTACTTCCATAAGGTACCAAACACATCAAAATAGTACAATACCGTACAAGTGCATCCATACGGAACGAAACCTCACCAAAATGGTACAATACCGTACAAGTACGTCCATACGGTTCCAAATCACACCAAAACGGTATAATACCAGACGAGTACCTCCATACGGAACCAAAACACACCAAAACGGTACAATACCGTCCGAGTACGTCCACATGATACCAAACCACACCAAAACGGTACTACACCATACAAGTACATCTATATGGTACCAAACCACACCAAAATGGTTCAATACCGTACGAGTACATCAATAGGTGCCAAATCAAATTAAAACGGTACATTACCGTACAAGTACATCCATAAGGTAGCAAACCACATCAAAACGGTACAATACCGTTCGTGTACATCCCTAAGGTACCAAACCACATCGAAACGGTACAATATCGTACGAGTACATCCATAAGTTACCAAACCACATCAAAACGGTACAATACCATACGACTACATCCATACGGAATCAAACCACACCAAAATGCTACAATACTGTACGAGTACTTTCATAAGGTACCAAAGCACATCAAAACGGTACAATACCGTACGAGTACGTCCATACGGGACCAAACCACATGAAAACGGTACAATACCGTACAAGTACGTCCACACGGAACAAAACCACACCAAAACGGTACAATACTAGACGAGTACGTCCATACGGAACCAAACCACTCCAAAACGGTATAATACCGTTCGAGTACGACCATACGAAAACAAACCACACCAAAATGGTACAATACCGTACGAGTACTTCCATAAGGTACCAAACCACATCAAAACGGTTCAATACCATTCGAGTACATCCATCAGGTAAGAAACCACATCAAAACGGTACAATACCGTACGACTACGTCCATACGGAACCAAACCACACCAAATTGGTACAATACCGTACGAGTACTTCCATAAGGTACCAAACCACATCAAAACGATACAATACCGTACGAGTACATCTCTACCTAACCAAACTAGACTAAAATGCTACAATACTGTACGAGTACTTCCATAAGGTACCAAACCACATCAAAAAGGTACAATACCGTGCGAGTACGTCCATACGGAACGAAACGACATGAAAACGGTACAATTCCGAACAAGTACGTCCATACGAAACCAAACCACACCTAAACGGTACAATACCGTACGAGTACTTCCATAAGGTACCAAACCACATCAAAACGGTACAATACCGTACGGGTACATCCATAAGGTACCAAACCACATCAAAACGGTACAATACCGTATGAGTACATCCCTCAGGTAACAAACCACATCAAAACGGTACAATATCGTACGAGTACATCCATAAGGTACCAAACCACATCAAAACGGTACAATACCGTACGACTACTTCCATACGAAATTAAACCACACCAAAACGCTACAATATTGTACGAGTACTTCCATAAGGTACCAAACCACATCAAAACGGTACAATACCGTACGAGTACGTCCATACGGAACGAAACCACATGAAAATGGTACAATTCCGTACAAGTACGTCCATACGGTACCAAACCACACCGAAACGGTACAATACCGTACAAGTACGTCCATACGAAACCAAACCACACCTAAACGGTACAATACTGTACGAGTACTTCCATAAGGTACCAAACCACATCAAAATTGTACAATACCGTACGGGTACATCCAAAACGTACCAAACGACATCAAAAACGGTACAATACCGTACGAGTACATCCCTAAGGTACCAAACCACATCAAAACGGTATAATATCGTACGAGTACATCCATAAGGTACCAAACCACATCAAAACGGTACAATACCGTACGACTACATCCATACGGAATCAAACCACACCAAAATGCTACAATACTGTACGAGTACTTTCATAAGGTACCAAACCGCATCAAAACAGTACAATACCAAACGAGTACGTTCATACGAAACCAAACAACACCAAAATGGTACAATACCGTACGAGCACTTCCATAAGGTACCAAACCACATCAAAATGGTACAATACCGTTCGAGTACATCCATAAGGTACCAAACCACTTCAAAACGGTACAATACCGTATGAGTACATCCATAAGGTACCAAACAACATCAAAACGGTACAATACCATACGAGTACGTCCATACGGGACCAAACCACATGAAAACGGTACAATACCGTACAAGTACGTCCACACGGAACAAAACCACACCGAAACGGTACAATACTAGACGAGTACGTCCATACGGAACCAAACCACTCCAAAACGGTATAATACCGTTCGAGTACGACCATACGAAAACAAACCACACCAAAATGGTACAATACCGTACGAGTACTTTCATAAGGTACCAAAGCACATCAAAACGGTACAATACCGTACGAGTACGTCCATACGGGACCAAACCACATGAAAACGGTACAATACCGTACAAGTACGTCCACACGGAACAAAACCACACCAAAACGGTACAATACTAGACGAGTACGTCCATACGGAACCAAACCACTCCAAAACGGTATAATACCGTTCGAGTACGACCATACGAAAACAAACCACACCAAAATGGTACAATACCGTACGAGTACTTCCATAAGGTACCAAACCACATCAAAACGGTTCAATACCATTCGAGTACATCCATCAGGTAAGAAACCACATCAAAACGGTACAATACCGTACGACTACGTCCATACGGAACCAAACCACACCAAATTGGTACAATACCGTACGAGTACTTCCATAAGGTACCAAACCACATCAAAACGATACAATACCGTACGAGTACATCTCTACCTAACCAAACTAGACTAAAATGCTACAATACTGTACGAGTACTTCCATAAGGTACCAAACCACATCAAAAAGGTACAATACCGTGCGAGTACGTCCATACGGAACGAAACGACATGAAAACGGTACAATTCCGAACAAGTACGTCCATACGAAACCAAACCACACCTAAACGGTACAATACCGTACGAGTACTTCCATAAGGTACCAAACCACATCAAAACGGTACAATACCGTACGGGTACATCCATAAGGTACCAAACCACATCAAAACGGTACAATACCGTATGAGTACATCCCTAAGGTAACAAACCACATCAAAACGGTACAATATCGTACGAGTACATCCATAAGGTACCAAACCACATCAAAACGGTACAATACCGTACGACTACTTCCATACAAAATTAAACCACACCAAAACGCTACAATATTGTACGAGTACTTCCATAAGGTACCAAACCACATCAAAACGGTACAATACCGTACGAGTACGTCCATACGGAACGAAACCACATGAAAATGGTACAATTCCGTACAAGTACGTCCATACGGTACCAAACCACACCGAAACGGTACAATACCGTACAAGTACGTCCATACGAAACCAAACCACACCTAAACGGTACAATACTGTACGAGTACTTCCATAAGGTACCAAACCACATCAAAATTGTACAATACCGTACGGGTACATCCAAAACGTACCAAACGACATCAAAAACGGTACAATACCGTACGAGTACATCCCTAAGGTACCAAACCAAATCAAAACGGTATAATATCGTACGAGTACATCCATAAGGTACCAAACCACATCAAAACGGTACAATACCGTACGACTACATCCATACGGAATCAAACCACACCAAAATGCTACAATACTGTACGAGTACTTTCATAAGGTACCAAACCGCATCAAAACAGTACAATACCAAACGAGTACGTTCATACGAAAGCAAACAACACCAAAATGGTACAATACCGTACGAGCACTTCCATAAGGTACCAAACCACATCAAAATGGTACAATACCGTTCGAGTACATCCATAAGGTACCAAACCACTTCAAAATGGTACAATACCGTATGAGTACATCTATACGTAACCAAACCGGACTAAAATGCTACAATACTGTACGAGTACTTCCATAAGGTACCAAACCACATCAAAACGGTACAATACCGTACGAGTACGTCCATACGGAACCGAACCACACCAAAACGGTACAATACCGTACGAGTACTTCCATAAGGTACCAAACCACATCAAAACGGTACAATACCGTTCGAGTACATCCATAAGGTACCAAACCACATCAAAATGGTACAATACCGTACGAGTACATCCATAGGGTACCAAACCACATCAAGCCGGTACAATACCGTACGAGAACGTCCATACGGAACCAAACCACACCAAATTGCTACAATACCGTACGAGTACTTCCATAAGGTATCAAACCACATCAAAACGGTACAATACCATACGAGTACGTCCATACGGTACCAAACCACACCAAAACGGTACAATACCGTACAAGTACGTCCATACGGAACCAAACCACTTGAAAACGATACAATACCGTACAAGTACGTCGACACGGTACGAAACCACACCAAAACGGTACAATACCAGACGAGTACGTCCATACGGAACCAAACCACTCCAAAACGGTACAATACCGTCCGAGTACGTCCATATGATACCAAACCACACCAAAACGGTACAACACCGTACGAGTACATCTATACGGTACAAAACCAAACCAAAATGGTTCAATACCGTACGAGTACATCCATAGGTACCAAATCAAACCAAAACGGTACAATACCGTACGAGTACATCCATAAGGTACCAAACCACATCGAAATGGTACAATACCGTACGAGTACGTCCATAAGGAACCAAACCACACAAAAACGGTACAATACCGTACGAGTACTTCCATACGGTACCAAACCACACCAAAACGGTACAATGCCGTACGAGTACGACCATACGGTACCAAACCACATCAAAACAGTACAATACCGTACGAGTACGTCCATACGGAACCAAACCACACCAAAACGGTACAATACCGTACGAGTACATCCATAAGGTACGAAACCACATCAAAATGGTACAATACCGTACCAGTACGTCCATACGGTACCAAACCACACCAAAACGGTACAATACCGTACGAGTACGACCATACGGTACCAAACCACTCTAAAATGGTACAATACCGTACGAGTACGTCCATACGGTACCAAAGCACACCAAAACGGTACAATACCGTACGAGAACATCCATACGGTACCAAACGACATCAAAACCGTACAATACCATACGACTACATCCATAAGGTACCAAACCACATAAAAAATGTACAATACCGTTCGAGTACGTCGATACGGAACGAAACCACAACAAAAAGGTACAATACCGTACGAGTACGTCCATACGGTACCAAACCACACCAAAACGGTACAATACCGTACGAGTACTTCCATAAGGTACCAAACCACATCAAAACGGTACAATACCGTTCGAGTACGTCCATAAGGTACGAAACCACATCAAAACGGTACAATACCGTACGAGTATATCCATAGGGTACCAAACCACATCAAACCGGTACAATACCGTACGAGAACGTCCATACGGAACCAAACCACACCAAATTGCTACAATACCGTACGAGTACTTCCATAAGGTATCAAACCACATCAAAACGGTACAATACCGTACGAGTACGTCCATACGGTACCAAACCACACCAAAACGGTACAATACCGTACAAGTACGTCCATACGGAACCAAACCACATGAAAACGATACAATACCGTACAAGTACGTCGACACGGTACCAAACCACACCAAAACGGTACAATACCAGACGAGTACGTCCATACGGAACCAAACCACTCCAAAACGGTTCAATACCGTCCGACTACGTCCATATGATACCAAACCACACCAAAACGGTACAATACCGTACGAGAACATCCATACGGTACCAAAGCACATCAAAACGGTGCAATATCGTACGAGTACCTCCATAAGGTACCAAACCACATCAAAACGGTACAATACCGTACGACTACATCCATATGGAATCAAACCACACCAAAATGCTACAATACTGTACGAGTACTTCCATAGGGTACCAAACCACATCAAAACGGTACAATACCGTACGGGTACGTCCATACGGAACCAAACCACATGAAAATGGTACAATACCGTACAAGTACGTCCACACGGTAACAAACCACACAAAAACGGTACAATACTAGACGAGTACGTCCATACGGAACCAAACGACTCCAAAACGGTACAATACCGTCCGAATACGTCCATATGATACCAAACCACACCAAAACGGTACAACACCGTACGAGTACATCTATACGGTACCAAACAACACCAAAACGGTTCAATACTGTACGAATACATCCATAGCTACCAAATAAAACCAAAACGGTACAATACCGTACGAGTACATCCATAAGGTACCAAACCACATCGAAACGGTACAATACCGTACGAGTACGTCCATACGGAACTAAACCACACAAAAACGGAACAATACCGTACGAGTACGTCCATACGGTACCAAACCACACCAAAACGGTACAATACCATTCGAGTGCGTCCATACGGAAAGAAACCACACCAAAATGGTACGATACCGTACGAGTACGTCCATACGGAACCAAACCACACAAAAACGGTAAAATACCGTACGAGTACGTCCATACGGTACCAAACCACCCCAAAACGGTACAATACCGTACGAGTACGTCCATACGGTACCAAAGCACACCAAAACGGTACAACACCGTACGAGTACCTCCATAAGGTAGGAAACCACAGCAAAATGGTACAATACCGTACGAGTACGTCCATACGGTACCAAACCACACCAAAACGTTGTTATACCGTACGTGTACATCCATACGGTACCATATAACACCAAAACGGTACAATACCGTACGAGTACATTCATAAGGTAACACACCACATCAAAACGGTACAATACCTTATGAGTACATTCATAAGGTACCAAACCACATCAAAACGGTACAATACCGTACGAGTACATCCATAATGTACCAAACCACATAATAATGCTACAATACCGTACGAGTACTTCCATAAGGTACCAAACCACATCAAAACGGTGCAATACCGTACGAGTACATCGATAAGGTAACAAACCACATCAAAATGGTTCAATACCGTACGAGTACGTCCATACGGAACGAAACCATACCAAAACGGTACAATACCGTACGAGGGCGTCCATACGGAACGAAACCACACCAAAACGGTACAATACCGTACGAGTACGTCCATACGGTACCAAACCACACCAAAACGGTACAACACCGTAAGAGTACTCCCATACGGTACCAAACCACACCAAACGGTGCAATACCGCACAAATACATCCATACGGTACCAAAGGAAACAAAAAAGGTACAACACCATATGAGTACATCCGTACGGTACCAAAGGACACCAAAAGGATGCAATACCGTACGAGTACATCCATAGGCACCAATTCACACCAAAACGGTACAATACGGTACGAGTACATCCATATGGTACCAAATAACATCAAAACGGTACAATACCGTACGAGTATGTCCATACGGTACCAAACCACACCAAAACGGTACAATACCGTACGAGTACATCCATAGGTACCAATTCACACCAAAACGGTACAATACCGTACAAATACATCCATATGGTACCAAACCACATCAAAACGGTACAATACCGTACCAGTACGTCCATACTGAACGAAACCACAACAAAACGCTAGAACACCGTACGAGTAATTCCATAAGGTACCAAACCACATCGAAACAGTACAATACCGTACGAATACATCCATAAGGTACCAAACCACATCAAAACGGAACATTACCGACAAGTACATCCATACTGAACCAAACCAAACCAAAATACTACAATATCGTACGAGTACTTCCATAAGGTACCAAACCACATCTAAATGGCACAATACCGTACGAGGACGTCCATACGGTACCAAAGGACACAAAAACGGTACAACACCGTACGAGTACATCCATACGGTACCAAGTACACCAAAAGGATGTAATACCGTACGAGTACATCCATCGGTACAAATTCACACCAAAATGGTACAATTCCGTACGAGTACATCCATATGGTACCAAACCACATCAAAACGGTACAATACCGTACGAGTACGTCCATAGGGTACCAAACCACACCAAAACGGTACAATACCGTGCGAGTACGTCCATACGGTACCAAAGCGCACCAAAATGGTGCAATACCGTACCAGTACATACATACGGTACCAAAGGACACAAAAATGGAACAACACCGTACAAGTACAACCATACGGTGCCAAAGGACATCAAAATGGTGCAATAACGTACGAGTACATCCATAGGTACCAAATCACACCAAAATGGTACAATACCGTACGAGTACATTCATAAGGTACCAAACCACATCAAAACTGTACAATTCTGTACGAGGACGTCCATACGGAAAGAAACCACACCAAAACGGTACAATACCGTACGAGTACGTCCATACGGTACCAAACCACACCAAAATGGTACAGTACCGTACGAGTACGTCCATACGGTACCAAACCACACCAAAACGGTACAATACCGTACGAGTACGACCATACGGTACCAAAGCACACCAAAACGGTACAACACCGTACGAGGACGTCCATGCGGAAAGAAACCACACCAAAATGGTACAATACCGTACGAGTACGTCCATACGGTACCAAACAACACCAAAACGGTGCAATACCGTACGAGTACATCCATACGGTACAAAATAACACCAAAACGGTACAATACCGTACGAGTACATCCATAAGGTACCACAACACATCAAAATGGTCCAATACCTTACGAGAACATCCATAAGGTACCAAACCACATCAAACCGGTACAATACCGTACGAGTACATCCATAATGTACCAAACCACACCAAATTGCAACAATACCGTACGAGTACTTCCATAAGGTATCAAACCACATCAAAACGGTACAATACCATACGAGTACGTCCATACGGCACGAAACCACACCAAAACGGTACAATACCGTACGAGTACATCCATACGGTACAAAATAACACCAAAACGGTACAATACCGTACGAGTACATCCATAAGGTACCACACCACATCAAAATGGTCCAATACCTTACGAGTACATCCGTAAGGTACCAAACCACATCAAACCGGTACAATACCGTACGAGTACATCCATAATGTACCAAACCACATAAAAATGCTACAATACCGTATGAGTACTTCCATAAGGTACCAAACCACATCAAAACGGTGCAATACCGTACGAGTACATCCATAAGGTACCAAACCACATCAAAATGGAACAATACCGTACGAGTACATCCATATGGTACCAAACCACATCAAAACGGTACAATACCGTACGAGGGCGTCCATACGGAATGAAACCACACAAAAAATGGTACAATACCGTACGAGTAAGTCCATACGGTACCAAAGCGCACCAAAACGGTGCAATACCATACCAGTTCATCCATACGGTACCAAAGGACACAAAAATGGAACAACGCCGTATGAGTACATCCATACGGTACCAAAGGACTCCAAAACGGTGCAATACCGTACGAGTACATCCATAGGTACCAAATCACATCAAAATGGTACAATATCGTACGAGTATGTCCATACGGTACCAAACCACACCAAAACGGTACAATACCGTACGAGTACATCCATAGGTACCAATTCACACCAAAACGGTACAATACCGTACAATTACATCCATATGGTACCAAACCACATCAAAACGGTACAATACCGTACCAGTACGTCCATACTGAACGAAACCACAACAAAACGCTAGAACACCGTACGAGTAATTCCATAAGGTACCAAACCACATCGAAACAGTACAATACCGTACGAATACATCCATAAGGTACCAAACCACATCAAAACGGAACAATACCGACAAGTACATCCATACTGAACCAAACCAAACCAAAATACTACAATATCGTACGAGTACTTCCATAAGGTACCAAACCACATCTAAATGGCACAATACCGTACGAGGACGTCCATACGGTACCAAAGGACACAAAAACGGTACAACACCGTACGAGTACATCCATACGGTACCAAGTACACCAAAAGGATGTAATACCGTACGAGTACATCCATCGGTATAAATTCACACCAAAATGGTACAATTCCGTACGAGTACATCCATATGGTACCAAACCACATCCAAACGGTACAATACCGTACGAGTACGTCCATACGGTACCAAACCACACCAAAACGGTACAATACCGTGCGAGTACGTCCATACGGTACCAAAGCGCACCAAAATGGTGCAATACCGTACCAGTACATACATACGGTACCAAAGGACACAAAAATGGAACAACACCGTACAAGTACATCCATACGGTGCCAAAGGACATCAAAACGGTGCAATAACGTACGAGTACATCCATAGGTACCAAATCACACCAAAATGGTACAATACCGTACGAGTACATTCATAAGGTACCAAACCACATCAAAACTGTACAATTCCGTACGAGGACGTCCATACGGAAAGAAACCACACCAAAACGGTACAATACCGTACGAGTACGTCCATACGGTACCAAACCACACCAAAATGGTACAGTACCGTACGAGTACGTCCATACGGTACCAAACCACACCAAAACGGTACAATGCCGTACGAGTACGACCATACGGTACCAAAGCACACCAAAACGGTACAACACCGTACGAGGACGTCCATGCGGAAAGAAACCACACCAAAATGGTACAATACCGTACGAGTACGTCCATACGGTACCAAACAACACCAAAACGGTGCAATACCGTACGAGTACATCCATACGGTACAAAATAACACCAAAACGGTACAATACCGTACGAGTACATCCATAAGGTACCACAACACATCAAAATGGTCCAATACCTTACGAGAACATCCATAAGGTACCAAACCACATCAAACCGGTACAATACCGTACGAGTACATCCATAATGTACCAAACCACACCAAATTGCTACAATACCGTACGAGTACTTCCATAAGGTATCAAACCACATAAAAACGGTACAATACCATACGAGTACGTCTATACGGTACGAAACCACACCAAAACGGTACAATACCGTACGAGTACATCCATACGGTACAAAATAACACCAAAACGGTACAATACCGTACGAGTACATCCATAAGGTACCACACCACATCAAAATGGTCCAATACCTTACGAGTACATCCGTAAGGTACCAAACCACATCAAACCGGTACAATACCGTACGAGTACATCCATAATGTACCAAACCACATAAAAATGTTACAATACCGTATGAGTACTTCCATAAGGTACCAAACCACATCAAAACGGTGCAATACCGTACGAGTACATCCATAAGGTACCAAACCACATCAAAATGGAACAATACCGTACGAGTACATCCATATGGTACCAAACCACATCAAAACGGTACAATACCGTACGAGGGCGTCCATACGGAATGAAACCACACAAAAAATGGTACAATACCGTACGAGTAAGTCCATACGGTACCAAAGCGCACCAAAACGGTGCAATACCATACCAGTTCATCCATACGGTACCAAAGGACACAAAAATGGAACAACGCCGTATGAGTACATCCATACGGTACCAAAGGACTCCAAAACGGTGCAATACCGTACGAGTACATCCATAGGTACCAAATCACATCAAAATGGTACAATACCGTACGACTACATTCATAAGGTACCAAACCACATCAAAACTATACAATACCGTGCGAGGACGTCCATACGGAAAGAACCCACACCAAAATGGTACAATACCGTACGAGTACATCCATACGGTACCAAACCACACCAAAACGGAACAATACCGTACGAGTACGTCCATACGGTACCAAACCACACCAAAACGGTACAATACCGTACGAGTACGTCCATACGGAAAGAAACCACACCAAAATGGTACCATACCGTACGAGTACGTCCATACGGTACCAAACCACACCAAAACGGTAAAATACCGTACGAGTACGTCCATACGGTACCAAACCACACTAAAACGGTACAATACCGTACGAGTACGTCCATACGGTACCAAAGCACACCAAAACGGTACAACACCGTACGAGGACCTCCATAAGGAAAGAAACCACACCAAAATGGTACAATACCGTACGAGTACGTCCATACGGTACCAAACCACACCAAAACGGTGTTATATCGTACGAGTACATCCATACGGTACCATATAACACCAAAACGGTACAATACCGTACGAGTACATTCATAAGGTAACACACCACATCAAAACGGTACAATACCTTATGAGTACATTCATAAGGTACCAAACCACATCAAAACGGTACAATACCGTACGAGTACATCCATAATGTACCAAACCACATAATAATGCAACAATACCGTACGAGTACTTCCATAAGGTACCAAACCACATCAAAACGGTGCAATACCGTACGAGTACATCCATAAGGTAACAAACCACATCAAAATGGTTCAATACCGTACGAGTACGTCCATACGGAACGAAACCACACCAAAACGGTACAATACCGTACGAGGGCGTCCATACGGAACGAAACAACACCAAAACGGTACAATACCGTACGAGCGCGTCCATACGGTACCAAACCACACCAAAACGGTATAACACCGTAAGAGTACTTCCATACGGTACCAAACCACACCAAACTGTGCAATACCGCACAAATACATCCATACGGTACCAAAGGAAACAAAAAAGGTACAACACCATATGAGTACATCCGTACGGTACCAAAGGACACCAAAAGGATGCAATACCGTACGAGTACATCCATAGGCACCAATTCACACCAAAACGGTACAATACGGTACGAGTACAACCATATGGTACCAAATAACATCAAAACGGTACAATACCATACGAGTATGTCCATACGGTACCAAACCACACCAAAACGGTACAATACCGTACGAGTATATCCATAGGTACCAATTCACACCAAAACGGTACAATACCGTACGAATACATCCATATGGTACCAAACCACATCAAAACGGTAGAATACCGTACGAGTACGTCCATACTGAACCAAACCACAACAAAACGCTAGAACACCGTACGAGTAATTCCATAAGGTACCAAACCACATCGAAACAGTACAATACCGTACGAATACATCCATAAGGTACCAAACCACATCAAAACGGTACAATACCGACAAGTACATCCATACTGAACCAAACCAAACCAAAATACTACAATATCGTACGAGTACTTCCATAAGGTACCAAACCACATCTAAAGGGCACAATACCGTACGAGGACGTCCATACGGTACCAAAGGACACAAAAACGGTACAACACCGTACGAGTACATCCATACGGTACCAAGTACACCAAAAGGATGTAATACCGTACGAGTACATCCATCGGTACCAATTCACACCAAAATGGTACAATTCCGTACGAGTACATCCATATGGTACCAAACCACATCCAAACGGTACAATACCGTACGAGTACGTCCATACGGTACCAAACCACACCAAAACGGTACAATACCGTGCGAGTACGTCCATACGGTACCAAAGCGCACCAAAATGGTGCAATACCGTACCAGTTCATACATACGGTACCAAAGGACACAAAAATGGAACAACACCGTACGAGTACATCCATACGGTGCCAAAGGACATCAAAACGGTGCAATAACGTACAAGTACATCCATAGGTACCAAATCACACCAAAATGGTACAATACCGTACGAGTACATTCATAAGGTACCAAACCACATCAAAACTGTACAATTCCGTACGAGGACGTCCATACGGAAAGAAACCACACCAAAACGGTACAATACCGTACGAGTACGTCCATACGGTACCAAACCACACCAAAACGGTACAATACCGTACGAGTACGACCATATGGTACCAAAGCACACCAAAACGGTACAACACCGTACGAGGACGTCCATGCGGAAAGAAACCACACCAAAATGGTACAATACCGTACGAGTACGTCCATACGGTACCAAACAACACCAAAACGGTGCAATACTGTACGAGTACATCCATACGGTACAAAATAACACCAAAATGGTACAATACCGTACGGGTACATCCATAAGGTACCACACCGCATCAAAATGGTCCAATACCTTACGAGTACATCCATAAGGTACCAAACCACATCAAACCGGTACAATACCGTACGAGTACATCCATAATGTACCAAACCACATAAAAATGCTACAATACCGTACGAGTACTTCCATAAGGTACCAAACCACATCAAAACGGTGCAATACCGTACGAGTACATCGATAAGGTACCAAACCACATCAAAATGGAACAATACCGTACGAGTACATCCATATGGTACCAAACCACATCAAAACGGTACAATACCGTACGAGGGCGTCCATACGGAACGAAACCACACAAAAAACGGTACAATACCGTACGAGTAAGTCCATACGGTACCAAACCACACCAAAATGGTACAACACCGTAAGAGTACTTCCATACGGTACCAAACCACACCAAAACGGTGCAATACCGCACAAATACATCCATATGGTACCAAAGGACACAAAAAAGGTACAACACCATACGAGTACATCGATACGGTACCAAAGGACACCAAAAGGATGCAATACCGTACGAGTACATCCATAGGTACCAATTCACACCAAAACGGTACAATACTGTACGAGTACATCCATATGGTACCAAATCACATCAAAACGGTACAATACCGTACGAGTATGTCCATGCGGTACCAAACCACACCAAAACGGTACAATACCGTACGAGTACATCCATAGGTACCAATTCACACCAAAACGGTACAATACCGTACGAACACATCCATATGGTACCAAACCACACCAAAATGGTACAATACCGTACGAGTACGTCCATACGGTACCAAAGCACACCAAAACGGTGCAATACCGTACCAGTACATACATACGGTATCAAACCACACCAAAACGGTACAATACCGTACGAGTACATCCATACGGTACAAAACCACAGCAAAACAGTCCAATACCTTATTAGTACATCCATACGGTACCAAACCACACCAAAACGATCCAATACCGTACGAGTACATCCATAGGGTACCAAACAAGACCAAAACGGTCCAATACCGTATGAGTACATCCATACGGTACCAAACCACACCAAAACGGTGCAATACCTTTCGAGTACAACCATACGGTACCAAACCACACCCAAATGGTGCAATACTGTACGAGTACATCCATACGGTACCAAACAAAACCAAAACGGTCCAATACCCTACGAGTACATCCATACGGTACAAAACCACACCAAAACGGTCCAATACCTTATTAGTACATCCATACGGTACAAAACCACACCAAAACGGTCCAACACCTTATTAGTACATCCATACGGTACCAAACCACACCAAAACGGTGGAATACCGTACGAGTACATCCATATGGTACAAAACCACACCAAAACGGTCCAATACCTTATTAGTACATCCATACGGTACCAAACCACACCAAAACGGTCCAATACCGTACGAGTACATCCAAACGGTACAAAACCACACAAAAACGGTGCAATACTGTACGAGTACATCCGTACGGTTGCAAACCACCCTTAAACGGTTCAATACCTTATTAGTACATCCATACGGTACCAAATCACACAAAAATGCTCCAATACCGTACGAGTACATATATACGGTACCAAACCACACCAAAACAATACAATACCGTACGAGTACATCCAAACGTTACCAAACTACACATAAACGGTGCAATACCGTACGAGTACATCCATACAGTACCAAACCACACCAAAATGGTACAATACCGTACGAGTACCTCGTTACGGTACCAAACCACACAAAAACGGTCCAATACCGTACGAACCACAGCAAAACGGTGAAATACCGTACGAGTACATCCATACGGTATCAAACCACACCAAAACGGTACAATACCATACGAGTACATCCATACGGTACAAAACCACACCAAAACCGTCCAATACCTTATTAGTACATCCATACGGTACCAAACCACACCAAAACGGTCCAATACAATACGAGTACACCCATATGGTACCAAACCACGCCAAAATGGTGCAATACCTTACGAGTACATCCATACGGTACCAAACCACACCAAAACGGTCCAATACCCTACGAGTACATCCATACGGTACCAAACCACACCAAAACGGTACAATACCGTACGAGTACTTCGTTACGGTACCAAACCACCCCAAAATGGTACAATACCGTACGAGTACATCCATACGGTATCAAACCGCACGAAAATGGTGCAATACCATACGAGTACATCCATACGGTACCAAACCACACCAAAACTGTACAATACCGTACGAGTACCTCGTTACGGTACCAAACCACACCAAAACAGTCCAATACCGTACGAACCACACCAAAATGGTGAAATACCGTACGAGTACATCCATACGGTATCAAACCACACCAAAACGGTACAATACCGTACGAGTACATCCATACGGTACAAAACCTCACCAAAACGGTCCAATACCGTACGAGTACATCCATACGGTACCAAACCACACCAAAACGGTTCAATACCTTTCGAGTACAACCATACGGTACCAAACCACACCCAAATGGTGCAATACTGTACGAGTACATCCATACGGTACCAAACCTAACCAAAACGGTCCAATACCCTACGAGTACATCCATACGGTACAAAACCACACCAAAACGGTCCAATACCTTATTAGTACATCCATACGGTACAAAACCACACCAAAACGGTCCAACACCTTATTAGTACATCCATACGGTACCAAACCACACCAAAACGGTGGAATACAGTACGAGTACATCCGTACGGTACCAAACCACCCCTAAACGGTCCAATACCATTCGAGTACATCCATACGGTACCAAACCACATCAAAATGGTACAATACCATACGAGTATATCCAAACGGTACCAAACCACACATAAACGGTCCAATACCATACGAGTACATCCATACGGTACCAAACCACACCAAAACGCTACAATACCGTACGAGTACATCCATACGGTACAAAACCACACCAAAACGGTCCAATACCTTATTAGTACATCCATACGGTACAAAACCACACCAAAACGGTCCAATACCGTACGAGTACATCCAAACGGTACCAAACCACACAAAAACGGTGCAATACTGTACGAGTTTATCCGTACGGTAGCAAACCACCACTAAACGGTTCAATACCTTATTAGTACATCCATACGGTACCAAACCACGCCAAAACGGTGCAATACCGTACGAGTACATCCATACGGTACCAAACCACACCAAAACGGTGGAATACAGTACGAGTACATCCGTACGGTACCAAACCACCCCTAAACGGTCCAATACCCTACGAGTACATCCATACGGTACAAAACCACACCAAAACGGTCCTATACATTATTAGTACATCAATACGGTACCAAACCACACCAAAACGGTACAATACCGTACGAGTACATCAATACGGTACCAAACCACACCAAAACGGTACAACACCGTACCAGTACATCAATACCGTACCAAAGCACACCAAAACGGTGCAATACAGTATGAGTACATCCATACGGTAGCAAACCACACCAAAACGGTGCAATACCGTAAGAGTACATTCATACGGTACCTAACCACACCAAAACGGTACAATACCGTACGAGTACATCCGTATGGTACCAAACCACACGAAAACTGTGCAATACCGTACGAGTACATCCATACCGTACCCAACCACACAAAAATGGTCCAATACCGTACGAGTACATCTATACGGTACCAAACCACACCAAAACAATACAATACCGTACGAGTACATCCAAACGGTACCAAACTACACATAAACGGTGCAATACCGTACGAGTACATCCATACAGTACCAAACCACACCAAAACGGTACAATACCGTACGAGTACCTCGTTACGGTACCAAACCACCCAAAAACGGTCCAATACCGTACGAACCACACCAAAACGGTGAAATACCGTACGAGTACATCCATACGGTATCAAACCACACCAAAACGGTACAATACCATACGAGTACATCCATACGGTACAAAACCACACCAAAACGGTCCAATACCTTATTAGTACATCCATACGGTACCAAACCACACCAAAACGGTCCAATACCGTACGAGTACATCCATAGGGTACCAAACCACACCAAAACGGTGCAATACAATACGAGTACACCCATACGGTACCAAACCACACCAAAATGGTGCAATACCTTACGAGTACATCCATACGGTACCAAACCACACCAAAACGGTCCAATACCCTACGAGTACATCCATACGGTACCAAACCACACCAAAACGGTACAATACCGTACGAGTACTTCGTTACGGTACCAAACCACCCCAAAATGGTACAATACCGTACGAGTACATCCATATGGTTCCAAACCGCACGAAAATGGTGCAATACCATACGAGTACATCCATACGGTACCAAACCACACCAAAACTGTACAATACCGTACGAGTACCTCGTTACGGTACCAAACCACACCAAAACAGTCCAATACCGTACGAACCACACCAATATGGTGAAATACCGTACGAGTACATCCATACGGTATCAAACCACACCAAAACGGTACAATACCGTACGAGTACATCCATACGGTACAAAACCTCACCAAAACGGTTCAATACCTTTCGAGTACATCCATACGGTACCAAACCACACCCAAACGGTGCAATACTGTACGAGTACATCCATACGGTACCAAACCACACCAAAATGGTACAATACCGTACGAGTAGATCCATACGGTACAAAACCACACCAAAACGGTCCAATACCTTATTAGTACATCCATACGGTACAAAACCACACCAAAACGGTCCAACACCTTATTAGTACATCCCTACGGTACCAAACCACACCAAAACGGTCGAATACCGTACGATGACATCCATACGGTAACCACACCAAAACGGTACAATACCTTACGAGTACATCCATACGGTACAAAACCACACCAAAACGGTCCAATACCGTGCGAGTACATCCATACGGTACCAAACCCCACCAAAATGGTGCAATACCACACGAGTACATCCATACGGTACCAAACCACACCAAAATGGTACAATACCGTACGAGTACATCCATATACGAGTACATCCATACGGTACCAAACCACACCAAAATGGTACAATACCGTACGAGTACATCCATACGTTACAAAACCACACCAAAACGGTGCAATACCGTACGAGTACATCCATACGGTACCAAACCACACCAAAACGGTTCAATACCGTACGAGTACATCCATACGGTACCAAACCACACCAAAACGGTGCAATACCATACGAGTACATCCATACGGCACCAAACCACACTAAAACGATCCAATACCGTACGAGTACATCCATACGGTACCAAACCACACCAAAATGGTCCAATACCGTACGAGTACATCCATGCGGTACGAAACAACAAAAAAAATGTCCAATACCGTACGAGTACATCCATACGGTACCAAACCACACCAAAACAATACAATACCATACGAGTACATCCAAACGGTACAAAACTACACATAAACAGTGCAATACCGTAAGAGTACATCCATACGGTACCAAACCACACCAAAACGGTACAATACCGTACGAGTACTTCGTTACGGTACCAAACCACACCAAAACGGTCCAATACCGTATGAACCACACCAAAACGGTGAAATACCGTACGAGTACATCCATACCGTACCAAACCACACCAAACCAAAATGGTAAAATTCCGTATGAGTACATCCATACAGTACAAAACCCCACCAAAACGGTCCAATACCTTACGAGTACATCCATACGGTACCAAACCACACCAAAACGGTGCAATACCGTACGAGTACATCCATACGGTACCAAACCACACCAAAACGGTGCAATACCTTAGGAGTACATCCATACGGTACCAAACCACACGAAAACGGTCCAATACCGTACGAGTAAATCCATACGGTACCAAACCACACGAAAACGGTCCAATACCCTACGAGTACATCCATACGGTACCAAACCACAGCAAAACGGTGCAATACCTTACGAGTACATCCATACGGTACCAAACCACACCAGAACGGTCCAATACCGTACGAGTACATCCATACGGTACCAAACCCCACCAAAATGGTACAATATCGTACGAGTACATCCATACGGTACAAAACCACACAAAAATGGTCGAATACCTTATTAGTTCATCCATATGGTACCAAACCACACCAAAACGGTCCAATACCGTACGAGTACATCCATACGGTACCAAACCACACCAAAACGGTGCATTACCGGACGAGTACATCAATACGGTACCAAACCACACCAAAACGGTGTAATACCTTACGTGTACATCCATACGGTACCAAACCACACCAAAACGGTGCAATACCGTACGAGTACATCCATACGGAACCAAACCACACCAAAATGGTGCAATACCGTACGAGTACATCCGTACGGTACCAAACCCCCCCTAAACGGTCCAATACCCTGCGAGTACATCCATACGGTACCAAAGCACACCAAAACGGTAAAATATCGTACGAGTACATCCATATGGTACAAAACTACACCAAAACGGTCCAATACCTTATTAGTACATCCATACAGTACCAAACCACACCAAAACGGTACAATATCGTACGAGTACATCCATACGGTACAAAACCACACAAAAACGGTCCAATACCTTATTAGTACATCCATACGGTACCAAACCACACCAAAACGGTGCAATACCGTACGAGTACATCAATACGATACCAAACCACCAAAATGGTACAATACCGTATGAGTACATCCATACGGTACCAAACCACACCACAACGGTAGAATACCGTACGAGTACATCCAAACGGT
This sequence comes from Rhododendron vialii, assembly GCF_030253575.1. NCBI lineage: Eukaryota > Viridiplantae > Streptophyta > Magnoliopsida > Ericales > Ericaceae > Rhododendron > Rhododendron vialii. The sequence continues at coordinate 28,797,254 of NC_080557.1, read as the reverse complement.
GAAATACTGTACGAACCACACCAAAACGGTGAAATACCGTACGAGTACATCCAAACGGTACCAAACTACACATAAACGGTGCAATACCGTACGAGTAAATCCATACGGTACCAAACCACACCAAAACGGTACAATACCGTACGAGTACTTCGTTACGGTACCAAACCACACCAAAACGGTTCAATACCGTTCGAACCACACCAAAACGGTACAATACCGTACGAGTACATCCATACGGTACCAAAACACACCAAAACGGTACAATACCGTACGAGTACATGCATACGGTAGAAAACCACACCAAAACGGTCCAATACCTAATTAGTACATCCATACGGTACCAAACCACACAAAAACAATACAATACCGTACGAGTACATCCAAACGGTACCAAACTACACATAAACGGTGCAATACCGTACGAGTACATCCATACGGTACCAAACCACACCAAAACGGTAGAATACCGTACGAGTACTTCGTTACGGTACGAACAACACCAAAACGGTGAAATACTTTACGAGTACATCCATACGGTACCAAACCACACAAAAATGGTACAATACCGTATGAGTACATCGATACGGTACAAAACCACACCAAAACGGTCCAATACAATAATAGCACATCCACACGGTACCAAACCACACAAAAAAGGTCCAATACCGTACGAGTACATCCATACGGTACCAAACCACACCAAAACAATACAATACCGTAGAAGTACATGCAAACGGTACCAAACTACACATAAACGGTGCAATACCGTACGAGTACATCCATACGGTACCAAACCACACCAAAACGGTAGAATACCGTACGAGTACATCCATAAATTATACCAAACCACACCAAAACGATACAATACCGTACGAGTACATCCATACGGTGCAAAACCACACCAAAACGGTCCAATACCGTACGAGTACATCCATACAGAACCAAACCACACCAAAACGGTGCAATACTGTACGAGTACATCCGTACGGTACCAAACCACCCCTAAACGGTCCAATACCATACGAGTACATCCCTACGGTACCAAACCACACAAAAACGGTACAATACCGCACGAGTATATCCAAACGGTACCAAAGCTCACATAAACGGTGCAATACCATATCAGTACATCCATACGGTACCAAACCACACCAAAAAGGTTCAATACCGTACGAGTACAACCATACGGTACCAAACCACACCAAAACGGTGCAATACCGTACGAGTACATCCGTACGGTACCAAACCACCCCTAAACGGTCCAATACCATACGAGTAGAACCATACGGTACCAAACCACACCAAAACGGTACAATACCGTACGAGTATATCAAAACGGTACCAAACCACACATAAACGGTGCAATACCGTACGAGTACATCAATACGGTACCAAACCACACCAAAATGGTACAATACCGTACGAGTACATCCATACTATACCAAAGCACACCAAAATGGTGCAATACAATATGAGTACATCCATACGGTAGCAAACCACACCAAAACGGTGCAATCATTTAATAGTACATCCGTACGGTACCAAACCACACCAGAACGGTACATTACCGTACGAGTACATCCGTACGGTACCAAACCACACCAAAACGGTGCAATACCGTACGAGTACATCCATACGGTACCAAAGAACACAAAAAAGGTCCAATACCGTACGAGTACATCCATACGGTACCAAACCACACCAAAACAATACAATACCATACGAGTACATCCAAACGGTACAAAACTACACATAAACGGTGCAATACCGTACGAGTACATCCATACGGTACCAAACCACACGAAAATGCTACAATACCGTACGAGTACTTCGTTACGGTACCAAACCACACCAAAACGGTCCAATACCGTACGAACCACACCAAAACGGTGAAATACCGAACGAGTACATCCATACGGTACCAAACCACACCAAAACGGTACAATACCGTACGAGTACATCCATACGGTACCAAACCACACCAAAATGGTACAATATCGTACGAGTGCATCCATACGGTACAAAACCACACCAAAACGGTCGAATACCTTATTAGTACATCCATACGGTACCAAACCACACCAAAACGGTCCAATACCGTACGAGTACATCCATACGGTACCAAACCACACCAAAACGGTGAAATACCGTACGAGTACATCCATACGGTACCAAACCACACCAAAACGGTGCAATACCTTACGAGTACATCCATACGGTACCAAACCACACCCAAACAGTGCAATACCGTACGAGTACATCCATACGGTACCAAACCACACCAAAACGGTCCAATACCCTACGAGTACATCCATACGGAACAAAACCACACCAAAACTGTACAATACCGTACGAGTACTTCATTACGGTACCAAACCACACCAAAACGGTACAATACCGTACGAGTACATCCATACGGAACCAAACCACACCAAAACGGAACAATACCGTACGAGTACATCCATACGGTACAAAACCAAACCAAAACGGTCCAATACCTTATTAGTAGATCCATACGGTACCAAACCACACCAAAACGGTCCAATACCGTACGATGACATCCATACGGTACCAAACAACACCAAAACGGTACAATACCTTACGAGTACATCCATACGGTACCAAACCACACCAAAATGCTACAATACCGTACGAGTACGTCCATATACAAGTACATCCATACGGTACCAAACCACACGAAAACGGTCCAATACCGTACGAGTACATCCATACGGTACCAAACCACACCAAAACGGTGCAATACAACACAAGTACATCCATACGGTACCAAACCACACCAAAATGGTACAATACCGTACGAGTACATCCGTATGGTACCAAACTACACCAAAACGGAACAATACCGTACGAGCACATCCTTACGGTACCAAACCACAGCAAAACGGTACAATACCGTATGAGTACATCCATACGGTACAAAACCACACCAAAACGGTCCAATAACTTATTAGTACATCCATACAGTACCAAACCACACCAAAACGGTCCAATACCGTACGAGTACATCCATACGGTACCAAACCACACCAAAACGGTGCAACACCGTAGGACTACGTCCATACGGTACCAAACCACACGAAAACGGTGCAATGCCGTACGAGTACATCTGTACGGTACCAAACCACCCCTAAACGGTCCAATACCTTATTAGTACATCCATACAGTACCAAACCACACCAAAACGGTCAATTACCGTACGAGTACATCCATACGGTACCAAAGCACACCAAAACGGTGCAATGCCGTACGAGTACATCCATACGGTACCAAACCACACCAAAACGGTACAATACCGTACGAGTACTTTGTTACGGTACCAAACCACACCAAATTGGTACAATACCGTACGAGTACATCCATACGGTACCAAAACACACAAAAACGGTACAATACCGTACGAGTACATCCATACGGTACAAAACCAAACCAAAACGGTCCAATACCTTATTAGTACATCCATACGGTACCAAACCACACCAAAACGGTACAATACCGTACGAGTACATCCGTACGAGTACATCCATACGGTACCAAACCACACCAAAATGGTACAATACCGTACGAGTACATCCATACGGTACAAAACCACACCAAAACGGTCCAATACGTTATTAGTACATCCATACGGTACGAAACCACACCAAAACGGTCCAATACCGTACGACTACATCCATACGGTACCAAACCACACCAAAACGGTGCAATACCGTACGAGTACATCAATACGGTACCAAACCACACCAAAACGGTGCAATACCTTACGAGTACATCCATACGGTACCAAACCACACCAAAACGGTGCAATACCTTACGAGTACATCCATACGGTACCAAACCACACTAAAACGGTCCAATACCGTACGACTACATCCCTACGGTACCAAACCACAGCACAATGGTAGAATACCGTACGAGTACTTCGTTACGGTACGAACCACACCAAAACGGTGAAATACCATACGAACCACACTAAAACGATGAAATACCGTACGAGTACATCCAAACGGTACCAAACTACACATAAACGGTGCAATACCGTATGAGTAAATCCATACGGTACCAAACCACACCAAAACGGTACAATACCGTACGAGTACTTTGTTACGGTACCAAACCACACCAAAACGGTTCAATACCGTACGAACCACACCAAAATGGTGAAAATCCATATGTGTACATCCATACGGTACCAAAACACACCAAAACGGTACAATACCGTACGAGTACATCCATACGGTACAAAACCACACCAAAATGGTCGAATACCTTATTAGTACATCCATACGGTACCAAACCACACCAAAACGGTCCAATACCGTACGAGTACATCCATACGGTACCAAACCAGACCAAAACGGTGCAACACCGTAGGACTACATCCATACGGTACCAAACCACACAAAAACAATACAATACCGTACGAGTACATCCAAACGGTACCAAACTACACATAAACGGTGCAATACCGTACGAGTACATCCATACCGTACCAAACCACACCAAAACGGTAGAATACCGTACGAGTACTTCGTTACGGTACGAACAACACCAAAACGGTGAAATACCGTACGAACCACACTAAAACGGTGAAATACTTTACGAGTACATCAATACGATACCAAACCACACCAAAACAGTACAATACCGTACGAGTACATCCATATGGTACAAAACCACACCAAAACGGTCTTATACAATAATAGTACATCCATACGGTACCAAACCACACAAAAAAGGTGCAATACCGTACGAGTACATCCATACGGTACCAAACCACACCAAAACAATACAATACCGTAGGAGTACATCCAAACGGTACCAAACTACACATAAACGGTGCGATACAGTACGAGTACATCCATACGGTACCAAACCACACCAAAACGGTAGAATACCGTACGAGTACTTCGTTACGGTACGAACCACACCAAAACGGTGAAATACCGTACGAACCAAACCACACAAAAAAGGTGCAATACCGTACGAGTACATCCATACGGTACCAAACCACACCAAAACAATACAATACCGTAGGAGTACATCCAAACGGTACCAAACTACACATAAACGGTGCAATACCGTACGAGTACATCCATACGGTACCAAACCAAACCAAAACGGTACAATACCGTACGAGTACTTCGTTACGGTACCAAACCACACCAAAACGGTCCAATACCTTACGAACCTCACCAAAACGGTGAAATACCGAACGAGTACATCCATACGGTACCAAACCACACCAAAACGGTACAATACCGTACGAGTACATCCATACGGTACCAAACCACACCAAAATGGTACAATATCGTACGAGTACATCCATACGGTACAAAACCACACCAAAACGGTCGAATACCTTATTAGTACATCCATACGGTACCAAACCACACCAAAACGGTCCAATACCGTACGAGTACATCCATACGGTACCAAACCACACCAAAACAGTGAAATACCGTACGAGTACATCCATACGGTACCAAACCACACCAAAACAGTGCAATACCTTACGAGTACGTCCATACGGTACCAAACCACACCCAAACGGTGCAATACTGTACGAGTACATCCATACGGTACCAAACCACACCAAAACGGTCCAATACCCTACGAGTACATCCATACGGTACAAAACCACACCAAAACTGTACAATACCGTACAAGTACTTCATTACGGTACCAAACCACACCAAAACGGTACAATACCGTACGAGTACATCCATACGGTACCAAACCACACCAAAATGGTACAATACCGTACGAGTACATCCATACGGTACAAAACCACACCAAAACGGTCCAATACCTTATTAGTACATCCATACGGTACCAAACCACACCAAAACGGTCCAATACCGTACGATGACATCCATACGGTACCAAACCACACCAAAACGGTACAATACCTTACGAGTACATCCATACGGTACCAAACCACACCAAAATGCTACAATACCATACGAGTACGTCCATATAAAAGTACATCCATACGGTACCAAACCACACCAAAACGGTCCAATACCGTACGAGTACATCCATACGGTACCAAACCACACCAAAACGGTGCAATACCGCACGAGTACATCCATACGGTACCAAACCACACCAAAATGGTACAATACCGTACGAGTACATCCGTATGGTACCAAACTACACCAAAACGGAACAATACCGTACGAGTACATCCTTACGGTACCAAACCACAGCAAAACGGTACAATACCGTACGAGTACATCCATACGGTACAAAACCACACCAAAACGGTCCAATACCTTATTAGTACATCCATACAGTACCAAACCACACCAAAACGGTCCAATACCGTACGAGTACATCCATACGGTACCAAACCAGACCAAAACGGTGCAACACCGTAGGACTACATCCATACGGTACCAAACCACACCAAAACGGTGCTATGCCGTACGAGTACATCCGTACGGTACCAAACCACCCCTAAACAGTCCAATACCTTATTAGTACATCCATACAGTACCAAACTACACCAAATTGGTCAATTACCGTACCAGTACATCCATACGGTACCAAACCACACCAAAACGGTACAATACCGTACGAGTACATCCATACGGTACCAAATCACACCAAAACGGTACAATACTGTACGAGTACATCCATACAGTACAAAACCACACCTAAACGGTCCAATCCCTTATTAGTACATCCATACGGTACTAAACCACACCAAAACGGTGCAATACCGTACGAGTACATCCATACGGCACCAAACCACACCAAAACGGTGCAATACCTTACGAGTACATCCATACGGTACCAAACCACACCAAAACGGTGCAATACCGTACGACTACATCCATACGGTACCAAAACACACAAAAACGGTACAATACCGTACGAGTACATCCATACGGTACAAAACCACACCAAAACGGTCCAATACCTGATTAGTACATCCATACAGTTCCAAACCACACCAAAATGGTACAATACCGTACGAGTACATCCATACGGTACCAAACCACACCAAAATGGTACAATACCGTACAAGTAAATTCATACGGTACAAAACCACACCAAAACGGCCCAATACCTTATTAGTACATCCATACGGTACCAAACCACACCAAAACGGCCCAATACCGTACGAGTTCATCCATACGGTAGCAAACCACACCAAAACGGTGCACTACCGTACGAGTACATCCATACGGTACCAAACCACAGCAAAACGGTGCAATACCTTATGAGTACATCCATACGGTACCAAACCACACCAAAACGGTACAATACCGTACGAGTACATCCATACGGTACAAAACCACACCAAAACGGCACAATACCGTACGAGTACATCCATACGGTACAAAACCACACCAAAACGGTCCTATACCTTATTAGTACATCCATACGGTACCAAACCACACCAAAACGGTCCAATACCGTACGAGTACATCCATACGGTACCAAACCACACCAAAACGGTACAATATCGTACGAGTACATCCATACGGTACAAAACCACACCAAAACGGTCCAATACCTTATTAGTACATCCATACGGTACCAAACCACACCAAAACGGTCCAATGCCTTACGAGTACTTCCATACAGCACCAAACCACACCAAAACGGTACAATACCGTACGAGTACATCCATACGGTACCAAACCACACCAAAATGGTACAATACCGTACGAGTACATCCGTATGGTAGCAAACTACACCAAAACGGAACAATACCGTACGAGTACATCCTTACGGTACCAAACCACAGCAAAACGGTACAATACCGTACGAGTACATCCATACGGTACAAAACCACACCAAAACGGTCCAATACCTTATTAGTACATCCATACAGTACCAAACCACACCAAAACGGTCCAATACCGTACGAGTACATCCATACGGTACCAAACCAGACCAAAACGGTGCAACACCGTAGGACTACATCCATACGGTACCAAACCACACCGAAACGGTGCAATGCTGTACGAGTACATCCGTACGGTATCAAACCACCCCTAAACGGTCCAATACCTTATTAGTACATCCATACAGTACCAAACCACACCAAATTGGTCAATTACCGTACCAGTACATCCATACGGTACCAAACCACACCAAAACGGTCAAATACCGTACGAGTACATCCATACGGTACCAAACCACACCAAAACGGTGCAATACCGTACGACTACATCCATACTGTACCAAACCACACCAAAATGGTAGAATACCGTAGGAGTACATCCATACGGTACAAAACCACACCAAAACGGTCCAATACCTTATTAGTACATCCATACGGTACCAAACCACACCAAAACGGTCAATTACCGTACGAGTACATCCATACGGTACCAAACCACACCAAAACGGTGCAATACCGTACGAGTACATCCATACGGTACCAAAGCACACCAAAACGGTACAATACGGTACGAGTACATCCATACGGTACCAAATCACACCAAAACGGTACAATACTGTACGAGTACATCCATACAGTACAAAACCACACCAAAACGGTCCAATACCTTATTAGTACATCCATACGGTACTAAACCACACCAAAACGGTGCAATACCGTACGAGTACATCCATACGGCCCCAAACCACACCAAAACGGTGCAATACCTTACGAGTACATCCATACAGTACCAAACCACACCAAAACGGTCCAATACCCTACGAGTACATCCATGCGTACCAAACCACACCAAAACGGTACAATACCGTACGAGTACTTCGTTACGGTACCAAACCACACCAAAACGGTACAATACCGTACGAGTACATCCATACCGTACAAAACCACACCAAAACGGTCCAATACCTTATTAGTACATCCATACGGTACGAAACCACACCAAAACGGTCCAATACCGTACGAGCACATCCATACGGTACCAAACCACCCCAAAACGGTGCAATATTGTACGAGAACATCCGTACGGTACAAAACCACCCCTAAACGGTCCAATACCATACGAGTACATCCCTACAGTACCAAACCACACAAAAACGGTACAATACCGTACGAGTATATCCAAACGGTACCAAACCACACATAAACGGTGCAATACCATACGAGTACATCCATACGGTACCAAACCACACCAAAAAGGTGCAATACCGTACGAGTACATCCATACCGTACCAACCCACAACAAACCGGTGCAATACCGTATGAGTACATCCGTACGGTACCAAACCACCCTAAACGGTCCAATACCATACGAGTACAACCATACGGTACCAAACCACACCAAAACGGTACAATACCATATTAGTACATCCATACGGTACCAAACCACACCAAAACGGTCAATTACCGTACGAGTACATCCATACGGTACCAAAGCACACCAAAACGGTGCAATACCGTACGAGTACATCCATACGGTACCAAACCACACCAAAACGGTACAATACCGTACGAGTACATCCATACGGTACCAAACCACACCAAAACGGTCCAATACCCTACGAGTACATCCATACGGTACAAAACATAACCAAAACGGTCCAATACCTTATTAGTACATCCATACGGCACCAAACCACACCAAAACGGTCCAATACCGTACGAGTTCATCCATACGGTACCAAACCACACCAAAACGGTGCACTACCATACGAGTACATCCATACGGTACCAAACCACAGCAAAACGGTGCAATACCTTACGAGTACATCCATACAGTACCGAACCACACCAAAACGGTACAATACCGTACGACTACATCCATACGGCACAAAACCACACCAAAACGGTGCAATACCATACGAGTACATCAATACGGTACCAAACCACACCAAAAATGTACAATACCGTACGAGTACATCCATACTATACCAAAGCACACCAAAACGGTGCAATACAATATGATTACATCCATACGGTAGCAAACCACACCAAAACGGTGCAATCTTGTAAGAGTACATCCGTACGGTACCGAACCACACCAGAACGATACATTACCGTACGAGTACATCCGTACGGTACCAAACCACACCAAAACGGTGCAATACCGTACGAGTACATCCATACGGTACCAAACAACACAAAAAAGGTCCAATACTGTACGAGTACATCCATACGGTACCAAACCACACCAAAACAATATAATACCGTACGAGTACATCCAAACGGTACAAAACAACACATTAATGGTGCAATACCGTACGAGTACATCCATACGGTACCAAACCACACCAAAACGGTACAATACCGTACGAGTACTTCGTTACGGTACCAAACCACACCAAAACGGTCCAATACCGTACGAACCACACCAAAACGGTGAAATACCGAACGAGTACATCCATACGGTACCAAACCAAACCAAAATGGTACAATACCGTACGAGTACATCCATACGGTACCAAACCACACCAAAATGGTACAATATCGTACGAGTACATCCATACGGTACAAAATCACACCAAAACGGTCGAATACCTTATTAGTACATCCATACGGTACCAAACCACACCAAAACGGTCCAATACCGTACGAGTACATCCATATGGTACCAAACCACACCAAAACGGTGAAATACCGTACGAGTACATCCATACGGTACCAAACCACACCAAAACGGTGCAATACCATACGAGGACATCCATACCGTACAAAACCACACCCAAACGGTGCAATACTGTACGAGTACATCCATACGGTACCAAACCACACCAAAACGGTCCAATACCCTACGAGTACATCCATACGGTACAAAACCACACCAAAACTGTACAATACCGTACGAGTACTTCATTACGGTACCAAACCACACCAAAACGGTACAATACCGTACGAGTACTTCGTTACAGTACCAAACCACACCAAAACGGTACAATACCGTACGAGTACATCCATACGGTACCAAAACACAAAAAAACGGTACAATACCTTACGAGTACATCCATACGGTACAAAACCACACCAAAACGGTCCAATACCTTATTAGTACATCCATACGGTACCAAACCACACCAAAACGGTCAATTACCGTACGAGTACATCCATACGGTACCAAACCACACCAAAACGGTGCAATACCGTACGAGTACATCCATACGGTACCAAAGCACACCAAAACGGTACAATACGGTACGAGTACATCCATACGGTACCAAATCATACCAAAACGGTACAATACTGTACGAGTACATCCATACAGTACAAAACCACACCAAAACGGTCCAATACCTTATTAGTACATCCATACGGTACTAAACCACACCAAAACGGTGCAATACCGTACGAGTACATCCATACGGCCCCAAACCACACCAAAACGGTGCAATACCTTACGAGTACATCCATACAGTACCAAACCACACCAAAACGGTCCAATACCCTACGAGTACATCCATGCGTACAAAACCACACCAAAACGGTACAATACCGTACGAGTACTTCGTTACGGTACCAAACCACACCAAAACGGTACAATACCGTACGAGTACATCCATACCGTACAAAACCACACCAAAACGGTCCAATACCTTATTAGTACATCCATACGGTACGAAACCACACCAAAACGGTCCAATACCGTACGAGCACATCCATACGGTACCAAACCACCCCAAAACGGTGCAATATTGTACGAGAACATCCGTACGGTACAAAACCACCCCTAAACGGTCCAATACCATACGAGTACATCCCTACAGTACCAAACCACACAAAAACGGTACAATACCGTACGAGTATATCCAAACGGTACCAAACCACACATAAACGGTGCAATACCATACGAGTACATCCATACGGTACCAAACCACACCAAAAAGGTGCAATACCGTACGAGTACATCCATACCGTACCAACCCACAACAAACCGGTGCAATACCGTATGAGTACATCCGTACGGTACCAAACCACCCTAAACGGTCCAATACCATACGAGTACAACCATACGGTACCAAACCACACCAAAACGGTACAATACCATATTAGTACATCCATACGGTACCAAACCACACCAAAACGGTCAATTACCGTACGAGTACATCCATACGGTACCAAAGCACACCAAAACGGTGCAATACCGTACGAGTACATCCATACGGTACCAAACCACACCAAAACGGTACAATACCGTACGAGTACATCCATACGGTACCAAACCACACCAAAACGGTCCAATACCCTACGAGTACATCCATACGGTACAAAACATAACCAAAACGGTCCAATACCTTATTAGTACATCCATACGGCACCAAACCACACCAAAACGGTCCAATACCGTACGAGTTCATCCATACGGTACCAAACCACACCAAAACGGTGCACTACCATACGAGTACATCCATACGGTACCAAACCACAGCAAAACGGTGCAATACCTTACGAGTACATCCATACAGTACCGAACCACACCAAAACGGTACAATACCGTACGACTACATCCATACGGCACAAAACCACACCAAAACGGTGCAATACCATACGAGTACATCAATACGGTACCAAACCACACCAAAATGGTACAATACCGTACGAGTACATCCATACTATACCAAAGCACACCAAAACGGTGCAATACAATATGATTACATCCATACGGTAGCAAACCACACCAAAACGGTGCAATCTTGTAAGAGTACATCCGTACGGTACCGAACCACACCAGAACGATACATTACCGTACGAGTACATCCGTACGGTACCAAACCACACCAAAACGGTGCAATACCGTACGAGTACATCCATACGGTACCAAACAACACAAAAAAGGTCCAATACTGTACGAGTACATCCATACGGTACCAAACCACACCAAAACAATACAATACCGTACGAGTACATCCAAACGGTACAAAACAACACATTAATGGTGCAATACCGTACGAGTACATCCATACGGTACCAAACCACACCAAAACGGTACAATACCGTACGAGTACTTCGTTACGGTACCAAACCACACCAAAACGGTCCAATACCGTACGAACCACACCAAAACGGTGAAATACCGAACGAGTACATCCATACGGTACCAAACCACACCAAAATGGTACAATACCGTACGAGTACATCCATACGGTACCAAACCACACCAAAATGGTACAATATCGTACGAGTACATCCATACGGTACAAAATCACACCAAAACGGTCGAATACCTTATTAGTACATCCATACGGTACCAAACCACACCAAAACGGTCCAATACCGTACGAGTACATCCATATGGTACCAAACCACACCAAAACGGTGAAATACCGTACGAGTACATCCATACGGTACCAAACCACACCAAAACGGTGCAATACCATACGAGGACATCCATACCGTACAAAACCACACCCAAACGGTGCAATACTGTACGAGTACATCCATACGGTACCAAACCACACCAAAACGGTCCAATACCCTACGAGTACATCCATACGGTACAAAACCACACCAAAACTGTACAATACCGTACGAGTACTTCATTACGGTACCAAACCACACCAAAACGGTACAATACCGTACGAGTACTTCGTTACAGTACCAAACCACACCAAAACGGTACAATACCGTACGAGTACATCCATACGGTACCAAAACACAAAAAAACGGTACAATACCTTACGAGTACATCCATACGGTACAAAACCACACCAAAACGGTCCAATACCTTATTAGTACATCCATACGGTACCAAACCACACCAAAACGGTACAATACCGTACGAGTACATCCATACGGTAGGAAACCACACCAAAATTATACAATACCGTACGAGTACTTCCATACGGTACAAAACATAACCAAAACGGTCCAATACCTTATTAGTACATCCATACGGTACCAAACCACACCAAAACGGTCCAATACCGTACGAGTACATCCATACGGTACCAAACCACAGCAAAACGGTGCAACACCTTACGAGTACATCCATACGGTACCAAACCACACCAAAACGGTACAATACCGTACGAGTACATCCATACGGTACCTAACCACACCAAAACGGTACAATACCGTACGAGTACATCCATACGGTACCAAACCACACCAAAATGGTACAATACCGTACGAGTACATCCATACGGTACAAAACCACACCAAAACGGTACAATATCGTACGAGTACATCCATACGGTACAAAACCACACTAAAACGGTCCAATACCTTATTAGTACATCCATACGGTACCAAACCACACCAAAACGGTCCAATACCGTACGAGTACATCCATACGATACCAAACCACACCAAAACCGTACAATATCGTACGAGTACATCCATACGGTACAAAACCACACCAAAACAGTCCAATACGTTATTAGTACATCCATACAGTACCAAACCACACCAAAACGGTCCAATACCGTACGAGTACATCCATACGTTACCAAACCACACAAAAACGGTGAAATACCGTACGAGTACATCGATACGGTACCAAACCACACCAAAACGGTGCAATACCTTACGAGTACATCCATACGGTACCAAACCACACCAAAACGGTCCAATACCGTACGAGTACATCCATACGGTACCAAACCACACCAAAACGGTGCAATACCGTACAACTACATCCATACGTGACCAAACCACACCAAAATGGTAGAATACCGTAGGAGTACATCCATACGGTACAAAACCACACCAAAACGGTCCAATACCTTATTAGTACATCCATACGGTACCAAACCACACCAAAACGGTCAATTACCGTACGAGTACATCCATATGGTACCAAACCACACCAAAACGGTGCAATACCGTACGAGTACATCCATACGGTACCAAACCACACCAAAACGGTACAATACCGTACGAGTACATCCATACGGTACCAAACCACACCAAAACGGTACAATACTGTACGAGTACATCCATACAGTACAAAACCACACCAAAACGGTCAAATACCTTATTAGTACATCCATACGGTACCAAACCACACCAAAACGGTCCAATACCGTACGAGTACATCCATACGGTACCAAACCACACCAAAACGGTGCAATACCGTACAACTACATCCATACGGTACCAAACCACACCAAAATGGTAGAATACCGTAGGAGTACATCCATACGGTACAAAACCACACCAAAACGGTCCAATATCATATTAGTACATCCATACGGTACCAAACCACACCAAAACGGTCAATTACCGTACGAGTACATCCATACGGTACCAAAGCACACCAAAACGGTGCAATACCGTACGAGTACATCCATACGGTACCAAACCACACCAAAACGGTACAATACCGTACGAGTACATCCATACGGTACCAAACCACACCAAAACGGTCCAATACCCTACGAGTACATCCATACGGTACAAAACATAACCAAAACGGTCCAATACCTTATTAGTACATCCATACGGCACCAAACCACACCAAAACGGTCCAATACCGTACGAGTTCATCCATACGGTACCAAACCACACCAAAACGGTACACTACCATACGAGTACATCCATACGGTACCAAACCACAGCAAAACGGTGCAATACCTTACGAGTACATCCATACAGTACCGAACCACACCAAAACGGTACAATACCGTACGACTACATCCATACGGCACAAAACCACACCAAAACGGTGCAATACCGTACGAGTACATCCATACGGTACCAAACCACACCAAAACGGTACAATACCGTACGAGTACATCCATACGGTACCAAACCACACGAAAACGGTACAATACTGTACGAGTACATCCATACAGTACAAAACCACACCAAAACGGTCCAATACCTTATTAGTACATCCATACGGTACTAAACCACACCAAAACGGTGCAATACCGTACGAGTACATCCATACGGCACCAAACCACACCAAAACGGTGCAATACCTTACGAGTACATCCATACGGTACCAAACCACACCAAAACGGTCCAATACCCTACGAGTACATCCATACGGTACCAAACCACACCAAAACGGTACAATACCGTACGAGTACTTCGTTACGGTACCAAACCACACCAAAACGGTACAATACCGTACGAGTACATCCATACGGTACCAAACCACACCAAAACGGTACAATACCGTACGAGTACATCCGTACGGTACAAAACCACACCAAAACGGTCCAATACTTTATTAGTACATCCATACGGTACCAAACCACACCAAAACGGTCCAATACCGTACGAGTACATCCATACGGTACCAAACCACACCAAAACGGTACAATACCGTACGAGTACATCCATACGGTACAAAACTTAACCAAAACGGTCCAATACCTTATTAGTACATCCATACGGTACCAAACCACACCAAAACGGTACAATACCGTACGAGTTCATCCATACGGTACCAAACCACACCAAAACGGTGCACTACCATACGAGTACATCCATACGGTACCAAAGCACACCAAAACGGTGCAATACCTTACGAGTACATCCATACGGTACCGAACCACACCAAAACCGTGCAATGCCGTACGAGTACATCCATACGGTACCAAACCACACCAAAACGGTACAATACCGTACGAGTACATCCATACGGTACCAAACCACACCAAAATGGTACAATACCGTACGAGTACATCCATACGGTACAAAACCACACCAAAATGGTACAATATCGTACGAGTACATCCATACGGTACAAAACCACACCAAAACGGTCCAATACCTTATTAGTACATCCATACGGTTCCAAACCACACCAAAACGGTCCAATACCGTACGAGTACATCCATACAGTACCAAACCACACCAAAACGGTACAATATCGTACGAGTACATCCATACGGTACAAAACCACACCAAAACGGTCCAATACGTTATTAGTACTTCCATACGGTACCAAACCACACCAAAACGGTCCAATACCGTACGAGTACATCCATACGATACCAAACCACACCAAAACGGTGAAATACCGTACGAGTACATCGATACGGTACCAAACCACAGCAAAACGGTGCAATACCTTACGAGTACATCCATACGGTACCAAACCACACCAAAACGGTACAATACCGTACAACTACATCCATACGGTACCAAACCACACCAAAATGGTAGAATACCGTAGGAGTACATCCATACGGTACAAAACCACACCAAAACGGTGCAATACCTTGTTAGTACATCCATACGGCACCAAACCACACCAAAACGGTCAATTACCGTACGAGTACATCCATACGGTACCAAACCACACCAAAACGGTGCAATACCGTACGAGTACATCCATACGGTACCAAACCACACCAAAACGGTACAATACCGTACGAGTACATCCATACGGAACCAAACCACACGAAAACGGTACAATACTGTACGAGTACATCCATACAGTACAAAACCACACTAAAACGGTCCAATACCTTATTAGTACATCCATACGGTACTAAACCACACCAAAACGGTGCAATACCGTACGAGTACGTCCATACGGCACCAAACCACACCAAAACGGTGCAATACCTTACGAGTACATCCATACGGTACCAAACCACACCAAAACGGTACAATACCGTACGAGTACTTCGTTACGGTACCAAACCACACCAAAACGGTACAATACCGTACAAGTACATCCATACGGTACCAAACCACACCAAAACGGTACAATACCGTACGAGTACATCCGTACGGTACAAAACCACACCAAAACGGTCCAATACTTTATTAGTACATCCATACGGTACCAAACCACACCAAAACGGTCCAATACCGTACGAGTGCATCCATACGGTACCAATCCACACCAAAACGGTACAATACCGTACGAGTACATCCATACGGTACAAAACCACACCAAAACGGTCCAATGCTTTATTAGTACATCCATACGGTACGAAACCACACCAAAACGGTCCAATACCCTACGAGTACATCCATACAGTACCAAACCACACCAAAACGGTACAATACCGTACGAGTACATCCATACGGTACCAAACCACACCAAAACGGTACAATACCATACGAGTACATCCATACCGTACCAAAGCATACCAAAACTGTGCAATACAGTATGAGTACATCCATACCGTACCAAACCACACCAAAACAATACAATACCGTACGAGTACATCCAAACGGTACCAAACTACACATAAACGGAACAATACCGTACTTGTACATCCTTACGGTACCAAACCACACCAAAACGGTGCAATGCCGTACGAGTACATCCGTACGGTACCAAACCACCCCTAAACGGTCCAATACCATACGAGTACATCCATACGGTACAAAACCACACCAAAACGGTTCAATACCTTATTAGTACATCCATACAGTACCAAACCACACCAAAACGGTCCAATACCGTACGAGTTCATCCATACGGTACCAAACTACACCAAAATGGTACAATACCGTACGAGTACATCCATACGGTACAAAACCACACCAAAACGGTCCAATACCTTATTAGTACATCCATACGGTACCAAACCACACCAAAACGGTCCAATACCGTACGAGTTCATCCATACGGTACCAAACCACACCAAAACGGTGCACTACCGTACGAGTACATCCATACGGTACCAAACCACAGCAAAACGTTGCAATACCTTACGAGTACTGTAGGTGGATAAATTCAAGTAGTGCTTTGAACAGCACTGGAATGCAGCGGCTCCACGTGCCTCTTGAACGTAACCCTAATTCGTCAGAGAAACCCTTATCCTGCAAAACAGACAAGGAGTGAGCGCACCTTTGCCTCTCGTGGCAAAGGCCCTCCGATGCCTTTGTTAGTATTTCGTACTAATGATCAAACCCTAATTATCAGTAGGAAAGCAATAAGATTGCAGTGTATTGCGTACCTTTTACCTCTAGGCTTGCTCTGTTTATATAGACATTTGGATGCTTGGTGCCCAAGCATCCCTATTGCCATAGGATTCCCAACTCGTATAGGAAACCCAGGATATCAAGGATTCTCGTTTCCTTTATCAATTTATGGAAAAGAGTCCTTTCAGGATTCTTTTCCATTACTGACCGAACATCCCATTCTCATTGGGTATCTTTCTCAGACCCTATATTCTCGGGATCTTATTCCTTAACGGAATACCACTGTTTCTGGACTCTTCCGGAATGTTCCCTCTATTTCATCATCTGACAGGACCTCTTTCCTTGTTCGGCCGTCTCATAGCCGAACAAATGGTCTGGACCAGTTACTTCACATGTAACTGGTCCTAAGGAAACAATTTGGACCATATCCTTTCTAAGGAGCTCTCCTTCTGTTCGGCTTTTCTCTTGCCGAACAATGTATCTGAACAGTGGCATCACATGTCACTTTCCTTGTATCTGGTCCAATAACGTCTCATGTTATTGTACCGAGAATCGTACAACCTCTCTGGACCATTGACTTCTCATATCAGTGGTCCACAGTGCGTTGACCCTTTGTTGACCATGCTCGAGCTCATTTTGCACCTGTTCGGGAATACCTCCCTACAATTGCTCCCCAGCTTTGCTCGTTTATATTTTACTCAAATGACGAGTAAAGCTTTTAAGCGAACAAATTCACTTTGTTTCTGCACCCTATTTCACATATTGGTGCAATGTTTCATCACTTTGCTTAAGAAAAAATCATCTTTTCTTGTGGCCGTCACAGGCTTTTAGCCCTAACCTTTACACGCGTCGATCATCGTATTGCGTTCCATTAAATACGAGCTGACGTGTTTATGGGAAAACAGAACGCTCAAACGGCGTCTGGGATGACGTTTCACGTACGCCACCCACTGTTGGGGTATTTTTGGGTTTTCGTCCCATTTTTCAAAACACCCCAATCTTCCCCTTAGACTCCCTCTGCAGAAGAAAAGACTGTTCAAGCGTTCGCCCGCCATTGAAGCTCTGTTCATCGTCTCAAGACCTCTTCTTTTAAGGATTCCATCGACTATTCTCGTAAGTCATCATTTCTTCTTCTTACAACTCCATTTCTCTAGTGGATTGTTTTCAACCGCAGTTTAGGGTTTCATTGTCCCCATTGCTTTATACTTCATAGAATTTCCAAAATCCTATCTGGTAATGGGTAGATTCCGAAGGCACTGTAATACTCCTCAAGCCATGGCTAGTTTCAGATCTCGATATGGGATTCCTGACAACGTAGCTACTGTTTTGGCTCCTGAGGATGCCATTCGTGAAAGCTTCGATTTTGACACCCTTCATATTCCAGTAGTAGCCGTCGTTGAAGGCGGAGTTAGGTTTCCCCTAGCCCCTCTGCTCCGCCAAGTCTTAGCGTATTACAGGCTTTCGCCAATGCAGGTTTCTGCTAATTTCTTCAGGGTAGTTATGGGCATAAATACCTTAAACCAAATGTTAGGGACTTCGCTAGGCCTGTATGATATTCACCATCTATACAGTATTTCCAGAACTGGGGATGCCCTTACTTATTATCTAAAAAGTAGGGATTCTAGAAAAAAGCTAGTCCTTGAACTCCCTGACTCTGCTCGAGGGGATGACGACGACTTCCTGATTGTCACGGGCAACTTCGAACCCAGAGATGAGGACGGCCAAGTGATTGGTTTTCACGCTCCTCATGTATTCGGGAGCCCACGTTAGTGCTTTCCCCTAATTTCAAATTCTTGTCCTTTTTCATAGGAAAAGCTTTTTCATGCTTTCTAATTATTTATGCTTTGCTCGGCTGCAGCTTCAAACATTAACCGGGGTTATAATATCATAACCCCTCAAGTGCACGTAGCTGATATCAAGCGAGCACTTGCTTTCAACGGCGAAGGGACTTACCTTGCTGGCCGAGCAAGAGCGGCTCAGGTTCTGCTGAGTTACAAAGCGTCATACGGAGGGTTTATTGATCGGCGTACCCGAGCAGCGGACAACCTTGCAGCGGCTGGTCCTTCAAGACCTGTTCCCGAAGAAAGGCGTTCTCGGACACCCCCAATCTCCGACGAACCAATTCCCCTTGCCGAAGAAGCCTCCAGTCCCACATCAAGTTCTTCTTCCAGCGGTTACACGTCTTCACCTCCAACAATGAACCAGCCAATTGATTTAGGGAGTCTTCTCACCTTACCTGGTCGAGGCCGTGGCGCTGCTCGGGGCCAAGGTGGCCAAGGTCGTGGCCGCCGTATTCAGACTCAGACTGATGCTCCTCCTGGCTTTTCCCTAGAAGAAATCGAGGCCATCCACAGAGAGAAACGTCAACGGGTGGAACAGCCTCAAGAAAGACCCCCACCTTCCTCCTCGTCTCCTGCTCCAATATGGGCTCCCTCCTTCTCTCATGGGAACCGAGCTATCACTGCTCGGGACACTGTCGAGACCGAAGGGACTGCCCTTGCATTGTCCCAGGCCTTTTTGTTGCCTGGGGACATGCAAAAAGAAGTTGCAATGTCTCCAGACAATCTTCTCAGTTCCTTCATGTCCCACAACGCCAAGGAAAAATTCCTTTTTGTGATCATAGTGTACACAGAACTTAACAGTTATGTTTATCACAATTGTTTTGAATGTTTCCAGGTGATGCAAAAAATGGTGGCCATGGCTCAAAAACTTAGCCAATCAGAGCCCCAACGAACAAAACTTGTCAGTGAAAACTCCAAGCTCCAACGTACCATCATCAGGCTAGAGAGAGAAAGGAACCAGGCCCAGGGGGTTGCAGATGGACTGAAGGGACAATTGAAGGGGACTGAGGACAGTCTTGCCCAGACCTTGAAGGAGCTCGAGACGTCCCAGAATGAAGCCAAGGCTGCCTTTGAAAAGGGATATAACGAAGGAATCAAAGTTGCCACAGAGAGCTACACAAACCAGATGCCTGGAATTCAGGATCAAGTTTGGGTGGCGTCTTGGAGGGCCTGCCTTGAAAAAGCAGAGATTCCTGAGTCATCTCCACTTTGGACCAACATTGAGCTTCCAAGCGCAGCAGCTGATGATCAGGAGGAGGATATTGCAGAGGAGATGATTGAGGAACAGGTGGTGAACGTGTCGGCTGAGCAACCTGTTCCTGAAGTGGAGCCTCAGATTGACATGACCAATCCTGGCCAGAAGGAAGCCAGTGGTGGTCCTATTGAAGATGAAAATCCCACAGAAGAGCTGGCTGCTCCAGTAGTTCCTACAATTACTCCTGCAGCTATCCAAGATCTCACAGAAGATGAATGAGCTCTGTCGCTCTGTACATCTGTTTTTAAATTACTCCTGTCAAGATACCTTGTCCACATGTTTCTGACATGGATGTTTTAAGATGTTTAAGTATTTCGAACTTAATTCGTTTCACGTATTTAAAAGTTTCACGTACTTTTATGCATATATTCGTATGCTTCCAAGTTTGTGCATATTCTCGTAGAGTTTAAGTTTCACGTACTTTAAACGTTTAAGTTTCACGTACTTATATGTTTGAAATTTACACAAGTATTTCGAACTTGTGTTTCAACTTACACAAGCATTTCGAACTTGTGTTTAAGTGTCACGTACTTAAAAGTTGATAAGCAGTGATTAATGTTTCACGTATTTAAACTTGAGTTTAAGTTTCACGTACTTAAACTTGTGTTTTTAAGTTTCACGTACTTAAATGTTTGAAATTTTTACACAAGTGTTTCGAACTTGTGTTCAAGTGTCACGTACTTTAAATGGATATCCTATACCCTGCTCCCCAATACGAATGAGGGAAACCAATTTCGTAATTTCGTATTCAAAACAAATACCATGAGAACTGCAGTTTATACTAAGAAAGTAACGATCATTCATAAACTGTAAAACTCAAGAGGGCGCTACTCGTACCCCTTGTAGCTAAAAGAACAAAAATAGAACATAAGAGAGTTTTATTCGTAACTCTCACACAATCACGATGTGCAAAAATAAAAATTTATTCATATAAAAAACTTTCTCAGATTATGGACATTCCAAGGTCTTGGCACTGGGTTCCCATCCAAGTCCGCCAATCGATAAGCCCCAATGCCTGCGATTTCTGTAACTCGATATGGGCCTTCCCAATTTGCCCCTAGCTTTCCCTCACTAGCCACTTTAGTATTGCCGAGCACTTTTCGTAGCACAAGGTCTCCAACACCAAACTCTCGTGGGTGTACATTCTTGTTATAACTTTTGATGAGCTGCTCTTGGTATGAGGCCAAGTGCACCAAGGCCCGTTCTCGTCGTTCTTCGGCAAAGTCTAATTCAATCTCCAAGGCTCTGTCATTTCCTCCACTTTCAACCAAAGTGGTCCTGTTGGTCGGCAGACATATCTCTAATGGAATAACAGCCTCCGTTCCATATGCTAATGAATAGGGGGTCTCTCCCGTAGACCTCCTAGGCGTTGTTCGGTATGCCCATAGGACCAATGGCAATTCATCGGGCCATTTCCCCTTTGCTTTATCCAAACGTTTCTTAATCCCATCAAGGATTGTTTTGTTTGAAGCCTCTGCTTGTCCGTTGCTTTGAGGGTAAGCTGGAGTTGAATAATAATTTCTTATCCCATACTGGGCACAGAAAGTTTTGAATTTCTTCTGAAATTGCGACCCATTGTCTGTAATCAACGAATAGGGTACCCCAAAGCGAGTTATGATGCTTTTCCACACAAACCTTTCTATCATAGGTTCAGTAATCTTGGCCAACGGCTCAGCCTCAATCCATTTAGTGAAGTAATCTGTTGCAACTAATAGGAATTTTCGATTCCCAGTTGCTTTGTGTAGTGGACCCACTATGTCCATTCCCCATTGAGCAAACGGCCAGGGACTTGTCAGCGGCACCAGGTCCTCGGCTGGTGTTCGAATCATTGGTGAAAATTTCTGACACTTCTCACAAATTTTTACGTACACCTTAGCATCTTCTTGCATGTACGGCCACCAATACCCTTGGGTGATTGCTCGGTGGGCTATGGACCGACCACCGGCATGGCTTCCACAAGTCCCCTCGTGAATTTCGTGGAGGAACTTTTGCACCATCTCAGGATGCACACAAAGCAAGTAGGGTCCTGTAAAAGACTTCCTATATAGTTTTCCCTCTGGGGATAACCAGAACCGAGCAGATTTGGTCCTGATTTTATGTGCCTCCTTTTTGTCCAAAGGGAGTACTTCATCTCGTAAAAACTCCACTATTGGGTCCATCCAACTTGGTCCTTGGTTCACGTCCAAGACCATCTCTACACTTCTGCCAATGCTCGGCTCAGCCAAATACTCTACGGCTATTTTTCTTTTAAACTCAGATGGCACAGCTGCAGCTAACCATGCCAATGAATCTGCATGAGCATTCTTTCCAGAACTTATCTGTTCAATATACACCTTTTCGAAGGTATCGAGCAGATCTCTGGTCACCTGTACATATGCCGCCATCTTCTCGCTCCGGGTTTCATATTGCCCGGACAGTTGATGGACCACGAGCTGTGAATCAGAATACACCCTAACTCGTTCAGCTTTTAGGGGTTTTGCACTTCTCAAACCAGCTAAGAGTGCCTCATACTCTGCCACATTATTTGATGCATTGAACCCTAGCCGAACAGATAATTCTAATATTGACCCTTCAGGGGGTAAAAGCACAACTCCAATTCCTGAACCGGTGTTGCAAGCTGATCCATCAACAAATAGCTTCCATTCCAGGGGATCTTGTTCGGCTAATGCCTGTTTCTTCGTTACAGGAGACTTTGCTTCACACTCCTTTCTCGTAGGAGGCAGAGGTGCAACCGCAGGTGAGAACTCTGCCACAAAATCTGCCAACACCTGGCCTTTGATTGCTGTGCGCGGCTGATAGTCGATGTCATATTGGCTCAACTCAACGGACCAAGTTGAGATCCTTCCCGAGAAATCTGCCTTTCGGAGCAGTGATTTTAATGGGAACTCGGTGTAGACCACAACTTTATGGCTCTGGAAATAATGTGGCAATTTTCTAGTTGCTGTCCTTAGTGCTAGGACCAATTTCTCGAGGGGCAAATACCTTGTTTCGGCATCTAACAAAGTTTTGCTCACATAATAAACTGGGATTTGCTCGGATCCCTTATCTCTTAAAAGTACTGCACTTACAGCATGCTCAGAAACAGCTAAGTATAAAATCAGAGACTCACCTGTTTCTGGAGTCGAAAGAAGGGGAGGAGAGGCCAAATACCCCTTCAGATCCTGAAAGGCTTGTTCACATTCTGCTCCCCACTCGAACCCTTCCCTTTTCTTCTATAACTGAAAGAAAGGTCTGCACTTGTCACTTGATCGGCTAATAAATCGATTAAGAGCTGCTGCCATCCCAGTTAAACGTTGGACTTCTTTCGTTGTCCGAGGACTTTCCAGATTCTGTAAGGCTTTTATCTGGTCGGGATTTGCCTCTATTCCCCTTAGAGTTACAAGATGGCCCAAAAACTTTCCAGAGCCGACTCCAAACGCACACTTCGAGGCGTTGAGTTTCAACTTGTATTTCCTCAAAATCTCGAAAGCTTCTCTCAAATCTGCAATATGGCCTTGCCCAGACTTGCTTTTCACCACCATGTCATCTATGTAAACCTCCATAGTTTTGCCGAGCAATTTTCTGAACATGATGGTTGCCAGTCTCTGATACGTTGCCCCTGCATTCTTCAATCCAAAAGGCATGACATTATAACAGTACAACCCTCGTGGTGTAATAAAAGACGTCTTCTCCTGATCCGGCCCAAACATTGCAATTTGATGGTATCCTCGATATGCATCGAGAAAACTCATCCGTCCATATCCCGCTGTTGCATCAACCAACTGGTCAATCCTTGGAAGAGGAAAACTGTCTTTAGGACACGCCTTGTTTAAATCTGTGAAGTCAACACATACGCGCCATTTTCCGTTCTTTTTCTTGACGACAACGGTATTTGATAGCCACTCTGGATAATAAACTTCCCTTATTGCCCTGGCTTCCAACAAGTGATCCACTTCTTCAATTACAGCGTCAACGTGCTGTACGGCTGCCCTTCGTTTCTTTTGAATGACCGGTTTATGCTGTGGATCTATATTCAAATGATGGCAGATTACATCTGCATTCACCCCAGGCATCTCCTCTGGTGTCCAAGCAAATACATCGACATAAGTTTTCAAAAAACTAATCAGTTCGTTCTCTTCCTCTTCTGGCAATGATTCCCTAATTAGAAAGTACCTATCTGGATCAGTCTCTTTGATCAGTGTTTTCTTCAAATCCTCAACCACCCTTTCGGTGGGGTCTTTTCCAATATCCTCAATGGTCGGCAGGTCCGGAATTTCCACAGTATTAACATGGTGGGCATTATGGACCCTTTTTATGATGGATACCAAACATTGTTGAGCTACCTTTTGGTTACCTTTAATGTGCTCAATCCCATTTGACCCTGGGAACTTCACCATCTGATGGAAAGTTGAAGAGACTGCCCTCATCTTGTGCAACCATGTTCTCCCTATAATCACGTTATAGGAAGATGGTACATCCACCACTAGGAAGTCGGTTCGTAGCACCACTGTCCCAGCCCGAACAGGCAGGGTTACCTTGCCTAAGGGCCAAACTGCTCCTGCTCCAAATCCGACCAATGGAGTCACTGATTGTACCAAATCTTGTTGTGTGAGTCCCAGTTTCTTAAATGCATCATAGTATAGCACTTCGGTGCAACTCCCTGAATCTACCAGGATTCTTTCCATATCATATTCCCCAACTCGTAGGGTTATGACCAAAGCATCATTATGTGGTACCTGGACTCCTCCCAGATCTTCATCAGTAAAAACTATGCCCTCGTTACTTGCCCTTTCGTTGCGCCCTCTTTTCTTTCCCAACTGCATTACATGTTGGTCATGTTTCACTTGTCTCTGAAGCAATCTCACCTCATTTCTCGTATAAGCTTCGGCTAATCCATGTATCATATGGATTACCCCTTTTGGAATCTGTTCGTAATCCAATTCCATTGCCTTGTCTTTATCCTTGGAATCCTCTTGGATAAACTCTTTAAGGTAACCTCGTGAGACCAAATCATCAAGATGTCGTTTAAACATCTCACAGTCCTCTGTCATGTGACCCCAATCCTTATGGTAACTGCAGTGCTGATTCGTAGCACGTTTTGCATCTTTATTCCCACCAAAGGTTGGGGGCCATTTGAAGTATGGTTGATTCTTTATTCGATAAAGAATCCTGTAAATGGGCTCTTTCCAAACCATGTTTATTGAAAAGAATGACTTGGGATCCGGAGCTTGTTTATCCTTGTACTGCTCTTTCTTCGCCTGCCCATAATCTTTTCCTTTCACGATAAGTTTTGGGCTCTGGCTTGTCAACTTTCTTTATAGGCCCCTTCGCTTGCTCGGCGGCCAACTTTCCATCCTCTCGTAGGATGTCATCCTCGTTCCTGGCGTGCTGCTCAATCCTTTCCATTAGTTTTGCCAATGTCTGCACGGGACTCATGTTTAGAGATTTACGCAGTTCCCCCCGAACAGGTAAACCCGTTTTGAACGTGGCTATAGCGTACTCTTCACTACATCCTTCAATTTCGTTGAAGGTTTCCCAGTACTTCTTTGCATAAGTTCTGATCGGCTCGTCCTCTCCTTGTTTCATAAAAGAAAGACTCTCAAAGGTCTTGGGAGCTTTCCTGCTCGTCAAGAACCGTGCAGTGAATTCCTCGGCCAATTGCACCCATGTTCGGATGGAGCGCGAGCCCAGTTTGTGGAACCAGGACAGAGCAACCTTCCCCAAACTCGACGGGAACATTTTGCACATGATTGCATCATCCCCTTCATGCATAAACATCGCTTGCTGGTAATGCTGTATATGGGCCACGGGATCAGCGTCTGTCTCGTAGAGGATGAATGTCCCGTGCTTTACCCTGGTCGGCAATCTAGCCTCCTGTAACTTTCTTGCAAAAGGGGAGGATGCTATATTCTGCAGTGCTTTCCGTGCTGCTTCCCGTGCAGTCACGGCTTCATCCTCTGGTCCTTTCTTGGATCTAGTTCGTTCCCAATCGGAATCAGGCCTCTCGTACCTGTCCCTATGATGTTTTCTACTCCCTTCTTCTTCGGGGGTAGAACTCTGACCTCTGCTTCTCCTCTTTCTTGGAGATATCCTCCTTCGCTCGGGTGTTCGGATCCTGCTCCTCCCTTTTCGTGGAGAAGTTTTACGTCGCCTCGGGGTCAGACTTCTGCTTCTGCTCCTCCTTCCTCGTGAAGGAGCCTTTTGGTACTGTACCAAAGCGTATTCACTGCCTTTAGAATTTCTTCGAGATAGTCCAGAGTCCTCCGGATGTTCTCTGATTCTCTCTAATTCTCTGATCTCATGTTCTCGTTTTTTGATCAAACGAGCATACTCCTCGATTTCTTGTCTCTTCTTGTCAAGAACGTCTTCGCTACGGTATATACTCCTGGAGTGTGCAATCGATTCATCCCCTCGATGGGATTTAGTCCTTCTCGTGGACTTCGATGCCGTCTCTCCATCTCTATTTCTGGAGTTGCCATGGATAGTAAGGGGGTGGCCCTTACTCGTGGTCCTTCTGTGTCCTCCTTCGGGCTTTCTCGGAGCCCCGGGTGGAGACTTATCCCCTCCTCCAATTAGCACATCCTTCGGGTCGTGTGGCGTTGCTGGCTCTACTTCCACCATGGTCGTATTTCAAAGGGAACTCTTTCGATTCCCACAGACGGCGCCAATTGTAGGTGGATAAATTCAAGTAGTGCTTTGAACAGCACTGGAATGCAGCGGCTCCACGTGCCTCTTGAACGTAACCCTAATTCATCAGAAAAACCCTTATCCTGCAAAACAGACAAGGAGTGAGCGCACCTTTGCCTCTCGTGGCAAAGGCCCTCCGATGCCTTTGTTAGTATTTCGTACTAATGATCAAACCCTAATTATCAGTAGGAAAGCAATAAGATTGCAGTGTATTGCGTACCTTTTACCTCTAGGCTTGCTCTGTTTATATAGACATTCGGATGCTTGGTGCCCAAGCATCCCTATTGCCATAGGATTCCCAACTCGTATAGGAAACCCAGGATATCAAGGATTCTCGTTTCCTTTATCAATTTATGGAAAAGAGTCCTTTCAGGATTCTTTTCCATTACTGACCGAACATCCCACTCTCATTGGGTATCTTTCTCAGACCCTATATTCTCGGGATCTTATTCCTTAACGGAATACCACTGTTTCTGGACTCTTCCGGAATGTTCCCTCTATTTCATCATCTGACAGGACCTCTTTCCTTGTTCGGCCGTCTCATAGCCGAACAAATGGTCTGGACCAGTTACTTCACATGTAACTGGTCCTAAGAAACAATTTGGACCATATCCTTTCTAAGGAGCTCTCCTTCTGTTCGGCTTTTCTCTTGCCGAACAATGTATCTGAACAGTGGCATCACATGTCACTTTCCTTGTATCTGGTCCAATAACGTCTCATGTTATTGTACCGAGAATCGTACAACCTCTCTGGACCATTGACTTCTCATATCAGTGGTCCACAGTGCGTTGACCCTTTGTTGACCATGCTCGGGCTCATTTTGCACCTGTTCGGGAATACCTCCCTACAAGTACATCCATACGGTACCAAACCACACCAAAACGGTACAATACTGTACGAGTACATCCATACAGTACAAAACCACACCAAAACGGTCCAATACCTTATTAGTACATCCATACGGTACGAAACCACACCAAAACGGTGCAATACCGTACGAGTACATCCATACGGCACCAAACCACACCAAAACGGTGCAATACCTTACGAGTACATCCATACGGTACCAAACCACACCAAAACGGTCCAATACCCTACGAGTACATCCATACGGTACAAAACCACACCAAAACGGGACAATACCGTACGAGTACTTCGTTACGGTACCAAACCACACCAAAACGGTACAATACCGTACGAGTACATCCGTACGGTACAAAACCACACCAAAACGGTCCAATACTTTATTAGTACATCCATACGGTACCAAACCACACCAAAACGGTCCAATACCATGCGAGTACATCCATACGGTACCAAACCACACCAAAACGGTACAATACCGTACGAGTACATCCATACGGTACAAAACCACACCAAAACGGTCCAATACTTTATTAGTACATCCATACGGTACCAAACCACACCAAAACGGTCCAATACCCTGCGAGTACATCCATACAGTACCAAACCACACCGAAACGGTACAATACCGTACGAGTACATCCATACGGTACCAAACCACACCAAAACGGTACAATACCGTACGAGTACATCCATACCGTACCAAAGCACACCAAAACTGTGCAATACAGTATGAGTACATCCATACCGTACCAAACCACACCAAAACAATACAATACCGTACGACTACATCCAAACGGTACCAAACTACACATAAACGGAACAATACCGTACTTGTACATCCTAACGGTACCAAACCACACCAAAACGGTGCAATGCCGTACGAGTACATCCTTACGGTACCAAACCACCCCTAAACGGTCCAATACCATACGAGTACATCCATACGGTACAAAACCACACCAAAACGGTCGAATACCTTATTAGTACATGCATACAGTACCAAACCACACCAAAACGGTCCAATACCGTACGAGTCCATCCATACGGTACCAAACTACACCAAAATGGTACAATACCGTACGAGTACATCCATACGGTACAAAACCACACCAAAACGGTCCAATACCTTATTAGTACATCCATACGGTACCAAAGCACACCAAAACGGTCTAATACCGTACGAGTTCATCCATACGGTACCAAACCACAGCAAAGCGGTGCACTACCGTACGAGTACATCCATACGGTACCAAACCACAGCAAAACGGAGCAATACCTTACGAGTACATCCATACGGTACCAAACCACACCAAAACAGTGCAATACCGTACGAGTACATCGATACGGTACCAAACCACACCAAAACGGTGCAATACCTTACGAGTACATCCATACGGTACCAAACCACACCAAAACGGTCCAATACCTTACGAGTGCATCCATACGGTACGAAACCACACCAAAACGGTGCAATACCTTACGACTACATCCATACGGTACCAAACCACACCAAAATGGTAGAATACCGTAGGAGTACATCCATACGGTACAAAACCACACCAAAACGGTCCAATACCTTATTAGTACATCCATACGGTACCAAACCACACCAAAACGGTCAATTACCGTACGAGTACATCCATACGGTACCAAACAACACCAAAACGGTGCAATACCGTACGAGTACATCCATACGGTACCAAACCACACCAAAACGGTACAATACCGTACGAGTACATCCATACGGTACCAAACCACACAAAAAAGGTACAATACTGTACGAGTGCATCCATACAGTACAAAACCACACCAAAACGGTCCAATACCTTATTAGTACATCCATACGGTACTAAACAACACCAAAACGGTGCAATACCGTACGAGTACATCCATACGGTACCAAACCACACCAAAACGGTGCAATACCTTACGAGTACATCCATACGGTACCAAACCACACCAAAACGGTCCAATACCCTACGAGTATATCCATACGGTACCAAACCACACCAAAAATGGTACAATACCGTACGAGTACTTCGTTACGGTACCAAACCACACCAAAACGGTACAATACCGTACGAGTACAACCATACCGTACCAAAGCACACCAAAACTGTGCAATACAGTATGAGTACTGTAACGCCCCGAAAATTCAAAGACATTAAAAAAATATTTAAAAGATTATTTTCACAAAAGAAATTTATAAATTTACTACGTCACTAGTTTAAAAGCATATGTTATTATATTACAATCGTTTTGAATAAATCAACATATTACAATTTTCAAATAAACTTAGAAGCTTCCAAAATAAAGTCGAGTTAAATTAATCAGAGTGACTATGCGCACGGAAACCAAAGTTTTCAGCTTCTTTCACAATAGGATTGAACTCGATCGAATCGTACGACACTTCTGCTCCGTCTTCGCTACCTGGCATTCGAGTTACCAGGGCAACATAGTACCGTGAGCAATGACGCTCAGTAGCCAAAACCCACCCGAACCCATAACTTACAAGCAACAAGATATATAATAGGAATGCAATAAAAATACCATCAATGCAATAAGAATAACATTAGAAGATAACAAATCCATTATTTCATCACTATTCTTTAACCTAAGTGAAATCTCGGATCTTATCCACAGATCCGTTCCTACCCATAACCTCTGGCGTAAGGCACTGGTGTGGTCCGACTCCCCTTTTCCAGATCCGGATGAAAAATACCTAAGTTATATACCCGGTATCCCATCCGCGACCATAAGTTCGGATAAAACTTCACCGGATGCGCACGCGAGCACATTCAAGCCCGGGTTGTGACACAAGCACAATACCACCCTTATGTCCCGTCCCAAACATCCGAGAGCCGATCACCACCATGTCGTACTCAGGGTTCGTAAATCAACGCTTTCAACAAATCACCACCAATCAACCTCCAACAATTTAATCCCCGGATTCCTTGTCCGGAATCACAATCACAGCCTCTCACTTTATTCCATTTTCAGTTAACCCTATTTCAACGTTTAAGATGATAAGTCCGCACATCGCAACCAACCCAGGAACCTATTTGTCCAAACTATCAATATAACAATATTTCACAGTTCAACATTTTTCGAAACATGCTCACAGACTAACAACAATTAAATTCGCGATAATAACAAATCATGCAATAAAGCTAAACACATATTAATTTATCATACGTTTAATTTAATCATGCGATTCAGTGATCCAACTAAACATACTAACATGCTAAAACTATTTAACCTTGCGATGTAAATTAAGTTACTCCTTTTATTGTCTCTTTTCTTTTTTTGAAACTAAAGTCTACGATTTACTCTTAATTACCTCGGGACTTATAATCTTAGTCTTAAATTTTCAAGGGTTAGATTTATAAACTAATCTAACTTGAGGGACTAAACTGTAAATATTCTGAGAATTTTTCAAATCCAGAGGCTACCATTTTTGGGAAAAACAGTGGGTTTCGATCGGTTCGGCCGGCAGTGTCGGAATCGAAAATTAATTAACTTTGGGGCTTAATATTAACTTTAACTACTCACGAAATAGATTTGTAAGCTCTTCAATCATGAGGGACTGAACTGTAATTATTACAACTAATTTTTCAACCAAGTTTTCCCGAGCTACTGTTTCATTTCGGAAAAACAGAGGATCTCGGCCGGCTCGACCGACAACGGTGGGTTTGATTATTATCATACCGAAACATGAAACAATCAATACGAAACATAATATATATTTAGGGAGGTGAGTTCGGACTACCTCTCGTCCGGCAAAACGGGGTTCGGGAAGAGACGGCGGCGGGTTGGAGCTCGGAACGGCAATGGAGCTCGTCGGATCGAACGCACGACAACGGGGCAGGTCTCACGGCCATTTGGGACAGAAATGGAGATGATTTTGGTGGTGAGCTTGGCGGTAGTGGAGGAGTTCGGTGGTGGTGGGTGGTTACGGTGTATACGGCTGAAGATGGTGGAGGTGCTCCGGTGGTGATGAACGGGTTGATGGAGGAGTTCGGGCTGCCTTCTCTCTCTGCCGAAATGGAAGAAGGCTGGGAAAAAGAAATGGAAAGTGGGATATAAAATGGGTTTGGATTTTTGGAGGGAGGTTAACAACTCTTGGGCAATGATGTGTTGGATGGGATAGGAGGTATGGTGGGGGAGTCTGAATTTTTGCAGGGGGAGAAGGTGGGTTTCGGCTGGGGAGAAGGAGGTGAGGTGATGGTGGAGTATTGGTTTGGGTTGGGAAGAAAATGATCCAGTGCAACTCATGCACACACTTGGAAAATTACTCGTTGGATACGTGCGTGCACAATCGATTATGGAAATAAAATTGGCGTGACGATATAAATAATTTTTTTGCATTAAATAAAATTACGAGCAAAATATTAATTTTGTTTTGGAAATTATTATTATTTATTAAAAATACCGGGTCTTTACAATCTATCCCCCTTAAAACAATTTCGTCCTCGAAATTAAGATGTAGCTTCGACTTGAAACAGCAACAGATAGTTGGCCTTCATTGTGTCCTCACGTTCCCAAATTGATTCCTCTAGTCCCCGGTGCCTATATAAGACTTTGACTAATTCAATTGTTCGCCCTCGGGTAACCTTTTCTCCACGATTTTGAATTTCCACCGATTGTTCTTCAAAAGTAGTATTCTCATCCAGTACTGTGACTTCCTCCCAATTGAGCACATGGGTGGGATGGGCCATATACTTCCGTAGCATAGAAACATGAAAGACGTTGCGAACTTTGGCGATCTGTGGCGGTAAAGCGAGGCGATAGGTTACTTCTCCAATTTGCTTCAAGATTTCGAACGGACCAATGTAGCGAGGCAATATTTTCTCTTTCTTGTCAAATCAGATGATCCCACGATGCGGCTTGATTTTCAAGAACACATGATCTCCCACATTAAACATCAAAGGCCTCACTCTCTTATCAACATAACTCTTTTGTCTGTTCTGCGCGATCAAAAGTCACTCCCTGATCACCTTTACCTTCTCAATAGTTTCTCGGACTAGTTCAGGTCCAAGCAAAACGTCTTCTCTAACCTCGATTCAACAGATGGGCGATCAGCATGGTCGTTCGTACAATGCTTCATAAGGGGCCATCCCGATGCTAGCTTGGTAACTGTTGTTATTGGCAAACTCCACCCGCGGTAGGTGTCTCTCCCTACTTCCTTTAAAATCCTACACAAAAACTCGAAGCATGTCCTCTAGGGTTTGAATCGTCCTCTCCAATTGTTCATCAGTTTGAGAGTGAGAAGTTGTGCTTAGGCGGATATCTGTTCCCAATGCTTTTTGCAGGCTTCCCCAAAAGTTTGAGGTGAAACGGGGTGTCGATTAGAAACTTTAGATGCCAGCACTTCGTGCAATCAAATAATCTCGTTGATGTAGAGTCTGCTATAAGATTCCCTACCTCTTAGATGGCGGATGATACTTTTCTCCAAAATGGATGAGAAGATTACAAAAATGTTCAAAAGGTTTCAACATGAGCCAAATGTCCAAAGGTCATAGCACCAAATAGAAAGTGCGAATAGTTCATCTTCCACGAATTGAGGTTCAATTAGGTTTGAGTTGGAGTTGGAACATGAGGACAATGAGGATTAAGTTAACCAAAGTAACTCAATGATTTGGAATTGAAAAGTTCCATCATTGCAATTAATAATGTTGATTAAAGATTTAACAAGCGAGTGAAACAAACAAGTACTTGGGCTTCAAAACATTGCAATGGAATAAATAAGGTGGGTTCTCTTAAGAAATTTAGATCTACCACAATAAGTTCTGAAGGATTACAAGGTCCGACAATGAAACCGAACTAGATATTTATTTTGCACCACATTGGCCAAATGTGTTTCCAAAACAAGCATCTAACTCTAGTTATTTAAAAGAAAGAAAAAAAATAAGGGGCACGAGTGAAGAGTAAACAATGACTTTTGAATCCAAAAATAGAAAAAGTCACTAATAGAACGATGATTGAATCGTATTAGCTCAAGGCATGATACAAAGCTCAAAGAAAGTGAAGCATAACAATAATATGTGCGTCCGAGGATTTGACAACTCCAACATTGAAAATTGAACTACGTTTACGGAATTAGAGTTTTGTAAGGTCAGACACATATCTTATTGTGATATTAAAAGAATTGAAGGTTGTAGATAGCTGATAGTGCGCTGATCAAAATAAACGAGGATTGCTCTAAACATGCAGTATTCAATGGATCAGAAAGGTTATACTCATAATTGAGTAAACTGTTGACTTCACAATCAAATCAAGAAAGGTTGGAACAAAATGATCTTTAGGAATACCCAACTCACAAAAGAAAATGTCACGAGAGTTAGGTGCTTGGAATAGACAAGGAGTTCAACGATTTGAGCTTTAGTTGAAGTTGCAGCTCTAACAATGGAAAGCCATAATGAAGGTGATTTTAAGAAGAGCCAGGAGAGATTGAAGGTAGCGGGCAATTAGGATACAATCGATTGAGTGAGAATGGAGACTTAGATGAATAATCGTCAATAGCTCGTCTATCCCCCTTAAAACAAAAATAGAACTTCATTGCAAGAGAATGGTTGCCGCTTTCTCAGATATTCACGACCTTGAGCTCTTCCTGGTTTGTTTGAACTATGATGGTGCCGTCGTTGAATTCAGTTTGCATAGTATATAGCTGGGTGATGATTTCGAATCTCTGACAACATCATGTTTTTATTCGTCAATCTATCTACTTTCTCGAGGGGTGTACGACGTTGGAGGTTGGGGTGTCAAAATAGTCGATGTGTCAATCACTTGTAGAACTTGCATGACCTCCATGTTACTCGGTATCACATAGCGCTTCGTGTTGCGTTAACCTCGAGATTGGCGTAAACATGTTGATAACGTGGGCGACGTCGACAGTAGTGTTCATGCGAAGTTGTTAAAGGGTTTCTACTACAAATTCGTAGCAAAGGATTTTGAAATTGCAAGAATAAAAATATATATATTTGAATTTTTCTATAAAATGACATGCAAATACTCCATTTTCCTTCTAGAATTGAAAGTAGTTTTCCAAGTAGTATGCAACGGTACTCTTTAAAATAAAGCGAGCTTTTCATAGATAAAAGAGAGATACAATCATAAGCATAGAATTTTCCTACTACAATGGCAAGTAGGGACAAGGATAAGGTTTTTCTTAGTACAAGTTAGAAAGATCCTACTTACTACTACCAAAAGGTTCCTTTTTGCCCTAATGCCACAAATACAACTACGGCTATCAGGACCATATCCTAATACCAAAGATATCATATAAGAACAAGTAGTAATCGCAATAAGGCTTTTATTATCAACATAGAAAGAGTACAACTTAGGAGATTCTTAAACAGAAGTGATCCTAGCTTCCGACATCCTATATCCCGAAGGATTACTATTGCTCCAAGGTCGGCCTAAGATATGCCTAATTGGCGTCTTCGGTCTCGCCCTCCTCGAGATTTCCTACCATCTTTCATCGAAAGCTTGGCGCAAACGACGTTCGTATTCCTTTATGAACGCTGCGAGTGCGACGGCCACGACGAGAGTCCAGTACCAGAAGGTGTTGAGACGGTTGTTCTCGGCGAACCACCGTGGCATGCCTATTGTAAGTACCGCACCAAACAAGATGAGGATGAAGAGTTGCATCCAAAGGGTTTGGATTGTTATGGTTAGTTCGGCTAGCTCGATTTCTAGGAACACGGCGTCTTCCGGAAATCCTCGTCGTCGGGTTGCCATGGCTCGGTACGATAGGATTGCGATTTGGAGGGGTTAAGATGGTGAGGGAGATGAAGAGATGGAAGTGGTGGTGTGATATATATAGGCGGAAAAGGGGGTGTTGTGGAGGGAAAAGATTTGAAATTTAAATTTTGAAATTTGAAGTTTGGAGGGTGCGGTTTTGCCGCGCCTAGTGGGGTTGTATTCGGCACTCGATGCTAGGTTCCGCTCTCGTCCCTTAAGAGGCGTGAGAAAATATTTATCCAAGACGGGCCGCAAAGGTTTACTAACACCAAAATATTTTCGAGTTTCTAAGTTTCACATTCGATTCTTGATTTAAGTCATCATCCAATTGTTCGAGAATTCCCAGCTCGGCTATACTGCCAATTCCGCGCCTTGCTTCAATCCGAAGATTGTTTTGACAGAATTCTACCCAATTTGGGACGGTAAACTTAAACTCAATTCTCATTTGTGCAACGGACCACTATGTTATGGTTCTACCCATTCTACCCATGGCCGAGGTTTTGAGCCTAAAGCTCTGATACCAATTGTAACGCCCCGAAAATTCAAAGACATTAAAAAAATATTTAAAAGATTATTTTCACAAAAGAAATTTATAAATTTACTACGTCACTAGTTTAAAAGCATATGTTATTATATTACAATCGTTTTGAATAAATCAACATATTACAATTTTCAAATAAACTTAGAAGCTTCCAAAATAAAGTCGAGTTAAATTAATCAGAGTGACTATGCGCACGGAAACCAAAGTTTTCAGCTTCTTTCACAATAGGATTGAACTCGATCGAATCGTACGACACTTCTGCTCCGTCTTCGCTACCTGGCATTCGAGTTACCAGGGCAACATAGTACCGTGAGCAATGACGCTCAGTAGCCAAAACCCACCCGAACCCATAACTTACAAGCAACAAGATATATAATAGGAATGCAATAAAAATACCATCAATGCAATAAGAATAACATTAGAAGATAACAAATCCATTATTTCATCACTATTCTTTAACCTAAGTGAAATCTCGGATCTTATCCACAGATCCGTTCCTACCCATAACCTCTGGCGTAAGGCACTGGTGTGGTCCGACTCCCCTTTTCCAGATCCGGATGAAAAATACCTAAGTTATATACCCGGTATCCCATCCGCGACCATAAGTTCGGATAAAACTTCACCGGATGCGCACGCGAGCACATTCAAGCCCGGGTTGTGACACAAGCACAATACCACCCTTATGTCCCGTCCCAAACATCCGAGAGCCGATCACCACCATGTCGTACTCAGGGTTCGTAAATCAACGCTTTCAACAAATCACCACCAATCAACCTCCAACAATTTAATCCCCGGATTCCTTGTCCGGAATCACAATCACAGCCTCTCACTTTATTCCATTTTCAGTTAACCCTATTTCAACGTTTAAGATGATAAGTCCGCACATCGCAACCAACCCAGGAACCTATTTGTCCAAACTATCAATATAACAATATTTCACAGTTCAACATTTTTCGAAACATGCTCACAGACTAACAACAATTAAATTCGCGATAATAACAAATCATGCAATAAAGCTAAACACATATTAATTTATCATACGTTTAATTTAATCATGCGATTCAGTGATCCAACTAAACATACTAACATGCTAAAACTATTTAACCTTGCGATGTAAATTAAGTTACTCCTTTTATTGTCTCTTTTCTTTTTTTGAAACTAAAGTCTACGATTTACTCTTAATTACCTCGGGACTTATAATCTTAGTCTTAAATTTTCAAGGGTTAGATTTATAAACTAATCTAACTTGAGGGACTAAACTGTAAATATTCTGAGAATTTTTCAAATCCAGAGGCTACCATTTTTGGGAAAAACAGTGGGTTTCGATCGGTTCGGCCGGCAGTGTCGGAATCGAAAATTAATTAACTTTGGGGCTTAATATTAACTTTAACTACTCACGAAATAGATTTGTAAGCTCTTCAATCATGAGGGACTGAACTGTAATTATTACAACTAATTTTTCAACCAAGTTTTCCCGAGCTACTGTTTCATTTCGGAAAAACAGAGGATCTCGGCCGGCTCGACCGACAACGGTGGGTTTGATTATTATCATACCGAAACATGAAACAATCAATACGAAACATAATATATATTTAGGGAGGTGAGTTCGGACTACCTCTCGTCCGGCAAAACGGGGTTCGGGAAGAGACGGCGGCGGGTTGGAGCTCGGAACGGCAATGGAGCTCGTCGGATCGAACGCACGACAACGGGGCAGGTCTCACGGCCATTTGGGACAGAAATGGAGATGATTTTGGTGGTGAGCTTGGCGGTAGTGGAGGAGTTCGGTGGTGGTGGGTGGTTACGGTGTATACGGCTGAAGATGGTGGAGGTGCTCCGGTGGTGATGAACGGGTTGATGGAGGAGTTCGGGCTGCCTTCTCTCTCTGCCGAAATGGAAGAAGGCTGGGAAAAAGAAATGGAAAGTGGGATATAAAATGGGTTTGGATTTTTGGAGGGAGGTTAACAACTCTTGGGCAATGATGTGTTGGATGGGATAGGAGGTATGGTGGGGGAGTCTGAATTTTTGCAGGGGGAGAAGGTGGGTTTCGGCTGGGGAGAAGGAGGTGAGGTGATGGTGGAGTATTGGTTTGGGTTGGGAAGAAAATGATCCAGTGCAACTCATGCACACACTTGGAAAATTACTCGTTGGATACGTGCGTGCACAATCGATTATGGAAATAAAATTGGCGTGACGATATAAATAATTTTTTTGCATTAAATAAAATTACGAGCAAAATATTAATTTTGTTTTGGAAATTATTATTATTTATTAAAAATACCGGGTCTTTACAATCTATCCCCCTTAAAACAATTTCGTCCTCGAAATTAAGATGTAGCTTCGACTTGAAACAGCAACAGATAGTTGGCCTTCATTGTGTCCTCACGTTCCCAAATTGATTCCTCTAGTCCCCGGTGCCTATATAAGACTTTGACTAATTCAATTGTTCGCCCTCGGGTAACCTTTTCTCCACGATTTTGAATTTCCACCGATTGTTCTTCAAAAGTAGTATTCTCATCCAGTACTGTGACTTCCTCCCAATTGAGCACATGGGTGGGATGGGCCATATACTTCCGTAGCATAGAAACATGAAAGACGTTGCGAACTTTGGCGATCTGTGGCGGTAAAGCGAGGCGATAGGTTACTTCTCCAATTTGCTTCAAGATTTCGAACGGACCAATGTAGCGAGGCAATATTTTCTCTTTCTTGTCAAATCAGATGATCCCACGATGCGGCTTGATTTTCAAGAACACATGATCTCCCACATTAAACATCAAAGGCCTCACTCTCTTATCAACATAACTCTTTTGTCTG
The DNA here is from genome assembly GCF_030253575.1 of Rhododendron vialii. Taxonomy (NCBI): domain Eukaryota; kingdom Viridiplantae; phylum Streptophyta; class Magnoliopsida; order Ericales; family Ericaceae; genus Rhododendron; species Rhododendron vialii. The sequence goes on along the minus strand of NC_080557.1, from coordinate 28,756,764 downwards.
TTCTGCGCGATCAAAAGTCACTCCCTGATCACCTTTACCTTCTCAATAGTTTCTCGGACTAGTTCAGGTCCAAGCAAAACGTCTTCTCTAACCTCGATTCAACAGATGGGCGATCAGCATGGTCGTTCGTACAATGCTTCATAAGGGGCCATCCCGATGCTAGCTTGGTAACTGTTGTTATTGGCAAACTCCACCCGCGGTAGGTGTCTCTCCCTACTTCCTTTAAAATCCTACACAAAAACTCGAAGCATGTCCTCTAGGGTTTGAATCGTCCTCTCCAATTGTTCATCAGTTTGAGAGTGAGAAGTTGTGCTTAGGCGGATATCTGTTCCCAATGCTTTTTGCAGGCTTCCCCAAAAGTTTGAGGTGAAACGGGGTGTCGATTAGAAACTTTAGATGCCAGCACTTCGTGCAATCAAATAATCTCGTTGATGTAGAGTCTGCTATAAGATTCCCTACCTCTTAGATGGCGGATGATACTTTTCTCCAAAATGGATGAGAAGATTACAAAAATGTTCAAAAGGTTTCAACATGAGCCAAATGTCCAAAGGTCATAGCACCAAATAGAAAGTGCGAATAGTTCATCTTCCACGAATTGAGGTTCAATTAGGTTTGAGTTGGAGTTGGAACATGAGGACAATGAGGATTAAGTTAACCAAAGTAACTCAATGATTTGGAATTGAAAAGTTCCATCATTGCAATTAATAATGTTGATTAAAGATTTAACAAGCGAGTGAAACAAACAAGTACTTGGGCTTCAAAACATTGCAATGGAATAAATAAGGTGGGTTCTCTTAAGAAATTTAGATCTACCACAATAAGTTCTGAAGGATTACAAGGTCCGACAATGAAACCGAACTAGATATTTATTTTGCACCACATTGGCCAAATGTGTTTCCAAAACAAGCATCTAACTCTAGTTATTTAAAAGAAAGAAAAAAAATAAGGGGCACGAGTGAAGAGTAAACAATGACTTTTGAATCCAAAAATAGAAAAAGTCACTAATAGAACGATGATTGAATCGTATTAGCTCAAGGCATGATACAAAGCTCAAAGAAAGTGAAGCATAACAATAATATGTGCGTCCGAGGATTTGACAACTCCAACATTGAAAATTGAACTACGTTTACGGAATTAGAGTTTTGTAAGGTCAGACACATATCTTATTGTGATATTAAAAGAATTGAAGGTTGTAGATAGCTGATAGTGCGCTGATCAAAATAAACGAGGATTGCTCTAAACATGCAGTATTCAATGGATCAGAAAGGTTATACTCATAATTGAGTAAACTGTTGACTTCACAATCAAATCAAGAAAGGTTGGAACAAAATGATCTTTAGGAATACCCAACTCACAAAAGAAAATGTCACGAGAGTTAGGTGCTTGGAATAGACAAGGAGTTCAACGATTTGAGCTTTAGTTGAAGTTGCAGCTCTAACAATGGAAAGCCATAATGAAGGTGATTTTAAGAAGAGCCAGGAGAGATTGAAGGTAGCGGGCAATTAGGATACAATCGATTGAGTGAGAATGGAGACTTAGATGAATAATCGTCAATAGCTCGTCTATCCCCCTTAAAACAAAAATAGAACTTCATTGCAAGAGAATGGTTGCCGCTTTCTCAGATATTCACGACCTTGAGCTCTTCCTGGTTTGTTTGAACTATGATGGTGCCGTCGTTGAATTCAGTTTGCATAGTATATAGCTGGGTGATGATTTCGAATCTCTGACAACATCATGTTTTTATTCGTCAATCTATCTACTTTCTCGAGGGGTGTACGACGTTGGAGGTTGGGGTGTCAAAATAGTCGATGTGTCAATCACTTGTAGAACTTGCATGACCTCCATGTTACTCGGTATCACATAGCGCTTCGTGTTGCGTTAACCTCGAGATTGGCGTAAACATGTTGATAACGTGGGCGACGTCGACAGTAGTGTTCATGCGAAGTTGTTAAAGGGTTTCTACTACAAATTCGTAGCAAAGGATTTTGAAATTGCAAGAATAAAAATATATATATTTGAATTTTTCTATAAAATGACATGCAAATACTCCATTTTCCTTCTAGAATTGAAAGTAGTTTTCCAAGTAGTATGCAACGGTACTCTTTAAAATAAAGCGAGCTTTTCATAGATAAAAGAGAGATACAATCATAAGCATAGAATTTTCCTACTACAATGGCAAGTAGGGACAAGGATAAGGTTTTTCTTAGTACAAGTTAGAAAGATCCTACTTACTACTACCAAAAGGTTCCTTTTTGCCCTAATGCCACAAATACAACTACGGCTATCAGGACCATATCCTAATACCAAAGATATCATATAAGAACAAGTAGTAATCGCAATAAGGCTTTTATTATCAACATAGAAAGAGTACAACTTAGGAGATTCTTAAACAGAAGTGATCCTAGCTTCCGACATCCTATATCCCGAAGGATTACTATTGCTCCAAGGTCGGCCTAAGATATGCCTAATTGGCGTCTTCGGTCTCGCCCTCCTCGAGATTTCCTACCATCTTTCATCGAAAGCTTGGCGCAAACGACGTTCGTATTCCTTTATGAACGCTGCGAGTGCGACGGCCACGACGAGAGTCCAGTACCAGAAGGTGTTGAGACGGTTGTTCTCGGCGAACCACCGTGGCATGCCTATTGTAAGTACCGCACCAAACAAGATGAGGATGAAGAGTTGCATCCAAAGGGTTTGGATTGTTATGGTTAGTTCGGCTAGCTCGATTTCTAGGAACACGGCGTCTTCCGGAAATCCTCGTCGTCGGGTTGCCATGGCTCGGTACGATAGGATTGCGATTTGGAGGGGTTAAGATGGTGAGGGAGATGAAGAGATGGAAGTGGTGGTGTGATATATATAGGCGGAAAAGGGGGTGTTGTGGAGGGAAAAGATTTGAAATTTAAATTTTGAAATTTGAAGTTTGGAGGGTGCGGTTTTGCCGCGCCTAGTGGGGTTGTATTCGGCACTCGATGCTAGGTTCCGCTCTCGTCCCTTAAGAGGCGTGAGAAAATATTTATCCAAGACGGGCCGCAAAGGTTTACTAACACCAAAATATTTTCGAGTTTCTAAGTTTCACATTCGATTCTTGATTTAAGTCATCATCCAATTGTTCGAGAATTCCCAGCTCGGCTATACTGCCAATTCCGCGCCTTGCTTCAATCCGAAGATTGTTTTGACAGAATTCTACCCAATTTGGGACGGTAAACTTAAACTCAATTCTCATTTGTGCAACGGACCACTATGTTATGGTTCTACCCATTCTACCCATGGCCGAGGTTTTGAGCCTAAAGCTCTGATACCAATTGTAACGCCCCGAAAATTCAAAGACATTAAAAAAATATTTAAAAGATTATTTTCACAAAAGAAATTTATAAATTTACTACGTCACTAGTTTAAAAGCATATGTTATTATATTACAATCGTTTTGAATAAATCAACATATTACAATTTTCAAATAAACTTAGAAGCTTCCAAAATAAAGTCGAGTTAAATTAATCAGAGTGACTATGCGCACGGAAACCAAAGTTTTCAGCTTCTTTCACAATAGGATTGAACTCGATCGAATCGTACGACACTTCTGCTCCGTCTTCGCTACCTGGCATTCGAGTTACCAGGGCAACATAGTACCGTGAGCAATGACGCTCAGTAGCCAAAACCCACCCGAACCCATAACTTACAAGCAACAAGATATATAATAGGAATGCAATAAAAATACCATCAATGCAATAAGAATAACATTAGAAGATAACAAATCCATTATTTCATCACTATTCTTTAACCTAAGTGAAATCTCGGATCTTATCCACAGATCCGTTCCTACCCATAACCTCTGGCGTAAGGCACTGGTGTGGTCCGACTCCCCTTTTCCAGATCCGGATGAAAAATACCTAAGTTATATACCCGGTATCCCATCCGCGACCATAAGTTCGGATAAAACTTCACCGGATGCGCACGCGAGCACATTCAAGCCCGGGTTGTGACACAAGCACAATACCACCCTTATGTCCCGTCCCAAACATCCGAGAGCCGATCACCACCATGTCGTACTCAGGGTTCGTAAATCAACGCTTTCAACAAATCACCACCAATCAACCTCCAACAATTTAATCCCCGGATTCCTTGTCCGGAATCACAATCACAGCCTCTCACTTTATTCCATTTTCAGTTAACCCTATTTCAACGTTTAAGATGATAAGTCCGCACATCGCAACCAACCCAGGAACCTATTTGTCCAAACTATCAATATAACAATATTTCACAGTTCAACATTTTTCGAAACATGCTCACAGACTAACAACAATTAAATTCGCGATAATAACAAATCATGCAATAAAGCTAAACACATATTAATTTATCATACGTTTAATTTAATCATGCGATTCAGTGATCCAACTAAACATACTAACATGCTAAAACTATTTAACCTTGCGATGTAAATTAAGTTACTCCTTTTATTGTCTCTTTTCTTTTTTTGAAACTAAAGTCTACGATTTACTCTTAATTACCTCGGGACTTATAATCTTAGTCTTAAATTTTCAAGGGTTAGATTTATAAACTAATCTAACTTGAGGGACTAAACTGTAAATATTCTGAGAATTTTTCAAATCCAGAGGCTACCATTTTTGGGAAAAACAGTGGGTTTCGATCGGTTCGGCCGGCAGTGTCGGAATCGAAAATTAATTAACTTTGGGGCTTAATATTAACTTTAACTACTCACGAAATAGATTTGTAAGCTCTTCAATCATGAGGGACTGAACTGTAATTATTACAACTAATTTTTCAACCAAGTTTTCCCGAGCTACTGTTTCATTTCGGAAAAACAGAGGATCTCGGCCGGCTCGACCGACAACGGTGGGTTTGATTATTATCATACCGAAACATGAAACAATCAATACGAAACATAATATATATTTAGGGAGGTGAGTTCGGACTACCTCTCGTCCGGCAAAACGGGGTTCGGGAAGAGACGGCGGCGGGTTGGAGCTCGGAACGGCAATGGAGCTCGTCGGATCGAACGCACGACAACGGGGCAGGTCTCACGGCCATTTGGGACAGAAATGGAGATGATTTTGGTGGTGAGCTTGGCGGTAGTGGAGGAGTTCGGTGGTGGTGGGTGGTTACGGTGTATACGGCTGAAGATGGTGGAGGTGCTCCGGTGGTGATGAACGGGTTGATGGAGGAGTTCGGGCTGCCTTCTCTCTCTGCCGAAATGGAAGAAGGCTGGGAAAAAGAAATGGAAAGTGGGATATAAAATGGGTTTGGATTTTTGGAGGGAGGTTAACAACTCTTGGGCAATGATGTGTTGGATGGGATAGGAGGTATGGTGGGGGAGTCTGAATTTTTGCAGGGGGAGAAGGTGGGTTTCGGCTGGGGAGAAGGAGGTGAGGTGATGGTGGAGTATTGGTTTGGGTTGGGAAGAAAATGATCCAGTGCAACTCATGCACACACTTGGAAAATTACTCGTTGGATACGTGCGTGCACAATCGATTATGGAAATAAAATTGGCGTGACGATATAAATAATTTTTTTGCATTAAATAAAATTACGAGCAAAATATTAATTTTGTTTTGGAAATTATTATTATTTATTAAAAATACCGGGTCTTTACAAGTACATCCATACCGTACCAAACCACACCAAAACAAAACAATACCGTACGAGTACATCCAAACGGTACCAAACTACACATAAACGGAACAATACCGTACTTGTACATCCTTACGGTACCAAACCACACCAAAACGGTGCAATGCCGTACGAGTACATCCGTACGGTACCAAACCACCCCTAAACGGTCCAATACCATACGAGTACATCCATATAGTACAAAACCACACCAAAACAGTCCAATACCATATTAGTACATCCATACAGTACCAAACCACACCAAAACGGTCCAATACCTTATTAGTACATCCATACGGTACTAAACCACACCAAAACGGTGCAATACCGTACGAGTACATCCATACGGCACCAAACCACACCAAAACGGTGCAATACCTTACGAGTACATCCATACAGTACCAAACCACACAAAAACGGTCCAATACCCTACGAGTACATCTATACGGTACCAAACCACACCAAAACGGTACAATACCGTACGAGTACTTCATTACGGTACCAAACCACACCAAAACTGTACAATACCGTACGAATACATCCATACGGTACCAAACCACACCAAAACGGTGCAATACCGTACGAGTACATCCATACGGTACAAAACCACACCAAAACGGTCCAATACTTTATTAGTACATCCATACGGTACCAAACCACACCAAAAAGGTCCAATACCGTACGAGTACATCCTTACGGTACAAAACCACACCAAAACGGTCCAATACTTTATTAGTACATCCATACGGTACAAAACCATACCAAAACGGTCCAATACCTTATTAGTACATCCATACAGTACCAAACCACACCTAAACGGTCCAATACCGTACGAGTACATCCATACGGTACCAAACCACACCAAAACGGTGCAATACCGTGCGACTACATCCATACGGTACCAAACCACACCAAAACGGTGCAATACCGTACGAGTACATCCATACGGTACCAAACCACACCAAAAAGGTACAATACCGTACGAGTACATCCATACGCTACAAAACCACACCAAAACGGTACAATATCGTACGAGTACATCCATACGGTACAAAACCACACCAAAACGGTCCAATACCTTATTAGTACATCCATACGGTACCAAACCACACCAAAACGGTCCAATACCGTACGAGTACATCCATACGGTACCAAACAACACCAAAACGGTACAATATCGTACGAGTACATCCATACGGTACAAAACCACACCAAAACGGTCCAATACCTTATTAGTACATCCATACGGTACCAAACCACCCCAAAACGGTCCAATACCGTACGAGTACATCCATACGGTACCAAACCACACGAAAACGGTGCAATACCGTACGAGTACATCGATTCGGTACCAAACCACACCAAAACGGTGCAATACCTTACGAGTACATCCATACGGTACAAAACCACACCAAAACGGTCCAATACCGTACGAGTACATCCATACGGTACCAAACCACAACAAAATGGTGCAATACCGTACGAGTACATCCATACGGTACCAAACCACACCAAAACGGTGCAATACCGTACGACTACATCGATACGGTACCAAACCACACCAAAATGGTACAATACCGTACGAGTACATCCGTATGGTACCAAACTATACCAAAATGGAACAATACCGTACGAGTACAACCTTACGGTACCAAACCACACCAACACGGTGCAATGCCGTACGAGTACATCCGTACGGTACCAAACGACCCCTAAACGGTCCAATACCATACGAGTACATCCATACGGTACCAAACCACAGCAAAATGGTACAATACCGTACGAGTACATCCATACGGTACAAAACCACACCAAAACGGTCCAATACCCTATTAGTACATCCATACAGTACCAAACCACACCAAAACGGTCCAATACCGTACGAGTTAATCCATACGGTACCAAACCACACCAAAACGGTGCAATACCGTACGACTAAATCCATACGGTACCAAACCACACCAAAATGGTAGAATACCGTACGAGTACATCCATACGGTACAAAACCACACCAAAACGGTCCAACACCTTATTAGTACATCCATACGGTACCAAACCACACCAAAACGGTCCAATACCCTACGAGTACATCCATACAGTACCAAACCACACCAAAACGGTACAATATCGTACGAGTACATCCATACGGTACCAAACCACACCAAAACGGTGCAATGCCGTACGAGTACATCGGTATGGTACCGAACCACCCCTAAAAGGTCCAATACCCTACGAGTACATCCATACGGTACCAAAGCACACCAAAATGGTATAATACCATACGAGTATATCCAAACGGTACCAAACCACACATAAACGGTGCAATACCCTGCGAGTACATCAATACGGTACCAAAGCACACCAAAACGATACAATACCGTACGAGTACATCCATACCGTACCAAAGCACACCAAAACGGTGCAATACAGTATGAGTACATCCATACCGTAACAAACCACACCAAAACAATACAATACCGTACGAGTACATCCAAACGGTACCAAACTACAAATAAACGGAACAATACCGTACGAGTACATCCTTACGGTTCCAAACCACACCAAAACGGTGCAATGCCGTACGAGTACATCCGTACGGTTCCAAACCACCCCTAAACGGTCTAATACCATACGAGTACATCCATACGGTACCAAACCACACCAAAAAGGTCCAATACCGTACGAGTACATCCTTACGGTACAAAACCACACCAAAACGGTCCAATACTTTATTAGTACATCCATACGGTACAAAACCATACCAAAACGGTCCAATACCTTATTAGTACATCCATACGGTACCAAACCACACCTAAACGGTCCAATACCGTACGAGTACATCCATACGGTACCAAACCACACCAAAACGGTGCAATACCGTACGACTACATCCATACGGTACCAAACCACACCAAAACGGTGCAATACCGTACGAGTACATCCATACGGTACCAAACCACACCAAAATGGTACAATACCGTACGAGTACATCCATACGCTACAAAACCACACCAAAACGGTACAATATCGTACGAGTACATCCATACAGTACAAAACCACACCAAAACGGTCCAATACCTTATTAGTACATCCATACGGTACCAAACAACACTAAAACGGTCCAATACCGTACGAGTACATCCATACGGTACCAAACAACACCAAAACGGTACAATATCGTACGAGTACATCCATACGGTACAAAACCACACCAAAACGGTCCAATACCTTATTAGTACATCCATACGGTACCAAACCACCCCAAAACGGTCCAAGACCGTACGAGTACATCCATACGGTACCAAACCACACCAAAACGGTGCAATACCGTACGAGTACATCGATTCGGTACCAAACCACACCAAAACGGTGCAATACCTTACGAGTACATCCATACGGTACCAAACCACACCAAAACGGTCCAATACCGTACGAGCACATCCATACGGTACCAAACCACAACAAAACGGTGCAATACCGTACGAGTACATCCATACGGTACCAAACCACACCAAAACGGTGCAATACCGTACGACTACATCGATACGGTACCAAACCACACCAAAATGGTACAATACCGTACGAGTACATCCGTATGGTACCAAACTATACCAAAATGGAACAATACCGTACGAGTACAACCTTACGATACCAAACCACACCAAAACGGTGCAATGCCGTACGAGTACACCCGTACGGTACCAAACGACCCCTAAACGGTCCAATACCATACGAGTACATCCATACGGTACCAAACCACAGCAAAATGGTACAATACCGTACGAGTACATCCATACGGTACAAAACCACACCAAAACGGTCCAATACCTTATTAGTACATCCATACAGTACCAAACCACACCAAAACGGTCCAATACCGTACGAGTTAATCCATACGGTACCAAACCACACCAAAACGGTGCAATACCAAACGACTAAATCCATACGGTACCAAACCACACCAAAATGGTAGAATACCGTACGAGTACATCCATACGGTACAAAACCACACCAAAACGGTCCAACACCTTATTAGTACATCCATACGGTACCAAATCACACCAAAACGGTCCAATACCCTACGAGTACATCCATACAGCACCAAACCACACCAAAACGGTACAATATCGTACGAGTACATCCATACGGTACCAAACCACACCAAAACGGTGCAATGCCGTACGAGTACATCGGTATGGTACCGAACCACCCCTAAACGGTCCAATACCCTACGAGTACATCCATACGGTACCAAAGCACACCAAAATGGTATAATACCATACGAGTATATCCAAACGGTACCAAACCACACATAAACGGTGCAATACCCTGCGAGTACATCAATACGGTACCAAAGCACACCAAAACGGTACAATACCGTACGAGTACATCCATACCGTACCAAAGCACACCAAAACGGTGCAATACAGTATGAGTACATCCATACCGTAACAAACCACACCAAAACAATACAATACCGTACGAGTACATCCAAACGGTACCAAACTACAAATAAACGGAACAATACCGTACGAGTACATCCTTACGGTTCCAAACCACACCAAAACGGTGCAATGCCGTACGAGTACATCCATACGGTTCCAAACCACCCCTAAACGGTCCAATACCATACGAGTACATCCATACGGTACCAAACCACACCAAAACGGTACAATACCGTACGAGTACATCCATACGGTACAAAACCACACCAAAACGGTCCAATACCTTATTAGTACATCCATACAGTACCAAACCACACCAAAACAGTCAATTACCGTACGAGTACATCCATACGGTACCAAACCACACCAAAACGGTGCAATACCGTACGACTACATCGATACGGTACCAAACCACACCAAAATGGTACAATACCGTACGAGTACATCCGTATGGTACCAAACTATACCAAAATGGAACAATACCGTACGAGTACAACCTTACGGTACAAAACCACACCAAAACGGTGCAATGCCGTACGAGTACACCCGTACGGTACCAAACGACCCCTAAACGGTCCAATACCATACGAGTACATCCATACGGTACCAAACCACAGCAAAATGGTACAATACCGTACGAGTACATCCATACGGTACAAAACCACACCAAAACGGTCCAATACCTTATTAGTACATCCATACAGTACCAAACCACACCAAAACGGTCCAATACCGTACGAGTTAATCCATACGGTACCAAACCACACCAAAACGGTGCAATACCAAACGACTAAATCCATACGGTACCAAACCACACCAAAATGGTAGAATACCGTACGAGTACATCCATACGGTACAAAACCACACCAAAACGGTCCAACACCTTATTAGTACATCCATACTGTTCCAAACCACACCAAAACGGTCCAATACCCTACGAGTACATCCATACAGCACCAAACCACACCAAAACGGTACAATATCGTACGAGTACATCCATACGGTACCAAACCACACCAAAACGGTGCAATGCCGTACGAGTATATCGGTATGGTACCGAACCACCCCTAAACGGTCCAATACCCTACGAGTACATCCATACGGTACCAAAGCACACCAAAATGGTATAATACCATACGAGTATATCCAAACGGTACCAAACCACACATAAACGGTGCAATACCCTGCGAGTACATCAATACGGTACCAAAGCACACCAAAACGGTACAATACTGTACGAGTACATCCATACCGTACCAAAGCACACCAAAACGGTGCAATACAGTATGAGTACATCCATACCGTAACAAACCACACCAAAACAATACAATACCGTACGAGTACATCCAAACGGTACCAAACTACAAATAAACGGAACAATACCGTACGAGTACATCCTTACGGTTCCAAACCACACCAAAACGGTGCAATGCCGTACGAGTACATCCATACGGTTCCAAACCACCCCTAAACGGTCCAATACCATACGAGTACATCCATACGGTACCAAACCACACCAAAACGGTACAATACCGTACGAGTACATCCATACGGTACAAAACCACACCAAAACGGTCCAATACCTTATTAGTACATCCATACAGTACCAAACCACACCAAAACAGTCAATTACCGTACGAGTACATCCATACGGTACCAAACCACACCAAAACGGTGCAATACCGTACGACTACATCGATACGGTACCAAACCACACCAAAATGGTACAATACCGTACGAGTACATCCGTATGGTACCAAACTATACCAAAATGGAACAATACCGTACGAGTACAACCTTACGGTACCAAACCACACCAAAACGGTGCAATGCCATACGAGTACACCCGTACGGTACCAAACGACCCCTAAACGGTCCAATACCATACGAGTACATCCATACGGTACCAAACCACAGCAAAATGGTACAATACCGTACGAGTACATCCATACGGTACAAAACCACACCAAAACGGTCCAATACCTTATTAGTACATCCATACAGTACCAAACCACACCAAAACGGTCCAATACCGTACGAGTTAATCCATACGGTACCAAACCACACCAAAACGGTGCAATACCAAACGACTAAATCCATACGGTACCAAACCACACCAAAATGGTAGAATACCGTACGAGTACATCCATACGGTACAAAACCACACCAAAACGGTCCAACACCTTATTAGTACATCCATACGGTACCAAACCACACCAAAACGGTCCAATACCCTACGAGTACATCCATACAGCACCAAACCACACCAAAACGGTACAATATCGTACGAGTACATCCATACGGTACCAAACCACACCAAAACGGTACAATGCCGTACGAGTACATCGGTATGGTACCGAACCACCCCTAAACGGTCCAATACCCTACGAGTACATCCATACGGTACCAAAGCACACCAAAATGGTATAATACCATACGAGTATATCCAAACGGTACCAAACCACACATAAACGGTGCAATACCCTGCGAGTACATCAATACGGTACCAAAGCACACCAAAACGGTACAATACCGTACGAGTACATCCATACCGTACCAAAGCACACCAAAACGGTGCAATACAGTATGAGTACATCCATACCGTAACAAACCACACCAAAACAATACAATACCGTACGAGTACATCCAAACGGTACCAAACTACAAATAAACGGAACAATACCGTACGAGTACATCCTTACGGTTCCAAACCACACCAAAACGGTGCAATGCCGTATGAGTACATCCATACGGTTCCAAACCACCCCTAAACGGTCCAATACCATACGAGTACATCCATACGGTACCAAACCACACCAAAACGGTACAATACCGTACGAGTACATCCATACGGTACAAAACCACACCAAAACGGTCCAATACCTTATTAGTACATCCATACAGTACCAAACCACACCAAAACAGTCAATTACCGTACGAGTACATCCATACGGTACCAAACCACACCAAAACGGTGCAATACCGTACGAGTACATCCATACGGTACCAAACCACACTAAAACGGTGCAATACCTTAAGAGTACATCCATACGGTACCAAACCACACCAAAACGGTCCAATACCGTACGAGTACATCCATACGGTACCAAACCACACCAAAACAATACAACACCGTACGAGTACATCCAAACGGTACCAAACTACACATAAACGGTGCAATACCATACAAGTACATCCATACGGTACCAAACCACACGAAAACGGTGCAATACCAAACGAGTACATCCATACGGTACCAAACCACACCAAAAAGGTATAATACCTTACGAGTATATCCAAACGATACCAAACCACACATAAACGGTGCAATAACGTACGAGTACATCAATACGGTACCAAACCACACCAAAACGGTATAATACCGTACGAGTACATACATACCGTACCAAAGCACACCAAAACAGTGCAATACATTATGAGTACATCCATACGGTACCAAACCACACCAAAACAATACAATACCGTACGAGTACATCCATACGGTACCAAACCACACCAAACGGTGCAATACCGTACGAGTACATCCATACGGTACCAAACCACACCAAAACGGTGCAATACCTTACGAGTACATCCACACGGTACCAAACCACACCAAAATGGTGCAATACCATACGAGTACATCCATACGGTACCAAACCACACCAAAACGGTGCAATACCTTACGAGTACATCCTTACGGTACCAAACCACACCAAAACAATACAATACCGTACGAGTACATCCAAACGGTACCAAACTACACATAAATGGTGCAATACCATACAAGTACATCCATACGGTACCAAACCACACGAAAACGGTGCAATACCAAACGAGTACATCCATACGGTACCAAACCACACAAAAACAATACAATACCGTACGAGTACATCCATACCGTACATCCATACGGTACCAAACCACACCAAAACGGTGCAATACCTTACGAGTACATCCATACGGTACCAAACCACACCAAAACGGTCCATTATCGTACGAGTACATCCATACGGTACCAAACATCGCCAAAATGGTACAATACCATACGAGTACATCCATACGGTACCAAACCACACCAAAACAATACAATACCATACGAGTACATCCATACGGTACAAAACCACACCAAAACGGTCCAATACCTTATTAGTACATCCATACGGTACCAAACCACACCAAAATAGTCCAATACCATATGAGTACATCCATACGGTACCAAACCACATCAAAACGGTGCAATACCGTACGAGTACATCTATACGGTACGAAACCACACCAAAACGGTGCAATACCATACGAGTACATCCATACGGTACCAAACCACACCAAAACGGTGCAATACCTTACGAGTATATCCATACGGTACCAAACCACACCAAAACGGTGCAATACCATACGAGTACATCCATACGGTACCAAACCACACCAAAACGGTGCAATACCTTACGAGTACATCCATACGGTACCAAACCACACCAAAACGGTCCATTATCGTACGAGTACATCCATACGGTACCAAACATCGCCAAAATGGTACAATACCATACGAGTACATCCATACGGTACCAAACCACACCAAAACAATACAATACCATACGAGTACATCCATACGGTACAAAACCACACCAAAACGGTCCAATACCTTATTAGTACATCCATACGGTACCAAACCACACCAAAATAGTCCAATACCATATGAGTACATCCATACGGTACCAAACCACATCAAAACGGTGCAATACCGTACGAGTACATCTATACGGTACGAAACCACACCAAAACGGTGCAATACCATACGAGTACATCCATACGGTACCAAACCACATCAAAATGGTGCAATACCGTACGAGTACATCTATACGGTACCAAACCACACCAAAACGGTCCAATACCCTACGAGTACATCCATACGGTACCAAACCACACAAAAATGGTACAATACCGTCCGAGTACTTCGTTACGGTACCAAACAACACCAAAATGGAACAATACCGTTCGAGTACATCCATACGGTACCAAACCACACCAAAATGGTACCAAACCTCACCAAAACGGTACAATACTTTACGAGTACATCGATACGGTACGAAACCATACCAAAATGGTCCAATACCTCATAAATACATCCATACGGTACCAAACCGCACCAAAACGGTCCAATACCGTACGAGTACATCCATACGGTACCAAACATCGCCAAAACGGTACAATACCGTACGAATACATCCATACGGTACCAAACCACACCAAAACAATACAATACGATACGAGTACATCCATACGGTACAAAACCACACCAAAACGGTCCAGTACCTTATTAGTACATCCATACGGTACCAAACCACACCAAAACAGTCCAATACCATACGAGTACATCCATACGGTACCAAACAACATCAAAACGTTGCAATACCGTACGAGTACATCTATACGGTACGAAACCACACCAAAACGGTGCAATACCTTACGAGTACATCCATACGGTACCAAACCACACCAAAACGGGCCAATACCGTACGAGTACATCCATACGGTACAAAACGACACCAAAACGGTCCAATACCTTACGAGTCCTTCGTTACGGCACCAAACCACACCAAAATGGTGCAATACCGTACGAGTACATCCATACGGTACAAAACCACACCAAAACGGTACAATACCTTACGAGTCCTTCGTTACGGTACCAAACCACAACAAAACGGTGCAATACCGTACGAGTACATCCATACGGTGCCAAACCACACCAAAACGGTACAATACCTTACGAGTCCTTCGTTACGGTACCAAACCACACCAAAACGGTACAATAGCGTACGAGTACATCAATACGGTACCAAACCACACCAAAACGGTGCAATACCGTACGAGTACATCCATACGGTACCAAACCACAACAAAACGGTGCAATACCATACGAGTACATCCATACGGTACCAAACCACACCAAAACGGTACAATACCTTACGAGTCCTTCGTTACGGTACCAAACCACAACAAAACGGTGCAATACCGTACGAGTACATCCATACGGTACCAAACCACAACAAAACGGTGCAATACCGTACGAGTACATCCATACGGTACCAAACCACACCAAAACGGTGCAATACCGTACGAGTACATCCATACGGTACCAAACCACACCAAAATGGTACAATACCTTACGAGTCCTTCGTTACGGTACCAAACCACAACAAAATAGTGCAATACCGTACGAGTACATCCATACGGTACCAAACCACACCAAAACGGTACAATACCTTACGAGTCCTTCGTTACGGTACCAAACCACACCAAAACGGTGCAATACCGTACGAGTACATACTTACGGTACCAACCACACCAAAACGGTGCAATACCGTACGAGTACATCCATACGGTACGAAACCACACCAAAACGCTGCAATACCTTACGAGTACATCCATACGAAACCAAACCACACCAAAACGGTCCAATACCGTACGAGTACATCCATACGGTACCAAACCACACCCAAACGGTCCAATGCCCTACGAGTACATCCATACGGTACCAAACCACACTAAAATGGTACAATACCGTACGAGTACTTCGTTACGGTACCAAACCACACCAAAATGGTACAATACCGTTCGAGTACATCCATACGATACCAAACCACACCAAAACGGTACCAAACCACACCAAAACGGTCCAATACCTTATAAGTACATCCATACCGTACCAAACCACACCAAAACGGTCCAATACCGTACGAGTACATCCATACGGTACCAAACATCACCAAAACGGTACAATACCGTACGAGTACAACCGTACGGTACCAAACCACACCAAAACATTACAATACCGTACGAGTACATCCATACGGTACAAAACCACAACAAAACGGTCCAATACCTTATTAGTACATCCACACGGTACCAAACCACACCAAAACAGTCCAATACCGTACGAGTACATCCATACGGTACCAAACCAAACCAAAACGGTCCAATACCGTATGAGAACATCCATACGGTACCAAACCACACCAAAACGGTCCAATACCTTACGAGTCCTTCGTTACGGTACCAAACCACACCAAAATGGTGCAATACCATACGAGTACATCCATACGGTATAAAACCACACCAAAACGGTACAATACCTTACGAGTCGTTCGTTACGGTACCAAACCACAACAAAACGGTGCAATACCGTACGAGTACATCCATACGGTACCAAACCACACCAAAACAGTACAATACCTTATGAGTCCTTCGTTACGGTACCAAACCACACCAAAACGGTGCAATACCGTACGAGTACATCAATACGGTACCAAACCACACCAAAACGGTGCAATACCGTACGAGTACTTCCATACGGTACCAAACCACAACAAAACGGTGCAATACCGTACGAGTACATCCATACGGTACCAAACCACACCAAAACGGTACAATACCTTACGAGTCCTTCGTTACGGTACCAAACCACAACAAAACGGTGCAATACCGTACGAGTACATCCATACGGTACCAAACCACACCAAAACGGTACAATACCTTACGAGTCCTTCGTTACGGTACCAAACCAAACCAAAACGGTGCAATACCGTACGAGTACATCAATACGGTACCAAACCACTCCAAAACGGTGTAATACCGTACGCGTACATCCATAAGGTACCAAAGCACAACAAAACGGTGCAATACCGTACGAGTACATCCATACGGTACCAAACCACACCAAAAGGGTACAATACCTTACGAGTCCTTCGTTACGGTGCCAAACCACACCAAAACGGTGCAATACCGTACGAGTACATCCATACGGTACCAAACCACACCAAAACGGTACAATACCTTACGAGTGCTTCGTTACGGTACCAAACCACAACAAAACAGTGCAATACCGTATGAGTACATCCATACGGTACCAAACCACACCAAAACGGTACAATACCTTACGAGTCCTTTGTTACGGTACCAAACCACACCAAAACGGTGCAATACCGTACGAGTACATCCATACGGTACGAAACCACACCGAAACGGTGCAATACCGTACGAGTACATCCATACGGTACGAAACCACACCAAAATGGTGCAATACCTTACGAGTACATCCATACGGTACCAAACCACACCAAAATTGTCCAATACCGTACGAGTACATCCATACGGTACCAAACCACACCAAAATGGTCCAAGACCCTACGAGTACACTCATACGGTACCAAACCACACCAAAATGGTACAATACCGTACGAGTACTTCGTTACGGTACCAAACCACACCAAAATGGTACAATACCGTACGAGTACATCCATACGGTACCAAACCACACCAAAAGTGTACAATACTGTACGAGTACATCCACACGGTACAAAACCACACCAAAACGGTCCAATACCTTAGTAGTACATCCATACGGTACCAAACCACACCAAAACGGTACAATACCTTACGAGTCCTTCGTTACGGTACCAAACAACAACAAAATGGTGCAACACCGTACGAGTACATCCATACGGTACAAAACCACACCAAAACGGTACAATACCTTAGGAGTCCTTCGTTACGGTACCAAACCACAACAAAACGGGGCAATACCGTACAAGTGCATCCATACGGTACCAAACCACTCCAAAATGGTACAATACCTTACGAGTCCTTCGTTACGGTACCAAACAACACCAAAACGGTGCAATACCGTACGAGTACATCAATACGGTACAAAACCACACCAAAACGGTACAATACCTTACGAGTCCTTCGTTACGGTACCAAACCACAACAAAATGGTGCAATACCGTACGAGTACATCCATACGGTACCAAACCACCCCAAAACGGTACAATACCTTACGAGTCCTTCGTTACGGTACCATACCACACCAAAACGGTGCAATACCGTACGAGTACATCAATACGGTACCAAACCACACCAAAACGGTGCAATACCGTACAAGTACATCCATACGGTACCAAACCACACCAAAACGGTACAATACTTTACGAGTCTTTCGTTACGGTACCAAACCACACCAAAACGGTGCAATACCGTACGAGTACATCAATACGGTACCAAACCACACCAAAACGGTGCAATACCGTACGAGTAAAACCCATAAGGTACAAAACCACAACAAAACGGTGCAATACCATACGAGTACATCCATACTGTACCAAACCACACCAAAACGGTACAATACCTTACGAGTCCTTCGTTACGGTACTAAACCACAACAAAACGGTGCAATACCGTACGAGTGCATCCATACGGTACCAAACCACACCAAAACGGTACAATACCTTAGGAGTCCTTCGTTACGGTACCAAACCACACCTAAACGGAACAATACCGTACGAGTACATCAATACGGTACCAAACCACACCAAAACGGTGCAATACCGTACGAGTACATCCATACGGTACCAAACCACACCAAAAGGGTACAATACCTTACGAGTCCTTTGTTACGGTACCAAACCACACCAAAACGGTGCAATACCGTACGATTACATCCATACAGTACCAAACCACACCAAAATAGTACAATACCTTACGAGTCCATCGTTACAGTACCAAACCACACCAAAACGGTGCAATACCGTACGAGTACATCCATACGGTACCAAACCCCACCAAAACGGTGCAATACCGTACGAGTACATCCATATGGTACGAAACCACACCAAAACGGTGCAATACCTTACGAGTACATCCATACGGTACCAAACCACAGCAAAACGGTCCAATACCGTACGAGTACATCCATACGGTACCAAACCACACCAAAACGGTACAATACTGTACGAGTACTTCGTTACGGTACCAAACCACACCAAAACGGTACAATACCGTACAAGTACAACCATACGGTACCAAACCACACCAAAACGGTACAATATTGTACGAGTACATCCATACGGAACAAAACCACACCAAAACGGTCCAATACCTTATTAGTACATCCATACGGTACCAAACCACAACATAAACGGTGCAATACCGTACGAGTACATCCATACGGTACCAAACCACACCAAAACGGTACAATACCTTACGAGTCCTTCGTTACGGTACCAAACCACAACAAAACGGTGCAATACCGTACGAGTACATCCATACGGTACCAAACCACACCAAAATGGTACAATACCTTTCGATTTCTTCGTTACGGTACCAAACCACACCAAAACGGTGCAATACCTTACGAGTACATCCATACGGTACGAAACCACACCAAAATGGTGCAATACTTTACGAGTACATCCATACGGTACAAAACCACACCAAAATGGTCCAATACCGTACGAGTACATCCATACGGTACCAAACCACACCAAAATGGTCTAATACCCTACGAGTACACCCATACGGTACCAAATCACACCAAAATGGTACAATACCTTACGAGTCCTTCGTTACGGTACCAAACCACAACAAAACGGTGCAATACCGTACGAGTACATCCATACGGTACCAAATCACACCAAAACGGTACAATACCTGACGAGTCCTTCGTTACGGTACCAAACCACACCAAAACGGTGCAATACCGTACGAGTACATCAATACGGTACCAAACCACACCAAAACGGTGCAATACCGTATGAGTACATCCATACGGTACCAAACCACACAAAAACGGTGCAATACCGTACGAGTACATCAATACGGTACCAAACCACACCAAAACGGTGCAATACCGTATGAGTACATCCATACGGTACCAAACCACACCAAAAGGGTACAATACCTTACGAGTCCTTCATTACGGTACCAAACCACACCAAAACGGTGCAATACCGTACGAGTACATCCATACGGTACCAAACCACACCAAAATGGTACAATACCTTACGAGTCCTTCGTTACGGTACCAAACCACAACAAAACGGAGCAATACCGTACGAGTACATCCATACGGTACCAAACCACACCAAAATGGTACAATACCTTACGAGTCCTTCGTTACGGTACCAAACCACACCAAAACGGTGCAATACCGTACGAGTACATCCATACGGTACCAAACCACACCAAAACGGTGCAATACCGTACGAGTACATCCATACGGTACGAAACCACACCAAAACGGTGCAATACCTTACGAGTACATCCATACAGTACCAAACCACACCAAAACGGTACAATACCTTACGAGTCCTTCTGTACGGTACCAAACAACACATATACGGTGCAATACCGTACGAGTACATAAATACGGTACCAAACCACACCAAAATGGTGCAATACCGTACGAGTACATACATACGGTACCAAACCACAACAAAACGGTGCAATACCGTACGAGGACATCCATACGGTACCAAACCACACCAAAAGGGTACAATACCTTACGAGTCCTTCGTTACGGTACGAAACCACACCAAAACTGTCCAATACCGTACGAGTACATCCATACGGTACCAAACCACACCAAAACGGTACAATACCGTACCAGTACATCCATACGGTACAAAACCACACCAAAATAGTCCAATACCTTATTAGTACATCCGTACGGTACTAAACCTCACCAAAACGGTACAATACCTTACGAGTCCTTCGTTACGGTACCAAACCACAACAAAAGTGTGCAACACCGTATGAGTACTTCCATACGGTACAAAACCACACCAAAACGGTACAATACCTTAGGAGTCCTTCGTTACGGTACCAAACCATAACAAAATGGTGCAATACCGTACGAGTACATCCATACGGTACCAAACCACACCAAAATGGTACAATACCTTACGAGTCCTTCGTTACGGCACCAAACCACAACAAAACGGTGCAATACCGTACGAGTACATCCATACGGTACCAAACCACACCAAAACGGTCCAATACCTTATGAGTCCTTCGTTACGGTACCAAACCATACGAAAACGGTGCAATACCGTACGAGTACATACATACGATACAAAACCAAACCAAAACGGTACAATACCTTACGAGTCCTTCGTTACGGTACCAAACCACACCAAAACGGTGCAATACCGTACGATTACATCCATACAGTACCAAACCACACCAAAATAGTACAATACCTTACGAGTCCATCGTTACAGTACCAAACCACACCAAAACGGTGCAATACCGTACGAGTACATCCATACGGTACCAAACCCCACCAAAACGGTGCAATACCGTACGAGTACATCCATATGGTACGAAACCACACCAAAACGGTGCAATACCTTACGAGTACATCCATACGGTACCAAACCACAGCAAAACGGTCCAATACCGTACGAGTACATCCATACGGTACCAAACCACACCAAAACGGTACAATACTGTACGAGTACTTCGTTACGGTACCAAACCACACCAAAACGGTACAATACCGTACAAGTACAACCATACGGTACCAAACCACACCAAAACGGTACAATATTGTACGAGTACATCCATACGGAACAAAACCACACCAAAACGGTCCAATACCTTATTAGTACATCCATACGGTACCAAACCACAACAAAACGGTGCAATACCGTACGAGTACATCCATACGGTACCAAACCACACCAAAACGGTACAATACCTTACGAGTCCTTCGTTACGGTACCAAACCACAACAAAACGGTGCAATACCGTACGAGTACATCCATACGGTACCAAACCACACCAAAATGGTACAATACCTTTCAAGTTCTTCGTTACGGTACCAAACCACACCAAAACGGTGCAATACCTTACGAGTACATCCATACGGTACGAAACCACACCAAAACGGTGCACCAAAACGGTGCAATACCGTACGAGTACATCCATACGGTACGAAACCACACCAAAATGGTGCAATACCTTACGAGTACATCCATACGGTACCAAACCACACCAAAATGGTCCAATACCGTACGAGTACATCCATACGGTACCAAACCACACCAAAATGGTCTAATACCCTACGAGTACACCCATACGGTACCAAACCACACCAAAACGGTGCAATACCGTACAAGTGCATCCATACGGTACCAAACCACACCAAAACATAACAATACCATACGAGTATATCCATACGGTACCAAACCACACCAAAACGGTACAATACCTTACGAGTCCTTCGTTACGGTACCAAACCACAACAAAACGGTGCACTACCGTACGAGTACATCCATACGGTACCAAATCACACCAAAACGGTACAATACCTTACGAGTCCTTCGTTACGGTACCAAACCACACCAAAACTGTGCAATACCGTACGAGTACATCAATACGGTACCAAACCACACCAAAACGGTGCAATACCGTATGAGTACATCCATACGGTACCAAACCACACCAAAACGGTGCAATACCGTACGAGTACATCAATACGGTACCAAACCACACCAAAACGGTGCAATACCTTATGAGTACATCCATACGGTACCAAACCACACCAAAAGGGTACAATACCTTACGAGTCCTTCATTACGGTACCAAACCACACCAAAACGGTGCAATACCGTACGAGTACATCCATACGGTACCAAACCACAACAAAATGGTACAATACCTTACGAGTCCTTCGTTACGGTACCAAACCACAACAAAACGGAGCAATACCGTACGAGTACATCCATACGGTACCAAACCACACCAAAATGGTACAATACCTTACGAGTCCTTCGTTACGGTACCAAACCACACCAAAACGGTGCAATACCGTACGAGTACATCCATACGGTACCAAACTAAACCAAAACGGTGCAATACCGTACGAGTACATCCATACGGTACGAAACCACACCAAAACGGTGCAATACCTTACGAGTACATCCATACGGTACCAAACCACACCAAAATGGTACAATACCTTACGAGTCCTTCTGTACGGTACCAAACAACACATATACGGTGCAATACCGTACGAGTACATAAATACGGTACCAAACCACACCAAAATGGTGCAATACCGTACGAGTACATACATACGGTACCAAACCACAACAAAACGGTGCAATACCGTACGAGGACATCCATACGGTACCAAACCACACCAAAAGGGTACAATACCTTACGAGTCCTTCGTTACGGTACGAAACCACACCAAAACGGTGCAACACCGTACAAGTACATCCATACGGTACCAAACCACACCAAAACGGTACAATACCTTACGAGTCCTTCGTTACGGTACCACAAAACAACAAAACGGTGCAATACCGTACAAGTACATCCATACGGTACCAAACCACACCAAAACGGTACAATACCTTACGAGTCCTTCGTTACGGTACCAAACCACACCAAAATGGTGCAATACCATACAAGTACATCAATACGGTACCAAACCACACCAAAACGGTGCAATACCGTACGAGTACATCCATACGGTACGAAACTACATCAAAACGGTGCAATACCTTACGAGTACATCCATACGGTACCAAACGACACCAAAACTGTCCAATACCGTACGAGTACATCCATACGGTACCAAACCACACCAAAACGGTACAATACCGTACCAGTACATCCATACGGTACAAAACCACACCAAAATAGTCCAATACCTTATTAGTACATCCGTACGGTACTAAACCTCACCAAAACGGTACAATACCTTACGAGTCCTTCGTTACGGTACCAAACCACAACAAAAGTGTGCAACACCGTATGAGTACTTCCATACGGTACAAAACCACACCAAAACGGTACAATACCTTAGGAGTCCTTCGTTACGGTACCAAACCATAACAAAATGGTGCAATACCGTACGAGTACATCCATACGGTACCAAACCACACCAACATGGTACAATACCTTACGAGTCCTTCGTTACGGCACCAAACCACAACAAAACGGTGCAATACCGTACGAGTACATCCATACGGTACCAAACCACACCAAAACGGTCCAATACCTTATGAGTCCTTCGTTACGGTACCAAACCATACCAAAACGGTGCAATACCGTACGAGTACATACATACGGTACAAAACCAAACCAAAATGGTACAATACCTTACGAGTCCTTCGTTACGGTACCAAACCACAACAAAACGGTGCAATACCGTACGAGTACATCCATACGGTACCAAACCACACCAAAACGGTACAATACCTTACGAGTCCTTCAGTACGGTACCTAACCACACCAAAACGGTGCAATACCATACGAGTACATAAATACGGTACCAAACCACACCAAAACGGTGCAATACCGTACGACTACATCCATATGGTACCAAACCACAACAAAATGGTGCAATACCGTACGAGTACATCTATACGGTACCAAACCACACCAAAAGGGTACAATACCTTACGAGTCCTTCGTTACGGTACCAAACCACACCAAAACGGTGCAACACCGTACGAGTACATCCATACGGTACCAAACCACACCAAAACGGTACAATACCTTACGAGTCCTTCGTTACGGTACCACACAACAACAAAACGGTGCAATACCGTACAAGTACATCCATACGGTACCAAACCACACCAAAACGGTACAATACCTTACGAGTCCTTCGTTACGGTACCAAACCACACCAAAACGGTGCAATACCGTACAAGTACATCAATATGGTACCAAACCACACCAAAACAGTGCAATACCGTACGAGTACATCCATACGGTTTCAAACCACACCAAAACGGTGCAATACCGTACGAGTACATCCATACGGTACGAAACCACACCAAAACGGTGCAATACCTTACGAGTACATCCATACGGTACCAAACCACACCAAAACTGCCCAATACCGAACGAGTACATCCATACGGTACCAAACCACACCAAAACGGTACAATACCGTACCAGTACTTCCATACGGTACAAAACCACACCAAAACAGTCTAATACCTTATTAGTACATCCGTACGGTTCCAAACCACACCAAAACGGTACAATACCTTACGAGTCCTTCGTTACGGTACCAAACCACAACAAAACGGTGCAATACCGTACGAGTACATCCATACGGTACAAAACCACACCAAAATAGTCCAATACCTTATTAGTACATCCGTACGGTACCAAACCTCACCAAAACGGTACAATACCTTACGAGTCCTTCGTTACGGTACCAAACCACAACAAAAGGGTGCAACACCGTATGAGTACTTCCATACGGTACAAAACCACTCCAAAACGGTACAATACCTTAGGAGTCCTTCGTTACGGTACCAAACCATAACAAAATGGTGCAATACCGTACGAGTACATCCATACGGTACCAAACCACACCAAAATGGTACAATACCTTAC
The DNA here is from genome assembly GCF_030253575.1 of Rhododendron vialii. Taxonomy (NCBI): domain Eukaryota; kingdom Viridiplantae; phylum Streptophyta; class Magnoliopsida; order Ericales; family Ericaceae; genus Rhododendron; species Rhododendron vialii. Next base: position 28,730,488 of record NC_080557.1, on the reverse strand, counting down.
GAGTCCTTCGTTATGGCACCAAACCACAACAAAACGGTGCAATACCGTACGAGTACATCCATACGGTACCAAACCACACCAAAACGGTACAATACCTTACAAGTCCTTCGTTACGGTACCAAACCACAACAAAATGGTGCAATACCGTACGAGTACATCCATACGGTACCAAACCACACCAAAACGGTCCAATACCTTATGAGTCCTTCGTTACGGTACCAAACCACACCAAAACGGTGCAATACCGTACGAGTACATCCATACGGTACAAAACCACACCAAAACGGTACAATACCTTACGAGTCCTTCGTTACGGTACCAAACCACAACAAAACGGTGCCATACCGTACGAGTACATCCATACGGTACCAAACCACACCAAAACGGTACAATACCTTACGAGTCCTTCGGTACGGTACCAAACCACACCAAAACTGTAACGCCCCGAATTTTGGGTACGTTAAGAAGAGATTTTATTGATAACCTCAAAATAGAGTCTGGCTCTTATTACAACAAATACTCCTACAAGAGTTCAATATTTACAAAAAATGAAGGGGGTTCTACGGTTCCTAACTACAGCTCCTCAGCTCCTCCATTCTTGCCAGCTCCTCAGCTCCAAAAGCCTCCACGGTGAACTGCTTTTCCTGATTATCTACAAAATCTGACACATTATACCGGCGTCGCCACCCATATAATATGTCAGGGTCACCAAAAGGCAACACCATGAGCTATAAAGCTCAGCAGAGTAATCCCATACCCGCTAACCCATACTTATAAACAACAGGAAATAACACATCGATTTCCACATGATACATATATACACAGTTTAATCAATGACACATCCACATTCGTTAATCAACTATCGTTGGTGTCCAAGCTTTCAGAGTTTCTCCGACGCGACTTATCGTAGACCGTGTCAACATTTTCATTTACAAAACAACCTTTCAAAAACCATTTGTTTAACACAAAAACATTTGCATTGGCTCCGTACCGCGGATAACCAAGCTACACACCCAACCTTTTTAAAATCATTAGCATTGGCTCCGTACCGCGGATAACCAAGCCACACACTTTCAAAATCATTTGCATTGGCTCCGTACCGCGGATAACCAAGCTACACACACCCAACCTTGGTTCCGCCGCGCCGGGTTCCCATTGGCACACAAAAATATTTGCATTGGCTCCGTACCGCGGATAACCAAGCATACACACCCAACCTTGGTTCCGCCGCGCCGGGTTCCCAAGTATCCTCACAATGGTTCCGCCGCGTCGGGTTCCCATTGGCACACAAAAATATTTGCATTGGCTCCGTACCGCGGATAACCAAGCTACACACACCCTACCTCGGTTCCGCTGCGCCGGGTTCCCGAGTATCCTCACAATGGTTCCGCCGCGCCGGGTTCCCATTGGCACACAAAAATATTTGCATTGGCTCCGTACCGCGGATAACCAAGCATACACACCCAACCTTGGTTCCGCCGCGCCGGGTTCCCAAGTATCCTCACAATGGTTCCGCCGCGCCGGGTTCCCATTGGCACACAAAAATATTTGCATTGGCTCCGTACAGCGGATAACCAAGCTACACACACCCTACCTCGGTTCCGCCGCGCCGGGTTCCCGAGTATCCTCACAATGGTTCCGCCGCGCCGGGTTCCCATTGGCACACAAAAATATTTGCATTGGCTCTGTACCGCGGATAACCAAGCTATACCTCACCATGGTTCCGCCGCTCCGGATTCCCATGGGAACGCACACATTTTAAAACCGTCGGTTCTGCCGCTCCGGGTTCCCGAGTATTCCCACAATGATTCCGCCGCTCCGGGTTCTCATTGGGTTTTTCAACACACACCACACAATGGGCTACCACGTCCGGCCACATTGCGGTTTTCAAAACATTTCAAAAACCTTTTCAAATGTCTCTTTTACACACGCACACAACTCACATAATGCCACCCAAAACCGGTCATTATGTTGTTTCAAAAATATTTCCTTCCTCAGAAAACATTTCTTTTATTAATCACACCCTAGGTGTCATGTTTCTACTTTCTCGGTTCTCGTGTCTCGTTTACATTCAAAGACTCCGTGGTAGGACATGAATCTTTCTAACAAGATCATCCAATTCTATATTACTTTAACACGCTCAATCACTACTTATAGCATAACGCCACATATACGGACGCCTTTGGAGTGTATCACTTATGCTTTATTCAAAGCACAACGCCACATGTATGGACGTCTTTGGAGTGAAATCACTTATGCTTTATCACATACCACAAGTAATACAAGCAACTCATATATACATACTCATAATCATCTTAAAGATCGAAATACAATATTTCTAAACAAACGATAAGTACGTAAATAAAGATAACCTACTTTATATCATACAGTTCTATACGCAGAGTTAGGGTCAAGGGGTTCTACCTTACTTCTTGGCGGTAGTCGGCTACGGAAGGTTAGTCGGCTACGGAAAGTACGTCGGTGGTCGGGCGGAGTAACTTCCTACGGTGGTCTCCGGTAGCTTCGAAAGAGAAAGGTTTCTCTCGAAACTTCTACTTGACTATTACTACTACTACTTTTGGATCGAGGGGTGGTCGAGTGGCGGTCTAGTGGCGGCCTAGGTTGAGTTTCTTGAAGAACTCAAGAACAACTCAAGAACAAAGAAAGAACTAACAAGAACAAAGAAAGAACAAGATTTTTCTAGAGAGAGAAGTTGCTAGGTGAAGGTGTGAGTTCAATGGCATGGGATGGCTTGCTATTTATAGGCAAAACTCTTGGGCTCTCCCTCCCTCTCATGGCCGGCCCCCCCCTCTCTCTCTCTACCTCAAATTTTGACACATGGCATGCACTTATGGAAGATCAAAGGCTAAACCCTAGGTTTGCATGGCTAGGTTAGGCTAAATGGTAGGCTTGCATGGCTAAGATTAGTCCTTAGATTGGACTATGGGAGATTTGATGCAAGGAAAGGAGACAAGAGTACAAGATTTGGGTACTAATCAATTGAAAGATGTACAATGGAGAGTTATGTTTGGTTAGGGAAAAGATTCTCCCATGGATTTGAAAGATGAAGAAAGATCATGGAAGATCAAGCAAGTACAATCCCATCTTCCTTTCTCCTTCCTCCTCTCTCTCTCTCTCTCTCTCTCTCTCTCTCTCTCTCTCGGGTCTCTCTCTCCTCTCTCTCTCTCGGCAATCTCTCTCTCCCTCTCCCTCTCTCTCTCTCTCCCTAGTACACTTACACACACACACACACACACACACACACACACAAACATATATATATATATATATATATATATATATATATATATATATATATATAAATGCAAGAATAAGTAAGGTACAAGTGCAAGATTTTTCCAAATCTAATAACCAAATAAGAATCTTAATTAAACACATGTCTCCAATAAACTAATGGGTATTGTACTCTAGGAAGATCAACTCCCCAATAAATAAATCCAATTGGGTATAAAATCCCAATACAAAATAATAAAAGAGTACTAAGGAGAATATTAGGCCTTTAAAGGCTACAAGGCTACTAAGTACTTTCAAAATAAAATTTTGGTACTTCATCACATGGGTTTTAAGAAAAAAGACTAGTTTAATAAGCCCATGTACTTGGTGAAAGAATAACTCTATTACCCAATGGATAATAAATACCCTAACGGTTATCGTCCAATGGATAATAAGGTACGGGTACTTTAAATATTAAACTATGTTTTTGGAAATGACTACATGTCCTTTTTATTATTACACATGTGATATATATATATATATATGTACTTACCAAATAAAATAAGAAAAGGCTTTTGCCCAATGGGTAAAGATTACCCTAACAATCATTGTCCAAGGGACAATAGTTACTAGGGTGCTTTTTATAGTAAAATATTCAAAAAGTACTTTTAAAGTAAAAAGTCTATTCAAGTACTTTTGCTCAAATCTTTTATTAAACCCTTTTAATATAAAGAATTGGGTTTCTATGATCCAATGGATAATAGCTCCCCTAACTTTTATTGTCCTTTGGACAAAGAGTAAAACCAATTTAACAAAAGAAAATAAATAAGTAATTTTCTAGGGTTGAAAAGGTTGGCTAGGATTCTCCCCAATAAAATAATAATAAAGTACAAGTCAAATCAACTTTATTGGAAAGTTCCCTTGTCACATCGGTACTTTATTTGGTCAAAAACTCTATTATCCAAGGGTCACTAACTTCCCTAACGGTTATTACCCAATGGATAATAATTTTCCTTGCGGTTAATAACCATTGGACAAAAGAGTACAAGTACCTTTTATTTAAAATAAGATTTTGAAAGACTACATGTACTTTTATAATAAAAAGTTTATTATCCAATGGACAAAAATTACCCTGGTGGTTATTATCCAATGGATAATGGAGGGGTGGGAGAATCCCTAATAAACAATGCATATAAGTACTAGCACATGTTTTTATAAACCATTAAATTATTATATCTTTGTACTTATCAAAATATTTTAAAGGAAAGCCTATTGTCCAATGGATAAAAATTACCCTAACCATTATGGACCAAAGGGTAAAGGCAAAGGTTCAAAAGGTCCAAAGGGTTTCAAAAGGTCCAACTAGTAACTAGATAAGTCGGTTGCTTGGTTCCTCCAAGTAGTCGGTTGAAAACTAACTAAATTGGTCACATAGGGTTTCTAGTCGAGACCAAAATCTAACTACAACAAAATTTACAAGAAAACATATAGCCACTCAAAAGAAAATAAGTAAATTAAATAAAATTCAAATTTTTAACGAAATTTTTATCGACCAAAATTCGGGGTCGTTACAAAAACGGTGCAATACCGTACGAGTACATAAATACGGTACCAAACCACACATAAACGGTGCAATACCGTACGAGTACATCCATACGGTACCAAACCACAACAAAACGGTGCAATACCGTACGAGTACATCCATACGGTACCAAACCACACCAAAAGGGTACAATACCTTACGAGTCCTTCGTTACGGTACCAAACCACACCAAAACGGTGCAACACCGTACGAGTACATCCATACGGTACCAAACCACACCAAAACGGTACAATACCTTACGAGTCCTTCGTTACGGTACCACACAACAACAAAACGGTGCAATACCGTACAAGTACATCCATACGGTACCAAACCACACCAAAACGGTACAATACCTTACGACTCCTTCGTTACGGTACCAAACCACACCAAAACGGTGCAATACTGTACAAGTACATCAATACGGTACCAAACCACACCAAAACGGTGCAATACCGTACGAGTACATCCATACGGTACCAAACCACACCAAAATGGTGCAATACCGTACGAGTACATCCATACGGTACGAAACCACACCAAAACGGTGCAATACCTTACGAGTACATCCATACGGTACCAAACCACACCAAAACAGTCCAATACCGTACGAGTACATCCATACGATACCAAACCACACCAAAACGGTACAATACCGTACCAGTACTTCCATACGGTACAAAACCACACCAAAACAGTCCAATACCTTATTAGTACATCCATACGGTACCAAACCACACCAAAACGGTACAATACCTTACGAGTCCTTCGTTACGGTACCAAACCACAACAAAACGGTGCAATACCGTACGAGTACATCCATACGGTACAAAACCACACCAAAACGGTACAATACCTTACGAGTCCTTCGTTACGGTACCAAACCACAACAAAACGGTGCAATACCGTACGAGTACATCCATACGGTACCAAACCACACCAAAACGGTCCAATACCTTACGAGTCCTTCGTTACGGTACCAAACCACACCCAAACGGTGCAATACCATACGAGTACATCCATACGGTACAAAACCACACCAAAATGGTACAATACCTTACGAGTCCTTCGTTACGGTACCAAACCACAACAAAACGGTGCAATACCGTACGAGTACATCCATACGGTACCAAACCACACCAAAACGGTGCAATACCGTACGAGTACATCCATATGGTACGAAACCACACCAAAACGGTGCAATACTTTACGAGTACATCCATACGGTACCAAACCACACCAAAACTGTCCAATACCGTACGAGTACATCCATACGGTACCAAACCACACCAAAACGGTACAATACCGTACCAGTACATCCATACGGTACAAAACCACACCAAAACAGTCCAATACCTTATTAGTACATCCGTACGGTACCAAACCACACCAAAACGGTACAATACCTTACGAGTCCTTCGTTATGGTACCAAACCACAACAAAAGGGTGCAACACCGTACGAGTACATCCATACGGTACAAAACCACACCAAAACGGTACAATACCTTAGGATTCCTTCGTTACGGTACCAAACCACAACAAAACGGTGCAATACCGTACGAGTTCATCCATACGGTACCAAACCACACCAAAACGGTACAATACCTTACGAGTCCTTCGTTACGGTACCAAACCACAACAAAACGGTGCAATACCGTACGAGTACATCCATACGGTACAAAACCACACCAAAACGGTCCAATACCTTACGAGTCCTTCGTTACGGTACCAAACCACACCAAAACGGTGCAATACCGTACGAGTACATCCATACGGTACAAAACCACACCAAAACGGTACAATACCTTACGAGTCCTTCGTTACGGCACCAAACCATAACAAAACGGTGCAATACCGTACGAGTACATCCATACGGTACCAAACCACACCAAAACGGTACAATACCTTACGAGTCCTTCGGTATGGTACCAAACCACACCAAAACGGTGCAATACCGTACGAGTACAGCCATACGGTACCAAACCACAACAAAACGGTGCAATACCGTACGAGTACATCCATACGGTACCAAACCACACCAAAAGGGTACAATACCTTACGAGTCCTTCGTTACGGTACCAAACCACACCAAAACGGTGCAACACCGTACGAGTACATCCATACGGTACCAAACCACACCAAAACGGTACAATACCTTACGAGTCCTTCGTTACGGTACCACACAACAACAAAACGGTGCAATATCGTACAAGTACATCCATACGGTACCAAACCACACCAAAATGGTACAATACCTTACGAGTCCTTCGTTACGGTACCAAACCACACCAAAACGGTGCAATACCGTACAAGTACATCAATACGGTACCAAACCACACCAAAACGGTACAATACTGTACGAGTACATCCATACGGTACCAAACCACACCAAAACGGTGCAATACCGTACGAGTACATCCATACGGTACGAAACCATACCAAAACGGTGCAATACCTTACGAGTACATCCATACGGTACCAAACCACACCAAAACAGTCCAATACCGTACGAGTACATCCATACGGTACCAAACCATACCAAAACGGTACAATACCGTACCAGTACTTCCATACGGTACAAAACCACACCAAAACAGTCCAATACCTTATTAGTACATCCGTACGGTACCAAACCACACCAAAACGGTACAATACCTTACGAGTCCTTCGTTACGGTACGAAACCACAACAAAACGGTGCAATACCGTACGAGTACATCCATACGGTACAAAACCACACCAAAATGGTACAATACCTTACGAGTCCTTCGTTACGGTACCAAACCACAACAAAACGGTGCAATACCTTACGAGTACTTCCATACGGTACAAAACCACACCAAAACGGGACAATACCTTACAATCCTTCGTTACGGTACCAAACTACAACAACACGGTGCAATACCGTACGAGTACATCCATACGGTACCAAACCACACCAAAACGGTGCAATACCGTACGAGTACATCCATACGGTACGAAACCACACCAAAACGGTGCAACACCTTACGAGTACATCCATACGGTACCAAACCACACCAAAACTGTCCAATACCGTACGAGTACATCCATACGGTACCAAACCACACCAAAACGGTACATTACCGTACCAGTACATCCATACGGTACAAAACCACACCAAAACAGTCTAATAGCTTATTAGTACATCCGTACGGTACCGAGCCACACCAAAACGGTACAATACCTTACGAGTCCTTCGTTACGGTACCAAACCACAACAAAAGGGTGCAACACCGTACGAGTACATCCATACGGTACAAAACCACACCAAAGCGGTACAATACCTTAGGAGTCCTTCGTTACGGTACCAAACAACAACAAAACGGTGCAATACCGTACGAGTACATCCATACGGTACCAAACCACACCAAAACGGTACAATACCTTACGACTCCTTCGTTACGGTACCAAACCACACCAAAACGGTGCAATACCTTACGAGTACATAAATACGGTACCAAACCACACAAAAACGGTGCAATACCGCACGAGTACATCCATACGGTACCAAACCACAACAAAACGGTGCAATACCGTACGAGTACATCCATACGGTACCAAACCACACCAAAAGGGTACAATACCTTACGAGTCCTTCGTTACGGTACCAAACCACACCAAAACGGTGCAACACCGTACGAGTACATCCATACGGTACCAAACCACACCAAAACGGTCCAATACCTTACGAGTCCTTCGTTACGGTACCAAACCACACCAAAACGGTGCAATACCGTACGAGTACATCCATACGGTACAAAACCATACCAAAATGGTACAATACCTTACGAGTCCTTCGTTACGGTACCAAACCACAACAAAACGGTGCAATACCGTACGAGTACATCCATACGGTACCAAACCACACCAAAACGGTACAATACCTTACGAGTCCTTCGGTACGGTACCAAACCACACCAAAACGGTGCAATACCTTACGAGTACATAAATACGGTACCAAACCACACAAAAACGGTGCAATACCGCACGAGTACATCCATACGGTACCAAACCACAACAAAACGGTGCAATACCGTACGAGTACATCCATACGGTACCAAACCACACCAAAAGGGTACAATACCTTACGAGTCCTTCGTTACGGTACCAAACCACACCAAAACGGTGCAACACCGTACGAGTACATCCATACGGTACCAAACCACACTAAAACGGTACAATACCTTACGAGTCCTTCGTTACGGTACCACACAACAACAAAACGGTGCAATACCGTACAAGTACATCCATACAGTACCAAACCACACCAAAACGGTACAATACATTACGAGTCCTTCGTTACGGTACCACACAACAACAAAATGGTGCAATACCGTACAAGTACATCCATACGGTACCAAACCACTCCAAAACGGTACAATACCTTACGAGTCCTTCGTTACGGTACCAAACCACACCAAAACGGTGCAATACCGTACAAGTACATCAATACGGTACCAAACCACACCAAAACGGTGCAATACCGTACGAGTACATCCATACGGTACCAAACCACACCAAAACGGTGCAATACCGTACGAGTACATCCATACGGTACAAAACCACACCAAAACGGTGCAATACCGTACGAGTACATCCATACGGTACCAAACCACACCAAAACGGTGCAATACCGTACGAGTACGTCCATACGGTACCAAACCACACCAAAACGGTGCAATACCGTACGAGTACGTCCATACGGTACCAAACCACACCAAAATGGTACAATACCTTACGAGTCCTTCGTTAAGGTACCAAACGACACCAAAACGGTGCAATACGGTACGAGTACATCCATACGGTACCAAACCACACCAATACGGTGCAATACCGTACGAGTACATCCATACGGTACCAAACGAAAACAAAACGGTGCAATACCATACGAGTACATCGATACGGTACCAAACCACACCAAAATGGTACAATACCTTACGAGTCCTTCGTTACGGTACCAAACCACAACAAAACGGTGCAATACCGTACGTGTACGTCCATACGGTACCAAACCACAACAAAACGGTGCAATACCATACGAGTACATCCATACGGTTCCGAACCACACCAAAACGGTGCAATACCGTACGAGTACATCCATACGGTACCCAACCACAACAAAACGGTGCAATACCGTACGAGGATATCCATACGGTACCAAACCACACCAAAACGGTACAATACCTTACGAGTCCTTCGTTACGGTACCAAACCAAAACAAAACAGTGCAATACCGTACGAGTGCATCCATACGGTACCAAACCACACCAAAACGGTACAATACCTTACGAGTCCTTCGTTACAGTACCAAACCACACCAAAACGGTGCAATACCGCACGAGTACATCCATACGGTACCAAACCACACCAAAACGGTACAATACCTTACGAGTCCTTCGTTACGGTACCAAACCACACCAAAACGGTGCAATACCGTACGAGTACATCCATACGGTACCAAACCACACCAAAACGGTACAATACCTTACGAGTCCTTCGTTACGGTACCAAACCACACCAAAACGGTGCAATACCGTACGAGTACATCCATACGGTACCAAACCACACCAAAATGGTACAATACCTTACGAGTCCTTCGTTACGGTTCTAAAACAAACCAAAACGGTGCAATACCGTACGAGTACATCCATACGGTACCAAACCACACCAAAACGGTGCAATACCGTACGAGTACATCCATACGGTACCAAACCACACCAAAACGGTACAATACCTTACGAGTCCTTCGTTACAGTACCAAACCACACCAAAACGGTGCAATACCGTACGAGTACATCCATACGGTACCAAACCACAACAAAACGGTACAATACCTTACGAGTCCTTCGTTACGGTACCAAACCACACCAAAACGGTGCAATACCGTACGAGTACATCCATACGTTACCAAACCACACCAAAACGGTACAATACCTTACGAGTCCTTCGTTACGGAACCAAACCACACCAAAATGGTGCAATACCCTACGAGTACATCCATACGGTACAAAACAACACCAAAACGGTACAATACCTTACGAGTACATCCATACGGTACCAAACCACACCAAAACGGTGCAATACCGTACGAGTACATCCATACGGTACCAAACCACAACAAAATGGTGCAATACCTTACGAGTACATCAATACGGTACTGAACCACACCAAAACGGTGCGATACCGTACGAGGATATCCATACGGTACCAAACCACACCAAAACGGTACAATACCTTACGAGTCCTTCGTTACGGTACCAAACCAAAACAAAACAGTGCAATACCGTACGAGTGCATCCATACGGTACCAAACCACACCAAAACGGTACAACACCTTACGAGTCCTTCGTTACAGTACCAAACCACACCAAAACGGTGCAATACCGCACGAGTACATCCATACGGTACCAAACCACACCAAAACGGTAAAATACCTTACGAGTCCTTCGTTACGGTACCAAACGACAACAAAACGGTGCAATACCGTACGAGTGCATCCATACGGTACCAAACCACACCAAAACGGTACAATACCTTACGAGTCCTTCGTTACAGTACCAAACCACACCAAAACGGTGCAATACCGCACGAGTACATCCATACGGTACCAAACCACACCAAAACGGTACAATACCTTACGAGTCCTTCGTTACGGTACCAAACCACACCAAAACGGTGCAATACCGTACGAGTCCATCCATACGTTACCAAACCACACCAAAACGGTACAATACCTTACGAGTCCTTCGTTACGGTACCAAACCACAACAAAACGGTGCAATACCTTACGAGTACTTGCATACGGTACAAAACCACACCAAAACGGTACAATACCTTACGAGTCCTTCGTTACGGTACCAAACCACAACAAAACGGTGCAATACCGTACGAGTACATCCATACGGTACCAAACCACACCAAAACGGTGCAATACCGTACGAGTACATCCATACGGTACGAAACCACACCAAAACGGTGCAACACCTTTCGAGTACATCCATACGTTAACAAACCACATCAAAACTGTCCAATTCCGTACGAGTACATCCATACGGTACCAAACCACACCAAAACGGTACATTACCGTACCAGTACATCCATACGGTACAAAACCAAACCAAAACAGTCTAATACCTTATTAGTACATCCGTACGGTACCAAGCCACACCAAAACGGTACAATACCTTACAAGTCCTTCGTTACGGTACCAAACCACAACAAAAGGGTGCAACACCGTACGAGTACATCCATATGGTACAAAACCACACCAAAACGGTACAATACCTTAGGAGTCCTTCGTTACGGTACCAAACAACAACAAAACGGTGCAATACCGTACAAGTACATCCATACGGTACCAAACCACACCAAAACGGTACAATACCTTACGAGTCCTTCGTTACGGTACCAAACCACAACAAAACGGTGCAATACCGTACGAGTACATCCATACGGTACCAAACCACACCAAAACGGTCCAATACCTTACGAGTCCTTCGTTACGGTACCAAACCACACCAAAACGGTGCAATACCGTACGAGTACATCCATACGGTACAAAACCACACTAAAATGGTACAATACCTTACCAGTCCTTCGTTACGGTACCAAACCACAACAAAACGGTGCAATACCGTACGAGTACATCCATACGGTACCAAACCACACCAAAACGGTACAATACCTTACGAGTCCTTCGTTACGGTACCAAACCAGAACAAAACGGTGCAATACCGTACGAGTACATCCATACGGTACCAAACCACACCAAAAGGGTACAATACCTTACGAGTCCTTCGTTACGGTACCAAACCACACCAAAACGGTGCAACACCGTACGAGTACATCCATACGGTACCAAACCACACTAAAACGGTACAATACCTTACGAGTCCTTCGTTACGGTACCACACAACAACAAAACGGTGCAATACCGTACAAGTACATCCATACAGTACCAAACCACACCAAAACGGTACAATACATTACGAGTCCTTCGTTACGGTACCACACAACAACAAAATGGTGCAATACCGTACAAGTACATCCATACGGTACCAAACCACACCAAAACGGTACAATACCTTACGAGTCCTTCGTTACGGTACCAAACAACACCAAAACGGTGCAATACCGTACAAGTACATCAATACGGTACCAAACTACACCAAAACGGTGCAATACCGTACGAGTACATCCATACGGTACCAAACCACACCAAAACGGTGCAATACCGTACGAGTACATCCATACGGTACAAAACCACACCAAAACTGTGCAATACCGTACGATTACATCCATACGGTACCAAACCACACCAAAACGGTGCAATACCGTACGAGTACGTCCATACGGTACCAAACCACACCAAAACGGTGCAATACCGTACGAGTACGTCCATACGGTACCAAACCACACCAAAACGGTGCAATACCGTACGAGTACGTCCATACGGTACCAAACCACACCAAAATGGTACAATACCTTACGAGTCCTTCGTTAAGGTACCAAACGACACCAAAACGGTGCAATACGGTACGAGTACATCCATACGGTACCAAACCACACCAATACGGTGCAATACCGTACGAGTACATCCATACGGTACCAAACGAAAACAAAACGGTGCAATACCATACGAGTACATCGATACGGTACCAAACCACACCAAAATGGTACAATACCTTACGAGTCCTTCGTTACGGTACCAAACCACAACAAAACGGTGCAATACCGTACGTGTACGTCCATACGGTACCAAACCACAACAAAACGGTGCAATACCATACGAGTACATCCATACGGTTCCGAACCACACCAAAACGGTGCAATACCGTACGAGTACATCCATACGGTACCCAACCACAACAAAACGGTGCAATACCGTACGAGGATATCCATACGGTACCAAACCACACCAAAACGGTACAATACCTTACGAGTCCTTCGTTACGGTACCAAACCAAAACAAAACAGTGCAATACCGTACGAGTGCATCCATACGGTACCAAACCACACCAAAACGGTACAATACCTTACGAGTCCTTCGTTACAGTACCAAACCACACCAAAACGGTGCAATACCGCACGAGTACATCCATACGGTACCAAACCACACCAAAACGGTACAATACCTTACGAGTCCTTCGTTACGGTACCAAACCACACCAAAACGGTGCAATACCGTACGAGTACATCCATACGGTACCAAACCACACCAAAACGGTACAATACCTTACGAGTCCTTCGTTACGGTACCAAACCACACCAAAACGGTGCAATACCGTACGAGTACATCCATACGGTACCAAACCACACCAAAATGGTACAATACCTTACGAGTCCTTCGTTACGGTTCTAAAACAAACCAAAACGGTGCAATACCGTACGAGTACATCCATACGGTACCAAACCACACCAAAACGGTGCAATACCGTACGAGTACATCCATACGGTACCAAACCACACCAAAACGGTACAATACCTTACGAGTCCTTCGTTACAGTACCAAACCACACCAAAACGGTGCAATACCGTACGAGTACATCCATACGGTACCAAACCACAACAAAACGGTACAATACCTTACGAGTCCTTCGTTACGGTACCAAACCACACCAAAACGGTGCAATACCGTACGAGTACATCCATACGTTACCAAACCACACCAAAACGGTACAATACCTTACGAGTCCTTCGTTACGGAACCAAACCACACCAAAATGGTGCAATACCCTACGAGTACATCCATACGGTACAAAACAACACCAAAACGGTACAATACCTTACGAGTACATCCATACGGTACCAAACCACACCAAAACGGTGCAATACCGTACGAGTACATCCATACGGTACCAAACCACAACAAAATGGTGCAATACCTTACGAGTACATCAATACGGTACTGAACCACACCAAAACGGTGCGATACCGTACGAGGATATCCATACGGTACCAAACCACACCAAAACGGTACAATACCTTACGAGTCCTTCGTTACGGTACCAAACCAAAACAAAACAGTGCAATACCGTACGAGTGCATCCATACGGTACCAAACCACACCAAAACGGTACAACACCTTACGAGTCCTTCGTTACAGTACCAAACCACACCAAAACGGTGCAATACCGCACGAGTACATCCATACGGTACCAAACCACACCAAAACGGTAAAATACCTTACGAGTCCTTCGTTACGGTACCAAACGACAACAAAACGGTGCAATACCGTACGAGTGCATCCATACGGTACCAAACCACACCAAAACGGTACAATACCTTACGAGTCCTTCGTTACAGTACCAAACCACACCAAAACGGTGCAATACCGCACGAGTACATCCATACGGTACCAAACCACACCAAAACGGTACAATACCTTACGAGTCCTTCGTTACGGTACCAAACCACACCAAAACGGTGCAATACCGTACGAGTCCATCCATACGTTACCAAACCACACCAAAACGGTACAATACCTTACGAGTCCTTCGTTACGGTACCAAACCACAACAAAACGGTGCAATACCTTACGAGTACTTGCATACGGTACAAAACCACACCAAAACGGTACAATACCTTACGAGTCCTTCGTTACGGTACCAAACCACAACAAAACGGTGCAATACCGTACGAGTACATCCATACGGTACCAAACCACACCAAAACGGTGCAATACCGTACGAGTACATCCATACGGTACGAAACCACACCAAAACGGTGCAACACCTTTCGAGTACATCCATACGTTAACAAACCACATCAAAACTGTCCAATTCCGTACGAGTACATCCATACGGTACCAAACCACACCAAAACGGTACATTACCGTACCAGTACATCCATACGGTACAAAACCAAACCAAAACAGTCTAATACCTTATTAGTACATCCGTACGGTACCAAGCCACACCAAAACGGTACAATACCTTACAAGTCCTTCGTTACGGTACCAAACCACAACAAAAGGGTGCAACACCGTACGAGTACATCCATATGGTACAAAACCACACCAAAACGGTACAATACCTTAGGAGTCCTTCGTTACGGTACCAAACAACAACAAAACGGTGCAATACCGTACAAGTACATCCATACGGTACCAAACCACACCAAAACGGTACAATACCTTACGAGTCCTTCGTTACGGTACCAAACCACAACAAAACGGTGCAATACCGTACGAGTACATCCATACGGTACCAAACCACACCAAAACGGTCCAATACCTTACGAGTCCTTCGTTACGGTACCAAACCACACCAAAACGGTGCAATACCGTACGAGTACATCCATACGGTACAAAACCACACTAAAATGGTACAATACCTTACCAGTCCTTCGTTACGGTACCAAACCACAACAAAACGGTGCAATACCGTACGAGTACATCCATACGGTACCAAACCACACCAAAACGGTA
The DNA here is from genome assembly GCF_030253575.1 of Rhododendron vialii. Taxonomy (NCBI): domain Eukaryota; kingdom Viridiplantae; phylum Streptophyta; class Magnoliopsida; order Ericales; family Ericaceae; genus Rhododendron; species Rhododendron vialii. The sequence goes on along the minus strand of NC_080557.1, from coordinate 28,714,223 downwards.
CAATACCTTACGAGTCCTTCGTTACGGTACCAAACCAGAACAAAACGGTGCAATACCGTACGAGTACATCCATACGGTACCAAACCACACCAAAAGGGTACAATACCTTACGAGTCCTTCGTTACGGTACCAAACCACACCAAAACGGTGCAACACCGTACGAGTACATCCATACGGTACCAAACCACACTAAAACGGTACAATACCTTACGAGTCCTTCGTTACGGTACCACACAACAACAAAACGGTGCAATACCGTACAAGTACATCCATACAGTACCAAACCACACCAAAACGGTACAATACATTACGAGTCCTTCGTTACGGTACCACACAACAACAAAATGGTGCAATACCGTACAAGTACATCCATACGGTACCAAACCACACCAAAACGGTACAATACCTTACGAGTCCTTCGTTACGGTACCAAACAACACCAAAACGGTGCAATACCGTACAAGTACATCAATACGGTACCAAACTACACCAAAACGGTGCAATACCGTACGAGTACATCCATACGGTACCAAACCACACCAAAACGGTTCAATACCGTACGAGTACATCCATACGGTACAAAACCACACCAAAACTGTGCAATACCGTACGATTACATCCATACGGTACCAAACCACACCAAAACGGTGCAATACCGTACGAGTACGTCCATACGGTACCAAACCACACCAAAACGGTGCAATACCGTACGAGTACGTCCATACGGTACCAAACCACACCAAAACGGTTCAATACCGTACGAGTACGTCCATACGGTACCAAACCACACCAAAATGGTACAATACCTTACGAGTCCTTCGTTAAGGTACCAAACGACACCAAAACGGTGCAATACGGTACGAGTACATCCATACGGTACAAAACCACACCAATACGGTGCAATACCGTACGAGTACATCCATACGGTACCAAACGAAAACAAAACGGTGCAATACCATACGAGTACATCGATACGGTACCAAACCACACCAAAATGGTACAATACCTTACGAGTCCTTCGTTACGGTACCAAACCACAACAAAACGGTGCAATACCGTACGTGTACGTCCATACGGTACCAAACCACAACAAAACGGTGCAATACCATACGAGTACATCCATACGGTTCCGAACCACACCAAAACGGTGCAATACCGTACGAGTACATCCATACGGTACCCAACCACAACAAAACGGTGCAATACCGTACGAGGATATCCATACGGTACCAAACCACACCAAAACGGTACAATACCTTACGAGTCCTTCGTTACGGTACCAAACCAAAACAAAACAGTGCAATACCGTACGAGTGCATCCATACGGTACCAAACCACACCAAAACGGTACAATACCTTACGAGTCCTTCGTTACAGTACCAAACCACACCAAAACGGTGCAATACCGCACGAGTACATCCATACGGTACCAAACCACACCAAAACGGTACAATACCTTACGAGTCCTTCGTTACGGTACCAAACCACACCAAAACGGTGCAATACCGTACGAGTACATCCATACGGTACCAAACCACACCAAAACGGTACAATACCTTACGAGTCCTTCGTTACGGTACCAAACCACACCAAAACGGTGCAATACCGTACGAGTACATCCATACGGTACCAAACCACACCAAAATGGTACAATACCTTACGAGTCCTTCGTTACGGTTCTAAAACAAACCAAAACGGTGCAATACCGTACGAGTACATCCATACGGTACCAAACCACACCAAAACGGTGCAATACCGTACGAGTACATCCATACGGTACCAAACCACACCAAAATGGTACAATACCTTACGAGTCCTTCGTTACAGTACCAAACCACACCAAAACGGTGCAATACCGTACGAGTACATCCATACGGTACCAAACCACAACAAAACGGTACAATACCTTACGAGTCCTTCGTTACGGTACCAAACCACACCAAAATGGTGCAATACCGTACGAGTACATCGATACGTTACCAAACCACACCAAAACGGTACAATACCTTACGAGTCCTTCGTTACGGAACCAAACCACACCAAAATGGTGCAATACCCTACGAGTACATCCATACGGTACAAAACCACACCAAAACGGTACAATACCTTACGAGTACATCCATACGGTACCAAACCACACAAAAACGGTGCAATACCGTACGAGTACATCCATACGGTACCAAACCACAACAAAACGGTGCAATACCTTACGAGTACATCAATACGGTACTGAACCACACCAAAACGGTGCGATACCGTACGAGGATATCCATACGGTACCAAACCACACCAAAACGGTACAATACCTTACGAGTCCTTCGTTACGGTACCAAACCAAAACAAAATAGTGCAATACCGTACGAGTGCATCCATACGGTACCAAACCACACCAAAATGGTACAATACCTTACGAGTCCTTCGTTACAGTACCAAACCACACCAAAACGGTGCAATACCGCACGAGTACATCCATACGATACCAAACCACACCAAAACGGTAAAATACCTTACGAGTCCTTCGTTACGGTACCAAACGACAACAAAACGGTGCAATACCGTACGAGTGCATCCATACGGTACCAAACCACACCAAAACGGTACAATACCTTACGAGTCCTTCGTTACAGTACCAAACCACACCAAAACGGTGCAATACCGCACGAGTACATCCATACGGTACCAAACCACACCAAAACGGTACAATACCTTACGAGTCCTTCGTTACGGTACCAAACCACACCAAAACGGTGCAATACCGTACGAGTCCATCCATACGGTACCAAACCACACCAAAACGGTACAATACCTTACGAGTCCTTCGTTACGGTACCAAACCACAACAAAACGGTGCAATACCTTACGAGTACTTCCATACGGTACAAAACCACACCAAAACGGTACAATACCTTACGAGTCCTTCTTTACGGTACCAAACCACAACAAAACGGTGCAATACCGTACGAGTACATCCATACGGTACCAAACCACACCAAAACGGTGCAATACCGTACGAGTACATCCATACGGTACGAAACCACACCAAAACGGTGCAACACCTTACGAGTACATCCATACGTTAACAAACCACACCAAAACTGTCCAATTCCGTACGAGTACATCCATACGGTACCAAACCACACCAAAACGGTACATTACCGTACCAGTACATCCATACGGTACAAAACCAAACCAAAACAGTCTAATACCTTATTAGTACATCCGTACGGTACCAAGCCACACCAAAACGGTACAATACCTTACAAGTCCTTCGTTACGGTACCAAACCACAACAAAAGGGTGCAACACCGTACGAGTACATCCATACGGTACCAAACCACACTAAAACGGTACAATACCTTACGAATCCTTCGTTACGGTACCAAACCACAACAAAACGGTGCAATACCGTACAAGTACATCCATACGGTACCAAACCACACCAAAACGGTACAATACCTTACGAGTCCTTCGTTACGGTACCAAACCACAACAAAACGGTGCAATACCGTACGAGTACATCCATACGGTACCAAACGACACCAAAACGGTACAATACCTTACGAGTCCTTCGGTACGGTACCAAACCACACCAAAACGGTGCAATACCGTACGAGTACATAAATACGGTACCAAACCACACAAAAACGGTGTAATACCGTACGAGTACATCCATACGGTACCAAACCACAACAAAATGGTGCAATACCGTACGAGTACATCCATACGGAACCAAACCACACCAAAAGGGTACAATACCTTACGAGTCCTTCGTTACGGTACCAAACCACACCAAAATGGTGCAACACCGTACGAGTACATCCATACGGTACCAAACCACACCAAAACGGTACAATACCTTACGAGTCCTTCGTTACGGTACCACACAACAACAAAACGGTGCAATACCGTACAAGTACATCCATACGGTACCAAACCACACCAAAACGGTACAATACCTTATGAGTCCTTCGTTACGGTACCAAACCACACCAAAACGGTGCAATACCGTACGAGTACATCCATACGGTACCAAACCACACCAAAACGGTGCATTACCGTACGAGTACATCCATACGGTACGAAACCACACCAAAACGGTGCAATACCTTACGAGTACATCCATACGGTACCAAACCACACCAAAACGGTGCAACACCGTACGAGTACATCCATACGGTACCAAACCACACTAAAATGGTACAATACCTTACGAATCCTTCGTTACGGTACCAAACCACAACAAAACGGTGCAATACCGTACGAGTACATCCATACGGTACCAAACCACACCAAAACGGTACAATACCTTACGAGTCCTTCGTTACGGTACCAAACCACAACAAAACGGTGCAATACCGTACGAGTACATCCATACGGTACCAAACGACACCAAAACGGTACAATACCTTACGAGTCCTTTGGTACGGTACCAAACCACACCAAAACGGTGCAATACCGTACGAGTACATAAATACGGTACCAAACCACACCAAAACGGTGTAATACCGTACGAGTACATCCATACGGTACCAAACCACAACAAAACGGTGCAATACCGTACGAGTACATCCATACGGAACCAAACCACACCAAAAGGGTACAATACCTTACGAGTCCTTCGTTACGGTACCAAACCACACCAAAACGGTGCAACACCGTACGAGTACATCCATACGGTACCAAACCACACCAAAACGGTACAATACCTTACGAGTCCTTCGTTACGGTACCACACAACAACAAAACGGTGCAATACCGTACAAGTACATCCATACGGTACCAAACCACACCAAAACGGTACAATACCTTATGAGTCCTTCGTTACGGTACCAAACCACACCAAAACGGTGCAATACCGTACGAGTACATCCATACGGTACCAAACCACACCAAAACGGTGCAATACCGTACGAGTACATCCATACGGTTCGAAACCACACCAAAACGGTGCAATACCTTACGAGTACATCCATACGGTACCAAACCACACCAAAACCGTCCAATACCGTACGAGTACATCCATACGGTACCAAACCACACCAAAACGGTGCAATACCGTACGAGTACATCCATACGGTACGAAACCACACCAAAACGGTGCAATACCTTACGAGTACATCCATACGGTACCAAACCACACCAAAACCGTCCAATACTGTACGAGTACATCCATACGGTACCAAACCACACCAAAATGGTACAATACCGTACCAGTACTTCCATACGGTACAAAAGCACACCAAAACAGTCCAATACCTTATTAGTACATCCGTACGGTACCAAACCGCACCAAAACGGTACAATACCTTACGAGTCCTTCGTTACGGTACCAAACCACAACAAAAGGGTGCAACACCGTACGAGTACATCCATACGGTACAAAACCACACCAAAATGGTACAATACCTTAGGAGTCCTTCGTTATGGTACCAAACCACAACAAAACGGTGCAATACCGTACGAGTACATCCATACGGTACCAAACCACACCAAAACGGTACAATACCTTACGAATCCTTCGTTACGGTACCAAACCACAACAAAACGGTGCAATACCGTACGAGTACATCCATAAGGTACCAAACCACACCAAAACGGTCCAATACCTTACGAGTCCTTCGTTACGGTACCAAACCACACCAAAACGGTGCAATACCGTACGAGTACATCCATACGGTACAAAACCACACCAAAACGGTACAATACCTTACGAGTCCTTCGTTACGGTACCAAACCACAACAAAACGGTGCAATACCGTACGAGTACATCCATACGGTACAAAACCACACCAAAACGGTACAATACCGTACGAGTCCTTCGTTACGGTACCAAACCACACCAAAACGGTGCAATACCGTACGAGTATATCAATACGGTATCAAACCACACCAAAACGGTGCAATACCGTACGAGTACATCCATACGGTACCAAACCACAACAAAACGGTGCAATACCGTACGAGTACATCCATACGGTACCAAACCACACCAAAACGGTACAATACCTTACGAGTCCTTCGATACGTTACCAAACCACAACAAAACGGTGCAATACCGTACGAGTACATCCATACGGTACCAAACCACACCAAAACGGTACAATACCTTACGAGTCCTTCGTTACGGTACCAAACCACACCAAAACGGTGCAATACCGTACGAGTACATCCATACGGTACCAAACCACACCAAAACGGTGCAATACCGTACGAGTACATCCATACGGTACGAAACCACACAAAAACGGTGCAATACCTTACGAGTACATCCATACGGTACCAAACCACACCAAAACGGTGCAACACCGTACGAGTACATCCATACGGTACCAAACCACACTAAAACGGTACAATACCTTACGAATCCTTCGTTACGGTACCAAACCACAACAAAACGGTGCAATACCGTACGAGTACATCCATACGGTACCAAACCACACCAAAACGGTACAATACCTTACGAGTCCTTCGTTACGGTACCAAACCACACCAAAACGGTGCAATACCGTACGAGTACATCAATACGGTACCAAACCGCACCAAAACGGTGGAATACCGTACGAGTACATCCATACGGTACCAAACCGCACCAAAACGGTTCAATACCGTACGAGTACATCCATACGGTACCAAACCACACCAAAAGGGTACAATACCTTACGAGTCCTTCGTTACGGTACCACACAACAATAAAACGGTGCAATACTGTACGAGTACATCCATACGGTACCAAACCACACCAAAAGGGTACAATACCTTACGAGTCCTTCGTTACGGTACAAAACCACACCAAAACGGTGCAATACCGTACGAGTACATCCATACGGTACCAAACCACACCAAAACGGTACAATACCTTACGAGTCCTTCAATACGGTACCAAACCACAACAAAACGGTGCAATACCGTACGACTACATCCATACGGTACAAAACCACACCAAAGCGGTACAATACCTTACGAGTCCTTCGTTACGGTACCAAACCACAATAAAACGGTGCAATACCGTAAGAGTACATCCATATGGTACCAAATAACACCAAAACGGTCCAATACCTTACGAGTCCTTCGTTACGGTACCAAACCACACCCAAACGGTGCAATACCATACGAGTACATCCATACGGTACAAAACCACACCAAAACGGTACAATACCTTACGAGTCATTCGTTACGGTACCAAACCACAACAAAACGGTGCAATACCGTACGAGTACATCCATACGGTACCAAACCACACCAAAACGGTACAATACCTTACGAGTCCTTCGTTACGTTACCAAACCACAACAAAACGGTGCAATACCGTACGAGTACATCCATACGGTACCAAACCACACCAAAAGGGTACAATATCTTACGAGTCCTTCGTTACGGTACCAAACCACACCAAAACGGTGCAATACCGTACGAGTACATCCATACGGTACCAAACCACAACAAAACGGTGCAATACCGTACGAGTACATCCATACAGTACCAAACCACACCAAAACGGAACAATACCTTACGAGTCCTTCGTTACGTTACCAAACCACAACAAAACGGTGCAATACCGTACGAGTACATCCATACGGTACCAAACCACACCAAAAGGGTACAATATCTTACGAGTCCTTCGTTACGGTACCAAACCACACCAAAACGGTGCAATATCGTACGAGTACATCCATATGGTACAAAACCACACCAAAACGGTACAAGACCTTACGAGTCCTTTGTTACGGTACCACACAACAACAAAACGGTGCAATACCGTACAAGTACATCCATACGGTACCAAACCACACCAAAATGGTACAATACCTTACGAGTCCTTCGTTACGGTACCAAACCACACGAAAATGGTGCAATACCGTACAAGTACATCAATACGGTACCAAACCACACCAAAACGGTGCAATACCGTACGAGTACATCCATACGGTACCAAACCACAACAAAACGGTGCAATACCGTACGAGTACATCCATACGGTACGAAACCACACCAAAACGGTACAATACCTTACGAGTCCTTCGTTACGGTACCAAACCACACCAAAACGGTGCAATACCGTACGAGTAAGTCAATACGGTACCAAACCACACCAAAACGGTGCAATACCGTACGAGTACATGCATACGGTACCAAACCACAACAAAACGGTGCAATGCCATACGAGTACATCCATACGGTACCAAACCACACCAAAACGGTACAATACCTTACGAGTCCTTCGTTACGGTACCAAAGCATAACAAAATGGTGCAATACCGTACGAGTACATACATACGGTACCAAACCACACCAAAACGGTACAGTACCTTACGAGTCCTTCGTTACGGTACCAAACCACACCAAAACGGTGCAATACCGTACGAGTACATCAATACGGTACCGAACCACACCAAAACGGTGCAATACCGTACGAGTACATCCATACGGTACGAAACCACACCAAAAGGGTACAATACGTTACGAGTCCTTCATTATGGTACCAAACCACACCAAAATGGTGCAATACCGTACTAGTACATCCATACGGTACCAAACCACACCAAAATGGTACAATACCTTACGAGTCCTTCGTTGCGTTACCAAACCACAACAAAACGGTGCAATACCGTACGAGTACATACATACGGTACCAAACCACACCAAAACGGTACAATACCTTACGAGTCCTTCGTTACGGTACCAAACCACACCAAAACGGTGCAATACCGTACGAGTACATCCATATGGTACCAAACAACACCAAAACGGTGCAATACCGTACGATTACATCCATACGGTACGAAACCACACCAAAACGGTGCAATACCTTACGAGTACATCCATACGGTACCAAACCACACCAAAACTGTCCAATACCGTTCGAGTACATCCATACGGTACCAAACCACACCAAAACGGTACAATACCATACGAGTACATCCATACGGTACAAAACCACACCAAAACAGTCAAATACCTTATTAGTACATCCATACGGTACCAAACCCCACCAAAACGGTACAATACCTTACGAGTCCTTCGTTACGGTACCAAACCACAACAAAAGGGTGCAACACCGTACGGGTACATCCATACGGTACAAAACCACCCCAAAACGGTACAATACCTTAGGTGTCCTTCGTTACGGTACGAAACCACTACAAAACGGTGCAAGACCGTACGAGTACATCAATACGGTAGCAAACCACACCAAAATGGTACAATACCTTACGAGTCCTTCGTTATGGGACCAAACCACAACAAAACGGTGCAATAGCGTACGAGTACATCCATACGGTACAAAACCACACCAAAACGGTATAATACTTTACGAGTCCTTCGTTACGGTACCAAACCACAACAAAACGGTGCAATACCATACGAGTACATCCATACGGTACCAAACCACACCAAAACGGTCCAATACCTTACGAGTCCTTCGTTACGGTACCAAACCACACCCAAACGGTGCAATACCATACAAGTACATCCATACGGTACAAAACCACACCAAAACGGTACAATACCTTACGAGTCCTTCGTTACGGTACCAAACCACAACAAAACGGTGCAATACCGTACGAGTACATCCATACGGTACCAAACCACACCAAAACAGTACAATACCTTACGAGTCCTTCGCTACGGTACCAAACCACACCAAAACGGTGCAATACCGTACGAGTACATCCATACGGTACCAAACCACACCAAAATAGTGCAATACCGTACGAGTACATCCATACGGTACGAAACCACACTAAAACGGTGCAATACCTTACGAGTACATCCATACGGTACCAAACCACACCAAAACTGTCCAATACCGTACGAGTACATCCATACGGTACCAAACCACACCAAAACGGTTCAATACCGTACGAGTACTTCTTTACGGTACCAAACCACACCAAAACGTTACAATACCATACGAGTTCATCCATACAGTACCAAACCACACCAAAACGGTACAATACTGTACGAGTACATCCATACTGTACAAAACCACACCAAAACGGTCCAATACCTTATTAGTACATCCATACGGTACAAAACCACACCAAAACAGTCCAATACCTTATTAGTACATCCATACGGTACCAAACCACACCAAAACGGTACAATACCTTACGAGTCCTTCGTTACGGTACCAAACCACAACAAAAAGGTGCATGATAAGTGCCAAAATATACATATTTTGACCCTCCAATCTATATTTACTAGTCTTTTATATTTGTTAATTGATATTTATTTTGCGTTTTTATGTTTACAGGTTGCTCGAGCTCGATTTTCATGATTTTTGGGTAAAGATGAAAGTTAGCAAAAGTTTTGGGTTAAAGCGCGAAGTAGATGAAATCCAAGGGCCTCTATGTGATTCTTCCCTTCAATTCCTATAAAAAAAACAATTTTTTTTACCCTACTAAAAAAAAGAAGCAGCTTCTGGCTTCCCACGGTAGCTTTTCTAGAGAGGAAGGACGGACGAAACGGAGAAAGGAGGCGACACAGAAGTTCCGAGTATTGTTTACTATTTTTCTTTCAAGTTTTTCTTTTAAGTTTTGAAGCTTTGTTTAATTACTTGCACTTCGATAACTAGTTTTAATTCCTGTTCTTAATTAAAGTTGTTCGTTGGAATTCGTTTGGTTGTTATATTTTGCTTGATTTTCATTCTGGAATTATAGAAGCATGATGCAAATTAGGGTTTCTTATGTTTCTTGGTCAATGCATAGTGAGTAGTCGTATAGGTAGGGTTACGGGATGATTAGCACGCTGTGACCAGTTCTGGCACTGCTCCTATTTTTCAAACAGGTAAAATAAAATAAACTATTTTAGATTGGAAAAATACTTCCCGTAGACGAACCTAGGCATTGTCGGAGCCCATGTAAATGGGGGAATGGGGGTCCAAAACTCATTCTTCGCTGTGCGTGGGTGAACGGCGACCATAAGGGTTCGCATCTTTCGGGGTATCTTTTTCTTACTAAAATCAAACGTTTTAAGAACACTGAATGGAGCAGGTAAATCCAGACTGGTTGCGAGTGCTATGAACCCTACGACCATACCTCCTTTAAATATTTGAAAAGTACAATCAATTTCGTAGGTTTAGTTTAATCTCAAATCAACCGACAAGGGGTGGCTACCTAAGAGCCCATTTAAATTATAACAACCCGAGTTTTTGTTCAGCACACATTACCGTCTTTGTGGATTCGACTCCGGTCTTACCGGATATTATGCTGCGTCGGTCTCCGCCCTACGCTTGGGGCAACCCATTAATTTAGGTCTAGGAATCGGTCAAGCACGTCCGTCATTTCGAGGGCTTGGTGCACACCCTGGCCAGCACTACTCAGTGGGAGAATGCTTGCCTTAAGCTTTTCCCAGCCTCGCTCAGGGACAATGCAGATAAGTGGCTGCGGATGCAGAAGCCACAATCTCTCACGACGTGGGCTGCTGTCCGAGATTTATTCTACAAGAAATATTTCTCGGAAAGTAAATCGAAGTACCTGACTCACCAAGTCCAATCGTATAAGCAGAAAGAGGGTGAGTCATTTTTAAGGTGCTGGGAGCGGTTCAAGGACTTGCTGTTGTCCTTACCGCATCATGGTTTCGTGAAACACCAGTTGGTGTCATTTTTCTATTTGGGCTTGAATGTTGCTACGGTCCAACAAATGGAGTACCTCTGTAAAGAGGAGGATTTTCTTGATAAGTCCCCAGACGATGCGTGGGACTTTCTCGAAGAGTTGGCCGAGAAGCACCGAAGTTGGGAACCTTCCGACCTCGGTGATAGGGCCATGGCTGCACAGGGACCCAGTGGGTCTGGCATTTTTCCTTCTAGTGTGCGAGAGCACAATGTCCAGTCTCAGCTGGACAAGATGGCTAAACAATTAGAGGACTTGAAGCTTAAGCAAGTCCATCAGGCGAATGAGGTGAGAGTCGAAGAGGTGTGTGCGTTATGTGAGTGTCCGGGGCATCTTGTCACTGCTTGCCCCGCATTTCCCATTGTCAAAGACGCATACCATAGTAACCAGGCTGAGGTGAACGCACTTAACCAGCGTTGGGATCCTTATTCAAATACCTACAATCCAGGGTGGGCCCAAAACCCACTTTTGAGTTGGAGGGATCAAAAAGCCCCGGTGCAACCCCAAGCACCACCTCAGCCACAAGTTCAGCAATTCCGGCCTCTTCAAGGCCAAATGACCCAATTTCGTTACCCACCTCAGCAGCAGCAGGGGTTCGGTCCTTCATCTTTTGGACCACCCCCAGGCATAAACCATCCCCCGCGGGATAAGCAGACTGATGAGATGATGAAGGCTCTCATGCAGTCTCAGTTAAGCTTCACTGAACAAACCAAACAGGCAATTGGTGACATTAGAACCCAATTGACCCAGTTGACGGCGGCAGTTGGACAAGTTCAACAAGAGAAGGGAAAGTTTCCTTCTCAACCTTTAGTCAATGCCGCTGGTACCCATTATGTGGGCGATTCTTCTGGCCCAAGTAATCCGAATCTCAGTCTGGAAGATGCTAAGGTGATCACCACTCTCAGAAGTGGGAAGGTGATTGACAAAGATTTGCCCCCAAAGCTGAAATCGGTGCCACCCCCGGTGCCGGTAGCTATTCCAGCAGTCGTTCCAGACTTAGGAAGTGTTCCTGAGGTAGAGAAAGAGGCGGAGTCTCCTGAAGTGGTGGTGCCTGCAACTGCGGCCCCCGTGACTCCAACGCCACCCGTTGCTCCATATCCAAATCGCTTGGTGGCAAAACCTAAGGTCAATGTGAACTTTCAAATGCTTGAATTATTCAAGAAAGTTCAGTTTCCAATCTCTTTGATGGAAGCCATTGACGCAATTCCTCAGTTTGCTAAGGTCTTGAAGGATTTGTGTACATCGAAGCGGAGAACTAAGAGTCAGGACAAAGTGCTTCTGACGGAGCAAGTGAGCTCCATTCTCCAAACTGAGATCCCCACCAAGTGTAAGGACCCTGGTTGTCCCACCATCCCTATAGCGATCGTAGGCCAAAATTTTGATAAGGCTTTGCTGGATTTAGGAGCGAGTGTCAACCTACTCCCCTATTCAGTATACTTAAAGCTTGGCTTAGGCGATTTGAAAGCCACACCGGTCACGCTGCAGTTGGCTGACCGGAGTGTGAGAATTCCAAAGGGGGTGGTGGAGGATATTTTAATTCAAGTGGGCGAGTTTCTTTTTCCAGTCGACTTCATTGTCCTGGATACGTGTCCAATACCAGAGGTCTTTGAAAAGACTCCTATCATCCTAGGCCGTCCATTTTTAGCCACCTCTAGTGCTGTCATGAATTGCAAAACTGGACAAGTCCAATTGTCGTTTGGGGACTTGAAAATGGAGGTGAATGTTTTCAACGTGGATAGCCAGGTTGAGGATGATGAGGAGGTATACGAGGTGAGTTTGATCGACACGCTAGTGCAAGAGCATGTCGATAGTGTGTTATACAAGGATCCTCTGGAGATAACCTTAACCGCCGAGGAGGCGTCATTTTTAGATTCTCCAGAGGTAGGAAGTTTAATGGAGATGCTTGCAGTGGAGGATGTGTGTGGCGCCGCTTGAAACCCAGTTCTTGAGCCACTGGGCGCCCTACTTCCTACAGCTCTCCCATCGTCTGTCTAGCCACCTAAACCAGAGCTAAAGCCTCTGCCGGACACACTTAAGTATGCCTTCCTTAAAGGCGATGATACTTTTCCGGTTGTGATCTCTTCATCCCTTGAGGTAGATCAAGAGGCTAAGTTGCTTACCATGTTGAGAAAGCACGTGGGTGCGATAGGCTGGACAATAGCAGATTTGCAGGGTATTAGTCCAACGATGTGTACACACCGCATTTTTCTAGATGAGGATGTGAAGCCTACTAGGCAATCTCAGCATCGTCTGAACCCCAATATGAAGGAGGTGGTTCGGGCAGAGGTGCTGAAGCTTTTAGATGCGGGTATTATTTACCCGATAGCCCATAGTGAGTGGGTGAGTCCAGTGTAGGTGGTGCCTAAGAAGGCAGGAGTGACCGTCGTGAGAAACGACGAGGGCGAACTAGTGCCGACCCGTGTTCAAACCGGGTGGCGAGTTTGTATCGATTACCGGAAGCTCAATGCGAGCACCCGAAAAGACCATTTCCCTCTCCCATTCATTGATCAAATTTTGGAGAGGGTGGCTGGTCGGGCATTCTATTGCTTCCTGGATGGGTACTCTGGCTACAATCAGATTGAGGTAGCCATGGAGGATCAGGAGAAGACCACCTTCACGTGCCCTTATGGTACGTTTGCCTACCGTTGCATGCCCTTTGGCTTGTGCAATGCTCCCGGAACCTTTTCAAGGTGCATGATGGGAATATTTAGCGACATGGTAGAGAAGATAGTGGAGGTGTTTATGGATGACTTTTCAATTTTTGGGGATTCGTTTGACGAATGCCTCGAGAATTTAGGAAAGGTCTTGCAACGGTGCAAGGAAAAGCAACTTATGCTTAATTGGGAGAAGTGCCACTTCATGGTGACCCAAGGGATTGTGTTGGGACACATTGTTTCATCCAAGGGTATTGAGGTGGATAAGGCGAAGATTGATTTGATTGCAAATCTTCCCACTCCAAAGTCTGTAAAAGACATTCGGTCTTTCCTCGGTCACGCCGATTTCTACCGGCGTTTCATTAAGGGATTTAGTGCTATCTCCCGGCCGTTGTGCCATTTACTATCAAAAGACACGCCCTTTGTATGGTCCGAGGCATGTGAGGAGGCTTTTCAGACGTTGAAGCGGAGTCTCACTACTTCGCCGATTGTTCAGCCTCCAGATTGGAGTTTGCCCTTTGAGTTGATGTGCGACGCCTCTGACTATGCTGTCGGGGCAGTTTTAGGGCAACGACGAGGGAAGGATCCCTGTGTCGTGTACTACGCGAGTAAGACATTGAACGAGGCACAGATGAACTACACCACTACCGAGAAGGAATTGCTCGCAGTAGTGTTTGCCTTAGACAAGTTCCGGTCCTACTTGGTGGGTTCGCAGATTGTGGTGTATACCGATCATGCGGCCTTGAAGTATCTGATGACCAAGCAGGATGCGAAGGCTCGCCTTATCCGGTGGATTCTTTTGCTGCAAGAATTCCACCTCGTGATTAAGGATAAGAAAGGGGTTGAGAATGTAGTGGCCGACCACCTGTCTCGTCTGGAGTTTGAGGACCCCACCTCTCATCTCCCCATTGTGGATTCTTTCCCTGACGAGCAGTTGTTCGCTGCTAATGTGTGCCCATGGTTTGCAGATATCGCCAATTATTTGGTGACTGGGCAAATTCCACCCTATTGGTCCACAGCTGAGAAGCAGCGATTTTTGAGAGAGGTCCGGCAATATATTTATGATGATCCATATGTGTTCAAGTATTGCGCGGACCAGATAGTGCGCCGGTGTGTCCCCGAAACTGATCAAAGGAGAATTTTAGAGTTTTGTCACACCGAGGCGTGCGGAGGTCATTTCTCCGCAAAGAAGACCGCCGCCAAGGTCAGTGAGTGTGGTTTCTTTTGGCCGAGTCTTTTTAAGGATGCGTACGTCTTTTGTAAGTCGTGTGACCGGTGTCAGAAATTAGGCAAGGTTGGCCCGCGGAATATGATGCCCCTACAGAACATTTTTGTGATAGAGGTCTTCGATTGTTGGGGTATTGATTTCATGGGCCCGTTTTCGGTGTCATACGGTTATGAGTACATCCTCTTGGCGGTGGATTATGTTTCCAAGTGGGTTGAGGCAGTCCCCACTAAGACCAGTGATTCTAAGGTCGTGCTAGAGTTCTTACGAACTAACATTTTGTCAAGATTTGGCATGCCACGTGCCATTATCTCTGATCAGGGCACACATTTTTGCAATAGGTCTTTTGGGGCATTAATGAGTAAGTATGGCATCTCTCACAAGGTGTCTACTGCCTATCACCCTCAAACCAACGGTCAGGCTGAGCTAGCAAATCGTGAGATTAAGGGGATTCTAGAGAAGACCGTGAACCCGAATAGGAAGGATTGGTCACTTCGGTTGACTGATGCCTTGTGGGCCTACCGCACTGCTTACAAGACCGTGTTAGGTGCTTCACCCTACCGGCTCGTTTATGGTAAGGCCTGCCACTTGCCCGTTGAGATGGAGCATAAGGCCTATTGGGCAATTAAGACGCTAAATGCGCGTTTACCTGAGGCGGGTGCCCATAGGAAGCTCCAGTTGTGTGAGCTTGAGGAGATTAGGAATGACGCGTATGAGAGTGCGAGTATTTATAAGGCTAAGGTTAAGGCATATCATGATAGAAATATTCAGCGCAAAACCTTTAGTGTTGGTCAGAAAATGTTACTATATAACTCGCGCCTTCATTTGTTTCATGGTAAGTTGAGGTCCCGGTGGGATGGTCCCTACGTTGTGCATAAGGTTTACCCGAATGGTTCTGTAGATATTTGTGACCCGAAAAATAATAATATTTCCAAGGTTAACGGGCAACGTCTAAAACCATTTTTGGAATATGTGGAAGTAGGTGAACCTGATGCGGTTTTGGTCGATCCTGTTTATTCGGATGACCCTGTTGTGTAGCCGTTGGGCTATATCCTAACGGGTAGCTTCTGCGTACCACTCTCTTCACTAAGAAGTGGACCCGGCTCCTAGCGATAGGGGTACCCATCATTGACTTGGGTTTTGGGCACAATATCTGTATACTTGTTCTTTTATTTCTTGTTAAGCTTTTAAAATCCACAAAAAAAAAACAAAAAGAACATTGGAAAAGGAAAAAAAAATTAGCATAATGGTCTGGTATAGCCACCTGGTCAAAGCTATGTATGTAGTACTTAGGAGGTTGGGTCTGGCGGCAGGCGTGTAGTTAGCAGCGAGAATTCTGTCTGAACCATCTGACTTTAATGTTTAAACTCTGTGGAGATTGCTTCACAAACGGAGTGGTGGGTAAGGAATCTGGAAGACCCAGAGGGAGTGACAGCCTATTTCTTTGGCCAGGGAGAAAAGTAGTACCCGTGTCTTTCGCGTGAAGAAAGTGGATGGTTTAATTTTTTGTCTTTCATTTTATTTCTTGCCTTGTTTATTTCTTTTAGTTATTTTTATTGCTGTTTTGGAGGCTAACTTTTTGCAGGTTGTTCGATCCAAGTTGGGGGGTCTCCCTCTCTCTATAGTTTACTCTGCTTAGCCCCTCTTTTTCGAGGTGATATCTCTCATCTCTTTTATGTTTCTGTCCTATCCTTATTTTTTATGCTCTCAATGCGGACATTGAATAGTTCCAGTTGGGGGAAGAGATCACTTTGTTCGTTATTTTGTTAAAAAAAAATTGAAAAAAAATTAAAAAATGTGAAAATCTTTTTGCATGAGACTTGAAAGCGGTTGAGATTGGCTCTTCATTGATTGAGTTGGAGATGTGATAGTCATTGTTTGATTATATTGTGGTGGCATTGTAGTTCTTTTTGCTAGCTTGTCGCGAAGAATTAGTCATGGCATTTATTTTTAGCACATTTGCACTTCACGTCTGTTTGGGCTTTGGTTACTTGTGAGCTGTGACTTGATGATTCTTGATGGCTAGTTTAGTGGAGACTTATGCCCCATGTGAGTTTAGAGCCTTATCTTTTCTTGGAGTGGTGTCAAATAAACTCTTGTTTGTCATGAAAGAAGTAAATTCATTGTTGATCTCATTATTTTTGTCGTTGAGTATTGGAAATGTTTTGAATTGCCTACTTATCTCTTGGATTTGAAAAATTGCATGGTTGTGTTGCCCATTGGAGAGGATTATAGGCCATCTTTGCTATTTAGTGCCGGTTCGTTTCTTTCTTTCATACATTTATCTCTTGTGAGCCCATTTGAGCCTCTCGCATGATACCCTTTTCTTGTTGAGCTCCTCTATCTATATTGTGTCTTGAGAAGGCTTAGATAATTGTGTGGAGGTATATTTTTTTCAGAAGAGAGAGTAAATGTAGTGAGAATTGAGTTTTACTGATTGGTGATCTTTCCCATAGAAAAATAAAAACATAAAAAAAAGTAAAAAGGGAAGACACCATATTATTGTGGAAAGAAGAAATTCTTGTTCTAAATGTGGGAAAGAAATGTAGGAAAGAGAGATATGGCGGAGTTGAAAAAAAAAGACAGAGAAGAAAACGAGGGCACGCATCGTTGTATTTGCCCTATGTGAGTTGTGATTAGCCTATTCTCGGACACTTGAATTTTTACCTAACCTTGAAATACTTTCCCGTACCTGATGTTATAACCCGGAATTGAAGTCCTATTTGATCCTATGGGCAATGGGTTGTAAATTGGTGGATAGAGAGAGTTTTCAATACTTGGCATTCCGTTCATGAGATCGTGTGTCCAATATAAAGAGCTTTCTTTTCGTGTCATCGTGTGCGGAGTATTTTGCTTTCATTTACATAACGTCTGCCCGCACATATTGAGTAATATGCATATTGTTTCGAGTAATTTCATTTGTTGAGTGCATGACACGGTGAGATTTGAAGTCGAGACTCGATCCGGAGAGAACTTTTGGTTATTTTTCACTTGTGACCGAAGCCCTTGTTCACACACACTGAGTATAGATGCCGTGGCTTATTTTTCCAACTTGATAGTATCCAGAACTACTTATGTCTGTTATCTCTTTTCGATGGCTTCATATTCTTTGTTTCAGATATTATTGAGCTGTCTTACAGGTTTTCGAATTTTGTGCAAAAAGAATTCACAGTGTTTGTGGGTATTCACTACTGAAAACCCTCACGAGACTCCACTCGTCCTCTAGGGATCGCCTAGGGGTTTAAAAGGCTTGTTGCACATGCTAAGTGCAATCGTGAGTCCTACGAAAGTGGCATAGTTAGAATTTATTTATTTTTATTTTCTTTGCTCGAGGACTAGCAAAGTGTAAGTTGGGGGGTGTGATAAGTGCCAAAATATACATATTTTGACCCTCCAATCTATATTTACTAGTCTTTTATATTTGTTAATTGATATTTATTTTGCGTTTTTATGTTTACAGGTTGCTCGAGCTCGATTTTCATGATTTTTGGGTAAAGATGAAAGTTAGCAAAAGTTTTGGGTTAAAGCGCGAAGTAGATGAAATCCAAGGGCCTCTATGTGATTCTTCCCTTCAATTCCTATAAAAAAAACAATTCTTTTTACCCTACTGAAAAAAAGAAGCAGCTTCTGGCTTCCCACGGCAGCTTTTCTAGAGAGGAAGGACGGACGAAACGGAGAACGGAGGCGACACAGAAGTTTCGAGTATTGTTTACTATTTTTCTTTCAAGTTTTTCTTTTAAGTTTTGAAGCTTTGTTTAATTACTTGCACTTCGATAACTAGTTTTAATTCCTGTTCTTAATTAAAGTTGTTCGTTGGAATTCGTTTGGTTGTTATCTTTTGCTTGATTTTCATTCTGGAATTATAGAAGCATGATGCAAATTAGGGTTTCTTGTGTTTCTTGGTCAATGCATAGTGAGTAGTCGTATAGGTAGGGTTACGGGATGATTAGCACGCTGTGACCAGTTCGGGCACTGCTCCTATTTTCAAACAGGTAAAATAAAATAAACAATTTTAGATTGGAAAAATACTTCCCGTAGACGAACCTAGGCATTGTCGGAGCCCATGTAAACGGGGGAATGGGGGTCCAAAACTCATTCTTCGCTGTGCGTGGGTGAACGGCGACCATAAGGGTTCGCATCTTTCGGGGTATCTTTTTCTTACTAAAATCAAACGTTTTAAGAACACTGAATGGAGCAGGTAAATCCAGACTGGTTGCGAGTGTTATGAACCCTACGACCATACCTCCTTTAAATATTTGAAAAGTACAATCAATTTCGTAGGTTTAGTTTAATCTCAAATCAACCGACAAGGGGTGGCTACCTAAGAGCCCATTTAAATTATAACAACCCGAGTTTTTGTTCAGCACACATTACCATCTTTGTGGATTCGACTCCGGTCTTACCGGATATTATGCTGCGTCGGTCTCCGCCCTACGCTTGGGGCAACCCATTAATTTAGGTCTAGGAATCGGTCAAGCAGTGCAACACCGTACGAGTACATCCATACGGTACAAAACCACACCAAAACGGTACAATACCTTATGAGTCCTTTGTTACGGTACCAAACACCAACAAAACGGTGCAATACCGTACGAGTACATCCATACGGTACCAAACCACACCAAAACGGTACAATACCTTAAGAGTCCTTCGTTACGGTACCAAACCTCACCAAAACGGTGCAATACCGTACGAGTACATCCATACGGTACAAAACGACACCAAAACGGTACAATACCTTACGAGTCCTTCGTTACGGTACCAAACCACAACAAAACGGTGCAATACCGTACGAGTACATCCATACGATACCAAACCACACCAAAACTGTCAAATACCTTACGAGTCCTTCGTTACGGTACCAAACCACACCAAAACGGGGCAATACCGTACGAGTACATCCATACGGTATAAAACCACACCAAAACGGTACAATACCTTACGAGTCCTTCGTTACGGTACCAAACCACAACAAATGGTGCAATACCGTACGAGTACATCCATACGGTACGAAACCACACCAAAACGGTGCAATACCTTACGAGTACGTCCATACGGTACCAAACCACACCAAAACGGTCCAATACCCTACGAGTACATCCATACGGTACCAAACCACACCAAAACGGTACAATACCGTACGAGTACTTCGTTACGGTACCAAACCACACCAAAACGGTACAATACCGTACGAGTACATCCATACGGTACCAAATCACACCAAAATGGTACAATACCTTACGAGTCCTTCGTTACGGTACCAAACCACAACAAAACGGTGCAATACCGTACGAGTACATCCATACGGTACCAAACGACACCAAAATGGTACAATACCTTACGAGTCCTTCGTTACGGTACCAAACCACACCAAAACGGTGCAATACTGTACGAGTACATCCATACGGTTCAAAACCACACCAAAACGGTACAATACCTTACGAGTCCTTCGTTACGGTACCAAACCACAACAAAACGGTGCAATACCGTACGAGTACATCCATACGGTACAAAACCACAACAAAACGGTGCAATACCGTACGAGTACATCCATACGGTACCAAACCACACCAAAACGGTGCAATACCGTACGAGTACATCCATACGGTACAAAACCACACCAAAACGGTACAATACCTTACGAGTCCTTCGTTACGGTACCAAACCACAACAAAACGGTGCAATACCGTACGAGTACATCCATACGGTACCAAACCACACCAAAACAGTACAATACCTTACGAGTCCTTCGTTACGGTACTAAACCACAACAAAACGGTGCAATACCGTACGAGTACATCCATACGGTACAAAACCACACCAAAACGGTACAATACCTTATGAGTCCTTCGTTACGGTACCAAACACCAACAAAACGGTGCAATACCGTACGAGTACATCCATACGGTACCAAACCACACCAAAACGGTACAATACCTTAAGAGTCCTTCGTTACGGTACCAAACCACTCCAAAACGGTGCAATACCGTACGAGTACATCCATACGGTATAAAACCACACCAAAACGGTACAATACCTTACGAGTCCTTCGTTACAGTACCAAACCACAACAAATGGTGCAATACCGTACGAGTACATCCATACGGTACCAAACGACACCAAAATGTTACAATACCTTACGAGTCCTTCGTTACGGTACCAAACCACAACAAAACGGTGCAATACCGTACGAGTACATCCATACGGTACGAAACCACACCAAAACGGTGCAATACCTTACGAGTACGTCCATACGGTACCAAACCACACCAAAACGGTCCAATACCCTACGAGTACATCCATACGGTACCAAACCACACCAAAACGGCACAATACCGGACGAGTACTTCGTTACGGTACCAAACCACACCAAAACGGTACAATACCGTACGAGTACATCCATACGGTACCAAACCACACCAAAACGGTACAATACCTTACGAGTCTTTCGTTACGGTACCAAACCACAACAAAACGGTGCAATACCGTACGAGTACATCCATACGGTACCAAACGACACCAAAATGGCACAATACCTTACGAGTCCTTCGTTACGGTACCAAACCACACCAAAACGGTGCAATACCGTACGAGTACATCCATACGTTTCAAAACCACACCAAAACGGTACAATACCTTACGAGTCCTTCGTTACGTTACCAAACCACAACAAAACGGTGCAACACCGTACGAGTACATCCATACGGTACCAAACCACAACAAAACGGTGGAATACCGTACGAGTACATCCATACGGTACGAAACCACACCAAAACGGTGCAATACCGTACGAGTACATCCATATGGTACAAAACCACACCAAAACGGTACAATACCTTTCGAGTCCTTCGTTACGGTACCAAACCACAACAAAACGGTGCAATACCGTACGAGTACATCCATACGGTACCAAACCACACCAAAACGGTACAATACCGTACGAGTACATCCATACCATACCAAAGCACACCAAAACGGTGCAATACTTTATTAGTACATCCATACGGTACCAAACCACACCAAAACGGTCCAATACTTTATTAGTACATCCATACGGTACCAAACCAAACCAAAACGGTCCAATACCCTACGAGTACATCCATACAGTACCAAACCACACCAAAACGGTACAATACCGTACGAGTACATCCATACGGTACCAAACCACACCAAAACGGTACAATACAGTACGAGTACATCCATACCGTACCAAAGCACACCAAAACTGTGCAATACAGTATGAGTACATCCATACCGTACCAAACCACACCAAAACAATACAATACCGTACGAGTACATCCAAACCGTACCAAACTACACATAAACGGAACAATACCGTACGAGTACATCCTTACGGTACCAAACCACACCAAAACGGTGCAATGCCGTACGAGTACATCCGTACGGTACCAAACCACCCCTAAACGGTCCAATAACATACGAGTACATCCATACAGTACAAAACAACACCAAAACGGTCCAATACCTTATTAGTACATCCATACAGTACCAAACCACACCAAAACGGTCCAATACCGTACGAGTTCATCCATATGGTACTAAACCACACCAAAATGGTACAATACCGTACGAGTACATCCATACGGTACAAAACCACACCAAAACGGTCCAATACCTTATTAGTACATCCATACGGTACCAAACCACGCCAAAACGGTACAATACCGTACGAGTGCATCCATACGGTACCAAACCACACCAAAATGGTACAATACCGTACGAGTACATCCATACGGTACAAAACCACACCAAAACGGTACAATATCGTACGAGTACATCCATACGGTACAAACCACACCAAAACGGTCCAATACCTTATTAGTACATCCGTACGGTACCAAACCACACCAAAACGGTCCAATACCGTACGAGTACATCCATACGGTACCAAACCACACCAAAACGGTACAATATCGTACGAGTACATCCATACGGTACAAAACCACACCAAAACGGTCCAATACCTTATTAGTACATCCATACGGTACCAAACCACACCAAAATGGTCCAATATCGTACGAGTACATCCATACGGTACCAAACCACACTAAAACGGTGCAATACCGTACGAGTACGTCGATACCGTACCAAACCACACCAAAACGGTGCAATACCTTACGAGTACATCCATACGGTACCAAACCACACCAAAACGGTCCAATACCGTACGGGTACATCCATATGGTACCAAACCACACCAAAACGGTGCAATACCGTACGACTACATCCATACGGTACCAAACCACACCAAAATGGTAGAATACCGTAGGAGTACATCCATACGGTACAAAACTACACCAAAACGGTCCAATACCTTATTAGTACATCCATACGGTAATAAACCACACGAAAACGGTGCAATACCGTACGAGTACATCCATACGGTAACAAACCACACGAAAACGGTGCAATACCTTACGAGTACATCCATACGGTACCAAACCACACCAAAACGGTCCAATACCCTACGAGTACATCCATACGGTACCAAACCACACCAAAACGGTACAATACTGTACGAGTACTTCCATACCGTACCAAAGCACACCAAAACGGTGAAATACAGTATGAGTACATCCATACGGTTCCGAACCACACCAAAACAATACAATACCGTACGAGTATATCCAAACGGTACCAAACGACAAATAAACGGTCCAATACCGTACGAGTACATCTATACGGTACCAAACCACACCAAAACGGTGCAATACCGTACGAGTACATCCGTACGGCACCAAACTGTACCAAAACGGAACAATACCGTACGATTACATCCTTACGGAACCAAACCACACCAAAACGGTGCAATACCGTACGAGTACATCCGTACAGTACCAAACCACCCCTAAACGGTCCAATACCATACGAGTACATCCATACGGTACCAAACCACACCAAACGGTACAATACCGTACGAGTACATCCATACGGTACAAAACCACACCAAAACGGTCCAATACCTTATTAGTACATCCATACGGTACCAAACAACACCAAAACAGTCAATTACCGTACGAGTACATCCATACGGTACCGAACCACACCAAAACGGTGCAATACCGTACGAGTACATCCATACGGTACCAAACCACACTAAAACGGTGCAATACCTTACGAGTACATCCATACGGTACCAAACCACACCAAAACGGTCCAATACCGTACGAGTACATCCATACGGTACCAAACCACACCAAAACAACACAATACCGTACGAGTACTTCCAAACGGTACCAAACTACACATAAACGGTGCAATACCATACAAGTGCATCCATACGGTACCAAACCACACCAAAACGGTGCAATACCAAACGAGTACATCCATACGGTACCAAACCACACATAAACGGTGCAATAACGTACGAGTACATCAATACGGTACCAAACCACACCAAAACGGTACAATACCGTTCGAGTACATCCATACCGTACCAAAGCACACCAAAACAATGCAATACATTAGGAGTACATCCATACGGTACCAAACCACACCAAAACAATACAATACCGTACGAGTACATCCATACGGTACCAAACCACACCAAAACGGTGCAATACCGTACTAGTACATCCATACGGTACCAAACCACACCAAAACGGTGCAATACCTTACGAGTACATCCATACAGTACCAAACCACACCAAAACGGTGCAATGCCATACGAGTACATCCATACGGTACCAAACCACACCAAAACGGTGCAATACCTTACGAGTACATCCATACGGTCCCAAACCACACCAAAACGGTCCATTATCGTTCGAGTACATCCATACGGTACCAAACCACACCAAAACGGTCTAATACCCTATGAGTACATCCATACGGTACCAAACCACACCAAAATGGTACAACACCGTACGAGTACTTCGTTACGGGACCAAACAACACCAAAATGGTACAATACCGTTCGAGTAGATCCATACGGTACCAAACCACACCAAAACGGTACCAAACCACACCAAAATGGTACAACACTGTACGAGTACATCCATACGGTACAAAACCATACCAAAACGGTCCAATACCTTATAAGTACATCCATACGGTACCAAACCACACCAAAACGGTCCAATACCGTACGAGTACATCCATACGATACCAAACATCGCCAAAACGGTACAATACCGTACGAGTACATCCATACGGTACCAAACCACACCAAAACAATACAATACCGTACGAGTACATCGATACGGTACAAAACCACACCAAAACAGTCCAATACCATACGAGTACATCCATACGGTACCAAACCACACCAAAACAGTGCAATACCGTATGAGTACATCCATACGGTACGAAACCACACCAAAACGGTGCAATACCTTACGAGTACATCCATACGGTACCAAACCACACCAAAACGGTCCAATACCTTACGAGTCCTTCGTTACGGTACCAAACCACACCAAATGGTGCAATACCGTACGAGTACATCCATACGGTACCAAACCACACAAAAACGGTACAATACCTTACGAGTCCTTCGTTACGGTACCAAACCACAACAAAACGGTGCGATACCGTACGAGTACATCCATACGGTACCAAACCACACCAAAACGGTACAATACCTTACGAGTCGTTCGTTACGGTACGAAACCACACCAAAACGGTGCAATACCGTACGAGTACATCAATACGGTACCAAACCACTCCAAAACGGTGCAATACCGTACGAGTACATCCATACGGTACCAAACCACACCCAAACGGTCCAATACCCTACGAGTACATCCATACGGTACCAAACCACACCAAAATGGTACAATACCGTACGAGTACTTCGTTACGGTACCAAACCACACCAAAATGGTACAATACCGTTCGTGTACATCCATACGGTACCAAACCACACCAAAACGGTACCAAACCACACCAAAACGGTACAATACTGTACGAGTACATCCATACGGTACAAAACCACACCAAAACGGTCCAATACCTTATAAGTACATCCATACGGTACCAAACCACACCAAAACGGTCCAATACCGTACGAGTACATCCATACGGTACCAAACATCACCAAAACGGTACAATACTGTACGAGTACAGCCATACGGTACCAAACCACACCAAAACAATACAATACCGTACGAGTACATCCATACGGTACAAAACCACAACAAAACGGTCCAATACCTTATTAGTACATCCACACGGTACCAAACCACACCAAAACAGTCCAATACCGTACGAGTACATCCATACGGTACCAAACCAAACCAAAACGGTGCAATACCGTACGAGTACATCCATACGGTACGAAACCACAATAAAACGGTGCAATACCTTACGAGTACATCCATACGGTAACAAACCACACCAAAACGGTGCAATACCGTACGAGAACATCCACACGGTACCAAACCACAACAAAACGGTGCAATACCGCACGAGTACATCCATATGGTACCAAACCACACCAAAACGGTACAATACCTTACGAGTCGTTCGTTACGGTACCAAACCACACCAAAACGGTGCAATACCGTACGAGTACATCAATACGGTACCAAACCACTCCAAATTGGTGCAATACCGTACGAGTACATCCGTACGGTACCGAACCACACCAAAAGGGTACAATACCTTACGAGTCCTTCGTTACGGTACCAAACCACACCAAAACGGTGCAATACCGTACGAGTACATCCATACGGTACCAAACCACACCAAAATGGTTCAATACCTTACGAGTCCTTCGTTACGGTACCAAACCACAACAAAACGGTGCAATACCGTACGAGTACATCCATACAGTACCAAACCACACCAAAACGGTACAATACCTTACGAGTCCTTCGTTACGGTACCAAACCACACCAAAACGGTGCAATACCGTACGAGTACATCCTTACGGTACCAAACCACACCAAAACGGTGCAATACCGTACGAGTACATCCATACGGTAAGAAACCACACCAAAACGGTGCAATACCTTACGAGTACATCCATACGGAACCAAACCACACCAAAACGGTCCAATACCGTACGAGTACATCCATACGGTACCAAACCACACCCAAACGGTCCAATACCCTACGAGTACATCCATACGGTACCAAACCACACCAAAATGGTACAATACCGTACGAGTACTTCGTTACGGTACCAAACCACACCAAAATGGTACAATACCGTTCGTGTACATCCATACGGTACCAAACCACACCAAAACGGTACAAAACCACACCAAAACGGTACAATACTGTACGAGTACATCCATACGGTACAAAACCACACCAAAACGGTCCAATACCTTATAAGTACATCCATACGGTACCAAACCACACCAAAACGGTCCAATACCGTACGAGTACATCCATACGGTACCAAACATCACCAAAACGGTACAATACTGTACGAGTACAGCCATACGGTACCAAACCACACCAAAACAATACAATACCGTACGAGTACATCCATACGGTACAAAACCACAACAAAACGGTCCAATACCTTATTAGTACATCCACACGGTACCAAACCACACCAAAACAGTCCAATACCGTACGAGTACATCCATACGGTACCAAACCAAACCAAAACGGTGCAATACCGTACGAGTACATCCATACGGTACGAAACCACAATAAAACGGTGCAATACCTTACGAGTACATCCATACGGTAACAAACCACACCAAAACGGTGCAATACCGTACGAGAACATCCACACGGTACCAAACCACAACAAAACGGTGCAATACCGCACGACTACATCCATATGGTACCAAACCACACCAAAACGGTACAATACCTTACGAGTCGTTCGTTACGGTACCAAACCACACCAAAACGGTGCAATACCGTACGAGTACATCAATACGGTACCAAACCACTCCAAATTGGTGCAATACCGTACGAGTACATCCGTACGGTACCGAACCACACCAAAAGGGTACAATACCTTACGAGTCCTTCGTTACGGTACCAAACCACACCAAAACGGTGCAATACCGTACGAGTACATCCATACGGTACCAAACCACACCAAAATGGTTCAATACCTTACGAGTCCTTCGTTACGGTACCAAACCACAACAAAACGGTGCAATACCGTACGAGTACATCCATACAGTACCAAACCACACCAAAACGGTACAATACCTTACGAGTCCTTCGTTACGGTACCAAACCACACCAAAACGGTGCAATACCGTACGAGTACATCCTTACGGTACCAAACCACACCAAAACGGTGCAATACCGTACGAGTACATCCATACGGTACGAAACCACACCAAAACGGTGCAATACCTTACGAGTACATCCATACGGAACCAAACCACACCAAAACGGTCCAATACCGTACGAGTACATCCATACGGTACCAAACCACACCCAAACGGTCCAATACCCTACGAGTACATCCATACGGTACCAAACCACACAAAAATGGTACAATACCGTACGAGTACTTCGTTACGGTACCAAACCACACCAAAATGGTACAATACCGTTCGAGTACATCCATACGGTACCAAACCACACCAAAACGGTACCAAACCACACCAAAACGGTACAATACTTTACGAGTACATCCATACGGTACAAAACCACACCAAAACGGTCCAATACCTTATAAGTACATCCATACGGTACCAAACCACACCAAAACGGTTCAATACCGTACGAGTACATCCATACGGTACCAAACATCACCAAAACGGTACAATACTGTACGAGTACAACCATACGGTACCAAACCACACCAAAACATTACAATACCGTACGAGTACATCCATATGGTACAAAACCACAACAAAACGGTCCAATACCTTATTAGTACATCCACACGGTACCAAACCACACCAAAACAGTCCAATACCGTACGAGTACATCCATACGGTACCAAACCAAACCAAAACGGTGCAATACCGTACGAGTACATTCATACGGCACGAAACCACACCAAAACGGTGCAATACCTTACGAGTACATCCATACGGTACCAAACCACACCAAAGCCGTCCAATACCGTACGAGTACATCCATACGGTACCAAACCACACCAAAACGGTCCAATACCTTACGAGTCCTTCGTTACGGTACCAAACCACACCAAAATGGTGCAATACCATACGAGTACATCCATACGGTACAAAACCACACCAAAACGGTACAATACCTTATGAGTCCTTCGTTACGGTACCAAACCACAACAAAACGGTGCAATACCGTACGAGTAGATCCATACGGTACCAAACCACACCAAAACAGTACAATACCTTACGAGTCCTTCGTTACGGTTCCAAACCACACCAAAACGGTGCAATACCGTACGAGTACATCAATACGGTAACAAACCACACCAAAACGGTGAAATACCGTACGAGAACATCCACACGGTACCAAACCACAACAAAACGGTGCAATACCGCACGAGTACATCCATACGGTACCAAACCACACCAAAACGGTACAATACCTTACGAGTCCTTCGTTACGGTACCAAACCACACCAAAACGTTGCAATACCGTACGAGTAGATCAATACGGTACCAAACCACTCCAAAACGGTGCAATACCGTACGAGTACATCCATATGGTACCAAACACAACAAAACGGTGCAATACCGTACGAGTACATCCATACGGTACCAAACCAAACCAAAAGGGTACAATACCTTACGAGTCCTTGGTTACGGTACCAAACCACACCAAAACGGTGTAATACCATACGAGTACATCCATACGGTACCAAACCACACCAAAACGGTACAATACCTTACGAGTGCTTCGTTACGGTACCAAACCACAACAAAACTGTGCAATACCGTACGAGTACATCCATACGGTACGAAACCACACCAAAACGGTGCAATATCGTACGAGTACATCCATACGGTACGAAACCACATTAAAACGGTGCAATACCTTACGAGTACATCCATACGGTACCAAACCACACCAAAACGGTCCAATACCGTACGAGTACATCCATACGGTACCAAACCGCACCATAACGGTCCAATATCCTACGAGTACACCCATACGGTACCAAACCACCCCAAAATGGTGCAATACTGTACGAGTACTTTGTTACAGTACCAAACAACAACAAAACGGTACAATACCGTACGAGTACATCCACACGGTACCAAACCACACCAAAACGGTACAATACTGTACGAGTACATCCACACGGTACAAAACCACACCAAAACGGTCCAATACCTTAGTAGTACATCCATACGGTACCAAACCACACCAAAATGGTACAATACCTTACGAGTCCTTCGTTACGGTACCAAACCACAACAAAACGGTGCAATACCGTACGAGTACATCCATACGGTACCAAACCACACCAAAACGGTACAATACTTTACGAGTCCTTCGTTACGGTACCAAACCACACCAAAACGGTGCAATACCGTACGAGTACATCCATACGGTACAAAACCACACCAAAACAGTCCAATACCTTATTAGTACGTCCATACGGTAGCAAACCACACCAAAACAGTACAATACCTTAGGAGTCCTTCCTTACGGTACCAAACCACAACAAAACGGTGCAATACCGTACGAGTACATCCATACGGTACCAAACCACACCAAAACGGTACAATACCTTACGAGTCCTTCGTTACGGTACCAAACCACACCAAAACGGTGCAATACCGTACGAGTACATCGATACGGTACAAAACCACACCAAAACGGTACAATACCTTAGGAGTCCTTCATTACGGTACCAAACCACAACAAAACGGTGCAATACCGTACGAGTACATCTATACGGTACCAAACCACACCAAAACGGTACAATACCTTACGAGTCCTTCGTTATGGTACCAAACCACACCAAAACGGTGCAATACCGTACTAGTACATCGATACGGTACAAAACCACACCAAAACGGAACAATACCTTACGAGTCCTTCGTTACGGTACCAAACCACAACAAAACGGTGCAATACCGTACGAGTACATCCATATGGTACCAAACCACACCAAAACGGTACAATACCTTACGAGTCCTTCGTTAAGGTATCAAACCACACCAAAACAGTGCAATACCGTACGAGTACATCAATACGGTACCAAACCACACCAAAACAGTGCAATACCGTACAAGTACATACATACGGTACCAAACCACACCAAAACGGAACAATACCTTACGAGTCCTTCGTTACGGTACCAAACCACACCAAAACGGTGCAATACCGTACGAGTACATCAATACGGTACCAAACCACACCAAAACGGTGCAATACCGTACGAGTAAAACCCATAAGGTACCAAACCACAACAAAACGGTGCAATACCGCACGAGTATACCATACGGTACCAAACCACACCAAAACGGTACAATACCTTACGAGTCCTTCGTTACGGTACCAAACCACAACATAACGGTGCAATACCGTACGTGTACATCCATACGGTACCAAACCACACCAAAACGGTACAATACCTTTCGAGTCCTTCGTTACGGTACCAAACCACACCAAAACGGTGCAATACCGTAGGAGTACATCCAAACGGTTCCAAACCACAACAAAACGGTGCAATACCGTACAAGTACATCCATACGGAACCTAACCACACCAAATGGGTACAATACCTTACGAGTCCTTCGTTACGGTACCAAACCACACCAAAACGGTGCAATACCGTATGAGTACATCCATACAGTACCAAACCACACCAAAACGGTACAATACCTTACGAGTCCTTCGTTACGGTACTAAACCACAACAAAACGGTGCAATACCGAACGAGTCCATCCATACCGAACCAAACCACCCCAAAATGGTACAATACCATACGAGTTCTTCGTTACGGTACCAAACCACACCAAAACGGCGCAATACCTTACGAGTACATCCATACGGTACGAAACCACACCAAAACGGTGCAATACCGTACGAGTACATCCATACGGTACGAAACCACACCAAAACGGTGCAATACCTTACGAGTACATCCATACGGTACCAAACCACACCAAAACGGTCCAATACCTTACGAGTCCTTCGTTAAGGTACCAAACCACACCAAAACGGTACAATACCTTACGAGTGCTTCGTTACGGTACCAAACCACAACAAAACAGTGCAATACCGTACGAGTACATCCATACGGTACCAAACCACACCAAAACGGTACAATACCTTACGAGTCCTTCGTTACGGTACCAAACAACAAAAAAATGGTGCAACACCGTACGAGTACATCCATACGGTACAAAACCACACCAAAACGGTACAATACCTTAGGAGTCCTTCGTTACGGTACCAAACCACAACAAAACAGTGAAGTACCGTACGAGTACATCAATACGGTACCAAACCACACCAAAATGGTACAATACCGTACGAGTACTTCGTTACGGTACCAAACCACACCAAAACGGTACAATACTGTACGAGTACATCCACACGGTACAAAACCACACCAAAACGGTCCAATACCTTAGTAGTACATCCATACGGTACCAAACCACACCAAAACGGTCCAATACCGTACGAGTACATCCATACGGTACCAAACCACACCAAAATGGTACAATACCTTACGAGTCCTTCGTTACGGTACCAAACCACGCCAAAACGGTGCAATACTGTACGAGTACATCGATTCGGTACCAAACCACACCAAAACGGTGCAATACCGTACGAGTACATCCAAACGGTTCCAAACCACAACAAAACGGTGCAATACCGTACGAGTACATCCATACGGTACCAAACCACACCAAATGGGTACAATACCTTACGAGTCCTTCATTACGGTACCAAACCACACCAAAACGGTGCAATACCGTACGAGTACATCAATACGGTACCAAACCACACCAAAACGGTGCAATACCGTACGAGTACATCAATACGGTACCAAACCACACCAAATTGGTGCAATACCGTACGAGTAAAACCCATAAGGTACCAAACCACAACAAAGCGGTGCAATACCGTACGAGTACATCCATACGGTACCAAACCACACCAAAACGGTACAATACCTTACGAGTCGTTCGTTACGGTACCAAACCACAACATAACGGTGCAATACCGTACGTGTACATCCATACGGTACCAAACCACACCAAAACGGTTACAATACCTTACGAGTCCTTCGTTACGGTACCAAACCACACCAAAACGGTGCAATACCGTACGAGTACATCGATTCGGTACCAAACCACACCAAAACGGTGCAATACCGTACGAGTACATCCAAACGGTTCCAAACCACAACAAAACGGTGCAATACCATACGAGTACATCCATACGGAACCAAACCACACCAAATGGGTACAATACCTTACGACTCCTTCGTTACGGTACCAAACCACACCAAAACGGTGCAATACCATACGAGTACATCCATACAGTACCAAACCATACCAAAACGGTACAATACCATACGAGTCCTTCGTTACGGTACTAAACCACAACAAAACGGTGCAATACCGAAAGAGTCCATCCATACGGAACCAAACCACCCCAAAATGGTACAATACCATACGAGTTCTTCGTTACGGTACCAAAGCACACCAAAACGGTGCAATACCTTACGAGTACATCCATACGGTACCAAACCACACCAAAACGGTCCAATACCGTACGAGTACATCTATACGGTACCAAACCACACCAAAACGGTACAATACCTTACGAGTCCTTCATTACGGTACCAAACCACAACAAAACGGTGCAATACCGTACGAGTACATCCATACGGTACCAAACCACACCAAAACGGTCCAATACCCTACGAGTACACCCATACGGTACCAAACCACACCAAAATGGTTCAATACCGTACGAGTACTTCGTTACGGTACCAAACCACACCAAAACGGTACAATACCGTACGAGTACATCCGTACGGCACCAAACCACACCAAAACGGTACAATACTGTACGAGTACATCCACACGGTACAAAACCACACCAAAACGGTCCAATACCTTAGTAGTACATCCATACGGTACCAAACCACACCAAAACGGTCCAATACCGTACGAGTACATCCATACGGTACCAAACCACACCAAAACGGTACAATACCGTACGAGTACATCCATACGGTACAAAACCACACCAAAACAGTCCAATACCTTATTAGTACGTCCATACGGTACCAAACCACACCAAAACGGTACAATACCTTACGAGTCCTTCGTTACGGTACCAAACAACAGCAAAATGGTGCAACACCGAACGAGTACATCCATACGGTACAAAACCACACCAAAACGGTACAATACCTTAGAAGTCCTTCGTTACGGTACCAAACCACAACAAAACGGTGAAGTACCGTACGAGTACATCCATACGGTACCACACCACACCAAAACGGTACAATACCTTACGAGTCCTTCGTTACGGTACCAAACCACACCAAAACGGTGCAATAACGTACGAGTACATCAATACGGTACAAAACCACACGAAAACGGTACATTACCTTACGAGTCCTTCGTTACGGTACCAAACCACAACAAAACGGTGCAATACCGTACGAGTACATCCATACGGTACCAAACCACATCAAAATGGTACAATACCTTACGAGTCCTTCGTTACGGTACCAAACCACACCAAAACGGTGCAATACCGTACGAGTACATCAATACGGTACCAAACCACACCAAAACGGTGCAATACCGTACGAGTACATCAATACGGTACCAAACCACTCCAAAACGATGCAATACCGTACGAGTAAAACCCATAAGGTACCAAACCACAAATAAGCGGTGCAATACTGTACGAGTACATCCATACGGTACCAAACCACACCAAAACGGTACAATACCTTACGAGTGCTTCGTTACGGTACCAAACCACAACATAACGGTGCAAAACCGTACGTGTACATCCATACGGTACCAAACCACACCAAAACGGTTACAATACCTTACGAGTCCTTCGTTACGGTACCAAACCACACCAAAACGGTGTAATACCGTACGAGTACATCGATTCGGTACCAAACCACACCAAAACGGTGCAATACCGTACGAGTACATCCAAACGGTTCCAAACCACAACAAAACGGTGCAATACCGTACGAGTACATCCACACGGAACCAAACCACACCAAATGGGTTCAATACCTTACGAGTCCTTCGTTACGGTACCAAACCACACCAAAACGGTGCAATACCATACGAGTACATCCATACAGTACCAAACCACACCAAAACGGTACAATACCTTACGAGTCCTTCGTTACGGTACTAAACCACAACAAAACGGTGCAATACCGAACGAGTCCATCCATACGGAACCAAACCACCCCAAAATGGTACAATACCATACGAGTTCTTCGTTACGGTACCAAACCACACCAAAACGGTGCAATACCTTACGAGTACATCCATACGGTACGAAACCACACCAAAACGGTGCAATACCGTACGAGTACATCCATACGGTACGAAACCACACCAAAACGGTGCAATACCGTACGAGTACATCCATACGGTACCAAACCACACCAAAACGGTCCAATACCTTACGAGTCCTTCGTTAAGGTACCAAACCACACCAAAACGGTACAATACCTTACGAGTGCTTCGTTACGGTACCAAACCAAAACAAAACAGTGCAATACCGTACGAGTACATCCATACGGTACCAAACCACACCAAAACGGTACAATACCTTACGAGTCCTTCGTTAAGGTACCAAACCACACCAAAACGGTGCAATACCGTACGAGTACATCAATACGGTACCAAACCACACCAAAACGGTGCAATACCGTACAAGTACATCCATACGGTACCAAACCACACCAAAACGGTACAATACCTTACGAGTCCTTCGTTACGGTACCAAACCACACCAAAACGGTGCAATACCGTACGAGTACATCAATACGGTACCAAACCACAGCAAAACGGTGCAATACCGTACGAGTAAAACCCATAAGGTACCAAACCACAACAAAACGGTGCAATACTGTACGAGTACATCCATACGGTACCAAACCTCACCAAAACGGTACAATACCTTACGAGTCCTTCGTTACGGTACCAAACCACAACATAACGGTGCAATACCGTACGTGTACATCCATACGGTACCAAACCACACCAAAACGGTACAATACCTTACGAGTCCTTCGTTACGGTACCAAACCACACCAAAACGGTGCAATACTGTACGAGTACATCGATTCGGTACCAAACCACACAAAAACGGTGCAATACCGTACGAGTACATCAATACGGTACCAAACCACACCAAAACGGTGCAATACCGTACGAGTAAAACCCATAAGGTACCAAACCACAACAAAACGGTGCAATACCGTACGAGTACATCAATACGGTACCAAACCACACCAAAACGGTACAATACCTTACGAGTCCTTCCATACGGTACCAAACCACACCAAAACGGTGCAATACCGTACGAGTACATCAATACGGTACCAAACCACACCAAAACGGTGCAATACCGTACGAGTAAAACCCATAAGGTGCCAAACCACAACAAAACGGTGCAATACCGTACGAGTACATCCATACGGTACCAAACCACACCAAAACGGTACAATACCTTACGAGTCCTTCGTTACGGTACCAAACCACAACAAAACGGTGCAATACCGTACGAGTACATCCATACGGTACCAAACCACACCAAAACGGTACAATACCTTACGAGTCCTTCGTTACGGTACCAAACCACACCAAAACGGTGCAATACCGTACGAGTACATCGATACGGTACCAAACCACACCAAAACGGTGCAATACCGTACAAGTACATCCAAACGGTACCAAACCACAACAAAACGGTGCAATACCGTACGAGTACATCCATACGGTACCAAACCACTCCTAAAGGGTACAATACCTTACGAGTCCTTCGTTACGGTACCAAACCACACCAAAACGGTGCAATACCGTACGAGTACATCCATACAGTACCAAACCACACCAAAACGGTACAATACCTTACGAGTCCTTCGTTACGGTACCAAACCACAACAAAACGGTGCAATACCGTACGAGTACATCCATACGGTACCAAACCACACAAAAATGGTACAATACCTTACGAGTCCTTCGTTACGGTACCAAACCACACCAAAACGGTGCAATACCGTACAAGTACATCCATACGGTACGAAACCACACCAAAACGGTGCAATACCTTACGAGTACATCCATACGGTACCAAACCACAGCAAAACGTGCCAATACCGTAAGAGTACATCCATACGGTACCAAACCACACCAAAACGGTACAATACTGTACGAGTACTTCGTTACGGTACGAAACCACACCAAAACGGTACAATACCGTACGAGTACAACCATACGGTACCAAAACCACACCAAAACGGTACAATACTGTACGAGTACATCCATACGGTACAAAACCACACCAAAACAGTCCAATACCTTATTAGTACATCCATACGGTACCAAACCACACCAAAACGGTACAATACCTTACGAGTCCTTCGTTACGGTACCAAACAACAACAAAATGGTGCAACACCGTACGAGTACATCCATACGGTACAAAACCACACCAAAACGGTACAATACCTTAGGAGTCCTTCGTTACGGTACCAAACCACAACAAAACGGTGCAGTGCCGTACGAGTACATCCATACGGTACCAAACCACACCAAAACGGTACAATACCTTACGAGTCCTTCGTTACGGTACCAAACCACACCAAAACGGTGCAATACCGTACGAGTACATCAATACGGTACAAAACCACACCAAAACGGTACAATACCTTACGAGTCCTTCGTTATGGTACCAAACCACAACAAAACGGTGCAATACCGTACCAGTACATCCATACGGTACCAAACCACACCAAAATGGTACAATACCTTACGAGTCCTTCGTTACGGTACCAAACCACACCAAAACGGTGCAATACCGTACGAGTACATTAATACGGTACCAAACCACACCAAAACGGTGCAATACCGTACCAGTACATCCATACGGTACCAAACCACACCAAAACGGTGCAATACCGTACGAGTAAAACCCATAAGGTGCCAAACCACAACAAAACGGTGCAATACCGTACGAGTACATCCATACGGTACCAAACCACACCAAAACGGTACAATACCGTACGAGTACATCCATACGGTACAAAACCACACCAAAACAGTCCAATACCTTATTAGTACATCCATACGGTACCAAACCACACCAAAACGGTACAATACCTTACGAGTCCTTCGTTACGGTACCAATCAACAACAAAATGGTACAACACCGTACGAGTACATCCATACGGTACCACACCACACCAAAACGGTGCAATACGTTACGAGTCCTTCGTTACGGTACAAAACCACAGCAAAACGGTGCAGTACCGTACGAGTACATCAATACGGTACAAAACCACACCAAAACGGTGCAATACCGTACGAGTACATCCATACGGTACGAAACCACACCAAAACGGTGCAATACCTTACGAGTACATCCATACGGTACCAAACCACAGCAAAACGGTCCAATACCGTAAGAGTACATCCATACGGTACAAAACCACACCAAAACAGACCAATACCTTATTAGTACATCCATACGGTACCAAACCACACCAAAACGGTACAATACCTTACGAGTCCTTCGTTACGGTACCAAACAACAACAAAATGGTGCAACACCGTACGAGTACATCCATACGGTACAAAACCACACCAAAACGGTACAATACCTTAGGAGTCCTTCGTTACTGTACCAAACCACAACAAAACGGTGCAGTGCCGTACGAGTACATCCATACGGTACCAAACCACACCAAAACGGTACAATACCTTACGAGTCCTTCGTTACGGTACCAAACCACACCAAAACGGTGCAATACCGTACGAGTACATCAATACGGTACAAAACCACACCAAAACGGTGCAATACCGTACCAGTACATCCATACGGTACCAAACCACACCAAAACGGTGCAATACCGTACGAGTACATCAATACGGTACCAAACCACACCAAAACGGTGCAATACCGTACGAGTAAAACCCATAAGGTACCAAACCACAACAAAACGGTGCAATACCGTACGAGTACATCCATACGGTACCAAACCACATCAAAACGGTACAATACCTTACGAGTCCTTCGTTACGGTACCAAACCACAACAAAACGGTGCAATACCGTACCAGTACGAGTACATCCATACGGTACCACACCACACCAAAACGGTACAATACCTTACGAGTCCTTCGTTACGGTACCAAACCACACCAAAACGGTGCAATACCGTCCGAGTACATCAATACGGTACCAAACCACACCAAAACGGTGCAATACCGTACGAGTACATCAATACGGTACCAAACCACACCAAAACGGTGCAATACCGTACGAGTAAAACCCATAAGGTGCCAAACCACAACAAAACGGTGCAATACCGTACGAGTACATCCATACGGTACCAAACCACACGAAAACGGTACAATACCTTACGAGTCCTTCGTTACGGTACCAAACCACAACAAAACGGTGCAATACCGTACGAGTACATCCATACGGTACCAAACCACACCTAAACGGTACAATACCTTACGAGTCCTTCGTTACGGTACCAAACCACACCAAAACGGTGCAATACCGTACGAGTACATCGATACGGTACCAAACCACACCAAAACGGTGCAATACCGTACGAGTACATCCAAACGGTACCAAACCACAACAAAACGGTGCAATACCGTACGAGAACATCCATACGGTACCAAACCACTCCTAAAGGGTACAATACCTTACGAGTCCTTCGTTACGGTACCAAACCACACCAAAACGGTGCAATACCGTACGAGTACATCCATACAGTACCAAACCACACCAAAACGGTACAATACGTTACGAGTCTTTCGTTACGGTACCAAACCACAACAAAAAGGTGCAAATACCGTAGGAGTACATCCATACGGTACAAAACCACACCAAAATGGTACAATACCTTACGAGTCCTTCGTTACGGTACCAAACCACACCAAAACGGTGCAATACCGTACGAGTACATCCATACGGTACGAAACCACACCAAAACGGTGCAATACCTTACGAGTACATCCATACGGTACCAAACCACAGCAAAACGTGCCAATACCGTAAGAGTACATCCATACGGTACCAAACCACACCAAAACGGTACAATACTGTACGAGTACTTCGTTACGGTACGAAACCACACCAAAACGGTACAATACCGTACGAGTACAACCATACGGTACCGAACCACACCAAAACGGTACAATACTGTACGAGTACATCCATACGGTACAAAACCACACCAAAACAGTCCAATACCTTATTAGTACATCCATACGGTACCAAACCACACCAAAACGGTACAATACCTTACGAGTCCTTCGTTACGGTACCAAACAACAACAAAATGGTGCAACACCGTACGAGTACATCCATACGGTACAAAACCACACCAAAACGGTACAATACCTTAGGAGTCCTTCGTTACGGTACCAAACCACAACAAAACGGTGCAGTGCCGTACGAGTACATCCATACGGTACCAAACCACACCAAAACGGTACAATACCTTACGAGTCCTTCGTTACGGTACCAAACCACAACAAAACGGTGCACTACCGTACGAGTACATCCATACGGTACCAAACCACACCAAAACGGTACAATACCTTACGAGTCCTTCGTTACGGTACCAAACCACACCAAAACGGTGCAATACCGTATGAGTACATCGATACGGTACCAAACCACACCAAAACGGTGCAATACCGTACGAGTACATCCAAACGGTACCAAACCACCACAAAACGGTGCAATACCGTACGAGTACATCCATACGGTACCAAACCACTCCTAAAGGGTACAGTACCTTACGAGTCCTTCGTTACGGTACCAAACCACACCAAAACGGTACAATACCTTACGAGTCCTTCGTTACGGTACCAAACCACAACAAAACAGTGCAATACCGTACGAGTACATCCATACGGTACCAAACCATACCAAAATGGTACAATACCTTACGAGTCCTTCGTTACGGTACCAAACCACACCAAAACGGTGCAATACCGTACGAGTACATCCATACGGTACGAAACCACACGAAAACGGTGCAATACCTTACGAGTACATCCATACGGTACCAAACCACAGCAAAACGGTCCAATACCGTAAGAGTACATCCATACGGTACAAAACCACACCAAAACAGTCCAATACCTTATTAGTACATCCATACGGTACCAAACCACACCAAAACGGTACAATACCGTACGAGTACATCAATACGGTACCAAACCACACCAAAACGGTGCAATACCGTACGAGTAAAACCCATAAGGTACCAAACCACAAAGAAACGGTGCAATACCGTACGAGTACATCCATACGGTACCAAACCACATCAAAACGGTACAATACCTTACGAGTCCTTCGTTACGGTACCAAACCACAACAAAACGGTGCAATACTGTACGAGTACATCAACACGGTACCAAACCACACCAAAACGGTACAATACCTTACGAGTCCTTCGTTACGGTACCAAACCACACCAAAACGGTGCAATACCGTACGAGTACATCGATACGGTACCAAACCACACCAAAACGGTGCAATACCGTACGAGTACATCCAAACGGTACCAAACCACAACAAAACGGTGCAATACCGTACGAGTACATCCATACGGTACCAAACCACACCAAAAGGGTACAATACCTTACGAGTCCTTCGTTACGGTACCAAACCACACCAAAACGGTGCAATACCGTACGAGTACATCCATACAGTACCAAACCACACCAAAACGGTACAATACCTTACGAGTCCTTCGTTACGGTACCAAACCACAACAAAACGGTGCAATACCGTACGAGTAAATCCATACGGTACCAAACCACACCAAAACGGTACAATACCTTACGAGTCCTTCGTTACGGTACCAAACCACAACAAAACGGTGCAATA
This sequence comes from Rhododendron vialii, assembly GCF_030253575.1. Classification (NCBI taxonomy): domain Eukaryota; kingdom Viridiplantae; phylum Streptophyta; class Magnoliopsida; order Ericales; family Ericaceae; genus Rhododendron; species Rhododendron vialii. The sequence continues at coordinate 28,671,751 of NC_080557.1, read as the reverse complement.
CCGTACGAGTACATCCATACGGTACCAAACCACACCAAAACGGTACAATACCTTACGAGTCCTTCGTTACGGTACCAAACCACACCAAAACGGTGCAATACCGTACGAGTACATCGATACGGTACCAAACCACACCAAAACGGTGCAATACCGTACGAGTACATCCAAACGGTTCCAAACCACAACAAAACGGTGCAATACCGTACGAGTACATCCATACGGTACCAAACCACTCCTAAAGGGTACAATACCTTACGAGTCCTTCGTTACGATACCAAACCACACCAAAACGGTGCAATACCGTACGAGTACATCCATACAGTACCAAACCACACCAAAACGGTACAATACCTTACGAGTCCTTCGTTACGGTACCAAACCACAACAAAAAGGTGCAATACCGTACGAGTACATCCATACGGTACCAAACCACACCAAAATGGTACAATACCTTACGAGTCCTTCGTTACGGTACCAAACCACACCAAAACGGTGCAATACCGTACGAGTACATCCATACGGTACGAAACCACACCAAAACGGTGCAATACCTTACGAGTACATCCATACAGTACCAAACCACAGCAAAACGTGCCAATACCGTAAGAGTACATCCATACGGTACCAAACCACACCAAAACGGTACAATACTGTACGAGTACTTCGTTACGGTACGAAACCACACCAAAACGGTACAATACCGTACGAGTACAACCATACGGTACCGAACCACACCAAAACGGTACAATACTGTACGAGTACATCCATACGGTACAAAACCACACCAAAACAGTCCAATACCTTATTAGTACATCCATACGGTACCAAACCACACCAAAACGGTACAATACCTTACGAGTCCTTCGTTACGGTACCAAACAACAACAAAATGGTGCAACACCGTACGAGTACATCCATACGGTACAAAACCACACCAAAACGGTACAATACCTTAGGAGTCCTTCGTTACGGTACCAAACCACAACAAAACGGTGCAGTGCCGTACGAGTACATCCATACAGTACCAAACCACACCAAAACGGTACAATACCTTACGAGTCCTTCGTTACGGTACCAAACCACAACAAAACGGTGCACTACCGTACGAGTACATCCATACGGTACCAAACCACACCAAAACGGTACAATACCTTACGAGTCCTTCGTTACGGTACCAAACCACACCAAAACGGTGCAATACCGTATGAGTACATCGATACGGTACCAAACCACACCAAAACGGTGCAATACCGTACGAGTACATCCAAACGGTACCAAACCACCACAAAACGGTGCAATACCGTACGAGTACATCCATACGGTACCAAACCACTCCTAAAGGGTACAGTACCTTACGAGTCCTTCGTTACGGTACCAAACCACACCAAAACGGTACAATACCTTACGAGTCCTTCGTTACGGTACCAAACCACATCAAAACAGTGCAATACCGTACGAGTACATCCATACGGTACCAAACCACACCAAAATGGTACAATACCTTACGAGTCCTTCGTTACGGTACCAAACCACACCAAAACGGTGCAATACCGTACGAGTACATCCATACGGTACGAAACCACACGAAAACGGTGCAATACCTTACGAGTACATCCATACGGTACCAAACCACAGCAAAACGGTCCAATACCGTAAGAGTACATCCATACGGTACAAAACCACACCAAAACAGTCCAATACCTTATTAGTACATCCATACGGTACCAAACCACACCAAAACGGTACAATACCGTACGAGTACATCAATACGGTACCAAACCACACCAAAACGGTGCAATACCGTACGAGTAAAACGCATAAGGTACCAAACCACAACGAAACGGTGCAATACCGTACGAGTACATCCATACGGTACCAAACCACATCAAAACGGTACAATACCTTACGAGTCCTTCGTTACGGTACCAAACCACAACAAAACGGTGCAATACTGTACGAGTACATCAACACGGTACCAAACCACACCAAAACGGTACAATACCTTACGAGTCCTTCGTTACGGTACCAAACCACACCAAAACGGTGCAATACCGTACGAGTACATCCATACAGTACCAAACCACACCAAAACGGTACAATACCTTACGAGTCCTTCGTTACGGTACCAAACCACAACAAAAAGGTGCAATACCGTACGAGTACATCCATACGGTACCAAACCACACCAAAATGGTACAATACCTTACGAGTCCTTCGTTACGGTACCAAACCACACCAAAACGGTGCAATACCGTACGAGTACATCCATACGGTACGAAACCACACCAAAACGGTGCAATACCTTACGAGTACATCCATACGGTACCAAACCACATCAAAACGTGCCAATACCGTAAGAGTACATCCATACGGTACCAAACCACACCAAAACGGTACAATACTGTACGAGTACTTCGTTACGGTATGAAACCACACCAAAACGGTACAATACCGTACGAGTACAACCATACGGTACCAAACCACACCAAAACGGTACAATACTGTACGAGTACGTCCATACGGTACAAAACCACACCAAAACAGTCCAATACCTTATTAGTACATCCATACGGTACCAAACCACACCAAAACGGTACAATACCTTACGAGTCCTTCGTTACGGTACCAAACAACAACAAAATGGTGCAACACCGTACGAGTACATCCATACGGTACAAAACCACACCAAAACGGTACAATACCTTAGGAGTCCTTCGTTACGGTACCAAACCACAACAAAACGGTGCAGTGCCGTACGAGTACATCCATACGGTACCAAACCACACCAAAACGGTACAATACCTTACGAGTCCTTCGTTACGGTACCAAACCACAACAAAACAGTGCAATACCGTACGAGTACATCCATACGGTACCAAACCACACCAAAATGGTACAATACCTTACGAGTCCTTCGTTACGGTACCAAACCACACGAAAACGGTGCAATACCGTACGAGTACATCCATACGGTACGAAACCACACGAAAACGGTGCAATACCTTACGAGTACATCCATACGGTACCAAACCACAGCAAAACGGTCCAATACCGTAAGAGTACATCCATACGGTACAAAACCACACCAAAACAGTCCAATACCTTATTAGTACATCCATACGGTACCAAACCACACCAAAACGGTACAATACCTTACGAGTCCTTCGTTACGGTACCAAACAACAACAAAATGGTGCAACACCGTACGAGTACATCCATACGGTACAAAACCACACCAAAACGGTACAATACCTTAGGAGTCCTTCGTTACGGTACCCAACCACAACAAAACGGTGCAGTGCCGTACGAGTACATCCATACGGTACCAAACCACACCAAAACGGTACAATACCTTACGAGTCCTTCGTTACGGTACCAAACCACACCAAAACGGTGCAATACCGTACGAGTACATCGATACGGTACCAAACCACACCAAAACGGTGCAATACCGTACGAGTACATCCAAACGGTACCAAACCACAACAAAACGGTGCAATACCGTACGAGTACATCCATACGGTACCAAACCACACCAAAAGGGTACAATACCTTACGAGTCCTTCGTTACGGTACCAAACCACACCAAAACGGTGCAATACCGTACGAGTACATCCATACAGTACCAAACCACACCAAAACGGTACAATACCTTACGAGTCCTTCGTTACGGTACCAAACCACAACAAAATGGTGCAATACCGTACGAGTACATCCATACGGTACCAAACCACACCAAAACGGTACAATACCTTACGAGTCCTTCGTTACGGTACCAAACCACAACAAAACGGTGCAATACCGTACGAGTACATCAATACGGTACCAAACCACACCAAAACGGTACAATACCTTACGAGTCCTTCGTTACGGTACCAAACCACACCAAAACGGTGCAATACCGTACGAGTACATCGATACGGTACCAAACCACACCAAAACGGTGCAATACCGTACGAGTACATCCAAACGGTACCAAACCACAACAAAACGGTGCAATGCCGTACGAGTACATCCATACGGTACCAAACCACTCCTAAAGGGTACAATACCTTACGAGTCCTTCGTTACGGTACCAAACCACACCAAAACGGTGCAATACCGTACGAGTACATCCATACAGTACCAAACCACACCAAAACGGTACAATACCTTACGAGTCCTTCGTTACGGTACCAAACCACAACAAAAAGGTGCAATACCGTACGAGTACATCCATACGGTACCAAACCACACCAAAATGGTACAATACCTTACGAGTCCTTCGTTACGGTACCAAACCACACCAAAACGGTGCAATACCGTACGAGTACATCCATACGGTACGAAACCACACCAAAACGGTGCAATACCTTACGAGTACATCCATACGGTACCAAACCACTGCAAAACGTGCCAATACCGTAAGAGTACATCCATACGGTACCAAACCACACCAAAACGGTACAATACTGTACGAGTACTTCGTTACGGTACGAAACCACACCAAAACGGTACAATACCGTACGAGTACAACCATACGGTACCGAACCACACCAAAACGGTACAATACTGTACGAGTACATCCATACGGTACAAAACCACACCAAAACAGTCCAATACCTTATTAGTACATCCATACGGTACCAAACAACACCAAAACGGTACAATACCTTACGAGTCCTTCGTTACGGTACCAAACAACAACAAAATGGTGCAACACCGTACGAGTACATCCATACGGTACAAAACCACACCAAAACGGTACAATACCTTAGGAGTCCTTCGTTACGGTACCAAACCACAACAAAACGGTGCAGTGCCGTACGAGTACATCCATACGGTACCAAACCACACCAAAACGGTACAATACCTTACGAGTCCTTCGTTACGGTACCAAACCACAACAAAACGGTGCACTACCGTACGAGTACATCCATACGGTACCAAACCACACCAAAACGGTACAATACCTTACGAGTCCTTCGTTACGGTACCAAACCACACCAAAACGGTGCAATACCGTATGAGTACATCGATACGGTACCAAACCACACCAAAACGGTGCAATACCGTACGAGTACATCCAAACGGTACCAAACCACCACAAAACGGTGCAATACCGTACGAGTACATCCATACGGTACCAAACCACTCCTAAAGGGTACAGTACCTTACGAGTCCTTCGTTACGGTACCAAACCACACCAAAACGGTACAATACCTTACGAGTCCTTCGTTACGGTACCAAACCACAACAAAACAGTGCAATACCGTACGAGTACATCCATACGGTACCAAACCACACCAAAATGGTACAATACCTTACGAGTCCTTCGTTACGGTACCAAACCACACCAAAACGGTGCAATACCGTACGAGTACATCCATACGGTACGAAACCACACGAAAACGGTGCAATACCTTACGAGTACATCCATACGGTACCAAACCACAGCAAAACGGTCCAATACCGTAAGAGTACATCCATACGGTACAAAACCACACCAAAACAGTCCAATACCTTATTAGTACATCCATACGGTACCAAACCACACCAAAACGGTACAATACCTTACGAGTCCTTCGTTACGGTACCAAACCACAACAAAAAGGTGCAATACCGTACGAGTACATCCATACGGTACCAAACCACACCAAAATGGTACAATACCTTACGAGTCCTTCGTTACGGTACCAAACCACACCAAAACGGTGCAATACCGTACGAGTACATCCATACGGTACGAAACCACACCAAAACGGTGCAATACCTTACGAGTACATCCATACGGTACCAAACCACTGCAAAACGTGCCAATACCGTAAGAGTACATCCATACGGTACCAAACCACACCAAAACGGTACAATACTGTACGAGTACTTCGTTACGGTACGAAACCACACCAAAACGGTACAATACCGTACGAGTACAACCATACGGTACCGAACCACACCAAAACGGTACAATACTGTACGAGTACATCCATACGGTACAAAACCACACCAAAACAGTCCAATACCTTATTAGTACATCCATACGGTACCAAACAACACCAAAACGGTACAATACCTTACGAGTCCTTCGTTACGGTACCAAACAACAACAAAATGGTGCAACACCGTACGAGTACATCCATACGGTACAAAACCACACCAAAACGGTACAATACCTTAGGAGTCCTTCGTTACGGTACCAAACCACAACAAAACGGTGCAGTGCCGTACGAGTACATCCATACGGTACCAAACCACACCAAAACGGTACAATACCTTACGAGTCCTTCGTTACGGTACCAAACCACAACAAAACGGTGCACTACCGTACGAGTACATCCATACGGTACCAAACCACACCAAAACGGTACAATACCTTACGAGTCCTTCGTTACGGTACCAAACCACACCAAAACGGTGCAATACCGTATGAGTACATCGATACGGTACCAAACCACACCAAAACGGTGCAATACCGTACGAGTACATCCAAACGGTACCAAACCACCACAAAACGGTGCAATACCGTACGAGTACATCCATACGGTACCAAACCACTCCTAAAGGGTACAGTACCTTACGAGTCCTTCGTTACGGTACCAAACCACACCAAAACGGTACAATACCTTACGAGTCCTTCGTTACGGTACCAAACCACAACAAAACAGTGCAATACCGTACGAGTACATCCATACGGTACCAAACCACACCAAAATGGTACAATACCTTACGAGTCCTTCGTTACGGTACCAAACCACACCAAAACGGTGCAATACCGTACGAGTACATCCATACGGTACGAAACCACACGAAAACGGTGCAATACCTTACGAGTACATCCATACGGTACCAAACCACAGCAAAACGGTCCAATACCGTAAGAGTACATCCATACGGTACAAAACCACGCCAAAACAGTCCAATACCTTATTAGTACATCCATACGGTACCAAACCACACCAAAACGGTACAATACCTTACGAGTCCTTCGTTACGGTACCAAACAACAACAAAATGGTGCAACACCGTACGAGTACATCCATACGGTACAAAACCACACCAAAACGGTACAATACCTTAGGAGTCCTTCGTTACGGTACCCAACCACAACAAAACGGTGCAGTGCCGTACGAGTACATCCATACGGTACCAAACCACACCAAAACGGTACAATACCTTACGAGTCCTTCGTTACGGTACCAAACCACACCAAAACGGTGCAATACGGTACGAGTACATCAATACGGTACAAAACCACACCAAAACGGTGCAATACCGTACCAGTACATCCATACGGTACCAAACCACACCAAAACGGTGCAATACCGTACGAGTACATCAATACGGTACCAAACCACACCAAAACGGTGCAATACCGTACGAGTAAAACCCATAAGGTACCAAACCACAACGAAACGGTGCAATACCGTACGAGTACATCCATACGGTACCAAACCACATCAAAACGGTACAATACCTTACGAGTCCTTCGTTACGGTACCAAACCACAACAAAACGGTGCAATACTGTACGAGTACATCAACACGGTACCAAACCACACCAAAACGGTACAATACCTTACGAGTCCTTCGTTACGGTACCAAACCACACCAAAACGGTTCAATACCGTACGAGTACATCGATACGGTACCAAACCACACCAAAACGGTGCAATACCGTACGAGTACATCCAAACGGTACCAAACCACAACAAAACGGTGCAATACCGTACGAGTACATCCATACGGTACCAAACCACACCAAAACGGTACAATACCTTACGAGTCCTTCGTTACGGTACCAAACAACAACAAAATGGTGCAACACCGTACGAGTACATCCATACGGTACAAAACCACACCAAAACCGTACAATACCTTAGGAGTCCTTCGTTACGGTACCAAACCACAACAAAACGGTGCAGTGCCGTACGAGTACATCCATACGGTACCAAACCACACCAAAACGGTACAATACCTTACGAGTCCTTCGTTACGGTACCAAACCACAACAAAATGGTGCAATACCGTACGAGTACATCCATACGGTACCAAACCACACCAAAACGGTACAATACCTTACGAGTCCTTCGTTATGGTACCAAACCACACCAAAACGGTGCAATACCATACGAGTACATCGATACGGTACCAAACCACACCAAAACGGTGCAATACCGTACGAGTACATCCAAACGGTACCAAACCACAACAAAACGGTGCAATACCGTACGAGTACATCCAAACGGTACCAAACCACAACAAAACGGTGCAATACCGTACGAGTACATCCATACGGTACCAAACCACTCCTAAAGGGTACAATACCTTACGAGTCCTTCGTTACGGTACCAAACCACACCAAAACGGTGCAATACCGTACGAGTACATCCATACAGTACCAAACCACACCAAAACGGTACAATACCTTACGAGTCCTTCGTTACGGTACCAAACCACAACAAAAAGGTGCAATACCGTACGAGTACATCCATACGGTACCAAACCACACCAACATGGTACAATACCTTACGAGTGCTTCGTTACGGTACCAAACCACACCAAAACGGTGCAATACCGTACGAGTACATCCATACGGTACGAAACCACACCAAAACGGTGCAATACCTTACGAGTACATCCATACGGTACCAAACCACATCAAAACGTGCCAATACCGTAAGAGTACATCCATACGGTACCAAACCACACCAAAACGGTACAATACTGTACGAGTACTTCGTTACGGTATGAAACCACACCAAAACGGTACAATACCGTACGAGTACAACCATACGGTACCAAACCACACCAAAACGGTACAATACTGTACGAGTACGTCCATACGGTACAAAACCACACCAAAACAGTCCAATACCTTATTAGTACATCCATACGGTACCAAACCACACCAAAACGGTACAATACCTTACGAGTCCTTCGTTACGGTACCAAACAACAACAAAATGGTGCAACACCGTACGAGTACATCCATACGGTACAAAACCACACCAAAACGGTACAATACCTTAGGAGTCCTTCGTTACGGTACCAAACCACAACAAAACGGTGCAGTGCCGTACGAGTACATCCATACGGTACCAAACCACACCAAAACGGTACAATACCTTACGAGTCCTTCGTTACGGTACCAAACCACAACAAAACAGTGCAATACCGTACGAGTACATCCATACGGTACCAAACCACACCAAAATGGTACAATACCTTACGAGTCCTTCGTTACGGTACCAAACCACACCAAAACGGTGCAATACCGTACGAGTACATCCATACGGTACGAAACCACACGAAAACGGTGCAATACCTTACGAGTACATCCATACGGTACCAAACCACAGCAAAACGGTCCAATACCGTAAGAGTACATCCATACGGTACAAAACCACACCAAAACAGTCCAATACCTTATTAGTACATCCATACGGTACCAAACCACACCAAAACGGTACAATACCTTACGAGTCCTTCGTTACGGTACCAAACAACAACAAAATGGTGCAACACCGTACGAGTACATCCATACGGTACAAAACCACACCAAAACGGTACAATACCTTAGGAGTCCTTCGTTACGGTACCCAACCACAACAAAACGGTGCAGTGCCGTACGAGTACATCCATACGGTACCAAACCACACCAAAACGGTACAATACCTTACGAGTCCTTCGTTACGGTACCAAACCACACCAAAACGGTGCAATACCGTACGAGTACATCAATACGGTACAAAACCACACCAAAACGGTGCAATACCGTACCAGTACATCCATACGGTACCAAACCACACCAAAACGGTGCAATACCGTACGAGTACATCAATACGGTACCAAACCACACCAAAACGGTGCAATACCGTACGAGTAAAACCCATAAGGTACCAAACCACAACGAAACGGTGCAATACCGTACGAGTACATCCATACGGTACCAAACCACATCAAAACGGTTCAATACCTTACGAGTCCTTCGTTACGGTACCAAACCACAACAAAACGGTGCAATACTGTACGAGTACATCAACACGGTACCAAACCACACCAAAACGGTACAATACCTTACGAGTCCTTCGTTACGGTACCAAACCACACCAAAACGGTGCAATACCGTACGAGTACATCGATACGGTACCAAACCACACCAAAACGGTGCAATACCGTACGAGTACATCCAAACGGTACCAAACCACAACAAAACGGTGCAATACCGTACGAGTACATCCATACGGTACCAAACCACACCAAAACGGTACAATACCTTACGAGTCCTTCGTTACGGTACCAAACCACAACAAAACGGTGCAATACCGTACGAGTACATCCATACGGTACCAAACCACACCAAAACGGTACAATACCTTACGAGTCCTTCGTTACGGTACCAAACCACACCAAAACGGTGCAATACCGTACGAGTACATCGATACGGTACCAAACCACACCAAAACGGTGCAATACCGTACGAGTACATCCAAACGGTACCAAACCACAACAAAACGGTGCAATACCGTACGAGTACATCCATACGGTACCAAACCACTCCTAAAGGGTACAATACCTTACGAGTCCTTCGTTACGGTACCAAACCACACCAAAACGGTGCAATACCGTACGAGTACATCCATACAGTACCAAACCACACCAAAACGGTACAATACCTTACGAGTCCTTCGTTACGGTACCAAACCACAACAAAAAGGTGCAATACCGTACGAGTACATCCATACGGTACCAAACCACACCAAAATGGTACAATACCTTACGAGTCCTTCGTTACGGTACCAAACCACACCAAAACGGTGCAATACCGTACGAGTACATCCATACGGTACGAAACCACACCAAAACGGTGCAATACCTTACGAGTACATCCATATGGTACCAAACCACAGCAAAACGTGCCAATACCGTAAGAGTACATCCATACGGTACCAAACCACACCAAAACGGTACAATACTGTACGAGTACTTCGTTACGGTATGAAACCACACCAAAACGGTACAATACCGTACGAGTACAACCATACGGTACCAAACCACACCAAAACGGTACAATACTGTACGAGTACGTCCATACGGTACAAAACCACACCAAAACAGTCCAATACCTTATTAGTACATCCATACGGTACCAAACCACACCAAAACGGTACAATACCTTACGAGTCCTTCGTTACGGTACCAAACAACAACAAAATGGTGCAACACCGTACGAGTACATCCATACGGTACAAAACCACACCAAAACGGTACAATACCTTAGGAGTCCTTCGTTACGGTACCAAACCACAACAAAACGGTGCAGTGCCGTACGAGTACATCCATACGGTACCAAACCACACCAAAACGGTACAATACCTTACGAGTCCTTCGTTACGGTACCAAACCACAACAAAATGGTGCAATACCGTACGAGTACATCCATACGGTACCAAACCACACCAAAACGGTACAATACCTTACGAGTCCTTCGTTATGGTACCAAACCACACCAAAACGGTGCAATACCATACGAGTACATCGATACGGTACCAAACCACACCAAAACGGTGCAATACCGTACGAGTACATCCAAACGGTACCAAACCACAACAAAACGGTGCAATACCGTACGAGTACATCCATACGGTACCAAACCACTCCTAAAGGGTACAATACCTTACGAGTCCTTCGTTACGGTACCAAACCACACCAAAACGGTGCAATACCGTACGAGTACATCCATACAGTACCAAACCACACCAAAACGGTACAATACCTTACGAGTCCTTCGTTACGGTACCAAACCACAACAAAACAGTGCAATACCGTACGAGTACATCCATACGGTACCAAACCACACCAAAATGGTACAATACCTTACGAGTCCTTCGTTACGGTACAAAACCACACCAAAACGGTGCAATACCGTACGAGTACATCCATACGGTATGAAACCACACCAAAACGGTGCAATACCTTACGAGTACATCCATACGGTACCAAACCACAGCAAAACGGTCCAATACCGTAAGAGTACATCCATACGGTACAAAACCACACCAAAACAGTCCAATACCTTATTAGTATATCCATACGGTACCAAACCACACCAAAACGGTACAATACCTTACGAGTCCTTCGTTACGGTACCTAACAACAACAAAATGGTGCAACACCGTACGAGTACATCCATACGGTACAAAACCACACCAAAACGGTACAATACCTTAGGAGTCCTTCGTTACGGTACCCAACCACAACAAAACGGTGCAGTGCCGTACGAGTACATCCATACGGTACCAAACCACACCAAAACGGTACAATACCTTACGAGTCCTTCGTTACGGTACCAAACCACACCAAAACGGTGCAATACCGTACGAGTACATCAATACTTTACAAAACCACACCAAAACGGTGCAATACCGTACCAGTACATCCATACGGTACCAAACCACACCAAAACGGTGCAATACCGTACGAGTACATCAATACGGTACCAAACCACACCAAAACGGTGCAATACGGTACGAGTAAAACCCATAAGGTACCAAACCACAACAAAACGGTGCAATACCGTACGAGTACATCCATACGGTACCAAACCACATCAAAACGGTACAATACCTTACGAGTCCTTCGTTACGGTACCAAACCACAACAAAACGGTGCAATACCGTACGAGTACATCAACACGGTACCAAACCACACCAAAACGGTACAATACCTTACGAGTCCTTCGTTACGGTACCAAACCACACCAAAACGGTGCGATACCGTACGAGTACATCGATACGGTACCAAACCACACCAAAACGGTGCAATACCGTACGAGTACATCCAAACGGTACCAAACCACAACAAAACGGTGCAATACCGTACGAGTACATCCATACGGTACCAAACCACACCAAAAGGGTACAATACCTTACGAGTCCTTCGTTACGGTACCAAACCACACCAAAACGGTGCAATACCGTACGAGTACATCCATACGGTACGAAACCACACCAAAACGGTGCAATACCTTACGAGTACATCCATATGGTACCAAACCACAGCAAAACGTGCCAATACCGTAAGAGTACATCCATACGGTACCAAACCACACCAAAACGGTACAGTACTGTACGAGTACTTTGTTACGGTATGAAACCACACCAAAACGGTACAATACCGTACGAGTACAACCATACGGTACCAAACCACACCAAAACGGTACAATACTGTACGAGTACGTCCATACGGTACAAAACCACACCAAAACAGTCCAATACCTTATTAGTACATCCATACGGTACCAAACCACACCAAAACGGTACAATACCTTACGAGTCCTTCGTTACGGTACCAAACAACAACAAAATGGTGCAACACCGTACGAGTACATCCATACGGTACAAAACCACACCAAAACGGTACAATACCTTAGGAGTCCTTCGTTACGGTACCAAACCACAACAAAACGGTGCAGTGCCGTACGAGTACATCCATACGGTACCAAACCACACCAAAACGGTACAATACCTTACGAGTCCTTCGTTACGGTACCAAACCACAACAAAATGGTGCAATACCGTACGAGTACATCCATACGGTACCAAACCACACCAAAACGGTACAATACCTTACGAGTCCTTCGTTATGGTACCAAACCACACCAAAACGGTGCAATACCATACGAGTACATCGATACGGTACCAAACCACACCAAAACGGTGCAATACCGTACGAGTACATCCAAACGGTACCAAACCACAACAAAACGGTGCAATACCGTACGAGTACATCCATACGGTACCAAACCACTCCTAAAGGGTACAATACCTTACGAGTCCTTCGTTACGGTACCAAACCACACCAAAACGGTGCAATACCGTACGAGTACATCCATACAGTACCAAACCACACCAAAACGGTACAATACCTTACGAGTCCTTCGTTACGGTACCAAACCACAACAAAACAGTGCAATACCGTACGAGTACATCCATACGGTACCAAACCACACCAAAATGGTACAATACCTTACGAGTCCTTCGTTACGGTACCAAACCACACCAAAACGGTGCAATACCGTACGAGTACATCCATACGGTACGAAACCACACCAAAACGGTGCAATACCTTACGAGTACATCCATACGGTACCAAACCACAGCAAAACGGTCCAATACCGTAAGAGTACATCCATACGGTACAAAACCACACCAAAACAGTCCAATACCTTATTAGTATATCCATACGGTACCAAACCACACCAAAACGGTACAATACCTTACGAGTCCTTCGTTACGGTACCTAACAACAACAAAATGGTGCAACACCGTACGAGTACATCCATACGGTACAAAACCACACCAAAACGGTACAATACCTTAGGAGTCCTTCGTTACGGTACCCAACCACAACAAAACGGTGCAGTGCCGTACGAGTACATCCATACGGTACCAAACCACACCAAAACGGTACAATACCTTACGAGTCCTTCGTTACGGTACCAAACCACACCAAAACGGTGCAATACCGTACGAGTACATCAATACTTTACAAAACCACACCAAAACGGTGCAATACCGTACCAGTACATCCATACGGTACCAAACCACACCAAAACGGTGCAATACCGTACGAGTACATCAATACGGTACCAAACCACACCAAAACGGTGCAATACGGTACGAGTAAAACCCATAAGGTACCAAACCACAACAAAACGGTGCAATACCGTACGAGTACATCCATACGGTACCAAACCACATCAAAACGGTACAATACCTTACGAGTCCTTCGTTACGGTACCAAACCACAACAAAACGGTGCAATACCGTACGAGTACATCAACACGGTACCAAACCACACCAAAACGGTACAATACCTTACGAGTCCTTCGTTACGGTACCAAACCACACCAAAACGGTGCGATACCGTACGAGTACATCGATACGGTACCAAACCACACCAAAACGGTGCAATACCGTACGAGTACATCCAAACGGTACCAAACCACAACAAAACGGTGCAATACCGTACGAGTACATCCATACGGTACCAAACCACACCAAAAGGGTACAATACCTTACGAGTCCTTCGTTACGGTACCAAACCACACCAAAACGGGGCAATACCGTACGAGTACATCCATACAGTACCAAACCACACCAAAACGGTACAATACCTTACGAGTCCTTCGTTACGGTACCAAACCACAACAAAACGGTGCAATACCGTACGAGTACATCCATACGGTACCAAACCACACCAAAATGGTACAATACCTTACGAGTCCTTCGTTACGGTACCAAACCACACCAAAACGGTGAAATACCGTACGAGTACATCCATACGGTACCAAACCACACCAAAACGGTGCAATACCGTACGAGTATATCCATACGGTACGAAACCACACCAAAACGGTGCAATACCTTACGAGTACATCCATACGGTACCAAACCACAGCAAAACGGTCCAATACCGTAAGAGTACATCCATACGGTACCAAACCACACCAACACGGTACAATACTGTACGAGTACTTCGTTACGGTACGAAACCACACCAAAATGGTACAATACCGTACGAGTACAACCATACGGTACCAAACCACACCAAAACGGTACAATACTGTACGAGTACATCCATACGGTACAAAACCACACCAAAACGGTTCAATACCTTATTAGTACATCCATACGGTACCAAACCACACCAAAACGGTCCAATACCGTACGAGTACATCCATACGGTACCAAACCACACCAAAACGGTACAATACCGTACGAGTACATCCATACGGTACAAAACCACACCAAAACAGTCCAATACCTTATAAGTACATCCATACGGTACCAAACCACACCAAAACGGTACAATACCTTACGAGTCCTTCGTTACGGTACCAAACCACAACAAAAGGGTGCAACACCGTACGAGTACATCTATACGGTACAAAACCACACCAAAACGGTACAATACCTTAGGAGTCCTTCGTTACGGTACCAAACCACAACAAAACGGTGCAATACCGTACGAGTACATCAATACGGTACAAAACAACACCAAAAAGGTACAATACCTTACGAGTCCTTCGTTACGGTACCAAACCACAACAAAACGGTGCAATACCGTACGAGTACATCCAAACGGTACCAAACCACACCAAAATGGTACAATACCTTACGAGTCCTTCGTTACGGTACCAAACCACACCAAAACGGTGCAATACCGTACGAGTACATCAATACGGTACCAAACCACACCAAAACGGTGCAATACCGTACG
Organism: Rhododendron vialii; assembly: GCF_030253575.1. Classification (NCBI taxonomy): domain Eukaryota; kingdom Viridiplantae; phylum Streptophyta; class Magnoliopsida; order Ericales; family Ericaceae; genus Rhododendron; species Rhododendron vialii. The sequence continues at coordinate 28,655,489 of NC_080557.1, read as the reverse complement.
AGTACATCAATACGGTACCAAACCACACCAAAACGGTGCAATACCGTACGAGTAAAACGCATAAGGTACCAAACCACAACAAAACGGTGCAATACCGTATGAGTACATCCATACGGTACCAAACCACACCAAAACGGTACAATACCTTACGAGTCCTTCGTTACGGTACCAAACCACAACAAAACGGTGCAATACCGTACGAGTACATCCATACGGTACCAAACCACACCAAAAGGGTACAATACCTTACGAGTCCTTCGTTACGGTACCAAACCACACCAAAACGGTGCAATACCGTACGAGTACATCTATACAGTACCAAACCACACCAAAACGGTACAATACCTTACGAGTCCTTCGTTACGGTACCAAACCACAACAAAACGGTGCAATACCGTACGAGTACATCCATACGGTACCAAACCACACCAAAATGGTACAATTCCTTACGAGTCCTTCGTTACGGTACCAAACCACACCAAAACGGTGCAATACCGTACGAGTACATCGATACGGTACCAAACCACACCAAAACGGTGCAATACCGTACGAGTACATCCATACGGTACAAAACCACACCAAAACAGTCCAATGCCTTATAAGTACATCCATACGGTACCAAACCACACCAAAAGGGTACAATAACTTACGAGTCCTTCGTTACGGTACCAAACCACACCAAAACGGGGCAATACCGTACGAGTACATCCATACAGTACCAAACCACACCAAAACGGTACAATACCTTACGAGTCCTTCGTTACTGTACCAAACCACAACAAAACGGTGCAATACCGTACGAGTACATCCATACGGTACCAAACCACACCAAAATGGTACAATACCTTACGAGTCCTTCGTTACGGTACCAAACCACACCAAAACGGTGCAATACCGTACGAGTACATCCATACGGTACCAAACCACACCAAAACGGTGCAATACCGTACGAGTATATCCATACGGTACGAAACCACACCAAAACGGTGCAATACCTTACGAGTACATCCATACGGTACCAAACCACAGCAAAACGGTCCAATACCGTAAGAGTACATCCATACGGTACCAAACCACACCAACACGGTACAATACTGTACGAGTACTTCGTTACGGTACGAAACCACACCAAAACGGTACAATACCGTACGAGTACAACCATACGGTACCAAACCACACCAAAACGGTACAATACTGTACGAGTACATCCATACGGTACAAAACCACACCAAAACGGTTCAATACCTTATTAGTACATCCATACGGTACCAAACCACAGCAAAACGGTCCAATACCGTACGAGTACATCCATACGGTACCAAACCACACCAAAACGGTACAATACCGTACGAGTACATCCATACGGTACAAAACCACACCAAAACAGTCCAATACCTTATTAGTACATCCATACGGTACGAAACCACACCAAAACGGTACAATACCTTACGAGTCCTTCGTTACGGTACCAAACCATAACAAAAGGGTGCAACACTGTACGAGTACATCTATACGGTACAAAACCACACCAAAACGGTACAATACCTTAGGAGTCCTTCGTTACGGTACCAAACCACAACAAAACGGTGCAATACCATACGAGTACATCCAAACGGTACCAAACCACACCAAAATGGTACAATACCTTACGAGTCCTTCGTTACGGTACCAAACCACACCAAAACGGTGCAATACCGTACGAGTACATCAATACGGTACCAAACCACACCAAAACGGTGCAATACCGTACGAGTAAAACCCATAAGGTACCAAACCACAACAAAACGGTGCAATACCGTATGAGTACATCCATACGGTACCAAACCACACCAAAACGGTACAATACCGTACGAGTCCTTCGTTACGGTACCAAACCACAACAAAACGGTGCAATACCGTACGAGTACATCCATACGGTACCAAACCACACCAAAAGGGTACAATACCTTACGAGTCCTTCGTTACGGTACCAAACCACACCAAAACGGGGCAATACCGTACGAGTACATCCATACAGTACCAAACCACACCAAAACGGTACAATACCTTACGAGTCCTTCGTTACGGTACCAAACCACAACAAAACGGTGCAATACCGTACGAGTACATCCATACGGTACCAAACCACACCAAAATGGTACAATACCTTACGAGTCCTTCGTTACGGTACCAAACCACACCAAAACGGTGCAATACCGTACGAGTACATCGATACGGTACCAAACCACACCAAAACGGTGCAATACCGTACGAGTACATCCAAACGGTACCAAACCACAACAAAAACGGTGCAATACCGTACGAGTACATCCATACGGTACCAAACCACTCCAAAAGGGTACAATACCTTACGAGTCCTTCGTTACGGTACCAAACCACACCAAAACGGTGCAATACCGTACGAGTACATCCATACAGTACCAAACCACACCAAAACGGTGCAATACCTTACGAGTCCTTCGTTACGGTAGCAAACCACAACAAAACGGTGCAATACCGTACGAGTACATCCATACGGTACCAAACCACACCAAAATGGTACAATACCTTACGAGTCCTTCGTTATGGTACCAAACCACACCAAAACGGTGCAATACCGTACGAGTACATCCATACGGTACGAAACCACACCAAAACGGTGCAATACCTTACGAGTACATCCATACGGTACCAAACCACAGCAAAACGGTCCAATACCGTAAGAGTACATCCATACGGTACCAAACCACACCAAAATGGTACAATACTGTACGAGTACTTCGTTACGGTACGAAACCACACCAAAACGGTACAATACCGTACGAGTACAACCATACGGTACCAAACCACACCAAAACGGTACAATACTGTACGAGTACATCCATACGGTACAAAACCACACCAAAACGGTCCAATACCTTATTAGTACATCCATACGGTACCAAACCACACCAAACCGGTCCAATACCGTACGAGTACATCCATACGGTACCAAACCAAACCAAAACGGTTAAATACCATACGAGTACATCCATACGGTACAAAACCACACCAAAACAGTCCAATACCTTATTAGTACATCCATACGGTACCAAACACACACCAAAACGGTTCAATACCTTACGAGTCCTTCGTTACGGTACCAAACCACAACAAAAGGGTGCAACACCGTATGAGTACATCCATACGGTACAAAACCACACCAAAACGGTACAATACCTTAGGAGTCCTTCGTTACGGTACCAAACCACGACAAAACGGTGCAATACCGTACGAGTACATCCATACAGTACCAAACCACACAAAAACGGTACAATACCTTACGAGTCCTTCGTTACGGTACCAAACGACAACAAAACGGTGCAATACCGTACAAGTACATCCATACGGTACCAAACCACACCAAAATGGTACAATACCTTACGAGTCCTTCGTTACGGTACCAAACCACACCAAAACGGTGCAATACCGTACGAGTACATCCATACAGTACCAAACCACACCAAAACGGTACAATACCTTACGACTCCTTCGTTACGGTACCAAACCACAACAAAACAGTGCAATACCGTACGAGTACATCCATACGGTACGAAACCACACCAAAATGGTACAATACCTTACGAGTCCTTCGTTACGGTACCAAACCACACCAAAACGGTTCAATACCGTACGAGTACATCCAAACGGTACCAAACAGCACCAAAACGGTGCAATACCGTACGAGTACATCCGTACGGTACGAAACCACACCAAAACGGTGCAATACCTTACGAGTACATCCATACGGTACCAAACCACAGCAAAACGGTCCAATACCGTAAGAGTACATCCATACGGTACCAAACCACACCAAAACGGTACAATACTGTACGAGTACTTCGTTATGGTACGAAACCACCCCAAAATGGTACAATACCGTACGAGTACAACCATACGGTACCAAACCGCACCAAAACGGTACAATACTGTACGAGTACATCCATACGGTACAAAACCACACCAAAACGGTCCAATACCTTATCAGTACATCCATATGGTACCAAACCACACCAAAACGGTCCAATACCGTACGAGTACATCCATACGGTACCAAACCACACCAAAACGGTAAAATACCATACGAGTACATCCATACGGTACAAAACCACACCAAAATAGTCCAATACCTTATTAGTACATCCATACGGTACCAAACCACACCAAAACGGTACAATACCTTACGAGTCCTTCGTAACGGTACCAAACCACACCAAAACGGTGCAATACCGTACGAGTACATCAATACGGTACAAAACCACACCAAAACGGTACAATACATTACGAGTCCTTCGTTACGGTACCAAACCACAACAAAACGGTGCAATACCGTACGAGTACATCCATACAGTACCAAACCACACCAAAACGGTACAATACCTTACGAGTCCTTCGTTACGGTACCAAACCACAACAAAACGGTGCAATACCGTACGAGTACATCCATACGGTACCAAACCACACAAAAATGGTACAATACCTTACGAGTCCTTCGTTACGGTACCAAACCACACCAAAACGGTGCAATACCGTACGAGTACATCCATACAGTACCAAACCACACCAAAACGGTACAATACCTTACGAGTCCTTCGTTACGGTACCAAACCACAACAAAACGGTGCAATACCGTACGAGTACATCCAAACGGTACCAAACCACACCAAAATGGTACAATACCTTACGAGTCCTTCGTTACGGTACCAAACCACACCAAAACGGTGCAATACCGTACGAGTACATCCATACGGTACCAAACCACACCAAAACGGTGCAATACCGTACGAGTACATCCGTACGGTACGAAACCACACCAAAACGGTGCAATACCTTACGAGTACATCCATACGGTACCAAACCACAGCAAAACGGTCCAATACCGTAATAGTACATCCATACGGTACCAAACCACACCAAAACGGTACAATACTGTACGAGTACTTCGTTATGGTACGAAACCACACCAAAATGGTACAATACCGTACGAGTACAACCATACGGTACCAAACCACACCAAAACGGTACAATACTGTACGAGTACATCCATACGGTACAAAACCACACCAAAACGCTCCAATACCTTATTAGTACATCCATACGGTACCAAACCACACTAAAACGGTCCAATACCGTACGAGTACATCCATACGGTACCAAACCACACCAAAACGGTAAAATACCATACGAGTACATCCATACGGTACAAAACCACACCAAAACAGTCCAATACCTTATTAGTACATCCATACGGTACCAAACCACACCAAAACGGTACAATACCTTACGAGTCCTTCGTTACGGTACCAAACCACAACAAAAGGGTACAACACCGTACGAGTACATCCATACGGTACAAAACCACACCAAAACGGTACAATACCTTAGGAGTCCTTCGTTACGGTACCAAACCACAACAAAACGGTGCAATACCGTACGAGTACATCCAAACGGTACCAAACCACAACAAAACGGTGCAATACCGTACGAGTACATCCATACGGTACCAAACCACTCCTAAAGGGTACAATACCTTACGAGTCCTTCGTTACGGTACCAAACCACAACAAAACGGTGCAATACCGTACGAGTACATCCATACAGTACCAAACCACACCAAAACGGTACAATACCTTACGAGTCCTTCGTTACGGTACCAAACCACAACAAAACGGTGCAATACCGTACGAGTACATCCATACGGTACCAAACCACACCAAAACGGTACAATACCTTAGGAGTCCTTCGTTACGGTACCAAACCACGACAAAACGGTGCAATACCGTACGAGTACATCCATACAGTACCAAACCACACCAAAACGGTACAATACCTTACGAGTCCTTCGTTACGGTACCAAACCACAACAAAACGGTGCAATACCGTACGAGTACATCCATACGGTACCAAACCACACCAAAATGGTACAATACCTTACGAGTCCTTCGTTACGGTACCAAACCACACAAAAACGGTGCAATACCGTACGAGTACATCCATACAGTACCAAACCACACCAAAACGGTACAATACCTTACGAGTCCTTCGTTACGGTACCAAACCACAACAAAACAGTGCAATACCGTACGAGTACATCCATACGGTACGAAACCACACCAAAACGGTGCAATACCTTACGAGTACATCCATACGGTACCAAACCACAGCAAAACGGTCCAATACCGTAAGAGTACATCCATACGGTACCAAACCACACCAAAATGGTACAATACTGTACGAGTACTTCGTTACGGTACGAAACCACACATAAACGGTACAATACCGTACGAGTACAACCATACGGTACCAAACCACACCAAAACGGTACAATACTGTACGAGTACATCCATACGGTACAAAACCACACCAAAACGGTCCAATACCTTATTAGTACATCCATACGGTACCAAACCACACCAAACCGGTCCAATACCGTACGAGTACATCCATACGGTACCAAACCAAACCAAAACGGTTAAATACCATACGAGTACATCCATACGGTACAAAACCACACCAAAACAGTCCAATACCTTATTAGTACATCCATACGGTACCAAACACACACCAAAACGGTTCAATACCTTACGAGTCCTTCGTTACGGTACCAAACCACAACAAAAGGGTGCAACACCGTATGAGTACATCCATACGGTACAAAACCACACCAAAACGGTACAATACCTTAGGAGTCCTTCGTTACGGTACCAAACCACGACAAAACGGTGCAATACCGTACGAGTACATCCATACAGTACCAAACCACACCAAAACGGTACAATACCTTACGAGTCCTTCGTTACGGTACCAAACCACAACAAAACGGTGCAATACCGTACAAGTACATCCATACGGTACCAAACCACACCAAAATGGTACAATACCTTACGAGACCTTCGTTACGGTACCAAACCACACCAAAACGGTGCAATACCGTACGAGTACATCCATACAGTACCAAACCACACCAAAACGGTACAATACCTTACGACTCCTTCGTTACGGTACCAAACCACAACAAAACAGTGCAATACCGTACGAGTACATCCATACGGTACCAAACCACACCAAAATGGTACAATACCTTACGAGTCCTTCGTTACGGTACCAAACCAGACCAAAACGGTTCAATACCGTACGAGTACATCCAAACGGTACCAAACCACACCAAAACGGTGCAATACCGTACGAGTACATCCGTACGGTACGAAACCACACCAAAACGGTGCAATACCTTACGAGTACATCCATACGGTACCAAACCACAGCAAAACGGTCCAATACCGTAAGAGTACATCCATACGGTACCAAACCACACCAAAACGGTACAATACTGTACGAGTACTTCGTTATGGTACGAAACCACCCCAAAATGGTACAATACCGTACGAGTACAACCATACGGTACCAAACCGCACCAAAACGGTACAATACTGTACGAGTACATCCATACGGTACAAAACCACACCAAAACGGTCCAATACCTTATCAGTACATCCATATGGTACCAAACCACACCAAAACGGTCCAATACCGTACGAGTACATCCATACGGTACCAAACCACACCAAAACGGTAAAATACCATACGAGTACATCCATACGGTACAAAACCACACCAAAATAGTCCAATACCTTATTAGTACATCCATACGGTACCAAACCACACCAAAACGGTACAATACCTTACGAGTCCTTCGTTACGGTACCAAACCACACCAAAACGGTGCAATACCGTACGAGTACATCAATACGGTACAAAACCACACCAAAACGGTACAATACATTACGAGTCCTTCGTTACGGTACCAAACCACAACAAAACGGTGCAATACCGTACGAGTACATCCATACAGTACCAAACCACACCAAAACGGTACAATACCTTACGAGTCCTTCGTTACGGTACCAAACCACAACAAAACGGTGCAATACCGTACGAGTACATCCATACGGTACCAAACCACACAAAAATGGTACAATACCTTACGAGTCCTTCGTTACGGTACCAAACCACACCAAAACGGTGCAATACCGTACGAGTACATCCATACAGTACCAAACCACACCAAAACGGTACAATACCTTACGAGTCCTTCGTTACGGTACCAAACCACAACAAAACGGTGCAATACCGTACGAGTACATCCAAACGGTACCAAACCACACCAAAATGGTACAATACCTTACGAGTCCTTCGTTACGGTACCAAACCACACCAAAACGGTGCAATACCGTACGAGTACATCCATACGGTACCAAACCACACCAAAACGGTGCAATACCGTACGAGTACATCCGTACGGTACGAAACCACACCAAAACGGTGCAATACCTTACGAGTACATCCATACGGTACCAAACCACAGCAAAACGGTCCAATACCGTAATAGTACATCCATACGGTACCAAACCACACCAAAACGGTACAATACTGTACGAGTACTTCGTTATGGTACGAAACCACACCAAAATTGTACAATACCGTACGAGTACAACCATACGGTACCAAACCACACCAAAACGGTACAATACTGTACGAGTACATCCATACGGTACAAAACCACACCAAAACGCTCCAATACCTTATTAGTACATCCATACGGTACCAAACCACACTAAAACGGTCCAATACCGTACGAGTACATCCATACGGTACCAAACCACACCAAAACGGTAAAATACCATACGAGTACATCCATACGGTACAAAACCACACCAAAACAGTCCAATACCTTATTAGTACATCCATACGGTACCAAACCACACCAAAACGGTACAATACCTTACGAGTCCTTCGTTACGGTACCAAACCACAACAAAAGGGTACAACACCGTACGAGTACATCCATACGGTACAAAACCACACCAAAACGGTACAATACCTTAGGAGTCCTTCGTTACGGTACCAAACCACAACAAAACGGTGCAATACCGTACGAGTACATCCAAACAGTACCAAACCACAACAAAACGGTGCAATACCGTACGAGTACATCCATACGGTACCAAACCACTCCTAAAGGGTACAATACCTTACGAGTCCTTCGTTACGGTACCAAACCACAACAAAACGGTGCAATACCGTACGAGTACATCCATACAGTACCAAACCACACCAAAACGGTACAATACCTTACGAGTCCTTCGTTACGGTACCAAACCACAACAAAACGGTGCAATACCGTACGAGTACATCCATACGGTACCAAACCACACCAAAACGGTACAATACCTTAGGAGTCCTTCGTTACGGTACCAAACCACGACAAAACGGTGCAATACCGTACGAGTACATCCATACAGTACCAAACCACACCAAAACGGTACAATACCTTACGAGTCCTTCGTTACGGTACCAAACCACAACAAAACGGTGCAATACCGTACGAGTACATCCATACGGTACCAAACCACACCAAAATGGTACAATACCTTACGAGTCCTTCGTTACGGTACCAAACCACACCAAAACGGTGCAATACCGTACGAGTACATCCATACAGTACCAAACCACACCAAAACGGTACAATACCTTACGAGTCCTTCGTTACGGTACCAAACCACAACAAAACAGTGCAATACCGTACGAGTACATCCATACGGTACCAAACCACACCAAAATGGTACAATACCTTACGAGTCCTTCGTTACGGTACCAAACCACACCAAAACGGTTCAATACCGTACGAGTACATCCAAACGGTACCAAACCACACCAAAACGGTGCAATACCTTACGAGTACATCCATACGGTACCAAACCACAGCAAAACGGTCCAATACCGTAAGAGTACATCCATACGGTACCAAACCACACCAAAACGGTACAATACTGTACGAGTACTTCGTTATGGTACGAAACCACCCCAAAATGGTACAATACCGTACGAGTACAACCATACGGTACCAAACCACACCAAAACGGTACAATACAATACGAGTACATCCATACGGTACAAAACCACACCAAAACGGTCCAATACCTTATCAGTACATCCATATGGTACCAAACCACACCAAAACGGTCCAATACCGTACGAGTACATCCATACGGTACCAAACCACACCAAAACGGTAAAATACCATACGAGTACATCCATACGGTACAAAACCACACCAAAACAGTCCAATACCTTATTAGTACATCCATACGGTACCAAACCACACCAAAACGGTACAATACCTTACTAGTCCTTCGTTACGGTACCAAACCACACCAAAACGGTGCAATACCATACGAGTACATCAATACGGTACAAAACCACACCAAAACGGTACAATACCTTACGAGTCCTTCGTTACGGTACCAAACCACAACAAAACGGTGCAATACCGTACGAGTACATCCATACAGTACCAAACCACACCAAAACGGTACAATACCTTACGAGTCCTTCGTTACGGTACCAAACCACAACAAAACAGTGCAATACCGTACGAGTACATCCATACGGTACCAAACCACACAAAAATGGTACAATACCTTACGAGTCCTTCGTTACGGTACCAAACCACACCAAAACGGTGCAATACCGTACGAGTACATCCATACAGTACCAAACCACACCAAAACGCTACAATACCTTACGAGTCCTTCGTTACGGTACCAAACCACAACAAAACGGTGCAATACCGTACGAGTATATCCAAACGGTACCAAACCACACCAAAATGGTACAATACCTTACGAGTCCTTCGTTACGGTACCAAACCACACCAAAACGGTGCAATACTGTACGAGTACATCCATACGGTACCAAACCACACCAAAACGGTGCAATACCGTACGAGTACATCCGTACGGTACGAAACCACACCAAAACGGTGCAATACCTTACGAGTACATCCATACGGTACCAAACCACAGCAAAACGGTCCAATACCGTAATAGTACATCCATACGGTACCAAACCACACCAAAACGGTACAATACTGTACGAGTACTTCGTTATGGTACGAAACCACACCAAAATGGTACAATACCGTACGAGTACAACCATACGGTACCAAACCACACCAAAACGGTACAATACTGTACGAGTACATCCATACGGTACAAAACCACACCAAAACGGTCCAATACCTTATTAGTACATCCATACGGTACCAAACCACACTAAAACGGTCCAATACCGTACGAGTACATCCATACGGTACCAAACCACACCAAAACGGTAAAATACCATACGAGTACATCCATACGGTACAAAACCACACCAAAACAGTCCAATACCTTATTAGTACATCCATACGGTACCAAACCACACCAAAACGGTACAATACCTTACGAGTCCTTCGTTACGGTACCAAACCACAACAAAAGGGTGCAACACCGTACGAGTACATCCATACGGTACAAAACCACACCAAAACGGTACAATACCTTAGGAGTCCTTCGTTACGGTACCAAACCACAACAAAACGGTGCAATACCGTACGAGTACATCCAAACGGTACCAAACCACAACAAAACGGTGCAATACCGTACGAGTACATCCATACGGTACCAAACCACTCCTAAAGGGTACAATACCTTACGAGTCCTTTGTTACGGTACCAAACCACAACAAAACGGTGCAATACCGTACGAGTACATCCATACAGTACCAAACCACACCAAAACGGTACAATACCTTACGAGTCCTTCGTTACGGTACCAAACCACAACAAAACGGTGCAATACCGTACGAGTACATCCATACGGTACCAGACCACACCAAAACGGTACAATACCTTAGGAGTCCTTCGTTACGGGACCAAACCACGACAAAACGGTGCAATACCGTACGAGTACATCCATACAGTACCAAACCACACCAAAACGGTACAATAACTTACGAGTCCTTCGTTACGGTACCAAACCACAACAAAACGGTGCAATACCGTACGAGTACATCCATACGGTACCAAACCACACCAAAATGGTACAATACCTTACGAGTCCTTCGTTACGGTACCAAACCACACCAAAACGGTGCAATACCGTACGAGTACATCCATACAGTACCAAACCACACCAAAACGGTACAATACCTTGCGAGTCCTTCGTTACGGTACCAAACCACAACAAAACAGTGCAATACCGTACGAGTACATCCATACGGTACCAAACCACACCAAAATGGTACAATACCTTACGAGTCCTTCGTTACGGTACCAAACCACACCAAAACGGTTCAATACCGTACGAGTACATCCAAACGGTACCAAACCACACCAAAACGGTGCAATACCGTACGAGTACATCCGTACGGTACGAAACCACACCAAAACGGTGCAATACCTTACGAGTACATCCATACGGTACCAAACCACAGCAAAACGGTCCAATACCGTAAGAGTACATCCATACGGTACCAAACCACACCAAAACGGTACAATACTGTACGAGTACTTCGTTATGGTACGAAACCACCCAAAAATGGTACAATACCGTACGAGTACAACCATACGGTACCAAACCACACCAAAACGGTACAATACTGTACGAGTACATCCATACGGTACAAAACCACACCAAAACGGTCCAATACCTTATCAGTACATCCATATGGTACCAAACCACACCAAAACGGTCCAATACCGTACGAGTACATCCATACGGTACCAAACCACACCAAAACGGTAAAATACCATACGAGTACATCCATACGGTACAAAACCACACCAAAACAGTCCAATACCTTATTAGTACATCCATACGGTACCAAACCACACCAAAACGGTACAATACCTTACGAGTCCTTCGTTACGGTACCAAACCACACCAAAACGGTGCAATACCGTACGAGTACATCAATACGGTACAAAACCACACCAAAACGGTACAATACCTTACGAGTCCTTCGTTACGGTACCAAACCACAACAAAACGGTGCAATACCGTACGAGTACATCCATACAGTACCAAACCACACCAAAACGGTACAATACCTTACGAGTCCATCGTTACGGTACCAAACGACAACAAAACAGTGCAATACCGTACGAGTACATCCATACGGTACCAAACCACACAAAAATGGTACAATACCTTACGAGTCCTTCGTTACGGTACCAAACCACACCAAAACGGTGCAATACCGTACGAGTACATCCATACAGTACCAAACCACACCAAAACGGTACAATACCTTACGAGTCCTTCGTTACGGTACCAAACCACAACAAAACGGTGCAATACCGTACGAGTACATCCAAACGGTACCAAACCACACCAAAATGGTACAATACCTTACGAGTCCTTCGTTACGGTACCAAACCACACCAAAACGGTGCAATACCGTACGAGTACATCCATACGGTACCAAACCACACCAAAACGGTGCAATACCGTACGAGTACATCCGTACGGTACGAAACCACACCAAAACGGTGCAATACCTTACGAGTACATCCATACGGTACCAAACCACAGCAAAACGGTCCAATACCGTAATAGTACATCCATACGGTACCAAACCACACCAAAACGGTACAATACTGTACGAGTACTTCGTTATGGTACGAAACCACACCAAAATGGTACAATACCGTACGAGTACAACCATACGGTACCAAACCACACCAAAACGGTACAATACTGTACGAGTACATCCATACGGTACAAAACCACACCAAAACGGTCCAATACCTTATTAGTACATCCATACGGTACCAAACCACACTAAAACGTTCCAATACCGTACGAGTACATCCATACGGTACCAAACCACACCAAAACGGTAAAATACCATACGAGTACATCCATACGGTACAAAACCACACCAAAACAGTCCAATACCTTATTAGTACATCCATACGGTACCAAACCACACCAAAACGGTACAATACCTTACGAGTCCTTCGTTACGGTACCAAACCACAACAAAAGGGTGCAACACCGTACGAGTACATCCATACGGTACAAAACCACACCAAAACGGTACAATACCTTAGGAGTCCTTCGTTACGGTACCAAACCACAACAAAACGGTGCAATACCGTACGAGTACATCCAAACGGTACCAAACCACAACAAAACGGTGCAATACCGTACGAGTACATCCATACGGTACCAAACCACTTCTAAAGGGTACAATACCTTACGAGTCCTTCGTTACGGTACCAAACCACAACAAAACGGTGCAATACCGTACGAGTACATCCATACAGTACCAAACCACACCAAAACGGTATAATACCTTACGAGTCCTTCGTTACGGTACCAAACCACAACAAAACGGTGCAATACCGTACGAGTACATCCATACGGTACCAAACCACACCAAAATGGTACAATACCTTACGAGTCCTTCGTTACGGTACCAAACCACACCAAAACGGTTCAATACCGTACGAGTACATCCATACGGTACCAAACCACACCAAAACGGTGCAATACCGTACGAGTACATCCGTACGGTACGAAACCACACCAAAACGGTGCAATACCTTACGAGTACATCCATACGGTACCAAACCACAGCAAAACGGTCCAATACCGTAAGAGTACATCCATACGGTACCAAACCACACCAAAACGGTACAATACTGTACGAGTACTTCGTTATGGTACGAAACCACACCAAAATGGTACAATACCGTACGAGTACAACCATACGGTACCAAACCACACCAAAACGGTACAATACTGTACGAGTACATCCATACGGTACAAAACCACACCAAAACGGTCCAATACCTTATTAGTACATCCATACGGTACCAAACCACACTAAAACGGTCCAATACCGTACGAGTACATCCATACGGTACCAAACCACACCAAAACGGTAAAATACCATACGAGTACATCCATACGGTACAAAACCACACCAAAACAGTCCAATACCTTATTAGTACATCCATACGGTACCAAACCACACCAAAACGGTACAATACCTTACGAGTCCTTCGTTACGGTACCAAACCACAACAAAAGGGTGCAACACCGTACGAGTACATCCATACGGTACAAAACCACACCAAAACGGTACAATACCTTAGGAGTCCTTCGTTACGGTACCAAACCACAACAAAACGGTGCAGTACCGTACGAGTACATCCAAACGGTACCAAACCACAACAAAACAATGCAATACCGTACGAGTACATCCATACGGTACCAAACCACTCCTAAAGGGTACAATACCTTACGAGTCCTTCGTTACGGTACCAAACCACAACAAAACGGTGCAATACCGTACGAGTACATCCATACAGTACCAAACCACACCAAAACGGTACAATACCTTACGAGTCCTTCGTTACGGTACCAAACCACAACAAAACGGTGCAATACCGTACGAGTACATCCATACGGTACCAAACCACACCAAAATGGTACAATACCTTACGAGTCCTTCGTTACGGTACCAAACCACACCAAAACGGTTCAATACCGTACGAGTACATCCATACGGTACCAAACCACACCAAAACAGTGCAATACCGTACGAGTACATCCGTACGGTACGAAACCACACCAAAACGGTGCAATACCTTACGAGTACATCCATACGGTACCAAACCACAGCAAAACGGTCCAATACCGTAAGAGTACATCCATACGGTACCAAACCACACCAAAACGGTACAATACTGTACGAGTACTTCGTTATGGTACGAAACCACACCAAAATGGTACAATACCGTACGAGTACAACCATACGGTACCAAACCACACCAAAACGGTACAATACTGTACGAGTACATCCATACGGTACAAAACCACACCAAAACGGTCCAATACCTTATTAGTACATCCATACGGTACCAAACCATACTAAAACGGTCCAATACCGTACGAGTACATCCATACGGTACCAAACCACACCAAAACGGTAAAATACCATACGAGTACATCCATACGGTACAAAACCACACCAAAACAGTCCAATACCTTATTAGTACATCCATACGGTACCAAACCACACCAAAACGGTACAATACCTTACGAGTCCTTCGTTACGGTACCAAACCACAACAAAAGGGTGCAACACCGTACGAGTACATCCATACGGTACAAAACCACACCAAAACGGTACAATACCTTAGGAGTCCTTCGTTACGGTACCAAACCACAACAAAACGGTGCAATACCGTACGAGTACATCCAAACGGTACCAAACCACAACAAAACGGTGCAATACCGTACGAGTACATCCATACGGTACCAAACCACTCCTAAAGGGTACAATACCTTACGAGTCCTTCGTTACGGTACCAAACCACAACAAAACGGTGCAATACCGTACGAGTACATCCATACAGTACCAAACCACACCAAAACGGTACAATACCTTACGAGTCCTTCGTTACGGTACCAAACCACAACAAAACGGTGCAATACCGTACGAGTACATCCATACGGTACCAAACCACACCAAAATGGTACAATACCTTACGAGTCCTTCGTTACGGTACCAAACCACACCAAAACGGTGCAATACCGTACGAGTACATCCATACGGTACCAAACCACACCAAAACGGTGCAATACCGTACGAGTACATCCGTACGGTACGAAACCACACCAAAACGGTGCAATACCTTACGAGTACATCCATACGGTACCAAACCACAGCAAAACGGTCGAATACCGTAAGAGTACATCCATACGGTACCAAACCACACCAAAACGGTACAATACTGTACGAGTACTTCG
The DNA here is from genome assembly GCF_030253575.1 of Rhododendron vialii. Lineage (NCBI taxonomy): Eukaryota > Viridiplantae > Streptophyta > Magnoliopsida > Ericales > Ericaceae > Rhododendron > Rhododendron vialii. Next base: position 28,638,825 of record NC_080557.1, on the reverse strand, counting down.
TTATGGTACGAAACCACACCAAAATGGTACAATACCGTACGAGTACAACCATACGGTACCAAACCACACCAAAACGGTACAATACTGTACGAGTACATCCATACGGTACAAAACCACACCAAAACGGTCCAATACCTTATTAGTACATCCATACGGTACCAAACCACACCAGAACGGTCCAATACCGTACGAGTACATCCATACGGTACCAAACCACACCAAAACGGTACAATACCATACGAGTACATCCATACGGTACAAAACCACACCAAAACAGTCCAATACCTTATTAGTACATCCATACGGTACCAAATCACACCAAAACGGTACAATACCTTACGAGTCCTTCGTTACGGTACCAAACCACAACAAAAGGGTGCAACACCGTACGAGTACATCCATACGGTACAAAACCACACCAAAACGGTACAATACCTTAGGAGTCCTTCGTTACGGTACCAAACCAACACAAAAGGGTGCAATACCGTACGAGTACATCAATACGGTACAAAACCACACCAAAACGGTACAATACCTTATGAGTCCTTCGTTACGGTACCAAACCACAACAAAACGGTGCAATACCGTACGAGTACATCCATACGGTACCAAACCACACAAAAATGGTACAATACCTTACGAGTCCTTCGTTACGGTACCAAACCACACCAAAACGGTGCAATACCGTACGAGTACATCAATACGGTACCAAACCACACCAAAACGGTGCAATACCGTACGAGTACATCAATACGGTACCAAACCACACCAAAACGGTGCAATACCGTACGAGTACATCCATACTGTACCAAACCACACCAAAACGGTACAATACCTTACGAGTCCTTCGTTACGGTACCAAACCACAACAAAACGGTGCAATACCGTACGAGTACATCCATACGGTACCAAACCACACCAAAATGGTACAATACCTTACGAGTCCTTCGTTACGGTACCAAACCACACCAAAACGGTTCAATACCGTACGAGTACATCCATACGGTACCAAACCACACCAAAACAGTGCAATACCGTACGAGTACATCCGTACGGTACGAAACCACACCAAAACGGTGCAATACCTTACGAGTACATCCATACGGTACCAAACCACAGCAAAACGGTCCAATACCGTAAGAGTACATCCATACGGTACCAAACCACACCAAAACGGTACAATACTGTACGAGTACTTCGTTATGGTACGAAACCACACCAAAATGGTACAATACCGTACGAGTACAACCATACGGTACCAAACCACACCAAAACGGTACAATACTGTACGAGTACATCCATACGGTACAAAACCACACCAAAACGGTCCAATACCTTATTAGTACATCCATACGGTACCAAACCATACTAAAACGGTCCAATACCGTACGAGTACATCCATACGGTACCAAACCACACCAAAACGGTAAAATACCATACGAGTACATCCATACGGTACAAAACCACACCAAAACAGTCCAATACCTTATTAGTACATCCATACGGTACCAAACCACACCAAAACGGTACAATACCTTACGAGTCCTTCGTTACGGTACCAAACCACAACAAAAGGGTGCAACACCGTACGAGTACATCCATACGGTACAAAACCACACCAAAACGGTACAATACCTTAGGAGTCCTTCGTTACGGTACCAAACCACAACAAAACGGTGCAATACCGTACGAGTACATCCAAACGGTACCAAACCACAACAAAACGGTGCAATACCGTACGAGTACATCCATACGGTACCAAACCACTCCTAAAGGGTACAATACCTTACGAGTCCTTCGTTACGGTACCAAACCACAACAAAACGGTGCAATACCGTACGAGTACATCCATACAGTACCAAACCACACCAAAACGGTACAATACCTTACGAGTCCTTCGTTACGGTACCAAACCACAACAAAACGGTGCAATACCGTACGAGTACATCCATACGGTACCAAACCACACCAAAATGGTACAATACCTTACGAGTCCTTCGTTACGGTACCAAACCACACCAAAACGGTGCAATACCGTACGAGTACATCCATACGGTACCAAACCACACCAAAACGGTGCAATACCGTACGAGTACATCCGTACGGTACGAAACCACACCAAAACGGTGCAATACCTTACGAGTACATCCATACGGTACCAAACCACAGCAAAACGGTCGAATACCGTAAGAGTACATCCATACGGTACCAAACCACACCAAAACGGTACAATACTGTACGAGTACTTCGTTATGGTACGAAACCACACCAAAATGGTACAATACCGTACGAGTACAACCATACGGTACCAAACCACACCAAAACGGTACAATACTGTACGAGTACATCCATACGGTACAAAACCACACCAAAACGGTCCAATACCTTATTAGTACATCCATACGGTACCAAACCACACCAGAACGGTCCAATACCGTACGAGTACATCCATACGGTACCAAACCACACCAAAACGGTACAATACCATACGAGTACATCCATACGGTACAAAACCACACCAAAACAGTCCAATACCTTATTAGTACATCCATACGGTACCAAATCACACCAAAACGGTACAATACCTTACGAGTCCTTCGTTACGGTACCAAACCACAACAAAAGGGTGCAACACCGTACGAGTACATCCATACGGTACAAAACCACACCAAAACGGTACAATACCTTAGGAGTCCTTCGTTACGGTACCAAACCAACACAAAAGGGTGCAATACCGTACGAGTACATCAATACGGTACAAAACCACACCAAAACGGTACAATACCTTATGAGTCCTTCGTTACGGTACCAAACCACAACAAAACGGTGCAATACCGTACGAGTACATCCATACGGTACCAAACCACACAAAAATGGTACAATACCTTACGAGTCCTTCGTTACGGTACCAAACCACACCAAAACGGTGCAATACCGTACGAGTACATCAATACGGTACCAAACCACACCAAAACGGTGCAATACCGTACGAGTACATCAATACGGTACCAAACCACACCAAAACGGTGCAATACCGTACGAGTACATCCATACTGTACCAAACCACACCAAAACGGTACAATACCTTACGAGTCCTTCGTTACGGTACCAAACCACAACAAAACGGTGCAATACCGTACGAGTACATCCATACGGTACCAAACCACACCAAAATGGTACAATACCTTACGAGTCCTTCGTTACGGTACCAAACCACACCAAAACGGTTCAATACCGTACGAGTACATCCATACGGTACCAAACCACACCAAAACAGTGCAATACCGTACGAGTACATCCGTACGGTACGAAACCACACCAAAACGGTGCAATACCTTACGAGTACATCCATACGGTACCAAACCACAGCAAAACGGTCCAATACCGTAAGAGTACATCCATACGGTACCAAACCACACCAAAACGGTACAATACTGTACGAGTACTTCGTTATGGTACGAAACCACACCAAAATGGTACAATACCGTACGAGTACAACCATACGGTACCAAACCACACCAAAACGGTACAATACTGTACGAGTACATCCATACGGTACAAAACCACACCAAAACGGTCCAATACCTTATTAGTACATCCATACGGTACCAAACCACACTAAAACGGTCCAATACCGTACGAGTACATCCATACGGTACCAAACCACACCAAAACGGTAAAATACCATACGAGTACATCCATACGGTACAAAACCACACCAAAACAGTCCAATACCTTATTAGTACATCCATACGGTACCAAACCACACCAAAACGGTACAATACCTTACGAGTCCTTCGTTACGGTACCAAACCACAACAAAAGGGTGCAACACCGTACGAGTACATCCATACGGTACAAAACCACACCAAAACGGTACAATACCTTAGGAGTCCTTCGTTACGGTACCAAACCACAACAAAACGGTGCAATACCGTACGAGTACATCCAAACGGTACCAAACCACAACAAAACGGTGCAATACCGTACGAGTACATCCATACGGTACCAAACCACTCCTAAAGGGTACAATACCTTACGAGTCCTTCGTTACGGTACCAAACCACAACAAAACGGTGCAATACCGTACGAGTACATCCATACAGTACCAAACCACACCAAAACGGTACAATACCTTACGAGTCCTTCGTTACGGTACCAAACCACAACAAAACGGTGCAATACCGTACGAGTACATCCATACGGTACCAAACCACACCAAAATGGTACAATACCTTACGAGTCCTTCGTTACGGTACCAAACCACACCAAAACGGTGCAATACCGTACGAGTACATCCATACGGTACCAAACCACACCAAAACGGTGCAATACCGTACGAGTACATCCGTACGGTACGAAACCACACCAAAACGGTGCAATACCTTACGAGTACATCCATACGGTACCAAACCACAGCAAAACGGTCGAATACCGTAAGAGTACATCCATACGGTACCAAACCACACCAAAACGGTACAATACTGTACGAGTACTTCGTTATGGTACGAAACCACACCAAAATGGTACAATACCGTACGAGTACAACCATACGGTACCAAACCACACCAAAACGGTACAATACTGTACGAGTACATCCATACGGTACAAAACCACACCAAAACGGTCCAATACCTTATTAGTACATCCATACGGTACCAAACCACACCAAAACGGTCCAATACCGTACGAGTACATCCATACGGTACCAAACCACACCAAAACGGTACAATACCATACGAGTACATCCATACGGTACAAAACCACACCAAAACAGTCCAATACCTTATTAGTACATCCATACGGTACCAAATCACACCAAAACGGTACAATACCTTACGAGTCCTTCGTTACGGTACCAAACCACAACAAAAGGGTGCAACACCGTACGAGTACATCCATACGGTACAAAACCACACCAAAACGGTACAATACCTTAGGAGTCCTTCGTTACGGTACCAAACCAACACAAAAGGGTGCAATACCGTACGAGTACATCAATACGGTACAAAACCACACCAAAACGGTACAATACCTTATGAGTCCTTCATTACGGTACCAAACCACAACAAAACGGTGCAATACCGTACGAGTACATCCATACGGTACCAAACCACACAAAAATGGTACAATACCTTACGAGTCCTTCGTTACGGTACCAAACCACACCAAAACGGTGCAATACCGTACGAGTACATCAATACGGTACCAAACCACACCAAAACGGTGCAATACCGTACGAGTACATCCATACTGTACCAAACCACACCAAAACGGTACAATACCTTACGAGTCCTTCGTTACGGTACCAAACCACAACAAAAGGGTGCAACACCGTACGAGTACATCCATACGGTACAAAACCACACCAAAACGGTACAATACCTTATGAGTCCTTCGTTACGGTACCAAACCACAACAAAAGGGTGCAACACCGTACGAGTACATCAATACGGTACCAAACCACACCAAAACGATACAATACCTTACGAGTCCTTCGTTACGATACCAAACCACACCAAAACGGTGCAATACCGTACGAGTACATCCATACGGTACAAAACCACACCAAAACGGTACAATACCTTACGAGTCCTTCGTTACGGTGCCAAACCACAACAAAACGGGGCAATACCGTACAAGTACATCCATACGGTACGAAACCACACCAAAACGGTACAATACCTTACGAGTCCTTCGTTATGGTACCAAACCACACCAAAACGGTGCAATACCGTACGAGTACATCAATACGGTACTTAACCACACCAAAACGGTGCAATACCGTACGAGTACATCCATACGGTACCAAACCACAACAAAACAGTGCAATACTGTACGAGTACATCCATATGGTACCAAACCACACCAAAACGGTACAATACCTTATGAGTCCTTCGTTACGGTACCAAACCACACCAAAACGGTGCAATACCGTACGAGTACATCCATACAGTACCAAACCACACCAAAACGGTACAATACGTTACGAGTCTTTCGTTACGGTACCAAACCACAACAAAAAGGTGCAAATACCGTACGAGTACATCCATACGGTACCAAACCACACCAAAATGGTACAATACCTTACGAGTCCTTCGTTACGGTACCAAACCACACCAAAACGGTGCAATACCGTACGAGTACATCCATACGGTACGAAACCACACCAAAACGGTGCAATACCTTACGAGTACATCCATACGGTACCAAACCACAGCAAAACGTGCCAATACCGTAAGAGTACATCCATACGGTACCAAACCACACCAAAACGGTACAATACTGTACGAGTACTTCGTTACGGTACGAAACCACACCAAAACGGTACAATACCGTACGAGTACAACCATACGGTACCGAACCACACCAAAACGGTACAATACTGTACGAGTACATCCATACGGTACAAAACCACACCAAAACAGTCCAATACCTTATTAGTACATCCATACGGTACCAAACCACACCAAAATGGTACAATACCTTACGAGTCCTTCGTTACGGTACCAAACAACAACAAAATGGTGCAACACCGTACGAGTACATCCATACGGTACAAAACCACACCAAAACGGTACAATACCTTAGGAGTCCTTCGTTACGGTACCAAACCACAACAAAACGGTGCAGTGCCGTACGAGTACATCCATACGGTACCAAACCACACCAAAACGGTACAATACCTTACGAGTCCTTCGTTACGGTACCAAACCACAACAAAACGGTGCACTACCGTACGAGTACATCCATACGGTACCAAACCACACCAAAACGGTACAATACCTTACGAGTCCTTCGTTACGGTACCAAACCACACCAAAACGGTGCAATACCGTATGAGTACATCGATACGGTACCAAACCACACCAAAACGGTGCAATACCGTACGAGTACATCCAAACGGTACCAAACCACCACAAAACGGTGCAATACCGTACGAGTACATCCATACGGTACCAAACCACTCCTAAAGGGTACAATACCTTACGAGTCCTTCGTTACGGTACCAAACCACACCAAAACGGTACAATACCTTACGAGTCCTTCGTTACGGTACCAAACCACAACAAAATAGTGCAATACCGTACGAGTACATCCATACGGTACCAAGCCACACCAAAATGGTACAATACCTTACGAGTCCTTCGTTACGGTACCAAACCACACCAAAACGGTGCAATACCGTACGAGTACATCCATACGGTACGAAACCACACGAAAACGGTGCAATACCTTACGAGTACATCCATACGGTACCAAACCACAGCAAAACGGTCCAATACCGTAAGAGTACATCCATACGGTACAAAACCACACCAAAACAGTCCAATACCTTATTAGTACATCCATACGGTACCAAACCACACCAAAACGGTACAATACCTTACGAGTCCTTCGTTACGGTACCAAACGACAACAAAATGGTGCAACACCGTACGAGTACATCCATACGGTACAAAACCACACCAAAACGGTACAATACCTTAGGAGTCCTTCGTTACGGTACCAAACAACAACAAAACGGTGCAGTGCCGTACGAGTACATCCATACGGTACCAAACCACACCAAAACGGTACAATACCTTACGAGTCCTTCGTTACGGTACCAAACCACAACAAAACGGTGCACTACCGTACGAGTACATCCATACGGTACCAAACCACACCAAAACGGTACAATACCTTACGAGTCCTTCGTTACGGTACCAAACCACACCAAAACGGTGCAATACCGTATGAGTACATCGATACGGTACCAAACCACACCAAAACGGTGCAATACCGTACGAGTACATCCAAACGGTACCAAACCACCACAAAACGGTGCAATACCGTACGAGTACATCCATACGGTACCAAACCACTCCTAAAGGGTACAATACCTTACGAGTCCTTCGTTACGGTACCAAACCACACCAAAACGGTACAATACCTTACGAGTCCTTCGTTACGGTACCAAACCACAACAAAATAGTGCAATACCGTACGAGTACATCCATACGGTACCAAGCCACACCAAAATGGTACAATACCTTACGAGTCCTTCGTTACGGTACCAAACCACACCAAAACGGTGCAATACCGTACGAGTACATCCATACGGTACGAAACCACACGAAAACGGTGCAATACCTTACGAGTACATCCATACGGTACCAAACCACAGCAAAACGGTCCAATACCGTAAGAGTACATCCATACGGTACAAAACCACACCAAAACAGTCCAATACCTTATTAGTACATCCATACGGTACCAAACCACACCAAAACGGTACAATACCTTACGAGTCCTTCGTTACGGTACCAAACAACAACAAAATGGTGCAACACCGTACGAGTACATCCATACGGTACAAAACCACACCAAAACGGTACAATACCTTAGGAGTCCTTCGTTACGGTACCAAACAACAACAAAACGGTGCAGTGCCGTACGAGTACATCCATACGGTACCAAACCACACCAAAACGGTACAATACCTTATGAGTCCTTCGTTACGGTACCAAACCACAACAAAACGGTGCACTACCGTACGAGTACATCCATACGGTACCAAACCACACCAAAACGGTACAATACCTTACGAGTCCTTCGTTACGGTACCAAACCACACCAAAACGGTGCAATACCGTATGAGTACATCGATACGGTACCAAACCACACCAAAACGGTGCAATACCGTACGAGTACATCCAAACGGTACCAAACCACCACAAAACGGTGCAATACCGTACGAGTACATCCATACGGTACCAAACCACTCCTAAAGGGTACAATACCTTACGAGTCCTTCGTTACGGTACCAAACCACACCAAAATGGTACAATACCTTACGAGTCCTTCGTTACGGTACCAAACCACAACAAAATAGTGCAATACCGTACGAGTACATCCATACGGTACCAAGCCACACCAAAATGGTACAATACCTTACGAGTCCTTCGTTACGGTACCAAACCACACCAAAACGGTGCAATACCGTACGAGTACATCCATACGGTACGAAACCACACGAAAACGGTGCAATACCTTACGAGTACATCCATACGGTACCAAACCACAGCAAAACGGTCCAATACCGTAAGAGTACATCCATACGGTACAAAACCACACCAAAACAGTCCAATACCTTATTAGTACATCCATACGGTACCAAACCACACCAAAACGGTACAATACCTTACGAGTCCTTCGTTACGGTACCAAACAACAACAAAATGGTGCAACACCGTACGAGTACATCCATACGGTACAAAACCACACCAAAACGGTACAATACCTTAGGAGTCCTTCGTTACGGTACCCAACCACAACAAAACGGTGCAGTGCCGTACGAGTACATCCATACGGTACCAAACCACACCAAAACGGTACAATACCTTACGAGTCCTTCGTTACGGTACCAAACCACACCAAAACGGTGCAATACCGTACGAGTACATCAATACGGTACAAAACCACACCAAAACGGTGCAATACCGTACCAGTACATCCATACGGTACCAAACCACACCAAAACGGTGCAATACCATACGAGTACATCAATACGGTACCAAACCACACCAAAACGGTGCAATACCGTACGAGTAAAACCCATAAGGTACCAAACCACAACGAAACGGTGCAATACCGTACGAGTACATACATACGGTACCAAACCACATCAAAACGGTACAATACCTTACGAGTCCTTCGTTACGGTACCAAACCACAACAAAACGGTGCAATACTGTACGAGTACATCAACACGGTACCAAACCACACCAAAACGGTACAATACCTTACGAGTCCTTCGTTACGGTACCAAACCACACCAAAACGGTGCAATACCGTACGAGTACATCCAAACGGTACCAAACCACAACAAAACGGTGCAATACCGTACGAGTACATCCATACGGTACCAAACCACTCCTAAAGGGTACAATACCTTACGAGTCCTTCGTTACGGTACCAAACCACACCAAAACGGTGCAATACCGTACGAGTACATCCATACAGTACCAAACCACACCAAAACGGTACAATACCTTACGAGTCCTTCGTTACGGTACCAAACCACAACAAAACGGTGCAATACCGTACGAGTACATCCATACGGTACCAAACCACACCAAAACGGTACAATACCTTACGAGTCCTTCGTTACGGTACCAAACCACAACAAAACGGTGCAATACCGTACGAGTACATCCATACGGTACCAAACCACACGAAAACGGTACAATACCTTACGAGTCCTTCGTTACGGTACCAAACCACACCAAAACGGTGCAATACCGTACGAGTACATCGATACGGTACCAAACCACACCAAAACGGTGCAATACCGTACGAGTACATCCAAACGGTACCAAACCACAACAAAACGGTGCAATACCGTACGAGTACATCCATACGGTACCAAACCACTCCTAAAGGGTACAATACCTTACGAGTCCTTCGTTACGGTACCAAACCACACCAAATTGGTGCAATACCGTACGAGTACATCCATACAGTACCAAACCACACCAAAACGGTACAATACCTTACGAGTCCTTCGTTACTGTACCAAACCACAACAAAAAGGTGCAATACCGTACGAGTACATCCATACGGTACCAAACCACACAAAAATGGTACAATACCTTACGAGTCCTTCGTTACGGTACCAAACCACACCAAAACGGTGCAATACCGTACGAGTACATCCATACGGTACGAAACCACACCAAAACGGTGCAATACCTTACGAGTACATCCATACGGTACCAAACCACAGCAAAACGTGCCAATACCGTAAGAGTACATCCATACGGTACCAACCACACCAAAACGGTACAATACTGTACGAGTACTTCGTTACGGTATGAAACCACACCAAAACGGTACAATACCGTACGAGTACAACCATACGGTACCAAACCACACCAAAACGGTACAATACTGTACGAGTACGTCCATACGGTACAAAACCACACCAAAACAGTCCAATACCTTATTAGTACATCCATACGGTACCAAACCACACCAAAACGGTACAATACCTTACGAGTCCTTCGTTACGGTACCAAACAACAACAAAATGGTGCAACACCGTACGAGTACATCCATACGGTACAAAACCACACCAAAACGGTACAATACCTTAGGAGTCCTTCGTTACGGTACCAAACCACAACAAAACGGTGCAGTGCCGTACGAGTACATCCGTACGGTACCAAACCACACCAAAACGGTACAATACCTTACGAGTCCTTCGTTACGGTACCAAACCACAACAAAATGGTGCAATACTGTACGAGTACATCCATACGGTACCAAACCACACCAAAACGGTACAATACCTTACGAGTCCTTCGTTAGGGTACCAAACCACACCAAAACGGTGCAATACCATACGAGTACATCGATACGGTACCAAACCACACCAAAACGGTGCAATACCGTACGAGTACATCCAAACGGTACCAAACCACAACAAAACGGTGCAATACCGTACGAGTACATCCATACGGTACCAAACCACTCCTAAAGGGTACAATACCTTACGAGTCCTTCGTTACGGTACCAAACCACACCAAAACGGTGCAATACCGTACGAGTACATCCATACAGTACCAAACCACACCAAAACGGTACAATACCTTACGAGTCCTTCGTTACGGTACCAAACCACAACAAAACAGTGCAATACCGTACGAGTACATCCATACGGTACCAAACCACACCAAAATGGTACAATACCTTACGAGTCCTTCGTTACGGTACCAAACCACACCAAAACGGTGCAATACCGTACGAGTACATCCATACGGTACGAAACCACAACAAAACGGTGCAATACCTTACGAGTACATCCATACGGTACCAAACCACAGCAAAACGGTCCAATACCGTAAGAGTACATCCATACGGTACAAAACCACACCAAAACAGTCCAATACCTTATTAGTATATCCATACGGTACCAAACCACACCAAAACGGTACAATACCTTACGAGTCCTTCGTTACGGTACCAAACAACAACAAAATGGTGCAACACCGTACGAGTACATCCATACGGTACAAAACCACACCAAAACGGTACAATACCTTAGGAGTCCTTCGTTACGGTACCCAACCACAACAAAACGGTGCAGTGCCGTACGAGTACATCCATACGGTACCAAACCACACCAAAACGGTACAATACCTTACGAGTCCTTCGTTACGGTACCAAACCACACCAAAACGGTGCAATACCGTACGAGTACATCAATACTTTACAAAACCACACCAAAACGGTTCAATACCGTACCAGTACATCCATACGGTACCAAACCACACCAAAACGGTGCAATACCGTACGAGTACATCAATACGGTACCAAACCACACCAAAACGGTGCAATACCGTACGAGTAAAACCCATAAGGTACCAAACCACAACAAAACGGTGCAATACCGTACGAGTACATCCATACGGTACCAAACCACATCAAAACGGTACAATACCTTACGAGTCCTTCGTTACGGTACCAAACCACAACAAAACGGTGCAATACCGTACGAGTACATCAACACGGTACCAAACCACACCAAAACGGTACAATACCTTACGAGTCCTTCGTTACGGTACCAAACCACACCAAAACGGTGCGATACCGTACGAGTACATCGATACGGTACCAAACCACACCAAAACGGTGCAATACCGTACGAGTACATCCAAACGGTACCAAACCACAACAAATCGGTGCAATACCGTACGAGTACATCCATACGGTACCAAACCACACCAAAAGGGTACAATACCTTACGAGTCCTTCGTTACGGTACCAAACCACACCAAAACGGGGCAATACCGTACGAGTACATCCATACAGTACCAAACCACACCAAAACGGTACAATACCTTACGAGTCCTTCGTTACGGTACCAAACCACAACAAAACGGTGCAATACCGTACGAGTACATCCATACGGTACCAAACCACACCAAAATGGTACAATACCTTACTAGTCCTTCGTTACGGTACCAAACCACACCAAAACGGTGCAATACCGTACGAGTACATCCATACGGTACCAAACCACACCAAAACGGTGCAATACCGTACGAGTATATCCATACGGTACGAAACCACACCAAAACGGTGCAATACCTTACGAGTACATCCATACGGTACCAAACCACAGCAAAACGGTCCAATACCGTAAGAGTACATCCATACGGTACCAAACCACACCAGCACGGTACAATACTGTACGAGTACTTCGTTACGGTACGAAACCACACAAAAACGGTACAATACCGTACGAGTACAACCATACGGTACCAAACCACACCAAAACGGTACAATACTGTACGAGTACATCCATACGGTACAAAACCACACCAAAACGGTTCAATACCTTATTAGAACATCCATACGGTACCAAACCACACCAAAACGGTCCAATACCGTACGAGTACATCCATACGGTACCAAACCACACCAAAACGGTACAATGCCGTACGAGTACATCCATACGGTACAAAACCACACCAAAACAGTCCAATACCTTATTAGTACATCCATACGGTACCAAACCACACCAAAACGGTACAATACCTTACGAGTCCTTCGTTACGGTACCAAACCACAACAAAAGGGTGCAACACCATACGAGTACATCTATACGGTACAAAACCACACCAAAACGGTACAATACCTTAGGAGTCCTTCGTTACGGTACCAAACCACCACAACACGGTGCAATACCGTACGAGTACATCAATACGGTACAAAACCACACCAAAATGGTACAATACCTTACGAGTCCTTCGTTACGGTACCAAACCACAACAAAACGGTGCAATACCGTACGAGTACATCCAAACGGTACCAAACCACACCAAAATGGTACAATACCTTACGAGTCCTTCGTTACGGTACCAAACCACACCAAAACGGTGCAATACCGTACGAGTACATCAATACGGTACCAAACCACACCAAAACGGTGCAATACCGTACGAGTACATCAATACGGTACCAAACCACACCAAAACGGTGCAATACCGTACAAGTAAAACCCATAAGGTACCAAACCACAACAAAACGGTGCAATACCGTATGAGTACATCCATACGGTACCAAACCACACAAAAACGGTACAATACCTTACGAGTCCTTCGTTACGATACCAAACCACAACAAAACGGTGCAATACCGTACGAGTACATCCATACGGTACCAAACCACACCAAAAGGGTACAATACCTTACGAGTCCTTCGTTACGGTACCAAACCACACCAAAACGGTGCAATACCGTACGAGTACATCCATACAGTACCAAACCACACCAAAACGGTACAATACCTTACGAGTCCTTCGTTACGGTACCAAACCACAACAAAACGGTGCAATACCGTACGAGTACATCCATACGGTACTAAACCACACCAAAATGGTACAATACCTTACGAGTCCTTCGTTACGGTACCAAACCACACCGAAACGGTGCAATACCGTACGAGTACATCGATACGGTACCAAACCACACCAAAACGGTGCAATACCGTACGAGTACATCCATACGGTACGAAACCACACGAAAACGGTGCAATACCTTACGAGTACATCCATACGGTACCAAACCACAGCAAAACGGTCCAATACCGTAAGAGTACATCCATACGGTACAAAACCACACCAAAACAGTCCAATACCTTATTAGTACATCCATACGGTACCAAACCACACCAAAACGGTACAATACCTTACGAGTCCTTCGTTACGGTACCAAACAACAACAAAATGGTGCAACACCGTACGAGTACATCCATACGGTACAAAACCACACCAAAACGGTACAATACCTTAGGAGTCCTTCGTTACGGTACCCAACCACAACAAAACGGTGCAGTGCCGTACGAGTACATCCATACGGTACCAAACCACACCAAAACGGTACAATACCTTACGAGTCCTTCGTTACGGTACCAAACCACACCAAAACGGTGCAATACCGTACGAGTACATCAATACGGTACAAAACCACACCAAAACGGTGCAATACCGTACCAGTACATCCATACGGTACCAAACCACACCAAAACGGTGCAATACCATACGAGTACATCAATACGGTACCAAACCACGCCAAAACGGTGCAATACCGTACGAGTAAAACCCATAAGGTACCAAACCACAACGAAACGGTGCAATACCGTACGAGTACATACATACGGTACCAAACCACATCAAAACGGTACAATACCTTACGAGTCCTTCGTTACGGTACCAAACCACAACAAAACGGTGCAATACTGTACGAGTACATCAACACGGTACCAAACCACACCAAAACGGTACAATACCTTACGAGTCCTTCGTTACGGTACCAAACCACACCAAAACGGTGCAATACCGTACGAGTACATCCAAACGGTACCAAACCACAACAAAACGGTGCAATACCGTACGAGTACATCCATACGGTACCAAACCACTCCTAAAGGGTACAATACCTTACGAGTCCTTCGTTACGGTACCAAACCACACCAAAACGGTGCAATACCGTACGAGTACATCCATACAGTACCAAACCACACCAAAACGGTACAATACCTTACGAGTCCTTCGTTACGGTACCAAACCACAACAAAACGGTGCAATACCGTACGAGTACATCCATACGGTACCAAACCACACCAAAACGGTACAATACCTTACGAGTCCTTCGTTACGGTACCAAACCACAACAAAACGGTGCAATACCGTACGAGTACATCCATACGGTACCAAACCACACGAAAACGGTACAATACCTTACGAGTCCTTCGTTACGGTACCAAACCACACCAAAACGGTGCAATACCGTACGAGTACATCGATACGGTACCAAACCACACCAAAACGGTGCAATACCGTACGAGTACATCCAAACGGTACCAAACCACAACAAAACGGTGCAATACCGTACGAGTACATCCATACGGTACCAAACCACTCCTAAAGGGTACAATACCTTACGAGTCCTTCGTTACGGTACCAAACCACACCAAATTGGTGCAATACCGTACGAGTACATCCATACAGTACCAAACCACACCAAAACGGTACAATACCTTACGAGTCCTTCGTTACTGTACCAAACCACAACAAAAAGGTGCAATACCGTACGAGTACATCCATACGGTACCAAACCACACAAAAATGGTACAATACCTTACGAGTCCTTCGTTACGGTACCAAACCACACCAAAACGGTGCAATACCGTACGAGTACATCCATACGGTACGAAACCACACCAAAACGGTGCAATACCTTACGAGTACATCCATACGGTACCAAACCACAGCAAAACGTGCCAATACCGTAAGAGTACATCCATACGGTACCAACCACACCAAAACGGTACAATACTGTACGAGTACTTCGTTACGGTATGAAACCACACCAAAACGGTACAATACCGTACGAGTACAACCATACGGTACCA
This sequence comes from Rhododendron vialii, assembly GCF_030253575.1. Lineage (NCBI taxonomy): Eukaryota > Viridiplantae > Streptophyta > Magnoliopsida > Ericales > Ericaceae > Rhododendron > Rhododendron vialii. The sequence continues at coordinate 28,622,361 of NC_080557.1, read as the reverse complement.
AACCACACCAAAACGGTACAATACTGTACGAGTACGTCCATACGGTACAAAACCACACCAAAACAGTCCAATACCTTATTAGTACATCCATACGGTACCAAACCACACCAAAACGGTACAATACCTTACGAGTCCTTCGTTACGGTACCAAACAACAACAAAATGGTGCAACACCGTACGAGTACATCCATACGGTACAAAACCACACCAAAACGGTACAATACCTTAGGAGTCCTTCGTTACGGTACCAAACCACAACAAAACGGTGCAGTGCCGTACGAGTACATCCGTACGGTACCAAACCACACCAAAACGGTACAATACCTTACGAGTCCTTCGTTACGGTACCAAACCACAACAAAATGGTGCAATACTGTACGAGTACATCCATACGGTACCAAACCACACCAAAACGGTACAATACCTTACGAGTCCTTCGTTAGGGTACCAAACCACACCAAAACGGTGCAATACCATACGAGTACATCGATACGGTACCAAACCACACCAAAACGGTGCAATACCGTACGAGTACATCCAAACGGTACCAAACCACAACAAAACGGTGCAATACCGTACGAGTACATCCATACGGTACCAAACCACTCCTAAAGGGTACAATACCTTACGAGTCCTTCGTTACGGTACCAAACCACACCAAAACGGTGCAATACCGTACGAGTACATCCATACAGTACCAAACCACACCAAAACGGTACAATACCTTACGAGTCCTTCGTTACGGTACCAAACCACAACAAAACAGTGCAATACCGTACGAGTACATCCATACGGTACCAAACCACACCAAAATGGTACAATACCTTACGAGTCCTTCGTTACGGTACCAAACCACACCAAAACGGTGCAATACCGTACGAGTACATCCATACGGTACGAAACCACAACAAAACGGTGCAATACCTTACGAGTACATCCATACGGTACCAAACCACAGCAAAACGGTCCAATACCGTAAGAGTACATCCATACGGTACAAAACCACACCAAAACAGTCCAATACCTTATTAGTATATCCATACGGTACCAAACCACACCAAAACGGTACAATACCTTACGAGTCCTTCGTTACGGTACCAAACAACAACAAAATGGTGCAACACCGTACGAGTACATCCATACGGTACAAAACCACACCAAAACGGTACAATACCTTAGGAGTCCTTCGTTACGGTACCCAACCACAACAAAACGGTGCAGTGCCGTACGAGTACATCCATACGGTACCAAACCACACCAAAACGGTACAATACCTTACGAGTCCTTCGTTACGGTACCAAACCACACCAAAACGGTGCAATACCGTACGAGTACATCAATACTTTACAAAACCACACCAAAACGGTTCAATACCGTACCAGTACATCCATACGGTACCAAACCACACCAAAACGGTGCAATACCGTACGAGTACATCAATACGGTACCAAACCACACCAAAACGGTGCAATACCGTACGAGTAAAACCCATAAGGTACCAAACCACAACAAAACGGTGCAATACCGTACGAGTACATCCATACGGTACCAAACCACATCAAAACGGTACAATACCTTACGAGTCCTTCGTTACGGTACCAAACCACAACAAAACGGTGCAATACCGTACGAGTACATCAACACGGTACCAAACCACACCAAAACGGTACAATACCTTACGAGTCCTTCGTTACGGTACCAAACCACACCAAAACGGTGCGATACCGTACGAGTACATCGATACGGTACCAAACCACACCAAAACGGTGCAATACCGTACGAGTACATCCAAACGGTACCAAACCACAACAAATCGGTGCAATACCGTACGAGTACATCCATACGGTACCAAACCACACCAAAAGGGTACAATACCTTACGAGTCCTTCGTTACGGTACCAAACCACACCAAAACGGGGCAATACCGTACGAGTACATCCATACAGTACCAAACCACACCAAAACGGTACAATACCTTACGAGTCCTTCGTTACGGTACCAAACCACAACAAAACGGTGCAATACCGTACGAGTACATCCATACGGTACCAAACCACACCAAAATGGTACAATACCTTACTAGTCCTTCGTTACGGTACCAAACCACACCAAAACGGTGCAATACCGTACGAGTACATCCATACGGTACCAAACCACACCAAAACGGTGCAATACCGTACGAGTATATCCATACGGTACGAAACCACACCAAAACGGTGCAATACCTTACGAGTACATCCATACGGTACCAAACCACAGCAAAACGGTCCAATACCGTAAGAGTACATCCATACGGTACCAAACCACACCAGCACGGTACAATACTGTACGAGTACTTCGTTACGGTACGAAACCACACAAAAACGGTACAATACCGTACGAGTACAACCATACGGTACCAAACCACACCAAAACGGTACAATACTGTACGAGTACATCCATACGGTACAAAACCACACCAAAACGGTTCAATACCTTATTAGAACATCCATACGGTACCAAACCACACCAAAACGGTCCAATACCGTACGAGTACATCCATACGGTACCAAACCACACCAAAACGGTACAATGCCGTACGAGTACATCCATACGGTACAAAACCACACCAAAACAGTCCAATACCTTATTAGTACATCCATACGGTACCAAACCACACCAAAACGGTACAATACCTTACGAGTCCTTCGTTACGGTACCAAACCACAACAAAAGGGTGCAACACCATACGAGTACATCTATACGGTACAAAACCACACCAAAACGGTACAATACCTTAGGAGTCCTTCGTTACGGTACCAAACCACCACAACACGGTGCAATACCGTACGAGTACATCAATACGGTACAAAACCACACCAAAATGGTACAATACCTTACGAGTCCTTCGTTACGGTACCAAACCACAACAAAACGGTGCAATACCGTACGAGTACATCCAAACGGTACCAAACCACACCAAAATGGTACAATACCTTACGAGTCCTTCGTTACGGTACCAAACCACACCAAAACGGTGCAATACCGTACGAGTACATCAATACGGTACCAAACCACACCAAAACGGTGCAATACCGTACGAGTACATCAATACGGTACCAAACCACACCAAAACGGTGCAATACCGTACAAGTAAAACCCATAAGGTACCAAACCACAACAAAACGGTGCAATACCGTATGAGTACATCCATACGGTACCAAACCACACAAAAACGGTACAATACCTTACGAGTCCTTCGTTACGATACCAAACCACAACAAAACGGTGCAATACCGTACGAGTACATCCATACGGTACCAAACCACACCAAAAGGGTACAATACCTTACGAGTCCTTCGTTACGGTACCAAACCACACCAAAACGGTGCAATACCGTACGAGTACATCCATACAGTACCAAACCACACCAAAACGGTACAATACCTTACGAGTCCTTCGTTACGGTACCAAACCACAACAAAACGGTGCAATACCGTACGAGTACATCCATACGGTACTAAACCACACCAAAATGGTACAATACCTTACGAGTCCTTCGTTACGGTACCAAACCACACCGAAACGGTGCAATACCGTACGAGTACATCGATACGGTACCAAACCACACCAAAACGGTGCAATACCGTACGAGTACATCCATACGGTACAAAACCACACCAAAACAGTCCAATACCTTATTAGTACATCCATACGGTACCAAACCACACCAAAAGGGTACAATACCTTACGAGTCCTTCGTTACGGTACCAAACCACACCAAAACGGGGCAATACCGTACGAGTACATCCATACAGTACCAAACCACACCAAAACGGTACAATACCTTACGAGTCCTTCGTTACGGTACCAAACCACAACAAAACGGTGCAATACCGTACGAGTACATCCATACGGTACCAAACCACACCAAAATGGTACAATACCTTACGAGTCCTTCGTTACGGTACCAAACCACACCAAAACGGTGCAATACCGTACGAGTACATCCATACGGTACCAAACCACACCAAAACGGTGCAATACCGTACGAGTATATCCATACGGTACGAAACCACACCAAAACGGTGCAATACCTTACGAGTACATCCATACGGTACCAAACCACAGCAAAACGGTCCAATACCGTAAGAGTACATCCATACGGTACCAAACCACACCAACACGGTACAATACTGTACGAGTACTTCGTTACGGTACGAAACCACACCAAAACGGTACAATACCGTACGAGTACAACCATACGGTACCAAACCACACCAAAACGGTACAATACTGTACGAGTACATCCATACGGTACAAAACCACACCAAAACGGTTCAATACCTTATTAGTACATCCATACGGTACCAAACCACACCAAAACGGTCCAATACCGTACGAGTACATCCATACGGTACCAAACCACAACAAAAACGGTGCAATACCGTACGAGTACATCCATACGGTACCAAACCACTCCAAAAGGGAACAATACCTTACGAGTCCTTCGTTACGGTACCAAACCACACCAAAACGGTGCAATACCATACGAGTACATCCATACGGTACCAAACCACACCAAAACGGTGCAATACCGTACGAGTATATCCATACGGTACGAAACCACACCAAAACGGTGCAATACCTTACGAGTACATCCATACGGTACCAAACCACAGCAAAACGGTCCAATACCGTAAGAGTACATCCGTACGGTACCAAACCACACCAACACGGTACAATACTGTACGAGTACTTCGTTACGGTACGAAACCACACCAAAACGGTACAATACCGTACGAGTACAACCATACGGTACCAAACCACACCAAAACGGTACAATACTGTACGAGTACATCCATACGGTACAAAACCACACCAAAACGGTTCAATACCTTATTAGTACATCCATACGGTACCAAACCACACCAAAACGGTCCAATACCGTACGAGTACATCCATACGGTACCAAACCACACCAAAACGGTACAATACCGTACGAGTACATCCATACGGTACAAAACCACACCAAAACAGTCCAATACCTTATTAGTACATCCATACGGTACCAAACCACACCAAAACGGTACAATACCTTACGAGTCCTTCGTTACGGTACCAAACCACAACAAAAGGGTGCAACACCGTACGAGTACATCGATACGGTACAAAACCACACCAAAACGGTACAATACCTTAGGAGTCCTTCGTTACAGTACCAAACCACAACAAAACGGTGCAATACCGTACGAGTACATCCAAACGGTACCAAACCACACCAAAATGGTACAATACCTTACGAGTCCTTCGTTACGGTACCAAACCACACCAAAACGGTGCAATACCGTACGAGTACATCAATACGGTACCAAACCACACCAAAACGGTGCAATACCGTACGAGTACATCAATACGGTACCAAACCACACCAAAACGGTGCAATACCGTACGAGTAAAACCCATAAGGTACCAAACCACAACAAAACGGTGCAATACCGTATGAGTACATCCATACGGTACCAAACCACACCAAAACGGTACAATACCTTACGAGTCCTTCGTTACGGTACAAAACCACAACAAAACGGTGCAATACCGTACGAGTACATCCATACGGTACCAAACCACACCAAAAGGGTCCAATACCGTACGAGTACATCCATACGGTACCAAACCACACCAAAACGGTACAATGCCGTACGAGTACATCCATACGGTACAAAACCACACCAAAACAGTCCAATACCTTATTAGTACATCCATACGGTACCAAACCACACCAAAACGGTACAATACCTTACGAGTCCTTCGTTACGGTACCAAACCACAACAAAAGGGTGCAACACCATACGAGTACATCTATACGGTACAAAACCACACCAAAACGGTACAATACCTTAGGAGTCCTTCGTTACGGTACCAAACCACCACAACACGGTGCAATACCGTACGAGTACATCAATACGGTACAAAACCACACCAAAATGGTACAATACCTTACGAGTCCTTCGTTACGGTACCAAACCACAACAAAACGGTGCAATACCGTACGAGTACATCCAAACGGTACCAAACCACACCAAAATGGTACAATACCTTACGAGTCCTTCGTTACGGTACCAAACCACACCAAAACGGTGCAATACCGTACGAGTACATCAATACGGTACCAAACCACACCAAAACGGTGCAATACCGTACGAGTACATCAATACGGTACCAAACCACACCAAAACGGTGCAATACCGTACAAGTAAAACCCATAAGGTACCAAACCACAACAAAACGGTGCAATACCGTATGAGTACATCCATACGGTACCAAACCACACAAAAACGGTACAATACCTTACGAGTCCTTCGTTACGATACCAAACCACAACAAAACGGTGCAATACCGTACGAGTACATCCATACGGTACCAAACCACACCAAAAGGGTACAATACCTTACGAGTCCTTCGTTACGGTACCAAACCACACCAAAACGGTGCAATACCGTACGAGTACATCCATACAGTACCAAACCACACCAAAACGGTACAATACCTTACGAGTCCTTCGTTACGGTACCAAACCACAACAAAACGGTGCAATACCGTACGAGTACATCCATACGGTACTAAACCACACCAAAATGGTACAATACCTTACGAGTCCTTCGTTACGGTACCAAACCACACCGAAACGGTGCAATACCGTACGAGTACATCGATACGGTACCAAACCACACCAAAACGGTGCAATACCGTACGAGTACATCCATACGGTACAAAACCACACCAAAACAGTCCAATACCTTATTAGTACATCCATACGGTACCAAACCACACCAAAAGGGTACAATACCTTACGAGTCCTTCGTTACGGTACCAAACCACACCAAAACGGGGCAATACCGTACGAGTACATCCATACAGTACCAAACCACACCAAAACGGTACAATACCTTACGAGTCCTTCGTTACGGTACCAAACCACAACAAAACGGTGCAATACCGTACGAGTACATCCATACGGTACCAAACCACACCAAAATGGTACAATACCTTACGAGTCCTTCGTTACGGTACCAAACCACACCAAAACGGTGCAATACCGTACGAGTACATCCATACGGTACCAAACCACACCAAAACGGTGCAATACCGTACGAGTATATCCATACGGTACGAAACCACACCAAAACGGTGCAATACCTTACGAGTACATCCATACGGTACCAAACCACAGCAAAACGGTCCAATACCGTAAGAGTACATCCATACGGTACCAAACCACACCAACACGGTACAATACTGTACGAGTACTTCGTTACGGTACGAAACCACACCAAAACGGTACAATACCGTACGAGTACAACCATACGGTACCAAACCACACCAAAACGGTACAATACTGTACGAGTACATCCATACGGTACAAAACCACACCAAAACGGTTCAATACCTTATTAGTACATCCATACGGTACCAAACCACACCAAAACGGTCCAATACCGTACGAGTACATCCATACGGTACCAAACCACAACAAAAACGGTGCAATACCGTACGAGTACATCCATACGGTACCAAACCACTCCAAAAGGGAACAATACCTTACGAGTCCTTCGTTACGGTACCAAACCACACCAAAACGGTGCAATACCGTACGAGTACATCCATACGGTACCAAACCACACCAAAACGGTGCAATACCGTACGAGTATATCCATACGGTACGAAACCACACCAAAACGGTGCAATACCTTACGAGTACATCCATACGGTACCAAACCACAGCAAAACGGTCCAATACCGTAAGAGTACATCCGTACGGTACCAAACCACACCAACACGGTACAATACTGTACGAGTACTTCGTTACGGTACGAAACCACACCAAAACGGTACAATACCGTACGAGTACAACCATACGGTACCAAACCACACCAAAACGGTACAATACTGTACGAGTACATCCATACGGTACAAAACCACACCAAAACGGTTCAATACCTTATTAGTACATCCATACGGTACCAAACCACACCAAAACGGTCCAATACCGTACGAGTACATCCATACGGTACCAAACCACACCAAAACGGTACAATACCGTACGAGTACATCCATACGGTACAAAACCACACCAAAACAGTCCAATACCTTATTAGTACATCCATACGGTACCAAACCACACCAAAACGGTACAATACCTTACGAGTCCTTCGTTACGGTACCAAACCACAACAAAAGGGTGCAACACCGTACGAGTACATCGATACGGTACAAAACCACACCAAAACGGTACAATACCTTAGGAGTCCTTCGTTACAGTACCAAACCACAACAAAACGGTGCAATACCGTACGAGTACATCCAAACGGTACCAAACCACACCAAAATGGTACAATACCTTACGAGTCCTTCGTTACGGTACCAAACCACACCAAAACGGTGCAATACCGTACGAGTACATCAATACGGTACCAAACCACACCAAAACGGTGCAATACCGTACGAGTACATCAATACGGTACCAAACCACACCAAAACGGTGCAATACCGTACGAGTAAAACCCATAAGGTACCAAACCACAACAAAACGGTGCAATACCGTATGAGTACATCCATACGGTACCAAACCACACCAAAACGGTACAATACCTTACGAGTCCTTCGTTACGGTACAAAACCACAACAAAACGGTGCAATACCGTACGAGTACATCCATACGGTACCAAACCACACCAAAAGGGTACAATACCTTACGAGTCCTTCGTTACGGTACCAAACCACACCAAAACGGTGCAATACCGTACGAGTACATCCATACAGTACCAAACCACACCAAAACGGTACAATACCTTACGAGTCCTTCGTTACGGTACCAAACCACAACAAAACGGTGCAATACCGTACGAGTACATCCATACGGTACCAAACCACACCAAAATGGTACAATACCTTACGAGTCCTTCGTTACGGTACCAAACCACACCAAAACGGTGCAATACCGTACGAGTACATCGATACGGTACCAAACCACACCAAAACGGTGCAATACCGTACGAGTACATCCAAACGGTACCAAACCACAACAAAAACGGTGCAATACCGTACGAGTACATCCATACGGTACCAAACCACTCCAAAAGGGAACAATACCTTACGAGTCCTTCGTTACGGTACCAAACCACACCAAAACGGTGCAATACCGTACGAGTACATCCATACGGTACCAAACCACACCAAAACGGTGCAATACCGTACGAGTATATCCATACGGTACGAAACCACACCAAAACGGTGCAATACCTTACGAGTACATCCATACGGTACCAAACCACAGCAAAACGGTCCAATACCGTAAGAGTACATCCGTACGGTACCAAACCACACCAACACGGTACAATACTGTACGAGTACTTCGTTACGGTACGAAACCACACCAAAACGGTACAATACCGTACGAGTACAACCATACGGTACCAAACCACACCAAAACGGTACAATACTGTACGAGTACATCCATACGGTACAAAACCACACCAAAACGGTTCAATACCTTATTAGTACATCCATACGGTACCAAACCACACCAAAACGGTCCAATACCGTACGAGTACATCCATACGGTACCAAACCACACCAAAACGGTACAATACCGTACGAGTACATCCATACGGTACAAAACCACACCAAAACAGTCCAATACCTTATTAGTACATCCATACGGTACCAAACCACACCAAAACGGTACAATACCTTACGAGTCCTTCGTTACGGTACCAAACCACAACAAAAGGGTGCAACACCGTACGAGTACATCGATACGGTACAAAACCACACCAAAACGGTACAATACCTTAGGAGTCCTTCGTTACAGTACCAAACCACAACAAAACGGTGCAATACCGTACGAGTACATCCAAACGGTACCAAACCACACCAAAATGGTACAATACCTTACGAGTCCTTCGTTACGGTACCAAACCACACCAAAACGGTGCAATACCGTACGAGTACATCAATACGGTACCAAACCACACCAAAACGGTGCAATACCGTACGAGTACATCAATACGGTACCAAACCACACCAAAACGGTGCAATACCGTACGAGTAAAACCCATAAGGTACCAAACCACAACAAAACGGTGCAATACCGTATGAGTACATCCATACGGTACCAAACCACACCAAAACGGTACAATACCTTACGAGTCCTTCGTTACGGTACAAAACCACAACAAAACGGTGCAATACCGTACGAGTACATCCATACGGTACCAAACCACACCAAAAGGGTACAATACCTTACGAGTCCTTCGTTACGGTACCAAACCACACCAAAACGGTGCAATACCGTACGAGTACATCCATACAGTACCAAACCACACCAAAACGGTACAATACCTTACGAGTCCTTCGTTACGGTACCAAACCACAACAAAACGGTGCAATACCGTACGAGTACATCCATACGGTACCAAACCACACCAAAATGGTACAATACCTTACGAGTCCTTCGTTACGGTACCAAACCACACCAAAACGGTGCAATACCGTACGAGTACATCGATACGGTACCAAACCACACCAAAACGGTGCAATACCGTACGAGTACATCCAAACGGTACCAAACCACAACAAAAACGGTGCAATACCGTACGAGTACATCCATACGGTACCAAACCACTCCAAAAGGGAACAATACCTTACGAGTCCTTCGTTACGGTACCAAACCACACCAAAACGGTGCAATACCGTACGAGTACATCCATACAGTACCAAACCACACCAAAACGGTGCAATACCTTACGAGTCCTTCGTTACGGTAGCAAACCACAACAAAACGGTGCAATACCTTACGAGTACATCCATACGGTACCAAACCACATCAAAATGGTACAATACCTTACGAGTCCTTCGTTATGGTACCAAACCACACCAAAACGGTGCAATACCGTACGAGTACATCCATACGGTACGAAACCACACCAAAACGGTGCAATACCTTACGAGTACATCCATACGGTACCAAACCACAGCAAAACGGTCCAATACCGTAATAGTACATCCATACGGTACCAAACCACACCAAAATGGTACAATACTGTACGAGTACTTCGTTACGGTACGAAACCACACCAAAACGGTACAATACCGTATGAGTACAACCATACGGTACCAAACCACACCAAAACGGTACAATACTGTACGAGTACATCCATACGGTACAAAACCACACCAAAACGGTCCAATACCTTATTAGTACATCCATACGGTACCAAACCACACCAAAACGGTCCAATACCGTACGAGTACATCCATACGGTACCAAACCACACCAAAACGGTAAAATACCATACGAGTACATCCATACGGTACAAAACCACACCAAAACAGTCCAATACCTTATTAGTACATCCATACGGTACCAAACACACACCAAAACGGTTCAATACCTTACGAGTCCTTCGTTACGGTACCAAACCACAACAAAAGGGTGCAACACCGTACGAGTACATCCATACGGTACAAAACCACACCAAAACGGTACAATACCTTAGGAGTCCTTCGTTACGGTACCAAACCACGACAAAACGGTGCAATACCGTACGAGTACATCCATACAGTACCAAACCACACCAAAACGGTACAATACCTTACGAGTCCTTCGTTACGGTACCAAACCACAACAAAACGGTGCAATACCGTACGAGTACATCCATACGGTACCAAACCACACCAAAATGGTACAATACCTTACGAGTCCTTCGTTACGGTACCAAACCACACCAAAACGGTGCAATACCGTACGAGTACATCCATACAGTACCAAACCACACCAAAACGGTACAATACCTTACGAGTCCTTCGTTACGGTACCAAACCACAACAAAACAGTGCAATACCGTACGAGTACATCCATACGGTACCAAACCACACCAAAATGGTACAATACCTTACGAGTCCTTCGTTACGGTACCAAACCACACCAAAACGGTTCAATACCGTACGAGTACATCCAAACGGTACCAAACCACACCAAAACGGTGCAATACCGTACGAGTACATCCGTACGGTACGAAACCACACCAAAACGGTGCAATACCTTACGAGTACATCCATATGGTACCAAACCACAGCAAAACGGTCCAATACCGTAAGAGTACATCCATACGGTACCAAACCAAAGCAAAACGGTGCAATACTGTACGAGTACTTCGTTATGGTACGAAACCACCCCGAAATGGTACAATACCGTACGAGTACAACCATACGGTACCAAACCGCACCAAAACGGTACAATACTGTACGAGTACATCCATACGGTACAAAACCACACCAAAACGATCCAATACCTTATCAGTACATCCATATGGTACCAAACCACACCAAAACGGTCCAATACCGTACGAGTACATCCATACGGTACCAAACCACACCAAAACGGTAAAATACCATACGAGTACATCCATACGGTACAAAACCACACCAAAATAGTCCAATACCTTATTAGTACATCCATACGGTACCAAACCACACCAAAACGGTACAATACCTTACGAGTCCTTCGTTACGGTACCAAACCACACCAAAACGGTGCAATACCGTACGAGTACATCAATACGGTACAAAACCACACCAAAATGGTACAATACCTTACGAGTCCTTCGTTACGGTACCAAACCACAACAAAACGGTGCAATACCGTACGAGTACATCCATACGGTACCAAACCACACAAAAATGGTACAATACCTTACGAGTCCTTCGTTACGTAACCAAACCACACCAAAACGGTGCAATACCGTACGAGTACATCCATACAGTACCAAACCAAACCAAAACGGTACAATACCTTACGAGTCCTTCGTTACGGTACCAAACCACAACAAAACGGTGCAATACCGTACGAGTACATCCAAACGGTACCAAACCACACCAAAATGGTACAATACCTTACGAGTCCTTCGTTACGGTACCAAACCACACCAAAACGGTGCAATACCGTACGAGTACATCCATACGGTACCAAACCACACCAAAACGGTGCAATACCTTACGAGTACATCCATACGGTACCAAACCACAGCAAAACGGTCCAATACCGTAATAGTACATCCATACGGTACCAAACCACACCAAAATGGTACAATACTGTACGAGTACTTCGTTACGGTACGAAACCACACCAAAACGGTACAATACCGTATGAGTACAACCATACGGTACCAAACCACACCAAAACGGTACAATACTGTACGAGTACATCCATACGGTACAAAACCACACCAAAACGGTCCAATACCTTATTAGTACATCCATACGGTACCAAACCACACCAAAACGGTCCAATACCGTACGAGTACATCCATACGGTACCAAACCACACCAAAACGGTAAAATACCATACGAGTACATCCATACGGTACAAAACCACACCAAAACAGTCCAATACCTTATTAGTACATCCATACGGTACCAAACACACACCAAAACGGTTCAATACCTTACGAGTCCTTCGTTACGGTACCAAACCACAACAAAAGGGTGCAACACCGTACGAGTACATCCATACGGTACAAAACCACACCAAAACGGTACAATACCTTAGGAGTCCTTCGTTACGGTACCAAACCACGACAAAACGGTGCAATACCGTACGAGTACATCCATACAGTACCAAACCACACCAAAACGGTACAATACCTTACGAGTCCTTCGTTACGGTACCAAACCACAACAAAACGGTGCAATACCGTACGAGTACATCCATACGGTACCAAACCACACCAAAATGGTACAATACCTTACGAGTCCTTCGTTACGGTACCAAACCACACCAAAACGGTGCAATACCGTACGAGTACATCCATACAGTACCAAACCACACCAAAACGGTACAATACCTTACGAGTCCTTCGTTACGGTACCAAACAACAACAAAACAGTGCAATACCGTACGAGTACATCCATACGGTACCAAACCACACCAAAATGGTACAATACCTTACGAGTCCTTCGTTACGGTACCAAACCACACCAAAACGGTTCAATACCGTACGAGTACATCCAAACGGTACCAAACCACACCAAAACGGTGCAATACCGTACGAGTACATCCGTACGGTACGAAACCACACCAAAACGGTGCAATACCTTACGAGTACATCCATATGGTACCAAACCACAGCAAAACGGTCCAATACCGTAAGAGTACATCCATACGGTACCAAACCAAAGCAAAACGGTGCAATACTGTACGAGTACTTCGTTATGGTACGAAACCACCCCGAAATGGTACAATACCGTACGAGTACAACCATACGGTACCAAACCGCACCAAAACGGTACAATACTGTACGAGTACATCCATACGGTACAAAACCACACCAAAACGATCCAATACCTTATCAGTACATCCATATGGTACCAAACCACACCAAAACGGTCCAATACCGTACGAGTACATCCATACGGTACCAAACCACACCAAAACGGTAAAATACCATACGAGTACATCCATACGGTACAAAACCACACCAAAATAGTCCAATACCTTATTAGTACATCCATACGGTACCAAACCACACCAAAACGGTACAATACCTTACGAGTCCTTCGTTACGGTACCAAACCACACCAAAACGGTGCAATACCGTACGAGTACATCAATACGGTACAAAACCACACCAAAACGGTACAATACCTTACGAGTCCTTCGTTACGGTACCAAACCACAACAAAACGGTGCAATACCGTACGAGTACATCCATACGGTACCAAACCACACAAAAATGGTACAATACCTTACGAGTCCTTCGTTACGTAACCAAACCACACCAAAACGGTGCAATACCGTACGAGTACATCCATACAGTACCAAACCACACCAAAACGGTACAATACCTTACGAGTCCTTCGTTACGGTACCAAACCACAACAAAACGGTGCAATACCGTACGAGTACATCCAAACGGTACCAAACCACACCAAAATGGTACAATACCTTACGAGTCCTTCGTTACGGTACCAAACCACACCAAAACGGTGCAATACCGTACGAGTACATCCATACGGTACCAAACCACACCAAAACGGTGCAATACCGTACGAGTACATCCGTACGGTACGAAACCACACCTAAACTGTGCAATACCTTACGAGTACATCCATACGGTACCAAACCACAGCAAAACGGTCCAATACCGTAATAGTACATCCATACGGTACCAAACCACACCAAAACGGTACAATACTGTACGAGTACTTCGTTATGGTACGAAACCACACCAAAATGGTACAATACCGTACGAGTACAACCATACGGTACCAAACCACACCAAAACGGTACAATACTGTACGAGTACATCCATACGGTACAAAACCACACCAAAACGGTCCAATACCTTATTAGTACATCCATACGGTACCAAACCACACTAAAACGGTCCAATACCGTACGAGTACATCCATACGGTACCAAACCACACCAAAACGGTAAAATACCATACGAGTACATCCATACGGTACAAAACCACACCAAAACAGTCCAATACCTTATTAGTACATCCATACGGTACCAAACCACACCAAAACGGTACAATACCTTACGAGTCCTTCGTTACGGTACCAAACCACAACAAAAGGGTACAACACCGTACGAGTACCTCCATACGGTACAAAACCACACCAAAACGGTACAATACCTTAGGAGTCCTTCGTTACGGTACCAAACCACAACAAAACGGTGCAATACCGTACGAGTACATCCAAACGGTACCAAACCACAACAAAACGGTGCAATACCGTACGAGTACATCCATACGGTACCAAACCACTCCTAAAGGGTACAATACCTTACGAGTCCTTCGTTACGGTACCAAACCACAACAAAACGGTGCAATACCGTACGAGTACATCCATACAGTACCAAACCACACCAAAACGGTACAATACCTTACGAGTCCTTCGTTACGGTACCAAACCACAACAAAACGGTGCAATACCGTACGAGTACATCCATACGGTACCAAACCACACCAAAACGGTAAAATACCATACGAGTACATCCATACGGTACAAAACCACACCAAAACAGTCCAATACCTTATTAGTACATCCATACGGTACCAAACACACACCAAAACGGTTCAATACCTTACGAGTCCTTCGTTACGGTACCAAACCACACCAAAACGGTCCAATACCGTACGAGTACATCCATACGGTACCAAACCACACCAAAACGGTAAAATACCATACGAGTACATCCATACGGTACAAAACCACACCAAAACAGTCCAATACCTTATTAGTACATCCATACGGTACCAAACACACACCAAAACGGTTCAATACCTTACGAGTCCTTCGTTACGGTACCAAACCACAACAAAAGGGTGCAACACCGTACGAGTACATCCATACGGTACAAAACCACACCAAAACGGTACAATACCTTAGGAGTCCTTCGTTACGGTACCAAACCACGACAAAACGGTGCAATACCGTACGAGTACATCCATACAGTACCAAACCACACCAAAACGGTACAATACCTTACGAGTCCTTCGTTACGGTACCAAACCACAACAAAACGGTGCAATACCGTACGAGTACATCCATACGGTACCAAACCACACCAAAATGGTACAATACCTTACGAGTCCTTCGTTACGGTACCAAACCACACCAAAACGGTGCAATACCGTACGAGTACATCCATACAGTACCAAACCACACCAAAACGGTACAATACCTTACGAGTCCTTCGTTACGGTACCAAACAACAACAAAACAGTGCAATACCGTACGAGTACATCCATACGGTACCAAACCACACCAAAATGGTACAATACCTTACGAGTCCTTCGTTACGGTACCAAACCACACCAAAACGGTTCAATACCGTACGAGTACATCCAAACGGTACCAAACCACACCAAAACGGTGCAATACCGTACGAGTACATCCGTACGGTACGAAACCACACCAAAACGGTGCAATACCTTACGAGTACATCCATATGGTACCAAACCACAGCAAAACGGTCCAATACCGTAAGAGTACATCCATACGGTACCAAACCAAAGCAAAACGGTGCAATACTGTACGAGTACTTCGTTATGGTACGAAACCACCCCGAAATGGTACAATACCGTACGAGTACAACCATACGGTACCAAACCGCACCAAAACGGTACAATACTGTACGAGTACATCCATACGGTACAAAACCACACCAAAACGATCCAATACCTTATCAGTAAATCCATATGGTACCAAACCACACCAAAACGGTCCAATACCGTACGAGTACATCCATACGGTACCAAACCACACCAAAACGGTAAAATACCATACGAGTACATCCATACGGTACAAAACCACACCAAAATAGTCCAATACCTTATTAGTACATCCATACGGTACCAAACCACACCAAAACGGTACAATACCTTACGAGTCCTTCGTTACGGTACCAAACCACACCAAAACGGTGCAATACCGTACGAGTACATCAATACGGTACAAAACCACACCAAAACGGTACAATACCTTACGAGTCCTTCGTTACGGTACCAAACCACAACAAAACGGTGCAATACCGTACGAGTACATCCATACGGTACCAAACCACACAAAAATGGTACAATACCTTACGAGTCCTTCGTTACGTAACCAAACCACACCAAAACGGTGCAATACCGTACGAGTACATCCATACAGTACCAAACCACACCAAAACGGTACAATACCTTACGAGTCCTTCGTTACGGTACCAAACCACAACAAAACGGTGCAATACCGTACGAGTACATCCAAACGGTACCAAACCACACCAAAATGGTACAATACCTTACGAGTCCTTCGTTACGGTACCAAACCACACCAAAACGGTGCAATACCGTACGAGTACATCCATACGGTACCAAACCACACCAAAACGGTGCAATACCGTACGAGTACATCCGTACGGTACGAAACCACACCTAAACTGTGCAATACCTTACGAGTACATCCATACGGTACCAAACCACAGCAAAACGGTCCAATACCGTAATAGTACATCCATACGGTACCAAACCACACCAAAACGGTACAATACTGTACGAGTACTTCGTTATGGTACGAAACCACACCAAAATGGTACAATACCGTACGAGTACAACCATACGGTACCAAACCACACCAAAACGGTACAATACTGTACGAGTACATCCATACGGTACAAAACCACACCAAAACGGTCCAATACCTTATTAGTACATCCATACGGTACCAAACCACACTAAAACGGTCCAATACCGTACGAGTACATCCATACGGTACCAAACCACACCAAAACGGTAAAATACCATACGAGTACATCCATACGGTACAAAACCACACCAAAACAGTCCAATACCTTATTAGTACATCCATACGGTACCAAACCACACCAAAACGGTACAATACCTTACGAGTCCTTCGTTACGGTACCAAACCACAACAAAAGGGTACAACACCGTACGAGTACCTCCATACGGTACAAAACCACACCAAAACGGTACAATACCTTAGGAGTCCTTCGTTACGGTACCAAACCACAACAAAACGGTGCAATACCGTACGAGTACATCCAAACGGTACCAAACCACAACAAAACGGTGCAATACCGTACGAGTACATCCATACGGTACCAAACCACTCCTAAAGGGTACAATACCTTACGAGTCCTTCGTTACGGTACCAAACCACAACAAAACGGTGCAATACCGTACGAGTACATCCATACAGTACCAAACCACACCAAAACGGTACAATACCTTACGAGTCCTTCGTTACGGTACCAAACCACAACAAAACGGTGCAATACCGTACGAGTACATCCATACGGTACCAAACCACACCAAAACGGTACAATACCTTAGGAGTCCTTCGTTACGGTACCAAACCACGACAAAACGGTGCAATACCGTACGAGTCCATCCATACAGTACCAAACCACACCAAAACGGTACAATACCTTACGAGTCCTTCGTTACGGTACCAAACCACAACAAAACGGTGCAATACCGTACGAGTACATCCATACGGTACCAAACCACACCAAAATGGTACAATACCTTACGAGTCCTTCGTTACGGTACCAAACCACACCAAAACGGTGCAATACCGTACGAGTACATCTATACAGTACCAAACCACACCAAAACGGTACAATACCTTACGAGTCCTTCGTTACGGTACCAAACCACAACAAAACAGTGCAATACCGTACGAGTACATCCATACGGTACCAAACCACACCAAAATGGTACAATACCTTACGAGTCCTTCGTTACGGTTCCAAACCACACCAAAACGGTTCAATACCGTACGAGTACATCCAAACGGTACCAAACCACACCAAAACGGTGCAATACCGTACGAGTACATCCGTACGGTACGAAACCACACCAAAACGGTGCAATACCTTACGAGTACATCCATACGGTACCAAACCACAGCAAAACGGTCCAATACCGTAAGAGTACATCCATACGGTACCAAACCACACCAAAACGGTACAATACTGTACGAGTACTTCGTTATGGTACGAAACCACCCCGAAATGGTACAATACCGTACGAGTACAACCATACGGTACCAAACCGCACCAAAACGGTACAATACTGTACGAGTGCATCCATACGGTACAAAACCACACCAAAACGGTCCAATACCTTATCAGTACATCCATATGGTACCAAACCACACCAAAACGGTCCAATACCGTACGAGTACATCCATACGGTACCAAACCACACCAAAACGGTAAAATACCATACGAGTACATCCATACGGTACAAAACCACACCAAAATAGTCCAATACCTTATTAGTACATCCATACGGTACCAAACCACACCAAAACGGTACAATACCTTACGAGTCCTTCGTTACGGTACCAAACCACACCAAAACGGTGCAATACCGTACGAGTACATCAATACGGTACAAAACCACACCAAAACGGTACAATACCTTACGAGTCCTTCGTTACGGTACCAAACCACAACAAAACGGTGCAATACCGTACGAGTACATCCATACGGTACCAAACCAAACAAAAATGGTACAATACCTTACGAGTCCTTCGTTACGGTACCAAACCACACCAAAACGGTGCAATACCGTACGAGTACATCCATACAGTACCAAACCACACCAAAACGGTACAATACCTTACGAGTCCTTCGTTACGGTACCAAACCACAACAAAACGGTGCAATACCGTACGAGTACATCCAAACGGTACCAAACCACACCAAAATGGTACAATACCTTACGAGTCCTTCGTTACGGTACCAAACCACACCAAAACGGTGCAATACCGTACGAGTACATCCATACGGTACCAAACCACACCAAAACGGTGCAATACCGTACGAGTACATCCGTACGGTACGAAACCACACCAAAACGGTGCAATACCTTACGAGTACATCCATACGGTACCAAACCACAGCAAAACGGTCCAATACTGTAATAGTACATCCATACGGTACCAAACCACACCAAAACGGTACAATACTGTACGAGTACTTCGTTATGGTACGAAACCACACCAAAATGGTACAATACCGTACGAGTACAACCATACGGTACCAAACCACACCAAAACGGTACAATACTGTACGAGTACATCCATACGGTACAAAACCACACCAAAACGGTCCAATACCTTATTAGTACATCCATACGGTACCAAACCACACCAAAACGGTCCAATACCGTACGAGTACATCCATACGGTACCAAACCACACCAAAACGGTAAAATACCATACGAGTACATCCATACGGTACAAAACCACACCAAAACAGTCCAATACCTTATTAGTACATCCATACGGTACCAAACCACACCAAAACGGTACAATACCTTACGAGTCCTTTGTTACGGTACCAAACCACAACAAAAGGGTACAACACCGTACGAGTACATCCATACGGTACAAAACCACACCAAAACGGTACAATACCTTAGGAGTCCTTCGTTACGGTACCAAACCACAACAAAACGGTGCAATACCGTACGAGTACATCCAAACGGTACCAAACCACAACAAAACGGTGCAATACCGTACGAGTACATCCATACGGTACCAAACCACTCCTAAAGGGTACAATACCTTACGAGTCCTTCGTTACGGTACCAAACCACAACAAAACGGTGCAATACCGTACGAGTACATCCATACAGTACCAAACCACACCAAAACGGTACAATACCTTACGAGTCCTTCGTTACGGTACCAAACCACAACAAAATGGTGCAATACCGTACGAGTACATCCATACGGTACCAAACCACACCAAAACAGTACAATACCTTAGGAGTCCTTCGTTACGGTACCAAACCACGACAAAATGGTGCAATACCGTACGAGTACATCCATACAGTACCAAACCACACCAAAACGGTACAATACCTTACGAGTCCTTCGTTACGGTACCAAACCACAACAAAACGGTGCAATATCGTACGAGTACATCCATACGGTACCAAACCACACCAAAATGGTACAATACCTTACGAGTCCTTCGTTACGGTACCAAACCACACCAAAACGGTGCAATACCGTACGAGTACATCCATACAGTACCAAACCACACCAAAACGGTACAATACCTTACGAGTCCTTCGTTACGGTACCAAACCACAACAAAACAGTGCAATACCGTACGAGTACATCCATACGGTACCAAACCACACCAAAATGGTACAATACCTTACGAGTCCTTCGTTACGGTTCCAAACCACACCAAAACGGTTCAATACCGTACGAGTACATCCAAACGGTACCAAACCACACCAAAACGTTGCAATACCGTACGAGTACATCCGTACGGTACGAAACCACACCAAAACGGTGCAATACCTTACGAGTACATCCATACGGTACCAAACCACAGCAAAACGGTCCAATACCATAAGAGTACATCCATACGGTACCAAACCACACCAAAACGGTACAATACTGTACGAGTACTTCGTTATGGTACGAAACCACCCCAAAATGGTACAATACCGTACGAGTACAACCATACGGTACCAAACCACACCAAAACGGTACAATACTGTACGAGTACATCCATACGGTACAAAACCACACCAAAACGGTCCAATACCTTATCAGTACATCCATATGGTACCAAACCACACCAAAACGGTCCAATACCGTACGAGTACATCCATACGGTACCAAACCACACCAAAACGGTAAAATACCATACGAGTACATCCATACGGTTCAAAACCACACCAAAACAGTCCAATACCTTATTAGTACATACATACGGTACCAAACCACACCAAAACGGTACAATACCTTACGAGTCCTTCGTTACGGTACCAAACCACACCAAAACGGTGCAATACGGTACGAGTACATCAATACGGTACAAAACCACACCAAAACGGTACAATACCTTACGAGTCCTTCGTTACGGTACCAAACCACAACAAAACGGTGCAATACCGTACGAGTACATCCATACAGTACCAAACCACACCAAAACGGTACAATACCTTACGAGTCCTTCGTTACGGTACCAAACCACAACAAAACAGTGCAATACCGTACGAGTACATCCATACGGTACCAAACCACACAAAAATGGTACAATACCTTACGAGTCCTTCGTTACGGTACCAAACCACACCAAAACGGTGCAATACCGTACGAGTACATCCATACAGTAACAAACCACACCAAAACGGTACAATACCTTACGAGTCCTTCGTTACGGTACCAAACCACAACAAAACGGTGCAATACCGTACGAGTACATCCAATCGGTACCAAACCACACCAAAATGGTACAATACCTTACGAGTCCTTCGTTACGGTACCAAACCACACCAAAACGGTGCAATACCGTACGAGTACATCCTTACGGTACCAAACCACACCAAAACGGTGCAATACCGTACGAGTACATCCGTACGGTACGAAACCACACCAAAACGGTGCAATACCTTACGAGTACATCCATACGGTACCAAACCACAGCAAAACGGTCCAATACCGTAATAGTACATCCATACGGTACCAAACCACACCAAAACGGTACAATACTGTACGAGTACTTCGTTATGGTACGAAACCACACCAAAATGGTACAATACCGTACGAGTACAACCATACGGTACCAAACCATACCAAAACGGTACAATACTGTACGAGTACATCCATACGGTACAAAACCACACCAAAACGGTCCAATACCTTATTAGTACATCCATATGGTACCAAACCACACCAAAACGGTCCAATACCGTACGAGTACATCCATACGGTACCAAACCACACCAAAACGGTAAAATACCATACGAGTACATCCATACGGTACAAAACCACACCAAAACAGTCCAATACCTTATTAGTACATCCATACGGTACCAAACCACACCAAAACGGTACAATACCTTACGAGTCCTTCGTTACGGTACCAAACCACACCAAAACGGTGCAATACCGTACGAGTACATCAATACGGTACAAAACCACACCAAAACGGTACAATACCTTACGAGTCCTTCGTTACGGTACCAAACCACAACAAAACGGTGCAATACCGTACGAGTACATCCATACAGTACCAAACCACACCAAAATGGTACAATACCTTACGAGTCCTTCGTTACGGTACCAAACCACAACAAAACGGTGCAATACCGTACGAGTACATCCATACGGTACCAAACCACACCAAAATGGTACAATACCTTACGAGTCCTTCGTTACGGTACCAAACCACACCAAAACGGTGCAATACCGTACGAGTACATCCATACGGTACCAAACCACACCAAAACGGTGCAACACCGTACGAGTACATCCGTACGGTACGAAACCACACCAAAACGGTGCAATACCTTACGAGTACATCCATACGGTACCAAACCACAGCAAAACGGTCCAATACCGTAAGAGTACATCCATACGGTACCAAACCACACCAAAACGGTACAATACTGTACGAGTACTTCGTTATGGTACGAAACCACACCAAAATGGTACAATACCGTACGAGTACAACCATACGGTACCAAACCACACCAAAACGGTACAATACTGTACGAGTACATCCATACGGTACAAAACCACACCAAAACGGTCCAATACCTTATTAGTACATCCATACGGTACCAAACCACACCAAAACGGTCCAATACCGTACGAGTACATCCATACGGTACCAAACCACACCAAAACGGTAAAATACCATACGAGTACATCCATACGGTACAAAACCACACCAAAACAGTCCAATACCTTATTAGTACATCCATACGGTACCAAACCACACCAAAACGGTACAATACCTTACGAGTCCTTCGTTACGGTACCAAACCACAACAAAAGGGTGCAACACCGTACGAGTACATCCATACGGTACAAAACCACACCAAAACGGTACAATACCTTAGGAGTCCTTCGTTACGGTACCAAACCACAACAAAACGGTGCAATACCGTACGAGTACATCCAAACGGTACCAAACCACAACAAAACGGTGCAATACCGTACGAGTACATCCATACGGTACCAAACCACTCCTAAAGGGTACATTACCTTACGAGTCCTTCGTTACGGTACCAAACCACAACAAAACGGTGCAATACCGTACGAGTACATCCATACAGTACCAAACCACACCAAAACGGTACAATACCTTACGAGTCTTTCGTTATGGTACCAAACCACAACAAAACGGTATAATACCGTACGAGTACATCCATACGGTACCAAACCACACCAAAATGGTACAATACCTTACGAGTCCTTCGTTACGGTACCAAACCACACCAAAACGGTGCAATACCGTACGAGTACATCCCTACGGTACCAAACCACACCAAAACGGTGCAATACCGAACGAGTACATCCATACGGTACGAAACCACACCAAAACAGTGCAATACCTTACGAGTACATCCATACGGTACCAAACCACAGCAAAACGGTCCAATACCGTAAGAGTACATCCATACGGTACCAAACCACACCAAAACGGTACAATACTGTACGAGTACTTCGTTACGGTACGAAACCACACCAAAACGGTACAATACCGTACGAGTACAACCATACGGTACCAAACCACACCAAAACGGTACAATACTGTACGAGTACATCCATACGGTACAAAACCACACCAAAACGGTCCAATACCTTATTAGTACATCCATACGGTACCAAACCACACCAAAACGGTCCCATACCGTACGAGTACATCCATACGGTACCAAACCACGCCAAAACAGTCCAATACCTTATTAGTACATCCATACGGTACCAAACCACACCAAAACGGTACAATACCTTATGAGTCCTTCGTTACGGTACCAAACCACACCAAAACGGTGCAATACCGTACGAGTACATCAATACGGTACAAAACCACACCAAAACGGTACAATACCCTACGAGTCCTTCGTTACGGTACCAAACCACAACAAAACGGTGCAATACCGTACGAGTACATCCATACAGTACCAAACCACACCAAAACGGTACAATACCTTACGAGTCCTTCGTTACGGTACCAAACCACAACAAAACGGTGCAATACCGTACGAGTACATCCATACGGTACCAAACAACACCAAAATGGTACAATACCTTACGAGTCCTTCGTTACGGTACCAAACCACACCAAAACGGTGCAATACCGTACGAGTACATCCATACAGTACCAAACCACACCAAAACGGTACAATACCTTACGAGTCCTTCGTTACGGTACCAAACCACAACAAAACGGTGCAATACCGTACGAGTACATCCATACGGTACCAAACCACACCAAAATGGTACAATACCTTACGAGTCCTTCGTTACGGTACCAAACCACACCAAAACGGTGCAATACCGTACGAGTACATCCATACGGTACCAAACCACACCAAAACGGTGCAATACCGTACGAGTACATCCGTACGGTACGAAACCACACCAAAACGGTGCAATACCTTACGAGTACATCCATACGGTACCAAACCACAGCAAAACGGTCCAATACCGTAAGAGTACATCCATACGGTACCAAACCACACCAAAACGGCACAATACTGTACGAGTACTTCGTTACGGTACGAAACCACACCAAAACGGTACAATACCGTACGAGTACAACCATACGGTACCAAACCACACCAAAACGGTACAATACTGTACGAGTACATCCATACGG
This sequence comes from Rhododendron vialii, assembly GCF_030253575.1. NCBI lineage: Eukaryota > Viridiplantae > Streptophyta > Magnoliopsida > Ericales > Ericaceae > Rhododendron > Rhododendron vialii. The sequence continues at coordinate 28,596,152 of NC_080557.1, read as the reverse complement.
TACAAAACCACACCAAAACGGTCCAATACCTTATTAGTACATCCATACGGTACCAAACCACACCAAAACGGTCCAATACCGTACGAGTACATCCATACGGTACCAAACCACACCAAAACAGTCCAATACCTTATTAGTACATCCATACGGTACCAAACCACACCAAAACGGTACAATACCTTACGAGTCCTTCGTTACGGTACCAAACCACACCAAAACGGTGCAATACCGTACGAGTACATCAATACGGTACAAAACCACACCAAAACGGTACAATACCCTACGAGTCCTTCGTTACGGTACCAAACCACAACAAAACGGTGCAATACCGTACGAGTACATCCATACAGTACCAAACCACACCAAAACGGTACAATATCTTACGAGTCCTTCGTTACGGTACCAAACCACAACAAAACGGTGCAATACCGTACGAGTACATCCATACGGTACCAAACCACACCAAAATGGTACAATACCTTACGAGTCCTTCGTTACGGTACCAAACCACACCAAAACGGTGCAATACCGTACGAGTACATCCATACCGTACCAAACCACACCAAAACGGTACAATACGTTACGAGTCCTTCGTTACGGTACCAAACCACAACAAAACGGCGCAATACCGTACGAGTACATCCATACGGTACCAAACCACACCAAAATGGTACAATACCTTACGAGTCCTTCGTTACGGTACCAAAGCACATAAAAACGGTGCAATATCGTACGAGTACATCCATACGGTACGAAACCACACCAAAACGGTGCAATACCTTACAAGTACATCCGTACGGTACGAAACCACACCAAAATGGTACAATACCTTACGAGTCCTTCGTTGCGGTACCAAACCACAACAAAACGGTGCAATACCGTACGAGTACATCCATACGGTACCAAACCACACCAAAATGGTGCAATACCTTACGAGTACATCCATACGGTCCCAAACCACACCAAAACTGTCCAATACCGTGCGAGTACATCCATACTGTACCAAACCACACCAAAACGGTACAATACCGTTCGAGTACATCAATACGGTACAAAACAACACCAAAACAGTCCAATACCTTATTAGTACATCCATACGGTACCAAACCACACCAAAACGGTACAATACCTCACGAGTCCTTCGTTACGGTACCAAACCACAACAAAAGGGTGCAACACCGTACGAGTACATCCATACGGTACAAAACCACACCAAAACGGTACAATACCTTAGGAGTCCTTCGTTACGGTACCAAACCACTACAAAACGGTGCAAGACCGTACGAGTATATCAATACGGTACCAAACCACACCAAAACGGTACAATACCTTACGAGTCCTTCGTTACCGTACCAAACCACAACAAAACGGTGCAATACCGTACGAGTACATCCATACGGTACAAAACCACAGCAAAACGGTACAATACCTTACGAGTCCTTCGTTACGGTACCAAACCACAACAAAACGGTGCAATACCTTGCGAGTACAATCATACGGTACCAAACCACACCAAAACGGTCCAATTCCTTACGAGTCCTTCGTTACGGTACCAAACCAAACCCAAACGGTGCAATACCATACGAGTACATCCATACGGTACAAAACCAAACCAAAGCGGTTTACGGTACCAAACCACAACAAAACGGTGCAATACCTTACGAGTCCTTCGTTACGGTACCAAACCACACCAAAACGGTACAATACCGTACGAGTACATCCATACGGTACCAAAGCACACCAAAACGGTGCAATACCGTACGAGTACATCCATACGGTACGAAACCACACCAAAACGGTGCAATACCTTACGAGTACATCCATACGGTACCAAACCCCACCAAAACTGTCCAATACCTTATTAGTACATCCATACGGTACCAAACCACACCAAAACGGTACAATACCTTACGAGTCCTTCGTTACGGTACCAAACCACAACAAAAGGGTGCAACACAGTACGAGTACATCCATACGGTACAAAACCACACCAAAACGGTACAATACCTTAGGAGTCCTTCGTTACGGTACCAAACCACTACAAAACAGTGCAAGACCGTACGAGTACATCAATACGGTACGAAACCACACCAAAACGGTACAATACCTTACGAGTCCTTCGTTACAGTACCACACCACAACAAAACGGTGCAACACCGTACGAGTACATCCATACGGTACAAAACCACACCAGAACGGTACAATACCTTACGAGTCCTTCGTTACGGTACCAAACCACACCAAAACGGTGCAATACCGTACGAGTACACCAATACGGTACCGAACCACACCAAAACGGTGCAATACCGTACGAGTACATTAATACGGTACCAAACCACACCAAAATGGTACAATACCTTACGAGTCCTTCGTTGCGGTACCAAACCACAACAAAACGGTGCAATACCGTACGAGTACATCCATACGGTACCAAACCACACCAAAAAGGTACAATACCTTACGAGTCCTTCGTTACGGTACCAAACCACACCAAAACGGTGCAATACCGTACGAGTACATCCATACGGTACCAAAGCACACCAAAACGGTGCAATACCGTACGAGTACATCCATACGGTACGAAACCACACCAAAACGGTGCAATACCTTACGAGTACATCCATACGGTACCAAACCACACCAAAACTGTCCAATACCGTACGAGTACATCCATACTGTACCAAACCACACCAAAACGGTACAATACCGTTCGAGTACATCCATACGGTACAAAACAACACCAATACAGTCCAATACCTTATTAGTACATCCATACGGTACCAAACCACACCAAAACGGTACAATACCTCACGAGTCCTTCGTTACGGTACCAAACCTCAACAAAAGGGTGCAACACCGTACGAGTACATCCATACGGTACAAAACCACACCAAAACGGTACAATACCTTAGGAGTCCTTCGTTACGGTACCAAACCACTACAAAACGGTGCAAGACCGTACGAGTATATCAATACGGTACCAAACCACACCAAAACGGTACAATACCTTACGAGTCCTTCGTTACCGTACCAAACCACAACAAAACGCTGCAATACCGTACGAGTACATCAATACGGTACAAAACCACAGCAAAACGGTACAATACCTTACGAGTCCTTCGTTACGGTACCAAACCACAACAAAACGGTGCAATACCTTGCGAGTACATCCATACGGTTCCAAACCACACCAAAACGGTCCAATTCCTTACGAGTCCTTCGTTACGGTACCAAACCACACCCAAACGGTGGAATACCATACGAGTACATCCATACGGTACAAAACCACACCAAAGCGGTTTACGGTACCAAACCACAACAAAACGGTGCAATACCGTCCGAGTACATCCATACGGTACCAAACCACACCAAAACGGTACAATACCTTAGGAGTCCTTCGTTACGGTACCAAACCACTACAAAACAGTGCAAGACCGTACGAGTACATACATACGGTACGAAACCACACCAAAACGGTACAATACCTTACGAGTCCTTCGTTACAGTACCACACCACAACAAAACGGTGCAACACCGTACGAGTACATCCATACGGTACAAAACCACACCAGAACGGTACAATACCTTACGAGTCCTTCGTTACGGTACCAAACCACACCAAAACGGTGCAATACCGTACGAGTACATCAATACGGTACCGAACCACACCAAAACGGTGCAATACCGTACGAGTACATTCATACGGTACCAAACCACACCAAAATGGTACAATACCTTACGAGTCCTTCGTTGCGGTACCAAACCACAACAAAACGGTGCAATACCGTACGAGTACATCCATACGGTACCAAACCACACCAAAACGGTACAATACCTTACGAGTCCTTCGTTACGGTACCAAACCACAACAAAATGGTGCAATACCGTACGAGCATATCAATACGGTACCAAACCACACCAAAACGGTGCAATACCGTACGAGTACATCCATACGGTACCAAACCACAACAAAACGGTGCAATACCGTACGAGTACATCCCTACGGTACCAAACCACACCAAAACGGTACAATACCTTACGAGTCCTTCGTTACGGTACCAAACCACAACAAAACGGTGCAATACCGTACGAGTACATCCATATGATACCAAACCACACAAAAACGGTACAATACCTTACGAGTCCTTCGTTACGGTACCAAACCACACCAAAACGGTGCAATACCGTACGAGTACATTCATACGGTACCAAACCACACCAAAATGGTACAATACCTTACGAGTCCTTCGTTGCGGTACCAAACCACAACAAAACGGTGCAATACCGTACGAGTACATCCATACGGTACCAAACCACACCAAAACGGTACAATACCTTACGAGTCCTTCGTTACGGTACCAAACCACAACAAAATGGTGCAATACCGTACGAGTATATCAATACGGTACCAAACCACACCAAAACGGTGCAATACCGTACGAGTACATCCATACGGTACCAAACCACAACAAAACGGTGCAATACCGTACGAGTACATCCCTACGGTACCAAACCACACCAAAATGGTACAATACCTTACGAGTCCTTCGTTACGGTACCAAACCACAACAAAACGGTGCAATACCGTACGAGTACATCCATACGATACCAAACCACACCAAAACGGTACAATACCTTACGAGTCCTTCGTTACGGTACCAAACCACAACAAAACGGTGCAATACCGGACGAGTACATCCATACGGTACCAAACCACACCAAAACGGTACAATACCTTACGAGTCCTTCGTTACGGTACCAAACCACACCAAAACGGTGCAATACCGTACGAGTACATAAATACGGTACCAAACCACACCAAAACGGTGCAATACCGTACGAGTACATCCATATGGTACCAAACCACACCAAAAGGGTACAATACCTTACGAGTCCTTCATTACGGTACGAAACCACACCAAAACGGTGCAATACTGTACGAGTACATCCATACGGTACCAAACCACACCAAAATGGTACAATACCTTACGAGTCCTTCGTTATGGTACCAAACCACAACAAAACGGTGCAATACCGTACGAGTACATCCATACGGACCCAAACCACACCAAAACGGTACAATACCTTACGAGTCCTTCGTTACGGTACCATACCACACCAAAACGGTGCATTACCGTACGAGTACATCCATACGGTACCAAACCACACCAAAACGGTGCAATACCGTACGAGTACATCCATACGGTACGAAACCACACTAAAACGGTGCAATACCTTACGAGTACATCCATATGGTACCAAACCACACCAAAACTGTCCAATACCGTACGAGTACATCCATACGGTACCAAACCACACCAAAATGGTACAATACCGTACCAGTACATCCATACGGTACAAAACCACACCAAAACAATCCAATACCCTATTAGTACATCCGTACGGTACCAAACCACACCAAAACGGTACAATACCTTACGAGTCCTTCGTTACGGTACCAAACCACAACAAAAGGGTGCAACACCGTACGAGTACATCCATACGGTACAAAACCATACCAAAACGGTACAATACCTTAGGAGTCCTTCGTTACGGTACCAAACCACAACAAAACGGTGCAATACCGTACGAGTACATCCATACGGTACCAAACCACACCAAAACGGTACAATACTTTACGAGTCCTTCGTTACGGTACCAAACCACAACAAAACGGTGCAATACCGTACGAGTACATCCATACGGTACCAAACCACACCAAAACGGTCCAATAACTTACGAGTCCTTCGTTAGGGTACCAAACCACACCAAAACGGTGCAATACCGTACGAGTACATCCACACGGTACAAAACCACACCAAAACGGTACAATACCTTACGAGTCCTTCGTTACGGTACCATACCACACCAAAACGGTGCAATACCGTACGAGTACATCCATACGGTACCAAACCACACCAAAACGGTGCAATACCGTACGAGTACATCCATACGGTACGAAACCACACCAAAACGGTGCAATACCTTACGAGTACATCCATATGGTACCAAACCACACCAATACTGTCCAATACCGTACGAGTACATCCATACGGTACCAAACCACACCAAAATGGTACAATACCGTACCAGTACATCCATACGGTACAAAACCACACCAAAACAATCCAATACCCTATTAGTACATCCGTACGGTACCAAACCACACCAAAAAGGTACAATACCTTACGAGTCCTTCGTTACGGTACCAAACCACAACAAAAGGGTGCAACACCGTACGAGTACATCCATACGGTACAAAACCATACCAAAACGGTACAATACCTTAGGAGTCCTTCGTTACGGTACCAAACCACAACAAAACGGTGCAATACCGTACGAGTACATCCATACGGTACCAAACCACACCAAAACGGTACAATACTTTACGAGTCCTTCGTTACGGTACCAAACCACAACAAAACGGTGCAATACCGTACGAGTACATCCATACGGTACCAAACCACACCAAAACGGTCCAATACCTTACGAGTCCTTCGTTAGGGTACCAAACCACACCAAAACGGTGCAATACCGTACGAGTACATCCACACGGTACAAAACCACACCAAAACGGTACAATACCTTACAAGTCCTTCGTTACGGTACCAAACCACAACAAAAGGGTGCAACACAGTACGAGTACATCCATACGGTACAAAACCACACCAAAACGGTACAATACCTTAGGAGTCCTTCGTTACGTTACCAAACCACTACAAAATAGTGCAAGACCGTACGAGTACATCAATACGGTACGAAACCACACCAAAACGGTACAATACCTTACGAGTCCTTCGTTACAGTACCACACCACAACAAAACGGTGCAACACCGTACGAGTACATCCATACGGTACAAAACCACACCAGAACGGTACAATACCTTACGAGTCCTTCGTTACGGTACCAAACCATACCAAAACGGTGCAATACCTTACGAGTACATCAATACGGTACCGAACCACACCAAAACGGTGCAATACCGTACGAGTACATTCATACGGTACCAAACCACACCAAAATGGTACAATACCTTACGAGTCCTTCGTTGCGGTACCAAACCACAACAAAACGGTGCAATACCGTACGAGTACATCCATACGGTACCAAACCACACCAAAACGGTACAATACCTTACGAGTCCTTCGTTACGGTACCAAACCACAACAAAATGGTGCAATACCGTACGAGTACATCCATACGATACCAAACCACACCAAAACGGTACAATACCTTACGAGTCCTTCGTTCCGGTACCAAACCACAACAAAACGGTGCAATACCGGACGAGTACATCCATATGGTACCAAACCACACCAAAACGGTACAATACCTTACGAGTCCTTCGTTACGGTACCAAACCACACCAAAACGGTGCAATACCGTACGAGTACATCAATACGGTACCAAACCACACCAAAACGGTGCAATACCGTACGAGTACATCCATATGGTACCAAACCACACCAAAAGGGTACAATACCTTACGAGTCCTTCATTACGGTACCAAACCACACCAAAACGGTGCAATACTGTACGAGTACATCCATACGGTACCAAACCACACCAAAATGGTACAATACCTTACGAGTCCTTCGTTATGGTACCAAACCACAACAAAACGGTGCAATACCGTACGAGTACATCCATACGGCACCAAACCACACCAAAACGGTACAATACCTTACGAGTCCTTCGTTACGGTACCATACCACACCAAAACGGTGCAATACCGTACGAGTACATCCATACGGTACAAAACCACACCAAAACGGTGCAATACCGTACGAGTACATCCATACGGTACGAAACCACACCAAAACGGTGCAATACCTTACGAGTACATCCATATGGTACCAAACCACACCAAAACTGTCCAATACCGTACGAGTACATCCATACGGTACCAAACCACACCAAAATGGTACAATACCGTACCAGTACATCCATACGGTACAAAACCACACCAAAACAATCCAATACCCTATTAGTACATCCGTACGGTACCAAACCACACCAAAACGGTACAATACCTTACGAGTCCTTCGTTACGGTACCAAACCACAACAAAAGGGTGCAACACCGTACGAGTACATCCATACGGTACAAAACCATACCAAAACGGTACAATACCTTAGGAGTCCTTCGTTACGGAACCAAACCACAACAACACGGTGCAATACCGTACGAGTACATCCATACGGTACCAAACCACACCAAAACGGTACAATACTTTACGAGTCCTTCGTTACGGTACCAAACCACAACAAAACGGTGCAATACCGTACGAGTACATCCATACGGTACCAAACCACACCAAAACGGTCCAATACCTTACGAGTCCTTCGTTAGGGTACCAAACCACACCAAAACGGTGCAATACCGTACGAGTACATCCACACAGTACAAAACCACACCAAAACGGTACAATACCTTACGAGTCCTTCGTTACGGTACCATACCACACCAAAACGGTGCAATACCGTACGAGTACATCCATACGGTACCAAACTACCCCAAAACGGTGCAATACCGTACGAGTACATCCATACGGTACGAAACCACACCAAAACGGTGCAATACCTTACGAGTACATCCATATGGTACCAAACCACACCAATACTGTCCAATACCGTACGAGTACATCCATACGGTACCAAACCACACCAAAATGGTACAATACCGTACCAGTACATCCATACGGTACAAAACCACACCAAAACAATCCAATACCCTATTAGTACATCCGTACGGTACCAAACCACACCAAAATGGTACAATACCTTACGAGTCCTTCGTTACGGTACCAAACCACAACAAAAGGGTGCAACACCGTACGAGTACATCCATACGGTACAAAACCATACCAAAACGGTACAATACCTTATGAGTCATTCGTTACGGTACCAAACCACAACAAAACGGTGCAATACCGTACGAGTACATCCATACGGTACCAAACCACACCAAAACGGTACAATACTTTACGAGTCCTTCGTTACGGTACCAAACCACAACAAAACGGTTCAATACCGTACGAGTACATCCATACGGTACCAAACCACACCAAAACGGTCCAATACCTTACGAGTCCTTCGTTAGGGTACCAAACCACACCAAAACGGTGCAATACCGTACGAGTACATCCACACGGTACAAAACCACACCAAAACGGTACAATACCTTACAAGTCCTTCGTTACGGTACCAAACCACAACAAAAGGGTGCAACACAGTACGAGTACATCCATACGGTACAAAACCACACCAAAACGGTACAATACCTTAGGTGTCCTTCGTTACGTTACCAAACCACTACAAAATAGTGCAAGACCGTACGAGTACATCTATACGGTACGAAACCACACCAAAACGGTACAATACCTTACGAGTCCTTCGTTACAGTACCACACCACAACAAAACGGTGCAACACCGTACGAGTACATCCATACGGTACAAAACCACACCAGAACGGTACAATACCTTACGAGTCCTTCGTTACGGTACCAAACCACACCAAAACGGTGCAATACCGTACGAGTACATCAATACGGTACCGAACCACACCAAAACGGTGCAATACCGTACGAGTACATTCATACGGTACCAAACCACACCAAAATGGTACAATACCTTACGAGTCCTTCGTTGCGGTACCAAACCACAACAAAACGGTGCAATACCGTACGAGTACATCCATACGGTACCAAACCACACCAAAACGGTACAATACCTTACGAGTCCTTCGTTACGGTACCAAACCACAACAAAATGGTGCAATACCGTACGAGTATATCAATACGGTACCAAACCACACCAAAACGGTGCAATACCGTACGAGTACATCCATACGGTACCAAACCACAACAAAACGGTGCAATACCGTACGAGTACATCCCTACGGTACCAAACCACACCAAAACGGTACAATACCTTACGAGTCCTTCGTTACGGTACCAAACCACAACAAAACGGTGCAATACCGTACGAGTACATCCATACGATACCAAACCACACCAAAACGGTACAATACCTTACGAGTCCTTCGTTACGGTACCAAACCACACCAAAACGGTGCAATACCGTACGAGTACATCCATATGGTACCAAACCACTCCTAAAGGGTACAATACCTTACGAGTCCTTCGTTACGGTACCAAACCACACCAAAACGGTGCAATACCGTACGAGTACATCCATACAGTACCAAACCACACCAAAACGGTACAATACCTTACGAGTCCTTCGTTACGGTACCAAACCACAACAAAACGGTGCAATACCGTATGAGTACATCCATACGGTACCAAACCACACCAAAACGGTACAATACTTTACGAGTCCTACGTTACGGTACCAAACCACAACAAAACGGTGCAATACCGTACGAGTACATCCGTACGAGTACATCCATACGGTACCAAACCACACCAAAACGGTCCAATACCTTACGAGTCCTTCGTTAGGGTACCAAACCACACCAAAACGGTGCAATATCGTACGAGTACATCCACACGGTACAAAACCAAACCAAAACGGTACAATACCTTACGAGTCCTTCGTTACGGTACCAAACCACAACAAAAGGGTGCAACACCGTACGAGTACATCCATACGGTACAAAACCACACCAAAACGGTACAATACCTTAGGAGTCCTTCATTACGGTACCAAACCACTACAAAACGGTTCAAGACCGTACGAGTACATCAATACGGTACCAAACCACACCAAAACGGTACAATACCTTACGAGTCCTTCGTTACGATATCAAACCACGCCAAAACGGTTCAATACAGTACGAGTATATCAATACGGTACCAAACCACACCAAAACGGGGCAATACCGTACGAGTACATCCATACGGTACCAAACCACAACAAAACGGTGCAATACCGTACGAGTACATCCATACGGTACCAAACCACATTAAAACGGTACAATACCTTACGAGTCCTTCGTTACGGTACCAAACCACAACAAAACGGTGCAATACCGTATGAGTACATCCATACGGTACCAAACCACACCAAAACGGTACAATACTTTACGAGTTCTAGGTTACGGTACCAAACCACAACAAAACGGTGCAATACCGTACGAGTACATCCATACGGTACCAAACCACACCAAAACGGTCCAATACCTTACGAGTCCTTCGTTAGGGTACCAAACCACACCAAAACGGTGCAATATCGTACGAGTACATCCACACGGTACAAAACCACACCAAAACGGTACAATACCTTACGAGTCCTTCGTTACGGTACCAAACCACAACAAAAGGGTGTAACACCGTACGAGTACATCCATACGGTACAAAACCACACCAAAACGGTACAATACCTCAGGAGTCCTTCATTACGGTACCAAACCACTACAAAACGGTGCAAGACCGTACGAGTACATCAATACGGTACTAAACCACACCAAAACGGTACAATACCTTACGAGTCCTTCATTACGGTACCAAACCACAACAAAACGGTGCAATACCGTACGAGTACATCCATACGGTACAAAACCACACCAAAACGGTACAATACCTTAGGAGTCCTTCATTACGGTACCAAACCACTACAAAACGGTGCAAGACCGTACGAGTACATCAATACGGTACCAAACCACACCAAAACGGTACAATACCTTACGAGTCCTTCGTTACGATATCAAACCACGCCAAAACGGTTCAATACCGTACGAGTATATCAATACGGTACCAAACCACACCAAAACGGGGCAATACCGTACGAGTACATCCATACGGTACCAAACCACAACAAAACGGTGCAATACCGTACGAGTACATCCATACGGTACCAAACCACATTAAAACGGTACAATACCTTACGAGTCCTTCGTTACGGTACCAAACCACAACAAAACGGTGCAATACCGTATGAGTACATCCATACGGTACCAAACCACACCAAAACGGTACAATACTTTACGAGTTCTAGGTTACGGTACCAAACCACAACAAAACGGTGCAATACCGTACGAGTACATCCATACGGTACCAAACCACACCAAAACGGTCCAATACCTTACGAGTCCTTCGTTAGGGTACCAAACCACACCAAAACGGTGCAATATCGTACGAGTACATCCACACGGTACAAAACCACACCAAAACGGTACAATACCTTACGAGTCCTTCGTTACGGTACCAAACCACAACAAAAGGGTGTAACACCGTACGAGTACATCCATACGGTACAAAACCACACCAAAACGGTACAATACCTCAGGAGTCCTTCATTACGGTACCAAACCACTACAAAACGGTGCAAGACCGTACGAGTACATCAATACGGTACTAAACCACACCAAAACGGTACAATACCTTACGAGTCCTTCATTACGGTACCAAACCACAACAAAACGGTGCAATACCGTACGAGTACATCCATACGGTACAAAACCACACCAAAACGGTACAATACCTTAGGAGTCCTTCATTACGGTACCAAACCACTACAAAACGGTGCAAGACCGTACGAGTACATCAATACGGTACCAAACCACACCAAAACGGTACAATACCTTACGAGTCCTTCGTTACGATATCAAACCACGCCAAAACGGTTCAATACCGTACGAGTATATCAATACGGTACCAAACCACACCAAAACGGGGCAATACCGTACGAGTACATCCATACGGTACCAAACCACAACAAAACGGTGCAATACCGTACGAGTACATCCATACGGTACCAAACCACATTAAAACGGTACAATACCTTACGAGTCCTTCGTTACGGTACCAAACCACAACAAAACGGTGCAATACCGTATGAGTACATCCATACGGTACCAAACCACACCAAAACGGTACAATACTTTACGAGTTCTAGGTTACGGTACCAAACCACAACAAAACGGTGCAATACCGTACGAGTACATCCATACGGTACCAAACCACACCAAAACGGTCCAATACCTTACGAGTCCTTCGTTAGGGTACCAAACCACACCAAAACGGTGCAATATCGTACGAGTACATCCACACGGTACAAAACCACACCAAAACGGTACAATACCTTACGAGTCCTTCGTTACGGTACCAAACCACAACAAAAGGGTGTAACACCGTACGAGTACATCCATACGGTACAAAACCACACCAAAACGGTACAATACCTCAGGAGTCCTTCATTACGGTACCAAACCACTACAAAACGGTGCAAGACCGTACGAGTACATCAATACGGTACTAAACCACACCAAAACGGTACAATACCTTACGAGTCCTTCATTACGGTACCAAACCACAACAAAACGGTGCAATACCGTACGAGTACATCCATACGGTACAAAACCACACAAAAATGGTACAATACCTTACGAGTCCTTCGTTACGGTACCAAACCACAACAAAACGGTGCAATACCGTACGAGTACATCCATACGGTACCAAACCACACCAAAACGGTCCAATACCTTACGAGTCCTTCGTTACGGTACCAAACCACACCCAAACGGTGCAATACCATACGAGTACATCCATACGGTACAAAACCACACCAAAACGGTACAATACCTTACGAGTCCTTCGTTACGGTACCAAACCACAACAAAACGGTGCAACACCGTACGAGTACATCCATACGGTACCAAACCACACCAAAACGGTACAATACCTTACGAGTCCTTCGTTACGGTACCAAACCACGCCAAAACGGTTCAATACCGTACGAGTATATCAATACGGTACCAAACCACACCAAAACGGGGCAATACCGTACGAGTACATCCATACGGTACCAAACCACACCAAAACGGTACAATACCTTACGAGTCCTTCGTTACGGTACCAAACCACAACAAAACGGTGCAATACCATACGAGTACATCCATACGCTACCAAACCACACCAAAACGGTACAATACCTTACGAGTCCTTCCTTACGGTACCAAACCACAACAAAACGGTGCAATACCGTACGAGTACATCCATACGGTACCAAACCACACCAATAAGGTACCATACCTTACGAGTCCTTCGGTACGGTACCAAACCACACCAAAACGGTGCAATACCGTACGAGTACATCAATACGGTACCAAACCACACCAAAACGGTGCAATACCGTACGAGTACATCCATTCGGTACCAAACCACACCAAAAGGGTACAATACCTTACGAGTCCTTCATTACGGTACCAAACCACACCAAAACGGTGCAATACCGTACGAGTACATCCATACGGTACCAAACCACACAAAAATGGTACAATACCTTACGAGTCCTTCGTTACGGTACCAAACCACAACAAAATAGTGCAATACCGTACGAGTACATCCATACGGTACCAAACCACACCAAAACGGTACAATACCTTAGAGTCCTTCGTGACGGTACCAAACCACACCAAAACGGTGCAATACCGTACGAGTACATCCATACGGTACCAAACCACACCAAAATGGTGCAATACCGTACGAGTACATCCATACGGTACGAAACCACACCAAAACGGTGCAATACCTTACGAGTACATCCCTACGGTACCAAATAACACCAAAACTGTCCAATACCGTACGAGTACATCCATACGGTACCAAACCACACCAAAACGGTACAATACCGTACCAGTACATCCATACGGTACAAAACCACACCAAAACAGTCCAATACCTTATTAGTACACCCGTACGGTACCAAACCACACCAAAACGGTACAATACCTTACGAGTCCTTCGTTACGGTACCAAACCACAACAAAAGGGTGCAACACCGTACGAGTACATCCATACTGTACAAAACCACACCAAAACGGTACAATACCTTAGGAGTCCTTCGTTACGGTACAAAACCACAACAAAACGGTGCAATACCGTACGAGTACATCCATACGGTACCAATCCACACCAAAACGGTACAATACTTTACGAGTCCTTCGTTACGGTACCAAACCACAACAAAACGGCTCAATACCGCACAAGTACATCCATACGGTACCAAACCACACCAAAACGGTCCAATACCTTACGAGTCCTTCGTTACGGTACCAAACCACACCCAAACGGTGCAATACCATACGAGTACATCCATACGGTACAAAACCACACCAAAACGGTACAATACCTTACGAGTCCTTCGTTACGGTACCAAACCACAACAAAACGGTGCAACACCGTACGAGTACATCCATACGGTACCAAACCACACCAAAACGGTACAATACCTTACGAGTCCTTCGTTACGGTACCAAACCACGCCAAAATGGTTCAATACCGTACGAGTATATCAATACGGTACCAAACCACACCAAAACGGGGCAATACCGTACGAGTACATCCATACGGTACCAAACCACACCAAAACGGTACAATACCTTACGAGTCCTTCGTTAGGGTACCAAACCACACCAAAACGGTGCAATACCGTACGAGTACATCCACACGGTACAAAACCACACCAAAACGGTACAATACCTTACGAGTCCTTCGTTACGGTTCCAAACCACAACCAAAGGGTGTAACACCGTACGAGTACATCTATACGGTACAAAACCACACCAAAACGGTACAATACCTTAGGAGTCCTTAATTACGGTACCAAACCACTACAAAACGGTGCAAGACCGTACGAGTACATCAATACGGTACCAAACCACACCAAAACGGTACAATACCTTACGAGTCCTTCATTACGGTACCAAACCACAACAAAACGGTGCAATACCGTACGAGTACATCCATACGGTACAAACCCACACAAAAACGGTACAATACCTTACGAGTCCTTCGTTACGGTACCAAACCACAACAAAACGGTGCAATACCGTACGAGTACATCCATACGGTACCAAACCACACCAAAACGGTCCAATACCTTACGAGTCCTTCGTTACAGTACCAAACCACACCCAAACGGTGCAATACCATACGAGTACATCCATACGGTACAAAACCACACCAAAACGGTACAATACCTTACGAGTCCTTCGTTACGGTACCCAACCACAACAAAACGGTGCAATACCGTACGAGTTCATCCATACGGTACCAAACCACACAAAAACGGTACAATACCTTACGAGTCCTTTGTTACGGTACCAAACCACACCAAAACGGTTCAATACCGTACGAGTATATCAATACGGCACGAAACCACACCAAAACGGTGCAATACCGTACGAGTACATCCATACGGTACCAAACCACAACAAAACGGTGCAATACCGTACGAGTACATCCATACGGTACCAAACCACACCAAAACGGTACAATACCTTACGAGTCCTTCGTTACGGTACCAAACCACAACAAAACGAAGCAATACCGTACGAGTACATCCATACGGTACCAAACCACACCAAAACGGTACAATACCTTACGAGTCCTTCGTTACGGTACCAAACCACACCAAAACGGTGCAATACCGTACGAGTACATCAATACGGTACCAAACCACACCAAAACTGTGCAATACCGTACGAGTACATCCATACGGTACCAAACCACACCAAAAGGGTACAATACCTTACGAGTCCTTCATTACGGTACCAAACCACAGCAAAACGGTGCAATACCGTACGAGTACATCCATACGGTACCAAACCACACCAAAATGGTACAATACCTTACGAGTCCTTCGTTACGGCACCAAACCATAACAAAATGGTGCAATACCGTACGAGTACATCCATACGGTACCAAACCACACCAAAACGGTAAAATACCTTACGAGTCCTTCGTTACGGTACCAAACCACAACAAAACGGTGCAATACCGTACGAGTACATCCATACGGTACCAAACCACACCAAAACGGTGCAATACCGTACGAGTACATCCATACGGTACGAAACCACACCAAAACGGTGCAATACCTTACGAGTACATCCATACGGTACCCAACCACACCAAAACTCTCCAATACCGTACGAGTACATCCATACGGTACCAAACCACACCAAAATGGTACAATACCGTACCAGTACATCCATAAGGTACAAAACCATACCAAAATAGTCCAATACCTTATTAGTACATCCGTATGGTACGAAACCACACCAAAACGGTACAATACCTTACGAGTCCTTCGTTACGGTACCAAACCACAACAAAAGGGTGTAACACCGTACGAGTACATCCATACGGTACAAAACCACACCAAAACGGTACAATACCTTAGTAGTCCTTCGTTACGGTACCAAACCACAACAAAAGGGTGCAACACCGTACGAGTACATCCATACGGTACAAAACCACACTAAAACGGTGCAATACCGTACGAGTACATCAATACGGTACCAAACCACACCAAAAAGGTGCAACACCGTACGAGTACGTCCATACGGTACCAAACCACACCAATAAGGTACAATACCTTACGAGTCCTTCGGTACGGTACCAAACCACACCAAAACGGGGCAATACCGTACGAGTACATCAATACGGTACCAAACCACACCAAAACGGTGCAATACCGTACGAGTACATCCATACGGTACCAAACCACACCAAAAGGGTACAATACCTTACGAGTCCTTCATTACGGTACCAAACCACACCAAAACGGTGCAATACCGTACGAGTACATCCATACGGTACCAAACCACACCAAAATGGTACAATACCTTACGAGTCCTTCGTTACGGTACCAAACCACAACAAAACGGTGCAATACCGTACGAGTACATCCATACGGTACCAAACCACACCAAAACGGTACAATACCTTAGAGTCCTTCGTGACGGTACCAAACCACACCAAAACGGTGCAATACCGTACGAGTACATCCATACGGTACCAAACCACACCAAAATGGTGCAATACCATACGAGTACATCCATACGGTACGAAACCACACCAAAACGGTGCAATACCTTACGAGTACATCCATACGGTACCAAATCACACCAAAACTGTCCGATACCGTACGAGTACATCCATACGGTACCAAACCACACCAAAACGGTACAATACCGTACCAGTACATCCATACGGTACAAAACCACACCAAAACAGTCCAATACCTTATTAGTACACCCGTACGGTACCAAACCACACCAAAACGGTACAATACCTTACGAGTCCTTCGTTACGGTACCAAACCACTACAAAAGGGTGCAACACCGTACGAGTACATCCATACGGTACCAAACCACACCAAAACGGTACAATACCTTAGGAGTCCTTCGTTACGGTACCAAACCACAACAAAACGGTGCAATACCGTACGAGTACATCCATACGGTACCAATCGACACCAAAACGGTACAATACTTTACGAGTCCTTCGTTACGGTTCCAAACAACAACAAAACGGTGCAATACCGTACAAGTACATCCATACGGTACCAAACCACACCAAAACGGTCCAATACCTTACGAGTCGTTCGTTAGGGTACCAAACCACACCAAAACGGTGCAATACCGTACGAGTACATCCACACGGTACAAAACCACACCAAAACGGTACAATACCTTACGAGTCCTTCGTTACGGTACCAAACCACAACAAAAGGGTGTAACACCGTACGAGTACATCCATACGGTACAAAACCACACCAAAACGGTACAATACCTTTGGAGTCCTTAATTACGGTACCAAACCACTACAAAACGGTGCAAGACCGTACGAGTACATCAATACGGTACCAAACCACACCAAAACGGTACAATACCTTACGAGTCCTTCATTACGGTACCAAACCACAACAAAACGGTGCAATACCGTACGAGTACATCCATACGGTACAAACCCACACCAAAACGGTACAATACCTTACGAGTCCTTCGTTACGGAACCAAACCACAACAAAACGGTGCAATACCGTACGAGTACATCCATACGGTACCAAACCACACCAAAACGGTCCAATACCTTACGAGTCCTTCGTTACGGTACCAAACCACACCCAAACGGTGCAATACCATACGAGTACATCCTTACGGTACAAAACCACACCAAAACGGTACAATACCTTACGAGTCCTTCGTTACGGTACCAAACCACAACAAAACGGTGCAATACCGTACGAGTTCATCCATACGGTACCAAACCACACAAAAACGGTACAATACCTTACGAGTCCTTCGTTACGGTACCAAACCACACCAAAACGGTTCAATACCGTACGAGTATATCAATACGGCACGAAACCACGCCAAAACGGTGCAATACCGTACGAGTACATCCATACGGTACCAAACCACAACAAAACGGTGCAATACCGTACGAGTACATCCATACGGTACCAAACCACACCAAAACGGTACAATACCTTACGAGTCCTTCGTTACGGTACCAAACCACAACAAAACGAAGCAATACCGTACGAGTACATCCATACGATACCAAACCACACCAAAACGGTGGAATACCGTACGAGTACATCAATACGGTACCAAACCACAACAAAACGGTGCAATACCGTACGAGTACATCCATACGGTACCAAACCACACCAAAAGGGTACAATACCTTACGAGTCCTTCATTACGGTACCAAACCACACCAAAACGGTGCAATACCGTACGAGTACATCCATACGGTACCAAACCACACCAAAATGGTACAATACCTTACGAGTCCTTCGTTACGGTACCAAACCACAACAAAACGGTGCAATACCGTACAAGTACATCCGTACGGTACCAAACCACACCAAAACGGTACAATACCTTAGGAGTCCTTCGTTACGGTACCAAACCACAACAAAACGGTGCAATACCGTACGAGTACATCCGTACGGTACTAAACCACACCAAAACGGTCCAATACCTTACGAGTCCTTCGTTACGGTACCAAACCACACCAAAACGGTGCAATACCGTACGAGTACATCCATACGGTACAAAACTACACCAAAACGGTACAATACCTTACGAGTCCTTCGTTACGGTACCAAACCACAACAAAACGGTGCAATACCATACGAGTACATCCATACGGTACCAAACCACACCAAAACGGAATAATACCTTACGAGTCCTTTGGTACGGTACCAAACCACACCAAAACGGTGCAATACCGTACGAGTACATAAATACGGTACCAAACCACACCAAAACGGTGCAATACCGTACGAGTACATCCATACGGTACCAAACCACAACAAAAGGGTACAATACCTTACGAGTCCTTCGTTACGGTACCAAACCACAACAAAACGGTGCAATACCGTACGAGTACATCCATACGGTACCAAACCACAACAAAACGGTACAATACCGTACAAGTCCTTCGTTACGGTACCAAACCACACCAAAACGGTGCAATACCGTACGAGTATATCAATACGGTACCAAACCACACCAAAACGGTGCAATACCGTACGAGTACATCCATACGGTACCAAACCACAACAAAACGGTGCAATACCGTACGAGTACATCCATACGGTACCAAACCACACCAAAACGGTACAATATCTTACGAGTCCTTCGTTACGGTACCAAACCACACCAAAACGGTGCAATACCGTACAAGTACATCAATACGGTACCAAACCACACCAACACGGTGCAATACCGTACGAGTACATCCATATGGTACCAAACCACAACAAAACGGTGCAATACTGTACGAGTACATCCATACAGTACCAAACCACACCAAAAGGGTACAATACCTTACGAGTCCTTCGTTACGGTACAAAACCACACCAAAACGGTGCAATACCGTACGAGTACATCCATACGGTACAAAACCACACCAAAATGGTACAATACCTTACGAGTCCTTCGTTACGGTACCAAACCACAACAAAACGGTGCAATACCGTACCAGTACATCCATACGGTACCAAACCACAGCAAAACGGTACAATACCTTACGAGTCCTTCGTTACGGTACCAAACCACAACAAAACGGTGCAATACCGTACGAGTACATCCATACGGTACCAAACCACACCAAAACGGTCCAATACCTTACGAGTCCTTCGTTACGGTACCAAAACTCACCAAAACGGTGCAATACCGTACGAGTACATCCATACGGTACAAAACCACACCAAAACGGTACAATACCTTACGAGTCCTTCGTTACGGTACCAAACCACAACAAAACGGTGCAATACCGTACGAGTACATCCATACGGTACCAAACCACACCAAAACGGAACAATACCTTACGAGTCCTTCGGTACGGTACCAAACCACTCCAAAACGGAGCAATACCGTACGAGTACATAAATACGGTACCAAACCACACCAAAACGGTGCAATACCGTACGAGTACATCCATACGGTACCAAACCACACCAAAAGGGTACAATACCTTACGAGTCCTTCGTTACGGTACCAAACCACACCAAAACGGTGCAATACCGTACGAGTACATCCATACGGTACAAAACCACACCAAAACGGTACAATACCTTACGAGTCCTTCGTTACGGTACCACACAACAACAAAATGGTGCAATACCGTACAAGTACATCCATACGGTACCAAACCACACCAAAACGGTACGATACCTTACGAGTCCTTCGTTACGGTTCCAAACCACAGCAAAACGGTGCAATACCGTACCAGTACATCAATATGGTACCAAACCACACCAAAACGGTGCAATACCGTACGAGTACATCCATACGGTACCAAACCACAACAAAAGGGTACAATACCTTACGAGTCCTTCGTTACGGTACCAAACCACAACAAAACGGTGCAATACCATACGACTATATCCATCCGGTACAAAACCACACCAAAACGGTACAATACCTTACGAGTCCTTCAATACCGTACGAGTACATCCATACGGTACCAAACCACACCAAAACGGTCCAATACCTTACGAGTCCTTCGTTACGGTACCAAACCACACCCAAACGGTGCAATACCATACGAGTACATCCATATGGTACAAAACCACACCAAAACGGTACAATACCTTACGAGTCCTTCGTTACGGTACCAAACCACAACAAAACGGTGCAATACCGTACGAGTACATCCATACGGTACCAAACCACAACAAAATGGTACAATACCGTACAAGTCCTTCGTTACGGTACCAAACCACACCAAAACGGTGCAATACCGTACGAGTATATCAATACGGTACCAAACCACACCAAAACGGTGCAATACCGTACGAGTACATCCATACGGTACCAAACCACAACAAAACGGTGCAATACCGTACGAGTACATCCATACGGTACCAAACCACACCAAAACGATACAATATCTTACGAGTCCTTCGTTACGGTACCAAACCACAACAAAACGGTGCAATACCGTACGAGTACATCCATACGGTACCAAACCACACCAAAAGGGTACGATACCTTACGAGTCCGTCGTTACGGTACAAAACCACACCAAAACGGTGCAATACCGTACGAGTACATCCATACGGTACCAAACCACACCAAAACGGTACAATACCTTACGAGTCCTTCGTTACGGTACCAAACCACAACAAAACGGTGCAATACCGTACGACTACATCCATACGTACAAAACCACACCAAAACGGTACAATACCTTACGAGTCCTTCAATACCGTACGAGTACATCCATACGGTACCAAACCACACCAAAACGGTACAATACCTTACGAGTCCTTCGTTACGGTACCAAACCAAAATAAAACGGTGCAATACCGTACGAGTACATCCATACGGTACCAAACCACACTAAAACGGTACAATACCTTACGAGTCCTTCGTTACGGTACCAAACCACACCAAAACGGTGCAATACCGTACGAGTACATCAATACGGTACCAAACCACACCAAAACGGTGCAATACCGTACGAGTACATCCATACGGTACCAAACCATACCAAAAGGGTACAATACCTTACGAGTCCTTCATTACGGTACCAAACCACACCAAAACGGTGCAATACCGTAGGAGTACATCCATACGGCACCAAACCACACCAAAACGGTACAATACCTTACGAGTCCTTCGTTACGGTACCAAACCACAACAAAACGGTGCAATACCGTACGAGTACATCCAAACGGTACCAAACCACACCAAAAGGGTACAATACCGTACGAGTCCTTCGTTACAGTACCAAACCACAACAAAACGGAGCAATACCGTACGAGTACATCCATACGGTACCAAACCACAACAAAACGGTGCAATACCGTACGAGTACATCCATACGGTACCAAACCACACCAAAACGATACAATATCTTACGAGTCCTTCGTTACGGTACCAAACCACAACAAAACGGTGCAATACCGTACGAGTACATCCATACGGTACCAAACCACACCAAAAGGGTACGATACCTTACGAGTCCGTCGTTACGGTACAAAACCACACCAAAACGGTGCAATACCGTACGAGTACATCCATACGGTACCAAACCACACCAAAACGGTACAATACCTTACGAGTCCTTCGTTACGGTACCAAACCACAACAAAACGGTGCAATACCGTACGACTACATCCATACGTACAAAACCACACCAAAACGGTACAATACCTTACGAGTCCTTCAATACCGTACGAGTACATCCATACGGTACCAAACCACACCAAAACGGTACAATACCTTACGAGTCCTTCGTTACGGTACCAAACCAAAATAAAACGGTGCAATACCGTACGAGTACATCCATACGGTACCAAACCACACTAAAACGGTACAATACCTTACGAGTCCTTCGTTACGGTACCAAACCACACCAAAACGGTGCAATACCGTACGAGTACATCAATACGGTACCAAACCACACCAAAACGGTGCAATACCGTACGAGTACATCCATACGGTACCAAACCATACCAAAAGGGTACAATACCTTACGAGTCCTTCATTACGGTACCAAACCACACCAAAACGGTGCAATACCGTAGGAGTACATCCATACGGCACCAAACCACACCAAAACGGTACAATACCTTACGAGTCCTTCGTTACGGTACCAAACCACAACAAAACGGTGCAATACCGTACGAGTACATCCAAACGGTACCAAACCACACCAAAAGGGTACAATACCGTACGAGTCCTTCGTTACAGTACCAAACCACAACAAAACGGAGCAATACCGTACGAGTACATCCATACGGTACCAAACCACACCAAAAGGGTACAATACCTTACGAGTCCTTTGTTATGGTACCAAATCACACCAAAACGGTGCAATACCGTACGAGTATATCAATACGGTACCAAACCACACCAAAACGGTGCAATACCGTACGAGTACATCCATACGGTACCAAACCACAACAAAACGGTGCAATACTGTATGAGTACATCCATACGGTACCAAACCACACCAAAACGGTACAATACCTTACGAGTCCTTCGTTACGGTACCAAACCACAACAAAACGGTGCAATACCGTACGAGTACACCCATACGGTGCCAAACCACACCAAAACGGTACAATACCTTACGAGTCCTTCGTTACGGTACCAAACCACACTAAAACGGTGCAATACCATACGAGTACATCAATACGGTACCAAACCACAACAAAACGGTGCAATACCGTACGAGTACATCCATTCGGTACCAAACCACACCAAAAGGGTACAATACCTTACGAGTCCTTCATTATGGTACCAAACCACACCAAAACGGTGCAATACCGTACGAGTAGATCCATACGGTACCAAACCACACCAAAATGGTACAATACCTTACGAGTCCTTCGTTAAGGTACCAAACCACAACAAAACGGTGCAATACCGTAGGAGTACATCCATACGGTACCAAACGACACCAAAACGGTACAATACCTTACGAGTCCTTCGTTACGGAACCACACAACAACAAAATGGTGCAATACCGTACAAGTACATCCGTACGGTACCAAACCACACCAAAACGGTACAATACCTTACGAGTCCTTCGTTACGGTACCAAACCACACCAAAACGGTGTAATACCGTACGAGTACATCAATACGGTACCAAACCACACCAAAACGGTGCAATACCGTACGAGTACATCCATACGGCACCAAACCACAACAAAACGGTGCAATACCGTACGAGTACATCCAAACGGTACCAAACCACACCAAAAGGGTACAATACCTTACAAGTCCTTCGTTACAGTACCAAACCACACCAAAACGGAGCAATACCGTACGAGTACATCCATACGGTACCAAACCACACCAAAACGGTACAATACTTTACGAGTCCATCGTTACGGTTCCAAACCACACCAAAACGGTGCAATACCGTACGAGTACATCAATACGGTACCAAACCACACCAAAACGGTGCAATATCGTACGAGTACATACATACGGTACGAAACCACACCAAAACGGTGCAATACGTTACGAGTACATCCATAGGGTACCAAACCACACCAAAACGGTCCAATACCCTACGAGTACATCCATACGGTACCAAACCACACCAAAACGGTACAATACCGTACGTGTAGTTCGTTACGGCACCAAACCACACCAAAACGGTACAATACCGTACGAGTACATCCATACGGTACCAAACCACACCAAAACGGTACAATACCTTACGACTCCTTCGTTACGGTACCAAACCAAACATAAACGGTGCAATACCGTACGAGTATATCAATACGGTACCAAACCGCACCAAAACGGTGCAATACCGTACGAGTACATCCATACGGTACCAAACCACAACAAAACGGTACAATACCTTACGAGTCCTTCGTGACGGTACCAAACCACAACAAAACGGTGCAATACCGTACGAGTACATCCATACGGTACCAAACCACACCAAAACGGTACAATACCGTACGAGTCCTTCGTTACAGTACCAAATCACACCAAAACGGTGCAATACCTTACGAGTATACCAATACGGTACCAAACCACACCAAAACGGTGCAATACCGTACGAGTACATCCATACGGTACCAAACCACAACAAAACGGTGCAATACCGTACGAGTACATCCATACAGTACCAAACCACACCAAAACGGTACAATACCTTACGAGTCCTTCGTTACGGTACCAAACCACAACAAAACGGTGCAATACCGTGCGAGTACATCCATACGGTACCAAACCACACCAAAAGGGTAAAATACCTTACGAGTCCTTCGTTACGGTACAAAACCACACCAAAACGGTGCAATACCGTATGAGTACATCCATACGGTACCAAACCACACCAAAACGGTACAATACCTTACGAGTCCTTCGTTACGGTACCAAACCACAACAAAACGGTGCAATACCGTACGAGTACATCCATACGGTACAAAACCACACCAAAACGGTACAATACCTTACGAGTCCTTCAATACCGTACGAGTACATCCATACGGTACCAAACCACACCAAAACGGTACAATACCTTACGAGTCCTTCGTTACGGTACCAAACCACAACAAAACGGTGCAATACCGTACGAGTAAATCCAAACGGTACCAAACCACACCAAAAGGGTACAATACCTTACGAGTCCTTTGTTACAGTACCAAACCACAACAAAACGGAGCAATACCGTACGAGTACATCCATACGGTACCAAACCACACCAAAAGGGTACAATACCTTACGAGTCCTTTGTTATGGTACCAAATCACACCAAAACGGTGCAATACCGTACGAGTATATCAATACGGTACCAAACCACACCAAAACGGTGCAATACCGTACGAGTACATCCATACGGTACCAAACCACAACAAAACGGTGCAATACTGTATGAGTACATCCATACGGTACCAAACCACACCAAAACGGTACAATACCTTACGAGTCCTTCGTTACGGTACCAAACCACAACAAAACGGTGCAATACCGTACGAGTACACCCATACGGTGCCAAACCACACCAAAACGGTACAATACCTTACGAGTCCTTCGTTATGGTACCAAACCACACCAAAACGGTGCAATACCGTACGACTACATCCATACGGTACAAAACCACACCAAAAGGGTACAATACCTTACGAGTCCTTTGTTATGGTACCAAATCACACCAAAACGGTGCAATACCGTACGAGTATATCAATACGGTACCAAACCACACCAAAACGGTGCAATACCGTACGAGTACATCCATACGGTACCAAACCACAACAAAACGGTGCAATACTGTACGAGTACATCCATACGGTACCAAACCACACCAAAACGGTACAATACCTTACGAGTCCTTCGTTACGGTACCAAACCACAACAAAACGGTGCAATACCGTACGAGTACACCCATACGGTGCCAAACCACACCAAAACGGTACAATACCTTACGAGTCCTTCGTTACGGTACCAAACCACACCAAAACGGTGCAATACCATACGAGTACATCAATACGGTACCAAACCACAACAAAACGGTGCAATACCGTACGAGTACATCCATTCGGTACCAAACCACACCAAAAGGGTACAATACCTTACGAGTCCTTCATTATGGTACCAAACCACACCAAAACGGTGCAATACCGTACGAGTACATCCATTCGGTACCAAACCACACCAAAATGGTACAATACCTTACGAGTCCTTCGTTAAGGTACCAAACCACAACAAAACGGTGCAATACCGTAGGAGTACATCCATACGGTACCAAACGACACCAAAACGGTACAATACCTTACGATTCCTTCGTTACGGTACCACACAACAACAAAATGGTGCAATACCGTACAAGTACATCCGTACGGTACCAAACCACACCAAAACGGTACAATACCTTACGAGTCCTTCGTTACGGTACCAAACCACACCAAAACGGTGTAATACCGTACGAGTACATCAATACGGTACCAAACCACACCAAAACGGTGCAATACCGTACGAGTACATCCATACGGCACCAAACCACAACAAAACGGTGCAATACCGTACGAGTACATCCAAACGGTACCAAACCACACCAAAAGGGTACAATACCTTACAAGTCCTTCGTTACAGTACCAAACCACACCAAAACGGAGCAATACCGTACGAGTACATCCATACGGTACCAAACCAATCCAAAACGGTACAATACTTTACGAGTCCTTCGTTACGGTTCCAAACCACACCAAAACGGTGCAATACCATACGAGTACATCAATACGGTACCAAACCACACCAAAACGGTGCAATATCGTATGAGTACATACATACGGTACGAAACCACACCAAAACGGTGCAATACGTTACGAGTACATCCATAGGGTACCAAACCACACCAAAACGGTCCAATACCCTACGAGTACATCCATACGGTACCAAACCACACCAAAACGGTACAATACCGTACGTGTACTTCGTTACGGTACCAAACCACACCAAAACGGTACAATACCGTACGAGTACATCCATACGGTACCAAACCACACCAAAACGGTACAATACCTTACGACTCCTTCGTTACGGTACCAAACCAAACCAAAACGGTGCAATACCGTACGAGTATATCAATACGGTACCAAACCGCACCAAAACGGTGCAATACCGTACGAGTACATCCATACGGTACCAAACCACAACAAAACGGTACAATACCTTACGAGTCCTTCGTGACGGTACCAAACCACAACAAAACGGTGCAATACCGTACGAGTACATCCATACGGTACCAAACCACACCAAAACGGTACAATACCGTACGAGTCCTTCGTTACAGTACCAAATCACACCAAAACGGTGCAATACCTTACGAGTATACCAATACGGTACCAAACCACACCAAAACGGTGCAATACCGTACGAGTACATCCATACGGTACCAAACCACAACAAAACGGTGCAATACCGTACGAGTACATCCATACAGTACCAAACCACACCAAAACGGTACAATACCTTACGAGTCCTTCGTTACGGTACCAAACCACAACAAAACGGTGCAATACCGTGCGAGTACATCCATACGGTACCAAACCACACCAAAAGGGTAAAATACCTTACGAGTCCTTCGTTACGGTACAAAACCACACCAAAACGGTGCAATACCATATGAGTACATCCATACGGTACCAAACCACACCAAAACGGTACAATACCTTACGAGTCCTTCGTTACGGTACCAAACCACAACAAAACGGTGCAATACCGTACGACTACATCCATACGGTACAAAACCACACCAAAACGGTACAATACCTTACGAGTCCTTCAATACCGTACGAGTACATCCATACGGTACCAAACCACACCAAAATGGTACAATACCTTACGAGTCCTTCGTTACGGTACCAAACCACAACAAAACGGTGCAATACCGTACGAGTACATCCATACGGTACCAAACCACAACAAAACGGTACAATACCTTACGAGTCCTTCGTTACGGTACCAAACCACACCAAAACGGTGCAATACCGTACGAGTACATCAATACGGTACCAAACCACACCAAAACGGTGCAATACCTTACGAGTACATCCATACGGTACCAAACCACACCAAATGGTTACAATACCTTACGAGTCCTTCATTACGGTACCAAACCACACCAAAACGGTGCAATACCGTAGGAGTACATCCATACGGTACAAAACCACACCAAAACGGTACAATACCTTAGGAGTCCTTCGTTACGGTACCAAACCACACCAAAACGGTCCAATACCTTACGAGTC
Organism: Rhododendron vialii; assembly: GCF_030253575.1. NCBI lineage: Eukaryota > Viridiplantae > Streptophyta > Magnoliopsida > Ericales > Ericaceae > Rhododendron > Rhododendron vialii. Next base: position 28,566,652 of record NC_080557.1, on the reverse strand, counting down.
CTTCGTTACGGTACCAAACCACACCAAAACGGTGCAATACCGTACGAGTACATCCATACGGTACCAAACCACACCAAAACGGTACAATACCTTACGAGTCCTTCGTTACGGTACCACACAACAACAAAACGGTGCAATACCGTACAAGTACATCCATACGGTACCAAACCACACCAAAACGGTACAATACCTTACGAGTCCTTCGTTACGGTACCAAACCACACCAAAACGGTGCAATACCGTACGAGTACATCAATACGGCACCAAACCACACCAAAACGGTGCAATACCGTACGAGTACATCCATACGGCACCAAACCACAACAAAACGGTGCAATACCGTACGAGTACATCCAAACGGTACCAAACCACACCAAAAGGGTACAATACCTTACGAGTCCTTCGTTACAGTACCAAACCACACCAAAACGGAGCAATACCGTACGACTACATCCATACGGTACCAAACCACACCAAAAGGGTACAATACCTTACGAGTCCTTTGTTATGGTACCAAATCACACCAAAACGGTGCAATACCGTACGAGTATATCAATACGGTGCCAAACCACACCAAAACGGTGCAATACCGTACGAGTACATCCATACGGTACCAAACCACAACAAAACGGTGCAATACTGTACGAGTACATCCATACGGTACCAAACCACACAAAAACGGTACAATACCTTACGAGTCCTTCGTTACGGTACCAAACCACAACAAAACGGTGCAATACCGTACGAGTACACCCATACGGTGCCAAACCACACCAAAACGGTACAATACCTTACGAGTCCTTCGTTACGGTACCAAACCACACCAAAACGGTGCAATACCATATGAGTACATCAATACGGTACCAAACCACAACAAAACGGTGCAATACCGTACGAGTACATCCATACGGTACCAAACCACACCAAAAGGGTACAATACCTTACGAGTCCTTCATTATGGTACCAAACCACACCAAAACGGTGCAATACCGTACGAGTACATCCATACGGTACCAAACCACACCAAAATGGTACAATACCTTACGAGTCCTTCGTTACGGTACCAAACCACAACAAAACGGTGCAATACCGTAGGAGTACATCCATACGGTACCAAACCACACCAAAACGGTACAATACCTTTCGAGTCCTTCGTTACGGTACCACACAACAACAAAATGGTGCAATACCGTACAAGTACATCCGTACGGTACCAAACCACACCAAAACGGTACAATACCTTACGAGTCCTTCGTTACGGTACCAAACCACACCAAAACGGTGCAATACCGTACGAGCACATCAATACGGTACCAAACCACACCAAAACGGGGCAATACCGTACGAGTACATCCATACGGCACCAAACCACAACAAAACGGTGCAATACCGTACGAGTACATCCAAACGGTACCAAACCACACCAAAAGGGTACAATACCTTACGAGTCCTTCGTTACAGTACCAAACCACACCAAAACGGAGCAATACCGTACGAGTACATCCATACGGTACCAAACCACACCAAAACGGTACAATACCTTACGAGTCCTTCGTTACGGTTCCAAACCACACTAAAACGGTGCAATACCGTACGAGTACATCAATACGGTACCAAACCACACCAAAACGGTGCAATATCGTACGAGTACATACATACGGTACGAAACCACACCAAAACGGTTCAATACGTTACGAGTACATCCATAGGGTACCAAACCACACCAAAACGGTCCAATACCCTACGAGTACATCCATACGGTACCAAACCACACCAAAACGGTGCAATACCTTACGAGTATATCAATACGGTACCAAACCACACCAAAACGGTGCAATACCGTACGAGTACATCCATACGGTACCAAACCACAACAAAACGGTGCAATACCGTACGAGTACATCCTTACAGTACCAAACCACACCAAAACGGTACAATACCTTACGAGTCCTTCGTTACGGTACCAAACCACACCAAAACGGTGCAATACCATACGAGTACATCAATACGGTACCAAACCACAACAAAACGGTGCAATACCGTACGAGTACATCCATACGGTACCAAACCACACCAAAAGGGTACAATACCTTACGAGTCCTTCATTATGGTACCAAACCACACCAAAACGGTGCAATACCGTACGAGTACATCCATACGGTACCAAACCACACAAAAATGGTACAATACCTTACGAGTCCTTCGTTACGGTACCAAACCACAACAAAACGGTGCAATACCGTAGGAGTACATCCATACGGTACCAAACCACACCAAAACGGTACAATACCTTTCGAGTCCTTCGTTACGGTACCACACAACAACAAAATGGTGCAATACCGTACAAGTACATCCGTACGGTACCAAACCACACCAAAACGGTACAATACCTTACGAGTCCTTCGTTACGGTACCAAACCACACCAAAACGGTGCAATACCGTACGAGCACATCAATACGGTACCAAACCACACCAAAACGGGGCAATACCGTACGAGTACATCCATACGGCACCAAACCACAACAAAACGGTGCAATACCGTACGAGTACATCCAAACGGTACCAAACCACACCAAAAGGGTACAATACCTTACGAGTCCTTCGTTACAGTACCAAACCACACCAAAACGGAGCAATACCGTACGAGTACATCCATACGGTACCAAACCACACCAAAACGGTACAATACCTTACGAGTCCTTCGTTACGGTTCCAAACCACACTAAAACGGTGCAATACCGTACGAGTACATCAATACGGTACCAAACCACACCAAAACGGTGCAATATCGTACGAGTACATACATACGGTACGAAACCACACCAAAACGGTGCAATACGTTACGAGTACATCCATAGGGTACCAAACCACACCAAAACGGTCCAATACCCTACGAGTACATCCATACGGTACCAAACCACACCAAAACGGTGCAATACCTTACGAGTATATCAATACGGTACCAAACCACACCAAAACGGTGCAATACCGTACGAGTACATCCATACGGTACCAAACCACAACAAAACGGTGCAATACCGTACGAGTACATCCTTACAGTACCAAACCACACCAAAACGGTACAATACCTTACGAGTCCTTCGTTACGGTACCAAACCACAACAAAACGGTGCAATACCGTACGAGTACACCAATACGGTACCAAACAACACGAAAACGGTACAATACCTTACGAGTCCTTCGTTACGGTACCAAACCACACCAGAACGGTGCAATACCGTACGAGTACATCAATACGGTACCAAACCACACCAAAACGGGGCAATACCGTACGAGTACATCCATACGGCACCAAACCACAACAAAACGGTGCAATACCGTACGAGTACATCCAAACGGTACCAAACCACACCAAAAGGGTACAATACCTTACGAGTCCTTCATTACGGTACCAAACCGCACCAAAACGGTGCAATACCGTACGAGTACATCCATACGGTACCAAACCACACCAAAACGGTACAATACCTTACGAGTCCTTCGTTACGGTTCCAAACCACACCAAAACGGTGCAATACCGTACGAGTACATCAATACGGTACCAAACCACACCAAAACGGTGCAATATCGTACGAGTACATACATACGGTACGAAACCACACCAAAACGGTGCAATACGTTACGAGTACATCCATAGGGTACCAAACCACACCAAAACGGTCCAATACCCTACGAGTACATCCATACGGTACCAAACCACACCAAAACGGTACAATACCGTACGTGTACTTCGTTACGGTACCAAACCACACCAAAACGGTACAATACCGTACGAGTACATCCATACGGTACCAAACCACACCAAAACGGTACAATACCTTACGACTCCTTCGTTACGGTACAAAACCAAACCAAAACGGTGCAATACCGTACGAGTATATCAATACGGTACCAAACCGCACCAAAACGGTGCAATACCGTACGAGTACGTCCATACAGTACCAAACCACACCAAAACGGTACAATTCCTTACGAGTCCTTCGTTACGGTACCAAACCACAACAAAACGGTGCAATACCGTACGAGTACATCCATACGGTACCAAACCACACCAAAACGGTACAATACCTTACGAGTCCTTCGTTACGGTACCAAATCACACCAAAACGGTGCAATACCTTACGAGTATATCAATGCGGTACAAAACCACACCAAAACGGTGCAATACCGTACGAGTACATCCATACGGTACCAAACCACAACAAAACGGTGCAATACCGTACGAGTACGTCCATACAGTACCAAACCACACCAAAACGGTACAATTCCTTACGAGTCCTTCGTTACGGTACCAAACCACAACAAAACGGTGCAACACCGTACGAGTACACCAATACGGTACCAAACCACACGAAAATGGTACAATACCTTACGAGTCCTTCGTTACGGTACCAAACCACACCAAAACGGTGCAATACCGTACGAGTACATCAATACGGTACCAAACCACACCAAAACGGTGCAATACCGTACGAGTACATCCATACGGTACCAAACCACACCAAAAGGGTACAATACCTTACGAGTCCTTCATTATGGTACCAAACCACACCAAAACGGTGCAATACCGTACGAGTGCATCCATACGGTACCAAACCACACCAAAACGGTACAATACCTTACGAGTCCTTCGTTACGGTTCCAAACCACACCAAAACGGTGCAATACCGTACGAGTACATCAATACGGTACCAAACCACACCAAAACGGTGCAATATCGTACGAGTACATACATACGGTACGAAACCACACCAAAACGGTGCAATACGTTACGAGTACATCCATAGGGTACCAAACCACACCAAAACGGTCCAATACCCTACGAGTACATCCATACGGTACCAAACCACACCAAAACGGTACAATACCGTACGTGTACTTCGTTACGGTACCAAACCACACCAAAACGGTACAATACCGTACGAGTACATCCATACGGTACCAAACCACACCAAAACGGTACAATACCTTACAACTCCTTCGTTACGGTACCAAACCAAACCAAAACGGTGCAATAGCGTACGAGTATATCAATACGGTACCAAACCGCACCAAAACGGTGCAATACCGTACGAGTACGTCCATACAGTACCAAACCACACCAAAACGGTACAATTCCTTACGAGTCCTTCGTTACGGTACCAAACCACAACAAAACGGTGCAATACCGTACGAGTACATCCATACGGTACCAAACCACACCAAAACGGTACAATACCTTACGAGTCCTTCGTTACGGTACCAAATCACACCAAAACGGTGCAATACCTTACGAGTATATCAATGCGGTACCAAACCACACCAAAACGGTGCAATACCGTACGAGTACATCCATACGGTACCAAACCACAACAAAACGGTGCAATACCGTACGAGTACGTCCATACAGTACCAAACCACACCAAAACGGTACAATTCCTTACGAGTCCTTCGTTACGGTACCAAACCACAACAAAACGGTGCAACACCGTACGAGTACACCAATACGGTACCAAACCACACGAAAACGGTACAATACCTTACGAGTCCTTCGTTACGGTACCAAACCACACCAAAACGGTGCAATACCGTACGAGTACATCAATACGGTACCAAACCACACCAAAACGGTGCAATACCGTACGAGTACATCCATACGGTACCAAACCACACCAAAAGGGTACAATACCTTACGAGTCCTTCATTATGGTACCAAACCACACAAAAACGGTGCAATACCGTACGAGTGCATCCATACGGTACCAAACCACACCAAAATGGTACAATACCTTACGAGTCCTTCGTTACGGTACCAAACCACAACAAAACGGTGCAATACCATACGAGTACATCCATACGGTACCAAACCACAACAAAACGGTGCAATACCGTACGAGTACATCCATACGGTACCAAACCACACCAAAAAAGTACAATACCTTACGAGTCCTTCGTTACGATACCAAACCACACAAAAATGGTGCAATACCGTACGAGTACATCCATACGGTACCAAACCACACCAAAACGGTGCAATACCGTACGAGTACATCCATACGGTACAAAACCACACCAAAACGGTACAATACCTTATGAGTCCTTCGTTACGGTACCAAACCACACCAAAATGGTGCAATACCGTACGAGTACATCCTTACAGTACCAAACCACACCAAAACGGTACAATACCTTACGAGTCCTTCGTTACGGTACCAAACCACAACAAAACGGTGCAATACCGTACGAGTACACCAATACGGTACCAAACCACACGAAAACGGTACAATACCTTACGAGTCCTTCGTTACGGTACCAAACCACACCAAAACGGTGCAATACCGTACGAGTACATCAATACGGTACCAAACCACACCAAAACGGGGCAATACCGTACGAGTACATCCATACGGCACCAAACCACAACAAAACGGTGCAATACCGTACGAGTACATCCAAACGGTACCAAACCACACCAAAAGGGTACAATACCTTACGAGTCCTTCATTACGGTACCAAACCGCACCAAAACGGTGCAATACCGTACGAGTACATCCATACGGTACCAAACCACACCAAAACGGTACAATACCTTACGAGTCCTTCGTTACGGTTCCAAACCACACCAAAACGGTGCAATACCGTACGAGTACATCAATACGGTACCAAACCACACCAAAACGGTGCAATATCGTACGAGTACATACATACGGTACGAAACCACACCAAAACGGTGCAATACGTTACGAGTACATCCATAGGGTACCAAACCACACCAAAACGGTCCAATACCCTACGAGTACATCCATACGGTACCAAACCACACCAAAACGGTACAATACCGTACGTGTACTTCGTTACGGTACCAAACCACACCAAAACGGTACAATACCGTACGAGTACATCCACACGGTACCAAACCACACCAAAACGGTACAATACCTTACGACTCCTTCGTTACGGTACCAAACCAAACCAAAACGGTGCAATACCGTACGAGTATATCAATACGGTACCAAACCGCACCAAAACGGTGCAATACCGTACGAGTACATCCATACGGTACCAAACCACAACAAAACGGTACAATACCTTACGAGTCCTTCGTTACGGTACCAAACCACAACAAAACGGTGCAATACCGTACGAGTACATCCATACGGTACCAAACCACACCAAAACGGTACAATACCTTACGAGTCCTTCGTTACGGTACCAAATCACACCAAAACGGTGCAATACCTTACGAGTATATCAATGTGGTACCAAACCACACCAAAACGGTGCAATACCGTACGAGTACATCCATACGGTACCAAACCACAACAAAACGGTGCAATACCGTACGAGTACATCCATACAGTACCAAACCACACCAAAACGGTACAATACCTTACGAGTCCTTCGTTACGGTACCAAACCACAACAAAACGGTGCAACACCGTACGAGTACACCAATACGGTACCAAACCACACGAAAACGGTACAATACCTTACGAGTCCTTCGTTACGGTACCAAACCACACCAAAACGGTGCAATACCGTACGAGTACATCAATACGGTACCAAACCACACCAAAACGGTGCAATACCGTACGAGTACATCCATACGGTACCAAACCACACCAAAAGGGTACAATACCTTACGAGTCCTTCATTATGGTACCAAACCACACCAAAACGGTGCAATACCGTACGAGTGCATCCATACGGTACCAAACCACACCAAAATGGTACAATACCTTACGAGTCCTTCGTTACGGTACCAAACCACAACAAAACGGTGCAATACCGTACGAGTACATCCATACGGTACCAAACCACAACAAAACGGTGCAATACCGTACGAGTACATCCATACGGTACCAAACCACACCAAAAAAGTACAATACCTTACGAGTCCTTCGTTACGATACCAAACCACACAAAAATGGTGCAATACCGTACGAGTACATCCATACGGTACAAAACCACACCAAAACGGTACAATACCTTACGAGTCCTTCGTTACGGAACCAAACCACAACAAAACGGTGCAATACCGTACGAGTACATCCATACAGTACCAAACCACACCAAAACGGTACAGTACCTTACGAGTCCTTTGTTACGGTACCAAACCACACCAAAACGGTGCAATACCGTACGAGTACATCAATACGGTACCGAACCACACTAAAACGGTGCAATACCGTACGAGTACATCCATACGGTACCAAACCACACCAAAAGGGTACAATACCTTTCGAGTCCTTCATTACGATACCAAACCACACCAAAACGGTGCAATACTGTACGAGTACATCCATACGGTACCAAACCACAACAAAACGGTGCAATACCGTACGAGTACATCCATACGGTACCAAACCACACCAATAAAGTACAATACCTTACGAGTCCTTCGTTACGGTACCAAACCACACAAAAATGGTGCAATACCGTACGAGTACATCCATACGGTACAAAACCACACCAAAACGGTACAATACCTTACGAGTCCTTCGTTACGGAACCAAACCACAACAAAACGGTGCAATACCGTACGAGTACATCCATACAGTACCAAACCACACCAAAACGGTACAGTACCTTACGAGTCCTTCGTTACGGTACCAAACCACACCAAAACGGTGCAATACCGTACGAGTACATCAATACGGTACCAAACCACACCAAAACGGTGCAATATCGTACGAGTACATCCATACGGTACGAAACCACACCAAAACGGGGCAATACCTTACGAGTACATCCATACGGTACCAAACCACACCAAAACGGTCCAATACCCTACGAGTACATCCATACGGTACCAAACCACACCACAACGGTACAATACCGTACGTGTACTTCGTTACGGTACCAAACCACACCAAAACGGTACAATACCGTACGAGTACATCCATACGGTACCAAACCACACCAAAAGAGTACAATACCTTACGAGTCCTTCGTTACGGTACCAAACCACACCAAAACGGTGCAATACCGTACGAGTACATCCATACGGTACCAAACCACACCAAAACGGCACAATACCTTACGAGTCCTTCGTTACGGAACCAAACCAAAACAAAACGGTGCAATACCGTACGAGTACATCCATACAGTACCAAACCACACCAAAACGGTACAGTACCTTACGAGTCCTTCATTACGGTACCAAACCACACCAAAACGGTGCAATACCGTACGAGTACATCAATACGGTACCGAACCACACTAAAACGGTGCAATACCGTACGAGTACATCCATACGGTACCAAACCACACCAAAAGGGTACAATACCTTACGAGTCCTTCATTACGGTACCAAACCACACCAAAACGGTGCAATACCGTACGAGTACATCCATACGGTACAAAACAACACCAAAACGGTACAATACCTTACGAGTCCTTCGTTACGGTACCAAACCACAACAAAACGGTGCAATACCGTACGACTACATCCATACGGTACCAAACCACACATAAACGGTACAATACCTTACGAGTCCTTCGTTACGGTACCAAACCACACCAAAACGGTGCAATACCGTACGAGTACATCAATACGGTACCAAACCACACCAAAACGGTGCAATATCGTACGAGTACATCCATACGGTACGAAACCACACCAAAACGGGGCAATACCTTACGAGTACATCCATACGGTACCAAACCACACCAAAACGGTCCAATACCCTACGAGTACATCCATACGGTACCAAACCACACCACAACGGTACAATACCGTACGAGTACGAGTTACGGTACCAAACCACACCAAAATGGTACAATACCGTACGAGTACATCCATACGGTACCAAACCACACCAAAACGGTACAATACCTTACGACTCCTTCGTTACGGTACCAAACCACAACAAAACGGTGCAATACCGTACGACTACATCCATACGGTACCAAACCACACCAAAACGGTGCAATACCGTATGAGTACATCCATACGGTACTAAACCACACCAAAAGGGTACAATACCTTACGAGTCCTTCGTTACGGTACCAAACCACACCAAAACGGTGCAATACCGTACGAGTACATCCATACGGTACAAAACCACACCAAAACGGTACAATACCTTACGAGTCCTTCGTTACGGTACCACACAACAAAACGGTGCAATACCATACAAGTACATCCATACGGTACCAAACCACACCAAAACGGTACAATACCTTACGAGTCCTTCGTTACGGTACCAAACCACACACAAACGGTGCAATACCGTACAAGTACATCCATACGGTACCAAACCACACCAAAACGGTGCAATATCGTACGAGTACATCCATACGGTACGAAACCACACCAAAACGGTACAATACCTTACGAGTTCTTCGTTACGGTACCAAACCACACCAAAACGGTGCAATACCGTACGAGTACATCAATACGGTACCAAACCACACCAAAACGGTGCAATACCGTACGAGTACATCCATACGGTACCAAACCACAACAAAACGGTGCAATACCGTACGAGTACATCCATACGGTACCAAACCACACCAAAACGGTACAATACCTTACGAGTACTTCGTTACGGTACCAAACCACAACAAAACGGTGCAATACCGTACGAGTACATCCATACGGTACCAAACCACACCAAAACGATACAGTAGCTTACGAGTCCTTCGTTACGGTACCAAACCACACCAAAACGGTCCAATACCGTACGAGTACATCAATACGGTACCGAACCACACCAAAACGGTGCAATACCGTACGAGTACATCCATACGGTACCAAACCACACCAAAAGGGTACAATACCTTACGAGTCCTTCATTACGGTACCAAACCACACAAAAACGGTGCAATACCGTACGAGTACATCCATACGGTACCAAACCACACCAAAACGGTACAATACCTTACGAGTCCTTCGTTACGGTACCAAACCACAACAAAATGGTGCAACACCGTACGAGTACATCCATACGGTACAAAACCACACCAAAATGGGACAATACCTTATGAGTCCTTCGTTACGGTACCAAACACCAACAAAATGGTGCAATACCGTACGAGTACATCCGTACGGTACCAAACCACACCAAAACGGTACAATACCTAACGAGTCCTTCGTTACGGTTCCAAACCACACGAAAACGGTGCAATACCGTACGAGTACATCCATACGGTACAAAACCACACCAAAACGGTACAATACCTTACCAGTCCTTCGTTACGGTACCAAACCACAACATAACGGTGCAAGTCCGTACGAGTACATCCATACGGTACCAAAATACACCAAAACGGTGCAATACCGTACGAGTACATCCATACGGTACAAAACCACACCAAAACGGTACAATACCTTACGAGTCCTTCGTTACGGTACCAAACCACAACAAAACGGTGCAATACCGTACGAGTACATCCATACGGTACCAAACCACACCAAAACGGTACAATACCTTACGAGTCCTTCGATACGGTTCCAAACCACACGAAAACGGTGCAATACCGTACGAGTACATCCATACGGTACAAAACCACACCAAAACGGTACAATACCTTACGAGTCCTTTGTTACGGTACCAAACCACAACATAACGGTGCAATTCCGTACGAGTACATCCATACGGTACCAAACCACACCAAAACGGTGCAATACCGTACGAGTACATCCATACGGTACAAAACCACACCAAAACGGTACAATACCTTACGAGTCCTTCGTTACGGTACCAAACCACAACAAAACGGTGCAATACCGTACGAGTACATCCATACGGTACCAAACCACACCAAAACGGTACAATACCTTATGAGTCCTTCGCTACGGTACCAAACCACAACAAAACGGTGCAAGACCGTACGAGTACATCCATACGGTACCAAACCACACCAAATGGGTACAATACCTTACGAGTCCTTCGTTACGGTACCAAACCACACCAAAACGGTGCAATACCGTACGGGTACATCCATACGGTACCAAACCACGGCAAAACGGTGCAATACCGTACGAGTACATCCATACGGTACCAAACCACACCAAAAGGGTACAATACCTTACGAGTCCTTTGTTACGGTGCCAAACCACAACAAAACGGTGCGATACCGTACGAGTACATCCATACGGTACCAAACCACACCAAAACGGTCCAATACCTTACGAGTCCTTCGTTACAGTACCAAACCACACCAAAACGGTGCAATACCGTACGAGTACATCCATACGGTACAAAACCACACCAAAACGGTACAATACCTTACGAGTCCTTCGTTATGGTACCAAACCACAACAAAACGGTGCAATACCGTACGAGTACATCCATACGGTACCAAACCACACCAAAATGGTACAATACCTTACGAGTCCTTCGTTACGGTACCAAACCACAACAAAACGGTGCAATACCGTACGAGTACATCCATACGGTACCAAACGACACCAAAACGGTACAATACCTTACGAGTCCTTCGTTACGGTACCAAACCACACCAAAACGGTGCAATACCGTACGAGTACATCAATACGGTACCAAACCACACCAAAACGGTGCAATACCGTACGAGTACATCCATACGGTACCAAACCACACCAAAACGGTACAATACCTTACGAGTCCTTCGTTACAGTACCACACAACAACAAAACGGTGCAATACCGTACAAGTACATCCATACGGTACAAAACCACACCAAAACGGTACTATACCTTACGAGTCCTTCGTTACGGTACCAAACCACACCAAAACGGTGCAATACCGTACGAGTACATCCATACGGTACCAAACAACACCAAAACGGTACAATACCTTACGAGTCCTTCGATACGGTTCCAAACCACACGAAAACGGTGCAATACCGTACGAGTACATCCATACGGTACAAAACCACACCAAAACGGTACAATACCTTACGAGTCCTTTGTTACGGTACCAAACCACAACATAACGGTGCAATTCCGTACGAGTACATCCATACGGTACCAAACCACACCAAAACGGTGCAATACCGTACGAGTACATCCATACGGTACAAAACCACACCAAAACGGTACAATACCTTACGAGTCCTTCGTTACGGTACCAAACCACAACAAAACGGTGCAATACCGTACGAGTACATCCATACGGTACCAAACCACACCAAAACGGTACAATACCTTATGAGTCCTTCGCTACGGTACCAAACCACAACAAAACGGTGCAAGACCGTACGAGTACATCCATACGGTACCAAACCACACCAAATGGGTACAATACCTTACGAGTCCTTCGTTACGGTACCAAACCACACCAAAACGGTGCAATACCGTACGGGTACATCCATACGGTACCAAACCACGGCAAAACGGTGCAATACCGTACGAGTACATCCATACGGTACCAAACCACACCAAAAGGGTACAATACCTTACGAGTCCTTCGTTACGGTACCAAACCACACCAAAACGGTGCAATACCGTACGAGTACATCCATACGGTACCAAACCACACAAAAACGGTACAATACCTTACGAGTCCTTTGTTACGGTGCCAAACCACAACAAAACGGTGCGATACCGTACGAGTACATCCATACGGTACCAAACCACACCAAAACGGTCCAATACCTTACGAGTCCTTCGTTACAGTACCAAACCACACCAAAACGGTGCAATACCGTACGAGTACATCCATACGGTACAAAACCACACCAAAACGGTACAATACCTTACGAGTCCTTCGTTATGGTACCAAACCACAACAAAACGGTGCAATACCGTACGAGTACATCCATACGGTACCAAACCACACCAAAATGGTACAATACCTTACGAGTCCTTCGTTACGGTACCAAACCACAACAAAACGGTGCAATACCGTACGAGTACATCCATACGGTACCAAACGACACCAAAACGGTACAATACCTTACGAGTCCTTCGTTACGGTACCAAACCACACCAAAACGGTGCAATACCGTACGAGTACATCAATACGGTACCAAACCACACCAAAACGGTGCAATACCGTACGAGTACATCCATACGGTACCAAACCACACCAAAACGGTACAATACCTTACGAGTCCTTCGTTACAGTACCACACAACAACAAAACGGTGCAATACCGTACAAGTACATCCATACGGTACAAAACCACACCAAAACGGTACTATACCTTACGAGTCCTTCGTTACGGTACCAAACCACACCAAAACGGTGCAATACCGTACGAGTACATCAATACGGTACCAAACCACACCAAAACGGTGCAATACCGTACGAGTACATTCATACGGTACCAAACCACACCAAAACGGTGCAATACCGTACGAGTACATCCATACGGTACCAAACCACACCAAAAGGGTACAATACCTTACGAGTCCTTCGTTACGGTACCAAACCACACCAAAACGGAGCAATACCGTACGAGTACATCCATACGGTACCAAACGACACCAAAACGGTACAATACTTTACGAGTCCTTCGTTACGGTACCAAACCACACAAAAACGGTGCAATACCGTACGAGTACATCCATATGGTACCAAACCACACCAAAACGGTACAATACCTTACGAGTCCTTCGTTACGGTACCAAACCACAACAAAATGGTGCAACACCGTACGAGTACATCCATACGGTACAAAACCACACCAAAACGGGACAATACCTTATGAGTCCTTCGTTACGGTACCAAACACCAACAAAATGGTGCAATACCGTACGAGTACATCCGTACGGTACCAAACCACACCAAAACGGTACAATACCTTACGAGTCCTTCGTTACGGTTCCTAACCACACGAAAATGGTGCAATACCGTACGAGTACATCCATACGGTTCTAAACCACACCAAAACGGTACAATACCTTACGAGCCCTTCGTTACGGTACCAAACCACAACATAACGGTGCAATTTCGTACGAGTACATCCATACGGTACAAAACCACACCAAAACGGTACAATACCTTACGAGTCCTTCGTTACGGTACCAAACCACAACAAAACGGTGCAATACCGTACGAGTACATCCATACGGTACCAAACCAAACCAAAACGGTACAATACCTTACGAGTCCTTCGTTAGGGTACCAAACCACAACAAAACGGTGCAATACCGTACGAGTACATCCATACAGTACCAAACCATACCAAAACGGTACAATACCTTACGAGTCCTTCGTTACGGTTCCAAACCACACGAAAACGGTGCAATACCATACGAGTACATCCATACGGTACAAAACCACACCAAAACGGTACAATACCATACGAGTCCTTCGTTACGGTACCAAACCACAACATAACGGTGCAATTCCGTACGAGTACATCCATACGGTACCAAACCACACCAAAACGGTGCAATACCGTACGAGTACATCCATACGGTACAAAACCACACCAAAACGGTACAATACCTTACGAGTCCTTCGTTACGGTACCAAACCACAACAAAACGGTGCAATACCGTACGAGTACATCCATACGGTACCAAACCACACCAAAACGGTACAATACCTTATGAGTCCTTCGCTACGGTACCAAACCACAACAAAACGGTGCAAGACCGTACGAGTACATCCATACGGTACCAAACCACACCAAATGGGTACAATACCTTACGAGTCCTTCGTTGCGGTACCAAACCACACCAAAACGGTGCAATACCGTACGGGTACATCCATACGGTACCAAACCACGGCAAAACGGTGCAATACCGTACGAGTACATCCATACGGTACCAAACCACACCAAAAGGGTACAATACCTTACGAGTCCTTCGTTACGGTACCAAACCACACCAAAACGGTGCAATACCGTACGAGTACATCCATACGGTACCAAACCACACAAAAACGGTACAATACCTTACGAGTCCTTTGTTACGGTGCCAAACCACAACAAAACGGTGCGATACCGTACGAGTACATCCATACGGTACCAAACCACACCAAAACGGTCCAATACCTTACGAGTCCTTCGTTACAGTACCAAACCAAACCAAAACGTTGCAATACCGTACGAGTACATCCATACGGTACAAAACCACACCAAAACGGTACAATACCTTACAAGTCCTTCGTTATGGTACCAAACCACAACAAAACGGTGCAATACCGTACGAGTACATCCATACGGTACCAAACCACACCAAAATGGTACAATACCTTACGAGTCCTTCGTTACGGTACCAAACCACAACAAAACGGTGCAATACCGTACGAGTACATCCATACGGTACCAAACGACACCAAAACGGTACAATACCTTACGAGTCCTTCGTTACGGTACCAAACCACACCAAAACGGTGCAATACCGTACGAGTACATCAATACGGTACCAAACCACACCAAAACGGTGCAATACCGTACGAGTACATCCATACGGTACCAAACCACACCAAAACGGTACAATACCTTACGAGTCCTTCGTTACAGTACCACACAACAACAAAACGGTGCAATACCGTACAAGTACATCCATACGGTACAAAACCACACCAAAACGGTACTATACCTTACGAGTCCTTCGTTACGGTACCAAACCACACAAAAACGGTGCAATACCGTACGAGTACATCAATACGGTACCAAACCACACCAAAACGGTGCAATACCGTACGAGTACATTCATACGGTACCAAACCACACCAAAACGGTGCAATACCGTACGAGTACATCCATACGGTACCAAACCACACCAAAAGGGTACAATACCTTACGAGTCCTTCGTTACGGTACCAAACCACACCAAAACGAAGCAATACCGTACGAGTACATCCATACGGTACCAAACGACACCAAAACGGTACAATACTTTACGAGTCCTTCGTTACGGTACCAAACCACACAAAAACGGTGCAATACCGTACGAGTACATCCATACGGTACCAAACCACACCAAAACGGTACAATACCTTACGAGTCCTTCGTTACGGTACCAAACCACAACAAAATGGTGCAACACCGTACGAGTACATCCATACGGTACAAAACCACACCAAAACGGGACAATACCTTATGAGTCCTTCGTTACGGTACCAAACACCAACAAAATGGTGCAATACCGTACGAGTACATCCGTACGGTACCAAACCACACCAAAACGGTACAATACCTTACGAGTCCTTCGTTACGGTTCCTAACCACACGAAAATGGTGCAATACCGTACGAGTACATCCATACGGTTCAAAACCACACCAAAACGGTACAATACCTTACGAGCCCTTCGTTACGGTACCAAACCACAACATAACGGTGCAATTTCGTACGAGTACATCCATACGGTACAAAACCACACCAAAACGGTACAATACCTTACGAGTCCTTCGTAACGGTACCAAACCACAACAAAACGGTGCAATACCGTACGAGTACATCCATACGGTACCAAACCACACCAAAACGGTACAATACCTTACGAGTCCTTCGTTATGGTACCAAACCACAACAAAACGGTGCAATACCGTACGAGTACATCCATACGGTACCAAACCACACCAAAACGGTACAATACCTTACGAGTACTTCGTTACGGTTCCAAACCACACGAAAACGGTGCAATACCATACGAGTACATCCATACGGTACAAAACCACACCAAAACGGTACAATACCTTACGAGTCCTTCGTTACGGTACCAAACCACAACATAACGGTGCAATTCCGTACGAGTACATCCATACGGTACCAAACCACACCAAAACGGTGCAATACCGTACGAGTACATCCATACGGTACAAAACCACACCAAAACGGTACAATACCTTACGAGTCCTTCGTTACGGTACCAAACCACAACAAAATGGTGCAATACCGTACGAGTACATCCATACGGTACCAAACTACACCAAAACGGTACAATACCTTATGAGCCCTTCGTTACGGTACCAAACCACAACAAAACGGTGCAATACCGTACGAGTACATCCATACGGTACCAAACCACACCAAATGGGTACAATACCTTACGAGTCCTTCGTTACGGTACCAAACCACACCAAAACGGTGCAATACCGTACGGGTACATCCATACGGTACCAAACCACGACAAAACGGTGCAATACCGTACGAGTACATCCATACGGTACCAAACCACACCAAAAGGGTACAATACCTTACGAGTCCTTCGTTATGGTACCAAACCACACCAAAACGGTGCAATACCGTACGAGTACATCCATACGGTACCAAACCACCCAAAAACGGTACAATACCTTACGAGTCCTTCGTTACGGTGCCAAACCACAACAAAACGGTGCGATACCGTACGAGTACATCCATACGGTACCAAACCACACCAAAACGGTCCAATACCTTACGAGTCCTTCGTTACAGTACCAAACCACACCAAAACGGTGCAATACCGTACGAGTACATCCATACGGTACAAAACCACACCAAAACGGTACAATACCTTACGAGTCCTTCGTTATGGTACCAAACCACAACAAAACGGTGCAATACCGTACGAGTACATCCATACGGTACCAAACCACACCAAAATGGTACAATACCTTACGAGTCCTTCGTTACGGTACCAAACCACAACAAAACGGTGCAATACCGTACGAGTACATCCATACGGTACCAAACGACACCAAAACGGTACAATACCTTACGAGTCCTTCGTTACGGTACCAAACCACACCAAAACGGTGCAATACCGTACGAGTACATCAATACGGTACCAAACCACACCAAAACGGTGCAATACCGTACGAGTACATCCATACGGTACCAAACCACACCAAAACGGTACAACACCTTACGAGTCCTTCGTTACAGTACCACACAACAACAAAACGGTGCAATACCGTACAAGTACATCCATACGGTACAAAACCACACCAAAACGGTACTATACCTTACGAGTCCTTCGTTACGGTACCAAACCACACCAAAACGGTGCAATACCGTACGAGTACATCAATACGGTACCAAACCACACCAAAACGGTGCAATACCGTACGAGTACATTCATACGGTACCAAACCACACCAAAACGGTGCAATACCGTACGAGTACATCCATACGGTACCAAACCACACCAAAAGGGTACAATACCTTACGAGTCCTTCGTTACAGTACCAAACCACACCAAAACGGAGCAATACCGTACGAGTACATCCATACGGTACCAAACGACACCAAAACGGTACAATACTTTACGAGTCCTTCGTTACGGTACAAAACCACACAAAAACGGTGCAATACCGTACGAGTACATCCATACGGTACCAAACCACACCAAAACGGTACAATACCTTACGAGTCCTTCGTTACGGTACCAAACCACAACAAAATGGTGCAACACCGTACGAGTACATCCATATGGTACAAAACCACACCAAAACGGGACAATACCTTATGAGTCCTTCGTTACGGTACCAAACACCAACAAAATGGTGCAATACCGTACGAGTACATCCGTACGGTACCAAACCACACCAAAATGGTACAATACCTTACGAGTCCTTCGTTACGGTTCCTAACCACACGAAAACGGTGCAATACCGTACGAGTACATCCATACGGTTCAAAACCACACCAAAACGGTACAATACCTTACGAGCCCTTCGTTACGGTACCAAACCACAACATAACGGTGCAATTCCGTACGAGTACATCCATACGGTACAAAACCACACCAAAACGGTACAATACCTTACGAGTCCTTCGTTACGGTACCAAACCACAACAAAACGGTGCAATACCGTACGAGTACATCCATACGGTACCAAACCACACCAAAACGGTACAATACCTTACGAGTCCTTCGTTATGGTACCAAACCACAACAAAACGGTGCAATACCGTACGAGTACATCCATACGGTACCAAACCACACCAAAACGGTACAATACCTTACGAGTCCTTCGTTACGGTTCCAAACCACACGAAAACGGTGCAATACCATACGAGTACATCCATACGGTACAAAACCACACCAAAACGGTACAATACCTTACGAGTCCTTCGTTACGGTACCAAACCACAACAAAACGGTGCAATACCGTACGAGTACATCCATACGGTACCAAACCACACCAAATGGGTACAATACCTTACGAGTCCTTCGTTACGGTACCAAACCACACCAAAACGGTCCAATACCGTACGGGTACATCCATACGGTACCAAACCACGACAAAACGGTGCAATACCGTACGAGTACATCCATACGGTACCAAACCACACCAAAAGGGTACAATACCTTACGAGTCCTTCGTTACGGTACCAAACCACACCAAAACGGTGCAATACCGTACGAGTACGTCCATACGGTACCAAACCACAAAAAAACGGTACAATACCTTACGAGTCCTTCGTTACAGTGCCAAACCACAACAAAACGGTGCGATACCGTACGAGTACATCCATACGGTACCAAACCACACCAAAACGGTCCAATACCTTACGAGTCCTTCGTTACGGTACCAAACCACACCAAAACGGTGCAATACCGTACGAGTACATCCATACGGTACAAAACCACACCAAAACGGTACAATACCTTACGAGTCCTTCGTTATGGTACCAAACCACAACAAAATGGTGCAATACCGTACGAGTACATCCATACGGTACCAAACCACACCAAAATGGTACAATACCTTACGAGTCCTTCGTTACGGTACCAAACCACAACAAAACGGTGCAATACCGTACGAGTACATCCATACGGTACCAAACGACACCAAAACGGTACAATACCTTACGAGTCCTTCGTTACGGTACCAAACCACACCAAAACGGTGCAATACCGTACGAGTACATCAATACGGTACCAAACCACACCAAAACGGTGCAATACCGTACGAGTACATCCATACGGTACCAAACCACACCAAAATGGTACAATACCTTACGAGTCCTTCGTTACGGTACCACACAACAACAAAACGGTGCAATACTGTACAAGTACATCCATACGGTACAAAACCACACCAAAACGGTACAATACCTTACGAGTCCTTCGTTACGGTACCAAACCACACCAAAACGGTGCAATACCGTACGAGTACATCAATACGGTACCAAACCACACCAAAACGGTGCAATACCGTACGAGTACATCCATGCGGTACCAAACCACACCAAAACGGTGCAATACCGTACGAGTACATCCATACGGTACCAAACCACACCAAAAGGGTACAATACCTTACGAGTCCTTCGTTACAGTACCAAACCACACCAAAACGGAGCAATACCGTACGAGTACATCCATACGGTACCAAACGACACCAAAACGGTACAATACTTTACGAGTCCTTCGTTACGGTTCCAAACCACACCAAAACGGTGCAATACCGTACGAGTACATCAATACGGTACCAAACCACACCAAAACGGTGCAATATCGTGCGAGTACATCCATACGGTACGAAACCACACCAAAACGGTGCAATACGGTACGAGTACATCCATAGGGTACCAAACCACACCAAAACGGTCCAATACCCTACGAGTACATCCATACGGTACCAAACCACACCAAAACGGTACAATACCGTACGAGTACTTCGTTACGGTACCAAACCACACCAAAACCGTACATTACCGTACGAGTACATCCATACGGTACCAAACCACACCAAAACGGTTGACCTTACGACTCCTACGTTACGGTACCAAACCAAACCAAAACGGTGCAATACCGTACGAGTATATCAATACGGTACCAAACCGCACCAAAACGGTGCAATACCGTACGAGTACATCCATACGGTACCAAACCACAACAAAACGGTACAATACCTTACGAGTCCTTCGTTACGGTACGAAACCACAACAAGACGGTGCAATACCGTACGAGTACATCCAGACGGTACCAAACCACACCAAAACGGTACAATACCTTACGAGTCCTTCGTTACGGTACCAAATCACACCAAAACGGTGCAATACCGTACGAGTATATCAATACGGTACCAAACCACACCAAAACGGTGCAATACCGTACGAGCACATCCATACGGTACCAAACCACAACAAAACGGTGCAATACCGTACGAGTACATCCATACGGTACCAAACCACACCAAAACGGTACAATACCTAACGAGTCCTTCGTTACGGTACCAAACCACAACAAAACGGTGCAATACCGTACGAGTACACCCATACGGTACCAAACCACACCAAAACGGTACAATACCTTACGAGTCCTTCGTTACGGTACCAAACCACACCAAAACGGTGCAATACCGTACCAGTACATCAATACGGTACCAAACCACACCAAAACGGTGCAATACCGTACGAGTACATCCATACGGTACCAAACCACACCAAAAGGGTACAATACCTTACGAGTCCTTCATTATGGTACCAAACCACACCAAAACGGTGCAATACCGTACGAGTACATCCATACGGTACCAAACCACACCAAAATGGTACAATACCTTACGAGTCCTTTGGTACGGTACCAAACCACAACAAAACGGTGCAATACCGTACGAGTACATCCATACGGTACCAAACCACACCAAAACGGGACAATACCTTACGAGTCCTTCGTAACGGTACCAAACAACACCAAAACGGTGCAATACCGTACAAGTACATCAATACGGTACCAAACCACACCAAAACGGTGCAATACCGAACGAGTACATCCATACGGTACCAAACCACAACAAAACGGTGCAATACCGTCCGAGTACATCCATACGGTACCAAACCACACCAAAATGGAACAATACCTTACGAGTCCTTCGTTACGGTACCAAACCACTACAAAATGGTGCAATACCGTACGAGTACATCCATACGGTACCAAACGACACCAAAACGGTACAATACCTTACGAGTCCTTCGTTACGGTACCAAACCACACCAAAACGGTGCAATACCGTACGAGTACATCCATACGGTACCAAACCACAACAAAATGGTGCAATACCGTACGAGTACATCCATACGGTACGAAACCACACCAAAACGGTAGAATACCTTACGAGTCCTTCGTTACGGTACCAAACCACACCAAAACGGTGCAATGCCGTACGAGTACATCAATACGGTACCAAACCACACCAAAACGGTGCAATACCGTACGAGTACATCCATACGGTACCAAACCACAACAAAACGGTGCAATACCGTACGAGTACATCCATACGGTACCAAACCACACCAAAACGGTGCAATACCGTACGAGTACATCCATACGGTACCAAACCACACCAAAACGGTACAATACCTTACGAGTCATTCGTTACCGTACCAAACCACAACAAAACGGTGCAATACCGTACGAGTACACCCATACGGTACCAAACCACACCAAAACGGTATAGTACCTTACGAGTCCTTCGTTACGGTACCAAACCACAACATAACGGTGCAATTCCGTACGAGTACATCCATACGGTGCCAAACCACACCAAAACGGTGCAATACCATAGGAGTACATCAATACGGTACCAAAACACACCAAAACGGTGAAATACCGTACGAGTACATCAATACGGTACCAAACCACAACAAAACGGTGCAATACCTTACGAGTACATCCATACGGTACCAAAACACACCAAAACGGTGCAATACCGTACGAGTACATCCATACGGTACCGAACCACACCAAAACTGTGCAATACCGTACGAGTACATCCATACGGTACCAAACCACACCAAAACGGTACAATACCTTACGACTCCTTCGTTACGGTACCAAACCAAACCAAAACGGTGCAATACCGTACGAGTATATTAATACGGTACCAAACCGCACCAAAACGGTGCAATACCGTACGAGTACATCCATACGGTACCAAACCACAACAAAACGGTACAATATCTTACGTGTCCTTCGTTACGGTACCAAACCACAACAAAACGGTGCAATACCGTACGAGTACATCCAGACGGTACCAAACCACACCAAAACGGTACAATACCTTACGAGTCCTTCGTTACGGTACCAAATCACACCAAAACGGTGCAATACCGTACGAGTATATCAATACGGTACCAAACCACACCAAAATGGTGCAATACCGTACGAGTACATCCATACGGTACCAAACCACAACAAAACGTTGCAATACCATACGAGTACATCCATACGGTACCAAACCACAACAAAACGGTACAATACCTTACGAGTGCTTCGTTACGGTACCAAACCACAACAAAACGGTGCAATACTATACGTGTACACCCATACGGTACCAAACCACACCAAAACGGTACAATACCTTACGAGTCCTTCGTTACGGTACCAAACCACACCAAAACGGTGCAATACCGTACGAGTACATCAATATGGTACCAAACCACACCAAAACGGTGCAATACCGTACGAGTACATCCATACAGTACCAAACCACACCAAAAGGGTACAATACCTTACGAGTCCTTCATTATGGTACCAAACCACACCAAAACGGTGCAATACCGTGCGAGTACATCCATACGGTACCAAACCACACCAAAATGGTACAATACCTTACGAGTCCTTCGTTACGGTACCAAACCACAACAAAACGGTGCAATACCTTACGAGTACATCCATACGGTACCAAACCACACCAAAACGGGACAATACCTTACGAGTCCTTCGTAACGGTACCAAACCACACCAAAACGGTGCAATACCGTACCAGTACATCAATACGGTACCAAACCACACCAAAACGGTGCAATACCGAACGAGTACATCCATACGGTACCAAACCACAACAAAACGGTGCAATTCCGTCCGAGTACATCCATACGGTACCAAACCACACCAAAATGGTACAATACCTTACGAGTCCTTCGTTACGGTACCAAACCACTACAAAATGGTGCAACACCGTACGAGTACATCCATACGGTACCAAACGACACCAAAATGGTACAATACCTTACGAGTCCTTCGTTACGGTACCAAACCACACCAAAACGGTGCAATACCGTACGAGTACATCCATACGGTACCAAACCACAACAAAACGGTGCAATACCGTACGAGTACATCCATACGGTACCAAACCGCACCGAAACGGTGCAATACCGTACGAGTACATCCATACGGTACCAAACCACACCAAAACGGTACAATACCTTACGAGTCATTCGTTACCGTACCAAACCACAACAAAACGGTGCAATACCGTACGAGTACACCCATACGGTACCAAACCACACCAAAACGGTACAGTACCTTACGAGTCCTTCGTTACGGTACCAAACCACAACATAACGGTGCAATTCCGTACGAGTACATCCATACGGTGCCAAACCACACCAAAACGGTGCAATACCGTACGAGTACATCCATACAGTACCGAACCACACCAAAACTGTGCAATACCGTACGAGTACATCCATACGGTACCAAACCACACCAAAACGGTGCAATACCGTACGAGTACATCCATACGGTACCAAACCACACCAAAACGGTACAATACCATACGAGTCCTTCGTTACGGTTCCAAACCACACCAAAACGGTGCAATACCGTACGAGTACATCAATACGGTACCAAACCACAACAAAACGGTGCAATACCATACGAGTACATCCATACGGTACCAAAACACACCAAAACGGTGCAATACCGTACGAGTACATCCATACGGTACCGAACCACACCAAAACTGTGCAATACCGTACGAGTACATCCATACGGTACCAAACCACACCAAAACGGTACAATACCGTACGAGTACTTTGTTACGGAACCAAACCACACCAAAACGGTACAATACCGTACGAGTACATCCATACGGTACCAAACCACACCAAAACGGTACAATACCTTACGACTCCTTCGTTACGGTACCAAACCAAACCAAAACGGTGCAATACCGTACGAGTATATCAATACGGTACCAAACCGCACCAAAACGGTGCAATACCGTACGAGTACATCCATACGGTACCAAACCACAACAAAACGGTACAATATCTTACGAGTCCTTCGTTACGGTACCAAACCACAACAAAACGGTGCAATACCGTACGAGTACATCCAGACGGTACCAAACCACACCAAAACGGTACAATACCTTACGAGTCCTTCGTTACGGTACCAAATCACACCAAAACGGTGCAATACCGTACGAGTATATCAATACGGTACCAAACCACACCAAAATGGTGCAATACCGTACGAGTACATCCATACGGTACCAAACCACAACAAAACGTTGCAATACCATACGAGTACATCCATACGGTACCAAACCACAACAAAACGGTACAATACCTTACGAGTGCTTCGTTACGGTACCAAACCACAACAAAACGGTGCAATACTATACGTGTACACCCATACGGTACCAAACCACACCAAAACGGTACAATACCTTACGAGTCCTTCGTTACGGTACCAAACCACACCAAAACGGTGCAATACCGTACGAGTACATCAATATGGTACCAAACCACACCAAAACGGTGCAATACCGTACGAGTACATCCATACAGTACCAAACCACACCAAAAGGGTACAATACCTTACGAGTCCTTCATTATGGTACCAAACCACACCAAAACGGTGCAATACCGTGCGAGTACATCCATACGGTACCAAACCACACCAAAATGGTACAATACCTTACGAGTCCTTCGTTACGGTACCAAACCACAACAAAACGGTGCAATACCTTACGAGTACATCCATACGGTACCAAACCACACCAAAACGGGACAATACCTTACGAGTCCTTCGTAACGGTACCAAACCACACCAAAACGGTGCAATACCGTACCAGTACATCAATACGGTACCAAACCACACCAAAACGGTGCAATACCGAACGAGTACATCCATACGGTACCAAACCACAACAAAACGGTGCAATACCGTCCGAGTACATCCATACGGTACCAAACCACACCAAAATGGTACAATACCTTACGAGTCCTTCGTTACGGTACCAAACCACTACAAAATGGTGCAATACCGTACGAGTACATCCATACGGTACCAAACGACACCAAAACGGTACAATACCTTACGAGTCCTTCGTTACGGTACCAAACCACACCAAAACGGTGCAATACCGTACGAGTACATCCATACGGTACCAAACCACAACAAAACGGTGCAATACCGTACGAGTACATCCATACGGTACGAAACCACACCAAAACGGTAGAATACCTTACGAGTCCTTCGTTACGGTACCAAACCACACTAAAACGGTGCAATACCGTACGAGTACATCAATACGGTACCAAACCACAACAAAACGGTGCAATACCGTACGAGTACATCCATACTGTACCAAACCACAACAAAACGGTGCAATACCGTACGAGTACATCCATACGGTACCAAACCACACCAAAACGGTACAATACCTTACGAGTCATTCGTTACCGTACCAAACCACAACAAAACGGTGCAATACCGTACGAGTACACCCATACGGTACCAAACCACACCAAAACGGTACAGTACCTTACGAGTCCTTCGTTACGGTACCAAACCACAACATAACGGTGCAATTCCGTACGAGTACATCCATACGGTGCCAAAGCACACCAAAACGGTGCAATACCATAGGAGTACATCAATACGGTACCAAAACACACCAAAACGGTGAAATACCGTACGAGTACATCAATACGGTACCAAACCACAACAAAACGTTGCAATACCGTACGAGTACATCCATACGGTACCAAAACACACCAAAACGGTGCAATACCGTACGAGTACATCCATACGGTACAGAACCACACCAAAACTGTGCAATACCGTACGAGTACATCCATACGGTACCAAACCACACCAAAACGGTGCAATACCGTACGAGTACATCCATACGGTACCAAACCACACCAAAACGGTACAATACCATACGAGTCCTTGGTTACGGTTCCAAACCACACCAAAACGGTGCAATGCCGTACGAGTACATCAATACGGTACCAAACCACACCAAAACGGTGCAATATCGTACGAGTACATCCATACGGTACGAAACCACACCAAAACGGTGCAATACGTTACGAGTACATCCATAGGGTACCAAACCACACCAAAACGGTCCAATACCCTACGAGTACATCCATACGGTACCAAACCACACCAAAACGGTACAATACCGTACGAGTACTTTGTTACGGAACCAAACCACACCAAAACGGTACAATACCTTACGACTCCTTCGTTACGGTACCAAACCAAACCAAAACGGTGCAATACCGTACGAGTATATCAATACGGTACCAAACCGCACCAAAACGGTGCAATACCGTACGAGTATATCCATACGGTACCAAACCACAACAAAACGGTACAATATCTTACGAGTCCTTCGTTACGGTACCAAACCACAACAAAACGGTGCAATACCGTACGAGTAAATCCAGACGGTACCAAACCACACCAAAACGGTGCAATACTATACGAGTACACCCATACGGTACCAAACGACACCAAAACGGTACAATACCTTACGAGTCCTTCGTTACGGTACCAAACCACACCAAAACGGTGCAATACCGTACGAGTACATCAATATGGTACCAAACCACACCAAAACGGTGCAATACCGTACGAGTACATCCATACAGTACCAAACCACACCAAAAGGGTACAATACCTTACGAGTCCTTCATTATGGTACCAAACCACACCAAAACGGTGCAATACCGTGCGAGTACATCCATACGGTACCAAACCACACCAAAATGGTACAATACCTTACGAGTCCTTCGTTACGGTACCAAACCACAACAAAACGGTGCAATACCGTACGAGTACATCCATACGGTACCAAACCACACCAAAACGGGACAATACCTTACGAGTCCTTCGTTACGGTACCAAACCACACCAAAACGGTGCAATACCGTACCAGTACATCAATACGGTACCAAACCACACCAAAACGGTGCAATACCGTACGAGTACATCCATACGGTACCAAACCACACCAAAAGGGTACAATACCTTACGAGTCCTTCATTATGGTACCAAACCACACCAAAACGGTGCAATACCGTACGAGTACATCCATACGGTACCAAACCACACCAAAATGGTACAATACCTCACGAGTCCTTCGTTACGGTACCAAACCACAACAAAACGGTGCAATACCGTACGAGTACATCCATATGGTACCAAACCACACCAAAACGGGACAATACCTTACGAGTCCTTCGTAACGGTACCAAACCACACCAAAACGGTGCAATACCGTACAAGTACATCAATACGGTACCAAACCACACCAAAACGGTGCAATACCGAACGAGTACATCCATACGGTACCAAACCACAACAAAACGGTGCAATACCGTCCGAGTACATCCATACGGTACCAAACCACACCAAAATGGTACAATGCCTTACGAGTCCTTCGTTACGGTACCAAACCACTACAAAATGGTGCAATACCGTACGAGTACATCCATACGGTACCAAACGACACCAAAACGGTACAATACCTTACGAGTCCTTCGTTACGGTACCAAACCACACCAAAACGGTGCAATACCGTACGAGTACATCAATAGGGTACCAAACCACACCAAAACGGTGCAATACCGTACGAGTACATCCATACGGTACCAAACCACAACAAAACGGTGCAATACCGTTCGAGTACATCCATACGGTACCAAACCACACCAAAATGGTACAATACCTTACGAGTCATTCGTTACCAAACTAAACCACAACAAAACGGTGCAATACCGTACGAGTACACCAATACGGTACCAAACCACACCAAAACGGTACAGTACCTTACGAGTCCTTCGTTACGGCACCAAACCACAACATAACGGTGCAATTCCGTACGAGTACATCCATACGGTGCCAAACCACACCAAAACGGTGCAATACCATAGGAGTACATCAATACGGTACCAAAACACACCAAAACGGTGAAATACCGTACGAGTACATCAATACGGTACCAAACCACAACAAAACGGTGCAATACCGTACGAGTACATCCATACGGTACCAAAACACACCAAAACGGTGCAATACCGTACGAGTACATCCATACGGTACCGAACCACACCAAAACTGTGCAATACCGTACGAGTACATCCATACGGTACCAAACCACACCAAAACGGTGCAATACCGTACGAGTACATCCATACGGTACCAAACCACACCAAAACGGTACAATACCATACGAGTCCTTCGTTACGGTTCCAAACCACACCAAAACGGTGCAATACCGTACGAGTACATCAATACGGTACCAAACCACACCAAAACGGTGCAATATCGTACGAGTACATGCATACGGTACGAAACCACACCAAAACGGTGCAATACGTTACGAGTACTTCCATAGGGTACCAAACCACACCAAAACGGTCCAATACCCTACGAGTACATCCATACGGTACTAAACCACACCAAAACGGTACAATACCGTACGAGTACTTTGTTACGGAACCAAACCACACGAAAACGGTACAATACTGTATGAGTACATCCATACGGTACCAAACCACACCAAAACGGTACAATACCTTACGACTCCTTCGTTACAGTACCAAACCAAACCAAAACGGTGCAATACCGTACGAGTATATCAATACGGTACCAACCGCACCAAAACGGTGCAACACCATACGAGTACATCCATACGGTACCAAACCACAACAAAACGGTACAATATCTTACGAGTCCTTCGTTACGGTACCAAACCACAACAAAACGGTGCAATACCGTACGAGTACATCCAGACGGTACCAAACCACACCAAAACGGTACAATACCATACGAGTCCTTCGTTACGGTACCAAATCACACCAAAACGGTGCAATACCGTACGAGTATATCAATACGGTACCAAACCACACCAAAATGGTGCAATACCGTACGAGTACATCCATACGGTACCAAACCACAACAAAACGTTGAAATACCATACGAGTACATCCATACGGTACCAAACCACAACAAAACGGTACAATACCTTACGAGTCCTTCGTTACGGTACCAAACCACAACAAAACGGTGCAATACTATACGAGTACACCCATACGGTACCAAAGCACACCAAAACGGTACAATACCTTACGAGTCCTTCGTTACGGTACCAAACCACACCAAAACGGTGCAATACCGTACGAGTACATCAATATGGCACCAAACCACACCAAAACGGTGCAATACCGTACGAGTACATCCATACAGTACCAAACCACACCAAAAGGGTACAATACCTTACGAGTCCTTCATTATGGTACCAAACCACACCAAAACGGTGCAATACCGTGCGAGTACATCCATACGGTACTAAACCACACCAAAATGGTACAATACCTTACGAGTCCTTCGTTACGGTACCAAACCACAACAAAACGGTGCAATACCGTACGAGTACATCCATACGGTACCAAACCACACCAAAACGGGACAATACCTTACGAGTCCTTCGTTACGGTACCAAACCACACCAAAACGGTGCAATACCGTACGAGTACATCAATACGGTACCAAACCACACCAAAACGGTGCAATATCGTACGAGTACATCCATACGGTACGAAACCACACCAAAACGGTGCAATACCTTACGAGTACATCCATACGGTACCAAACCACACCAAAACGGTCCAATACCCTACGAGTACATCCATACGGTACCAAACCACACCAAAACGGTACAATACCGTACGAGTACTTCGTTACGGTACCAAACCACACCAAAATGGTACAATACCGTACGAGTACATCCATACGGTACCAAACCACACCAAAACGGTACAATACCTTACGACTCCTTCGTTACGGTACCAAACCACGACAAAACGGTGCAATACCGTACGACTACATCCATACGGTACCAAACCACACCAAAACGGTGCAATACCGTACGAGTACATCCATACGGTACCAAACCACATCAAAAGGGTACAATACCTTACGAGTCCTTCGTTACGGTACCAAACCACACCAAAACGGTGCAATACTGTACGAGTACATCCATACGGTACAAAACCACACCAAAACGGTACAATACCTTACGAGTCCTTCGTTACGGTACCACACAACAAAACGGTGCAATACCATACAAGTACATCCATACGGTACCAAACCACACCAAAACGGTACAATACCTTACGAGTCCTTCGTTACGGTACCAAACCACACCAAAACGGTGCTGTGGGCTGCGTGCCCTTTGGAATTTCCGGATTCCGAGACGCGAGGGCCCAGATCGAGGGAGCGCGAGCGGGGAAGCAAGCGCTCGCAAAATACAGAGTCGCCACTCGGGTTTGAAGGTTCGACACCCAAGGAACCGTATTTCGAAGCACTTGCCGCGCTGATTGATTTGAAAAAGTTAAGGAACCAGTCCGTCATAACCATATCTGGGTTCGGGAGCCAGGTTACGAGAGGGGAAGGGTTTTATGGCACCCCTCTCGCCCAAACCGGAGATCGGTCTCTACTTAGGCATTTGCGAAAGATGTTTGTTTGCGATTCTGTTTGATTAATCAATTTTTAGCCAATTAGGGCGGGGGAACAGTTTAAGGGGATTAAAACTGTAACAGTTTGCAAGATGTGAATGATAGCATGGATGAGCAGTTAGTATAGGATGAGAACAGACTGCTGTGGGAGTTTAAACAAACTGGGAGGCCCCTGTTTTGGAGTGACGTGCGTTGGAAGAAACCAGCATGCATTGAGCAAGTCACTGCATGCTGCTTACTCCTGCGCACACAATTCCAAGACAAGCGCGCGCCGGTAAGCTCAAACCCACAGCTCTTATTCTCAAACCATCTGGGCTCTGGAAGGACCAGTGCACACCCAGGACAAACCACGCAGTTTATAGGCAGTATAATATACAGTTTAAAGGTTGTAAAGCCCTACAAATTAATAAAACACCCCATAAACAGTGTGGGGACAAAATAATGACCTAAAACTAAGCTACCCGTGCAAGGCCACTCACTGGTCAGAGGCATACTATCGCGCTATGGTTTCAGATTGGCGCGCGAGGATGCGCCTTGGCGCACTGTCGCGCGATGAAGCCAGTTTGGCGCGCGATGGTGCGCCCTGGCGCGAGATGGCCGCGCCCTGGCGCAACCAGACCAGTGCTTGGTTTACACTTTTCTGGGTTCTCCAAAACAGCAGAAACTCATATTGAACTACAACTAACAGTTTATACTAAGGAAAGCAGTAAACTGATTTTTATCATGCTCAACAGTGATCTATAACATAATAAAGCACAAAACAGTAGGAACCAATCCCCACGCGGACCAGCGAGCACAGACTAGAACAGTCGCGCGCGTGAGTGGGTCCGTCGCGCGCTCATTCGTACCACGACGGTTTTTGAAACCTTGCCAGCTTTAGGACCAGAACTGGTATTGATTACCAGCCTTGGCCCTGCCAGCCCCCCTCAGGGATCAGAACAGAAAATAGAACAAAGGTAAGCTATACCTTTGGTTTTTGAGTTTGAAAGGTGTTGAGCTTTGATGTT
This sequence comes from Rhododendron vialii, assembly GCF_030253575.1. Lineage (NCBI taxonomy): Eukaryota > Viridiplantae > Streptophyta > Magnoliopsida > Ericales > Ericaceae > Rhododendron > Rhododendron vialii. The sequence goes on along the minus strand of NC_080557.1, from coordinate 28,533,271 downwards.
TGAAGGCTTGATTGAGGAGTTTGAGTGGTTGGATGTTTGATAATGGAGGAGAAAGAGCAAGCTATGCTCTTGAGATTTTTTTAACCTTTGAAATTCTTGAACCCTTTTTAATGGAAGAAGAATGGGGGTATTTATAGGGAAGGATGGAGGTAAATCTGGTTGGTGAAAGGAGAGGAGCTCAACCAGTCCACGAGGCCTGCTGAGGTTTGCTTGGTGGCTAAGCAACCCAGCTGATAAAGGTGATGGGGACTGCTTTGACCATCGCGCGATGGTTTGAGTCTGTCGCGCGATGGTGTGCCCTGGCGCATTGTCGCGCGATGGAGTGAGTCAGGCGCGCGATGGTGCGCCCTGGCGCACTGTCGCGCGATGGAGTGAGTGTGTCGCGCGATGGTGCGCCCTGGCGCGGGATGGTTGCGCCCTGGCGCACATCAGTAGGGTTTTTGGTTTTTGAAGTGGCTTAGGCTAGGTTAGGTTGAAGGGTTTTTCAAACACTCAAAGCTCAAACACGCTATCATTCCCAAGGTGTTCTTGATCCATTTCATCATTGGGGAATCAAAAACCGTAAGTAAACTAATCTGGAAGCCCAGATTGGGGTGTCGACAGGTGCAATACCGTACAAGTACATCCATACGGTACCAAACCACACCAAAACGGTGCAATACCGTACGAGTACATCCATACGGTACCAAACCACAACAAAACGGTGCAATACCGTACGAGTACATCCATACGGTACGAAACCACACCAAAACGGTACAATACCTTACGAGTTCTTCGTTACGGTACCAAACCACACCAAAACGGTGCAATACCGTACGAGTACATCAATACGGTACCAAACCACACCAAAACGGTGCAATACCGTACGAGTACATCCATACGGTACCAAACCACAACAAAACGGTGCAATACCGTACGAGTACATCCATACGGTACCAAACCACACCAAAACGGTACAATACCTTACGAGTACTTCGTTACGGTACCAAACCACAACAAAACGGTGCAATACCGTACGAGTACATCCATACGGTACCAAACCACACCAAAACGGTGCAATACCGTACGAGTACATCAATACGGTACCGAACCACACCAAAACGGTGCAATACCGTACGAGTACATCAATACGGTACCAAACCACACCAAAACGGTGCAATACCGTACGAGTACATCCATACGGTACCAAACCACAACAAAACGGTGCAATACCGTACGAGTACATCCATACGGTACGAAACCACACCAAAACGGTACAATACCTTACGAGTTCTTCGTTACGGTACCAAACCACACCAAAACGGTGCAATACCGTACGAGTACATCAATACGGTACCAAACCACACCAAAACGGTGTAATACCGTACGAGTACATCCATACGGTACCAAACCACAACAAAACGGTGCAATACCGTACGAGTACATCCATACGGTACCAAACCACACCAAAACGGTACAATACCTTACGAGTACTTCGTTACGGTACCAAACCACAACAAAACGGTGCAATACCGTACGAGTACATCCATACGGTACCAAACCACCAAACCACAACAAAACGGTGCAATACCGTACGAGTACATCCATACGGTACCAAACCACACCAAAACGATACAGTACCTTACGAGTCCTTCGTTACGGTACCAAACCACACCAAAACGGTGCAATACCGTACGAGTACATCAATACGGTACCGAACCACACCAAAACGGTGCAATACCGTACGAGTACATCAATACGGTACCAAACCACACAAAAACGGTGCAATACCGTACGAGTACATCCATACGGTACCAAACCACAACAAAACGGTGCAATACCGTACGAGTACATCCATACGGTACCAAACCACACCAAAACGGTACAATACCTTACGAGTCATTCGTTACCGTACCAAACCACAACAAAACGGTGCAATACCGTACGAGTACACCCATACGGTACCAAACCACACCAAAACGGTACAGTACCTTACGAGTCCTTCGTTACGGTACCAAACCACAACATAACGGTGCAATTCCGTACGAGTACATCCATACGGTGCCAAACCACACCAAAACGGTGCAATACCATAGGAGTACATCAATACGGTACCAAAACACACCAAAACGGTGAAATACCGTACGAGTACATCAATACGGTACCAAACCACAACAAAACGGTGCAATACCGTACGAGTACATCCATACGGTACCAAAACACACAAAAACGGTGCAATACCGTACGAGTACATCCATACGGTACCGAACCACACCAAAACTGCGCAATACCGTACAAGTACATCCATACGGTTCCAAACCACACCAAAACGGTACAATACCATACGAGTCCTTCGTTACGGTTCCAAACCACACCAAAACGGTGCAATACCGTACGAGTACATCAATACGGTACCAAACCACACCAAAACGGTGCCATATCGTACGAGTACATCCATACGGTACGAAACCACACCAAAACGGTGCAATACGTTACGAGTACATCCATAGGGTACCAAACCACACCAAAACGGTCCAATACCCTACGAGTACATCCATACGGTACCAAACCACACCAAAACGGTACAATACCGTACGAGTACTTTGTTACGGAACCAAATCACACCAAAACGGTACAATACCGTACGAGTACATCCATATGGTACCAAACCACACCAAAACGGTACAATACCTTACGACTCCTTCGTTACGGTACCAAACCAAACCAAAACGGTGCAATACCGTACGAGTATATCAATACGGTACCAAACCGCACCAAAACGGTGCAATACCGTACGAGTACATCCATACGGTACCAAACCACAACAAAACGGTACAATATCTTACGAGTCCTTCGTTACGGTAACAAACCACAACAAAACGGTGCAATACCGTACGAGTACATCCAGACGGTACCAAACCACACCAAAACGGTACAATACCTTACGAGTCCTTCGTTACGGTACCAAATCACACCTAAACGGTGCAATACCGTACGAGTATATCAATACGGTACCAAACCACACCAAAATGGTGCAATACCGTACGAGTACATCCATACGGTACCAAACCACAACAAAACGTTGCAATACCATACGAGTACATCCATACGGTACCAAACCACAACAAAACGGTACAATACCTTACGAGTCCTTCGTTACGGTACCAAACCACAACAAAACGGTGCAATACTATACGAGTACACCCATACGGTACCAAACCACACCAAAACGGTACAATACCTTACGAGTCCTTCGTTACGGTACCAAACCACACCAAAACGGTGCAATACTGTACGAGTACATCAATATGGTACCAAACCACACCAAAACGGTGCAATACCGTACGAGTACATCCATACAGTACCAAACCACACCAAAAGGGTACAATACCTTACGAGTCCTTCATTATGGTACCAAACCACACCAAAACGGTGCAATACCGTGCGAGTACATCCATACGGTACCAAACCACACCAAAATGGTACAATACCTTACGAGTCCTTCGTTACGGTACCAAACCACAACAAAACGGTGCAATACCGTACGAGTACATCCATACGGTACCAAACCACACCAAAACGGGACAATACCTTACGAGTCCTTCGTTACGGTACCAAACCACACCAAAATGGTGCAATACCGTACCAGTACATCAATACGGTACCAAACCACACCAAAACGGTGCAATACCGAACGAGTACATCCATACGGTACCAAACCACAACAAAACGGTGCAATACCGTACGAGTACATCCATACGGTACCAAACGACACCAAAATGGTACAATACCTTACGAGTCCTTCGTTACGGTACCAAACCACAACAAAACGGTGCAATACCGTACGAGTACATCCATACGGTACCAAACGACACCAAATTGGTACAATACCTTACGAGTCCTTCGTTACGGTACCAAACCACACCAAAACGGTGCAGTACCGTACGTGTACATCCATACGGTACCAAACCACAACAAAACGGTGCAATACCGTACGAGTACATCCATACGGTACGAAACCACACCAAAACGGTACAATACCTTACGAGTCCTTCGTTACGGTACCAAACCACACCAAAACGGTGCAATACCGTACGAGTACATCAATACGGTACCAAACCACACCAAAATGGTGCAATACCGTACGAGTACATCCATACGGTACCAAACCACACCAAAATGGTACAATACCTTACGAGTCCTTCGTTACGGTACCAAACCACACCAAAACGGTGCAATACCGTACGAGTACATCCATACGGTACGAAACCACACGAAAACGGTGCAATACCTTACGAGTACATCCATACGGTACCAAACCACAGCAAAACGGTCCAATACCGTAAGAGTACATCCATACGGTACAAAACCACACCAAAACAGTCCAATACCTTATTAGTACATCCATACGGTACCAAACCACACCAAAACGGTACAATACCGTACGAGTACATCAATACGGTACCAAACCACACCAAAACGGTGCAATACCGTACGAGTAAAACCCATAAGGTACCAAACCACAACGAAACGGTGCAATACCGTACGAGTACATCCATACGGTACCAAACCACATCAAAACGGTACAATACCTTACGAGTCCTTCGTTACGGTACCAAACCACAACAAAACGGTGCAATACTGTACGAGTACATCAACACGGTACCAAACCACATCAAAACGGTACAATACCTTACGAGTCCTTCGTTACGGTACCAAACCACACCAAAACGGTGCAATACCGTACGAGTACATCCATACAGTACCAAACCACACCAAAACGGTACAATACCTTACGAGTCCTTCGTTACGGTACCAAACCACAACAAAAAGGTGCAATACCGTACGAGTACATCCATACGGTACCAAACCACACCAACATGGTACAATACCTTACGAGTGCTTCGTTACGGTACCAAACCACACCAAAACGGTGCAATACCGTACGAGTACATCCATACGGTACGAAACCACACCAAAACGGTGCAATACCTTACGAGTACATCCATACGGTACCAAACCACATCAAAACGTGCCAATACCGTAAGAGTACATCCATACGGTACCAAACCACACCAAAACGGTACAATACTGTACGAGTACTTCGTTACGGTATGAAACCACACCAAAACGGTACAATACCGTACGAGTACAACCATACGGTACCAAACCACACCAAAACGGTACAATACTGTACGAGTACGTCCATACGGTACAAAACCACACCAAAACAGTCCAATACCTTATTAGTACATCCATACGGTACCAAACCACACCAAAACGGTACAATACCTTACGAGTCCTTCGTTACGGTACCAAACAACAACAAAATGGTGCAACACTGTACGAGTACATCCATACGGTACAAAACCACACCAAAACGGTACAATACCTTAGGAGTCCTTCGTTACGGTACCAAACCACAACAAAACGGTGCAGTGCCGTACGAGTACATCCATACGGTACCAAACCACACCAAAACGGTACAATACCTTACGAGTCCTTCGTTACGGTACCAAACCACAACAAAATAGTGCAATACCGTACGAGTACATCCATACGGTACCAAACCACACCAAAATGGTACAATACCTTACGAGTCCTTCGTTACGGTACCAAACCACACCAAAACGGTGCAATACCGTACGAGTACATCCATACGGTACGAAACCACACGAAAACGGTGCAATACCTTACGAGTACATCCATACGGTACCAAACCACAGCAAAACGGTCCAATACCGTAAGAGTACATCCATACGGTACAAAACCACACCAAAACAGTCCAATACCTTATTAGTACATCCATACGGTACCAAACCACACCAAAACGGTACAATACCTTACGAGTCCTTCGTTACGGTACCAAACAACAACAAAATGGTGCAACACCGTACGAGTGCATCCATACGGTACAAAACCACACCAAAACGGTACAATACCTTAGGAGTCCTTCGTTACGGTACCCAACCACAACAAAACGGTGCAGTGCCGTACGAGTACATCCATACGGTACCAAACCACACCAAAACGGTACAATACCTTACGAGTCCTTCGTTACGGTACCAAACCACACCAAAACGGTGCAATACCGTACGAGTACATCAATACGGTACAAAACCACACCAAAACGGTGCAATACCGTACCAGTACATCCATACGGTACCAAACCACACCAAAACGGTGCAATACCGTACGAGTACATCAATACGGTACCAAACCACACCAAAACGGTGCAATACCGTACGAGTAAAACCCATAAGGTACCAAACCACAACGAAACGGTGCAATACCGTACGAGTACATCCATACGGTACCAAACCACATCAAAACGGTACAATACCTTACGAGTCCTTCGTTACGGTACCAAACCACAACAAAACGGTGCAATACTGTACGAGTACATCAACACGGTACCAAACCACACCAAAACGGTACAATACCTTACGAGTCCTTCGTTACGGTACCAAACCACACCAAAACGGTGCAATACCGTACGAGTACATCGATACGGTACCAAACCACACCAAAACGGTGCAATACCGTACGAGTACATCCAAACGGTACCAAACCACAACAAAACGGTGCAATACCGTACGAGTACATCCATACGGTACCAAACCACACCAAAACGGTACAATACCTTACGAGTCCTTCGTTACGGTACCAAACCACAACAAAACGGTGCAATACCGTACGAGTACATCCATACGGTACCAAACCACACCAAAACGGTACAATACCTTACGAGTCCTTCGTTACGGTACCAAACCACACCAAAACGGTGCAATACCGTACGAGTACATCGATACGGTACCAAACCACACCAAAACGGTGCAATACCGTACGAGTACATCCAAACGGTACCAAACCACAACAAAACGGTGCAATACCGTACGAGTACATCCATACGGTACCAAACCACTCCTAAAGGGTACAATACCTTACGAGTCCTTCGTTACGGTACCAAACCACACCAAAACGGTGCAATACCGTACGAGTACATCCATACAGTACCAAACCACACCAAAACGGTACAATACCTTACGAGTCCTTCGTTACGGTACCAAACCACAACAAAAAGGTGCAATACCGTACGAGTACATCCATACGGTACCAAACCACACCAAAATGGTACAATACCTTACGAGTCCTTCGTTACGGTACCAAACCACACCAAAACGGTGCAATACCGTACGAGTACATCCATACGGTACGAAACCACACCAAAACGGTGCAATACCTTACGAGTACATCCATATGGTACCAAACCACAGCAAAACGTGCCAATACCGTAAGAGTACATCCATACGGTACCAAACCACACCAAAACGGTACAATACTGTACGAGTACTTCGTTACGGTATGAAACCACACCAAAACGGTACAATACCGTACGAGTACAACCATACGGTACCAAACCACACCAAAACGGTACAATACTGTACGAGTACGTCCATACGGTACAAAACCACACCAAAACAGTCCAATACCTTATTAGTACATCCATACGGTACCAAACCACACCAAAACGGTACAATACCTTACGAGTCCTTCGTTACGGTACCAAACAACAACAAAATGGTGCAACACCGTACGAGTACATCCATACGGTACAAAACCACACCAAAACGGTACAATACCTTAGGAGTCCTTCGTTACGGTACCAAACCACAACAAAACGGTGCAGTGCCGTACGAGTACATCCATACGGTACCAAACCACACCAAAACGGTACAATACCTTACGAGTCCTTCGTTACGGTACCAAACCACAACAAAATGGTGCAATACCGTACGAGTACATCCATACGGTACCAAACCACACCAAAACGGTACAATACCTTACGAGTCCTTCGTTATGGTACCAAACCACACCAAAACGGTGCAATACCATACGAGTACATCGATACGGTACCAAACCACACCAAAACGGTGCAATACCGTACGAGTACATCCAAACGGTACCAAACCACAACAAAACGGTGCAATACCGTACGAGTACATCCAAACGGTACCAAACCACAACAAAACGGTGCAATACCGTACGAGTACATCCATACGGTACCAAACCACTCCTAAAGGGTACAATACCTTACGAGTCCTTCGTTACGGTACCAAACCACACCAAAACGGTGCAATACCGTACGAGTACATCCATACAGTACCAAACCACACCAAAACGGTACAATACCTTACGAGTCCTTCGTTACGGTACCAAACCACAACAAAAAGGTGCAATACCGTACGAGTACATCCATACGGTACCAAACCACACCAACATGGTACAATACCTTACGAGTGCTTCGTTACGGTACCAAACCACACCAAAACGGTGCAATACCGTACGAGTACATCCATACGGTACGAAACCACACCAAAACGGTGCAATACCTTACGAGTACATCCATACGGTACCAAACCACATCAAAACGTGCCAATACCGTAAGAGTACATCCATACGGTACCAAACCACACCAAAACGGTACAATACTGTACGAGTACTTCGTTACGGTATGAAACCACACCAAAACGGTACAATACCGTACGAGTACAACCATACGGTACCAAACCACACCAAAACGGTACAATACTGTACGAGTACGTCCATACGGTACAAAACCACACCAAAACAGTCCAATACCTTATTAGTACATCCATACGGTACCAAACCACACCAAAACGGTACAATACCTTACGAGTCCTTCGTTACGGTACCAAACAACAACAAAATGGTGCAACACCGTACGAGTACATCCATACGGTACAAAACCACACCAAAACGGTACAATACCTTAGGAGTCCTTCGTTACGGTACCAAACCACAACAAAACGGTGCAGTGCCGTACGAGTACATCCATACGGTACCAAACCACACCAAAACGGTACAATACCTTACGAGTCCAATACCTTACGAGTCCTTCGTTACGATACCAAACCACACCAAAACGGTGCAATACCGTACGAGTACATCAATATGGTACCAAACCACACCAAAACGGTGCAATACCGTACGAGTACATCCATACAGTACCAAACCACACCAAAAGGGTACAATACCTTACGAGTCCTTCATTATGGTACCAAACCACACCAAAACGGTGCAATACCGTGCGAGTACATCCATACGGTACCAAACCACACCAAAATGGTACAATACCTTACGAGTCCTTCGTTACGGTACCAAACCACAACAAAACGGTGCAATACCGTACGAGTACATCCATACGATACCAAACCACACCAAAACGGGACAATACCTTACGAGTCCTTCGTTACGGTACCAAACCACACCAAAACGGTGCAATACCGTACCAGTACATCAATACGGTACCAAACCACACCAAAACGGTGCAATACCGAACGAGTACATCCATACGGTACCAAACCACAACAAAACGGTGCAATACCGTACGAGTACATCCATACGGTATCAAACCACACCAAAATGGTACAATACCTTACGAGTCCTTCGTTACGGTACCAAACCACACCAAAACGGTGCAATACCGTACGTGTACATCCATACGGTACCAAACCACAACAAAACGGTGCAATACCGTACGAGTACATCCATACGGTACGAAACCACACCAAAACGGTACAATACCTTACGAGTCCTTCGTTACGGTACCAAACCACACCAAAACGGTGCAATACCGTACGAGTACATCAATACGGTACCAAACCACACCAAAATGGTGCAATACCGTACGAGTACATCCATACGGTACCAAACCACAACAAAACGGTGCAATACCATACGAGTACATCCATACGGTACCAAACCACACCAAAACGGTACAATACCTTACGAGTCCTTCGTTACGATACCAAACCACACCAAAACGGTGCAATACCGTACGAGTACATCAATATGGTACCAAACCACACCAAAACGGTGCAATACCGTACGAGTACATCCATACAGTACCAAACCACACCAAAAGGGTACAATACCTTACGAGTCCTTCATTATGGTACCAAACCACACCAAAACGGTGCAATACCGTGCGAGTACATCCATACGGTACCAAACCACACCAAAATGGTACAATACCTTACGAGTCCTTCGTTACGGTACCAAACCACAACAAAACGGTGCAATACCGTACGAGTACATCCATACGATACCAAACCACACCAAAACGGGACAATACCTTACGAGTCCTTCGTTACGGTACCAAACCACACCAAAACGGTGCAATACCGTACCAGTACATCAATACGGTACCAAACCACACCAAAACGGTGCAATACCGAACGAGTACATCCATACGGTACCAAACCACAACAAAACGGTGCAATACCGTACGAGTACATCCATACGGTATCAAACCACACCAAAATGGTACAATACCTTACGAGTCCTTCGTTACGGTACCAAACCACAACAAAACGGTGCAATACCGTACGAGTACATCCATACGGTACCAAACGAAACCAAAACGGTACAATACCTTACGAGTCCTTCGTTACGGTACCAAACCACACCAAAACGGTGCAATACCGTACGAGTACATCCATACGGTACCAAACCACAACAAAACGGTGCAATACCGTACGAGTACATCCATACGGTACGAAACCACACCAAAACGGTACAATACCTTACGAGTCCTTCGTTACGGTACCAAACCACACCAAAACGGTGCAATACCGTACGAGTACATCAATACGGTACCAAACCACACCAAAATGGTGCAATACCGTACGAGTACATCCATACGGTACCAAACCACAACAAAACGGTGCAATACCTTACGAGTACATCCATACGGTACCAAACCACACCAAAACGGTACAATACCTTACGAGTCCTTCGTTACGGTACCAAACCACACCAAAACGGTGCAATACCGTACCAGTACATCAATACGGTACCAAACCACACCAAAACGGTGCAATACCGAACGAGTACATCCATACGGTACCAAACCACAACAAAACGGTGCAACACCGTACGAGTACATCCATACGGTATCAAACCACACCAAAATGGTACAATACCTTACGAGTCCTTCGTTACGGTACCAAACCACACCAAAACGGTGCAATACCGTACGAGTACATCCATACGGTACCAAACCACAACAAAACGGTGCAATACCGTACGAGTACATCCATACGGTACGAAACCACACCAAAACGGTACAATTCCTTACGAGTCCTTCATTATGGTACCAAACCACACCAAAACGGTGCAATACCGTGCGAGTACATCCATACGGTACCAAACCACACCAAAATGGTACAATACCTTACGAGTCCTTCGTTACGGTACCAAACCACAACAAAACGGTGCAATACCGTACGAGTACATCCATACGGTACCAAACCACACCAAAACGGGACAATACCTTAGGAGTCCTTCGTTACGGTACCAAACCACACCAAAACGGTGCAATACCGTACCAGTACATCAATACGGTACCAAACCACACCAAAACGGTGCAATACCGAACGAGTACATCCATACGGTACCAAACCACAACAAAACGGTGCAATACCGTACGAGTACATCCATACGGTATAAAACCACACCAAAATGGTACAATACCTTACGAGTCCTTCGTTACGGTACCAAACCACAACAAAACGGTGCAATACCGTACGAGTACATCCATACGGTACCAAACGACACCAAAACGGTACAATACCTTACGAGTCCTTCGTTACGGTACCAAACCACACCAAAACGGTGCAATACCGTACGAGTACATCCATACGGTACCAAACCACAACAAAACGGTGCAATACCGTACGAGTACATCCATACGGGACAAAACCACACCAAAACGGTACAATACCTTACGAGTCCTTCGTTACGGTACCAAACCACAACAAAACGGTGCAATACCGTACGAGTACATCCATACGGTACCAAACGACACCAAAACGGTACAATACCTTACGAGTCCTTCGTTACGGTACCAAACCACACCAAAACGGTGCAATACCGTACGAGTACATCCATACGGTACGAAACCACACCAAAACGGTACAATACCTTACGAGTCCTTCGTTACGGTACCAAACCACACCAAAACGGTGCAATACCGTACGAGTACATCAATACGGTACCAAACCACACCAAAATGGTGCAATACCGTACGAGTACATCCATACGGTACCAAACCACAACAAAACGGTTCAATACCATACGAGTACATCCATACGGTACCAAACCACACCAAAACGGTACAATACCTTACGAGTCCTTCGTTACGGTACCAAACCACAACCAAACGGTGCAATACCGTACGAGTACATCCATACGGTACCAAACCACACCAAAACGGTACAGTACCTTACGAGTCCTTCGTTACGGTACCAAACCACAACATAACGGTGCAATTCCGTACGAGTACATCCATACGGTACCAAACCACACCAAAACGGTGCAATACCGTACGAGTACATCAATACGGTACCAAACCACACCAAAACGGTGCAATACCGTACGAGTACTTCCATACGGTACCAAACCACAACAAAACGGTGCAATACCGTACGAGTACATCCATACGGTATCAAACCACACCAAAATGGTACAATACCTTACGAGTCCTTCGTTACGGTACCAAACCACAACAAAACGGTGCAATACCGTACGAGTACATCCATACGGTACCAAACCACACCAAAATGGTACAGTACCTTACGAGTCCTTCGTTACGGTACCAAACCACACCAAAACGATGCAATACCGTACGAGTACATCAATACGGTACCAAACCACACCAAAACGGTGCAATACCGTACGAGTACATCCATACGGTACCAAACCACAACAAAACGGTGCAATACCGTACGAGTACATCCATACGGGACAAAACCACACCAAAACGGTACAATACCTTACGAGTCCTTCGTTACGGTACCAAACCACAACAAAATGGTGCAATACCGTACGAGTACATCCATACGGTACCAAACGACACCAAAACGGTACAATACCTTACGAGTCCTTCGTTACGGTACCAAACCACACCAAAACGGTGCAATACCGTACGAGTACATCCATACGGTACGAAACCACACCAAAACGGTACAATACCTTACGAGTCCTTCGTTACGGTACCAAACCACACCAAAACGGTGCAATACCGTACGAGTACATCAATACGGTACCAAACCACACCAAAATGGTGCAATACCGTACGAGTACATCCATACGGTACCAAACCACAACAAAACGGTGCAATACCATACGAGTACATCCATACGGTACCAAACCACACCAAAACGGTACAATACCTTACGAGTCCTTCGTTACGGTACCAAACCACAACCAAACGGTGCAATACCGTACGAGTACATCCATACGGTACCAAACCACACCAAAACGGTACAGTACCTTACGAGTCCTTCGTTACGGTACCAAACCATACCATAACGGTGCAATTCCGTACGAGTACATCCATACGGTACCAAACCACACCAAAACGGTTCAATACCGTACGAGTACATCAATACGGTACCAAACCACACCAAAACGGTGCAATACCGTACGAGTACTTCCATACGGTACCAAACCACAACAAAACGGTGCAATACCGTACGAGTACATCCATACGGTATCAAACCACACCAAAATGGTACAATACCTTACGAGTCCTTCGTTACGGTACCAAACCACAACAAAACGGTGCAATACCGTACGAGTACATCCATACGGTACCAAACCACACCAAAACGGGACAATACCTTAGGAGTCCTTCGTTACGGTACCAAACCACACCAAAACGGTGCAATACCGTACCAGTACATCAATACGGTACCAAACCACACCAAAACGGTGCAATACCGAACGAGTACATCCATACGGTACCAAACCACAACAAAACGGTGCAATACCGTACGAGTACATCCATACGGTATCAAACCACACCAAAATGGTACAATACCTTACGAGTCCTTCGTTACGGTACCAAACCACAACAAAACGGTGCAATACCGTACGAGTACATCCATACGGTACCAAACGACACCAAAACGGTACAATACCTTACGAGTCCTTCGTTACGGTACCAAACCACACCAAAACGGTGCAATACCGTACGAGTACATCCATACGGTACCAAACCACAACAAAACGGTGCAATACCGTACGAGTACATCCATACGGGACAAAACCACACCAAAACGGTACAATACCTTACGAGTCCTTCGTTACGGTACCAAACCACAACAAAACGGTGCAATACCGTACGAGTACATCCATACGGTACCAAACGACACCAAAACGGTACAATACCTTACGAGTCCTTCGTTACGGTACCAAACCACACCAAAACGGTGCAATACCGTACGAGTACATCCATACGGTACGAAACCACACCAAAACGGTACAATACCTTACGAGTCCTTCGTTACGGTACCAAACCACACCAAAACGGTGCAATACCGTACGAGTACATCAATACGGTACCAAACCACACCAAAATGGTGCAATACCGTACGAGTACATCCATACGGTACCAAACCACAACAAAACGGTGCAATACCATACGAGTACATCCATACGGTACCAAACCACACCAAAACGGTACAATACCTTACGAGTCCTTCGTTACGGTACCAAACCACAACCAAACGGTGCAATACCGTACGAGTACATCCATACGGTACCAAACCACACCAAAACGGTACAGTACCTTACGAGTCCTTCGTTACGGTACCAAACCACAACATAACGGTGCAATTCCGTACGAGTACATCCATACGGTACCAAACCACAACAAAACGGTGCAATACCGTACGAGTACATCAATACGGTACCAAACCACACCAAAATGGTGCAATACCGTACGAGTACTTCCATACGGTACCAAACCACAACAAAACGGTGCAATACCGTACGAGTACATCCATACGGGACAAAACGACACCAAAACGGTACAATACCTTACGAGTCCTTCGTTACGGTACCAAACCACAACAAAACGGTGCAATACCGTACGAGTACATCCATACGGTACCAAACCACACCAAAATGGTACAGTACCTTACAAGTCCTTCGTTACGGTACCAAACCACACCAAAACGATGCAATACCGTACGAGTACATCAATACGGTACCAAACCACACCAAAACGGTGCAATACCGTACGAGTACATCCATACGGTACCAAACCACAACAAAACGGTGCAATACCGTACGAGTACATCCATACGGTACCAAACCACACCAAAACGGTAGAATACCTTATGAGTCCTTCGTTACGGTACCAAACCACACCAAAACGGTGCAATACTGCACGAGTACATCAATACGGTACCAAACCACACCAAAACGGTGCAATAACGTACGAGTACATCCATACGGTACCAAACCACAACAAAACGGTACAATACCTTACGAGTCCTTTGTTACGGTACGAAACCACAACAAGACGGTGCAATACCGTACGAGTACATCCAGACGGTACCAAACCACACCAAAACGGTACAATACCTTACGAGTCCTTTGTTACGGTACCAAATCACACCAAAACGGTGCAATACCGTACAAGTACATCAATACGGTACCAAACCACACCAAAACGGTGCAATACCGAACGAGTACATCCATACGGTACCAAACCACAACAAAACGGTGCAATACCGTACAAGTACATCCATACGGTACCAAACCACACCAAAATGGTACAATACCTTACGAGTCCTTCGTTACGGTACCAAACCACAACAAAATGGTGCAATACCATACGAGTACATCCATACGGTACCAAATGGCCCCAAAACGGTACAATACCTTACGAGTCCTTCGTTACGGTACCAAACCACACCAAAACGGTGCAATACCGTACGAGTACATCCATACGGTACCAAACAACAACAAAACGGTGCAATACCGTACAAGTACATCCATACGGTACCAAACCACACCAAAACGGTAGAATACCTTACGAGTCCTTCGTTACGGTACCAAACCACACCAAAACGGTGCAATAACGTACGAGTACATCAATACGGTACGAAACCACACCAAAACGGTGCAATATCGTACGAGTACATCCATACGGTACCAAACCACAACAAAACGGTGCAATACCATACGAGTACATCCATACGGTACCAAACCACACCAAAACGGTACAATACCTTACGAGTCATTCGTTACGGTACCAAACCACAACTAAACGGTGCAATACCGTACGAGTACACCCATACGGTACCAAACCACACCAAATTGGTACAGTACCTTACGAGTCCTTCGTTACGGTACCAAACCACAACATAACGGTGCAATTCCGTACGAGTACATCCATACGGTGCCAAACCACACCAAAACGGTGCAATACCATAGGAGTACATCAATACGGTACCAAAACACACCAAAACGGTGCAATACCGTACGAGTACATCCATACGGTACCAAACCACAACAAAACGGTGCAATACCGTACGAGTACATCCATACGGTACCAAACCACACCAAAACAGTACAATACCTTACGAGTCCTTCGTTACGGTACCAAACCACAACAAAACGGTGCAATACCGTACGAGTACATCCATACGGTACCAAACCACACCAAAACGGTGCAATAACTTACGAGTCCTTCGTTACGGTACCAAACCACAACAAAACGGTGCAATACCGTACGAGTACATCCATACGGTACCAAACCACAACAAAACGGTGCAATACCGTACGAGTACATCCATACGGTACCAAACCACACCAAAACAGTACAATACCTTACGAGTCCTTCGTTACGGTACCAAACCACAACAAAACGGTGCAATACCGTACGAGTACATCCATACGGTACCAAACCACACCAAAACGGTGCAATACCGTACGAGTACATCCATACGGTACCAAACCACACCAAAACAGTACAATACCTTACGAGTCCTTCGTTACGGTACCAAACCACAACAAAACGGTGCAATACCGTACGAGTACATCCATACGGTACCAAACCACACCAAAACGGTACAGTACCTTACGAGTCCTTCGTTACGGTACCAAACCACACCAAAACGGTGCAATACTATACGAGTACATCAATACGGTACCGAACCACACCAAAATGGTGCAATACCGTACGAGTACATCCATACGGTACCAAACCACACCAAAAGGGTACAATACCTTACGAGTCCTTCATTACGGTACCAAACCACACCAAAACGGTGCAATACCGTACGAGTTCATCCATACGGTACCAAACCACACCAAAACGGTACAATACCATACGAGTCGTTCGTTACGGTTCCAAACTACACCAAAACGGTGCAATACCGTACGAGTACATCAATACGGTACCAAACCACACCAAAACGGTGCAATATCGTACGAGTACATCCATACGGTACGAAACCACACCAAAACGGTGCAATACGTTACGAGTACATCCATAGGGTACCAAACCACACCAAAACGGTCCAATACCCTACGAGTACATCCATACGGTACCAAACCACACCAAAACGGTACAATACCGTACGAGTACTTTGTTACGGAACCAAACCACACCAAAACGGTACAATACCGTACGAGTACATCCATACGGTACCAAACCACACCAAAACGGTACAATACCTTACGACACCTTCGTTACGGTACCAAACCAAACCAAAACGGTGCAATACCGTACGAGTATATCAATACGGTACCAAACCGCACCAAAACGGTGCAATACCGTACGAGTACATCCATACGGTACCAAACCACAACAAAACGGTACAATATCTTACGAGTCCTTCGTTACGGTACCAAACAACAACAAAACGGTGCAATACCGTAGGAGTACATCCAGACGGTACCAAACCACACCAAAACGGTACAATACCTTACGAGTCCTTCGTTACGGTACCAAATCACACCAAAACGGTGCAATACCGTACGAGTATATCAATACGGTACCAAACCACACCAAAATGGTGCAATACCGTACGAGTACATCCATACGGTACCAAACCACAACAAAACGTTGCAATACCATACGAGTACATCCATACGGTACCAAACCACACCAAAACGGTACAATACCTTACGAGTCCTTCGTTACGGTACCAAACCACAACAAAACGGTGCAATACCGTACGAGTACATCCATACGGTACCAAACCACACCAAAATGGTACAATATCTTACGAGTCCTTCGTTACGGTACCAAACCACAACAAAACGGTGCAATACCGTACGAGTACATCCATACGGTACCAAACGACACCAAAACGGTACAATACC
The DNA here is from genome assembly GCF_030253575.1 of Rhododendron vialii. Taxonomy (NCBI): domain Eukaryota; kingdom Viridiplantae; phylum Streptophyta; class Magnoliopsida; order Ericales; family Ericaceae; genus Rhododendron; species Rhododendron vialii. The sequence continues at coordinate 28,515,082 of NC_080557.1, read as the reverse complement.
TTACGAGTCCTTCGTTACGGTACCAAACAACACCAAAACGGTGCAATACCGTTTGAGTACATCCATACGGTCCCAAACCACAACAAAACGGTGCAATATCGTACGAGTACATCTATACGGTACGAAACCACACCAAAACGGTACAATACCATACGAGTCCTTCGTTACGGTACCAAACCACAACCAAACGGTGCAATACCGTACGAGTACATCCATACGGTACCAAACCACACCAAAACGGTACAGTACCTTACGAGTCCTTCGTTACGGTACCAAACCACAACATAACGGTGCAATTCCGTACGAGTACATCCATACGGTACCAAACCACAACAAAACGGTGCAATACCGTACGAGTACATCAATTCGGTACCAAACCACACCAAAACGGTGCAATACCGTACGAGTACATCCATACGGTACCAAACCACAACAAAACGGTGCAATACCGTACGAGTAGATCCATACGGTACCAAACCACACCAAAATGGTACAATACCTTACGAGTCCTTCGTTACGGTACCAAACCACAACAAAACGGTGCAATACCGTACGAGTACATCCATACGGTACCAAACGACACCAAAACGGTACAATACCTTACGAGTCCTTCGTTACGGTACCAAACCACACCAAAACGGTGCAGTACCGTACGAGTACATCCATACGGTACCAAACCACAACAAAACGGTGCAATACCGTACGAGTACATCCATACGGTACGAAACCACACCAAAACGGTACAATACCTTACGAGTCCTTCGTTACGGTACCAAACCACACCAAAACGGTGCAATACCGTACGAGTACATCAATACGGTACCAAACCACACCAAAATGGTGCAATACCGTACGAGTACATCCATACGGTACCAAACCACAACAAAACGGTGCAATACCATACGAGTACATCCATACGGTACCAAACCACACCAAAACGGTACAATACCTTACGAGTCCTTCGTTACGGTACCAAACCACAACCAAACGGTGCAATACCGTACGAGTACATCCATACGGTACAAAACCACACCAAAACGGTTCAGTACCTTACGAGTCCTTCGTTACGGTACCAAACCACAACATAACGGTGCAATTCCGTACGAGTACATCCATACGGTACCAAACCACACCAAAACGGTGCAATACCGTACGAGTACATCAATACGGTACCAAACCACAACAAAACGGTGCAATACCGTACGAGTACATCCATACGGTACAAAACCACACCAAAACGGTACAATACCTTACGAGTCCTTCGTTACGGTACCAAACCACAACAAAACGGTGCAATACCGTACGAGTACATCCATACGGTACCAAACCACACCAAAACGGTACTGTACCTTACGAGTCCTTCGTTACGGTACCAAACCACACCAAAACGGTGCAATACCGTACGAGTACATCAATACGGTACCAAACCACACCAAAACGGTGCAATACCGTACGAGTACATCCATACGGTACCAAACCACAACAAAACGGTGCAATACCGTACGAGTACATCCATACGGTACCAAACCACACCAAAACGGTAGAATACCTTACGAGTCCTTCGTTACGGTACCAAACCACACCAAAACGGTGCAATACCGTACGAGTACATCAATACGGTACCAAACCACACCAAAACGGTGCAATACCGTACGAGTACATCCATACGGTACCAAACCACACCAAAATGGTACAATACCTTACGAGTCCTTCGTTACGGTACCAAACCACAACAAAACGGTGCAATACCGTACGAGTACATCCATACGGTACCAAACCACACCAAAATGGTACAGTACCTTACGAGTCCTTCGTTACGGTACCAAACCACAACATAACGGTGCAATTCCGTACGAGTACATCCATACGGTGCCAAACCATACCAAAACGGTGCAATACCATAGGAGTACATCAATACGGTACCAAACCACACCAAAACGGTGCAATACCGTACGAGTACATCCATACGGTACCAAACCACAACAAAACGGTGCAATACCGTACGAGTACATCCATACGGTACCAAACCACACCAAAATGGTACAATACCTTACGAGTCCTTCGTTACGGTACCAAACCACAACAAAACGGTGCAATACCGTACGAGTACATCCATACGGTACCAAACCACACCAAAATGGTACAGTACCTTACGAGTCCTTCGTTACGGTACCAAACCACACCAAAACGGTGCAATACTGTACGAGTACATCAATACGGTACCGAACCAAACCAAAACGGTGCAATACCGTACGAGTACATCTATACGGTACCAAACCACACCAAAAGGGTACAATACCTTACGAGTCCTTCATTACGGTACCAAACCACGTCAAAACGGTGCAATACCGTACGAGTACATCCATACGGTACCAAACCACACCAAAACGGTACAATACCTTACGAGTCCTTCGTTACGGTTCCAAACCACACCAAAACGGTGCAATACCCTACGAGTACATCAATATGGTACCAAACCACACCAAAACGGTGCAATATCGTACGAGTACATCCATACGGTACGAAACCACACCAAAACGGTGCAATACGTTACGAGTACATCCATAGGGTACCAAACCACACCAAAACGGTCCAATACCCTACGAGTACATCCATACGGTACCAAACCACACCAAAACGGTACAATACCGTACGAGTACTTTGTTACGGAACCAATCCACACGAAAACGGTACAATACCGTACGAGTACATCCATACGGTACCAAACCACACAAAAACGGTACAATACCTTACGACTCCTTCGTTACGGTACCAAACCAAACCAAAACGGCGCAATACCGTACGAGTATATCAATACGGTACCAAACCGCACCAAAACGGTGCAATACCGTACGAGTACATCCATACGGTACCAAACCACAACAAAACGGTACAATACCTTACGAGTCCTTCGTTACGGTACCAAACCACAACAAAACGGTGCAATACCGTACGAGTACATCCAGACGGTACCAAACCACACCAAAACGGTACAATACCTTACGAGTCCTTCGTTACGGTACCAAATCACACCAAAACGGTGCAATACCGTACGAGCATATCAATACGGTACCAAACCACACCAAAACGGTGCAATACCGTACGAGTACATCCATACGGTACAAAACCACAACAAAACGGTGCAATACCATACGAGTACATCCATACGGTACCAAACCACACCAAAACGGTACAATACCTTATGAGTCCTTCGTTGCGGTACCAAACCACAACAAAACGGTGCAATACTGTACGAGTACACCCATACGGTACCAAACCACACCAAAATGGTACAATACCTTACGAGTCCTTCGTTACGGTACCAAACCACACCAAAACGGTGCAATACCGTACGAGTACATCAATATGGTACCAAACAACACCAAAACGGTGCAATACCGTACGAGTACATCCATACGGTACCAAACCACACCAAAAGGGTACAATACCTTACGAGTCCTTCATTACGGTACCAAACCACGCCAAAACGGTGCAATACCGTACGAGTACATCCATACGGTACCAAACCACACCAAAATGGTACAATACCTTACGAGTCCTTCGTTACGGTACCAAACCACAACAAAACGGTGCAATACCGTACGAGTACATCCATACGGTACCAAACCACACCAAAACGGGACAATACCTTACGAGTCCTTCGTTACGGTACCAAACCACACCAAAACGGTGCAATACCGTACAAATACATCAATACGGTACCAAACCACACCAAAACGGTACCAAACCACACCAAAACGGTGCAATACCGAACGAGTACATCCATACGGTGCCAAACCACAACAAAACGGTGCAATACCGTACGAGTACATCCATACGGTACCAAACCACACCAAAATGGTACAATACCTTACGAGTCCTTCGTTACGGTACCAAACCACAACAAAACGGTGCAATACCGTACGAGTACATCCATACGGTACCAAACGACACCAAAACGGTACAATACCTTACGAGTCCTTCGTTACGGTACCAAACCACACCAAAACGGTGCAATACCGTACGAGTACATCCATACGGTCCCAAACCACAACAAAACGGTGCAATACCGTACGAGTACATCTATACGGTACGAAACCACACCAAAACGGTACAATACCATACGAGTCCTTCGTTACGGTTCCAAACCACACCAAAACGGTGCAATACCGTACGAGTACATCAATACGGTACCAAACCACACCAAAATGGTGCAATACCGTACGAGTACATCCATACGGTACCAAACCACAACAAAACGGTGCAATACCATACGAGTACATCCATACGGTACCAAACCACACCAAAACGGTACAATACCTTACGAGTCCTTCGTTACGGTACCAAACCACAACCAAACGGTGCAATACCGTACGAGTACATCCATACGGTACCAAACCACACCCAAACGGTACAGTACCTTACGAGTCCTTCGTTACGGTACCAAACCACAACATAACGGTGCAATTCCGTGCGAGTACATCCATACGGTACCAAACCACAACAAAACGGTGTAATACCGTACGAGCACATCAATTCGGTACCAAACCACACCAAAACGGTGCAATACCGTACGAGTACATCCATACGGTACCAAACCACAACAAAACGGTGCAATACCGTACGAGTACATCCATACGGTACTAAACCACACCAAATGGGTACAATACCTTACGAGTCCTTCGTTACGGTACCAAACCACAACAAAACGGTGCAATACCGTACGAGTACATCCATACGGTACCAAACGACACCAAAACGGTACAATACCTTACGAGTCCTTCGTTACGGTACCAAACCACACCAAAACGGTGCAGTACCGTACGAGTACATCCATACGGTACCAAACCACAACAAAACGGTGCAATACCGTACGAGTACATCCATACGGTACGAAACCACACCAAAACGGTACAATACCTTACGAGTCCTTCGTTACGGTACCAAACCACACCAAAACGGTGCAATACCGTACGAGTACATCAATACGGTACCAAACCACACCAAAATGGTGCAATACCGTACGAGTACATCAATACGGTACCAAACCACAACAAAACGGTGCAATACCATACGAGTACATCCATACGGTACCAAACCACACCAAAACGGTACAATACCTTACGAGTCCTTCGTTACGGTACCAAACCACAACCAAACGGTGCCATACCGTACGAGTACATCCATACGGTACCAAACAACACCAAAACGGTTCAGTACCTTACGAGTCCTTCGTTACGGTACCAAACCACAACATAACGGTGCAATTCCGTACGAGTACATCCATACGGTACCAAACCACACCAAAACGGTGCAATACCGTACGATTACATCAATACGGTACCAAACCACACCAAAACGGTGCAATACCGTACGAGTACATCCATACGGTACCAAACCACAACAAAACGGTGCAATACCGTACGAGTACATCCATACGGTACTAAACCACACCAAAACGGTACAATACCTTACGAGTCCTTCGTTACGGTACCAAACCACAACAAAACGGTGCAATACCGTACGAGTACATCCATACGGTACCAAACCACACCAAAACGGTACAGTACCTTACGAGTCCTTCGTTACGGTACCAAACCACACCAAAACGGTGCAATACCGTACGAGTACATCAATACGGTACCAAACCACACAAAAACGGTGCAATACCGTACGAGTACATCCATACGGTACCAAACCACAACAAAACGGTGCAATACCGTACGAGTACATCCATACGGTACCAAACCACACCAAAACGGTAGAATACCTTACGAGTCCTTCGTTACGGTACCAAACCACACCAAAACGGAGCAATACCGTACGAGTACATCAATACGGTACCAAACCACACCAAAACGGTGCAATACCGTACGAGTACATCCATACGGTACCAAACCACAACAAAACGGTGCAATACCGTACGAGTACATCCATACGGTACAAAACCACACCAAAACGGTACAATACCTTACGAGTCCTTCGTTACGGTACCAAACCACAACAAAACGGTGCAATACCGTACGAGTACATCCATACGGTACCAAACCACACCAAAACGGTACTGTACCTTACGAGTCCTTCGTTACGGTACCAAACCACACCAAAACGGTGCAATACCGTACGAGTACAACAATACGGTACCAAACCACACCAAAACGGTGCAATACCGTACGAGTACATCCATACGGTACCAAACCACAACAAAACGGTGCAATACCGTACGAGTACATCCATACGGTACCAAACCACACCAAAACGGTAGAATACCTTACGAGTCCTTCGTTACGGTACCAAACCACACCAAAACGGAGCAATACCGTACGAGTACATCAATACGGTACCAAACCACACCAAAACGGTGCAATACCGTACGAGTACATCCATTCGGTACCAAACCACAACAAAACGGTGCAATACCGTACGAGTACATCCATACGGTACCAAACCACACCAAAACGGTAGAATACCTTACGAGTCCTTCGTTACGGTACCAAACCACACCAAAACGGTGCAATACCGTACGAGTACATCAATACGGTACCAAACCACACCAAAACGGTGCAATACCGTACGAGTACATCCATACGGTACCAAACCACAACAAAACGGTGCAATACCGTACGAGTACATCCATACGGTACCAAACCACACCAAAACGGTACAATACCTTACGAGTCCTTCGTTACGGCACCAAACCACAACAAAACAGTGCAATACCGTACGAGTACACCCATACGGTACCAAACCACACCAAAACGGTACAGTACCTTACGAGTCCTTCGTTACGGTACCAAACCACAACATAACGGTGCAATTCCGTACGAGTACATCCATACGGTGCCAAACCATACCAAAACGGTGCAATACCATAGGAGTACATCAATACGGTACCAAACCACACCAAAACGGTGCAATACCGTACGAGTACATCCATACGGTACCAAACCACAACAAAACGGTGCAATACCGTACGAGTACATCCATACGGTACCAAACCACACCAAAATGGTACAATACCTTACGAGTCCTTCGTTACGGTACCAAACCACAACAAAACGGTGCAATACCGTACGAGTACATCCATACGGTACCAAACCACACCAAAATGGTACAGTACCTTACGAGTCCTTCGTTACGGTACCAAACCACACCAAAACGGTGCAATACTGTACGAGTACATCAATACGGTACCGAACCACACCAAAACGGTGCAATACCGTACGAGTACATCCATACGGTACCAAACCACAACAAAAGGGTACAATACCTTACGAGTCCTTCATTACGGTACCAAACCACATCAAAACGGTGCAATACCGTACGAGTACATCCATACGGTACCAAACCACACCAAAACGGTACAATACCTTACGAGTCCTTCGTTACGGTTCCAAACCACACCAAAACGGTGCAATACCGTACGAGTACATCCAGACGGTACCAAACCACAACAAAACGGTGCAATACCATACGAGTACATCCATACGGTACGAAACCACACCAAAACGGTACAATACCTTACGAGTCCTTCGTTACGGTACCAAACCACACCAAAACGGTGCAATACCGTACGAGTACATCAATACGGTACCAAACCACAACAAAACGGTGCAATACCATACGAGTACATCCATACGGTACCAAACCACACCAAAATGGTACAATACCTTACGAGTCCTTCGTTACGGTACCAAACCACAACAAAACGGTGCAATACCGTACGAGTACATCCATACGGTACCAAACCACACCAAAACGGTACAATACCTTACGAGTCCTTCGTTACGGTACCAAACCACACCAAAACGGTGCAATACCGTACGAGTACATCAATACGGTACCAAACCACAACAAAACGGTGCAATACCATACGAGTACATCCATACGGTACCAAACCACACCAAAATGGTACAATACCTTACGAGTCCTTCGTTACGGTACCAAACCACAACAAAACGGTGCAATACCGTACAAGTACATCCATACGGTACCAAACCACACCAAAACGGTACAGTACCTTACGAGTCCTTCGTTACAGTACCAAACCACAACATAACGGTGCAATTCCGTACGAGTACATCCATACGGTACCAAACCACACCAAAACGGTGCAATACCGTACGAGTACATCCATACGGTACCAAACCACAACAAAACGGTGCAATACCGTACGAGTACATCCATACGGTACGAAACCACACCAAAACGGTGCAATACGTTACGAGTACATCCATAGGGTACCAAACCACACCAAAACGGTCCAATACCCTACGAGTACATCCATACGGTACCAAACCACACCAAAACGGTACAATACCGTACGAGTACTTTGTTACGGAACCAATCCACACAAAAACGGTACAATACCGTACGAGTACATCCATACGGTACCAAACCACACCAAAACGGTACAATACCTTACGACTCCTTCGTTACGGTACCAAACCAAACCAAAACGGCGCAATACCGTACGAGTATATCAATACGGTACCAAACCGCACCAAAACGGTGCAATACCGTACGAGTACATCCATACGGTACCAAACCACAACAAAACGGTACAATACCTTACGAGTCCTTCGTTACGGTACCAAACCACAACAAAACGGTGCAATACCGTACGAGTACATCCAGACGGTACCAAACCACACCAAAACGGTACAATACCTTACGAGTCCTTCGTTACGGTACCAAATCACACCAAAACGGTGCAATACCGTACGAGTATATCAATACGGTACCAAACCACACCAAAACGGTGCAATACCGTACGAGTACATCCATACGGTACAAAACCACAACAAAACGGTGCAATACCATACGAGTACATCCATACGGTACCAAACCACACCAAAATGGTACAATACCTTATGAGTCCTTCGTTGCGGTACCAAACCACAACAAAACGGTGCAATACTGTACGAGTACACCCATACGGTACCAAACCACACCAAAATGGTACAATACCTTACGAGTCCTTCGTTACGGTACCAAACCACACCAAAACGGTGCAATACCGTACGAGTACATCAATATGGTACCAAACCACACCAAAACGGTGCAATACCGTACGAGTACATCCATACGGTACCAAACCACACCAAAAGAGTACAATACCTTACGAGTCCTTCATTATGGTACCAAACCACACCAAAACGGTGCAATACCGTGCGAGTACATCCATACGGTACCAAACCACACCAAAATGGTACAATACCTTACGAGTCCTTCGTTACGGTACCAAACTACAACAAAACGGTGCAATACCGTACGAGTACATCCATACGGTACCAAACCACACCAAAACGGGACAATACCTTACGAGTCCTTCGTTACGGTACCAAACCACACCAAAACGGTGCAATACCGTACAAGTACATCAATACGGTACCAAACCAAACCAAAACGGTGCAATACCGAACGAGTACATCCATACGGTACCAAACCACAACAAAACGGTGCAATACCGTACGAGTGCATCCATACGGTACAAAACCACACCAAAATGGTACAATACCTTACGAGTCCTTCGTTACGGTACCAAACCACAACAAAACGGTGCAACACCGTACGAGTACATCCATACGGTACCAAACGACACCAAAACGGTACAATACCTTACGAGTCCTTCGTTACGGTACCAAACCACACCAAAACGGTGCAATACCGTACGAGTACATCCATACGGTACCAAACCACAACAAAACGGTGCAATACCGTACGAGTACATCCATACGGTACGAAACCACACCAAAACGGTACAATACCTTACGAGTCCTTCGTTACGGTACCAAACCACACCAAAACGGTGCAATACCGTACGAGTACATCAATACGGTACCAAACCACAACAAAACGGTGCAATACCATACGAGTACATCCATACGGTACCAAACCACACCAAAATGGTACAATACCTTACGAGTCCTTCGTTACGGTACCAAACCACAACAAAACGGTGCAATACCGTACGAGTACATCCATACGGTACCAAACCACACCAAAACGGTACAGTACCTTACGAGTCCTTCGTTACGGTACCAAACCACAACATAACGGTGCAATTCCGTACGAGTACATCCATACGGTACAAAACCACACCAAAACGGTGCAATACCGTACGAGTACATCCATACGGTACCAAACCACAACAAAACGGTGCAATACCGTACGAGTACATCCATACGGTACAAAACCACACCAAAACGGTACAATACCTTACGAGTCCTTCGTTACGGTACCAAACCACAACAAAACGGTGCAATACCGTACGAGTACATCCATACGGTACCAAACCACACCAAAACGGTACAGTACCTTACGAGTCCTTCGTTACGGTACCAAACCACACCAAAACGGTGCAATACCGTACGAGTACATCAATACGGTACCGAACCACACCAAAACGGTGCAATACCGTACGAGTACATCCATACGGTACCAAACCACACCAAAAGGGTACAATACCTTACGAGTCCTTCATTACAGTACCAAACCACACCAAAACGGTGCAATACCGTACGAGTACATCCATACGGTACGAAACCACACCAAAACGGTACAATACCTTACGAGTCCTTCGTTACGGTACCAAACCACACCAAAACGGTGCAATACCGTACAAGTACATCAATACGGTACCAAACCACACCAAAACGGTGCAATACCGTACGAGTACATCCATACGGTACCAAACCACACCAAAAGGGTACAATACCTTACGAGTCCTTCATTACGGTACCAAACCACACCAAAACGGTACAATACCTTACGAGTCCTTCGTTACGGTACCAAACCACAACAAAACGGTGCAATACCGTACGAGTACATCCATACGGTACCAAACCACACCAAAACGGTACAGTACCTTACGAGTCCTTCGTTACGGTACCAAACCACACCAAAACGGTGCAATACCGTACGAGTACATCAATACGGTACCGAACCACACTAAAATGGTGCAATACCGTACGAGTACATCCTTACGGTACCAAACCACACCAAAAGGGTACAATACCTTACGAGTCGTTCATTACGGTACCAAACCACACCAAAACGGTGCAATACCGTATGAGTACATCCATACGGTACTAAACCACACCAAAACGGTACAATACCTTACGAGTCCTTCGTTACGGTACCAAACCACAACAAAACGGTGCAATACCGTACGAGTACATCCATACGGTACCAAACCACACCAAAACGGTACAGTACCTTACGAGTCCTTCGTTACGGTACCAAACCACACCAAAACGGTGCAATACCGTACGAGTATATCAATACGGTATCGAACAACACCAAAACGGTGCAATACCGTACGAGTACATCCATACGGTACCAAACCACACCAAAAGGGTACAATACCTTACGAGTCCTTCATTACGGTACAAAACCACACCAAAACGGTGCAATACCGTACGAGTACATCCATACGGTACCAAACCACACCAAAATGGTACAATACCTTACGAGTCCTTCGTTACGGTACCAAACCACAACAAAACGGTGCAATACCGTACGAGTACATCCATACGGTACGAAACCACACCAAAACGGTACAGTACCTTACGAGTCATTCGTTACGGTACCAAACCACACCAAAACGGTGCAATACCGTACGAGTACATCAATACGGTACCGAACCACACTAAAATGGTGCAATACCGTACGAGTACATCCATACGGTACCAAACCACACCAAAAGGGTACAATACCTTACGAGTCGTTCATTACGGTACCAAACCACACCAAAACGGTGCAATACCGTATGAGTACATCCATACGGTACTAAACCACACCAAAATGGTACAATACCTTACGAGTCCTTCGTTACGGTACCAAACCACAACAAAACGGTGCAATACCGTACGACTACATCCATACGGTACCAAACCACACCAAAACGGTACAATACCTTACGAGTCCTTCGTTACGGTACCAAACCACACCAAAACGGTGCAATACCGTACGAGTACATTAAATCGGTACCAAACGACACCAAAACGGTGCAATATCGTACGAGTACATCCATACGGTACGAAACCACACAAAAACGGTACAATACCTTACGAGTCCTTCGTTACGGTACCAAACCACAACAAAACGGTGCAATACCGTACGACTACATCCATACGGTACCAAACCACACCAAAACGGTACAATACCTTACGAGTCCTTCGTTACGGTACCAAACCACACCAAAACGGTGCAATACCGTACGAGTACATCAAATCGGTACCAAACGACACCAAAACGGTGCAATATCGTACGAGTACATCCATACGGTACGAAACCACACCAAAACGGTGCAATACCTTACGAGTACATCCATACGGTACCAAACCACACCAAAACGGTACAATACCTTACGAGTCCTTCGTTACGGTACCAAACCACAACAAAACGGTGCAATACCGTACGACTACATCCATACGGTACCAAACCACACCAAAACGGTACAATACCTTACGAGTCCTTCGTTACGGTACCAAACCACACCAAAACGGTGCAATACCGTACGAGTACATCAAATCGGTACCAAACCACACCAAAACGGTGCAATACCGTACGAGTACATCCATACGGTACGAAACCACACCAAAACGGTACAATACCTTACGAGTCCTTCGTTACGGTACCAAACCACACCAAAACGGTGCAATACCGTACAAGTACATCAATACGGTACCAAACCACACCAAAACGGTGCAATACCGTACGAGTACATCCATACGGTACCAAACCACACCAAAAGGGTACAATACCTTACGAGTCCTTCATTACGGTACCAAACCACACCAAAACGGTACAATACCTTACGAGTCCTTCGTTACGGTACCAAACCACAACAAAACGGTGCAATACCGTACGAGTACATCCATACGGTACCAAACCACACCAAAACGGTACAGTACCTTACGAGTCCTTCGTTACGGTACCAAACCACACCAAAACGGTGCAATACCGTACGAGTACATCAATACGGTACCGAACCACACTAAAATGGTGCAATACCGTACGAGTACATCCTTACGGTACCAAACCACACCAAAAGGGTACAATACCTTACGAGTCGTTCATTACGGTACCAAACCACACCAAAACGGTGCAATACCGTATGAGTACATCCATACGGTACTAAACCACACCAAAACGGTACAATACCTTACGAGTCCTTCGTTACGGTACCAAACCACAACAAAACGGTGCAATACCGTACGAGTACATCCATACGGTACCAAACCACACCAAAACGGTACAGTACCTTACGAGTCCTTCGTTACGGTACCAAACCACACCAAAACGGTGCAATACCGTACGAGTATATCAATACGGTATCGAACAACACCAAAACGGTGCAATACCGTACGAGTACATCCATACGGTACCAAACCACACCAAAAGGGTACAATACCTTACGAGTCCTTCATTACGGTACAAAACCACACCAAAACGGTGCAATACCGTACGAGTACATCCATACGGTACCAAACCACACCAAAATGGTACAATACCTTACGAGTCCTTCGTTACGGTACCAAACCACAACAAAACGGTGCAATACCGTACGAGTACATCCATACGGTACGAAACCACACCAAAACGGTACAGTACCTTACGAGTCATTCGTTACGGTACCAAACCACACCAAAACGGTGCAATACCGTACGAGTACATCAATACGGTACCGAACCACACTAAAATGGTGCAATACCGTACGAGTACATCCATACGGTACCAAACCACACCAAAAGGGTACAATACCTTACGAGTCGTTCATTACGGTACCAAACCACACCAAAACGGTGCAATACCGTATGAGTACATCCATACGGTACTAAACCACACCAAAATGGTACAATACCTTACGAGTCCTTCGTTACGGTACCAAACCACAACAAAACGGTGCAATACCGTACGACTACATCCATACGGTACCAAACCACACCAAAACGGTACAATACCTTACGAGTCCTTCGTTACGGTACCAAACCACACCAAAACGGTGCAATACCGTACGAGTACATTAAATCGGTACCAAACGACACCAAAACGGTGCAATATCGTACGAGTACATCCATACGGTACGAAACCACACCAAAACGGTACAATACCTTACGAGTCCTTCGTTACGGTACCAAACCACAACAAAACGGTGCAATACCGTACGACTACATCCATACGGTACCAAACCACACCAAAACGGTACAATACCTTACGAGTCCTTCGTTACGGTACCAAACCACACCAAAACGGTGCAATACCGTACGAGTACATCAAATCGGTACCAAACGACACCAAAACGGTGCAATATCGTACGAGTACATCCATACGGTACGAAACCACACCAAAACGGTGCAATACCTTACGAGTACATCCATACGGTACCAAACCACACCAAAACGGTACAATACCTTACGAGTCCTTCGTTACGGTACCAAACCACAACAAAACGGTGCAATACCGTACGACTACATCCATACGGTACCAAACCACACCAAAACGGTACAATACCTTACGAGTCCTTCGTTACGGTACCAAACCACACCAAAACGGTGCAATACCGTACGAGTACATCAAATCGGTACCAAACCACACCAAAACGGTGCAATATCGTACGAGTACATCCATACGGTGCGAAACCACACCAAAACGGTGCAATACCTTACGAGTACATCCATACGGTACCAAACCACACCAAAACGGTCCAATACCCTACGAGTACATCCATACGGTACCAAACCACACCAAAACGGTACAATAACGTACGAGTACTTCGTTACGGTACCAAACCACACCAAAATGGTACAATACCGTACGAGTACATCCATACGGTACCAAACCACACCAAAACGGTACAATACCTTACGACTCCTTCGTTATGGTACCAAACCACAACAAAACGGAGCAATGCCGTACGACTACATCCATACGGTGCCAAACCACACCAAAACGGTGCAATACCGTACGAGTACATCCATACGGTACCAAACCACACCAAAAGGGTACAATACCTTACGAGTCCTTCGTTACGGTACCAAACCACACCAAAACGGTGCAATACCGTACGAGTACATCCATACGGTACAAAACCACACCAAAACAGTACAATACCTTACGAGTCCTTCGTTACGGTACCACACAACAACAAAACGGTGCAATACCGTACAAGTACATCCATACGGTACCAAACGACACCAAAACGGTACAATACCTTACGAGTCCTTCGTTACGGTACCAAACCATACCAAAACGGTGCAATACCGTACAAGTACATCAATACGGTACCAAACCACACCAAAACGGTGCAATACCGTACGAGTACATCCATATGGTACCAAACCACAACAAAACGGTGCAATACCGTACGAGTACATCCATACGGTACGAAACCACACCAAAATGGTACAATACCTTACGAGTCCTTCGTTACGGTACCAAACCACACCAAAACGGTGCAATACCGTACGAGTACATCAATACGGTACCAAACCACACCAAAACGGTGCAATACCGTACGAGTACATCCATACGGTACCAAACCACAACAAAACGATGCAATACCGTACGAGTACATCCATACGGTACCAAACCACACCAAAACGGTACAATACCTTACGAGTCCTTCGTTACGGTACCAAACCACAACAAAACGGTGCAATACCGTACGAGTACATCCATACGGTACCAAACCACACCAAAACAGTACAGTACCTTACGAGTTCATCGTTACGGTACCAAACCACACCAAAACGGTGCAATACCGTACAAGTACATCAATACGGTACCGAACCACACCAAAACGGTGCAATACCGTACGAGTACATCCATACGGTACCAAACCACACCAAAAGGGTACAATACCTTACGAGTCCTTCATTACGGTACCAAACCACACAAAAAAATAGTGCAATACTGTACGAGTACATCCATACGGTACCAAACCACACCAAAACGGTACAATACCTTACGAGTCCTTCGTTATGGTACCAAACCACAACGAAATGGTGCAACACCGTACGAGTACATCCATACGGTACAAAACCACACCAAAACAGTACAATACCTTACGAGTCCTTCGTTACGGTACCACACAACAACAAAACGGTGCAATACCGTGCAAGTACATCCATACAGTACCAAACCACACCAAAACGGTACAATACCTTACGAGTCCATCGTTACGGTACCAAACCACACCAAAACGGTGCAATACCGTACAAGTACATCAATACGGTACCAAACCACACCAAAACGGTGCAATACCGTACGAGTACATCCATATGGTACCAAACCACAACAAAACGGTGCAATACCGTACGAGTACATCCATACGGTACGAAACCACCCCAAGATGGTACAATACCTTACGAGTCCTTCGTTACGGTACCAAACCACACCAAAACGGTGCAATACCGTACGAGTACATCAATACGGTACCAAACCACACCAAAACGGTGCCATACCGTACGAGTACATCCATACGGTACCAAACCACAACAAAACGGTGCAATACCGTACGAGTACATCCATACGGTACCAAACCACACCAAAACGGTACAATACCTTACGAGTCCTTCGTTACGGTACCAAACCACAACAAAACGGTGCAATACCGTACGAGTACATCCATACGGTACCAAACCACACCAAAACAATACAGTACCTTACGAGTCCTTCGTTACGGTACCAAACCACACCAAAACGGTGCAATACCGTACAAGTACATCAATACGGTACCGAACCACACCAAAACAGTGCAATACCGTACGAGTACATCCATACGGTACCAAACCACACCAAAACGGTGCAATACCGTACGAGTACATCCATACGGTACCAAACCACACCAAAAGGGTACAATACCTTACGAGTCCTTCATTACGGTACCAAACCACACAAAAAAACGGTGCAATACTGTACGAGTACATCCATACGGTACCAAACCACACCCAAACGGTACAATACCTTACGAGTCCTTCGTTATGGTACCAAACCACAACAAAATGGTGCAACACCGTACGAGTACATCCATACGGTACAAAACCACACCAAAACGGGACAATACCTTATGAGTCCTTCGTTACGGTACCAAACACCAACAAAATGGTGCAATACCGTACGAGTACATCCGTACGGTACCAAACCACACCAAAACGGTACAATACCTTACGAGTCCTTCTTTACGGTAACAAACCACACCAAAACGGTGCAATACCGTACGAGTACATCCATACGGTACCAAACCACACCAAAAGGGTACAATACCTTACGAGTCCTTCATTACGGTACCAAACCACACCAAAACGGTGCAATACCGTACGGGTACATCCATACGGTACCAAACCACGACAAAACGGTGCAATACCGTACGAGTACATCGATACGGTACCAAACCACACCAGAAGGGTACAATACCTTACGAGTCCTTCGTTACGGTACCAAACCACACCAAAAACGTGCAATACCGTACGAGTACATCCATACGGTACCAAACCACACAAAAACGGTACAATACCTTACGAGTCCTTCGTTACGGTGTCAAACCACAACAAAACGGTGCAATACCGTACGAGTACATCCATACGGTACAAAACCACACCAAAACGGTACAATACCTTACGAGTCCTTCGTTACGGTACCAAACCACAACATAACGGTGCAATTTCGTACAAGTACATCCATACGGTACCAAACCACAACAAAACGGTGCAATACCGTACGAGTACATCCATACGGTACCAAACCACACCAAAACGGTACAATATCTTACGACTCCTTCGTTACGGTACCAAACGACAACAAAACGGTGTAATACCGTACGAGTACATCCATACGGTACCAAACCACACCAAAACGGTACATTACCTTACGAGTCCTTCGTTACGGTACCAAACCACACCAAAACGGTGCAATACCGTACGGGTACATCCATACGGTACCAAACCACGACAAAAGGGTGCAATACCGTACGAGTACATCCATACGGTACCAAACCACACCAAAAGGGTACAATACCTTACGAGTCCTTCGT
The DNA here is from genome assembly GCF_030253575.1 of Rhododendron vialii. Taxonomy (NCBI): domain Eukaryota; kingdom Viridiplantae; phylum Streptophyta; class Magnoliopsida; order Ericales; family Ericaceae; genus Rhododendron; species Rhododendron vialii. The sequence goes on along the minus strand of NC_080557.1, from coordinate 28,497,042 downwards.
TACGGTACCAAACCACACCAAAACGGTGCAATACCGTACGAGTACATCCATACGGTACGCAACCACACAAAAACGGTACAATACCTTACGAGTCCTTCGTTACGGTGCCAAACCACAACAAAACGGTGCAATACCGTACGAGTACATCCATACGGTACCAAACCACACCAAAACGGTCCAATACCTTACGAGTCCTTCGTTACGGTACCAAACCACACCAAAACGGTGCAATACCGTACGAGTACATCCATACGGTACAAAACCACACTAAAACGGTACAATACCTTACGAGTCCTTCGTTATGGTACCAAACCACAACAAAACGGTGCAATACCGTACGAGTACATCCATACGGTACCAAACCACGCCAAAATGGCACAATAGCTTACGAGTCCTTCGTTACGGTACCAAACCACAACAAAACGGTGCAATACCGTACGAGTACATCCATACGGTACCAAACGACACCAAAACGGTACAATACCTTTCGAGTCCTTCGTTACGGTACCAAACCACACCAAAACGGTGCAATACCGTACGAGTACATCAATACGGTACCAAACCACACCAAAACGGTGCAATACCGTACGAGTACACCCATACGGTACCAAACCACACCAAAACGGTACAATAGCTTACGAGTCCTTCGTTACGGTACCAAACCACAACAAAATGGTGCAACACCGTACGAGTACATCCATACAGTACAAAACCACACCAAAACGGGACAATACCTTATGAGTCCTTCGTTACGGAACCAAACACCAACAAAATGGTGCAATACCGTACGAGTACATCCGTACGGTACCAAACCACACCAAAACGGTACAATACCTTACGAGTCCTTCGTTACGGTTCCAAACCACACCAAAATGGTGCAATACCGTACGAGTACATCCATACGGTACCAAACCACACCAAAACGGTACAATACCTTACGAGTCCTTCGTTACGGTACCAAACCATAACATAACGGTGCAATTTCGTACGAGTACATCCATACGGTACCAAACCACACCAAAACGGTGCAATACCGTACGAGTACATCCATACGGTACAAAACCACACCAAAACGGTACAATACCTTACGAGTCCTTCGTTACGGTGCCAAACCACAACAAAACAGTGCAATACCGTACGAGTACATCCATACGGTACAAAACCACACCAAAACGGTACAATACCTTACGAGTCCTTCGTTACGGTGCCAAACCACAACAAAACAGTGCAATACCGTACGAGTACATCCATACGGTACCAAACCACACCAAAACGGTCCAATACCTTACGAGTCCTTCGTTACGGTACCAAACCACACCAAAACGGTGCAATACCGTACGAGTACATCCATACGGTACAAAATCACAGCAAAACGGTACAGTACCTTACGAGTCCTTCGTTATGGTACCAAACCACAACAAAACGGTGCAATACCGTACGAGTACATCCATACGGTACCAAACCACACCAAAACGGTCCAATACCCTACGAGGACATCCATAGGGTACCAAACCACACCAAAACGGTACAATACCGTACAAGTACTTCGTTACGGTACCAAACCACACCAAAACGGTACAATACCGTACGAGTACATCCATACGGTACCAAACCACACCAAAACGATACAATACTGTACGAGAACATCCATACGGTACAAAACCACATTAAAACGGTCTAATACCTTATTAGTACATCCATACGGTACCAAACCACACCAAAACGGTCCAATACCGTACGAGTACATCCATACGGTACCAAACCACACCAAAACGGTACAATACCGTACGAGTACATCCATACAGTACAAAACCACACCAAAACAGTCCAATACCTTATTAGTACATCCATACGGTACCAAACTACACCAAAATGGTACAATACCTTACGAGTCTTTCGTTACGGTACCAAACCTCAACAAAATGGTGCAACACCGTACGAGTGCATCCATACGGTACAAAACCACACCAAAACAGTACAATACCTTAGGAGTCCATCGTTACGGTACCAAACCACAACAAAACGGTGCAATACCGTACGAGTACATCCATACGGTACCAAACGACACCAAAACGGTACAATACCTTACGAGTCCTTCGTTACGGTACCAAACCACAACAAAACGGTGCAATACCGTACGAGTACATCCATACGGTACCAAACGACACCAAAACGGTACAATACCTTACGAGTCCTTCGTGACGGTACCAAACCACACCAAAACGGTGCAATACCGTACGAGGACATCAATACGGTACCAAACCATACCAAAACGGTGCAATACCGTACGAGTACATCCATACGGTACCAAACAACACCAAAACGGTACAATACATTACGAGTCCTTCGTTACGGTACCAAACCACAACAAAATGGTGCAACACCGTACGAGTACATCCATACGGTACAAAACCACACCAAAACGGGACAATACCTTATGAGTCCTTCGTTACGGTACCAAACACCAACAAAATGGTGCAATACCGTACGAGTACATCCGTACGGAACCAAACCACACCAAAACGGTACAATACCTTACGAGTCCTTCGTTACGGTTCCAAACCACACCAAAATGGTGCAATACCGTACGAGTACATCCATACGGTACAAAACCACACCAAAACGGTACAATACCTTAAGAGTCCTTCGTTACGGTACCAAACCACAACATAACGGTGCAATTCCGTACGAGTACATCCATACGGTACAAAACCACACCAAAACGGTGCAATACCGTACGAGTACATCCATACGGCACAAAACCACACCAAAACGGTACAATACCTTACGAGTCCTTCGTTACGGTACCAAACCACAACAAAACGGTGCAATACCGTACGAGTACATCCATACGGTACCAAACCACACCAAACGGTACAATACCTTACGAGTCCTTCGTTACGGTACCAAACCACAACAAAACGGTGGAATACCGTACGAGTACATCCATACGGTACCAAACCACACCAAAACGGTACAATACCTTACGAGTCCTTCGTTACGGTACCAAACCACACCAAAACGGTGCAATACCGTACGGGTACATCCATACGGTACCAAACCACGACAAAACGGTGCAATACCGTTCGAGTACATCCATACGGTACCAAACCACACCAAAAGGGTACAATACCTTACGAGTCCTTCGTTACGGTACCAAACCACACCAAAATGGTGCAATACCGTACGAGTACATCCATACGGTACCAAACCACACAAAAACGGTACAATACCTTACGAGTCCTTCGTTACGGTGCCAAACCACAACAAAACGGTGCAATACCGTACGAGTACATCCATACGGTACCAAACCACACCAAAACGGTCCAATACCTTACGAGTCCTTCGTTACGGTCCCAAACCACACCAAAACGGTGCAATACCGTACGAGTACATCCATACGGTACAAAACCACACCAAAACGGTACAATACCTTACGAGTCCTTTGTTATGGTACCAAACCACAACAAAACGGTACAATACCGTACGAGTACATCCATACGGTACCAAACCACACCAAAAGGGTACAATACCTTACGAGTCCTTCGTTACGGTACCAAACCACAACAAAACGGTGCAATACCGTACGAGTACATCCATACGGTACCAAACCACACCAAAACGGTACAATACCTTACGAGTCCTTCATTACGGTACCAAACCACACCAAAACGGTGCAATACCGTACGAGTACATCAATACGGTACGAAACCAAACCAAAACGGTGCAATACCTTACGAGTACATCCATACGGTACCAAACCACACCAAAACGGTCCAATACCCTACGAGTACATCCATATGGTACCAAACCACACCAAAACGGTACAATATCGTACAAGTACTTCGTTACGGTACCAAACCACACCAAAATGGTACAATACCGTACGAGTACATCCATACGGTACCAAACCACACCAAAACGATACAATACTGTACGAGTACAACCATACGGTACAAAACCACACCAAAACGGTCTAATACCTTATTAGTACATCCATACGGTACCAAACCACACCAAAACAGTCCAATACCGTACAAGTACATCCATACGATAGAAAACCACACCAAAACAGTCCAATACCTTATTAGTACATCCATACTGTACCAAACTACACCAAAACGGTACAATACCTTACGAGTACTTCGTTACGGTACCAAACCACACCAAAACGGTGCAATACCGTACGAGTACATCCAAACGGTACAAAACCACACCAAAACGGTACAATACCTTACGAGTCCGTCGTTACGGTACCAAACCACAACATAACGGAGCAATTCCGTACGAGTATGTCCATACGGTACCAAACCACACCAAAACGGTGCAATACCGTACGAGTACATCCATACGGTACAAAACCACACCAAAACGGTACAATACCGTACGAGTACATCCATACGGTACCAAACCACACCAAAACGATACAATACTGTACGAGTACATCATACGGTACAAAACCACACCAAAACGGTCTAATACCTTATTAGTACATCCATACGGTACCAAACCACACCAAAACGGTCCAATACCGTACGAGTACATCCATACGATAGAAAACCGCACCAAAACAGTCCAATACCTTATTAGTACATCCATACGGTACCAAACTACACCAAAACGGTACAATACCTTACGAGTCCTTCGTTACGGTACCAAACCTCAACAAAATGGTGCAACACCGTACGAGTGCATCCATACGGTACAAAACCACACCAAAACGGTACCATACCTTAGGAGTCCTTCGTTACGGTACCAAACCACAACAAAACGGTGCAATACCGTATGAGTACATCCATACGGTACCAAACGACACCAAAACGGTACAATACCTTACGAGTCCTTCGTTACGGTACCAAACCACAACGAAACGTTGCAATACCGTACGAGTACATCCATACGGTACCAAACGACACCAAAACGGTACAATACCTTATAAGTCCTTCGTTACGGTACTAAACCACACCAAAACGGTGCAATACCGTACGAGTACATCCATACGGTACCAAACCACACCAAAATGGTACAATACCTTACAAGTCCTTCGTTACGGTACCAAACCACAACAAAATGGTGCAAGACCGTACGAGTACATCCATATGGTACAAAACCACACTAAAACGGGACAATACCTTATGAGTCCTTCGTTACGGAACCAAACACCAACAAAATGGTGCAATACCGTACGAGTACATCCGTACGGTACCAAACCACACCAAAACGGTACAATACCTTACGAGTCCTTCGTTACGGCACCAAACCACACCAAAACGGTGCAATACCGTACGAGTACATCCAAACGGTACAAAACCACACCAAAACGGTATAATACCTTACGAGTCCGTCGTTACGGTACCAAACCACAACGTAACGAAGCAATTCCGTACGAGTACATCCATACGGTACCAAACCACACCAAAACGGCGCAATACCGTACGAGTACATCCATACGGTACAAAACCACACCAAAACGGTACAATACCTTACGAGTCCTTCGTTACGGTACCAAACCACAACAAAATGGTGCAATACCGTACGTGTACATCCATACGGTACAAAACCACACCAAAACGGTACAATACCTTATGAGTCCTTCGTTACGGTACCAAACACCAACAAAACGGTGCAATACCGTACGAGTACATCCATACGGTACCAAACGACACCAAAACGGTACAATACCTTATAAGTCCTTCGTTACGGTACTAAACCACACCAAAACGGTGCAATACCGTACGAGTACATCCATACGGTACAAAACCACACCAAAATGGTACAATACCTTACGAGTCCTTCGTTACGGTACCAAACCACACCAAAACGTTGCAATACCGTACGAGTACATCCATACGGTACGAAACCACACCAAAACGGTGCAAAACCTTACGAGTACGTCCATACGGTACCAAACCACACCAAAACGGTCCAATACCCTACGAGTACATCCATACGGTACGAAACCACACCAAAACGGTACAATACCTTACGAGTCCTTCGTTATGGTACCAAACCACAACAAAACGGTGCAATACTGTACGAGTACATCCATACGGTACCAAACCACACCAAAACGGTACAATACCTTACGAGTCCTTCGTTACGGTACCAAACCACAACAAAATGGTGCAATATCGTACCAGTACATCCATACGGTACCAAACCACACCAAAACGGTACAATACCTTACGAGTCCTTCGTTACGGTACCAAACCACACCAAAACGGTGCAATACCGTACGAGTACATCAATACGGTACCAAACCACACCAAAACGGTGCAATACCGTACGACTACATCCATACGGTACGACACCATACCAAAACGGTGCAATACCTTACGAGTACGTCCATACGGTACCAAACCACACCAAAACGGTCCAATACCCTACGAGTACATCCATACGGTACCAAACCACACCAAAACGGTACAATACCGTACGAGTACTTCGTTACGGTACCAAACCACACCAAAACGGTACAATACCGTACGGGTAAATCCATACAGTACCAAACCACACCAAAACGGTACAATACCTTACGAGTCCTTCGTTACGGTACCAAACCACAACAAAACAGTGCAATACCGTACGAGTACATCCATACGGTTCAAAACCACACCAAAACGGTACAATACCGTACGAGCACATCCATACGGTACAAAACCACAACAAAACGGTGCAATACCGTGCGAGTACATCCATACGGTACCAAACCACAACAAAACGGTGCAATACCGGACGAGTACATCCATACGGTAGAAAACCACACCAAAAGGGTACAATACCTTACGAGTCCTTCGTTACGGTACCAAACCACACCAAAACGGTGCAATACCGTACGAGTACATCCATACGGTACCAAACCACACCAAAACGATACAATACCTTACAAGTCCTTCGTTACGGTGCCAAACCACAACAAAACGGTGCAATACCGTACGAGTACATCCATACGGTACCAAACCACACCAAAACGGTACAATACCTTACGAGTCCTTCGTTACGGTACCAAACCACACCAAAACGGTGCAATACCGTACAAGTACATCCATACGGTACAAAACCACACCAAAACGGTACAATACCTTACGAGTCCTTCGTTATGGTACCAAACCACAACAAAACGGTGCAATACCGTACGAGTACATCCATACGGTACCAAACCACACCAAAACGGTACAATACCTTACGAGTCCTTCGTTACGGTACCAAACCACACCAAAACGGTGCAATACCGTACGAGTACATCAATACGGTCCCAAACCACACCAAAACGGTGCAATACCGTACGAGTACATCCATACGGTACGAAACCACACCAAAACGGTGCAATACCTTACGAGTACGTCCATACGGTACCAAACCACACCAAAACGGTGCAATACCGTACGAGTACATCCATACGGTACCAAACCACACCAAAACGGTACAATACCGTACGAGTACGAGTACTTCGTTACGGTACCAAACCACACAAAAACGGTGCAATACCGTACGAGTACATCCATACGGTACAAAACCACACCAATACGGTACAATACCTTACGAGTCCTTCGTTACGGTACCAAACCACACCAAAACGGTGCAATACCGTACGAGTACATCCATACGGTACCAAACCACACCAAAACGGTGCAATACCGAAAGAGTACATCCATACGGTACAAAACCACACCAAAACGGTACAATACCTTACGAGTCCTTCGTTACGGTACCAAACCACACCAAAACGGTGCAATACCGTACGAGTACATCCATACGGTACCAAACCACACCAAAACGATACAATACCTTACAAGTCCTTCGTTACGGTGCCAAACCACAACAAAACGGTGCAATACCGTACGAGTACATCCATACGGTACCAAACCACACCAAAACGGTACAATACCTTACGAGTCCTTCGTTACGGTACCAAACCACACCAAAACGGTGCAATACCGTACAAGTACATCCATACGGTACAAAACCACACCAAAACGGTACAATACCTTACGAGTCCTTCGTTATGGTACCAAACCACAACAAAACGGTTCAATACCGTACGAGTACATCCATACGGTACCAAACCACACCAAAACGGTACAATACCTTACGAGTCCTTCGTTACGGTACCAAACCACACCAAAACGGTGCAATACCGTACGAGTACATCAATACGGTCCCAAACCACACCAAAACGGTGCAATACCGTACGAGTACATCCATACGGTACGAAACCACACCAAAACGGTGCAATACCTTACGAGTACGTCCATACGGTACCAAACCACACCAAAACGGTGCAATACCGTACGAGTACATCCATACGGTACCAAACCACACCAAAACGGTACAATACCGTACGAGTACGAGTACTTCGTTACGGTACCAAACCACACAAAAACGGTGCAATACCGTACGAGTACATCCATACGGTACAAAACCACACCAATACGGTACAATACCTTACGAGTCCTTCGTTACGGTACCAAACCACACCAAAACGGTGCAATACCGTACGAGTACATCCATACGGTACCAAACCACACCAAAACGGTGCAATACCGAAAGAGTACATCCATACGGTACAAAACCACACCAAAACGGTACAATACCTTACGAGTCCTTCGTTACGGTACCAAACCACAACATAACGGTGCAATACCGTACGAGTACATCCATACGGTACCAAACAACACCAAATCGGTGCAATACCGTACGAGTACATCCATACGGTACAAAACCACACCAAAAGGGTACAATACCTTACGAGTCCTTCGTTACGGTACCAAACCACACCAAAACGGTGCAATACCGTACGAGTGCATCCATACGGTACCAAACCACACCAAAACGGTTCAATACCTTACGAGTCCTTCGTTACGGTGCCAAACCAAAACAAAACGGTGCAATACCGTACGAGTACATCCATAAGGTACCAAACCACACCAAAACGGTCCAAAACCTTACGAGTCCTTCGTTACGGTACCAAACCACACCAAAACGGTGCAATACCGTACGACTACATCCATACAGTACAAAACCACACAAAAACGGTACAATACCTTACGAGTCCTTCGTTATGGTACCAAACCACAACAAAACGGTGCAATACCGTACGAGTACATCAATACGGTACCAAACCACCCCAAAACGGTACAATACCTTACGAGTCCTTCGTTACGGTACCAAACCACACCAAAACGGTGCAATACCGTACGAGTACATCAATACGGTACCAAACCACACCAAAACGGTGCAATACCGTACGAGTACATCCATACGGTACGAAACCACACCAAAACGGTGCAATACCTTACGAGTACGTCCATACGGTTCCAAACCACACCAAAATGGTCCAATACCTTACGAGTCCTTCGTTACGGTACCAAACCACACCAAAACGTTGCTATACCGGGCAAGTACATCCATACGGTACAAAACCACACCAAAACGGTACAATACCTTACGAGTCCTTCGTGACGGTACCAAACCACAACAAAACAGTGCAATACCGTACGAGTACATCCATACGGTACCAAACCACAACAAAACGGTGCAATACCGTACGAGTACATCCATACGGTACCAAACGACACGAAAATGGTACAATACCTTACGAGTCCTTTGTTACGGTACCAAACCACAACAAAACAGTGCAATACCGTACGAGTACATCCATACGGTTCAAAACCACACCAAAACGGTACAATACCGTACGAGCACATCCATACGGTACCAAACCACAACAAAACGGTGCAATACCGTACGAGTACATCCATACGGTACCAAACCACAACAAAACGGTGCAATACCGGACGAGTACATCCATACGGTACAAAACCACACCAAAAGGGTACAATACCTTACGAGTCCTTCGTTACGGTACCAAACCACACCAAAACGGTGCAATACCGTACGAGTACATCCATACGGTACGAAACCACACCAAAATGGTGCAGTTCATCCATACGGTACCAAACCACACCAAAACGGTCCAATACCCTACGAGTACATCCATACGGCACCAAACCACACCAAAACGGTACAATACCTTACGAGTCCTTCGTTACGGTACCAAACCACACAAAAATGGTGCAATACCGTACGAGTACATCCATACGGTACAAAACCACACCAATACGGTACAATACCTTACGAGTCCTTCGTTACGGTACCAAACCACACCAAAACGGTGCAATACCGTACGAGTACATCCTTACGGTACCAAACCACACCAAAACGGTGCAATACCGTACAAGTACATCCATACGGTACAAAACCACACCAAAACGGTACAATACCTTACGAGTCCTTCGTTACGGTACCAAACCACAACAAAACGGTGCAATACCGTACGAGTACATCCATACGGTACCAAACTAGACCAAAACGGTGCAATACCGTACGAGTACATCCATACGGTACAAAACCACACCAAAAGGGTACAATACCTTACGAGTCCTTCGTTACGGTGCCAAAACCACAACAAAACGGTGCAATACCGTACGAGTACATCCATACGGTACCAAACCACACCAAAACGGTCCAATACCTTACGAGTCCTTCGTTACGGTACCAAACCACACCAAAACGGTGCAATACCGTACGAGTACATCCATACAGTACAAAACCACACCAAAACGGTACAATACCTTACGAGTCCTTCGTTATGGTACCAAACCAAACCAAAACGGTGCAATACCGTACGAGTACATCCATACGGTACGAAACCACACCAAAACGGTACAATACCTTACGAGTCCTTCGTTACGGTACCAAACCACAACAAAATGGTGCAGTACCGTACGAGTACATCCATACGGTACCAAACCACACCAAAACGGTACAATACCTTACGAGTCCTTCGTGACGGTACCAAACCACAACAAAACAGTGCAATACCGTACGAGTACATCCATACGGTACCAAACCACAACAAAACGGTGCAATACCGTACGAGTACATCCATACGGTACCAAACGACACGAAAATGGTACAATACCTTACGAGTCCTTCGTTACGGTACCAAACCACAACAAAACAGTGCAATACCGTACGAGTACATCCATACGGTTCAAAACCACACCAAAACGGTGCAATACCGTACGCGCACATCCATACGGTACCAAACCACAACAAAACGGTGCAATACCGTACGAGTACATCCATACGGTACCAAACCACAACAAAACGGTGCAATACCGGACGAGTACATCCATACGGTACAAAACCACACCAAAAGGGTACAATACCTTACGAGTCCTTCGTTACGGTACCAAACCACACCAAAACGGTGCAATACCGTACGAGTACATCCATACGGTACGAAACCACACCAAAATGGTGCAGTTCATCCATACGGTACCAAACCACACCAAAATGGTCCAATACCCTACGAGTACATCCATACGGTACCAAACCACACCAAAACGGTACAATACCGTACGAGTACGAGTACTTCGTTACGGTACCAAACCACACCAAAACGGTCCAATACCTTACGAGTCCTTCGTTACGGTACCAAACCACACCAAAACGGTGCAATACCGTACGAGTACATCCATACAGTACAAAACCACACCAAAACGGTACAATACCTTACGAGTCCATCGTTATGGTACCAAACCATAACAAAACGGTGCAATACCGTACGAGTACATCCATACGGTACGAAACCACACCAAAACGGTACAATACCTTACGAGTCCTTCGTTACGGCACCAAACCACAACAAAATGGTGCAGTACCGTACGAGTACATCCATACGGTACCAAACCACACCAAAACGGTACAATACCTTACGAGTCCTTCGTTACGGTACCAAACCACACCAAAACGGCGCAATACCGTACGAGTACATCAATACGGTGCCAAACCACACCAAAATGGTGCAATACCGTACGAGTACATCCATACGGTACGAAACCACACCAAAACTGTGCAATACCTTACGAGTACGTCCATACGCTACCAAACCACACCAAAACGGTCCAATACCCTACGAGTACATCCATTCGGTACCAAACCTCACCAAAACGGTACAATACCGTACGAGTAATTCGTTACGGTACCAAACCACACCAAAACGGTACAATACCGTACAAGTACATCCATACGGTACCAAACCACACCAAAACGGTACAATACCTTACGAGTCCTTCGTTACGGAACCAAACCACAACAAAACGGTGCAATACCGTACGAGTACATCCATACGGTACCAAACCACACCAAATGGTACAATACATTACGAGTCCTTCGTTACGGTACCAAACCACACCAAAACGGTACAATACCGTACAATTACATCCATACGGTACCAAACCACACCAAAACGGTACAATACCTTACGAGACCTTCGTTACGGTACCAAACCACACCAAAACGGCGCAATACCGTACGAGTACATCAATACGGTACCAAACCACACCAAAACGGTGCAATACGGTACGAGTACATCCATACGGTACGAAACCACACCAAAATGGTGCAGTTCGTCCATACGGTACCAAACCACACCAAAACGGTCCAATACCCTACGAGTACATCCATACGGTACCAAACCACACCAAAACGGTACAATACCGTACGAGTACGAGTACTTCGTTACGGTACCAAACCACACCAAAACGGTACAATACCGTACGAGTACATCCATACGGTACCAAACCACACCAAAACGGTACAATACCTTACGAGTCCTTCGTTACGGTACCAAACCACAACAAAACGGTGCAATACCGTACGAGTACATCCATACGGTACCAAACCACACCAAAACGGTACAATACCTTACGAGTCCTTCGTTACGGTGCCAAACCACAACAAAACGGTGCAATACCGTACGAGTACATCCATACGGTACCAAACCACACCAAAACGGTACAATACCTTACGAGTCCTTCGTTACGGTACCAAACCACTACGAAATGGTGCAACACCGTACGCGTACATCCGTACGGTAAAAAACCACACCAAAACGGTACAATACGTTATGAGTCCTTCGTTACGGTACCAAACACCAACAAAACGGTGCAATACCGTACGAGTACATCCATACGGTACCAAACCACACCAAAACGGTACAATACCTTACGAGTCCTTCGTTACCGTACCAAACCACACCAAAACGGTGCAATACCGTACGAGTACATCAAGACGGTACCAAACCACACCAAAACGGTGCAATACCGTACGAGTACATCCATACGGTACCAAACCACAACAAAACGGTGCAATACCGTACGAGTACATCCATACGGTACCAAACCACACCAAAACGGTACAATACCTTACGAGTCCTTCGTTACGGTACCAAACCACACCAAAACGGTACAATACCTTACGAGTCCTTCGTTACGGTACCAAATCACACCAAAACGGTGCAATACCGTACGGGTACATCCATAGGGTACAAAACCACACCAATACGGTACAATTCCTTACGAGTCCTTCATTACGGTACCAAACGACAACAAAAACGGTGCAATACCGTACGAGTACATCCATACGGTACCAAACCACACCAAAAGGGTACAATACCTTACGAGTCCTTCGTTACGGTACCAAACCACAACAAAACGGTCCAATACCGTACGAGTACATCCATACGGTACCAAACCACACCAAAATGGTGCAATACCGTACGAGTACATCCATACGGTACAAAACCACACCAAAAGGGTACAATACCTTACGAGTCCTTCGTTACGGTACCAAACCACACCAATACGGTACAATACCTTACGAGTCCTTCGTTACGGTGCCAAACCACAACAAAACGGTGCAATACCGTACGAGTACATTCATACGGTACAAAACCACACCAAAACGGTACAATACCTTACGAGTCCTTCGTTACGGTACCAAACCACAACAAAACGGTGCAATACCGTACGAGTACATCCATACGGTACCAAACCACACCAAAACGGTGCAATACCGTACGAGTACATCCATACGGTACAAAACAACACCAAAATGGTACAATACCTTACGAGTCCTTCGTTACGGTACCAAACCACAACAAAATGGTGCAATACCGTACGAGTACATCCATACGGTACCAAACCACACCCAAACGGTGCAATACCTTACGAGTCCTTCGTTACGGTACCAAACCACAACAAAACGGTCCAATACCGTACGAGTACATCCATACGGTACCAAACCACCCCAAAATTGTACAATACCTTACGAGTCCTTCGTTACGGTACCAAACCACACCAAAACGGTGCAATACCGTACGAGTACATCAATACGGTACCAAACCACACCAAAATGGTGCAATACCGTACGAGTACATCCATACGGTACCAAACCACAACAAAACGGTGCAATACCGTACGAGTACATCCATACGGTACCAAACCAAACCAAAAGGGGACAATACCTTACGAGTCCTTCGTTACGGTACCAAACCACACCAAAACGGTGCAATACCGTACGAGTACATCCATACGGTACCAAACCACACCAAAACGGTACAATACCTTACGAGTCCTTCGTTTCGGTACCAAACCACTACAAAATGGTGCAACACTGTACGCGTACATCCATACGGTAAAAACCACACCAAAACGGTACAATACGTTATGATTCCTTCGTTACGGTACAAAACACCAACAAAACGGTGCAATACCGTACGAGTACATCCATACGGTATCAAACCACACCAAAACGGTACAATACCTTACGAGTCCTTCGTTACCGTACCAAACCACACCAAAACGGTGCAATACCGTACGAGTACATCAATACGGTACCAAACCACACCAAAACGGTGCAATACCGTACGAGTACATCCATACGGTACCAAACCAGAACAAAACGGTGCAATACCGTACGAGTACATCCATATGGTACCAAACCACACCAAAACGGTACAATACCTTACGAGTCCTTCGTTACGGTACCAAACCACACCAAAACGGTGCAATACCGTACGGGTACATCCATAGGGTACAAAACCACACCAATACGGTACAATACCTTACGAGTCCTTCGTTACGGTACTAAACGACAACAAAACGGTGCAATACCGTATGAGTACATCCATACGGTACCAAACCACACCAAAAGGGTACAATACCTTACGAGTCCTTCGTTACGGTACCAAACCACAACAAAATGGTGCAATACCGTACGAGTACATCCATACGGTACCAAACCACACCAAAACGGTACAATACCTTACGAGTCCTTCGTTACGGTACCAAACCACAACAAAATGGTGCAACACCGTACGAGTACATCCATACGGTACAAAACCACACCAAAACGGTACAATACCTTATGAGTCCTTCGTTACGGTACCAAACACCAACAAAACGGTGCAATACCGTACGAGTACATCCATACGGTACCAAACCACACCAAAACGGTGCAATACCTTACGAGTACATCCATACGGTACCAAACCACACCAAAACGGTCCAATACCCTACGAGTACATCCATACGGTACCAAACCACACCAAAACGGTCCAATACCGTACGAGTACATCCATACAGTACTAAACGACACCAAAACGGTACAATACCTTACGAGACCTTCGTTACGGTACCAAACCACTACAAAACGGTGCAATACCGTACGAGTACATCCATACGGTACCAAACGACAGCAAAACGGTACAATACCTTACGAGTCCTTCGTTACGGTACCAAACCACAACAAAACGGTGCAATACCGTATGAATACATCCATACGGTACCAAACCACACCAAAACGGTACAATACCTTACGAGTCCTTCGTTACGGTACCAAACCACACCAAAACGGTGCAATACCGTACGAGTACATCCATACGGTACCAAACCACACCAAAACGGTGCAATACCTTACGAGTACATCCATACGGTACCAAACCACACCAAAACGGTCCAATACCCTACGAGTACATCCATACGGTACCAAACCACACCAAAACGGTACAATACCGTACGAGTACTTCGTTACGGTACCAAACCACACCAAAACGGTACAATACCGTACGAGTACATCCATACGGTACCCAACCACACCAAAACGGTACAATACCTTACGAGTCCTTCGTTACGGTACCAAACCACAACAAAACGGTGCAATACCGTACGAGTACATCCATACGGTACCAAACCACACCAAAACGGTACAATACCTTACGAGTCCTTCGTTACGGTACCAAACCACACCAAAACGGTGCAATACCGTACGGGTACATCCATAGGGTACAAAACCACACCAATACGGTACAATACCTTACGAGTCCTTCGTTACGGTACCAAACCACAACAAAACGGTGCAATACCGTACGAGTACATCCATACGGTACCAAACCACACCAAAACGGTACAATACCTTACGAGTCCTTCGTTACGGTACCAAACCACAACAAAATGGTGCAATACCGTACGAGTACATCCATACGGTACCAAACCACACCAAAACGGTACAATACCTTACGAGTCCTTCGTTACGGTACCAAACCACAACAAAATGGTGCAACACCGTACGAGTACATCCATACGGTACAAAAGCACACCAAAACGGTACAATACCTTATGAGTCCTTCGTTACGGTACCAAACACCAACAAAACGGTGCAATACCGTACGAGTACATCCATACGGTACCAAACCACACCAAAACGGTGCAATACCTTACGAGTACATCCATACGGTACCAAACCACACCAAAACGGTCCAATACCCTACGAGTACATCCATACGGTACCAAACCACACCAAAACGGTCCAATACCGTACGAGTACATCCATACAGTACCAAACGACACCAAAACGGTACAATACCTTACGAGACCTTCGTTACGGTACCAAACCACTACAAAACGGTGCAATACCGTACGAGTACATCCATACGGTACCAAACGACACCAAAACGGTACAATACCTTACGAGTCCTTCGTTACGGTACCAAACCACAACAAAACGGTGCAATACCGTATGAGTACATCCATACGGTACCAAACCACACCAAAACGGTACATTACCTTACGAGTCCTTCGTTACGGTACCAAACCACACCAAAACGGTGCAATACCGTACGAGTACATCCATACGGTACCAAACCACACCAAAACGGTGCAATACCTTACGAGTACATCCATACGGTACCAAACCACACCAAAACGGTCCAATACCCTACGAGTACATCCATACGGTACAAAACCACACCAAAACGGTACAATACCGTACGAGTACTTCGTTACGGTACCAAACCACACCAAAACGGTACAATACCGTACGAGTACATCCATACGGTACCAAACCACACCAAAACGGTACAATACCTTACGAGTCCTTCGTTACGGTACCAAACCACACCAAAACGGTGCAATACCGTACGGGTACATCCATAGGGTACAAAACCACACCAATACGGTACAATACCTTACGAGTCCTTCGTTACGGTACCAAACCACAACAAAACGGTGCAATACCGTACGAGTACATCCATACGGTACCAAACCACACCAAAACGGTACAATACCTTACGAGTCCTTCGTTACGGTACCAAACCACAACAAAATGGTGCAATACCGTACGAGTACATCCATACGGTACCAAACCACACCAAAACGGTACAATACCTTACGAGTCCTTCGTTACGGTACCAAACCACAACAAAATGGTGCAACACCGTACGAGTACATCCATACGGTACAAAAGCACACCAAAACGGTACAATACCTTATGAGTCCTTCGTTACGGTACCAAACACCAACAAAACGGTGCAATACCGTACGAGTACATCCATACGGTACCAAACCACACCAAAACGGTGCAATACCTTACGAGTACATCCATACGGTACCAAACCACACCAAAACGGTCCAATACCCTACGAGTACATCCATACGGTACCAAACCACACCAAAACGGTCCAATACCGTACGAGTACATCCATACAGTACCAAACGACACCAAAACGGTACAATACCTTACGAGACCTTCGTTACGGTACCAAACCACTACAAAACGGTGCAATACCGTACGAGTACATCCATACGGTACCAAACGACACCAAAACGGTACAATACCTTACGAGTCCTTCGTTACGGTACCAAACCACAACAAAACGGTGCAATACCATATGAGTTCATCCATACGGTACCAAACCACACCAAAACGGTACAATACCTTACGAGTCCTTCGTTACGGTACCAAACCACACCAAAACGGTGCAATACCGTACGAGTTCATCAATACGGTACCAAACCACACCAAAACGGTGCAATACCGTACGAGTACATCCATACGGTACGAAACCACACCAAAACGGTGCAATACCTTACGAGTACATCCATACGGTACCAAACCACACCAAAACGGTCCAATACCGTACGAGTACATCGATACAGTACCAAACCACACCAAAACGATGCAATACCGTACGAGTACATCCATACGGTTCCAAACCACAATAAAACGGTGCAATAATGTACGAGTACATCCATACGGTACCAAACCACACCAAAAGGGTACAATACCTTACGACTCCTTCGTTACGGTACCAAACCACACCAAAACGGTGCAATACGGTACGAGTACATCCATACGGTACCAAACCACACCAAAACAGTACAATACCTTACGAGTCCTTCGTTACGGTACCAAACAACAACAAAATGGTGCAACACCGTACGAGTACATCCATACGGTACAAAACCACACCAAAACGGTACAATACCTTATGAGTCCTTCGTTACGGTACAAAACACCAACAAAATGGTGCAATACCGTACGAGTACATCCATACGGTACCAAACCACACCAAAACGGTGCAATACCTTACGAGTACATCCATACGGTACCAAACCACACCAAAACGGTCCAATACCCTACGAGTACATCCATACGGTACCAAACCACACCAAAACGGTACAATACCGTACGAGTACTTCGTTACGGTACCAAACCACACCAAAACGGTACAGTACCGTACGAGTACATCCATACGGTACCCAACCACACCAAAACGGTACAATACCTTACGAGTCCTTCGTTACGGTACCAAACCACAACAAAACGGTGCAATACCGTACGAGTACATCCATCCGGTACCAAACGACACCAAAACGGTACAATACCTTACGAGTCCTTCGTTACGGTACAAAACCACTACAAAACGGTGCAATACCGTACGAGTACATCCATACGGTACCAAACCACACCAAAACGGTACAATACCTTACGAGTCCTTCGTTACGGTACCAAACAACAACAAAACGGTGCAATACCGTACGAGTACATCCATACGGTACCAAACCACACCAAAATGGTACAATACCTTACGAGTCCTTCGTTACGGTACCAAACCACAACAAAACGGTGCAATACCGTACGAGTACATCCATACGGTACCAAACCACACCAAAACGGTACAATACCTTACGAGTCCTTCGTTACGGTACCAAACCACACCAAAACGGTGCAATACCGTACGGGTACTTCCATAGGGTACAAAACCACACCAATACGGTATAATACCTTACGAGTCCTTCGTTACAGTACCAAACCACAACAAAACGGTGCAATACCGTACGAGTACATCCATACGGTACCAAACCACACCAAAACGGTACAATACCTTACGAGTCCTTCGTTATGGTACCAAACCACAACAAAACGGTGCAATATCGTACGAGTACATCCATACGGTACCAAACGACACCAAAGGGTACATTACCTTACGAGTCCTTCGTTACGGTACCAAACCACAACAAAACGGTGCAATACCGTACGAGTACATCCATACGGCACCAAACCACACCAAAACGGTACAATACCTTACGACTCCTTCGTTACGGTACCAAACAACAACAAAATGGTGCAACACCGTACGAGTACATCCATACGGTACAAAACCACACCAAAACGGTACAATACCTTATGAGTCCTTCGTTACGGTACAAAACACCAACAAAATGGTGCAATACCGTACGAGTACATCCATACGGTACCAAACCACACCAAAACGGTGCAATACCTTACGAGTACATCCATACGGTACCAAACCACACCAAAACAGTACAATACCTTACGAGTCCTTCGTTACGGTACCAAACAACAACAAAATGGTGCAACACCGTACGAGTACATCCATACGGTACAAAACCACACCAAAACGGTACAATACCTTATGAGTCCTTCGTTACGGTACAAAACACCAACAAAATGGTGCAATACCGTACGAGTACATCCATACGGTACCAAACCACACCAAAACGGTGCAATACCTTACGAGTACATCCATACGGTACCAAACCACACCAAAACGGTCCAATACCCTACGAGTACATCCATACGGTACCAAACCACACCAAAACGGTACAATACCTTACGAGTCCTTCGTTACGGTACCAAACAACAACAAAACGGTGCAATACCGTACGAGTACATCCATACGGTACCAAACCACACCAAAATGGTACAATACCTTACGAGTCCTTCGTTACGGTACCAAACCACAACAAAACGGTGCAATACCGTACGAGTACATCCATACGGTACCAAACCACACCAAAACGGTACAATACCTTACGAGTCCTTCGTTACGGTACCAAACCACACCAAAACGGTGCAATACCGTACGGGTACTTCCATAGGGTACAAAACCACACCAATACGGTATAATACCTTACGAGTCCTTCGTTACAGTACCAAACCACAACAAAACGGTGCAATACCGTACGAGTACATCCATACGGTACCAAACCACACCAAAACGGTACAATACCTTACGAGTCCTTCGTTATGGTACCAAACCACAACAAAACGGTGCAATATCGTACGAGTACATCCATACGGTACCAAACGACACCAAAGGGTACATTACCTTACGAGTCCTTCGTTACGGTACCAAACCACAACAAAACGGTGCAATACCGTACGAGTACATCCATACGGCACCAAACCACACCAAAACGGTACAATACCTTACGACTCCTTCGTTACGGTACCAAACCACACCAAAACGGTGCAATACCGTACGAGTACATCTTTACGGTACAAAACCACACCAATACGGTACAATACCTTACGAGTCCTTCGTTACGGTACCAAACCACACCAAAACGGTGCAATACCGTACGAGTACATCTTTACGGTACAAAACCACACCAATACGGTACAATACCTTACGAGTCCTTCGTTACGGTACCAAACCACTACACAACGGTGCAATACCGTACGAGTACATCCATACGGTACAAAACCACACCAAAACGGTACAATACCTTACGAGGCCTTCATTACGGTACCAAACCACAACAAAACGGTGCAATACCGTACGAGTACATCCTTACGGTACCAAACCACACCAAAACAGTGCAATACCGTACGAGTACATCCATACGGTACAAAACCACACCAAAACGGTACAATACCTTACGAGTCGTTCGTTACCGTACCAAACCACAACAAAACGGTGCAATACCGTACGAGTACATCCATATGGTACCAAACCACACCAAAACGGTACAATACCTTACGAGTCCTTCGTTACGATACCAAACCACACCAAAACGGTGCAATACCGTACAAGTACATCCATACGGTACAAAACCACCCCAAAACGGTACAATACCTTACGAGTCCTTCGTTACGGTACCAAACCACAACAAAACGGTGCAATACCGTACGAGTACATCCATACAGTACCAAACCACACCAAAACGGTGCAATATTGTACGAGTACATCGATACGATACAAAACCACACCAAAACGGTACAATACCTTACGAGTCCTTCGTTACGGTACCAAACCACAACAAAACGGTGCAATACTGTACGAGTACATCCATACGGTACCAAACCACACCAAAACGGTGCAATACCGTACGAGTACATCCATACGGTACAAAACCACACCAAAACGGTACAATACCTTACGAGGCCTTCATTACGGTACCAAACCACAACAAAACGGTGCAATACCGTACGAGTACATCCATACGGTACCAAACCACACCAAAACAGTGCAATACCGTACGAGTACATCCATACGGTACAAAACCACACCAAAACGGTACAATACCTTATGAGTCCTTCGTTACGGTACCAAACCACACCAAAACGGTGCAATACCGTACGAGTACATCCATACGGTTCAAAACCACACCAAAACGGTACAATACCTTTCGAGTCCTTCGTTACGGTACCAAACCACAACAAAACGGTGCAATACCGTATGAGTACATCCATACGGTACCAAACCACACCAAAACGGTGCAATACCGTACGAGTACATCCATACGGTACAAAACCACACCAAAACGGTACAATACCTTACGAGTCCTTCGTTACGGTACCAAACCACAACAAAACGGTGCAATACCGTACGAGTACATCCATACGGTACCAAACCACACCAAAACGGTGCAATACCGTACGAGTACATCCATACGGTACAAAACCACACCAAAATGGTACAATACCTTACAAGTCCTTCGTTACGGTACAAAACCACAACATAATGGTGCAATACCGTACGAGTACATCCATACGGTACCAAACCACACCCAAACGGTGCAATACCTTACGAGTCCTTCGTTACAGTACCAAACCACAACAAAACGGTCCAATACCGTACGAGTACATCCATACGGTACCAAACCACCCCAAAACGGTACAATACCTTACTAGTCCTTCGTTACGGTACCAAACCACACCAAAACGGTGCAATACCGTACGAGTACATCAATACGGTACCAAACCACACCAAAATGGTGCAATACCGTACGAGTACATCCATACGGTACCAAACCACAACAAAACGGTGCAATACCGTACGAGTACATCCATACGGTACCAAACCACACCAAAAGGGGACAATACCTTACAAGTCCTTCGTTACGGTACCACACCACACCAAAACGGTGCAATACCGTACGAGTACATCCATACGGTACCAAACCACACCAAAACGGTACAATACCTTACGAGTCTTTCGTTACGGTACCAAACCACTACAAAATTGTGCAACACCGTACGAGTACATCCATACGGTACAAAACCACACCAAAACGGTACAATACCTTATGAGTCCTTCGTTATAGTACCAAACCACACCAAAACGGTGCAATACCGTACGAGTACATCAATACGGTACCAAACCACACCAAAACGGTGCAATACCGTACGAGTACATCCATACGGTACCAAACCACACCAAAAGGGTACAATACCTTACGAGTCCTTCGTTACGGTACCAAACCACAACAAAACGGTGCAATACCGTACGAGTACATCCATACGGTACCAAACCACACCAAAATGGTACAATACCTTACGAGTCCTTCGTTACGGTACGAAACCCCAACAAAACGGTGCAATACCGTACGAGTACATCCATACGGTACCAAACCACACCAAAATGGTACAATACCTTACGAGTCCTTCGTTACGGTACGAAACCCCAACAAAACGGTGCAATACCGTACGAGTACATCCATACGGTACCAAACCACACCAAAACGGTACAATACCTTACGAGTCCTTCGTTACGGTACCAAACCACACCAAAACGGTGCAATACCGTACGAGTACATCCATACGGTACAAAACCACACCAAAACGGTACAATACCTTATGAGTCCTTCGTTATGGCACCAAACCACAACAAAACGGTGCAATACCGTACGAGTACATCCATACAGTACAAAACCACACCAAAACGGTACAATACCTTACGAGTCCTTCGTTACGGTACCAAACCACACCAAAACGGTGCAATACCGTACGAGTACATCCATACGATTCAAAACCACACCAAAATGGTACAATACCTTTCGAGTCCTTCGTTACGGTACCAAACGACAACAAAACGGTGCAATACCGTACGAGTACATCCATACGGTACCAAACCACACCAAAAGGGTACAATACCTTACGAGTCCTTCGTTACGGTACCAAACCATAACAAAACGGTGCAATACCGTACGAGTACATCCATACGGTACCAAACCACACCAAAATGGTACAATACCTTACGAGTCCTTCGTTACGGTACGAAACCCCAACAAAACGGTGCGATACCGTACGAGTACATCCATACGGTACCAAACCACACCAAAACGGTACAATACCTTACGAGTCCTTCGTTACGGTACGAAACCCCAACAAAACGGTGCAATACCGTACGAGTACATCCATACGGTACCAAACCACACCAAAACAGTACAATACCTTACGAGTCCTTCGTTACGGTACCAAACCACACCAAAACGGTGCAATACCGTACGAGTACATCCATACGGTACAAAACCACACCAAAACGGTACAATACCTTATGAGTCCTTCGTTATGGCACCAAACCACACCAAAACGGTGCAATACCGTACGAGTACATCCATACGGTTCAAAACCACACCAAAATGGTACAATACCTTTCGAGTCCTTCGTTACGGTACCAAACGACAACAAAACGGTGCAATACCGTACGAGTACATCCATACGGTACCAAACCACACCAAAAGGGTACAATACCTTACGAGTCCTTCGTTACGGTACCAAACCACACCAAAACGGTGCAATACCGTACGAGTACATCCATACGGTACCAAACCAGACGAAACGGTACAATACCTTACGACTCCTTCGTTACGGTACCAAACCACACCAAAACGGTGCAATACCGTACGAGTACATCCATACGGTACAAAACCACACCAATACGGTACAATACCTTACGAGTCCTTCGTTACGGTACCAAACCACACCAAAACGGTGCAATACCGTACGAGTACATCCATACGGTACCAAACCACACCAAAACGGTGCAATACCGTACGAGTACATCCATACGGTACAAAACCACACCAAAACGGTACAATACCTTATGAGTCCTTCGTTACGGTACCAAACCACACCAAAACAGTGCAATACCGTACGAGTACATCCATACGGTTCAAAACCACACCAAAATGGTACAATACCTTTCGAGTCCTTCGTTACGGTACAAAACGACAACAAAACGGTGCAATACCGTACGAGTACATCCATACGGTACCAAACCACACCAAAAGGGTACAATACCTTACGAGTCCTTCGTTACGGTACCAAACCACAACAAAACGGTGCAATACCGTACGAGTACATCCATACGGTACCAAACCACACCAAAATGGTACAATACCTTACGAGTCCTTCGTTACGGTACGAAACCCCAACAAAACGGTGCGATACCGTACGAGTACATCCATACGGTACCAAACCACACCAAAACGGTACAATACCTTACGAGTCCTTCGTTACGGTACGAAACCCCAACAAAACGGTGCAATACCGTACGAGTACATCCATACGGTACCAAACCACACCAAAACAGTACAATACCTTACGAGTCCTTCGTTACGGTACCAAACCACACCAAAACGGTGCAATACCGTACGAGTACATCCATACGGTACAAAACCACACCAAAACGGTACAATACCTTATGAGTCCTTCGTTATGGCACCAAACCACACCAAAACGGTGCAATACCGTACGAGTACATCCATACGGTTCAAAACCACACCAAAATGGTACAATACCTTTCGAGTCCTTCGTTACGGTACCAAACGACAACAAAACGGTGCAATACCGTACGAGTACATCCATACGGTACCAAACCACACAAAAAGGGTACAATACCTTACGAGTCCTTCGTTACGCTACCAAACCACACCAAAACGGTGCAATACCGTACGAGTACATCCATACGGTACCAAACCAGACGAAACGGTACAATACCTTACGACTCCTTCGTTACGGTACCAAACCACACCAAAACGGTGCAATACCGTACGAGTACATCCATACGGTACAAAACCACACCAATACGGTACAATACCTTACGAGTCCTTCGTTACGGTACCAAACCACACCAAAACGGTGCAATACCGTACGAGTACATCCATACGGTACCAAACCACACCAAAACGGTGCAATACCGTACGAGTACATCCATACGGTACAAAACCACACCAAAACGGTACAATACCTTATGAGTCCTTCGTTACGGTACCAAACCACACCAAAACAGTGCAATACCGTACGAGTACATCCATACGGTTCAAAACCACACCAAAATGGTACAATACCTTTCGAGTCCTTCGTTACGGTACCAAACGACAACAAAACGGTGCAATACCGTACGAGTACATCCATACGGTACCAAACCACACCAAAAGGGTACAATACCTTACGAGTCCTTCGTTACGGTACGAAACCCCAACAAAACGGTGCAATACCGTACGAGTACATCCATACGGTACCAAACCACACCAAAACGGTACAATACCTTACGAGTCCTTCGTTACGGTACGAAACCCCAACAAAACGGTGCAATACCGTACGAGTACATCCATACGGTACCAAACCAAACCAAAACGGTACAATACCTTACGAGTCCTTCATTACGGTACCAAACCACACCAAAACGGTGCAATACCGTACGAGTACATCCATACGGTACAAAACCACACCAAAACGGTACAATACCTTATGAGTCCTTCGTTACGGCACCAAACCACAACAAAACGGTGCAATACCGTACGAGTACATCCATACAGTACCAAACCACACCAAAACGGTACAATACCTTACGAGTCCTTCGTTACGGTACCAAACCACACCAAAACGGTGCAATACCGTACGAGTACATCCATACGGTACAAAACCACACCAAAACGGTACAATACCTTACGAGTCCTTCGTTACGGTACCAAACCACAACAAAACGGTGCAATACCGTACGAGTACATCCATACAGTACCAAACCACACCAAAACGGTGCAATATCGTACGAGTACATCCATACGATACAAAACCACACCAAAACGGTACAATACCTTACGAGTCCTTCGTTACGGTACCAAACCACAACAAAACGGTGCAATACCGTACGAGTACATCCATACGGTACCAAACCACACCAAAACGGTGCAATACCGTACGAGTACATCCATACGGTACAAAACCACACCAAAACGGTACAATACCTTACGAGGCCTTCATTACGGTACAAAACCACAACAAAACGGTGCAATACCGTACGAGTACATCCATACGGTACCAAACCACACCAAAACGGTGCAATACCGTACGAGTACATCCATACGGTTCAAAACCACACCAAAACGGTACAATACCTTATGAGTCCTTCGTTACGGTACCAAACCACACCAAAATGGTGCAATACCGTACGAGTACATCCATACGGTTCAAAACCACACCAAAACGGTACAATACCTTTCAAGTCCTTCGTTACGGTACCAAACCACAACAAAACGGTGCAATACCGTATGAGGACATCCATACGGTACCAAACCACACCAAAACGGTGCAATACCGTATGAGTACATCCATACGGTACAAAACCACACCAAAACGGTACAATACCTTACGAGTCCTTCGGTACGGTACCAAACCACAACAAAACGGTGCAATACCGTACGAGTACATCCATACGGTACCAAACCACACCAAAACGGTGCAATACCGTACGAGTACATCCATACGTTACAAAACCACACCAAAACGGTACAATACCTTACGAGTCCTTCGTTACGGTACCAAACCACAACAAAACGGTGCAATACCGTACGAGTACATCCATACGGTACCAAACCACATCAAAATGGTGCAATACCGTACGAGTACATCCATACGGTACAAAACCACACCAAAATGGTACAATACCTTACGAGTCCTTCGTTACGGTACCAAACCACAGCAAAATGGTGCAATACCGTACGAGTACATCCATACGGTACCAAACCACACCTAAACGGTGCAATACCTTACGAGTCCTTCGTTACGGTACCAAACCACAACAAAACGGTCCAATACCGTACGAGTACATCCATACGGTACCAAACCACCCCAAAACGGTACAATACCTTACGAGTCCTTCGTTACAGTACCAAACCACACCAAAACGGTGCAATAACGTACGAGTACATCAATACGGTACCAAACCACACCAAAATGGTACAATACCGTACGAGTACATCCATACGGTACCAAACCACAACAAAACGGTGCAATACCGTATGAGTACATCCATACGGTACCAACCCACACCAAAAGGGGACAATACCTTACGAGTCCTTCGTTACGGTACCAAACCACACCAAAACGGTGCAATACCGTACGAGTACATCCATACGGTACCAAACCACACAAACACGGTACAATACCTTACGAGTCCTTCGTTACGGTACCAAACCACTACAAAATGGTGCAACACCGTACGAGTACATCCATACGGTACAAAACCACACCAAAACGGTACAATACCTTATGATTCCTTCGTTACGGTACCAAACACCAACAAAACGGTGCAATACCGTACGAGTAAATCCATACGGTACCAAACCACACCAAAACGGTACAATACCTTACGAGTCCTTCGTTACAGTACCAAACCACACCAAAACGGTGCAATACCGTACGAGTACATCGATACGGTACCAAACCACACCAAAACGGTGCAATACCGTACGAGTACATCCATACGGTACAAAACCACACCAAAACGGTACAATACCTTACGAGGCCTTCATTACGGTACAAAACCACAACAAAACGGTGCAATACCGTACCAGTACATGCATACGGTACCAAACCACACCAAAACGGTGCAATACCGTACGAGTACATCCATACGGTTCAAAACCACACCAAAACGGTACAATACCTTATGAGTCCTTCGTTACGGTACCAAACCACACCAAAATGGTGCAATACCGTACGAGTACATCCATAAGGTTCAAAACCACACCAAAACGGTACAATACCTTTCGAATCCTTCGTTACGGTACCAAACCACAACAAAACGGTGCAATACCGTATGAGTACATCCATACGGTACCAAACCACACCAAAACGGTGCAATACCGTACGAGTACATCCATACGGTTCAAAACCACACCAAAACGCTACAATACCTTACGAGTCCTTCGGTACGGTACCAAACCACAACAAAACGGTGCAATACCGTACGAGTACATCCATACGGTACCAAACCACACAAAAACGGTGCAATACCGTACGAGTACATCCATACGGTACAAAACCACACCAAAACGGTACAATACCTTACGAGTCCTTCGTTACGGTACCAAACCACAACAAAACGGTGCAATACCGTACGAGTACATCCATACGGTACCAAACCACACCAAAATGGTGCAATACCGTACGAGTACATCCATACGGTACAAAACCACACCAAAATGGTACAATACCTTACGAGTCCTTCGTTACGGTACCAAACCACAGAAAAATGGTGCAATACCGTACGAGTACATCCATACGGTACCAAACCACACCCAAACGGTGCAATACCTTACGACTCCTTCGTTACGGTACAAAACCACAACAAAACGGTCCAATACCGTACGAGTACATCTATACGGTACCAAACCACCCCAAAACGGTACAATACCATACGAGTCCTTCGTTACAGTACCAAACCACACCAAAACGGTGCAATACCGTACGAGTACATCCATACGGTACCAAACCACCCCTAAACGGTGCAATACCGTACGAGTACATCCATACGGTACAAAACCACACCAAAATGGTACAATACCTTACGAGTCCTTCGTTACGGTACCAAACCACACAAAAACGGTGCAATACCGTACGAGTACATCCATACGGTACCAAACCACACCAAAATGGTGCAATACCGTACGAGTACATCCATACGGTACAAAACCACACCAAAACGGTACAAT
This sequence comes from Rhododendron vialii, assembly GCF_030253575.1. Taxonomy (NCBI): domain Eukaryota; kingdom Viridiplantae; phylum Streptophyta; class Magnoliopsida; order Ericales; family Ericaceae; genus Rhododendron; species Rhododendron vialii. The sequence goes on along the minus strand of NC_080557.1, from coordinate 28,467,325 downwards.
ACCTTACGAGTACATCCATACGGTACCAAACCACAACAAAACGGTGCAATACCGTACGAGTACATCCATACGGTACCAAACCACACCAAAACGGTGCAATACCGTACGAGTACATCCATACGGTACAAAACCACACCAAAATGGTACAATACCTTACGAGTCCTTCGTTACGGTACCAAACCACAGAAAAATGGTGCAATACCGTACGAGTACATCCATACGGTACCAAACCACACCCAAACGGTGCAATACCTTACGAGTCCTTCGTTACGGTACCAAACCACTACAAAATGGTGAAACACCGTACGAGTACATCCATACGGTACAAAACCACACCAAAACGGTACAATACCTTATGAGTCCTTCGTTACGGTACCAAACCACACCAAAATGGTGCAATACCGTACGAGTACATCCATACGGTTCAAAACCACACCAAAACGGTACAATACCTTTGGAGTCCTTCGTTACGGTACCAAACCACAACAAAACGGTGCAATACCGTATGAGTACATCCATACGGTACCAAACCACACCAAAACGGTGCAATACCGTACGAGTACATCCATACGGTACAAAACCACACCAAAACGGTACAATACCTTACGAGTCCTTCGTTACGGTACCAAACCACAACAAAACGGTCCAATACCGTACGAGTACATCCATACGGTACCAAACCACCCCAAAACGGTACAATACCTTACGAGTCCTTCGTTACGGTACCAAACCACAGAAAAATGGCGCAATACCGTACGAGTACATCCATGCGGTACCAAACCACACCCAAACGGTGCAATACCTTACGAGTCCTTCGTTACGGTACCAAACCACAACAAAACGGTCCAATACCGTATGAGTATATCCATACAGTACCAAACCACACCAAAACGGTGCAATACCGTACGAGTACATCCATACGATACAAAACCACACCAAAACGGTACAATACCTTACGAGTCCTTCGTTACAGTACCAAACCACAACAAAACGGTGCAATACCGTACGAGTACATCCATACGGTACCAAACCACACCAAAACGGTGCAATACCGTACGAGTACATCCATACGGTACAAAACCACACCAAAACGGTACAATACCTTACGAGGCCTTAATTACGGTACAAAACCACAACAAAACGGTGCAATACCGTACCAGTACGTCCATACGGTACCAAACCACACCAAAACGGTGCAATACCGTACGAGTACATCCATACGGTTCAAAACCACACCAAAACGGTACAATACCTTATGAGTCCTTCGTTACGGTACCAAACCACACCAAAATGGTGCAATACCGTACGAGTACATCCATAAGGTTCAAAACCACACCAAAACGGTACAATACCTTTCGAGTCCTTCGTTACGGTACCAAACCACAACAAAACGGTGCAATACCGTATGAGTACATCCATACGGTACCAAACCACACCAAAACGGTACAATACCGTACGAGTACATCCATACGGTTCAAAACCACACCAAAACGGTACAATACCTTCAAGTCCTTCGGTACGGTACCAAACCACAACAAAACGGTGCAATACCGTACGAGTACATCCATACGGTACCAAACCACACCAAAACGGTGCAATACCGTACGAGTACATCCATACGGTACAAAACCACACCAAAACGGTACAATACCTTACGAGTCCTTCGTTACGGTACCAAACCACAACAAAACGGTGCAATACCGTACGAGTACATCCATACGGTACCAAACCACACCAAAATGGTGCAATACCGTACGAGTACATCCATACGGTACAAAACCACACCAAAATGGTACAATACCTTACGAGTCCTTCGTTACGGTACCAAACCACAGAAAAATGGCGCAATACCGTACGAGTACATCCATGCGGTACCAAACCACACCCAAACGGTGCAATACCTTACGAGTCCTTCGTTACGGTACCAAACCACAACAAAACGGTCCAATACCGTATGAGTATATCCATACAGTACCAAACCACACCAAAACGGTGCAATACCGTACGAGTACATCCATACGATACAAAACCACACCAAAACGGTACAATACCTTACGAGTCCTTCGTTACAGTACCAAACCACAACAAAACGGTGCAATACCGTACGAGTACATCCATACGGTACCAAACCACACCAAAACGGTGCAATACCGTACGAGTACATCCATACGGTACAAAACCACACCAAAACGGTACAATACCTTACGAGGCCTTAATTACGGTACAAAACCACAACAAAACGGTGCAATACCGTACCAGTACATCCATACGGTACCAAACCACACCAAAACGGTGCAATACCGTACGAGTACATCCATACGGTTCAAAACCACACCAAAACGGTACAATACCTTATGAGTCCTTCGTTACGGTACCAAACCACACCAAAATGGTGCAATACCGTACGAGTACATCCATAAGGTTCAAAACCACACCAAAACGGTACAATACCTTTCGAGTCCTTCGTTACGGTACCAAACCACAACAAAACGGTGCAATACCGTATGAGTACATCCATACGGTACCAAACCACACCAAAACGGTGCAATACCGTACGAGTACATCCATACGGTTCAAAACCACACCAAAACGGTACAATACCTTACGAGTCCTTCGGTACGGTACCAAACCACAACAAAACGGTGCAATACCGTACGAGTACATCCATACGGTACCAAACCACACCAAAACGGTGCAATACCGTACGAGTACATCCATACGGTACAAAACCACACCAAAACGGTACAATACCTTACGAGTCCTTCGTTACGGTACCAAACCACAACAAAACGGTGCAATACCGTACGAGTACATCCATACGGTACCAAACCACACCAAAATGGTGCAATACCGTACGAGTACATCCATACGGTACAAAACCACACCAAAATGGTACAATACCTTACGAGTCCTTCGTTACGGTACCAAACCACAGAAAAATGGTGCAATACCGTACGAGTACATCCATACGGTACCAAACCACACCCAAACGGTGCAACACCTTACGACTCCTTCGTTACGGTACCAAACCACAACAAAACGGTCCAATACCGTACGAGTACATCTATACGGTACCAAACCACCCCAAAACGGTACAATACCTTACGAGTCCTTCGTTACAGTACCAAACCACACCAAAACGGTGCAATACCGTACGTGTACATCCATACGGTACCAAACCACCCCAAAACGGTGCAATACCGTACGAGTACATCCATACGGTACAAAACCACACCAAAATGGTACAATACCTTACGAGTCCTTCGTTACGGTACCAAACCACAGAAAAATGGTGCAATACCGTACGAGTACATCCATACGGTACCAAACCACACCCAAACGGTGCAATACCTTACGACTCCTTTGTTACGGTACCAAACCACAACAAAACGGTCCAATACCGTACGAGTACATCCATACGGTACCAAACCACCCCAAAACGGTACAAAACCTTACGAGTCCTTCGTTACAGTACCAAACCACACCAAAACGGTGCAATACCGTACGAGTACATCAATACGGTACCAAACCACACCAAAATGGTGCAATACCGTACGAGTACATCCATACGGTACCAAACCACAACAAAACGGTGCAATACCGTATGAGTACATCCATACGGTACCAACCCACACCAAAAGGGGACAATACCTTACGAGTCCTTCGTTACGGTACCAAACCACACCAAAACGGTGCAATACCGTACGAGTACATCCATACGGTACCAAACCACACCAAAACGGTACAATACCTTACGAGTCCTTCGTTACGGTACCAAACCACTACAAAATGGTGAAACACCGTACGAGTACATCCATACGGTACAAAACCACACCAAAACGGTACAATACCTTATGAGTCCTTCGTTACGGTACCAAACCACACCAAAATGGTGCAATACCGTACGAGTACATCCATACGGTTCAAAACCACACCAAAACGGTACAATACCTTTGGAGTCCTTCGTTACGGTACCAAACCACAACAAAACGGTGCAATACCGTATGAGTACATCCATACGGTACCAAACCACACCAAAACGGTGCAATACCGTACGAGTACATCCATACGGTACAAAACCACACCAAAACGGTACAATACCTTACGAGTCCTTCGGTACGGTACCAAACCACAATAAAACGGTGCAATACCGTACGAGTACATCCATTCGGTACCAAACCACACCAAAACGGTGCAATACCGTACGAGTACATCCATACGGTACAAAACCACACCAAAACGGTACAATACCTTACGAGTCCTTCGTTACGGTACCAAACCACAACAAAACGGTCCAATACCGTACGAGTACATCCATACGGTACCAAACCACCCCAAAGTGGTACAATACCTTACGAGTCCTTCGTTACGGTACCAAACCACAGAAAAATGGTGCAATACCGTACGAGTACATCCATGCGGTACCAAACCACACCCAAACGGTGCAATACCTTACGAGTCCTTCGTTACGGTACCAAACCACAACAAAACGGTCCAATACCGTACGAGTATATCCATACGGTACCAAACCACCCCAAAACGGTACAATACCTTACGAGTCCTTCGTTACAGTACCAAACCACACCAAAACGGTGCAATGCCGTACGAGTACATCAATACGGTACCAAACCACACCAAAATGGTGCAATACCGTACGAGTACATCCATACGGTACCAAACCACAACAAAACGGTGCAATACCGTATGAGTACATCCATACGGTACCCACCCACACCAAAAGGGGACAATACCTTACGAGTACTTCCTTACGGTACCAAACCACACCAAAACGGTGCAATACCGTACGAGTACATCCATACGGTACCAAACCACACCAAAACGGTACAATACCTTACGAGTCCTTCGTTACGGTACCAAACCACTACAAAATGGTGCAACACCGTACGAGTACATCCATACGGTACAAAACCACACCAAAACGGTACAATACCTTATGATTCCTTCGTTACGGTACCAAACACCAACAAAACGGTGCAATACCGTACGAGTACATCCATACGGTACCAAACCACACCAAAACGGTACAATACCTTACGAGTCCTTCGTTACAGTACCAAACCAGACCAAAACGGTGCCATACCGTACGAGTACATCAATACGGTACCAAACCACACCAAAACGGTGCAATACCGTACGAGTACATCCATACGGTACCAAACCACAACAAAACGGTGCAATACCGTACGAGTACATCCATACGGTACAAACCACACCAAAAGGGTACAATACCTTACGAGTCCTTCGTTACGGTACCAAACCACAACAAAACGGTGCAATACCGTACGAGTACATCCATACGGTACCAAACCACACCAAAACGGTACAATACCTTACGAGTCCTTCGTTACGGTACCAAACCACACCAAAACGGTGCAATACCGTACGAGTACATCAATACGGAACCAAACCACACCAAAACAGTGCAATACCGTACGAGTACATCCATACAGTACCAAACCACAACAAAACGCTGCAATACCGTACGAGTACATCCATACGGTACCAAACCACACCAAAAGGGTACAATACCTTACGAGTCCTTCGTTACGGTACCAAACAACACCAAAACGGTGCAATATCGTACGAGTACATCCATACTGTACCAAACCACACCAGAACGGTACAATACCTTACGAGTCCTTCGTTACGGTACCAAACCACAACAAAATGGTGCAACACCGTACGAGTACATCCATACGGTACAAAACCACACCAAAACGGTACAATACCTTATGAGTCCTTCGTTACGGTACCAAACACCAACAAAACGGTGCAATACCGTACGAGTACATCCATACGGTACCAAACCACACCAAAACGGTACAATACCATACGAGTCCTTCGTTACGGTACCAAACCACACCAAAACGGTGCAATACCGTACGAGTACATCAATACGGTACCAAACCACACCAAAACGGTGCAATACCGTACGAGTACATCCATACGGTACCAAACCACACCAAAATGGTACAATACCTTACGAGTCCTTCGTTATGGTACCAAACCACAACAAAACGGTGCAATACCGTACGAGTACATCCATACGGTACAAAACCACACCAAAACGGTACAATACCTTACGAGTCCTTCGTTACGGTACCAAACCACACCAAAACGGTGCAATATCGTACGAGTACATCAATACGGTACCAAACCACACCAAAACGGTGCAATACCGTACGAGTACAACCATACGGTACCAAACCTCACCAAAACAGTGCAATACCTTACGAGTACATCCATACGGTAGCAAACCACCCCAAAACGGTCCAATACCCTACGAGTACATCCATACGGTACCAAACCACACCAAAACGGTACAATACCGTACGAGTACTTCGTTACGGTACCAAACCACACCAAAATGGTACAATACCGTACGAGTACATCCATACGGTACCAAACCACACCGAAACGGTACAATACCTTACGAGTCCTTCGTTACGGTACCAAACCACAACAAAACGGTGCAATACCGTACGAGTACATCCATACAGTACCAAACGACACCAAAACGGTACAATACCTTACGAGTCCTTCGTTACGGTACCAAACCACACCAAAACGGTGCAATACCGTACGAGTACATCCATACGGTACCAAACCACACCAAAACGGTGCAATACCGTACGAGTACATCCATACGGTACAAAACCACACCAAAACGGTACAATACCTTACGAGTCCTTCGTTACGGTACCAAACCACAACAAAACGGTGCAATACCGTACGAGTACATCCATACGGTACCAAACCACACCAAAATGGTGCAATACCGTACGAGTACATCCATACGGTACAAAACCACACCAAAATGGTACAATACCTTACGAGTCCTTCGTTACGGTACCAAACCACAGAAAAATGGTGCAATACCGTACGAGTACATCCATACGGTACCAAACCACACCCAAACGGTGCAACACCTTACGACTCCTTCGTTACGGTACCAAACCACAACAAAACGGTCCAATACCGTACGAGTACATCTATACGGTACCAAACCACCCCAAAACGGTACAATACCTTACGAGTCCTTCGTTACAGTACCAAACCACACCAAAACGGTGCAATACCGTACGTGTACATCCATACGGTACCAAACCACCCCAAAACGGTGCAATACCGTACGAGTACATCCATACGGTACAAAACCACACCAAAATGGTACAATACCTTACGAGTCCTTCGTTACGGTACCAAACCACAGAAAAATGGTGCAATACCGTACGAGTACATCCATACGGTACCAAACCACACCCAAACGGTGCAATACCTTACGACTCCTTTGTTACGGTACCAAACCACAACAAAACGGTCCAATACCGTACGAGTACATCCATACGGTACCAAACCACCCCAAAACGGTACAAAACCTTACGAGTCCTTCGTTACAGTACCAAACCACACCAAAACGGTGCAATACCGTACGAGTACATCAATACGGTACCAAACCACACCAAAATGGTGCAATACCGTACGAGTACATCCATACGGTACCAAACCACAACAAAACGGTGCAATACCGTATGAGTACATCCATACGGTACCAACCCACACCAAAAGGGGACAATACCTTACGAGTCCTTCGTTACGGTACCAAACCACACCAAAACGGTGCAATACCGTACGAGTACATCCATACGGTACCAAACCACACCAAAACGGTACAATACCTTACGAGTCCTTCGTTACGGTACCAAACCACTACAAAATGGTGAAACACCGTACGAGTACATCCATACGGTACAAAACCACACCAAAACGGTACAATACCTTATGAGTCCTTCGTTACGGTACCAAACCACACCAAAATGGTGCAATACCGTACGAGTACATCCATACGGTTCAAAACCACACCAAAACGGTACAATACCTTTGGAGTCCTTCGTTACGGTACCAAACCACAACAAAACGGTGCAATACCGTATGAGTACATCCATACGGTACCAAACCACACCAAAACGGTGCAATACCGTACGAGTACATCCATACGGTACAAAACCACACCAAAACGGTACAATACCTTACGAGTCCTTCGGTACGGTACCAAACCACAATAAAACGGTGCAATACCGTACGAGTACATCCATTCGGTACCAAACCACACCAAAACGGTGCAATACCGTACGAGTACATCCATACGGTACAAAACCACACCAAAACGGTACAATACCTTACGAGTCCTTCGTTACGGTACCAAACCACAACAAAACGGTCCAATACCGTACGAGTACATCCATACGGTACCAAACCACCCCAAAGTGGTACAATACCTTACGAGTCCTTCGTTACGGTACCAAACCACAGAAAAATGGTGCAATACCGTACGAGTACATCCATGCGGTACCAAACCACACCCAAACGGTGCAATACCTTACGAGTCCTTCGTTACGGTACCAAACCACAACAAAACGGTCCAATACCGTACGAGTATATCCATACGGTACCAAACCACCCCAAAACGGTACAATACCTTACGAGTCCTTCGTTACAGTACCAAACCACACCAAAACGGTGCAATGCCGTACGAGTACATCAATACGGTACCAAACCACACCAAAATGGTGCAATACCGTACGAGTACATCCATACGGTACCAAACCACAACAAAACGGTGCAATACCGTATGAGTACATCCATACGGTACCCACCCACACCAAAAGGGGACAATACCTTACGAGTACTTCCTTACGGTACCAAACCACACCAAAACGGTGCAATACCGTACGAGTACATCCATACGGTACCAAACCACACCAAAACGGTACAATACCTTACGAGTCCTTCGTTACGGTACCAAACCACTACAAAATGGTGCAACACCGTACGAGTACATCCATACGGTACAAAACCACACCAAAACGGTACAATACCTTATGATTCCTTCGTTACGGTACCAAACACCAACAAAACGGTGCAATACCGTACGAGTACATCCATACGGTACCAAACCACACCAAAACGGTACAATACCTTACGAGTCCTTCGTTACAGTACCAAACCAGACCAAAACGGTGCCATACCGTACGAGTACATCAATACGGTACCAAACCACACCAAAACGGTGCAATACCGTACGAGTACATCCATACGGTACCAAACCACAACAAAACGGTGCAATACCGTACGAGTACATCCATACGGTACAAACCACACCAAAAGGGTACAATACCTTACGAGTCCTTCGTTACGGTACCAAACCACAACAAAACGGTGCAATACCGTACGAGTACATCCATACGGTACCAAACCACACCAAAACGGTACAATACCTTACGAGTCCTTCGTTACGGTACCAAACCACACCAAAACGGTGCAATACCGTACGAGTACATCAATACGGAACCAAACCACACCAAAACAGTGCAATACCGTACGAGTACATCCATACAGTACCAAACCACAACAAAACGCTGCAATACCGTACGAGTACATCCATACGGTACCAAACCACACCAAAAGGGTACAATACCTTACGAGTCCTTCGTTACGGTACCAAACAACACCAAAACGGTGCAATATCGTACGAGTACATCCATACTGTACCAAACCACACCAGAACGGTACAATACCTTACGAGTCCTTCGTTACGGTACCAAACCACAACAAAATGGTGCAACACCGTACGAGTACATCCATACGGTACAAAACCACACCAAAACGGTACAATACCTTATGAGTCCTTCGTTACGGTACCAAACACCAACAAAACGGTGCAATACCGTACGAGTACATCCATACGGTACCAAACCACACCAAAACGGTACAATACCATACGAGTCCTTCGTTACGGTACCAAACCACACCAAAACGGTGCAATACCGTACGAGTACATCAATACGGTACCAAACCACACCAAAACGGTGCAATACCGTACGAGTACATCCATACGGTACCAAACCACACCAAAATGGTACAATACCTTACGAGTCCTTCGTTATGGTACCAAACCACAACAAAACGGTGCAATACCGTACGAGTACATCCATACGGTACAAAACCACACCAAAACGGTACAATACCTTACGAGTCCTTCGTTACGGTACCAAACCACACCAAAACGGTGCAATATCGTACGAGTACATCAATACGGTACCAAACCACACCAAAACGGTGCAATACCGTACGAGTACAACCATACGGTACCAAACCTCACCAAAACAGTGCAATACCTTACGAGTACATCCATACGGTAGCAAACCACCCCAAAACGGTCCAATACCCTACGAGTACATCCATACGGTACCAAACCACACCAAAACGGTACAATACCGTACGAGTACTTCGTTACGGTACCAAACCACACCAAAATGGTACAATACCGTACGAGTACATCCATACGGTACCAAACCACACCGAAACGGTACAATACCTTACGAGTCCTTCGTTACGGTACCAAACCACAACAAAACGGTGCAATACCGTACGAGTACATCCATACAGTACCAAACGACACCAAAACGGTACAATACCTTACGAGTCCTTCGTTACGGTACCAAACCACACCAAAACGGTGCAATACCGTACGAGTACATCCATACGGTACCAAACCACACCAAAACGGTACAATACCTTACGAGTCCTTCGTTACGGTACCAAACCACACCAAAACGGTGCAATACCGTACGAGTACATCCATACGGTACCAAACCACACCCAAACGGTGCAATACCTTACGAGTCCTTCGTTACGGTACCAAACCACAACAAAACGGTCCAATACCGTACGAGTACATCCATACGGTACCAAACCACCCCAAAACGGTACCATACCTTACGAGTCCTTCGTTACAGTACCAAACCACACCAAAACGGTGCAATACCGTACGAGTACATCAATACGGTACCAAACCACACCAAAATGGTGCAATACCGTACGAGTACATCCATACGGTACCAAACCACAACAAAACGGTGCAACAAAACGGTGCAATACCGTACGAGTACATCCATACGGTACCAAACCACACCAAAAGGGGACAATACCTTACGAGTCCTTCGTTACGGTACCAAACCACACCAAAACGGTGCAATACCGTACGAGTACATCCATACGGTACCAAACCACACCAAAACGGTACAATACCTTACGAGTCCTTCGTTACGGTACCAAACCACTACAAAATGGTGCAACACCGTACGAGTACATCCATACAGTACAAAACCACACCAAAACGGTACAATACCTTATGATTCCTTCGTTACGGTACCAAACACCTAGAAAACGGTGCAATACCGTACGAGTACATCCATACGGTACCAAACCACACCAAAACGGTGCAATACCGTACGAGTACATCCATACGGTACCAAACCATAACAAAATGGTGCAATACCGTACGAGTACATCCATACGGTACAAACCACACCAAAAGGGTACAATACCTTACGAGTCCTTCGTTACGGTACCAAGCCACAACAAAACGGTGCAATACCGTACGAGTACATCCATACGGTACCAAACCACACCAAAACGGTACAATACCTTACGAGTCCTTCGTTACGGTACCAAACCACACCAAAAAGGTTCAATACCGTACGAGTACATCAATACGGAACCAAACCACACCAAAACGGTGCAATACCGTACAAGTACATCCATACAATACCAAACCACAACAAAACGGTGCAATACCGTACGAGTACATCAATACGGTACCGAACCACACAAAAAGGGTACAATACCTTACGAGTCCTTTGTTACGGTACCAAACCACACCAAAACGGTGCAATATCGTACGAGTACATCCATACTGTACCAAAGCACAGCAGAACGGTACAATACCTTACGAGTCCTTCGCTACGGTACCAAACCACAACAAAATGGTGCAACACCGTACGAGTACATCCATACGGTACAAAACCACACCAAAACGGTACAATACCTTATGAGTCCTTCGTTACGGTACCAAACCACACCAAAACGGTGCAATACCGTACGAGTACATCAAAACGGTACCAAACCACACCAAAATGGGGCAATACCGTAATAGTACATCCATACGGTACCAAACCACAACAAAATGGTGCAATACCGTACGAGTACATCCATATGGTAGCAAACCACACCAAAAGGGTACAATACCTTACGAGTCCTTCGTTACGGTACCAAACCACACCAAAACGGTGCAATACCGTACGAGTACATCCATACGGTACCAAACCACACCAAAACGGTACAATACCTTACGAGTCCTTCTTTACGGTGCCAAACCACAACAAAATGGTGCAATACCGTACGAGTACATCCATACGGTACCAAATCACACCAAAACAGTCCAATACCTTACGAGTCCTTCGTTGCGGTACCAAACCACACCAAAACGGTGTAATACCGTACGAGTAAATCCATACGGTACAAAACCACACCAAAACGGTACAATACCTTAGGAGTCCTTCGTTAGGGTACCAAACCACAACAAAACGGTGCAATACCGTACGAGTACATCCATACGGTAGCAAACCACAGCAAAACGGTACAATACCTTACGAGTCCTTCGTTACGGTACCAAACCACAACAAAACGGTGCAATACCGTACGAGTACATCCATACGGTACAAAAACACACCAAAACGGTACAATACCTTACGAGTCCTTCGTTACGGTACCAAACCACACCAAAACGGTGCAATATCGTACGAGTACATCAATACGGTACCAAACCACACCAAAACGGTGCAATACCGTACGAGTACATCCATACGGTACCAAACCACACCAAAACGGTGCAATACCTTACGAGTACATCGATACGGTACCAAACCACACCAAAACGGTCCAATACCGTACGAGTACATCCATACAGTACCAAACCACACCAAAACGGTGCAATACCGTACGAGTACATCCACACGGTTCCAAACCACAACAAAACGGTGCAATACTGTACGAGTACATCCATACGGTACCAAACCACACCAAAACGGTACAATACCTTACGAGTACATCCATACGGTACCAAACCATAACAAAACGGTGCAATACCGTACGAGTACATCCATACGGTACTAAACCACACCAAAAGGCTACAATACCTTACGAGTCTTCGTTACGGTACCAAACCACACCAAAAGGGTGCAATACCGTACGAGTACATCCATACGGTACCATACCACACCAAAACGGTACAAGACCTTACGAGTCCTTGGTTACGGTACAAAACCACAACAAAACGGTGCAATATCGTACGAGTACATCCATGCGGTACCAAACCACACCAAAACGGTACAATACCTTACGAGTCCTTCGTTACGGTACCAAACCACACCAAAACGGTGCAATACCGTACGAGTACATCAATACGGTACCAAACCACACCAAAAGGGTACAATACCTTGCGAGTCTTCGTTACGGTACCAAACCACACCAAAACGGTGCAATACCGTACGAGTACATCCATACGGTACCATACCACACCAAAACGGTACAATACCTTACGAGTCCTTCGTTACGGTACCAAACCACAACAAAATGGTGCAACACCGTACGAGTACATCCATACGGTACAAAACCACAACAAAACGGTACAATACCTTATGAGTCCTTCGTTACGGTACCAAACACCAACAAAACGGTGCAATACCGTACGAGTACATCCATACGGTACCACACCACACCAAAACGGTACAATACCTTACGAGTCCTTCGTTACGGTACCAAACCACAACAAAACGGTGCAATACCATACGAGTACATCCATATGGTACCAAACCACACCAAAACGGTACAATACCTTACGAGTTCTTCGTTACGGTACCAAACCACACCAAAACGGTGCAATACCGTACGAGTACATCCATACGGTACCAAACCACACCAAAACGGTGCAATACCTTACGAGTACATCCATACGGTACCAAACCACACCAAAATGGTCCAATACCCTACGAGTACATCCATACGGTACCAAACCACACCAAAACGGTACAATACCGTACGAGTACTTCGTTACGGTACCAAACCACACCAAAACGGTACAATACCGTACGAGTACATCCATACGGTACCAAACCACACCAAAACGGTACAATACCTTACGAGTCCTTCGTTACGGTACCAAACCACAACAAAACGGTGCAATACCGTACGAGTACATCCATACGGTACCAAACGACACCAAAGTGGTACAATACCTTACGAGTCCTTCGTTACGGTACCAAACCACTACAAAATGGTGCAATACCGTACGAGTACATCCATACGGTACCAAACCACACCAAAACGGTACAATACCTTACGAGTCCTTCGTTACGGTACCAAACCACAACAAAACGGTGCAATACCGTACGAGTACATCAATACGGTACGAAACCACACCAAAACGGTGCAATACCTTACGAGTACATCCATACGGTACCAAACTACACCAAAACGGTCCAATACCGTATGAGTACATCCATACAGTACCAAACCACACCAAAACGGTGCATTACCGTACGAGTACATCCATACGATACCAAACCACAACAAAACGGTGCAATACCGGACGAGTACATCCATACGGTACCAAACCACACCAAAAGGATACAATACCTTACGAGTCCTTCGTTACGGTACCAAACCACACCAAAACGGTGCAATACCTTACGAGTACATCCATACGGTAGCAAACCACACCAAAACGGTACAATACCTTACGAGTCCTTCGTTACGGTACCAAACCACAACAAAACGGTGCAATACCGTACGAGTACATCCATACGGTAGCAAACCACACCAAAACGGTACAATACCTTATGAGTCCTTCGTTACGGTACCAAACCACAACAAAACGGTGCAATACCGTACGAGTACATCCATACGGTACCAAACCACACCAAAACGGTACAATACCTTACGAGTCCTTCGTTATGGTACCAAACCACAACAAAACGGTGCAATACCGTACGAGTACATCCATACGGTAGCAAACCACACCAAAACGGTACAATACCTTACGAGTCCTTCGTTATGGTACCAAACCACAACAAAACGGTGCAATACCGTACGAGTACATCCATACGGTAGCAAACCACACCAAAACGGTACAATACCTTACGAGTCCTTCGTTACGGTACCAAACCACAACAAAACGGTGCAATACCGTACGAGTACATCCATACGGTACCAAACCACACCAAAACGGTACAATACCTTACGAGTCCTTCGTTACGGTACCAAACCACACGAAAACGGTGCAATACCGTACGAGTACATCAATATGGTACCAAACCACACCAAAACGGTGCAATACCGTACGAGTACATCCATACGGTACGAAACCACACCAAAACGGTCCAATACCCTACGAGTACATCCATACGGTACCAAACCACACTAAAACGTTACAATACCGTACAAGTACTTCGTTACGGTACCAAACAACACCAAAACTGTACAATACCGTACGAGTACATCCATACAGTACCAAACCACACCAAAACGGTACAATACCTTACGAGTCCTTCGTTACGGTACCAAACCACAACAAAACGGAGCAATACCGTACGAGTACATCCATACGGTACCTAACGACACCAAAACGGTACAATACCTTACGAGTCCTTCGTTACGGTACCAAACCACTACAAAACGGTGCAATACCGTAGGAGTACATCCATACGGAACCAAACCACACCAAAACGGTAAAATTCCTTACGACTCCTTCGTTACGGTACCAAACCACACCAAAACGGTGCAATACCGTATGAGTACATCAATACGGTACCAAACCACACCAAAACGGTGCAATACCGTACGAGTACATCCATACGGTACGAAACCACACCAAAACGGTGCAATACCTTACGAGTACATCCATACGGTACCAAACCACACCAAAACGGTCCAATACCGTACGAGTACATCCATACAGTACCAAACCACACCAAAACGGTGCAATACCGTACGAGTACATCCATACGGTACCAAACCACCACAAAACGGTTCAATACCGTACGAGTACGTCCATACGGTACCAAACCACACCAAAAGGGTACAATACCTTACGAGTCCTTCGTTACGGTACCAAACCACACCAAAACGGTGCAATACCGTACGAGTACATCCATACGGTACCAAACCACACCAAAACGGTACAATACCTTACGAGTCCTTCGTTACGGTACCAAACCACAACAAAAGGGTGCAACACCGTACGAGTACATCCATACGGTACAAAACCACACCAAAACGGTACAATACCTTATGAGTCCATCGTTACGGTACCAAACACCAACAAAACGGTGCAATACCGTACGAGTACATCCATACGGTACCAAACCACACCAAAACGGTACAATACCTTACGAGTCCATCGTTACGATACCAAACCACACCAAAACGGTGCAATACCGTACGAGTACATCAAAACGGTACCAAACCACACCAAAACGGTGCAATACCATACGAGTACATCCATACGGTACGAAACCACACCAAAACGGTGCAATACCTTACGAGTACATCCATACGGTACCAAACCACACCAAAACGGTCCAATACCGTACGAGTACATCCATACAGTACCAAACCACACCAAAACGGTGCAATACCGTACGAGTACATCCATACGGTACCAAACCACAACAAAACGGTGCAATACTGTACGAGTACATCCATACGGTACCAAACCACACCAAAAGGGTACAATACCTTACGAGTCCTTCGTTACGGTACCAAACCACACCAAAACGGTGCAATACCGTACGAGTACATCCATACGGTACCAAACCACACCAAAACGGTACAATACCTTACGAGTCCTTCGTTACGGTACCAAACCACAACAAAAGGGTGCAACACCGTACGAGTACATCCATACGGTACAAAACCACACCAAAACGGTACAATACCTTATGATTCCTTCGTTACGGTACCAAACACCAACAAAACGGTGCAATACCATACGAGCACATCCATACGGTACCAAACCACACCAAAACGGTACAATACCTTACGAGTCCTTCGTTACGGTACCAAACCACACCAAAACGATGAAATACCGTGCGAGTACATCAATACGGTACCAAACCACACCAAAACGTTGCAATACCGTACGAGTACATCAATAGAGTACCAAACCACACCAAAACGGTGCATTACCGTACGAGTACATCCATACGGTACGAAACCACACCAAAACGGTGCAATACCTTACGAGTACATCCATACGGTACCAAACCACTCCAAAACGGTCCAATACCGTACGAGTACATCCATACAGTACCAAACCACACCAAAACGGTGCAATACCGTACGAGTACATCCATACGGTACCAAACCACAACAAAACGGTGCAATACCGTACGAGTACATCCATACGGTACCAAACCACACCAAAAGGGTACAATACCTTACGAGTCCTTCGTTACGGTACCAAACCACACCAAAACGGTGCAATACCGTGCGAGTACATCAATACGGTACCAAACCACACCAAAACGGTGCAATACCGTAAGACTACATCAATACGGTACCAAACCACACCAAAACGGTGCATTACCGTACGAGTACATCCATACGGTACGAAACCACACCAAAACGGTGCAATACCTTACGAGTACATCCATACGGTACCAAACCACACCAAAACGGTCCAATACCGTACGAGTACATCCATACAGTACCAAACCACCCCAAAACGGTGCAATACCGTACGAGTACATCCATACGGTACCAAACCACAACAAAACGGTGCAATACCGTACGAGTACATCCATACGGTACAAAACCACACCAAAAGGGTACAATACCTTACGAGTCCTTCGTTACGGTACCAAACCACACCAAAACGGTGCAATACCGTACAAGTACATCCATACGGTACCAAACCACACCAAAATGGTACAATACCTTACGAGTCCTTCGTTTCGGTGCCAAACCACAACAAAATGGTGCAATACCGTACGAGTACATCCATACGGTACCAAACCACACCAAAACTGTACAATACCTTACGAGTCCTTCGTTACGGTACCAAACCACACCAAAACGGAGTAATACCGTACGAGTACATCAATACGGTGCCAAACCACACCAAAACGGTGCAATACCGTACGAGTACATCCATACGGTACGAAACCACACCAAAACGGTGCAATACCTTACGAGTACATCCACACGGTACCAAACCACACGAAAACGGTCCAATACCCTACGAGTACATCCATACGGTACCAAACCACACTAAAACGTTACAATACCGTACGAGTACTTCGTTACGGTACCAAACCACACCAAAACGGTACAATACCGTACGAGTACATCCATACAGTACCAAACCACACCAAAATGGTACAATACCTTACGAGTCCTTCGTTACGGTACCAAACCACAACAAAACGGTGCAATACCGTACGAGTACATCCATACGGAACCAAACGACACCAAAACGGTACAATTCCTTACGAGTCCTTCGTTACGGTACCAAACCACTACAAAACGGTGCAATACCGTACGAGTACAGCCATACGGTACCAAACCACACCAAAACGGTAAAATTCCTTACGAGTCCTTCGTTACGGTACCAAACCACACCAAAACGGTGCAATACCGTATGAGTACATCAAT
Organism: Rhododendron vialii; assembly: GCF_030253575.1. NCBI lineage: Eukaryota > Viridiplantae > Streptophyta > Magnoliopsida > Ericales > Ericaceae > Rhododendron > Rhododendron vialii. Next base: position 28,448,749 of record NC_080557.1, on the reverse strand, counting down.
ACGGTACCAAACCACACCAAAACGGTGCAATACCGTACGAGTACATCCATACGGTACCAAACCACACCAAAACGGTGCAATACCTTACGAGTACATCCATACGGTACCAAACCACACCAAAACGGTCCAATACCGTACGAGTACATCCATACAGTACCAAACCACACCAAAACGGTGCAATACCGTACGAGTACATCCATACGGTACGAAACCACACCAAAACGGTGCAATACGTTACGAGTACATCCATACGGTACCAAACCACACCAAAACGGTCCAATACCGTACGAGTACATCCATACAGTACCAAACCACACCAAAACGGTGCAATACCGTACGAGTACATCCATACGGTACCAAACCACAACAAAATGGTGCAATACCGTACGAGTACATCCATACGGTACCAAACCACATCAAAAGGGTACAATACCTTACGAGTCCTTCGTTACGGTACCAAACCACACCAAAACGGTGCAATACCGTACGAGTACATCCATACGGTACCAAACCACACCAAAACGGTACAATACCTTACGAGTCCTTCGTTACGGTACCAAACCTCAACAAAAGGGTGCAACACCGTACGAGTACATCCATACGGTACAAAACCACACCAAAACGGTACAATACCTTATGATTCCTTCGTTACGGTACCAAACACCAACAAAACGGTGCAATACCGTACGAGTACATCCATACGGTACCAAACCACACCAAAACGGTACAATACCGTACGAGTCCTTTGTTACGGTACCAAACCACACCAAAACGGTGCAATACCGTGCGAGTACATCAATACGGTACCAAACCACACCAAAACGGTGCAATACCGTAAGAGTACATCAATACGGTACCAAACCACACCAAAACGGTGCATTACCGTACGAGTACATCCATACGGTACGAAACCACACCAAAACGGTGCAATACCTTACGAGTTCATCCATACGGTACCAAACCACACCAAAACGGTCCAATACCGTACGAGTACATCCATACAGTACCAAACCACCCCAAAACGGTGCCATACCGTACGAGTACATCCATACGGTACCAAACCACAACAAAACGGTGCAATACCGTACGAGTACATCCATACGGTACCAAACCACACCAAAAGGGTACAATACCTTACGAGTCCTTAGTTACGGTACCAAACCACACCAAAACGGTGCAATACCGTACGAGTACATCCATACGGTACCAAACCACACCAAAACGGTACAATACCTTACGAGTCCTTCGTTACGGTACCAAACCACAACAAAAGGGTGCAACACCGTACAAGTACATCCATACGGTACAAAACCACGCCAAAACGGTACAATACCTTATGAGTCCTTCGTTACGGTACCAAACACCAACAAAACGGTGCAATACCGTACGAGTACATCCATACGGGACCAAACCACACCAAAACGGTACAATACATTACGAGTCCTTCGTTACGGTACCAAACCACACCAAAACGGTGCAATACCGTACGAGTACATCAATACGGTACCAAACCACACGAAAACGGTGCAATACCGTACGAGTACATCCATACGATACCAAACCACAACAAAACGGTGCAATACCGTACGAGTACATCCATACGGTACCAAACCACAACAAAACGGTGCAATACCGTACGAGTACATCCATACGGTACCAAACCACACCAAAAGGGTACAATACCTTACGAGTCCTTCGTTACGGTACCAAACCACACCAAAACGGTGCAATACCGTACGAGTACATCCATACGGTACCTAACCACACCAAAACGGTACAATACCTTACGAGTCCTTCGTTACGGTACCAAACCACAACAAAAGGGTGCAACACTGTACGAGTACATCCATACGGTACAAAACCACACCAAAACGGTACAATACCTTATGATTCCTTCGTTACGGTACCAAACACCAACAAAACGGTGCAATACCATACGAGTACATCCATACGGTACCAAACCACACCAAAACGGTACAATACCTTACGAGTACATCCATACGGTACCAAACCACACCAAAACGGTGCAATACCGTACGAGTACATCCATACGGTACCAAACCACACCAAAACGGTGCAATACCGTACGAGTACATCCATGCGGTACCAAACCACAACAAAACGGTGCAATACCGTACGAGTACATCCATACGGTACCAAACCACACCAAAACGGTACAATACCTTACGAGTCCTTCGTTACGGTACCAAACCACAACAAAACGGTGCAATACCGTACGAGTACATCCATATGGTACCAAACCACACCAAAACGGTACAATACCTTACGAGTACATCCATACGGTACCAAACCACACCAAAACGGTGCAATACCGTACTAGTACAACCATACGGTACCAAACCACACCAAAACGGTGCAATACCATACGAATACATCCATACGGTACCAAACCACAACATAACGGTGCAATACCGTACGAGTACATCCATACGGTACCAAACCACACCAAAACGGTACAATACCTTACGAGTCCTTCGTTACGGTTCCAAACCACACCAAAACGGTGCAATACCGTACGAGTACATCCATACGGTACCAAACCACACCAAAACGGTGCAATACCGTACGAGTAAATCCATACGGTACAAAACCACAACAAATCGATGCAATACCATACGAGTACATCCATACGGTACCAAACGACACCAAAACGGTACAATACCTTACGAGTCCTTCGTTACGGTACCAAACCACAACAAAACGGTGCAATACCGTACGAGTACATCCGTACGGTACCAAACCACACCAAAACGGTGCAATACCATACGAATACATCCATACGGTACCAAACCACAACAAAACGGTGCAATACCGTACGAGTACATCCATACGGTACCAAACCACACCAAAACGGTACAATACCTTACGAGTCCTTCGTTACGGTTCCAAACCACACCAAAACGGTGCAATACCGTACGAGTACATCCATACGGTACCAAACCACACCAAAACGGTGCAATACCGTACGAGTAAATCCATACGGTACAAAACCACAACAAATCGATGCAATACCATACGAGTACATCCATACGGTACCAAACTACACCAAAACGGTACAATACCTTACGAGTCCTTCGTTACGGTACCAAACCACACCAAAACGGTGCAATACCATACGAGTACATCGATATTCCATACGGTACCAAACCACACCAAAACGGTACAATACCTTACGAGTACATCCATACGGTACCAAACCACACCAAAACGGTGCAATACCGTACGAGTACATCCATACGGTACCAAACCACACCAAAACGGTGCAATACCGTACGAGTACATCCATACGGTACCAAACCACACAAAAACGGTACAATACCTGACGAGCCCTTCGTTACGGTACCAAACCACACCAAAACTGTGCAATACCGTACAAGTACATCCATACGGTTCCAAACCACACCAAAATGGTGCAATACCGTACGAGTACATCCATACGGTACCAAACCACACCAAAACGGTGTAATACCGTACGAGTACATCCATACGGTACCAAACCACACCAAAACGGTACAATACCTTACGAGTACATCCATACGGTACCAAACCACACCAAAACGGTGCAATACCGTACGAGTACATCCATACGGTACCAAACCACACCAAAACGGTGCAATACCGTACGAGTACATCCATGCGGTACCAAACCACAACAAAACGGTGCAATACCGTACGAGTACATCCATACGGTAACAAACCACACCAAAACGGTACAATACCTTACGAGTCCTTCGTTACGATACCAAACCACACCAAAACGGTGCAATACCATACGAGTACATCCATACGGTACCAAACCACACCAAAACGTTACAATACCTTACGAGTACATCCATACGGTGCCAAACCACACCAAAACGGAGCAATACCGTACGAGTACATCCATACGGTACCAAACCACACCAAAACGGTGCAATACCGTACGAATACATCCATACGGTTCCAAACCACAACAAAACGGTGCAATACCGTACGAGTACATCCATACGGTACCAAACCACACCAAAACGGTACAATACCTTACGAGTCCTTCGTTACGGTTCCAAACCACACCAAAACGGTGCAATACGGTACGAGTACATCCATACGGTACCAAACCACACCAAAACGGTGCAATACCGTACGAGTAAATGCATACGGTACCAAACCACAACAAAACGGTGCAATACCATACGAGTACATCCATACGGTACCAAACCACACCAAAACGGTACAATACCTTACGAGTCCTTCGTTACGGTACCAAATAACAACAAAACGGTGCAATACCGTACGAGTACATCCATACGGTACCAAACCACACCAAAACGATACAATACCTTAAGAGTCCTTCGTTACGGTACCAAACCACACCAAAACGGTGCAATACCGCACGAGTACATCCATACGGTACCAAACCACACCAAAAGGGTACAATACCTTGCGAGTCCAACGTTACGGTACCAAACCACAACAAAACGGTGCAATACCATACGAGTACATCCATATTCCATACGGAACCAAACCACACCAAAACGGTACAATACCTTACGAGTACATCCATACGGTACCAAACATACGATACCAAACCACACCAAAACGGTGCAATACCATACGAGTACATCCATACGGTACCAAACCACACCAAAACGGTACAATACCTTACAACTCCTTCCTTACGGTACCAAACCACACCAAAACGGTGCAATACCGTACGAATACATCCATACGGTACCAAACCACAACAAAACGGTGCAATACCGTACGAGTACATCCATACGGTACCAAACCACACCAAAACGGTAGAATACCTTACGAATCCTTCGTTACGGTTCCAAACCACACCAAAACGGAGCAATACCGTACGAGTACATCCTTACCGTACCAAACCACAATAAAACGGTGCAATACCGTACGAGTAAATCCATACGGTACAAAACCACAACAAAATGGTGCAATACCATACGAGTACATCCATACGGTTACAAACCACACCAAAACGGTACAATACCTTACGAGTCCTTCGTTACGATACCAAACCACACCAAAACGGTGCAATACCGCACGAGTACATCCATACGGTACCAAACCACACCAAAACGGTACAATACCTTACGAGTACATCCATACGGTACCAAACCCCACCAAAACGGTGCAATACCGTACGAGTACATCCATACGGTACCAAACCACACCAAAACGGTTCAATACCGTACGAATACATCCATACGGTACCAAACCACAACAAAACGGTGCAATACCGTACGAGTACATCCATACGGTACCAAACCACACCAAAACGGTACAATACCTTACGAGTCCTTCGTTACGGTTCCAAACCACACCAAAACGGTGCAATACGGTACGAGTACATCCATACGGTACCAAACCACACCAAAACGGTGCAATACCGTACGAGTAAATCCATACGGTACCAAACCACAACAAAACGGTGCAATACCATACGAGTACATCCATACGGTACCAAACCACACCAAAACGGTACAATACCTTACAAGTCCTTCGTTACGGTACCAAATAACAACAAAACGGTGCAATACCGTACGAGTACATCCATACGGTACCAAACCACACCAAAACGGTACAATACCTTAAGAGTCCTTCGTTACGGTACCAAACCACACCAAAACGGTGCAATACCGCACGAGTACATCCATACGGTACCAAACCACACCAAAACGGTACAATACCTTACGAGTCCTACGTTACGGTACCAAACCACACCAAAACGGTGCAATACCATACGAGTACATCCATATTCAATACGGTACCAAGCCACACCAAAACGGTACAATACCTTACGAGTACATCCATACGGTACATCCATACGGCACCAAACCACACCAAAATGGTGCAATACCGTACGAGTACATCCATACGGTACCAAACCACACCAAAACGGTGCAATACCGTACGACTACATCCATACGGTACCAAACCACACCAAAACGGTACAATACCTTACGAGTCCTTCTTTACGGTTCCAAACCACACCAAAACGGTGCAATACCGTACGAGTACATCCATACGGTACCAAACCACGCCAAAACGGTGCAATACCGTACGAGTAAATCCATACGGTACCAAATCACAACAAAACGGTGCAATACCATACGAGTAAATCCATACGGTACCAAACCACACCAAAACGGTACAATACCTTACGAGTACATCCATACGGTACCAAACCACACCAAAACGGTCCAATACCGTACGAGTACATCCATACGGTACCAAACCACACCAAAACGGTACAATACCTTACGAGTCCTTCGTTACGGTACCAAACCACAACAAAACGGTGCAATACAGTAGGAGTACATCCATACGGTACCAAACCACACCAAAACGGTACAATACCTTACGAGTCCTTCGTTACGGTACCAAACCACAACAAAACGGTGCAATACCGTACGAGTACATCCATATGGTACCAAACCACACCAAAACGGTACAAAACCTTACGAGTACATCCATACGGTACCAAACCACACCAAAACGGTGCAATACCGTACTAGTACATCCATACGGTACCAAACCACACAAAAACGGTACAATACCTTACGAGTCCTTCGTTACGGTTCCAAACCACACCAAAACGGTGCAATACCGTATGAGTACATCCATACGGTACAAAACCACAACAAAATGGTGCAATACCATACGAGTACATCCATACGGTTACAAACCACACCAAAACGGTACAATACCTTACGAGTCCTTCGTTACGATACCAAACCACACCAAAACGGTGCAATACCGCACGAGTACATCCATACGGTACCAAACCACACCAAAACGGTACAATACCTTACGAGTACATCCATACGGTACCAAACCACACCAAAACGGTGCAATACCGTACGAGTACATCCATACGGTACCAAACCACACCAAAACGGTTCAATACCGTACGAATACATCCATACGGTACCAAACCACAACAAAACGGTGCAATACCGTACGAGTACATCCATACGGTACCAAACCACACCAAAACGGTACAATACCTTACGAGTCCTTCGTTACGGTTCCAAACCACACCAAAACGGTTCAATACGGTACGAGTACATCCATACGGTACCAAACCACACCAAAACGGTGCAATACCGTACGAGTAAATCCATACGGTACCAAACCACAACAAAACGGTGCAATACCATACGAGTACATCCATACGGTACCAAACCACACCAAAACGGTACAATACCTTACAAGTCCTTCGTTACGGTACCAAATAACAACAAAACGGTGCAATACCGTACGAGTACATCCATACGGTACCAAACCACACCAAAACGGTACAATACCTTAAGAGTCCTTCGTTACGGTACCAAACCACACCAAAACGGTGCAATACCGCACGAGTACATCCATACGGTACCAAACCACACCAAAACGGTACAATACCTTACGAGTCCTACGTTACGGTACCAAACCACACCAAAACGGTGCAATACCATACGAGTACATCCATATTCCATACGGTACCAAGCCACACCAAAACGGTACAATACCTTACGAGTACATCCATACGGTACATCCATACGGCACCAAACCACACCAAAATGGTGCAATACCGTACGAGTACATCCATACGGTACCAAACCACACCAAAACGGTGCAATACCGTACGAATACATCCATACGGTACCAAACCACACCAAAACGGTACAATACCTTACGAGTCCTTCGTTACGGTTCCAAACCACACCAAAACGGTGCAATACCGTACGAGTACATCCATACGGTACCAAACCACGCCAAAACGGTGCAATACCGTACGAGTAAATCCATACGGTACCAAATCACAACAAAACGGTGCAATACCATACGAGTAAATCCATACGGTACCAAACCACACCAAAACGGTGCAATACCGTACGAGTACATCCATACGGTACCAAACCACGCCAAAACGGTGCAATACCGTACGAGTAAATCCATACGGTACCAAATCACAACAAAACGGTGCAATACCATACGAGTAAATCCATACGGTACCAAACCACACCAAAACGGTACAATACCTTACAAGTCCTTCGTTACGGTACCAAATAACAACAAAACGGTGCAATACCGTACGAGTACATCCATACGGTACCAAACCACACCAAAACGGTACAATACCTTAAGAGTCCTTCGTTACGGTACCAAACCACACCAAAACGGTGCAATACCGCACGACTACATCCATACGGTACCAAACCACACCAAAACGGTACAATACCTTACGAGTCCTACGTTACGGTACCAAACCACACCAAAACGGTGCAATACCATACGAGTACATCCATATTCAATACGGTACCAAGCCACACCAAAACGGTACAATACCTTACGAGTACATCCATACGGTACATCCATACGGCACCAAACCACACCAAAATGGTGCAATACCGTACGAGTACATCCATACGGTACCAAACCACACCAAAACGGTGCAATACCGTACGAATACATCCATACGGTACCAAACCACACCAAAACGGTACAATACCTTACGAGTCCTTCGTTACGGTTCCAAACCACACCAAAACGGTGCAATACCGTACGAGTACATCCATACGGTACCAAACCACGCCAAAACGGTGCAATACCGTACGAGTAAATCCATACGGTACCAAATCACAACAAAACGGTGCAATACCATACGAGTAAATCCATACGGTACCAAACCACACCAAAACGGTGCAATACCGTACGAGTACATCCATACGGTACCAAACCACGCCAAAACGGTGCAATACCGTACGAGTAAATCCATACGGTACCAAATCACAACAAAACGGTGCAATACCATACGAGTAAATCCATACGGTACCAAACCACACCAAAACGGTACAATACCTTACAAGTCCTTCGTTACGGTACCAAATAACAACAAAACGGTGCAATACCGTACGAGTACATCCATACGGTACCAAACCACACCAAAACGGTACAATACCTTAAGAGTCCTTCGTTACGGTACCAAACCACACCAAAACGGTGCAATACCGCACGACTACATCCATACGGTACCAAACCACACCAAAACGGTACAATACCTTACGAGTCCTACGTTACGGTACCAAACCACACCAAAACGGTGCAATACCATACGAGTACATCCATATTCAATACGGTACCAAGCCACACCAAAACGGTACAATACCTTACGAGTACATCCATACGGTACATCCATACGGCACCAAACCACACCAAAATGGTGCAATACCGTACGAGTACATCCATACGGTACCAAACCACACCAAAACGGTGCAATACCGTACGACTACATCCATACGGTACCAAACCACACCAAAACGGTACAATACCTTACGAGTCCTTCTTTACGGTTCCAAACCACACCAAAACGGTGCAATACCGTACGAGTACATCCATACGGTACCAAACCACGCCAAAACGGTGCAATACCGTACGAGTAAATCCATACGGTACCAAATCACAACAAAACGGTGCAATACCATACGAGTAAATCCATACGGTACCAAACCACACCAAAACGGTACAATACCTTACGAGTACATCCATACGGTACCAAACCACACCAAAACGGTCCAATACCGTACGAGTACATCCATACGGTACCAAACCACACCAAAACGGTACAATACCTTACGAGTCCTTCGTTACGGTACCAAACCACAACAAAACGGTGCAATACAGTAGGAGTACATCCATACGGTACCAAACCACACCAAAACGGTACAATACCTTACGAGTCCTTCGTTACGGTACCAAACCACAACAAAACGGTGCAATACCGTACGAGTACATCCATATGGTACCAAACCACACCAAAACGGTACAATACCTTACGAGTACATCCATACGGTACCAAACCACACCAAAACGGTGCAATACCGTACTAGTACATCCATACGGTACCAAACCACACCAAAACGGTACAATACCTTACGAGTCCTTCGTTACGGTTCCAAACCACACCAAAACGGTGCAATACCGTATGAGTACATCCATACGGTACAAAACCACAACAAAATGGTGCAATACCATACGAGTACATCCATACGGTTACAAACCACACCAAAACGGTACAATACCTTACGAGTCCTTCGTTACGATACCAAACCACACCAAAACGGTGCAATACCGCACGAGTACATCCATACGGTACCAAACCACACCAAAACGGTACAATACCTTACGAGTACATCCATACGGTACCAAACCACACCAAAACGGTGCAATACCGTACGAGTACATCCATACGGTACCAAACCACACCAAAACGGTTCAATACCGTACGAATACATCCATACGGTACCAAACCACAACAAAACGGTGCAATACCGTACGAGTACATCCATACGGTACCAAACCACACCAAAACGGTACAATACCTTACGAGTCCTTCGTTACGGTTCCAAACCACACCAAAACGGTTCAATACGGTACGAGTACATCCATACGGTACCAAACCACACCAAAACGGTGCAATACCGTACGAGTAAATCCATACGGTACCAAACCACAACAAAACGGTGCAATACCATACGAGTACATCCATACGGTACCAAACCACACCAAAACGGTACAATACCTTACAAGTCCTTCGTTACGGTACCAAATAACAACAAAACGGTGCAATACCGTACGAGTACATCCATACGGTACCAAACCACACCAAAACGGTACAATACCTTAAGAGTCCTTCGTTACGGTACCAAACCACACCAAAACGGTGCAATACCGCACGAGTACATCCATACGGTACCAAACCACACCAAAACGGTACAATACCTTACGAGTCCTACGTTACGGTACCAAACCACACCAAAACGGTGCAATACCATACGAGTACATCCATATTCCATACGGTACCAAGCCACACCAAAACGGTACAATACCTTACGAGTACATCCATACGGTACATCCATACGGCACCAAACCACACCAAAATGGTGCAATACCGTACGAGTACATCCATACGGTACCAAACCACACCAAAACGGTGCAATACCGTACGAATACATCCATACGGTACCAAACCACACCAAAACGGTACAATACCTTACGAGTCCTTCGTTACGGTTCCAAACCACACCAAAACGGTGCAATACCGTACGAGTACATCCATACGGTACCAAACCACGCCAAAACGGTGCAATACCGTACGAGTAAATCCATACGGTACCAAATCACAACAAAACGGTGCAATACCATACGAGTAAATCCATACGGTACCAAACCACACCAAAACGGTACAATACCTTACGAGTACATCCATACGGTACCAAACCACACCAAAACGGTCCAATACCGTACGAGTACATCCATACGGTACCAAACCACACCAAAACGGTACAATACCTTACGAGTCCTTCGTTACGGTACCAAACCACAACAAAACGGTGCAATACAGTAGGAGTACATCCATACGGTACCAAACCACACCAAAACGGTACAATACCTTACGAGTCCTTCGTTACGGTACCAAACCATAACAAAACGGTGCAATACCGTACGAGTACATCCATATGGTACCAAACCACACCAAAACGGTACAATACCTTACGAGTACATCCATACGGTACCAAACCACACCAAAACGGTGCAATACCGTACTAGTACATCCATACGGTACCAAACCACACCAAAACGGTACAATACCTTACGAGTCCTTCGTTACGGTTCCAAAATACACCAAAACGGTGCAAAACCGTACGAGTACATCCATACGGTACCAAACCACACCAAAACGGTGCAATACCGTATGAGTAAATCCATACGGTACCAAACCACAACAAATCGGTGCAATACCATACGAGTACATCCATACGGTACCAAACGACACCAAAACGGTACAATACCTTACGAGTCCTTCGTTACGGTACCAAACCACAACAAAACGGTGCAATACCGTACGAGTACATCCGTACGGTACCAAACCACACCAAAACGGTACAATACCTTACGAGTCCTTCGTTACGGTACCAAACCACACCAAAACGGTGTAATACCGCACGAGTACATCCATACGGTACCAAACCACACCAAAACGGTACAATACCGTACGAGTAAATCCATACGGTACCAAACCACATCAAAACGGTGCAATACCGTACGAGTACATCCATACGGTACCAAACCTCACTAAAACGGTACAATACCTTACGAGTCCTTCGCTACGGTACCAAAACAAAACAAAACGGTGCAATACCGTACGAGTACATCCATACGGTACCAAACCACACCAAAACGGTACAATACCTTACGAGTCCTTCGTTACGGTACCAAACCACATGAAAACGGTGCAATACCGTACGAGTACATCCATACGGTACCAAACCACACCAAAACGGTGCAATACCGTACGAGTACATCCATACGGTACCAAACCACAACAAAACGGTGCAATACCGTACGAGTACATCCATACGGTACCAAACCACACCAAAACGGTACAATACCTTACGAGTCCTTCGTTACGGTACCAAACCACAACAAAACGGTGCAATACCGTACGAGTACATCCATACGGTACCAAACTACACCAAAACGGTACAATACCTTACGAGTCCTTCGTTACGTTACCAAACCACAACAAAACGGTGCAATACCGTACGAGTGCATCCATACGGTACCAAACCACACCAAAATGGTACAATACCTTACCACTCCTTCCTTACGGTACCAAACCACACCAAAACGGTGCAATACCATACGAGTACATCCATACGGTACCAAACCACACCAAAACGGTACAATACCTTACGAATCCTTCGTTACGATACCAAACCACACCAAAACGGTGCAATACCGTACGAGTACATCCATACGGTACCAAACCACACCAAAATGGTACAATACCTTACGAGTACATCCATACGGTACCAAACCGCACAAAAACGGTGCAATACCGTATGAGTACATCCATACGGTACCAAACCACACCAAAACGGTGCAATACCGTACGAATACATCCATACGGTACCAAACCACAACAAAACGGTGCAATACCGTACGAGTACATCCATACGGTACCAAACCACACCAAAACGGTACAATACCTTACGAGTCCTTCGTTACGGTTCCAAACCACACCAAAACGGTGCAATACCGTACGAGTACATCCATACCGTACCAAACCACAATAAAGCGGTGCAATACCGTACGAGTAAATCCATACGGTACCAAACCACAACAAAACGGTGCAATACCATACGAGTACATCCATACGGTAACAAACCACACCAAAATGGTACAATACCTTACGAGTCCTTCGTTACGATACCAAACCACACCAAAACTGTGCAATACCATACGAGTACATCCATACGGTACCAAACCACACCAAAACGGTACAATACCTTACGAGTACATCCATACGGGGCCAAACCACACCAAAACGGAGCAATACCGTACGAGTACATCCATACGGTACCAAACCACACCAAAACGGTGCAATACCGTACGAATACATCCATACGGTACCAAACCACAACAAAATGGTGCAATACCGTACGAGTACATCCATACGGTACCAAACCACACCAAAACGGTACAATACCTTACGAGTCCTTCGTTACGGTTCCAAACCACACCAAAACGGTGCAATACGGTACGAGTACATCCATACGGTACCAAACCACACCAAAACGGTGCAATACCGTACGAGTAAATGCATACGGTACCAAACCACAACAAAACGGTGCAATACCATACGAGTACATCCATACGGTACCAAACCACACCAAAACGGTACAATACCTTACGAGTCCTTCGTTACGGTACCAAATAACAACAAAACGGTGCAATACCGTACGAGTACATCCATACGGTACCAAACCACACAAAAACGATACAATACCTTAAGAGTCCTTCGTTTCGGTACCAAACCACACCAAAATGGTGCAATACCGTACGAGTACATCCATACGGTACCAAAGCACACCAACACGGGCCAATACCGTACGAGTACATCCATACGGTACCAAACCACACCAAAATGGTGCAATACCGTACGAGTACATCCATACGGTACCAAAGCACACCAACACGGTGCAATACCGTACGAGTACATCCATACGGTACCAAACCACACCAAAACGGTACAATACCTTACGAGTCCTTCGTTACGGTACCAAACCACAACAAAACGGTGCAATACCGTACGAGTACATCCATACGGTACCAAACCACACCAAAACGGTATAATACCTTACGAGTCCTTCGTTACGGTACCAAACCACAACAAAACGGTGCAATACCGTACGAGTACATCCATACGGTACCAAACCACACCAAAACAATACAATACCTTAAGAGTCCTTCGTTACGGTACCAAACCACACCAAAACGGTGCAATACCGCACGAGTACATCCATACGGTACCAAACCACACCAAAACGGTGCAATACCGTACGAGTACATCCATACGGTACCAAACCACACCAAAACGGTGCAATACCGTACGAGTACATCCATACGGTACCAAACCACACCAAAACGGTACAATACCTTACGAGTCCTTCGTTACGGTACCAAACCACAACAAAACTGTGCAATACCGTACGAGTACATCCATACGGTACCAAACCACACCAAAACGGTACAATACCTTACGAGTCCTTCGTTACGGTACAAAACCACAACAAAACGGTGCAATACCGTACGAGTACATCCATACGGTACCAAACCACACCAAAACGGTACAATACCTTACGAGTCCTTCGTTACGGTACCAAACCACATGAAAACGGTGCAATACCGTACGAGTACATCCATACGGTACCAAACCACACCAAAACGGTGCAATACCGTACGAGTACATCCATACGGTACCAAACCACAACAAAACGGTGCAATACCATACGAGTACATCCATACGGTACCAAACCACACCAAAACGGTACAATACCTTACGAGTCCTTCGTTACGGTACCAAACCACAACAAAACTGTGCAATACCGTACGAGTACATCCATACGGTACCAAACCACACCAAAACGGTGCAATACCGTACGAGTACATCCATACGGTACCAAACCACAACAAAACGGTGCAATACCATACGAGTACATCCATACGGTACCAAACCACACCAAAACGGTACAATACCTTACGAGTCCTTCGTTACGATACCAAACCACACCAAAACGGTGCAATACCGTACGAGTACATCCATACCGTACCAAACCACAATAAAACGGTGCAATACCGTACGAGTAAATCCATACGGTACCAAACCACAACAAAACGGTGCAATACCATACGAGTACTTCCATACGGTAACAAACCACACCAAAACGGTACAATACCTTACGAGTCCTTCGTTACAATACCAAACCACACCAAAACGGTGCAATACCGTACGAGTACATCCATACGGTACCAAACCACACCAAAACGGTACAATACCTTACGAGTACATCCATACGGTACCAAACCACACCAAAACGGTACAATACCTTACGAGTCCTTCGTTACGGTACCAAACCACAACAAAACGGTGCAATACCGTACGAGTACATCCATACGGTACCAAACCACACCAAAACGGTACAATACCTTACGAGTCCTTCGTTACGATACCAAACCACAACAAAACGGTGCAATACCGTACGAGTACATCCATACGGTACCAAACCACACCAAAACGGTACAATACCTTACGAGTCCTTCGTTACGGTACCAAACCACATGAAAACGGTGCAATACCGTACGAGTACATCCATACGGTACCAAACCACACCAAAACGGTGCAATACCGTACGAGTACATCAATACGGTACCAAACCACAACAAAACAGTGCAATACCGTACGAGTACATCCATACGGTACCAAACCACACCAAAACGGTACAATACCTTACGAGTCCTTCGTTACGGTACCAAACCACAACAAAACGGTGCAATACCGTACGAGTACATCCATACGGTACCAAACCACACCAAAACGGTACAATACCTTACGAGTCCTTCGTTACGGTACCAAACCACAACAAAATGGTGCAATACCGTACGAGTGCATCCATACGGTACCAAACCACACCAAAACGGGACAATACCTTACCACTCCTTCCTTACGGTACCAAACCGCACCAAAACGGTGCAATACCGTACGAGTACATCCATACGGTACCAAACCACACCAAAACGGTACAATACCTTACGAGTACATCCATACGGGGCCAAACCACACCAAAACGGAGCAATACCGTACGAGTACATCCATACGGTACCAAACCACACCAAAACGGTGCAATACCGTACGAATACATCCATACGGTACCAAACCACAACAAAATGGTGCAATACCGTACGAGTACATCCATACGGTACCAAACCACACCAAAACGGTACAATACCTTACGAGTCCTTCGTTACGGTTCCAAACCACACCAAAACGGTGCAATACGGTACGAGTACATCCATACGGTACCAAACCACACCAAAACGGTGCAATACCGTACGAGTAAATGCATACGGTACCAAACCACAACAAAACGGTGCAATACCATACGAGTACATCCATACGGTACCAAACCACACCAAAACGGTACAATACCTTACGAGTCCTTCGTTACGGTACCAAATAACAACAAAACGGTGCAATACCGTACGAGTATATCCATACGGTACCAAACCACACCAAAACGATACAATACCTTAAGAGTCCTTCGTTTCGGTACCAAACCACACCAAAATGGTGCAATACCGTACGAGTACATCCATACGGTACCAAAGCACACCAACACGGTGCAATACCGTACGAGTACATCCATACGGTACCAAACCACACCAAAATGGTGCAATACCGTACGAGTACATCCATACGGTACCAAAGCACACCAACACGGTGCAATACCGTACGAGTACATCCATACGTTACCAAACCACACCAAAACGGTACATTACCTTACGAGTCCTTCGTTACGGTACCAAACCACAACAAAACGGTGCAATACCGTACGAGTACATCCATACGGTACCAAACCACACCAAAACGGTATAATACCTTACGAGTCCTTCGTTACGGTACCAAACCACAACAAAACGGTGCAATACCGTACGAGTACATCCATACGGTACCAAACCACACCAAAACAATACAATACCTTAAGAGTCCTTCGTTACGGTACCAAACCACACCAAAACGGTGCAATACCGCACGAGTACATCCATACGGTACCAAACCACACCAAAACGGTGCAATACCGTACGAGTACATCCATACGGTACCAAACCACACCAAAACGGTGCAATACCGTACGAGTACATCCATACGGTACCAAACCACACCAAAACGGTACAATACCTTACGAGTCCTTCGTTACGGTACCAAACCACAACAAAACGGTGCAATACCGTACGAGTACATCCATACGGTACCAAACCACACCAAAACGGTACAATATCTTACGAGTCCTTCGTTACGGTACCAAACCACAACAAAACGGTGCAATACCGTACGAGTACATCCATACGGTACCAAACCACACCAAAACGGTACAATACCTTACGAGTCCTTCGTTACGGTACCAAACCACATGAAAACGGTGCAATACCGTACGAGTACATCCATACGGTACCAAACCACACCAAAACGGTGCAATACCGTACGAGTACATCCATACGGTACCAAACCACAACAAAACGGTGCAATACCATACGAGTACATCTATACGGTACCAAACCACACCAAAACGGTACAATACCTTACGAGTCCTTCGTTACGATACCAAACCACACCAAAACGGTGCAATACCGTACGAGTAAATCCATACGGTACCAAACCACAACAAAACGGTGCAATACCATACGAGTACTTCCATACGGCAACAAACCACACCAAAACGGTACAATACCTTACGATTCCTTCGTTACGATACCAAACCACACCAAAACGGTGCAATACCGTACGAGTACATCCATACGGTACCAAACCACACCAAAATGGTACAATACCTTACGAGTACATCCATACGGTACCAAACCACACCAAAACGGTACAATACCTTACGAGTCCTTCGTTACGGTACCAAACCACAACAAAACGGTGCAATACCGTACGAGTACATCCATACGGTACCAAACCACACCAAAACGGTACAATACCTTACGAGTCCTTCGTTACGGTACCAAACCACAACAAAACGGTGCAATACCGTACGAGTACATCCATACGGTACCAAACCACACCAAAACGGTACAATACCTTACGAGTCCTTCGTTACGGTACCAAACCACATGAAAACGGTGCAATACCGTACGAGTACATCCATACGGTACCAAACCACACCAAAACGGTGCAATACCGTACGAGTACATCCATACGGTACCAAACCACAACAAAACGGTGCAATACCATACGAGTACATCCATACGGTACCAAACCACACCAAAACGGTACAATACCTTACGAGTCCTTCGTTACAGTACCAAACCACAACAAAACGGTGCAATACCGTACGAGTACATCCATACGGTACCAAACCACACCAAAACGGTACAAATACCTTACGAGTCCTTCGTTACGGTACCAAACCACAACAAAATGGTGCAATACCGTACGAGTGCATCCATACGGTACCAAACCACACCAAAACGGTACAATACCTTACCACTCCTTCCTTACGGTACCAAACCGCACCAAAACGGTGCAATACCGTACGAGTACATCCATACGGTACCAAACCACACCAAAACGGTACAATACCTTACGAGTCCTTCGTTACGATACCAAACCACACCAAAACGGTGCAATACCGTACGAGTACATCCATACGTTACCAAACCACACCAAAATGGCACAATACCTTACAAGTACATCCATACGGTACCAAACCGCACCAAAACGGTGCAATACCGTATGAGTGCATCCATACGGTACCAAACCACACAAAAACGGTGCAATACCGTACGAATACATCCATACGGTACCAAAACACAACAAAACGGTGCAATACCGTACGAGTACATCCATACGGTACCAAACCACACCAAAATGGTACAATACCTTACGAGTCCTTCGTTACGGTTCCAAACCACACCAAAACGGTGCAATACCGTACGAGTACATCCATACCGTACCAAACCACAATAAAACGGTGCAATACCGTACGAGTAAATCCATACGGTACCAAACCACAACAAAACGGTGCAATACCATACGAGTACTTCCATACGGTAACAAACCACACCAAAACGGTACAATACCTTACGAGTCCTTCGTTACGATACCAAACCACACCAAAACGGTGCAATACCGTACGAGTAAATCCATACGGTACCAAACCACAACAAAACGGTGCAATACCATACGAGTACTTCCATACGGTAACAAACCACACCAAAACGGTACAATACCTTACGATTCCTTCGTTACGATACCAAACCACACCAAAACGGTGCAATACCGTACGAGTACATCCATACGGTACCAAACCACACCAAAATGGTACAATACCTTACGAGTACATCCATACGGTACCAAACCACACCAAAACGGTACAATACCTTACGAGTCCTTCGTTACGGTACCAAACCACAACAAAACGGTGCAATACCGTACGAGTACATCCATACGGTACCAAACCACACCAAAACGGTACAATACCTTACGAGTCCTTCGTTACGGTACCAAACCACAACAAAACGGTGCAATACCGTACGAGTACATCCATACGGTACCAAACCACACCAAAACGGTACAATACCTTACGAGTCCTTCGTTACGGTACCAAACCACATGAAAACGGTGCAATACCGTACGAGTACATCCATACGGTACCAAACCACACCAAAACGGTGCAATACCGTACGAGTACATCCATACGGTACCAAACCACAATAAAACGGTGCAATACCATACGAGTACATCCATACGGTACCAAACCACACCAAAACGGTACAATACCTTACGAGTCCTTCGTTACAGTACCAAACCACAACAAAACGGTGCAATACCGTACGAGTACATCCATACGGTACCAAACCACACCAAAACGGTACAATACCTTACGAGTCCTTCGTTACGGTACCAAACCACAACAAAATGGTGCAATACCGTACGAGTGCATCCATACGGTACCAAACCACACCAAAACGGTACAATACCTTACCACTCCTTCCTTACGGTACCAAACCGCACCAAAACGGTGCAATACCGTACGAGTACATCCATACGGTACCAAACCACACCAAAACGGTACAATACCTTACGAGTCCTTCGTTACGATACCAAACCACACCAAAACGGTGCAATACCGTACGAGTACATCCATACGTTACCAAACCACACCAAAATGGCACAATACCTTACAAGTACATCCATACGGTACCAAACCGCACCAAAACGGTGCAATACCGTATGAGTACATCCATACGGTACCAAACCACACAAAAACGGTGCAATACCGTACGAATACATCCATACGGTACCAAAACACAACAAAACGGTGCAATACCGTACGAGTACATCCATACGGTACCAAACCACACCAAAATGGTACAATACCTTACGAGTCCTTCGTTACGGTTCCAAACCACACCAAAACGGTGCAATACCGTACGAGTACATCCATACCGTACCAAACCACAATAAAACGGTGCAATACCGTACGAGTAAATCCATACGGTACCAAACCACAACAAAACGGTGCAATACCATACGAGTACTTCCATACGGTAACAAACCACACCAAAACGGTACAATACCTTACGAGTCCTTCGTTACGATACCAAACCACACCAAAACGGTGCAATACCGTACGAGTACATCCATACGGTACCATACCACACTAAAACGGTACAATACCTTACGAGTACATCCATACGGTACCAAACCACACCAAAACGGTGCAATACCGTACGAGTACATCCATACGGTACCAAACCACACCAAAATGGTGCAATACCGTACGAATACATCCATTCGGTACCAAACCACAACAAAACGGTGCAATACCGTACGAGTACATCCATACGGTACCAAACCACAACAAAACGGTGCAATACCGTACGAGTACATCCATACGGTACCAAACCACACCAAAACGGTACAATACATTACGAGTCCTTCGTTAGGGTACCAAACCACACCAAAATGGTACAATACCTTACGAGTCCTTCGTTACGGTACCAAACCACAACAAAACGGTGCAATACCGTACGAGTACATCCATACGGTACCAAACCACACCAAAACGGTACAATACCTTACGAGTACATCCATACGGTACCAATCCACACCAAAACGGTGCAATACCGTGCGAGTACATCCATACGGTACCAAACCACACCAAAACGGTGCAATACCATACGAATACATCCATACGGTACCAAACCACAACAAAACGGTGCAATACCGTACGAGTACATCCATACGGTACCAAACCACACCAAAACGGTACAATACCTTACGAGTCCTTCGTTACGGTTCCAAACCACACCAAAACGGTGCAATACCGTACGAGTACATCCATACGGTACCAAACCACACCAAAACGGTACAATACCTTACGAGTCCTTCGTTACGGTATTAAACCACACCAAAACGGTGTAATACCGCACGAGTACATCCATACGGTACAAAACCACACCAAAACGGTACAATACCTTACGAGTCCTTCGTTACAGTACCAAACCACACCAAAACGGTGCAATACCATACGAGTACATCCATATTCCATACGGTACCAAGCCACACCAAAACGGTACAATATCTTACGAGTACATCCATACGGTACCAAACCACACCAAAACGGTGCAATACCGTACGAGTACATCCATACGGTACCAAACCACACCAAAACGGTGCATACGGTACCAAACTACACCAAAACGGTGCAATACCGTACGAGTACATCCATACGGTACTAAACCACACCAAAACGGTGCAATACCGTACGAGTACATCCGTACGGTACCAAACCACACCAAAACGGTACAATACCTTACGAGTCCTTCGTTACGGTACCAAACCACAACAAAACGGTGCAATACCGTACGAGTACATCCATACGGTACCAAACCACACCAAAACGGTACAATACCTTACGAGTCCTTCGTTACGGTACCAAACCACAACAAAACGGTCCAATACCGTACGAGTACATCCATACGGTACCAAACCTCACCAAAACGGTACAATACCTTACGAGTCCTTCGCTACGGTACCAAAACACAACAAAACGGTGCAATACCGTACGAGTACATCCATACGGTACCAAACCACACCAAAACGGTACAATACCTTACGAGTCCTTCGTTACGGTACCAAACCACATGAAAACGGTGCAATACCGTACGAGTACATCCATACGGTACCAAACCACACCAAAACGGTGCAATACCGTACGAGTACATCCATACGGTACCAAACCACAACAAAACGGTGCAATACCATACGAGTACATCCAGACGGTACCAAACCACACCAAAACGGTACAATACCTTACGAGTCCTTCGTTACGGTACCAAACCACAACAAAACGGTGCAATACCGTACGAGTACATCCATACGGTACCAAACCACACCAAAACGGTACAATACCTTACGAGTCCTTCGTTACGGTACCAAACCACAACAAAACGGTGCAATACTGTACGAGTGCATCCATACGGTACCAAACCACACCAAAACGGTACAATACCTTACCACTCCTTCCTTACAGTACCAAACCACACCTAAACGGTGCAATACCGTACGAGTACATCCATACGGTACCAAACCACACCAAAACGGTACAATACTTTATGAGTCCTTCGTTTCGGTACCAAACCACACCAAAACGGTGCAATACCGCACGAGTACATCCATACGGTACCAAACCACAACAAAACGATACAATACCTGACGAGTCCTTCGTTACGGTACCAAACCACACCAAAACTGTGCAATACCGTACGAGTACATCCATACGGTACCAAACCACACCAAAATGGTGCAATACCGTACGAGTACATCCATACGGTACCAAACCACACCAAAACGGTGCAATACCGTACGAGTACATCCATACGGTACCAAACCACACCAAAACGGTGCAATACCGTACGAATACATCCATACGGTACCAAACCACACCAAAACGGTGCAATACCGTACCAGTACATCCATACGGTACCAAACCACACCAAAACTGTGCAATACCGTACGAGTACATCCATACGGTACCAAACCACACCAAAAGGGTGCAATACCGTACGAGTACATCCATACGGTACCAAACCACACCAAAACGGTACAATACCGTACGAATACATCCATACGGTACCAAACCACACCAAAACGGTGCAATACCGTACGAGTACATCCATACGGTACCAAACCACACCAAAACGGTGCAATACCGTACGAGTACATCCATACGGTACCAAACCACAACAAAACGGTGCAATACCGTACGAGTTCATCCATACGGTACCAAACCACACCAAAACGGTACAATACCTTACGAGTCCTTCGTTAGGGTTCCAAACCACACCAAAACGGTGCAATACCGTACGAGTAAATCCATACGGTACCAAACCACAACAAAACGGTGCAATACCATACGAGTACATCCATACGGTACCAAACCACACCAAAACGGTACAATACCTTACAAGTCCTTCGTTACGGTACCAAATAACAACAAAACGGTGCAATACCGTACGAGTACATCCATACGGTACCAAACCACACCAAAACGGTACAATACCTTAAGAGTCCTTCGTTACGGTACCAAACCACACCAAAACGGTGCAATACCGCACGAGTACATCCATACGGTACCAAACCACACCAAAACGGTACAATACCTTACGAGTCCTACGTTACGGTACCAAACCACACCAAAACGGTGCAATACCATACGAGTACATCCATATTCAATACGGTACCAAGCCACACCAAAACGGTACAATACCTTACGAGTACATCCATACGGTACATCCATACGGCACCAAACCACACCAAAATGGTGCAATACCGTACGAGTACATCCATACGGTACCAAACCACACCAAAACGGTGCAATACCGTACGACTACATCCATACGGTACCAAACCACACCAAAACGGTACAATACCTTACGAGTCCTTCTTTACGGTTCCAAACCACACCAAAACGGTGCAATACCGTACGAGTACATCCATACGGTACCAAACCATGCCAAAACGGTGCAATACCGTACGAGTAAATCCATACGGTACCAAATCACAACAAAACGGTGCAATACCATACGAGTAAATCCATACGGTACCAAACCACACCAAAACGGTACAATACCGTACGAGTACATCCATACGGTACCAAACCACACCAAAACGGTACAATACCTTACGAGTCCTTCGTTACGGTACCAAACCACAACAAAACGGTGCAATACAGTAGGAGTACATCCATACGGTACCAAACCACACCAAAACGGTACAATACCTTACGAGTCCTTCGTTACGGTACCAAACCACAACAAAACGGTGCAATACCGTACGAGTACATCCATATGGTACCAAACCACACCAAAACGGTACAATACCTTACGAGTACATCCATACGGTACCAAACCACACCAAAACGGTGCAATACCGTACTAGTACATCCATACGGTACCAAACCACACCAAAACGGTACAATACCTTACGAGTCCTTCGTTACGGTTCCAAACCACACCAAAACGGTGCAATACCGTATGAGTACATCCATACGGTACAAAACCACAACAAAATGGTGCAATACCATACGAGTACATCCATACGGTTACAAACCACACCAAAACGGTACAATACCTTACGAGTCCTTCGTTACGATACCAAACCACACCAAAACGGTGCAATACCGCACGAGTACATCCATACGGTACCAAACCACACCAAAACGGTACAATACCTTACGAGTACATCCATACGGTACCAAACCACACCAAAACGGTGCAATACCGTACGAGTACATCCATACGGTACCAAACCACACCAAAACGGTTCAATACCGTACGAATACATCCATACGGTACCAAACCACAACAAAACGGTGCAATACCGTACGAGTACATCCATACGGTACCAAACCACACCAAAACGGTACAATACCTTACGAGTCCTTCGTTACGGTTCCAAACCACACCAAAACGGTTCAATACGGTACGAGTACATCCATACGGTACCAAACCACACCAAAACGGTGCAATACCGTACGAGTAAATCCATACGGTACCAAACCACAACAAAACGGTGCAATACCATACGAGTACATCCATACGGTACCAAACCACACCAAAACGGTACAATACCTTACAAGTCCTTCGTTACGGTACCAAATAACAACAAAACGGTGCAATACCGTACGAGTACATCCATACGGTACCAAACCACACCAAAACGGTACAATACCTTAAGAGTCCTTCGTTACGGTACCAAACCACACCAAAACGGTGCAATACCGCACGAGTACATCCATACGGTACCAAACCACACCAAAACGGTACAATACCTTACGAGTCCTACGTTACGGTACCAAACCACACCAAAACGGTGCAATACCATACGAGTACATCCATATTCCATACGGTACCAAGCCACACCAAAACGGTACAATACCTTACGAGTACATCCATACGGTACATCCATACGGCACCAAACCACACCAAAATGGTGCAATACCGTACGAGTACATCCATACGGTACCAAACCACACCAAAACGGTGCAATACCGTACGAATACATCCATACGGTACCAAACCACACCAAAACGGTACAATACCTTACGAGTCCTTCGTTACGGTTCCAAACCACACCAAAACGGTGCAATACCGTACGAGTACATCCATACGGTACCAAACCACGCCAAAACGGTGCAATACCGTACGAGTAAATCCATACGGTACCAAATCACAACAAAACGGTGCAATACCATACGAGTAAATCCATACGGTACCAAACCACACCAAAACGGTACAATACCTTACGAGTACATCCATACGGTACCAAACCACACCAAAACGGTCCAATACCGTACGAGTACATCCATACGGTACCAAACCACACCAAAACGGTACAATACCTTACGAGTCCTTCGTTACGGTACCAAACCACAACAAAACGGTGCAATACAGTAGGAGTACATCCATACGGTACCAAACCACACCAAAACGGTACAATACCTTACGAGTCCTTCGTTACGGTACCAAACCATAACAAAACGGTGCAATACCGTACGAGTACATCCATATGGTACCAAACCACACCAAAACGGTACAATACCTTACGAGTACATCCATACGGTACCAAACCACACCAAAACGGTGCAATACCGTACTAGTACATCCATACGGTACCAAACCACACCAAAACGGTACAATACCTTACGAGTCCTTCGTTACGGTTCCAAAATACACCAAAACGGTGCAAAACCGTACGAGTACATCC
Source organism: Rhododendron vialii (assembly GCF_030253575.1). Taxonomy (NCBI): domain Eukaryota; kingdom Viridiplantae; phylum Streptophyta; class Magnoliopsida; order Ericales; family Ericaceae; genus Rhododendron; species Rhododendron vialii. The sequence continues at coordinate 28,422,345 of NC_080557.1, read as the reverse complement.
ATACGGTACCAAACCACACCAAAACGGTGCAATACCGTATGAGTAAATCCATACGGTACCAAACCACAACAAATCGGTGCAATACCATACGAGTACATCCATACGGTACCAAACGACACCAAAACGGTACAATACCTTACGAGTCCTTCGTTACGGTACCAAACCACAACAAAACGGTGCAATACCGTACGAGTACATCCGTACGGTACCAAACCACACCAAAACGGTACAATACCTTACGAGTCCTTCGTTACGGTACCAAACCACACCAAAACGGTGTAATACCGCACGAGTACATCCATACGGTACCAAACCACACCAAAACGGTACAATACCGTGCGAGTAAATCCATACGGTACCAAACCACATCAAAACGGTGCAATACCGTACGAGTACATCCATACGGTACCAAACCTCACTAAAACGGTACAATACCTTACGAGTCCTTCGCTACGGTACCAAAACACAACAAAACGGTGCAATACCGTACGAGTACATCCATACGGTACCAAACCACACCAAAACGGTACAATACCTTACGAGTCCTTCGTTACGGTACCAAACCACATGAAAACGGTGCAATACCGTACGAGTACATCCATACGGTACCAAACCACACCAAAACGGTGCAATACCGTACGAGTACATCCATACGGTACCAAACCACAACAAAACGGTGCAATACCGTACGAGTACATCCATACGGTACCAAACCACACCAAAACGGTACAATACCTTACGAGTCCTTCGTTACGGTACCAAACCACAACAAAACGGTGCAATACCGTACGAGTACATCCATACGGTACCAAACTACACCAAAACGGTACAATACCTTACGAGTCCTTCGTTACGTTACCAAACCACAACAAAACGGTGCAATACCGTACGAGTGCATCCATACGGTACCAAACCACACCAAAATGGTACAATACCTTACCACTCCTTCCTTACGGTACCAAACCACACCAAAACGGTGCAATACCATACGAGTACATCCATACGGTACCAAACCACACCAAAACGGTACAATACCTTACGAATCCTTCGTTACGATACCAAACCACACCAAAACGGTGCAATACCGTACGAGTACATCCATACGGTACCAAACCACACCAAAATGGTACAATACCTTACGAGTACATCCATACGGTACCAAACCGCACAAAAACGGTGCAATACCGTATGAGTACATCCATACGGTACCAAACCACACCAAAACGGTGCAATACCGTACGAATACATCCATACGGTACCAAACCACAACAAAACGGTGCAATACCGTACGAGTACATCCATACGGTACCAAACCACACCAAAACGGTACAATACCTTACGAGTCCTTCGTTACGGTTCCAAACCACACCAAAACGGTGCAATACCGTACGAGTACATCCATACCGTACCAAACCACAATAAAGCGGTGCAATACCGTACGAGTAAATCAATACGGTACCAAACCACAACAAAACGGTGCAATACCATACGAGTACATCCATACGGTAACAAACCACACCAAAATGGTACAATACCTTACGAGTCCTTCGTTACGATACCAAACCACACCAAAACTGTGCAATACCATACGAGTACATCCATACGGTACCAAACCACACCAAAACGGTACAATACCTTACGAGTACATCCATACGGGGCCAAACCACACCAAAACGGAGCAATACCGTACGAGTACATCCATACGGTACCAAACCACACCAAAACGGTGCAATACCGTACGAATACATCCATACGGTACCAAACCACAACAAAATGGTGCAATACCGTACGAGTACATCCATACGGTACCAAACCACACCAAAACGGTACAATACCTTACGAGTCCTTCGTTACGGTTCCAAACCACACCAAAACGGTGCAATACGGTACGAGTACATCCATACGGTACCAAACCACACCAAAACGGTGCAATACCGTACGAGTAAATGCATACGGTACCAAACCACAACAAAACGGTGCAATACCATACGAGTACATCCATACGGTACCAAACCACACCAAAACGGTACAATACCTTACGAGTCCTTCGTTACGGTACCAAATAACAACAAAACGGTGCAATACCGTACGAGTACATCCATACGGTACCAAACCACACCAAAACGATACAATACCTTAAGAGTCCTTCGTTTCGGTACCAAACCACACCAAAATGGTGCAATACCGTACGAGTACATCCATACGGTACCAAAGCACACCAACACGGGCCAATACCGTACGAGTACATCCATACGGTACCAAACCACACCAAAATGGTGCAATACCGTACGAGTACATCCATACGGTACCAAAGCACACCAACACGGTGCAATACCGTACGAGTACATCCATACTGTACCAAACCACACCAAAACGGTACAATACCTTACGAGTCCTTCGTTACGGTACCAAACCACAACAAAACGGTGCAATACCGTACGAGTACATCCATACGGTACCAAACCACACCAAAACGGTATAATACCTTACGAGTCCTTCGTTACGGTACCAAACCACAACAAAACGGTGCAATACCGTACGAGTACATCCATACGGTACCAAACCACACCAAAACAATACAATACCTTAAGAGTCCTTCGTTACGGTACCAAACCACACCAAAACGGTGCAATACCGCACGAGTACATCCATACGGTACCAAACCACACCAAAACGGTGCAATACCGTACGAGTACATCCATACGGTACCAAACCACACCAAAACGGTACAATACCTTACGAGTCCTTCGTTACGGTACCAAACCACAACAAAACTGTGCAATACCGTACGAGTACATCCATACGGTACCAAACCACACCAAAACGGTACAATACCTTACGAGTCCTTCGTTACGGTACAAAACCACAACAAAACGGTGCAATACCGTACGAGTACATCCATACGGTACCAAACCACACCAAAACGGTACAATACCTTACGAGTCCTTCGTTACGGTACCAAACCACATGAAAACGGTGCAATACCGTACGAGTACATCCATACGGTACCAAACCACACCAAAACGGTGCAATACCGTACGAGTACATCCATACGGTACCAAACCACAACAAAACGGTGCAATACCATACGAGTACATCCATACGGTACCAAACCACACCAAAACGGTACAATACCTTACGAGTCCTTCGTTACGGTACCAAACCACAACAAAACTGTGCAATACCGTACGAGTACATCCATACGGTACCAAACCACACCAAAACGGTACAATACCTTACGAGTCCTTCGTTACGGTACCAAACCACAACAAAACGGTGCAATACCGTACGAGTACATCCATACGGTACCAAACCACACCAAAACGGTACAATACCTTACGAGTCCTTCGTTACGGTACCAAACCACATGAAAACGGTGCAATACCGTACGAGTACATCCATACGGTACCAAACCACACCAAAACGGTGCAATACCGTACGAGTACATCCATACGGTACCAAACCACAACAAAACGGTGCAATACCATACGAGTACATCCATACGGTACCAAACCACACCAAAACGGTACAATACCTTACGAGTCCTTCGTTACGATACCAAACCACACCAAAACGGTGCAATACCGTACGAGTACATCCATACCGTACCAAACCACAATAAAACGGTGCAATACCGTACGAGTAAATCCATACGGTACCAAACCACAACAAAACGGTGCAATACCATACGAGTACTTCCATACGGTAACAAACCACACCAAAACGGTACAATACCTTACGAGTCCTTCGTTACAATACCAAACCACACCAAAACGGTGCAATACCGTACGAGTACATCCATACGGTACCAAACCACACCAAAACGGTACAATACCTTACGAGTACATCCATACGGTACCAAACCACACCAAAACGGTACAATACCTTACGAGTCCTTCGTTACGGTACCAAACCACAACAAAACGGTGCAATACCGTACGAGTACATCCATACGGTACCAAACCACACCAAAACGGTACAATACCTTACGAGTCCTTCGTTACGATACCAAACCACAACAAAACGGTGCAATACCGTACGAGTACATCCATACGGTACCAAACCACACCAAAACGGTACAATACCTTACGAGTCCTTCGTTACGGTACCAAACCACATGAAAACGGTGCAATACCGTACGAGTACATCCATACGGTACCAAACCACACCAAAACGGTGCAATACCGTACGAGTACATCAATACGGTACCAAACCACAACAAAACAGTGCAATACCGTACGAGTACATCCATACGGTACCAAACCACACCAAAACGGTACAATACCTTACGAGTCCTTCGTTACGGTACCAAACCACAACAAAACGGTGCAATACCGTACGAGTACATCCATACGGTACCAAACCACACCAAAACGGTACAATACCTTACGAGTCCTTCGTTACGGTACCAAACCACAACAAAATGGTGCAATACCGTACGAGTGCATCCATACGGTACCAAACCACACCAAAACGGGACAATACCTTACCACTCCTTCCTTACGGTACCAAACCGCACCAAAACGGTGCAATACCGTACGAGTACATCCATACGGTACCAAACCACACCAAAACGGTACAATACCTTACGAGTACATCCATACGGGGCCAAACCACACCAAAACGGAGCAATACCGTACGAGTACATCCATACGGTACCAAACCACACCAAAACGGTGCAATACCGTACGAATACATCCATACGGTACCAAACCACAACAAAATGGTGCAATACCGTACGAGTACATCCATACGGTACCAAACCACACCAAAACGGTACAATACCTTACGAGTCCTTCGTTACGGTTCCAAACCACACCAAAACGGTGCAATACGGTACGAGTACATCCATACGGTACCAAACCACACCAAAACGGTGCAATACCGTACGAGTAAATGCATACGGTACCAAACCACAACAAAACGGTGCAATACCATACGAGTACATCCATACGGTACCAAACCACACCAAAACGGTACAATACCTTACGAGTCCTTCGTTACGGTACCAAATAACAACAAAACGGTGCAATACCGTACGAGTATATCCATACGGTACCAAACCACACCAAAACGATACAATACCTTAAGAGTCCTTCGTTTCGGTACCAAACCACACCAAAATGGTGCAATACCGTACGAGTACATCCATACGGTACCAAAGCACACCAACACGGTGCAATACCGTACGAGTACATCCATACGGTACCAAACCACACCAAAATGGTGCAATACCGTACGAGTACATCCATACGGTACCAAAGCACACCAACACGGTGCAATACCGTACGAGTACATCCATACGTTACCAAACCACACCAAAACGGTACATTACCTTACGAGTCCTTCGTTACGGTACCAAACCACAACAAAACGGTGCAATACCGTACGAGTACATCCATACGGTACCAAACCACACCAAAACGGTATAATACCTTACGAGTCCTTCGTTACGGTACCAAACCACAACAAAACGGTGCAATACCGTACGAGTACATCCATACGGTACCAAACCACACCAAAACAATACAATACCTTAAGAGTCCTTCGTTACGGTACCAAACCACACCAAAACGGTGCAATACCGCACGAGTACATCCATACGGTACCAAACCACACCAAAACGGTGCAATACCGTACGAGTACATCCATACGGTACCAAACCACACCAAAACGGTGCAATACCGTACGAGTACATCCATACGGTACCAAACCACACCAAAACGGTACAATACCTTACGAGTCCTTCGTTACGGTACCAAACCACAACAAAACGGTGCAATACCGTACGAGTACATCCATACGGTACCAAACCACACCAAAACGGTACAATACCTTACGAGTCCTTCGTTACGGTACCAAACCACAACAAAACGGTGCAATACCGTACGAGTACATCCATACGGTACCAAACCACACCAAAACGGTACAATACCTTACGAGTCCTTCGTTACGGTACCAAACCACATGAAAACGGTGCAATACCGTACGAGTACATCCATACGGTACCAAACCACACCAAAACGGTGCAATACCGTACGAGTACATCCATACGGTACCAAACCACAACAAAACGGTGCAATACCATACGAGTACATCTATACGGTACCAAACCACACCAAAACGGTACAATACCTTACGAGTCCTTCGTTACGATACCAAACCACACCAAAACGGTGCAATACCGTACGAGTAAATCCATACGGTACCAAACCACAACAAAACGGTGCAATACCATACGAGTACTTCCATACGGTAACAAACCACACCAAAACGGTACAATACCTTACGATTCCTTCGTTACGATACCAAACCACACCAAAACGGTGCAATACCGTACGAGTACATCCATACGGTACCAAACCACACCAAAATGGTACAATACCTTACGAGTACATCCATACGGTACCAAACCACACCAAAACGGTACAATACCTTACGAGTCCTTCGTTACGGTACCAAACCACAACAAAACGGTGCAATACCGTACGAGTACATCCATACGGTACCAAACCACACCAAAACGGTACAATACCTTACGAGTCCTTCGTTACGGTACCAAACCACAACAAAACGGTGCAATACCGTACGAGTACATCCATACGGTACCAAACCACACCAAAACGGTACAATACCTTACGAGTCCTTCGTTACGGTACCAAACCACATGAAAACGGTGCAATACCGTACGAGTACATCCATACGGTACCAAACCACACCAAAACGGTGCAATACCGTACGAGTACATCCATACGGTACCAAACCACAACAAAACGGTGCAATACCATACGAGTACATCCATACGGTACCAAACCACACCAAAACGGTACAATACCTTACGAGTCCTTCGTTACAGTACCAAACCACAACAAAACGGTGCAATACCGTACGAGTACATCCATACGGTACCAAACCACACCAAAACGGTACAATACCTTACGAGTCCTTCGTTACGGTACCAAACCACAACAAAATGGTGCAATACCGTACGAGTGCATCCATACGGTACCAAACCACACCAAAACGGTACAATACCTTACCACTCCTTCCTTACGGTACCAAACCGCACCAAAACGGTGCAATACCGTACGAGTACATCCATACGGTACCAAACCACACCAAAACGGTACAATACCTTACGAGTCCTTCGTTACGATACCAAACCACACCAAAACGGTGCAATACCGTACGAGTACATCCATACGTTACCAAACCACACCAAAATGGCACAATACCTTACAAGTACATCCATACGGTACCAAACCGCACCAAAACGGTGCAATACCGTATGAGTGCATCCATACGGTACCAAACCACACAAAAACGGTGCAATACCGTACGAATACATCCATACGGTACCAAAACACAACAAAACGGTGCAATACCGTACGAGTACATCCATACGGTACCAAACCACACCAAAATGGTACAATACCTTACGAGTCCTTCGTTACGGTTCCAAACCACACCAAAACGGTGCAATACCGTACGAGTACATCCATACCGTACCAAACCACAATAAAACGGTGCAATACCGTACGAGTAAATCCATACGGTACCAAACCACAACAAAACGGTGCAATACCATACGAGTACTTCCATACGGTAACAAACCACACCAAAACGGTACAATACCTTACGAGTCCTTCGTTACGATACCAAACCACACCAAAACGGTGCAATACCGTACGAGTAAATCCATACGGTACCAAACCACAACAAAACGGTGCAATACCATACGAGTACTTCCATACGGTAACAAACCACACCAAAACGGTACAATACCTTACGATTCCTTCGTTACGATACCAAACCACACCAAAACGGTGCAATACCGTACGAGTACATCCATACGGTACCAAACCACACCAAAATGGTACAATACCTTACGAGTACATCCATACGGTACCAAACCACACCAAAACGGTACAATACCTTACGAGTCCTTCGTTACGGTACCAAACCACAACAAAACGGTGCAATACCGTACGAGTACATCCATACGGTACCAAACCACACCAAAACGGTACAATACCTTACGAGTCCTTCGTTACGGTACCAAACCACAACAAAACGGTGCAATACCGTACGAGTACATCCATACGGTACCAAACCACACCAAAACGGTACAATACCTTACGAGTCCTTCGTTACGGTACCAAACCACATGAAAACGGTGCAATACCGTACGAGTACATCCATACGGTACCAAACCACACCAAAACGGTGCAATACCGTACGAGTACATCCATACGGTACCAAACCACAACAAAACGGTGCAATACCATACGAGTACATCCATACGGTACCAAACCACACCAAAACGGTACAATACCTTACGAGTCCTTCGTTACAGTACCAAACCACAACAAAACGGTGCAATACCGTACGAGTACATCCATACGGTACCAAACCACACCAAAACGGTACAATACCTTACGAGTCCTTCGTTACGGTACCAAACCACAACAAAATGGTGCAATACCGTACGAGTGCATCCATACGGTACCAAACCACACCAAAACGGTACAATACCTTACCACTCCTTCCTTACGGTACCAAACCGCACCAAAACGGTGCAATACCGTACGAGTACATCCATACGGTACCAAACCACACCAAAACGGTACAATACCTTACGAGTCCTTCGTTACGATACCAAACCACACCAAAACGGTGCAATACCGTACGAGTACATCCATACGTTACCAAACCACACCAAAATGGCACAATACCTTACAAGTACATCCATACGGTACCAAACCGCACCAAAACGGTGCAATACCGTATGAGTACATCCATACGGTACCAAACCACACAAAAACGGTGCAATACCGTACGAATACATCCATACGGTACCAAAACACAACAAAACGGTGCAATACCGTACGAGTACATCCATACGGTACCAAACCACACCAAAATGGTACAATACCTTACGAGTCCTTCGTTACGGTTCCAAACCACACCAAAACGGTGCAATACCGTACGAGTACATCCATACCGTACCAAACCACAATAAAACGGTGCAATACCGTACGAGTAAATCCATACGGTACCAAACCACAACAAAACGGTGCAATACCATACGAGTACTTCCATACGGTAACAAACCACACCAAAACGGTACAATACCTTACGAGTCCTTCGTTACGATACCAAACCACACCAAAACGGTGCAATACCGTACGAGTACATCCATACGGTACCATACCACACCAAAACGGTACAATACCTTACGAGTACATCCATACGGTACCAAACCACACCAAAACGGTGCAATACCGTACGAGTACATCCATACGGTACCAAACCACACCAAAACGGTGCAATACCGTACGAATACATCCATTCGGTACCAAACCACAACAAAACGGTGCAATACCGTACGAGTACATCCATACGGTACCAAACCACAACAAAACGGTGCAATACCGTACGAGTACATCCATACGGTACCAAACCACACCAAAACGGTACAATACATTACGAGTCCTTCGTTAGGGTACCAAACCACACCAAAATGGTACAATACCTTACGAGTCCTTTGTTACGGTACCAAACCACAACAAAACGGTGCAATACCGTACGAGTACATCCATACGGTACCAAACCACACCAAAACGGTACAATACCTTACGAGTACATCCATACGGTACCAATCCACACCAAAACGGTGCAATACCGTGCGAGTACATCCATACGGTACCAAACCACACCAAAACGGTGCAATACCATACGAATACATCCATACGGTACCAAACCACAACAAAACGGTGCAATACCGTACGAGTACATCCATACGGTACCAAACCACACCAAAACGGTACAATACCTTACGAGTCCTTCGTTACGGTTCCAAACCACACCAAAACGGTGCAATACCGTACGAGTACATCCATACGGTACCAAACCACACCAAAACGGTACAATACCTTACGAGTCCTTCGTTACGGTATTAAACCACACCAAAACGGTGGTATACCGCACGAGTACATCCATACGGTACAAAACCACACCAAAACGGTACAATACCTTACGAGTCCTTCGTTACAGTACCAAACCACACCAAAACGGTGCAATACCATACGAGTACATCCATATTCCATACGGTACCAAACCACACCAAAACGGTACAATATCTTACGAGTACATCCATACGGTACCAAACCACACCAAAACGGTGCAATACCGTACGAGTACATCCATACGGTACCAAACCACACCAAAACGGTGCATACGGTACCAAACTACACCAAAACGGTGCAATACCGTACGAGTACATCCATACGGTACTAAACCACACCAAAACGGTGCAATACCGTACGAGTACATCCGTACGGTACCAAACCACACCAAAACGGTACAATACCTTACGAGTCCTTCGTTACGGTACCAAACCACAACAAAACGGTGCAATACCGTACGAGTACATCCATACGGTACCAAACCACACCAAAACGGTACAATACCTTACGAGTCCTTCGTTACGGTACCAAACCACAACAAAACGGTCCAATACCGTACGAGTACATCCATACGGTACCAAACCTCACCAAAACGGTACAATACCTTACGAGTCCTTCGCTACGGTACCAAAACACAACAAAACGGTGCAATACCGTACGAGTACATCCATACGGTACCAAACCACACCAAAACGGTACAATACCTTACGAGTCCTTCGTTACGGTACCAAACCACATGAAAACGGTGCAATACCGTACGAGTACATCCATACGGTACCAAACCACACCAAAACGGTGCAATACCGTACGAGTACATCCATACGGTACCAAACCACAACAAAACGGTGCAATACCATAGGAGTACATCCAGACGGTACCAAACCACACCAAAACGGTACAATACCTTACGAGTCCTTCGTTACGGTACCAAACCACAACAAAACGGTGCAATACCGTACGAGTACATCCATACGGTACCAAACCACACCAAAACGGTACAATACCTTACGAGTCCTTCGTTACGGTACCAAACCACAACAAAACGGTGCAATACTGTACGAGTGCATCCATACGGTACCAAACCACACCAAAACGGTACAATACCTTACCACTCCTTCCTTACAGTACCAAACCACACCTAAACGGTGCAATACCGTACGAGTACATCCATACGGTACCAAACCACACCAAAACGGTACAATACTTTATGAGTCCTTCGTTTCGGTACCAAACCACACCAAAACGGTGCAATACCTGACGAGTCCTTCGTTACGGTACCAAACCACACCAAAACTGTGCAATACCGTACGAGTACATCCATACGGTACCAAACCACACCAAAAGGGTGCAATACCGTACGAGTACATCCATACGGTACCAAACCACACCAAAACGGTGCAATACCGTACGAGTACATCCATACGGTACCAAACCACACCAAAACGGTGCAATACCGTACGAATACATCCATACGGTACCAAACCACACCAAAACGGTGCAATACCGTACCAGTACATCCATACGGTACCAAACCACACCAAAACTGTGCAATACCGTACGAGTACATCCATACGGTACCAAACCACACCAAAAGGGTGCAATACCGTACGAGTACATCCATACGGTACCAAACCACACCAAAACGGTACAATACCGTACGAATACATCCATACGGTACCAAACCACACCAAAACGGTGCAATACCGTACGAGTACATCCATACGGTACCAAACCACACCAAAACGGTGCAATACCGTACGAGTACATCCATACGGTACCAAACCACAACAAAACGGTGCAATACCGTACGAGTTCATCCATACGGTACCAAACCACACCAAAACGGTACAATACCTTACGAGTCCTTCGTTAGGGTTCCAAACCACACCAAAACGGTGCAATACCGTACGAGTAAATCCATACGGTACCAAACCACAACAAAATGGTGCAATACCATACGAGTACATCCATACGGTTACAAACCACACCAAAACGGTACAATACCTTACGAGTCCTTCGTTACGGTACCAAACCACACGAAAACGGTGCAATACCGTACGAGTACATCCATACGGTACCAAACCACACGAAAACGGTGCAATACCGTACGAGTACATCCATACGGTACCAAACCACAACAAAACGGTGCAATACCGTACGAGTACATCCATACGGTACCAAACCACACCAAAACGGTACAATACCTTACGAGTCCTTCGTTACGGTACCAAACCACAACAAAACGGTGCAATACCGTACGAGTGCATCCATACGGTACCAAACCACACCAAAACGGTACAATACCTTACAACTCCTTCCTTACGGTACCAAACCACACCAAAACGGTGCAATACCGCACGAGTACATCCATACGGTACCAAACCACACCAAAACAGTACAATACCTTACGAGTCCTTCGTTACGGTACCAAACCACACCAAAACGGTGCAATACCGTACGAGTACATCCATACGGTACCAAACCACACCAAAATGGTGCAATACCGTACGAGTACATCCATACGGTACCAAAGCACACCAACACGGTGCAATACCGTACGAGTACATCCATACGGTACCAAACCACACCAAAACGGTACAATACCTTACGAGTCCTTCGTTACGGTACCAAACCACAACAAAACGGTGCAATACCGTACGAGTACATCCATACGGTACCAAACCACACCAAAACGGTACAATACCTTACGAGTCCTTCGTTACGGTACCAAACCACAACAAAACGGTGCAATACCGTACGAGTACATCCATACGGTACCAAACCACACCAAAACGGTACAATACCTTACGAGTCCTTCGTTACGGTACCAAACCACATGAAAACGGTGAGATACCGTACGAGTACATCCATACGGTACCAAACCACACCAAAACGGTGCAATACCGTACGAGTACATCCATACGGTACCAAACCACAACAAAACGGTGCAATACCATACGAGTACATCCATACGGTACCAAACCACACCAAAACGGTACAATACCTTACGAGTCCTTCGTTACAGTACCAAACCACAACAAAACGGTGCAATACCGTACGAGTACATCCATACGGTACCAAACCACACCAAAACGGTACAATACCTTACGAGTCCTTCGTTACGGTACCAAACCACAACAAAATGGTGCAATACCGTACGAGTGCATCCATACGGTACCAAACCACACCAAAACGGTACAATACCTTACCACTCCTTCCTTACGGTACCAAACCGCACCAAAACGGTGCAATACCGTACGAGTACATCCATACGGTACCAAACCACACCAAAACGGTACAATACCTTACGAGTCCTTCGTTACGATACCAAACCACACCAAAACGGTGCAATACCGTACGAGTACATCCATACGTTACCAAACCACACCAAAATGGCACAATACCTTACAAGTACATCCATACGGTACCAAACCGCACCAAAACGGTGCAATACCGTATGAGTACATCCATACGGTACCAAACCACACAAAAACGGTGCAATACCGTACGAATACATCCATACGGTACCAAAACACAACAAAACGGTGCAATACCGTACGAGTACATCCATACGGTACCAAACCACACCAAAATGGTACAATACCTTACGAGTCCTTCGTTACGGTTCCAAACCACACCAAAACGGTGCAATACCGTACGAGTACATCCATACCGTACCAAACCACAATAAAACGGTGCAATACCGTACGAGTAAATCCATACGGTACCAAACCACAACAAAACGGTGCAATACCATACGAGTACTTCCATACGGTAACAAACCACACCAAAACGGTACAATACCTTACGAGTCCTTCGTTACGATACCAAACCACACCAAAACGGTGCAATACCGTACGAGTACATCCATACGGTACCATACCACACCAAAACGGTACAATACCTTACGAGTACATCCATACGGTACCAAACCACACCAAAACGGTGCAATACCGTACGAGTACATCCATACGGTACCAAACCACACCAAAACGGTGCAATACCGTACGAATACATCCATTCGGTACCAAACCACAACAAAACGGTGCAATACCGTACGAGTACATCCATACGGTACCAAACCACAACAAAACGGTGCAATACCGTACGAGTACATCCATACGGTACCAAACCACACCAAAACGGTACAATACATTACGAGTCCTTCGTTAGGGTACCAAACCACACCAAAATGGTACAATACCTTACGAGTCCTTCGTTACGGTACCAAACCACAACAAAACGGTGCAATACCGTACGAGTACATCCATACGGTACCAAACCACACCAAAACGGTACAATACCTTACGAGTACATCCATACGGTACCAATCCACACCAAAACGGTGCAATACCGTGCGAGTACATCCATACGGTACCAAACCACACCAAAACGGTGCAATACCATACGAATACATCCATACGGTACCAAACCACAACAAAACGGTGCAATACCGTACGAGTACATCCATACGGTACCAAACCACACCAAAACGGTACAATACCTTACGAGTCCTTCGTTACGGTTCCAAACCACACCAAAACGGTGCAATACCGTACGAGTACATCCATACGGTACCAAACCACACCAAAACGGTACAATACCTTACGAGTCCTTCGTTACGGTATTAAACCACACCAAAACGGTGTAATACCGCACGAGTACATCCATACGGTACAAAACCACACCAAAACGGTACAATACCTTACGAGTCCTTCGTTACAGTACCAAACCACACCAAAACGGTGCAATACCATACGAGTACATCCATATTCCATACGGTACCAAACCACACCAAAACGGTACAATATCTTACGAGTACATCCATACGGTACCAAACCACACCAAAACGGTGCAATACCGTACGAGTACATCCATACGGTACCAAACCACACCAAAACGGTGCATACGGTACCAAACTACACCAAAACGGTGCAATACCGTACGAGTACATCCAAACGGTACTAAACCACACCAAAACGGTGCAATACCGTACGAGTACATCCGTACGGTACCAAACCACACCAAAACGGTACAATACCTTACGAGTCCTTCGTTACGGTACCAAACCACAACAAAACGGTGCAATACCGTACGAGTACATCCATACGGTACCAAACCACACCAAAACGGTACAATACCTTACGAGTCCTTCGTTACGGTACCAAACCACAACAAAACGGTCCAATACCGTACGAGTACATCCATACGGTACCAAACCTCACCAAAACGGTACAATACCTTACGAGTCCTTCGCTACGGTACCAAAACACAACAAAACGGTGCAATACCGTACGAGTACATCCATACGGTACCAAACCACACCAAAACGGTACAATACCTTACGAGTCCTTCGTTACGGTACCAAACCACATGAAAACGGTGCAATACCGTACGAGTACATCCATACGGTACCAAACCACACCAAAACGGTGCAATACCGTACGAGTACATCCATACGGTACCAAACCACAACAAAACGGTGCAATACCATAGGAGTACATCCAGACGGTACCAAACCACACCAAAACGGTACAATACCTTACGAGTCCTTCGTTACGGTACAAAACCACAACAAAACGGTGCAATACCGTACGAGTACATCCATACGGTACCAAACCACACCAAAACGGTACAATACCTTACGAGTCCTTCGTTACGGTACCAAACCACAACAAAACGGTGCAATACTGTACGAGTGCATCCATACGGTACCAAACCACACCAAAACGGTACAATACCTTACCACTCCTTCCTTACAGTACCAAACCACACCTAAACGGTGCAATACCGTACGAGTACATCCATACGGTACCAAACCACACCAAAACGGTACAATACTTTATGAGTCCTTCGTTTCGGTACCAAACCACACCAAAACGGTGCAATACCGCACGAGTACATCCATACGGTACCAAACCACAACAAAACGATACAATACCTGACGAGTCCTTCGTTACGGTACCAAACCACACCAAAACTGTGCAATACCGTACGAGTACATCCATACGGTACCAAACCACACCAAAAGGGTGCAATACCGTACGAGTACATCCATACGGTACCAAACCACACCAAAACGGTGCAATACCGTACGAGTACATCCATACGGTACCAAACCACACCAAAACGGTGCAATACCGTACGAATACATCCATACGGTACCAAACCACACCAAAACGGTGCAATACCGTACCAGTACATCCATACGGTACCAAACCACACCAAAACTGTGCAATACCGTACGAGTACATCCATACGGTACCAAACCACACCAAAAGGGTGCAATACCGTACGAGTACATCCATACGGTACCAAACCACACCAAAACGGTACAATACCGTACGAATACATCCATACGGTACCAAACCACACCAAAACGGTGCAATACCGTACGAGTACATCCATACGGTACCAAACCACACCAAAACGGTGCAATACCGTACGAGTACATCCATACGGTACCAAACCACAACAAAACGGTGCAATACCGTACGAGTTCATCCATACGGTACCAAACCACACCAAAACGGTACAATACCTTACGAGTCCTTCGTTAGGGTTCCAAACCACACCAAAACGGTGCAATACCGTACGAGTAAATCCATACGGTACCAAACCACAACAAAATGGTGCAATACCATACGAGTACATCCATACGGTTACAAACCACACCAAAACGGTACAATACCTTAGGAGTCCTTCGTTACGGTACCAAACCACACGAAAACGGTGCAATACCGTACGAGTACATCCATACGGTACCAAACCACACGAAAACGGTGCAATACCGTACGAGTACATCCATACGGTACCAAACCACAACAAAACGGTGCAATACCGTACGAGTACATCCATACGGTACCAAACCACACCAAAACGGTACAATACCTTACGAGTCCTTCGTTACGGTACCAAACCACAACAAAACGGTGCAATACCGTACGAGTGCATCCATACGGTACCAAACCACACCAAAACGGTACAATACCTTACAACTCCTTCCTTACGGTACCAAACCACACCAAAACGGTGCAATACCGCACGAGTACATCCATACGGTACCAAACCACACCAAAACAGTACAATACCTTACGAGTCCTTCGTTACGGTACCAAACCACACCAAAACGGTGCAATACCGTACGAGTACATCCATACGGTACCAAACCACACCAAAATGGTGCAATACCGTACGAGTACATCCATACGGTACCAAAGCACACCAACACGGTGCAATACCGTACGAGTACATCCATACGGTACCAAACCACACCAAAACGGTACAATACCTTACGAGTCCTTCGTTACGGTACCAAACCACAACAAAACGGTGCAATACCGTACGAGTACATCCATACGGTACCAAACCACACCAAAACGGTACAATACCTTACGAGTCCTTCGTTACGGTACCAAACCACACGAAAACGGTGCAATACCGTACGAGTACATCCATACGGTACCAAACCACACCAAAACGGTGCAATACCGTACGAGTACATCCATACGGTACCAAACCACAACAAAACGGTGCAATACCGCACGAGTACATCCATACGGTACCAAACCACACCAAAACGGTACAATACCTTACGAGTCCTTCGTTACGGTACCAAACCACACGAAAATGGTGCAATACCGTACGAGTACATCCATACGGTACCAAACCACACCAAAACGGTGCAATACCGTACGAGTACATCCATACGGTACCAAACCACACCAAAACGGTACAATACCGTACGAATACATCCATACGGTACCAAACCACACCAAAACGTCGCAATACCGTACGAGTACATCCATACGGTACCAAACCACACCAAAACGGTGCAATACCGTACGAATACATCCATACGGTACCAAACCACAACAAAACGGTGCAATACCGTACGAGTACATCCATACGGTACCAAACCACACCAAAACGGTACAATACCTTACGAGTCATTCGTTACGGTACCAAACCACAACAAAACGGTGCAATACCGTACGAGTACAAACGTACGGTACCAAACCACACCAAAACGGTACAATACCTTACGAGTCCTTCGTTACGGTACCAAACCACACCAAAACGGTGTAATACCGCACGAGTACATCCATTTGGTACCAAACCACACCAAAACGGTACAATACCTTACGAGTCCTTCGTTACGGTACCAAACCACACCAAAACGGTGCAATACCATACGAGTACATCCATATTCCATACGGTACCAAACCACACCAAAACGGTACAATACCTTACGAGTACATCCATACGGTACCAAACCACAACAAAACGGTGCAATACCGTACGAGTACATCCATACGGTACCAAACCACACCAAAACGGTACAATACCTTACGAGTCCTTCGTTACGGTACCAAACCACAACAAAACGGTGCAATACCGTACGAGTGCATCCATACGGTACCAAACCACACCAAAACGGTACAATACCTTACAACTCCTTCCTTACGGTACCAAACCACACCAAAACGGTGCAATACCGTACGAATACATCCATACGGTACCAAACCACACCAAAACGGTGCAATACCGTACCAGTACATCCATACGGTACCAAACCACACCAAAACTGTGCAATACCGTACGAGTACATCCATACGGTACCAAACCACACCAAAAGGGTGCAATACCGTACGAGTACATCCATACGGTACCAAACCACACCAAAACGGTACAATACCGTACGAATACATCCATACGGTACCAAACCACACCAAAACGGTGCAATACCGTACGAGTACATCCATACGGTACCAAACCACACCAAAACGGTGCAATACCGTACGAGTACATCCATACGGTACCAAACCACAACAAAACGGTGCAATACCGTACGAGTTCATCCATACGGTACCAAACCACACCAAAACGGTACAATACCTTACGAGTCCTTCGTTAGGGTTCCAAACCACACCAAAACGGTGCAATACCGTACGAGTAAATCCATACGGTACCAAACCACAACAAAATGGTGCAATACCATACGAGTACATCCATACGGTTACAAACCACACCAAAACGGTACAATACCTTACGAGTCCTTCGTTACGGTACCAAACCACACGAAAACGGTGCAATACCGTACGAGTACATCCATACGGTACCAAACCACACGAAAACGGTGCAATACCGTACGAGTACATCCATACGGTACCAAACCACAACAAAACGGTGCAATACCGTACGAGTACATCCATACGGTACCAAACCACACCAAAACGGTACAATACCTTACGAGTCCTTCGTTACGGTACCAAACCACAACAAAACGGTGCAATACCGTACGAGTGCATCCATACGGTACCAAACCACACCAAAACGGTACAATACCTTACAACTCCTTCCTTACGGTACCAAACCACACCAAAACGGTGCAATACCGCACGAGTACATCCATACGGTACCAAACCACACCAAAACAGTACAATACCTTACGAGTCCTTCGTTACGGTACCAAACCACACCAAAACGGTGCAATACCGTACGAGTACATCCATACGGTACCAAACCACACCAAAATGGTGCAATACCGTACGAGTACATCCATACGGTACCAAAGCACACCAACACGGTGCAATACCGTACGAGTACATCCATACGGTACCAAACCACACCAAAACGGTACAATACCTTACGAGTCCTTCGTTACGGTACCAAACCACAACAAAACGGTGCAATACCGTACGAGTACATCCATACGGTACCAAACCACACCAAAACGGTACAATACCTTACGAGTCCTTCGTTACGGTACCAAACCACACGAAAACGGTGCAATACCGTACGAGTACATCCATACGGTACCAAACCACACCAAAACGGTGCAATACCGTACGAGTACATCCATACGGTACCAAACCACAACAAAACGGTGCAATACCGCACGAGTACATCCATACGGTACCAAACCACACCAAAACGGTACAATACCTTACGAGTCCTTCGTTACGGTACCAAACCACACGAAAATGGTGCAATACCGTACGAGTACATCCATACGGTACCAAACCACACCAAAACGGTGCAATACCGTACGAGTACATCCATACGGTACCAAACCACACCAAAACGGTACAATACCGTACGAATACATCCATACGGTACCAAACCACACCAAAACGTCGCAATACCGTACGAGTACATCCATACGGTACCAAACCACACCAAAACGGTGCAATACCGTACGAATACATCCATACGGTACCAAACCACAACAAAACGGTGCAATACCGTACGAGTACATCCATACGGTACCAAACCACACCAAAACGGTACAATACCTTACGAGTCATTCGTTACGGTACCAAACCACAACAAAACGGTGCAATACCGTACGAGTACAAACGTACGGTACCAAACCACACCAAAACGGTACAATACCTTACGAGTCCTTCGTTACGGTACCAAACCACACCAAAACGGTGTAATACCGCACGAGTACATCCATTTGGTACCAAACCACACCAAAACGGTACAATACCTTACGAGTCCTTCGTTACGGTACCAAACCACACCAAAACGGTGCAATACCATACGAGTACATCCATATTCCATACGGTACCAAACCACACCAAAACGGTACAATACCTTACGAGTACATCCATACGGTACCAAACCACAACAAAACGGTGCAATACCGTACGAGTACATCCATACGGTACCAAACCACACCAAAACGGTACAATACCTTACGAGTCCTTCGTTACGGTACCAAACCACAACAAAACGGTGCAATACCGTACGAGTGCATCCATACGGTACCAAACCACACCAAAACGGTACAATACCTTACAACTCCTTCCTTACGGTACCAAACCACACCAAAACGGTGCAATACCGCACGAGTACATCCATACGGTACCAAACCACACCAAAACAGTACAATACCTTACGAGTCCTTCGTTACGGTACCAAACCACACCAAAACGGTGCAATACCGTACGAGTACATCCATACGGTACCAAACCACACCAAAATGGTGCAATACTGTACGAGTACATCCATACGGTACCAAAGCACACCAACACGGTGCAATACCGTACGAGTACATCCATACGGTACCAAACCACACCAAAACGGTACAATACCTTACGAGTCCTTCGTTACGGTACCAAACCACAACAAAACGGTGCAATACCGTACGAGTACATCCATACGGTACCAAACCACACCAAAACGGTACAATACCTTACGAGTCCTTCGTTACGGTACCAAACCACACGAAAAAGGTGCAATACCGTACGAGTACATCCATACGGTACCAAACCACACCAAAACGGTGCAATACCGTACGAGTACATCCATACGGTACCAAACCACAACAAAACGGTGCAATACCGCACGAGTACATCCATACGGTACCAAACCACACCAAAACGGTACAATACCTTACGAGTCCTTCGTTACGGTACCAAACCACACGAAAATGGTGCAATACCGTACGAGTACATCCATACGGTACCAAACCACACCAAAACGGTGCAATACCGTACGAGTACATCCATACGGTACCAAACCACACCAAAACGGTACAATACCGTACGAATACATCCATACGGTACCAAACCACACCAAAACGGTGCAATACCGTACGAGTACATCCATACGGTACCAAACCACACCAAAACGGTGCAATACCGTACGAATACATCCATACGGTACCAAACCACAACAAAACGGTGCAATACCGTACGAGTACATCCATACGGTACCAAACCACACCAAAACGGTACAATACCTTACGAGTCATTCGTTACGGTACCAAACCACAACAAAACGGTGCAATACCGTACGAGTACAAACGTACGGTACCAAACCACACCAAAACGGTACAATACCTTACGAGTCCTTCGTTACGGTACCAAACCACACCAAAACGGTGTAATACCGCACGAGTACATCCATTTGGTACCAAACCACACCAAAACGGTACAATACCTTACGAGTCCTTCGTTACGGTACCAAACCACACCAAAACGGTGCAATACCATACGAGTACATCCATATTCCATACGGTACCAAACCACACCAAAACGGTACAATACCTTACGAGTACATCCATACGGTACCAAACCACACCAAAACGGTGCAATACCGTACGAGTACATCCATACGGTACCAAACCACACCAAAACGGTACAATACCTTATGAGTCCTTCGTTACGGTACCAAACCACAACAAAACGGTGCAATACCGTACGAGTACATCCATACGGTACCAAACCACACCAAAACGGTACAATACCTTACGAGTCCTTCGTTACGGTACCAAACCACAACAAAACGGTGCAATACCGTACGAGTACATCCATACGGTACCAAACCACACCAAAACGTTACAATACCTTACGAGTCCTTCGTTACGGTACCAAACCACAACAAAATGGTGCAATACCGTACGAGTGCATCCATACGGTACCAAACCACACCAAAACGGTACAATACCTTACCACTCCTTCCTTACGGTACAAAACCACACCAAAACGGTGCAATACCGTACGAGTACATCCATACGGTACCAAACCACAACAAAACGGTGCAATATTGTACGAATACATCCATACGGTACCAAACCACAACAAAACGGTGCAATACCGTACGAGTACATCCATACGGTACCAAACCACACCAAAACGGTGCAATACCTTACGAGTACATCCATACGGTACCAAACCACACCAAAACGGTGCAAAACCGTACGAGTACATCCATACGGTACCAAACCACACCAAAACGGTGCAATATTGTACGAATACATCCATACGGTACCAAACCACAACAAAACGGTGCAATACCCTACGAGTACATCCATACGGTACCAAACCTCACCAAAACGGTACAATACCTTACGAGTCCTTCGTTACGGTACCAAACCACAACAAAACGGTGTAATACCGTACGAGTACATCCATACTACCAAACCACACCAAAACGGTACAATACCTTACGAGTCCTTCGTTACGGTACCAAACCACACCAAAACGGTGCAATACCGCACGAGTACATCCATACAGTACCAAACCACACCAAAACGGTACAATACCTTACGAGTACATCCATACGGTACCAAACCACACCAAAACGGTGCAATACCGTACGTGTACATCCATACGGTACCAAACCACACCAAAATGGTGCAATACCGTACGAGTACATCCATACGGTACCAAACCACACCAACACGGTGCAATACCGTACGAGTACATCCATACGGTACCAAACCACACCAAAACGGTACAATACCTTACGAGTCCTTCGTTACGGTACCAAACCACAACAAAACGGTGCAATACCGTACGAGTACATCCATATGGTACCAAACCACACCAAAACGGTACAATACCTTACGAGTCCTTCGTTACGGTACCAAACCACACCAAAACGGTGCAATACCATACGAGTACATCCATATTCCATACGGTACCAAACCACACCAAAACGGTACAATACCTTACGAGTACATCCATACGGTACAAAACCACACCAAAACGGTGCAATACCGTACGAGTACATCCATACGGTACCAAACCACACCAAAACGGTACAATACCTTACGAGTCCTTCGTTACGGAATCAAACCACAACAAAACGGTGCAATACCGTACGAGTACATCCATACGGTACCAAACCACACCAAAACGGTACAATACCTTACGAGTTCTTCGTTACGGTACCAAACCACAACAAAACGGTGCAATACCGTACGAGTACATCCATACGGTACCAAACCACACCAAAACGGTACAATACCTTACGAGTCCTTCGTTACGGTACCAAACCACAACAAAACGGTGCAATACCGTACGAGTACATCCATACGGTACCAAACCACACCAAAACGGTACAATACCTTACGAGTCCTTCGTTACGGTACCAAACCACAACAAAACGGTGCAATACCGTACGAGTACATCCATACGGTACCAAACCACAACAAAACGGTGCAATATTGTACGAATACATCCATACGGTACCAAACCACAACAAAACGGTGCAATACCGTACGAGTACATCCATACGGTACCAAACCACACCAAAACGGTGCAATACCTTACGAGTACATCCATACGGTACCAAACCACACCAAAATGGTGCAAAACCGTTCGAGTACATCCATACGGTACCAAACCACACCAAAACGGTGCAATATTGTACGAATACATCCATACGGTACCAAACCACAACAAAACGGTGCAATACCCTACGAGTACATCCATACGGTACCAAACCTCACCAAAACGGTACAATACCTTACGAGTCCTTCGTTACGGTACCAAACCACAACAAAACGGTGTAATACCGTACGAGTACATCCATACGGTACCAAACCACACCAAAACGGTACAATACCTTACGAGTCCTTCGTTACGGTACCAAACCACACCAAAACGGTGCAATACCGCACGAGTACATCCATACAGTACCAAACAACACCAAAACGGTACAATACCTTACGAGTACATCCATACGGTACCAAACCACACCAAAACGGTGCAATACCGTACGTGTACATCCATACGGTACCAAACCACACCAAAATGGTGCAATACCGTACGAGTACATCCATACGGTACCAAACCACACCAACACGGTGCAATACCGTACGAGTACATCCATACGGTACCAAACCACACCAAAACGGTACAATACCTTACGAGTCCTTCGTTACGGTACCAAACCACAACAAAACGGTGCAATACCGTACGAGTACATCCATATGGTACCAAACCACACCAAAACGGTACAATACCTTACGAGTCCTTCGTTTCGGTACCAAACCACACCAAAACGGAGCAATACCGCACGAGTACATCCATTCGGTACCAAACCACACCAAAACGGTACAATACCTGACGAGTCCTTTGTTAGGGTACCAAACCACACCAAAACTGTGCAATACCGTACGAGTACATCCATACGGTACCAAACCTCACCAAAACGGTACAATACCTTACTAGTGCATCCATACGGTACCAAACCACACCAAAACGGTGCAATACCGTACGAGTACATCCATACGGTACCAAACCACACCAAAACGGTGCAATATTGTACGAATACATCCATACGGTACAGAACCACAACAAAACGGTGCAATACCGTACGAGTACATCCATACGGTACCAAACAACACCAAAACGGTACAATACCTTACGAGTCCTTCGTTACGGTTCCAAACCACACCAAAACGGTACAATACCTTACGAGTCTTTCGTTACGGTACCAAACCACAACAAAACGGTGCAATACCGTACGAGTACATCCATATGGTACCAAACCACACCAAAACGGTACAATACCTTACGAGTCCTTCGTTTCGGTACCAAACAACACCAAAACGGTGCAATACCGCACGAGTACATCCATTCGGTACCAAACCACACCAAAACGGTACAATACCTGACGAGTCCTTCGTTAGGGTACCAAACCACACCAAAACTGTGCAATACCGTACGAGTACATCCATACGGTACCAAACCTCACCAAAACGGTACAATACCTTACTAGTGCATCCATACGGTACCAAACCACACCAAAACGGTGCAATACCGTACGAGTACATCCATACGGTACCAAACCACACCAAAACGGTTCAATATTGTACGAATACATCCATACGGTACCAAACCACAACAAAACGGTGCAATACCGTACGAGTACATCCATACGGTACCAAACAACACCAAAAAGGTACAATACCTTAC
Organism: Rhododendron vialii; assembly: GCF_030253575.1. Classification (NCBI taxonomy): domain Eukaryota; kingdom Viridiplantae; phylum Streptophyta; class Magnoliopsida; order Ericales; family Ericaceae; genus Rhododendron; species Rhododendron vialii. The sequence continues at coordinate 28,396,655 of NC_080557.1, read as the reverse complement.
GAGTCCTTCGTTACGGTTCCAAACCACACCAAAACGGTGCAATACCATACGAGTACATCCATACGGTACAAAACCACACCAAAACGGTGCAATACCGTACGAGTAAATCCATACGGTACCAAACCACAACAAAACGGTGCAATACCCTACGAGTACATCCATACGGTACCAAACCTCACCAAAACGGTACAATACCTTACGAGTCCTTCGTTTCGGTACCAAACCACACCAAAACGGTGCAATACCGTACGAGTACATCCATACGGTACCAAACCACAACAAAACGGTGCAATACCGTACGAGTACATCCATACGGTACCAAACCACACCAAAACGGTGCAATACCGTACGAGTACATCCATACGGTACCAAACCACACCAAAACGGTGCAATACCGTACGAGTACATCCATACGGTACCAAACCACAACAAAATGGTGCAATACCGTACGAGTACATCCATACGGTACCAAACCACACCAAAACGGTGCAATACCGTACGAGTACATCCATACGGTACCAAACCACACCAAAACGGTGCAATACCGTACGAGTACATCCATACGGTACCAAACCACAAAAAACGGTGCAATACCCTACGAGTACATCCATACGGTACCAAACCTCACCAAAACGGTACAATACCTTACGAGTCCTTCGTTTCGGTACCAAACCACACCAAAACGGTGCAATACCGTACGAGTACATCCATACGGTACCAAACCACAACAAAACGGTGCAATACCGTACGAGTACATCCATACGGTACCAAACCACACCAAAACGGTGCAATACCGTACGAGTACATCCATACGGTACCAAACCACACCAAAACGGTGCAATACCGTACGAGTACATCCATACGGTACCAAACCACAACAAAATGGTGCAATACCGTACGAGTACATCCATACGGTACCAAACCACACCAAAATGGTGCAATACTGTACGAGTACATCCATACCATACCAAACCACACCAAAACGGTGCAATACCGTACGAGTATATCCATACGGTACCAAACCACACGAAAATGGTACAATACCTTACGAGTGCATCCATACGGTAGCAAACCACACCAAAACGGCGCAATACCGTACGAGTACATCCATATGGTACCAAACCACACCAAAACGGTGCAATACCATACGAGTACATCCATACGGTACCAAACCACTACAAAACGGTGCAATACCGTACGAGTACATCCATACGGTACCAAACCACACCAAAACGGTACAATACCTTACGAGTCCTTCGTTACGGTACCAAACCACAACAAAACGGTGCAATTCCGTACGAGTACATCCATACGGTACCAAACCACACCAAAACGGTACAATACCTTACGAATACATCCATACGGTACCAAACCACACCAAAACGGTGCAATACCGTACGAGTACATCCATACGGTACCAAACCACACCAAAACGGTGCAATATTGTACCAATACATCCATACGGTACCAAACCACAACAAAACGGTGCAATACCGTACGAGTACATCCATACGGTACCAAACCACACAATTACGGTACAATAACTTACGAGTCCTTCGTTACAGTTCCAAACCACACCAAAACGGTGCAATACCGTACGAGTACATCCATACGGTACCAAACCACACCAAAACGGTGCAATACCGTACGAGTAAATCCATACGGTACCAAACCACAACAAAACGGTGCAATACCCTACGAGTACATCCATACGGTACCAAACCACAACAAAACGGTGTAATACCGTACGAGTACATCCATACGGTACCAAACCACACCAAAACGGTACAATACCTTACGAGTCCTTCGTTACGGTACCAAACCACAACAAAACGGTGCAATACCGTACGAGTACATCCATACGGTACCAAACCACACCAAAACGGTACAATACCTTACGAGTCCTTCGTTACGGTACCAAACCACAACAAAACGGTGCAATACCGTACGAGTACATCCATACGGTACCAAACCACACCAAAACGGTACAATACCTTACGAGTCCTTCGTTACGGTACCAAACCACAACAAAACGGTGGAATACCGTACGAGTACATCCATACGGTACCAAACCACACCAAAACGGTACAATACCTTACGAGTCCTTCGTTACGGTACCAAACCACAACAAAACGGTGCAATACCGTACGAGTACATCCATACGGTACCAAACCACACCAAAACGGTACAATACCTTACGAGTCCTTCGTTACGGTACCAAACCACAACAAAACGGTGCAATACCGTACGAGTACATCCATACGGTACCAAACCACACCAAAACGGTACAATACCTTACGAGTCCTTCGTTACGGTACCAAACCACACCAAAACGGTGCAATACCGCACGAGTACATCCATACGGTACCAAACCACACCAAAACGGTACAATACCTTACGAGTCCTTCGTTACGGTACCAAACCACACCAAAACGGTGCAATACCATACGAGTACATCCATATTCCATACGGTACCAAACCACACCAAAACGGTACAATACCTTACGAGTACATCCATACGGTACCAAACCACACCAAAACGGTGCAATACCGTACGAGCACATCCATACGGTACCAAACAACACCAAAACGGTGCTATACCGTACGAGTACATCCATACGGTACCAAACCACACCAAAACGGTACATTACCTTACGAGTCCTTCGTTACGGTACCAAACCACAACAAAACGGTGCAATACCGTACGAGTACATCCATACGGTACCAAACCACACCAAAACGGTACAATACCTTACGAGTCCTTCGTTACGGTACCAAACCACAACAAAACGGTGCAATACCGTACGAGTACATCCATACGGTACCAAACCACACCAAAACGGTACAATACCTTACGAGTCCTTCGTTACGGTACCAAACCACAACAAAACGGTGCAATACCGTACGAGTACATCCATACGGTACCAAACCACACCAAAACGGTACAATACCTTACGAGTCCTTCGTTACGGTACCAAACCACAACAAAACGGTGCAATACCGTACGAGTACATCCATACGGTACCAAACCACACCAAAACGGTACAATACCTTACGAGTCCTTCGTTACGGTACCAAACCACACCAAAACGGTGCAATACCGCACGAGTACATCCATACGGTACCAAACCACACCAAAACGGTACAATACCTTACGAGTCCTTCGTTACGGTACCAAACCACACCAAAACGGTGCAATACCATACGAGTACATCCATATTCCATACGGTACCAAACCACACCAAAACGGTACAATACCTTACGAGTACATCCATACGGTACCAAACCACACCAAAACGGTGCAATACCGTACGAGCACATCCATACGGTACCAAACCACACCAAAACGGTGCAATACCGTACGAGTACATCCATACGGTACCAAACCACACCAAAACGGTACATTACCTTACGAGTCCTTCGTTACGGTACCAAACCACAACAAAACGGTGCAATACCGTACGAGTACATCCATACGGTACCAAACCACACCAAAACGGTACAATACCTTACGAGTCCTTCGTTACGGTACCAAACCACAACAAAACGGTGCAATACCGTACGAGTACATCCATACGGTACCAAACCACACCAAAACGGTACAATACCTTACGAGTCCTTCGTTACGGTACCAAACCACAACAAAACGGTGCAATACCGTACGAGTACATCCATACGGTACCAAACCACACCAAAACGGTACAATACCTTACGAGTCCTTCGTTACGGTACCAAACCACACCAAAACGGTGCAATACCGCACGAGTTCATCCATACGGTACCAAACCACACCAAAACGGTACAATACCTTACGAGTCCTTCGTTACGGTACCAAACCACAACAAAACGGTGCAATACCGTACGAGTACATCCATACGGTACCAAACCACACCAAAACGGTACAATACCTTACGAGTCCTTCGTTACGGTACCAAACCACAACAAAACGGTGCAATACCGTACGAGTACATCCATACGGTACCAAACCACACCAAAACGGTACAATACCTTACGAGTCCTTCGTTACGGTACCAAACCACAACAAAACGGTGGAATACCGTACGAGTACATCCATACGGTACCAAACCACACCAAAACGGTACAATACCTTACGAGTCCTTCGTTACGGTACCAAACCACAACAAAACGGTGCAATACCGTACGAGTATATCCATACGGTACCAAACCACACCAAAACGGTACAATACCTTACGAGTCCTTCGTTACGGTACCAAACCACAACAAAACGGTGCAATACCGTACGAGTACATCCATACGGTACCAAACCACACCAAAACGGTACAATACCTTACGAGTCCTTCGTTACGGTACCAAACCACAACAAAACAGTGGAATACCGTACGAGTACATCCATACGGTACCAAACCACACCAAAACGGTACAATACCTTACGAGTCCTTCGTTACGGTACCAAACCACAACAAAACGGTGCAATACCGTACGAGTACATCCATACGATACCAAACCACACCTAAACGGTACAATACCTTACGAGTCCTTCGTTACGGTACCAAACCACAACAAAACGGTGCAATACCGTACGAGTACATCCATACGGTACCAAACCACACCAAAATGGTACAATACCTTACGAGTCCTTCGTTACGGTACCAAACCACAACAAAACGGTGCAATACCGTACGAGTACATCCATACGGTACCAAACCACACCAAAACGGTACAATACCTTACGAGTCCTTCGTTACGGTACCAAACCACAACAAAACGGTGCAATACCGTACGAGTACATCCATACGGTACCAAACCACACCAAAACGGTACAATACCTTACGAGTCCTTCGTTACGGTACCAAACCACAACAAAACGGTGCAATACCGTACGAGTACATCCATACGGTACCAAACCACACCAAAACGGTACAATACCTTACGAGTCCTTCCTTACGGTACCAAACCACACCAAAACGGTGCAATACCGCACGAGTACATCCATACGGTACCAAACCACACCAAAACGGTACAATACCTTACGAGTCCTTCGTTACGGTACCAAACCACACCAAAACGGTGCAATACCATACGAGTACATCCATATTCCATACGGTACCAAACCACACCAAAACGGTACAATACCTTACGAGTACATCCATACGGTACCAAACCACACCAAAACGGTGCAATACCGTACGAGCACATCCATACGGTACCAAACCACACCAAAACGGTGCAATACCGTACGAGTACATCCATACGGTACCAAACCACACCAAAACGGTACATTACCTTACGAGTCCTTCGTTACGGTACCAAACCACAACAAAACGGTGCAATACCGTACGAGTACATCCATACGGTACCAAACCACACCAAAACGGTACAATACCTTACGAGTCCTTCGTTACGGTACCAAACCACAACAAAACGGTGCAATACCGTACGAGTACATCCATACGGTACCAAACCACACCAAAACGGTACAATACCTTACGAGTCCTTCGTTACGGTACCAAACCACAACAAAACGGTGCAATACCGTACGAGTACATCCATACGGTACCAAACCACACCAAAACGGTACAATACCTTACGAGTCCTTCGTTACGGTACCAAACCACACCAAAACGGTGCAATACCGCACGAGTTCATCCATACGGTACCAAACCACACCAAAACGGTACAATACCTTACGAGTCCTTCGTTACGGTACCAAACCACACAAAAACGGTGCAATACCATACGAGTACATCCATATTCCATACGGTACCAAACCACACCAAAACGGTACAATACCTTACGAGTACATCCATACGGTACCAAACCACACCAAAACGGTGCAATACCGTACGAGCACATCCATACGGTACCAAACCACACCAAAACGGTGCAATACCGTACGAGTACATCCATACGGTACCAAACCACACCAAAACGGTACATTACCTTACGAGTCCTTCGTTACGGTACCAAACCACAACAAAACGGTGCAATACCGTACGAGTACATCCATACGGTACCAAACCACACCAAAACGGTACAATACCTTACGAGTCCTTCGTTACGGTACCAAACCACAACAAAACGGTGCAATACCGTACGAGTACATCCATACGGTACCAAACAACACCAAAACGGTACAACACATTACGAGTCCTTCGTTACGGTACCAAACCACAACAAAACGGTGCAATACCGTACGAGTACATCCATACGGTACCAAACCACACCAAAACGGTACAATACCTTACGAGTCCTTCGTTACGGTACCAAACCACAACAAAACGGTGCAATACCGTACGAGTACATCCATACGGTACCAAACCACACCAAAACGGTACAATACCTTACGAGTCCTTCGTTACGGTACCAAACCACAACAAAACGGTGCAATACCGTACGAGTACATCCATACGGTACCAAACCACACCTAAACGGTACAATACCTTACGAGTCCTTCGTTACGGTACCAAACCACAACAAAACGGTGCAATACCGTACGAGTACATCCATACGGTACCAAACCACACCAAAACGGTACAATACCTTACGAGTCCTTCGTTACGGTACCAAACCACAACAAAACGGTGCAATACCGTACGAGTACATCCATACGGTACCAAACCACACCAAAACGGTACAATACCTTACGAGTCCTTCGTTACGGTACCAAACCACACCAAAACGGTGCAATTCCGCACGAGTACATCCATACGGTACCAAACCACACCAAAACGGTACAATACCTTACGAGTCCTTCGTTACGGTACCAAACCACACCAAAACGGTGCAATACCATACGAGTACATCCATATTCCATACGGTACCAAACCACACCAAAACGGTACAATACCTTACGAGTACATCCATACGGTACCAAACCACACCAAAACGGTGCAATACCGTACGAGTACATCAATACGGTACCAAACCACAACAAAATGGTGCAATACCGTACGAGTACATCCATACGGTACCAAACCACACCAAAACGGTGCAATACCGTACGAGTACATCCATACGGTACCAAACCACACCAAAACGGTGCAATACCGTACGAGTACATCCATACGGTACCAAACCACAACAAAATGGTGCAATACCGTACGAGTACATCCATACCGTACCAAACCACACCAAAACGGTGCAATACCGTACGAGTATATCCATACGGTACCAAACCATACCAAAACGGTACAATACCTTACGAGTCCTTCGTTTCGGTACCAAACCACACCAAAACAGTGCAATACCGCACGAGTACATCCATACGGTACCAAACCACACCAAAACGGTACAATACCTTACGAGTCCTTCGTTATGGTACCAAACCACACCAAAACGGTGCAATACCGTATGAGTATATCCATACGGTACCAAACCACACCAAAACGGTACAATACCTTACGAGTGCATCCATACGGTACCAAACCACACCAAAACGGTGCAATACCGTACGAGTACATCCATATGGTACCCAAACACACCGAAACGGTGCAATACCATACGAGTACATCCATACGGTACCAAACCACAACAAAACGGTGCAATACCGTACGAGTACATCCATACGGTACCAAACCACACCAAAACGGTACAATACCTTACGAGTCCTTCGTTACGGTACCAAACCACAACAAAACGGTGCAATTCCGTACGAGTACATCCATACGGTACCAAACCACACCAAAACGGTACAATACCTTACGAGTACATCCATACGGAACCAAACCACTCCGAAACGGTGCAATACCGTACGAGTACATCCATACGATACCAAACCACACCAAAACGGTGCAATATTGTACGAATACGTCCATACGGTTAGCAAACCACAACAAAACGGTGCAATACCGTACGAGTACATCCATACGGTACCAAACCACACCAATACGGTACAATACCTTACGAGTCCTTCGTTACGGTTCCAAACCACACCAAAACGGTGCAATACCGTACGAGTACATCCATACGGTACCAAACCACACCAAAACGGTGCAATACCGTACGAGTAAATCCATACGGTACCAAACCACAACAAAACGGTGCAATACCCTACGAGTACATCCATACGGTACCAAACCTCACCAAAACGGTACAATACCTTACGAGTCCTTCGTTACGGTACCAAAACCACAACAAAACGGTGTAATACCGTACGAGTACATCCATACGGTACCAAACCACACCAAAACGGTACAATACCTTACGAGTCCTTCGTTATGGTACCAAACCACACCAAAACGGTGCAATACCGCACGAGTACATCCATACGTTACCAAACCACACCAAAACGGTACAATACCTTACGAGTCCTTCGTTACGGTACCAAACCACACCAAAACGGTGCAATACCATACGAGTACATCCATATTCCATACGGTACCAAACCACACCAAAACGGTACAATACCTTACGAGTACATCCATACGGTACCAAACCACACCAAAACGGTGCAATACCATACGAGTACATCCATACGGTACCAAACCACACCAAAACGGTACAACACATTACGAGTCCTTCGTTACGGTACCAAACCACAACAAAACGGTGCAATACCGTACGAGTACATCCATACGGTACCAAACCACACCAAAACGGTACAATACCTTACGAGTCCTTCGTTACGGTTCCAAACCACACCAAAACGGTGCAATACCGTACGAGTACATCCATACGGTACCAAACCACACCAAAACGGTGCAATACCGTACGAGTACATCCATACGGTACCAAACCACAACAAAACGGTGCAATACCATACGAGTACATCCATACGGTACCAAACCACACCAAAACGGTACAATACCTTACGAGTCCTTCGTTACGGTACCAAACCACAACAAAACGGTGCAATACCGTACGAGTACATCCATACGGTACCAAACCACACCAAAACGGTACAATACCTTACGAGTCCTTCCTTACGGTACCAAACCAAACCAAAACGGTGCAATACCGCACGAGTACATCCATACAGTACCAAACCTCACCAAAACAGTACAATACCTTACGAGTCTTTCGTTACGGTACCAAACCACACCAAAACGGCGCAATACCGTACGAGTACATCCATACGGTACCAAACCACACCAAAACGGTACAATACCTTACGAGTCCTTCCTTACGGTACTAAACCACACCAAAACGGTGCAATACCGCACGAGTACATCCATACGGTACCAAACCACACCAAAACGGTACAATACCTTACGAGTACATCCATACGGTACCAAACCACACCAAAACGGTGCTATACCGTACGAGTACATCCATACGATACCAAACCACACCAAAACGGTGCAATATTGTACGAATACATCCATACGGTACCAAACCACAACAAAACGGTGAAATACCGCACGAGTACATCCATACGGTACCAAATCACACCAAAACGGTACAATACCTTTCGAGTCCTTCGTTACGGTACCAAACAACAACAAAACAATGCAATACCAGACGAGTACCAAACCACACCAAAACTGTGCAATACCGTACGAGTACATCCATACGGTACCAAACCACACCAAAACGGTACAATACCTTACGAGTGCATCCATACGGTACCAAACCACACCAAAACGGTGCAATACCGTACGAGTACATCCATACGGTACCAAACCACACCAAAACGGTGCAATACCGTACGAGTACATCCATACGGTACCAAACCACACCAAAACGGTACAATACCTTACGAGTCTTTCGTTACGGTACCAAACCACAACAAAACGGTGCAATACCGTACGAGTACATCCATACGGTACCAAACCACACCAAAACGGTACAATACCTTACGAGTCCTTCGTTACGGTACCAAACCACAACAAAACGGTGCAATAACGTACGAGTACATCCATACGGTACCAAACCACACCAAAACGGTACAATACCTTACGAGTCCTTCGTTACGGTACCAAACCATGACAAAACGGTGCAATACCGTACGAGTACATCCATACGGTACCAAACCACACCAAAACGCTACAATACCTTACGAGTCCTTCGTTACGGTTCCAAACCACACCAAAACGGTGCAATACCGTACGAGTACATCCATACGGTACCAAACCACACCAAAACGGTGCAATACCGTACGAGTACATCCATACGGTACCAAACCACAACAAAACGGTGCAATACCGTACGAGTACATCCATACGGTACCAAACCACACCAAAACGGTACAATACCTTACGAGTCCTTCGTTACGGTACCAAACCACAACAAAACGGTGCAATACCGTACGAGTACATCCATACGGTACCAAACCACACCAAAACGGTACAATACCTTACGAGTCCTTCCTTACGGTACCAAACCACACCAAAACGGTGCAATACCGCACGAGTAGATCCATACGGTACCAAACCTCACCAAAACAGTACAATACCTTACGAGTCCTTCGTTACGGTACCAAACCACACCAAAACGGCGCAATACCGTACGAGTACATCCATACGGTACCAAACCACACCAAAACGGTACAATACCTTACGAGTCCTTCCTTACGGTACCAAACCACACCAAAACGGTGCAATACCGCACGAGTACATCCATACGGTACCAAACCACACCAAAACGGTACAATACCTTACAAGTACATCCATACGGTACCAAACCACACCAAAACCGTGCAATACCGTACGAGTACATCCATACGATACCAATCCACACCAAAACGGTGCAATATTGTACGAATACATCCATACGGTACCAAACCACAACAAAACGGTGCAATACCAGAGGAGTACCAAACCACACCAAAACTGTGCAATACCGTACGAGTACATCCATACGGTACCAAACCACACCAAAACGGTACAATACCTTACGAGTACATCCATACGGTACCAAACCACACCAAAACGGTGCAATACCGTACGAGTACATCCATACGGTACCAAACCACACAAAAACGGTGCAATACCGTACGAGTACATCCATACGGTACCAAACCACACCAAAACGGTACAATACCTTACGAGTCCTTCGTTACGGTACCAAACCACAACAAAACGGTGGAATACCGTACGAGTACATCCATACGGTACCAAACCACACCAAAACGGTACAATTCCTTACGAGTCCTTCGTTACGGTACCAAACCAAAACAAAACGGTGCAATACCGTACGAGTACATCCATACGGTACCAAACCACACCAAAACGGTACAATACCTTACGAGTCCTTCGTTACGGTACCAAACCACAACAAAACGGTGCAATACCGTACGAGTACATCCATACGGTACCAAACCACACCAAAACGGTACAATACCTTACGAGTCCTTCGTTACGGTTCCAAACCACACCAAAACGGTGCAATACCGTACGAGTACATCCATACGGTACCAAACCACACCAAAACGGTGCAATACCGTACGAGTACATCCATACGGTACCAAACCACAACAAAACGGTGCAATACCATACGAGTACATCCATATGGTACCAAACCACACCAAAACGGTACAATACCTTACGAGTCCTTCGTTACGGTACCAAACCACAACAAAACGGTGCAATACCGTACGAGTACATCCATACGGTACCAAACCACACCAAAACGGTACAATACCTTACGAGTCCTTCCTTACGGTACCAAACCACACCAAAACGGTGCAATACCGCACGAGTACATCCATACGGTACCAAACCACACCAAAACGGTACAATACCTTACGAGTACATCCATACGGTACCAAACCACACCAAAACGGTGCAATACCGTACGAGTACATCCATACGATACCAAACCACACCAAAACGGTGCAATATTGTACGAATACATCCATACGGTACCAAACCACAACAAAACGGTGCAATACCAGAGGAGTACCAAACCACACCAAAACTGTGCAATACCGTACGAGTACATCCATACGGTACCAAACCACACCAAAACGGTACAATACCTTACGAGTACATCCATACGGTACCAAACCACACCAAAACGGTGCAATACCGTACGAGTACATCCATACGGTACCAAACCACACAAAAACGGTGCAATACCGTACGAGTACATCCATACGGTACCAAACCACACCAAAACGGTACAATACCTTACGAGTCCTTCGTTACGGTACCAAACCACAACAAAACGGTGGAATACCGTACGAGTACATCCATACGGTACCAAACCACACCAAAACGGTACAATTCCTTACGAGTCCTTCGTTACGGTACCAAACCACAACAAAACGGTGCAATACCGTACGAGTACATCCATACGGTACCAAACCACACCAAAACGGTACAATACCTTACGAGTCCTTCGTTACGGTACCAAACCACAACAAAACGGTGCAATACCGTACGAGTACATCCATACGGTACCAAACCACACCAAAACGGTACAATACCTTACGAGTCCTTCGTTACGGTTCCAAACCACACCAAAACGGTGCAATACCGTACGAGTACATCCATACGGTACCAAACCATACCAAAACGGTGCAATACCGTACGAGTACATCCATACGGTACCAAACCACAACAAAACGGTGCAATACCATACGAGTACATCCATATGGTACCAAACCACACCAAAACGGTACAATACCTTACGAGTCCTTCGTTACGGTACCAAACCACAACAAAACGGTGCAATACCGTACGAGTACATCCATACGGTACCAAACCACACCAAAATGGTACAATACCTTACGAGTCCTTCCTTACGGTACCAAACCACAGCAAAACGGTGCAATACCGCACGAGTACATCCATACGGTACCAAACCTCACCAAAACAGTACAATACCCTACGAGTCCTTCGTTACGGTACCAAACCACACCAAAACGGCGCAATACCGTACGAGTACATCCATACGGTACCAAACCACACCAAAACGGTACAATACCTTACGAGTCCTTCCTTACGGTACCAAACCACACCAAAACGGTGCAATACCGCACGAGTACATCCATACGGTACCAAACCACACCAAAATAGTACAATACCTTACGAGTCCTTCGTTACGGTACCAAACCACACCAAAACGGCGCAATACCGTACGAGTACATCCATACGGTACCAAACCACACCAAAACGGTACAATACCTTACGAGTCCTTCGTTACGATACCAAACCACACAAAAACGGTGCAGTACCGTACGAGTACATCCATACGGTACCAAACCACACAAAAACGGTACAATACCTTACGAGTATATCCATACGGTACCAAACCACACCAAAACGGTGCAATACTGTATGAGTACATCCATACGGTACCAAACCACACCAAAACGGTGCAATACCGTACGAATACATCCATACGGTACCAAACCACAACAAAACGGTGCAATACCGTACGAGTACATCCATACGGTACCAAACCACACCAAAACGGTACAATACCTTACGAGTCCTTCGTTACGGTTCCAAACCACACCAAAACGGTGCAATACCTTACAAGTAAATCCATACGGTACCAAACCACAACAAAACGGTGCAATACCATACGAGTACATCCATACGGTACCAAACCACACCAAAACGGTACAATACCTTACGAGTCCTTCGTTACGGTACCAAACCACAACAAAACGGTGCAATACCGTACGAGTACATCCATACGGTACCAAACCACAACAAAACGGTACAATACCTTAAGAGTCCTTCGTTACGGTACCAAACCACACCAAAACGGTGCAATACTGCACGAGTACATCCATACGGTACCAAACCACACCAAAACGGTACAATACCTTACGAGTCCTTCGTTACGGTACCAAACCACACCAAAACGGCGCAATACCGTACGAGTACATCCATACGGTACCAAACCACACCAAAACGGTACAATACCTTACAAGTCCTTCCTTACGGTACCAAACCACACCAAAACGGTGCAATACCGCACGAGTACTTCCATACGGTACCAAACCACACCAAAACAGTACAATACCTTACGAGTCCTTCGTTACGGTACCAAACAACAACAAAACGGTGCAATACCAGACGAGTACATCCATACAGTACCAAACCACACCAAAACGGTACAATACCTTACGAGTCCTTCGTTACGGTACCAAACCACACCAAAACGGTGCAATACCGCACGAGTACATCCATAGGGTACCAAACCACACCAAAATGGTACAATACCTTACGAGTACATCCATACGGTACCAAACCACACCAAAACGCTGCAATACCGTACGAGTACATCCATACGGTACCAAACCACACCAAAATGGTGCAATACCGTACGAGTACGTCCATATGGTACCAAACCACACCAAAACGGTGCAATACCGTACGAGTACATCGATACGGTACCAAACCACACCAAAACGGTGCAATACCGTACGAGTAAATCCATACGGTACCAAACCACAACAAAACGGTGCAATACCATACGAGTACGTCCATACGGTACCAAACCACACCAAAACGGTACAATACCTTACGAGTCCTTCGTTACGGTACCAAACCACACCAAAACGGTGCAATACCGCACGAGTACATCCATACGGTACCAAACAACACCAAAACGGTACAATACCTTACGAGTCCTTCGTTACGGTACAAAACCACACCAAAACGGTGCAATACCATACCAGTACATCCATACGGTACCAAACAACACCAAAACGGTACAATACCTTACGAGTCCTTCGTTACGGTACCAAACCACACCAAAACGGTGCAATACCGTACGAGTACATCCATACGGTACCAAACCACACCAAAACGGTCCAATACCTTACGAGTCCTTCGTTACGGTACCAAACCACAACAAAACGGTGCAATACCATACGAGTACATCCATACGGTACCAAACCACACCAAAACGGTACAATACCGTACGAGTCCTTCGTTACGGTACCAAACCACACCAAAATGGTGCAATACCGCACGAGTACATCCATACGGTACCAAACAACACCAAAACGGTACAATACCTTACGAGTCCTTCGTTACGGTACAAAACCACACTAAAACGGTGCAATACCTTACGAGTACATCCATACGGTACCAAACCACACCAAAACGGTACAATACCTTACGAGTCCTTCGTTACGGTACCAAACCACACCAAAACGGTGCAATACCGCACGAGTACATCCATACGGTACCAAACAACACCAAAACGGTAGAATACCTTACGAGTCCTTCGTTACGGTACAAAACCACACCAAAACGGTGCAATACCATACGAGTACATCCATACGGTACCAAACCACACCAAAACGGTACAATACCTTACGAGTCCTTCATTACGGTCCAAAACCACAACAAAACGGTGCAATACCGTACGAGTACGTCCATACGGTACCAAACCACACCAAAACGGTATAATACCTTACAAGTCCTTCGTTACGGTACCAAACCACACCAAAACTGTGCAATACCGTACGAGTACATCCATACGGTACCAAACCATACCAAAACGGTACAATACCTTACGAGTCCTTCGTTTCGGTACCAAACCACACCAAAACAGTGCAATACCGCACGAGTACATCCATACGGTACCAAACCACACCAAAACGGTACAATACCTTACGAGTCCTTCGTTACGGTACCAAACCACACCAAAACAGTGCAATACCGCACGAGTACATCCATACGGTACCAAACCACACCAAAACAGTACAATACCTTACGAGTCCTTCGTTACGATACCAAACTACACCAAAACGGTGCAATACCGCACGAGTACATCCATACGGTAACAAACCACATCAAAACAGTACAATACCTTACGAGTCCTTCGTTACGGTACAAAACCACACAAAAACGGTGCAATACCGCACGAGTACATCCATACGGTACCAAACCACACCAAAACAATACAATACCTTACGAGTCCTTCGTTACGATACCAAACCACACCAAAACGGTGCAATACCGCACGAGTACATCCATACGGTACCAAACCACACCAAAACAGTACAATACCTTACGAGTCCTTCGTTACGGTACCAAACCACACCAAAACGGTGCAATACCGCACGAGTACATCCATACGGTACCAAACCACACCAAAATAGTACAATACCTTACGAGTCCTTCGTTACGATACCAAACCACCCCAAAACGGTGCAATACCGTACGAGTACATCCATACGGTACCAAACAACACCAAAACGGTACAATACCTTACGAGTCCTTCGTTACGGTTCCAAACCACACCAAAACGGTGCAATACCGTACGAGTACATCCATGCGGTACCAAACCACAACAAAACGGTGCAATACCGTACGAGTAAATCCATACGGTACCAAACCATACCAAAACGGTACAATACCTTACGAGTCCTTCGTTTCGGTACCAAACCACACCAAAACAGTGCAATACTGCACGAGTACATCCATACGGTACCAAACCACACCAAAACGGTGCAATACCTTACGAGTCCTTCGTTACGGTACCAAACCACACTAAAACGGTGCAATACCATACGAGTACATCCATACTGTACCAAACCACACCAAAACGGTACAATACCTTTCGAGTCCTTCGTTACGGTCCAAAACCACAACAAAACGGTGCAATACCGTACGAGTACATCCATACGGTACCAAACCACACCAAAACGGTACAATACCTTACGAGTCCTTCGTTACGGTACCAAACCACACCAAAACTGTGCAATACCGTACGAGTACATCCATACGGTACCAAACCACACCAAAACGGTGCAATACCACACGAGTACATCCATACGGTACCAAACCACACCAAAACGGTGCAATACCGTAAGAGTACATCCATACGGTACCAAACCACACCAAAACAGTACAATACCTTACGAGTCCTTCGTTACGATACCAAACCACCCCAAAACGGTGCAATACCGTACGAGTACATCCATACGGTACCAAACAACACCAAAACGGTACAATACCTTACGAGTCCTTCGTTACGGTTCCAAACCACACCAAAACGGTGCAATACCGTACGAGTACATCCATGCGGTACCAAACCACAACAAAACGGTGCAATACCGTACGAGTAAATCCATACGGTACCAAACCATACCAAAACGGTACAATACCTTACGAGTCCTTCGTTTCGGTACAAAACCACACCAAAACAGTGCAATACCGCACGAGTACATCCATACGGTACCAAACCACACCAAAACGGTGCAATACCTTACGAGTCCTTCGTTACGGTACCAAACCACACTAAAACGGTGCAATACCATACGAGTACATCCATACTGTACCAAACCACACCAAAACGGTACAATATCTTTCGAGTCCTTCGTTACGGTCCAAAACCACAACAAAACGGTGCAATACCGTACGAGTACATCCATACGGTACCAAACCACACCAAAACGGTACAATACCTTACGAGTCCTTCGTTACGGTACCAAACCACACCAAAACTGTGCAATACCGTACGAGTACATCCATGCGGTACCAAACCACAACAAAACGGTGCAATACCGTACGAGTAAATCCATACGGTACCAAACCATACCAAAACGGTACAATACCTTACGAGTCCTTCGTTTCGGTACCAAACCACACCAAAACAGTGCAATACCGCACGAGTACATCCATACGGTACCAAACCAAACCAAAACGGTGCAATACCTTACGAGTCCTTCGTTACGGTACCAAACCACACTAAAACGGTGCAATACCATACGAGTACATCCATACTGTACCAAACCACACCAAAACGGTACAATACCTTTCGAGTCCTTCGTTACGGTCCAAAACCACAACAAAACGGTGCAATACCGTACGAGTACATCCATACGGTACCAAACCACACCAAAACGGTATAATACCTTACGAGTCCTTCGTTACGGTACCAAACCACACCAAAACTGTGCAATACCGTACGAGTACATCCATACGGTACCAAACCACACCAAAACGGTGCAATACCACACGAGTACATCCATACGGTACCAAACCACACCAAAACGGTGCAATACCGTAAGAGTACATCCATACGGTACCAAACCACACCAAAACAGTACAATACCTTACGAGTCCTTCGTTACGATACCAAACCACCCCAAAACGGTGCAATACCGTACGAGTACATCCATACGGTACCAAACAACACCAAAACGGTACAATACCTTACGAGTCCTTCGTTACGGTTCCAAACCACACCAAAACGGTGCAATACCGTACGAGTACATCCATGCGGTACCAAACCACAACAAAACGGTGCAATACCGTACGAGTAAATCCATACGGTACCAAACCATACCAAAACGGTACAATACCTTACGAGTCCTTCGTTTCGGTACCAAACCACACCAAAACAGTGCAATACCGCACGAGTACATCCATACGGTACCAAACCACACCAAAACGGTGCAATACCTTACGAGTCCTTCGTTACGGTACCAAACCACACTAAAACGGTGCAATACCATACGAGTACATCCATACTGTACCAAACCACACCAAAACGGTACAATACCTTTCGAGTCCTTCGTTACGGTCCAAAACCACAACAAAACGGTGCAATACCGTACGAGTACATCCATACGGTACCAAACCACACCAAAACGGTACAATACCTTACGAGTCCTTCGTTACGGTACCAAACCACACCAAAACTGTGCAATACCGTACGAGTACATCCATACGGTACCAAACCACACCAAAACGGTGCAATACCACACGAGTACATCCATACGGTACCAAACCACACCAAAACGGTGCAATACCGTAAGAGTACATCCATACGGTACCAAACCACACCAAAACGGTGCAATACCGTACGAGTACATCCATACGGTACCAAACCACACCTAAACGGTACAATACCTTACGAGTCCTTCGTTACGGTACCAAACCACAACAAAACGGTGCAATACCGCACGACTACATCCATACGGTACCAAACCACACAAAAATGGTACAATACCTTACGAGTCCATCATTACGGTACCAAACCACACCAAAACGGTGCAATACCGCTCGAGTACATCCATACGGTACCAAACCACACCAAAACAGTACAATACCTTACGACTCCTTCGTTACGATACCAAACCACACCAAAACGGTGCAATACCGCACGAGTACATCCATACGGTACCAAACCATACCAAAACAGTACAATACCTTACGAGTCCTTCGTTACGGTACCAAACCACACCAAAACGGTGCAATACCGCACGAGTACATCCATACGGTACCAAACCACACCAAAACAGTACAATTCCTTACGAGTCCTTCGTTACGATACCAAACCACCCCAAAACGGTGCAATACCGTACGAGTACATCCATACGGTACCAAACCACACCAAAACGGTACAATACCTTACGAGTCCTTCGTTACGGTCCAAAACCACAACAAAACGGTGCAATACCGTACGAGTACATCCATACGGTACCAAACCACACCAAAACGGTACAATACCTTACGAGTCCTTCGTTACGGTACCAAACCACACCAAAACTGTGCAATACCGTACGAGTACATCCATACGGTACCAAACAACACCAAAACGGTGCAATACCGTACGAGTACATCCATACGGTACAAAACCACACCAAAACGGTGCAATACCGCACGAGTACATCCATACGGTACCAAACCACACCAAAACGGTACAATACCTTACGAGTCCTTCGTTACGGTACCAAACCACACCAAAACTGTGCAATACCGTACGAGTACAACCATACGGTACCAAACCACACCAAAACGGTACAATACCTTACGAGTCCTTCGTTACGGTACCAAACCACACAAAAACTGTGCAATACCGTACGAGTACATCCATACGGTACCAAACCACACCAAAACGGTGCAATACCACACGAGTACATCCATACGGTACCAAACCACACCAAAACTGTGCAATACCGTACGAGTACATCCATACGGTACCAAACCACACAAAAACGGTGCAATACCGCACGAGTACATCCATACGGTACCAAACCACACCAAAACGGTACAATAACTTACGAGTCCTTCGTTACGGTACCAAACCACACCAAAACTGTGCAATACCGTACGAGTACATCCATACGGTACCAAACCACACCAAAACGGTGCAATACCGTACGAGTACATCCATACGGTACCAAACCACACCAAAACGGTACAATACCTTACGAGTCCTTCGTTACGGTACCAAACCACACCAAAACGGTGCAATACCATACGAGTACATCCATACGGTACCAAACCACACCAAAACGGTACAATACCTTACGAGTACATCCACACGGTACCAAACCACACCAAAACGGTGCAATACCGTACAAGTACATCCATACGGTACCAAACCACACCAAAACGGTGCAATACCGTACGAGTACATCCATACGGTACCAAACCACACCAAAACGGTACAATACCTGACGAGTCCTTCGTTACGGTATCAAACCACACCAAAACGGTGCAATACCGCACGAGTACATCCATATGGTACCAAACCACACCAAAACGGTACAATACCTTACGAGTCCTTCGTTACGGTACCAAACCACACCAAAACGGTGCAATACCATACGAGTACATCCATACGTTACCAAACCACACCAAAATGGTACAATACCTTACGAGTCCTGCGTTACGGTACCAAACCACACCAAAACGGTTCAATACCATACGAGTACATCCATACGGTACCAAACCACACCAAAACGGTGCAATACCGTAAGAGTACATCCATACGGTACCAAACCACACCAAAACGGTGCAATACCGTACGAGTACATCCATACGGTACCAAACCACAACAAAACGGTGCAATACCGTACGAGTACATCCATACGGTACCAAACCACACCAAAAGGTACAATACCTGACGAGTCCTTCGTTACGGTACCAAACCACACCAAAACTGTGCAATACCGTACGAGTACATCCATACAGTACCAAACCACACCAAAATGGTGCAATACCGTACGAGTACATCCATACGGTACCAAACCACACCAAAACGGTACAATACCTTACGAGTACATCCATACGGTACCAAACCACACCAAAACGGTGCAATACCGTACAAGTACATCCATACGGTACCAACCCACACCAAAACGGTACAATACCTGACGAGTCCTTCGTTACGGTATCAAACCACACCAAAACGGTGCAATACCGTACGAGTACATCCATACGGTACCAAACCACACCAAAACGGTACAATACCTGACGAGTCCTTCGTTACGGTACCAAACCACACCAAAACGGTGCAATACTGCACGAGCACATCCATACGGTACCAAACCACAACAAAACGGTACAATACCTTACGAGTCCTTCGTTACGGTACCAAACCACACCAAAACGGTGCAATACCAAACGAGTACATCCATACGGTACCAAACCACACCAAAACGGTACAATACCTTACGAGTACATCCATACGGTACCAAACCACACCAAAATGGTGCAATACCGTACGA
Source organism: Rhododendron vialii (assembly GCF_030253575.1). NCBI lineage: Eukaryota > Viridiplantae > Streptophyta > Magnoliopsida > Ericales > Ericaceae > Rhododendron > Rhododendron vialii. Next base: position 28,375,300 of record NC_080557.1, on the reverse strand, counting down.
GTACATCCATACGGTACCAAACCCCACAAAAACGGTGCAATACCGTACGAGTACATCCATACGGTAGAAAAGCACAACAAAACGGTGCAATACCGTACGAGTACATCCATACGGTACCAAACCACACCAAAACGGTACAATATCTGACGAGTCCTTCGTTACGGTACCAAACCACACCAAAACGGTGCAATACCGCACGAGTACATCCATATGGTACCAAACCACACCAAAACGGTACAATACCTTACGAGTCCTTCGTTACGGTACCAAACCACACCAAAACGGTGCAATACCATACGAGTACATCCATACGGTACCAAACCACACCAAAACGGTACAATACCTTAACTACACCAAAACGGTACAATACCTTACGAGTACATCCATACGGTACCAAACCACACCAAAACGGTGCAATACCGTACGAGTACATACATACGGTACCAAACCACAACAAAACGGTGCAATACCGTACGAGTACATCCATACGGTACCAAACCACACCAAAACGGGACAATACATGACGAGTCCTTCGTTACGGTATCAAACCACACCAAAACGGTGCAATACCGCACGAGTACATCCATATGGTACCAAACCACACCAAAACGGTACAATACCTTACGAGTCCTGCGTTACGGTACCAAACCACACCAAAACGGTGCAATACCATACGAGTACATCCATACGGTACCAAACCACACCAAAACGGTGCAATACCGTAAGAGTACATCCATACGGTACCAAACCATACCAAAACGGTGCAATACCGTACGAGTACATCCATACGGTACCAAACCACAACAAAACGGTGCAATACCGTACGAGTACATCCATACGGTACCAAACCACACCAAAACTGTGCAATACCGTACGAGTACATCCATACGGTACCAAACCACACCAAAACGGTGCAATACCGTACGAGTACATCCATACGGTATCAAACGACACCAAAACGGTACAATACCTTACGAGTCCTTCGTTACGGTACCAAACCACACCAAAACGGTGCAATACCGTATGAGTACATCCATACGGTACCAAACCACACCAAAACGGTACAATACCTTACGAGTACATCCATACGGTACCAAACCACACCAAAACGGTGCAATACCGTAAGAGTACATCCATACGGTACCAAACCACACCAAAACGGTGAAATACCGTACGAGTACATCCATACGGTACCAAACCACAACAAAACGGTGCAATACCGTACGAGTACATCCATACGGTACCAAACCACACCAAAAGGTACAATACCTGACGAGTCCTTCGTTACGGTACCAAACCACACCAAAACTGTGCAATACCGTACGAGTACATCCATACGGTACCAAACCACACCAAAAGGTGCAATACCGTACGAGTACATCCATACGGTACCAAACCACACCAAAACGGTACAATACCTTACGAGTACACCCATACGGTACCAAACCACACCAAAACGGTGCAATACCGTACAAGTACATCCATACGGTACCAACCCACACCAAAACGGTACAATACCTGACGAGTCCTTCGTTACGGTATCAAACCACACCAAAACGGTGCAATACCGTACGAGTACATCCATACGGTACCAAACCACACCAAAACGGTACAATACCTGACGAGTCCTTCGTTACGGTACCAAACCACACCAAAACGGTGCAATACCGCACGAGCACATCCATACGGTACCAAACCACACCAAAACGGTACAATACCTTACGAGTCCTTCGTTACAATACCAAACCACACCAAAACGGTGCAATACCAAACGAGTACATCCATACGGTACCAAACCACACAAAAACGGTACAATACCTTACGAGTACATCCATACGGTACCAAACCACACCAAAACGGTGCAATACCGTACGAGTACATCCATACGGTACCAAACCCCACCAAAACGGTGCAATACCGTACGAGTACATCCATACTGTAGAAAAGCACAACAAAACGGTGCAATACCGTACGAGTACATCCATACGGTACCAAACTACACCAAAACGGTACAATATCTGACGAGTCCTTCGTTACGGTACCAAACCACACCAAAACGGTGCAATACCGCACGAGTACATCCATATGGTACCAAACCACACCAAAAAGGTACAATACCTTACGAGTCCTTCGTTACGGTACCAAACCACACCAAAACGGTGCAATACCATACGAGTACATCCATACGGTACCAAACCACACCAAAACGGTACAATACCTTAACCACACCAAAACGGTACAATACCTTACGAGTACATCCATACGGTACCAAACCACACCAAAACGGTGCAATACCGTAAGAGTACATCCATACGGTACCAAACCACACCAAAACGGTGCAATACCGTACGAGTACATACATACGGTACCAAACCACAACAAAACGGTGCAATACCGTACGAGTACATCCATACGGTACCAAACCACACCAAAACGGTACAATACCTGACGAGTCCTTCGTTACGGTATCAAACCACACCAAAACGGTGCAATACCGCACGAGTACATCCATATGGTACCAAACCACACCAAAACGGTACAATACCTTACGAGTCCTGCGTTACGGTACCAAACCACACCAAAACGGTGCAATACCATACGAGTACATCCATACGGTACCAAACCACACCAAAACGGTGCAATACCGTACAACTACATCCATACGGTACCAACCCACACCAAAACGGTACAATACCTGACGAGTCCTTCGTTACGGTATCAAACCACACCAAAACGGTGCAATACCGTACGAGTACATCCATACGGTACCAAACCACACCAAAACGGTACAATACCTGACGAGTCCTTCGTTACGGTACCAAACCACACCAAAACGGTGCAATACCGCACGAGCACATCCATACGGTACCAAACCACACCAAAACGGTACAATACCTTACGAGTCCTTCGTTACGGTACCAAACCACACCAAAACGGTGCAATACCAAACGAGTACATCCATACGGTACCAAACTACACCAAAACGGTACAATACCTTACGAGTACATCCATACGGTACCAAACCACACCAAAACGGTGCAATACCGTACGAGTACATCCATACGGTACCAAACCCCACCAAAACGGTGCAATACCGTACGAGTACATCCATACGGTACAAAAGCACAACAAAACGGTGCAATACCGTACGAGTACATCCATACGGTACCAAACCACACCAAAACGATACAATATCTGACGAGTCCTTCGTTACGGTACCAAACCACACCAAAACGGTACAATACCGCACGAGTACATCCATATGGTACCAAACCACACCAAAACGGTACAATACCTTACGAGTCCTTCGTTACGGTACCAAACCACACCAAAACTGTGCAATACCATACGAGTACATCCATACGGTACCAAACCACACCAAAACGGTGCAATACCGCACGAGTACATCCATACGGTACCAAACCACACTAAAAAAGTACAATACCTTACGAGTCCTTCGTTACGGTACCAAACCACACCAAAACTGTGCAATACCGTACGAGTACATCCATACGGTACCAAACCACGACAAAACGGTGCAATACCGTACGAGTACATCCATACGGTACCAAACCACACCAAAACGGTACAATACCTTACTAGTCCTTCGTTACGGTACCAAACCACACCAAAACGGCGCAATACCGTACGAGTACATCCATACGGTACCAAACCACACCAAAACGGTACAATACCTTAACCACACCAAAACGGTACAATACCTTACGAGTACATCCATACGGTACCAAACCACACCAAAACGGTGCAATACCGTAAGAGTACATCCATACGGTACCAAACCACACCAAAACGGTGCAATACCGTACAAGTACATACATACGGTACCAATCCACAACAACACGGTGCAATACCGTACGAGTACATCCATACGGTACCAAACCACACCAAAACGGTACAATACCTGACGAGTCCTTCGTTACGGTATCAAACCACACCAAAACGGTGCAATACCGCACGAGTACATCCATATGGTACCAAACCACACCAAAACGGTACAATACCTTACGAGTCCTGCGTTACGGTACCAAACCACACCAAAACGGTGCAATACCATACGAGTACATCCATACGGTACCAAACCACACCAAAACGGTGCAATACCGTAAGAGTACATCCATACGGTACCAAACCATACCAAAACGGTGCAATACCGTACGAGTACATCCTTACGGTACCAAACCACAACAAAACGGTGCAATACCGTACGAGTACATCCATACGGTACCAAACCACACGAAAACTGTGCAATACCGTACGAGTACATCCATACGGTACCAAACCACACCAAAACGGTGCAATACCGTACGAGTACATCCATACGGTACCAAACGACACCAAAACGGTACAATACCTTACGAGTCCTTCGTTACGGTACCAAACCACACCAAAACGGTGCAATACCATATGAGTACATCCATACGGTACCAAACCACACCAAAACGGTACAATACCTTACGAGTACATCCATACGGTACCAAACCACACCAAAACGGTGCAATACCGTAAGAGTACATCCATACGGTACCAAACCACACCAAAACGGTGCAATACCGTACGAGTACATACATACGGTACCAAACCACAACAAAACGGTGCAATACCGTACGAGTACATCCATACGGTACCAAACCACACCAAAACGGTACAATACCTGACGAGTCCTTCGTTACGGTATCAAAGGACACCAAAACGGTGCAATACCGCACGAGTACATCCATATGGTACCAAACCACACCAAAACGGTACAATACCTTACGAGTCCTGCGTTACGGTACCAAACCACACCAAAACGGTGCAATACCATACGAGTACATCCATACGGTACCAAACCACACCAAAACGGTGCAATACCGTACAACTACATCCATACGGTACCAACCCACACCAAAACGGTACAATACCTGACGAGTCCTTCGTTACGGTATCAAACCACACCAAAACGGTGCAATACCGTACGAGTACATCCATACGGTACCAAACCACACCAAAACGGTACAATACCTGACGAGTCCTTCGTTACGGTACCAAACCACACCAAAACGGTGCAATACCGCACGAGCACATCCATACGGTACCAAACCACACCAAAACGGTACAATACCTTACGAGTCCTTCGTTTCGGTACCAAACCACACCAAAACGGTGCAATACCAAACGAGTACATCCATACGGTACCAAACCACACCAAAACGGTACAATACCTTACGAGTACATCCATACGGTACCAAACCACACCAAAACGGTGCAATACCGTAAGAGTACATCCATACGGTACCAAACCACACCAAAACGGTGCAATACCGTACGAGTACATACATACGGTACCAAACCACAACAAAACGGTGCAATACCGTACGAGTACATCCATACGGTACCAAACCACACCAAAACGGTACAATACCTGACGAGTCCTTCGTTACGGTATCAAACCACACCAAAACGGTGCAATACCGCACGAGTACATCCATATGGTACCAAACCACACCAAATCGGTACAATACCTTACGAGTCCTGCGTTACGGTACCAAACCACACCAAAACGGTGCAATACCATACGAGTACATCCATACGGTACCAAACCACACCAAAACGGTGCAATACCGTACAACTACATCCATACGGTACCAACCCACACCAAAACGGTACAATACCTGACGAGTCCTTCGTTACGGTATCAAACCACACCAAAACGGTGCAATACCGTACGAGTACATCCATACGGTACCAAACCACACCAAAACGGTACAATACCTGACGAGTCCTTCGTTACGGTACCAAACCACACCAAAACGGTGCAATACCGCACGAGCACATCCATACGGTACCAAACCACACCAAAACGGTACAATACCTTACGAGTCCTTCGTTTCGGTACCAAACCACACCAAAACGGTGCAATACCAAACGAGTACATCCATACGGTACCAAACCACACCAAAACGGTACAATACCTTACGAGTACATCCATACGGTACCAAACCACACCAAAACGGTGCAATACCGTACGAGTACATCCATACGGTACCAAACCACACCAAAACGGTGCAATACCGTACGAGTACATCCATACGGTACCAAACCCCACCAAAACGGTGCAATACCGTACGAGTACATCCATACGGTACCAAACCCCACCAAAACGGTGCAATACCGTACGAGTACATCCATACGGTACAAAAGCACAACAAAACGGTGCAATACCGTACGAGTACATCCATACGGTACCAAACCACACCAAAACGATACAATATCTGACGAGTCCTTCGTTACGGTACCAAACCACACCAAAACGGTGCAATACCGCACGAGTACATCCATATGGTACCAAACCACACCAAAACGGTACAATACCTTACGAGTCCTTCGTTACGGTACCAAACCACACCAAAACTGTGCAATACCGTACGAGTACATCCATACGGTACCAAACCACACCAAAACGGTGCAATACCGCACGAGTACATCCATACGGTACCAAACCACACTAAAACAGTACAATACCTTACGAGTCCTTCGTTACGGTACCAAACCACACCAAAACTGTGCAATACCGTACGAGTACATCCACACGGTACCAAACCACGACAAAACGGTGCAATACCGTACGAGTACATCCATACGGTACCAAACCACACCAAAACGGTACAATACCTTACTAGTCCTTCGTTACGGTACCAAACCACACCAAAACGGTGCAATACCATACGAGTACATCCATACGGCACCAAACCACACCAAAACGGTACAATACCTTACGAGTACATCCATACGGTACCAAACCACACCAAAACGGTGCAATACCGTAAGAGTACATCCATATGGTACCAAACCACACCAAAACGGTACAATACCTTACGAGTCCTTCGTTACGGTACCAACCCACAACCAAACGGTGCAATACCGTACGAGTACATCCATACGGTACCAAACTACACCAAAATGGTACAATACCTTACGAGTACTTCGTTACGGTACCAAAGCACAACAAAACGGTGCAATACCGTACGAGTGGATCCATACGGTACCAAACCACACCAAAACGGTACAATACCCTACGAGTCCTTCGTTACGTTACCAAACCACACCAAAACGGTGCAATACCGCACGAGTACATCCATACGGTACCAAACCACCCCAAAACCGTGCAATACCGTACGAGTACATCCATACGGTACCAAGCCACACCAAAATGGTGCAATACCGTACGAGTACATCCATACGGTACCAAACCACAACAAAACGGTGCAATACCGTACGAGTACATCCATACGGTACCAAACCACACCAAAACGGTGCAATACCGTACGAGTACATCCATACGGTACCAAACCACAACAAAACGGTGCAATACCGTACGAGTACATCCATACGGTACCAAACCACACCAAAACGGTACAATACCTTCCGAGTCCTTCGTTACGGTACCAAACCACAACAAAACGGTGCAATACCGGACGAGTACATCCATACGGTACCAAACCACACCAAAACGGTACAATACCTTACGAGTGCTTCGTTACTGTACCAAACAACACCAAAACGGTGCAATACCGCACGAGTACATCCATACGGTACCAAACCACACCAAAACGGTACAATACCTTACGAGTCCTTCGTTAGGGTACCAAACCACAACAAAACGGTGCAATAGCGGACGAGTACATCCATACGGTACCAAACCACACCAAAACGGTACAATACCTTACGAGTCCTTCGTTACTGTACCAAACCACACCAAAACGGTGCAATACCGCACGAGTACATCCATACGGTACCAAACCACAGCAAAACGGTACAATACCTTACGAGTCCTTCGTTACGGTACCAAACCACACCAAAACTGTGCAATACCGTACGAGTACATCCATACGGTACCAAACCACAACAAAACGGTGCAATACCATACGAGTACATCCATACGGTACAAAACCACACCAAAACGGTACAATACCTTACGAGTCCTTCGTTACGGTACCAAACCATATTAAAACAGTGCAATACTGTACGAGTACATCCATACGGTACCAAACCACACCAAAACGGTACAATACCTTACGAGTCCTTCGTTACGGTACCAAACCACACCAAAACGGTGCAATACCGTACGAGTACATCCATACGGTACCAAACCACACCAAAATGGTGCAATACCGTACGAGTACATCCATACGGTACCAAACCACGCCAAAATGGTACAATACCTTACGAGTCCTTTGTTATGGTACCAAACCACAAAAACACGGTGAAATACCGTACGAGTGCATCCATACTGTGCCAAACCACACCAAAATGGTACAATACCTGACGAGTCCTTCGTTACGGTACCAAACCACAAAAAAACGGTGCAATACCGTACGAGTACATCCATACGGTACCAAACCACACCAAAACGGTACAATACCTTACGAGTCCTTTGTTACGGTACCAAACTACACCAAAACTGTGCAATACCGTACGAGTACATCCATACGGTACCAAACCAAACCAAAATGGTGCAATACCGTACGAGTACATCCATACGGTACCAAACCACACCAAAACGGTGCAATACCGTACGAGTACATCCATACGGTACCAAACCACACCAAAACGGTACAATACCTTACGAGTACATCCATACGGTACCAAACCACACCAAAACCGTGCAATACCGTATGAGTACATCCATACGGTACCAAACCACACCAAAACGGTACAATACCCTGCGAGTCCTTTGTTACGGTACCAAACCACAACAAAACGGTGCAATACCGTACGAGTGCATCCATACTGTACCAAACCACACCAAAACGGTACAATACCTTACGAGTCCTTCGTTACGATACCAAACCACACCAAAACGGTGCAATACCGTACGAGTACATCCATACGGTACCAAACCACACCAAAACGGTACAATATCTTACGAGTCCTTCGTTACGATACCAAACCACACCAAAACGGTGCAATACCGTACAAGTACATCCATACGGTACCAAACCACACCAAAACGGTGCAATACCGTACGAGTACATCCATACGTTACCAAACCACAACAAAACGGTGCAATACCGTACGAGTACATCCATACGGTACCAAACCACACCAAAACGGTACAATACCTGACGAGTCCTTCGTTACGGTACCAAACCACACCAAAACGGTGCCATACCACACGAGTACATCCATACGGTACCAAACCACACCAAAACGGTACAATACCTTACGAGTCCTTCGTTACGGTTCCAAACCATATCAAAACGGTGCAATACCATACGAGTACATCCATACGGTACCAAACCACACCAAAACGGGGCAATACCGTACGAGTAAATCCATACGGTACCAAACCACAACAAAACGGTGCAATACCATACGAGTACATCCATACGGTACCAAACCACACCAAAACGGTACAATACCTTACGAGTCCTTCATTACGGTACCAAACCACACCAAAACTGTTCAATACCGTACGAGTACATCCATACGGTACCAAACCACACCAAAACTGTGCAATACCGTACGAGTACATCCATACGGTACCAAACCACACCAAAACGGTACAATACCTTACGAGTACATCCATACGGTACCAAACCACACCAAAATGGTGCAATACCGTACGAGTACATCCATACGGTACCAAACCACACCAAAACGGTGCAATACCGTACGAGTACATCCATACGGTACCAAACCACACCAAAACGGTACAATACCTTACGAGTACGTCCATACGGTACCAAACCACACCAAAACCGTGCAATACCGTATGAGTACATCCATACGGTACCAAACCACACCAAAACGGTACAATACCCTGCGAGTCCTTTGTTACGGTACCAAACCACAACAAAACGGTGCAATACCGTACGAGTGCATCCATACTGTACCAAACCACACCAAAACGGTACAATACCTTACGAGTCCTTCGTTACGATACCAAACCACACCAAAACGGTGCAATACCGTACGAGTACATCCATACGGTACCAAACCACACCAAAACGGTACAATATCTTACGAGTCCTTCGTTACGATACCAAACCACACCAAAACGGTGCAATACCGTACAAGTACATCCATACGGTACCAAACCACACCAAAACGGTGCAATACCGTACGAGTACATCCATACGGTACCAAACCACAACAAAACGGTGCAATACCGTACGAGTACATCCATACGGTACCAAACCACACCAAAACGGTACAATACCTGACGAGTCCTTCGTTACGGTACCAAACCACACCAAAACGGTGCAATACCACACGAGTACATCCATACGGTACCAAACCACACCAAAACGGTACAATACCTTACGAGTCCTTCGTTACGGTTCCAAACCATATCAAAACGGTGCAATACCATACGAGTACATCCATACGGTACCAAACCACACCAAAACGGGGCAATACCGTACGAGTAAATCCATACGGTACCAAACCACAACAAAACGGTGCAATACCATACGAGTACATCCATACGGTACCAAACCACACCAAAACGGTACAATACCTTACGAGTCCTTCATTACGGTACCAAACCACACCAAAACTGTGCAATACCGTACGAGTACATCCATACGGTACCAAACCACACCAAAATGGTGCAATACCGTACGAGTACATCAATACGGTACCAAACCACACCAAAACTGTGCAATACCGTACGAGTACATCCATACGGTACCAAACCACACCAAAACGGTACAATACCTTACGAGTACATCCATACGGTACAAAACCACACCAAAATGGTGCAATACCGTACGAGTACATCCATACGGTACCAAACCACACCAAAACGGTGCAATACCGTACGAGTACATCCATACGGTACCAAACCACACCAAAACGGTACAATACCTTACGAGTACATCCATACGGTACCAAACCACACCAAAACGGTACAATACCCTGCGAGTCCTTTGTTACGGTACCAAACCACAACAAAACGGTGCAATACCGTACGAGTGCATCCATACTGTACCAAACCACACCAAAACGGTACAATACCTTACGAGTCCTTCGTTACGATACCAAACCACACCAAAACGGTGCAATACCGTACGAGTACATCCATACGGTACCAAACCACACCAAAACGGTACAATACCTTACGAGTCCTTCGTTACGGTACCAAACCACTTTAAAACAGTGCAATACTGTACGAGTACATCCATACGGTACGAAACCACACCAAAACGGTACAATACCTTACGAGTCCTTCGTTACGGTACCAAACCACACCAAAACGGTGCAATACCGTACGAGTACATCCATACGGTACCAAACCACAACAAAACGGTGCAATACCGTACGAGTACATCCATACGGTACCAAACCACACCAAAACGGTACAATACCTGACGAGTCCTTCGTTACGGTACCAAACCACACCAAAACGGTGCAATACCACACGAGTACATCCATACGGTACCAAACCACACCAAAACGGTACAATACCTTACGAGTCCTTCGTTACGGTTCCAAACCATACCAAAACGGTGCAATACCATACGAGTACATCCATACGGTACCAAACCACACCAAAACGGGGCAATACCGTACGAGTAAATCCATACGGTACCAAACCACAACAAAACGGTGCAATACCATACGAGTACATCCATACGGTACCAAACCACACCAAAACGGTACAATACCTTACGAGTCCTTCGTTACGGTACCAAACCACATTAAAACAGTGCAATACTGTACGAGTACATCCATACGGTACCAAACCACACCAAAACGGTACAATACCTTACGAGTCCTTCGTTACGGTACCAAACCACACCAAAACGGTGCAATACCGTACGAGTACATCCATACGGTACCAAACCACACCAAAACGGTGCAATACCGTACGAGTACATCCATACGGTACCAAACCACACCAAAACGGTACAATACCTTACGAGTCCTTTGTTATGGTACCAAACCACAACAACACGGTGCAATACCGTACGAGCGCATCCATACTGTGCCAAACCACACCAAAATGGTACAATACCTGACGAGTCCTTCGTTACGGTACCAAACCACAAAAAAACGGTGCAATACCGTACGACTACATCCATACGGTACCAAACCACACCAAAACGGTACAATACCTTACGAGTCCTTTGTTACGGTACCAAACTACACCAAAACTGTGCAATACCGTACGAGTACATCCATACGGTACCAAACCACACCAAAACGGTACAATACCTTACGAGTACATCCATACGGTACCAAACCACACCAAAACGGTGCAATACCGTACGATTACATCCATACGGTACCAAACCACACCAAAACGGTACAATACCTTACGAGTACATCCATACGGTACCAAACCACACCAAAACCGTGCAATACCGTATGAGTACATCCATACGGTACCAAACCACACCAAAACGGTACAATACCCTGCGAGTCCTTTGTTACGGTACCAAACCACAACAAAACGGTGCAATACCGTACGAGTGCATCCATACTGTACCAAACCACACCAAAACGGTACAATACCTTACGAGTCCTTCGTTACGATACCAAACCACACGAAAACGGTGCAATACCGTACGAGTACATCCATACGGTACCAAACCACACCAAAACGGTGCAATACCGTACGAGTACATCCATACGGTACCAAACCACACCAAAACGGTACAATACCTTACGAGTCCTTCGTTACGATACCAAACCACACCAAAACGGTGCAATACCGTACGAGTACATCCATACGGTACCAAACCACACCAAAACGGTGCAATACCGTACGAGTACATCCATACGGTACCAAACCACAACAAAACGGTGCAATACCGTACGAGTACATCCATACGGTACCAAACCACACCAAAACGGTACAATACCTGACGAGTCCTTCGTTACGGTACCAAACCACACCAAAACGGTGCAATACCACACGAGTACATCCATACGGTACCAAACCACACCAAAACGGTACAATACCTTACGAGTCCTTCGTTACGGTTCCAAACCATATCAAAACGGTGCAATACCATACGAGTACATCCATACGGTACCAAACCACACCAAAACGGGGCAATACCGTACGAGTAAATCCATACGGTACCAAACCACAACAAAACGGTGCAATACCATACGAGTACATCCATACGGTACCAAACCACACCAAAACGGTACAATACCTTACGAGTCCTTCATTACGGTACCAAACCACACCAAAACTGTGCAATACCGTACGAGTACATCCATACGGTACCAAACCACACCAAAATGGTGCAATACCGTACGAGTACATCCATACGGTACCAAACCACACCAAAACTGTGCAATACCGTACGAGTACATCCATACGGTACCAAACCACACCAAAACGGTACAATACCTTACGAGTACATCCATACGGTACCAAACCACACCAAAATGGTGCAATACCGTACGAGTACATCCATACGGTACCAAACCACACCAAAAGGGTGCAATACCGTACGAGTACATCCATACGGTACCAAACCACACCAAAACGGTACAATACCTTACGAGTACATCCATACGGTACCAAACCACACCAAAACCGTGGAATACCGTATGAGTACATCCATACGGTACCAAACCACACCAAAACGGTACAATACCCTGCGAGTCCTTTGTTACGGTACCAAACCACAACAAAACGGTGCAATACCGTACGAGTGCATCCATACTGTACCAAACCACACCAAAATGGTACAATACCTTTCGAGTCCTTCGTTACGATACCAAACCACACCAAAACGGTGCAATACCGTACGAGTACATCCATACGGTACCAAACCACACCAAAACGGTGCAATACCGTACGAGTACATCCATACGGTACCAAACCACACCAAAACGGTACAATACCTTACGAGTCCTTCGTTACGATACCAAACCACACCAAAACGGTGCAATACCGTACGAGTACATCCATACGGTACCAAACCACACCAAAACGGTGCAATACCGTACGAGTACATCCATACGGTACCAAACCACACCAAAACGGTGCAATACCGTACGAGTACATCCATACGGTACCAAACCACAACAAAACGGTGCAATACCGTACGAGTACATCCATACGGTACCAAACCACACCAAAACTGTACAATACCTGACGAGTCCTTCGTTACGGTACCAAACCACACCAAAACGGTGCAATACCACACGAGTACATCCATACGGTACCAAACCACACCAAAACGGTACAATACCTTACGAGTCCTTCGTTACGGTTCCAAACCATATCAAAACGGTGCAATACCATACGAGTACATCCATACGGTACCAAACCACACCAAAACGGGGCAATACCGTACGAGTAAATCCATACGGTACCAAACCACAACAAAACGGTGCAATACCATACGAGTACATCCATACGGTACCAAACCACACCAAAACGGTACAATACCTTACGAGTCCTTCATTACGGTACCAAACCACACCAAAACTGTGCAATACCGTACGAGTACATCCATACGGTACCAAACCACACCAAAATGGTGCAATACCGTACGAGTACATCCATACGGTACCAAACCACACCAAAACTGTGCAATACCGTACGAGTACATCCATACGGTACCAAACCACACCAAAACGGTACAATACCTTACGAGTACATCCATACGGTACCAAACCACACCAAAATGGTGCAATACCGTACGAGTACATCCATACGGTACCAAACCACACCAAAAGGGTGCAATACCGTACGAGTACATCCATACGGTACCAAACCACACCAAAACGGTACAATACCTTACGAGTACATCCATACGGTACCAAACCACACCAAAACCATGGAATACCGTATGAGTACATCCATACGGTACCAAACCACACCAAAACGGTACAATACCCTGCGAGTCCTTTGTTACGGTACCAAACCACAACAAAACGGTGCAATACCGTACGAGTGCATCCATACTGTACCAAACCACACCAAAATGGTACAATACCTTTCGAGTCCTTCGTTACGATACCAAACCACACCAAAACGGTGCAATACCGTACGAGTACATCCATACGGTACCAAACCACACCAAAACGGTGCAATACCGTACGAGTACATCCATACGGTACCAAACCACACCAAAACGGTACAATACCTTACGAGTCCTTCGTTACGATACCAAACCACACCAAAACGGTGCAATACCGTACGAGTACATCCATACGGTACCAAACCACACCAAAACGGTGCAATACCGTACGAGTACATCCATACGGTACCAAACCACACCAAAACGGTGCAATACCGTACGAGTACATCCATACGGTACCAAACCACAACAAAACGGTGCAATACCGTACGAGTACATCCATACGGTACCAAACCACACCAAAACTGTACAATACCTGACGAGTCCTTCGTTACGGTACCAAACCACACCAAAACGGTGCAATACCACACGAGTACATCCATACGGTACCAAACCACACCAAAACGGTACAGTACCTTACGAGTCCTTCGTTACGGTTCCAAACCATACCAAAACGGTGCAATACCATACGAGTACATCCATACGGTACCAAACCACACCAAAACGGGGCAATACCGTACGAGTAAATCCATACGGTACCAAACCACAACAAAACGGTGCAATACCATACGAGTACATCCATACGGTACCAAACCACACCAAAACGGTACAATACCTTACGAGTCCTTCGTTACGGTACCAAACCACTTTAAAACAGTGCAATACTGTACGAGTACATCCATACGGTACGAAACCACACCAAAACGGTACAATACCTTACGAGTCCTTCGTTACGGTACCAAAGCACACCAAAACGGTGCAATACCGTACGAGTACATCCATACGGTACCAAACCACACCAAAACGGTGCAATACCGTACGAGTACATCCATACGGTACCAAACCACACCAAAACGGTAAAATACCTTACGAGTCCTTCATTACGGTACCAAACCACACCAAAACTGTGCAATACCGTACGAGTACATCCATACGGTACCAAACCAATCCAAAATGGTGCAATACCGTACGAGTACATCCATACGGTACCAAACCACACCAAAACGGTGCAATACCGTACGAGTACATCCATACGGTACCAAACCACACCAAAACGGTACAATACCTTACGAGTCCTTCATTACGGTACCAAACCACACCAAAACTGTGCAATACCGTACGAGTACATCCATACGGTACCAAACCACACCAAAACGGTACAATACCTTACGAGTCCTTCATTACGGTACCAAACCACACCAAAACTGTGCAATACCATACGAGTACATCCATACGGTACCAAACCACACCAAAACGGTGCAATACCGTACGAGTACATCCATACGGTACCAAACCACACCAAAACGGTGCAATACCGTACGAGTACATCCATACGGTACCAAACCACAACAAAACGGTGCAATACCGTACGAGTACATCCATACGGTACCAAACCACACCAAAACGGTACAATACCTTACGAGTCCTTCGTTATGGTACCAAACCACAACAACACGGTGCAATACCGTACGAGTGCATCCATACTGTACCAAACCACACCAAAACGGTACAATACCTGACGAGTCCTTCGTTACGGTACCAAACCACAAAAAAATGGTGCAATACCATACGAGTACATCCATACGGTACCAAACCACACCAAAACGGTACAATACCTTACGAGTCCTTTGTTACGGTACCAAACCACACCAAAACTGTGCAATACCGTACGAGTACATCCATACGGTACCAAACCACACCAAAACGGTGCAATACCGTACGAGTACATCCATACGGTACCAAACCACACCAAAACGGTGCAATACCTTACGAGTACATCCATACGGTACCAAACCACACCAAAACGGTGCAATACCGTACGAGTACATCCATACGGTACCAAACCACACCAAAATGGTACAATATCTTACGAGTCCTTCGTTACGGTACCAAACCACAACAAAACAGTGCAATACCGTACGAGTACATCCATACGGTACCAAACCACATTAAAACGGTACAATACCTTACGAGTCCTTCGTTACGGTACCAAACCACACCAAAACTGTGCAATACCGTACGAGTACATCCATACGGTACCAAACCACACCAAAACCGTGCAATACAGTACGAGTACATCCATACGGTACCAAACCACACCAAAATGGTACAATACCTTACGAGTCCTTTGTTACGGTACCAAACCACAACAAAACGGTGCAATACCGTACGAGTGCATCCATACTGTACCAAACCACACCAAAACGGTACAATACCTTACGAGTCCTATATTACGGTACCAAACCACACCAAAACGGTGCAATACCGCACGAGTCCATCCATACGGTACCAAACCACACCAAAACAGTACAATACCTTACGAGTCCTTCGTTACGGTACCAAACCACACCAAAAAGGTGCAATACCGTACGAGTACATCCATACGGTACCAAACCACACCTAAACGGTACAATACCTTAAGAGTCCTTCGTTACGATACCAAACCACACCAAAACGGTGCAATACCGTACGAGTACATCCATATGGTACCAAACCACACCAAAACGGTGCAATACCGTACGAGTACATCCATACGGTACCAAACAACAACAACACGGTGCAATACCGTACGAGTACATCCATACGGTACCAAACCACACCAAAACGGTGCAATACCGTACGAGTACATCCATACGGTACCAAACCACAACAAAACGGTGCAATACCGTACGAGTACATCCATACGGTACCAAACCACACCAAAACGGTACAATACCTTATGAGTCCTTCGTTACGGTACCAAACAACAACAAAACGGTGCAATACCGTACGAGTACATCCATACGGTACCAAACCACACCAAAACGGTACAATACCTGACGAGTCCTTCGTTACGGTACCAATCCACACCAAAACGGTGCAATACCGCACGAGTACATCCATACGGTACCAAACCACACCAAAACGGTACAATACCTTACGAGTCCTTCGTTACGGTTCCAAACCACACGAAAACGGTGCAATACCATACGAGTACATCCATATGGTACCAAACCACACCAAAACGGTGCAATACCGTACGAGTAAATCCATACGGTACCAAACCACATCAAAACGGTGCAATACCATACGAGTACATCCATACGGTACCAAACCACACCAAAACGGTACAATACCTTACGAGTCCTTCGTTACGGTACCAAACCACAACAAAACGGTGCAATACCCTACGAGTACATCCATACGGTACCAAACGACACCAAAACGGTACAATACCTTACGAGTCCTTCGTTACGGTACCAAACCACACAAAAACGGTGCAATACCGCACGAGTACATCCATACGCTACCAAACAACACCAAAACGGTACAAGACCTTACGAGTCCTTTGTTACGGTACAAACCACACCAAAACGGTGCACTACCATACGAGTACATCCATACGGTACCAAACCACACCAAAACGGTACAATACCTTACGAGTACATCCATACGGTACCAAACCACACCAAAACGGTGCAATACCGTACGAGTACATCCATACGGTACCAATCCACACCAAAACAGTGCAATACCGTACGAGTACATCCATACGGTACCAAACCACAACAAAACGGTGCAATACCGTACGAGTACATCCATAAGGTACCAAACCACACCAAAACGGTGCAATACCTTACGAGTACATCCATACGGTACCAAACCACACCAAAACGGTACAATACCTTACGAGTCCTTCGTTACGGTTCCAAACCACACCAAAACGGTGCAATACCATACGAGTACATCCATACGGTACCAAACCACACCAAAACGGTGCAATACCGTACGAGTAAATCCATACGGTACCAAACCACAACAAAACGGTGCAATACCGTACGAGTACATCCATAAGGTACCAAACCACACCAAAACGGTGCAATACCTTACGAGTACATCCATACGGTACCAAACCACACCAAAACGGTGCAATACCGTACGAGTACATCCATACGGTACCAAACCACAACAAAACGGTGCAATACCGTACGAGTACATCAATACGGTACCAAACCACACCAAAACGGTACAATACCTTACGAGTCCTTCGTTACGGTACCAAACAACAATAAAACGGTGCGATACCATACGAGTACATCCATACGGTACCAAACCACACCAAAACGGTACAATACCTGACGAGTCCTTCGTTACGGTACCAAACCACACCAAAACGGTGCAATACCACACGAGTACATCCATACGGTACCAAACCACACCAAAACGGTACAATACCTTACGAGTCCTTCTGTTACGGTACCAAACCACACCAAAACGGTGCAATACCATACGAGTACATCCATACGGTACCAAACCACACCAAAGCGGTGCAATACCGTACGAGTAAATCCATACGGTACCAAACCACAACAAAACGGTGCAATACCATACGAGTACATCCATACGGTACCAAACCTCAACAAAACGGTGCAATACCGTACGAGTACATCCATAAGGTACCAAACCACACCAAAACGGTGCAATACCTTACGAGTACATCCATACGGTACCAAACCACACCAAAACGGTACAATACCTTACGAGTCCTTCGTTACGGTACCAAACCACACAAAAACAGTGCAATACCGTACGAGTACATCCATACGGTACCAAACCACACTAAAACGGTGCAATACCGTACGAGTACATCCATACGGTACCAAACCACACCAAAACGGTACAATACCTTACGAGTCCTTCGTTACGGTACCAAACCACACCAAAACTGTGCAATACCGTACGAGTACATCCATACGGTACCAAACCACACCAAAACGGTACAATACCTTACGAGTCCTTCATTACGGTACCAAACCACACCAAAACGGTGCAATACCGTACGAGTACATCCATACGGTACCAAACCACACCAAAACGGTGCAATACCGTACGAGTACATCCATACGGTACCAAACCACACCAAAACGGTGCAATACCGTACGAGTACATCCATACGGTACCAAACCACAACAAAACGGTGCAATACCGTACGAGTACATCCATACGGTACCAAACCACACCAAAACGGTACAATACCTGACGAGTCCTTCGTTACGGTACCAAACCACACCAAAACGGTGCAATACCACACGAGTACATCCATACGGTACCAAACCACACCAAAACGGTACAGTACCTTACGAGTCCTTCGTTACGGTTCCAAACCATACCAAAACGGTGCAATACCATACGAGTACATCCATACGGTACCAAACCACACCAAAACGGGGCAATACCGTACGAGTAAATCCATACGGTACCAAACCACAACAAAACGGTGCAATACCATACGAGTACATCCATACGGTACCAAACCACACCAAAACGGTACAATACCTTACGAGTCCTTCGTTACGGTACCAAACCACTTTAAAACAGTGCAATACTATACGAGTACATCCATACGGTACGAAACCACACCAAAACGGTACAATACCTTACGAGTCCTTCGTTACGGTACCAAACCACACCAAAACGGTGCAATACCGTACGAGTACATCCATACGGTACCAAACCACACCAAAACGGTGCAATACCGTACGAGTACATCCATACGGTACCAAACCACACCAAAACGGTAAAATACCTTACGAGTCCTTCATTACGGTACCAAACCACACCAAAACTGTGCAATACCGTACGAGTACATCCATACGGTACCAAACCAATCCAAAATGGTGCAATACCGTACGAGTACATCCATACGGTACCAAACCACACCAAAACGGTGCAATACCGTACGAGTACATCCATACGGTACCAAACCACACCAAAACGGTACAATACCTTACGAGTCCTTCATTACGGTACCAAACCACACCAAAACTGTGCAATACCGTACGAGTACATCCATACGGTACCAAACCACACCAAAACGGTACAATACCTTACGAGTCCTTCATTACGGTACCAAACCACACCAAAACTGTGCAATACCATACGAGTACATCCATACGGTACCAAACCACACCAAAACGGTGCAATACCGTACGAGTACATCCATACGGTACCAAACCACACCAAAACGGTGCAATACCGTACGAGTACATCCATACGGTACCAAACCACAACAAAACGGTGCAATACCGTACGAGTACATCCATACGGTACCAAACCACACCAAAACGGTACAATACCTTACGAGTCCTTCGTTATGGTACCAAACCACAACAACACGGTGCAATACCGTACGAGTGCATCCATACTGTACCAAACCACACCAAAACGGTACAATACCTGACGAGTCCTTCGTTACGGTACCAAACCACAAAAAAACGGTGCAATACCATACGAGTACATCCATACGGTACCAAACCACACCAAAACGGTACAATACCTTACGAGTCCTTTGTTACGGTACCAAACCACACCAAAACTGTGCAATACCGTACGAGTACATCCATACGGTACCAAACCACACCAAAACGGTGCAATACCGTACGAGTACATCCATACGGTACCAAACCACACCAAAACGGTGCAATACCTTACGAGTACATCCATACGGTACCAAACCACACCAAAACGGTGCAATACCGTACGAGTACATCCATACGGTACCAAACCACACCAAAATGGTACAATATCTTACGAGTCCTTCGTTACGGTACCAAACCACAACAAAACAGTGCAATACCGTACGAGTACATCCATACGGTACCAAACCACATTAAAACGGTACAATACCTTACGAGTCCTTCGTTACGGTACCAAACCACACCAAAACTATGCAATACCGTACGAGTACATCCATACGGTACCAAACCACACCAAAACCGTGCAATACAGTACGAGTACATCCATACGGTACCAAACCACACCAAAATGGTACAATACCTTACGAGTCCTTTGTTACGGTACCAAACCACAACAAAACGGTGCAATACCGTACGAGTGCATCCATACTGTACCAAACCACACCAAAACGGTACAATACCTTACGAGTCCTATATTACGGTACCAAACCACACCAAAACGGTGCAATACCGCACGAGTCCATCCATACGGTACCAAACCACACCAAAACAGTACAATACCTTACGAGTCCTTCGTTACGGTACCAAACCACACCAAAACGGTGCAATACCGTACGAGTACATCCATACGGTACCAAACCACACCTAAACGGTACAATACCTTAAGAGTCCTTCGTTACGATACCAAACCACACCAAAACGGTGCAATACCGTACGAGTACATCCATACGGTACCAAACCACACCAAAACGGTGCAATACCGTACGAGTACATCCATATGGTACCAAACAACAACAACACGGTGCAATACCGTACGAGTACATCCATACGGTACCAAACCACACCAAAACGGTGCAATACCGTACGAGTACATCCATACGGTACCAAACCACAACAAAACGGTGCAATACCGTACGAGTACATCCATACGGTACCAAACCACACCAAAACGGTACAATACCTTATGAGTCCTTCGTTACGGTACCAAACAACAACAAAACGGTGCAATACCGTACGAGTACATCCATACGGTACCAAACCACACCAAAACGGTACAATACCTGACGAGTCCTTCGTTACGGTACCAATCCACACCAAAACGGTGCAATACCGCACGAGTACATCCATACGGTACCAAACCACACCAAAACGGTACAATACCTTACGAGTCCTTCGTTACGGTTCCAAACCACACCAAAACGGTGCAATACCATACGAGTACATCCATATGGTACCAAACCACACCAAAACGGTGCAATACCGTACGAGTAAATCCATACGGTACCAAACCACATCAAAACGGTGCAATACCATACGAGTACATCAATACGGTACCAAACCACACCAAAACGGTACAATACCTTACGAGTCCTTCGTTACGGTACCAAACCACAACAAAACGGTGCAATACCCTACGAGTACATCCATACGGTACCAAACGACACCAAAACGGTACAATACCTTACGAGTCCTTCGTTACGGTACCAAACCACACAAAAACGGTGCAATACCGCACGAGTACATCCATACGCTACCAAACAACACCAAAACGGTACAAGACCTTACGAGTCCTTTGTTACGGTACAAACCACACTAAAACGGTGCACTACCATACGAGTACATCCATACGGTACCAAACCACACCAAAACGGTACAATACCTTACGAGTACATCCATACGGTACCAAACCACACCAAAACGGTGCAATACCGTACGAGTACATCCATACGGTACCAATCACACCAAAACAGTGCAATACCGTACGAGTACATCCATACGGTACCAAACCACAACAAAACGGTGCAATACCGTACGAGTACATCCATAAGGTACCAAACCACACCAAAACGGTGCAATACCTTACGAGTACATCCATACGGTACCAAACCACACCAAAACGGTACAATACCTTACGAGTCCTTCGTTACGGTTCCAAACCACACCAAAACGGTGCAATACCATACGAGTACATCCATGCGGTACCAAACCACACCAAAACGGTGCAATACCGTACGAGTAAATCCATACGGTACCAAACCACAACAAAACGGTGCAATACCGTACGAGTACATCCATAAGGTACCAAACCACACCAAAACGGTGCAATACCTTACGAGTACATCCATACGGTACCAAACCACACCAAAACGGTGCAATACCGTACGAGTACATCCATACGGTACCAAACCACAACAAAACGGTGCAATACCGTACGAGTACATCCATACGGTACCAAACCACACCAAAACGGTACAATACCTTACGAGTCCTTCGTTACGGTACCAAACAACAATAAAACGGTGCGATACCATACGAGTACATCCATACGGTACCAAACCACACCAAAACGGTACAATACCTGACGAGTCCTTCGTTACGGTACCAAACCACACCAAAACGGTGCAATACCACACGAGTACATCCATACGGTACCAAACCACACCAAAACGGTACAATACCTTACGAGTCCTTCGTTACGGTACCAAACCACACCAAAACGGTGCAATACCATACGAGTACATCCATACGGTACCAAACCACACCAAAGCGGTGCAATACCGTACGAGTAAATCCATACGGTACCAAACCACAACAAAACGGTGCAATACCATACGAGTACATCCATACGGTACCAAACCACACCAAAACGGTACAATACCTTACGAGTCCTTCGTTACGGTTCAAAACCACACCAAAACTGTGCAATACCGTACGAGTACATCCATACGGTACCAAACCACACCAAAACCGTGCAATACCGTACGAGTACATCCATACGGTACCAAACCACACCAAAATGGTACAATACCTTACGAGTCCTTCGTTACGGTACCAAACCACAACAAAACGGTGCAATACCGTACGAGTACATCCATACGGTACCAAACCACACCAAAACGGTACAATACCTTACGAGTCCTTCGTTACGGTACCAAACCACACCAAAACTGTGAAATACCGTACGAGTACATTCATACGGTACCAAACCACACCAAAACCGTGCAATACCGTACGAGTACATCCATACGGTACATAACCACACCAAAACGGTACAATACCTTACGAGTCCTTTGTTACGGTACCAAACCACAACAAAACGGTGCAATACCGTACGAGTGCATCCATACTCTACCAAACCACACCAAAACGGTACAATACCTTACGAGTACTTCATTACGGTACCAAACCACACCAAAACGGTGCAATACCGCACGAGTCCATCCATACGGTACCAAACCACACCAAAACAGTACAATACCTTACGAGTCCTTCGTTACGGTACCAAATCACACCAAAACGGTGCAATACCGTACGAGTACATCCATATGGTACCAAACCACACCAAAACCGTATAATACCTTAAGAGTCCTTCGTTACGATACCAAACCACACCAAAACGGTGCAATACCGTACGAGTACATCCATACGGTACCAAACCACACCAAAACGGTGCAATACCGTACGAGTACATCCATACGGTACCAAACCACAACAAAACGGTGCAATACCGTACGAGTACATCCATACGGTACCAAACCACACCAAAACGGTACAATACCTTACGAGTCCTTCGTTACGGTACCAAACAAAAACAAAACGGTGCAATACCGTACGAGTACATCCATAGGGTACCAAACCACACCAAAACGGTACAATACCTGACGAGTCTTTCGTTACGGTACCAATCCACACCAAAACGGTGCAATACCGCACGAGTACATCCATACAGTACCAAACTACACCAAAACGGTACAATACCTTACGAGTCCTTCGTTACGGTTCCAAACCACACCAAAACGATGCAATACCATTCGAGTACATCCATATGGTACCAAACCACACCAAAACGGTGCAATACCGTACGAGTAAATCCATACGGTACCAAATGACATCAAAACGGTGCAATACCATACGAGTACATCCATACGGTACCAAACCACACCAAAACGGTACAATACCTTACGAGTCCTTCGTTACGGTACCAAACCACAACAAAACGGTGCAATACCCTACGAGTACATCCATACGGTACCAAACCACACCAAAACGGTACAATACCTTACGAGTCCTTCGTTACGGTACCAAACCACACCAAAACCGTGCAATACCGTACGAGTACATCCATACGGTACCAAACCACACCAAAACCGTGCAATACCGTACGAGTACATCCATACGGTACCAAACCACACCAAAACGGTACAATACCTTACGAGTCCTTTGTTACGGTACCAAACCACAACAAAACGGTGCAATACCGTACGAGTGCATCCATACTGTACCAAACCACACCAAAACGGTACAATACCTTACGAGTCCTATATTACGGTACCAAACCACACCAAAACGGTGCAATACCGCACGAGTCCATCCATACGGTACCAAACCACACCAAAACAGTACAATACCTTACGAGTCCTTCGTTACGGTACCAAACCACACCAAAACGGTGCAATACCGTACGAGTACATCCATACGGTACCAAACCACACCTAAACGGTACAATACCTTAAGAGTCCTTCGTTACGATACCAAACCACACCAAAACGGTGCAATACCGTACGAGCACATCCATACGGTACCAAACCACACCAAAATGGTGCAATACCGTACGAGTACGTCCATACGGTACCAAACCACACCAAAACTGTGCAATACCGTACGAGTACATCCATACGGTACCAAACCACACCAAAACGGTACAATACCTTACGAGTACATCCATACGGTACCAAACCACACCAAAATGGTGCAATACCGTACGAGTACATCCATACGGTACCAAACCACACCAAAACGGTGCAATACCGTACGAGTACATCCATACGGTACCAAACCACACCAAAACGGTACAATACCTTACGAGTACATCCATACGGTACCAAACCACACCAAAACGGTACAATACCTTACGAATCCTTCGTTACGATACCAAACCACACCAAAACGGTGCAATACCGTACGAGTACATCCATACGGTACCAAACCACACCAAAATGGTACAATACCTTACGAGTACATCCATACGGTACCAAACCGCACAAAAACGGTGAAATACCGTATGAGTACATCCATACGGTACCAAACCACAACAAAACGGTGCAATACCGTACGAGTACATCCATACGGTACCAAACCACACCAAAACGGTACAATACCTTACGAGTCCTTCGTTACGGTTCCAAACCACACCAAAACGGTGAAATACCGTACGAGTACATCCATACCGTACCAAACCACAATAAAGCGGTGCAATACCGTACGAGTAAATCCATACGGTACCAAACCACAACAAAACGGTGCAATACCATACGAGTACATCCATACGGTAACAAACCACACCAAAATGGTACAATACCTTACGAGTCCTTCGTTACGATACCAAACCACACCAAAACGGTGCAATACCATACGAGTACATCCATACGGTACAAAACCACACCAAAACGATACAATACCTTACGAGTACATCCATACGGGGCCAAACCACACCAAAACGGAGCAATACCGTACGAGTACATCCATACGGTACCAAACCACACCAAAACGGTGCAATACCGTACGAATACATCCATACGGTACCAAACCACAACAAAATGGTGCAATACCGTACGAGTACATCCATACGGTACCAAACCACACCAAAACGGTACAATACCTTACGAGTCCTTCGTTACGGTACCAAATAACAACAAAACGGTGCAATACCGTACGAGTACATCCATACGGTACCAAACCACACCAAAACGATACAATACCTTAAGAGTCCTTCGTTTCGGTACCAAACCACACCAAAATGGTGCAATACCGTACGAGTACATCCATACGGTACCAAACCACACCAAAACGGTACGATACCTTACGAGTACATCCATACGGTACCAAACCACACCAAAACGGTGCCATACCTTACGAGTACATCCATACGGTACCAAACCACACCAAAACGGTGCAATACCGTACGAGTACATCCATACGGTACCAAACCACAACAAAACGGTGCAATACCGTACAAGCAATTCCATACGGTACCAAACCACACCAAAACGGTACAATACCTTAGGAGTCCTTCGTTACGGTACCAAACAACAACAAAACGGTGCAATACCGTACGAGTACATCCATACGGTACCAAACCACACCAAAACGGTACAATACCTTACGAGTCCTTCGTTACGGTACCAAACCACGCCAAAACGGTGCAATACCGCACGAGTACATCCACACGGTACCAAACCACACCAAAATGGTACACCAAAAGGGTGCAATACCGTACGAGTACATCCATACGGTACCAAACCACACAAAAACGGTGCAATACCGTACGAGTACATCCATACGGTACCAAACCACAACAAAACGGTGCAATACCGTTCGTGTACATCCATACGGTACCAAACCACACCAAAACGGTACAATACCTTATGAGTCCTTCGTTACGGTACCAAACCACACCAAAACGGTGCAATACCGCACGAGTACATCCATAAGGTACCAAACCACACCAAAACGGTACAATACCTTACGAGTCCTTCGTTACGGTACCAAACCACTCCAAAAGAGTGCAATACCATACGAGTACAACCATACGGTACCAAACCACACCAAAACGGTGCAATACCGTACGAGTACATCCATACGGTACCAAACCACACCACAACGGTGCAATACCGTACGAGTACATCCATACGGTACCAAACCACAGCAAATCGGTACAATAGCTGACGAGTCCTTCGTTACGGTACCAAACCACACCAAAATGGTGCAATACCGTACGAGTACATCCATACGGTACCAAACCACACCAAAACGGTGCAATACCGTACGAGTACATCCATACGGTACCAAACCACACCAAAACGGTACGATACCTTACGAGTACATCCATACGGTACCAAACCACACCAAAACGGTGCCATACCTTACGAGTACATCCATACGGTACCAAACCACAACAAAACGGTGCAATACCGTACAAGCAATTCCATACGGTACCAAACCACACCAAAACGGTACAATACCTTACGAGTCCTTCGTTACGGTACCAAACAACAACAAAACGGTGCAATACCGTACGAGTACATCCATACGGTACCAAACCACACCAAAACGGTACAATACCTTACGAGTCCTTCGTTACGGTACCAAACCACGCCAAAACGGTGCAATACCGCACGAGTACATCCACACGGTACCAAACCACACCAAAATGGTACAATACCTTACGAGTCCTTCGTTACGGTACCAAACCACACCAAAACGGTGCAATACCGTACGAGTACATCCATACGGTACCAAACCACAACAAAACGGTGCAATACCGTACGAGTACATCCATACGGTACAAAACCACAACAAAACGGTGCAATACCGTACGAGTACATCCATACGGTACCAAACCACAACAAAACGGTGCAATACCGTTCGAGTACATCCATACGGTACCAAACCACAACAAAACGGTGCAATACCGTTCGTGTACATCCATACGGTACCAAACCACACCAAAACGGTACAATACCTGATGAGTCCTTCGTTACGGTACCAAACCACACCAAAACGGTGCAATACCGCACGAGTACATCCATAAGGTACCAAACCACACCAAAACGGTACAATACCTTACGAGTCCTTCGTTACGGTACCAAACCACACCAAAAGAGTGCAATACCATACGAGTACAACCATACGGTACCAAACCACACCAAAACGGTGCAATACCGTACGAGTACATCCATACGGTACCAAACCACACCAAATCGGTGCAATACCGTACGAGTACATCCATACGGTACCAAACCACAACAAAACGGTGCAATACCGTTCGTGTACATCCATACGGTACCAAACCACACCAAAACGGTACAATACCTGATGAGTCCTTCGTTACGGTACCAAACCACACCAAAACGGTGCAATACCGTACGAGTACATCCATACGGTACCAAACCAAAACAAAACGGTGCTATACCGTACGAGTACATCCATATGGTACCAAGCCACACCAAAAGGGTGCAATACCGTACGAGTACATCCATACGGTACCAAACCACACCAAAACGGTGCAATACCGTACGAGTACATCCATACGGTACCAAACCACAACAAAACGGTGCAATACCGTACGAGTACATCCATACGGTACCAAACCACACCAAAACGGTACAATACCTTACGAGTCCTTGGTTACGGTACCAAACAACAACAAAACGGTGCAATACCGTTCGTGTACATCCATACGGTACCAAACCACACCAAAACGGTACAATACCTGAGGAGTCCTTCGTTACGGTACCAAACCACACCAAAACGGTGCAATACCGCACGAGTACATTCATACGGTACCAAACCACACCAAAACGGTACAATACCTTACGAGTCCTTCGTTACGGTACCAAACCACACCAAAACAGTGCAATACCATACGAGTACAACCATACGGTACCAAACCACACCAAAACGGTGCAATACCGTACGAGTCCATCCATACGGTACCAAACCACACCAAAACGGTACAATACCTGACGACTCCTGCGTTACGGTACCAAACCACACCAAAACTGTGCAATACCGTACGAGTACATCCATACGGTACCAAACCACACCAAAACGGTGCGATACCATACGAGTACATCCATACGGTGCCAAACCACACCAAAACGGTGGAATACCGCACGAGTACATCCATACGGTACCAAACCACACCAAAACGGTACAATACCTTACAAGTCCTTCGTTACGGTACCAAACCACACCAAAACTGTGCAATACCGTACGAGTACATCCATACGGTACCAAACCACAACAAAACGGTCCAATACCGTACGAGTACATCCATTCGGTACCAAACCACTCCCAAACGGTAAAATACCTTACGACTCCTTCGTTACAGTACCAAACCACATTAAGACAGTGCAATACTGTACGAGTACATCCATACGGTACCAAACCACACCAAAACGGTACAATACCTTACGAGTCCTTCGTTACGGTACCAAACCACACCAAAACGGTGCAATACCGTACGAGTACATCCATACGGTTCCAAACCACACCAAAACGGTACAATACCTTAAGAGTCCTTCGTTACGGTACCAAACCACACCAAAACGGTGCAATACCGTAGGAGTACATCCATACGGTACTAAACCACACCAAAACGGTACAATACCTTACGAGTCCTTCGTTACGGTACCAAACCACACCAAAACTGTGCAATACCGTACGAGTACATCCATACGGTACCAAACCACACCAAAACGGTACAATACCTTACGAGTCCTTCGTTACGGTACCAAACAACAACAAAACGGTGCAATACCGTACGAGTACATCCATACGGTACCAAACCACACCAAAACGGTACAATACCTTACGAGTCCTTCGTTACGGTACCAAACCACGCCAAAACGGTGCAATACCGCACGAGTACATCCACACGGTACCAAACCACACCAAAATTGTACAATACCTTACGAGTCCTTCGTTACGGTACCAAACCACACCAAAACGGTGCAATACCGTACGAGTACATCCATACGGTACCAAACCACAACAAAACGGTGCAATACCGTACGAGTACATCCATACGGTACAAAACCACAACAAAACGGTGCAATACCGTACGAGTACATCCATACGGTACCAAACCACAACAAAACGGTGCAATACCGTTCGAGTACATCCATACGGTACAAAACCACAACAAAACGGTGCAATACCGTTCGTGTACATCCATACGGTACCAAACCACACCAAAACGGTACAATACCTGATGAGTCCTTCGTTACGGTACCAAACCACACCAAAACGGTGCAATACCGCACGAGTACATCCATAAGGTACCAAACCACACCAAAACGGTACAATACCTTACGAGTCCTTCGTTACGGTACCAAACCACACCAAAAGAGTGCAATACCATACGAGTACAACCATACGGTACCAAACCACACCAAAACGGTGCAATACCGTACGAGTACATCCATACGGTACCAAACCACACCAAAACGGTGCAATACCGTACGAGTACATCCATACGGTACCAAACCACAACAAAACGGTGCAATACCGTTCGTGTACATCCATACGGTACCAAACCACACCAAAACGGTACAATACCTGATGAGTCCTTCGTTACGGTACCAAACCACACCAAAACGGTGCAATACCGTACGAGTACATCCATACGGTACCAAACCAAAACAAAACGGTGCTATACCGTACGAGTACATCCATATGGTACCAAGCCACACCAAAAGGGTGCAATACCGTACGAGTACATCCATACGGTACCAAACCACACCAAAACGGTGCAATACCGTACGAGTACATCCATACGGTACCAAACCACACCAAAACGGTACAATACCTTACGAGTCCTTCGTTACGGTACCAAACAACAACAAAACGGTGCAATACCGTTCGTGTACATCCATACGGTACCAAACCACACCAAAACGGTACAATACCTGAGGAGTCCTTCGTTACGGTACCAAACCACACCAAAACGGTGCAATACCGCACGAGTACATCCATACGGTACCAAACCACACCAAAACGGTACAATACCTTACGAGTCCTTCGTTACGGTACCAAACCACACCAAAACAGTGCAATACCATACGAGTACAACCATACGGTACCAAACCACACCAAAACGGTGCAATACCGTACGAGTACATCCATACGGTACCAAACCACACCAAAACGGTGCAATACCGTACGAGTCCATCCATACGGTACCAAACCACACCAAAACGGTACAATACCTGACGACTCCTTCGTTACGGTACCAAACCACACCAAAACTGTGCAATACCGTACGAGTACATCCATACGGTACCAAACCACACCAAAACGGTGCGATACCGTACGAGTACATCCATACGGTGCCAAACCACACCAAAACGGTGCAATACCGCACGAGTACATCCATACGGTACCAAACCACACCAAAACGGTACAATACCTTACAAGTCCTTCGTTACGGTACCAAACCACACCAAAACTGTGCAATACCGTATGAGTACATCCAAACGGTACAAAACCACAACAAAACGGTCCAATACCGTACGAGTACATCCATACGGTACCAAACCACTCCCAAACGGTAAAATACCTTACGACTCCTTCGTTACAGTACCAAACCACATTAAGACAGTGCAATACTGTACGAGTACATCCATACGGTACCAAACCACACCAAAACGGTACAATACCTTACGAGTCCTTCGTTACGGTACCAAACCACACCAAAACGGTGCAATACCGTACGAGTACATCCATACGGTTCCAAACCACACCAAAACGGTACAATACCTTAAGAGTCCTTCGTTACGGTACCAAACCACACCAAAACGGTGCAATACCGTAGGAGTACATCCATACGGTACTAAACCACACCAAAACGGTACAATACCTTACGAGTCCTTCGTTACGGTACCAAACCACACCAAAACTGTGCAATACCGTACGAGTACATCCATACGGTACCAAACCACACCAAAATGGTGCACTACCGTACGAGTACATCCGTACGGTACCAAACCACACCAAAACGGTGCAATACCGTAAGAGTACATCCATACGGTAGCAAACCACAACAAAACGGTGCAATACCATACGATTACATCCATACGGTACCAAACCACACCAAAACGGTGCAATACCGTACGAGTACATCCATACGGTACCAAACCACAACAAAACGGTGCAATACCGTACGAGTACATCCATACGGAACCAAACCACACCAAAACGGTACAATACCTTACGAGTCCTTCGTTACGGTACCAAACAACAACAAAACGGTGCAATACCGTTCGTGTACATCCATACGGTACCAAACCACACCAAAACGGTACAATACCTGATGAGTCCTTCGTTACGGTACCAAACCACACCAAAACGGTGCAATACCGCACGAGTACATCCATACGGTACCAAACCACACCAAAACGGTACAATACCTTACGAGTCCTTCGTTACGGTACCAAACCACCCTAAAACAGTGCAATACCATACGAATACAACCATACGGTACCAAACCACACCAAAACGGTGCAATACCGTACTGGTACATCCATACGGTACCAAACCACGCCAAAACGGTACAATACCTGACGAGTCCTACGTTACGGTACCAAACCACACCAAAACTGTGCAATACCCTACGAGTGCATCCATACGGTACCAAACCACACCAAAACGGTGCAATACCGTGCGAGTACATCCATACGGTACCAAACCACAACAAAATGGTGCAATACCGAACGAGTACATCCATACGGTACCAAACCACACCAAAACGGTACAATAACTTACGAGTACATCCATACGGTACCAAACCACACCAAAATGGTGCAATACCGTACGAGTACATCCATACGGTACCAAACCACACCAAAACGGTGCAATACCGTACGAGTACATCCATACGGTACCAAACAACAACAAAACGGTGCAATTTCGTATGGGTACATCCATACGGTACCAAACCACACCAAAACGGTGCAATACCTTACAAGTCCTTCGTTACTGTACCAAACCACACCAAAACGGTGCAATACCGCATGAGTACATCCATACGGTACCAAACCACACCAAAACGGTACAATACCTTACAAGTCCTTCGTTACGGTACCAAACCACACCAAAACTGTGCAATACCGTACGAGTACATCCATACGGTACCAAACAACACCAAAACGGTGCAATACCGCACGAGTACATCCATACGGTACCAAACCACACCAAAACGGTACAATACCTTACGAGTCCTTCGTTACGGTACCAAACCAAAACAAAACGGTGCAATACCGGACGAGTACATCCATACGTTACCAAACCACACCAAAACGGTACAATACCTTACAAGTCCTTCGCTACGGTACCAAACCACACCAAAACTGTGCAATACCGTACGAGTACATCCATACGGTACCAAACCACAACAAAACGGTGCAATACCGTACGAGTACATCCATACGGTACCAAACCACACCCTAACGGTACAATACCTTACGAGTCCTTCGTTACGGTACCAAACCACATTAAAAAAGTGCAATACTGTACGAGTACATCCATACGGTACCAAACCACACCAAAACGGTACAATACCTTGCGAGCCCTTCGTTACGGTACCAAACCACACCAAAACGGTGCAATACCGTACGAGTACATCCATACGGTACCAAACCACAACAAAACGGTGCAATACCGTACGAGTACATCCATACGGTACCAAGCCACACCAAAAGGGTGCAATACTGTACGAGTACATCCATACGGTACCAAACCACACCAAAAGGGTGCAATACCGTACGAGTACATCCATACGGTACCAAACCACAACAAAACGGTGCAATACCGTACGAGTACATCCATACGGTACCAAACCACACCAAAACGGTACAATACCTTACGAGTCCTTCGTTACGGTACCAAACAACAACAAAACGGTGCAATACCGTTCGTGTACATCCATACGGTACCAAACCACACCAAAACGGTACAATACCTGATGAGTCCTTCGTTACGGTACCAAACCACACCAAAACGGTGCAATACCGCATGAGTACATCCATACGGTACCAAACCACACCAAAACGGTACAATACCTTACGAGTCCTTCGTTACGGTACCAAACCACACCAAAACAGTGCAATACCATACGAGTACAACCATACGGTACCAAACCACACCAAAACGGTGCAATACCGTACGAGTATATCCATACGGTACCAAACCACACCAAAACGATGCAATACCGTACGAGTCCATCCATACGGTACCAAACCACACAAAAACGGTACAATACCTGACGACTCCTTCGTTACGGTACCAAACCACACCAAAACTGTGCAATACCGTACGAGTACATCCATACGGTACCAAACCACACCGAAACGGTGCAATACCGTACGAGTACATCCATACGGTACCAAACCAAACCAAAACGGTACAATAACTTACGAGTACATCCATACGGTAGCAAACCACACCAAAACGGTGCAATACCGCACGAGTACATCCATACGGTACCAAACCACACCAAAACGGTGCAATACCGTACGAGTACATCCATACTGATCCAAACAACAACAAAACGGTGCAATACCGTATGAGTACATCCATACGGTACCAAACCACACCAAAACGGTACAATACCTTATGAGTCCTTCGTTACTGTACCTAACCACACCAAAACGGTGCAATACCGCACGAGTACATCCATGCGGTACCAAACCACACCAAAACGGTACAATACCTTACCAGTCCTTCGTTACGGTACCAAACCACACCAAAACTGTGCAATACCGTACAAGTACATCCATACGGGACCAAACCACAATAAAACGGTACAATACCGTACGAGTACATCCATACGGTTCCAAACCACACCAAAACGGTACAATAACTTACGAGTACATCCATACGGTACCAAACCACACCAAAACGGTGCAATACCGTACGAGTACATCCATACGGTACCAAACAACAACAAAACGGTGCAATACTGTATGAGTACATCCATACGGTACCAAGCCAAACCAAAACCGTGCAATACCGTACGAGTACATCCATACGGTACCAAACCACACCAAAACAGTGCAATACCGTACGAGTACATCCATACGGTACCAAAGCAATACAAAACGGTGCAATACCGTACGAGTACATCCATACGGTACCAAACCACACCAAAACGGTACAATACCTGACGAGTCCTTCGCTACGGTACCAAACCACACCAAAACGGTGCAATACCGCACGAGTACATCCATATGGTACCAAACCACACCAAAACGGTACAACACCTTACGTGTCCTTCGTTACGGTACCAAACCACAACCAAACGGTGCAATGCCGTACGAGTACATCCATGCGGTACCAAACCACACCAAAACGGTACAATACCTTACGAGTCCTTCGTTACGGTACCAAACCACAACAAAACGGTGCAATACCGTACGAGTGCATCCATACGGTACCAAACCACACCAAAACGGTACAATACCTAACGAGTCCTTCGTTACGGTACCAAACCACACCAAAACTGTGCAATACCGTACGAGTCCATCCATACGGTACCAAACTACAACAAAACGGTGCAATACCGTACGAGTACATCCATACGGTACCAAACCACACCAAAACGGTGCAATACCGTACGAGTACATCCATACGGTACCAAACCACAACAAAACGGTGCAATACCGTACGAGTAGATCCATATGGTACCAAACCACACCAAAACAGTGCAATACCGTACGAGTACATCCATACGGTACCAAACCACAACAAAACGGTGCAATACCGTACGAGTACATCCATACGGTACCAAACCACACCAAAACGGTGCAATATTGTACGAATACATCCATACGGTACCAAACCACAACAAAACGGTGCAATACCCTACGAGTACATCCATACGGTACCAAACCACACCAAAACGGTACAATACCTTAGGAGTCCTTCGTTACGGTACCAAACCACACCAAAACGGTGCAATACCGCACGAGTACATCCATACGGTACCAAACCACACATAAACGGTACAATACCTTACGAGTCCTTCGTTACGGTACCAAACCACACAAAAACAGTGCAATACCATACGAGTACAACCATACGGTACCAAACCACACCAAAACGGTGCAATACCGTACGAGTATATCCATACGGTACCAAACCACACCAAAACGGTGCAATACCGTACGAGTCCATCCATACGGTACCAAACCACACAAAAACGGTACAATACCTGACGACTCCTTCGTTACGGTACCAAACCACACCAAAACTGTGCAATACCGTACGAGTACATCCATACGGTACCAAACCACACCGAAACGGTGCAATACCGTACGAGTACATCCATACGGTACCAAACCAAACCAAAACGGTACAATAACTTACGAGTACATCCATACGGTAGCAAACCACACCAAAACGGTGCAATACCGCACGAGTACATCCATACGGTACCAAACCACACCAAAACGGTGCAATACCGTACGAGTACATCCATACTGTACCAAACAACAACAAAACGGTGCAATACCGTATGAGTACATCCATACGGTACCAAACCACACCAAAACGGTACAATACCTTACGAGTCCTTCGTTACTGTACCAAACCACACCAAAACGGTGCAATACCGCACGAGTACATCCATGCGGTACCAAACCACACCAAAACGGTACAATACCTTACCAGTCCTTCGTTACGGTACCAAACCACACCAAAACTGTGCAATACCGTACAAGTACATCCATACGGGACCAAACCACAATAAAACGGTACAATACCGTACGAGTACATCCATACGGTTCCAAACCACACCAAAACGGTACAATAACTTACGAGTACATCCATACGGTACCAAACCACACCAAAACGGTGCAATACCGTACGAGTACATCCATACGGTACCAAACAACAACAAAACGGTGCAATACTGTATGAGTACATCCATACGGTACCAAGCCACACCAAAACCGTGCAATACCGTACGAGTACATCCATACGGTACCAAAGCACAACAAAACCGTGCAATACCGTACGAGTACATCCATACGGTACCAAACCACACCAAAACGGTACAATACCTGACGAGTCCTTCGCTACGGTACCAAACCACACCAAAACGGTGCAATACCGCACGAGTACATCCATATGGTACCAAACCACACCAAAACGGTACAACACCTTACGTGTCCTTCGTTACGGTACCAAACCACAACCAAACGGTGCAATGCCGTACGAGTACATCCATGCGGTACCAAACCACACCAAAACGATACAATACCTTACGAGTCCTTCGTTACGGTACCAAACCACAACAAAACGGTGCAATACCGTACGAGTGCATCCATACGGTACCAAACCACACCAAAACGGTACAATACCTAACGAGTCCTTCGTTACGGTACCAAACCACACCAAAACTGTGCAATACCGTACGAGTCCATCCATACGGTACCAAACTACAACAAAACGGTGCAATACCGTACGAGTACATACATACGGTACCAAACCACACCAAAACGGTGCAATACCGTACGAGTACATCCATACGGTACCAAACCACAACAAAACGGTGCAATACCGTACGAGTAGATCCATATGGTACCAAACCACACCAAAACGGTGCAATACCGTACGAGTACATCCATACGGTACCAAACCACAACAAAACGGTGCAATACCGTACGAGTACATCCATACGGTACCAAACCACACCAAAACGGTACAATACCTTACGAGTCCTTCGTTACGGTACCAAACCACAACAAAACGGTGCAATACCGGAAGAGTACATCCATACGGTACCAAACCACACCAAAACGGTACAATACCTTACGAGTCCTTCGTTACTGTACAAAACCACACCAAAACGGTGCAATACCGCACGAGTACATCCATACGGTACCAAACCACACCAAAACGGTACAATACCTTACGAGTCCTTCGTTACGGTACCAAACCACAACAAAACGGTGCAATACCGGACGAGTACATCCATACGGTACCAAACCACACCAAAACGGTACAATACCTTACAAGTCCTTCGTTACTGTACCAAACCACACCAAAACGGTGCAATACCGCACGAGTACATCCATGCGGTACCAAACCACACCAAAAGGGTGCAATACCGTACGAGTACATCCATACGGTACCAAACCACACCAAAACGGTGCAATACCGTACGAGTACATCCATACGGTACCAAACCACAACAAAACGGTGCAATACCGTACGAGTACATCCATACGGTACCAAACCACACCAAAACGGTACAATACCTTACGAGTCCTTCGTTACGGTACCAAACAACAACAAAACGGTGCAATACCGTTCGTGTACAACCATACGGTACCAAACCACACCAAAACGGTACAATACCTGATGAGTCCTTTGTTACGGTACCAAACCACACCAAAACGGTGCAATACCGCACGAGTACATCCATACGGTACCAAACCACACCAAAACGGTACAATACCTTACGAGTCCTTCGTTACGGTACCAAACCACACCAAAACGGTGCAATACCATACGAGTACATGCATACGGTACCAAACCACACCAAAACGGTGCAATACCGTACGAGTACATCCATACGGTACCAAACAACAACAAAACGGTGCAATACTGTATGAGTACATCCATATGGTACCAAGCCACACCAAAACGGTGCAATACCGTACGAGTACATCCATACGGTACCAAACCACACCAAAACAGTGCAATACCGTACGAGTACATCCATACGGTACCAAACCACACCAAAACGGTACAATACCTTACGAGTCCTTCGTTACGGTACCAAACCACAACAAAACGGTGCAATACCGGATGAGTACATCCATACGGTACCAAACCACACCAAAACGGTACAATACCTTACGAGTCCTTCGTTACTGTACCAAACCACACCAAAACGGTGCAATACCGCACGAGTACATCCATACGGTACCAAACCACACCAAAACGGTACAATACCTTACGAGTCCTTCGTTACGGTACCAAACCACAACAAAACGGTGCAATACCGGACGAGTACATCCATACGGTACCAAACCACACCAAAACGGTACAATACCTTACAAGTCCTTCGTTACTGTACCAAACCACACCAAAACGGTGCAATACCGCACGAGTACATCCATACGGTACCAAACCACACCAAAAGGGTGCAATACCGTACGAGTACATCCATACGGTACCAAACCACACCAAAACGGTGCAATACCGTACGAGTACATCCATACGGTACCAAACCACAACAAAACGGTGCAATACCGTACGAGTACATCCATACGGTACCAAACCACACCAAAACGGTACAATACCTTACGAGTCCTTCGTTACGGTACCAAACAACAACAAAACGGTGCAATACCGTTCGTGTACAACCATACGGTACCAAACCACACCAAAACGGTACAATACCTGAAGAGTCCTTTGTTACGGTACCAAACCACACCAAAACGGTGCAATACCGCACGAGTACATCCATACGGTACCAAACCACACCAAAACGGTACAATACCTTACGAGTCCTTCGTTACGGTACCAAACCACACCAAAACGGTGCAATACCATACGAGTACATGCATACGGTACCAAACCACACCAAAACGGTGCAATACCGTACGAGTACATCCATACGGTACCAAACAACAACAAAACGGTGCAATACTGTATGAGTACATCCATACGGTACCAAGCCACACCAAAACGGTGCAATACCGTACGAGTACATCCATACGGTACCAAACCACACCAAAACAGTGCAATACCGTACGAGTACATCCATACGGTACCAAACCACACCAAAACGGTACAATACCTTACGAGTCCTTCGTTACGGTACCAAACCACAACAAAACGGTGCAATACCGGATGAGTACATCCATACGGTACCAAACCACACCAAAACGGTACAATACCTTACGAGTCCTTCGTTACTGTACCAAACCACACCAAAACGGTGCAATACCGCACGAGTACATCCATACGGTACCAAACCACACCAAAACGGTACAATACCTTACAAGTCCTTCGTTACGGTACCAAACCACACCAAAACTGTGCAATACCGTACGAGTACATCCATACGAGACCAAACAACAATAAAACGGTGCAATACCGTACGAGTACATCCATACGGTACCAAACCACACCAAAACGGTACAATAACTTACGAGTACATCCAGACGGTACCAAACCACACCAAAACGGTACAATACCTTACGAGTCCTTCGTTACGGTACCAAACCACAACAAAACGGTGCAATACCGGACGAGTACATCCATACGGTACCAAACCACACCAAAACGGTACAATACCTTACAAGTCCTTCGTTACTGTACCAAACCACACCAAAACGGTGCAATACCGCACGAGTACATCCATACGGTACCAAACCACACCAAAAGGGTGCAATACCGTACGAGTACATCCATACGGTACCAAACCACACCAAAACGGTGCAATACCGTACGAGTACATCCATACGGTACCAAACCACAACAAAACGGTGCAATACCGTACGAGTGCATCCATACGGTACCAAACCACACCAAAACGGTACAATACCTTACGAGTCCTTCGTTACGGTACCAAACCACACCAAAACGGTGCAATACCATACGAGTACATGCATACGGTACCAAACCACACCAAAACGGTGCAATACCGTACGAGTACATCCATACGGTACCAAACAACAACAAAACGGTGCAATACTGTATGAGTACATCCATACGGTACCAAGCCACACCAAAACGGTGCAATACCGTACGAGTACATCCATACGGTACCAAACCACACCAAAACGGTACAATACCTTACGAGTCCTTCGTTACGGTACAAAACCACACCAAAACGGTGCAATACCATACGAGTACATGCATACGGTACCAAACCACACCAAAACGGTGCAATACCGTACGAGTACATCCATACGGTACCAAACAACAACAAAACGGTGCAATACTGTATGAGTACATCCATACGGTACCAAGCCACACCAAAACGGTGCAATACCGTACGAGTACATCCATACGGTACCAAACCACACCAAAACAGTGCAATACCGTACGAGTACATCCATACGGTACCAAACCACACCAAAACGGTACAATACCTTACGAGTCCTTCGTTACGGTACCAAACCACAACAAAACGGTGCAATACCGGATGAGTACATCCATACGGTACCAAACCACACCAAAACGGTACAATACCTTACGAGTCCTTCGTTACTGTACCAAACCACACCAAAACGGTGCAATACCGCACGAGTACATCCATACGGTACCAAACCACACCAAAACGGTACAATACCTTACAAGTCCTTCGTTACGGTACCAAACCACACCAAAACTGTGCAATACCGTACGAGTACATCCATACGGTACCAAACCACACCAAAACGGTACAATAACTTACGAGTACATCCAGACGGTACCAAACCACACCAAAACGGTACAATACCTTACGAGTCCTTCGTTACGGTACCAAACCACAACAAAACGGTGCAATACCGGACGAGTACATCCATACGGTACCAAACCACACCAAAACGGTACAATACCTTACAAGTCCTTCGTTACTGTACCAAACCACACCAAAACGGTGCAATACCGCACGAGTACATCCATACGGTACCAAACCACACCAAAAGGGTGCAATACCGTACGAGTACATCCATACGGTACCAAACCACACCAAAACGGTGCAATACCGTACGAGTACATCCATACGGTACCAAACCACAACAAAACGGTGCAATACCGTACGAGTACATCCATACGGTACCAAACCACACCAAAACGGTACAATACCTTACGAGTCCTTCGTTACGGTACCAAACAACAACAAAACGGTGCAATACCGTTCGTGTACAACCA
This sequence comes from Rhododendron vialii, assembly GCF_030253575.1. Classification (NCBI taxonomy): domain Eukaryota; kingdom Viridiplantae; phylum Streptophyta; class Magnoliopsida; order Ericales; family Ericaceae; genus Rhododendron; species Rhododendron vialii. Next base: position 28,332,351 of record NC_080557.1, on the reverse strand, counting down.
TACGGTACCAAACCACACCAAAACGGTACAATACCTGAAGAGTCCTTTGTTACGGTACCAAACCACACCAAAACGGTGCAATACCGCACGAGTACATCCATACGGTACCAAACCACACCAAAACGGTACAATACCTTACGAGTCCTTCGTTACGGTACCAAACCACACCAAAACGGTGCAATACCATACGAGTACATGCATACGGTACCAAACCACACCAAAACGGTGCAATACCGTACGAGTACATCCATACGGTACCAAACAACAACAAAACGGTGCAATACTGTATGAGTACATCCATACGGTACCAAGCCACACCAAAACGGTGCAATACCGTACGAGTACATCCATACGGTACCAAACCACACCAAAACAGTGCAATACCGTACGAGTACATCCATACGGTACCAAACCACACCAAAACGGTACAATACCTTACGAGTCCTTCGTTACGGTACCAAACCACAACAAAACGGTGCAATACCGGATGAGTACATCCATACGGTACCAAACCACACCAAAACGGTACAATACCTTACGAGTCCTTCGTTACTGTACCAAACCACACCAAAACGGTGCAATACCGCACGAGTACATCCATACGGTACCAAACCACACCAAAACGGTACAATACCTTACAAGTCCTTCGTTACGGTACCAAACCACACCAAAACTGTGCAATACCGTACGAGTACATCCATACGAGACCAAACAACAATAAAACGGTGCAATACCGTACGAGTACATCCATACGGTACCAAACCACACCAAAACGGTACAATAACTTACGAGTACATCCAGACGGTACCAAACCACACCAAAACGGTACAATACCTTACGAGTCCTTCGTTACGGTACCAAACCACAACAAAACGGTGCAATACCGGACGAGTACATCCATACGGTACCAAACCACACCAAAACGGTACAATACCTTACAAGTCCTTCGTTACTGTACCAAACCACACCAAAACGGTGCAATACCGCACGAGTACATCCATACGGTACCAAACCACACCAAAAGGGTGCAATACCGTACGAGTACATCCATACGGTACCAAACCACACCAAAACGGTGCAATACCGTACGAGTACATCCATACGGTACCAAACCACAACAAAACGGTGCAATACCGTACGAGTGCATCCATACGGTACCAAACCACACCAAAACGGTACAATACCTAACGAGTCCTTCGTTACGGTACCAAACCACACCAAAACTGTGCAATTCCGTACGAGTCCATCCATACGGTACCAAACCACACCAAAACGGTGCAATACCGTACGAGTACATCCATACGGTACCAAACCACACCAAAACGGTGCAATACCGTACGAGTACATCCATACGGTACCAAACCACACCAAAACGGTGCAATACCGTACGAGTACATCCATACGGTACCAAACCACAACAAAACGGTGCAATACCGTACTACTGCATCCATACGGTACCAAACCACACCAAAACGGTGCAATACCGTACGAGTACATCCATACGGTACCAAACCACAACAAAACGGTGCAATACCGTACGAGTACATCCATACGGTACCAAACCACACCAAAACGGTACAATACCTTACGAGTCCTTCGTTACGGTACCAAACCACAACAAAACGGTGCAATACCGGATGAGTACATCCATACGGTACCAAACCACACCAAAACGGTACAATACCTTACGAGTCCTTCGTTACGGAACCAAACAACAACAAAACGGTGCAATACCGTTCGTGTACATCCATACGGCACCAAACCACACCAAAACGGTACAATACCTGATGAGTCCTTCGTTACGGTACCAAACCACACCAAAACGGTGCAATACCGCACGAGTACATCCATACGGTACCAAACCACACCAAAACGGTACAATACCTTACGAGTCCTTCGTTACGGTACCAAACCACACCAAAACAGTGCAATACCATACGAGTACAACCATACGGTACCAAACCACACCAAAACGGTGCAATACCGTACGAGTATATCCATACGGTACCAAACCACACCAAAACGGTGCAATACCGTTCGAGTCCATCCATACGGTACCAAACCACACAAAAACGGTACAATACCTGACGACTCCTTCGTTACGGTACCAAACCACACCAAAACTGTGCAATACCGTACGAGTACATCCATACGGTACCAAACCACACCGAAACGGTGCAATACTGTACGAGTACATCCATACGGTACCAAACCAAACCAAAACGGTACAATAACTTACGAGTACATCCATACGGTAGCAAACCACACCAAAACGGTGCAATACCGCACGAGTACATCCATACGGTACCAAACCACACCAAAACGGTACAATACCTTACCAGTCCTTCGTTACGGTACCAAACCACACCAAAACTGTGCAATACCGTACAAGTACATCCATACGGGACCAAACCACAATAAAACGGTGCAATACCGTACGAGTACATCCATACGGTACCAAACCACACCAAAACGGTACAATAACTTACGAGTACGTCCATACGGTACCAAACCACACCAAAACGGTGCAATACCGTACGAGTACATCCATACGGTACCAAACAACAACAAAACGGTGCAATACTGTATGAGTACATCCATACGGTACCAAGCCACACCAAAACCGTGCAATACCGTACGAGTACATCCATACGGTACCAAACCACACCAAAACAGTGCAATACCGTACGAGTACATCCATACGGTACCAAAGCACAACAAAACGGTGCAATACCGTACGAGTACATCCATACGGTACCAAACCACACCAAAACGGTACAATACCTGACGAGTCCTTCGCTACGGTACCAAACCACACCAAAACGGTGCAATACCGCACGAGTACATCCATATGGTACCAAACCACACCAAAACGGTACAACACCTTACGAGTCCTTCGTTACGGTACCAAACCACAACCAAACGGTGCAATGCCGTACGAGTACATCCATGCGGTACCAAACCACACCAAAACGGTACAATACCTTACGAGTCCTTCGTTACGGTACCAAACCACAACAAAACGGTGCAATACCGTACGAGTGCATCCATACGGTACCAAACCACACCAAAACGGTACAATACCTAACGAGTCCTTCGTTACGGTACCAAACCACACCAAAACTGTGCAATACCGTACGAGTCCATCCATACGGTACCAAACCACAACAAAACGGTGCAATACCGTACGAGTACATCCATACGGTACCAAACCACACCAAAACGGTGCAATACCGTACGAGTACATCCATACGGTACCAAACCACAACAAAACGGTGCAATACCGTACGAGTAGATCCATATGGTACCAAACCACACCAAAACAGTGCAATACCGTACGAGTACATCCATACGGTACCAAACCACAACAAAACGGTGCAATACCGTACGAGTACATCCATACGGTACCAAACCACACCAAAATGGTACAATACCTTACGAGTCCTTCGTTACGGTACCAAACCACAACAAAACGGTGCAATACCGGAAGAGTACATCCATACGGTACCAAACCACACCAAAACGGTACAATACCTTACGAGTCCTTCGTTACTGTACCAAACCACACCAAAACGGTGCAATACCGCACGAGTACATCCATACGGTACCAAACCACACCAAAACGGTACAATACCTTACGAGTCCTTCGTTACGGTACCAAACCACAACAAAACGGTGCAATACCGGACGAGTACATCCATACGGTACCAAACCACACCAAAACGGTACAATACCTTACAAGTCCTTCGTTACTGTACCAAACCACACCAAAACGGTGCAATACCGCACGAGTACATCCATACGGTACCAAACCACACCAAAAGGGTGCAATACCGTACGAGTACATCCATACGGTACCAAACCACACCAAAACGGTGCAATACCGTACGAGTACATCCATACGGTACCAAACCACAACAAAACGGTGCAATACCGTACGAGTACATCCATACGGTACCAAACCACACCAAAACGGTACAATATCTTACGAGTCCTTCGTTACGGTACCAAACAACAACAAAACGGTGCAATACCGTTCGTGTACAACCATACGGTACCAAACCACACCAAAACGGTACAATACCTGATGAGTCCTTTGTTACGGTACCAAACCACACCAAAACGGTGCAATACCGCACGAGTACATCCATACGGTACCAAACCACACCAAAACGGTACAATACCTTACGAGTCCTTCGTTACAGTACCAAACCACACCAAAACGGTGCAATACTATACGAGTACATGCATACGGTACCAAACAACACCAAAACGGTGCAATACCGTACGAGTACATCCATACGGTACCAAACAACAACAAAACGGTGCAATACTGTATGAGTACATCCATACGGTACCAAGCCACACCAAAACGGTGCAATACCGTACGAGTACATCCATACGGTACCAAACCACACCAAAACAGTGCAATACCGTACGAGTACATCCATACGGTACCAAACCACACCAAAACGGTACAATACCTTACGAGTCCTTCGTTACGGTACCAAACCACAACAAAACGGTGCAATACCGGATGAGTACATCCATACGGTACCAAACCACACCAAAACGGTACAATACCTTACGAGTCCTTCGTTACTGTACCAAACCACACCAAAACGGTGCAATACCGCACGAGTACATCCATACGGTACCAAACCACACCAAAACGGTACAATACCTTACGAGTCCTTCGTTACGGTACCAAACCACAACAAAACGGTGCAATACCGGACGAGTACATCCATACGGTACCAAACCACACCAAAACGGTACAATACCTTACAAGTCCTTCGTTACTGTACCAAACCACACCAAAACGGTGCAATACCGCACGAGTACATCCATACGGTACCAAACCACACCAAAAGGGTGCAATACCGTACGAGTACATCCATACGGTACCAAACCACACCAAAACGGTGCAATACCGTACGAGTACATCAATACGGTACCAAACCACAACAAAACGGTGCAATACCGTACGAGTACATCCATACGGTACCAAACCACACCAAAACGGTACAATATCTTACGAGTCCTTCGTTACGGTACCAAACAACAACAAAACGGTGCAATACCGTTCGTGTACAACCATACGGTACCAAACCACACCAAAACGGTACAATACCTGATGAGTCCTTTGTTACGGTACCAAACCACACCAAAACGGTGCAATACCGCACGAGTACATCCATACGGTACCAAACCACACCAAAACGGTACAATACCTTACGAGTCCTTCGTTACAGTACCAAACCACACCAAAACGGTGCAATACCATACGAGTACATGCATACGGTACCAAACCACACCAAAACGGTGCAATACCGTACGAGTACATCCATACGGTACCAAACAACAACAAAACGGTGCAATACTGTATGAGTACATCCATACGGTACCAAGCCACACCAAAACGGTGCAATACCGTACGAGTACATCCATACGGTACCAAACCACACCAAAACAGTGCAATACCGTACGAGTACATCCATACGGTACCAAACCACACCAAAACGGTACAATACCTTACGAGTCCTTCGTTACGGTACCAAACCACAACAAAACGGTGCAATACCGCACGAGTACATCCATACGGTACCAAACCACACCAAAACGGTGCAATACCGTACGAGTACATCCATACGGTACCAAACAACAACAAAACGGTGCAATACTGTATGAGTACATCCATACGGTACCAAGCCACACCAAAACGGTGCAATACCGTACGAGTACATCCATACGGTACCAAACCACACCAAAACAGTGCAATACCGTACGAGTACATCCATACGGTACCAAACCACACCAAAACGGTACAATACCTTACGAGTCCTTCGTTACTGTACCAAACCACACCAAAACGGTGCAATACCGCACGAGTACATCCATACGGTACCAAACCACACCAAAACGGTACAATACCTTACGAGTCCTTCGTTACGGTACCAAACCACAACAAAACGGTGCAATACCGGACGAGTACATCCATACGGTACCAAACCACACCAAAACGGTACAATACCTTACAAGTCCTTCGTTACTGTACCAAACCACACCAAAACGGTGCAATACCGCACGAGTACATCCATACGGTACCAAACCACACCAAAAGGGTGCAATACCGTACGAGTACATCCATACGGTACCAAACCACACCAAAACGGTGCAATACCGTACGAGTACATCCATACGGTACCAAACCACAACAAAACGGTGCAATACCGTACGAGTACATCCATACGGTACCAAACCACACCAAAACGGTACAATACCTTACGAGTCCTTCGTTACGGTACCAAACAACAACAAAACGGTGCAATACCGTTCGTGTACAACCATACGGTACCAAACCACACCAAAACGGTACAATACCTGATGAGTCCTTTGTTACGGTACCAAACCACACCAAAACGGTGCAATACCGCACGAGTACATCCATACGGTACCAAACCACACCAAAACGGTACAATACCTTACGAGTCCTTCGTTACGGTACCAAACCACACCAAAACGGTGCAATACCATACGAGTACATGCATACGGTACCAAACCACACCAAAACGGTGCAATACTGTACGAGTACATCCATACGGTACCAAACAACAACAAAACGGTGCAATACTGTATGAGTACATCCATACGGTACCAAGCCACACCAAAACGGTGCAATACCGTACGAGTACATCCATACGGTACCAAACCACACCAAAACAGTGCAATACCGTACGAGTACATCCATACGGTACCAAACCACACCAAAACGGTACAATACCTTACGAGTCCTTCGTTACGGTACCAAACCACAACAAAACGGTGCAATACCGGATGAGTACATCCATACGGTACCAAACCACACCAAAACGGTACAATACCTTACGAGTCCTTCGTTACTGTACCAAACCACACCAAAACGGTGCAATACCGCACGAGTACATCCATACGGTACCAAACCACACCAAAACGGTACAATACCTTACAAGTCCTTCGTTACGGTACCAAACCACCACTACAAGAAAAATCAAAATTGGTGACGAAAAAGTGGCGACGAAATTAAATTTTGTCACTAAATGAGTATATTTGGCGACGAAAAAATAAATTCGTCACCATTTTGACATCTTTCGTGACGAAATAATTTTGTCATCAATTATACCTATTTAGCGACGAAAAAAATATTTTCGTCACCAAAAGTACCCATTTGGCGACGAAATACATTTTTCGTCACCAAAAGCTTAAAAAAGGTGACGAAATTATTTTTTGTCGCCAAAGATAATCATTTGGTGACAAAAAATATATTTCGTTGCTAAATGAGACCAATTTAGTAACGAAATATTTTTTTCGTCACCAAATGCTTAACTTTGGTGACGAAAAATAACTTCGTCACCATTTTAACGCTTTCAGGGACGAAAAATATATTTCGTCATCAAATGGGTACCTTTCGTGACGAAATTTATAAATTGCGCTTCGTCACTAAATATATTTCGGACATAACTCTTTACTAAAAACTCCGATTGAGATAATTCAAATTGTGTTTGAACAATAACTCAATTGCCTACAACTTTCATGTTTATCAAAATTACTAATTTTAATGTTTAAAGGTTCAAAATTGCATTCAAAATATATTTTAATGTAAAACATATATGTTATATATTAGATATTTCAAATATTTACTGAAAAGTGTGTGTGGTGCAGTTGGTTAGAGCTTGCGCGAAAAACTCAATAGACTCGGGTTCGAAACCTAGCAGGAGCAAGAAAGAAGGATTTTTTTCCCATATGAAAACGACTTTTGCAACGAAAATTTTCGTCACCGATGAAACTCATTAGTGACGAATTTTTTCGTCGCCAAAAGGAATAATTTATGACAAAAAATTTCGTCATCAAAAAGCACAATAAGCGAGGAAAAAAATTTCGTCACAAATTATTCACTTTTTGATGACGAAGTATTTTGTCATCAAAAGACACTATAGGTGACGAAAAATAGATTTCGTCACCAGGTAGGAATCCTCGACAACCTTTAGTCGACAAATTTTTTTTCGTCACCTATATTATTTGTGACGAAAAACAAGCAATTTGTGACGATTTTCATTCGTCACCCAATGTAATTTTTCTTGTAGTGCACACCAAAACTGTGCAATACCGTACGAGTACATCCATACGAGACCAAACAACAATAAAACGGTGCAATACCGTACGAGTACATCCATACGGTACCAAACCACACCAAAACGGTACAATAACTTACGAGTACATCCAGACGGTACCAAACCACACCAAAACGGTACAATACCTTACGAGTCCTTCGTTACGGTACAAAACCACAACAAAACAGTGCAATACCGTACGAGTGCATCCATACGGTACCAAACCACACCAAAACGGTACAATACCTAACGAGTCCTTCGTTACGGTACCAAACCACACCAAAACTGTGCAATTCCGTACGAGTCCATCCATACGGTACCAAACCACACCAAAACGGTGCAATACCGTACGAGTACATCCATACGGTACCAAACCACACCAAAACGGTGCAATACCGTACGAGTACATCCATACGGTACCAAACCACAACAAAACGGTGCAATACCGTACGACTGCATCCATACGGTACCAAACCACACCAAAACGGTGCAATACCGTACGAGTACATCCATACGGTACCAAACCACAACAAAACGGTGCAATACCGTACGAGTACATCCATACGGTACCAAACCACACCAAAACGGTACAATACCTTACGAGTCCTTCGTTACGGTACCAAACCACAACAAAACGGTGCAATACCGGATGAGTACATCCATACGGTACCAAACCACACCAAAACGGTACAATACCTTACGAGTCCTTCGTTACTATACCAAACCACACCAAAACGGTGCAATACCGCACGAGTACATCCATACGGTACCAAACCACACCAAAACGGTACAATACCTTACGAGTCCTTCGTTACGGTACCAAACCACAACAAAACGGTGCAATACCGGACGAGTACATCCATACGGTACCAAACCACACCAAAACGGTACGATACCTTACGAGTCCTTCGTTACTGTACCAAACCACACCAAAAGGGTGCAATACCGCACGAGTACATCCATACGGTACCAAACCACACCAAAAGGGTGCAATACCGTACGAGTACATCCATACGGTACCAAACCACACCAAAACGGTGCAATACCGTACGAGTACATCCATACGGTACCAAACCACAACAAAACGGTGCAATACCGTACGAGTACATCCATACGGTACCAAACCACACCAAAACGGTACAATACCTTACGAATCCTTCGTTACGGTACCAAACAACAACAAAACGGTGCAATACCGTTCGTGTACAACCATACGGTACCAAACGACACCAAAACGGTACATACCTGATGAGTCCTTTGTTACGGTACCAAACCACACCAAAACAGTGCAATACCGCACGAGTACATCCATACGGTACCAAACCACACCAAAACGGTACAATACCTTACGAGTCCTTCGTTACGGTACCAAACCACACCAAAACGGTGCAATACCATACGAGTACATCCATACGGTACCAAACCACACCAAAACGGTGCAATACCGTACGAGTACATCCATACGGTACAAAACCACAACAAAACGGTGCAATACCGTACGAGTACATCCATACGGAACCAAACCACACCAAAACGGTACAATACCTTACGAGTCCTTCGTTACGGTACCAAACCACACCAAAACGGTGCAATACCGTTCGTGTACAACCATACGGTACCAAACCACACCAAAACGGTACAATAACTTCTGAGTCCTTCGTTACGGTACCAAACCACACCAAAACGGTACAATACCGCACGAGTACATCCATACGGTACCAAACCAAACCAAAACGGTACAATACCTTACGAGTCCTTCGTTACGGTACCAAACCACACCAAAACGGTGCAATACCATACGAGTACATCCATACGGTACAAAACCACACCAAAACGGTGCAATACCGTACGAGTACATCCATACGGTACCAAACCACAACAAAACGGTGCAATACCGTACGAGTACATCCATACGGAACCAAACCACACCAAAACGGTACAATACCTTACGAGTCCTTCGTTACGGTACCAAACCACACCAAAACTGTGCAATACCGTACGAGTACATCCATACGGTACCAAACCACAACAAAACGGTGCAATACCATACGAGTACATCCATACGGTACCAAACCACACCAAAACGGTACAATACCTTACGAGTCCTTCGTTACGGTACCAAACAACAACAAAACGGTGCAATACCGTTCGTGTACAACCATACGGTACCAAACCACACCAAAACGGTACAATAACTTCTGAGTCCTTCGTTACGGTACCAAACCACACCAAAACGGTGCAATACCGCACGAGTACATCCATACGGTACCAAACCACACCAAAACGGTACAATACCTTACGAGTCCTTCGTTACGGTACCAAACCACCCTAAAACGGTGCAATACCGTACGAGTACATCCATACGGTACCAAACCAGACCAAAATGGTACAATACCTTACGAGTCCTTCGTTACGGTACCAAACCACAACAAAACAGTGCAATACCGTACGACTACATCCATACGGTACCAAACCACACAAAAACGGTACAATACCTTACGAGTCCTTCGTTACGGTACCAAACGACAACAAAACGGTGAAATACCGTACGAGTACATCGATACGGTACCAAACCACACCAAAACGGTAGAATACCTTATGAGTCCTTTGTTACGGTACCAAACCACACCAAAACGGTGCAATACCGCACGAGTACATCCATACGGTACCAAACCACACCAAAACGGTACAGTACCTTACGAGTCCTTCGTTACGGTACCAAACCACACCAAAACGGTGCAATACCGTACGAGTACATCCATACGGTACCAAACAACACCAAAACGGTACAATACCTTACGAGTCCATCGTTACGGTACCAAACAACACCAAAACGGTGCAATACCGTACGAGTACATCCATACGGTACCAAACCACACCAAAACGGCACAATACCTTACGAGTCCTTCGTTACGGTACCAAACGACACCAAAACGGTGCAATACCGTACGAGTACATCCATACGGTACCAAACCACACCAATACGGTGCAATACCGTACGAGTACATCCATACGGTACCAAACCACAACAAAACGGTGCAATACCATCCGAGTACATCAATACGGTACCAAACCACACCAAAATGGTACAATACCTTACGAGTCCTTCGTTACGGTACCAAACGACAACAAAACGGTGCAATACCGTACGAGTACATCGATACGGTACCAAACCACACCAAAACGGTACAATACCTTACGAGTCCTTCGTTACGGTACCATACCAATACAAAACAGTGCAATACCGTACGAGTACATCCATACGGTACCAAACCACACCAAAACGGTGCAATACCTCACGAGTCCATCGTTACGGTACCAAACGACAACAAAACGGTGCAATACCGTACGAGTGCATCCATACGGTACCAAACCACACCAAAATGGTACAATACCTTACGAGTCCTTCGTTACGGTACCAAACCACAACAAAATAGTGCAATACCGTACGAGTACATCCATACAGTACCAAACCACACCAAAACGGTACAATACCTTACGAGTCCTTCGTTACGGTACCAAACGACAACAAAACGGAGCAATACCGTACGAGTGCATCCATACGGTACCAAACCACACCAAAACGGTACAATAACTTCTGAGTCCTTCGTTACGGTACCAAACCACACCAAAACGAAGCAATACCGCACGAGTACATCCATACGGTACCAAACCACACCAAAACGGTACAATACCTTACGAGTCCTTCGTTACGGTACCAAACCACACTAAAACGGTGCAATACCGTACGAGTACATCCATACGGTACCAAACCCCACCAAAATGATACAATACCTAACGAGTCCTTCGTTACGGTACCAAACCACACCAAAACGGTGCAATACCGTACGAGTACATCCATACGGTACCAAACCACACCAAAACGGTACAATACCTTACGAGTCCTTCGTTGCGGTACCAAACAACACCAAAACGGTGCAATACCGTACGAGTACATCCATACGGTACCAAACCACACCAATACGGTGCAATACCGTACGCGTACATACATGCGGAACCAAACCACAACAAAACGGTGCAATACCATACGAGTACATCAATACGGTACCAAACCACACCAAAATGGTACAATACCTTACGAGTCCTTCGTTACGGTACCAAACCACAACAAAACGGTGCAATACCGTACGAGTACATCCATACGGTACCAAACCACACCAAAACGGTACAATACCTTACGAGTCCTTCGTTACGGTACCAAACCACAACAAAATAGTGCAATACCGTACGAATACATCCATACAGTACCAAACCACACCAAAACGGTACAATATCTTACGAGTCCTTCGTTACGGTACCAAACGACAACAAAACGGTGCAATACCGTACGAGTGCATCCATACGGTACCAAACCACACCAAAACGGTACAATAACTTCTGAGTCCATCGTTACGGTACCAAACCACACCAAAACGAAGCAATACCGCACGAGTACATCCATACGGTACCAAACCACACCAAAACGGTACAATACCTTACGAGTCCTTCGTTACAGTACCAAACCACACTAAAACGGTGCAATACCGTACGAGTACATCCATACGGTACCAAACCACACCAAAATGGTACAATACCTTACGAGTCCTTCGTTACGGTACCAAACCACACCAAAACGAAGCAATAACGCACGAGTACATCCATACGGTACCAAACCACACCAAAACGGTTCAATACCTTACGAGTCCTTCGTTACGGTACCAAACCTCACTAAAACGGTGCAATACCGTACAAGTACATCCATACGGTACCAAACCACACCAATACGGTGCAATACCGTACGAGTACATACATACGGAACCAAACCACAACAAAACGGTGCAATACCATACGAGTACATCAATACGGTACCAAACCACACCAAAAGGGTACAATACCTTACGAGTCCTTCGTTACGGTACCAAACCACAACAAAACAGTGCAATACCGTACGAGTACATTCATACGATACCAAACCACACCAAAACGGTACAATACCTTACGAGTCCTTCGTTACGGTACCAAACCACACCAAAACGGTGCAGTACCGTACGAGTCCATCCGTACGGTACCAAACCACACCAAAACGGTACAATACCTTACGAGCCCTTCGTTACGGTACCAAACCACACCAAAACGGTGCAATACCGTACGAGTACATCCCTACGGTACCAAACCACACCAAAACGGTACAATACCTTACGTGTCCTTCGTTACGGTACCAAACCACACCAAAACGGTGCAATACCGTACGAGTACATCCATACGGTACCAAACCACACCAAAACGGTACAATACCTTACGAGTGCTTCGTTACGGTACCAAACCACACCAAAACGGTGCAATACCGTACGAGTACATCCATACGGTATCAAACCACAACAAAACGGTGCAATACCATACGAGTACATCAATACGGTACCAAACCACACCAAAATGGTACAATACCTTACGAGTCCTTCGTTACGGTACCAAACCACAACAAAAAAGTGCAATACCGTACGAGTACATCCATACGGTACCAAACCACACCAAAACGGTACAATACCTTACGAGTCCTTCGTTACGGTACCAAACGACAACAAAACGGTGCAAGACCGTACGAGTGCATCGATACGGTACCAAACCACACCGAAACGGTAGAATACCTTACGAGTCCTTCGTTACTGTACCAAACCACACCAAAACGGTGCAATACCGCACGAGTGCATCCATACGGTACCAAACCACACCAAAACGGTACAATACCTTACGAGTCCTTCGTTACGGTACCAAACGACACCAAAACGGTGCAATACCGTACGAGTACATCCATACGGTACCAAACAACACCAATACGGTGCAATGCCGTACGAGCACATCCATACGGTACCAAACCACAACAAAACGGTGCAATACCATCCGAGTACATCAATACGGTACCAAACCACACCCAAATGGTACAATACCTAACGAGTCCTTCGTTACGGTACCAAACCACAACAAAACGGTGCAATACCGTACGAGTACATCCATACGGTACCAAACCACACCAAAACGGTACAATACCTTACGAGTCCTTCGTTACGGTACGAAACCACAACAAAACAGTGCAATACCGTACGATTACATCCATACGGCACCAAACCACACCAAAACGGTACAATACCTTACGAGTCCTTCGTTACGGTACCAAACCACAACAAAACAGTGCAATACCCTACGAGTACATCCATACGGTACCAAACCACCCCAAAACAGTACAATACCTTACGAGTCCTTCGTTACGGTACCAAACGACAACAAAACGGTGCAATACCGTACGAGTGCATCCATACGGTACCAATCCACACCAAAACGGTAAAATACGTTACGAGTCCTTCGTTACGGTACCAAACCACACCAAAACGGTGCAATACCGTACGAGTACATCCATATGGTACCAAACCACAACAAAACGGTGCAATACCATTCGAGTACATCCATACGGTACCAAACCACACCAAAACGGTACAATACCTTACGAGTCCTTCATTACGGTACCAAACCACAACAAAACGGTGCAATACCGGACGAGTACATCCATACGGTACCAATCCACACCAAAACGGTACAATACCTTACGAGTCCTTCGTTACGGTACCAAACCACACCAAAACGGTGCAATACCGCACGAGTACATCCATACGGTACCAAACCACACCAAAACGGTACAATACCTTACGAGTCCTTCGTTACGGTACCAAACCACACCAAAACAGTGCAATACCGTACGAGTACATCCATACGGTACCAAACCACACCAAAACGGTACAATACATTACGAGTCCTTCGTTACGGTACGAAACAACACCAAAACGGTGCAATACCGTACGATTACATCCATACGGTACAAAACCACACCAAAACGGCACAATACCTTACGAGTCCTTCGTTACGGTACCAAACGACACCAAAACGGGTCAATACCGTACGAGTACATCCATACGGTACCAAACCAAAACAAAACGATGCATTTCCATACGAGTACATCAATACGGTACCAAACCACACCAAAATGGTACAATACCTTACGAGTCCTTCGTTACGGTACCAAACCACAACAAAACGGTACAATACCGTACGAGTACATCCATACGGTACCAAACCACACCAAAACGGTACAATACCTAACGAGTCCTTCGTTACGGTACCAAAACGACACCAAAATGGTGCAATACCGTACAAGTACATCCATACGGTACCAAACCACACCAATACGGTGCAATACCGTACGAGTACATCCATACGGTACCAAACCAAAACAAAACTGTGCAATACCATACGAGTACATCAATACGGTACCAAACCACACCAAAATGGTACAATACCTTACGAGTCCTTCGTTACGGAACCAAACCACACCAAAATGGTGCAAAACCGTACGAGTACATCCATACGGTACCAAACCACACCAAAACGGTACAATACCTTACGAGTACATCCATACGGTACCAAACCACACCAAAACGGTGCAATACCTTACGTGTACATCCATACGATACCAAACCAAAACAAAACGGTGCAATACCATACCAGTACATCCATACGGTACCGAACCACACCAAAACGGTGCAATACCGTACGAGTACATCCATACGGTACCCAACCACAACAAAACGGTGCAATACCGTACGAGTACATCCATACGGTACCAAACCACACCAAAACGGTACAATACCTTACGAGTCCTTCGTTACGGTACCAAACCACAACAAAACGGTGCAATACCGTACGAATACATCCATACGGTACCAAACCACACCAAAATGGTACAATACCTTACGAGTCCTTCGTTACGGAACCAAACCACACCAAAATGGTGCAATACCTTACGAGTACATCCATACGGTACCAAACCACACCAAAACGGTGCAATACCGTACGTGTACATCCATACGGTACCAAACCACAACAAAACGGTGCAATACCCTACGAGTACATCCATACGGTACCTGAACCACACCAAAACGGTGCAATACCGTACGAGTACATCCATACGGTACCCAACCACAACAAAACGGTGCAATACCGTACGAGTACATCCATACGGTATCAAACCACACCAAAACGGTACAATACCTTACGAGTCCTTCGTTACGGTACCAAACCCCAAAAAAACAGTGCAATACCGTACGAGTACATCCATACGGTACCAAACCACACCAAAACGGTGCAATACCGTACGAGTACATCCATACGGTACCAAACCACAACAAAACGGTGCAATACCGCACGAGTACATCCATACGGTACCAAAGCACACCAAAACGGTACAATACCTTACGAGTCCTTCGTTACGGTACCAAACCACACCAAAACGGTGCAATACCGTACGAGTACAACAATACGGTACCAAACCACACCAAAACGGTACAATACCGTACGAGTCCTTCGTGACGGAACCAAACCACACCAAAACGGTGCAATACCGTACGAGTACATCCATACGGTACCAAACCACACCAAAACGGTAAAATAACTTACGAGTCCTTCGTTACGGTGCCAAACCACACCAAAACGGTGCAATACCATACGAGTACATCCATACGGTACCGAACCACACCAAAACGGTGCAATACCGTACGAGTACATCCATACGGTACCAAACCACAACAAAACGGTGCAATACCATACGAGTACATCCATACGGTACCCAACCACGCCAAAACGGTACAATACCTTACGAGTCTTTCGTTACGGTAGCAAACCACAACAAAACGGTGCAATACCGTACGAGTACATCCATACGGTACCAAACCACACCAAAACGGTACAATACCTAACGAGTCCTTCGTTACGGTACCAAAACGACACCAAAACAGTGCAATACCGTACAAGTACATCCATACGGTACCAAACCACACCAATACGGTGCAATACCGTATGAGTACATCCATACGGTACCAAACCAAAACAAAACGGTGCAATACCATACGAGTACATCAATATGGTACCAAACCACACCAAAATGGTACAATACCTTACGAGTCCTTCGTTACGGTACCAAACCACAACAAAACGGTGCAATACCGTACGAGTACATCCATACGGTACCAAACCACACCAAAACGGTACAATACCTTACGAGTCCTTCGTTACGGAACCAAACCACACCAAAATGGTGCAAAACCGTACGAGTACATCCATATGGTACCAAACCACACCAAAACGGTACAATACCTTACGAGTACATCCATACGGTACCAAACCACACAAAAACGGTGCAATACCGTACGTGTACATCCATACGGTACCAAACCACAACAAAACGGTGCAATACCATACCAGTACACCCATACGGTACCGAACCACACCAAAACGGTGCAATACGGTACGAGTACATCCATACGGTACCCAACCACAACAAAACGGTGCAATACCGTACGAGTACATCCATAAGGTACCAAACCACACCAAAACGGTACAATACCTTACGAGTCCTTCGTTACGGTACCAAACCACAACAAAACGGTGCAATACCGTACGAATACATCCATACGGTACCAAACCTAACCAAAATGGTACAATACCTTACGAGTCCTTTGTTACGGAACCAAACCACACCAAAATGGTTCAATACCTTACGAGTACATCCATACGGTACCAAACCACACCAAAACGGTGCAATACCGTACGTGTACATCCATACGGTACCAAACCACAACAAAACGGTGCAATACCCTACGAGTACATCCATACGGTACCGAACCACACCAAAACGGTGCAATACCGTACGAGTACATCCATACGGTACCCAACCACAACAAAACGGTGCAATACCGTACGAGTACATCCATACGGTATCAAACCACACCAAAACGGTACAATACCTTACGAGTCCTTCGTTACGGTACCAAACCACAAAAAAACAGTGCAATACCGTACGAGTACATCCATACGGTACCAAACCACACCAAAACGGTGCAATACCATACGAGTACATCCATACGGTACCAAACCACAACAAAACGGTGCAATACTGCACGAGTACATCCATACGGTACCAAAGCACACCAAAACGGTACAATACCTTACGAGCCCTTCGTTACGGTACCAAACCACACCAAAACGGTGCAATACCGTACGAGTACAACAATACGGTACCAAACCACACCAAAACGGTACAATACCTTACGAGTCCTTCGTTACGGAACCAAACCACACCAAAATGGTGCAATACCTTACGAGTACATCCATACGGTACCAAACCACACCAAAACGGTGCAATACCGTACGTGTACATCCATACGGTACCAAACCACAACAAAACGGTGCAATACCCTACGAGTACATCCATACGGTACCGAACCACACCAAAACGGTGCAATACCGTACGAGTACATCCATACGGTACCAAACCACACCAAAACGGTACAATACCTTACGAGCCCTTCGTTACGGTACCAAACCACACCAAAACGGTGCAATACCGTACGAGTACAACAATACGGTACCAAACCACACCAAAACGGTACAATACCTTACGAGTCCTTCGTTACGGAACCAAACCACACCAAAACGGTGCAATACCGTACGAGTACATCCATACGGTACCAAACCACACCAAAACGGTACAATAACTTACGAGTCCTTCGTTACGGTACCAAACCACACCAAAACGGTGCAATACCATACGAGTACATCCATACGGTACCGAACCACACCAAAACGGTGCAATACCGTACGAGTACATCCATACGGTACCAAACCACAACAAAACGGTGCAATACCATACGAGTACATCCATACGGTACCCAACCACACCAAAACGGTACAATACCTTACGAGTCCTTCATTACGGTACCAAACCACAACAAAACGGTGCAATACCGTACGAGTACATCCATACGGTACCAAACCACACCAAAACGGTACAATACCTAACGAGTCCTTCATTACGGTAACAAAAACGACACCAAAACGGTGCAATACCGTACAAGTACATCCATACGGTACCAAACCACACCAATACGGTGCAATACCGTACGAGTACATCCATACGGTACCAAACCAAAACAAAACGGTGCAATACCATACGAGTACATCAATACGGTACCAAACCACACCAAAATGGTACAATACCTTACGAGTCCTTCGTTACGGTACCAAACCACAACAAAACGGTGCAATACCGTACGAGTACATCCATACGGTACCAAACCACACCAAAACGGTACAATACCTTACGAGTCCTTCGTTACGGAACCAAACCACACCAAAATGGTGCAAAACCGTACGAGTACATCCATATGGTACCAAACCACACCAAAACGGTACAATACCTTACGAGTACATCCATACGGTACCAAACCACACCAAAACGGTGCAATACCGTACGTGTACATCCATACGGTACCAAACCACAACAAAACGGTGCAATACCATACCAGTACATCCATACGGTACCGAACCACACCAAAACGTTGCAATACCGTACGAGTACATCCATACGGTACCCAACCACAATAAAACGGTGCAATACCGTACGAGTACATCCATACGATACCCAACCACACCAAAACGGTACAATACCTTACGAGTCCTTCGTTACGGTACCAAACCACAACAAAACAGTGCAATACCGTACGAGTACATCCATACGGTACCAAACCACACCAAAACGGTACAATACCTTACGAGTCCTTCGTTACGGTACCAAACCACACCAAAACGGTGCAATACCGTACGAGCACATCCATACGGTACCAAACCACACCAAAACGGTACAATACCTTACGAGTCCTTCGTTACGGTACCAAACCACACCATAACGGTGCAATACCGTACGAGTACATCCTTACGGTACCAAACCGCACCAAAACGGTACAATACCTTACGAGTCCTTCGTTACAGTACCAAACCACACCAAAACGGTGGAATACTGTACGAGTACATCCATACGGTACCAAACCACACCAAAACGGTACAATACCTTACGAGTCCTTCGTTACAGTACCAAACCACACCAAAACGGTGCAATACCGTACGAGTACATCCATACGGTACCACACCAAAACGGTACAATACCTTACGAGTCCTTCGTTACAGTACCAAACCACACCAAAACGGTGCAATACCGTACGAGTACATCCATACGGTACCAAAGCACACCAAAACAGTACAATACCTTACGAGTCCTTCGTTACAGTACCAAACCACACCAAAACGGTGCAATACCGTACGAGTACAACAATACGGTACCAAACCACACCAAAACGGTACAATACCTTACGAGTCCTTCGTTACGGAACAAAACCACACCAAAACGGTGCAATACCGTACGAGTACATCCATACGGTACCAAACCACACCAAAACGGTACAATAACTTACGAGTCCTTCGTTACGGTACCAAACCACACCAAAACGGTGCAATACCATACGAGTACATCCATACGGTACCGAACCACACCAAAACGGTGCAATACCGTACGAGTACATCCATACGGTACCAAACCACAACAAAACGGTGCAATACCATACGAGTACATCCATACGGTACCCAACCACACCAAAACGGTACAATACCTTACGAGTCCTTCGTTACGGTACCAAACCACAACAAAACGGTGCAATACCGTACGAGTACATCCATACGGTACCAAACCACACCAAAACGGTACAATACCTAACGAGTCCTTCGTTACGGTACCAAAACGACACCAAAACAGTGCAATACCGTACAAGTACATCCATACGGTACCAAACCAAAACAAAACGGTGCAATACCATACGAGTACATCAATACGGTACCAAACCACACCAAAATGGTACAATACCTTACGAGTCCTTCGTTACGGTACCAAACCACAACAAAACGGTGCAATACCGTACGAGTACATCCATACGGTACCAAACCACACCAAAACGGTACAATACCTTACGAGTCCTTCGTTACGGAACCAAACCACACCAAAATGGTGCAAAACCGTACGAGTACATCCATATGGTAGCAAACCACACCAAAATGGTACAATACCTTACGAGTACATCCATACGGTACCAAACCACACCAAAACGGTGCAATACCGTACGTGTACATCCATACGGTACCAAACCACAACAAAACGGTGCAATACCTTACCAGTACATCCATACGGTACCGAACCACACCCAAACAGTGCAATACCGTACGAGTACATCCATACGGTACCCAACCACAACAAAACGGTGCAATACCGTACGAGTACATACATACGGTACCAAACCACACCAAAACGGTACAATACCTTACGAGTCCTTCGTTACGGTACCAAACCACAACAAAACGGTGCAATACCGTACGAATACATCCATACGGTACCAAACCACACCAAAATGGTACAATACCGTACGAGTCCTTCGTTACGGAACCAAACCACACCAAAATGGTGCAATACCTTACGAGTACATCCATACGGTACCAAACCACACCAAAACGGTGCAATACCGTACGTGTACATCCATACGGTACCAAACCACAACAAAACGGTGCAATACCCTACGAGTACATCCATACGGTACCGAACCACACCAAAACGGTGCAATACCGTACGAGTACATCCATACGGTACCCAACCACAACAAAACGGTGCAATACCGTACGAGTACATCCATACGGTATCAAACCACACCAAAACGGTACAATACCTTACGAGTCCTTCGTTACGGTACCAAACCACAAAAAAACAGTGCAATACCGTACGAGTACATCCATACGGTACCAAACCACACCAAAACGGTGCAATACCGTACGAGTACATCCATACGGTACCAAACCACAACAAAACGGTGCAATACCGCACGAGTACATCCATACGGTACCAAAGCACACCAAAACGGTACAATACCTTACGAGTCCTTCGTTACGGTACCAAACCACACCAAAACGGTGCAATACCGTACGAGTACAACAATACGGTACCAAACCACACCAAAACGGTACAATACCTTACGAGTCCTTCGTTACGGAACCAAACCACACCAAAACGGTGCAATACCGTACGAGTACATCCATACGGTACCAAACCACACCAAAACGGTACAATAACTTACGAGTCCTTCGTTATGGTACCAAACCACACCAAAACGGTGCAATACCATACGAGTACATCCATACGGTACCGAACCTCACCAAAACGGTGCAATACCGTACGAGTACATCCATACGGTACCAAACCACAACAAAACGGTGCAATACCATACGAGTACATCCATACGGTACCCAACCACACCAAAACGGTACAATACCTTACGAGTCCTTCGTTACGGTACCAAACCACAACAAAACGGTGCAATACCGTACGAGTACATCCATACGGTACCAAACCACACCAAAACGGTACAATACCTAACGAGTCCTTCATTACGGTACCAAAACGACACCAAAACGGTGCAATACCGTACAAGTACATCCATACGGTACCAAACCACACCAATACGGTGCAATACCGTACGAGTACATCCATACGGTACCAAACCAAAACAAAACGGTGCAATACCATACGAGTACATCAATACGGTACCAAACCACACCAAAATGGTACAATACCTTACGAGTCCTTCGTTACGGTACCAAACCACAACAAAACGGTGCAATACCGTACGAGTACATCCATACGGTACCAAACCACACCAAAACGGTACAATACCTTACGAGTCCTTCGTTACGGAACCAAACCACACCAAAATGGTGCAAAACCGTACGAGTACATCCATATGGTTCCAAACCACACCAAAACGGTACAATACCTTACGAGTACATCCATACGGTACCAAACCACACCAAAACGGTGCAATACCGTACGTGTACATCCATACGGTACCCAACCACAACAAAACGGTGCAATACCGTACGAGTACATCCATACGGTACCAAACCACACCAAAACGGTACAATACCTTACGAGTCCTTCGTTACGGTACCAAACCACAACAAAACCGTGCAATACCGTACGAGTACATCCATACGGTACAAAACCACACCAAAACGGTACAATACCTTACGAGTCCTTCGTTACGGTACCAAACCACACCAAAACGGTGCAATACCGTACGAGTACATCCATACGGTACCAAACCACACCAAAACGGTACAATACCGTACGAGTCCTTCGTTACGGTACCAAACCACACCAGAACGGTGCAATACCGTACGAGTACATCCTTACGGTACCAAACCACACCAAAACGGTACAATACCTTACGAGTCCTTCGTTACGGTACCAAACCACACCAAAACGGTGCAATACCGTACGAGTACATCCATACGGTACCAAACCACACCAAAACGGTACAATACCTTACGAGTCCTTCGTTACGGTACCAAACGACACCAAAACGGTGCAATACCGTACGAGTACATCCGTACAGTACCAAACCACACCAAAACGGTACAATACCTAACGAGTCCTTCGTTACGGTACCAAACGACACCAAAACGGTGAAATACCGTACAAGTACATCCATACGGTATCAAACCTCACCAAAACGGTGCAATACCGTACGAGTACATCCATACGGTACCAAACCACACCAAAACGGTACAATACCTTACGAGTCCTTCGTTACGGTACCAAACGACACCAAAACGGTGCAATACCGTACGAGTACATCCATACCGTACCAAACCACACCAATACGGTGCAATACCGTACGAGTACATCCATACGGTACCAAACCACAACAAAACGGGGCAATACCATACGAGTACATCAGTACGGTACCAAACCACACCAAAATGGTACAATACCTTACGAGTCCTTCGTTACGGTACCAAACGACAACAAAACGGTGCAATATCGTACGAGTACATCCATACGGTACCAAACCACAACAAAACGGTACAATACCTTACGAGTCCTTCGTTACGGAACCAAACCACACCAAAATGGTGCAATACCAAACGAGTACATCCATACGGTACCAAACCACACCAAAACGGTACAATACCTTACGAGTACATCCATACGGTACCAAACCACACCAAAACGGTGCAATACCGTACGAGTACATCCATACGGTACCAAACCACAACAAAACGGTGCAATACCCTACGAGTACATCCATACGGTACCTCCATACGGTACCGAACCAAACCAAAACGGTGCAATACTGTACGAGTACATCCATACGGTACCGAATCACAACAAAACGTTTCAATACCGTACGAGTACATCCATTCGGTACCAAACCACACCAAAACGGTACAATACCTTACGAGTCCTTCGTTACAGTACCAAACCACACCAAAACGGTGTAATACCGTACGAGTACATCCATACGGTACCAAACCACACCAAAACGGTACAATACCTTACGAGTCCTTCGTTACAGTACCAAACCACACCAAAACGGTGCAATACCGTACGAGTACATCCATACGGTACCAAACCACACCAAAACAGTACAATACCTTACGAGTCCTTCGTTACAGTACCAAACCACACCAAAACGGTGCAATACCGTACGAGTACATCCATACGGTACCAAACCACACCAAAATGGTACAATACCTTACGACTCCTTCGTTACAGTACCAAACCACACCAAAACGGTGCAATACCGTACGAGTACATCCATACGGTACCAAACCACACCAAAACGGTACAATACCTTACGAGTCCTTCGTTACGGTACCAAACGACACCAAAACGGTGCAATACCGTACGAGTACATCCATACGGTACCAAAGCACACCAATACGGTGCAATACCGTACGAGTACATCCATACGGTACCAAACCAAAACAAAACGGTGCAATACCATACGAGTACATCAATACGGTACCAAACCACACCTAAATGGTACAATACCTTACGAGTCCTTCGTTACGGTACCAAACCACAACAAAACGGTGCAATACCGTACGAGTACATCCATACGGTACCGAACCACACCAAAACGGTACAATACCTTACGAGTCCTTCGTTACGTAACCAAACCACACCAAAATGGCGCAATACCGTACGAGTACATCCATACGGTACCAAACCACACCAAAACGGTACAATACCTTACGAGTACATCCATATGGTACCAAACCACACCAAAACGGTGCAATACCGTACGTGTACATCCATACGGTACCAAACCACAACAAAACGGTGCAATACCTTACGAGTACATCCATACGGTACCGAACCACACCAAAACGGTGCAATACCGTACGAGTACATCCATATGGTACCCAACCACAACAAAACGGTGCAATACCGTACGAGGAAATCCATACGGTACCAAACCACACCAAAACGGTACAATACCTTACGAGTCCTTCGTTACGGTACCAAACGACACCAAAACGGTGCAATACCGTACGAGTACATCCATACAGTACCAAACCACACCAAAATGGTACAATACCTAACGAGTCCTTCGTTACGGTACCAAACGACACCAAAACGGTGAAACCGTACAAGTACATCCATACGGTATCGAACCACACCAAAACGGTGCAATACCGTACGAGTACATCCATACGGTACCAAACCACACCAAAACGGTACGATACTTTACGAGTCCTTCGTTACGATACCAAACGACACCAAAACGGTGCAATACCGTACGAGTACATCCATACCGTACCAAACCACACCAATACGGTGCAATACCGTACGAGTACATCCATACGGTACCAAACCACAACAAAACGGGGCAATACCATACGAGTACATCAATACGGTACCAAACCACACCAAAATGGTACAATACCTTACGAGTCCTTCGTTACGGTACCAAACCACAACAAAACGGTGCAATACCGTACGAGTACATCCATACGGTACCAAACCACACCAAAACGGTACAATACCTTACGAGTACATCCATACGGTAGCAAACCACACCAAAACGGTGCAATACCGTACGAGTACATCCATACGGTACCAAACCACAACAAAACGGTGCAATACCCTACGAGTACATCCATACGGTACCTCCATACGGTACCGAACCACACCAAAACGGTGGAATACCGTACGAGTACATCCATACGGTACCGAATCACAACAAAATGGTGCAATACCGTACGAGTACATCCATACGGTACCAAACCACACCAAAACGGTACAATACCTTACGAGTCCTTCGTTACAGTACCAAACCACACCAAAACGGTGTAATACCGTACGAGTACATCCATACGGTACCAAACCACACCAAAACGGTACAATACCTTACGAGTCCTTCGTTACAGTACCAAACCACACCAAAACGGTGCAATACCATACGAGTACATCCATACGGTACCAAACCACACCAAAACAATACAATACCTTACGAGTCCTTCGTTACAGTACCAAACCACACCAAAACGGTGCAATACCTTACGAGTACATCCATACGGTACCAAACCACACCAAAACGGTACAATACCTTACGAGTCCTTCGTTACAGTACCAAACGACACCAAAACGGTGCAATACCGTACGAGTACATCCATACGGTACCAAAGCACACCAATACGGTGCAATACCGTACGAGTACATCCATACGGTACCAAACCAAAACAAAACGGTGCAATACTATACGAGTACATCAATACGATACCAAACCACACCAAAATGGTACAATACCTTACGAGTCCTTCGTTACGGTACCAAACCACAACAAAACGGTGCAATACCATACGAGTACATCCATACGGTACCGAACCACACAAAAACGGTGCAATACCGTACGAGTACATCCATACGGTACCCAACCACAACAAAACGGTGCAATACCGTACGAGTACATCCATACGGTACCAAACCACACCAAAACGGTACAATACCTTACGAGTCCTTCGTTACGGTACAAAACCACAACAAAACGGTGCAATACCGTACGAGTACATCCATACGGTACCAAACCACACCAAAACGGTACAATACCTTATGAGTCCTTCGTTACGGTACCAAACGACAACAAAACGGTGCAATACCGTACGAGTGCATCTATACGGTACCAAACCACACCAAAACGGTACAATACCTTACGAGTCCTTCATTACGGTACCAAACCACACCAAAACGGTGCAATACCGCACGAGTACATCCATACGGTACCAAACCACACCAAAACGGTACAATACCTTACGAGTCCTTCGTTACGGAACCAAACCACACCAAAATGGTGCAATACCGTACGAGTACATCCATACGGTACCAAACCACACCAAAACGGTACAATACCTTACGAGTACATCCATACAGTACCAAACCACACGAAAACGGTGAAATACCGTACGAGTTCATCCATACGGTACCAAACCGCACCAAAACGGTACAATACCTTACGAGTCCTTCGTTACGGTACCAAACCACAACAAAACGGTGCAATACCGTACGAGTACATCCATACGGTACCAAACCACACCAAAACGGTACAATACCTTACGAGTCCTTCGTTACGGAACCAAACCACACCAAAATGGTGCAATACCGTACAAGTACATCCATACGGTACCAAACCACACCAAAACAGTACAATACCTTACGAGTACATCCATACGGTACCAAACCACACTAAAACGGTGCAATACCATACGTGTACATCCATACGGTACCAAACCACAACAAAACGGTGCAATACCATACGAGTACATCCATACGGTACCGAACCACACCAAAAAGGTGCAATACCCTACGAGTACATCCATACGGTACCCAACCACAACAAATAGGTACAATACCTTACGAGTCCTTCGTTACGGTACCAAACGACAACAAAACAGTGCAATACCGTACGAGTGCATCCATACGGTACCAAACCACACCAAAACGGTACAATACCTTACGAGTCCTTCGTTACGGTACCAAACCACACCAAAACGGTGCAATACCGCACGAGTCCATCCATACGGTACCAAACCACACCAAAACGGTACAATACCTTACGAGTCCTTCGTTACGGTACAAAACCACACCAAAACGGTGCAATACCGTACGAGTACATCCATACGGTACCAAACCACACCAAAACGGTACAATACCTTACGAGTCCTTCGTTACGGTACCAAACGACACCAAAACGGTGCAATACCGTACGAGTACATCCATACGGTACCAATGCACACCAATACAGTGCAATACCGTACGAGTACATCCATACGGTACCAAACCAAAACAAAACGGTGCAATACCATACGAGTACATCAATACGGTACGAAACCACACCAAAATGGTACAATACCTTACGAGTCCTTCGTTACGGTACCAAACCACAACAAAACGGTGCAATACCGCACGAGTACATCCATACGGTACCAAACCACACCAAAACGGTACAATACCTTACGAGTCCTTCGTTACGGAACCAAACCACACCAAAATGGTGCAATACCGTACGAGTACATCCATACGGTACCAAACCACACCAAAACGGTACAATACCTTACGAGTACATACATACGGTACCAAACCACACCACAACGGTGCAATACCGTACGTGTACATCCATACGGTACCAAACCACAACAAAACGGTGCAATACCTTACGAGTACATCCATACGGTACCGAACCACACCAAAACGGTGCAATACCGTACGAGTACATCCATACGGTACCCAACCACAACAAAACGGTGCAATACCGTACGAGGAAATCCATACGGTACCAAACCACACCAAAACGGTACAATACCTTACGAGTCTTTCGTTACGGTACCAAACCACAACAAAACAGTGCAATACCGTACGAGTACATCCATACGGTACCAAACCACAGCAAAACGGTACTATACCTTACGAGTCCTTCGTTACGGTACCAAACCACACCAAAACGGTGCAATACCGTACGAGTACATCCATACGGTACCAAACCACACCAAAACGGTACAATACCTTACGAGTCCTTCGTTACGGTACCAAACCACACCAAAACGGTGCAATACCGTACGTGTACATCCATACGGTACCAAACCAGAACAAAACGGTGCAATACCATACGAGTACATCCATACGGTACCGAACCACACCAAAACGGTGAAATACCGTACGAGTACATCCATACAGTACCCAACCACAACAAAACGGTGCAATACCGTACGAGTACATCCATACGGTACGAAACCACACCAAAACGGTACAATACCTTACGAGTCCTTCGTTACGGTACCAAACCACAACAAAACAGTGCAATACCGTACGAGTACATCCATACGGTACCAAACCACACCAAAACGGTACAATACCTTACGAGTCCTTCGTTACGGTACCAAACGACATCAAAACGGTGCAATACAGTACGAGTGCATCCATACGGTACCAAACCACAACAAAATGGTACAATACCTAACGAGTCCTTCGTTACGGTACCAAACCACACCAAAACGGTGCAATACCGCACGAGTCCATCCATACGGTACCAAACCACACCAAAACGGTACAATACCTTACGAGTCCTTCGTTACGGTACAAAACCACACCAAAACGGTGCAATACCGTACGAGTACATCCATACGGTACCAAACCACACCAAAACAGTACCAAACCACACCAAAACGGTACAATACCTTACGAGTCCTTCGTTACGGTACCAAACCGCACCAAAACGGTGCAATACCGTACGAGTACATCCATACGGCACCAAACCACACCAAAACGGTACAATACCTTACGAGTCCTTCGTTACGGTACCAAACCACATTAAAACGGTGCAATACCGTACGAGTACATCCATACAGTATCAAACCACACCAAAA
This sequence comes from Rhododendron vialii, assembly GCF_030253575.1. Taxonomy (NCBI): domain Eukaryota; kingdom Viridiplantae; phylum Streptophyta; class Magnoliopsida; order Ericales; family Ericaceae; genus Rhododendron; species Rhododendron vialii. Next base: position 28,302,520 of record NC_080557.1, on the reverse strand, counting down.
CGGTACAATACCCTACGAGTCCTTCGTTACGGTACCAAACGACACCAAAACGGTGCAATACCGTACAAGTACATCCATACGGTACCAAACCACACCAATACGGTGCAATACCGTACGAGTACATCCATACGGTACCAAACCAAAACAAAACGGTGCAATACCATACGAGTACATCAATACGGTACCAAACCACACCAAAATGGTACAATACCTTACGAGTCCTTCGTTACGGTACCAAACCACAACAAAACGGTGCAATACCATACGAGTACATCCATACGGTACCGAACCACACCAAAACGGTGCAATACCGTACGAGTACATCCATACGGTACCCAACCACAACAAAACGGTGCAATACCGTACGAGTACATCCATACGGTACCAAACCACACCAAAACGATACAATACCTTACGAGTCCTTCGTTACGGTACCAAACCACAACAAAACAGTGCAATACCATACGAGTACATCAATACGGTACCAAACCACACCAAAACGGTACAATACCTTATGAGTCCTTCGTTACGGTACCAAACGACAACAAAACGGTGCAATACCGTACGAGTGCATCCATACGGTACCAAACCACACCAAAACGGTACAATACCTTATGAGTCCTTCGTTACGGTACCAAACCACACAAAAACGGTGCAATACCGTACGAGTACATCCATACGGTACCAAACCACACCAAAACGGTACAATACCTTACGAGTCCTTCGTTACGGTACCAAACGACAACAAAACGGTGCAATACCGTACGAGTGCATCCATACGGTACCAAACCACACCAAAACGGTACAATACATTACGAGTCCTTCGTTACGGTACCAAACCACACTAAAACGGGGCAATACCGCACGAGTACATCCATACGGTACCAAACCACACCAAAACGGTACAATACCTTACGAGTCCTTCGTTACGGTACCAAACCACACCAAAACGGTGCAATACCGTACGAGTAAATCCATACGGTACCAAACCACAACAAAACGGTACAATACCGTACGAGTACATCCATACGGTACCAAACCACAACAAAACGGTGCAATACCTTACGAGTACATCCATACGGTACCGAACCACACCAAAATGGTGCAATACCTTACGAGTCCTTCGTTACGGTACCAAACCACAACAAAACAGTGCAATACCGTACGAGTACATCCATACGGTACCAAACCACACCAAAACGGTACAATACCTTACGAGTCCTTCGTTACGGTACCAAACGACATCAAAACGGTGCAATACAGTACGAGTGCATCCATACGGTACCAAACCACAACAAAACGGTACAATACCTAACGAGTCCTTCGTTACGGTACCAAACCACACCAAAACGGTGCAATACCGCACGAGTCCATCCATACGGTACCAAACCACACCAAAACGGTACAATACCTTACGAGTCCTTCGTTACGGTACAAAACCACACCAAAACGGTGCAATACCGTACGAGTACATCCATACGGTACCAAACCACACCAAAACAGTACCAAACCACACCAAAACGGTACAATACCTTACGAGTCCTTCGTTACGGTACCAAACCGCACCAAAACGGTGCAATACCGTACGAGTACATCCATACGGCACCAAACCACACCAAAACGGTACAATACCTTACGAGTCCTTCGTTACGGTACCAAACCACATTAAAACGGTGCAATACCGTACGAGTACATCCATACAGTATCAAACCACACCAAAACGGTACAATACCCTACGAGTCCTTCGTTACGGTACCAAACGACACCAAAACGGTGCAATACCGTACGAGTACATCCATACGGTACCAAACCACACCAATACGGTGCAATACCGTACGAGTACATCCATACGGTACCAAACCAAAACAAAACGGTGCAATACCATACGAGTACATCAATACGGTACCAAACCACACCAAAATGGTACAATACCTTACGAGTCCTTCGTTACGGTACCAAACCACAACAAAACGGTGCAATACCATACGAGTACATCCATACGGTACCGAACCACACCAAAACGGTGCAATACCGTACGAGTACATCCATACGGTACCAAACCACACCAAAACAGTACAATACCTTACGAGTACATCCATACGGTACCAAACCACACTAAAACGGTGCAATACCATACGTGTACATCCATACGGTACCAAACCACAACAAAACGGTGCAATACCATACGAGTACATCCATACGGTACCGAACCACACCAAAAAGGTGCAATACCCTACGAGTACATCCATACGGTACCCAACCACAACAAATAGGTACAATACCTTACGAGTCCTTCGTTACGGTGCCAAACGACAACAAAACAGTGCAATACCGTACGAGTGCATCCATACGGTACCAAACCACACCAAAACGGTACAATACCTTACGAGTCCTTCGTTACGGTACCAAACCACACCAAAACGGTGCAATACCGCACGAGTCCATCCATACGGTACCAAACCACACCAAAACGGTACAATACCTTACGAGTCCTTCGTTACGGTACAAAACCACACCAAAACGGTGCAATACCGTACGAGTACATCCATACGGTACCAAACCACACCAAAATGGTACAATACCTTACGAGTCCTTCGTTACGGAACCAAACCACACCAAAACGGTGCAATACCGTACGAGTACATCCATACGGTACCAAGCCACACCAAAACGGTACAATACCTTACGAGTCCTTCGTTACGGTACCAAACCACACCAAAACGGTGCAATACCGTACGAGTACATCCATACAGTACCAAACCACACCAAAACGGTACAATACCTTACGAGTCCTTCGTTACGGTACCAAACGACACCAAAACGGTGCAATACCGTACGAGTACATCCATACGGTACCAATGCACACCAATACAGTGCAATACCGTACGAGTACATCCATACGGTACCAAACCAAAACAAAACGGTGCAATACCATACGAGTACATCAATACGGTACGAAACCACACCAAAATGGTACAATACCTTACGAGTCCTTCGTTACGGTACCAAACCACAACAAAACGGTGCAATACCGCACGAGTACATCCATACGGTACCAAACCACACCAAAACGGTACAATACCTTACGAGTCCTTCGTTACGGAACCAAACCACACCAAAATGGTGCAATACCGTACGAGTACATCCATACGGTACCAAACCACACCAAAACGGTACAATACCTTACGAGTACATCCATACGGTACCAAACCACACCACAACGGTGCAATACCGTACGTGTACATCCATACGGTACCAAACCACAACAAAACGGTGCAATACCTTACGAGTACATCCATACGGTACCGAACCACACCAAAACGGTGCAATACCGTACGAGTACATCCATACGGTACCCAACCACAACAAAACGGTGCAATACCGTACGAGGAAATCCATACGGTACCAAACCACACCAAAACGGTACAATACCTTACGAGTCTTTCGTTACGGTACCAAACCACAACAAAACAGTGCAATACCGTACGAGTACATCCATACGGTACCAAACCACAGCAAAACGGTACTATACCTTACGAGTCCTTCGTTACGGTACCAAACCACACCAAAACGGTGCAATACCGTACGAGTACATCCATACGGTACCAAACCACACCAAAACGGTACAATACCTTACGAGTCCTTCGTTACGGTACAAAACCACACCAAAACGGTGCAATACCGTACGTGTACATCCATACGGTACCAAACCAGAACAAAACGGTGCAATACCATACGAGTACATCCATACGGTACCGAACCACAACAAAACGGTGCAATACCTTACGAGTACATCCATACGGTACCGAACCACACCAAAATGGTGCAATACCTTACGAGTCCTTCGTTACGGTACCAAACCACAACAAAACAGTGCAATACCGTACGAGTACATCCATACGGTACCAAACCACACCAAAACGGTACAATACCTTACAAGTCCTTCGTTACGGTACCAAACGACATCAAAACGGTGCAATACAGTACGAGTGCATCCATACGGTACCAAACCACAACAAAACGGTACAATACCTAACGAGTCCTTCGTTACGGTACCAAACCACACCAAAACGGTGCAATACCGCACGAGTCCATCCATACGGTACCAAACCACACCAAAACGGTACAATACCTTACGAGTCCTTCGTTACGGTACAAAACCACACCAAAACGGTGCAATACCGTACGAGTACATCCATACGGTACCAAACCACACCAAAACAGTACCAAACCACACCAAAACGGTACAATACCTTACGAGTCCTTCGTTACGGTACCAAACCGCACCAAAACGGTGCAATACCGTACGAGTACATCCATACGGCACCAAACCACACCAAAACGGTACAATACCTTACGAGTCCTTCGTTACGGTACCAAACCACATTAAAACGGTGCAATACCGTACGAGTACATCCATACAGTATCAAACCACACCAAAACGGTACAATACCCTACGAGTCCTTCGTTACGGTACCAAACGACACCAAAACGGTGCAATACCGTACAAGTACATCCATACGGTACCAAACCACACCAATACGGTGCAATACCGTACGAGTACATCCATACGGTACCAAACCAAAACAAAACGGTGCAATACCATACGAGTACATCAATACGGTACCAAACCACACCAAAATGGTACAATACCTTACGAGTCCTTCGTTACGGTACCAAACCACAACAAAACGGTGCAATACCATACGAGTACATCCATACGGTACCGAACCACACCAAAACGGTGCAATACCGTACGAGTACATCCATACGGTACCCAACCACAACAAAACGGTGCAATACCGTACGAGTACATCCATACGGTACCAAACCACACCAAAACGATACAATACCTTACGAGTCCTTTGTTACGGTACCAAACCACAACAAAACAGTGCAATACCATACGAGTACATCAATACGGTACCAAACCACACCAAAACGGTACAATACCTTATGAGTCCTTCGTTACGGTACCAAACGACAACAAAACGGTGCAATACCGTACGAGTGCATCCATACGGTACCAAACCACACCAAAACGGTACAATACCTTATGAGTCCTTCGTTACGGTACCAAACCACACCAAAACGGTGCAATACCGTACGAGTACATCCATACGGTACCAAACCACACCAAAACGGTACAATACCTTACGAGTCCTTCGTTACGGTACCAAACGACAACAAAACGGTGCAATACCGTACGAGTGCATCCATACGGTACCAAACCACACCAAAACGGTACAATACCTTACGAGTCCTTCGTTACGGTACCAAACCACACTAAAACGGGGCAATACCGCACGAGTACATCCATACGGTACCGAACCACACCAAAACGGTACAATACCTTACGAGTCCTTCGTTACGGTACCAAACCACACCAAAACGGTGCAATACCGTACGAGTAAATCCATACGGTACCAAACCACAACAAAACGGTACAATACCGTACGAGTACATCCATACGGTACCAAACCACAACAAAACGGTGCAATACCTTACGAGTACATCCATACGGTACCGAACCACACCAAAATGGTGCAATACCTTACGAGTCCTTCGTTACGGTACCAAACCACAACAAAACAGTGCAATACCGTACGAGTACATCCATACGGTACCAAACCACACCAAAACGGTACAATACCTTACGAGTCCTTCGTTACGGTACCAAACGACATCAAAACGGTGCAATACAGTACGAGTGCATCCATACGGTACCAAACCACAACAAAACGGTACAATACCTAACGAGTCCTTCGTTACGGTACCAAACCACACCAAAACGGTGCAATACCGCACGAGTCCATCCATACGGTACCAAACCACACCAAAACGGTACAATACCTTACGAGTCCTTCGTTACGGTACAAAACCACACCAAAACGGTGCAATACCGTACGAGTACATCCATACGGTACCAAACCACACCAAAACGGTACAATACCTTACGAGTCCTTCGTTACGGTACCAAACCGCACCAAAACGGTGCAATACCGTACGAGTACATCCATACGGCACCAAACCACACCAAAACGGTACAATACCTTACGAGTCCTTCGTTACGGTACCAAACCACATTAAAACGGTGCAATACCGTACGAGTACATCCATACAGTATCAAACCACACCAAAACGGTACAATACCCTACGAGTCCTTCGTTACGGTACCAAACGACACCAAAACGGTGCAATACCGTACAAGTACATCCATACGGTACCAAACCACACCAATACGGTGCAATACCGTACGAGTACATCCATACGGTACCAAACCAAAACAAAACGGTGCAATACCATACGAGTACATCAATACGGTACCAAACCACACCAAAATGGTACAATACCTTACGAGTCCTTCGTTACGGTACCAAACCACAACAAAACGGTGCAATACCATACGAGTACATCCATACGGTACCGAACCACACCAAAACGGTGCAATACCGTACGAGTACATCCATACGGTACCCAACCACAACAAAACGGTGCAATACCGTACGAGTACATCCATACGGTACCAAACCACACCAAAACGATACAATACCTTACGAGTCCTTCGTTACGGTACCAAACCACAACAAAACAGTGCAATACCATACGAGTACATCAATACGGTACCAAACCACACCAAAACGGTACAATACCTTATGAGTCCTTCGTTACGGTACCAAACGACAACAAAACGGTGCAATACCGTACGAGTGCATCCATACGGTACCAAACCACACCAAAACGGTACAATACCTTATGAGTCCTTCGTTACGGTACAATACCACACCAAAATGGTGCAATACCGTACGAGTACATCCATACGGTACCAAACCACACCAAAACGGTACAATACCTTACGAGTCCTTCGTTACGGTACCAAACGACAACAAAACTGTGCAATACCGTACGAGTGCATCCATACGGTACCAAACCACACCAAAACGGTACAATACCTTACGAGTCCTTCGTTACGGTACCAAACCACACTAAAACGGTGCAATACCGCACGAGTACATCCATACGGTACCAAACCACACCAAAACGGTACAATACCTTACGAGTCCTTCGTTACGGTACCAAACCACACCAAAACGGTGCAATACCGTACGAGTAAATCCATACGGTACCAAACCACAACAAAACGGTACAATACCGTACGAGTACATCCATACGGTACCAAACCACAACAAAACGGTGCAATACCTTACGAGTACATCCATACGGTACCGAACCACACCAAAACGGTGCAATACCGTACGAGTACATCCATACGGTACCAAACCACAACAAAACGGTGCAATACCCTACGAGTACATCCATACGGTACCAAACCACACCAAAACGGTACAATACCTTACGAGTCCTTCGTTACGGTACCAAACCACAACAAAACGGTGCAATACCGTACGAGTACATCCATACGGTACCAAACCACACCAAAACGGTACAATACCTTACGAGTCCTTCGTTACGGTACCAAACCACACCAAAACGGTGCAATACCGTACGAGTACATCCATACGGTACCAAACCACACCAAAACGGTACAATACCTTACGAGTCCTTCGTTACGGTATCAAACAACAACAAAACGGTGCAATACCGGACGAGTACATCCATACGGTACCAAACCACACCAAAACGGTACAATACCTTACGAGTCCTTCGTTACGGAACCAAACCATACCAAAATGGTGCAATACCGTACGAGTACATCCATACGGTACCAAACCACACAAAAACAGTACAATAACTTACGAGTACATCCATACGGTACCAAACCACACCAAAACGGTGCAATACCGTACGTGTGCATCCATACGGTACCAAACCACAACAAAACGGTGCCATACCATACGAGTACATCCATACGGTACCGAACCACACCAAAATGGTGCAATACCGTACGAGTACATCTATACGGTACCCAACCACAACAAAACGGTGCACTACCGTACGAGTACATCCATACGGTACCAAACCACACCAAAACGGTACAATACCTTACGAGTCCTTCGTTACGGTACCAAACCACAACAAAACAGTGCAATACCATACGAGTACATCCATACGGTACCAAACCACACCAAAACGGTAAAATACCTTACGAGCCCTTCGTTACGGCACCAAACGACAACAAAACGGTGCAATACCGTACGAGTGCATCCATACGGTACCAAACCACACCAAAACGGTACAATACCTTACGAGTCCTTCGTTACGGTACCAAACCACACCAAAACGGTGCAATACCGCACGAGGCCATCCATACGGTACCAAACCACACCAAAACGGTACAATACCTTACGAGTCCTTCGTTACGTTACAAAACCACACCAAAACAATGCAATACCGTACGAGTACATCCATACGGTACCAAACCACACCAAAACGGTACAATACCTTACGAGTCCTTCGTTACGGTACCAAACCACACCAAAACGGTGCAATACCGCACGAGTACATCCATACGGTACCAAACCACACCAAAATGGTACAATACCTTACGAGTCCTTTGTTACGGTACCAAACCACACCAAAACGGTGCAATACCGTACGAGTACATCCATACAGTACCAAACCACACCAAAACGGTACAATACCTAACGAGTCCTTCGTTACGGTACCAAACGACACCAAAACGGTGCAATACCGTACAAGTACATCCATACGGTACCAAACCACACCAATACGGTGCAATACCGTACGAGTACATCCATACGGTACCAAACAAAAACAAAACGGTGCAATACCATACGAGTACATCAATACGGTACCAAACCACACCAAAATGGTACAATACCTTACGAGTCCTTCGTTACGGTACCAAACCACAACAAAACGGTGCAATACCATACGAATACATCCATACGGTACCGAACCACACCAAAACGGTGCAATACCGTACGAGTACATCCATACGGTACCCAACCACAACAAAACGGTGCAATACCGTACGAGTACATCCATACGGTACCAAACCACACCAAAACGGTACAATACCTTACGAGTCCTTCGTTACGGTACCAAACCATAACAAAACAGTGCAATACCATACGAGTACATCCATACGGTACCAAACCACACCAAAACGGTACAATACCTTATGAGTCCTTCGTTACGGTACAAACAACAACAAAACGGTGCAATACCGTACGAGTGCATCCATACGGTACCAAACCAAACCAAAACGGTACAATACCTTACGAGTCCTTCGTTACGGTACCAAACCACACCAAAACGGTGCAATACCGCACGAGTACATCCATACGGTACCAAACCACACCAAAACGGTACAATACCTTACGAGTCCTTCGTTACGGTACCAAACCACACCAAAACGGTGCAATACCGTACGAGTAAATCCATACGGTACCAAACCACACCAAAACGGTGCAATACCGTACGAGTACATCCATACGGTACCAAACCACAACAAAACGGTGCAATACCATACGAGTACATCCATACGGTACCGAACCACACCAAAACGGTGCAATACCGTACGAGTACATCCATACGGTACCGAACCACACCAAAACGGTGCAATACCGTACGAGTACATCCACACGGTACCGAACGACAACAAAACGGTGCAATACCGTACGAGGATATCCATACGGTACCAAACCACACCAAAACTGTACAATACCTTACGAGTCCTTCGTTACGGTACCAAACGACAACAAAACGGTGCAATACCGTACGAGTGCATCCATACGGTACCAAACCACTCCAAAACGGTACAATACCTTACGAGTCCTTCGTTACGGTACCAAACCACACCAAAACGGTGCAATACCGCACGAGTACATCCATACGGTACCAAACCACACCAAAACGGTACAATACCTTACGAGTCCTTCGTTACGGTACCAAACTACACAAAAACGGTGCAATACCGTACGAGTAAATCCATACGGTAACAAACCACACCAAAACGGTGCAATACCGTACGAGTACATCCATACGCTACCAAACCACACCAAAACGGTACAATACCTTACGAGCCCTTCGTTACGGTACCAATCCTCACCAAAACGGTGCAATACCGTACGAGTACATCCATACGATACCAAACCACACCAAAACGGTACAATACCTTACGAGTCCTTCGTTATGGTACCAAACCACACCAAAACGGTGCAATACCGTACGAGTACATCCATACAGTACCAAACCATACCAAAACGGTACAATACCTTACGAGTCCTTCGTTACGGTACGAAACGACACCAAAACGGTGCAATACCGTACAAGTACATCCATAAGGTACCAAACCACACCAATACGGTGCAATACCGTACGAGAACATCCAAACGGTACCAAACCAAAACAAAACGGTGCAATACCATACAAGTACATCAATACGGTACCAAACCACACCAAAATGGTATAATACCTTACGAGTCCTTCGTTACGGTACCAAACCACAACAAAATAGTGCAATACCATACGAGTACATCCATACGGTACCGAACCACACCAAAACGGCTCAATACCGTACGAGTACATCCATACGGTACCCAACCACAACAAAACGGTGCAATACCGTACGAGTACATCCATACGGTACCAAACCACACCAAAACGGTACAATACCTTACGAGTCCTTCGTTACGGTACCAAACGACAACAAAACGGTGCAATACCGTACGAGTGCATCCATACGGTACCAAACCACACCAAAACGGTACAATACCTTACGAGTCCTTCGTTACGGTACCAAACGACAACAAAACGGTGCAATACCGTACGAGTGCATCCATACGGTACCAAACCACACCAAAACGGTACAATACCTTACGAGTCCTTCGTTACGGTACCAAACCACACCAAAACGGTGCAATACCGCACGAGTACATCCATACGGTACCAAACCACACCAAAACGGTACAATACCTTACGAGTCCTTCGTTACGGTACCAAACGACACCAAAACGGTGCAATACCGTACGAGTATATCCATACGGTACCAAACCACACCAAAACGGTACAATACCTTACGAGTCCTTCTTTACGGTACCAAACCACACCAAAACGGTGCAATACCGTACGAGTTCATCCATACGGTACCGAACCACACCAAAATTGTACAATACCTTACGAGTCCTTCGTTACGGTACCAAACCACACCAAAACGGTGCAATACCGTACGAGTACATCCATACGGTACCAAACCACACCAAAACGGTACAATACCTTACGAGTCCTTCGTTACGGTACCAAACGACACCAAAACGGTGCAATACCGTACGAGTACATCCACACGGTACCAATCCACACCAATACGGTCCAATACTGTACGAGTACATCCATACGGTACCAAACCACAACAAAACGGTGCAATACCATACGAGTACATCGATACGGTACCAAACCACACCAAAATGGTACAATACCTTACGAAACCTTCGTTACGGTACCAAACCACAACAAAACGGTGCAATACCGTACGAGTGCATCCATACGGTACCAAACCACACCAAAACGGTACAATACCTTACGAGTCCTTCGTTACGGAACCAAACGACACCAAAACGGTGCAATACCGTACGAGTACATCCATACGGTGCCGAACCACAACAAAATGGTGCAATACCATACGAGTACATCCATACGGTACCAAACCACACCAAAACGGTTCAATACCTTACGAGTCCTTCGTTACGGTACCAAACCACACCAAAACGGTGCAATACCGTACGAGCACATCCATACGGTACCAAACCACACCAAAACAGTACAATACCTTACGAGTCCTTCGTTACCGTACCAAACCACACCAAAACGGTGCAATACCGTACGAGTACATCCATACGGTACCAAACCACCCCAAAACGGTACAATACCTTACGAGTCCGTCGTTACGGAACCAAACCACACCAAAATGGTGCAATACCGTACGAGTACATCCATACGGTACCAAACCACACCAAAACGGTACAATACCTTACGAGTACATCCATACGGTACCGAACGACAACAAGACGGTGCAATACCGTACGAGGATATCCATACGGTACCAAACCACACCAAAACGGTACAATACCTTACGAGTCCTTCGTTACGGTACCAAACCACAACAAAACAGTGCAATACCGTACGAGTACATCCATACGGTACCAAACCACACCAAAACGGTGCAATACCTTACGAGTCCTTCGTTACGGTACCAAACGACAACAAAACGGTGCAATACCGTACGAGTGCATCCATACGGTACCAAACCACCCCAAAACGGTCCAATACCTTACGAGTCCTTTGTTACGGTACCAAACCACACCAAAACGGTGCAATACCGCACGAGTACATCCATACGGTACCAAACCACACCAAAACGGTACAATACCTTACGAGTCCTTCGTTACGGTACCAAACCACACCAAAACGGTGCAATACCGTACGAGTATATCCATACGGTACCAAACCACACCAAAACGGTACAATACCTTACGAGTCCTTCGTTACGGTACCAAACCACACCAAAACGGTGCAATACCGTACGAGTACATCCATACGGTACCAAACCACACCAAAACGTTACAATACCTTACGAGTCCTTCGTTACGGTACCAAACGACACCAAAACGGTGCAATACCGTACGAGTACATCCACACGGTACCAATCCACACTAATACGGTGCAATACCGTACGAGTACATCCATACGGTACCAAACCACAACAAAACGGTGCAATACCATACGAGTACATCAATACGGTACCAAACCACACCAAAATGGTACAATACCTTACGAGTCCTTCGTTACGGTACCAAACCACAACAAAACGGTGCAATACCGTACGAGTACATCCATACGGTACCAAACCACACCAAAACGGTACAATACCTTACGAGTCCTTCGTTACGGAACCAAACCACACCAAAATCGTGCAATACCGTACGAGTACATCCATACGGTACCAAACCACACCAAAACGGTACAATACCTTACGAGTCCTTCGTTACGGTACCAAACCACACCAAAACGGTGCAATACCGTACGAGTACATCCATACGGTACCAAACCACACCAAAACGGTACAATACCTTACGAGTCCTTCGTTACGGTACCAAACCACACCAAAACGGTGCAATACCGTACGAGTACATCCATACGGTACCAAACCACACCAAAACGGTACAATACCTTACGAGTCCTTCGTTACGGTACCAAACCACACCAAAACGGTGCAATACCGTACGAGTACATCCACACGGTACCAATCCACACCAATACGGTGCAATACCGTACGAGTACATCCATACGGTACCAAACCACAACAAAACGGTGCAATACCATACGAGTACATCAATACGGTACCAAACCACACCAAAATGGTACAATACCTTACGAAACCTTCGTTACGGTACCAAACCACAACAAAACGGTGCAATACCGTACGAGTACATCCATACGGTACCAAACCACACCAAAACGGTACAATACCTTACGAGTCCTTCGTTACGGAACCAAACCACACCAAAATGGTGCAATACCGTACGAGTACATCCATACGGTACCAAACCACACCAAAACGGTACAATACCTTACGAGTACATCCATACGGTACCAACCCACAACAAAACGGTGCAATACCATACGAGTACATCCATACGGTACCGAACAACACCAAAACGGTGCAATACCGTAAGAGTACATCCATACGGTACCGAACGACAACAAAACGGTGCAATACCATACGAGTACATCCATACGGTACCAAACCACACCAAAACGGTACAATACCTTACGAGTCCTTCGTTATGGTACCAAACCACAACAAAACGGTGCAATACCGTACGAGTACATCCATACGGTACCAAACCACACCAAAACGGTACAATACCTTACGAGTCCTTCGTTACGGTACCAAACCACACCAAAACGGTGCAATACCGTACGAGTACATCCATACGGTACCAAACCACACCAAAACGGTACAATACCTTACGAGTCCTTCGTTGCGGTACCAAACCACACCAAAACGGTGCAATACCGTACGAGTACATCCATACGGTACCAAACCACACCAAAACGGTACAATACCTTACGAGTCCTTAGTTACGGTACCAAACCACACCAAAACGGTTCAATACCGTACGAGTACATCCATACGGTACCAAACCACACCAAAACGGTACAATACCTTACGAGTCCTTCGTTGCGGTACCAAACCACACCAAAACGGTGCAATACCGTACGAGTACATCCATACGGTACCAAACCACACCAAAACGTTACAATACCTTACGAGTCCTTCGTTACGGTACCAAACGACACCAAAACGGTGCAATACCGTACGAGTACATCCACACGGTACCAATCCACACTAATACGGTGCAATACCGTACGAGTACATCCATACGGTACCAAACCACAACAAAACGGTGCAATACCATACGAGTACATCAATACGGTACCAAACCACACCAAAATGGTACAATACCTTACGAGTCCTTCGTTACGGTACCAAACCACAACAAAACGGTGCAATACCGTACGAGTACATCCATACGGTACCAAACCACACCAAAACGGTACAATACCTTACGAGTCCTTCGTTACGGAACCAAACCACACCAAAATCGTGCAATACCGTACGAGTACATCCATACGGTACCAAACCACACCAAAACGGTACAATACCTTACGAGTCCTTCGTTACGGTACCAAACCACACCAAAACGGTGCAATACCGTACGAGTACATCCATACGGTACCAAACCACACCAAAACGGTACAATACCTTACGAGTCCTTCGTTACGGTACCAAACCACACCAAAACGGTGCAATACCGTACGAGTATATCCATACGGTACCAAACCACACCAAAACGGTACAATACCTTACGAGTCCTTCGTTACGGTACCAAACCACACCAAAACGGTGCAATACCGTACGAGTACATCCATACGGTACCAAACCACACCAAAACGTTACAATACCTTACGAGTCCTTCGTTACGGTACCAAACGACACCAAAACGGTGCAATACCGTACGAGTACATCCACACGGTACCAATCCACACTAATACGGTGCAATACCGTACGAGTACATCCATACGGTACCAAACCACAACAAAACGGTGCAATACCATACGAGTACATCAATACGGTACCAAACCACACCAAAATGGTACAATACCTTACGAGTCCTTCGTTACGGTACCAAACCACAACAAAACGGTGCAATACCGTACGAGTACATCCATACGGTACCAAACCACACCAAAACGGTACAATACCTTACGAGTCCTTCGTTACGGAACCAAACCACACCAAAATCGTGCAATACCGTACGAGTACATCCATACGGTACCAAACCACACCAAAACGGTACAATACCTTACGAGTCCTTCGTTACGGTACCAAACCACACCAAAACGGTGCAATACCGTACGAGTACATCCATACGGTACCAAACCACACCAAAACGGTACAATACCTTACGAGTCCTTCGTTACGGTACCAAACCACACCAAAACGGTGCAATACCGTACGAGTACATCCATACGGTACCAAACCACACCAAAACGGTACAATACCTTACGAGTCCTTCGTTACGGTACCAAACCACACCAAAACGGTGCAATACCGTACGAGTACATCCACACGGTACCAATCCACACCAATACGGTGCAATACCGTACGAGTACATCCATACGGTACCAAACCACAACAAAACGGTGCAATACCATACGAGTACATCAATACGGTACCAAACCACACCAAAATGGTACAATACCTTACGAAACCTTCGTTACGGTACCAAACCACAACAAAACGGTGCAATACCGTACGAGTACATCCATACGGTACCAAACCACACCAAAACGGTACAATACCTTACGAGTCCTTCGTTACGGAACCAAACCACACCAAAATGGTGCAATACCGTACGAGTACATC
The DNA here is from genome assembly GCF_030253575.1 of Rhododendron vialii. Lineage (NCBI taxonomy): Eukaryota > Viridiplantae > Streptophyta > Magnoliopsida > Ericales > Ericaceae > Rhododendron > Rhododendron vialii. The sequence goes on along the minus strand of NC_080557.1, from coordinate 28,286,604 downwards.
CATACGGTACCAAACCACACCAAAACGGTACAATACCTTACGAGTACATCCATACGGTACCAACCCACAACAAAACGGTGCAATACCATACGAGTACATCCATACGGTACCGAACAACACCAAAACGGTGCAATACCGTAAGAGTACATCCATACGGTACCGAACGACAACAAAACGGTGCAATACCATACGAGTACATCCATACGGTACCAAACCACACCAAAACGGTACAATACCTTACGAGTCCTTCGTTATGGTACCAAACCACAACAAAACGGTGCAATACCGTACGAGTACATCCATACGGTACCAAACCACACCAAAACGGTACAATACCTTACGAGTCCTTCGTTACGGTACCAAACCACACCAAAACGGTGCAATACCGTACGAGTACATCCATACGGTACCAAACCACACCAAAACGGTACAATACCTTACGAGTCCTTCGTTGCGGTACCAAACCACACCAAAACGGTGCAATACCGTACGAGTACATCCATACGGTACCAAACCACACCAAAACGGTACAATACCTTACGAGTCCTTAGTTACGGTACCAAACCACACCAAAACGGTTCAATACCGTACGAGTACATCCATACGGTACCAAACCACACCAAAACGGTACAATACCTTACGAGTCCTTCGTTGCGGTACCAAACCACACCAAAACGGTGCAATACCGTACGAGTACATCCATACGGTACCAAACCACACCAAAACGGTACAATACCTTACGAGTCCTTAGTTACGGTACCAAACCACACCAAAACGGTGCAATACCGTACGAGTACATCCATACGGTACCAAACCACACCAAAACGGTACAATACCTTACGAGTCCTTCGTTACGGTACCCAACCACACCAAAACGGTGCAATACCGTACGAGTACATCCATACGGTACCAAACCACACCAAAACGGTACAATACCATACGAGTCCTTCGTTACAGTACCAAACCACACCAAAACGGTGCAATACCGTACGAGTGCATCCATACGGTACCAAACCACAACAAAACGGTACAATACCTTACGAGTCCTTCGTTACCGTACCAAACCACAGCAAAACGGTGCAATACCGTACGAGTACATCCATACGGTACCAAACCACAACAAAACGGTGCAATACCATACGAGTACATCCATACGGTACCGAACCACAACAAAACGGTGCAATACCATACGAGTACATCCATACGGTACCGAACCACTCCAAAACGGTGAAATACCGTAAGAGTACATCAATACGGTACAAAACCACACCAAAACGGTACAATACCTTATGAGTCCTTCGTTACGGTACCAAACCACAACAAAACGGTGCAATACCGCACGAGTACATCCATACGGTACCAAACCACACCAAAACGGTACAATACCTTACGAGTCCTTCGTTACGGTACCAAACCACACCAAAATGGTGCAATACCGTACGAGTACATCCGTACGGTACCAAACCACACCAAAACGGTACAATACCTTACGAGTCCTTCGTTACGGTACCAAACCACACCAAAACGGTGCAATACCGTACGAGTACATCCATACGGTACCAAACCACACCAAAACGGTACAATACCTTACGAGTCCGTCGTCACGGAACCAAACCACACCAAAATGGTGCAATACCGTACGAGTACATCCATACGGTACCAAACCACACCAAAACGGTACAATACCTTACGAGTACATCCATACCGTACCAAACCACACCAAAACAGTGCAATACCGAACGTGTACATCCATACGGTACCAAACCACAACAAAACGGTGCAATACCATACGAGTACATCCATACGGTACCGAACCTCACCAAAACGGTGCAATACCGTACGAGTACATCCATACGGTACCAAACCACACCAATACGGTGCAATACCGTACGAGTACATCCATACGGTACCAAACCAAAACAAAACGGTGCAATACCATACGAGTACATCAATACGGTACCAAACCACACCAAAATGGTACAATACCTTACGAGTCCTTCGTTACGGTACCAAACCACAACAAAACGTTGCAATACCGTACGAGTACATCCATACGGTACCAAACCACCCCAAAACGGTACAATACCTTACGAGTCCGTCGTCACGGAACCAAACCACACCAAAATGGTGCAATACCGTACGAGTACATCCATACGGTACCAAACCACACCTAAACGGTACAATACCTTACGAGTACATCCATACCGTACCAAACCACACCAAAACAGTGCAATACCGAACGTGTACATCCATACGGTACCAAACCACAACAAAACGGTGCAATACCATACGAGTACATCCATACGGTACCGAACCTCACCAAAACGGTGCAATACCGTACGAGTACATCCATACGGTACCCAACCACAACAAAACGGTGCAATACCGTACGAGGATATCCAAACGGTACCAAACCACACCAAAACGGTACAATACCTTACGAGTCCTTCGTTACGGTACCAAACCACAACAAAACCGTGCAATACCGTACGAGTACATCCATACGGTACCACACCACACCAAAACGATACAATACCTTACGAGTCCTTCGTTACGGTACCAAACCACAACAAAACGGTGCAATACCGTACGAGTGCATCCATACGGTACCAAACCACACCAAAACGGTACAATACCTTACGAGTCCTTCGTTACCGTACCAAACCACACCAAAACGGTGCAATACCGCACGAGTACATCCATACGGTACGAAACCACACCAAACGGTACAATACCTTACGAGTCCTTCGTTACGGTACCAAACCACACCAAAACGGTGCAATACCGTACGAGTACATCCATACGGTACCAAACCACTTCAATACGGTGCAATACCGTACGAGTACATCCATACGGTACCAAACCACAACAAAACGGTGCAATACCATACGAGTACATCAATACGGTACCAAACCACACCAAAATGGTACAATACCTTACGAAACCTTCGTTACGGTACCAAACCACAACAAAACGGTGCAATACCGTACGAGTACATCCATACGGTACCAAACCACACCAAAACGGTACAATACCTTACGAGTCCTTCGTTACGGAACCAAACCACACCAAAATGGTGCAATACCGTACGAGTACATCCATACGGTACCAAACCACACCAAAACGGTACAATACCTTACGAGTACATCCATACGGTACCAAACCACACCAAAACGGTGCAATACCGTACGAGTACATCCATACGATACCAAACCACAACAAAACGGTGCAATACCATACGAGTACATCCATACGGTACCGAACCACACCAAAACGGTGCAATACCGTACGAGTACATCCATACGGTACCGAACGACAACAAAACGGTGCAATACCATACGAGTACATCCATACGGTACCAAACCACACCAAAACGGTACAATACCTTACGAGTCCTTCGTTACGGTACCAAACCACAGCAAAACGGTGCAATACCGTACGAGTGCATCCATACGGTACCAAACCACCCCAAAACGGTACAATACCTTACGAGTCCTTCGTTACGGTACCAAACCACACCAAAACGGTGCAATACCGTACGAGTACATCCATACGGTACCAAACCACACCAAAACGGTACAATACCTTACGAGTCCTTCGTTACGGTACCAAACCACACCAAAACGGTGCAATACCGTAAGAGTACATCCATACGGTACCGAACGACAACAAAACGGTGCAATACCATACGAGTACATCCATACGGTACCAAACCACACCAAAACGGTACAATACCTTACGAGTCCTTCGTTACGGTACCAAACCACAACAAAACGGTGCAATACCGCACGAGTACATCCATACGGTACCAAACCACACCAAAACGGTACAATACCTTACGAGTCCTTCGTTACGGTACCAAACCACACCAAAACGGTGCAATACCGTACGAGTACATCCATACGGTACCAAACCACACCAAAACGGTACAATACCTTACGAGTCCTTCGTTGCGGTACCAAACCACACCAAAACGGTGCAATACCGTACGAGTACATCCATACGGTACCAAACCACACCAAAACGGTACAATACCTTACGAGTCCTTAGTTACGGTACCAAACCACACCAAAACGGTGCAATACCGTACGAGTACATCCATACGGTACCAAACCACACCAAAACGGTACAATACCTTACGAGTCCTTCGTTGCGGTACCAAACCACACCAAAACGGTGCAATACCGTACGAGTACATCCATACGGTACCAAACCACACCAAAACGGTACAATACCTTACGAGTCCTTAGTTACGGTACCAAACCACACCAAAACGGTGCAATACCGTACGAGTACATCCATACGGTACCAAACCACACCAAAACGGTACAATACCTTACGAGTCCTTCGTTACGGTACCCAACCACACCAAAACGGTGCAATACCGTACGAGTACATCCATACGGTACCCAACCACAACAAAACGGTGCAATACCGTACGAGGATATCTAAACGGTACCAAACCACACCAAAACGGTACAATACCTTACGAGTCCTTCGTTACGGTACCAAACCAAAACAAAACCGTGCAATACCGTACGAGTACATCCATACGGTACAAAACCACACCAAAACGATACAATACCTTACGAGTCCTTCGTTACGGTACCAAACCACAACAAAACGGTGCAATACCGTACGAGTGCATCCATACGGTACCAAACCACACCAAAACGGTACAATACCTTACGAGTCCTTCGTTACCGTACCAAACCACACCAAAACGGTGCAATACCGCACGAGTACATCCATACGGTACGAAACCACACCAAACGGTACAATACCTTACGAGTCCTTCGTTACGGTACCAAACCACACCAAAACGGTGCAATACCGTACGAGTACATCCATACGGTACCAAACCACACCAAAACGGTACAATACCTTACGAGTCCTTCGTTGCGGTACCAAACCACACCAAAACGGTGCAATACCGTACGAGTACATCCATACGGTACCAAACCACACCAAAACGGTACAATACCTTACGAGTCCTTAGTTACGGTACCAAACCACACCAAAACGGTGCAATACCGTACGAGTACATCCATACGGTACCAAACCACACCAAAACGGTACAATACCTTACGAGTCCTTCGTTGCGGTACCAAACCACACCAAAACGGTGCAATACCGTACGAGTACATCCATACGGTACCAAACCACACCAAAACGGTACAATACCTTACGAGTCCTTAGTTACGGTACCAAACCACACCAAAACGGTGCAATACCGTACGAGTACATCCATACGGTACCAAACCACACCAAAACGGTACAATACCTGACGAGTCCTTCGTTACGGTACCCAACCACACCAAAACGGTGCAATACCGTACGAGTACATCCATACGGTACCAAACCACACCAAAACGGTACAATACCATACGAGTCCTTCGTTACAGTACCAAACCACACCAAAACGGTGCAATACCGTACGAGTGCATCCATACGGTACCAAACCACAACAAAACGGTACAATACCTTACGAGTCCTTCGTTACCGTACCAAACCACAGCAAAACGGTGCAATACCGTACGAGTACATCCATACGGTACCAAACCACAACAAAACGGTGCAATACCATACGAGTACATCCATACGGTACCGAACCACAACAAAACGGTGCAATACCATACGAGTACATCCATACGGTACCGAACCACTCCAAAACGGTGCAATACCGTAAGAGTACATCCATACGGTACCAAACCACACCAAAACGGTACAATACCTTATGAGTCCTTCGTTACGGTACCAAACCACAACAAAACGGTGCAATACCGCACGAGTACATCCATACGGTACCAAACCACACCAAAACGGTACAATACCTTACGAGTCCTTCGTTACGGTACCAAACCACACCAAAATGGTGCAATACCGTACGAGTACATCCGTACGGTACCAAACCACACCAAAACGGTACAATACCTTACGAGTCCTTCGTTACGGTACCAAACCACACCAAAACGGTGCAATACCGTACGAGTACATCCATACGGTACCAAACCACACCAAAACGGTACAATACCTTACGAGTCCGTCGTCACGGAACCAAACCACACCAAAATGGTGCAATACTGTACGAGTACATCCATACGGTACCAAACCACACCAAAACGGTACAATACCTTACGAGTACATCCATACCGTACCAAACCACACCAAAACAGTGCAATACCGAACGTGTACATCCATACGGTACCAAACCACAACAAAACGGTGCAATACCATACGAGTACATCCATACGGTACCGAACCTCACCAAAACGGTGCAATACCGTACGAGTACATCCATACGGTACCAAACCACACCAATACGGTGCAATACCGTACGAGTACATCCATACGGTACCAAACCAAAACAAAACGGTGCAATACCATACGAGTACATCAATACGGTACCAAACCACACCAAAATGGTACAATACCTTACGAGTCCTTCGTTACGGTACCAAACCACAACAAAACGTTGCAATACCGTACGAGTACATCCATACGGTACTAAACCACCCCAAAACGGTACAATACCTTACGAGTCCGTCGTCACGGAACCAAACCACACCAAAATGGTGCAATACCGTACGAGTACATCCATACGGTACCAAACCACACCTAAACGGTACAATACCTTACGAGTACATCCATACCGTACCAAACCACACCAAAACAGTGCAATACCGAACGTGTACATCCATACGGTACCAAACCACAACAAAACGGTGCAATACCATACGAGTACATCCATACGGTACCGAACCTCACCAAAACGGTGCAATACCGTACGAGTACATCCATACGGTACCCAACCACAACAAAACGGTGCAATACCGTACGAGGATATCCAAACGGTACCAAACCACACAAAAATGGTACAATACCTTACGAGTCCTTCGTTACGGTACCAAACCACAACAAAACCGTGCAATACCGTACGAGTACATCCATACGGTACCACACCACACCAAAACGATACAATACCTTACGAGTCCTTCAATACGGTACCAAACCACAACAAAACGGTGCAATACCGTACGAGTGCATCCATACGGTACCAAACCACACCAAAACGGTACAATACCTTACGAGTCCTTCGTTACCGTACCAAACCACACCAAAACGGTGCAATACCGCACGAGTACATCCATACGGTACGAAACCACACCAAACGGTACAATACCTTACGAGTCCTTCGTTACGGTACCAAACCACACCAAAACGGTGCAATACCGTACGAGTACATCCATACGGTACCAAACCACTTCAATACGGTGCAATACCGTACGAGTACATCCATACGGTACCAAACCACAACAAAACGGTGCAATACCATACGAGTACATCAATACGGTACCAAACCACACCAAAATGGTACAATACCTTACGAAACCTTCGTTACGGTACCAAACCACAACAAAACGGTGCAATACCGTACGAGTACATCCATACGGTACCAAACCACACCAAAACGGTACAATACCTTACGAGTCCTTCGTTACGGAACCAAACCACACCAAAATGGTGCAATACCGTACGAGTACATCCATACGGTACCAAACCACACCAAAACGGTACAATACCTTACGAGTACATCCATACGGTACCAAACCACACCAAAACGGTGCAATACCGTACGAGTACATCCATACGATACCAAACCACAACAAAACGGTGCAATACCATACGAGTACATCCATATGGTACCGAACCACACCAAAACGGTGCAATACCGTACGAGTACATCCATACGGTACCGAACGACAACAAAACGGTGCAATACCATACTAGTACATCCATACGGTACCAAACCACACCAAAACGGTACAATACCTTACGAGTCCTTCGTTACGGTACCAAACCACAGCAAAACGGTGCAATACCGTACGAGTGCATCCATACGGTACCAAACCACCCCAAAACGGTACAATACCTTACGAGTCCTTCGTTACGGTACCAAACCACACCAAAACGGTGCAATACCGTACGAGTACATCCATACGGTACCAAACCACACCAAAACGGTACAATACCTTACGAGTCCTTCGTTACGGTACCAAACCACACCAAAACGGTGCAATACCGTAAGAGTACATCCATACGGTACCGAACGACAACAAAACGGTGCAATACCATACGAGTACATCCATACGGTACCAAACCACACCAAAACGGTACAATACCTTACGAGTCCTTCGTTACGGTACCAAACCACAACAAAACGGTGCAATACCGCACGAGTACATCCATACGGTACCAAACCACACCAAAACGGTACAATACCTTACGAGTCCTTCGTTACGGTACCAAACCACACCAAAACGGTGCAATACCGTACGAGTACATCCATACGGTACCAAACCACACCAAAACGGTACAATACCTTACGAGTCCTTCGTTGCGGTACCAAACCACACCAAAACGGTGCAATACCGTACGAGTACGTCCATACGGTACCAAACCACACCAAAACGGTACAATACCTTACGAGTCCTTAGTTACGGTACCAAACCACACCAAAACGGTGCAATACCGTACGAGTACATCCATACGGTACCAAACCACACCAAAACGGTACAATACCTTACGAGTCCTTCGTTGCGGTACCAAACCACACCAAAACGGTGCAATACCGTACGAGTACATCCATACGGTACCAAACCACACCAAAACGGTACAATACCTTACGAGTCCTTAGTTACGGTACCAAACCACACCAAAACGGTGCAATACCGTACGAGTACATCCATACGGTACCAAACCACACCAAAACGGTACAATACCTTACGAGTCCTTCGTTACGGTACCCAACCACACCAAAACGGTGCAATACCGTACGAGTACATCCATACGGTACCCAACCACAACAAAACGGTGCAATACCGTACGAGGATATCTAAACGGTACCAAACCACACCAAAACGGTACAATACCTTACGAGTCCTTCGTTACGGTACCAAACCAAAACAAAACCGTGCAATACCGTACGAGTACATCCATACGGTACAAAACCACACCAAAACGATACAATACCTTACGAGTCCTTCGTTACGGTACCAAACCACAACAAAACGGTGCAATACCGTACGAGTGCATCCATACGGTACCAAACCACACCAAAACGGTACAATACCTTACGAGTCCTTCGTTACCGTACCAAACCACACCAAAACGGTGCAATACCGCACGAGTACATCCATACGGTACGAAACCACACCAAACGGTACAATACCTTACGAGTCCTTCGTTACGGTACCAAACCACACCAAAACGGTGCAATACCGTACGAGTACATCCATACGGTACCAAACCACACCAAAACGGTACAATACCTTACGAGTCCTTCGTTGCGGTACCAAACCACACCAAAACGGTGCAATACCGTACGAGTACATCCATACGGTACCAAACCACACCAAAACGGTACAATACCTTACGAGTCCTTAGTTCCGGTACCAAACCACACCAAAACGGTGCAATACCGTACGAGTACATCCATACGGTACCAAACCACACCAAAACGGTACAATACCTTACGAGTCCTTCGTTGCGGTACCAAACCACACCAAAACGGTGCAATACCGTACGAGTACATCCATACGGTACCAAACCACACCAAAACGGTACAATACCTTACGAGTCCTTAGTTACGGTACCAAACCACACCAAAACGGTGCAATACCGTACGAGTACATCCATACGGTACCAAACCACACCAAAACGGTACAATACCTTACGAGTCCTTCGTTACGGTACCCAACCACACCAAAACGGTGCAATACCGTACGAGTACATCCATACGGTACCAAACCACACCAAAACGGTACAATACCATACGAGTCCTTCGTTACAGTACCAAACCACACCAAAACGGTGCAATACCGTACGAGTGCATCCATACGGTACCAAACCACAACAAAACGGTACAATACCTTACGAGTCCTTCGTTACCGTACCAAACCACAGCAAAACGGTGCAATACCGTACGAGTACATCCATACGGTACCAAACCACAACAAAACGGTGCAATACCATACGAGTACATCCATACGGTACCGAACCACAACAAAACGGTGCAATACCATACGAGTACATCCATACGGTACCGAACCACTCCAAAACGGTGCAATACCGTAAGAGTACATCCATACGGTACCAAACCACACCAAAACGGTACAATACCTTATGAGTCCTTCGTTACGGTACCAAACCACAACAAAACGGTGCAATACCGCACGAGTACATCCATACGGTACCAAACCACACCAAAACGGTACAATACCTTACGAGTCCTTCGTTACGGTACCAAACCACACCAAAATGGTGCAATACCGTACGAGTACATCCGTACGGTACCAAACCACACCAAAACGGTACAATACCTTACGAGTCCTTCGTTACGGTACCAAACCACACCAAAACGGTGCAATACCGTACGAGTACATCCATACGGTACCAAACCAAACCAAAACGGTACAATACCTTACGAGTCCGTCGTCACGGAACCAAACCACACCAAAATGGTGCAATACTGTACGAGTACATCCATACGGTACCAAACCACACCAAAACGGTACAATACCTTACGAGTACATCCATACCGTACCAAACCACACCAAAACAGTGCAATACCGAACGTGTACATCCATACGGTACCAAACCACAACAAAACGGTGCAATACCATACGAGTACATCCATACGGTACCGAACCTCACCAAAACGGTGCAATACCGTACGAGTACATCCATACGGTACCAAACCACACCAATACGGTGCAATACCGTACGAGTACATCCATACGGTACCAAACCAAAACAAAACGGTGCAATACCATACGAGTACATCAATACGGTACCAAACCACACCAAAATGGTACAATACCTTACGAGTCCTTCGTTACGGTACCAAACCACAACAAAACGTTGCAATACCGTACGAGTACATCCATACGGTACCAAACCACCCCAAAACGGTACAATACCTTACGAGTCCGTCGTCACGGAACCAAACCACACCAAAATGGTGCAATACCGTACGAGTACATCCATACGGTACCAAACCACACCTAAACGGTACAATACCTTACGAGTACATCCATACCGTACCAAACCACACCAAAACAGTTCAATACCGAACGTGTACATCCATACGGTACCAAACCACAACAAAACGGTGCAATACCATACGAGTACATCCATACGGTACCGAACCTCACCAAAACGGTGCAATACCGTACGAGTACATCCATACGGTACCCAACCACAACAAAACGGTGCAATACCGTACGAGGATATCCAAACGGTACCAAACCACACAAAAATGGTACAATACCTTACGAGTCCTTCGTTACGGTACCAAACCACAACAAAACCGTGCAATACCGTACGAGTACATCCATACGGTACCACACCACACCAAAACGATACAATACCTTACGAGTCCTTCAATACGGTACCAAACCACAACAAAACGGTGCAATACCGTACGAGTGCATCCATACGGTACCAAACCACACCAAAACGGTACAATACCTTACGAGTCCTTCGTTACCGTACCAAACCACACCAAAACGGTGCAATACCGCACGAGTACATCCATACGGTACGAAACCACACCAAACGGTACAATACCTTACGAGTCCTTCGTTACGGTACCAAACCACACCAAAACGGTGCAATACCGTACGAGTACATCCATACGGTACCAAACCACTTCAATACGGTGCAATACCGTACGAGTACATCCATACGGTACCAAACCACAACAAAACGGTGCAATACCATACGAGTACATCAATACGGTACCAAACCACACCAAAATGGTACAATACCTTACGAAACCTTCGTTACGGTACCAAACCACAACAAAACGGTGCAATACCGTACGAGTACATCCATACGGTACCAAACCACACCAAAACGGTACAATACCTTACGAGTCCTTCGTTACGGAACCAAACCACACCAAAATGGTGCAATACCGTACGAGTACATCCATACGGTACCAAACCACACCAAAACGGTACAATACCTTACGAGTACATCCATACGGTACCAAACCACACCAAAACGGTGCAATACCGTACGAGTACATCCATACGATACCAAACCACAACAAAACGGTGCAATACCATACGAGTACATCCATACGGTACCGAACCACACCAAAACGGTGCAATACCGTACGAGTACATCCATACGGTACCGAACGACAACAAAACGGTGCAATACCATACGAGTACATCCATACGGTACCAAACCACACCAAAACGGTACAATACCTTACGAGTCCTTCGTTACGGTACCAAACCACAGCAAAACGGTGCAATACCGTACGAGTGCATCCATACGGTACCAAACCACCCCAAAACGGTACAATACCTTACGAGTCCTTCGTTACGGTACCAAACCACACCAAAACGGTGCAATACCGTACGAGTACATCCATACGGTACCAAACCACACCAAAACGGTACAATACCTTACGAGTCCTTCGTTACGGTACCAAACCACACCAAAACGGTGCAATACCGTAAGAGTACATCCATACGGTACCGAACGACAACAAAACGGTGCAATACCATACGAGTACATCCATACGGTACCAAACCACACCAAAACGGTACAATACCTTACGAGTCCTTCGTTACGGTACCAAACCACAACAAAACGGTGCAATACCGCACGAGTACATCCATACGGTACCAAACCACACCAAAACGGTACAATACCTTACGAGTCCTTCGTTACGGTACCAAACCACACCAAAACGGTTCAATACCGTACGAGTACATCCATACGGTACCAAACCACACCAAAACGGTACAATACCTTACGAGTCCTTCGTTGCGGTACCAAACCACACCAAAACGGTGCAATACCGTACGAGTACATCCATACGGTACCAAACCACACCAAAACGGTACAATACCTTACGAGTCCTTAGTTACGGTACCAAACCACACCAAAACGGTGCAATACCGTACGAGTACATCCATACGGTACCAAACCACACCAAAACGGTACAATACCTTACGAGTCCTTCGTTGCGGTACCAAACCACACCAAAACGGTGCAATACCGTACGAGTACATCCATACGGTACCAAACCACACCAAAACGGTACAATACCTTACGAGTCCTTAGTTACGGTACCAAACCACACCAAAACGGTGCAATACCGTACGAGTACATCCATACGGTACCAAACCACACCAAAACGGTACAATACCTTACGAGTCCTTCGTTACGGTACCCAACCACACCAAAACGGTGCAATACCGTACGAGTACATCCATACGGTACCCAACCACAACAAAACGGTGCAATACCGTACGAGGATATCTAAACGGTACCAAACCACACCAAAACGGTACAATACCTTACGAGTCCTTCGTTACGGTACCAAACCAAAACAAAACCGTGCAATACCGTACGAGTACATCCATACGGTACCAAACCACACCAAAACGATACAATACCTTACGAGTCCTTCGTTACGGTACCAAACCACAACAAAACGGTGCAATACCGTACGAGTGCATCCATACGGTACCAAACCACACCAAAACGGTACAATACCTTACGAGTCCTTCGTTACCGTACCAAACCACACCAAAACGGTGCAGTACCGCACGAGTACATCCATACGGTACGAAACCACACCAAACGGTACAATACCTTACGAGTCCTTCGTTACGGTACCAAACCACACCAAAACGGTGCAATACCGTACGAGTACATCCATACGGTACCAAACCACTTCAATACGGTGCAATACCGTACGAGTACATCCATACGGTACCAAACCACAACAAAACGGTGCAATACCATACGAGTACATCAATACGGTACCAAACCACACCAAAATGGTACAATACCTTACGAAACCTTCGTTACGGTACCAAACCACAACAAAACGGTGCAATACCGTACGAGTACATCCATACGGTACCAAACCACACCAAAACGGTACAATACCTTACGAGTCCTTCGTTACGGAACCAAACCACACCAAAATGGTGCAATACCGTACGAGTACATCCATACGGTACCAAACCACACCAAAACGGTACAATACCTTACGAGTACATCCATACGGTACCAAACCACACCAAAACGGTGCAATACCGTACGAGTACATCCATACGATACCAAACCACAACAAAACGGTGCAATACCATACGAGTACATCCATACGGTACCGAACCACACCAAAACGGTGCAATACCGTACGAGTACATCCATACGGTACCGAACGACAACAAAACGGTGCAATACCATACGAGTACATCCATACGGTACCAAACCACACCAAAACGGTACAATACCGTATGAGTCCTTCGTTACGGTACCAAACCACAGCAAAACGGTGCAATACCGTACGAGTGCATCCATACGGTACCAAACCACCCCAAAACGGTACAATACCTTACGAGTCCTTCGTTACGGTACCAAACCACACCAAAACGGTGCAATACCGTACGAGTACATCCATACGGTACCAAACCACACCAAAACGGTACAATACCTTACGAGTCCTTCGTTACGGTACCAAACCACACCAAAACGGTGCAATACCGTAAGAGTACATCCATACGGTACCGAACGACAACAAAACGGTGCAATACCATACGAGTACATCCATACGGTACCAAACCACACCAAAACGGAACAATACCTTACGAGTCCTTCGTTACGGTACCAAACCACAACAAAACGGTGCAATACCGCACGAGTACATCCATACGGTACCAAACCACACCAAAACGGTACAATACCTTACGAGTCCTTCGTTACGGTACCAAACCACACCAAAACGGTGCAATACCGTACGAGTACATCCATACGGTACCAAACCACACCAAAACGGTACAATACCTTACGAGTCCTTCGTTGCGGTACCAAACCACACCAAAACGGTGCAATACCGTACGAGTACATCCATACGGTACCAAACCACACCAAAACGGTACAATACCTTACGAGTCCTTAGTTACGGTACCAAACCACACCAAAACGGTGCAATACCGTACGAGTACATCCATACGGTACCAAACCACACCAAAACGGTACAATACCTTACGAGTCCTTCGTTGCGGTACCAAACCACACCAAAACGGTGCAATACCGTACGAGTACATCCATACGGTACCAAACCACACCAAAACGGTACAATACCTTACGAGTCCTTAGTTACGGTACCAAACCACACCAAAACGGTGCAATACCGTACGAGTACATCCATACGGTACCAAACCACACCAAAACGGTACAATACCTTACGAGTCCTTCGTTACGGTACCCAACCACACCAAAACGGTGCAATACCGTACGAGTACATCCATACGGTACCCAACCACAACAAAACGGTGCAATACCGTACGAGGATATCTAAACGGTACCAAACCACACCAAAACGGTACAATACCTTACGAGTCCTTCGTTACGGTACCAAACCAAAACAAAACCGTGCAATACCGTACGAGTAAATCCATACGGTACCAAACCACACCAAAACGATACAATACCTTACGAGTCCTTCGTTACGGTACCAAACCACAACAAAACGGTGCAATACCGTACGAGTGCATCCATACGGTACCAAACCACACCAAAACGGTACAATACCTTACGAGTCCTTCGTTACCGTAACACCAAAACGGTGCAGTACCGCACGAGTACATCCATACGGTACGAAACCACACCAAACGGTACAATACCTTACGAGTCCTTCGTTACGGTACCAAACCACACCAAAACGGTGCAATACCGTACGAGTACATCCATACGGTACCAAACCTTTTCAATACGGTGCAATACCGTACGAGTACATCCATACGGTACCAAACCACAACAAAACGGTGCAATACCATACGAGTACATCAATACGGTACCAAACCACACCAAAATGGTACAATACCTTACGAAACCTTCGTTACGGTACCAAACCACAACAAAACGGTGCAATACCGTACGAGTACATCCATACGGTACCAAACCACACCAAAACGGTACAATACCTTACGAGTCCTTCGTTACGGAACCAAACCACACCAAAATGGTGCAATACCGTACGAGTACATCCATACGGTACCAAACCACACCAAAACGGTACAATACCTTACGAGTACATCCATACGGTACCAAACCACACCAAAACGGTGCAATACCGTACGAGTACATCCATACGATACCAAACCACAACAAAACGGTGCAATACCATACGAGTACATCCATACGGTACCGAACCACACCAAAACGGTGCAATACCGTACGAGTACATCCATACGGTACCGAACGACAACAAAACGGTGCAATACCATACGAGTACATCCATACGGTACCAAACCACACCAAAACGGTACAATACCTTACGAGTCCTTCGTTACGGTACCAAACCACAGCAAAACGGTGCAATACCGTACGAGTGCATCCATACGGTACCAAACCACCCCAAAACGGTACAATACCTTACGAGTCCTTCGTTACGGTACCAAACTACACCAAAACGGTGCAATACCGTACGAGAACATCCATACGGTGCCAAACAACACCAAAACGGTACAATACCTTACGAGTCCTTCGTTACGGTACCAAACCACACCAAAACGGTGCAATACCGTAAGAGTACATCCATACGGTACCGAACGACAACAAAACGGTGCAATACCATACGAGTACATCCATACGGTACCAAACCACACCAAAACGGTACAATACCTTACGAGTCCTTCGTTACGGTACCGAACCACAACAAAACGGTGCAATACCGCACGAGTACATCCATACGGTACCAAACCACACCAAAACGGTACAATACCTTACGAGTCCTTCTTTACGGTACCAAACGACACCAAAACGGTGCAATACCGTACGAGTACATCCACACGGTACCAAACCACACCAATACGGTGCAATACCGTACGAGTACATCCATACGGTACCAAACCACAACAAAATGGTGCAATACCATACGAGTACATCCATACGGTACCGAACCACACCAAAACGATGCAATACCGTAAGAGTACATCCATACGGTACCGAACGACAACAAAACGGTGCAATACCATACGAGTACATCCATACGGTACCAAACCACACCAAAACGGTACAATACCTTACGAGTACATCGTTACGGTACCAAACCACAACAAAACGGTGCAATACCGCACGAGTACATCCATACGGTACCCTACCAAACCAAAACGGTACAATACCTTACGAGTCCTTCGTAACGGTACCAAACCACACCAAAACGGTGCAATACCGTACGAGTACATCCATACGGTACGAAACCACACCAAAACGGTACAATACCTTACGAGTACATCCATACGGTACCAAACCACACCAAAACGGTGCAATACCGTACGAGTACATCCATACGGTTCCAAACCACAACAAAACGGTGCAATACCATACGAGTACATCCATACGGTACCGAACCACAACAAAATGGTGCAATACCATACGAGTACATCCATACGGTACCGAACCACACCAAAACGGTGCAATACCGTAAGAGTACATCCATACGGTACCAAACCACACCAAAACGGTACAATACCTTTAGGAGTCCTTCGTTACGGTACCAAACCACAACAAAACGGTGCAATACCGCACGAGTACATCCATACGGTACCAAACCACACCAAAACGGTACAATACCTTACGAGTCCATCGTTACGGAACCAAACCACACCAAAAAGGTGCAATACCGTACGAGTACATCCATACTGTTCCAAACCACACCAAAACGGTACAATACCTTACGAGTACATCCATACCGTACCAAACCACACCAAAACAGTGCAATACCGTACGTGTACATCCATACGGTACCAAACCACAACAAAACGGTGCAATACCATACGAGTACATCCATAGGGTACCGAACCACACCAAAACGGTGCAATACCGTACGAGTACATCCATACGGTACCCAACCACAACAAAACGGTGCAATACCGTACGAGGATATCCATACGGTACCAAACCACACCAAAACGGTACAATACCTTACGAGTCCTTCGTTACGGTACCAAACCACAACAAAACAGTGCAATACCGTACGAGTACATCCATACGGTACGAAACCACACCAAAACGGTACAATACCTTACGAGTACATCCATACGGTACCAAACCACACCAAAACGGTGCAATACCGTACGAGTACATCCATACGGTTCCAAACCACAACAAAACGGTGCAATACCATACGAGTACATCCATACGGTACCGAACCACAACAAAACGGTGCAATACCATACGAGTACATCCATACGGTACCGAACCACACCAAAACGGTGCAATACCGTAAGAGTACATCCATACGGTACCAAACCACACCAAAACGGTACAATACTTTTAGGAGTCCTTCGTTACGGTACCAAACCACAACAAAACGGTGCAATACCGCACGAGTACATCCATACGGTACCAAACCACACTAAAACGGTACAATACCTTACGAGTCCTTCGTTACGGTACCAAACCACACCAAAATGGTGCAATACCGTACGAGTACATCCGTACGGTACCAAACCACACCAAAACGGTACAATACCTTACGAGTCCATCGTTACGGTACCAAACCACACCAAAACGGTGCAATACCGTACGAGTACATCCCTACGGTACCAAACCACACCAAAACGGTACAATACCTTACGAGTCCTTAGTTACGATACCAAACCACACCAAAACGGTGCAATACCGTACGAGTACATCCATACGGTACCAAACCACACCAAAACGGTACAATACCTTACGAGTACTTCGTTACGGTACCCAACCACACCAAAACGGTGCAATACCGTACGTGTACATCCATACGGTACCAAACCACACCAAAACAGTACAATACCATACGAGTCCTTCGTTACAGTACCAAACCACACCAAAACGGTGCAATACCGTACGAGTACATCCATACGGTACCAAACCACACCAAAACGGTACAATACCTTACGAGTCCTTCGTTACGGTACCAAACGACACCAAAACGGTGCAATACCGTACGAGTACATCCATACGGTACCAAACCACACCAATACGGTGCAATACCGTACGAGTACATCCATACGGTACCAAACCAAAACAAAACGGTGCAATACCATACGAGTACATCAATACGGTACCAAACCACACCAAAATGGTACAATACCTTACGACTCCTTCGTTACGGTACCAAACCACAACAAAACGTTGCAATACCGTACGAGTACATCCATACGGTACCAAACCACACCAAAACGGTACAATACCTTACGAGTCCATCGTTACGGAACGAAACCACACCAAAATGGTGCAATACCGTACGAGTACATCCATACTGTTCCAAACCACACCAAAACGGTACAATACCTTACGAGTACATCCATACCGTACCAAACCACACCAAAACAGTGCAATACCATACGAGTACATCCATACGGTACCAAACCACAACAAAACGGTGCAATACCGTACGAGTACATCCATACGGTACCGAACCACAACAAAACGGTGCAATACCGTACGAGGATATCCATACGGTACCAAACCACACCAAAACGGTACAATACCTTACGAGTCCTTCGTTACGGAACCAAACCACAACAAAACAGTGCAATACCGTACGAGTACATCCATACGGTACGAAACCACACCAAAACGGTACAATACCTTACGAGTCCATCGTTACGGTACCAAACGACAACAAAACGGTGCAATACCGTACGCGTGCATCCATACGGTACCAAACCACACCAAAACGGTACAATACCTTACAAGTCCTTCGTTACAGTACCAAACAACACCAAAACGGTGCAATACCGCACGAGTACATCCATACGGTACGAAACCACACCAAACGGTACAATACCTTACGAGTCCTTCGTTACGGTACCAACCACACCAAAACGGTGCAATACCGTACGAGTACATCCATACGGTACCAAACCACACCAATACGGTGCAATACCGTACGAGTACATCCATACGGTACCAAACCACAACAAAACGGTGCAATACCATACGAGTACATCAATACGGTACCAAACCACACCAAAATGGTACAATACCTTACGAAACCTTCGTTACGGTACCAAACCACACCAAAACGGTGCAATACCGTACGAGTACATCCATACGGTACCAAACCACACCAAAACGGTACAATACCTTACGAGTCCATCGTTACGGAACCAAACCACACCAAAATGGTGCAATACCGTACGAGTACATCCATACGGTACCAAACCACACCAAAACGGTACAATACCTTACGAGTATATCCATACGGTACCAAACCACACCAAAACGGTGCAATACCATACGAGTACATCCATACGGTACCAAACCACAACAAAACGGTGCAATACCATACGAGTACATCCATACGGTACCGAACCACACCAAAACGGTGCAATACCGTACGAGTACATCCATACGGTACCGAACGACAACAAAACGGTGCAATACCATACGAGTACATCCATACGGTACCAAACCACACCAAAACGGTACAATATCTTACGAGTACATCGTTACGGTACCAAACCACAACAAAACGGTGCAATACCGCACGAGTACATCCATACGGTACCAAACCACACCAAAACGGTACAATACCTTACGAGTCCTTCGTTACGGTACCAAACCACACCAAAACGGTGCAATACCGTACGAGTACATCCATACGGTACAAAACCACACCAAAATGGTACAATAACTTACGAGTCCATCGTTACGGTACCAAACGACAACAAAACGGTGCAATACCGTACGCGTGCATCCGTACGGTACCAAACCACACCAAAACGGTACAATACCTTACGAGTCCTTCGTTACAGTACCAAACCACACCAAAACGGTGCAACACCGCACGAGTACATCCATACGGTACGAAACCACACCAAACGGTACAATACCTTACGAGTCCTTCGTTACGGTACCAAACCACACCAAAACGGTACAATACCGTACGAGTACATCCATACGGTACCAAACCACACCAATACGGTGCAATACCGTACGAGTACATCCATACGGTACCAAACCACACCAATACGGTGCAATACCGTACGAGTACATCCATACGGTACCAAACCACACCAATACGATGCAATACCGTACGAGTACATCCATACGGTACCAAACCACACCAATACGGTGCAATACCGTACGAGTACATCCATACGGTACCAAACCACAACAAAACGGTGCAATACCATACGAGTACATCAATACGGTACCAAACCACACCAAAATGGTACAATACCTTACGAGTCCTTCGTTACGGTACCAAACCACAACAAAACGGTGCAATACCGTACGAGTACATCCATACGGTACCAAACCACACCAAAACGGTACAATACCATACGAGTCCTTCGTTACGGAACCAAAGCACACCAAAATGGTGCAATACCGTACGAGTACATCCATACGGTACCAAACCACACCCAAACGGTACAATACCTTACGAGTACATCCATACGGTACCAAACCACACCAAAACGGTGCAATACCGTACGAGTACATCCATACGGTACCAAACCACAACAAAACGGTGCAATACCATACGAGTACATCCATACGGTACCGAAGCACACCAAAACGGTGCAATACCGTACGAGTACATCCATACGGTACCGAACGACAACAAAACGGTGCAACACCGTACGAGTACATCCATACGGTACCAAACCACACCAAAACGGTACAATACCTTACGAGTCCTTCGTTACGGTACCAAACCACAACAAAACGGGGCAATACCGCACGAGTACATCCATACGGTACCAAACCACACCAAAACGGTACAATACCTTACGAGTCCTTCGTTACGGTACCAAACCACACCAAAACGGTGCAATACTGTACGAGTACATCCATACGGTACCAAACCACACCAAAACGGTACAATACCTTACGAGTCCTTCGTTACGGTACCAAACAACACCAAAACGGTGCAATACCGTACGAGTACATCCATACGGTACCGAACCACACCAAAACGGTACAATACCTTACGAGTCCTTAATTACGGTACCAAACCACACCAAAACGGTGCAATACCGTACGAGTACATCCATACGGTACCAAACCACACCAAAACGGTACAATATCTTACGAGTCCTTCGTTACGGTACCAAACCACACCAAAACGGTGCTATACCGTACGAGTACATCCATACGGTACCAAACCTCACCAAAACGGTACAATACCTTATGAGTCCTTCGTTACGGTACCAAACCACACAAAAACGGTGCAATACCGTACGAGTACATCCATACGGTACCAAACCACACCAAAACGGTACAATACCTTACGAGTCCTTCGTTACGGTACCAAACCACACCAAAACGGTGCAATACCGTACGAGTACATCCATACGGTACCAAACCACACCAAAACGGTACAATACCTTACGAGTCCTTTGTTACGGTACCAAACCACACCAAAACGGGGCAATACCGTACGAGTACATCCATACGGTACCAAACCACACCAAAACGGTACAATATCTTACGAGTCCTTCGTTACGGTACCCAACCACACCAAAACGGTGCAATACCGTCGAGTACATCCATACGGTACCAAACCACACCAAAACAGTACAATACTATACGAGTCCTTCGTTACAGTACCAAACCACACCAAAACGGTGCAATACCGTACGAGTACATCCATACTGTACCAAACCACCCCAAAACGGTACAATACCTTACGAGTCCTTCGTTACGGTACCAAATGACACCAAAACGGTGCAATACCGTACGAGTACATCCATACGGTACCAAACCAAACCAATACGGTGCAATACCGTACGAGTACATCCATACGGTACCAAACCAAAACAAAACGGTGCAATACCATACGAGTACATCAATACGGTACCAAACCACACCAAAATGGTACAATACCTTACGAGTCCTTCGTTACGGTACCAAACCACAACAAAACGGTGCAATACCGTACGAGTATATCCATACGGTACCAAACCACACCAAAACGGTGCAATACCGTACGAGTACATCCATACGGTACCAAACCACAACAAAACGGTGCAATACCATACGAGTACATCCATGCGGTACCGAACCACACCTAAACGGTGCAATACTGTACGAGTACATCCATACGGTACCGAACGACAACAAAACGGTGCAATACCGTACGAGTACTTCATACGGTACCAAACCACACCAAAACGGTACAATACCTTACGAGTCATTCGTTACGGAACCAAACCACAACAAAACGGTGCAATACCGCACGAGTACATCCATACGGTACCAAACCACACCAAAACGGTACAATACCTTACGAGTCCTTCGTTACGGTACCAAACCACACCAAAACGGTGCAATACCGTACGAGTACATACATATGGTACCAAACCACACCAAAACGGTACAATACCTTACGAGTCCTTCGTTACGGTACCAAACCACACCAAAAAGGTGCAATACCGTACGAGTACATCCATACGGTACGAAACCACACCAAAACGGTACAATACCTTACGAGTCCTTCGTTACGGTACCAAACCACTCCAAAACGGTGCAATACCGTACGAGTACATCCATACGGTACCAAACCACACCAAAACGGTACAATACCTTACGAGTCCTTAGTTACGGTACCAAACCACACCAAAACGGGGCAATACCGTACGAGTACATCCATACGGTACCAAACCACACCAAAACGGTACAATATCTTACGAGTCCTTCGTTACGGTACCCAACCACACCAAAACGGTGCAATACCGTACGAGTACATCCATACGGTACGAAACCACACCAAAACAGTACAATACCATACGAGTCCTTCGTTACCGTACCAAACCACACCAAAACGATGCAATACCGTACGAGTACATCCATACGGTACCAAACCACACCAAAACGGTACAATACCTTACGAGTCCTTCGTTACGGTACCAAACGACACCAAAACGGTGCAATACCGTACGACTACATCCATACGGTACCAAACCACACCAATACGGTGCAATACCGTACGAGTACATCCATACGGTACCAAACCAAAACAAAACGGTGCAATACCATACGAGTACATCAATACGGTACCAAACCACACCAAAATGGTACAATACCTTACGAGTCCTTCGTTACGGTACCAAACCACAACAAAACGGTGCAATAACGTACGAGTACAACCATACGGTACCAAACCACACCAAAATGGTACAATACCTAACGAGTCCTTCGTTACGGTACCAAACCTCACCAAAACGGTGCAATACCGTACGAGTACATCCATACGGTACCAAACCACAACAAAACGGTGCAATACCGTACGAGTACAACCATACGGTACCAAACCACACCAAAACGGTACAATACCTTACGAGTCCTTCGTTACGGTACCAAACCTCACCAAAACGGTGCAATACCGTACGAGTACATCCATACGGTACCAAACCACAACAAAACGGTGCAATACCATACGAGTACATCCATACGGTACCGAACCACACCAAAACGGTGCAATACCGTACGAGTACATCCATACGGTACCGAACGACAACAAAACGGTGCAATACCGTACGAGTACATCCATACGGTACCAAACCACACCAAAACGGTACAATACCTTACGAGTCCTTCGTTACGGTACCAAACCACAACAAAACGGTGCAATACCGCACGAGTACATCCATACGGTACCAAACCACACCAAAACGGTACAATACCTTACGAGTCCTTCGTTACGGTACCAAACCACACCAAAACGGTGCAATACCGTACGAGTACATCCGTACGGTACCAAACCACACCAAAACGGTACAATACCTTACGAGTCCTTCGTTACGGTACAAAACCACACCAAAACGGTGCAATACCGTACGAGTACATCCATACGGTACCAAACAACACCAAAACGGTACAATACCTTACGAGTCCTTCGTTACGGTACCAAACCACTCCAAAACGATGCAATACCGTATGAGTACATCCATACGGTACCAAACCACAACAAAACGGTACAATACCTTACGAGTTCTTAGTTACGGTACCAAACCACACCAAAACGGTGCAATACCGTACGAGTACATCCATACGGTACCAAACCACACCAAAACGGTGCAATATCTTACGAGTCCTTCGTTACGGTACCCAACCACACCAAAATGGTGCAATACCGTACGAGTACATCCATACGGTACCAAACCACACCAAAACAGTACAATTCCATACGAGTCCTTCGTTACCGTACAAAACCACACCAAAACGGTGCAATACCGTACGAGTACATCCATACGGTACCAAACCACACAAAAACTGTACAATACCTTACGAGTCCTTCGTTACTGTACCCAACCACACCAAAACGGTGCAATACCGTACGAGTACATCCATACGGTACCAAACCACACCAAAACAGTACAATACCATACGAGTCCTTCGTTACAGTACCAAACCACACCAAAACGGTGCAATACCGTACGAGTACATCCATACAGTACCAAACCACACGAAAACGGTACAATACCTTACGAGTCCTTCGTTACGGTACCAAACCACACCAAAACGGTGCAACACCGTACGAGTACATCCATACGGTACCAAACCACTCGAAAACGGTACAATACCGTACGAGTACTTCCATACGGTACCAAACCACACCAAAACGGTGCAATACCGTACGAGTACATTCATACGGTACCAAACCACACCAAAACGGTACAATACCTTACGAGTCCATCGTTACGGTACCAAACCACACCAAAACGGTGCAATACCGTACGAGTACATCCATACGGTACCAAACAACACAAAAACGGTACAATACCTTACGAGTCCTTAGTTACGGTACCAAACCACACCAAAACGGTGCAATACCGTACGAGTACATCCATACGGTACCAAACCACACCAAAACTGTACAATACCTTACGAGTCCTTCGTTACAGTACCCAACCACACCAAAACGGTGCAATACCGTACGAGTACATCCATACGGTACCAAACCACACCAAAACAGTACAATACCATACGAGTCCTTCGTTACAGTACCAAACCACACCAAAACGGTGCAATACCGTACGAGTACATCCATACAGTACCAAACCACACCAAAACGGTACAATACCTTACGAGTCCTTCGTTACGGTACCAAACGACACCAAAACGGTGCAATACCGTACGAGTACATCCATACGGTACCAAACCACACCAATACGGTGCAATACCGTACGAGTACATCCATACGGTACCAAACCAAAACAAAACGGTGCAACACCATACGAGTACATCAATACGGTATCAAACCACACCAATATGGTACAATACCTTACGAGTCCTTCGTTACGGTACCAAACCACAACAAAACGGTGCAATACCGTACGAGTACATCCATACGGTACCAAACCACACCAAAACGGTACAATACCTTACGAGTCCTTCGTTACGGAACCAAACCACACCACAATGGTGCAATACCGTACGAGTACATCCATACGGTACCAAACCACACCAAAATGGTACAATACCTTACAAGTACATCCATACGGTGCCAAACCACACCAAAACGGAACAATACCTTACGAGTACATCCATACGGTACCAAACCACACCAAAACGGTGCAATACCGTACGTGTACATCCATACGGTACCAAACCACAACAAAACGGTGCAATACCATACGAGTACATCCATACGGTACCGAACCACACCAAAACGGTGCAATACCATACGAGTACATCCATACGGTACCGAACCACACCAAAACGGTGCAATAACGTACGAGTACATCCCTACGGTACCCAACCACAACAAAACGGTGCAATACCGTACGAGTACATCCATACGGTACCAAACCACACCAAAACGGTACAATACCTTACGAGTACATCCATACGGTACCAAACCACACCAAAACGGTGCAATACCGTACGTGTACATCCATACGGTACCAAACCACAACAAAACGGTGCAATACCGTACGTGTACATCCATACGGTACCAAACCACAACAAAACGGTGCAATACCATACGAGTACATCCATACGGAACCGAACCACACCAAAACGGTGCAATAACGTACGAGTACATCCATACGGTACCCAACCAAAACAAAACGGTGCAATACCGTACGAGTACATCCATACGGTCCCAAACCACACCAAAACAGTACAATTCCATACGAGTCCTTCGTTACAGTACCAAACCACACCAAAACGGTGCAATACCGTACGAGTACATCCATACGGTACCAAACCACACCAAAACGGTACAATACCTTACGAGTCCTTCGTTACGGTACCAAACCACACCAAAACGGTGCAATACCGTACGAGTACATCCATACGGTACCAAACAACACAAAAACGGTACAATACCTTACGAGTCCTTAGTTACGGTACCAAACCACACCAAAACGGTGCAATACCGTACGAGTACATCCATACGGTACCAAACCACACCAAAACTGTACAATACCTTACGAGTCCTTCGTTACAGTACCCAACCACACCAAAACGGTGCAATACCGTACGAGTACATCCATACGGTACCAAACCACACCAAAACAGTACAATACCATACGAGTCCTTCGTTACAGTACCAAACCACACCAAAACGGTGCAATACCGTACGAGTACATCCATACGGTACCAAACCACACCAAAACGGTACAATACCTTACGAGTCCTTCGTTACGGTACCAAACGACACCAAAACGGTACAATACCGTACGAGTACATCCATACGGTACCAAACCACACCAATACGGTGCAATACCGTTCGAGTACATCCATACGGTACCAAACCAAAACAAAACGGTGCAACACCATACGAGTACATCAATACGGTATCAAACCACACCAATATGGTACAATAACTTACGAGTCCTTCGTTACGGTACCAAACCACAACAAAACGGTGCAATACCGTACGAGTACATCCATACGGTACCAAACCACACCAAAACGGTACAATACCTTACGAGTCCTTCGTTACGGAACCAAACCACACCAAAATGGTGCAATACCGTACGAGTACATCCATACGGTACCAAACCACACCAAAACGGTACAATACCTTACGAGTACATCCATACGGTACCAAACCACACCAAAACGGTACAATACCTTACGAGTACATCCACACGGTACCAAACCACACCAAAACGGTGCAATACCGTACGTGTACATCCATACGGTACCAAACCACAACAAAACGGTGCAATACCATACGAGTACATCCATACGGTACCGAACCACACCAAAACGGTGCAATACCATACGAGTACATCCATACGGTACCGAACCACACCAAAACGGTGCAATAACGTACGAGTACATCCATACGGTACCCAACCACAACAAAACGGTGCAATACCGTACGAGTACATCCATACGGTACCAAACCACACCAAAACGGTACAAGACCTTACGAGTACATCCATACGGTACCAAACCACACCAAAACGGTGCAATACCGTACGTGTACATCCATACGGTACCAAACCACAACAAAACGGTGCAATACCATACGAGTACATCCATACGGTACCGAACCACACCAAAACGGTGCAATAACGCACGAGTACATCCATACGGTACCCAACCACAACAAAACGGTGCAATACCGTACGAGTACATCCATACGGTACCAAAGCACACCAAAACAGTACAATTCCATACGAGTCCTTCGTTACAGTACCAAACCACACCAAAACGGTGCAATACCGTACGAGTACATCCATACGGTACCAAACCACACCAAAACGGTACAATATCTTACGAGTCCTTCGTTACGGTACCCAATCACACCAAAACGGTGCAATACCGTACGAGTACATCCATACGGTACCAAACCACACCAAAATAGTACAATTCCATACGAGTCCTTCGTTGCAGTACCAAACCACACCAAAACGGTGCAATACCGTACGAGTACATCCATACGGTACCAAACCACACCAAAACGGTACAATACCTTACGAGTCCTTCGTTACGGTACCAAACGACACCAAAACGGTGCAATACCGTACGAGTACATCCATACGGTACCAAACCACACCAATACGGTGCAATACCGTACGAGTACATCCATACGGTACCAAACCAGAACAAAACGGTGCAATACCATGCGAGTACATCAATACGGTACCAAACCACACCAAAATGGTACAATACCTTACGAGTCCTTCGTTACGGTACCAAACGACACCAAAACGGTGCAATACCGTACGAGTACATCCATACGGTACCAAACCACACCAATACGGTGCAATACCGT
Source organism: Rhododendron vialii (assembly GCF_030253575.1). NCBI lineage: Eukaryota > Viridiplantae > Streptophyta > Magnoliopsida > Ericales > Ericaceae > Rhododendron > Rhododendron vialii. The sequence goes on along the minus strand of NC_080557.1, from coordinate 28,257,332 downwards.
ACGAGTACATCCATACGGTACCAAACCAGAACAAAACGGTGCAATACCATACGAGTACATCAATACGGTACCAAACCACACCAAAATGGTACAATACCTTACGAGTACATCCATACGGTACCAAACCACACCAAAACGGTGCAATACCGTACCAGTACATCCATACGGTACCAAACCACAACAAAACGGTGCAATACCATACGAGTACATCCATACGGTACCGAACCACACCAAAACGGTGCAATACCGTACGAGTACATCGATACGGTACCGAACGACAACAAAACGGTGCAATACCGTACGAGTACATCCATACGGTACCCAACCACACCAAAATGGTACAATACCTTACGAGTCCTTCGTTACGGTACCAAACCACAACAAAACGGTGCAATACCGCACGAGTACATACATATGGTACCAAACCACACCAAAACGGTACAATACCTTACGAGTCCTTCGTTACGGTACCAAACCACACCAAAACGGTGCAATACCGTACGAGTACATCCATACGGTACCAAACAACACCAAAACGGTACAATACCTTACGAGTCCTTAGTTACGGTACCAAACCACACCAAAACGGTGCAATACCGTACGAGTACATCCATACGGTACCAAACCACACCAAAACTGTACAATACCTTACGAGTCCTTCGTTACAGTACCCAACCACACCAAAACGGTGCAACACCGTACGAGTACATCCATACGGCACCAAACCACACCAAAACAGTACAATACCATACGAGTCCTTCGTTACAGTACCAAACCACACCAAAACGGTGCAATACTGTACGAGTACATCCATACGGTACCAAACCACACCAAAACGGTACAATACCATACGAGTCCTTCGTTACGGAACCAAACCACACCAAACTGGTGCAATACCGTACGAGTACATCCATACGGTACCAAACCACACCAAAACGGTACAATACCTTACGAGTCCTTCGTTACGGTACCAAACGACACCAAAACGGTGCAATACCGTACGAGTACATCCATACGGTACCAAACCACACCAATACGGTGCAATACCGTACGAGTACATCCATACGGTACCAAACCAAAACAAAACGGTGCAACACCATACGAGTACATCAATACGGTACCAAACCACACCAATATGGTACAATACCTTACGAGTCCTTCGTTACGGTACCAAACCACAACAAAACGGTGCAATACCGTACGAGTACATCCATACGGTACCAAACCACACAAAAACGGTACAATACCTTACGAGTCCTTCGTTACGGAACCAAACCACACCAAAATGGTGCAATACCGTACGAGTACATCCATACGGTACCAAACCACACCAAAACGGTACAATACCTTACGAGTACATCCATACGGTACCAAACCACACCAAAACGGTACAATACCTTACGAGTACATCCATACGGTACCAAACCACACCAAAACGGTACAATTCCATACGAGTCCTTCGTTACAGTACCAAACCACACCAAAACGGTGCAATACCGTACGAGTACATCCATACGGTACCAAACCACACCAAAACGGTACAATACCTTACGAGTCCTTCGTTACGGTACCAAACGCCACCAAAACGGTGAAATACCGTACGAGTACATCCATACGGTACCAAACCACACCAATACGGTGCAATACCGTACGAGTACATCCATACGGTACCAAACCAGAACAAAACGGTGCAATACCATGCGAGTACATCAATACGGTACCAAACCACACCAAAATGGTACAATACCTTACGAGTCCTTCGTTACGGTACCAAACCACAACAAAACGGTGCAATACCGTACGAGTACATCCATACGGTACCAAACCACACCAAAACGGTACAATACCTTACGAGTCCTTCGTTACGGTACCAAACGACACCAAAACGGTGCAATACCGTACGAGTACATCCATACGGTACCAAACCACACCAATACGGTGCAATACCGTACCAGTACATCCATACGGTACCAAACCACACCAAAACGGTGCAATACCGTACAAGTACATCCATACGGTACCAAACCACAACAAAACGGTGCAATACCATACGAGTACATCCATACGGTACCGAACCACACCAAAACGGTGCAATACCGTACGAGTACATCGATACGGTGCCGAACGACAACAAAACGGTGCAATACCGTACGAGTACATCCATACTGTACCAAACCACACCAAAACGGTACAATACCTTACGAGTCCTTCGTTACGGTACCAAACCACAACAAAACGGTGCAATACCGCACGAGTACATGCATATTGTACCAAACCACACCAAAACGGTACAATACCTTACGAGTCCTTCGTTACGGTACCAAACCACACTTTAACGGTGTAATACCGTACGAGTACATCAATACGGTACCAAACAACACCAAAACGGTACAATACCTTACGAGTCCTTAGTTACGGTACCAAACCACACCAAAACGGTGCAATACCGTACGAGTACATCCATACGGTACCAAGCCACACCAAAACTGTACAATACCTTACGAGTCCTTCGTTACAGTACCCAACCACACCAAAACGGTGCAATACCGTACGAGTACATCCATACGGTACCAAACCACACCAAAACAGTACAATACCATACGAGTCCTTCGTTACAGTACCAAACCACACCAAAACGGTGCAATACCGTACGAGTACATCCATACGGTACCAAACCACACCAAAACGGTACAATACCTTACGAGTCCTTCGTTACGGTACCAAACGACACCAAAACGGTGCAATACCGTACGAGTACATCCATACGGTACCAAACCACACCAATACGGTGCAATACCGTACGAGTACATCCATACGGTACCAAACCAAAACAAAACGGTGCAACACCATACGAGTACATCAATACGGTACCAAACCACACCAATATGGTACAATACCTTACGAGTCCTTCGTTACGGTACAAAACCACAACAAAACGGTGCAATACCGTACGAGTACATCCATACGGTACCAAACCACACCAAAATGGTACAATACCTTAGGAGTCCTTCGTTACGGAACCAAACCACACCAAAATGGTGCAATACCGTACGAGTACATCCATACGGTACCAAACCACACCAAAACGTTACAATACCATACGAGTACATCCATACGGTACCAAACCACACCAAAACGGTACAATACCTTATGAGTACATCCATACGGTACCAAACCACACCAAAACGGTGCAATACCGTACGTGTACATCCATACGGTACCAAACCACAACAAAACGGTGCAATACCATACGAGTACATCCATACGGTACCGAACCACACCAAAACGGTGCAATACCATACGAGTACATCCATACGGTACCGAACCACACCAAAACGGTGCAATAACGTACGAGTACATCCATACGGTACCCAACCACAACAAAACGGTGCAATACCGTACGAGTACATCCATACGGTACCAAACCACACCAAAATGGTACAATACCTTACGAGTACATCCATACGGTACCAAACCACACCAAAACGGTGCAATACCGTACGTGTACATCCATACGGTACCAAACCATACCATACGAGTACATCCATACGGTACCGAACCACACCAAAACGGTGCAATAACGTACGAGTACATCCATACGGTACCCAACCACAACAAAACGGTGCAATACCGTACGAGTACATCCATACGGTACCAAACCACACCAAAACAGTACAATTCCATACGAGTCCTTCGTTACAGTACCAAACCACACCAAAACAGTGCAATACCGTACGAGTACATCCATACGGTACCAAACCACACCAAAACGGTACAATATCTTACGAGTCCTTCGTTACGGTACCCAACCACACCAAAACGGTGCAATACCGTACGAGTACATCCATACGGTACCAAACCACACCAAAACAGTACAATTCCATACGAGTCCTTCGTTACAGTACGAAACCACACCAAAACGGTGCAATACCGTACGAGTACATCCATACGGTACCAAACCACACCAAAACGGTACAATACCTTACGAGTCCTTCGTTACGGTACCAAACGACACCAAAACGGTGAAATACCGTACGAGTACATCCATACGGTACCAAACCACACCAATACGGTGCAATACCGTACGAGTACATCCATACGGTACCAAACCAGAACAAAACGGTGCAATACCATACGAGTACATCAATACGGTACCAAACCACACCAAAATGGTACAATACCTTACGAGTCCTTCGTTACGGTACCAAACCACAACAAAACGGTGCAATACCGTACGAGTACATCCATACGGTACCAAACCACACCAAAACGGTACAATACCTTACGAGTCCTTCGTTACGGAACCAAACCACACCAAACTGGTGCAATACCGTACGAGTACATCCATACGGTACCAAACCACACCAAAATGGTACAATACCTTACGAGTACATCCATACGGTACCAAACCACACCAAAACGGTGCAATACCGTACAAGTACATCCATACGGTACCAAACCACAACAAAACGGTGCAATACCATACGAGTACATCCATACGGTACCGAACCACACCAAAACGGTGCAATACCGTACGAGTACATCGATACGGTACCGAACGACAACAAAACGGTGCAATACCGTACGAGTACATCCATACGGTACCAAACCACACCAAAACGGTACAATACCTTACGAGTCCTTCGTTACGGTACCAAACCACAACAAAACGGTGCAATACCGCACGAGTACATACATATGGTACCAAACCACACCAAAACGGTACAATACCTTACGAGTCCTTCGTTACGGTACCAAACCACACCAAAACGGTGCAATACCGTACGAGTACATCCATACGGTACCAAACAACACCAAAACGGTACAATACCTTACGAGTCCTTAGTTACGGTACCAAACCACACCAAAACGGTGCAATACCGTACGAGTACATCCATACGGTACCAAACCACACCAAAACTGTACAATACCTTACGAGTCCTTCGTTACCGTACCCAACCACACCAAAACGGTGCAATACCGTACGAGTACATCCATACGGTACCAAACCACACCAAAACGGTGCAATACCATACGAGTACATCCATACGGTACCAAACCACAACAAAACGGTGCAATACCATACGAGTACATCCATACGGTACCGAACCACACCAAAACGGTGCAATACCGTACGAGTACATCCATACGGTACCGAACAACAACAAAACGGTGCAATACCATACGAGTACATCCATACGGTACCAAACCACACCAAAACGGTACAATACCTTACGAGTACATCGTTACGGTACCAAACCACAACAAAACGGTGCAATACCGCACGAGTACATCCATACGGTACCAAACCACACCAAAACGGTACAATACCTTACGAGTCCATCGTTACGGTACCAAACCACACCAAAACGGTGCAATACCGTACGAGTACATCCATACGGTACGAAACCACACCAAAACGGTACAATACCTTACGAGTCCATCGTTACGGTACCAAACGACAACAAAATGGTGCAATACCGTACGCGTGCATCCATACGGTACCAAACCACACCAAAACGGTACAATACCTTACGAGTCCTTCGTTACAGTACCAAACCACACCAAAACGGTGCAATACCGCACGAGTACATCCATACGGTACGAAACCACACCAAACGGTACAATACCTTACGAGTCCTTCGTTACGGTACCAAACCACACCAAAACGGTACAATACCGTACGAGTACATCCATACGGTACCAAACCACAGCAATACGGTGCTATACCGTACGAGTACATCCATACGGTACCAAACCACACCAAAACGGTGCAATACCGTACGAGTACATCCATACGGTACCAAACCACACCAATACGGTGCAATACCGTACGAGTACATCCATACGGTACCAAATCACACCAATACGGTGCAATACCGTACGAGTACATCCATACGGTACCAACCACAACAAAACGGTGCAATACCATACGAGTATATCAATACGGTACCAAACCACACCAAAATGGTACAATACCTTACGAGTCCTTCGTTACGGTACCAAACCACAACAAAACGGTGCAATACCGTACGAGTACATCCATACGGTACCAAACCACACCAAAACGGTACAATACCTTACGAGTCCTTCGTTACGGTACCAAACCACAACAAAACGGTGCAATACCGCACGAGTACATACATATGGTACCAAACCACACCAAAACGGTACAATACCTTACGAGTCCTTCGTTACGGTACCAAACCACACCAAAACGGTGCAATACCGTACGAGTACATCCATACGGTACCAAACAACACCAAAACGGTACAATACCTTACGAGTCCTTAGTTACGGTACCAAACCACACCAAAACGGTGCAATACCGTACGAGTACATCCATACGGTACCAAACCACACCAAAACTGTACAATACCTTACGAGTCCTTCGTTACAGTACCCAACCACACCAAAACGGTGCAATACCGTACGAGTACATCCATACGGTACCAAACCACACAAAAACGGTGCAATACCATACGAGTACATCCATACGGTACCAAACCACAACAAAACGGTGCAATACCATACGAGTACATCCATACGGTACCGAACCACACCAAAACGGTGCAATACCGTACGAGTACATCCATACGGTACCGAACAACAACAAAACGGTGCAATACCATACGAGTACATCCATACGGTACCAAACCACACCAAAACGGTACAATACCTTACGAGTACATCGTTACGGTACCAAACCACAACAAAACGGTGCAATACCGCACGAGTACATCCATACGGTACCAAACCACACCAAAACGGTACAATACCTTACGAGTCCATCGTTACGGTACCAAACCACACCAAAACGGTGCAATACCGTACGAGTACATCCATACGGTACGAAACCACACCAAAACGGTACAATACCTTACGAGTCCATCGTTACGGTACCAAACGACAACAAAATGGTGCAATACCGTACGCGTGCATCCATACGGTACCAAACCACACCAAAACGGTACAATACCTTACGAGTCCTTCGTTACAGTACCAAACCACACCAAAACGGTGCAATACCGCACGAGTACATCCATACGGTACGAAACCACACCAAACGGTACAATACCTTACGAGTCCTTCGTTACGGTACCAAACCACACCAAAACGGTACAATACCGTACGAGTACATCCATACGGTACCAAACCACAGCAATACGGTGCTATACCGTACGAGTACATCCATACGGTACCAAACCACACCAAAACGGTGCAATACCGTACGAGTACATCCATACGGTACCAAACCACACCAATACGGTGCAATACCGTACGAGTACATCCATACGGTACCAAATCACACCAATACGGTGCAATACCGTACGAGTACATCCATACGGTACCAAACCACAACAAAACGGTACAATACGTTACGAGTCCTTCGTTACGGTACCAAACGACACCAAAACGGTGCAATACCGTACGAGTACATCCATACGGTACCAAACAACACCAAAACGGTACAATACCATACGAGTCCTTCGTTACGGAACCAAACCACACCAAAATGGTGCAATACCGTACGAGTACATCCATACGGTACCAAACCACACCAAAACGGTACAATACCTTACGAGTACATCCATACGGTACCAAACCACACCAAAACGGTGCAATACCGTACGAGTACATCCATACGGTACCAAACCACAACAAAACGGTGCAATACCATACGAGTACATCCATACGGTACCGAACCACACCAAAACGGTGCAATACCGTACGAGTACATCCATACGGTACAAAACGACACCAAAATGGTGCAATACCGTACGAGTACATCCATACGGTACCAAACCAAAACAAAACGGTGCAATACCATACGAGTACATCAATACGGTACCAAACAACACCAAAATGGTTAAATACCTTACGAGTCCTTCGTTACGGTACCAAACCACAACAAAACGGTGCAATACCGTACGAGTACATCCATACGGTACCAAACCACACCAAAACGGTACAATACCTTACGAGTCCTTCGTTACGGAACCAAACCACACCAAAATGGTGCAATACCGTACGAGTACATCCATACGGTACCAAACCACACCAAAATGGTACAATACCTTACGAGTACATCCATACGGTACCAAACCACACCAAAACGGTGCAATACCGTACGAGTACATCCATACGGTACCAAACCACACCAAAACGGTGCAATACCGTACGAGTACATCCATACGGTACCGAACCACACCAAAACGGTGCAATACCGTACGAGTACATCCATACGGTACCGAACGACAACAAAACGGTGAAATACCGTACGAGTACATCCATACGGTACCAAACCACACCAAAACGGTACAATACCTTATGAGTCCTTCGTTACGGTACCAAACCACAACAAAACGGTGCAATACCGCACGAGTTCATCCATACGGTACCAAACCACACCAAAACGGTACAATACCTTACGAGTCCTTCGTTACGGTACCAAACTACACCAAAACGGTGCAATACCGTACGAGTACATCCATACGGTACCAAACCACACCAAAATGGTACAATACCTTACGAGTCCTTCGTTACGGTGCCAAACCACACCAAAACGGTGCAATACCGTACGAGTACATCCATACGGTACCAAACCACACCAAAACGGTACAATACCTTACGAGTCCTTCGTTACGGTACCAAACGACACCAAAACGGTGCAATACCGTACGAGTACATCCATACGGTACCAAACCACACCAATACGGTGCAATACCGTACGAGTACATCCATACGGTACCAAACCAAAACAAAACGGTGCAACACCATACGAGTACATCAATACGGTACCAAACCAAACCAAAATGGTACAATACCTTACGAGTCCTTCGTTACGGTACCAAACCACAACAAAACGGTGCAATACCGTACGAGTACATCCATACGGTACCAAACTACACCAAAACGGTACAATACCTTACGAGTCCTTCGTTACGGAACCAAACCATACCAAAATGGTGCAATACCGTACGAGTACATCCATACGGTACCAAACCACACCAAAACGGTACAATACCTTACGAGTACATCCATACGGTACCAAACCACACCAAAACGGTGCAATACCGTACGTGTACATCCATACGGTACCAAACCACAACAAAACGGTGCAATACCATACGAGTACATCCATACGGTACCGAACCACACCAAAACGGTGCAATAACGTACGAGTACATCCATACGGTACCCAACCACAACAAAACGGTGCAATATCGTACGAGTACATCCATACGGTACCAAACCACAGCAAAACGGTACAATACCTTACGAGTCCTTCGTTACGGTACCAAACGACACCAAAACGGTGCAATACCGTACGAGTACATCCATACGGTTCCAAACCACACCAACACGGTGCAATACCGTACGAGTACACCCATACGGTACCAAACGAAAACAAAACGGCGCAATACCATACGAGTACATCAATACGGTACCAAACCACACCAAAATGGTACAATACCTTACGAGTCCTTCGTTACGGTACCAAACCACAACAAAACGGTGCAATACCGTACGAGTACATCCATACGGTACCCAACCACAACAAAACGGTGCAATACCGTACGAGGATATCCATACGGTACCAAACCACACCAAAACGGTGCAATACCTTACGAGTCCTTCGTTACGGTACCAAACCACAACAAAACAGTGCAATACCGTACGAGTACATCCATACGGTACCAAACCACACCAAAACGGTCCAACACCTTACGAGTCCTTCGTTACGGTACCAAACGACAACGAAACGGTGCAATACCGTACGAGTGCATCCATACGGTACCAAACCACACCAAAACGGTACAATACCTTACGAGTCCTTCGTTACCGTACCAAACCACACCAAAACGGTGCAATACCGCACGAGTACATCCATACGGTACCAAACCACACCAAAACGGTACAATACCTTACGAGTCCTTCGTTACGGTACCAAACCTCACCAAAACGGTGCAATACCGTACGAGTACATCCATACCGTACCAAACCACACCAAAACGGTACAATACCTAACAAGTCCTTCGTTACGGTACCAAACCACACCAAAACGGTGCAATACCGTACTAGTACATCCATACGGTGCCAAACCACACCAAAACGGTACAATACCTTACGAGTCCTTCGTTACGGAACCAAACCACACCAAAATGATGCAATACCGTACGAGTACATCCATACGGTACTAAACCACACCAAAACGGTACAATAACTTACGAGTACATCCATACGGTACCAAACCACACCACAACGGTGCAATACCGTACAAGTACATCCATACGGTTCCAAACCACAACAAAACGGTGCAATACCTTACGAGTACATCAATACGGTACCGAACCACACCAAAACGGTGCAATACCGTACGAGTACATCCATACGGTACCAAACCACAACAAAATGGTGCAACACCGTACGAGTAAATCCATACGGTACCAAACCACACCAAAACGGTACAATACCTTACGAGTCCTTCGTTACGGAACCAAACGACACCAAAACGGTGCAATACCGTACGAGTACATCCATACGGTACCAAACCACACCAATACGGTGCAATACCGTACGAGTACATCCATACGGTACCAAACCAGAACAAAACGGTGCAATACCATACGAGTACATCAATACGGTACCAAACCACACCAAAATGGTACAATACCTTACGAGTCCTTCGTTACGGTACCAAACCACAACAAAACGGTGCAATACCGCACGAGTACATCCATACGGTACCAAACCACACCAAAACGGTGCAATACCGTACGTGTACATCCATACGGTACCAAACCACAACAAAACGGTGCAATACCATACGAGTACATCCATACGGTACCGAACCACACCAAAACGGTGCAATAACGTACGAGTACATCCATACGGTACCCAACCACAACAAAACGGTGCAATATCGTACGAGTACATCCATACGGTACCAAACCACACCAAAACGGTACAATACGTTACGAGTCCTTCGTTACGGTACCAAACGACACCAAAACGGTGCAATACCGTACGAGTACATCCATACGGTACCAAACCTCACCAAAACGGTACAATACCTTACCAGTCCTTCGTTACGGAACCAAACCACACCAAACTGGTGCAATACCGTACGAGTACATCCATACGGTACCAAACCACACCAAAATGGTACAATACCTTACGAGTACATCCATACGGTACCAAACCACACCAAAACGGTGCAATACCGTACAAGTACATCCATACGGTACCAAACCACAACAAAACGGTGCAATACCATACGAGTACATCCATACGGTACCGAACCACACCAAAACGGTGCAATACCGTACGAGTACATCGATACGGTACCGAACGACAACAAAACGGTGCAATACCGTTCGAGTACATCCATACGGTACCAAACCACACCAAAACGGTACAATACCTTATGAGTCCTTCGTTACGGTACCAAACCACAACAAAACGGTGCAATACCGCACGAGTTCATCCATACGGTACCAAACCACACCAAAACGGTACAATACCTTACGAGTCCTTCGTTACGGTACCAAACCACACCAAAACGGTGCAATACTGTACGAGTACATCCATACGGTACCAAACCACACCAAAACGGTACAATACCGTACGAGTACATCCATACGGTACCAAACCACAACAAAACGGTGCAATACCATACGAGTACATCCATACGGTACCGAACCACACCAAAACGGTGCAATACCGTACGAGTACATCCATACGGTACCGAACGACAACAAAACGGTGCAATACCGTACGAGTACATCCATACGGTACCAAACCACACCAAAACGGTACAATACCTTATGAGTCCTTCGTTACGGTACCAAACCACAACAAAACGGTGCAATACCGCACGAGTTCATCCATACGGTACCAAACCACACCAAAACGGTACAATACCTTACGAGTCCTTCGTTACGGTACCAAACCACACCAAAACGGTGCAATACTGTACGAGTACATCCATACGGTACCAAACCACACCAAAACGGTACAATACCTTACGAGTCCTTCGTTACGGTGCCAAACCACACCAAAACGGTGCAATACCGTACGAGTACATCCATACGGTACCAAACCACACCAAAACGGTACAATACCTTACGAGTCCTTCGTTACGGTACCAAACGACACCAAAACGGTGCAATACCGTACGAGTACATCCATAAGGTACCAAACCACACCAATACGGTGCAATACCGTACGAGTACATCCATACGGTTCCAAACCAAAACAAAACGGTGCAACACCATACGACTACATCAATACGGTACCAAACCAAACCAAAATGGTACAATACCTTACGAGTCCTTCGTTACGGTACCAAACCACAACAAAACGGTGCAATACCGTACGAGTACATCCATACGGTACCAAACCACACCAAAACGGTACAATACCTTACGAGTCCTTCGTTACGGAACCAAACCATACCAAAATGGTGCAATACCGTACGAGTACATCCATACGGTACCAAACCACACCAAAACGGTACAATACCTTACGAGTACATCCATACGGTACCAAACCACACCAAAACGGTGCAATACCGTACGTGTACATCCATACGGTACCAAACCACAACAAAACGGTGCAATACCATACGAGTACATCCATACGGTACCGAACAACACCAAAACGGTGCAATAACGTACGAGTACATCCATACGGTACCCAACCACAACAAAACGGTGCAATATCGTACGAGTACATCCATACGGTACCAAACCACACCAAAACGGTACAATACGTTACGAGTCCTTCGTTACGGTACCAAACGACACCAAAACGGTGCAATACCGTACGAGTACATCCATACGGTACCAAACCACACCAAAACGGTACAATACCTTACCAGTCCTTCGTTACGGAACCAAACCACACCAAACTGGTGCAATACCGTACAAGTACATCCATACGGTACCAAACCACACCAAAATGGTACAATACCTTACGAGTACATCCATACGGTACCAAACCACACCAAAACGGTGCAATACCGTACAAGTACATCCATACGGTACCAAACCACAACAAAACGGTGCAATACCATACGAGTACATCCATACGGTACCGAACCACACCAAAACGGTGCAATACCGTACGAGTACATCGATACGGTACCGAACGACAACAAAACGGTGCAATACCGTTCGAGTACATCCATACGGTACCAAACCACACCAAAACGGTACAATACCTTACGAGTCCTTCGTTACGGTACCAAACCACAACAAAACGGTGCAATAACGCACGAGTACATACATATGGTACCAAACCACACCAAAACGGTACAATACCTTACGAGTCCTTCGTTACGGTACCAAACCACACCAAAACGGTGCAATACCGTACGAGTACATCCATACGGTACCAAACCACACCAATACGGTGCAATACCGTACGAGTACATCCATACGGTACCAAACCAGAACAAAACGGTGCAATACCATACGAGTACATCAATACGGTACCAAACCACACCAAAATGGTACAATACCTTACGAGTCCTTCGTTACGGTACCAAACCACAACAAAACGGTGCAATACCGTACGAGTACATCCATACGGTAACAAACCACCCCAAAACGGTACAATACCTTACGAGTCCTTCGTTACGGAACCAAACCACACCAAACTGGTGCAATACAGTACGAGTACATCCATACGGTACCAAACCACACCAAAATGGTACAATACCTTACGAGTACATCCATACGGTACCAACCCACACCAAAACGGTGCAATACCGTACAAGTACATCCATACGGTACCAAACCACAACAAAACGGTGCAATACCATACGAGTACATCCATACGGTACCGAACCACACCAAAACGGTGCAATACCGTACGAGTACATCGATACGGTACCGAACGACAACAAAACGGTGCAATACCGTACGAGTACATCCATACGGTACCAAACCACACCAAAACGGTACAATACCTTACGAGTCCTTCGTTACGGTACCAAACCACAACAAAACGGTGCAATAACGCACGAGTACATACATATGGTACCAAACCACACCAAAACGGTACAATACCTTACGAGTCCTTCGTTACGGTACCAAACCACACCAAAACGGTGCAATACCGTACGAGTACATCCATACGGTACCAAACAACACCAAAACGGTACAATACCTTACGAGTCCTTTGTTACGGTACAAAACCACACCAAAACGGTGCAATACCGTACGAGTACATCCATACGGTACCAAACCACACCAAAACTGTACAATACCTTACGAGTCCTTCGTTACAGTACCCAACCACACCAAAACGGTGCAATACCGTACGAGTACATCCATACGGTACCAAACCACACCAAAACAGTACAATACCATACGAGTCCTTCGTTACAGTACCAAACCACACCAAAACGGTGCAATACCGTACGAGTACATCCATACGGTACCAAACCACACCAAAACGGTACAATACCTTACGAGTCCTTCGTTACGGTACCAAACGACACCAAAACGGTGCAATACCGTACGAGTACATCCATACGGTACCAAACCACACCAATACGGTGCAATACCGTACGAGTACATCCATACGGTACCAAACCAAAACAAAACGGTGCAACACCATACGAGTACATCAATACGGCACCAAACCACACCAATATGGTACAATACCTTACGAGTCCTTCGTTACGGTACCAAACCACAACAAAATGGTGCAATACCGTACGAGTACATCCATACGGTACCAAACCACACTAAAACGGTACAATACCTTACGAGTCCTTCGTTACGGAACCAAACCACACCAAAATGGTGCAATACCGTACGAGTACATCCATACGGTACCAAACCACACCAAAACGGTACAATACCTTACGAGTACATCCATACGGTGCCAAACCACACCAAAACGGTACAATACCTTACGAGTACATCCATACGGTACCAAACCACACCAAAACGGTGCAATACCGTACGTGTACATCCATACGGTACCAAACCACAACAAAACGGTGCAATACCATACGAGTACATCCATACAGTACCGAACCACACCAAAACGGTGCAATACCATACGAGTACATCCATACGGTACCGAACCACACCAAAACGGTGCAATAACGTACGAGTACATCCATACGGTACCTAACCACAACAAAACGGTGCAATACCGTACGAGTACATCCATACGGTACCAAACCACACCAAAACGGTACAATACCTTACGAGTACATCCATACGGTAACAAACCACACCAAAACGGTGCAATACCGTACGTGTACATCCATACGTTACCAAACCATACCATACGAGTACATCCATACGGTACCGAACCACACCAAAACGGTGCAATAACGTACGAGTACATCCATACGGTACCCAACCACAACAAAACGGTGCAATACCGTACGAGTACATCCATACGGTACCAAACCACACCAAAACAGTACAATTCCATACGAGTCCTTCGTTACAGTTCCAAACCACACCAAAACGGTGCAATACCGTACGAGTACATCCATACGGTACCAAACCACACCAAAACGATACAATACCTTACGAGTCCTTCGTTACGGTACCAAACGACACCAAAACGGTGCAATACCGTACGAGTACATCCATACGGTACCAAACCACACCAATACGGTGCAATACCGTACGAGTACATCCATACGGTACCAAACCAGAACAAAACGGTGCAATACCATACGAGTACATCAATACGGTACCAAACCACAACAAAATGGTACAATACCTTACGAGTCCTTCGTTACGGTACCAAACCACAACAAAACGGTGCAATACCGTACGAGTACATCCATACGGTACCAAACCATACCAAAACGGTACAATACCTTACGAGTCCTTCGTTACGGAACCAAACCACACCAAACTGGTGCAATACCGTACGAGTACATCCATACGGTACCAAACCACACCAAAATGGTACAATACCGTACGAGTACATCCATACGGTACCAAACCACACCAAAATGGTACAATACCTTACGAGTACATCCATACGGTACCAAACCACACCAAAACGGTGCAATACCGTACAAGTACATCCATACGGTACCAAACCACAACAAAACGGTGCAATACCATACGAGTACATCCATACGGTACCGAACCACACCAAAACGGTGCAATACCGTACGAGTACATCCATACGGTACCGAACGACAACAAAACGGTGCAATACCGTACGAGTACATCCATACGGTACCAAACCACACCAAAACGGTACAATACCTTACGAGTCCTTCGTTACGGAACCAAACCACACCAAAATGGTGCAATACCGTACGAGTACATCCATACGGTACCAAACCACACCAAAACAGTACAATAACTTACGAGTACATCCATACGGTACCAAACCACACCAAAACGGTGCAATACCGTACAAGTACATCCAGACGGTTCCAAACCACAACAAAACGGTGCAATACCTTACGAGTACATCAATACGGTACCGAACCACACCAAAACGGTGCAATACCGTACGAGTACATCCATACGGTACCAAACCACAACAAAATGGTGCAATACCGTACGAGTACATCCATACGGTACCAAACCACACCAAAACGGTACAATACCTTACGAGTCCTTCGTTACGGTACCAAACCACACCAAAACGGTGCAATACCGTACGAGTACATCCATACGGTACCAAACCACACCAAAACGGTACAATACCTTACGAGTCCTTCGTTACGGTACCAAACCACACCAAAACGGTGCAATACCGTATGAGCACATCCATACGGTACCAAACCACACCAAAATGGTACAATACCTTACGAGTCCTTCGTTACAGTACCAAACCACACCAAAACGGTGCAATACCGCACGAGTACATGCATATGGTACCAAACCACACCAAAACGGCACAATACCTTACGAGTCCTTCGTTACGGTACCAAACGACACCAAAACGGTGCAATACCGTACGAGTACATCAATACGGTACCAAACCACACCAATACGGTGCAATACCGTACGAGTACATCCATACGGTACCAAACCAAACAAAACGGTGCAATACCATACGAGTACATCAATACGGTACCAAACCACACCAAAATGGTACAATACCTTACGAGTCCTTCGTTACGGTACCAAACCACAACAAAACGGTGCAATACCGTACGAGTACATCCATACGGTACCAAACCACACTAAAACGGTACAATACCATACGAGTCCTTCGTTACGGAACCAAACCACACCAAAATGGTGCAATACCGTATGAGTACATCCATACGGTACCAAACCAAACCAAAACGGTACAATACCTTACGAGTACATCCATACGGTACCAAACCACACCAAAACGGTGCAATAACGTACGAGTACATCCATACGGTACCAAACCACAACAAAACGGTGCAATACCATACGAGTACATCCATACGGTACCGAACCACACCAAAACGGTGCAATACCGTACGAGTACATCCATACGGTACCGAACGACAACAAAACGGTGCAATACCATACGAGTACATCCATACGGTACCAAACCACACCAAAACGGTACAATACCTTACGAGTCCTTCGTTACGGTACCAAACCACAACAAAACGGTGCAATACCGCACGAGTACATCCATACGGTCCCAAACCACACCAAAACGGTACAATACCTTACGAGTCCTTCGTTACGGTACCAAACCACACCAAAACGGTGCAATACCGTACGAGTACATCCATACGGTACCAAACCACACCAAAACGGTACAATACCTTACGAGTCATTCGTTACGGTACCAAACCACTCCAAAACGGTGCAATACCGTATGAGTACATCCATACGGTACCAAACCGCAACAAAACGGTACAATACCTTACGAGTCCTTAGTTACGGTACCAAACCACACCAAAACGGTGCAATACCGTACGAGTACATCCATACGGTACCAAACCACACCAAAACGGTACAATATCTTACGAGTCCTTCGTTACGGTACCCAACCACACCAAAACGGTGCAATACCGTACGAGTACATCCATACGGTACCAAACCACACCAAAACAGTACAATTCCATACGAGTCCTTCGTTACAGTACCAAACCACACCAAAACGGTGCAATACCGTACGAGTACATCCATACGGTACCAAACCACACCAAAACGGTACAATACCTTACGAGTCCTTCGTTACGGTACCAAACGACACCAAAACGGTGCAATACCGTACGAGTACATCCATACGGTACCAAACCACACCAATACGGTGCAATACCGTACGAGTACATCCATACGGTACCAAACCAGAACAAAAGGGTGCAATACCATACGAGTACATCAATACGGTACCAAACCACACCAAAATGGTACAATACCTTACGAGTCCTTCGTTACGATACCAAACCACAACAAAACGGTGCAATACCGTACAAGTACATCCATACGGTACCAAACCACACCAAAACGGTACAATACCTTACGAGTCCTTCGTTACGGAACCAAACCACACCAAACTGGTGCAATACCGTACGAGTACATCCATACGGTACCAAACCACACCAAAATGGTACAATACCTTACGGGTACATCCATACGGTACCAAACCACACCAAAACGGTGCAATACCGTACAAGTACATCCATACGGTACCAAACCACAACAAAACGGTGCAATACCATACGAGTACATCCATACGGTACCGAACCACACCAAAACGGTGCAATACCGTTCGAGTACATCCATACGGTACCGAACGACAACAAAACGGTGCAATACCGTACGATTACATCCATACGGTACCAAACCACACCAAAACGGTACAATACCTTACGAGTCCTTCGTTACGGTACCAAACCACAACAAAACGGTGCAATACCGCACGAGTACATCCATATGGTACCAAACCACACCAAAACGGTACAATACCTTAGGAGTCCTTCGTTAGGGTACCAAACCACACCAAAACGGTGCAATACCGTACGAGTACATCCATACGGTACCAAACCACACCAAAACGGTACAATACCTTACGAGTCCTTCGTTACGGTACCAAACCACACCAAAACGGTGCAATACCGTACGAGTACATCCATACGGTACCAAACAACACCAAAACGGTACAATACCTTACGAGTCCTTAGTTACGGTACCAAACCACACCAAAACGGTGCAATACCGTACGAGTACATCCATACGGTACCAAACCACACCAAAACTGTACAATACCTTACGAGTCCTTCGTTACAGTACCCAACCACACCAAAACGGTGCAATACGGTACGAGTACATCCATACGGTACCAAACCACACCAAAACAGTACAATACCATTCGAGTCCTTCGTTACAGTACCAAACCACACCAAAACGGTGCAATACCGTACGAGTACATCCATACGGTACCAAACCACACCAAAACGGTACAATACCTTATGAGTCCTTCGTTACGGTACCAAACGACACCAAAACGGTGCAATACCATACGAGAACATCCATACGGTACCAAACCACACCAATACGGTGCAATACCGTACGAGTACATCCATACGGTACCAAACCAAAACAAAACGGTGCAACACCATACGAGTACATAAATACGGTACCAAACCACACCAATATGGTACAATACCTTACGAGTCCTTCGTTACGGTACCAAACCACAACAAAACGGTGCAATACCGCACGAGTACATCCATACGGTACCAAACCACACCAAAACGGTACAATACCTTACGAGTCCTTCGTTACGGAACCGAACCACACCAAAATGGTGCAATACCGTACGAGTACATCCATACGGTACCAAACCACACAAAAACGGTACAATACCTTACGAGTACATCCATACGGTACCAAACCACACCAAAACGGTACAATACCTTACGAGTACATCCATACGGTACCAAACCACACCAAAACGGTGCAATACCGTACGTGTACATCCATACGGTACCAAACCACAACAAAACGGTGCAATACCGTACGAGTACATCCATACGGTACCGAACCACACTAAAACTGTGCAATACCATACGAGTACATCCATACGGTACCGAACCACACCAAAACGGTGCAATAACGTACGAGTACATCCATACGGTACCCAACCACAACAAACGGTGCAATACCGTACGAGTACATCCATACGGTACCAAACCACACCAAAACGGTACAATACCTTACGAGTACATCCATACGGTACCAAACCACACCAAAACGGTGCAATACCGTTCGTGTACATCCATACGGTACCAAACCACAACAAAACGGTGCAATACCATACGAGTACATCCATACGGTACCGAACCACACCAAAACGGTGCAACAACGTACGAGTACATCCATACGGTACCCAACCACAACAAAACGGTGCAATACCGTACGAGTACATCCATACGGTACCAAACCACACCAAAACAGTACAATTCCATACGAGTCCTTCGTTACAGTACCAAACCACACCAAAACGGTGCAATACCGTACGAGTACATCCATACGGTACCAAACGACACCAAAACGGTACAATATCTTACGAGTCCTTCGTTACGGTACCCAACCACACCAAAACGGTGCAATACCGTACGAGTACATCCATACGGTACCAAACCACACCAAAAAAGTACAATTCCATACGAGTCCTTCGTTACCGTACCAAACCACACCAAAACGGTGCAATACCGTACGAGTACATCCATACGGTACCAAACCACACCAAAACGGTACAATACCTTACGAGTCCTTCGTTACAGTACCAAACGACACCAAAACGGTGCAATACCGTACGAGTACATCCATACGGTACCAAACCACACCAAAACGGTGCAATACCGTACGAGTACATCCATACGGTACCAAACCACAACAAAATGGTGCAATACCGTACGAGTACATCCATACGGTACCAAACCACACCAAAACGGTACAATACCTTACGAGTCCTTCGTTACGGTACCAAACCACACCAAAACGGTGCAATACCGTACGAGTACATCCATACGGTACCAAACCACACCAAAACGGTACAATACCTTACGAGTCCTTCGTTACGGTACCAAACCACACCAAAACGGTGCAATACCGTATGAGCACATCCATACGGTACCAAACCACACCAAAATGGTACAATACCTTACGAGTCCTTCGTTACAGTACCAAACCACACCAAAACGGTGCAATACCGCACGAGTACATGCATATGGTACCAAACCACACCAAAACGGCACAATACCTTACGAGTCCTTCGTTACGGTACCAAACGACACCAAAACGGTGCAATACCGTACGAGTACATCAATACGGTACCAAACCACACCAATACGGTGCAATACCGTACGAGTACATCCATACGGTACCAAACCAAACAAAACGGTGCAATACCATACGAGTACATCAATACGGTACCAAACCACACCAAAATGGTACAATACCTTACGAGTCCTTCGTTACGGTACCAAACCACAACAAAACGGTGCAATACCGTACGAGTACATCCATACGGTACCAAACCACACTAAAACGGTACAATACCATACGAGTCCTTCGTTACGGAACCAAACCACACCAAAATGGTGCAATACCGTATGAGTACATCCATACGGTACCAAACCACACCAAAACGGTACAATACCTTACGAGTACATCCATACGGTACCAAACCACACCAAAACGGTGCAATAACGTACGAGTACATCCATACGGTACCAAACCACAACAAAACGGTGCAATACCATACGAGTACATCCATACGGTACCGAACCACACCAAAACGGTGCAATACCGTACGAGTACATCCATACGGTACCGAACGACAACAAAACGGTGCAATACCATACGAGTACATCCATACGGTACCAAACCACACCAAAACGGTACAATACCTTACGAGTCCTTCGTTACGGTACCAAACCACAACAAAACGGTGCAATACCGCACGAGTACATCCATACGGTCCCAAACCACACCAAAACGGTACAATACCTTACGAGTCCTTCGTTACGGTACCAAACCACACCAAAACGGTGCAATACCGTACGAGTACATCCATACGGTACCAAACCACACCAAAACGGTACAATACCTTACGAGTCCTTCGTTACGGTACCAAACCACTCCAAAACGGTGCAATACCGTATGAGTACATCCATACGGTACCAAACCGCAACAAAACGGTACAATACCTTACGAGTCCTTAGTTACGGTACCAAACCACACCAAAACGGTGCAATACCGTACGAGTACATCCATACGGTACCAAACCACACCAAAACGGTACAATATCTTACGAGTCCTTCGTTACGGTACCCAACCACACCAAAACGGTGCAATACCGTACGAGTACATCCATACGGAACCAAACCACACAAAAACGGTACAATACCTTACGAGTCCTTCGTTACGGTACCAAACGACACCAAAACGGTGCAATACCGTACGAGTACATCCATACGGTACCAAACCACACCAATACGGTGCAATACCGTACGAGTACATCCATACGGTACCAAACCAGAACAAAAGGGTGCAATACCATACGAGTACATCAATACGGTACCAAACCACACCAAAATGGTACAATACCTTACGAGTCCTTCGTTACGATACCAAACCACAACAAAACGGTGCAATACCGTACGAGTACATCCATACGGTACCAAACCACACCAAAACGGTACAATACCTTACGAGTCCTTCGTTACGGAACCAAACCACACCAAACTGGTGCAATACCGTACGAGTACATCCATACGGTACCAAACCACACCAAAATGGTACAATACCTTACGGGTACATCCATACGGTACCAAACCACACCAAAACGGTGCAATACCGTACAAGTACATCCATACGGTACCAAACCACAACAAAACGGTGCAATACCATACGAGTACATCCATACGGTACCGAACCACACCAAAACGGTGCAATACCGTTCGAGTACATCCATACGGTACCGAACGACAACAAAACGGTGCAATACCGTACGAGTACATCCATACGGTACCAAACCACACCAAAACGGTACAATACCTTACGAGTCCTTCGTTACGGTACCAAACCACAACAAAACGGTGCAATACCGCACGAGTACATCCATATGGTACCAAACCACACCAAAACGGTACAATACCTTAGGAGTCCTTCGTTAGGGTACCAAACCACACCAAAACGGTGCAATACCGTACGAGTACATCCATACGGTACCAAACCACACCAAAACGGTACAATACCTTACGAGTCCTTCGTTACGGTACCAAACCACACCAAAACGGTGCAATACCGTACGAGTACATCCATACGGTACCAAACAACACCAAAACGGTACAATACCTTACGAGTCCTTAGTTACGGTACCAAACCACACCAAAACGGTGCAATACCGTACGAGTACATCCATACGGTACCAAACCACACCAAAACTGTACAATACCTTACGAGTCCTTCGTTACAGTACCCAACCACACCAAAACGGTGCAATACGGTACGAGTACATCCATACGGTACCAAACCACACCAAAACAGTACAATACCATTCGAGTCCTTCGTTACAGTACCAAACCACACCAAAACGGTGCAATACCGTACGAGTACATCCATACGGTACCAAACCACACCAAAACGGTACAATACCTTATGAGTCCTTCGTTACGGTACCAAACGACACCAAAACGGTGCAATACCATACGAGAACATCCATACGGTACCAAACCACACCAATACGGTGCAATACCGTACGAGTACATCCATACGGTACCAAACCAAAACAAAACGGTGCAACACCATACGAGTACATAAATACGGTACCAAACCACACCAATATGGTACAATACCTTACGAGTCCTTCGTTACGGTACCAAACCACAACAAAACGGTGCAATACCGCACGAGTACATCCATACGGTACCAAACCACACCAAAACGGTACAATACCTTACGAGTCCTTCGTTACGGAACCGAACCACACCAAAATGGTGCAATACCGTACGAGTACATCCATACGGTACCAAACCACACAAAAACGGTACAATACCTTACGAGTACATCCATACGGTACCAAACCACACCAAAACGGTACAATACCTTACGAGTACATCCATACGGTACCAAACCACACCAAAACGGTGCAATACCGTACGTGTACATCCATACGGTACCAAACCACAACAAAACGGTGCAATACCGTACGAGTACATCCATACGGTACCGAACCACACTAAAACTGTGCAATACCATACGAGTACATCCATACGGTACCGAACCACACCAAAACGGTGCAATAACGTACGAGTACTTCCATACGGTACCCAACCACAACAAACGGTGCAATACCGTACGAGTACATCCATACGGTACCAAACCACACCAAAACGGTACAATACCTTACGAGTACATCCATACGGTACCAAACCACACCAAAACGGTGCAATACCGTTCGTGTACATCCATACGGTACCAAACCACAACAAAACGGTGCAATACCATACGAGTACATCCATACGGTACCGAACCACACCAAAACGGTGCAACAACGTACGAGTACATCCATACGGTACCCAACCACAACAAAACGGTGCAATACCGTACGAGTACATCCATACGGTACCAAACCACACCAAAACAGTACAATTCCATACGAGTCCTTCGTTACAGTACCAAACCACACCAAAACGGTGCAATACCGTACGAGTACATCCATACGGTACCAAACGACACCAAAACGGTACAATATCTTACGAGTCCTTCGTTACGGTACCCAACCACACCAAAACGGTGCAATACCGTACGAGTACATCCATACGGTACCAAACCACACCAAAAAAGTACAATTCCATACGAGTCCTTCGTTACCGTACCAAACCACACCAAAACGGTGCAATACCGTACGAGTACATCCATACGGTACCAAACCACACCAAAACGGTACAATACCTTACGAGTCCTTCGTTACAGTACCAAACGACACCAAAACGGTGCAATACCGTACGAGTACATCCATACGGTACCAAACCACACCAATACGGTGCAATACCGTACGATTACATCCATACGGTACCAAACCAGAACAAAACGGTGCAATACCATACGAGTACATCAATACAGTACCAAACCACACCAAAATGGTACAATACCTTACGAGTCCTTCGTTACGGTACCAAACCACAACAAAACGGTGCAATACCGTACGAGTACATCCATACGGTACCAAACCACACCAAAACGGTACAATACCTTACGAGTCCGTCGTTACGGAACCAAACCACACCAAACTGGTGCAATACAGTACGAGTACATCCATACGGTACCAAACCACACCAAAATGGTACAATACCTTACGAGTACATCCATACGGTACAAAACCACACCAAAACGGTGCAATACCTTACGAGTCCTTAGTTACGGTACCAAACCACACCAAAACGGTGCAATACCGTACGAGTACATCCATACGGTACCAAACCACACCAAAACTGTACAATACCTTACGAGTCCTTCGTTACAGTACCCAACCACACCAAAACGGTGCAATACGGTACGAGTACATCCATACGGTACCAAACCACACCAAAACAGTACAATACCATTCGAGTCCTTCGTTACAGTACCAAACCACACCAAAACGGTGCAATACCGTACGAGTACATCCATACGGTACCAAACCACACCAAAACGGTACAATACCTTATGAGTCCTTCGTTACGGTACCAAACGACACCAAAACGGTGCAATACCATACGAGAACATCCATACGGTACCAAACCACACCAATACGGTGCAATACCGTACGAGTACATCCATACGGTACCAAACCAAAACAAAACGGTGCAACACCATACGAGTACATAAATACGGTACCAAACCACACCAATATGGTACAATACCTTACGAGTCCTTCGTTACGGTACCAAACCACAACAAAACGGTGCAATACCGTACGAGTACATCCATACGGTACCAAACCACACCAAAACGGTACAATACCTTACGAGTCCTTCGTTACGGAACCGAACCACACCAAAATGGTGCAATACCGTACGAGTACATCCATACGGTACCAAACCACACCAAAACGGTACAATACCTTACGAGTACATCCATACGGTACCAAACCACACCAAAACGGTACAATACCTTACGAGTACATCCAGACGGTACCAAACCACACCAAAACGGTGCAATACCGTACGTGTACATCCATACGGTACCAAACCACAACAAAACGGTGCAATACCGTACGAGTACATCCATACGGTACCGAACCACACTAAAACTGTGCAATACCATACGAGTACATCCATACGGTACCGAACCACACCAAAACGGTGCAATAACGTACGAGTACATCCATACGGTACCCAACCACAACAAAACGGTGCAATACCGTACGAGTACATCCATACGGTACCAAACCACACCAAAACGGTACAATACCTTACGAGTACATCCATACGGTACCAAACCACACCAAAACGGTGCAATACCGTTCGTGTACATCCATACGGTACCAAACCACAACAAAACGGTGCAATACCATACGAGTACATCCATACGGTACCGAACCACACCAAAACGGTGCAACAACGTACGAGTACATCCATACGGTACCCAACCACAACAAAACGGTGCAATACCGTACGAGTACATCCATACGGTACCAAACCACACCAAAACAGTACAATTCCATACGAGTCCTTCGTTACAGTACCAAACCACACCAAAACGGTGCAATACCGTACGAGTACATCCATACGGTACCAAACGACACCAAAACGGTACAATATCTTACGAGTCCTTCGTTACGGTACCCAACCACACCAAAACGGTGCAATACCGTACGAGTACATCCATACGGTACCAAACCACACCAAAAAAGTACAATTCCATACGAGTCCTTCGTTACCGTACCAAACAACACGAAAACGGTGCAATACCGTACGAGTACATCCATACGGTACCAAACCACACCAAAACGGTACAATACCTTACGAGTCCTTCGTTACAGTACCAAACGACACCAAAACGGTGCAATACCGTACGAGTACATCCATACGGTACCAAACCACACCAATACGGTGCAATACCGTACGAGTACATCCATACGGTACCAAACCAGAACAAAACGGTGCAATACCATACGAGTACATCAATACGGTACCAAACCACACCAAAATGGTACAATACCTTACGAGTCCTTCGTTACGGTACCAAACCACAACAAAACGGTGCAATACCGTACGAGTACATCCATACGGTACCAAACCACACCAAAACGGTACAATACCTTACGAGTCCGTCGTTACGGAACCAAACCACACTAAACTGGTGCAATACAGTACGAGTACATCCATACGGTACCAAACCACACCAAAATGGTACAATACCTTACGAGTACATCCATACGGTACCAAACCACACCAAAACGGTGCAATACCGTACAAGTACATCCATACGGTACCAAACAACAACAAAACGGTGCAATACCATACGAGTACATCCATACGGTACCGAACCACACCAAAACGGTGCAATACCGTACGAGTACATCCATACGGTACCGAACGACAACAAAACGGTGCAATACCGTACGAGTACATCCATACGGTACCAAACCACACCACAACGGTACAATACCTTACGAGTCCTTCGTTACGGTACCAAACCACAACAAAATGGTGCAATACTGCACGAGTACATCCATATGGTACCAAACCACACCAAAACGGTTCAATACCTTACGAGTCCTTCGTTACGGTACCAAACCACACCAAAACGGTGCAATACCATACGAGTACATCCATACGGTACCAAACAACACCAAAACGGTACAATACCTTACGAGTCCTTAGTTACGGTACCAAACCACACCAAAACGGTGCAATACCGTACGAGTACATCCATACGGTACCACACCACACCAAAACTGTACAATACCTTACGAGTCCTTCGTTACAGTACCCAACCACACCAAAACGGTGCATTACCGTACGAGTACATCCATACGGTACCAAACCACACCAAAACAGTACAATACCATACGAGTCCTTCGTTACAGTACCAAACCACACCAAAACGGTGCAATACCGTACGAGTACATCCATACGGTACCAAACCACACCAAAACGGTACAATACCTTACGAGTCCTTCGTTACGGTACCAAACGACACCAAAACGGTGCAATACCGTACGAGTACATCCATACGGTACCAAACCACACCAATACGGTGCAATACCGTACGAGTACATCCATACGGTACCAAACCAAAACAAAACGGTGCAACACCATACGAGTACATCAATACGGTACCAAACCAAACCAAAATGGTACAATACCTTACGAGTCCTTCGTTACGGTACCAAACCACAACAAAACGGTGCAATACCGTACGAGTACATCCATACGGTACCAAACCACACCAAAACGGTACAATACCTTACGAGTCCTTCGTTACGGAACCAAACCACACCAAAATGGTGCAATACCGTACGAGTACATCCATACGGTACCAAACCACACCAAAACGGTACAATACCTTACGAGTACATCCATACGGTACCAAACCACACCAAAACGGTACAATACCTTACGAGTCCTTCGTTACGGAACCAAACCACACCAAAATGGTGCAATACCGTACGAGTACATCCATACGGTACCAAACCACACCAAAACGGTACAATACCTTACGAGTACATCCATACGGTACCAAACCACACCAAAACGGTACAATACCTTACGAGTACATCCATACGGTACCAAACCACACCAAAACGGTGCAATACCGTACGTGTACATCCATACGGTACCAAACCACAACAAAACGGTGCAATACCGTACGAGTACATCCATACGGTACCGAACCACACTAAAACTGTGCAATACCATACGAGTACATCCATACGGTACCGAACCACACCAAAACGGTGCAATAACGTACGAGTACATCCATACGGTACCCAACCACAACAAAACGGTGCAATACCGTACGAGTACATCCATACGGTACCAAACCACACCAAAACGGTACAATACCTTACGAGTACATCCATACGGTACCAAACCACACCAAAACGGTGCAATACCGTTCGTGTACATCCATACGGTACCAAACCACAACAAAACGGTGCAATACCATACGAGTACATCCATACGGTACCGAACCACACCAAAACGGTGCAACAACGTACGAGTACATCCATACGGTACCCAACCACAAAAAAACGGTGCAATACCGTACGAGTACATCCATACGGTACCAAACCACACCAAAACAGTACAATTCCATACGAGTCCTTCGTTACAGTACCAAACCACACCAAAACGGTGCAATACCGTACGAGTACATCCATACGGTACCAAACGACACCAAAACGGTACAATATCTTACGAGTCCTTCGTTACGGTACCCAACCACACCAAAACGGTGCAATACCGTACGAGTACATCCATACGGTACCAAACCACACCAAAAAAGTACAATTCCATACGAGTCCTTCGTTACCGTACCAAACCACACGAAAACGGTGCAATACCGTACGAGTACATCCATACGGTACCAAACCACACCAAAACGGTACAATACCTTACGAGTCCTTCGTTACAGTACCAAACGACACCAAAACGGTGCAATACCGTACGAGTACATCCATACGGTACCAAACCACACCAATACGGTGCAATACCGTACGAGTACATCCATACGGTACCAAACCAGAACAAAACGGTGCAATACCATACGAGTACATCAATACGGTACCAAACCACACCAAAATGGTACAATACCTTACGAGTCCTTCGTTACGGTACCAAACCACAACAAAACGGTGCAATACCGTACGAGTACATCCATACGGTACCAAACCACACCAAAACGGTACAATACCTTACGAGTCCGTCGTTACGGAACCAAACCACACCAAACTGGTGCAATACAGTACGAGTACATCCATACGGTACCAAACCACACCAAAATGGTACAATACCTTACGAGTACATCCATACGGTACCAAACCACACCAAAACGGTGCAATACCGTACAAGTACATCCATACGGTACCAAACCACAACAAAACGGTGCAATACCATACGAGTACATCCATACGGTACCGAACCACACCAAAACGGTGCAATACCGTACGAGTACATCCATACGGTACCGAACGACAACAAAACGGTGCAATACCGTACGAGTAGATCCATACGGTACCAAACCACACCACAACGGTACAATACCTTACGAGTCCTTCGTTACGGTACCAAACCACAACAAAATGGTGCAATACTGCACGAGTACATCCATATGGTACCAAACCACACCAAAACGGTTCAATACCTTACGAGTCCTTCGTTACGGTACCAAACCACACCAAAACGGTGCAATACCATACGAGTACATCCATACGGTACCAAACAACACCAAAACGGTACAATACCTTACGAGTCCTTAGTTACGGTACCAAACCACACCAAAACGGTGCAATACCGTACGAGTACATCCATACGGTACCACACCACACCAAAACTGTACAATACCTTACGAGTCCTTCGTTACAGTACCCAACCACACCAAAACGGTGCATTACCGTACGAGTACATCCATACGGTACCAAACCACACCAAAACAGTACAATACCATACGAGTCCTTCGTTACAGTACCAAACCACACCAAAACGGTGCAATACCGTACGAGTACATCCATACGGTACCAAACCACACCAAAACGGTACAATACCTTACGAGTCCTTCGTTACGGTACCAAACGACACCAAAACGGTGCAATACCGTACGAGTACATCCATACGGTACCAAACCACACCAATACGGTGCAATACCGTACGAGTACATCCATACGGTACCAAACCAAAACAAAACGGTGCAACACCATACGACTACATCAATACGGTACCAAACCAAACCAAAATGGTACAATACCTTACGAGTCCTTCGTTACGGTACCAAACCACAACAAAACGGTGCAATACCGTACGAGTACATCCATACGGTACCAAACCACACCAAAACGGTACAATACCTTACGAGTCCTTCGTTACGGAACCAAACCATACCAAAATGGTGCAATACCGTACGAGTACATCCATACGGTACCAAACCACACCAAAACGGTACAATACCTTACGAGTACATCCATACGGTACCAAACCACACCAAAACGGTGCAATACCGTACGTGTACATCCATACGGTACCAAACCACAACAAAACGGTGCAATACCATACGAGTACATCCATACGGTACCGAACCACACCAAAACGGTGCAATAACGTACGAGTACATCCATACGGTACCCAACCACAACAAAACGGTGCAATATCGTACGAGTACATCCATACGGTACCAAACCACAGCAAAACGGTACAATACCTTACGAGTCCTTCGTTACGGTACCAAACGACACCAAAACGGTGCAATACCGTACGAGTACATCCATACGGTTCCAAACCACACCAACACGGTGCAATACCGTACGAGTACATCCATACGGTACCAAACGAAAACAAAACGGCGCAATACCATACGAGTACATCAATACGGTACCAAACCAAGCCAAAATGGTACTATACCTTACGAGTCCTTCGTTACGGTACCAAACCACAACAAAACGGTGCAATACCGTACGAGTACATCCATACGGTACCCAACCACAACAAAACGGTGCAATACCGTACGAGGATATCCATACGGTACCAAACCACACCAAAACGGTGCAATACCTTACGAGTCCTTCGTTACGGTACCAAACCACAACAAAACAGTGCAATACCGTACGAGTACATCCATACGGTACCAAACCACACCAAAACGGTCCAACACCTTACGAGTCCTTCGTTACGGTACCAAACGACAACGAAACGGTGCAATACCGTACGAGTGCATCCATACGGTACCAAACCACACCAAAACGGTACAATACCTTACGAGTCCTTCGTTACCGTACCAAACCACACCAAAACGGTGCAATACCGCACGAGTACATCCATACGGTACCAAACCACACCAAAACGGTACAATACCTTACGAGTCCTTCGTTACGGTACCAAACCTCACCAAAACGGTGCAATACCGTACGAGTACATCCATACCGTACCAAACCACACCAAAACGGTACAATACCTAACAAGTCCTTCGTTACGGTACCAAACCACACCAAAACGGTGCAATACCGTACTAGTACATCCATACGGTGCCAAACCACACCAAAATGGTACAATACCTTACGAGTCCTTCGTTACGGAACCAAACCACACCAAAATGATGCAATACCGTACGAGTACATCCATACGGTACTAAACCACACCAAAACGGTACAATAACTTACGAGTACATCCATACGGTACCAAACCACACCACAACGGTGCAATACCGTACAAGTACATCCATACGGTTCCAAACCACAACAAAACGGTGCAATACCTTACGAGTACATCAATACGGTACCGAACCACACCAAAACGGTGCAATACCGTACGAGTACATCCATACGGTACCAAACCACAACAAAATGGTGCAACACCGTACGAGTAAATCCATACGGTACCAAACCACACCAAAACGGTACAATACCTTACGAGTCCTTCGTTACGGAACCAGACCACACCAAAATGGTGCAATACCGTACAAGTACATCCATACAGTACCGAACCACACCAAAATGGTACAATACCTTACGAGTACATCCATACGGTACCAAACCACACCAAAACGGTGCAATACCGTACGAGTACATCCATACGGTACCAAACCACAACAAAACGGTGCAATACCATACGAGTACATCCATACGGTACCGAACCACACCAAAACGGTGCAATACCGTACGAGTACATCCATACGGTACCGAACGACAACAAAACGGTGCAATACCGTACGAGTACATCCATACGGTACCAAACCACACCAAAACGGTACAATACCTTATGAGTCCTTCGTTACGGTACCAAACCACAACAAAACGGTGCAATACCGCACGAGTTCATCCATACGGTACCAAACCACACCAAAACGGTACAATACCTTACGAGTCCTTCGTTACGGTACCAAACGACACCAAAACGGTGCAATACCGTACGAGTACATCCATACGGTACCAAACCTCACCAAAACGGTACAATACCTTACCAGTCCTTCGTTACGGAACCAAACCACACCAAACTGGTGCAATACCGTACGAGTACATCCATACGGTACCAAACCACACCAAAATGGTACAATACCTTACGAGTACATCCATACGGTACCAAACCACACCAAAACGGTGCAATACCGTACAAGTACATCCATACGGTACCAAACCACAACAAAACGGTGCAATACCATACGAGTACATCCATACGGTACCGAACCACACCAAAACGGTGCAATACCGTACGAGTACATCGATACGGTACCGAACGACAACAAAACGGTGCAATACCGTTCGAGTACATCCATACGGTACCAAACCACACCAAAACGGTACAATACCTTATGAGTCCTTCGTTACGGTACCAAACCACAACAAAACGGTGCAATACCGCACGAGTTCATCCATACGGTACCAAACCACACCAAAACGGTACAATACCTTACGAGTCCTTCGTTACGGTACCAAACCACACCAAAACGGTGCAATACTGTACGAGTACATCCATACGGTACCAAACCACACCAAAACGGTACAATACCGTACGAGTACATCCATACGGTACCAAACCACAACAAAACGGTGCAATACCATACGAGTACATCCATACGGTACCGAACCACACCAAAACGGTGCAATACCGTACGAGTACATCCATACGGTACCGAACGACAACAAAACGGTGCAATACCGTACGAGTACATCCATACGGTACCAAACCACACCAAAACGGTACAATACCTTATGAGTCCTTCGTTACGGTACCAATCCACAACAAAACGGTGCAATACCGCACGAGTTCATCCATACGGTACCAAACCACACCAAAACGGTACAATACCTTACGAGTCCTTCGTTACGGTACCAAACCACACCAAAACGGTGCAATACTGTACGAGTACATCCATACGGTACCAAACCACACCAAAACGGTACAATACCTTACGAGTCCTTCGTTACGGTGCCAAACCACACCAAAACGGTGCAATACCGTACGAGTACATCCATACGGTACCAAACCACACCAAAACGGTACAATACCTTACGAGTCCTTCGTTACGGTACCAAACGACACCAAAACGGTGCAATACCGTACGAGTACATCCATACGGTACCAAACCACACCAAAACGGTACAATACCTTACGAGTCCTTCGTTACGGTACCAAACGACACCAAAACGGTGCAATACCGTACGAGTACATCCATACGGTACCAAACCACACCAATACGGTGCAATACCGTACGAGTACATCCATACGGTACCAAACCAAAACAAAACGGTGCAACACCATACGACTACATCAATACGGTACCAAACCAAACCAAAATGGTACAATACCTTACGAGTCCTTCGTTACGGTACCAAACCACAACAAAACGGTGCAATACCGTACGAGTACATCCATACGGTACCAAACCACACCAAAACGGTACAATACCTTACGAGTCCTTCGTTACGGAACCAAACCATACCAAAATGGTGCAATACCGTACGAGTACATCCATACGGTACCAAACCACACCAAAACGGTACAATACCTTACGAGTACATCCATACGGTACCAAACCACACCAAAACGGTGCAATACCGTACGTGTACATCCATACGGTACCAAACCACAACAAAACGGTGCAATACCATACGAGTACATCCATACGGTACCGAACCACACCAAAACGGTGCAATAACGTACGAGTACATCCATACGGTACCCAACCACAACAAAACGGTGCAATATCGTACGAGTACATCCATACGGTACCAAACCACACCAAAACGGTACAATACGTTACGAGTCCTTCGTTACGGTACCAAACGACACCAAAACGGTGCAATACCGTACGAGTACATCCATACGGTACCAAACCACACCAAAACGGTACAATACCTTACCAGTCCTTCGTTACGGAACCAAACCACACCAAACTGGTGCAATACCGTACAAGTACATCCATACGGTACCAAACCACACCAAAATGGTACAATACCTTACGAGTACATCCATACGGTACCAAACCACACCAAAACGGTGCAATACCGTACAAGTACATCCATACGGTACCAAACCACAACAAAACGGTGCAATACCATACGAGTACATCCATACGGTACCGAACCACACCAAAACGGTGCAATACCGTACGAGTACATCCATACGGTACCGAACCACACCAAAACGGTGCAATAACGTACGAGTACATCCATACGGTACCCAACCACAACAAAACGGTGCAATACCGTACGAGTACATCCATATGGTACCAAACCACAGCAAAACGGTACAATACCTTACGAGTACATCCATACGGTACCAAATATCACCAAAACGGTGCAATACCGTACGTGTACATCCATACGGTACCAAACCACAACAAAACGGTGCAATACCATACGAGTACATCCATACGGTACCGAACCACACCAAAACGGTGCAATACCGTACGAGTACATCCATACGGTACCGAACGACAACAAAACGGTGCAATACCGTACGAGTACATCCATACGGTACCAAACCACACCAAAACGGTACAATACCTTACGAGTCCTTCGTTACGGAACCAAACCACACCAAAATGGTGCAATACCGTACGAGTACATCCATACGGTACCAAACCACACCAAAACAGTACAATAACTTACGAGTACATCCATACGGTACCAAACCACACCAAAACGGTGCAATACCGTACAAGTACATCCAGACGGTTCCAAACCACAACAAAACGGTGCAATACCTTACGAGTACATCAATACGGTACCGAACCACACCAAAACGGTGCAATACCGTACGAGTACATCCATACGGTACCAAACCACAACAAAATGGTGCAATACCGTACGAGTACATCCATACGGTACCAAACCACACCAAAACGGTACAATACCTTACGAGTCCTTCGTTACGGTACCAAACCACACCAAAACGGTGCAATACCGTACGAGTACATCCATACGGTACCAAACCACACCAAAACGGTACAATACCTTACGAGTCCTTCGTTACGGTACCAAACCACACCAAAACGGTGCAATACCGTATGAGCACATCCATACGGTACCAAACCACACCAAAATGGTACAATACCTTACGAGTCCTTCGTTACAGTACCAAACCACACCAAAACGGTGCAATACCGCACGAGTACATCCATATGGTACCAAACCACACCAAAACGGCACAATACCTTACGAGTCCTTCGTTACGGTACCAAACGACACCAAAACGGTGCAATACCGTACGAGTACATCAATACGGTACCAAACCACACCAATACGGTGCAATACCGTACGAGTACATCCATACGGTACCAAACCAAACAAAACGGTGCAATACCATACGAGTACATCAATACGGTACCAAACCACACCAAAATGGTACAATACCTTACGAGTCCTTCGTTACGGTACCAAACCACAACAAAACGGTGCAATACCGTACGAGTACATCCATACGGTACCAAACCACACTAAAACGGTACAATACCATACGAGTCCTTCGTTACGGAACCAAACCACACCAAAATGGTGCAATACCGTATGAGTACATCCATACGGGACCAAACCGCACCAAAACGGTACAATACCTTACGAGTACATCCATACGGTACCAAACCACACCAAAACGGTGCAATAACGTACGAGTACATCCATACGGTACCAAACCACAACAAAACGGTGCAATACCATACGAGTACATCCATACGGTACCGAACCACACCAAAACGGTGAAATACCGTACGAGTACATCCATACGGTACCGAACGACAACAAAACGGTGCAATACCATACGAGTACATCCATACGGTACCAAACCACACCAAAACGGTACAATACCTTACGAGTCCTTCGTTACGGTACCAAACCACAACAAAACAGTGCAATACCGCACGAGTACATCCATACGGTCCCAAACCACACCAAAACGGTACAATACCTTACGAGTCCTTCGTTACGGTACCAAACCACACCAAAACGGTGCAATACCGTACGAGTACATCCATACGGTACCAAACCACACCAAAACGGTACAATACCTTACGAGTCCTTCGTTACGGTACCAAACCACTCCAAAACGGTGCAATACCGTATGAGTACATCCATACGGTACCAAACCGCAACAAAACGGTACAATACCTTACGAGTCCTTAGTTACGGTACCAAACCACACCAAAACGGTGCAATACCGTACGAGTACATCCATACGGTACCAAACCACACCAAAACGGTACAATATCTTACGAGTCCTTTGTTACGGTACCCAACCACACCAAAACGGTGCAATACCGTACGAGTACATCCATACGGTACCAAACCACACCAAAACTGTACAATACCTTACGAGTCCTTCGTTACGGTACCAAACCACACCAAAACGGTGCAATACCGTACGAGTACATCCATACGGTACCAAACCACACCAAAACAGTACAATTCCATACGAGTCCTTCGTTACAGTACCAAACCACACCAAAACGGTGCAATACCGTACGAGTACATCCATACGGTACCAAACCACACCAAAACGGTACAATACCTTACGAGTCCTTCGTTACGGTACAAAACGACACCAAAACGGTGCAATACCGTACGAGTACATCCATACGGTACCAAACCACACCAAAATGGTACAATACCTTACGGGTACATCCATACGGTACCAAACCACACCAAAACGGTGCAATACCGTACAAGTACATCCATACGGTACCAAACCACAACAAAACGGTGCAATACCATACGAGTACATCCATACGGTACCGAACCACACCAAAACGGTGCAATACCGTTCGAGTACATCCATACGGTACCGAACGACAACAAAACGGTGCAATACCGTACGAGTACATCCATACGGTACCAAACCACACCAAAACGGTACAATACCTTACGAGTCCTTCGTTACGGTACCAAACCACAACAAAACGGTGCAATACCGCACGAGTACATCCATATGGTACCAAACCACACCAAAACGGTACAATACCTTAGGAGTCCTTCGTTAGGGTACCAAACCACACCAAAACGGTGCAATACCGTACGAGTACATCCATACGGTACCAAACCACACCAAAACGGTACAATACCTTACGAGTCCTTCGTTACGGTACCAAACCACACCAAAACGGTGCAATACCGTACGAGTACATCCATACGGTACCAAACAACACCAAAACGGTACAATACCTTACGAGTCCTTAGTTACGGTACCAAACCACACCAAAACGGTGCAATACCGTACGAGTACATCCATACGGTACCAAACCACACCAAAACTGTACAATACCTTACGAGTCCTTCGTTACGGTACCAAACAACACCAAAACGGTGCAATACCGTACGAGTACATCCATACGGTACCAAACCACACCAAAACAGTACAATTCCATACGAGTCCTTCGTTACAGTACCAAACCACACCAAAACGGTGCAATACCGTACGAGTACATCCATACGGTACCAAACCACACCAAAACGGTACAATACCTTACGAGTCCTTCGTTACGGTACCAAACGACACCAAAACGGTGCAATACCGTACGAGTACATCCATACGGTACCAAACCACACCAATACGGTGCAATACCGTACGAGTACATCCATACGGTACCAAACCAGAACAAAAGGGTGCAATACCATACGAGTACATCAATACGGTACCAAACCACACCAAAATGGTACAATACCTTACGAGTCCTTCGTTACGATACCAAACCACAACAAAACGGTGCAATACCGTACGAGTACATCCATACGGTACCAAACCACACCAAAACGGTACAATACCTTACGAGTCCTTCGTTACGGAACCAAACCACACCAAACTGGTGCAATACCGTACGAGTACATCCATACGGTACCAAACCACACCAAAATGGTACAATACCTTACGGGTACATCCATACGGTACCAAACCACACCAAAACGGTGCAATACCGTACAAGTACATCCATACGGTACCGAACCACAACAAAACGGTGCAATACCATACGAGTACATCCATACGGTACCGAACCACACCAAAACGGTGCAATACCGTTCGAGTACATCCATACGGTACCGAACGACAACAAAACGGTGCAATACCGTACGAGTACATCCATACGGTACCAAACCACACCAAAACGGTACAATACCTTACGAGTCCTTCGTTACGGTACCAAACCACAACAAAACGGTGCAATACCGCACGAGTACATCCATATGGTACCAAACCACACCAAAACGGTACAATACCTTAGGAGTCCTTCGTTAGGGTACCAAACCACACCAAAACGGTGCAATACCGTACGAGTACATCCATACGGTACCAAACCACACCAAAACGGTACAATACCTTACGAGTCCTTCGTTACGGTACCAAACCACACCAAAACGGTGCAATACCGTACGAGTACATCCATACGGTACCAAACAACACCAAAACGGTACAATACCTTACGAGTCCTTAGTTACGGTACCAAACCACACCAAAACGGTGCAATACCGTACGAGTACATCCATACGGTACCAAACCACACCAAAACTGTACAATACCTTACGAGTCCTTCGTTACAGTACCCAACCACACCAAAACGGTGCAATACGGTACGAGTACATCCATACGGTACCAAACCACACCAAAACAGTACAATACCATTCGAGTCCTTCGTTACAGTACCAAACCACACCAAAACGGTGCAATACCGTACGAGTACATCCATATGGTACCAAACCACACCAAAACGGTACAATACCTTATGAGTCCTTCGTTACGGTACCAAACGACACCAAAACGGTGCAATACCATACGAGAACATCCATACGGTACCAAACCACACCAATACGGTGCAATACCTTACGAGTCCTTCGTTACGGTACCAAACCACAACAAAACGGTGCAATACCGCACGAGTACATCCATACGGTACCAAACCACACCAAAACGGTACAATACCTTACGAGTCCTTCGTTACGGAACCGAACCACACCAAAACGGTACAATACCGTACGAGTACATCCATACGGTACCAAACCACACCAAAACGGTACAATACCTTACGAGTACATCCATACGGTACCAAACCACACCAAAACGGTGCAATACCGTACGTGTACATCCATACGGTACCAAACCACAACAAAACGGTGCAATACCGTACGAGTACATCCATACGGTACCGAACCACACTAAAACTGTGCAATACCATACGAGTACATCCATACGGTACCGAACCACACCAAAACGGTGCAATAACGTACGAGTACATCCATACGGTACCCAACCACAACAAACGGTGCAATACCGTACGAGTACATCCATACGGTACCAAACCACACCAAAACGGTACAATACCTTACGAGTACATCCATACGGTACCAAACCACACCAAAACGGTGCAATACCGTTCGTGTACATCCATACGGTACCAAACCACAACAAAACGGTGCAATACCATACGAGTACATCCATACGGTACCGAACCACACCAAAACGGTGCAACAACGTACGAGTACATCCATACGGTACCCAACCACAACAAAACGGTGCAATACCGTACGAGTACATCCATACGGTACCAAACCACACCAAAACAGTACAATTCCATACGAGTCCTTCGTTACAGTACCAAACCACACCAAAACGGTGCAATACCGTACGAGTACATCCATACGGTACCAAACGACACCAAAACGGTACAATATCTTACGAGTCCTTCGTTACGGTACCCAACCACACCAAAACGGTGCAATACCGTACGAGTACATCCATACGGTACCAAACCACACCAAAAAAGTACAATTCCATACGAGTCCTTCGTTACCGTACCAAACCACACCAAAACGGTGCAATACCGTACGAGTACATCCATACGGTACCAAACCACACCAAAACGGTACAATACCTTACGAGTCCTTCGTTACAGTACCAAACGACACCAAAACGGTGCAATACCGTACGAGTACATCCATACGGTACCAAACCACACCAATACGGTGCAATACCGTACGAGTACATCCATACGGTACCAAACCAGAACAAAACGGTGCAATACCATACGAGTACATCAATACAGTACCAAACCACACCAAAATGGTACAATACCTTACGAGTCCTTCGTTACGGTACCAAACCACAACAAAACGGTGCAATACC
The DNA here is from genome assembly GCF_030253575.1 of Rhododendron vialii. NCBI lineage: Eukaryota > Viridiplantae > Streptophyta > Magnoliopsida > Ericales > Ericaceae > Rhododendron > Rhododendron vialii. Next base: position 28,216,075 of record NC_080557.1, on the reverse strand, counting down.
GTACGAGTACATCCATACGGTACCAAACCACACCAAAACGGTACAATACCTTACGAGTCCGTCGTTACGGAACCAAACCACACCAAACTGGTGCAATACAGTACGAGTACATCCATACGGTACCAAACCACACCAAAATGGTACAATACCTTACGAGTACATCCATACGGTACCAAACCACACCAAAACGGTGCAATACCTTACGAGTCCTTAGTTACGGTACCAAACCACACCAAAACGGTGCAATACCGTACGAGTACATCCATACGGTACCAAACCACACCAAAACTGTACAATACCTTACGAGTCCTTCGTTACAGTACCCAACCACACCAAAACGGTGCAATACGGTACGAGTACATCCATACGGTACCAAACCACACCAAAACAGTACAATACCATTCGAGTCCTTCGTTACAGTACCAAACCACACCAAAACGGTGCAATACCATACGAGTACATCCATACGGTACCAAACCACACCAAAACGGTACAATACCTTATGAGTCCTTCGTTACGGTACCAAACGACACCAAAACGGTGAAATACCATACGAGAACATCCATACGGTACCAAACCACACCAATACGGTGCAATACCGTACGAGTACATCCATACGGTACCAAACCAAAACAAAACGGTGCAACACCATACGAGTACATAAATACGGTACCAAACCACACCAATATGGTACAATACCTTACGAGTCCTTCGTTACGGTACCAAACCACAACAAAACGGTGCAATACCGTACGAGTACATCCATACGGTACCAAACCACACCAAAACGGTACAATACCTTACGAGTCCTTCGTTACGGAACCGAACCACACCAAAATGGTGCAATACCGTACGAGTACATCCATACGGTACCAAACCACACCAAAACGGTACAATACCTTACGAGTACATCCATACGGTACCAAACCACACCAAAACGGTACAATACCTTACGAGTACATCCATACGGTACCAAACCACACCAAAACGGTGCAATACCGTACGTGTACATCCATACGGTACCAAACCACAACAAAACGGTGCAATACCGTACGAGTACATCCATACGGTACCGAACCACACTAAAACTGTGCAATACCATACGAGTACATCCATACGGTACCGAACCACACCAAAACGGTGCAATAACGTACGAGTACATCCATACGGTACCCAACCACAACAAAACGGTGCAATACCGTACGAGTACATCCATACGGTACCAAACCACACCAAAACGGTACAATACCTTACGAGTACATCCATACGGTACCAAACCACACCAAAACGGTGCAATACCGTTCGTGTACATCCATACGGTACCAAACCACAACAAAACGGTGCAATACCATACGAGTACATCCATACGGTACCGAACCACACCAAAACGGTGCAACAACGTACGAGTACATCCATACGGTACCCAACCACAACAAAACGGTGCAATACCGTACGAGTACATCCATACGGTACCAAACCACACCAAAACAGTACAATTCCATACGAGTCCTTCGTTACAGTACCAAACCACACCAAAACGGTGCAATACCGTACGAGTACATCCATACGGTACCAAACGACACCAAAACGGTACAATATCTTACGAGTCCTTCGTTACGGTACCCAACCACACCAAAACGGTGCAATACCGTACGAGTACATCCATACGGTACCAAACCACACCAAAAAAGTACAATTCCATACGAGTCCTTCGTTACCGTACCAAACCACACGAAAACGGTGCAATACCGTACGAGTACATCCATACGGTACCAAACCACACCAAAACGGTACAATACCTTACGAGTCCTTCGTTACAGTACCAAACGACACCAAAACGGTGCAATACCGTACGAGTACATCCATACGGTACCAAACCACACCAATACGGTGCAATACCGTACGAGTACATCCATACGGTACCAAACCAGAACAAAACGGTGCAATACCATACGAGTACATCAATACGGTACCAAACCACACCAAAATGGTACAATACCTTACGAGTCCTTCGTTACGGTACCAAACCACAACAAAACGGTGCAATACCGTACGAGTACATCCATACGGTACCAAACCACACCAAAACGGTACAATACCTTACGAGTCCGTCGTTACGGAACCAAACCACACCAAACTGGTGCAATACAGTACGAGTACATCCATACGGTACCAAACCACACCAAAATGGTACAATACCTTACGAGTACATCCATACGGTACCAAACCACACCAAAACGGTGCAATACCGTACAAGTACATCCATACGGTACCAAACCACAACAAAACGGTGCAATACCATACGAGTACATCCATACGGTACCGAACCACACCAAAACGGTGCAATACCGTACGAGTACATCCATACGGTACCGAACGACAACAAAACGGTGCAATACCGTACGAGTACATCCATACGGTACCAAACCACACCACAACGGTACAATACCTTACGAGTCCTTCGTTACGGTACCAAACCACAACAAAATGGTGCAATACTGCACGAGTACATCCATATGGTACCAAACCACACCAAAACGGTTCAATACCTTACGAGTCCTTCGTTACGGTACCAAACCACACCAAAACGGTGCAATACCATACGAGTACATCCATACGGTACCAAACAACACCAAAACGGTACAATACCTTACGAGTCCTTAGTTACGGTACCAAACCACACCAAAACGGTGCAATACCGTACGAGTACATCCATACGGTACCACACCACACCAAAACTGTACAATACCTTACGAGTCCTTCGTTACAGTACCCAACCACACCAAAACGGTGCATTACCGTACGAGTACATCCATACGGTACCAAACCACACCAAAACAGTACAATACCATACGAGTCCTTCGTTACAGTACCAAACCACACCAAAACGGTGCAATACCGTACGAGTACATCCATACGGTACCAAACCACACCAAAACGGTACAATACCTTACGAGTCCTTCGTTACGGTACCAAACGACACCAAAACGGTGCAATACCGTACGAGTACATCCATACGGTACCAAACCACACCAATACGGTGCAATACCGTACGAGTACATCCATACGGTACCAAACCAAAACAAAATGGTGCAGCACCATACGAGTACATCAATACGGTACCAAACCACACCAATATGGTACAATACCTTACGAGTCCTTCGTTACGGTACCAAACCACAACAAAACGGTGCAATACCGTACGAGTACATCCATACGGTACCAAACCACACCAAAACGGTACAATACCTTACGAGTCCTTCGTTACGGAACCAAACCACACCAAAATGGTGCAATACCGTACGAGTACATCCATACGGTACCAAACCACACCAAAACGGTACAATACCTTACGAGTACATCCATACGGTACCAAACCACACCAAAATGGTACAATACCTTACGAGTCCTTCGTTACGGAACCAAACCACACCAAAATGGTGCAATACCGTACGAGTACATCCATACGGTACCAAACCACACCAAAACGGTACAATACCTTACGAGTACATCCATACGGTACCAAACCACACCAAAACGGTACAATACCTTACGAGTACATCCATACGGTACCAAATCACACCAAAACGGTGCAATACCGTACGTGTACATCCATACGGTACCAAACCACAACAAAACGGTGCAATACCATACGAGTACATCCATACGGTACCGAACCACACCAAAACGGTGCAATACCGTAGAAGTACATCCATACGGTACCGAACCACACCAAAACGGTGCAATAACGTACGAGTACATCCATACGGTACCCAACCACAACAAAACGGTGCAATACCGTACGAGTACATCCATATGGTACCAAACCACAGCAAAACGGTACAATACCTTACGAGTACATCCATACGGTACCAAACCACACCAAAACGGTGCAATACCGTACGTGTACATCCATACGGTACCAAACCACAACAAAACGGTGCAATACCATACGAGTACATCCATACGGTACCGAACCACACCAAAACGGTGCAATAACGTACGAGTACATCCATACGGTACCCAACCACAACAAAACGGTGCAATACCGTACGAGTACATCCATACGGTACCAAACCACACCAAAACAGTACAATTCCATACGAGTCCTTCGTTACAGTACCAAACCACACCAAAACGGTGCAATACCGTACGAGTACATCCATACGGTACCAAACCACACCAAAACGGTACAATATCTTACGAGTCCTTCGTTACGGTACCCAACCACACCAAAACGGTGCAATACCGTACGAGTACATCCATACGGTACCAAACCACACCAAAACAGTACAATTCCATACGAGTCCTTCGTTACAGTACCAAACCACACCAAAACGGTGCAATACCGTACGAGTACATCCATACGGTACCAAACCACACCAAAACGGTACAATACCTTACGAGTCCTTCGTTACGGTACCAAACGACACCAAAACGGTGCAATACCGTACGAGTACATCCATACGGTACCAAACCACACCAATACGGTGCAATACCGTACGAATACATCCATACGGTACCAAACCAGAACAAAACGGTGCAATACCATACGAGTACATCAATACGGTACCAAACCACACCAAAATGGTACAATACCTTACGAGTCCTTCGTTACGGTACCAAACCACAACAAAACGGTGCAATACCGTACGAGTACATCCATACGGTACCAAACCACACCAAAACGGTACAATACCTTACGAGTCCTTCGTTACGGAACCAAACCACACCAAACTGGTGCAATACCGTACGAGTACATCCATACGGTACCAAACCACACCAAAATGGTACAATACCTTACGAGTACATCCATACGGTACCAAACCACACCAAAACGGTGCAATACCGTACAAGTACATCCATACGGTACCAAACCACAACAAAACGGTACAATACCTTACGAGTCCTTCGTTACGGAACCAAACCACACCAAAATGGTGCAATACCGTACGAGTACATCCATACGGTACCAAACCACACCAAAACGGTACAATACCTTACGAGTACATCCATACGGTACCAAACCACACCAAAACGGTACAATACCTTACGAGTCCTTCGTTACGGAACCAAACCACACCAAAATGGTGCAATACCGTACGAGTACATCCATACGGTACCAAACCACACCAAAACGGTACAATACCTTACGAGTACATCCATACGGTACCAAACCACACCAAAACGGTACAATACCTTACGAGTACATCCATACGGTACCAAATCACACCAAAACGGTGCAATACCGTACGTGTACATCCATACGGTACCAAACCACAACAAAACGGTGCAATACCATACGAGTACATCCATACGGTACCGAACCACACCAAAACGGTGCAATACCGTAGAAGTACATCCATACGGTACCGAACCACACCAAAACGGTGCAATAACGTACGAGTACATCCATACGGTACCCAACCACTACAAAACGGTGCAATACCGTACGAGTACATCCATATGGTACCAAACCACAGCAAAACGGTACAATACCTTACGAGTACATCCATACGGTACCAAACCACACCAAAACGGTGCAATACCGTACGTGTACATCCATACGGTACCAAACCACAACAAAACGGTGCAATACCATACGAGTACATCCATACGGTACCGAACCACACCAAAACGGTGCAATAACGTACGAGTACATCCATACGGTACCCAACCACAACAAAACGGTGCAATACCGTACGAGTACATCCATACGGTACCAAACCACACCAAAACAATACAATTCCATACGAGTCCTTCGTTACAGTACCAAACCACACCAAAACGGTGCAATACCGTACGAGTACATCCATACGGTACCAAACCACACCAAAACGGTACAATATCTTACGAGTCCTTCGTTACGGTACCCAACCACACCAAAACGGTGCAATACCGTACGAGTACATCCATACGGTACCAAACCACACCAAAACAGTACAATTCCATACGAGTCCTTCGTTACAGTACCAAACCACACCAAAACGGTGCAATACCGTACGAGTACATCCATACGGTACCAAACCACACCAAAACGGTACAATACCTTACGAGTCCTTCGTTACGGTACCAAACGACACCAAAACGGTGCAATACCGTACGAGTACATCCATACGGTACCAAACCACACCAATACGGTGCAATACCGTACGAATACATCCATACGGTACCAAACCAGAACAAAACAGTGCAATACCATACGAGTACATCAATACGGTACCAAACCACACCAAAATGGTACAATACCTTACGAGTCCTTCGTTACGGTACCAAACCACAACAAAACGGTGCAATACCGTACGAGTACATCCATACGGTACCAAACCACACCAAAATGGTACAATACCTTACGAGTCCTTCGTTACGGAACCAAACCACACCAAACTGGTGCAATACCGTACGAGTACATCCATACGGTACCAAACCACACCGAAATGGTACAATACCTTACGAGTACATCCATACGGTACCAAACCACACCAAAACGGTGCAATACCGTACAAGTACATCCATACGGTACCAAACCACAACAAAACGGTGCAATACCATACGAGTACATCCATATGGTACCGAACCACACCAAAACGGTGCAATACCGTACGAATATATCCATACGGTATCGAACGACAACAAAACGGTGCAATACCGTACGAGTACATCCATACGGTACCAAACCACATCAAAACGGTACAATAGCTTACGAGTCCTTCGTTACGGTACCAACGCACAACAAAACGGTGCAATACCGCACGAGTACATCCATAGGGTACCAAACCACACCAAAACGGTACAATACCTTACGAGTCCTTCGTTAGGGTACCTAACCACACCAAAACGGTGCAATACCGTACTAGTACATCCATACGGTACCAAACCACACCAAAACGGTACAATACCTTACGAGTCCTTAGTTACGGTACCAAACCACACCAAAACGGTGCAATACCGTACGAGTACATCCATACGGTACCAAACCACACCAAAACTGTACAATACCTTACGAGTCCTTCGTTACAGTACCCAACCACACCAAAACGGTGCATTACCGTACGAGTACATCCATACGGTACCAAACCACACCAAAACAGTACAATACCATACGAGTCCTTCGTTACAGTACCAAACCACACCAAAACGGTGCAATACCGTACGAGTACATCCATACGGTACCAAACCACACCAAAACGGTACAATACCTTACGAGTCCTTCGTTACGGTACCAAACGACACCAAAACGGTGCAATACCGTACGAGTACATCCATACGGTACCAAACCACACCAATACGGTGCAATACCGTACGAGTACATCCATACGGTACCAAACCAAAACAAAACGGTGCAACACCATACGAGTACATCAATACGGTACCAAACCACACCAATATGGTACAATACCTTACGAGTCCTTCGTTACGGTACCAAACCACAACAAAACGGTGCAATACCGTACGAGTACATCCATACGGTACCAAACCACACCAAAACGGTACAATACCTTACGAGTCCTTCGTTACGGAACCAAACCACACCAAAATGGTGCAATACCGTACGAGTACATCCATACGGTACCAAACCACACCAAAACGGTACAATACCTTACGAGTACATCCATACGGTACCAAACCACACCAAAACGGTACAATACCTTACGAGTACATCCATACGGTACCAAATATCACCAAAACGGTGCAATACCGTACGTGTACATCCATACGGTACCAAACCACAACAAAACGGTGTAATACCATACGAGTACATCCATACGGTACCGAACCACACCAAAACGGTGCAATACCGTACGAGTACATCCATACGGTACCGAACCACACCAAAACGGTGCAATAACGTACGAGTACATCCATACGGTACCCAACCACAACAAAACGGTGCAATACCGTACGAGTACATCCATATGGTACCAAACCACAGCAAAACGGTACAATACCTTACGAGTACATCCATACGGTACCAAACCACACCAAAACGGTGCAATACCGTACGAGTACATCCATACGGTACCCAACCACAACAAAACGGTGCAATACCGTACGAGTACATCCATACGGGACCAAACCACACCAAAACAGTACAATTCCATACGAGTCCTTCGTTACAGTACCAAACCACACCAAAACGGTGCAATACCGTACGAGTACATCCATACGGTACCAAACCACACCAAAACGGTATAATATCTTACGAGTCCTTCGTTACGGTACCCAACCACACCAAAACGGTGCAATACCGTACGAGTACATCCATACGGTACCAAACCACACCAAAACAGTACAATTCCATACGAGTCCTTCGTTACAGTACCAAACCACACCAAAACGGCGCAATACCGTACGAGTACATCCATACGGTACCAAACCACACCAAAACGGTACAATACCTTACGAGTCCTTCGTTACGGTACCAAACGACACCAAAACGGTGCAATACCGTACGAGTACATCCATACGGTACCAAACCACACCAATACGGTGCAATACCGTACGAATACATCCATACGGTACCAAACCAGAACAAAATGGTGCAATACCATACAAGTACATCAATACGGTACCAAACCACACAAAAATGGTACAATACCTTACGAGTCCTTCGTTACGGTACCAAACCACAACAAAACGGTGCAATACCGTACGAGTACATCCATACGGTACCAAACCACACCAAAACGGTACAATACCTTACGAGTCCTTCGTTACGGAACCAAACCACACCAAACTGGTGCAATACCGTACGAGTACATCCATACGGTACCAAACCACACCAAAATGGTACAATACCTTACGAGTACATCCATACGGTACCAAACCACACCAAAACGGTGCAATACCGTACAAGTACATCCATACGGTACCAAACCACAACAAAACGGTGCAATACCATACGAGTACATCCATACGGTACCGAACCACACCAAAACGGTGCAATACCGTACGAGTACATCCATACGGTATCGAACGACAACAAAACGGTGCAATACCGTACGAGTACATCCATACGGTACCAAACCACACCAAAACGGTACAATACCTTACGAGTCCTTGGTTACGGTACCAACGCACAACGAAACGGTGCAATACCGCACGAGTACATCCATAGGGTACCAAACCACACCAAAACGGTACAATACCTTACGAGTCCTTCGTTAGGGTACCAAACCACACCAAAACGGTGCAATACCGTACTAGTACATCCATACGGTACCAAACCACACCAAAATGGTACAATACCTTACGAGTCCTTCGTTACGGTACCAAACCACACCAAAACGGTGCAATACCGTACGAGTACATCCATACGGTACCAAACAACACCAAAACGGTACAATACCTTACGAGTCCTTCGTTACAGTACCAAACCACACAAAAACGGTACAATACCTTACGAGTACATCCATACGGTACAAAACCACACCAAAACGGTGCAATACCGTACGTGTACATCCATACGGTACCAAACCACAACAAAATGGTGCAATACCATACGAGTACATCCACACGGTACCGAACCACACCAAAACGGTGCAATAACGTACGAGTACATCCATACGGTACCCAACCACAACAAAACGGTGCAATACAGTACGAGTACATCCATACGGTACCAAACCACACCAAAACGGAACAATACCTTACGACTCCTTCGTTACGGTACAAAACGACACCAAAACGGTGCAATACCGTACGAGTATATCCATTCGGTTCCAAACCACACCAATACGGTGCAATACCGTACGAGTACATCCATGCGGTACCAAACGAAAACAAAACGGTGCAATACCATACGAGTACATCAATACGGTACCAAACCACACCAAAATGGTACAATACCTTACGAGTCCTTCGTTACGGTACCAAACCACAACAAAACGGCGCAATACCGTACGAGTACATCCATACGGTACCCAACCACAACAAAACGGTGCAATACCGTACGAGGATATCCATACGGTACCAAACCACACCAAAACGGTACAATATTACTTTACGAGTACTTCGTTACGGTACCAAACCACAACAAAACAGTGCAATACCGTACGAGTACATCCATACGGTACCAAACCACACCAAAACGGTACAATACCTTACGAGTCCTTCGTTACGGTACCAAACGACAACAAAACGGTGCAATACCGTACGAGTGCATCGATACGGTACCAAACCACACCAAAACGGTACAACACCTTACGAGTCCTTCGTTACTGTACCAAACCACACCAAAACGGTGCAATACCGCACGAGTACATCCATACGGTATCAAACCACACCAAAACGGTACAATAACTTACGAGTCCTTCGTTACGGTACCAAACCACACCAAAACGGTGCAATACCGTACGAGTACATCCATACAGTACCAAACCACACCAAAACGGTACAATACCTTACGAGTCCTTCATTACGGTACCAAACCACAACAAAACGGTGCAATACCATACGAGTACATCCATACGGTACCGAACCACACCAAAACGGTGGAATAACGTACGAGTACATCCATACGGTACCCAACCACAACAAAACGGTGCAATACCGTACGAGGATATCCATACGGTACCAAACCACACCAAAACGGTACAATACCTTACGAGTCTTTCGTTACGGTACCAAACCACAACAAAACAGTGCAATACCGCACGATTACATCCATACGGTACCAAACCACACCAAAACGGTACAATACCTTACGAGTCCTACGTTACGGTACCAAACGACACCAAAACGGTGCAATACCGTACGAGTACATCCATACGGTACCAAACCACACCAATACGGTGCAATACCGTACGAGTACATCCATACGGTACCAAACCAAAACAAAACGGTGCAATACCATACGAGTACATCAATACGGTACCAAACCACACCAAAATGGTACAATACCTTACGAGTCCTTCGTTACGGTACCAAACCACAACAAAACGGTGCAATACCGTACGAGTACATCCATACGGCACCAAACCACACCAAAACGGTACAATACCTTACGAGTCCTTCGTTACGGAACCCAACCACACCAAAATGGTGCAATACCGTACGAGTACATCCATACGGTTCGAAACCACACCAAACGGTACAATACCTTACGAATCCTTCGTTACGGTACCAAACCACACCAAAACGGTGCAATACCGTACGAGTACATCCATACGGTACCCAACCACAACAAAACCGTGCAATACCGTACGAGGATATCCATACGGTACCAAACCACACCAAAACGGTACAATACCTTACGAGTCCTTCGCTACGGTACCAAACCACTACAAAACGGTGCATTACCGTACGAGTACATCCATACGGTACCCAACCACAACAAAACGGTGCAATACCGTACGAGGATATCCATACGGTACCAAACCACACCAAAACGGTACAATACCTTACGAGTCCTTCGTTACGGTACCAAACCACAACAAAACAGTGCAATACCGTACGAGTACATCCATACGGTACCAAACCACACCAAAACGGTACAATACCTTACGAGTCCTTCGATACGGTACCAAACGACAACAAAACGGTGCAATACCGTACGAGTGCATCCATACGGTACCAAACCACACCAAAACGGTACAATACCTTACGAGTCCTTCGTTACCGTACCAAACCACACCACAACGGTGCAATACCGCACGAGTACATCCATACGGTACCAAACCACACCAAAACGGTACAATACCTTACGAGTCCTTCGTTACGGTACAAAACCACACCAAAACGGTGCAATACCGTACGAGTACATCCATACCGTACCAAACCACACCAAAACGGTACAATACCTTACGAGTCCTTCGTTACGGTACCAAACCAAACCAAAACGGTGCAATACCGTACGAGTACATCCATACGGTACCAAACCACACCAAAACGGTACAATACCTTACGAGTCCTTCGTTACGGAACCAAACCACACCAAAATGGTGCAATACCGTACGAGTACATCCATACGGTACAAAACCACACCAAAACGGTACAATAACTTACGAGTACATTCATACGGTACCAAACCACACCAAAACGGTGCAATACCGTACAAGTACATCCATACGGTACCAAACCACAACAAAACGGTGCAATACCTTACGAGTACATCAATACGGTACCGAACCACACCAAAACGGTGCAATACCGTACGAGTACATCCATACGGTACCAAACCACAACAAAATGGTGCAATACCGTACGAGTACATCCATACGGTACCAAACAACACCAAAACGGTACAATACCTTACGAGTCCTTCGTTACGGTACCAAACCACACCAAAACGGTGCAATACCGTACGAGTACATCCATACGGTACCAAACCACACCAAAACGGTACAATACCTTACGAGTCCTTCGTTACGGTACCAAACCACACCAAAACGGTGCAATACCGTATGAGCACATCCATACGGTACCTAACCACACCAAAACGGTACAATACCTTACGAGTCCTTCGTTACAGTACCAAACCACACCAAAACGGTGCAATACCGCACGAGTACCACACCAAAACGGTACAATACCTTACGAGTCCTTCGTTACGGTACCAAACGACACCAAAACGGTGCAATACCGTACGAGTACATCCATACGGTACCAAACCAAACCAATACGGTGCAATACCGTACAAGTACATCCATACGGTACCAAACCAAAACAAAACGGTGCAATACCATACGAGTACATCAATACGGTACCAAACCACACCAAAATTGTACAATACCTTACGAGTCCTTCGTTACGGTACCAAACCACAACAAAACGGTGCAATACCGTACGAGTACATCCATACGGTACCAAACCACACTAAAACGGTACAATACCTTACGAGTCCTTCGTTACGGAACCAAACCACACCAAAATGGTGCAATACCGTACGAGTACATCCATACGGTACCAAACCGCACCAAAACAGTACAATAACTTACGAGTACATCCATACGGTACAAAACCACACCAAAACGGTGCAATACCGTACAAGTACATCCATATGGTACCAAACCACAACAAAACGGTGCAATACCTTACGAGTACATCAATACGGTACCAAACCACACCAAAACGGTGCAATACCGCACGAGTACATCCATACGGTACCAAACCACACCAAAACGGTACAATACCTTACGAGTCCTTCGTTACGGTACCAAACCACACCAAAACGGTGCAATACCGTACGAGTACATTCATACGGTACCAAACCACACCAAAAAGGTGCAATACCTTACGAGTACATCCATACGGTACCAAACCACACCAAAACGGTACAATAACTTACGAGTACATCCATACGGTACCAAACCACACCAAAACGGTGCAATACCGTACCAGTACATCCATACGGTACCAAACCACAACAAAACGGTGCAATACCTTACGAGTACATCAATACGGTACCGAACCACACCAAAACGGTGCAATACCGTACGAGTACATCCATACGGTACCAAACCACAACAAAATGGTGCAATACCGTACGAGTACATCCATACGGTACCAAACCACACCAAAACGGTACAATACATTACGAGTACATCCATACGGTACCAAACCACAACAAAATGGTGCAATACCGTACGAGTACATCCATACGGTACCAAACCACACCAAAACGGTACAATACCTTACGAGTACATCCATACGGTACCAAACCACACCAAAACGGTGCAATACCGAACGATTACATCCATACGGTACCAAACCACAACAAAATGGTGCAATACCGTACGAGTGCATGCATACGGTACAAAACCACACCAAAAATGGTACAATACCTTACGAGTCCTTCGTTACGGTTCCAAACCACACCAAAACGATGCAATACCGTACGAGTACATCCATATGGTACCAAACCACACCAAAACGGTGCAATACCGTACGAGTACATCCATACGGTACCAAACCACACCAAAACTGTGCAATACCGTACGAGTACATCCATACGGTACCAAACCACAACAAAATGGTGCAATACCATACGAGTACATCCATACGGTACCAAACCACAACAAAACGGTACAATACCTTACGAGTCCTTCGTTACGGTACCAAACCACACCAAAACGGTGCAATACCATACGAGTACATCCATATGGTACCAAACCACACCAAAACGGTACAATACCTTACGAGTCCTTCGTTACGGTACCAAACCACACCAAAACGGTGCAATACCATACGAGTACATCCATACGGTACCAAACCACACCAAAACGGTACAATACCTTACGAGTCCTTCGTTACGGTACCAAACCACACCAAAACGGTGCAATACCGTACGAGTACATCCATACGGTACCAAACCACACCAAAACGGTACAATACCTTACGAGTCCTTCATTAAGGTACCAAACCACAACAAAACGGTGCAATACCGGACGAGTACATCCATACGGTACCAAACCACACCAAAACGGTACAATACCTTACGAGTCCTTCGTTACGGTACCAAACCACACCAAAACGGTGCAATACCGTACGAGTACATCCATACGGTACAAAACCACACCAAAAATGGTACAATACCTTACGAGTCCTTCGTTACGGTTCCAAACCACACCAAAACGGTGCAATACCGTACGAGTACATCCATACGGCACCAAACCACACAAAAACGGTGCAATACCGTACGAGTACATCCATACGGTACATAACCACAACAAAATGGTTCAATACCATAAGAGTACATCCATACGGTACCAAACCACACCAAAACGGTACAATACCTTACGAGTCCTTCGTTACGGAACCAAACCACACGAAAATGCTGCAATACCGTACGAGTACATCCATACGGTACCAAACCACACCAAAACGGTACAATACCTTACGAGTACATCCATACGGTACCAAACCACACCAAAACGGTGCAATACCGTACGTGCACATCCATACGGTACCAAACCACAACAAAACGGTGCAATACCATACGAGTACATCCATACGGTACCAAACCACACCAAAACGGTGCAATACCAAACGAGTACATCCATACAGTACCCAACCACAACAAAACGGTACAATACCTTACGAGTCCTTCGTTACGGTACCAAACCACACCAAAACGGTGCAATACCATACGAGTACATCCATACGGTACCAAACCACACCAAAACGGTACAATACCTTACGAGTCCTTCGTTACGATACCAAACGACAACAAAACGGTGCAATACCGTACGAGTGCATCCATACGGTACCAAACCACACCAAAACGGTACAATACCTTACGAGTCCTTCGTTACGGTACCAAACCACACCAAAACGGTGCAATACCGTACGAGTCCATCTATATGGTACCAAACCACACCAAAACGGTACAATACCTTACGAGTCCTTCGTTACGGTACCAAACCACACCAAAACGGTGCAATACCGTACGAGTACATCCATACGGTACCAAACCACCAGAAAATGGTGCAATACCGTACGAGTACTTCCATACGGTACCAAACCACACCAAAACGGTACAATACCTTACGAGTACATCCATACGGTACCAAACCACACCAAAACGGTGCAATACCGTACGAGTACATCCATACGGTACCAAACCACAACAAATGGTGCAATACCATACGAGTACATCCATACGGTACCAAACCACACCAAAACGGTACAATACCTTACGAGTCCTTCATTACGGTACCAAACCACAACAAAACAGTGCAATACCGTACGAGTACATCCATACGGTACCAAACCACACCAAAACGGTACAATACCTTACGAGTCCTTCGTTACGGTACCAAACGACAACAAAACGGTGCAATACCGTACGAGTGCATCCATACGGTACAAAACCACACCAAAACGGTACAATACCTTATGAGTCCTTCGTTACGGTACCAAACCACACCAAAACTGTGCAATACCGCACGAGTACATCCATACGGTACCAAACCACACCAAAACGGTACAATACCTTACGAGTCCTTCGTTACGGTACCAAACGACAACAAAACGGTGCAATACCGTACGAGTGCATCCATACGGTACAAAACCACACCAAAACGGTACAATACCTTATGAGTCCTTCGTTACGGTACCAAACCACACCAAAACTGTGCAATACCGCACGAGTACATCCATACGGTACCAAACCACACCAAAACGGTACAATACCTTACGAGTCCTTCGTTACGGTACCAAACCACACCAAAACGGTGCAATACCGTACGAGTACATCCATATGGTACCAAACCACACCAAAACGGTGCAATACTGTACTAGTACATCCATACGGTACCAAACTACAACAAAACGGTGCAATACCGTACGAGTACATCCATACGGTACCAAACCACACCAAAACGGTACAATACCTTACGAGTCCTTCGTTACGGTTCTAAAACAAACCAAAACGGTGCAAAACCGTACGAGTACATCCATACGGTACCAAACCACACCAAAACGGTGCAATACCGTACGAGTACATCCATACGGTACCAAACCACACCAAAACAGTACAATACCTTACGATTCCTTCGTTACGGTACCAAACCACACCAAAACGGTGAATTACCGTACGAGTACATCCATACGGTACCAAACCACACCAAAACGGTACAATACCTTACGAGTCCTTCGTTACGGTACCAAACGACACCAAAACGGTGCAATACTGTACGAGTACATCCATACGGTACGAAACCACTCCAATACGGTGCAATACCGTACGAGCACATCCATACGGTACCAAACGAAAACAAAACGGTGCAATACCATACGAGTACATCAATACGGTACCAAACCACAGCAAAACGGTACAATACCTTACGAGTCCTTCGTTACGGAACCAAACCACACCAAAATGGTGCAATACCGTACGGGTACATCCATACGGTACCAAACCACACCAAAACGGTACAATACCTTACGAGTACATCCATACGGTACCAAACCACAACAAAATGGTGCAATACCGTACGAGTACATCCATACGGTACCAAACCACACCAAAATGGTCCAATACCTTACGAGTACATCCATACGGTACCAAACCACAACAAAATGGTGCAATACCATACGAGTACATCCATACGGTACCAAACCACACCAAAACGGTACAATACCTTACGAGTACATCCATACGGTACCAAACCACACCAAAACGGTGCAATACCGTACGTGTACATCCATACGGTACCAAACCACAACAAAACGGTGCAATACCATATGAGTACATCCATACGGTACCGAACCACACCAAAACGGTGCAATACCAAACGAGTACATCCATACGGTACCCAACCACAACAAAACGGTGCAATACCGTACGAGGAAATCCATACGGTACCAAACCACACCAAAACGGTACAATACCTTACGAGTCCTTCGTTACGGTACCAAACCACAACAAAACAGTGCAATACCGTACGAGTACATCCATACGGTACCAAAGCACACCAAAACGGTACAATACCTTACGAGTCCTTCGTTACGGTACCAAACCACACCATAACGGTGCAATACCGTACGAGTACATCCATACGGTACCAAACCACACCAAAACGGTACAATACCTTACGAGTCCTTCATTACGGTACCAAACCACAACAAAACGGTGCAATACCATACGAGTACATCCATACGGTACCGAACCACACCAAAACGGTGGAATAACGTACGAGTACATCCATACGGTACCCAACCACAACAAAACGGTGCAATACCGTACGAGGATATCCATACGGTACCAAACCACACCAAAACGGTACAATACCTTACGAGTCCTTCGTTACGGTACCAAACCACAACAAAACAGTGCAATACCGCACGATTACATCCATACGGTACCAAACCACACCAAAACGGTACAATACCTTACGAGTCCTACGTTACGGTACCAAACGACACCAAAACGGTGCAATACCGTACGAGTACATCCATACGGTACCAAACCACACCAATACGGTGCAATACCGTACGAGTACATCCATACGGTACCAAACCAAAACAAAACGGTGCAATACCATACGAGTACATCAATACGGTACCAAACCACACCAAAATGGTACAATACCTTACGAGTCCTTCGTTACGGTACCAAACCACAACAAAACGGTGCAATACCGTACGAGTACATCCATACGGCACCAAACCACACCAAAACGGTACAATACCTTACGAGTCCTTCGTTACGGAACCCAACCACACCAAAATGGTGCAATACCGTACGAGTACATCCATACGGTTCGAAACCACACCAAACGGTACAATACCTTACGAATCCTTCGTTACGGTACCAAACCACACCAAAACGGTGCAATACCGTACGAGTACATCCATACGGTACCCAACCACAACAAAACCGTGCAATACCGTACGAGGATATCCATACGGTACCAAACCACACCAAAACGGTACAATACCTTACGAGTCCTTCGCTACGGTACCAAACCACTACAAAACGGTGCATTACCGTACGAGTACATCCATACGGTACCCAACCACAACAAAACGGTGCAATACCGTACGAGGATATCCATACGGTACCAAACCACACCAAAACGGTACAATACCTTACGAGTCCTTCGTTACGGTACCAAACCACAACAAAACAGTGCAATACCGTACGAGTACATCCATACGGTACCAAACCACACCAAAACGGTACAATACCTTACGAGTCCTTCGATACGGTACCAAACGACAACAAAACGGTGCAATACCGTACGAGTGCATCCATACGGTACCAAACCACACCAAAACGGTACAATACCTTACGAGTCCTTCGTTACCGTACCAAACCACACCACAACGGTGCAATACCGCACGAGTACATCCATACGGTACCAAACCACACCAAAACGGTACAATACCTTACGAGTCCTTCGTTACGGTACAAAACCACACCAAAACGGTGCAATACCGTACGAGTACATCCATACCGTACCAAACCACACCAAAACGGTACAATACCTTACGAGTCCTTCGTTACGGTACCAAACCAAACCAAAACGGTGCAATACCGTACGAGTACATCCATACGGTACCAAACCACACCAAAACGGTACAATACCTTACGAGTCCTTCGTTACGGAACCAAACCACACCAAAATGGTGCAATACCGTACGAGTACATCCATACGGTACAAAACCACACCAAAACGGTACAATAACTTACGAGTACATTCATACGGTACCAAACCACACCAAAACGGTGCAATACCGTACAAGTACATCCATACGGTACCAAACCACAACAAAACGGTGCAATACCTTACGAGTACATCAATACGGTACCGAACCACACCAAAACGGTGCAATACCGTACGAGTACATCCATACGGTACCAAACCACAACAAAATGGTGCAATACCGTACGAGTACATCCATACGGTACCAAACAACACCAAAACGGTACAATACCTTACGAGTCCTTCGTTACGGTACCAAACCACACCAAAACGGTGCAATACCGTACGAGTACATCCATACGGTACCAAACCACACCAAAACGGTACAATACCTTACGAGTCCTTCGTTACGGTACCAAACCACACCAAAACGGTGCAATACCGTATGAGCACATCCATACGGTACCTAACCACACCAAAACGGTACAATACCTTACGAGTCCTTCGTTACAGTACCAAACCACACCAAAACGGTGCAATACCGCACGAGTACCACACCAAAACGGTACAATACCTTACGAGTCCTTCGTTACGGTACCAAACGACACCAAAACGGTGCAATACCGTACGAGTACATCCATACGGTACCAAACCAAACCAATACGGTGCAATACCGTACAAGTACATCCATACGGTACCAAACCAAAACAAAACGGTGCAATACCATACGAGTACATCAATACGGTACCAAACCACACCAAAATTGTACAATACCTTACGAGTCCTTCGTTACGGTACCAAACCACAACAAAACGGTGCAATACCGTACGAGTACATCCATACGGTACCAAACCACACTAAAACGGTACAATACCTTACGAGTCCTTCGTTACGGAACCAAACCACACCAAAATGGTGCAATACCGTACGAGTACATCCATACGGTACCAAACCGCACCAAAACAGTACAATAACTTACGAGTACATCCATACGGTACAAAACCACACCAAAACGGTGCAATACCGTACAAGTACATCCATATGGTACCAAACCACAACAAAACGGTGCAATACCTTACGAGTACATCAATACGGTACCAAACCACACCAAAACGGTGCAATACCGCACGAGTACATCCATACGGTACCAAACCACACCAAAACGGTACAATACCTTACGAGTCCTTCGTTACGGTACCAAACCACACCAAAACGGTGCAATACCGTACGAGTACATCCATACGGTACCAAACCACACCAAAAAGGTGCAATACCTTACGAGTACATCCATACGGTACCAAACCACACCAAAACGGTACAATAACTTACGAGTACATCCATACGGTACCAAACCACACCAAAACGGTGCAATACCGTACCAGTACATCCATACGGTACCAAACCACAACAAAACGGTGCAATACCTTACGAGTACATCAATACGGTACCGAACCACACCAAAACGGTGCAATACCGTACGAGTACATCCATACGGTACCAAACCACAACAAAATGGTGCAATACCGTACGAGTACATCCATACGGTACCAAACCACACCAAAACGGTACAATACATTACGAGTACATCCATACGGTACCAAACCACAACAAAATGGTGCAATACCGTACGAGTACATCCATACGGTACCAAACCACACCAAAACGGTACAATACCTTACGAGTACATCCATACGGTACCAAACCACACCAAAACGGTGCAATACCGAACGATTACATCCATACGGTACCAAACCACAACAAAATGGTGCAATACCGTACGAGTGCATGCATACGGTACAAAACCACACCAAAAATGGTACAATACCTTACGAGTCCTTCGTTACGGTTCCAAACCACACCAAAACGATGCAATACCGTACGAGTACATCCATATGGTACCAAACCACACCAAAACGGTGCAATACCGTACGAGTACATCCATACGGTACCAAACCACACCAAAACTGTGCAATACCGTACGAGTACATCCATACGGTACCAAACCACAACAAAATGGTGCAATACCATACGAGTACATCCATACGGTACCAAACCACAACAAAACGGTACAATACCTTACGAGTCCTTCGTTACGGTACCAAACCACACCAAAACGGTGCAATACCATACGAGTACATCCATATGGTACCAAACCACACCAAAACGGTACAATACCTTACGAGTCCTTCGTTACGGTACCAAACCACACCAAAACGGTGCAATACCATACGAGTACATCCATACGGTACCAAACCACACCAAAACGGTACAATACCTTACGAGTCCTTCGTTACGGTACCAAACCACACCAAAACGGTGCAATACCGTACGAGTACATCCATACGGTACCAAACCACACCAAAACGGTACAATACCTTACGAGTCCTTCATTAAGGTACCAAACCACAACAAAACGGTGCAATACCGGACGAGTACATCCATACGGTACCAAACCACACCAAAACGGTACAATACCTTACGAGTCCTTCGTTACGGTACCAAACCACACCAAAACGGTGCAATACCGTACGAGTACATCCATACGGTACAAAACCACACCAAAAATGGTACAATACCTTACGAGTCCTTCGTTACGGTTCCAAACCACACCAAAACGGTGCAATACCGTACGAGTACATCCATACGGCACCAAACCACACAAAAACGGTGCAATACCGTACGAGTACATCCATACGGTACATAACCACAACAAAATGGTTCAATACCATAAGAGTACATCCATACGGTACCAAACCACACCAAAACGGTACAATACCTTACGAGTCCTTCGTTACGGAACCAAACCACACGAAAATGCTGCAATACCGTACGAGTACATCCATACGGTACCAAACCACACCAAAACGGTACAATACCTTACGAGTACATCCATACGGTACCAAACCACACCAAAACGGTGCAATACCGTACGTGCACATCCATACGGTACCAAACCACAACAAAACGGTGCAATACCATACGAGTACATCCATACGGTACCAAACCACACCAAAACGGTGCAATACCAAACGAGTACATCCATACAGTACCCAACCACAACAAAACGGTACAATACCTTACGAGTCCTTCGTTACGGTACCAAACCACACCAAAACGGTGCAATACCATACGAGTACATCCATACGGTACCAAACCACACCAAAACGGTACAATACCTTACGAGTCCTTCGTTACGATACCAAACGACAACAAAACGGTGCAATACCGTACGAGTGCATCCATACGGTACCAAACCACACCAAAACGGTACAATACCTTACGAGTCCTTCGTTACGGTACCAAACCACACCAAAACGGTGCAATACCGTACGAGTCCATCTATATGGTACCAAACCACACCAAAACGGTACAATACCTTACGAGTCCTTCGTTACGGTACCAAACCACACCAAAACGGTGCAATACCGTACGAGTACATCCATACGGTACCAAACCACCAGAAAATGGTGCAATACCGTACGAGTACTTCCATACGGTACCAAACCACACCAAAACGGTACAATACCTTACGAGTACATCCATACGGTACCAAACCACACCAAAACGGTGCAATACCGTACGAGTACATCCATACGGTACCAAACCACAACAAATGGTGCAATACCATACGAGTACATCCATACGGTACCAAACCACACCAAAACGGTACAATACCTTACGAGTCCTTCATTACGGTACCAAACCACAACAAAACAGTGCAATACCGTACGAGTACATCCATACGGTACCAAACCACACCAAAACGGTACAATACCTTACGAGTCCTTCGTTACGGTACCAAACGACAACAAAACGGTGCAATACCGTACGAGTGCATCCATACGGTACAAAACCACACCAAAACGGTACAATACCTTATGAGTCCTTCGTTACGGTACCAAACCACACCAAAACTGTGCAATACCGCACGAGTACATCCATACGGTACCAAACCACACCAAAACGGTACAATACCTTACGAGTCCTTCGTTACGGTACCAAACGACAACAAAACGGTGCAATACCGTACGAGTGCATCCATACGGTACAAAACCACACCAAAACGGTACAATACCTTATGAGTCCTTCGTTACGGTACCAAACCACACCAAAACTGTGCAATACCGCACGAGTACATCCATACGGTACCAAACCACACCAAAACGGTACAATACCTTACGAGTCCTTCGTTACGGTACCAAACCACACCAAAACGGTGCAATACCGTACGAGTACATCCATATGGTACCAAACCACACCAAAACGGTGCAATACTGTACTAGTACATCCATACGGTACCAAACTACAACAAAACGGTGCAATACCGTACGAGTACATCCATACGGTACCAAACCACACCAAAACGGTACAATACCTTACGAGTCCTTCGTTACGGTTCTAAAACAAACCAAAACGGTGCAAAACCGTACGAGTACATCCATACGGTACCAAACCACACCAAAACGGTGCAATACCGTACGAGTACATCCATACGGTACCAAACCACACCAAAACAGTACAATACCTTACGATTCCTTCGTTACGGTACCAAACCACACCAAAACGGTGAATTACCGTACGAGTACATCCATACGGTACCAAACCACACCAAAACGGTACAATACCTTACGAGTCCTTCGTTACGGTACCAAACGACACCAAAACGGTGCAATACTGTACGAGTACATCCATACGGTACGAAACCACTCCAATACGGTGCAATACCGTACGAGCACATCCATACGGTACCAAACGAAAACAAAACGGTGCAATACCATACGAGTACATCAATACGGTACCAAACCACAGCAAAACGGTACAATACCTTACGAGTCCTTCGTTACGGAACCAAACCACACCAAAATGGTGCAATACCGTACGGGTACATCCATACGGTACCAAACCACACCAAAACGGTACAATACCTTACGAGTACATCCATACGGTACCAAACCACAACAAAATGGTGCAATACCGTACGAGTACATCCATACGGTACCAAACCACACCAAAATGGTCCAATACCTTACGAGTACATCCATACGGTACCAAACCACAACAAAATGGTGCAATACCATACGAGTACATCCATACGGTACCAAACCACACCAAAACGGTACAATACCTTACGAGTACATCCATACGGTACCAAACCACACCAAAACGGTGCAATACCGTACGTGTACATCCATACGGTACCAAACCACAACAAAACGGTGCAATACCATATGAGTACATCCATACGGTACCGAACCACACCAAAACGGTGCAATACCAAACGAGTACATCCATACGGTACCCAACCACAACAAAACGGTGCAATACCGTACGAGGAAATCCATACGGTACCAAACCACACCAAAACGGTACAATACCTTACGAGTCCTTCGTTACGGTACCAAACCACAACAAAACAGTGCAATACCGTACGAGTACATCCATACGGTACCAAAGCACACCAAAACGGTACAATACCTTACGAGTCCTTCGTTACGGTACCAAACGACAACAAAACGGTGCAATACCGTACGAGTGCATCCATACGGTACCAAACCACTCCAAAACGGTACAATACCTTACGAGTCCTTCGTTACGGAACCAAACCACACCAAAACTGTGCAATACCGCACGAGTACATCCATACGGTACCAAACCATACCAAAACGGTACAATACCTTACGAGTCCTTCGTTACGGGACCAAACCACACCAAAATGGTGCAATACCGTACGAGTACATCCATACGGTACAAAACCACACCAAAAATAGTACAATACCTTACGAGTCCTTCGTTACGGTTCCAAACCACACCAAAACGGTGCAATACCGTACGAGTACATTCATACGGTACCAAACCACACCAAAACGGTGCAATACCGTACTAGTACATCCATACGGTACCAAACCACAACAAAACGTTGCAATACCGTACGAGTACATCCATACGGTACCAAACCACACCAAAATGGTACAATACCTTACAAGTCCTTCGTTACGGTTCTAAAACAAACCAAAACGGTGCAATACCGTACGAGTACGTCCATACGACACCAAACCACACCAAAATAGTACAATACCTTACGAGTCCTTCGTTACAGTACCAAACCACACCAAAACGGTGCAATACCGTACGAGTACGTCCATACGGTACCAAACCAAACCAAAACGGTACAATACCTTACGAGTCCTTCGTTACGGTACAAAACGACACCAAAACGGTGCAATACGGTACGAGTACATCCATACGGTACCAAACCACACCAATACGGTGCAATACCGTACGAGTACATCCATACGGTACCAAACGAAAACAAAACGGTGCAATACCATACGAGTACATCGATACGGTACCAAACCACACCAAAATGGTACAATACCTTACGAGTCCTTCGTTACGGTACCAAACCACAACAAAACGGTGCAATACCGTACGTGTACGTCCATACGGTACCAAACCACAACAAAATGTTGCAATACCATACGAGTACATCCATACGGTTCCGAACCACACCAAAACGGTGCAATACCGTACGAGTACATCCATACGGTACCCAACCACAAAAAAAACGGTGCAAAACCGTACGAGGATATCCATACGGTACCAAACCACACCAAAACGGTACAATACCTTACGAGTCCTTCGTTACGGTACCAAACCAAAACAAAACAGTGCAATACCGTACGAGTGCATCCATACGGTACCAAACGACACCAAAACGGTACAATACCTTACGAGTCCTTCGTTACAGTACCAAACCACACCAAAACGGTGCAATACCGCACGAGTACATCCATACGGTACCAAACCACACCAAAACGGTACAATACCTTACGAGTCCTTCGTTACGGTACCAAACCACACCAAAACGGTGCAATACCGTACGAGTACATCCATACGGTACCAAACCACACCAAAACGGTACAATACCTTACGAGTCCTTCGTTACGGTACCAAACCACACCAAAACGGTGCAATACCGTACGAGTACATCCATACGGTACCAAACCACACCAAAATGGTACAATACCTTACGAGTCCTTCGTTACGGTTCTAAAACAAACCAAAACGGTGCAATACCGTACGAGTACATCCATACGGTACCAAACCACACCAAAACGGTGCAATACCGTACGAGTACATCCATACGGTACCAAACCACACCAAAACGGTACAATACCTTACGAGTCCTTCGTTACAGTACTAAACCACACCAAAACGGTGCAATACCGTACGAGTACATCCATACGGTACCAAACCACAACAAAACGGTACAATACCTTACGAGTCCTTCGTTACGGTACCAAACCACACCAAAACGGTGCAATACCGTACGAGTACATCCATACGGTACCAAACCACACCAAAACGGTACAATACCTTACGAGTCCTTCGTTACGGAACCAAACCACACCAAAATGGTGCAATACCCTACGAGTACATCCATACGGTACAAAACCACACCAAAACGGTACAATACCTTACGAGTACATCCATACGGTACCAAACCACACCAAAACGGTGCAATACCTTACGAGTACATCCATACAGTACCAAACCACAACAAAACGGTGCAATACCTTACGAGTACATCAATACGGTACCGAACCACACCAAAACGGTGCGATACCGTACGAGGATATCCATACGGTACCAAACCACACCAAAACGGTACAATACCTTACGAGTCCTTCGTTACGGTACCAAACCAAAACAAAAACAGTGCAATACCGTACGAGTGCATCCATACGGTACCAAACCACACCAAAACGGTACAATACCTTACGAGTCCTTCGTTACAGTACCAATCCACACCAAAACGGTGCAATACCGCACGAGTACATCCATACGGTACCAAACCACACCAAAACGGTACAATACCTTACGAGTCCTTCGTTACGGTACCAAACCACACCAAAACGGTGCAATACCGTACGAGTACGTCCATACGGTACCAAACCACACCAAAACGGTACAATACCTTACGAGTCCTTCGTTACGGTACCAAACCACACCAAAACGGTGCAATACCGTACGGTACCAAGCCACACCAAAACGGTACAATACCTTACGAGTCCTTCGTTACGGTACCAAACCACACCAAAACGGTGCAATACCGTACGAGTACATCCATACGGTACCAAACCACAACAAAACGGTACAATACCTTACGAGTCCTTCGTTACGGTACCAAACCACACCAAAACGGTGCAATACCGTACGAGTACATCCATACGGTTCCAAACCACACCAAAACAGTACAATACCATACGAGACCTTCGTTACAGTACCAAACCACACCAAAACGGTGCAATACCGTACGAGTACATCCATACGGTACCAAACCACACCAAAACGGTACAATACCTTACGAGTCCTTCGTTACGGTACCAAACGACACCAAAACGGTGCAATACCGTACAAGTACATCCATACGGTACCAAACCACACCAATACGGTGCAATACCGTACGAGTACATCCATACGGTACCAAACCAAAACAAAACGGTGCAATACCATACGAGTACATCAATACGGTACCAAACCACACCAAAATGGTACAATACCTTTCGAGTCCTTCGTTACGGTACCAAACCACAACAAAACTGTGCAATACCGTACGAGTACATCCATACGGTACCAAACCACACCAAAACGGTACAATACCTTACGAGTCCTTCGTTACGGAACCAAACAACACCAAAAAGGTGAAATACCGTACGAGTACATCCATACGGTACCAAACCACACCAAAACGGTACAATACCTTACGAGTACATCCATACGGTACCAAACCACACCAAAACGGTGCAATACCGTGCGTGTACATCCATACGGTACCAAACCACAACAAAACGGTGCAGTACAATACGAGTACATCCATACTGTACCGAACCAAACCAAAACGGTACAATACCTTACGAGTCCTTCGTTACGGTACCAAACCACACCAAAACGGTGCAATACCGCACGAGTGCATCCATACGGTACCAAACCACACCAAAACGGTACAATACCTTACGAGTCCTTCGTTACGGTACCAAACCACACCAAAACGGTGCAATACAGTACGAGTCCATCCATACGGTACAAAACCACACCAAAATGGTACAATACCTTATGAGTCCTTCGTTACGGTACCAAACCACACCAAAACGGTGCAATACCGGACGAGTACATCCATACGGTACAAAACCACACCAAAAATGGTACAATACCTTACGAGTCCTTCGTTACGGTTCCAAACCACACCAAAACGGTGCAATACCGTACGAGTACATCCATATGGTACCAAACCACACCAAAACGGTGCAATACCGTACTAGTACATCCATACGGTACCAAACTACAACAAAACGGTGCAATACCGTACGAGTACATCCATACGGTACCAAACCACACCAAAATGGTACAATAGCTTACGAGTCCTTCGTTACGGTTCTAAAACAAACCAAAACGGTGCAAAACCGTACGAGTACATCCATACGGTACCAAACCACACCAAAACAGTACAATACCTTACGATTCCTTCGTTACGGTACCAAACCACACCAAAACGGTGAATTACCGTACGAGTACATCCATACGGTACCAAACCACACCAAAACGGTACAATACCTTACGAGTCCTTCGTTACGGTACCAAACCACAACAAAACAGTGCAATACCGTACGAGTACATCCATACGGTACCAAACCACACCAAAACGGTACAATACCTTACGAGTCCTTCGTTACGGCACCAAACGACAACAAAACGGTGCAATACCGTACGAGTGTATCCATACGGTACCAAACCACACCAAAACGGTACAATACCTTACGAGTCCTTCGTTACAGTACCAAACCACACCAAAACGGTGCAATACCGCACGAGTACATCCATACGGTACCAAACCACACCAAAACGGTACAATACCTTACGAGTCCTTCGTTACGGAACCAAACCACACCAAAATGGTGCAATACCCTACGAGTACATCCATACGGTACAAAACCACACCAAAACGGTACAATACCTTACGAGTACATCCATACGGTACCAAACCACACCAAAACGGTGCAATACCGTGCGAGTACATCCATACGGTACCAAACCACAACAAAACTGTGCAATACCTTACGAGTACATCAATACGGTACCGAACCACACCAAAACGGTGCGATACCGTACGAGGATATCCATACGGTACCAAACCACACCAAAACGGTACAATACCTTACGAGTCCTTCGTTACGGTACCAAACCAAAACAAAACAGTGCAATACCGTACGAGTGCATCCATACGGTACCAAACCACACCAAAACGGTACAATACCTTACGAGTCCTTCGTTAAAGTACCAAACCACACCAAAACGGTGCAATACCGCACGAGTACATCCATACGGTACCAAACCACACCAAAACGGTACAATACCTTACGAGTCCTTCGTTACGGTACCAAACAACACCAAAACGGTGCAATACCGTACGAGTACATCCATACGGTACCAAACCACACCAAAACGGTACAATACCTTACGAGTCCTTCGTTACGGTACCAAACCACACCAAAACGGTGCAATACCGTACGAGTACATCCATACGGTACCAAACCACACCAAAACGGTACAATACCTTACGAGTACATCCATACGGTACCAAACCACACCAAAACGGTGCAATACCGTGCGAGTACATCCATACGGTACCAAACCACAACAAAACTGTGCAATACCTTACGAGTACATCAATACGGTACCGAACCACACCAAAACGGTGCGATACCGTACGAGGATATCCATACGGTACAAAACCACACCAAAACGGTACAATACCTTACGAGTCCTTCGTTACGGTACCAAACCAAAACAAAACAGTGCAATACCGTACGAGTGCATCCATACGGTACCAAACCACACCAAAACGGTACAATACCTTACGAGTCCTTCGTTACAGTACCAAACCACACCAAAACGGTGCAATACCGTACGAGTACATCCATACGGTACCAAACCACACCAAAACGGTACAATACCTTACGAGTCCTTCGTTACGGTACCAAACCACACCAAAACGGTGCAATACCGTACGAGTACATCCATACGGTACCAAACCACAACAAAACGGTACAATACCTTACGAGTCCTTCGTTACGGTACCAAACCACACCAAAACGGTGCAATACCGTACGAGTACATCCATACGGTTCCAAACCACACCAAAACAGTACAATACCATACGAGACCTTCGTTACAGTACCAAACCACACCAAAACGGTGCAATACCGTACGAGTACATCCATACGGTACCAAACCACACCAAAACGGTACAATACCTTACGAGTCCTTCGTTACGGTACCAAACGACACCAAAACGGTGCAATACCGTACAAGTACATCCATACGGTACCAAACCACACCAATACGGTGCAATACCTTACGAGTCCTTCGTTACGGTACCAAACTACACCAAAACGGTGCAATACCGTACGAGTACATCCATACGGTACCAAACCACACCAAAACGGTACAATACCTTTCGAGTCCTTCGTTACGGTACCAAACCACACCAAAACGGTGCAATACCGTACGAGTACATCCATACGGTACCAAACCACAACAAAACGGTACAATACCTTACGAGTCCTTCGTTACGGTACCAAACCACACCAAAACGGTGCAATACCGTACGAGTACATCCAAACGGTTCCAAACCACACCAAAACAGTACAATACCATACGAGACCTTCGTTACAGTACCAAACCACACCAAAACGGTGCAATACCGTACGAGTACATCCATACGGTACCAAACCACACCAAAACGGTACAATACCTTACGAGTCCTTCGTTACGGTACCAAACGACACCAAAACGGTGCAATACCGTACAAGTACATCCATACGGTACCAAACCACACCAATACGGTGCAATACCGTACGAGTACATCCATACGGTACCAAACCAAAACAAAACGGTGCAATACCATACGAGTACATCAATACGGTACCAAACCACACCAAAATGGTACAATACCTTACGAGTCCATCGTTACGGTACCAAACCACAACAAAACGGTGCAATACCGTACGAGTACATCCATACGGTACCAAACCACACCAAAACGGTACAATACCTTACGAGTCCTTCGTTACGGAACCAAACAACACCAAAATGGTGCAATACCGTACGAGTACATCCATACGGTACCAAACCACACCAAAACGGTACAATACCTTACGAGTACATCCATACGGTACCAAACCACACCAAAACGGTGCAATACCGTGCGTGTACATCCATACGGTACCAAACCACAACAAAACAGTGCAGTACCATACGAGTACATCCATACTGTACCGAACCACACCAAAACGGTGCAATAACGTACGAGTACATCCATACGGTACCCAACCTAAACAAAACGGTGCAATACCGTACGAGGATATCCATACGGTACCAAACCACACCAAAACGGTACAATACCTTACGAGTCCTTCGTTACGGTACCAAACCACAACAAAACAGTGCAATACCGTACGAGTACATCCATACGGTACCAAACCACACCAAAACGGTACAATACCTTTCGAGTCCTTCGTTACGGTACCAAACGACAACAAAACGGTGCAATACCGTACGAGTGCATCCATACGGTACCAAACCACACCAAAACGGTACAATACCTTACGAGTCCTTCGTTACGGTACCAAACCACACCAAAACTGTGCGATACCGCACGAGTACATCCATACGGTACCAAACCATACCAAAACGGTACAATACCTTACGAGTCCTTCGTTACGGTACCAAACCACACCAAAATGGTGCAATACCGTACGAGTAAATCCATACGGTACCAAACCACACCAAAACGGTACAATACCTTTCGAGTCCTTCGTTACGGTACCAAACGACAACAAAACGGTGCAATACCGCACGAGTGCATCCATACGGTACCAAACCACACCAAAACGGTACAATACCTTACGAGTCCTTCGTTACGGTACCAAACCACACCAAAACGGTGCAATACCGTACGAGTACATCCATACAGTACCAAACCACAACAAAACGGTGCAATACCTTACGAGTACATCAATACGGTACCGAACCACACCAAAACGGTGCGATACCGTACGAGGATATCCATACGGTACCAAACCACACCAAAACGGTACAATACCTTACGAGTCCTTCGTTACGGTACCAAACCAAAACAAAAAAAGTGCAATACCGTACGAGTGCATCCATACGGTACCAAACCACACCAAAACGGTACAATACCTTACGAGTCCTTCGTTACAGTACCAATCCACACCAAAACGGTGCAATACCGTACGAGTACGTCCATACGGTACCAAACCACACCAAAACGGTACAATACCTTACGAGTCCTTCGTTACGGTACCAAACCACACCAAAACGGTGCAATACCGTACGGTACCAAGCCACACCAAAACGGTACAATACCTTACGAGTCCTTCGTTACGGTACCAAACCACACCAAAACGGTGCAATACCGTACGAGTACATCCATACGGTACCAAACCACAACAAAACGGTACAATACCTTACGAGTCCTTCGTTACGGTACCAAACAACACCAAAACGGTGCAATACCGTACGAGTACATCCATACGGTTCCAAACCACACCAAAACAGTACAATACCATACGAGACCTTCGTTACAGTACCAAACCACACCAAAACGGTGCAATACCGTACGAGTACATCCATACGGTACCAAACCACACCAAAACGGTACAATACCTTACGAGTCCTTCGTTACGGTACCAAACGACACCAAAACGGTGCAATACCGTACAAGTACATCCATACGGTACCAAACCACACCAATACGGTGCAATACCGTACGAGTACATCCATACGGTACCAAACCAAAACAAAACGGTGCAATACCATACGAGTACATCAATACGGTACCAAACCACACCAAAAGGGTACAATACCTTTCGAGTCCTTCGTTACGGTACCAAACCACAACAAAACTGTGCAATACCGTACGAGTACATCCATACGGTACCAAACCACACCAAAACGGTACAATACCTTACGAGTCCTTCGTTACGGAACCAAACAACACCAAAAAGGTGCAATACCGTACGAGTACATCCATACGGTACCAAACCACACCAAAACGGTACAATACCTTACGAGTACATCCATACGGTACCAAACCACACCAAAACGGTGCAATACCGTGCGTGTACATCCATACGGTACCAAACCACAACAAAACGGTGCAGTACCATACGAGTACATCCATACTGTACCGAACCACACCAAAACGGTGCAATAACGTACGAGTACATCCATACGGTACCAACCCCAACAAAACGGTGCAATACCGTACGAGTACATCCATACGGTACCAAACCACACCAAAACGGTACAATACCTTACGAGTCCTTCGTTACGGTACCAAACAACAACAAAACGGTGCAATACCGTACGAGTGCATCCATACGGTACCAAACCACACCAAAACGGTACAATACCTTACGAGTCCTTCGTTACGGTACCAAACCACACCAAAACGGTGCAATACCGCACGAGTGCATCCATACGGTACCAAACCACACCAAAACGGTACAATACCTTACGAGTCCTTCGTTACGGTACCAAACCACACCAAAACGGTGCAATACCGTACGAGTCCATCCATACGGTACCAAACCACACCAAAATGGTACAATACCTTACGAGTCCTTCGTTACGGTACCAAACCACACCAAAACGGTGCAATACCGGACGAGTACATCCATACGGTACAAAACCACACCAAAAATGGTACAATACCTTACGAGTCCTTCGTTACGGTTCCAAACCACACCAAAACGGTGCAATACCGTACGAGTACATCCATATGGTACCAAACCACACCAAAACGGTGCAATACCGTACTAGTACATCCATACGGTACCAAACTACAACAAAACGGTGCAATACCGTACGAGTACATCCATACGGTACCAAACCACACCAAAATGGTACAATAGCTTACGAGTCCTTCGTTACGGTTCTAAAACAAACCAAAACGGTGCAAAACCGTACGAGTACATCCATACGGTACCAAACCACACCAAAACAGTACAATACCTTACGATTCCTTCGTTACGGTACCAAACCACACCAAAACGGTGAATTACCGTACGAGTACATCCATACGGTACCAAACCACACCAAAACGGTACAATACCTTACGAGTCCTTCGTTACGGTACCAAACCACAACAAAACAGTGCAATACCGCACGAGTACATCCATACGGTACCAAACCACACCAAAACGGTACAATACCTTACGAGTCCTTCGTTACGGAACCAAACGACAACAAAACGGTGCAATACCGTACGAGTGTATCCATACGGTACCAAACCACACCAAAACGGTACAATACCTTACGAGTCCTTCGTTACAGTACCAAACCACACCAAAACGGTGCAATACCGCACGAGTACATCCATACGGTACCAAACCACACCAAAACGGTACAATACCTTACGAGTCCTTTGTTACAGTACCAAACCACACCAAAACGGTGCAATACCGCACGAGTACATCCATACGGTACCAAACCACACCAAAACGGTACAATACCTTACGAGTCCTTCGTTACGGAACCAAACCACACCAAAATGGTGCAATACCCTACGAGTACATCCATACGGTACAAAACCACACCAAAACGGTACAATACCTTACGAGTACATCCATACGGTACCAAACCACACCAAAACGGTGCAATACCGTGCGAGTACATCCATACGGTACCAAACCACAACAAAACTGTGCAATACCTTACGAGTACATCAATACGGTACCGAACCACACCAAAACGGTGCGATACCGTACGAGGATATCCATACGGTACCAAACCACACCAAAACGGTACAATACCTTACGAGTCCTTCGTTACGGTACCAAACCAAAACAAAACAGTGCAATACCGTACGAGTGCATCCATACGGTACCAAACCACACCAAAACGGTACAATACCTTACGAGTCCTTCGTTACAGTACCAAACCACACCAAAACGGTGCAATACCGCACGAGTACATCCATACGGTACCAAACCACACCAAAACGGTACAATACCTTACGAGTCCTTCGTTACGGTACCAAACCACACCAAAACGGTGCAATACCGTACGAGTACATCCATACGGTACCAAACCACACCAAAACGGTACAATACCTTACGAGTACATCCATACGGTACCAAACCACACCAAAACGGTGCAATACCGTGCGAGTACATCCATACGGTACCAAACCACAATAAAACTGTGCAATACCTTACGAGTACATCAATACGGTACCGAACCACACCAAAACGGTGCGATACCGTACGAGGATATCCATACGGTACCAAACCACACCAAAACGCTACAATACCTTACGAGTCCTTCGTTACGGTACCAAACCAAAACAAAACAGTGCAATACCGTACGAGTGCATCCATACGGTACCAAACCACACCAAAACGGTACAATACCTTACGAGTCCTTCGTTACAGTACCAAACCACACCAAAACGGTGCAATACCGCACGAGTACATCCATACGGTACCAAACCACACCAAAACGGTACAATACCTTACGAGTCCTTCGTTACGGTACCAAACCACACCAAAACGGTGCAATACCGTACGAGTACATCCATACGGTACCAAACCACACCAAAACGGTACAATACCTTACGAGTCCTTCGTTACGGTACCAAACCACACCAAAAGGGTGCAATACCGTACGAGTACATCCATACGGTGCCAAACCACACCAAAACGGTACAATACCTTGCGAGTCCTTCGTTACGGTACCAAACCACACCAAAATGGTGCAATACCGTACGAGTACATCCATACGGTACCAAACCACAACAAAACGGTACAATACCTTACGAGTCCTTCGTTACGGTACCAAACCACACCAAAACGGTGCAATACCGTACGAGTACATCCATACGGTTCCAAACCACACCAAAACAGTACAATACCATACGAGACCTTCGTTACAGTACCAAACCACACCAAAACGGTGCAATACCGTACGAGTACATCCATACGGTACCAAACCACACCAAAACGGTACAATACCTTACGAGTCCTTCGTTACGGTACCAAACGACACCAAAACGGTGCAATACCGTACAAGTACATCCATACGGTACCAAACCACACCAATACGGTGCAATACCTTACGAGTCCTTCGTTACGGTACCAAACCACACCAAAACGGTGCAATACCGTACGAGTACATCCATACGGAACCAAACCACACCAAAACGGTACAATACCTTACGATTCCTTCGTTACGGTACCAAACCACACCAAAACGGTGCAATACCGTACGAGTACATCCATACGGTACCAAACCACAACAAAACGGTACAATACCTTACGAGTCCTTCGTTACGGTACCAAACCACACCAAAACGGTGCAATACCGTACGAGTACATCCATACGGTTCCAAACCACACCAAAACAGTACAATACCATACGAGACCTTCGTTACAGTACCAAACCACACCAAAACGGTGCAATACCGTACGAGTACATCCATACGGTACCAAACCACACCAAAACGGTACAATACCTTACGAGTCCTTCGTTACGGTACCAAACGACACCAAAACGGTGCAATACCGTACAAGTAAATCCATACGGTACCAAACCACACCAATACGGTGCAATACCGTACGAGTACATCCATACGGTACCAAACCAAAACAAAACGGTGCAATACCATACGAGTACATCAATACGGTACCAAACCACACCAAAATGGTACAATACCTTACGAGTCCTTCATTACGGTACCAAACCACAACAAAACGGTGCAATACCGTACGAGTACATCCATACGGTACCAAACCACACCAAAACGGTACAATACCTTACGAGTCCTTCGTTACGGAACCAAACAACACCAAAATGGTGCAATACCGTACGAGTACATCCATACGGTACCAAACCACACCAAAACGGTACAATACCTTACGAGTACATCCATACGGTACCAAACCACACCAAAACGGTGCAATACCGTGCGTGTACATCCATACGGTACCAAACCACAACAAAACAGTGCAGTACCATACGAGTACATCCATACTGTACCGAACCACACCAAAACGGTGCAATAACGTACGAGTACATCCATACGGTACCCAACCTCAACAAAACGGTGCAATACCGTACGAGGATATCCATACGGTACCAAACCACACCAAAACGGTACAATACCTTACGAGTCCTTCGTTACGGTACCAAACCACAACAAAACAGTGCAATACCGTACGAGTACATTCATACGGTACCAAACCACACCAAAACGGTACAATACCTTTCGAGTCCTTCGTTACGGTACCAAACGACAACAAAACGGTGCAATACCGTACGAGTGCATCCATACGGTACCAAACCACACCAAAACGGTACAATACCTTACGAGTCCTTCGTTACGGTACCAAACAACACCAAAACTGTGCGATACCGCACGAGTACATCCATACGGTACCAAACCATACCAAAACGGTACAATACCTTACGAGTCCTTCGTTACGGTACCAAACCACACCAAAATGGTGCCATACCGTACGAGTAAATCCATACGGTACCAAACCACACCAAAACGGTACAATACCTTTCGAGTCCTTCGTTACGGTACCAAACGACAACAAAACGGTGCAATACCGCACGAGTGCATCCATACGGTACCAAACCACACCAAAACGGTACAATACCTTACGAGTCCTTCGTTACGGTACCAAACCACACCAAAACGGTGCAATACCGTACGAGTACATCCATACGGTTCCAAACCACACCAAAACCGTACAATACCATACGAGACCTTCGTTACAGTACCAAACCACACCAAAACGGTGCAATACCGTACGAGTACATCCATACGGTACCAAACCACACCAAAACGGTACAATACCTTACGAGTCCTTCGTTACGGTACCAAACCACACCAAAACGGTGCAATACCGTACGAGTACATCCATACGGTACCAAACCACACCAAAACGGTACAATACCTTACGAGTCCTTCGTTACGGTACCAAACCACACCAAAATGGTGCAATACCGTACGAATACATCCATACGGTACCAAACCACAACAAAACGGTACAATACCTTACGAGTCCTTCGTTACGGTACCAAACCACACCAAAACGGTGCAATACCGTACGAGTACATCCATACGGTTCCAAACCACACCAAAACAGTACAATACCATACGAGACCTTCGTTACAGTACCAAACCACACCAAAACGGTGCAATACCGTACGAGTACATCCATACGGTACCAAACCACACCAAAACGGTACAATACCTTACGAGTCCTTCGTTACGGTACCAAACGACACCAAAACGGTGCAATACCGTACAAGTACATCCATACGGTACCAAACCACACCAATACGGTGCAATACCTTACGAGTCCTTCGTTACGGTACCAAACCACACCAAAACGGTGCAATACCGTACGAGTACATCCATACGGAACCAAACCACACCAAAACGGTACAATACCTTACGATTCCTTCGTTACGGTACCAAACCACACCAAAACGGTGCAATACCGTACGAGTACATCCATACGGTACCAAACCACAACAAAACGGTACAATACCTTACGAGTCCTTCGTTACGGTACCAAACCACACCAAAAGGGTGCAATACCGTACGAGTCCATCCATACGGTACCAAACCACACCAAAACGGTACAATACCTTACGAGTACATCCATACGGTACCAAACCACACCAAAACGGTGCAATACCGTGCGAGTACATCCATACGGTACCAAACCACAATAAAACTGTGCAATACCTTACGAGTACATCAATACGGTACCGAACCACACCAAAACGGTGCGATACCGTACGAGGATATCCATACGGTACCAAACCACACCAAAACGCTACAATACCTTACGAGTCCTTCGTTACGGTACCAAACCAAAACAAAACAGTGCAATACCGTACGAGTGCATCCATACGGTACCAAACCACACCAAAACGGTACAATACCTTACGAGTCCTTCGTTACAGTACCAAACCACACCAAAACGGTGCAATACCGCACGAGTACATCCATACGGTACCAAACCACACCAAAACGGTACAATACCTTACGAGTCCTTCGTTACGGTACCAAACCACACCAAAACGGTGCAATACCGTACGAGTACATCCATACGG
The DNA here is from genome assembly GCF_030253575.1 of Rhododendron vialii. NCBI lineage: Eukaryota > Viridiplantae > Streptophyta > Magnoliopsida > Ericales > Ericaceae > Rhododendron > Rhododendron vialii. The sequence continues at coordinate 28,176,761 of NC_080557.1, read as the reverse complement.
TACCAAACCACACCAAAACGGTACAATACCTTACGAGTCCTTCGTTACGGTACCAAACCACACCAAAACGGTGCAATACCGTACGAGTACATCCATACGGTACCAAACCACACCAAAACGGTACAATACCTTACGAGTCCTTCGTTACGGTACCAAACCACACCAAAATGGTGCAATACCGTACGAGTACATCCATACGGTACCAAACCACAACAAAACGGTACAATACCTTACGAGTCCTTCGTTACGGTACCAAACCACACCAAAACGGTGCAATACCGTACGAGTACATCCATACGGTTCCAAACCACACCAAAACAGTACAATACCATACGAGACCTTCGTTACAGTACCAAACCACACCAAAACGGTGCAATACCGTACGAGTACATCCATACGGTACCAAACCACACCAAAACGGTACAATACCTTACGAGTCCTTCGTTACGGTACCAAACGACACCAAAACGGTGCAATACCGTACAAGTACATCCATACGGTACCAAACCACACCAATACGGTGCAATACCTTACGAGTCCTTCGTTACGGTACCAAACCACACCAAAACGGTGCAATACCGTACGAGTACATCCATACGGAACCAAACCACACCAAAACGGTACAATACCTTACGATTCCTTCGTTACGGTACCAAACCACACCAAAACGGTGCAATACCGTACGAGTACATCCATACGGTACCAAACCACAACAAAACGGTACAATACCTTACGAGTCCTTCGTTACGGTACCAAACCACACCAAAACGGTGCAATACCGTACGAGTACATCCATACGGTTCCAAACCACACCAAAACAGTACAATACCATACGAGACCTTCGTTACAGTACCAAACCACACCAAAACGGTGCAATACCGTACGAGTACATCCATACGGTACCAAACCACACCAAAACGGTACAATACCTTACTAGTCCTTCGTTACGGTACCAAACGACACCAAAACGGTGCAATACCGTACAAGTAAATCCATACGGTACCAAACCACACCAATACGGTGCAATACCGTACGAGTACATCCATACGGTACCAAACCAAAACAAAACGGTGCAATACCATACGAGTACATCAATACGGTACCAAACCACACCAAAATGGTACAATACCTTACGAGTCCTTCATTACGGTACCAAACCACAACAAAACGGTGCAATACCGTACGAGTACATCCATACGGTACCAAACCACACCAAAACGGTACAATACCTTACGAGTCCTTCGTTACGGAACCAAACAACACCAAAATGGTGCAATACCGTACGAGTACATCCATACGGTACCAAACCACACCAAAACGGTACAATACCTTACGAGTACATCCATACGGTACCAAACCACACCAAAACGGTGCAATACCGTGCGTGTACATCCATACGGTACCAAACCACAACAAAACAGTGCAGTACCATACGAGTACATCCATACTGTACCGAACCACACCAAAACGGTGCAATAACGTACGAGTACATCCATACGGTACCCAACCTCAACAAAACGGTGCAATACCGTACGAGGATATCCATACGGTACCAAACCACACCAAAACGGTACAATACCTTACGAGTCCTTCGTTACGGTACCAAACCACAACAAAACAGTGCAATACCGTACGAATACATCCATACGGTACCAAACCACACCAAAACGGTACAATACCTTTCGAGTCCTTCGTTACGGTACCAAACGACAACAAAACGGTGCAATACCGTACGAGTGCATCCATACGGTACCAAACCACACCAAAACGGTACAATACCTTACGAGTCCTTCGTTACGGTACCAAACAACACCAAAACTGTGCGATACCGCACGAGTACATCCATACGGTACCAAACCATACCAAAACGGTACAATACCTTACGAGTCCTTCGTTACGGTACCAAACCACACCAAAATGGTGCCATACCGTACGAGTAAATCCATACGGTACCAAACCACACCAAAACGGTACAATACCTTTCGAGTCCTTCGTTACGGTACCAAACGACAACAAAACGGTGCAATACCGCACGAGTGCATCCATACGGTACCAAACCACACCAAAACGGTACAATACCTTACGAGTCCTTCGTTACGGTACCAAACCACACCAAAAGGGTGCAATACCGTACGAGTCCATCCATACGGTACCAAACCACACCAAAACGGTACAATACCTTACGAGTCCTTCGTTACGGTACCAAACCACACCAAAACGGTGCAATACCGGACGAGTACATCCATACGGTACAAAACCACACCAAAAATGGTACAATACCTTACGAGTCCTTCGTTACGGTTCCAAACCACACCAAAACGGTGCAATACCGTACGAGTACATCCATATGGTACCAAACCACACCAAAACGGTGCAATACCGTACTAGTACATCCATACGGTACCAAACTACAACAAAACGGTGCAATACCGTACGAGTACATCCATACGGTACCAAACCACACCAAAATGGTACAATAGCTTACGAGTCCTTCGTTACGGTTCTAAAACAAACCAAAACGGTGCAAAACCGTACGAGTACATCCATACGGTACCAAACCACACCAAAACAGTACAATACCTTACGATTCCTTCGTTACGGTACCAAACCACACCAAAACGGTGAATTACCGTACGAGTACATCCATACGGTACCAAACCACACCAAAACGGTACAATACCTTACGAGTCCTTCGTTACGGTACCAAACCACAACAAAACAGTGCAATACCGTACGAGTACATCCATACGGTACCAAACCACACCAAAACGGTACAATACCTTTCGAGTCCTTCGTTACGGTACCAAACGACAACAAAACGGTGCAATACCGTACGAGTGCATCCATACGGTACCAAACCACACCAAAACGGTACAATACCTTACGAGTCCTTCGTTACGGTACCAAACCACACCAAAACTGTGCGATACCGCACGAGTACATCCATACGGTACCAAACCATACCAAAACGGTACAATACCTTACGAGTCCTTCGTTACGGTACCAAACCACACCAAAATGGTGCCATACCGTACGAGTAAATCCATACGGTACCAAACCACACCAAAACGGTACAATACCTTTCGAGTCCTTCGTTACGGTACCAAACGACAACAAAACGGTGCAATACCGCACGAGTGCATCCATACGGTACCAAACCACACCAAAACGGTACAATACCTTACGAGTCCTTCGTTACGGTACCAAACCACACCAAAAGGGTGCAATACCGTACGAGTCCATCCATACGGTACCAAACCACACCAAAACGGTACAATACCTTACGAGTCCTTCGTTACGGTACCAAACCACACCAAAACGGTGCAATACCGGACGAGTACATCCATACGGTACAAAACCACACCAAAAATGGTACAATACCTTACGAGTCCTTCGTTACGGTTCCAAACCACACCAAAACGGTGCAATACCGTACGAGTACATCCATATGGTACCAAACCACACCAAAACGGTGCAATACCGTACTAGTACATCCATACGGTACCAAACTACAACAAAACGGTGCAATACCGTACGAGTACATCCATACGGTACCAAACCACACCAAAATGGTACAATAGCTTACGAGTCCTTCGTTACGGTTCTAAAACAAACCAAAACGGTGCAAAACCGTACGAGTACATCCATACGGTACCAAACCACACCAAAACATTACAATACCTTACGATTCCTTCGTTACGGTACCAAACCACACCAAAACGGTGAATTACCGTACGAGTACATCCATACGGTACCAAACCACACCAAAACGGTACAATACCTTACGAGTCCTTCGTTACGGTACCAAACCACAACAAAACAGTGCAATACCGTACGAGTACATCCATACGGTACCAAACCACACCAAAGCGGTACAATACCTTACGAGTCCTTCGTTACGGCACCAAACGACAACAAAACGGTGCAATACCGTACGAGTGTATCCATACGGTACCAAACCACACCAAAACGGTACAATACCTTACGAGTCCTTCGTTACAGTACCAAACCACACCAAAACGGTGCAATACCGCACGAGTACATCCATACGGTACCAAACCACACCAAAACGGTACAATACCTTACGAGTCCTTCGTTACGGAACCAAACCACACCAAAATGGTGCAATACCCTACGAGTACATCCATACGGTACAAAACCACACCAAAACGGTACAATACCTTACGAGTACATCCATACGGTACCAAACCACACCAAAACGGTGCAATACCGTGCGAGTACATCCATCCGGTACCAAACCACAACAAAACCGTGCAATACCTTACGAGTACATCAATACGGTACCGAACCACACCAAAACGGTGCGATACCGTACGAGCATATCCATACGGTACCAAACCACACCAAAACGGTACAATACCTTACGAGTCCTTCGTTACGGTACCAAACCAAAACAAAACAGTGCAATACCGTACGAGTGCATCCATACGGTACCAAACCACACCAAAACGGTACAATACCTTACGAGTCCTTCGTTACAGTACCAAACCACACCAAAACGGTGCAATACCGCACGAGTACATCCATACGGTACCAAACCACACCAAAACGGTACAATACCTTACGAGTCCTTCGTTACGGTACCAAACCACACCAAAACGGTGCAATACCGTACGAGTACATCCATACGGTACCAAACCACACCAAAATGGTACAATACCTTACGAGTCCTTCGTTACGGTACCAAACCACACCAAAACGGTGCAATACCGTACGAGTACATCCATACGGTACCAAACCACACCAAAACGGTACAATACCTTACGAGTCCTTCGTTACGGTACCAAACCACACCAAAACGGTGCAATACCGTACGAGTACATCCATACGGTACCAAACCACAACAAAACGGTACAATACCTTACGAGTCCTTCGTTACGGTACCAAACCACACCAAAACGGTGCAATACCGTACGAGTACATCCATACGGTTCCAAACCACACCAAAACAGTACAATACCATACGAGACCTTCGTTACAGTACCAAACCACACCAAAACGGTGCAATACCGTACGAGTACATCCATACGGTACCAAACCACACCAAAACGGTACAATACCTTACGAGTCCTTCGTTACGGTACCAAACGACACCAAAACGGTGCAATACCGTACAAGTACATCCATACGGTACCAAACCACACCAATACGGTGCAATACCGTACGAGTACATCCATACGGTACCAAACCAAAACAAAACGGTGCAATACCATACGAGTACATCAATACGGTACCAAACCACACCAAAATGGTACAATACCTTACGAGTCCTTCGTTACGGTACCAAACCACAACAAAACGGTGCAATACCGTACGAGTACATCCATACGGTACCAAACCACACCAAAACGGTACAATACCTTACGAGTCCTTCGTTACGGAACCAAACAACACCAAAATGGTGCAATACCGTACGAGTACATCCATACGGTACCAAACCACACCAAAATGGTACAATACCTTACGAGTACATCCATACGGTACCAAACCACACCAAAACGGTGCAATACCGTGCGTGTACATCCATACGGTACCAAACCACAACAAAACAGTGCAGTACCATACGAGTACATCCATACTGTACCGAACCACACCAAAACGGTGCAATAACGTACGAGTACATCCATACGGTACCCAACCTCAACAAAACGGTGCAATACCGTACGAGGATATCCATACGGTACCAAACCACACCAAAACGGTACAATACCTTACGAGTCCTTCGTTACGGTACCAAACCACAACAAAACAGTGCAATACCGTACGAGTACTTCCATACGGTACCAAACCACACCAAAACGGTACAATACCTTTCGAGTCCTTCGTTACGGTACCAAACGACAACAAAACGGTGCAATACCGTACGAGTGCATCCATACGGTACCAAACCACACCAAAACGGTACAATACCTTACGAGTCCTTCGTTACGGTACCAAACCACACCAAAACTGTGCAATACCGCACGAGTACATCCATACGGTACCAAACCATACCAAAACGGTACAATACCTTACGAGTCCTTCGTTACGGTACCAAACCACACCAAAATGGTGCAATACCGTACGAGTACATCCATAAGGTACAAAACCACACCAAAAATGGTACAATACCTTACGAGTCCTTCGTTATGGTTCCAAACCACACCAAAACGGTGCAATACCGTACGAGTACATCCATACGGTACCAAACCACACCAAAACGGTGCAATACCGTACTAGTACATCCATACGGTACCAAACCACAACAAAACGGTGCAATACCGTACGAGTACATCCATACGGTACCAAACCACACCAAAATGGTACAATACCTTACAAGTCCTTCGTTACGGTTCTAAAACAAACCAAAACGGTGCAATACCGTACGAGTACGTCCATACGACACCAAACCACACCAAAATAGTACAATACCTTACGAGTCCTTCGTTACAGTACCAAACCACACCAAAACGGTGCAATACCGTACGAGTACGTCCATACAGTACCAAACCACACCAAAACGGTACAATACCTTACGAGTCCTTCGTTACGGTACCAAACGACACCAAAACGGTGCAATACGGTACGCGTACATCCATACGGTACCAAACCACACCAATACGGTGCAATACCGTACGAGTACATCCATACGGTACCAAACGAAAACAAAACGGTGCAATACCATACGAGTACATCGATACGGTACCAAACCACACCAAAATGGTACAATACCTTACGAGTCCTTCGTTACGGTACCAAACCACAACAAAACGGTGCAAAACCGTACGTGTACGTCCATACGGTACCAAACCACAACAAAACGGTGCAATACCATACGAGTACATCCATACGGTTCCGAACCACACCAAAACGGTGCAATACCGTACGAGTACATCCATACGGTACCCAACCACAACAAAACGGTGCAATACCGTACGAGGATATCCATACGGTACCAAACCACACCAAAACGGTACAATACCTTACGAGTCCTTCGTTACGGTACCAAACCAAAACAAAACAGTGCAATACCGTACGAGTGCATCCATACGGTACCAAACCACACCAAAACGGTACAATACCTTACGAGTCCTTCGTTACAGTACCAAACCACACCAAAACGGTGCAATACCGCACGAGTACATCCTTACGGTACCAAACCATACCAAAACGGTACAATACCTTACGAGTCCTTCGTTACGGTACCAAACCACACCAAAACGGTGCAATACCGTACGAGTACATCCATACGGTACCAAACCACACCAAAACGGTACAATACCTTACGAGTCCTTCGTTACGGTACCAAACAACACCAAAACGGTGCAATACCGTACGAGTACATCCATACGGTACCAAACCACACCAAAATGGTACAATACCTTACGAGTCCTTCGTTACGGTTCTAAAACAAACCAAAACGGTGCAATACCGTACGAGTACATCCATACGGTACCAAACCACACCAAAACGGTGCAATACCGTACGAGTACATCCATACGGTACCAAACCACACCAAAACGGTACAATACCTTACGAGTCCTTCGTTACAGTACAAAACCACACCAAAACGGTGCAATACCGTACGAGTACATCCATACGGTACCAAACCACACCAAAATGGTACAATACCTTACGAGTCCTTCGTTACGGTTCTAAAACAAACCAAAACGGTGCAATACCGTACGAGTACATCCATACGGTACCAAACCACACCAAAACGGTACAATACCTTACGAGTCCTTCGTTACGGTACCAAACCACACCAAAACGGTGCAATACCGTACGAGTACATCCATACGGTACCAAACCACACCAAAATGGTACAATACCTTACGAGTCCTTCGTTACGGTTCTAAAACAAACCAAAACGGTGCAATACCGTACGAGTACATCCATACGGTACCAAACCACACCAAAACGGTGCAATACCGTACGAGTACATCCATACGGTACCAAACCACACCAAAACGGTACAATACCTTACGAGTCCTTCGTTACAGTACAAAACCACACCAAAACGGTGCAATACCGTACGAGTACATCCATACGGTACCAAACCACAACAAAACGGTACAATACCTTGCGAGTCCTTCGTTACGGTACCAAACCACACCAAAACGGTGCAATACCGTACGAGTACATCCATACGGTACCAAACCACACCAAAACGGTACAATACCTTACGAGTCCTTCGTTACGGTACCAAACCACACCAAAACGGTGCAATACCGTACGAGTACATCCATACGGTACCAAACCACAACAAAACGGTACAATACCTTACGAGTCCTTCGTTACGGTACGAAACCACACCAAAACGGTGCAATACCGTACGAGTACATCCATACGGTTCCAAACCACACCAAAACAGTACAATACCATACGAGACCTTCGTTACAGTACCAAACCAAACCAAAACGGTGCAATACCGTACGAGTACATCCATACGGTACCAAATCACACCAAAACGGTACAATACCTTACGAGTCCTTCGTTACGGTACCAAACGACACCAAAACGGTGCAATACCGTACAAGTACATCCATACGGTACCAAACCACACCAATACGGTGCAATACCGTACGAGTACATCCATACGGTACCAAACCAAAACAAAACGGTGCAATACCATACGAGTACATCAATACGGTACCAAACCACACCAAAATGGTACAATACCTTACGAGTCCTTCGTTACGGTACCAAACCACAACAAAACGGTGCAATACCGTACGAGTACATCCATACGGTACCAAACCACACCAAAACGGTACAATACCTTACGAGTCCTTCGTTACGGAACCAAACAACACCAAAATGGTGCAATACCGTACGAGTACATCCATACGGTACCAAACCACACCAAAACGGTACAATACCTTACGAGTACATCCATACGGTACCAAACCACACCAAAACGGTGCAATACCGTGCGTGTACATCCATACGGTACCAAACCACAACAAAACAGTGCAGTACCAAACGAGTACATCCATACTGTACCGAACCACACCAAAACGGTGCAATAACGTACGAGTACATCCATACGGTACCCAACCTCAACAAAACGGTGCAATACCGTACGAGGATATCCATACGGTACCAAACCACACCAAAACGGTACAATACCTTACGAGTCCTTCGTTACGGTACCAAACCACAACAAAACAGTGCAATACCGTACGAGTACATCCATACGGTACCAAACCACACCAAAACGGTACAATACCTTACGAGTCCTTCGTTACGGTACCAAACGACAACAAAACGGTGCAATACCGTACGAGTGCATCCATACGGTACCAAACCACACCAAAACGGTACAATACCTTACGAGTCCTTCGTTACGGTACCAAACCACACCAAAACTGTGCGATACCGCACGAGTACATCCATACGGTACCAAACCATACCAAAACGGTACAATACCTTACGAGTCCTTCGTTACGGTACCAAACCACACCAAAATGGTGCAATACCGTACGAGTACATCCATACGGTACAAAACCACACCAAAAATGGTACAATACCTTACGAGTCCTTCGTTACGGTTCCAAACCACACCAAAACGGTGCAATACCGTACGAGTACATCCATACGGTACCAAACCACACCAAAACGGTGCAATACCGTACTAGTACATCCATACGGTACCAAACCACAACAAAACGGTGCAATACCGTACGAGTACATCCATACGGTACCAAACCACACCAAAATGGTACAATACCTTACAAGTCCTTCGTTACGGTTCTAAAACAAACCAAAACGGTGCAATACCGTACGAGTACGTCCATACGACACCAAACCACACCAAAATAGTACAATACCTTACGAGTCCTTCGTTACAGTACCAAACCACACCAAAACGGTTCAATACCGTACGAGTACGTCCATACGGTACCAAACCACACCAAAACGGTACAATACCTTACGAGTCCTTCGTTACGGTACCAAACGACACCAAAACGGTGCAATACGGTACGAGTACATCCATACGGTACCAAACCACACCAATACGGTGCAATACCGTACGAGTACATCCATACGGTACCAAACGAAAACAACACGGTGCAATACCATACGAGTACATCGATACGGTACCAAACCACACCAAAATGGTACAATACCTTACGAGTCCTTCGTTACGGTACCAAACCACAACAAAACGGTGCAATACCGTACGTGTACGTCCATACGGTACCAAACCACAACAAAATTGTGCAATACCATACGAGTACATCCATACGGTTCCGAACCACACCAAAACGGTGCAATACCGTACGAGTACATCCATACGGTACCCAACCACAACAAAACGGTGCAATACCGTACGAGGATATCCATACGGTACCAAACCACACCAAAACGGTACAATACCTTACGAGTCCTTCGTTACGGTACCAAACCAAAACAAAACAGTGCAATACCGTACGAGTGCATCCATACGGTACCAAACCACACCAAAACGGTACAATACCTTACGAGTCCTTCGTTACAGTACCAAACCACACCAAAACGGTGCAATACCGCACGAGTCCATCCATACGGTACCAAACCACACCAAAACGGTACAATACCTTACGAGTCCTTCGTTACGGTACCAAACCACACCAAAACGGTGCAATACCGTACGAGTACATCCATACGGTACCAAACCACACCAAAACGGTACAATACCTTACGAGTCCTTCGTTACGGTACCAAACCACACCAAAACGGTGCAATACCGTACGAGTACATCCATACGGTACCAAACCACACCAAAATGGTACAATACCTTACGAGTCCTTCGTTACGGTTCTAAAACAAACCAAAACGGTGCAATACCGTACGAGTACATCCATACGGTACCAAACCACACCAAAACGGTGCAATACCGTACGAGTACATCCATACGGTACCAAACCACACCAAAACGGTACAATACCTTACGAGTCCTTCGTTACAGTACCAAACCACACCAAAACGGTGCAATACCGTACGAGTACATCCATACGGTACCAAACCACAACAAAACGGTACAATACCTTGCGAGTCCTTCGTTACGGTACCAAACCACACCAAAACGGTGCAATACCGTACGAGTACATCCATACGGTACCAAACCACACCAAAACGGTACAATACCTTACGAGTCCTTCGTTACGGAACCAAACCACACCAAAATGGTGCAATACCCTACGAGTACATCCATACGGTGCAAAACCACACAAAAACGGTACAATACCTTACGAGTACATCCATACGGTACCAAACCACACCAAAACGGTGCAATACCGTACGAGTACATCCATACGGTACCAAACCACAACAAAACGGTGCAATACCTTACGAGTACATCAATACGGTACCGAACCACACCAAAACGGTGCGATACCGTACGAGGATATCCATACGGTACCAAACCACACCAAAACGGTACAATACCTTACGAGTCCTTCGTTACAGTACCAAACCAAAACAAAACAGTGCAATACCGTACGAGTGCATCCATACGGTACCAAACCACACCAAAACGGTACAATACCTTACGAGTCCTTCGTTACAGTACCAAACCACACCAAAACGGTGCAATACCGCACGAGTACATCCATACGGTACCAAACCACACCAAAACGGTACAATACCTTACGAGTCCTTCGTTACGGTACCAAACCACACCAAAACGGTGCAATACCGTACGAGTACATCCATACGGTACCAAACCACACCAAAACGGTACAATACCTTACGAGTCCTTCGTTACGGTACCAAACCACACCAAAACGGTGCAATACCGTACGAGTACATCCATACGGTACCAAACCACACCAAAACGGTACAATACCTTACGAGTCCTTCGTTACGGTACCAAACCACACCAAAACGGTGCAATACCGTACGAGTACATCCATACGGTACCAAACCACAACAAAACGGTACAATACCTTACGAGTCCTTCGTTACGGTACCAAACCACACCAAAACGGTGCAATACCGTACGAGTACATCCATACGGTTCGAAACCACACCAAAACAGTACAATACCATACGAGACCTTCGTTACAGTACCAAACCACACCAAAACGGTGCAATACCGTACGAGTACATCCATACGGTACCAAACCACACCAAAACGGTACAATACCTTACGAGTCCTTCGTTACGGTACCAAACGACACCAAAACGGTGCAATACCGTACAAGTACATCCATACGGTACCAAACCACACCAATACGGTGCAATACCGTACGAGTACATCCATACGGTACCAAACCAAAACAAAACGGTGCAATACCATACGAGTACATCAATACGGTACCAAACCACACCAAAATGGTACAATACCTTACGAGTCCTTCGTTACGGTACCAAACCACAACAAAACGGTGCAATACCGTACGAGTACATCCATACGGTACCAAACCACACCAAAACGGTACAATACCTTACGAGTCCTTCGTTACAGTACCAAACCACACCAAAACGGTGCAATACCGTACGAGTACATACATACGGTACCAAACCACAACAAAACGGTACAATACCTTGCGAGTCCTTCGTTACGGTACCAAACCACACCAAAACGGTGCAATACCGTACGAGTACATCCATACGGTACCAAACCACACCAAAACGGTACAATACCTTACGAGTCCTTCGTTACGGAACCAAACCACACCAAAATGGTGCAATACCCTACGAGTACATCCATACGGTGCAAAACCACACAAAAACGGTACAATACCCTACGAGTACATCCATACGGTACCAAACCACACCAAAACGGTGCAATACCGTACGAGTACGTCCATACGGTACCAAACCACAACAAAACGGTGCAATACCTTACGAGTACATCAATACGGTACCGAACCACACCAAAACGGTGCGATACCGTACGAGGATATCCATACGGTACCAAACCACACCAAAACGGTACAATACCTTACGAGTCCTTCGTTACAGTACCAAACCAAAACAAAACAGTGCAATACCGTACGAGTGCATCCATACGGTACCAAACCACACCAAAACGGTACAATACCTTACGAGTCCTTCGTTACAGTACCAAACCACACCAAAACGGTACAATACCGCACGAGTACATCCATACGGTACCAAACCACACCAAAACGGTACAATACCTTACGAGTCCTTCGTTACGGTACCAAACCACACCAAAACGGTGCAATACCGTACGAGTACATCCATACGGTACCAAACCACACCAAAACGGTACAATACCTTACGAGTCCTTCGTTACGGTACCAAACCACACCAAAACGGTGCAATACCGTACGAGTACATCCATACGGTACCAAACCACACCAAAACGGTACAATACCTTACGAGTCCTTCGTTACGGTACCAAACCACACCAAAACGGTGCAATACCGTACGAGTACATCCATACGGTACCAAACCACAACAAAACGGTACAATACCTTACGAGTCCTTCGTTACGGTACCAAACCACACCAAAACGGTGCAATACCGTACGAGTACATCCATACGGTTCCAAACCACACCAAAACAGTACAATACCATACGAGACCTTCGTTACAGTACCAAACCACACCAAAACGGTGCAATACCGTACGAGTACATCCATACGGTACCAAACCACACCAAAACGGTACAATACCTTACGAGTCCTTCGTTACGGTACCAAACGACACCAAAACGGTGCAATACCGTACAAGTACATCCATACGGTACCAAACCACACCAATACGGTGCAATACCGTACGAGTACATCCATACGGTACCAAACCAAAACAAAACGGTGCAATACCATACGAGTACATCAATACGGTACCAAACCACACCAAAATGGTACAATACCTTACGAGTCCTTCGTTACGGTACCAAACCACAACAAAACGGTGCAATACCGTACGAGTACATCCATACGGTACCAAACCACACCAAAACGGTACAATACCTTACGAGTCCTTCGTTACAGTACCAAACCACACCAAAACGGTGCAATACCGTACGAGTACATCCATACGGTACCAAACCACACCAAAACGGTACAATACCTTACGAGTCCTTCGTTACGGTACCAAACGACACCAAAACGGTGCAATACCGTACAAGTACATCCATACGGTACCAAACCACACCAATACGGTGCAATACCGTACGAGTACATCCATACGGTACCAAACCAAAACAAAACGGTGCAATACCATACGAGTACATCAATACGGTACCAAACCACACCAAAATGGTACAATACCTTACGAGTCCTTCGTTACGGTACCAAACCACAACAAAACGGTGCAATACCGTACGAGTACATCCATACGGTACCAAACCACACCAAAACGGTACAATACCTTACGAGTCCTTCGTTACGGAACCAAACAACACCAAAATGGTGCAATACCGTACGAGTACATCCATACGGTACCAAACCACACCAAAACGGTACAATACCTTACGAGTACATCCATACGGTACCAAACCACACCAAAACGGTGCAATACCGTGCGTGTACATCCATACGGTACCAAACCACAACAAAACGGTGCAGTACCATACGAGTACATCCATACTGTACCGAACCACACCAAAACGGTGCAATAACGTACGAGTACAGCCATACGGTACCCAACCTCAACAAAACGGTGCAATACCGTACGAGGATATCCATACGGTACCAAACCACACCAAAACGGTACAATACCTTACGAGTCCTTCGTTACGGTACCAAACCACAACAAAACAGTGCAATACCGTACGAGTACATCCATACGGTACCAAACCACACCAAAACGGTACAATACCTTACGAGTCCTTCGTTACGGTACCAAACGACAACAAAACGGTGCAATACCGTTCGAGTGCATCCATACGGTACCAAACCACACCAAAACGGTACAATACCTTACGAGTCCTTCGTTACAGTACCAAACCACACCAAAACGGTGCAATACCGCACGAGTACATCCATACGGTACCAAACCACACCAAAACGGTACAATACCTTACGAGTCCTTCGTTACGGTACCAAACCACACCAAAACGGTGCAATACCGTACGAGTCCATCCATACGGTACCAAACCACACCAAAACGGTACAATACCTTACGAGTCCTTCGTTACGGTACCAAACCACACCAAAACGGTGCAATACCGGACGAGTACATCCATACGGTACAAAACCACACCAAAAATGGTACAATACCTTACGAGTCCTTCGTTACGGTTCCAAACCACACCAAAACGGTGCAATACCGTACGAGTACATCCATATGGTACCAAACCACACCAAAACGGTGCAATACCGTACTAGTACATCCATACGGTACCAAACTACAACAAAACGGTGCAATACCGTACGAGTACATCCATACGGTACCAAACCACACCAAAATGGTACAATACCTTACGAGTCCTTCGTTACGGTTCTAAAACAAACCAAAACGGTGCAAAACCGTACGAGTACATCCATACGGTACCAAACCACACCAAAACGGTGCAATACCGTACGAGTACATCCATACGGTACCAAACCACACCAAAACAGTACAATACCTTACGATTCCTTCGTTACGGTACCAAACCACACCAAAACGGTGAATTACCGTACGAGTACATCCATACGGTACCAAACAACACCAAAACGGTACAATACCTTACGAGTCCTTCGTTACGGTACCAAACCATAACAAAACAGTGCAATACCGTACGAGTACATCCATACGGTACCAAACCACACCAAAACGGTACAATACCTTACGAGTCCTTCGTTACGGTACCAAACGACAACAAAACGGTGCAATACCGTACGAGTGCATCCATACGGTACCAAACCACACCAAAACGGTACAATACCTTACGAGTCCTTCGTTACAGTACCAAACCACACCAAAACGGTGCAATACCGCACGAGTACATCCATACGGTACCAAACCACACCAAAACGGTACAATACCTTACGAGTCCTTCGTTACGGAACCAAACCACACCAAAATGGTGCATTACCCTACGAGTACATCCATACGGTACAAAACCACACCAAAACGGTACAATACCTTACGAGTACATCCATACGGTACCAAACCACACCAAAACGGTGCAATACCGTACGAGTACATCCATACGGTACCAAACCACAACAAAACGGTGCAATACCTTACGAGTACATCAATACGGTACCGAACCACACCAAAACGGTGCGATACCGTACGAGGATATCCATACGGTACCAAACCACACCAAAACGGTACAATACCTTACGAGTCCTTCGTTACGGTACCAAACCAAAACAAAACAGTGCAATACCGTACGAGTGCATCCATACGGTACCAAACCACACCAAAACGGTACAATACCTTACGAGTCCTTCGTTACAGTACCAAACCACACCAAAACGGTGCAATACCGCACGAGTACATCCATACGGTACCAAACCACACCAAAACGGTACAATACCTTACGAGTCCTTCGTTACGGTACCAAACCACACCAAAACGGTGCAATACCGTACGAGTACATCCATACGGTACCAAACCACACCAAAACGGTACAATACCTTACGAGTCCTTCGTTACGGTACCAAACCACACCAAAACGGTGCAATACCGTACGAGTACATCCATACGGTACCAAACCACACCAAAACGGTACAATACCTTACGAGTCCTTCGTTACGGTACCAAACCACACCAAAACGGTGCAATACCGTACGAGTACATCCATACGGTACCAAACCACAACAAAACGGTACAATACCTTACGAGTCCTTCGTTACGGTACCAAACCACACCAAAACGGTGCAATACCGTACGAGTACATCCATACGGTTCCAAACCACACCAAAACAGTACAATACCATACGAGACCTTCGTTACAGTACCAAACCACACCAAAACGGTGCAATACCGTACGAGTACATCCATTCGGTACCAAACCACACCAAAACGGTACAATACCTTACGAGTCCTTCGTTACGGTACCAAACGACACCAAAACGGTGCAATACCGTACAAGTACATCCATACGGTACCAAACCACACCAATACGGTGCAATACCGTACGAGTACATCCATACGGTACCAAACCAAAACAAAACGGTGCAATACCATACGAGTACATCAATAGGGTACCAAACCACACCAAAATGGTACAATACCTTACGAGTCCTTCGTTACGGTACCAAACCACAACAAAACGGTGCAATACCGTACGAGTACATCCATACGGTACCAAACCACACCAAAACGGTACAATACCTTACGAGTCCTTCGTTACGGAACCAAACAACACCAAAATGGTGCAATACCGTACGAGTACATCCATACGGTACCAAACCACACCAAAACGGTACAATACCTTACGAGTACATCCATATGGTACCAAACCATACCAAAACGGTGCAATACCGTGCGTGTACATCCATACGGTACCAAACCACAACAAAACGGTGCAGTACCATACGAGTACATCCATACTGTACCGAACCACACCAAAACGGTGCAATAACGTACGAGTACATCCATACGGTACCCAACCTCAACAAAACGGTGCAATACCGTACGAGGATATCCATACGGTACCAAACCACACCAAAACGGTACAATACCTTACGAGTCCTTCGTTACGGTACCAAACCACAACAAAACAGTGCAATACCGTACGAGTACATCCATACGGTACCAAACCACACCAAAACGGTACAATACCTTACGAGTCCTTCGTTACGGTACCAAACGTCAACAAAACGGTGCAATACCGTACGAGTGCATCCATACGGTACCAAACCACACCAAAACGGTACAATACCTTACGAGTCCTTCGTTACAGTACCAAACCACACCAAAACGGTGCAATACCGCACGAGTACATCCATACGGTACCAAACCACACCAAAACGGTACAATACCTTACGAGTCCTTCGTTACGGTACCAAACCACACCAAAACGGTGCAATACCGTACGAGTCCATCCATACGGTACCAAACCACACCAAAACGGTACAATACCTTACGAGTCCTTCGTTACGGTACCAAACCACACCAAAACGGTGCAATACCGGACGAGTACATCCATACGGTACAAAACCACACCAAAAATGGTACAATACCTTACGAGTCCTTCGTTACGGTTCCAAACCACACCAAAACAGTGCAATACCGTACGAGTACATCCATATGGTACCAAACCACACCAAAACGGTGCAATACCGTACTAGTACATCCATACGGTACCAAACTACAACAAAACGGTGCAATACCGTACGAGTACATCCATACGGTACCAAACCACACCAAAATGGTACAATACCTTACGAGTCCTTCGTTACGGTTCTAAAACAAACCAAAACGGTGCAAAACCGTACGAGTACATCCATACGGTACCAAACCACACCAAAACGGTGCAATACCGTACGAGTACATCCATACGGTACCAAACCACACCAAAACAGTACAATACCTTACGATTCCTTCGTGACGGTACCAAACCACACCAAAACGGTGAATTACCGTACGAGTACATCCATACGGTACCAAACCACACCAAAACGGTACAATACCTTACGAGTCCTTCGTTACGGTACCAAACGACACCAAAACGGTGCAATACCGTACGAGTACATCCATACGGTACGAAACCACTCCAATACGGTGCAATACCGTACGAGCACATCCATACGTTACCAAACGAAAACAAAACGGTGCAATACCATACGAGTACATCAATACGGTACCAAACCACACCAAAACGGTACAATACCTTACTAGTCCTTCGTTACGGAACCAAACCACACCAAAATGGTGCAATACCGTACGGGTACATCCATACGGTACCAAACCACACCAAAACGGTACAATACCTTACGAGTACATCCATACGGTACCAAACCACAACAAAATGTTGCAATACCGTACGAGTACATCCATACGGTACCAAACCACACCAAAACGGTCCAATACCTTACGAGTACATCCATACGGTACCAAACCACACCAAAACGGTGCAATACCGTACGTGTACATCCATACGGTACCAAACCACAACAAAACGGTGCAATACCATACGAGTACATCCATAAGGTACCGAACCACACCAAAACGGTGCAATACCAAACGAGTACATCCATACAGTACCCAACCACAACAAAACGGTGCAATACCGTACGAGGAAATCCATACGGTACCAAACCACACCAAAACGGTACAATACCTTACGAGTCCTTCGTTACGGAACCAAACCACAACAAAACAGTGCAATACCGTACGAGTACATCCATACGGTACCAAAGCACACCAAAACGGTACAATACCTTACGAGTCCTTCGTTACGGTACCAAACGACAACAAAACGGTGCAATACCGTATGAGTGCATCCATACGGTACCAAACCACACCAAAACGGTACAATACCTTACGAGTCCTTCGTTACGGTACCAAACCACACCAAAACTGTGCAATACCGCACGAGTACATCCATACGGTACCAAACCATACCAAAACGGTACAATACCTTACGAGTCCTTCGTTACGGTACCAAACCACACCAAAATGGTGCAATACCGTACGAGTACATCCATACGGTACAAAACCACACCAAAAATGGTACAATACCTTACGAGTCCTTCGTTACGGTTCCAAACCACACCAAAACGGTGCAATACCGTAGGAGTACATCCATACGGTACCAAACCACACCAAAACGGTGCAATACCGTACTAGTACATCCATACGGTACCAAACCACAACAAAACGGTGCAATACCGTACGAGTACATCCATACGGTACCAAACCACACCAAAATGGTACAATACCTTACAAGTCCTTCGTTACGGTTCTAAAACAAACCAAAACGGTGCAATACCGTACGAGTACGTCCATACGACACCAAACCACACCAAAATAGTACAATACCTTACGAGTCCTTCGTTACGGTACCAAACCACACCAAAACGGTGCAATACCGTACGAGTACATCCATACGGTACCAAACCACACCAAAACGGTACAATACCTTACGAGTCCTTCGTTACGGTACCAAACCACACCAAAACGGTGCAATACCGTACGAGTACATCCATACGGTACCAAACCACACCAAAACGGTACAATACCTTACGAGTCCTTCGTTACGGTACCAAACCACACCAAAACGGTGCAATACCGTACGAGTACATCCATACGGTACCAAACCACAACAAAACGGTACAATACCTTACGAGTCCTTCGTTACGGTACCAAACCACACCAAAACGGTGCAATACCGTACGAGTACATCCATACGGTTCCAAACCACACCAAAACAGTACAATACCATACGAGACCTTCGTTACAGTACCAAACCACACCAAAACGGTGCAATACCGTACGAGTACATCCATACGGTACCAAACCACACCAAAACGGTACAATACCTTACGAGTCCTTCGTTACGGTACCAAACGACACCAAAACGGTGCAATACCGTACAAGTACATCCATACGGTACCAAACCACACCAATACGGTGCAATACCGTACGAGTACATCCATACGGTACCAAACCAAAACAAAACGGTGCAATACCATACGAGTACATCAATACGGTACCAAACAACACCAAAATGGTACAATACCTTACGAGTCCTTCGTTACGGTACCAAACCACAACAAAACGGTGCAATACCGTACGAGTACATCCATACGGTACCAAACCACACCAAAACGGTACAATACCTTACGAGTCCTTCGTTACGGAACCAAACAACACCAAAATGGTGCAATACCGTACGAGTACATCCATACGGTACCAAACCACACCAAAACGGTACAATACCTTACGAGTACATCCATACGGTACCAAACCACACCAAAACGGTGCAATACCGTGCGTGTACATCCATAGGGTACCAAACCACAACAAAACTTTGCAGTACCATACGAGTACATCCATACTGTACCGAACCACACCAAAACGGTGCAATAACGTACGAGTACATCCATACGGTACCCAACCTCAACAAAACGGTGCAATACCGTACGAGGATATCCATACGGTACCAAACCACACCAAAACGGTACAATACCTTACGAGTCCTTCGTTACGGTACCAAACCACAACAAAACAGTGCAATACCGTACGAGTACATCCATACGGTACCAAACCACACCAAAACGGTACAATACCTTACGAGTCCTTCGTTAAGGTACCAAACGACAACAAAACGGTGCAATACCGTACGAGTGCATCCATACGGTACCAAACCACACCAAAACGGTACAATACCTTACGAGTCCTTCGTTACAGTACCAAACCACACCAAAACGGTGCAATACCGCACGAGTACATCCATACGGTACCAAACCACACCAAAACGGTACAATACCTTACGAGTCCTTCGTTACGGTACAAAACCACACCAAAACGGTGCAATACCGTACGAGTCCATCCATACGGTACCAAACCACACCAAAACGGTACAATACCTTACGAGTCCTTCGTTACGGTACCAAACCACACCAAAACGGTGCAATACCGGACGAGTACATCCATACGGTACAAAACCACACCAAAAATGGTACAATACCTTACGAGTCCTACGTTACGGTTCCAAACCACACCAAAACGGTGCAATACCGTACGAGTACATCCATATGGTACCAAACCACACCAAAACGGTGCAATACCGTACTAGTACATCCATACGGTACCAAACTACAACAAAACGGTGCAATACCGTACGAGTACATCCATACGATACCAAACCACACCAAAATGGTACAATACCTTACGAGTCCTTCGTTACGGTTCTAAAACAAACCAAAACGGTGCAAAACCGTACGAGTACATCCATACGGTACCAAACCACACCAAAACGGTGCAATACCGTACGAGTACATCCATACGGTACCAAACCACACCAAAACAGTACAATACCTTACGATTCCTTCGTTACGGTACCAAACCACACCAAAACGGTGAATTACCGTACGAGTACATCCATACGGTACCAAACAACACCAAAACGGTACAATACCTTACGAGTCCTTCGTTACGGTACCAAACCACAACAAAACAGTGCAATACCGTACGAGTACATCCATACGGTACCAAACCACACCAAAACGGTACAATACCTTACGAGTCCTTCGTTACGGTACCAAACCACACCAAAACTGTGCAATACCGCACGAGTACATCCATACGGTACCAAACCATACCAAAACGGTACAATACCTTACGAGTCCTTCGTTACGGTACCAAACCACACCAAAATGGTGCAATACCGTACGAGTACATCCATACGGTACAAAACCACACCAAAAATGGTACAATACCTTACGAGTCCTTCGTTACGGTTCCAAACCACACCAAAACGGTGCAATACCGTAGGAGTACATCCATACGGTACCAAACCACACCAAAACGGTGCAATACCGTACTAGTACATCCATACGGTACCAAACCACAACAAAACGGTGCAATACCGTACGAGTACATCCATACGGTACCAAACCACACCAAAATGGTAAAATACCTTACAAGTCCTTCGTTACGGTACCAAACCACACCAAAACGGTGCAATACCGTACGAGTACGTCCATACGACACCAAACCACACCAAAAGAGTACAATACCTTACGAGTCCTTCGTTACGGTACCAAACCACACCAAAACGGTGCAATACCGTACGAGTACATCCATACGGTACCAAACCACACCAAAACGGTACAATACCTTACGAGTCCTTCGTTAAGGTACCAAACCACACCAAAACGGTGCAATACCGTACGAGTACATCCATACGGTACCAAACCACACCAAAACGGTACAATACCTTACGAGTCCTTCGTTACGGTACCAAACCACACCAAAACGGTGCAATACCGTACGAGTACATCCATACGGTACCAAACCACAACAAAACGGTACAATACCTTACGAGTCCTTCGTTACGGTACCAAACCACACCAAAACGGTGCAATACCGTACGAGTACATCCATACGGTTCCAAACCACACCAAAACAGTACAATACCATACGAGACCTTCGTTACAGTACCAAACCACACCAAAACGGTGCAATACCGTACGAGTACATCCATACGGTACCAAACCACACCAAAACGGTACAATACCTTACGAGTCCTTCGTTACGGTACCAAACGACACCAAAACGGTGCAATACCGTACAAGTACATCCATACGGTACCAAACCACACCAATACGGTGCAATACCGTACGAGTACATCCATACGGTACCAAACCAAAACAAAACGGTGCAATACCATACGAGTACATCAATACGGTACCAAACAACACCAAAATGGTACAATACCTTACGAGTCCTTCGTTACGGTACCAAACAACAACAAAACGTTGCAATACCGTACGAGTACATCCATACGGTACCAAACCACACCAAAACGGTACAATACCTTACGAGTCCTTCGTTACGGAACCAAACAACACCAAAATGGTGCAATACCGTACGAGTACATCCATACGGTACCAAACCACACCAAAACGGTACAATACCTTACGAGTACATCCATACGGTACCAAACCACACCAAAACGGTGCAATACCGTGCGTGTACATCCATAGGGTACCAAACCACAACAAAACTTTGCAGTACCATACGAGTACATCCATACTGTACCGAACCACACCAAAACGGTGCAATAACGTACGAGTACATCCATACGGTACCCAACCTCAACAAAACGGTGCAATACCGTACGAGGATATCCATACGGTACCAAACCACACCAAAACGGTACAATACCTTACGAGTCCTTCGTTACGGTACCAAACCACAACAAAACAGTGCAATACCGTACGAGTACATCCATACGGTACCAAACCACACCAAAACGGTACAATACCTTACGAGTCCTTCGTTAAGGTACCAAACGACAACAAAACGGTGCAATACCGTACGAGTGCATCCATACGGTACCAAACCACACCAAAACGGTACAATACCTTACGAGTCCTTCGTTACAGTACCAAACCACACCAAAACGGTGCAATACCGCACGAGTACATCCATACGGTACCAAACCACACCAAAACGGTACAATACCTTACGAGTCCTTCGTTACGGTACCAAACCACACCAAAACGGTGCAATACCGTACGAGTACATCCATACGGTACCAAACCACAACAAAACGGTACAATACCTTACGAGTCCTTCGTTACGGTACCAAACCACACCAAAACGGTGCAATACCGTACGAGTACATCCATACGGTTCCAAACCACACCAAAACAGTACAATACCATACGAGACCTTCGTTACAGTACCAAACCACACCAAAACGGTGCAATACCGTACGAGTACATCCATACGGTACCAAACCACACCAAAACGGTACAATACCTTACGAGTCCTTCGTTACGGTACCAAACGACACCAAAACGGTGCAATACCGTACAAGTACATCCATACGGTACCAAACCACACCAATACGGTGCAATACCGTACGAGTACATCCATACGGTACCAAACCAAAACAAAACGGTGCAATACCATACGAGTACATCAATACGGTACCAAACAACACCAAAATGGTACAATACCTTACGAGTCCTTCGTTACGGTACCAAACAACAACAAAACGTTGCAATACCGTACGAGTACATCCATACGGTACCAAACCACACCAAAACGGTACAATACCTTACGAGTCCTTCGTTACGGAACCAAACAACACCAAAATGGTGCAATACCGTACGAGTACATCCATACGGTACCAAACCACACCAAAACGGTACAATACCTTACGAGTACATCCATACGGTACCAAACCACACCAAAACGGTGCAATACCGTGCGTGTACATCCATAGGGTACCAAACCACAACAAAACTTTGCAGTACCATACGAGTACATCCATACTGTACCGAACCACACCAAAACGGTGCAATAACGTACGAGTACATCCATACGGTACCCAACCTCAACAAAACGGTGCAATACCGTACGAGGATATCCATACGGTACCAAACCACACCAAAACGGTACAATACCTTACGAGTCCTTCGTTACGGTACCAAACCACAACAAAACAGTGCAATACCGTACGAGTACATCCATACGGTACCAAACCACACCAAAACGGTACAATACCTTACGAGTCCTTCGTTAAGGTACCAAACGACAACAAAACGGTGCAATACCGTACGAGTGCATCCATACGGTACCAAACCACACCAAAACGGTACAATACCTTACGAGTCCTTCGTTACAGTACCAAACCACACCAAAACGGTGCAATACCGCACGAGTACATCCATACGGTACCAAACCACACCAAAACGGTACAATACCTTACGAGTCCTTCGTTACGGTACCAAACCACACCAAAACGGTGCAATACCGTACGAGTCCATCCATACGGTACCAAACCACACCAAAACGGTACAATACCTTACGAGTCCTTCGTTACGGTACCAAACCACACCAAAACGGTGCAATACCGGACGAGTACATCCATACGGTACAAAACCACACCAAAAATGGTACAATACCTTACGAGTCCTACGTTACGGTTCCAAACCACACCAAAACGGTGCAATACCGTACGAGTACATCCATATGGTACCAAACCACACCAAAACGGTGCAATACCGTACTAGTACATCCATACGGTACCAAACTACAACAAAACGGTGCAATACCGTACGAGTACATCCATACGGTACCAAACCACACCAAAATGGTACAATACCTTACGAGTCCTTCGTTACGGTTCTAAAACAAACCAAAACGGTGCAAAACCGTACGAGTACATCCATACGGTACCAAACCACACCAAAACGGTGCAATACCGTACGAGTACATCCATACGGTACCAAACCACACCAAAACAGTACAATACCTTACGATTCCTTCGTTACGGTACCAAACCACACCAAAACGGTGAATTACCGTACGAGTACATCCATACGGTACCAAACAACACCAAAACGGTACAATACCTTACGAGTCCTTCGTTACGGTACCAAACCACAACAAAACAGTGCAATACCGTACGAGTACATCCATACGGTACCAAACCACACCAAAACGGTACAATACCTTACGAGTCCTTCGTTACGGTACCAAACGACAACAAAACGGTGCAATACCGTATGAGTGCATCCATACGGTACCAAACCACACCAAAACGGTACAATACCTTACGAGTCCTTCGTTACAGTACCAAACCACACCAAAACGGTGCAATACCGCACGAGTACATCCATACGGTACCAAACCACACCAAAACGGTACAATACCTTACGAGTCCTTCGTTACGGAACCAAACCACACCAAAATGGTGCAATACCCTACGAGTACATCCATACGGTACAAAACCACACCAAAACGGTACAATACCTTACGAGTACATCCATACGGTACCAAACCACACCAAAACGGTGCAATACCGTACGAGTACATCCATACGGTACCAAACCACAACAAAACGGTGCAATACCTTACGAGTACATCAATACGGTACCGAACCACACCAAAACGGTGCGATACCGTACGAGGATATCCATACGGTACCAAACCACACCAAAACGGTACAATACCTTACGAGTCCTTCGTTACGGTACCAAACCAAAACAAAACAGTGCAATACCGTACGAGTGCATCCATACGGTACCAAAGCACACCAAAACGGTACAATACCTTACGAGTCCTTCGTTACAGTACCAAACCACACCAAAACGGTGCAATACCGCACGAGTACATCCATACGGTACCAAACCACACCAAAACGGTACAATACCTTACAAGTCCTTCGTTACGGTACCAAACCACACCAAAACGGTGCAATACCGTACGAGTACATCCATACGGTACCAAACCACACCAAAACGGTACAATACCTTACGAGTCCTTCGTTACGGTACCAAACCACACCAAAACGGTGCAATACCGTACGAGTACATCCATACGGTACCAAACCACACCAAAACGGTACAATACCTTACGAGTCCTTCGTTACGGTACCAAACCACACCAAAACGGTGCAATACCGTACGAGTACATCCATACGGTACCAAACCACAACAAAACGGTACAATACCTTACGAGTCCTTCGTTACGGTACAAAACCACACCAAAACGGTGCAATACCGTACGAGTACATCCATACGGTTCCAAACCACACCAAAACAGTACAATACAATACGAGACCTTTGTTACAGTACCAAACCACACCAAAACGGTGCAATACCGTACGAGTACATCCATTCGGTACCAAACCACACCAAAACGGTACAATACCTTACGAGTCCTTCGTTACGGTACCAAACGACACCAAAACGGTGCAATACCGTACAAGTACATCCATACGGTACCAAACCACACCAATACGGTGCAATACCGTATGAGTACATCCATACGGTACCAAACCAAAACAAAACGGTGCAATACCATACGAGTACATCAATACGGTACCAAACCACACCAAAATGGTACAATACCTTACGAGTCCTTCGTTACGGTACCAAACCACAACAAAACGGTGCAATACCGTACGAGTACATCCATACGGTACCAAACCACACCAAAACGGTACAATACCTTACGAGTCCTTCGTTACGGAACCAAACAACACCAAAATGGTGCAATACCGTACGAGTACATCCATACGGTACCAAACCACACCAAAACGGTACAATACCTTACGAGTACATCCATATGGTACCAAACCATACCAAAACGGTGCAATACCGTGCGTGTACATCCATACGGTACCAAACCACAACAAAACGGTGCAGTACCATACGAGTACATCCATACTGTACCGAACCACACCAAAACGGTGCAATAACGTACGAGTACATCCATACGGTACCCAACCTCAACAAAACGGTGCAATACCGTACGAGGATATCCATACGGTACCAAACCACACCAAAACGGTACAATACCTTACGAGTCCTTCGTTACGGTACCAAACCACAACAAAACAGTGCAATACCGTACGAGTACATCCATACGGTACCAAACCACACATAAACGGTACAATACCTTACGAGTCCTTCGTTACGGTACCAAACCACACCAAAACGGTGCAATACCGTACGAGTACATCCATACGGTACCAAACCACACCAAAACGGTACAATACCTTACGAGTCCTTCGTTACGGTACCAAACCACACCAAAACGGTGCAATACCGTACGAGTACATCCATACGGTACCAAACCACAACAAAACGGTACAATACCTTACGAGTCCTTCGTTACGGTACAAAACCACACCAAAACGGTGCAATACCGTACGAGTACATCCATACGGTTCCAAACCACACCAAAACAGTACAATACAATACGAGACCTTTGTTACAGTACCAAACCACACCAAAACGGTGCAATACCGTACGAGTACATCCATTCGGTACCAAACCACACCAAAACGGTACAATACCTTACGAGTCCTTCGTTACGGTACCAAACGACACCAAAACGGTGCAATACCGTACAAGTACATCCATACGGTACCAAACCACACCAATACGGTGCAATACCGTACGAGTACATCCATACGGTACCAAACCAAAACAAAACGGTGCAATACCATACGAGTACATCAATACGGTACCAAACCACACCAAAATGGTACAATACCTTACGAGTCCTTCGTTACGGTACCAAACCACAACAAAACGGTGCAATACCGTACGAGTACATCCATACGGTACCAAACCACACCAAAACGGTACAATACCTTACGAGTCCTTCGTTACGGAACCAAACAACACCAAAATGGTGCAATACCGTACGAGTACATCCATACGGTACCAAACCACACCAAAACGGTACAATACCTTACGATTACATCCATATGGTACCAAACCATACCAAAACGGTGCAATACCGTGCGTGTACATCCATACGGTACCAAACCACAACAAAACGGTGCAGTACCATACGAGTACATCCATACTGTACCGAACCACACCAAAACGGTGCAATAACGTACGAGTACATCCATACGGTACCCAACCTCAACAAAACGGTGCAATACCGTACGAGGATATCCATACGGTACCAAACCACACCAAAACGGTACAATACCTTACGAGTCCTTCGTTACGGTACCAAACCACAACAAAACAGTGCAATACCGTACGAGTACATCCATACGGTACCAAACCACACCAAAACGGTACAATACCTTACGAGTCCTTCGTTACGGTACCAAACGTCAACAAAACGGTGCAATACCGTACGAGTGCATCCATACGGTACCAAACCACACCAAAACGGTGCAATACCGTACTAGTACATCCATACGGTACCAAACCACAACAAAACGGTGCAATACCGTACGAGTACATCCATACGGTACCAAACCACACCAAAATGGTACAATACCTTACGAGTCCTTCGTTACGGTTCTAAAACAAACCAAAACGGTGCAATACCGTACGAGTACATCCATACGGTACCAAACCACACCAAAACGGTGCAATACCGTACGAGTACATCCATACGGTACCAAACCACACCAAAACAGTACAACACCTTACGAGTCCTTCGTTACAGTACCAAACCACACCAAAACGGTGCAATACCGTACGAGTACATCCATACGGTACCAAACCACACCAAAACGGTACAATACCTTACGAGTCCTTCGTTACGGAACCAAACCACACCAAAATGGTGCAATACCGTACGAGTACATCCATACGATACAAAACCACACCAAAACGGTACAATACCTTACGAGTACATCCTTACGTTACCAAACCACACCAAAACGGTGCAATACCGTACGAGTACATCCATACGGTACCAAACCACAACAAAACGGTGCAATACCTTACGAGTACATCAATACGGTACCGAACCACACCAAAACGGTGCAATACCGTACGAGTACATCCATACGGTACCAAACCACACCAAAACGGTACAATACCTTACGAGTCCTTCGTTACGGTTCCGAACCACACCAAAATGGTGCAATACCGTACGAGTACATCCATACGGTACCAAACCACACCAAATCGGTACAATACCTTACGAGTCCTTCGTTACGGTACCAAAGCACACCAAAACGGTGCAATACCGTACGAGTACATCCATACGGTACCAAAACAAACCAAAACGGTACAATACCTTACGAGTCCTTCGTTACGGTACCAAAGGACAACAAAACGGTGCAATACCGTACGAGTGCATCCATACGGTACCAAACCACACCAAAACGGTACAATACCTTACGAGTCCTTCGTTACGGTACCAAACCACACCAAAACAGTGCAACACCGCACGAGTACATCCATACGGTACCAAACCACACCAAAACGGCACAATACCTTACGAGTCCTTCGTTACGGTACCAAACCACACCAAAACGGTGCAATGCCGTACGAGTACATCCATACGGTACAAAACCACACCAAAAATGGTACAATACCTTACGAGTCCTTCGTTACGGTTCCAAACCACACCAAAACGGTGCAATACCGTACGAGTACATCCATACGGTACCAAACCACACCAAAACGGTGCAATACCGTACTAGTACATCCATACGGTACCAAACCACAACAAAACGGTGCAATACCGTACGAGTACATCCATACGGTACCAAACCACACCAAAATGGTACAATACCTTACGAGTCCTTCGTTACGGTTCTAAAACAAACCAAAACGGTGCAATACCGTACGAGTACATCCATACGGTACCAAACCACACCAAAACGGTGCAATACCGTACGAGTACATCCATACGGTACCAAACCACACCAAAACGGTACAATACCTTACGAGTCCTTCGTTACGGTACCAAACCACACCAAAACGGTGCAAAACCGTACGAGTACATCCATACGGTACCAAACCACACCAAAACGGTACAATACCTTATGAGTCCTTCGTTACGGTACCAAACCACACCAAAACGGTGCAATACCGTACGAGTACATCCATACGGTACCAAACCACACCAAAACGGTACAATACCTTACGAGTCCTTCGTTACGGTACCAAACCACACCAAAACGGTGCAATACCGTACGAGTACATCCATACGGTACCAAACCACAACAAAACGGGACAATACCTTACGAGTCCTTCGTTACGGTACCAAACCACACCAAAACGGTGCAATACCGTACGAGTACATCCATACGGTTCCAAACCATACCAAAACAGTACAATACCATACGAGACCTTCGTTACAGTACCAAACCACACCAAAACGGTGCAATACCGTACGAGTACATCCATACGGTACCAAACCACACCAATACGGTGCAATACCGTACGAGTACATCCATACGGTACCAAACCAAAACAAAACGGTGCAATACCATACGAGTACATCAATACGGTACCAAACCACACCAAAATGGTACAATACCTTACGAGTCCTTCGTTACGGTACCAAACCACAACAAAACGGTGCAATACCGTACGAGTACATCCATACGGTACCAAACCACACCAAAACGGTACAATACCTTACGAGTCCTTCGTTACGGAACCAAACAACACCAAAATGGTGCAATACCGTACGAGTACATCCATACTGTACCAAACCACACCAAAACGGTACAATACCTTACGAGTACATCCATACGGTACCAAACCACACCAAAACGGTGCAATACCGTGCGTGTACATCCATACGGTACCAAACCACAACAAAACGGTGCAGTACCATACGAGTACATCCATACTGTACCGAACCACACCAAAACGGTGCAATAACGTACGAGTACATCCATACGGTACCCAACCTCAACAAAACGGTGCAATACCGTACGAGGATATCCATACGGTACCAAACGACACCAAAACGGTAAAATACCTTACGAGTCCTTCGTTACGGTTCTAAAACAAACCAAAACGGTGCAATACCGTACGAGTACATCCATACGGTACCAAACCACACCAAAACGGTGCAATACCGTACGAGTACATCCATACGGTACCAAACCACACCAAAACGGTACAATACCTTACGAGTCCTTCGTTACGGTACCAAACCACACCAAAACGGTGCAATACCGTACGAGTACATCCATACGGTACCAAACCACAACAAAACGGTACAATACCTTACGAGTCCTTCGTTACGGTACCAAACCACACCAAAACGGTGCAATACCGTACGAGTACATCCATACGGTACCAAACCACACCAAAACGGTACAATACCTTACGAGTCCTTCGTTACGGAACCAAACCACACCAAAATGGTGCAATACCGTACGAGTACATCCATACGGTACAAAACCACACCAAAACGGTACAATACCTTACGAGTACATCCATACGGTACCAAACCACACCAAAACGGTGAAATACCGTACGAGTACATCCATACGGTACCAAACCACAACAAAACGGTGCAATACCTTACGAGTACATCAATACGGTACCGAACCACACCAAAACGGTGCAATACCGTACGAGTACATCCATACGGTACCAAACAACAACAAAATGGTGCAATACCGTACGAGTACATCCATACGGTACCAAACCACACCAAAACGGTACAATACCTTACGAGTACATCCATACGGTACCAAACCACACCAAAACGGTGCAATACCGTACGAGTACATCCATACGGAACCAAACCACAACAAAATGGTGCAATACCATACGAGTACATCCATACGGTACGAAACCACACCAAAACGGTACAATACCTTACAAGTACATCCATACGGTACCAAACCACACCAAAACGGTGCAATACCGTACGAGTACATCCATACGGAACAAAACCACAACAAAATGGTGCAACACCATACGAGTACATCCATACGGTACCAAACCACACCAAAACGGTACAATACCTTGCGAGTCCTTCATTACGGTACCAAACCATAACAAAACAGTGCAATACCGTACGAGTACATCCATACGGTACCAAACCACACCAAAACGGTACAATACCTTACGAGTCCTTCGTTACGGTACCAAAGGACAACAAAACGGTGCAATACCGTACGAGTGCATCCATACGGTACCAAACCACACCAAAACGGTACAATACCTTACGAGTCCTTCGTTACGTTACCAAACCACACCAAAACAGTGCAATACCGCACGAGTACATCCATACGGTACAGAACCACACCAAAACGGTACAATACCTTACGAGTCCTTCGTTACGGTACCAAACCACACCAAAACGGTGCAATACCGTACGAGTACATCCAAACGGTACCAAACCACAACAAAACGGTACAATACCTTACGAGTCCTTCGTTACGGTACCAAACCACACCAAAACGGTGCAATACCGTACGAGTACATCCATACGGTACCAAACCACACCAAAACGGTACAATACCTTACGAGTCCTTCGTTATGGAACCAAACCACACCAAAATGGTGCAATACCGTACGAGTACATCCATACGGTACAAAACCAAACCAAAACGGTACAATACCTTACGAGTACATCCATACGGTACCAAACCACACCAAAACGGTGCAATACCGTACGAGTACATCCATACGGTACCAAACCACAACAAAACGGTGCAATACCTTACGAGTACATCAATACGGTACCGAACCACACCAAAACGGTGCAATACCGTACGAGTACATCCATACGGTACCAAACAACAACAAAATGGTGCAATACCGTACGAGTACATCCATACGGTACCAAACCACACCAAAACGGTACAATACCTTACGAGTACATCCATACGGTACCAAACAACACCAAAACGGTGCAATACCGTACGAGTACATCCATACGGAACCAAACCACAACAAAATGGTGCAATACCATACGAGTACATCCATACGGTACGAAACCACACCAAAACGGTACAATACCTTACAAGTACATCCATACGGTACCAAACCACACCAAAACAGTGCAATACCGTACGAGTACATCCATACGGAACAAAACCACAACAAAATGGTGCAATACCATACGAGTACATCCATACGGTTCCAAACCACACCAAAACGGTACAATACCTTGCGAGTCCTTCATTACGGTACCAAACCATAACAAAACAGTGCAATACCGTACGAGTACATCCATACGGTACCAAACCACACCAAAACGGTACAATACCTTACGAGTCCTTTGTTACGGTACCAAAGGACAACAAAACGGTGCAATACTGTACGAGTGCATCCATACGGTACCAAACCACACCAAAACGGTACAATACCTTACGAGTCCTTCGTTACGGTACCAAACCACACCAAAACAGTGCAATACCGCACGAGTACATCCATACGGTACCAAACCACACCAAAACGGTACAATACCTTACGAGTCCTTCGTTACGGTACCAAACCACACCAAAACGGTGCAATACCGTACGAGTACATCCATACGGTACCAAACCACACCAAAACGGTACAATACCTTACGAGTCCTTCCTTACGGTACAAAACCACATCAAAACGGTGCAATACCGTACGAGTACATCCATACGGTACAAAACCACACCAAAAATGGTACAATACCTTACGAGTCCTTCGTTACGGTTCCAAACCACACCAAAACGGTGCAATACCGTACGAGTACATCCATACGGTACCAAACCACACCAAAACGGTGCAATACCGTACTAGTACATCCATACGGTACCAAACCACAACAAAACGGTGCAATACCGTACGAGTACATCCATACGGTACCAAACCACACCAAAATGGTACAATACCTTACGAGTCCTTCGTTACGGTTCTAAAACAAACCAAAACGGTGCAATACCGTACGAGTACATCCATACGGTACCAAACCACACCAAAACGGTGCAATACCGTACGAGTACATCCATACGGTACCAAACCACACCAAAACAGTACAACACCTTACGAGTCCTTCGTTACAGTACCAAACCACACCAAAACGGTGCAATACCGTACGAGTACATCCATACGGTACCAAACCACACCAAAACGGTACAATACCTTACGAGTCCTTCGTTACGGAACCAAACCACACCAAAATGGTGCAATACCGTACGAGTACATCCATACGATACAAAACCACACCAAAACGGTACAATACCTTACGAGTACATCCATACGTTACCAAACCACACCAAAACGGTGCAATACCGTACGAGTACATGCATACGGTACCAAACCACAACAAAACGGTGCAATACCTTACGAGTACATCAATACGGTACCGAACCACACCAAAACGGTGCAATACCGTACGAGTACATCCATACGGTACCAAACCACACCAAAACGGTACAATACCTTACGAGTCCTTCGTTACGGTTCCGAACCACACCAAAATGGTGCAATACCGTACGAGTACATCCATACGGTACCAAACCACACCAAATCGGTACAATACCTTACGAGTCCTTCGTTACGGTACCAAAGCATACCAAAACGGTGCAATACCGTACGAGTACATCCATACGGTACCAAACCAAACCAAAACGGTACAATACCTTACGAGTCCTTCGTTACGGTACCAAAGGACAACAAAACGGTGCAATACCGTACGAGTGCATCCATACGGTACCAAACCACACCAAAACGGTACAATACCTTACGAGTCCTTCGTTACGGTACCAAACCACACCAAAACAGTGCAACACCGCACGAGTACATCCATACGGTACCAAACCACACCAAAACGGCACAATACCTTACGAGTCCTTCGTTACGGTACCAAACCACACCAAAACGGTGCAATGCCGTACGAGTACATCCATACGGTACAAAACCACACCAAAAATGGTACAATACCTTACGAGTCCTTCGTTACGGTACCAAACCACACCAAAACAGTGCAATACCGCACGAGTACATCCATACGGTACCAAACCACACCAAAACGGTACAATACCTTACGAGTCCTTCGTTACGGTACCAAACCACACCAAAACGGTGCAATACCGTACGAGTACATCCATACGGTACCAAACCACACCAAAACGGTACAATACCTTACGAGTCCTTCCTTACGGTACAAAACCACATCAAAACGGTGCAATACCGTACGAGTACATCCATACGGTACAAAACCACACCAAAAATGGTACAATACCTTACGAGTCCTTCGTTACGGTTCCAAACCACACCAAAACGGTGCAATACCGTACGAGTACATCCATACGGTACCAAACCACACCAAAACGGTGCAATACCGTACGAGTACATCCATACGGTACCAAACCACACCAAAACGGTACAATACCTTACGAGTCCTTCGTTACGGTACCAAACCACACCAAAACGGTGCAAAACCGTACGAGTACATCCATACGGTACCAAACCACACCAAAACGGTACAATACCTTATGAGTCCTTCGTTACGGTACCAAACCACACCAAAACGGTGCAATACCGTACGAGTACATCCATACGGTACCAAACCACACCAAAACGGTACAATACCTTACGAGTCCTTCGTTACGGTACCAAACCACACCAAAACGGTGCAATACCGTACGAGTACATCCATACGGTACCAAACCACAACAAAACGGGACAATACCTTACGAGTCCTTCGTTACGGTACCAAACCACACCAAAACGGTGCAATACTGTACGAGTACATCCATACGGTTCCAAACCATACCAAAACAGTACAATACCATACGAGACCTTCGTTACAGTACCAAACCACACCAAAACGGTGCAATACCGTACGAGTACATCCATACGGTACCAAACCACACCAAAACGGTACAATACCTTACGAGTCCTTCGTTACGGTACCAAACGACACCAAAACGGTGCAATACCGTACAAGTACATCCATACGGTACCAAACCACACCAATACGGTGCAATACCGTACGAGTACATCCATACGGTACCAAACCAAAACAAAACGGTGCAATACCATACGAGTACATCAATACGGTACCAAACCACACCAAAATGGTACAATACCTTACGAGTCCTTCGTTACGGTACCAAACCACAACAAAACGGTGCAATACCGTACGAGTACATCCATACGGTACCAAACCACACCAAAACGGTACAATACCTTACGAGTCCTTCGTTACGGAACCAAACAACACCAAAATGGTGCAATACCGTACGAGTACATCCATACGGTACCAAACCACACCAAAACGGTACAATACCTTACGAATACATCCTTACGGTACCAAACCACACCAAAACGGTGCAATACCGTGCGTGTACATCCATACGGTACCAAACCACAACAAAACGGTGCAGTACCATACGAGTACATCCATACTTTACCGAACCACACCAAAACGGTGCAATAACGTACGAGTACATCCATACGGTACCCAACCTCAACAAAACGGTGCAATACCGTACGAGGATATCCATACGGTACCAAACGACACCAAAACGGTAAAATACCTTACGAGTCCTTCGTTACGGTTCTAAAACAAACCAAAACGGTGCAATACCGTACGAGTACATCCATACGGTACCAAACCACACCAAAACGGTGGAATACCGTACGAGTACATCCATACGGTACCAAACCACACCAAAACGGTACAATACCTTACGAGTCCTTCGTTACGGTACCAAACCACACCAAAACGGTGCAATACCGTACGAGTACATCCATACGGTACCAAACCACAACAAAACGGTACAATACCTTACGAGTCCTTCGTTACGGTACCAAACCACACCAAAACGGTGCAATACCGTACGAGTACATCCATACGGTACCAAACCACACCAAAACGGTACAATACCTTACGAGTCCTTCGTTACGGAACCAAACCACACCAAAATGGTGCAATACCGTACGAGTACATCCATACGGTACAAAACCACACCAAAACGGTACAATACCTTACGAGTACATCCATACGGTACCAAACCACACCAAAACGGTGAAATACCGTACGAGTACATCCATACGGTACCAAACCACAACAAAACGGTGCAATACCTTACGAGTACATCAATACGGTACCGAACCACACCAAAACAGTGCAATACCGTACGAGTACATCCATACGGTACCAAACAACAACAAAATGGTGCAATACCGTACGAGTACATCCATACGGTACCAAACCACACCAAAACGGTACAATACCTTACGAGTACATCCATACGGTACCAAACCACACCAAAACGGTGCAATACCGTACGAGTACATCCATACGGAACCAAACCACAACAAAATGGTGCAATACCATACGAGTACATCCATACGGTACGAAACCACACCAAAACGGTACAATACCTTACAAGTACATACATACGGTACCAAACCACACCAAAACGGTGCAATACCGTACGAGTACATCCATACGGAACAAAACCACAACAAAATGGTGCAACACCATACGAGTACATCCATACGGTACCAAACCACACCAAAACGGTACAATACCTTGCGAGTCCTTCATTACGGTACCAATCCATAACAAAACAGTGCAATACCGTACGAGTACATCCATACGGTACCAAACCACACAAAAACGGTACAATACCTTACGAGTCCTTCGTTACGGTACCAAAGGACAACAAAACGGTGCAATACCGTACGAGTGCATCCATACGGTACCAAACCACACCAAAACGGTACAATACCTTACGAGTCCTTCGTTACGTTACCAAACCACACCAAAACAGTGCAATACCGCACGAGTACATCCATACGGTACAGAACCACACCAAAACGGTACAATACCTTACGAGTCCTTCTTTACGGTACCAAACCACACCAAAACGGTGCAATACCGTACGAGTACATCCATACGGTACCAAACCACAACAAAACGGTACAATACCTTACGAGTCCTTCGTTACGGTACCAAACCATACCAAAACGGTGCAATACCGTACGAGTACATCCATACGGTACCAAACCACACCAAAACGGTACAATACCTTACGAGTCCTTCGTTACGGAACCAAACCACACCAAAATGGTGCAATACCGTACGAGTACATCCATACGGTACAAAACCAAACCAAAACGGTACAATACCTTACGAGTACATCCATACGGTACCAAACCACACCAAAACGGTGCAATACCGTACGAGTACATCCATACGGTACCAAACCACAACAAAACGGTGCAATACCTTACGAGTACATCAATACGGTACCGAACCACACCAAAACGGTGCAATACCGTACGAGTACATCCATACGGTACCAAACAACAACAAAATGGTGCAATACCGTACGAGTACATCCATACGGTACCAAACCACACCAAAACGGTACAATACCTTACGAGTACATCCATACGGTACCAAACCACACCAAAACGGTGCAATACCGTACGAGTACATCCATACGGAACCAAACCACAACAAAATGGTGCAATACCATACGAGTACATCCATACGGTACGAAACCACATCAAAACGGTACAATACCTTACAAGTACATCCATACGGTACCAAACCACACCAAAACAGTGCAATACCGTACGAGTACATCCATACGGAACAAAACCACAACAAAATGGTGCAATACCATACGAGTACATCCATACGGTTCCAAACCACACCAAAACGGTACAATACCTTGCGAGTCCTTCATTACGGTACCAAACCATAACAAAACAGTGCAATACCGTACGAGTACATCCATACGGTACCAAACCACACCAAAACGGTACAATACCTTACGAGTCCTTTGTTACGGTACCAAAGGACAACAAAACGGTGCAATACTGTACGAGTGCATCCATACGGTACCAAACCACACCAAAACGGTACAATACCTTACGAGTCCTTCGTTACGGTACCAAACCACACCAAAACAGTGCAATACCGCACGAGTACATCCATACGGTACCAAACCACACCAAAACGGTACAATACCTTACGAGTCCTTCGTTACGGTACCAAACCACACCAAAACGGTGCAATACCGTACGAGTACATCCATACGGTACCAAACCACACCAAAACGGTACAATACCTTACGAGTCCTTCCTTACGGTACCAAACCACATCAAAACGGTGCAATACCGTACGAGTACATCCATACGGTACAAAACCACACCAAAAATGGTACAATACCTTACGAGTCCTTCGTTACGGTTCCAAACCACACCAAAACGGTGCAATACCGTACGAGTACATCCATACGGTACCAAACCACACCAAAACGGTGCAATACCGTACTAGTACATCCATACGGTACCAAACCACAACAAAACGGTGCAATACTGTACGAGTACATCCATACGGTACCAAACCACACCAAAATGGTACAATACCTTACGAGTCCTTCGTTACGGTTCTAAAACAAACCAAAACGGTGCAATACCGTACGAGTACATCCATACGGTACCAAACCACACCAAAACGGTGCAATACCGTACGAGTACATCCATACGGTACCAAACCACACCAAAACAGTACAACACCTTACGAGTCCTTCGTTACAGTACCAAACCACACCAAAACGGTGCAATACCGTACGAGTACATCCATACGGTACCAAACCACACCAAAACGGTACAATACCTTACGAGTCCTTCGTTACGGAACCAAACCACACCAAAATGGTGCAATACCGTACGAGTACATCCATACGATACAAAACCACACCAAAACGGTACAATACCTTACGAGTACATCCATACGTTACCAAACCACACCAAAACGGTGCAATACCGTACGAATACATCCATACGGTACCAAACCACAACAAAACGGTGCAATACCTTACGAGTACATCAATACGGTACCGAACCACACCAAAACGGTGCAATACCGTACGAGTACATCCATACGGTACCAAACCACAACAAAATGGTGCAATACCGTACGAGTACATCCATACGGTACCAAACCACACAAAAACGGTACCATACCTTACGAGTACATCCATACGGTACCAAACCACACCAAAACGGTGCAATACCGTACGAGTACATCCATACGGAACCAAACCACAACAAAATGGTGCATTACCATACGAGTACATCCATACGGTACCAAACCACACCAAAACGGTACAATACCTTACGAGTCCTTCATTACGGTACCAAACCACAACAAAACAGTGCAATACCGTACGAGTACATCCATACGGTACCAAACAACACCAAAACGGGACAATACCTTACGAGTCCTTCGTTACGGTACCAAACGACAACAAAACGGTGCAATACCGTACGAGTGCATCCATACGGTACCAAACCACACCAAAACGGTACAATACCTTACGAGTCCTTCGTTACGGTACCAAACCACACCAAAACTGTGCAATACCGCACGAGTACATCCATACGGTACCAAACCACACCAAAACGGTACAATACCATACGAGTCCTTCGTTACGGTACCAAACCACACCAAAACGGTGCAATACCGTACGAGTACATCCTTACGGTACCAAACCACAACAAAATGGTGCAATACCATACGAGTACATCCATACGGTACCAAACCACACCAAAACGGTACAATACCTTATGAGTCCTTCATTACGGTACCAAACCACAACAAAACAGTGCAATACCGTACGAGTACATCCATACGGTACCAAACCACACCAAAACGGTACAATACCTTACGAGTCCTTCGTTACGGTACCAAACGACAACAAAACGGTGCAATACCGTACGAGTGCATCCATACGGTACCAAACCACACCAAAACGGTACAATACCTTACGAGTCCTTCGTTACGGTACCAAACCACACCAAAACTGTGCAATACCGCACGAGTACATCCATACGGTACCAAACCACACCAAAACGGTACAATACCTTACGAGTCCTTCGTTACGGTACCAAACCACACCAAAACGGTGCAATACCGTACGAGTACATCCATACGGTACCAAACCATACCAAAACGGTACAATACCTTACGAGTCCTTCGTTACGGTGCCAAACCACACCAAAACGGTGCAATACCGTACGAGTACATCCATACGGTACCAAACCACACCAAAACGGTACAATACCTTACGAGTCCTTCGTTACGGTTCCAAACCACACCAAAACGGGGCAATACAGTACGAGTACATCCATACGGTACCAAACCACACCAAAACGGTGCTATACCGTACTAGTACATCCATACGGTACCAAACCACAACAAAACGGTGCAATACC
The DNA here is from genome assembly GCF_030253575.1 of Rhododendron vialii. NCBI lineage: Eukaryota > Viridiplantae > Streptophyta > Magnoliopsida > Ericales > Ericaceae > Rhododendron > Rhododendron vialii. The sequence continues at coordinate 28,134,766 of NC_080557.1, read as the reverse complement.
GTACGAGTACATCCATACGGTACCAAACCACACCAAAATGGTACAATAGCTTACGAGTCCTTCGTTACGGTTCTAAAACAAACCAAAACGGTGCAATACCGTACGAGTACATCCATACGGTACCAAACCACACCAAAACGGTGCAATACCGTACGAGTACATCCATACGGTACCAAATCACACCAAAACAGTACATTACCTTACGAGTCCTTCGTTACAGTACCAAACCACACCAAAACGGTGCAATACCGTACGAGTACATCCATACGGTACCAAACCACACCAAAACGGTACAATACCTTACGAGTCCTTCGTTACGGTACCAAACGACACCAAAATGGTGCAATACCTTACGAGTACATCAATACGGTACCGAACCACACCAAAACAGTGCAATACCGTAAGAGTACATCCATACGGTACCAAACCACAACAAAATGGTGCAATACCGTACGAGTACATCCATACGGTACCAAACCACACCAAAACGGTGCAATACCGTACTAGTACATCCATACGGTACCAAACCACAACAAAACGGTGCAATACCGTACGAGTACATCCATACGGTACCAAAGCACACCAAAATGGTACAATACCTTACGAGTCCTTCGTTACGGTTCTAAAACAAACCAAAACGGTGCAATACCGTACGAGTACATCCATACGGTACCAAACCACACCAAAACGGTGCAATACCATACGAGTACATCCATACGGTACCAAACCACACCAAAACAGTACAATAACTTACGAGTCCTTCGTTACAGTACCAAACCACACCAAAACGGTGCAATACCGTACGAGTACATCCATACGGTACCAAACCACACCAAAACGGTACAATACCTTACGAGTCCTTCGTTACGGTTCCAAACCACACCAAAACGGTGCAATACAGTACGAGTACATCCATACGGTACCAAACCACACCAAAACGGTGCAATACCGTACTAGTACATCCATACGTTACCAAACCACAACAAAACGGTGCAATACCGTACGAGTACATCCATACGGTACCAAACCACATCAAAATGGTACAATACCTTACGAGTCCTTCGTTACGGTTCTAAAACAAACCAAAACGGTGCAATACCGTACAAGAACATCCATACGGTACCAAACCACACCAAAACGGTGCAATACCGTACGAGTACATCCATACGGTACCAAACCACACCAAAACAGTACAATACCTTACGAGTCCTTCGTTACATTACCAAACCACACCAAAACGGTGCAATACCGTACGAGTACATCCATACGGTACCAAACCACACCAAAACGGTACAATACCTTACGAGTCCTTCGTTACGGTACCAAACCTCACCAAAACGGTGCAATACCGTACGAGTACATCCATACGGTACAAAACCACACCAAAAATGGTACAATACCTTACGAGTCCTTCGTTACGGTTCCAAACCACAACAAAACTGTGCAATACCGTACGAGTGCATCCATACGGTACCAAACCACACCAAAACGGTGCAATACCATACGAGTACATCCATACGGTACCAAACCACAACAAAACGGTGCAATACCGTTTGAGTACATCCATATGGTACCAAACCACATCAAAATGGTACAATACCTTACGAGTCCTTCGTTACGGTTCTAAAACAAACGAAAACGGTGCAATACCGTACGAGTACATCCATACGGTACCAAACCACACCAAAACGGTGCAATACCGTACGAGTACATCCATACGGTACCAAACCACACCAAAACAGTACAATACCTTACGAGTCCTACGTTACAGTACCAAACCACACCAAAACGGTGCAATACCGTACAAGTACATCCATACGGTACCAAACCACACCAAAACGGTACAATACCTTACGAGTCCTTCGTTACGGTACCAAACCACACTAAAACGGTGCAATACCGTACGAGTACATCCATACGGTACCAAACCACACCAAATTGGTACAATACCTTACGAGTCCTTCGTTACGGAACCAAACCACACCAAATTGGTGCAATACCGTACGAGTACATCCATACGGTACCAAACCACACCAAAACGGTACAAAACCTTACGAGTACATCCATACGGTACCAAACCACACCAAAACGGTACAATACCTTACGAGTCCTTCGTTACGGAACCAAACCACACCAAATTGGTGCAATACCGTACGAGTACATCCATACGGTACCAAACCACACCAATACGGTGCAATACCGTACGAGTACATCCATACGGTACCAAACGAAAACAAAACGGTGCAATACCATACGAGTACATCGATACGGTACCAAACTACACCAAAATGGTACAATACCTTACGAGTCCTTCGTTACGGTAGCAAACCACAACAAAACGGTGCAATACCATACGAGTACATCCATACGGTTCCGAACCACACCAAAACGGTGCAATACTGTACGAGTACATCCATAAGGTACCCAACCACAACAAAACGGTGCAATACCGTACGAGGATATCCATACGGTACCAAACCACACCAAAACGGTACAATACCTTACGAGTCCTTCGTTACGGTACCAAACCACAACAAAACAGTGCAATACCGTACGAGTACATCCATACGGTACCAAACCACACCAAAACGGTACAATACCTTACGAGTCCTTCGTTACGGTACCAAACGACAAAAAAACGGTGCAATACCGTACGAGTGCATCCATACGGTACCAAACCACACCAAAACGGTACAATACCTTACGAGTCCTTCGTTACGGTACCAAACCACACCAAAGCTGTGCAATACCGCACGAGTACATCCATACGGTACCAAACCACACCAAAACGGTACAATACCTTACGAGTCCTTCGTTACGGTACCAAACCACACCAAAACGGTGCAATACCGTACAAGTACATCCATATGGTACCAAACCACACCAAAACGGTACAATACCTTACGAGTCCTTCGTTACGGTACCAAACCACACTAAAACGGTGCAATACCGTACGAGTACATCCATACGGTACCAAACCTCACCAAAACGGTACAATACCTTATGAGTCCTTCGTTACGGAACCAAACCACACCAAATTGGTGCAATACCGTACGAGTACATCCATACGGTACCAAACCACACCAAAACGGTACAATACCTTACGAGTACATCCATACGGTACCAAACCACACCAAAACGGTACAATACCTTACGAGTCCTTCGTTACGGAACCAAACCACACCAAATTGGTGCAATACCGTACGAGTACATCCATACGGTACAAAACCACACCAATACGGTGCAATACCGTACGAGTACATCCATACGGTACCAAACGAAAACAAAACGGTGCAATACCATACGAGTACATCGATACGGTACCAAACTACACCAAAATGGTACAATACCTTACGAGTCCTTCGTTACGGTAGCAAACCACAACAAAACGGTGCAATACCATACGAGTACATCCATACGGTTCCGAACCACACCAAAACGGTGCAATACTGTACGAGTACATCCATAAGGTACCCAACCACAACAAAACGGTGCAATACCGTACGAGGATATCCATACGGTACCAAACCAAGCCAAAACGGTACAATACCTTACGAGTCCTTCGTTACGGTACCAAACCACAACAAAACAGTGCAATACCGTACGAGTACATCGATACGGTACCAAACCACACCAAAACGGTACAATACCTTACGAGTCCTTCGTTACGGTACCAAACGACAAAAAAACGGTGCAATACCGTACGAGTGCATCCATACGGTACCAAACCACACCAAAACGGTACAATACCTTACGAGTCCTTCGTTACGGTACCAAACCACACCAAAGCTGTGCAACACCGCACGAGTACATCCATACGGTACCAAACCACACCAAAACGGTACAATACCTTACGAGTCCTTCGTTACGGTTCCATACCACACCAAAATGGAGCAATACCGTACGAGTACATCCATACGGTACAAAACCACACCAAAAATGGTACAATACCTTACGAGTCCTTCGTTACGGTTCCAAACCACTCCAAAATGGTGCAATACCGTATGAGTACATCCATACGGTACAAACCACATAAAAACGGTGCAATACCGTACTAGTACATCCATACGGTACCAAACCACACCAAAACGGTGCAATACCGTACTAGTACATCCATACGGTACCAAACCACAACAAAACGGTGCAATACCGTACGAGTACATCCATACGGCACCAAACCACACCAAAATGGTACAATACCTTACGAGTCCTTCGTTACGGTTCTAAAACAAACGAAAACGGTGCAATACCGTACGAGTACATCCATACGGTACCAAACCACACCAAAACGGTGCAATACCGTACGAGTACATCCATACGGTACCAAACCACACCAAAACAGTACAATACCTTACGAGTCCTTCGTTACAGTACAAAACCACACCAAAACGGTGCAATACCGTACAAGTACATCCATATGGTACCAAACCACACCAAAACGGTACAATACCTTACGAGTCCTTCGTTACGGTACCAAACCACACTAAAACGGTGCAATACCGTACGAGTACATCCATACGGTACCAAACCACACCAAATTGGTACAATACCTTACGAGTCCTTCGTTACGGAACCAAACCACACCAAATTGGTGCAATACCGTACGAGTACATCCATACGGTACCAAACCACACCAAAACGGTACAATACCTTACGAGTACATCCATACGGTACCAAACCACACCAAAACGGTACAATACCTTACGAGTCCTTCGTTACGGAACCAAACCACACCAAATTGGTGCAATACCGTACGAGTACATCCATACGGTACCAAACCACACCAATACGGTGCAATACCGTACGAGTACATCCATACGGTACCAAACGAAAACAAAACGGTGCAATACCATAGGAGTACATCGATACGGTACCAAACTACACCAAAAATGGTACAATACCTTACGAGTCCTTCGTTACGGTAGCAAACCACAACAAAACGGTGCAATACCATACGAGTACATCCATACGGTTCCGAACCACACCAAAACGGTGCAATACTGTACGAGTACATCCATAAGGTACCCAACCACAACAAAACGGTGCAATACCGTACGAGGATATCCATACGGTACCAAACCACACCAAAACGGTACAATACCTTACGAGTCCTTCGTTACGGTACCAAACCACAACAAAACAGTGCAATACCGTACGAGTACATCCATACGGTACCAAACCACACCAAAACGGTACAATACCTTACGAGTCCTTCGTTACGGTACCAAACGACAAAAAAACGGTGCAATACCGTACGAGTGCATCCATACGGTACCAAACCACACCAAAACGGTACAATACCCTACGAGTCCTTCGTTACGGTACGAAACCACACCAAAGCTGTGCAATACCGCACGAGTACATCCATACGGTACCAAACCACACCAAAACGGTACAATACCTTACGAGTCCTTCGTTACGGTACCAAACCACACCAAAACGGTGCAATACCGTACAAGTACATCCATATGGTACCAAACCACACCAAAACGGTACAATACCTTACGAGTCCTTCGTTACGGTACCAAACCACACTAAAACGGTGCAATACCGTACGAGTACATCCATACGGTACCAAACCTCACCAAAACGGTACAATACCTTACGAGTCCTTCGTTACGGAACCAAACCACACCAAATTGGTGCAATACCGTACGAGTACATCCATACGGTACCAAACAACACCAAAACGGTACAATACCTTACGAGTACATCCATACGGTACCAAACCACACCAAAACGGTACAATACCTTACGAGTCCTTCGTTACGGAACCAAACCACACCAAATTGGTGCAATACCGTACGAGTACATCCATACGGTACCAAACCACACCAATACGGTGCAATACCGTACGAGTACATCCATACGGTACCAAACGAAAACAAAACGGTGCAATACCATACGAGTACATCGATACGGTACCAAACTACACCAAAATGGTACAATACCTTACGAGTCCTTCGTTACGGTAGCAAACCACAACAAAACGGTGCAATACCATACGAGTACATCCATACGGTTCCGAACCACACCAAAACGGTGCAATACTGTACGAGTACATCCATAAGGTACCCAACCACAACAAAACGGTGCAATACCGTACGAGGATATCCATACGGTACCAAACCAAGCCAAAACGGTACAATACCTTACGAGTCCTTCGTTACGGTACCAAACCACAACAAAACAGTGCAATACCGTACGAGTACATCGATACGGTACCAAACCACACCAAAACGGTACAATACCTTACGAGTCCTTCGTTACGGTACCAAACGACAACAAAACGGTGCAATACCGTACGAGTGCATCCATACGGTACCAAACCACACCAAAACGGTACAATACCTTACGAGTCCTTCGTTACGGTACCAAACCACACCAAAGCTGTGCAACACCGCACGAGTACATCCATACGGTACCAAACCACACCAAAACGGTACAATACCTTACGAGTCCTTCGTTACGGTTCCAAACCACACCAAAATGGTGCAATACCGTACGAGTACATCCATACGGTACAAAACCACACCAAAAATGGTACAATACCTTACGAGTCCTTCGTTACGGTTCCAAACCACTCCAAAATGGTGCAATACCGTATGAGTACATCCATACGGTACAAACCACATAAAAACGGTGCAATACCGTACTAGTACATCCATACGGTACCAAACCACAACAAAACGGTGCAATACCGTACGAGTACATCCATATGGTACCAAACCACACCAAAATGGTACAATACCTTACGAGTCCTTCTTTACGGTTCTAAAACAAACCAAAACGGTGCAATACCGTACGAGTACAACCATACGGTACCAAACCACACCAAAACGGTGCAATACCGTACGAGTACATCCATACGGTACCAAACCACACCAAAACAGTACAATACCTTACGAGTCCTTCGTTACAGTACCAAACCACACCAAAACGGTGCAATACCGCACGAGTACATCCATACGGTACCAAACCACACCAAAACGGTACAATTCCTTACGAGTCCTTCGTTACGGTACCAAACCACACCAAAACGGTGCAATACCGTACGAGTACATCCATACGGTACCAAACCACACCAAAACGGTACAATACCTTACGAGTCCTTCGTTACGGTTCCACACCACACCAAAATGGTGCAATACCGTACGAGTACATACATACGGTACCAAACCACACCAAAACGGTGCAATACCGTACTAGTACATCCATACGGTACCAAACCACAACAAAACGGTGCAATACCGTACGAGTACATCCATACGGTACCAAACCACACCAAAATGGTACAATACCTTACGAGTCCTTCGTTACGGTTCTAAAACAAACCAAAACGGTGCAATACCGTACGAGTACATCCATACGGTACCAAACCACACCAAAACGGTGCAATACCGTACGAGTACATCCATACGGTACCAAACCACACCAAAACAGTACAATACCTTACGAGTCCTTCGTTACAGTACCAAACCACACCAAAACGGTGCAATACCGTACGAGTACATCCATACGGTACCAAACCACACCAAAACGGTACAATACCTTACGAGTCCTTCGTTACGGTACCAAACGACACCAAAACGGTGCAATACCGTACGAGTACATCCATACGGTACCAAACCACACCAATACGGTGCAATACCGTACGAGTACATCCATACGGTACCAAACGAAAACAAAACGGTGCAATACCATACGAGTACATCGATACGGTACCAAACTACACCAAAATGATACAATACCTTACGAGTCCTTCGTTACGGTAGCAAACCACAACAAAACGGTGCAATACCGTACAAGTACATCCATATGGTACCAAACCACACCAAAACGGTACAATACCTTACGAGTCCTTCGTTACGGTACCAAACCACACTAAAACGGTGCAATACCGTACGAGTACATCCATACGGTACCAAACCTCACCAAAACGGTACAATACCTTACGAGTCCTTCGTTACGGAACCAAACCACACCAAATTGGTGCAATACCGTACGAGTACATCCATACGGTACCAAACAACACCAAAACGGTACAATACCTTACGAGTACATCCATACGGTACCAAACCACACCAAAACGGTACAATACCTTACGAGTCCTTCGTTACGGAACCAAACCACACCAAATTGGTGCAATACCGTACGAGTACATCCATACGGTACCAAACCACACCAATACGGTGCAATACCGTACGAGTACATCCATACGGTACCAAACGAAAACAAAACGGTGCAATACCATACGAGTACATCGATACGGTACCAAACTACACCAAAATGGTACAATACCTTACGAGTCCTTCGTTACGGTAGCAAACCACAACAAAACGGTGCAATACCATACGAGTACATCCATACGGTTCCGAACCACACCAAAACGGTGCAATACTGTACGAGTACATCCATAAGGTACCCAACCACAACAAAACGGTGCAATACCGTACGAGGATATCCATACGGTACCAAACCAAGCCAAAACGGTACAATACCTTACGAGTCCTTCGTTACGGTACCAAACCACAACAAAACAGTGCAATACCGTACGAGTACATCGATACGGTACCAAACCACACCAAAACGGTACAATACCTTACGAGTCCTTCGTTACGGTACCAAACGACAACAAAACGGTGCAATACCGTACGAGTGCATCCATACGGTACCAAACCACACCAAAACGGTACAATACCTTACGAGTCCTTCGTTACGGTACCAAACCACACCAAAGCTGTCCAACACCGCACGAGTACATCCATACGGTACCAAACCACACCAAAACGGTACAATACCTTACGAGTCCTTCGTTACGGTTCCAAACCACACCAAAATGGTGCAATACCGTACGAGTACATCCATACGGTACAAAACCACACCAAAAATGGTACAATACCTTACGAGTCCTTCGTTACGGTTCCAAACCACTCCAAAATGGTGCAATACCGTATGAGTACATCCATACGGTACAAACCACATAAAAACGGTGCAATACCGTACTAGTACATCCATACGGTACCAAACCACAACAAAACGGTGCAATACCGTACGAGTACATCCATATGGTACCAAACCACACCAAAATGGTACAATACCTTACGAGTCCTTCTTTACGGTTCTAAAACAAACCAAAACGGTGCAATACCGTACGAGTACAACCATACGGTACCAAACCACACCAAAACGGTGCAATACCGTACGAGTACATCCATACGGTACCAAACCACACCAAAACAGTACAATACCTTACGAGTCCTTCGTTACAGTACCAAACCACACCAAAACGGTGCAATACCGTACGAGTACATCCATACGGTACCAAACCACACCAAAACGGTACAATACCTTACGAGTCCTTCGTTACGGTACCAAACGACACCAAAACGGTGCAATACCGTACGAGTACATCCATACGGTACCAAACCACACCAATACGGTGCAATACCGTACGAGTACATCCATACGGTACCAAACGAAAACAAAACGGTGCAATACCATACGAGTACATCGTTACGGTACCAAACCACACCAAAATGGTACAATACCTTACGAGTCCTTCGTTACGGTACCAAACCACAACAAAACGGTGCAATACCGTACTTGTACGTCCATACGGTACCAAACCACAACAAAACAGTGCAATACCATACGAGTACATCCATACGGTTCCGAACAACACCAAAACGGTGCAATACCGTACGAGTACATCCATACGGTACCCAACCACAACAAAACGGTGCAATACCGTACGAGGATATCCATACGGTACCAAACCACACCACAACGGTACAATACCTTACGAGTCCTTCGTTACGGTACCAAACCACAACAAAACAGTGCAATACCGTACGAGTACATCCATACGGCACCAAACCACACCAAAACGGTACAATACCTTACGAGTCCTTCGTTACGGTACCAAACGACAACAAAACGGTGCAATACCGTACGAGTGCAACCATACGGTACCAAACCACACCAAAACGGTAAAATACCTTACGAGTCCTTCGTTACAGTACCAAACCACACCAAAACGGTGCAATACCGCACGAGTACATCCATACGGTACCAAACCACACCAAAACGGTACAATTCCTTACGAGTCCTTCGTTACGGTACCAAACCACACCAAAACGGTGCAATACCGTACGAGTACATCCATACGGTACCAAACCACACCAAAACGGTACAATACCTTACGAGTCCTTCGTTACGGTTCCACACCACACCAAAATGGTGCAATACCGTACGAGTACATACATACGGTACCAAACCACACCAAAACGGTGCAATACCGTACTAGTACATCCATACGGTACCAAACCACAACAAAACGGTGCAATACCGTACGAGTACATCCATACGGTACCAAACCACACCAAAATGGTACAATACCTTACGAGTCCTTCGTTACGGTTCTAAAACAAACCAAAACGGTGCAATACCGTACGAGTACATCCATACGGTACCAAACCACACCAAAACGGTGCAATACCGTACGAGTACATCCATACGGTACCAAACCACACCAAAACAGTACAATACCTTACGAGTCCTTCGTTACAGTACCAAACCACACCAAAACGGTGCAATACCGTACGAGTACATCCATACGGTACCAAACCACACCAAAACGGTACAATACCTTACGAGTCCTTCGTTACGGTACCAAACGACACCAAAACGGTGCAATACCGTACGAGTACATCCATACGGTACCAAACCACACCAATACGGTGCAATACCGTACGAGTACATCCATACGGTACCAAACGAAAACAAAACGGTGCAATACCATACGAGTACATCGATACGGTACCAAACTACACCAAAATGATACAATACCTTACGAGTCCTTCGTTACGGTAGCAAACCACAACAAAACGGTGCAATACCATACGAGTACATCCATACGGTTCCGAACCACACCAAAACGGTGCAATACTGTACGAGTACATCCATAAGGTACCCAACCACAACAAAACGGTGCAATACCGTACGAGGATATCCATACGGTACCAAACCACACCAAAACGGTACAATACCTTACGAGTCCTTCGTTACGGTACCAAACCACAACAAAACAGTGCAATACCGTACGAGAACATCCATACGGTACCAAACCACACCAAAACGGTACAATACCTTACGAGTCCTTCGTTACGGTACCAAACGACAACAAAACGGTGCAATACCGTACGAGTGCATCCATACGGTACCAAACCACACCAAAACGGTACAATACCTTATGAGTACATCAATACGGTACCGAACCACACCAAAACGGTGCAATACCGTACGAGTACATCCATACGGTACCAAACCACAACAAAATGGTGCAATACCGTACGAGTACATCCATACAGTACCAAACCACAACAAAATGGTGCAATACCATACGAGTACATCCATACAGTACGAAACCACACCAAAACAGTACAATACCTTACGAGTCCTTCGTTACGGAACCAAACCACACCAAAATGATGCAATACCGTACGAGTACATCTATACGGTACCAAACCACACCAAAACGGTGCAATACCGTACGAGTACATCCATACGGTACCAAACCACACCAATACGGTGCAATACCGTACGAGTACATCCATACGGTACCAAACCACACCAAAACGGTACAATACCTTACGAGTCCTTCGTTACGGTGCCAAACCACAACAAAACAGTGCAATACCGTACGAGTACATCCATACGGTACCAAACCACACCAAAACGGTGCAATACCGTACGAGTACATCCATACGGTACCAAACCATACCAATACGGTGCAATACCGTACGAGTACATCCATACGGTACCAAACGAAAACAAAACGGTGCAATACCATACGAGTACATCGTTACGGTACCAAACCACACCAAAATGGTACAATACCTTACGAGTCCTTCGTTACGGTACCAAACCACAACAAAACGGTGCAATACCGTACTTGTACGTCCATACGGTACCAAACCACAACAAAACAGTGCAATACCATACGAGTACATCCATACGGTTCCGAACAACACCAAAACGGTGCAATACCGTACGAGTACATCCATACGGTACCCAACCACAACAAAACGGTGCAATACCGTACGAGGATATCCATACGGTACCAAACCACACCACAACGGTACAATACCTTACGAGTCCTTCGTTACGGTACCAAACCACAACAAAACAGTGCAATACCGTACGAGTACATCCATACGGCACCAAACCACACCAAAACGGTACAATACCTTACGAGTCCTTCGTTACGGTACCAAACGACAACAAAACGGTGCAATACCGTACGAGTGCAACCATACGGTACCAAACCACACCAAAACGGTAAAATACCTTACGAGTCCTTCGTTACAGTACCAAACCACACCAAAACGGTGCAATACCGCACGAGTACATCCATACGGTACCAAACCACACCAAAACGGTACAATTCCTTACGAGTCCTTCGTTACGGTACCAAACCACACCAAAACGGTGCAATACCGTACGAGTACATCCATACGGTACCAAACCACACCAAAACGGTACAATACCTTACGAGTCCTTCGTTACGGTTCCACACCACACCAAAATGGTGCAATACCGTACGAGTACATACATACGGTACCAAACCACACCAAAACGGTGCAATACCGTACTAGTACATCCATACGGTACCAAACCACAACAAAACGGTGCAATACCGTACGAGTACATCCATACGGTACCAAACCACACCAAAATGGTACAATACCTTACGAGTCCTTCGTTACGGTTCTAAAACAAACCAAAACGGTGCAATACCGTACGAGTACATCCATACGGTACCAAACCACACCAAAACGGTGCAATACCGTACGAGTACATCCATACGGTACCAAACCACACCAAAACAGTACAATACCTTACGAGTCCTTCGTTACAGTACCAAACCACACCAAAACGGTGCAATACCGTACGAGTACATCCATACGGTACCAAACCACACCAAAACGGTACAATACCTTACGAGTCCTTCGTTACGGTACCAAACGACACCAAAACGGTGCAATACCGTACGAGTACATCCATACGGTACCAAACCACACCAATACGGTGCAATACCGTACGAGTACATCCATACGGTACCAAACGAAAACAAAACGGTGCAATACCATACGAGTACATCGATACGGTACCAAACTACACCAAAATGATACAATACCTTACGAGTCCTTCGTTACGGTAGCAAACCACAACAAAACGGTGCAATACCATACGAGTACATCCATACGGTTCCGAACCACACCAAAACGGTGCAATACTGTACGAGTACATCCATAAGGTACCCAACCACAACAAAACGGTGCAATACCGTACGAGGATATCCATACGGTACCAAACCACACCAAAACGGTACAATACCTTACGAGTCCTTCGTTACGGTACCAAACCACAACAAAACAGTGCAATACCGTACGAGAACATCCATACGGTACCAAACCACACCAAAACGGTACAATACCTTACGAGTCCTTCGTTACGGTACCAAACGACAACAAAACGGTGCAATACCGTACGAGTGCATCCATACGGTACCAAACCACACCAAAACGGTACAATACCTTATGAGTACATCAATACGGTACCGAACCACACCAAAACGGTGCAATACCGTACGAGTACATCCATACGGTACCAAACCACAACAAAATGGTGCAATACCGTACGAGTACATCCATACAGTACCAAACCACAACAAAATGGTGCAATACCATACGAGTACATCCATACAGTACGAAACCACACCAAAACAGTACAATACCTTACGAGTCCTTCGTTACGGAACCAAACCACACCAAAATGATGCAATACCGTACGAGTACATCCATACGGTACCAAACCACACCAAAACGGTGCAATACCGTACGAGTACATCCATACGGTACCAAACCACACCAATACGGTGCAATACCGTACGAGTACATCCATACGGTACCAAACCACACCAAAACGGTACAATACCTTACGAGTCCTTCGTTACGGTGCCAAACCACAACAAAACAGTGCAATACCGTACGAGTACATCCATACGGTACCAAACCACACCAAAACGGTACAATACCTTACGAGTCCTTCGTTACGGTTCCAAACGACAACAAAACGGTGCAATACCGGATGAGTGCATCCATACGGTACCAAACCACACCAAAACGGTACAATACCTTACGAGTCCTTCGTTACCGTACCAAAGCACACCAAAACGGTGCAATACCGCACGAGTACATCCATACGGTACCAAACCACACCAAAACGGTACAATACCTTACGAGTCCTTCGTTACCGTACCAAACCACACCAAAACGGTGCAATACCGCACGAGTACATCCATACGGTACCAAACCACACCAAAACGTTACAATACCTTACGAGTCCTTCGTTACGGTACCAAACCACACCAAAAGGGTGCAATACCGCACGAGTACATCCATACGGTACCAAACCACACCAAAACGGTACAATACCTTACGAGTCCTTCGTTACGGTGCCAAACCACAACAAAACAGTGCAATACCGTACGAGTACATCCATACGGTACCAAACCACACCAAAACGGTACAATACCTTACGAGTCCTTCGTTACGGTTCCAAACGACAACAAAACGGTGCAATACCGGATGAGTGCATCCATACGGTACCAAACCACACCAAAACGGTACAATACCTTACGAGTCCTTCGTTACCGTACCAAACCACACCAAAACGGTGCAATACTGCACGAGTACATCCATACGGTACCAAACCACACCAAAACGGTACAATACCTTACAAGTCCTTCGTTACCGTACCAAACCACACCAAAACGGTGCAATACCGCACGAGTACATCCATACGGTACCAAACCACACCAAAACGTTACAATACCTTACGAGTCCTTCGTTACGGTACCAAACCACACCAAAACGTTTCAATACCGTACGAGTACATCCATACGGTACCAAACCACACCAAAATGGTACAATACCTGACGAGTCCTTCGTTACGGTAACAAACCACACCAAAACGGTGCAATACCATACGAGTACATCCATACGGTACCAAACCACACCAAAACGGTACAATACCTTACGAGTCCTTCGTTACGGAACCAAACCACACCAAAATGGTGCAATACCGTACGAGTACATCCATACGGTACCAAACCGCACCAAAACAGTACAATAACTTACGAGTACATCCATACGGTACCAAACCCCACCAAAACGGTGCAATACCGTACAAGTACATCCATATGGTACCAAACCACAACAAAACGGTGCAATACCTTACGAGTACATCAATACGGTACCAAACCACACCAAAACGGTGCAATACCGCACGAGTACATCCATACGGTACCAAACCACACCAAAACGGTACAATACCTTACGAGTCCTTCGTTACGGTACCAAACCACACCAAAACGGTGCAATACCGTACGAGTACATCCATACGGTACCAAACCACACCAAAAAGGTGCAATACCGTACGAGTACATCCATACGGTACCAAACCACACCAAAACGGTACAATAACTTACGAGTACATCCATACGGTACCAAACCACACCAAAACGGTGCAATACCGTACCAGTACATCCATACGGTACCAAACCACAACAAAACGGTGCAATACCTTACGAGTACATCAATACGGTACCGAACCACACCAAAACGGTGCAATACCGTACGAGTACATCCATACGGTACCAAACCACAACAAAATGGTGCAATACCGTACGAGTACATCCATACGGTACCAAACCACACCAAAACGGTACAATACATTACGAGTACATCCATACGGTACCAAACCACAACAAAATGGTGCAATACCGTACGAGTACATCCATACGGTACCAAACCACACCAAAACGGTACAATACCTTACGAGTACATCCATACGGTACCAAACCACACCAAAACGGTGCAATACCGAACGATTACATCCATACGGTACCAAACCACAACAAAATGGTGCAATAGCATACGAGTACATCCATACGGTACCAAACCACACCAAAACGGTACAATACCTTACGAGTCCTTCGTTACGGAACCAAACCACTTTAAAATGGTGCAATACCGTACGAGTACATCCATACGGTACCAAACCACACCAAAACGGTACAATACCTTACGAGTACATCCATACGGTACCAAACCACACCCAAACGGTGCAATACCGTACGTCTACATCCATACGGTACCAAACCACAACAAAACGGTGCAATACCATAGGAGTACATCCATACAGTACCGAACCACACCAAAACGGTGCAATAACGTACTAGTACATCCATACGGTACCCAACCACAACAAAACGGTGCAATACCGTACGAGGATATCCATACGGTACCAAACCACACCAAAACGGTACAATACCTTACGAGTCCTTCGTTACGGTACCAAACCACAACAAAACAGTGGAATACCGTACGAGTACATCCATACGGTACCAAACCACACCAAAACGGTACAATACCTAACGAGTCCTTCGTTACGGTACCAAACGACAAGAAAACGGTGCAATACCGTACGAGTGCATCCATACGGTACCAAACCACACCAAAACGGTACAATACCTTACGAGTCCATCGTTACCGTACCAAACCACACCAAAACGGTGCAATACCGCACGAGTACATCCTTACGGTACCAAACCACACCAAAATGGTACAATACCTTACGAGTCCTTCGTTACGGTACCAAACCACACCAAAACGGTGCAATACCGTACGAGTACATCCATACAGTACCAAACCACACCAAAACGGTACAATACCTTACGAGTCCTTCGTTACGGTACCAAACCACACCAAAACGGTGCAATACCGTACGAGTACATCCATACGGTACCAAACCACACCAAAACGGTACAATACCTTATGAGTCCTTCGTTACGGAACCAAACCACACCAAAAAGGTGCAATACCGTACGAGTACATCCAAAACGGTACCAAACCACACCAAAACGGTGCAATACCGTACCAGTACATCCATACGGTACCAAACCACAACAAAACGGTGCAATACCTTACGAGTACATCAATACGGTACCGAACCACACCAATACGGTGCAATACCGTACGAGTACATCCATAAGGTACCAAACCACAATAAAATGGTGCAGTACCGTACGAGTACATCCATACGGTACCAAACCACAACAAAACGGGGCAATACCTTACGAGTACATCCAAACGGTACCAAACCACACCAAAACGGTGCAATACCGTACGAGTACATCCATACGGTACCAAACCACAACAAAATGGTGCAATACCGTACGAGTACATCCATACGGTACCAAACCACAACAAAACGGGGCAATACCTTACGAGTACATCCATACGGTACCAAACCACACCAAAACGGTGCAATACCGTACGAGTACATCCATACGGTACCAAACCACAACAAAATGGTGCAATACCATACGAGTACATCCATACGGTACCAAATCATACCAAAACGGTACAATACCTTACGAGTCCTTCGTTACGGTTCCAAACCACACCAAAACTGTGCAATACCGCACGAGTACATCCATACGGTACCAAACCACACCAAAACGGTACAATACCTTACGAGTCCTTCGTTACGGTTCCAAACCACACCAAAACGGTGCAATACCGTACGAGTACATCCATACGGTACCAAACCGCACAAAAACGGTGCAATACCGTACGAGTACATCCATACGGTACCAAACCACACCAAAACGGTGCAATACCGTACGAGTATATCCATACGGTACCAAACCACAACAAAATGGTGCAATACCATACGAGTACATCCATACGGTACCAAACCACACCAAAACGGTACAATACCTTACGAGTCCTTCGTTACGGTACCAAACCACACCAACACGGTGCAATACCATACGAGTACATCCATATGGTACCAAACCACACCAAAACGGTACAATACCTTACGAGTCCTTCGTTACGGTACCAAACCACACCAAAACGGTGCAATACCATACGAGTACATCCATACGGTACCAAACCACACCAAAACGGTACAATACCTTACGAGTCCTTCGTTACGGTACCAAACGACAACAAAACGCTGCAATACCGTACGAGTGCATCCATACGGTACCAAACCACACCAAAACGGTACAATACCTTACGAGTCCTTCGTTACGGTAACAAACCACACTAAAACTGTGCAATACCGCACGAGTACATCCATACGGTACCAAACCACACCAAAACGGTACAATAACTTACGAGTACATCCATACGGTACCAAACCACACCAAAACGGTGCAATACCGTACCAGTACATCCATACGGTACCAAACCACAACAAAACGATGCAATACCTTACGAGTACATCAATACGGTACCGAACCACACCAATACGGTGCAATACCGTACGAGTACATCCATAAGGTACCAAACCACAACAAAATGGTGCAGTACCGTACGAGTACATCCATACGGTACCAAACCACAACAAAACGGGGCAATACCTTACGAGTACATCCAAACGGTACCAAACCACACCAAAACGGTGCAATACCGTACGAGTACATCCATACGGAACCAAACCACAACAAAATGGTGCAATACCGTACGAGTACATCCATACGGTACCAAATCACACCAAAACGGTACAATACCTTACGAGTCCTTCATTACGGTACCAAACCATAACAAAACGGTGCAATACCGGACGAGTACATCCATACGGTACCAAACCATACCAAAACGGTACAATACCTTACGAGTCCTTCGTTACGGTACCAAACCACACCAAAACTGTGAAATACCGCACGAGTACATCCATACGGTACCAAACCACACCAAAACGGTATAATACCTTACGAGTCCTTCGTTACGATACCAAACCACACCAAAACGGTGCAATACCGTACGAGTACATGCATACGATACAAAACCACACCAAAAATGGTACAATACCTTACGAGTCCTTCGTTACGGTTCCAAACCACACCAAAACGATGCAATACCGTACGAGTACATCCATATGGTACCAAACCACACCAAAACGGTGCAATACCGTACGAGTACATCCATACGGTACCAAACCACACCAAAATTGTGCAATACCGTACGAGTACATCCATACGGTACCAAACCACAACAAAATGGTGCAATACCATACGAGTACATCCATACGGTACCAAACCACACCAAAACGGTACAATACCTTACGAGTCCTTCGTTACGGTACCAAACCACACCAAAACGGTGCAATACCATACGAGTACATCCATATGGTACCAAACCACACCAAAACGGTACAATACCTTACGAGTCCTTCGTTACGGTACCAAACCACACCAAAGTGGTGCAATACCATACGAGTACATCCATACGGTACCAAACCACACCAAAACGGTACAATACCTTACGAGTCCTTCGTTACGGTACCAAACGACAACAAAACGCTTCAATACCGTACGAGTGCATCCATACGGTACCAAACCACACCAAAACGGTACAATACCTTACGAGTCCTTCGTTACGGTACCAAACCACAACAAAACAGTGCAATACCGGACGAGTACATCCATACGGTACCAAACCATACCAAAACGGTACAATACCTTACGAGTCCTTCGTTACGGTGCCAAACCACACCAAAACTGTGCAATACCGCACGAGTACATCCATACGGTACCAAACCACACCAAAACGGTACAATACCTTACGAGTCCATCGTTACGGTACCAAACCACACCAAAACGGTGCAATACCGTACGAGTACATGCATACGGTACAAAACCACACCAAAAATGGTACAATACCTTACGAGTCCTTCGTTACGGTTCCAAACCACACCAAAACGGTGCAATACCGTACGTGTACATCCATACGGTACCAAACCACACCAAAACGGTACAATACCTTACCAGTCCATTGTTACAGTACCAAACCTCACCAAAACGGTACAATACCTTACGAGTCCTTCGTTACGGTACCAAACCACACCAAAACGGTGCAATACCGTACGAGTACATCCATACGGTACAAAACCACACCAAAAATGGTACAATACCTGACGAGTCCTTCGTTACGGTTCCAAACCACACCAAAACGGTGCAATACCGTACGAGTACATCCATACGGTACCAAACCACACCAAAACGGTGCAATACCGTACTAGTATATCCATACGGTACCAAACCACAACAAAACGGTGCAATACCGTACGAGTACATCCATACGGTACCAAACCACACCAAAATGGTACAATACCTTACAAGTCCTTCGTTACGGTTCTAAAACAAACCAAAACGGTGCAATACCGTACGAGTACGTCCATACGACACCAAACCACACCAAAATAGTACAATACCTTACGAGTCCTTTGTTACAGTACCAAACCACATCAAAACGGTGCAATACCATACGAGTACGTCCATACGGTACCAAACCACACCAAAACGGTACAATACCTTACGAGTCCTTCGTTACGGTACCAAACGACACCAAAACGGTGCAATACGGTACGAGTACATCCATACGGTACCAAACCACACCAATACGGTGCAATACCGTACGAGTACATCCATACGGTACCAAACCACACCAAAACGGTACAATACCTTACGAGTCCTTCGTTACAGTACCAAACCAAAACAAAACAGTGCAATACCGTACGAGTGCATCCATACGGTACCAAACCACACCAAAACGGTACAATACCTTACGAGTCCTTCGTTACAGTACCAAACCACACCAAAACGGTGCAATACCGCACGAGTACATCCATACGGTACCAAACCACACCAAAACGGTACAATACCTTACGAGTCCTTCGTTACGGTACCAAACCACACCAAAACGGTGCAATACCGTACGAGTACATCCATACGGTACCAAACCACACCAAAACGGTACAATACCTTACGAGTCCTTCGTTACGGTACCAAACCACACCAAAACGGTGCAATACCGTACGAGTACATCCATACGGTACCAAACCACACCAAAATGGTACAATACCTTAGGAGTCCTTCGTTACGGTTCTAAAACAAACCAAAACGGTGCAATACCGTACGAGTACATCCATACGGTACCGAACCACACCAAAACGGTGCAATACCGTACGAGTACATCCATACGGTACCCAACCACACCAAAACGGTACAATACCTTACGAGTCCTTCGTTACAGTACCAAACCACACCAAAACGGTGCAATACCGTACGAGTACATCCATACGGTACCAAACCACAACAAAACGGCACAATACCTTACGAGTCCTTCGTTACGGTACCAAACCACACCAAAACGGTGCAATACCGTACGAGTACATCCATACGGTACCAAACCACACCAAAACGGTACAATACCTTACGAGTCCTTCGTTACGGAACCAAACCACACCAAAATGGTGCAATACCCTACGAGTACATCCATACGGTACAAAACCACACCAAAACGGTACAATACCATACGAGTACATCCATACGGTACCAAACCACACCAAAACGGTGCAATACCGTACGAGTACATCCATACGGTACCAAACCACAACAAAACGGTGCAATACCTTACGAGTACATCAATACGGTACCGAACCACACCAAAACGGTGCGATACCGTACGAGGATATCCATACGGTACCAAACCACACCAAAACGGTACAATACCTTACGAGTCCTTCGTTACGGTACCAAACCAAAACAAAACAGTGCAATACCGTACGAGTGCATCCATACGGTACCAAACCACACCAAAACGGTACAATTCCTTACGAGTCCTTCGTTACAGTACCAAACCACACCAAAACGGTGCAATACCGCACGAGTACATCCATACGGTACCAAACCACACCAAAACGGTACAATACCTTACGAGTCCTTCGTTACGGTACCAAACCACACCAAAACGGTGCAATACCGTACGAGTACATCCATACGGTACCAAACCACACCAAAACGGTACAATACCTTACGAGTCCTTCGTTACGGTACCAAACCACACCAAAACGGTGCAATACCGTACGAGTACATCCATACGGTACCAAACCACACCAAAACGGTACAATACCTTACGAGTCCTTCGTTACGGTACCAAACCACACCAAAACGGTGCAATACCGTACGAGTACATCCATACGGTACCAAACCACAACAAAACGGTACAATACCTTACGAGTCCTTCGTTACGGTACCAAACCACACCAAAACGGTGCAATACCGTACGAGTAAATCCATACGGTTCCAAACCACACCAAAACAGTACAATACCATACGAGACCTTCGTTACAGTACCAAACCACACCAAAACGGTGCAATACCGTACGAGTACATCCATACGGTACCAAACCACACCAAAACGGTACAATACCTTAAGAGTCCTTCGTTACGGTACCAAACGACACCAAAACGGTGCAATACCGTACAAGTACATCCATACGGTACCAAACCACACCAATACGGTGCAATACCGTACGAGTACATCCATACGGTACCAAACCAAAACAAAACGGTGCAATACCATACGAGTACATCAATACGGTACCAAACCACACCAAAATGGTACAATACCTTACGAGTCCTTCGTTACGGTATTAAACCACAACAAAACGGTGCAATACCGTACGAGTACATCCATACGGTACCAAACAACACCAAAACGGTACAATACCTTAAGAGTCCTTCGTTACGGTACCAAACGACACCAAAACGGTGCAATACCGTACAAGTACATCCATACGGTACCAAACCACACCAAAACGGTGCAATAACGTACGAGTACATCCATACGGTACCCAACCTCAACAAAACGGTGCAATACCGTACGAGCATATCCATACGGTACCAAACCACACCAAAACGTTACAATACCTTACGAGTCCTTCGTTACGGTACCAAACCACAACAAAACAGTGCAATACCGTACGAGTACATCCATACGGTTCCAAACCACACCAAAACGGTACAATACCTTACGAGTCCTTCGTTACGGTACCAAACGACAACAAAACGGTGCAATACCGTACGAGTGCATCCATACGGTACCAAACCACACCAAAACGGTACAATACCTTACGAGTCCTTCGTTACAGTACCAAACCACACCAAAACGGTGCAATACCGCACGATTACATCCATACGGTACCAAACCACACCAAAACGGTACAATACCTTACGAGTCCTTCGTTACGGTACCAAACCACACCAAAACGGTGCAATACCGTACGAGTCCATCCATACGGTACCAAACCACACCAAAACGGTACAATACCTTACGAGTCCTTCGTTACGGTACCAAACCACACCAAAACGGTGCAATACCGGACGAGTACATCCATACGGTACAAAACCACACCAAAAATGGTACAATACCTTACGAGTCCTTCGTTACGGTTCCAAACCACACCAAAACGGTGCAATACCGTACGAGTACATCCATATGGTACCAAACCACACCAAAACGGTGCAATACCGTACTAGTACATCCATACGGTACCAAACTACAACAAAACGGTGCAATACCGTACGAGTACATCCATACGGTACCAAACCACACCAAAATGGTACAATACCTTCCGAGTCCTTCGTTACGGTTCTAAAACAAACCAAAACGGTGCAAAACCGTACGAGTACATCCATACGGTACCAAACCACACCAAAACGGTGCAATACCGTACGAGTACATCCATACGGTACCAAACCACACCAAAACAGTACAATACCTTACGATTCCTTCGTTACGGTACCAAACCACACCAAAACGGTGAATTACCGTACGAGTACATCCATACGGTACCAAACCACACCAAAACGGTACAATACCTTACAAGTCCTTCGTTATGGTACCAAACGACACCAAAACGGTGCAATACCGTACGAGTACATCCATACGGTACGAAACCACTCCAATACGGTGCATTACCGTACGAGCACATCCATACGGTACCAAACGAAAACAAAACGGTGCAATACCATACGAGTACATCAATACGGTACCAAACCACACCAAAACGGTACAATACCTTACGAGTCCTTCGTTACGGAACCAAACCACACCAAAATGGTGCATTACCGTACGGGTACATCCATACGGTACCAAACCACACCAAAACGGTACAATACCTTACGAGTACATCCATACGGTACCAAACCACAACAAAATGGTGCAATACCGTACGAGTACATCCATACGGTACCAAACCACACCAAAACGGTCCAATACCTTACGAGTACATCCATACGGTACCAAACCACAACAAAATGGTGCAATACCATACGAGTACATCCATACGGTACCAAACCACACCAAAACGGTACAATACCTTACGAGTACATCCATACGGTACCAAACCACACCAAAACGGTGCAATACCGTACGTGTACATCCATACGGTACCAAACCACAACAAAACGGTGCAATACCATACGAGTACATCCATACGGTACCGAACCACACTAAAACGGTGCAATACCAAACGAGTACATCCATACGGTACCCAACCACAACAAAACGGTGCAATACCGTACGAGGAAATCCATACGGTACCAAACCACACCAAAACGGTACAATACCTTACGAGTCCTTCGTTACGGTACCAAACCACAACAAAACAGTGCAATACCGTACGAGTACATCCATACGGTACCAAAGCACACAAAAACGGTACAATACCTTACGAGTCCTTCGTTACGGTACCAAACGACAACAAAACGGTGCAATACCGTACGAGTGCATCCATACGGTACCAAACCACACCAAAACGGTACAATACCTTACGAGTCCTTCGTTACGGTACCAAACCACACCAAAACTGTGCAATACCGCACGAGTACATCCATACGGTACCAAACCATACCAAAACGGTACAATACCTTACGAGTCCTTCGTTACGGTACCAAACCACACCAAAATGGTGCAATACCGTACGAGTACATCCATTCGGTACAAAACCACACCAAAAATGGTACAATACCTTACGAGTCCTTCGTTACGGTTCCAAACCACACCAAAACGGTGCAATACCGTACGAGTACATCCATACGGTACCAAACCACACCAAAACGGTGCAATACCGTACTAGTACATCCATACGGTACCAAACCACAACAAAACGGTGCAATACCGTACGAGTACATCCATACGGTACCAAACAAAACCAAAATGGTACAATACCTTACAAGTCCTTCGTTACGGTTCTAAAACAAACCAAAACGGTGCAATACCGTACGAGTACGTCCATACGACACCAAACCACACCAAAATAGTACAATACCTTACGAGTCCTTCGTTACAGTACCAAACCACACCAAAACGGTGCAATACCGTACGAGTACGTCCATACGGTACCAAACCACACCAAAACGGTACAATACCTTACGAGTCCTTCGTTACGGTACCAAACGACACCAAAACGGTGCAATACGGTACGAGTACATCCATACGGTACCAAACCACACCAATACGGTGCAATACCGTACGAGTACATCCATACGGTACCAAACGGAAACAAAACGGTGCAATACCATACGAGTACATCGATACGGTACCAAACCACACCAAAACGGTACAATACCTTACGAGTCCTTCGTTACGGTACCAAACGACACCAAAACGGTGCAATACCGTACAAGTACATCCATACGGTACCAAACCACACCAATACGGTGCAATACCGTACGAGTACATCCATACAGTACCAAACCAAAACAAAACGGTGCAATACCATACGAGTACATCAATACGGTACCAAACCAAACCAAAATGGTACAATACCTTACGAGTCCTTCGTTACGGTACCAAACCACAACAAAACGGTGCAATACCGTACGAGTATATCCATACGGTACCAAACCACACCAAAACGGTACAATACCTTACGAGTCCTTCGTTACGGAACCAAACAACACCAAAATGGTGCAATACCGTACGAGTACATCCATACGGTACCAAACCACACCAAAACGGTACAATACCTTACGAGTACATCCATACGGTACCAAACCACACCAAAACGGTGCAATACCGTGCGTGTACATCCATACGGTACCAAACCACAACAAAACGGTGCAGTACCATACGAGTACATCCATACTGTACCGAACCACACCAAAACGGTGCAATAACGTACGAGTACATACATACGGTACCCAACCTCAACAAAACGGTGCAATACCGTACTAGGATATCCATACGGTACCAAACCACACCAAAACGGTACAATACCTTACGAGTCCTTCGTTACGGTACCAAACCACAACAAAACAGTGCAATACCGTACGAGTACATCCATACGGTACCAAACCACACCAAAACGGTACAATACCTTACGAGTCCTTCGTTACGGTACCAAACGACAACAAAACGGTGCAATACCGTACGAGTGCATCCATACGGTACCAAACCACACCAAAACGGTACAATACCTTACGAGTCCTTCGTTACAGTACCGAACCACACCAAAACGGTGCAATACCGCACGAGTACATCCATACGGTACCAAACCACACCAAAACGGTACAATACCTTACGAGTCCTTCGTTACGGTACCAAACCACACCAAAATGGTGCAATACCGTACGAGTACATCCATACGGTACAAAACCACACCAAAAATGGTACAATACCTTACGAGTCCTTCGTTACGGTTCCAAACCACACCAAAACGGTGCAATACCGTACGAGTACATCCATACGGTACCAAACCACACCAAAACGGTGCAATACCGTACTAGTACATCCATATGGTACCAAACCACAACAAAACGGTGCAATACCGTACGAGTACATCCATACGGTACCAAACCACACCAAAATGGTACAATACCTTACAAGTCCTTCGTTACGGTTCTAAAACAATCCAAAACGGTGCAATACCGTACGAGTACGTCCATACGACACCAAACCACACCAAAATAGTACAATACCTTACGAGTCCTTCGTTACAGTACCAAACCACACCAAAACGGTGCAATACCGTACGAGTACGTCCATACGGTACCAAACCACACCAAAACGGTACAATACCTTACGAGTCCTTCGTTACGGTACCAAACGAAACCAAAACGGTGCAATACGGTACGAGTACATCCATACGGTACCAAACCACACCAATACGGTGCAATACCGTACGAGTACATCCATACGGTACCAAACGAAAACAAAACGGTGCAATACCATACGAGTACATCGATACGGTACCAAACCACACCAAAATGGTACAATACCTTACGAGTCCTTCGTTACGGTACCAAACCACAACAAAACGGTGCAATTCCGTACGTGTACGTCCATACGGTACCAAACCACAACAAAACGGTGCAATACCATACGAGTACATCCATACGATTCCGAACCACACCAAAACGGTGCAATACCGTACGAGTACATCCATACGGTACCCAACCACAACAAAACGGTACAATACCGTACGAGGATATCCATACGGTACCAAACCACACCAAAACGGTACAATACCTTACGAGTCCTTCGTTACGGTACCAAACCAAAACAAAACAGTGCAATACCGTACGAGTGCATCCATACGGTACCAAACCACACCAAAACGGTACAATACCTTACGAGTCGTTCGTTACAGTACCAAACCACACCAAAACGGTGCAATACCGCACGAGTACATCCATACGGTACCAAACCACACCAAAACGGTACAATACCTTACGAGTCCTTCGTTACGGTACCAAACCACACCAAAATGGTGCAATACCGTACGAGTACATCCATACGGTACAAAACCACACCAAAAATGGTACAATACCTTACGAGTCCTTCGTTACGGTTCCAAACCACACTAAAACGGTTCAATACCGTACGAGTACATCCATACGGTACCAAACCACACCAAAACGGTGCAATACCGTACTAGTACATCCATACGGTACCAAACCACAACAAAACGGTGCAATACCGTACGAGTACATCCATACGGTACCAAACCACACCAAAATGGTACAATACCTTACAAGTCCTTCGTTACGGTTCTAAAACAAACCAAAACGGTGCAATACCGTACGAGTACGTCCATACGACACCAAACCACACCAAAATAGTACAATACCTTACGAGTCCTTCGTTACAGTACCAAACCACACCAAAACGGTGCAATACCGTACGAGTACGTCCATACGGTACCAAACCACACCAAAACGGTACAATACCTTACGAGTCCTTCGTTACGGTACCAAACGACACCAAAACGGTGCAATACGGTACGAGTACATCCATACGGTACCAAACCACACCAATACGGTGCAATACCGTACGAGTACATCCATACGGTACCAAACGAAAACAAAACGGTGCAATACCATACGAGTACATCGATACGGTACCAAACCACACCAAAACGGTACAATACCTTACGAGTCCTTCGTTACGGTACCAAACGACACCAAAACGGTGCAATACCGTACAAGTACATCCATACGGTACCAAACCACACCAATACGGTGCAATACCGTACGAGTACATCCATACGGTACCAAACCAAAACAAAACGGTGCAATACCATACGAGTACATCAATACGGTACCAAACCACACCAAAATGGTACAATACCTTACGAGTCCTTCGTTACGGTACCAAACCACAACAAAACGGTGCAATACCGTACGAGTATATCCATACGGTACCAAACCACACCAAAACGGTACAATACCTTACGAGTCCTTCGTTACGGAACCAAACAACACCAAAATGGTGCAATACCGTACGAGTACATCCATACGGTACCAAACCACACCAAAACGGTACAATACCTTACGAGTACATCCATACGGTACCAAACCACACCAAAACGGTGCAATACCGTGCGTGTACATCCATACGGTACCAAACCACAACAAAACGGTGCAGTACCATACGAGTACATCCATACTGTACCGAACCACACCAAAACGGTGCAATAACGTACGAGTACATACATACGGTACCCAACCTCAACAAAACGGTGCAATACCGTACTAGGATATCCATACGGTACCAAACCACACCAAAACGGTACAATACCTTACGAGTCCTTCGTTACGGTACCAAACCACAACAAAACAGTGCAATACCGTACGAGTACATCCATACGGTACCAAACCACCCCAAAACGGTACAATACCTTACGAGTCCTTCGTTACGGTACCAAACGACAACAAAACGGTGCAATACCGTACGAGTGCATCCATACGGTACCAAACCACACCAAAACGGTACAATACCTTACGAGTCCTTCGTTACAGTACCGAACCACACCAAAACGGTGCAATACCGCACGAGTACATCCATACGGTACCAAACCACACCAAAACGGTACAATACCTTACGAGTCCTTCGTTACGGTACCAAACCACACCAAAATGGTGCAATACCGTACGAGTACATCCATACGGTACAAAACCACACCAAAAATGGTACAATACCTTACGAGTCCTTCGTTACGGTTCCAAACCACACCAAAACGGTGCAATACCGTACGAGTACATCCATACGGTACCAAACCACACCAAAACGGTGCAATACCGTACTAGTACATCCATATGGTACCAAACAACAACAAAACGGTGCAATACCGTACGAGTACATCCATACGGTACCAAACCACACCAAAATGGTACAATACCTTACAAGTCCTTCGTTACGGTTCTAAAACAATCCAAAACGGTGCAATACCGTACGAGTACGTCCATACGACACCAAACCACACCAAAATAGTACAATACCTTACGAGTCCTTCGTTACAGTACCAAACCACACCAAAACGGTGCAATACCGTACGAGTACGTCCATACGGTACCAAACCACACCAAAACGGTACAATACCTTACGAGTCCTTCGTTACGGTACCAAACGAAACCAAAACGGTGCAATACGGTACGAGTACATCCATACGGTACCAAACCACACCAATACGGTGCAATACCGTACGAGTACATCCATACGGTACCAAACGAAAACAAAACGGTGCAATACCATACGAGTACATCGATACGGTACCAAACCACACCAAAATGGTACAATACCTTACGAGTCCTTCGTTACGGTACCAAACCACAACAAAACGGTGCAATTCCGTACGTGTACGTCCATACGGTACCAAACCACAACAAAACGGTGCAATACCAAACGAGTACATCCATACGATTCCGAACCACACCAAAACGGTGCAATACCGTACGAGTACATCCATACGGTACCCAACCACAACAAAACGGTACAATACCGTACGAGGATATCCATACGGTACCAAACCACACCAAAACGGTACAATACCTTACGAGTCCTTCGTTACGGTACCAAACCAAAACAAAACAGTGCAATACCGTACGAGTGCATCCATACGGTACCAAACCACACCAAAACGGTACAATACCTTACGGGTCGTTCGTTACAGTACCAAACCACACCAAAACGGTGCAATACCGCACGAGTACATCCATACGGTACCAAACCACACCAAAACGGTACAATACCTTACGAGTCCTTCGTTACGGTACCAAACCACACAAAAATGGTGCAATACCATACGAGTACATCCATACGGTACAAAACCACACCAAAAATGGTACAATACCTTACGAGTCCTTCGTTACGGTTCCAAACCACACTAAAACGGTGCAATACCGTACGAGTACATCCATACGGTACCAAACCACACCAAAACGGTGCAATACCGTACTAGTACATCCATACGGTACCAAACCACAACAAAACGGTGCAATACCGTACGAGTACATCCATACGGTACCAAACCACACCAAAATGGTACAATACCTTACAAGTCCTTCGTTACGGTTCTAAAACAAACCAAAACGGTGCAATACCGTACGAGTACGTCCATACGACACCAAACCACACCAAAATAGTACAATACCTTACGAGTCCTTCGTTACAGTACCAAACCACACCAAAACGGTGCAATACCGTACGAGTACGTCCATACGGTACCAAACCACACCAAAACGGTACAATACCTTACGAGTCCTTCGTTACGGTACCAAACGACACCAAAACGGTGCAATACGGTACGAGTACATCCATACGGTACCAAACCACACCAATACGGTGCAATACCGTACGAGTACATCCATACGGTACCAAACGAAAACAAAACGGTGCAATACCATACGAGTACATCGATACGGTACCAAACCACACCAAAACGGTACAATACCTTACGAGTCCTTCGTTACGGTACCAAAACGACACCAAAACGGTGCAATACCGTACAAGTACATCCATACGGTACCAAACCACACCAATACGGTGCAATACCGTACGAGTACATCCATACGGTACCAAACCAAAACAAAACGGTGCAATACCATACGAGTACATCAATACGGTACCAAACCACACCAAAATGGTACAATACCTTACGAGTCCTTCGTTACGGTACCAAACCACAACAAAACGGTGCAATACCGTACGAGTATATCCATACGGTACCAAACCACACCAAAACGGTACAATACCTTACGAGTCCTTCGTTACGGAACCAAACAACACCAAAATGGTGCAATACCGTACGAGTACATCCATACGGTACCAAACCACACCAAAACGGTACAATACCTTACGAGTACATCCATACGGTACCAAACCACACCAAAACGGTGCAATACCGTGCGTGTACATCCATACGGTACCAAACCACAACAAAACGGTGCAGTACCATACGAGTACATCCATACTGTACCGAACCACACCAAAACGGTGCAATAACGTACGAGTACATACATACGGTACCCAACCTCAACAAAACGGTGCAATACCGTACTAGGATATCCATACGGTACCAAATCACACCAAAACGGTACAATACCTTACGAGTCCTTCGTTACGGTACCAAACCACAACAAAACAGTGCAATACCGTACGAGTACATCCATACGGTACCAAACCACCCCAAAACGGTACAATACCTTACGAGTCCTTCGTTACGGTACCAAACGACAACAAAACGGTGCAATACCGTACGAGTGCATCCATACGGTACCAAACCACACCAAAACGGTACAATACCTTACGAGTCCTTCGTTACAGTACCAAACCACACCAAAATGGTGCAATACCGCACGAGTACATCCATACGGTACCAAACCACACCAAAACGGTACAATACCTTACGAGTCCTTCGTTACGGCACCAAACCACACCAAAACGGTGCAATACCGTACGAGTCCATCCATACGGTACCAAACCACACCAAAACGGTACAATACCTTACGAGTCCTTCGTTACGGTACCAAACAACACCAAAACGGTGCAATACCGTACGAGTACATCCATACGGTACCAAACCACACCAAAACGGTACAATACCTTACGAGTCCTTCGTTACGGTACCAAACCACAACAAAACGGTGCAATACCGTACGAGTACATCCATACGGTACCAAACCACACCAAAATGGTACAATACCTTACGAGTCCTTCGTTACGGTTCTAAAACAAACCAAAACGGTGCAATACCGTACGAGTACATCCATACGGTACCAAACCACACCAAAACGGTACAATACCTTACGAGTCCTTCGTTACCGTACCAAACCACACCAAAACGGTGCAATACCGCACGAGTACATCCATACGGTACCAAACCACACCAAAACGGTACAATACCTTACGAGTCCTTCGTTACGTTACCAAACCACAACAAAACGGTGCAATACCGTACGAGTATATCCATACGGTACCAAACCACACCAAAACGGTACAATACCTTACGAGTCCTTCGTTACGGAACCAAACAACACCAAAATGGTGCAATACCGTACGAGTACATCCATACGGTACCAAACCACACCAAAACGG
The DNA here is from genome assembly GCF_030253575.1 of Rhododendron vialii. Taxonomy (NCBI): domain Eukaryota; kingdom Viridiplantae; phylum Streptophyta; class Magnoliopsida; order Ericales; family Ericaceae; genus Rhododendron; species Rhododendron vialii. Next base: position 28,101,962 of record NC_080557.1, on the reverse strand, counting down.
TACAATACCTTACGAGTACATCCATACGGTACCAAACCACACCAAAACGGTGCAATACCGTGCGTGTACATCCATACGGTACCAAACCACAACAAAACGGTGCAGTACCATACGAGTACATCCATACTGTACCGAACCACACCAAAACGGTGCAATAACGTACGAGTACATACATACGGTACCCAACCTCAACAAAACGGTGCAATACCGTACTAGGATATCCATACGGTACCAAACCACACCAAAACGGTACAATACCTTACGAGTCCTTCGTTACGGTACCAAACCACAACAAAACAGTGCAATACCGTACGAGTACATCCATACGGTACCAAACCACACCAAAACGGTACAATACCTTACGAGTCCTTCGTTACGGTACCAAACGACAACAAAACGGTGCAATACCGTACGAGTGCATCCATACGGTACCAAACCACACCAAAACGGTACAATACCTTACGAGTCCTTCGTTACAGTACCAAACCACACCAAAATGGTGCAATACCGCACGAGTACATCCATACGGTACCAAACCACACCAAAACGGTACAATACCTTACGAGTCCTTCGTTACGGTACCAAACCACACCAAAACGGTGCAATACCGTACGAGTCCATCCATACGGTACCAAACCACACCAAAACGGTACAATACCTTACGAGTCCTTCGTTACGGTACCAAACCACACCAAAACGGTGCAATACCGTACGAGTACATCCATACGGTACCAAACCACACCAAAACGGTACAATACCTTACGAGTCCTTCGTTACGGTACCAAACCACACCAAAACGGTGCAATACCGTACGAGTACATCCATACGGTACCAAACCACACCAAAATGGTACAATACCTTACGAGTCCTTCGTTACGGTTCTAAAACAAACCAAAACGGTGCAATACCGTACGAGTACATCCATACGGTACCAAACCACACCAAAACGGTACAATACCTTACGAGTCCTTCGTTACGGTACCAAACGACAACAAAACGGTGCAATACCGTACGAGTGCATCCATACGGTACCAAACCACACCAAAACGGTACAATACCTTACGAGTCCTTCGTTACAGTACCAAACCACACCAAAACGGTGCAATACCGCACCAGTACATCCATACGGTACCAAACCACACCAAAACGGTACAATACCTTACGAGTCCTTCGTTACGGTACCAAACCACACCAAAACGGTATAATACCTTACGAGTCCTTCGTTACGGAACCAAACCACACCAAAATGGTGCAATACCCTACGAGTACATCCATACGGTACAAAACCACACCAAAACGGTACAATACGTTACGAGTACATCCATACGGTACCAAACCACACCAAAACGGTACAATACCGTACGAGTACATCCATACGGTACCAAACCACAACAAAACGGTGCAATACCTTACGAGTACATCAATACGGTACCGAACCACACCAAAACGGTGCGATACCGTACGAGGATATCCATACGGTACCAAACCACACCAAAACGGTACAATACCTTACGAGTCCTTCGTTACGGTACCAAACCAAAACAAAACAGTGCAATACCGTACGAGTGCATCCATACGGTACCAAACCACACCAAAACGGTACAATACCTTACGAGTCCTTCCTTACAGTACCAAACCACACCAAAACGGTGCAATACCGCACGAGTACATCCATACGGTACCAAACCACACCAAAACGGTACAATACCTTACGAGTCCTTCGTTACGGTACCAAACCACACCAAAACGGTGCAATACCGTACGAGTACATCCATACGGTACCAAACCACACCAAAACGGTACAATACGTTACGAGTCCTTCGTTACGGTACCAAACGACAACAAAACGGTGCAATACCGTACGAGTGCATCCATACGGTACGAAACCACACCAAAACGGTACAATACCTTACGAGTCCTTCGTTACGGTACCAAAGGACACCAAAACGGTGCAATACCGTACAAGTACATCCATACGGTACCAAACCACACCAATACGGTGCAATACCGTACGAGTACATCCATACGGTACCAAACCAAAACAAAACGGTGCAATACCATACGAGTACATCAATACGGTACCAAACCACACCAAAATGGTACAATACCTTACGAGTCCTTCGTTACGGTACCAAACCACAACAAAACGGTGCAATACCGTACGAGTACATCCATACGGTACCAAACCACGCCAAAACGGTACAATACCTTACGAGTCCTTCGTTACGGAACCAAACAACACCAAAATGATGCAATACCGTACGAGTACATCCATACAGTACCAAACCACACCAAAACGGTACAATACCTTACGAGTACATCCATACGGTACCAAACCACACCAAAACGGTGCAATACCGTGCGTGTACATCCATACGGTACCAAACCACAACAAAACGGTGCAGTACCATACGAGTACATCCATACTGTACCGAACCACACCAAAACGGTGCAATAACGTACGAGTACATCCATACGGTACCCAACCTCAACAAAACGGTGCAATACCGTACGAGGATATCCATACGGTACCAAACCACACCAAAACGGTACAATACCTTACGAGTCCTTCGTTACGGTACCAAACCACAACAAAACAGTGCAATACCGTACGAGTACATCCATACGGTACCAAACCACACCAAAACGGTACAATTCCTTACGAGTCCTTCGTTACGGTACCAAACGACAACAAAACGGTGCAATACCGTACGAGTGCATCCATACGGTACCAAACCACACCAAAACGGTACAATACCTTACGAGTCCTTCGTTACAGTACCAAACCACACCAAAACGGTGCAATATCGCACGAGTACATCCATACGGTACCAAACCACACCAAAACGGTACAATACCTTACGAGTCCTTCGTTACGGTACCAAACCACACCAAAACGGTGCAATACCGTACGAGTCCATCCATACGGTACCAAACCACACCAAAACGGTACAATACCTTACGAGTCCTTCGTTACGGTACCAAACCACACCAAAACGGTGCAATACCGTACGAGTACATCCATACGGTACCACACCACACCAAAACGGTACAATACCTTACGAGTCCTTCGTTACGGTTCCAAACCACACCAAAATGGTGCAATACCGTACGAGTACATCCATACGGTACCAAACCACACCAAATCGGTACAATACCTTACGAGTCCTTCGTTACGGTACCAAACCACACCAAAACGGTGCAATACCGTACGAGTACATCCATACGGTACCAAACCAAACCAAAACGGTACAATACCTTACGAGTCCTTCGTTACGGTACCAAAGGACAACAAAACGGTGCAATACCGTACGAGTGCATCCATACGGTACCAAACCACACCAAAACGGTACAATACCTTACGAGTCCTTCGTTACGGTACCAAACCACACCAAAACAGTGCAACACCGCACGAGTACATCCATACGGTACCAAACCACACCAAAACGGTACAATACCTTACGAGTCCTTCGTTACGGTACCAAACAACACCAAAACGGTGCAATACCGTACGAGTACATCCATACGGTACCAAACCACACCAAAACGGTACAATACCTTACGAGTCCTTCGTTACAGTACCAAACCACACCAAAACGGTGCAATACCGTACGAGTACATCCATACGGTACCAAACCACAACAAAACGGTACAATACCTTACGAGTCCTTCGTTACGGTACCAAACAACACCAAAACGGTGCAATACCGTACGAGTACATCCATACGGTACCAAACCACACCAAAACGGTACAATACCTTACGAGTCATTCGTTACGGAACCAAACCACACCAAAATGGTGCAATACCCTACGAGTACATCCATACGGTACAAAACCACACCAAAACGGTACAATACCTTACGAGTACATCCATACGGTACCAAACCACACCAAAACGGTGCAATACCGTACAAGTACATCATACGGTACCAAACCACAACAAAACGGTGCAATACCTTACGAGTACATCAATACGGTACCGAACCACACCAAAACGGTGCGATACCGTACGAGGATATCCATACGGTACCAAACCACACCAAAACGGTACAATACCTTACGAGTCCTTCGTTACGGTACCAAACCAAAACAAAACAGTGCAATACCGTACGAGTGCATCCATACGGTACCAAACCACACCAAAACGGTACAATACCTTACGAGTCCTTCGTTACAGTACCAAACCACACCAAAACGGTGCAATACCGCACGAGTACATCCAAACGGTACCAAACCACACCAAAACGGTACAATACCTTACGAGTCCTTCGTTATGGTACCAAACCACACCAAAACGGTGCAATACCGTACGAGTACATCCATACGGTACCAAACCACACCAAAACGGTACAATACCTTACGAGTCCTTCGTTACGGTACCAAACGACAACAAAACGGTGCAATACCGTACGAGTGCATCCATACGGTACCAAACCACACCAAAACGGTACAATACCTTACGAGTCCTTCGTTACGGTACCAAACGACACCAAAACGGTGCAATACCGTACAAGTACATCCATACGGTACCAAACCACACCAATACGGTTCAATACCGTACGAGTACATCCATACGGTACCAAACCAAAACAAAACGGTGCAATACCATACGAGTACATCAATACGGTACCAAACCACACCAAAATGGTACAATACCTTACGAGTCCTTCGTTACGGTACCAAACCACAACAAAACGGTGCAATACTGTACGAGTACATCCATACGGTACCAAACCACACCAAAACGGTACAATACCTTACGAGTCCTTCGTTACGGAACCAAACAACACCAAAATGGTGCAATACCGTACGAGTACATCCATACGGTACCAAACCACACCAAAACGGTACAATACCTTACGAGTACATCCATACGGTACCAAACCACACCAAAACGGTGCAATACCGTGTGTGTACATCCATACGGTACCAAACCACAACAAAACGGTGCAGTACCATACGAGTACATCCATACTGTACCGAACCACACCAAAACGGTGCAATAACGTACGAGTACATCCATACGGTACCCAACCTCAACAAAACGGTGCAATACCGTACGAGGATATCCATACGGTACCAAACCACACCAAAACGGTACAATACCTTACGAGTCCTTCGTTACGGTACCAAACCACAACAAAACAGTGCAATACCGTACGAGTACATCCATACGGTACCAAACCACACCAAAACGGTACAATACCTTACGAGTCCTTCGTTACGGTACCAAACGACAACAAAACGGTGCAATACCGTACGAGTGCATCCATACGGTACCAAACCACACCAAAATGGTACAATACCTTACGAGTCCTTCGTTACAGTACCAAACCACACCAAAATGGTGCAACACCGCACGAGTACATCCATACGGTACCAAACCACACCAAAACGGTACAATACCTTACGAGTCCTTCGTTACGGTACCAAACCACGCCAAAATGGTGCAATACCGTACGAGTCCATCCATACGGTACCAAACCACACCAAAACGGTACAATACCTTACGAATCCTTCGTTACGGTACCAAACCACACCAAAACGGTGCAATACCGTACGAGTACATCAATACGGTACCACACCACACAAAAACGGTACAATACCTTACGAGTCCTTCGTTACGGTTCCAAACCACACCAAAATGGTGCAATACCGTACGAGTACATCGATACGGTACCAAACCACACCAAATCGGTACAATACCTTACGAGTCCTTCGTTACGGTACCAAACCACACCAAAACGGTGCAATACCGTACGAGTACATCCATACGGTACCAAACCAAACCAAAACGGTACAATACCTTACGAGTCCTTCGTTACGGTACCAAAGGACAACAAAACGGTGCAATACCGTACGAGTGCATCCATACGGTACCAAACCACACCAAAACGGTACAATACCTTACGAGTCCTTCGTTACGGTACCAAACCACACCAAAACAGTGCAACACCGCACGAGTACATCCATACGGTACCAAACCACACCAAAACGGTACAATACCTTACGAGTCCTTCGTTACGGTACCAAACCACACCAAAACGGTGCAATACCGTACGAGTACATCCATACGGTACCAAACCACACCAAAACGGTACAATACCTTACGAGTCCTTCGTTACGATACCAAACCACACCAAAACGGTGCAATACCGTACGAGTACATCCATACGGTACAAAACCACACCAAAAATGGTACAATACCTTACGAGTCCTTCGTTACGGTTCCAAACCACACCAAAACGGTGCAATACCGTACGAGTACATCCATACGGTACCAAACCACACCAAAACGGTGCAATACCGTACTAGTACATCCATACGGTACCAAACCACAACAAAACGGTGCAATACCGTACGAGTACATCCATACGGTACCAAACCACACCAAAATGGTACGATACCTTACGAGTCCTTCGTTACGGTTCTAAAACAAACCAAAACGGTGCAATACCGTACGAGTACATCCATACGGTACCAAACCACACCAAAACGGTGCAATACCGTACGAGTACATCCATACGGTACCAAACCACACCAAAACGGTACAATACCTTACGAGTCCTTCGTTACAGTACGAAACCACACCAAAACGGTGCAATACCGTACGAGTACATCCATACGGTACCAAACCACACCAAAACGGTACAATACCTTACGAGTCCTTCGTTACGGTACCAAACCACACCAAAACGGTGCAATACCGTACGAGTACATCCATACGGTACAACACCACACCAAAACGGTACAATACCTTACAAGTCCTTCGTTACGGTTCCAAACCACACCAAAATGGTGCAATACCGTACGAGTACATCCATACGGTAACAAACCACACCAAATCGGTACAATACCTTACGAGTCCTTCGTTACGGTACCAAACCACAACAAAACGGTGCAATACCGTACGAGTACATCCATACGGTACCAAACCAAACCAAAACGGTACAATACCTTACGAGTCCTTCGTTACGGTACCAAAGGACAACAAAACGGTGCAATACCGTACGAGTGCATCCATACGGTACCAAACCACACCAAAACGGTACAATACCTTACGAGTCCTTCGTTACGGTACCAAACCACACCAAAACAGTGCAACACCGCACGAGTACATCCATACGGTACCAAACCACACCAAAACGGTACAATACCTTACGAGTCCTTCGTTACGGTACCAAACCACACCAAAACGGTGCAATACCGTACGAGTACATCCATACGGTACCAAACCACGCCAAAACGGTACAATACCTTACGAGTCTTTCGTTACGATACCAAACCACACCAAAACGGTGCAATACCGTACGAGTACATCCATACGGTACAAAACCACACCAAAAATGGTACAATACCTTACGAGTCCTTCGTTACGGTTCCAAACCACACCAAAACGGTGCAATACCGTACGAGTACATCCATACGGTACCAAACCACACCAAAACGGTGCAATACCGTACTAGTACATCCATACGGTACCAAACCACAACAAAACGGTGCAATACCGTACGAGTACATCCATACGGTACCAAACCACACCAAAATGGTACAATACCTTACGAGTCCTTCGTTACGGTTCTAAAACAAACCAAAACGGTGCAATACCGTACGAGTACATCCATACGGTACCAAACCACACCAAAACGGTGCAATACCGTACGAGTACATCCATACGGTACCAAACCACACCAAAACGGTACAATACCTTACGAGTCCTTCGTTACAGTACCAAACCACACCAAAACGGTGCAATACCGTACGAGTACATCCATACGGTACCAAACCACAACAAAACGGTACAATACCTTACGAGTCCTTCGTTACGGTACCAAACCACACCAAAACGGTGCAATACCGTACGAGTACATCCATACGGTACCAAACCACACCAAAACGGTACAATACCTTACGAGTCCTTCGTTACGGAACAAAACCACACCAAAATGGTGCAATACCGTACGAGTACATCCATACGGTACAAAACCACACCAAAACGGTACAATACCTTACGAATACATCCATACGGTACCAAACCACACCAAAACGGTGCAATACCGTACGAGTACATCCATACGGTACCAAACCACAACAAAACGGTGCAATACCTTACGAGTACATCAATACGGTACCGAACCACACCAAAACGGTGCAATACCGTACGAGTACATCCATACGGTACCAAACAACGACAAAATGGTGCAATACCGTACGAGTAAATCCATACGGTACCAAACCACACCAAAACGGTACAATACCTTACGAGTACATCCATACGGTACCAAACCACACCAAAACGGTGCAATACCGTACGAGTACATCCATACGGAACCAAACCACAACAAAATGGTGCAATACCATACGAATACATCCATACGGTACGAAACCACACCAAAACGGTACAATACCTTACAAGTACATCCATACGGTACCAAACCACACCAAAACGGTGCAATACCGTACGAGTACATCCATACGGAACAAAACCACAACAAAATGGTGCAATACCATACGAGTACATCCATACGGTACCAAACCACACCAAAACGGTACAATACCTTGCGAGTCCTTCATTACGGTACCAAACCATAACAAAACTGTGCAATACCGTACGAGTACATCCATACGGTACCAAACCACACCAAAACGGTACAATACCTTACGAGTCCTTCGTTACGGTACCAAAGGACAACAAAACGGTGCAATACCGTACGAGTGCATCCATACGGTACCAAACCACACCAAAACGGTACAATACCTTACGAGTCCTTCGTTACGGTACCAAACCACACCAAAACTGTGCAATACCGCACGAGTACATCCATACGGTACCAAACCACACCAAAACGGTACAATACCTTACGAGTCCTTCGTTACGGTACCAAACCACACCAAAACGGTGCAATACCGTACGAGTACATCCATACGGTACCAAACCATACCAAAACGGTACAATACCCTACGAGTCCTTCGTTACGGTGCCAAACCACACCAAAACGGTGCAATACCGTACGAGTACATCCATACGGTACCAAACCACACCAAAACGGTACAATACCTTACAAGTACATCCATACGGTACCAAACCACACCAAAACGGTGCAATACCGTACGAGTACATCCATACGGAACAAAACCACAACAAAATGGTGCAATACCATACGAGTACATCCATACGGTACCAAACCACACCAAAACGGTAAAATACCTTGCGAGTCCTTCATTACGGTACCAAACCATAACAAAACTGTGCAATACCGTACGAGTACATCCATACGGTACCAAACCACACCAAAACGGTACAATACCTTACGAGTCCTTCGTTACGGTACCAAAGGACAACAAAACGGTGCAATACCGTACGAGTGCATCCATACGGTACCAAACCACACCAAAACGGTACAATACCATACGAGTCCTTCGTTACGGTACCAAACCACACCAAAACAGTGCAATACCGCACGAGTACATCCATACGGTACCAAACCACACCAAAACGGTACAATACCTTACGAGTCCTTCGTTACGGTACCAAACCACACCAAAACGGTGCAATACCGTACGAGTACATCCATACGGTACCAAACCACACCAAAATGGTACAATACCTTACGAGTCCTTCCTTACGGTACCAAACCACACCAAAACGGTGCAATACCGTACGAGTACATCCATACGGTACAAAACCACACCAAAAATGGTACAATACCTTACGAGTCCTTCGTTACGGTTCCAAACCACACCAAAACGGTGCAATACCGTACGAGTACATCCATACGGTACCAAACCACACCAAAACGGTGCAATACCGTACTAGTACATCCATACGGTACCAAACCACAACAAAACGGTGCAATACCGTACGAGTACATCCATACGGTACCAAACCACACCAAAACGGTACAATACCTTACGAGTCCTTCGTTACGGAAGCAAACCACACCAAAATGGTGCAATACCGTACGTGTACATCCATACGATACAAAACCACACCAAAACGGTACAATACCTTACAAGTACATCCATACGGTACCAAACCACACCAAAACGGTGCAATACCGTACGAGTACATCCATACGGTACCAAACCACAACAAAACGGTGCAATACCTTACGAGTACATCAATACGGTACCGAACCACACCAAAACGGTGCAATACCGTACGAGTACATCCATACGGTACCAAACCACAACAAAATGGTGCAATACCGTACGAGTACATCCATACGGTACCAAACCACACAAAAACGGTACAATACCTTACGAGTACATCCATACGGTACCAAACCACACCAAAACGGTGCAATACCGTACGAGTACATCCATACGGAACCAAACCACAACAAAATGGTGCATTACCATACGAGTACATCCATACGGTACCAAACCACACCAAAACGGTACAATACCTTACGAGTCCTTCATTACGGTACCAAACCACAACAAAACAGTGCAATACCGTACGAGTACATCCATACGGTACCAAACCACACCAAAACGGTACAATACCTTACGAGTCCTTCGTTACGGTACCAAACGACAACAAAACGGTGCAATACCGTACGAGTGCATCCATACGGTACCAAACCACACCAAAACGGTACAATACCTTACGAGTCCTTCGTTACGGTACCAAACCACACCAAAACTGTGCAATACCGCACGAGTACATCCATACGGTACCAAACGACACCAAAACGGTACAATACCATACGAGTCCTTCGTTACGGTACCAAACCACACCAAAACGGTGCAATACCGTACGAGTACATCCTTACGGTACCAAACCACAACAAAATGGTGCAATACCATACGAGTACATCCATACGGTACCAAACCACACCAAAACGGTACAATACCTTATGAGTCCTTCATTACGGTACCAAACCACAACAAAACAGTGCAATACCGTACGAGTACATCCATACGGTACCAAACCACACCAAAACGGTACAATACCTTACGAGTCCTTCGTTACGGTACCAAATGACAACAAAACGGTGCAATACCGTACGAGTGCATCCATACGGTACCAAACCACACCAAAACGGTACAATACCTTACGAGTCCTTCGTTACGGTACCAAACCACACCAAAACTGTGCAATACCGCACGAGTACATCCATACGGTACCAAACCACACCAAAACGGTACAATACCTTACGAGTCCTTCGTTACGGTACCAAACCACACCAAAACGGTGCAATACCGTACGAGTACATCCATACGGTACCAAACCATACCAAAACGGTACAATACCCTACGAGTCCTTCGTTACGGTGCCAAACCACACCAAAACGGTGCAATACCGTACGAGTACATCCATACGGTACCAAACCACACCAAAACGGTACAATACCTTACGAGTCCTTCGTTACGGTTCCAAACCACACCAAAACGGGGCAATACAGTACGAGTACATCCATACGGTACCAAACCACAACAAAACGGTGCAATACCGTATGAGTACATCCATACGGTACCAAACCACACCAAAATGGTACAATAGCTTACGAGTCCTTCGTTACGGTTCTAAAACAAACCAAAACGGTGCAATACCGTACGAGTACATCCATACGGTACCAAACCACACCAAAACGGTGCAATACCGTACGAGTACATCCATACGGTACCAAATCACACCAAAACAGTACATTACCTTACGAGTCCTTCGTTACAGTACCAAACCACACCAAAACGGTGCAATACCGTACGAGTACATCCATACGGTACCAAACCACACCAAAACGGTACAATACCTTACGAGTCCTTCGTTACGGTACCAAACGACACCAAAACGGTGCAACCGTACGAGTACATCCATACGGTACCAAACCACAACAAAACGGTGCAATACCTTACGAGTACTTCAATACGGTACCGAACCACACCAAAACAGTGCAATACCGTAAGAGTACATCCATACGGTACCAAACCACAACAAAATGGTGCAATACCGTACGAGTACATCCATACGGTACCAAACCACACCAAAACGGTGCAATACCGTACTAGTACATCCATACGGTACCAAACCACAACAAAACGGTGCAATACCGTACGAGTACATCCATACGGTACCAAAGCACACCAAAATGGTACAATACCTTACGAGTCCTTCGTTACGGTTCTAAAACAAACCAAAACGGTGCAATACCGTACGAGTACATCCATACGGTACCAAACCACACCAAAACGGTGCAATACCGTACGAGTACATCCATACGGTACCAAACCACACCAAAACAGTACAATACCTTACGAGTCCTTCGTTACAGTACCAAACCACACCAAAACGGTGCAATACCGTACGAGTACATCCATACGGTACCAAAACCACACCAAAACGGTACAATACCTTACGAGTCCTTCGTTACGGTTCCAAACCACACCAAAACGGTGCAATACAGTACGAGTACATCCATACGGTACCAAACCACACCAAAACGGTGCAATACCGTACTAGTACATCCATACGGTACCAAACCACAACAAAACGGTGCAATACCGTACGAGTACATCCATACGGTACCAAACCACATCAAAATGGTACAATACCTTACGAGTCGTTCGTTACGGTTCTAAAACAAACCAAAACGGTGCAATACCGTACAAGAACATCCATACGGTACCAAACCACACCAAAACGGTGCAATACCGTACGAGTACATCCATACGGTACCAAACCACACCAAAACAGTACAATACCTTACGAGTCCTTCGTTACAGTACCAAACCACACCAAAACGGTGCAATACCGTACGAGTACATCCATACGGTACCAAACCACACCAAAACGGTACAATACCTTACGAGTCCTTCGTTACGGTACCAAACCTCACCAAAACGGTGCAATACCGTACGAGTACATCCATACGGTACAAAACCACAACAAAAATGGTACAATACCTTACGAGTCCTTCGTTACGGTTCCAAACCACACCATAACGGTGCAATACCGTACGATTACATCCATACGGTACCAAACCACACCAAAACGGTGCAATACCGTACTAGTACATCCATACGGTACCAAACCACAACAAAACGGTGCAATACCGTACGAGTACATCCATACGGCACCAAACCACACCAAAATGGTACAATACCTTACGAGTCCTTCGTTACGGTTCTAAAACAAACGAAAACGGTGCAATACCGTACGAGTACATCCATACGGTACCAAACCACACCAAAACGGTGCAATACCGTACGAGTACATCCATATGGTACCAAACCACACTAAAACGGTACAATACCTTACGAGTCCTTCGTTACGGTACCAAACCACAACAAAATAGTGCAATACCGTACGAGTACATCCATACGGTACCAAATCACACCAAAACAGTACATTACCTTACGAGTCCTTCGTTACAGTACCAAACCACACCAAAACGGTGCAATACCGTACGAGTACATCCATACGGTACCAAATCACACCAAAACAGTACATTACCTTACGAGTCATTCGTTACAGTACCAAACCACACCAAAACGGTGCAATACCGTACGAGTACATCCATACGGTACCAAACCACACCAAAACGGTGCAATACCGTACGAGTACATCCATACGGTACCAAACCACAACAAAACGGTGCAATAAATTACGAGTACATCAATACGGTACCGAACCACACCAAAACGGTGCAATACCGTACGAGTACATCCATACGGTACCAAACCACAACAAAATGGTGCAATACCGTACGAGTACATCCATACGGTACCAAACCACACAAAAACGGTACAATACCTTACGAGTACATCCATACGGTACCAAACCACACCAAAACGGTGCAATACCGTACGAGTACATCCATACGGAACCAAACCACAACAAAATGGTGCATTACCATACGAGTACATCCATACGGTACCAAACCACACCAAAACGGTACAATACCTTACGAGTCCTTCATTACGGTACCAAACCACAACAAAACAGTGCAATACCGTACGAGTACATCCATACGGTACCAAACCACACCAAAACGGTACAATACCTTACGAGTCCTTCGTTACGGTACCAAACGACAACAAAACGGTGCAATACCGTACGAGTGCATCCATACGGTACCAAACCACACCAAAACGGTACAATACCTTACGAGTCCTTCGTTACGTTACCAAACCACACCAAAACTGTGCAATACCGCACGAGTACATCCATACGGTACCAAACGACACCAAAACGGTACAATACCATACGAGTCCTTCGTTACGGTACCAAACCACACCAAAACGGTGCAATACCGTACGAGTACATCCTTACGGTACCAAACCACAACAAAATGGTGCAATACCATACGAGTACATCCATACGGTACCAAACCACACCAAAACGGTACAATACCTTATGAGTCCTTCATTACGGTACCAAACCACAACAAAACAGTGCAATACCGTACGAGTACATCCATACGGTACCAAACCACACCAAAACGGTGCAATACCGTACGAGTACATCCATACGGTACCAAACCACAACAAAACGGTGCAATACCTTACGAGTACATCAATACGGTACCGAACCACACCAAAACGGTGCAATACCGTACGAGTACATCCATACGGTACCAAACCACAACAAAATGGTGCAATACCGTACGAGTACATCCATACGGTACCAAACCACACAAAAACGGTACAATACCTTACGAGTACATCCATACGGTACCAAACCACACCAAAACGGTGCAATACCGTACGAGTACATCCATACGGAACCAAACCACAACAAAATGGTGCATTACCATACGAGTACATCCATACGGTACCAAACCACACCAAAACGGTACAATACCATACGAGTCCTTCATTACGGTACCAAACCACAACAAAACAGTGCAATACCGTACGAGTACATCCATACGGTACCAAACCACACCAAAACGGTACAATACCTTACGAGTCCTTCGTTACGGTACCAAACGACAACAAAACGGTGCAATACCGTACGAGTGCATCCATACGGTACCAAACCACACCAAAACGGTACAATACCTTACGAGTCCTTCGTTACGTTACCAAACCACACCAAAACTGTGCAATACCGCACGAGTACATCCATACGGTACCAAACGACACCAAAACGGTACAATACCATACGAGTCCTTCGTTACGGTACCAAACCACACCAAAACGGTGCAATACCGTACGAGTACATCCTTACGGTACCAAACCACAACAAAATGGTGCAATACCATACGAGTACATCCATACGGTACCAAACCACACCAAAACGGTACAATACCTTATGAGTCCTTCATTACGGTACCAAACCACAACAAAACAGTGCAATACCGTACGAGTACATCCATACGGTACCAAACCACACGAAAACGGTACAATACCTTACGAGTCCTTCGTTACTGTACCAAACGACAACAAAACGGTGCAATACCGTACGAGTGCATCCATACGGTACCAAACCACACCAAAACGGTACAATACCTTACGAGTCCTTCGTTACGGTACCAAACCACACCAAAACTGTGCAATACCGCACGAGTACATCCATACGGTACCAAACCACACCAAAACGGTACAATACCTTACGAGTCCTTCGTTACGGTACCAAACCACACCAAAACGGTGCAATACCGTATGAGTACATCCATACGGTACCAAACCATACCAAAACGGTACAATACCTTACGAGTCCTTCGTTACGGTGCCAAACCACACCAAAACGGTGCAATACCGTACGAGTACATCCATACGGTACCAAACCACACCAAAACGGTACAATACCTTACGAGTCCTTCGTTACGGTTCCAAACCACACCAAAACGGGGCAATACAGTACGAGTACATCCATACGGTACCAAACCACACCAAAACGGTGCAATACTGTACTAGTACATCCATACGGTACCAAACCACACCAAAATGGTACAATAGCTTACGAGTCCTTCGTTACGGTTCTAAAACAAACCAAAACGGTGCAATACCGTACGAGTACATCCATACGGTACCAAACCACACCAAAACGGTGCAATACCGTACGAGTACATCCATACGGTACCAAATCACACCAAAACAGTACATTACCTTACGAGTCCTTCGTTACAGTACCAAACCACACCAAAACGGTGCAATACCGTACGAGTACATCCATACGGTACCAAACCACACGAAAACGGTACAATACCTTACGAGTCCTTCGTTACGGTACCAAACGACACCAAAACGGTGCAACCGTACGAGTACATCCATACGGTACCAAACCACATCAAAACGGTGCAATACCTTACGAGTACATCAATACGGTACCAAACCACACCAAAACGGTGCAATACCGTAAGAGTACATCCATACGGTACCAAACCACACCAAAACGGTGCAATACCGTACGAGTACATCCATACGGTACCAAACCACACCAAAACGGTGCAATACCGTACGAGTACATCCATACGGTACCAAACCACACCAAAACGGTGCAATACCGTACGAGTACATCCATACGGTACCAAACCACAACAAAACGGTGCAATACCTTACGAGTACATCAATACGGTACCGAACCACACCAAAACGGTGCAATACCGTAAGAGTACATCCATACGGTACAAGACCACAACAAAATGGTGTAATACCGTACGAGTACATCCATACGGTACCAAACCACACCAAAACGGTGCAATACCGTACTAGTACATCCATACGGTACCAAACCACACCAAAACGGTGCAATACCGTACTAGTACATCCATACGGTACTAAACCACAACAAAACGGTGCAATACCGTACGAGTACATCCATACGGTGCCAAACCACACCAAAACGGTACAATACCTTACGAGTACATCCATACGGTACCAAACCACACCAAAACGGTGCAATACCGTACGAGTACATCCATACGGTACCAAACCACAACAAAACGGTGCAATACCTTACGAGTACATCAATACGGTACCGAACCACACCAAAACGGTGCAATACCGTACGAGTACATCCATACGGTACCAAACCACAACAAAATGGTGCAATACCGTACGAGTACATCCATGCGGTACCAAACCACACCAAAACGGTGCAATACCGTACGAGTACATCCATACGGTACCAAACCACACCAAAACCGTACAACACCTTACGAGTCCTTCGTTACAGTACCAAACCACACCAAAACGGTGCAATACCGTACGAGTACATCCATACGGTACCAAACCACACCAAAACGGTACAATACCTTACGAGTCCTTCGTTACGGAACCAAACCACACCAAAATGGTGCAATACCGTACGAGTACATCCATACAATACAAAACCACACCAAAACGGTACAATACCTTACGAGTACATCCATACGGTACCAAACCACACCAAAACGGTGCAATACCGTACGAGTACATCCATACGGTACCAAACCACAATAAAACGGTGCAATACCTTACGAGTACATCAATACGGTACCGAACCACACCAAAACGGTGCAATACCGTACGAGTACATCCATACGGTACCAAACCACAACAAAATGGTGCAATACCGTACGAGTACATCCATACGGTACCAAACCACACAAAAACGGTACAATACCTTACGAGTACATCCATACGGTACCAAACCACACAAAAACGGTGCAATACCGTACGAGTACATCCATACGGAACCAAACCACAACAAAATGGTGCATTACCATACGAGTACATCCATACGGTACCAAACCACACCAAAACGGTACAATACCTTACGAGTCCTTCATTACGGTACCAAACCACAACAAAACAGTGCAATACCGTACGAGTACATCCATACGGTACCAAACCACACCAAAACGGTACAATACCTTACGAGTCCTTCGTTACGGTACCAAACGACAACAAAACGGTGCAATACCGTACGAGTGCATCCATACGGTACCAAACCACACCAAAACGGTACAATACCTTACGAGTCCTTCGTTACGGTACCAAACCACACCAAAACTGTGCAATACCGCACGAGTACATCCATACGGTACCAAACGACACCAAAACGGTACAATATCATACGAGTCCTTCGTTACGGAACCAAACCACACCAAAACGGTGCAATACCGTACGAGTACATCCTTACGGTACCAAACCACAACAAAATGGTGCAATACCATACGAGTACATCCATACGGTACCAAACCACAACAAAACGGTGCAATACCTTACGAGTACATCAATACGGTACCGAACCACACCAAAACGGTGCAATACCGTACGAGTACATCCATACGGTACCAAACCACAACAAAATGGTGCAATACCGTACGAGTACATCCATACGGTGCCAAACCACACCAAAACGGTACAATACCTTACGAGTACATCCATACGGTACCAAACCACACCAAAACGGTGCAATACCGTACGAGTACATCCATACGGTACCAAACCACAACAAAACGGTGCAATACCTTACGAGTACATCAATACGGTACCGAACCACACCAAAACGGTGCAATACCGTACGAGTACATCCATACGGTACCAAACCACAACAAAATGGTGCAATACCGTACGAGTACATCCATACGGTACCAAACCACACCAAAACGGTGCAATACCGTACGAGTACATCCATACGGTACCAAACCACACCAAAACCGTACAACACCTTACGAGTCCTTCGTTACAGTACCAAACCACACCAAAACGGTGCAATACCGTACGAGTACATCCATACGGTACCAAACCACACCAAAACGGTACAATACCTTACGAGTCCTTCGTTACGGAACCAAACCACACCAAAACGGTGCAATACCGTACGAGTACATCCACACGGTACCAAATCACACCAAAACAGTACATTACCTTACGAGTCCTTCGTTACAGTACCAAACCACACCAAAACGGTGCAATACCGTACGAGTACATCCATACGGTACCAAACCACACCAAAACGGTACAATACCTTACGAGTCCTTCGTTACGGTACCAAACGACACCAAAACGGTGCAACCGTACGAGTACATCCATACGGTACCAAACCACAACAAAACGGTGCAATACCTTACGAGTACTTCAATACGGTACCGAACCACACCAAAACAGTGCAATACCGTAAGAGTACATCCATACGGTACCAAACCACAACAAAATGGTGCAATACCGTACGAGTACATCCATACGGTACCAAACCACACCAAAACGGTGCAATACCGTACTAGTACATCCATACGGTACCAAACCACAACAAAACGGTGCAATACCGTACGAGTACATCCATACGGTACCAAAGCACACCAAAATGGTACAATACCTTACGAGTCCTTCGTTACGGTTCTAAAACAAACCAAAACGGTGCAATACCGTACGAGTACATCCATACGGTACCAAACCACACCAAAACGGTGCAATACCGTACGAGTACATCCATACGGTACCAAACCACACCAAAACAGTACAATACCTTACGAGTCCTTCGTTACAGTACCAAACCACACCAAAACGGTGCAATACCGTACGAGTACATCCATACGGTACCAAAACCACACCAAAACGGTACAATACCTTACGAGTCCTTCGTTACGGTTCCAAACCACACCAAAACGGTGCAATACAGTACGAGTACATCCATACGGTACCAAACCACACCAAAACAGTACAATACCTTACGAGTCCTTCGTTACAGTACCAAACCACACCAAAACGGTGCAATACCGTACGAGTACATCCATACGGTACCAAACCACACCAAAACGGTACAATACCTTACGAGTCCTTCGTTACGGTACCAAACCTCACCAAAACGGTGCAATACCGTACGAGTACATCCATACGGTACAAAACCACAACAAAAATGGTACAATACCTTACGAGTCCTTCGTTACGGTTCCAAACCACACCATAACGGTGCAATACCGTACGATTACATCCATACGGTACCAAACCACACCAAAACGGTGCAATACCGTACTAGTACATCCATACGGTACCAAACCACAACAAAACGGTGCAATACCGTACGAGTACATCCATACGGCACCAAACCACACCAAAATGGTACAATACCTTACGAGTCCTTCGTTACGGTTCTAAAACAAACGAAAACGGTGCAATACCGTACGAGTACATCCATACGGTACCAAACCACACCAAAACGGTGCAATACCGTACGAGTACATCCATATGGTACCAAACCACACTAAAACGGTACAATACCTTACGAGTCCTTCGTTACGGTACCAAACCACAACAAAATAGTGCAATACCGTACGAGTACATCCATACGGTACCAAATCACACCAAAACAGTACATTACCTTACGAGTCCTTCGTTACAGTACCAAACCACACCAAAACGGTGCAATACCGTACGAGTACATCCATACGGTACCAAATCACACCAAAACAGTACATTACCTTACGAGTCATTCGTTACAGTACCAAACCACACCAAAACGGTGCAATACCGTACGAGTACATCCATACGGTACCAAACCACAACAAAATGGTGCAATACCGTACGAGTACATCCATACGGTACCAAACCACACAAAAACGGTACAATACCTTACGAGTACATCCATACGGTACCAAACCACACAAAAACGGTGCAATACCGTACGAGTACATCCATACGGAACCAAACCACAACAAAATGGTGCATTACCATACGAGTACATCCATACGGTACCAAACCACACCAAAACGGTACAATACCTTACGAGTCCTTCATTACGGTACCAAACCACAACAAAACAGTGCAATACCGTACGAGTACATCCATACGGTACCAAACCACACCAAAACGGTACAATACCTTACGAGTCCTTCGTTACGGTACCAAACGACAACAAAACGGTGCAATACCGTACGAGTGCATCCATACGGTACCAAACCACACCAAAACGGTACAATACCTTACGAGTCCTTCGTTACGGTACCAAACCACACCAAAACTGTGCAATACCGCACGAGTACATCCATACGGTACCAAACGACACCAAAACGGTACAATATCATACGAGTCCTTCGTTACGGAACCAAACCACACCAAAACGGTGCAATACCGTACGAGTACATCCTTACGGTACCAAACCACAACAAAATGGTGCAATACCATACGAGTACATCCATACGGTACCAAACCACAACAAAACGGTGCAATACCTTACGAGTACATCAATACGGTACCGAACCACACCAAAACGGTGCAATACCGTACGAGTACATCCATACGGTACCAAACCACAACAAAATGGTGCAATACCGTACGAGTACATCCATACGGTGCCAAACCACACCAAAACGGTACAATACCTTACGAGTACATCCATACGGTACCAAACCACACCAAAACGGTGCAATACCGTACGAGTACATCCATACGGTACCAAACCACAACAAAACGGTGCAATACCTTACGAGTACATCAATACGGTACCGAACCACACCAAAACGGTGCAATACCGTACGAGTACATCCATACGGTACCAAACCACAACAAAATGGTGCAATACCGTACGAGTACATCCATACGGTACCAAACCACACCAAAACGGTGCAATACCGTACGAGTACATCCATACGGTACCAAACCACACCAAAAACGTACAACACCTTACGAGTCCTTCGTTACAGTACCAAACCACACCAAAACGGTGCAATACCGTACGAGTACATCCATACGGTACCAAACCACACCAAAACGGTACAATACCTTACGAGTCCTTCGTTACGGAACCAAACCACACCAAAACGGTGCAATACCGTACGAGTACATCCACACGGTACCAAATCACACCAAAACAGTACATTACCTTACGAGTCCTTCGTTACAGTACCAAACCACACCAAAACGGTGCAATACCGTACGAGTACATCCATACGGTACCAAACCACACCAAAACGGTACAATACCTTACGAGTCCTTCGTTACGGTACCAAACGACACCAAAACGGTGCAACCGTACGAGTACATCCATACGGTACCAAACCACAACAAAACGGTGCAATACCTTACGAGTACTTCAATACGGTACCGAACCACACCAAAACAGTGCAATACCGTAAGAGTACATCCATACGGTACCAAACCACAACAAAATGGTGCAATACCGTACGAGTACATCCATACGGTACCAAACCACACCAAAACGGTGCAATACCGTACTAGTACATCCATACGGTACCAAACCACAACAAAACGGTGCAATACCGTACGAGTACATCCATACGGTACCAAAGCACACCAAAATGGTACAATACCTTACGAGTCCTTCGTTACGGTTCTAAAACAAACCAAAACGGTGCAATACCGTACGAGTACATCCATACGGTACCAAACCACACCAAAACGGTGCAATACCGTACGAGTACATCCATACGGTACCAAACCACACCAAAACAGTACAATACCTTACGAGTCCTTCGTTACAGTACCAAACCACACCAAAACGGTGCAATACCGTACGAGTACATCCATACGGTACCAAAACCACACCAAAACGGTACAATACCTTACGAGTCCTTCGTTACGGTTCCAAACCACACCAAAACGGTGCAATACAGTACGAGTACATCCATACGGTACCAAACCACACCAAAACGGTGCAATACCGTACTAGTACATCCATACGGTACCAAACCACAACAAAACGGTGCAATACCGTACGAGTACATCCATACGGTACCAAACCACATCAAAATGGTACAATACCTTACGAGTCGTTCGTTACGGTTCTAAAACAAACCAAAACGGTGCAATACCGTACAAGAACATCCATACGGTACCAAACCACACCAAAACGGTGCAATACCGTACGAGTACATCCATACGGTACCAAACCACACCAAAACAGTACAATACCTTACGAGTCCTTCGTTACAGTACCAAACCACACCAAAACGGTGCAATACCGTACGAGTACATCCATACGGTACCAAACCACACCAAAACGGTACAATACCTTACGAGTCCTTCGTTACGGTACCAAACCTCACCAAAACGGTGCAATACCGTACGAGTACATCCATACGGTACAAAACCACAACAAAAATGGTACAATACCTTACGAGTCCTTCGTTACGGTTCCAAACCACACCATAACGGTGCAATACCGTACGATTACATCCATACGGTACCAAACCACACCAAAACGGTGCAATACCGTACTAGTACATCCATACGGTACCAAACCACAACAAAACGGTGCAATACCGTACGAGTACATCCATACGGCACCAAACCACACCAAAATGGTACAATACCTTACGAGTCCTTCGTTACGGTTCTAAAACAAACGAAAACGGTGCAATACCGTACGAGTACATCCATACGGTACCAAACCACACCAAAACGGTGCAATACCGTACGAGTACATCCATATGGTACCAAACCACACTAAAACGGTACAATACCTTACGAGTCCTTCGTTACGGTACCAAACCACAACAAAATAGTGCAATACCGTACGAGTACATCCATACGGTACCAAATCACACCAAAACAGTACATTACCTTACGAGTCCTTCGTTACAGTACCAAACCACACCAAAACGGTGCAATACCGTACGAGTACATCCATACGGTACCAAATCACACCAAAACAGTACATTACCTTACGAGTCATTCGTTACAGTACCAAACCACACCAAAACGGTGCAATACCGTACGAGTACATCCATACGGTACCAAACCACACCAAAACGGTGCAATACCGTACGAGTACATCCATACGGTACCAAACCACAACAAAACGGTGCAATAAATTACGAGTACATCAATACGGTACCGAACCACACCAAAACGGTGCAATACCGTACGAGTACATCCATACGGTACCAAACCACAACAAAATGGTGCAATACCGTACGAGTACATCCATACGGTACCAAACCACACAAAAACGGTACAATACCTTACGAGTACATCCATACGGTACCAAACCACACCAAAACGGTGCAATACCGTACGAGTACATCCATACGGAACCAAACCACAACAAAATGGTGCATTACCATACGAGTACATCCATACGGTACCAAACCACACCAAAACGGTACAATACCTTACGAGTCCTTCATTACGGTACCAAACCACAACAAAACAGTGCAATACCGTACGAGTACATCCATACGGTACCAAACCACACCAAAACGGTACAATACCTTACGAGTCCTTCGTTACGGTACCAAACGACAACAAAACGGTGCAATACCGTACGAGTGCATCCATACGGTACCAAACCACACCAAAACGGTACAATACCTTACGAGTCCTTCGTTACGTTACCAAACCACACCAAAACTGTGCAATACCGCACGAGTACATCCATACGGTACCAAACGACACCAAAACGGTACAATACCATACGAGTCCTTCGTTACGGTACCAAACCACACCAAAACGGTGCAATACCGTACGAGTACATCCTTACGGTACCAAACCACAACAAAATGGTGCAATACCATACGAGTACATCCATACGGTACCAAACCACACCAAAACGGTACAATACCTTATGAGTCCTTCATTACGGTACCAAACCACAACAAAACAGTGCAATACCGTACGAGTACATCCATACGGTACCAAACCACACCAAAACGGTGCAATACCGTACGAGTACATCCATACGGTACCAAACCACAACAAAACGGTGCAATACCTTACGAGTACATCAATACGGTACCGAACCACACCAAAACGGTGCAATACCGTACGAGTACATCCATACGGTACCAAACAACAACAAAATGGTGCAATACCGTACGAGTACATCCATACGGTACCAAACCACACAAAAACGGTACAATACCTTACGAGTACATCCATACGGTACCAAACCACACCAAAACGGTGCAATACCGTACGAGTACATCCATACGGAACCAAACCACAACAAAATGGTGCATTACCATACGAGTACATCCATACGGTACCAAACCACACCAAAACGGTACAATACCATACGAGTCCTTCATTACGGTACCAAACCACAACAAAACAGTGCAATACCGTACGAGTACATCCATACGGTACCAAACCACACCAAAACGGTACAATACCTTACGAGTCCTTCGTTACGGTACCAAACGACAACAAAACGGTGCAATACCGTACGAGTGCATCCATACGGTACCAAACCACACCAAAACGGTACAATACCTTACGAGTCCTTCGTTACGTTACCAAACCACACCAAAACTGTGCAATACCGCACGAGTACATCCATACGGTACCAAACGACACCAAAACGGTACAATACCATACGAGTCCTTCGTTACGGTACCAAACCACACCAAAACGGTGCAATACCGTACGAGTACATCCTTACGGTACCAAACCACAACAAAATGGTGCAATACCATACGAGTACATCCATACGGTACCAAATCACACCAAAACGGTACAATACCTTATGAGTCCTTCATTACGGTACCAAACCACAACAAAACAGTGCAATACCGTACGAGTACATCCATACGGTACCAAACCACACGAAAACGGTACAATACCTTACGAGTCCTTCGTTACTGTACCAAACGACAACAAAACGGTGCAATACCGTACGAGTGCATCCATACGGTACCAAACCACACCAAAACGGTACAATACCTTACGAGTCCTTCGTTACGGTACCAAACCACACCAAAACTGTGCAATACCGCACGAGTACATCCATACGGTACCAAACCACACCAAAACGGTACAATACCTTACGAGTCCTTCGTTACGGTACCAAACCACACCAAAACGGTGCAATACCGTACGAGTACATCCATACGGTACCAAACCATACCAAAACGGTACAATACCTTACGAGTCCTTCGTTACGGTGCCAAACCACACCAAAACGGTGCAATACCGTACGAGTACATCCATACGGTACCAAACCACACCAAAACGGTACAATACCTTACGAGTCCTTCGTTACGGTTCCAAACCACACCAAAACGGGGCAATACAGTACGAGTACATCCATACGGTACCAAACCACACCAAAACGGTGCAATACCGTACTAGTACATCCATACGGTACCAAACCACACCAAAATGGTACAATAGCTTACGAGTCCTTCGTTACGGTTCTAAAACAAACCAAAACGGTGCAATACCGTACGAGTACATCCATACGGTACCAAACCACACCAAAACGGTGCAATACCGTACTAGTACATCCATACGGTACCAAACCACACCAAAATGGTACAATAGCTTACGAGTCCTTCGTTACGGTTCTAAAACAAACCAAAACGGTGCAATACCGTACGAGTACATCCATACGGTACCAAACCACACCAAAACGGTGCAATACCGTACGAGTACATCCATACGGTACCAAATCACACCAAAACAGTACATTACCTTACGAGTCCTTCGTTACAGTACCAAACCACACCAAAACGGTGCAATACCGTACGAGTACATCCATACGGTACCAAACCACACGAAAACGGTACAATACCTTACGAGTCCTTCGTTACGGTACCAAACGACACCAAAACGGTGCAACCGTACGAGTACATCCATACGGTACCAAACCACATCAAAACGGTGCAATACCTTACGAGTACATCAATACGGTACCGAACCACACCAAAACAGTGCAATACCGTAAGAGTACATCCATACGGTACCAAACCACAACAAAATGGTGCAATACCGTACGAGTACATCCATACGGTACCAAACCACACCAAAACGGTGCAATACCGTACGAGTACATCCATACGGTACCAAACCACACCAAAACGGTGCAATACCGTACGAGTACATCCATACGGTACCAAACCACAACAAAACGGTGCAATACCTTACGAGTACATCAATACGGTACCGAACCACACCAAAACGGTGCAATACCGTAAGAGTACATCCATACGGTACAAGACCACAACAAAATGGTGTAATACCGTACGAGTACATCCATACGGTACCAAACCACACCAAAACGGTGCAATACCGTACTAGTACATCCATACGGTACCAAACCACACCAAAACGGTGCAATACCGTACTAGTACATCCATACGGTACTAAACCACAACAAAACGGTGCAATACCGTACGAGTACATCCATACGGTGCCAAACCACACCAAAACGGTACAATACCTTACGAGTACATCCATACGGTACCAAACCACACCAAAACGGTGCAATACCGTACGAGTACATCCATACGGTACCAAACCACAACAAAACGGTGCAATACCTTACGAGTACATCAATACGGTACCGAACCACACCAAAACGGTGCAATACCGTACGAGTACATCCATACGGTACCAAACCACAACAAAATGGTGCAATACCGTACGAGTACATCCATGCGGTACCAAACCACACCAAAACGGTGCAATACCGTACGAGTACATCCATACGGTACCAAACCACACCAAAACCGTACAACACCTTACGAGTCCTTCGTTACAGTACCAAACCACACCAAAACGGTGCAATACCGTACGAGTACATCCATACGGTACCAAACCACACCAAAACGGTACAATACCTTACGAGTCCTTCGTTACGGAACCAAACCACACCAAAATGGTGCAATACCGTACGAGTACATCCATACAATACAAAACCACACCAAAACGGTACAATACCTTACGAGTACATCCATACGGTACCAAACCACACCAAAACGGTGCAATACCGTACGAGTACATCCATACGGTACCAAACCACAATAAAACGGTGCAATACCTTACGAGTACATCAATACGGTACCGAACCACACCAAAACGGTGCAATACCGTACGAGTACATCCATACGGTACCAAACCACAACAAAATGGTGCAATACCGTACGAGTACATCCATACGGTACCAAACCACACAAAAACGGTACAATACCTTACGAGTACATCCATACGGTACCAAACCACACAAAAACGGTGCAATACCGTACGAGTACATCCATACGGAACCAAACCACAACAAAATGGTGCATTACCATACGAGTACATCCATACGGTACCAAACCACACCAAAACGGTACAATACCTTACGAGTCCTTCATTACGGTACCAAACCACAACAAAACAGTGCAATACCGTACGAGTACATCCATACGGTACCAAACCACACCAAAACGGTACAATACCTTACGAGTCCTTCGTTACGGTACCAAACGACAACAAAACGGTGCAATACCGTACGAGTGCATCCATACGGTACCAAACCACACCAAAACGGTACAATACCTTACGAGTCCTTCATTACGGTACCAAACCACACCAAAACTGTGCAATACCGCACGAGTACATCCATACGGTACCAAACGACACCAAAACGGTACAATATCATACGAGTCCTTCGTTACGGAACCAAACCACACCAAAACGGTGCAATACCGTACGAGTACATCCTTACGGTACCAAACCACAACAAAATGGTGCAATACCATACGAGTACATCCATACGGTACCAAACCACAACAAAACGGTGCAATACCTTACGAGTACATCAATACGGTACCGAACCACACCAAAACGGTGCAATACCGTACGAGTACATCCATACGGTACCAAACCACAACAAAATGGTGCAATACCGTACGAGTACATCCATACGGTGCCAAACCACACCAAAACGGTACAATACGTTACGAGTACATCCATACGGTACCAAACCACACCAAAACGGTGCAATACCGTACGAGTACATCCATACGGTACCAAACCACAACAAAACGGTGCAATACCTTACGAGTACATCAATACGGTACCGAACCACACCAAAACGGTGCAATACCGTACGAGTACATCCATACGGTACCAAACCACAACAAAATGGTGCAATACCGTACGAGTACATCCATACGGTACCAAACCACACCAAAACGGTGCAATACCGTACGAGTACATCCATACGGTACCAAACCACACCAAAACCGTACAACACCTTACGAGTCCTTCGTTACAGTACCAAACCACACCAAAACGGTGCAATACCGTACGAGTACATCCATACGGTACCAAACCACACCAAAACGGTACAATACCTTACGAGTCCTTCGTTACGGAACCAAACCACACCAAAACGGTGCAATACCGTACGAGTACATCCACACGGTACCAAATCACACCAAAACAGTACATTACCTTACGAGTCCTTCGTTACAGTACCAAACCACACCAAAACGGTGCAATACCGTACGAGTACATCCATACGGTACCAAACCACACCAAAACGGTACAATACCTTACGAGTCCTTCGTTACGGTACCAAACGACACCAAAACGGTGCAACCGTACGAGTACATCCATACGGTACCAAACCACAACAAAACGGTGCAATACCTTACGAGTACATCAATACGGTACCGAACCACACCAAAACAGTGCAATACCGTAAGAGTACATCCATACGGTACCAAACCACAACAAAATGGTGCAATACCGTACGAGTACATCCATACGGTACCAAACCACACCAAAACGGTGCAATACCGTACTAGTACATCCATACGGTACCAAACCACAACAAAACGGTGCAAGACCGTACGAGTACATCCGTACGGTACCAAAGCACACCAAAATGGTACAATACCTTACGAGTCCTTCGTTACGGTTCTAAAACAAACCAAAACGGTGCAATACCGTACGAGTACATCCATACGGTACCAAACCACACCAAAACGGTGCAATACCGTACGAGTACATCCATACGGTACCAAACCACACCAAAACAGTACAATACCTTACGAGTCCTTCGTTACAGTACCAAACCACACCAAAACGGTGCAATACCGTACGAGTACATCCATACGGTACCAAACCACACCAAAACGGTACAATACCTTACGAGTCCTTCGTTACGGTTCCAAACCACACCAAAACGGTGCAATACAGTACGAGTACATCCATACGGTACCAAACCACACCAAATCGGTGCAATACCGTACTAGTACATCCATACGGTACCAAACCACAACAAAACGGTGCAATACCGTACGAGTACATCCATACGGTACAAAACCACATCAAAATGGTACAATACCTTACGAGTCCTTCGTTACGGTTCTAAAACAAACCAAAACGGTGCAATACCGTACGAGTACATCCATACGGTACCAAACCACACCAAAACGGTGCAATACCGTACGAGTACATCCACATGGTACCAAATCACACCAAAACAGTACATTACCTTACGAGTCCTTCGTTACAGTACCAAACCACACCAAAACGGTGCAATACCGTACGAGTACATCCATACGGTACCAAACCACACCAAAACGGTACAATACCTTACGAGTCCTTCGTTACGGTACCAAAGGACACCAAAACGGTGCAACCGTACGAGTACATCCACACGGTACCAAACCACAACAAAACGGTGTAATACCTTACGAGTACATCAATACGGTACCGAACCACACCAAAACAGTGCAATACCGTAAGAGTACATCCATACGGTACCAAACCACAACAAAATGGTGCAATACCGTACGAGTACATCCATACGGTACCAAACCACACCAAAACGGTGCAATACCGTACTAGTACATCCATACGGTACCAAACCACAACAAAACGGTGCAATACCGTACGAGTACATCCATACGGTACCAAAGCACACCAAAATGGTACAATACCTTACGAGTCCTTCGTTACGGTTCTAAAACAAACCAAAACGGTGCAATACCGTACGAGTACATCCATACAGTACCAAACCACACCAAAACGGTGCAATACCGTACGAGTACATCCATACGGTACCAAACCACACCAAAACAGTACAATACCTTACGAGTCCTTCGTTACAGTACCAAACCACACCAAAACGGTGCAATACCGTACGAGTACATCCATACGGTACCAAACCACACCAAAACGGTACAATACCTTACGAGTCCTTCGTTACGGTTCCAAACCACACCAAAACGGTTCAATACAGTACGAGTACATCCATACGGTACCAAACCACACCAAAACGGTGCAATACCGTACTAGTACATCCATACGGTACCAAACCACAACAAAACGGTGCAATACCGTACGAGTACATCCATACGGTACCAAACCACATCAAAATGGTACAATACCTTACGAGTCCTTCGTTACGGTTCTAAAACAAACCAAAACGGTGCAATACCGTACAAGAACATCCATACGGTACCAAACCACACCAAAACGGTGCAATACCGCACGAGTACATCCATACGGTACCAAACCACACCAAAACAGTACAATACCTTACGAGTCCTTCGTTACAGTACCAAACCACACCAAAACGGTGCAATACCGTACGAGTACATCCATACGGTACCAAACCACACCAAAACGGTACAATACCTTACGAGTCCTTCGTTACGGTACCAAACCTCACCAAAATGGTGCAATACCGTACGAGTACATCCATACGGTACAAAACCACACCAAAAATGGTACAATACCTTACGAGTCCTTTGTTACGGTTCCAAACCACACCAAAACGGTGCAATACCGTACGATTACATCCATACGGTACCAAACCACACCAAAACGGTGCAATACCGTACTAGTACATCCATACGGTACCAAACCACACCAAAATGGTACAATACCTTACGAGTCCTTCGTTACGGTTCTAAAACAAACGAAAACGGTGCAATACCGTACGAGTACATCCATACGGTACCAAACCACACCAAAACGGTGCAATACCGTACGAGTACATCCATACGGTACCAAACCACACCAAAACGGTACAATACCTTACGAGTCCTTCGTTACAGTACCAAACCACACCAAAACGGTTCAATACAGTACGAGTACATCCATACGGTACCAAACCACACCAAAACGGTGCAATACCGTACTAGTACATCCATACGGTACCAAACCACAACAAAACGGTGCAATACCGTACGAGTACATCCATACGGTACCAAACCACATCAAAATGGTACAATACCTTACGAGTCCTTCGTTACGGTTCTAAAACAAACCAAAACGGTGCAATACCGTACAAGAACATCCATACGGTACCAAACCACACCAAAACGGTGCAATACCGCACGAGTACATCCATACGGTACCAAACCACACCAAAACAGTACAATACCTTACGAGTCCTTCGTTACAGTACCAAACCACACCAAAACGGTGCAATACCGTACGAGTACATCCATACGGTACCAAACCACACCAAAACGGTACAATACCTTACGAGTCCTTCGTTACGGTACCAAACCTCACCAAAATGGTGCAATACCGTACGAGTACATCCATACGGTACAAAACCACACCAAAAATGGTACAATACCTTACGAGTCCTTTGTTACGGTTCCAAACCACACCAAAACGGTGCAATACCGTACGATTACATCCATACGGTACCAAACCACACCAAAACGGTGCAATACCGTACTAGTACATCCATACGGTACCAAACCACACCAAAATGGTACAATACCTTACGAGTCCTTCGTTACGGTTCTAAAACAAACGAAAACGGTGCAATACCGTACGAGTACATCCATACGGTACCAAACCACACCAAAACGGTGCAATACCGTACGAGTACATCCATACGGTACCAAACCACACCAAAATAGTACAATACCTTACGAGTCCTTCGTTACAGTACCAAACCACACCAAAACGGTGCAATACCGTACGAGTACATCCATGTGGTACCAAACCACACTAAAACGGTACAATACCTTACGAGTCCTTCGTTACGGTACCAAACCACACTAAAACGGTGCAATACCGTACGAGTACATCCATACGGTACCAAACATCACCAAAACGGTACAATACCTTACGAGTCCTTCGTTACGGAACCAAACCACACCAAATTGGTGCAATACCGTACGAGTACATCCATACGGTACCAAACCACACCAAAACGGTACAATACCTTACGAGTACATCCATACGGTACCAAACCACACCAAAACGGTGCAATACCGTACGAATACATCCATACGGTACCAAACCACAACAAAACGGTGCAATACCTTACGAGTACATCAATACGGTACCGAACCACACCAAAACGGTGCAATACCGTAAGAGTACATCCATACGGTACAAAACCACAACAAAATGGTGTAATACCGTACGAGTACATCCATACGGTACCAAACCACTCCAAAACGGTGCAATACTGTACTAGTACATCCATACGGTACCAAACCACACCAAAACGGTGCAATACCGTACTAGTACATCCATACGGTACTAAACAACAACAAAACGGTGCAATACCGTACGAGTACATCCATACGGTGCCAAACCACACCAAAACGGTACAATACCTTACGAGTACATCCATACGGTACCAAACCACACCAAAACGGTGCAATACCGTACGAGTACATCCATACGGTACCGAAGCACAACAAAACGGTGCAATACCTTACGAGTACATCAATACGGTACCGAACCACACCAAAACGGTGCAATACCGTACGAGTACATCCATACGGTACCAAACCACAACAAAATGGTGCAATACCGTACGAGTACATCCATACGGTACCAAACCACACCAAAACGGTGCAATACCGTACGAGTACATCCATACGGTACCAAACCACACCAAAACAGTACAACACCTTACGAGTCCTTCGTTACAGTACCAAACCACACCAAAACGGTGCAATACCGTACGAGTACATCCATACGGTACCAAACCACACCAAAACGGTACAATACCTTACGAGTCCTTCGTTACGGAACCAAACCACACCAAAATGGTGCAATACCGTACGAGTACATCCATACGAAACAAAACCACACCAAAACGGTACAATACCTTACGAGTACATCCATACGGTACCAAACCACACCAAAACGGTGCAATACCGTACGAGTACATCCATACGGTACCAAACCACAACAAAACGGTGCAATACCTTACGAGTACATCAATACGGTACCGAACCCACCAAAACGGTGCAATACCGTACGAGTACATCCATACGGAACCAAACCACAACAAAATGGTGCAATACCGTACGAGTACATCCATACGGTACCAAACCACACAAAAACGGTACAATACCTTACGAGTACATCCATACGGTACCAAACCACACCAAAACGGTGCAATACCGTACGAGTACATCCATACGGAACCAAACCACAACAAAATGGTGCATTACCATACGAGTACATCCATACGGTACCAAACCACACCAAAACGGTATAATACCTTACGAGTCCTTCATTACGGTACCAAACCCCAACAAAACAGTGCAATACCGTACGAGTACATCCATACGGTACCAAACCACACCAAAATGGTACAATACCTTACGAGTCCTTCGTTACGGTACCAAACGACAACAAAACGGTGCAATACCGTACGAGTGCATCCATACGGTACCAAACCACACCAAAACGGTACAATACCTTACGAGTCCTTCGTTACGGTACCAAACCACACCAAAACTGTGCAATACCGCACAAGTACATCCATACGGTACCAAACAACACCAAAACGGTACAATACCATACGAGTCCTTCGTTACGGTACCAAACCACACCAAAACGGTGCAATACCGTACGAGTACATCCTTACCGTACCAAACCACAACAAAATGGTGCAATACCATACGAGTACATCCATACGGTACCAAACCACACCAAAACGGTACAATACCTGAAGAGTCCTTCATTACGGTACCAAACCACAACAAAACAGTGCAATACCGTACGAGTACATCCATACGGTACCAAACCACACCAAAATGGTACAATACCTTACGAGTCCTTCGTTACGGTACCAAACGACAACAAAACGGTGCAATACCGTACGAGTGCATCCATACGGTACCAAACCACAACAAAACGGTGCAATACCGTACGAGTACATCCATACGGTACCAAACCACACCAAAATGGTACAATAGCTTACGAGTCCTTCGTTACGGTTCTAAAACAAACCAAAATGGTGCAATACCGTACGAGTACATCCATACGGTACCAACCCACACCAAAACGGTGCAATACCGTACGAGTACATCCATACGGTACCAAATCACACCAAAACAGTACATTACCTTACGAGTCCTTCGTTACAGTACCAAACCACACCAAAACGGTGCAATACCGTACGAGTACATCCATACGGTACCAAACCACACCAAAACGGTACAATACCTTACGAGTCCTTCGTTACGGTACCAAACGACACCAAAACGGTGCAACCGTACGAGTACATCCATACGGTACCAAACCACAACAAAACGGTGCAATACCTTACGAGTACATCAATACGGTACCGAACCACACCAAAACAGTGCAATACCGTAAGAGTACATCCATACGGTACCAAACCACACCAAAACGGTGCAATACCGTACTAGTACATCCATATGGTACCAAACCACAACAAAACGGTGCAATACCGTACGAGTACATCCATACGGTACCAAAGCACACCAAAATGGTACAATACCTTACGAATCCTTCGTTACGGTTCTAAAACAAATCAAAACGGTGCAATACCGTACGAGTACATCCATACGGTACCAAACCACACCAAAACGATGCAATACCGTACGAGTACATCCGTACGGTACCAAACCACACCAAAACAGTACAATACCTTACGAGTCGTTCGTTACAGTACCAAACCACACCAAAACGGTGCAATACCGTACGAGTACATCCATACGGTACCAAACCACACCAAAACGGTACAATACCTTACGAGTCCTTCGTTACGGTACCAAACGACACCAAAACGGTGCAATACCGTACGAGTACATCCATACGGTACCAAACCACACCAATACGGTGCAATACCGTACGAGTACATCCATACGGTACCAAACGAAAACAAAACGGTGCAATACCATACGAGTACATCAATACGGTACCAAACCACACCAAAACGGTACAATACCTTACGAGTCCTTCGTTACGGTACCAAACCACAACAAAACGGTGCAATACCGTACGAGTACATCCATACGGTACCAAACCACACCAAAACGGTACAATACCTTACGAGTACATCCATACGGTACCAAACCACACCAAAACGGTGCAATACCGTACGTGTACATCCATACGGTACCAAACCACAACAAAACGGTGCAATACCATACGAGTACATCCAAACGGTACCGAACCACACCAAAACGGTGCAATACCAAACGAGTACATCCATACGGTACCCAACCACAACAAAACGGTGCATTACCGTACGAGGATATCCATACAGTACCAAACCACACCAAAACGGTACAATACCTTACGAGTCCGTCGTTACGGTACCAAACCACAACAAAACAGTGCAATACCGTACGAGTACATCCATACGGTACCAAACCACACCAAAACGGTACAATACCTTCCGAGTCCTTCGTTACGGTACCAAACGACAACAAAACGGTTCAATACCGAACGAGTGCATCCATACAGTACCAAACCTCACCAAAACGGTACAATACCTTACGAGTCCTTCGTTACAGTACCAAACCACACCAAAACGGTGCAATACCGCACGAGTACATCCATACGGTACCAAACCACACCAAAACGGTACAATACCTTACGAGTCCTTCGTTACGGTACCAAACCACACCAAAACAGTGCAATACCGTACGAGTACATCCATACGGTACCAAACCACACCAAAACGGTACAATACCCTACGAGTCCTTCGTTACGGTACCAAACCACACCAAAACGGTGCAATACCGTACGAGTACATCCATACGGTACCAAACCACACCAAAACGGTACAATACCTTACGAGTCCTTCGTTACGGAACCAAACCACTCCAAAACGGTGCAATAACGTACGAGTACATCCATACGGTACCAAACCACACCAAAACGGTACAATACCTGAAGAGTCCTTCATTACGGTACCAAACCACAACAAAACAGTGCAATACCGTACGAGTACATCCATACGGTACCAAACCACACCAAAATGGTACAATACCTTACGAGTCCTTCGTTACGGTACCAAACGACAACAAAACGGTGCAATACCGTACGAGTGCATCCATACGGTACCAAACCACAACAAAACGGTGCAATACCGTACGAGTACATCCATACGGTACCAAACCACACCAAAATGGTACAATAGCTTACGAGTCCTTCGTTACGGTTCTAAAACAAACCAAAATGGTGCAATACCGTACGAGTACATCCATACGGTACCAACCCACACCAAAACGGTGCAATACCGTACGAGTACATCCATACGGTACCAAATCACACCAAAACAGTACATTACCTTACGAGTCCTTCGTTACAGTACCAAACCACACCAAAACGGTGCAATACCGTACGAGTACATCCATACGGTACCAAACCACACCAAAACGGTACAATACCTTACGAGTCCTTCGTTACGGTACCAAACGACACCAAAACGGTGCAACCGTACGAGTACATCCATACGGTACCAAACCACAACAAAACGGTGCAATACCTTACGAGTACATCAATACGGTACCGAACCACACCAAAACAGTGCAATACCGTAAGAGTACATCCATACGGTACCAAACCACAACAAAATGGTGCAATACCGTACGAGTACATCCATACGGTACCAAACCACACCAAAACGGTGCAATACCGTACTAGTACATCCATATGGTACCAAACCACAACAAAACGGTGCAATACCGTACGAGTACATCCATACGGTACCAAAGCACACCAAAATGGTACAATACCTTACGAATCCTTCGTTACGGTTCTAAAACAAATCAAAACGGTGCAATACCGTACGAGTACATCCATACGGTACCAAACCACACCAAAACGATGCAATACCGTACGAGTACATCCGTACGGTACCAAACCACACCAAAACAGTACAATACCTTACGAGTCGTTCGTTACAGTACCAAACCACACCAAAACGGTGCAATACCGTACGAGTACATCCATACGGTACCAAACCACACCAAAACGGTACAATACCTTACGAGTCCTTCGTTACGGTACCAAACGACACCAAAACGGTGCAATACCGTACGAGTACATCCATACGGTACCAAACCACACCAATACGGTGCAATACCGTACGAGTACATCCATACGGTACCAAACGAAAACAAAACGGTGCAATACCATACGAGTACATCAATACGGTACCAAACCACACCAAAACGGTACAATACCTTACGAGTCCTTCGTTACGGTACCAAACCACAACAAAACGGTGCAATACCGTACGAGTACATCCATACGGTACCAAACCACACCAAAACGGTACAATACCTTACGAGTACATCCATACGGTACCAAACCACACCAAAACGGTGCAATACCGTACGTGTACATCCATACGGTACCAAACCACAACAAAACGGTGCAATACCATACGAGTACATCCAAACGGTACCGAACCACACCAAAACGGTGCAATACCAAACGAGTACATCCATACGGTACCCAACCACAACAAAACGGTGCATTACCGTACGAGGATATCCATACAGTACCAAACCACACCAAAACGGTACAATACCTTACGAGTCCGTCGTTACGGTACCAAACCACAACAAAACAGTGCAATACCGTACGAGTACATCCATACGGTACCAAACCACACCAAAACGGTACAATACCTTCCGAGTCCTTCGTTACGGTACCAAACGACAACAAAACGGTTCAATACCGAACGAGTGCATCCATACAGTACCAAACCTCACCAAAACGGTACAATACCTTACGAGTCCTTCGTTACAGTACCAAACCACACCAAAACGGTGCAATACCGCACGAGTACATCCATACGGTACCAAACCACACCAAAACGGTACAATACCTTACGAGTCCTTCGTTACGGTACCAAACCACACCAAAACAGTGCAATACCGTACGAGTACATCCATACGGTACCAAACCACACCAAAACGGTACAATACCCTACGAGTCCTTCGTTACGGTACCAAACCACACCAAAACGGTGCAATACCGTACGAGTACATCCATACGGTACCAAACCACACCAAAACGGTACAATACCTTACGAGTCCTTCGTTACGGAACCAAACCACTCCAAAACGGTGCAATAACGTACGAGTACATCCATACGGTACCAAACCACACCAAAACGGTGCAATACCTTACGAGTACATCCATACGGTACCAAACCACACCAAAACGGTGCAATACCGTACGAGTACATCCATACGGTACCAAACCACAACAAAACGGTGCAATACCTTACGAGTACATCCATACGGTACCGAACCACACCAAAACGGTGCAATACCGTACGAGTACATCCATACGGTACCAAACCACAACAAAATTGTGTAATACCGTACGAATACATCCATACGGTACCAAACCACACCAAAACGGTGCAATACCTTACGAGTCCTTCATTACGGTACCAAACCACAACAAAACGGTGCAATACCGGACGAGTACATCCATACGGTACCAAACAACACCAAAACGGTACAATACCTTACGAGTCCTTCGTTACGGTACCAAACCACACCAAAACTGTGCAATACCGCACGAGTACATCCATACGGTACCAAACAACACAAAAACGGTACAATACCTTACGAGTCCTTCGTTACGGTACCAAACCACACCAAAACGGTGCAATAACGTACGAGTACATCCATACGGTACAAAACCACACCAAAAATGGTACAATACCTTACGAGTCCTTCGTTACGGTTCCAAACCACACCAAAACGGTGCAATACCGTACGAGTACATCCATACGGTACCAAACCACACCAAAACGGTGCAATACCGTACTAGTACATCCATACGGTACCAAACCACAACAAAACGGTGCAATACCGTACGAGTACATCCATACGGTACCAAACCACACCAAAATGGTACAATACCTTACGAGTCCTTCGTTACGGTTCTAAAACAAACCAAAACGGTGCAATACCGTACGAGTACATCCATACGGTACCAAACCACACCAAAACGGTGCATTACCGTACGAGTACATCCATACGGTACCAAACCACACCAAAACGGTGCAATACCTTACGAGTCCTTCGTTACGGTAACAAACCACACCAAAACGGTGCAATACCGTACGACTACATCCATACGGTACCAAACCACACCAAAACGGTACAATACCTTACGAGTCCTTCGTTACGGTACCAAACCACACCAAAACGGTGCAATACCATACGAGTACATCCATACGGTACCAAATCACACCAAAACAGTACAATACCTTACGAGTCCTTCGTTACGGTACCAAACGACACTAAAACGGTGCAATACCGTACGAGTACATCCATACGGTACTAAACCACACCAATACGGTGCAATACCGTACGAGTACATCCATACGGCACCAAACCACAACAAAACGGTGAAATACCATACGAGTACATCAATACGGTACCAAACCACACCAAAATGGTACAATACCTTACGAGTCCTTCGTTACGGTACCAAACCACAACAAAACGGTGCAATACCGTACGAGTAGATCCATACGGTACCAAACCACACCAAAACTGTACAATACCTTACAAGTCCTTCGTTACGGAACCAAACCACACCAAAATGGTGCAATACTGTACGAGTAGATCCATACGGTACCAAACCACACCAAAACGGTACAATACCTTACGAGTACATCCATACGGTACCAAACCACACCAAAACGGTGCAATACCGTACGAGTACATCCATACGGTACCAAACCACAAAAAAACGGTGCAATACCATACGAGTACATCCATACGGTACCGAACCACACCAAAACGGTGCAATACCGTACGAGTACATCCATACGGTACCAAACCACAACAAAACGGTGCAATACCTTACGAGTACATCCATACGGTACCAAACCACACCAAAACAGTACAATACCTTACGAGTCCTTCGTTACGGTACTAAACCACAACAAAACGGTGCAATACCGGACGAGTACATCCATACGGTACCAAACCACAACAAAACGGTACAATACCTTACGAGTCCTTCGTTACGGTACAAAACCACACCAAAACGGTGCAATACAGCACGAGTACATCCATACGGTACCAAACCACACCAAAACGGTACAATACCTTACGAGTCCTTCGTTACAGCACCATACCACACCAAAACGGTGCAATACCGTACGAGTACATCCATATGGTACCAAACCACACCAAAACGGTACAATACCTTACGGGTCCTTCGTTACGGTACCAAACCACACCAAAACTGTGCAATACCGCACGAGTACATCCACACGGTACCAAACCACACCAAAACGGTACAATACCTTACGAGTCCTTCGTTAAGGTACCAAACCACACCAAAACGGTGCAATACCGTACGAGTACATCCATACGGTACCAAACCACACCAATACGGTGCAATACCGTACGAGTACATCCGTACGGTACCAAACCACAACAAAACGGTGCAATACCATACGAGTACATCCATACGGTACCGAACCACACCAAAACGGTGCAATACCGTACGAGTACATCCATACGGTACCAAACCACAACAAAACAGTGCAATACCATACAAGTACATCCATACGGTACCAAACCACACCAAAACGGTACAATACCGTACGAGTCCTTCATTAAGGTACCAAACCACAACAAAACGGTGCAATACCGGACGAGTACATCCATACGGTACCAAACCACACCAAAACGGTACAATACCTTACGAGTCCTTCGTTACGGTACCAAACCACACCAAAACGGTGCAATACCATACGAGTACATCCATACGGTACCAAACAACAACAAAACGGTGCAATACCCTACGAGTACATCCATACGGTACCGAACCACACCAAAACGGTGCAATACCGTACGAGTACATCCATACGGTACCGAACCACGCCAAAACGGTGCAATACCGTACGAGTACATCCATACGGTACCAAACCACACCAAAACGGTACAATACCTTACGAGTCCTTCGTTACGGTACCAAACCACACCAAAACGGTGCAATACAGCACGAGTACATCCATACGGTACCAAACCACACCAAAACGGTACAATACCTTACGAGTCCTTCGTTACAGCACCATACCACACCAAAACGGTGCAATACCGTACGAGTACATCCATACGGTACCAAACCACACCAAAACGGTACAATACCTTACGGGTCCTTCGTTACGGTACCAAACCACACCAAAACTGTGCAATACCGCACGAGTACATCCACACGGTACCAAACCACACCAAAACGGTACAATACCTTACGAGTCCTTCGTTACGTTACCAAACCAAACCAAAACGGTGCAATACCGTACGAGTACATCCATACGGTAAAAAACCACACCAAAAATGGTACAATACCTTACAAGTCCTTCGTTACGGTTCCAAACCACACCAAAACGGTGCAATACCGTACGAGTACATCCATACGGTACCAAACCACACCAAAACGGTGCAATACCGTACTAGTACATCCATACGGTACAAAACCACAACAAAACGGTGCAATACCTTACGAGTACATCCATACGGTACCAAACCACACCAAAACGGTACAATACCTTACGAGTCCTTCGTTACAGCACCATACCACACCAAAACGGTGCAATACCGTACGAGTACATCCTTACGGTACCAAACCACACCAAAACGGTACAATACCTTACGAGTCCTTCGTTACGGTACCAAACCACACCAAAACTGTGCAATACCGCACGAGTACATCCATACGGTACCAAACCACACCAAAACGGTACAATACCTTACGAGTACATCCATACGGTACCAAACCACAAAAAAACGGTGCAATACCATACGAGTACATCCATACGGTACCGAACCACACCAAAACGGTGCAATACCGTACGAGTACATCCATACGGTACCAAACCACAACAAAACGGTGCAATACCTTACGAGTACATCCATACGGTACCAAACCACACCAAAACAGTACAATACCTTACGAGTCCTTCGTTACGGTACTAAACCACAACAAAACGGTGCAATACCGGACGAGTACATCCATACGGTACCAAACCACAACAAAACGGTACAATACCTTACGAGTCCTTCGTTACGGTACAAAACCACACCAAAACGGTGCAATACAGCACGAGTACATCCATACGGTACCAAACCACACCAAAACGGTACAATACCTTACGAGTCCTTCGTTACAGCACCATACCACACCAAAACGGTGCAATACCGTACGAGTACATCCATACGGTACCAAACCACACCAAAACGGTACAATACCTTACGGGTCCTTCGTTACGGTACCAAACCACACCAAAACTGTGCAATACCGCACGAGTACATCCACACGGTACCAAACCACACCAAAACGGTACAATACCTTACGAGTCCTTCGTTAAGGTACCAAACCACACCAAAACGGTGCAATACCGTACGAGTACATCCATACGGTACCAAACCACACCAATACGGTGCAATACCGTACGAGTACATCCGTACGGTACAAAACCACAACAAAACGGTGCAATACCATACGAGTACATCCATACAGTACCGAACCACACCAAAACGGTGCAATACCGTACGAGTACATCCATACGGTACCAAACCACAACAAAACGGTGCAATACCATACAAGTACATCCATACGGTACCAAACCACACCAAAACGGTACAATACCGTACGAGTCCTTCATTAAGGTACCAAACCACAACAAAACGGTGCAATACCGGACGAGTACATCCATACGGTACCAAACCACACCAAAACGGTACAATACCTTACGAGTCCTTCGTTACGGTACCAAACCACACCAAAACGGTGCAATACCATACGAGTACATCCATACGGTACCAAACCACAACAAAACGGTGCAATACCCTACGAGTACATCCATACGGTACCGAACCACACCAAAACGGTGCAATACCGTACGAGTACATCCATACGGTACCGAACCACGCCAAAACGGTGCAATACCGTACGAGTACATCCATACGGTACCAAACCACACCAAAACGGTACAATACCTTACGAGTCCTTCGTTACGGTACCAAACCACACCAAAACGGTGCAATACAGCACGAGTACATCCATACGGTACCAAACCACACCAAAACGGTACAATACCTTACGAGTCCTTCGTTACAGCACCATACCACACCAAAACGGTGCAATACCGTACGAGTACATCCATACGGTACCAAACCACACCAAAACGGTACAATACCTTACGGGTCCTTCGTTACGGTACCAAACCACACCAAAACTGTGCAATACCGCACGAGTACATCCACACGGTACCAAACCACACCAAAACGGTACAATACCTTACGAGTCCTTCGTTACGTTACCAAACCAAACCAAAACGGTGCAATACCGTACGAGTACATCCATACGGTACAAAACCACACCAAAAATGGTACAATACCTTACAAGTCCTTCGTTACGGTTCCAAACCACACCAAAACGGTGCAATACCGTACGAGTACATCCATACGGTACCAAACCACACCAAAACGGTGCAATACCGTACTAGTACATCCATACGGTACAAAACCACAACAAAACGGTGCAATACCTTACGAGTACATCCATACGGTACCAAACCACACCAAAACGGTACAATACCTTACGAGTCCTTCGTTACAGCACCATACCACACCAAAACGGTGCAATACCGTACGAGTACATCCTTACGGTACCAAACCACACCAAAACGGTACAATACCTTACGAGTCCTTCGTTACGGTACCAAACCACACCAAAACTGTGCAATACCGCACGAGTACATCCATACGGTACCAAACCACACCAAAACGGTACAATACCTTACGAGTCCTTCGTTACGGTACCAAACCACACCAAAACGGTGCAATACCGTACGAGTACATCCATACGGTACAAAACCACACCAAAA
This sequence comes from Rhododendron vialii, assembly GCF_030253575.1. Lineage (NCBI taxonomy): Eukaryota > Viridiplantae > Streptophyta > Magnoliopsida > Ericales > Ericaceae > Rhododendron > Rhododendron vialii. The sequence goes on along the minus strand of NC_080557.1, from coordinate 28,057,221 downwards.
ATGGTACAATACCTTACCAGTCCTTCGTTACGGTTCCAAACCACACCAAAACGGTGCAATACCGTACGAGTACATCCATACGGTACCAAACCACACCAAAACGGTACAATACCTTACGAGTCCTTCGTTACCGTACCAAACCACACCAAAACGGTGCAATACCGCACGAGTACATCCATACGGTACCAAACCACACCAATACAGTACAATACCTTACGTGTCCTTCGTTACGGTACCAAACCACACCAAAACGGTGCAATACCGTACGAGAACATCCATACGGTACCAAAGCACACCAAAACGGTACAATACCTTACGAGTCCTTCGTTACGGTACCAAACCACACCAAAACGGTGCAATACCGTACGAGTACATCCATACGGTACCAAACCACATGAAAACGGAACAATACCTTACGAGTCCTTCGTTAAGGTACCAAACCACACCAAAACGGTGCAATACCGTACGAGTACATCCATACGGTACCAAACCACACCAATACGGTGCAATACCGTACGAGTACATCCGTACGGTACCAAACCACAGCAAAACGGTGCAATACCATACGAGTACATCCATACGGTACCGAACCACACCAAAACGGTGCAATACCGTACGAGTACATCCATACGGTACCAAACCACAACAAAACGGTGCAATACCATACAAGTACATCAACACGGTACCAAACCACACCAAAACGGTACAATACCGTACGAGTCCTTCATTAAGGTACCAAACCACAACAAAACGGTGCAATACCGGACGAGTACATCCATACGGTACCAAACCACACCAAAACGGTACAATACCTTACGAGTCCTTCGTTACGGTACCAAACCACACCAAAACGGTGCAATACCGTACGAGTACATCCATACGGTACCAAACCACAACAAAACGGTGCAATACCCTACGAGTACATCCATACGGTACCGAACCACACCAAAACGGTGCAATACCGTACGAGTACATCCATACGGTACCGAACCACGCCAAAACGGTGCAATACCGTACGAGTACATCCATACGGTACCAAACCACACCAAAACGGTACAATACCTTACGAGTCCTTCGTTACGGTACCAAACCACACCCAAATGGTACAATACCTTACGAGTCCTTCGTTACGGTACCAAACGACAAGAAAACGGTCCAATACCGTACGAGTGCATCCATACGGTAGCAAACAACACCAAAACGGTACAATACCTTACGAGTCCTTCGTTACGGTACCAAACCGCACCAAGACGGTGCAATACCGCACGAGTACATCCATACGGTACCAAACCACTCCAAAACGGTACAATACCTTACGAGTCCTTCGTTACGGTACCAAACCACACCAAAACGGTGCAATACCGTACGAGTACATCCATACGGTACCAAACCACACCAAAACGGTACAATACCTTACGAGTCCTTCGTTACGGAACCAAACAACACAAAAATGGTGCAATACCGTACGAGTACATCCATATGGTACCAAACCACACCAAAACGGTACAATACCTCACGAGTACATCCATACGGTACCAAACCACACCAAAACGGTGCAATACCGTACGAGTACATCCATACCGTACCAAACCATATCAAAACGGTGCAATACCCTACGAGTATATCCATACGGTACCTAACCACACCAAAACGGTGCAATACCGTACGAGTACATCCATACGGTACCGAACCACACCAAAACGGTGCAATACCGTACGAGTACATCCATACGGTACCAAACCACAACAAAACGGTGCAATACCGGACGAGTACATCCATACCGTACCAAACCACACCAAAACGGTACAATACCTTACGAGTCCTTCGTTACGGTACCAAACCACACCAAAACGGTGCAATACCGCACGAGTACATCCATACGGTACCAAACCACACCAAAACGGTACAATACCTTACGAGTCCTTCGTTACAGCACCATACCACACCAAAACGGTGCAATACCGTACGAGTACATCCATACGGTACCAAACCACACCAAAACGGTACAATACCTTACGAGTCCTTCCTTACGGTACCAAACCACACCAAAACTGTGCAATACCGCACGAGTACATCCATACGGTACCAAACCACACCAAAACGGTACAATACCTTACGAGTCCTTCGTTACGGTACCAAACCACACCAAAACGGTGCAATACCGTACGAGTACATCCATACGGTACAAAACCACACCAAAAATGGTACAATACCTTGCGAGTCCTTCGTTACGGTTCCAAACCACACCAAAACGGTGCAATACCGTACGAGTACATCCATACGGTACGAAACCACACCAAAACGGTGCAGTACCGTACGAGTACATCCATACGGTACCAAACCACCCCAAAACGGTGCAATACCTTACGAGTCCTTCGTGACGGTAACAAACCACACCAAAACGGTGCAATACCGTACGAGTACATCCATACGGTACCAAACCACACCAAAACGGTACAATACCTAACTAGTCCTTCGTTACGGTACCAAACCACACCAAAACGGTGCAATACCGTACGAGTACATCCATACGGTACCAAACCACACCAAAACGGTACAATACCTTACGAGTCCTTCGTTACCGTACCGAACCACACCAAAACGGTGCAATACCGCACGAGTACATCCATACGGTACCAAACCACACCAAAACGGTACAATACCTTACGAGTCCTTCGTTACGGTACCAAACGACAACAAAACGGTGCAATACCGTACGAGTGCATCCATACGGTACCAAACCACATCAAAACGGTACAATACCTTACGAGTCCTTCATTACGGTACCAAACCACACCAAAACGGTGCAATACCGCACGAGTACATCCATACGATACCAAACCACACCAAAAGGGTACAATACCTTACGAGTCCTTCGTTACAGTACCAAACCACACCAAAACGGTGCAATACCGTACGAGTACATCCATACGGTACCAAACCACATCAAAACGGTACAATACCTTACGAGTCCTTCGTTACGGTACCAAACCACACCAAAACGGTGCAATACCGTACGAGTACATCCATACGGTACCAAACCACACCAAAACGGTGCAATACCGTACGAGTACATCCATACGGTACCAAACCACACCAAAACGGTACAATACCTTACGAGTCCTTCGTTACGGTACCAAACCACACCAAAACGGTGCAATACCGTACGAGTACATCCATACGGTACCAAACCACACCAAAACGGTACAATACCTTACGAGTCCTTCGTTACGGTACCAAACCACACCAAAACGGTGCAATACCGTACGAGTACATCCATACGGAACAAAACCACAATAATACGGTGCAATACCGTACGAGTACATCCATACGGTACTAAACCACAACAAAACGGTGCAATACCATACGAGTACATCCATACGGTACCAAACCACACCAATACCTTACGAGTCCTTCGTTACGGTACCAAACCACAACAAAACGGTGCAATACCGTACGAGTACATCCATACGGTACCAAACCACACCAAAACGGTACAATACCTTACGAGTCCTTCGTTACGGAACCAAACCACACCAAAATGGTGCAATACCGTACGAGTACATCCATACGGTACCAAACGACACCAAAACGGTACAATACCTTACGAGTACATCCATACGGTACCAAACCACACCAAAACGGTGCAATACCGTACGAGTTCATCCATATGGTACCAAACCACAACAAAACGGTGCAATACCATACGAGCACATCCATACGGTACCAAACCACACCAAAACGGTGCAATACCGTACGAGTAAATCCATACGGTACCAAACCACAACAAAACGGTGCAATACCTTGCGAGTACATCCATACGGTACCAAACCACACCAAAACGGTACAATACCTTACGAGTCCGTCGTTGCGGTACCAAACCACAACAAAACGGTGCAATACCGTACGAGTACATCCATACGGTACCAAACCACACCAAAACGGTACAATACCTTACGAGTCCTTCGTTACGGTACCAAACCACAACAAAACGGTGCAATACCGTACGAGTGCATCCATACGGTACCAAACCACACCAAAACGGTACAATACCTTACGAGTACATCCATACGGTACCAAACCACACCAAAACGGTACAATTCCTTACGAGTCCTTCGTTACGGTACCAAACCACAACAAAACGGTGTAATACCGTACGAGTACATCCATACGGTACCAAACAACACCAAAACGGTACAATACCTTACGAGTCCTTCGTTACGGTACCAAACCACAACAAAACGGTGCAATACCGTACGAGTGCATCCATACGGTACCAAACCACGCCAAAACGGTATAATACCTTACGAGTACATCCATACGGTACCAAACCACACCAAAACGGTTCAATACCGTACATGTACATCCATACGGCACCAAACCACAACAAAACGGCGCAATACCATACGAGTACATCCATACGGTACCAAACCACACCAAAACGGTACAATACCTTACGAGTACATCCATACGGTACCAAACCACACCAAAACGGTACAATACCTTACGAGTACATCCATACGGTACCAAACCACAACAAAACAGCGCAATACCTTACGAGTACATCCATACGGTACCGAACCACACCCAAACTGTGCAATACCGTACGAGTACATCCGTACGGTACCAAACCACAACAAAATGGTGCAATACCGTACGAGTACATCCATACGGTACCAAACCACACCAAAACGGTACAATACCTTACGAGTACATCCATACGGTACCAAACCACACCAAAACGGTGCAATACCGTACAAGTACATCCATACGGTACCAAACCACAACAAAACGGCGCAATACCATACGAGTACATCCATACGGTACCAAACCACACCAAAACGGTACAATACCTTACGAGTCCTTCATTACGGTACCAAACCACAACAAAACGGTGCAATACCGGACGAGTACATCCATACGGTACCAAACCACACCAAAACGGTACAATACCTTACGAGTCCTTCGTTACGGTACCGAACCACACCAAAACTGTGCAATACCGCACGAGTACATCCATACGGTACCAAACCACACCAAAACGGTACAATACCTTAGGAGTCCTTCGTTACGGTACCAAACCACACCAAAACGGTGCAATACCGTACGAGTACATCCATACGGTACAAAACCACACCAAAAATGGTACAATACCTTACGAGTCCTTCGTTACGGTTCCAAACCACACCAAAACGGTGCAATACCGTACGAGTCCATCCATACGGTACCAAACCACACCAAAATGGTACAATACCTTACGAGTCCTTCGTTACGGTTCTAAAACAAACCAAAACGGTGCAATACCGTACGAGTCCATCCATACGGTACCAAACCACACCAAAATGGTACAATACCTTACGAGTCCTTCGTTACGGTACCAAACGACACTAAAACGGTGCAATACCGTACGAGTACATCCATACGGTACCAAACCACACCAAAATGGTACAATACCTTACGAGTCCTTCGTTACGGTACCGTACGACACTAAAACGGTGCAATACCGTACGAGTACATCCATACGGTACCAAACCACACCAATACGGTGCAATACCGTACGAGTACATCCATACAGTACAAAACCACAACAAAACGGTGAAATACCATACGAGTACATCAATACGGTACCAAACCACACCAAAATGGTACTATACCTTACGAGTCCTTCATTACGGTACCAAACCACACCAAAACGGTGCAATACCGTACGAGTACATCCATACGGTACCGAACCACACCAAAACGGTGCAATACCGTACGAGTACAATCATACGGTAACAAACCACACCAAAACGGTACAATACCTTACGAGTCCTTCGTTACGGTACCAAACCACAACAAAACGGTGCAATACCGTACGAGTACATCCATACGGTACCAAACCACACCAAAACGGTACAATACCTTACGAGTCCTTCATTACGGTACCAAACCACAACAAAACGGTGCAATACCGGACAAGTACATCCATACGGTACCAAACCACACCAAAACGGTACAATACCTTACGAGTCCTTCGTAACGGCACCAAACCACACCAAAACGGTGCAATACCGTACGAGTACATCCATACGGTACCAAACCACACCAAAACGGTACAATACCTTACGAGTCCTTCGTTACGGTACCAAACCACAACAAAACGGTGCAATACCGTACGAGTGCATCCATACGGTACCAAACCACACCAAAACGGTACAATACCTTACGAGTACATCCATACGGTACCAAACCACACCAAAACGGTACAATTCCTTACGAGTCCTTCGTTACGGTACCAAACCACAACAAAACGGTGTAATACCGTACGAGTACATCCATACGGTACCAAACAACACCAAAACGGTACAATACCTTACGAGTCCTTCGTTACGGTACCAAACCACAACAAAACGGTGCAATACCGTACGAGTGCATCCATACGGTACCAAACCACGCCAAAACGGTATAATACCTTACGAGTACATCCATACGGTACCAAACCACACCAAAACGGTGCAATACCGTACATGTACATCCATACGGCACCAAACCACAACAAAACGGCGCAATACCATACGAGTACATCCATACGGTACCAAACCACACCAAAACGGTACAATACCTTACGAGTACATCCATACGGTACCAAACCACACCAAAACGGTACAATACCTTACGAGTACATCCATACGGTACCAAACCACAACAAAACAGCGCAATACCTTACGAGTACATCCATACGGTACCGAACCACACCCAAACTGTGCAATACCGTACGAGTACATCCATACGGTACCAAACCACAACAAAATGGTGCAATACCGTACGAGTACATCCATACGGTACCAAACCACACCAAAACGGTACAATACCTTACGAGTACATCCATACGGTACCAAACCACACCAAAACGGTGCAATACCGTACAAGTACATCCATACGGTACCAAACCACAACAAAACGGCGCAATACCATACGAGTACATCCATACGGTACCAAACCACACCAAAACGGTACAATACCTTACGAGTCCTTCATTACGGTACCAAACCACAACAAAACGGTGCAATACCGGACGAGTACATCCATACGGTACCAAACCACACCAAAACGGTACAATACCTTACGAGTCCTTCGTTACGGTACCGAACCACACCAAAACTGTGCAATACCGCACGAGTACATCCATACGGTACCAAACCACACCAAAACGGTACAATACCTTAGGAGTCCTTCGTTACGGTACCAAACCACACCAAAACGGTGCAATACCGTACGAGTACATCCATACGGTACAAAACCACACCAAAAATGGTACAATACCTTACGAGTCCTTCGTTACGGTTCCAAACCACACCAAAACGGTGCAATACCGTACGAGTCCATCCATACGGTACCAAACCACACCAAAATGGTACAATACCTTACGAGTCCTTCGTTACGGTTCTAAAACAAACCAAAACGGTGCAATACCGTACGAGTCCATCCATACGGTACCAAACCACACCAAAATGGTACAATACCTTACGAGTCCTTCGTTACGGTACCAAACGACACTAAAACGGTGCAATACCGTACGAGTACATCCATACGGTACCAAACCACACCAAAATGGTACAATACCTTACGAGTCCTTCGTTACGGTACCGTACGACACTAAAACGGTGCAATACCGTACGAGTACATCCATACGGTACCAAACCACACCAATACGGTGCAATACCGTACGAGTACATCCATACAGTACAAAACCACAACAAAACGGTGAAATACCATACGAGTACATCAATACGGTACCAAACCACACCAAAATGGTACTATACCTTACGAGTCCTTCGTTACGGTACCAAACCACACCAAAACGGTGCAATACCGTACGAGTACATCCATACGGTACCGAACCACACCAAAACGGTGCAATACCGTACGAGTACAATCATACGGTAACAAACCACACCAAAACGGTACAATACCTTACGAGTCCTTCGTTACGGTACCAAACCACAACAAAACGGTGCAATACCGTACGAGTACATCCATACGGTACCAAACCACACCAAAACGGTACAATACCTTACGAGTCCTTCATTACGGTACCAAACCACAACAAAACGGTGCAATACCGGACAAGTACATCAATACGGTACCAAACCACACCAAAACGGTACAATACCTTACGAGTCCTTCGTAACGGCACCAAACCACACCAAAACGGTGTAATACCGTACGAGTACATCCATACGGTACCAAACCACAACAAAACGGTGCAATACCTTACGAGTACATCCATACGGTACTGAACCACACCAAAACGGTGCAATACCGTACGAGTACATCCATACGTTACCGAACCACACCAAAACGGTGCAATACCGTACGAGTACATCCATACGGTACCAAACCACACCAAAACGGTACAATACCTTACGAGTCCTTCGTTACGGTACCAAACGACAACAAAACGGTGCAATACCGTACGAGTACATCCATACGGTACCAAACCACACCAAAACGGTACAATTCCTTACGAGTCCTTCGTTACGGTACCAAACGACACCAAAACGGTGCAATACCGCACGAGTGCATCCATACGGTACCAAACCACACCAAAACGGTACAATACCTTACGAGTCCTTCGTTACGGTACGAAACCACACCAAAACGGTGCAATACCGCACGAGTACATCCATACGGTACCAAACCACACCAAAACGGTACAATACCTTACGAGTCCTTCGTTACGGTACCAAACCACACCAAAACCGTGCAATACCGTACGCGTACATCCATACGGTACCAAACCACACCAAAACGGTACAATACCTTACGAGTCCTTCGTTACGGTACCAAACCACACCAAAACGGTGCAATACCGTACGAGTACATCCATACAGTACCAAACCACACCGAAACGGTACACTACCTTACGAGTCCTTCGTTACGGTACCAAACGACACCAAAACGGTGCAATACCGTACGAGTACATCCATACGGTACCAAACCACACCAATACGGTTCAATACCGTACGAGTACATCCATACGGTACCAAACCACAACAAAACGGTGCAATACCTTACGAGTACATCAATACGGTACCAAACCACACCAAAATGGTACAATACCTTACGAGTCCTTCGTTACGGTACCAAACCACAACAAAACGGTGCAATACCGTACGAGTACATCCATACGGTACCAAACCACACTAAAACGGTACAATACCTTACGAGTCCTTCCTTACGGTACCAAACCACAACAAAACGGTGCAATACCGTACGAGTGCATCCATACGGTACCAAACCACACCAAAACGGTACAATACCTTACGAGTACAGCCATACGGTACCAAACCACACCAAAACGGTGCAATACCGTACGAGTACATCCATACGGTACCAAACCACAACAAAACAGCGCAATACCTTACGAGTACATCCATACGGTACCGAACCACACCAAAACGGTGCAATACCGTACGAGTACATCCATACGGTACCAAACCACAACAAAATGGTGCAATACCGTACGAGTACATCCAGACGGTACCTAACCACACCAAAACGGTACAATACCTTACGAGTACATCCATACGGGACCAAACCACACCAAAACGGTGCAATACCGTACAAGTACATCCATACGGTACCAAACCACAACAAAACGGCGCAATACCATACGAGTACATCCATACGGTACCAAACCACACCAAAACGGTACAATACCTTACGAGTCCTTCATTACGGTACCAAACCACAACAAAACGGTGCAATACCGGACGAGTACATCCATACGGTACCAAACCACACCAAAACGGTACAATACCTTACGAGTCCTTCGTTACGGTACCGAACCACACCAAAACTGTGCAATACCGTACGAGTACATCCATACGGTACCAAACCACACCAAAACGGTACAATACCATATGAGTCCTTCGTTACAGTACCAAACCACACCAAAACGGTGCAATACCGTATGAGTACATCCATACGGTACAAAACCACACCAAAAATGGTACAATACCTTACGAGTCCTTCGTTACGGTTCCAAACCACACCAAAACGGTGCAATACCGTACGAGTACATCCATACCGTACCAAACCACAAGAAAACGGTGCAATACCGTACAGTACATCCATACGGTACCAAACCACACCAAAATGGTACAATACCTTACGAGTCCTTCGTTACGGTTCTAAAACAAACCAAAACGGTGCAATACCGTACAAGTACTTCCATACGGTACCAAACCACACCAAAACGGTGCAATACCGTACGAGTACATCCATACGGTACCAAACCACACCAAAACGGTACAATACCTTACGAGTCCTTCGTTACGGTACCAAACCACACCAAAACGGTGCAATACCGTACGAGTACATCCACACGGTACCAAACCACACCAAAACGGTACAATACCTTACCAGTCCTTCGTTACGGTACCAAACGACACTAAAACGGTGCAATACCGTACGAGTACATCCATACGGTACCAGACCACACCAAAATGGTACAATACCTTACGAGTCCTTCGTTACGATACCAAACGACACTAAAACGGTGCAATACCGTACGAGTACATCCATACGGTACCAAACCACACCAATACGGTGCAATACCGTACGAGTACATCCATACGGTACCAAACCACAACAAAACGGTGAAATACCATACGAGTACATCAATACGGTACCAAACCACACCAAAATGGTACAATACCTTACGAGTCCTTCGTTACGGTACCAAACCACACCAAAACGGTGCAATACCGTACGAGTGCATCCATACGGTACCGAACCACACCAAAACGGTGCAATACCGTACGAGTACAATCATATGGTACCAAACCACACCAAAACGGTAGAATACCTTACGAGTCCTTCGTTACGGTACCAAACCACAACAAAACGGTGCAATACCGTACGAGTACATCCATACGGTACCAAACCACACCAAAACGGTACAATACCTTACGAGTCCTTCGTTACGGTACCAAACGACAACAAAACGGTGCAATACCGTACGAGTACATCCATACGGTACCAAACCACACCAAAACGGTACAATTCCTTACGAGTCCTTCGTTACGGTACCAAACGACACCAAAACGGTGCAATACCGCACGAGTGCATCCATACGGTACCAAACCACACCAAAACGGTACAATACCTTACGAGTCCTTCGTTACGGTACCAAACCACACCAAAACGGTGCAATACCGCACGAGTACATCCATACGGTACCAAACCACACCAAAACGGTACAATACCTTACGAGTCCTTCGTTACGGTACCAAACCACACCAAAACCGTGCAATACCGTACGCGTACATCCATACGTTACCAAACCACACCAAAACGGTACAATACCTTACGAGTCCTTCGTTACGGTACCAAACCACACCAAAACGGTGCAATACCGTACGAGTACATCCATACAGTACCAAACCACACCGAAACGGTACACTACCTTACGAGTCCTTCGTTACGGTACCAAACGACACCAAAATGGTGCAATACCGTACGAGTACATCCATACGGTACCAAACCACACCAATACGGTTCAATACCGTACGAGTACATCCATACGGTACCAAACCACAACAAAACGGTGCAATACCTTACGAGTACATCAATACGGTACCAAACCACACCAAAATGGTACAATACCTTACGAGTCCTACGTTACGGTACCAAACCACAACAAAACGGTGCAATACCGTACGAGTACATCCATACGGTACCAAACCACACCAAAACGGTACAATACCTTACGAGTCCTTCCTTACGGTACCAAACCACAACAAAACGGTGCAATACCGTACGAGTGCATCCATACGGTACCGAACCACACCAAAACGGTGCAATACCGTACGAGTACAATCATATGGTACCAAACCACACCAAAACGGTAGAATACCTTACGAGTCCTTCGTTACGGTACCAAACCACAACAAAACGGTGCAATACCGTACGAGTACATCCATACGGTACCAAACCACACCAAAACGGTACAATACCTTACGAGTCCTTCGTTACGGTACCAAACGACAACAAAACGGTGCAATACCGTACGAGTACATCCATACGGTACCAAACCACACCAAAACGGTACAATTCCTTACGAGTCCTTCGTTACGGTACCAAACGACACCAAAACGGTGCAATACCGCACGAGTGCATCCATACGGTACCAAACCACACCAAAACGGTACAATACCTTACGAGTCCTTCGTTACGGTACCAAACCACACCAAAACGGTGCAATACCGCACGAGTACATCCATACGGTACCAAACCACACCAAAACGGTACAATACCTTACGAGTCCTTCGTTACGGTACCAAACCACACCAAAACCGTGCAATACCGTACGCGTACATCCATACGTTACCAAACCACACCAAAACGGTACAATACCTTACGAGTCCTTCGTTACGGTACCAAACCACACCAAAACGGTGCAATACCGTACGAGTACATCCATACAGTACCAAACCACACCGAAACGGTACACTACCTTACGAGTCCTTCGTTACGGTACCAAACGACACCAAAATGGTGCAATACCGTACGAGTACATCCATACGGTACCAAACCACACCAATACGGTTCAATACCGTACGAGTACATCCATACGGTACCAAACCACAACAAAACGGTGCAATACCTTACGAGTACATCAATACGGTACCAAACCACACCAAAATGGTACAATACCTTACGAGTCCTACGTTACGGTACCAAACCACAACAAAACGGTGCAATACCGTACGAGTACATCCATACGGTACCAAACCACACCAAAACGGTACAATACCTTACGAGTCCTTCCTTACGGTACCAAACCACAACAAAACGGTGGAATACCGTACTTGTGCATCCATACGGTACCAAACCACACCAAAATGGTACAATACCTTACGAGTACATCCATACGGTACCAAACCACACCAAAACGGTGATATACCGTACGAGTACATCCATACGGTACCAAACCACAACAAAACAGCGCAATACCTTACGAGTACATCCATACGGTACCGAACCACACCAAAACGGTGCAATACCGTACGAGTACATCTATACGGTACCAAACCACAACAAAATGGTGCAATACCGTACGAGTACATCCATACGGTACCTAACCACACCAAAACGGTACAATACCTTACGAGTACATCCATACGGGACCAAACCACACCAAAACGGTGCAATACCGTACAAGTACATCCATACGGTACCAAACCACAACAAAACGGCGCAATACCATACGAGTACATCCATACGGTACCAAACCACACCAAAACGGTACAATACCTTACGAGTCCTTCATTACGGTACCAAACCACAACAAAACGGTGCAATACCGGACGAGTACATCCATACGGTACCAAACCACACCAAAACGGTACAATACCTTACGAGTCCTTCGTTACGGTACCGAACCACACCAAAACTGTGCAATACCGCACGAGTACATCCATACGGTACCAAACCACACCAAAACGGTACAATACCATATGAGTCCTTCGTTACGGTACCAAACCACACCAAAACGGTGCAATACCGTATGAGTACATCCATACGGTACAAAACCACACCAAAAATGGTACAATACCTTACGAGTCCTTCGTTACGGTTCCAAACCACACCAAAACGGTGCAATACCGTACGAGTACATCCATACCGTACCAAACCACAAGAAAACGGTGCAATACCGTACAGTACATCCATACGGTACCAAACCACACCAAAATGGTACAATACCTTACGAGTCCTTCGTTACGGTTCTAAAACAAACCAAAACGGTGCAATACCGTACAAGTACTTCCATACGGTACCAAACCACACCAAAACGGTGCAATACCGTACGAGTACATCCATACGGTACCAAACCACACCAAAACGGTACAATACCTTACGAGTCCTTCGTTACGGTACCAAACCACACCAAAACGGTGCAATACCGTACGAGTACATCCACACGGTACCAAACCACACCAAAACGGTACAATACCTTACCAGTCCTTCGTTACGGTACCAAACGACACTAAAACGGTGCAATACCGTACGAGTACATCCATACGGTACCAGACCACACCAAAATGGTACAATACCTTACGAGTCCTTCGTTACGATACCAAACGACACTAAAACGGTGCAATACCGTACGAGTACATCCATACGGTACCAAACCACACCAATACGGTGCAATACCGTACGAGTACATCCATACGGTACCAAACCACAACAAAACGGTGAAATACCATACGAGTACATCAATACGGTACCAAACCACACCAAAATGGTACAATACCTTACGAGTCCTTCGTTACGGTACCAAACCACACCAAAACGGTGCAATACCGTACGAGTGCATCCATACGGTACCGAACCACACCAAAACGGTGCAATACCGTACGAGTACAATCATACGGTACCAAACCACACCAAAACGGTAGAATACCTTACGAGTCCTTCGTTACGGTACCAAACCACAACAAAACAGTGCAATACCGTACGAGTACATCCATACGGTACCAAACCACACCAAAACGGTACAATACCTTACGAGTCCTTCGTTACGGTACCAAACGACAACAAAACGGTGCAATACCGTACGAGTACATCCATACGGTACCAAACCACACCAAAACGGTACAATTCCTTACGAGTCCTTCGTTACGGTACCAAACGACACCAAAACGGTGCAATACCGCACGAGTGCATCCATACGGTACCAAACCACACCAAAACGGTACAATACCTTACGAGTCCTTCGTTACGGTACCAAACCACACCAAAACGGTGCAATACCGCACGAGTACATCCATACGGTACCAAACCACACCAAAACGGTACAATACCTTACGAGTCCTTCGTTACGGTACCAAACCACACCAAAACCGTGCAATACCGTACGCGTACATCCATACGTTACCAAACCACACCAAAACGGTACAATACCTTACGAGTCCTTCGTTACGGTACCAAACCACACCAAAACGGTGCAATACCGTACGAGTACATCCATACAGTACCAAACCACACCGAAACGGTACACTACCTTACGAGTCCTTCGTTACGGTACCAAACGACACCAAAATGGTGCAATACCGTACGAGTACATCCATACGGTACCAAACCACACCAATACGGTTCAATACCGTACGAGTACATCCATACGGTACCAAACCACAACAAAACGGTGCAATACCTTACGAGTACATCAATACGGTACCAAACCACACCAAAATGGTACAATACCTTACGAGTCCTACGTTACGGTACCAAACCACAACAAAACGGTGCAATACCGTACGAGTACATCCATACGGTACCAAACCACACCAAAACGGTACAATACCTTACGAGTCCTTCCTTACGGTACCAAACCACAACAAAACGGTGGAATACCGTACTTGTGCATCCATACGGTACCAAACCACACCAAAACGGTACAATACCTTACGAGTACATCCATACGGTACCAAACCCTACCAAAACGGTGATATACCGTACGAGTACATCCATACGGTACCAAACCACAACAAAACAGCGCAATACCTTACGAGTACATCCATACGGTACCGAACCACACCAAAACGGTGCAATACCGTACGAGTACATCTATACGGTACCAAACCACAACAAAATGGTGCAATACCGTACGAGTACATCCATACGGTACCTAACCACACCAAAACGGTACAATACCTTACGAGTACATCCATACGGGACCAAACCACACCAAAACGGTGCAATACCGTACAAGTACATCCATACGGTACCAAACCACAACAAAACGGCGCAATACCATACGAGTACATCCATACGGTACCAAACCACACCAAAACGGTACAATACCTTACGAGTCCTTCATTACGGTACCAAACCACAACAAAACGGTGCAATACCGGACGAGTACATCCATACGGTACCAAACCACACCAAAACGGTACAATACCTTACGAGTCCTTCGTTACGGTACCGAACCACACCAAAACTGTGCAATACCGCACGAGTACATCCATACGGTACCAAACCACACCAAAACGGTACAATACCATATGAGTCCTTCGTTACGGTACCAAACCACACCAAAACGGTGCAATACCGTACGAGTACATCCATACGGTACAAAACCACACCAAAAATGGTACAATACCTTACGAGTCCTTCGTTACGGTTCCAAACCACACCAAAACGGTGCAATACCGTACGAGTACATCCATACCGTACCAAACCACAAGAAAACGGTGCAATACCGTACAGTACATCCATACGGTACCAAACCACACCAAAATGGTACAATACCTTACGAGTCCTTCGTTACGGTTCTAAAACAAACCAAAACGGTGCAATACCGTACAAGTACTTCCATACGGTACGAAACCACACCAAAACGGTTCAATACCGTACGAGTACATCCATACGGTACCAAACCACACCAAAACGGTACAATACCTTACGAGTCCTTCGTTACGGTACCAAACCACACCAAAACGGTGCAATACCGTACGAGTACATCCACACGGTACCAAACCACAACAAAACGGTACAATACCTTACCAGTCCTTCGTTACGGTACCAAACGACACTAAAACGGTGCAATACCGTACGAGTACATCCATACGGTACCAAACCACACCAAAATGGTACAATACCTTACGAGTCCTTCGTTACGATACCAAACGACACTAAAACGGTGCAATACCGTACGAGTACATCCATACGGTACCAAACCACACCAATACGGTGCAATACCGTACGAGTACATCCATACGGTACCAAACCACAACAAAACGGTGAAATACCATACGAGTACATCAATACGGTACCAAACCACACCAAAATGGTACAATACCTTACGAGTCCTTCGTTACGGTACCAAACTACACCAAAACGGTGCAATACCGTACGAGTGCATCCATACGGTACCGAACCACACCAAAACGGTGCAATACCGTACGAGTACAATCATACGGTACCAAACCACACCAAAACGGTAGAATACCTTACGAGTCCTTCGTTACGGTACCAAACCACAACAAAACGGTGCAATACCGTACGAGTACATCCATACGGTACCAAACCACACCAAAACGGTACAATACCTTACGAGTCCTTCGTTACGGCACCAAACCACACCAAAACGGTGCAATACCGTACGAGTACATCCATACGGTACCAAACCACAACAAAACGGTGCATTACCTTACGAGTACATCCATACGGTACTGAACCACACCAAAACGGTGCAATACCGTACGAGTACATCCACACGTTACCGAACCACACCAAAACGGTGCAATACCGTACGAGTACATCCATACGGTACCAAACCACACCAAAACGGTACAATACCTTACGAGTCCTTCGTTACGGTACCAAACGACAACAAAACGGCGCAATACCGTACGAGTACATCCATACGGTACCAAACCACACCAAAACGGTACAATACCTTACGAGTCCTTCGTTACGGTACCAAACCAGACTAAAACGGTGCAATACCGTACGAGTACATCCATACAGTACCAAACCACACCAAAACGGTACACTACCTTACGAGTCCTTCGTTACGGTACCAAACGACACCAAAACGGTGCAATACCGTACGAGTACATCCATACGGTACCAAACCACACCAATACGGTTCAATACCGTACGAGTACATCCATACGGTACCAAACCACAACAAAACGGTGCAATACCTTACGAGTACATCAATACGGTACCAAACCACACCAAAATGGTACAATACCTTACGAGTCCTTCGTTACGGTACCAAACGACAACAAAACGGTGCAATACCGTACGAGTATATCCATACGGTACCAAACCACACCAAAACGGTACAATACCTTACGAGTCCTTCGTTACGGTACCAAACGACAACAAAACGGTGCAATACCGTACGAGTACATCCATACGGTACCAAACCACACCAAAACGGTACAATTCCTTACGAGTCCTTCGTTACGGTACCAAACGACACCAAAACGGTGCAATACCGCACGAGTGCATCCATACGGTACCAAACCACACCAAAACGGTACAATACCTTACGAGTCCTTCGTTACGGTACCAAACCACACCAAAACGGTGCAATACCGCACGAGTACATCCATACGGTACCAAACCACACCAAAACGGTACAATACCTTACGAGTCCTTCGTTACGGTACCAAACCACACCAAAACCGTGCAATACCGTACGCGTACATCCATACGGTACCAAACCACACCAAAACGGTACAATACCTTACGAGTCCTTCGTTACGGTACCAAACCACACCAAAACGGTGCAATACCGTACGAGTACATCCATACAGTACCAAACCACACCAAAACGGTACACTACCTTACGAGTCCTTCGTTACGGTACCAAACGACACCAAAACGGTGCAATACCGTACGAGTACATCCATACGGTACCAAACCACACCAATACGGTTCAATACCGTACGAGTACATCCATACGGTACCAAACCACAACAAAACGGTGCAATACCTTACGAGTACATCAATACGGTACCAAACCACACCAAAATGGTACAATACCTTACGAGTCCTTCGTTACGGTACCAAACCACAACAAAACGGTGCAATACCGTACGAGTACATCCATACGGTACCAAACCACACCAAAACGGTACAATACCTTACGAGTCCTTCCTTACGGTACCAAACCACAACAAAACGGTGCAATACCGTACGAGTGCATCCATACGGTACCAAACCACACCAAAACGGTACAATACCTTACGAGTACTTCCATACGGTACCAAACCACACCAAAACGGTGCAATACCGTACGAGTACATCCATACGGTACCAAAGCACAACAAAACAGCGCAATACCTTACGAGTACATCCATACGGTACCGAACCACACCAAAACGGTGCAATACCGTACGAGTACATCCATACGGTACCAAACCACAACAAAATGGTGCAATACCGTACGAGTACATCCATACGGTACCTAACCACACCAAAACGGTACAATACCTTACGAGTACATCCATACGGGACCAAACCACACCAAAACGGTGCAATACCGTACAAGTACATCCATACGGTACCAAACCACAACAAAACGGCGCAATACCATACGAGTACATCCATACGGTACCAAACCACACCAAAACGGTACAATACCTTACGAGTCCTTCATTACGGTACCAAACCACAACAAAACGGTGCAATACCGGACGAGTACATCCATACGGTACCAAACCACACCAAAACGGTACAATACCTTACGAGTCCTTCGTTACGGTACCGAACTACACCAAAACTGTGCAATACCGCACGAGTACATCCATACGGTACAAAACCACACCAAAACGGTACAATACCTTACCAGTCCTTCGTTACGGTACCAAACGACACTAAAACGGTGCAATACCGTACGAGTACATCCATACGGTACCAAACCACACCAAAATGGTACAATACCTTACGAGTCCTTCGTTACGATACCAAACGACACTAAAACGGTGCAATACCGTACGAGTACATCCATACGGTACCAAACCACACCAAAATGGTACAATACCTTACGAGTCCTTCGTTACGATACCAAACGACACTAAAACGGTGCAATACCGTACGAGTACATCCATACGGTACCAAACCACACCAATACCGTGCAATACCGTACGAGTACATCCATACGGTACCAAACCACAACAAAACGGTGAAATACCATACGAGTACATCAATACGGTACCAAACCACACCAAAATGGTACAATACCTTACGAGTCCTTCGTTACGGTACCAAACCACACAAAAACGGTGCAATACCGTACGAGTGCATCCATACGGTACCGAACCACACCAAAACGGTGCAATACCGTACGAGTACAATCATACGGTACCAAACCACACCAAAACGGTACAATACCTTACGAGTCCTTCGTTACGGTACCAAACCACAACAAAACGGTGCAATACCGTACGAGTACGTCCATACGGTACCAAACCACACCAAAACGGTACAATACCTTACGAGTCCTTCATTACGGTACCAAACCACAACAAAATGGTGCAATACCGGACGAGTACATCCATACGGTACCAAACCACACCAAAACGGTACAATACCTTACGAGTCCTTCGTTACGGCACCAAACCACACCAAAACGGTGCAATACCGTACGAGTACATCCATACGGTACCAAACCACAACAAAACGGTGCAATACCTTACGAGTACATCCATACGGTACTGAACCACACCAAAACGGTGCAATACCGTACGAGTACATCCACACGTTACCGAACCACTCCAAAACGGTGCAATACCGTACGAGTACATCCATACGGTACCAAACCACACCAAAACGGTACAATACCTTACGAGTCCTTCGTTACGGTACCAAACGACAACAAAACGGTGCAATACCGTACGAGTACATCCATACGGTACCAAACCACACCAAAACGGTACAATACCTTACGAGTCCTTCGTTACGGTACCAAACGACACCAAAACGGTGCAATACCGCACGAGTGCATCCATACGGTACCAAACCACACCAAAACGGTACAATACCTTACGAGTCCTTCGTTACGGTACCAAACCACACCAAAACGGTGCAATACCGTACGAGTACATCCATACGGTACCAAACCACACAAAAACGGTACAATACCTTACGAGTCCTTCGTTACGGTACCAAACCAGACTAAAACGGTGCAATACCGTACGAGTACATCCATACAGTACCAAACCACACCAAAACGGTACACTACCTTACGAGTCACTCGTTACGGTACCAAACGACACCAAAACGGTGCAATACCGTACGAGTACATCCATACGGTACCAAACCACACCAATACGGTTCAATACCGTACGAGTACATCCATACGGTACCAAACCACAACAAAACGGTGCAATACCTTACGAGTACATCAATACGGTACCAAACCACACCAAAATGGTACAATACCTTACGAGTCCTTCGTTACGGTACCAAACGACAACAAAACGGTGCAATACCGTACGAGTACATCCATACGGTACCAAACCACACCAAAACGGTACAATTCCTTACGAGTCCTTCGTTACGGTACCAAACGACACCAAAACGGTGCAATACCGCACGAGTGCATCCATACGGTACCAAACCACACCAAAACGGTACAATACCTTACGAGTCCTTCGTTACGGTACCAAACCACACCAAAACGGTGCAATACCGCACGAGTACATCCATACGGTACCAAACCACACCAAAACGGTACAATACCTTACGAGTCCTTCGTTACGGTACCAAAACACACCAAAACCGTGCAATACCGTACGCGTACATCCATACGGTACCAAACCACACCAAAACGGTACAATACCTTACGAGTCCTTCGTTACGGTACCAAACCACACCAAAACGGTGCAATACCGTACGAGTACATCCATACAGTACCAAACCACACCAAAACGGTACACTACCTTACGAGTCCTTCGTTACGGTACCAAACGACACCAAAACGGTGCAATACCGTACGAGTACATCCATACGGTACCAAACCACACCAATACGGTTCAATACCGTACGAGTACATCCATACGGTACCAAACCACAACAAAACGGTGCAATACCTTACGAGTACATCAATACGGTACCAAACCACACCAAAATGGTACAATACCTTACGAGTCCTTCGTTACGGTACCAAACCACAACAAAACGGTGCAATACCGTACGAGTACATCCATACGGTACCAAACCACACCAAAACGGTACAATACCTTACGAGTCCTTCCTTACGGTACCAAACCACAACAAAACGGTGCAATACCGTACGAGTGCATCCATACGGTACCAAACCACACCAAAACGGTACAATACCTTACGAGTACTTCCATACGGTACCAAACCACACCAAAACGGTGCAATACCGTACGAGTACATCCATACGGTACCAAAGCACAACAAAACAGCGCAATACCTTACGAGTACATCCATACGGTACCGAACCACACCAAAACGGTGCAATACCGTACGAGTACATCCATACGGTACCAAACCACAACAAAATGGTGCAATACCGTACGAGTACATCCATACGGTACCTAACCACACCAAAACGGTACAATACCTTACGAGTACATCCATACGGGACCAAACCACACCAAAACGGTGCAATACCGTACAAGTACATCCATACGGTACCAAACCACAACAAAACGGCGCAATACCATACGAGTACATCCATACGGTACCAAACCACACCAAAACGGTACAATACCTTACGAGTCCTTCATTACGGTACCAAACCACAACAAAACGGTGCAATACCGGACGAGTACATCCATACGGTACCAAACCACACCAAAACGGTACAATACCTTACGAGTCCTTCGTTACGGTACCGAACTACACCAAAACTGTGCAATACCGCACGAGTACATCCATACGGTACAAAACCACACCAAAACGGTACAATACCTTACCAGTCCTTCGTTACGGTACCAAACGACACTAAAACGGTGCAATACCGTACGAGTACATCCATACGGTACCAAACCACACCAAAATGGTACAATACCTTACGAGTCCTTCGTTACGATACCAAACGACACTAAAACGGTGCAATACCGTACGAGTACATCCATACGGTACCAAACCACACCAAAATGGTACAATACCTTACGAGTCCTTCGTTACGATACCAAACGACACTAAAACGGTGCAATACCGTACGAGTACATCCATACGGTACCAAACCACACCAATACCGTGCAATACCGTACGAGTACATCCATACGGTACCAAACCACAACAAAACGGTGAAATACCATACGAGTACATCAATACGGTACCAAACCACACCAAAATGGTACAATACCTTACGAGTCCTTCGTTACGGTACCAAACCACACAAAAACGGTGCAATACCGTACGAGTGCATCCATACGGTACCGAACCACACCAAAACGGTGCAATACCGTACGAGTACAATCATACGGTACCAAACCACACCAAAACGGTACAATACCTTACGAGTCCTTCGTTACGGTACCAAACCACAACAAAACGGTGCAATACCGTACGAGTACGTCCATACGGTACCAAACCACACCAAAACGGTACAATACCTTACGAGTCCTTCATTACGGTACCAAACCACAACAAAATGGTGCAATACCGGACGAGTACATCCATACGGTACCAAACCACACCAAAACGGTACAATACCTTACGAGTCCTTCGTTACGGCACCAAACCACACCAAAACGGTGCAATACCGTACGAGTACATCCATACGGTACCAAACCACAACAAAACGGTGCAATACCTTACGAGTACATCCATACGGTACTGAACCACACCAAAACGGTGCAATACCGTACGAGTACATCCACACGTTACCGAACCACTCCAAAACGGTGCAATACCGTACGAGTACATCCATACGGTACCAAACCACACCAAAACGGTACAATACCTTACGAGTCCTTCGTTACGGTACCAAACGACAACAAAACGGTGCAATACCGTACGAGTACATCCATACGGTACCAAACCACACCAAAACGGTACAATACCTTACGAGTCCTTCGTTACGGTACCAAACGACACCAAAACGGTGCAATACCGCACGAGTGCATCCATACGGTACCAAACCACACCAAAACGGTACAATACCTTACGAGTCCTTCGTTACGGTACCAAACCACACCAAAACGGTGCAATACCGTACGAGTACATCCATACGGTACCAAACCACACAAAAACGGTACAATACCTTACGAGTCCTTCGTTACGGTACCAAACCAGACTAAAACGGTGCAATACCGTACGAGTACATCCATACAGTACCAAACCACACCAAAACGGTACACTACCTTACGAGTCACTCGTTACGGTACCAAACGACACCAAAACGGTGCAATACCGTACGAGTACATCCATACGGTACCAAACCACACCAATACGGTTCAATACCGTACGAGTACATCCATACGGTACCAAACCACAACAAAACGGTGCAATACCTTACGAGTACATCAATACGGTACCAAACCACACCAAAATGGTACAATACCTTACGAGTCCTTCGTTACGGTACCAAACGACAACAAAACGGTGCAATACCGTACGAGTACATCCATACGGTACCAAACCACACCAAAACGGTACAATACCTTACGAGTCCTTCGTTACGGTACCAAACGACAACAAAACGGTGCAATTCCTTACGAGTCCTTCGTTACGGTACCAAACGACACCAAAACGGTGCAATACCGCACGAGTGCATCCATACGGTACCAAACCACACCAAAACGGTACAATACCTTACGAGTCCTTCGTTACGGTCCCAAACCACACCAAAACGGTGCAATACCGCACGAGTACATCCATACGGTACCAAACCACACCAAAACGGTACAATACCTTACGAGTCCTTCGTTACGGTACCAAACCACACCAAAACCGTGCAATACCGTACGCGTACATCCATACGGTACCAAACCACACCAAAACGGTACAATACCTTACGAGTCCTTCGTTACGGTACCAAACCACACCAAAACGGTGCAATACCGTACGAGTACATCCATACAGTACCAAACCACACCAAAACGGTACACTACCTTACGAGTCCTTCGTTACGGTACCAAACGACACCAAAACGGTGCAATACCGTACGAGTACATCCATACGGTACCAAACCACAACAAAACGGTGCAATACCGTACGAGTACATCCATACGGTACCAAACCACACCAAAACGGTACAATACCTTACGAGTCCTTCCTTACGGTACCAAACCACAACAAAACGGTGCAATACCATACGAGTGCATCCATACGGTACCAAACCACACCAAAACGGTACAATACCTTACGAGTACTTCCATACGGTACCAAACCACACCAAAACGGTGCAATACCGTACGAGTCCATCCATACGGTACCAAACCACAACAAAACAGCGCAATACCTTACGAGTACATCCACACGGTGCCGAACCACACCAAAACGGTGCAATACCGTACGAGTACATCCATACGGTACCAAACCACAACAAAACGGTGCAAAACCGTACGAGTACATCCATACGGTACCTAACCACACCAAAACGGTACAATACCTTACGAGTACATCCATACGGGACCAAACCACACCAAAACGGTGCAATACCGTACAAGTACATCCATACGGTACCAAACCACAACAAAACGGCGCAATACCATACGAGTACATCCATACGGTACCAAACCACACCAAAATGGTACAATACCTTACGAGTCCTTCATTACGGTACCAAACCACAACAAAACGGTGCAATACCGGACGAGTACATCCATACGGTACCAAACCACACCAAAACGGTACAATACCTTACGAGTCCTTCGTTACGGTACCGAACCACACCAAAACTGTGCAATACCGCACGAGTACATCCATACGGTACCAAACCACACAAAAACGGTACAATACCTTACCAGTCCTTCGTTACGGTACCAAACCACACCAAAACGGTGCAATACCGCACGAGTACATCCATACGGTACCAAACCACACCAAAACGGTACAATACCTTACGAGTCCTTCGTTACGGTACCAAACCACACCAAAACCGTGCAATACCGTACGCGTACATCCATACGGTACCAAACCACACCAAAACGGTACAATACCTTACGAGTCCTTCGTTACGGTACCAAACCAC
This sequence comes from Rhododendron vialii, assembly GCF_030253575.1. Taxonomy (NCBI): domain Eukaryota; kingdom Viridiplantae; phylum Streptophyta; class Magnoliopsida; order Ericales; family Ericaceae; genus Rhododendron; species Rhododendron vialii. The sequence continues at coordinate 28,031,534 of NC_080557.1, read as the reverse complement.
ACCAAAACGGTGCAATACCGTACGAGTACATCCATACAGTACCAAACCACACCAAAACGGTACACTACCTTACGAGTCCTTCGTTACGGTACCAAACGACACCAAAACGGTGCAATACCGTACGAGTACATCCATACGGTACCAAACCACACCAATACGGTTCAATACCGTACGAGTACATCCATACGGTACCAAACCACAACAAAACGGTGCAATACCTTACGAGTACATCAATACGGTACCAAACCACACCAAAATGGTACAATACCTTACGAGTCCTTCGTTACGGTACCAAACCACAACAAAACGGTGCAATACCGTACGAGTACATCCATACGGTACCAAACCACACCAAAACGGTACAATACCTTACGAGTCCTTCCTTACGGTACCAAACCACAACAAAACGGTGCAATACCGTACGAGTGCATCCATACGGTACCAAACCACACCAAAACGGTACAATACCTTACGAGTACTTCCATACGGTACCAAACCACACCAAAACGGTGCAATACCGTACGAGTACATCCATACGGTACCAAAGCACAACAAAACAGCGCAATACCTTACGAGTACATCCATACGGTACCGAACCACACCAAAACGGTGCAATACCGTACGAGTACATCCATACGGTACCAAACCACAACAAAATGGTGCAATACCGTACGAGTACATCCATACGGTACCTAACCACACCAAAACGGTACAATACCTTACGAGTACATCCATACGGGACCAAACCACACCAAAACGGTGCAATACCGTACAAGTACATCCATACGGTACCAAACCACAACAAAACGGCGCAATACCATACGAGTACATCCATACGGTACCAAACCACACCAAAACGGTACAATACCTTACGAGTCCTTCATTACGGTACCAAACCACAACAAAACGGTGCAATACCGGACGAGTACATCCATACGGTACCAAACCACACCAAAACGGTACAATACCTTACGAGTCCTTCGTTACGGTACCGAACCACACCAAAACTGTGCAATACCGCACGAGTACATCCATACAGTACCAAACCACACCAAAACGGTACAATACCTTACCAGTCCTTCGTTACGGTACCAAACGACACTAAAACGGTGCAATACCGTACGAGTACATCCATACGGTACCAAACCACACCAAAATGGTACAATACCTTACGAGTCCTTCGTTATGATACCAAACGACACTAAAACGGTGCAATACCGTACGAGTACATCCATACGGTACCAAACCACACAAAAATGGTACAATACCTTACGAGTCCTTCGTTACGATACCAAACGACACTAAAACGGTGCAATACCGTACGAGTACATCCATACGGTACCAAACCACACCAATACCGTGCAATACCGTACGAGTACATCCATACGGTACCAAACCACAACAAAACGGTGAAATACCATACGAGTACATCAATACGGTACCAAACCACACCAAAATGGTACAATACCTTACGAGTCCTTCGTTACGGTACCAAACCACACAAAAACGGTGCAATACCGTACGAGTGCATCCATACGGTACCGAACCACACCAAAACGGTGCAATACCGTACGAGTACAATCATACGGTACCAAACCACACCAAAACGGTACAATACCTTACGAGTCCTTCGTTACGGTACCAAACCACAACAAAACGGTGCAATACCGTACGAGTACGTCCATACGGTACCAAACCACACCAAAACGGTACAATACCTTACGAGTCCTTCATTACGGTACCAAACCACAACAAAATGGTGCAATACCGGACGAGTACATCCATACGGTACCAAACCACACCAAAACGGTACAATACCTTACGAGTCCTTCGTTACGGCACCAAACCACACCAAAACGGTGCAATACCGTACGAGTACATCCATACGGTACCAAACCACAACAAAACGGTGCAATACCTTACGAGTACATCCATACGGTACTGAACCACACCAAAACGGTGCAATACCGTACGAGTACATCCACACGTTACCGAACCACTCCAAAACGGTGCAATACCGTACGAGTACATCCATACGGTACCAAACCACACCAAAACGGTACAATACCTTACGAGTCCTTCGTTACGGTACCAAACGACAACAAAACGGTGCAATACCGTACGAGTACATCCATACGGTACCAAACCACACCAAAACGGTACAATACCTTACGAGTCCTTCGTTACGGTACCAAACGACACCAAAACGGTGCAATACCGCACGAGTGCATCCATACGGTACCAAACCACACCAAAACGGTACAATACCTTACGAGTCCTTCGTTACGGTACCAAACCACACCAAAACGGTGCAATACCGTACGAGTACATCCATACGGTACCAAACCACACCAAAACGGTACAATACCTTACGAGTCCTTCGTTACGGTACCAAACCAGACTAAAACGGTGCAATACCGTACGAGTACATCCATACAGTACCAAACCACACCAAAACGGTACACTACCTTACGAGTCCCTCGTTACGGTACCAAACGACACCAAAACGGTGCAATACCGTACGAGTACATCCATACGGTACCAAACCACACCAATACGGTTCAATACCGTACGAGTACATCCATACGGTACCAAACCACAACAAAACGGTGCAATACCTTACGAGTACATCAATACGGTACCAAACCACACCAAAATGGTACAATACCTTACGAGTCCTTCGTTACGGTACCAAACGACAACAAAACGGTGCAATACCGTACGAGTACATCCATACGGTACCAAACCACACCAAAACGGTACAATACCTTACGAGTCCTTCGTTACGGTACCAAACGACAACAAAACGGTGCAATACCGTACGAGTACATCCATACGGTACCAAACCACACCAAAACGGTACAATTCCTTACGAGTCCTTCGTTACGGTACCAAACGACACCAAAACGGTGCAATACCGCACGAGTGCATCCATACGGTACCAAACCACACCAAAACGGTACAATACCTTACGAGTCCTTCGTTACGGTCCCAAACCACACCAAAACGGTGCAATACCGCACGAGTACATCCATACGGTACCAAACCACACCAAAACGGTACAATACCTTACGAGTCCTTCGTTACGGTACCAAACCACACCAAAACCGTGCAATACCGTACGCGTACATCCATACGGTACCAAACCACACCAAAACGGTACAATACCTTACGAGTCCTTCGTTACGGTACCAAACCACACCAAAACGGTGCACTACCGTACGAGTACATCCATACAGTACCAAACCACACCAAAACGGTACACTACCTTACGAGTCCTTCGTTACGGTACCAAACGACACCAAAACGGTGCAATACCGTACGAGTACATCCATACGGTACCAAACCACACCAATACGGTTCAATACCGTACGAGTACATCCATACGGTACCAAACCACAACAAAACGGTGCAATACCTTACGAGTACATCAATACGGTACCAAACCACACCAAAATGGTACAATACCTTACGAGTCCTTCGTTACGGTACCAAACCACAACAAAACGGTGCAATACCGTACGAGTACATCCATACGGTACCGAACCACACCAAAACGGTACAATACCTTACGAGTCCTTCCTTACGGTACCAAACCACAACAAAACGGTGCAATACCGTACGAGTGCATCCATACGGTACCAAACCACACCAAAACGGTACAATACCTTACGAGTACTTCCATACGGTACCAAACCACACCAAAACGGTGCAATACCGTACGAGTCCATCCATACGGTACCAAACCACAACAAAACAGCGCAATACCTTACGAGTACATCCACACGGTACCGAACCACACCAAAACGGTGCAATACCGTACGAGTACATCCATACGGTACCAAACCACAACAAAACGGTGCAATACCGTACGAGTACATCCATACGGTACCTAACCACTTCAAAACGGTACAATACCTTACGAGTACATCCATACGGGACCAAACCACACCAAAACGGTGCAATACCGTACAAGTACATCCATACGGTACCAAACCACAACAAAACGGCGCAATACCATACGAGTACATCCATACGGTACCAAACCACACCAAAATGGTACAATACCTTACGAGTCCTTCATTACGGTACCAAACCACAACAAAACGGTGCAATACCGGACGAGTACATCCATACGGTACCAAACCACACCAAAACGGTACAATACCTTACGAGTCCTTCGTTACGGTACCGAACCACACCAAAACTGTGCAATACCGCACGAGTACATCCATACGGTACCAAACCACACCAAAACGGTACAATACCTTACCAGTCCTTCGTTACGGTACCAAACCACACCAAAACGGTGCAATACCGCACGAGTACATCCATACGGTACCAAACCACACCAAAACGGTACAATACCTTACGAGTCCTTCGTTACGGTACCAAACCACACCAAAACCGTGCAATACCGTACGCGTACATCCATACGGTACCAAACCACACCAAAACGGTACAATACCTTACGAGTCCTTCGTTACGGTACCAAACCACACCAAAACGGTGCAATACCGTACGAGTACATCCATACAGTACCAAACCACACCAAAACGGTACACTACCTTACGAGTCCTTCGTTACGGTACCAAACGACACCAAAACGGTGCAATACCGTACGAGTACATCCATACGGTACCAAACCACACCAATACGGTTCAATACCGTACGAGTACATCCATACGGTACCAAACCACAACAAAACGGTGCAATACCTTACGAGTACATCAATACGGTACCAAACCACACCAAAATGGTACAATACCTTACGAGTCCTTCGTTACGGTACCAAACCACAACAAAACGGTGCAATACCGTACGAGTACATCCATACGGTACCAAACCACACCAAAACGGTACAATACCTTACGAGTCCTTCCTTACGGTACCAAACCACAACAAAACGGTGCAATACCGTACGAGTGCATCCATACGGTACCAAACCACACCAAAACGGTACAATACCTTACGAGTACTTCCATACGGTACCAAACCACACCAAAACGGTGCAATACCGTACGAGTACATCCATACGGTACCAAACCACAACAAAACAGCGCAATACCTTACGAGTACATCCATACGGTACCGAACCACACCAAAACGGTGCAATACCGTACGAGTACATCCATACGGTACCAAACCACAACAAAATGGTGCAATACCGTACGAGTACATCCATACGGTACCTAACCACACCAAAACGGTACAATACCTTACGAGTACATCCATACGGGACCAAACCACACCAAAACGGTGCAATACCGTACAAGTACATCCATACGGTACCAAACCACAACAAAACGGCGCAATACCATACGAGTACATCCATACGGTACCAAACCACACCAAAATGGTACAATACCTTACGAGTCCTTCATTACGGTACCAAACCACAACAAAACGGTGCAATACCGGACGAGTACATCCATACGGTACCAAACCACACCAAAACGGTACAATACCTTACGAGTCCTTCGTTACGGTACCGAACCACACCAAAACTGTGCAATACCGCACGAGTACATCCATACGGTACCAAACCACACCAAAACGGTACAATACCTTACCAGTCCTTCGTTACGGTACCAAACGACACTAAAACATTGCAATACCGTACGAGTACATCCATACGGTACCAAACCACACCAAAATGGTACAATACCTTACGAGTCCTTCGTTACGATACCAAACGACACTAAAACGGTGCAATACCGTACGAGTACATCCATACGGTACCAAACCACACCAAAATGGTACAATACCTTACGAGTCCTTCGTTACGATACCAAACGACACTAAAACGGTGCAATACCGTACGAGTACATCCATACGGTACCAAACCACACCAATACCGTGCAATACCGTACGAGTACATCCATACGGTACCAAACCACAACAAAACGGTGAAATACCATACGAGTACATCAATACGGTACCAAACCACACCAAAATGGTACAATACCTTACGAGTCCTTCGTTACGGTACCAAACCACACCAAAACGGTGCAATACCGTACGAGTGCATCCATACGGTACCGAACCACACCAAAACGGTGCAATACCGTACGAGTACAATCATACGGTACCAAACCACACCAAAACGGTACAATACCTTACGAGTCCTTCGTTACGGTACCAAACCACAACAAAACGGTGCAATACCGTACGAGTACGTCCATACGGTACCAAACCACACCAAAACGGTACAATACCTTACGAGTCCTTCATTACGGTACCAAACCACAACAAAATGGTGCAATACCGGACGAGTACATCCATACGGTACCAAACCACACCAAAACGGTACAATACCTTACGAGTCCTTCGTTACGGCACCAAACAACACCAAAACGGTGCAATACCGTACGAGTACATCCATACGGTACCAAACCACAACAAAACGGTGCAATACCTTACGAGTACATACATACGGTACTGAACCACACCAAAACGGTGCAATACCGTACGATTACATCCACACGTTACCGAACCACACCAAAACGGTGCAATACCGTACGAGTACATCCATACGGTACCAAACCACACCAAAACGGTACAATACCTTACGAGTCCTTCGTTACGGTACCAAACGACAACAAAACGGTGCAATACCGTACGAGTACATCCATACGGTACCAAACCACACCAAAACGGTACAATACCTTACGAGTCCTTCGTTACGGTACCAAACGACACCAAAACGGTGCAATACCGCACGAGTGCATCCATACGGTACCAAACCACACCAAAACGGTACAATACCTTACGAGTCCTTCGTTACGTTACCAAACCACACCAAAACGGTGCAATACCGCACGAGTACATCCATACGGTACCGAACCACACCAAAACGGTGCAATACCGTACGAGTACATCCATACGGTACCAAACCACACCAAAACGGTAGAACACCTTACGACTCCTTCGTTACGGTACCAAACCACAATAAAACGGTGCAATACCGGACGAGTGCATCCATACGGTACCAAACCACACCAAAACGGTACAATACCTTACGAGTCCTTCGTTACGGTACCAAACCACAACAAAACGGTGCAATACCGTACGAGTACATCCATACGGTACCAAACCACACCAAAACGGTACAATACCTTGCGAGTCCTTCGTTACCGTACCAAACGACAACAAAACGGTGCAATACCGAACGAGTGCATCCATACGGCACCAAACCACAACAAAACGGTGCAATACCGCACGAGTCCATCCATACGGTTCCAAACCACAACAAATCGGTGCAATACAGTACGAGTACATCCATACGGTACAAAACCACACCAAAACGGTGCAATACCGTACTAGTACATCCATACGGTACCAAATAACAACAAAACGGTGCAATACCGTACGAGTACTTCCATACGGTACTAAACCACATCAAAATGGTACAATACCTTACGAGTCCTTCGTTACGGTTCTAAAACAAACCAAAACGGTGCAATACCGTACGAGTACATCCATACGGTACCAAACCACACCAAAACGGTGTAATACCGTACGAGTACATCCATACGGTACCAAACCACACCAAAACAGTACAATACCTTACGAGTCCTTCGTTACAGTACCAAACCACACCAAAACGGTGCAATACCGTACGAGTACATCCATACGGTACCAAACCACACCAAAAAGGTACAATACCTTACGAGTCCTTCGTTATGGTACCAAACCACAACAAAACGGTGCAATACCGTACGAGTACATCCATACGGTACCAAACCACAACAAAACGGTGCAATACCTTAGGAGTACAACCATACGGTACCGAACCACACCAAAACGGTGCAATACCGTACGAGTACATCCATACGGTACCGAACCACACCAAAACGGTGCAATACCGTACGAGTACAATCATACGGTACCAAACCACACCAAAACGGTACAATACCTTACGAGTCCTTCGTTACGGTACCAAACCACAACAAAACGGTGCAATACCGTACGAGTACATCCATACGGTACCAAATCACACCAAAACGGTACAATACCTTACGAGTCCTTCATTAAGGTACCAAACCACAACAAAATGGTGCAATACCGGACGAGTACATCCATACGGTACCAAACCACACCAAAACGGTACAATACCTTACGAGTCCTTCGTTACGGCACCAAACCACACCAAAACGGTGCAATACCGTACGAGTACATCCATACGGTACCAAACCACAACAAAACGGTGCAATACCTTACGAGTACATCCATACGGTACCGAACCACACCAAAACGGTGCAATACCGTACGAGTACATCCATACGTTACCGAACCACACCAAAACGGTGCAATACCGTACGAGTACATCCATACGGTACCAAACCACACCAAAACGGTACAATACCTTACGAGTCCTTCGTTACGGTACCAAACCACAACAAAACGGTGCAATACCGTACGAGTACATCCATACGGTACCAAACCACACCAAAACGGTACAATACCTTACGAGTCCTTCGTTACCGTACCAAACGACAACAAAACGGTGCAATACCGAACGAGTGCATCCATACGGCACCAAACCACACCAAAACGGTACAATACCTTACGAGTCCTTCGTTACGGTACCAAACCACACCAAAACGGTGCAATACCGCACGAGTACATCCATGCGGTACCAAGCCACACCAAAATGGTACAATACCTTACGTGTCCTTCGTTACGGTACCAAACCACACCAAAACGGTGCAATACCGTACGAGTACATCCATACGGTACCAAACCACACCAAAACGGTACAATACCCTACGAGTCCTTCGTTACGGTACCAAACCACACCAAAACGGTGCAATACCGTACGAGTACATCCATACAGTACCAAACCACACCAAAACGGTACAATACCTTACGAGTCCTTCGTTACGGTACCAAACGACACCAAAACGGTGCAATACCGTACGAGTACATCCATACGGTACCAAACCACACCAATACGGTTCAATACCGTACGAGTACATCCATACGGTACCAAACCACAACAAAACGGTGCAATTCCTTACGAGTACATCAATACGGTACCAAACCACACCAAAATGGTACAATACCTTACGAGTCCTCCGTTACGGTACCAAACCACAACAAAACGGTGCAATACCGTACGAGTACATCCATACGGTACCAAACCACACCAAAACGGTACAATACCTTACGAGTCCTTCGTTATGGTACCAAACGACAACAAAACGGTGCAATACCGTACGAGTGCATTGATACGGTACCAAACCACACCAAAACGGTACAAAACCTTACGAGTCCTTCGTTACAGTACCAAACCACACCAAAACGGTGCAATACCGTACGAGTACATCCATACGGTACCAAACCACAACAAAACCGTGCAATACCCTGCGAGTACATCCATACGGTACCGAACCACACCAAAACGGTGCAATACTGTACGAGTACATCCATACGGTACCAAACCACACCAAAACGGTACAACACCTTACGACTCCTTCGTTACGGTACCAAACCACAACAAAACGGTGCAATACCGTACGAGTACATCCATACGGTACCAAACCACACCAAAACGGTATAATACCTTACGAGTCCTTCGTTACGGTTCCAAACCACAACAAATCGGTGCAATACAGTACGAGTACATCCATACGGTACAAAACCACACCAAAACGGTGCAATACCGTACTAGTACATCCATACGGTACCAAACAACAACAAAACGGTGCAATACCGTACGAGTACTTCCATACGGTACCAAACCACATCAAAATGGTACAATACCTTACGAGTCCTTCGTTACGGTTCTAAAACAAACCAAAACGGTGCAATACCGTACGAGTACATCCATACGGTACCAAACCACACCAAAACGGTGCAATACCGTACGAGTACATCCATACGGTACCAAACCACACCAAAACAGTACAATACCTTACGCGTCCTTCGTTACAGTACCAAACCACACCAAAACGGTGCAATACCGTACGAGTACATCCATACGGTACCAAACCACACCAAAAAGGTACAATACCTTACGAGTCCTTCGTTATGGTACCAAACCACAACAAAACGGTGCAATACCGTACGAGTACATCCATACGGTACCAAATCACACCAAAACGGTACAATACCTTACGAGTCCTTCGTTATGGTACCAAACGACAACCAAACGGTGCAATACCGTATGAGTGCATCGATACGGTACCAAACCACACCAAAACGGTACAATACCTTACGAGTCCTTTGTTACAGTACCAAACCACACCAAAACGGTGCAATACCGTACGAGTACATCCATACGGTACCGAACCACACCAAAACGGTGCAATACCGTACGAGTACATCCATACGGTACCAAACCACACCAAAACGGTAGAACACCTTACGACTCCTTCGTTACGGTACCAAACCACAATAAAACGGTGCAATACCGGACGAGTGCATCCATACGGTACCAAACCACACCAAAACGGTACAATACCTTACGAGTCCTTCGTTACGGTACCAAACCACACCAAAACGGTGCAATACCGCACGAGTCCATCCATACGGTACCAAACCACACCAAAACGGTACAATACCTTACGAGTCCTTCGTTACGGTACCAAACCACACCAAAACGGTGCAATACCGTACGAGTACATCCATACGGTACCAAACCACACCAAAATGGTACAATACCTTACGAGTCCTTCGTTACGGTACCAAACCACAACAAAACGGTGCAATACCGTACGAGTATATCCATACGGTACCAAACCACACCAAAACGGTACAATACCTTACGAGTCCTTCGTTACGGAACCAAACCACACCAAAATGGTGCAATACCGTACGAGTACATCCATACAGTACCAAACCACACCAAAACAGTTCAATACCTTAGGAGTACATCCATACGGTACCAAACCACACCAAAACGGTGCAATACCGTACGAGTACATCCATACGGTACCAAACCACAACAAAACGGTGCAATACCATACGAATACATCCATACGGTACCGAACCACACCAAAACGGTGCAATACCGTAAGAGTACATCCATACGGTACCAAACCACAACAAAACGGTGCAATACCATACGAGTACATCCATACGGTACCAAATCACACCAAAACGGTACAATACCTTACGAGTCCTTCGTTACGGTACCAAACCACACCAAAACGGTGCAATACCGCACGAGTACATCCATACGGTACCAAACCACACCAAAACGGTACAATACCTTACATGTCATTCGTTACGGTACCAAACCACACCAAAACGGTGCAATACCGTACGAGTACATCCATACGGTACCAAACCACAACAAAACGGTGCAATACCGTACGAGTAGATCCATACGGTACCAAACCACACCAAAACTGTACAATACCTTACGAGTCCTTCGTTACGGAACCAAACCATACCAAAATGGTGCAACACCGTACGAGTACATCCATACGGTACCAAACCACACCAAAACGGTACAATACCTTACGAGTACATCCATACGGTACCAATCCACACCAAAACGGTGCAATACCGTACGAGTACATCCATACGGTACCAAACCACAACAAAACGGTGCAATACCTTACGAGTACAACCATACGGTACCGAGCCACACCAAAACGGTGCAATACCGTACGAGTACATCCATACGGTACCGAACCACACCAAAACGGTGCAATACCGTACGAGTACAATCATACGGTACCAAACCACACCAAAACGGTACAATACCTTACGAGTCCTTCGTTACGGTACCAAACCACAACAAAACGGTGCAATACCGTACGAGTACATCCATACGGTACCAAATCAACCCAAAACGGTACAATACCTTACGAGTCCTTCCTTAAGGTACCAAACCACAACAAAATGGTGCAATACCGGACGAGTACATCCATACGGTACCAAACCACACCAAAACGGTACAATACCTTACGAGTCCTTCGTTACGGCACCAAACCACACCAAAACGGTGCAATACCGTACGAGTACATCCATACGGTACCAAACCACAACAAAACGGTGCAATACCTTACGAGTACATCCATACGGTACTGAACCACACCAAAACGGTGCAATACCGTACGAGTACATCCATACGTTACCGAACCACACCAAAACGGTTCAATACCGTACGAGTACATCCATACGGTACCAAACCACACCAAAACGGTACAATACCTTACGAGTCCTTCGTTACGGTACCAAACCACAACAAAACGGTGCAATACCGTACGAGTACATCCATACGGTACCAAACCACACCAAAACGGTACAATACCTTACGAGTCCTTCGTTACCGTACCAAACGACAACAAAACGGTGCAATACCGAACGAGTGCATCCATACGGCACCAAACCACACCAAAACGGTACAATACCTTACGAGTCCTTCGTTACGGTACCAAACCACACCAAAACGGTGCAATACCGCACGAGTACATCCATACGGTACCAAGCCACACCAAAATGGTACAATACCTTACGTGTCCTTCGTTACGGTACCAAACCACACCAAAACGGTGCAATACCGTACGAGTACATCCATACGGTACCAAACCACACCAAAACGGTACAATACCCTACGAGTCCTTCGTTACGGTACCAAACCACACCAAAACGGTGCAATACCATACGAGTACATCCATACAGTACCAAACCACACCAAAACGGTACAATACCTTACGAGTCCTTCGTTACGGTACCAAACGACACCAAAACGGTGCAATACTGTACGAGTACATCCATACGGTACCAAACCACACCAATACGGTTCAATACCGTACGAGTACATCCATACGGTACCAAACCACACCAAAACGGTGCAATACCGTACGAGTACATCCATACGGTACCAAACGACACCAAAACAGTACAATACCTTACGAGTCCTTCGTTACAGTACCAAACCACACCAAAACGGTGCAATACCGTACGAGTACATCCATATGGTACCAAACCACACCAAAAAGGTACAATACCTTACGAGTCCTTCGTTATGGTACCAAACCACAACAAAACGGTGCAATACCGTACGAGTACATCCATACGGTACCAAATCACACCAAAACGGTACAATACCTTACGAGTCCTTCGTTATGGCACCAAACGACAACAAAACGGTGCAATACCGTACGAGTGCATCGATACGGTACCAAACCACACCAAAACGGTACAATACCTTACGAGTCCTTTGTTACAGTCCCAAACCACACCAAAACGGTGCAATACCGTACGAGTACATCCATACGGTACCAAACCACAACAAAATGGTGCAATACCCTACGAGTACATCCATACGGTACCGAACCACACCAAAACGGTGCAATACCGTACGAGTACATCCATACGGTACCGAACCACACCAAAACGGTAGAACACCTTACGACTCCTTCGTTACGGTACCAAACAACAATAAAACGGTGCAATACCGGACGAGTGCATCCATACGGTACCAAACCACACCAAAACGGTACAATACCTTACGAGTCCTTCGTTACGGTACCAAACCACACCAAAACGGTGCAATACCGCACGAGTCCATCCATACGGTACCAAAACCACACCAAAACGGTACAATACCTTACGAGTCCTTCGTTACGGTACCAAACCACACCAAAACGGTGCAATACCGTACGAGTACATCCATACGGTACCAAACCACACCAAAATGGTACAATACCTTACGAGTCCTTCGGTACGGTACCAAACCACGACAAAACGGTGCAATACCGTACGAGTATATCCATACGGTACCAAACCACACCAAAACGGTACAATACCTTACGAGTCCTTCGTTACGGAACCAAACGACACCAAAATGGTGCAATACCGTACGAGTACATCCATACAGTACCAAACCACACCAAAACAGTTCAATACCTTAGGAGTACATCCATACGGTACCAAACCACACCAAAAGGGTGCAATACCGTACGAGTACATCCATACGGTACCAAACCACAACAAAACGGTGCAATACCATACGAATACATCCATACGGTACCGAACCACACCAAAACGGTGCAATACCGTAAGAGTACATCCATACGGTACCAAACCACAACAAAACGGTGCAATACCATACGAGTACATCCATACGGTACCCAACCACACCCAAACTGTACAATACCTTACGAGTCCTTCGTTACGGTACCAAACCACACCAAAACGGTGCAATACCGCACGAGTACATCCATACGGTACCAAACCACACCAAAACGGTACAATACCTTACATGTAATTCGTTACGGTACCAAACCACACCAAAACGGTGCAATACCGTACGAGTACATCCATACGGTACCAAACCACAACAAAATGGTGCAATACCGTACGAGTAGATCCATACGGTACCAAACCACACCAAAACTGTACAATACCTTACGAGTCCTTCGTTACGGAACCAAACCGTACCAAAATGGTGCAACACCGTACGAGTACATCCATACGGTACCAAACCACACCAAAACGGTACAATACCTTACGAGTACATCCATACGGTACCAATCCACACCAAAACGGTGCAATACCGTACGAGTACATCCATACGGTACCAAACCACAACAAAACGGTGCAATACCTTACGAGTACAACCATACGGTACCGAACCACACCAAAACGGTGCAATACCGTACGAGTACATCCATACGGTACCGAACCACACCAAAACGGTGCAATACCGTACGAGTACAATCATACGGTACCAAACCACACCAAAACGGTACAATACCTTACGAGTCCTTCGTTACGGTACCAAACAACAACAAAACGGTGCAATACCGTACGAGTACATCCATACGGTACCAAATCACACCAAAACGGTACAATACCTTACGAGTCCTTCATTACGGTACCAAACCACAACAAAATGGTGCAATACCGGACGAGTACATCCATACGGTACCAAACCACACCAAAACGGTACAATACCTTACGAGTCCTTCGTTACGGCACCAAACCACACCAAAACGGTGCAATACCGTACGAGTACATCCATACGGTACCAAACCACAACAAAACGGTGCAATACCTTACGAGTACATCCATACGGTACCGAACCACACCAAAACGGTGCAATACCGTACGAGTACATCCATACGTTACCGAACCACACCAAAACGGTGCAATACCGTACGAGTACATCCATACGGTACCAAACCACACCAAAACGGTACAATACCTTACGAGTCCTTCGTTACGGTACCAAACCACAACAAAACGGTGCAATACCGTACGAGTACATCCATACGGTACCAAACCACACCAAAACGGTAAAATACCTTACGAGTCCTTCGTTACCGTACCAAACGACAACAAAACGGTGCAATACCGAACGAGTGCATCCATACGGCACCAAACCACACCAAAACGGTACAATACCTTACGAGTCCTTCGTTACGGTACCAAACCACACCAAAACGGTGCAATACCGCACGAGTACATCCATACGGTACCAAGCCACACCAAAATGGTACAATACCTTACGTGTCCATCGTTACGGTACCAAACCACACCAAAACGGTGCAATACCGTACGAGTACATCCATACAGTACCAAACCACACCAAAACGGTACAATACCTTACGAGTCCTTCGTTACGGTACCAAACGACACCAAAACGGTGCAATACCGTACGAGTACATCCATACGGTACCAAACCACACCAATACGGTTCAATACCGTACGAGTACATCCATACGGTACCAAACCACAACAAAACGGTGCAATGCCTTACGAGTACATCAATACGGTACCAAACCACACCAAAATGGTACAATACCTTACGAGTCCTCCGTTACGGTACCAAACCACAACAAAACGGTGCAATACCGTACGAGTACATCCATACGGTACCAAACCACACCAAAACGGTACAATACCTTACGAGTCCTTCGTTATGGTACCAAACGACAACAAAACGGTGCAATACCGTACGAGTGCATTGATACGGTACCAAACCACACCAAAACGGTACAATACCTTACGAGTCCTTCGTTACAGTACCAAACCACACCAAAACGGTGCAATACCGTACGAGTACATCCATACGGTACCAAACCACAACAAAACGGTGCAATACCCTACGAGTACATCCATACGGTACCGAACCACACCAAAACGGTGCAATACCGTACGAGTACATCCATACGGTACCGAACCACACCAAAACGGTGAATACTGTACGAGTACATCCATACGGTACCAAACCACACCAAAACGGTACAACACCTTACGACTCCTTCGTTACGGTACCAAACCACAACAAAACGGTGCAATACCGTACGAGTACATCCATACGGTACCAAACCACACCAAAACGGTAGAACACCTTACGACTCCTTCGTTACGGTACCAAACCACAATAAAACGGTGCAATACTGGACGAGTGCATCCATACGGTACCAAACCACACCAAAACGGTACAATACCTTACGAGTCCTTCATTACGGTACCAAACCACACCAAAACGGTGCAATACCGCACGAGTCCATCCATACGGTACCAAACCACAACAAAACGGTGCAATGCCTTACGAGTACATCAATACGGTACCAAACCACACCAAAATGGTACAATACCTTACGAGTCCTCCGTTACGGTACCAAACCACAACAAAACGGTGCAATACCGTACGAGTACATCCATACGGTACCAAACCACACCAAAACGGTACAATACCTTACGAGTCCTTCGTTATGGTACCAAACGACAACAAAACGGTGCAATACCGTACGAGTGCATTGATACGGTACCAAACCACACCAAAACGGTACAATACCTTACGAGTCCTTCGTTACAGTACCAAACCACACCAAAACGGTGCAATACCGTACGAGTACATCCATACGGTACCAAACCGCAACAAAACGGTGCAATACCCTACGAGTACATCCATACGGTACCGAACCACACCAAAACGGTGCAATACCGTACGAGTACATCCATACGGTACCGAACCACACCAAAACGGTGAATACTGTAGGAGTACATCCATACGGTACCAAACCACACCAAAACGGTACAACACCTTACGACTCCTTCGTTACGGTACCAAACCACAACAAAACGGTGCAATACCGTACGAGTACATCCATACGGTACCAAACCACACCAAAATGGTACAATACCTTACGAGTCCTTCGTTACGGTTCCAAACCACAACAAATCGGTGCAATACAGTACGAGTACATCCATACGGTACAAAACCACACCAAAACGGTGCAATACCGTACTAGTACATCCATACGGTACCAAACAACAACAAAACGGTGCAATACCGTACGAGTACTTCCATACGGTACCAAACCACATCAAAATGGTACAATACCTTACGAGTCCTTCGTTACGGTTCTAAAACAAACCAAAACGGTGCAATACCGTACGAGTACATCAATACGGTACCAAACCACACCAAAACGGTGCAATACCGTACGAGTACATCCATACGGTACCAAACGACACCAAAACAGTACAATACCTTACGAGTCCTTCGTTACAGTACCAAACCACACCAAAACGGTGCAATACCGTACGAGTACATCCATACGGTACAAAACCACACCAAAAAGGTACAATACCTTACGAGTCCTTCGTTATGGTACCAAACCACAACAAAACGGTGCAATACCGTACGAGTACATCCATACGGTACCAAATCACACCAAAATGGTACAATACCTTACGAGTCCTTCGTTATGGTACCAAACGACAACAAAACGGTGCAATACCGTACGAGTGCATCGATACGGTACAAAACCACACCAAAACGGTACAATACCTTACGAGTCCTTTGTTACAGTACCAAACCACACCAAAACGGTGCAATACCGTACGAGTACATCCATACGGTACCAAACCACAACAAAATGGTGCAATACCCTACGAGTACATCCATACGGTACCGAACCACACCAAAACGGTGCAATACCGTACGAGTACATCCATACGGTACCGAACCACACCAAAACGGTGCAATACCGTACGAGTACATCCATACGGTACCAAACCACACCAAAACGGTAGAACACCTTACGACTCCTTCGTTACGGTACCAAACCACAATAAAACGGTGCAATACCGGACGAGTGCATCCATACGGTACCAAACCACACCAAAACGGTACAATACCTTACGAGTCCTTCGTTACGGTACCAAACCACACCAAAACGGTGCAATACCGCACGAGTCCATCCATACGGTACCAAACCACACCAAAACGGTACAATACCTTACGAGTCCTTCGTTACGGTACCAAACCACACCAAAACGGTGCAATACCGTACGAGTACATCCATACGGTACCAAACCACAACAAAACGGTGCAATACCCTACGAGTACATCCATACGGTACCGAACCACACCAAAACGGTGCATTACCGTACGAGTACATCCATACGGTACCGAACCACACCAAAACGGTGAATACTGTAGGAGTACATCCATACGGTACCAAACCACACCAAAACGGTACAACACCTTACGACTCCTTCGTTACGGTACCAAACCACAACAAAACGGTGCAATACCGTACGAGTACATCCATACGGTACCAAACCACAACAAAACGGTGCAATACCCTACGAGTACATCCATACGGTACCGAACCACACCAAAACGGTGCAATACCGTACGAGTACATCCATACGGTACCGAACCACACCAAAACGGTGCAATACCGTACGAGTACATCCATACGGTACCAAACCACACCAAAACGGTAGAACACCTTACGACTCCTTCGTTACGGTACCAAACCACAATAAAACGGTGCAATACCGGACGAGTGCATCCATACGGTACCAAACCACACCAAAACGGTACAATACCTTACGAGTCCTTCGTTACGGTACCAAACCACACCAAAACGGTGCAATACCGCACGAGTCCATCCATACGGTACCAAACCACACCAAAACGGTACAATACCTTACGAGTCCTTCGTTACGGTACCAAACCACACCAAAACGGTGCAATACCGTACGAGTACATCCATACGGTACCAAACCACACCAAAATGGTACAATACCTTACGAGTCCTTCGTTACGGTACCAAACCACAACAAAACGGTGCAATACCGTACGGGTATATCCATACGGTACCAAACCACACCAAAACGGTACAATACCTTACGAGTCCTTCGTTACGGAACCAAACCACACCAAAATGGTGCAATACCGTACGAGTACATCCATACAGTACCAAACCACACCAAAACAGTTCAATACCTTAGGAGTACATCCATACGGTACCAAACCACACCAAAAGGGTGCAATACCGTACGAGTACATCGATACGGTACCAAACCACAACAAAACGGTGCATTACCATACGAATACATCCATACGGTACCGAACCACACCAAAACGGTGCAATACCGTAAGAGTACATCCATACGGTACCAAACCACAACAAAACGGTGCAATACCATACGAGTACATCCATACGGTACCAAACCACACCAAAACTGTACAATACCTTACGAGTCCTTCGTTACGGTACCAAACCACACCAAAACGGTGCAATACCGCACGAGTACATCCATACGGTACCAAACCACACCAAAACGGTACAATACCTTACATGTCATTCGTTACGGTACCAAACCACACCAAAACGGTGCAATACCGTACGAGTACATCCATACGGTACCAAACCACAACAAAACGGTGCAATACCGTACGAGTAGATCCATACGGTACCAAACCACACCAAAACTGTACAATACCTTACGAGTCCTTCGTTACGGAACCAAACCATACCAAAATGGTGCAACACCGTACGAGTACATCCATACGGTACCAAACCACACCAAAACGGTACAATACCTTACGAGTACATCCATACGGTACCAATCCACACCAAAACGGTGCAATACCGTACGAGTACATCCATACGGTACCAAACCACAACAAAACGGTGCAATACCTTACGAGTACAACCATACGGTACCGAACCACACCAAAACGGTGCAATACCGTACGAGTACATCCATACGGCACCAAACCACACCAAAACGGTGCAATACCGTACGAGTACATCCATACGGTACCAAACCACAACAAAACGGTGCAATACCTTACGAGTACATCCATTCGGTACCGAACCACACCAAAACGGTGCAATACCGTACGAGTACATCCATACGTTACCGAACCACACCAAAACGGTGCAATACCGTACGAGTACATCCATACGGTACCAAACCACACCAAAACGGTACAATACCTTACGAGTCCTTCGTTACGGTACCAAACCACAACAAAACGGTGCAATACCGTACGAGTATATCCATACGGTACCAAACCACACCAAAACGGTACAATACCTTACGAGTCCTTCGTTACCTTACCAAACGACAACAAAACGGTGCAATACCGAACGAGTGCATCCATACGGCACCAAACCACACCAAAACGGTACAATACCTTACGAGTCCTTCGTTACGGTACCAAACCACACCAAAACGGTGCAATACCGCACGAGTACATCCATACGGTACCAAGCCACACCAAAATGGTACAATACCTTACGTGTCCTTCGTTACGGTACCAAACCACACCAAAACGGTGCAATACCGTACGAGTACATCCATACGGTACCCAACCACAACAAAACGGTGCAATACCGTACGAGGATATCCATACAGTACCAAACCACACCAAAACGGTACAATACCTTACGAGTCCTTCGTTACGGTACCAAACCACAACAAAACAGTGCAATACCGTACGAGTACATCCATACGGTACCAAACCACACCAAAACGGTACAATACCTTGCGAGTCCTTCGTTACGGTACCAAACGACAACAAAACGGTTCAATACCGGACGAGTGCATCCATACAGTACCAAACCTCACCAAAACGGTACAATACCTTACGAGTCCTTCGTTACAGTACCAAACCACACCAAAACGGTGCAATACCGCACGAGTACATCCATACGGTACCAAACCACACCAAAACGGTACAATACCTTACGAGTCCTTCGTTACGGTACCAAACCACACCAAAACGGTGCAATACCGTACGAGTACATCCATACGGTACCAAACCACACCAAAACGGTACAATACCTTACGAGTCCTTCGTTAAGGTTCCAAACCACAACAAAACGGTGCAATACAGTACGAGTACATCCATACGGTACCAAACCACACCAAAACGGTGCAATACCGTACTAGTACATCCAAACGGTACCAAACAACAACAAAACGGTGCAATACCGTACGAGTACTTCCATACGGTACCAAACCACATCAAAATGGTACAATACCTTACGAGTCCTTCGTTACGGTTCTAAAACAAACCAAAACGGTGCAATACCGTACGAGTACATCCATACGGTACCAAACCACACCAAAACGGTGCAATACCGTACGAGTACATCCATACGGTACCAAACCACACCAAAACAGTACAATACCTTACGAGTCCTTCGTTACAGTACCAAACCACACCAAAACGGTGCAATACCGTACGAGTACATCCATACGGTACCAAACCACACCAAAACGGTACAATACCTTACGAGTCCTTCGTTACGGTACCAAACGACACCAAAACGGTGCAATACCGTACGAGTACATCCATACGGTACCAAACCACACCAATACGGTGCAATACCGTACGAGTACATCCATACGGTACCAAACGAAAACAAAACGTTGCAATACCATACGAGTACATCAATACGGTACCAAACCACACCAAAACGGTACAATACCTTACGAGTCCTTCGTTACGGTACCAAACCACAACAAAACGGTGCAATACCGTACGAGTACATCCATACGGTACCAAACCACACCAAAACGGTACAATACCTTACGAGTACATCCATACGGTACCAAACCACACCAAAACGGTGCAATACCGTACGTGTACATCCATATGGTACCAAACCACAACAAAACGGTGCAATACCATACGAGTACATCCAAACGGTACCGAACCACACCAAAACGGTGCAATACCAAACGAGTACATCCATACGGTACCCAACCACAACAAAACGGTGCAATACCGTACGAGGATATCCATATAGTACCAAACCACACCAAAACGGTACAATACCTTAAGAGTCCTTCGTTACGGTACCAAACCACAACAAAACAGTGCAATACCGTACGAGTACATCCATACGGTACCAAACCACACCAAAACGGTACAATACCTTGCGAGTCCTTCGTTACGGTACCAAACGACAACAAAACGGTTCAATACCGGACGAGTGCATCCATACAGTACCAAACCTCACCAAAACGGTACAATACCTTACGAGTCCTTCGTTCCCGTACCAAACCACACCAAAACGGTGCAATACCGCACGAGTACATCCATACGGTACCAAACCACACCAAAACGGTACAATACCTTACGAGTCCTTCGTTACGGTACCAAACCACACCAAAACGGTGCAATACCGTACGAGTACATCCATACGGTACCAAACCACACCAAAACGGTACAATACCCTACGAGTCCTTCGTTACGGTACCAAACCACACCAAAACGGTGGAATACCGTACGAGTACATCCATACGGTACCAAACCACACCAAAACGGTACAATACCTTACGAGTCCTTCGTTACGGAACCAAACCACTCCAAAATGGTGCAATACCGTACGAGTACATCCATACGGTACCAAACCACACCAAAACGGTACAATACCTTACGAGTACATCCATACAGTACCAAACCACACCAAAACGGTGCAATACCGTACGAGTACATCCATACGGTACCAAACCACAACAAAATGGTGTAATACCGTACGAGTACATCCATACGGTACCAAACCACACCAAAACGGTGCAATACCTTACGAGTCCTTCATTACGGTACCAAACCACAACAAAACGGTGCAATACCAGACGAGTACATCCATACGGTACCAAACAACACCAAAACGGTACAATACCTTACGAGTCCTTCGTTACGGTACCAAACCACACCAAAACTGTGCAATACCGCACGAGTACATCCATACGGTACCAAACCACACCAAAACGGTACATTACCTTACGAGTCCTTCGTTACGGTACCAAACCACACCAAAACGGTGCAATAACGTACGAGTACATCCATACGGTACAAAACCACACCAAAAATGGTACAATACCTTACGAGTCCTTCGTTACGGTTCCAAACCACACCAAAACGGTGCAATACCGTACGAGTACATCCATACGGTACCAAACCACACCAAAACGGTGCAATACCGTACTAGTACATCCATACGGTACCAAACCACAACAAAACGGTTCAATACCGTACGAGTACATCCATACTGTACCAAACCACACCAAAATGGTGCAATACCGTACGAGTACATCCATACGGTACCAAACCACACCAAAACGGTACAATACCTTACGAGTACATCCATACGGTACCAAACCACACCAAAACGGTGCAATACCGTACGAGTACATCCATACGGTACCAAACCACAACAAAACGGTGCAATACCATACGAGTACATCCATACGGTACCGAACCACACCAAAACGGTGCAATACCGTACGAGTACATCCATACGGTACCAAACCACAACAAAACGGTGCAATACCTTACGAGTACATCCATACGGTACCAAACCACACCAAAACAGTACAATACCTTACGAGTCCTTCATTACGGTACTAAACCACAACAAAACGGTGCAATACCGGACGAGCACATCCATACGGTACCAAACCACAACAAAACGGTACAATACCTTACGAGTCCTTCGTTACGGTACCAAACCACACCAAAACGGTGCAATACAGCACGAGTACATCCATACGGTACCAAACCACACCAAAACGGTACAATACCTTACGAGTCCTTCGTTACAGCACCATACCACACCAAAACGGTGCAATACCGTACGAGTACATCCATACGGTACCAAACCACACCAAAACGGTACAATACCTTACGGGTCCTTCGTTACGGTACCAAACCACACCAAAACTGTGCAATACCGCACGAGTACATCCACACGGTACAAAATCACACCAAAACGGTACAATACCTTACGAGTCCTTCGTTACGGTACCAAACCACACCAAAACGGTGCAATACCGTACGAGTACATCCATACGGTACAAAACCACACCAAAAATGGTACAATACCTTACAAGTCCTTCGTTACGGTTCCAAACCACACCAAAACGGTGCAATACCGTACGAGTACATCCATACGGTACCAAACCACACCAAAACGGTGCAATACCGTACTAGTACATCCATACGGTACAAAACCACAACAAAACGGTGCAATACCTTACGAGTACATCCATACGGTACCAAACCACACCAAAACGGTACAATACCTTAGGAGTCCTTCATTACGGTACCAAACCACACCAAAACGGTGCAATACCGTACGAGTACATCCATACGGTACAAAACCACACCAAAAATGGTACAATACCTTACGAGTCCTTCGTTACGGTTCCAAACCACACGAAAACGGTGCAATACCGTACGAGTACATCCATACGGTACCAAACCACACCAAAACGGTGCAGTACCGTACGAGTACATCCATACGGTACCAAACCACCCCAAAACGGTGCAATACCTTACGAGTCCTTCGTGACGGTAACAAACCACACCAAAACGGTGCAATACCGTACGAGTACATCCATACGGTACCAAACCACACCAAAACGGTACAATACCTTACGAGTCCTTCGTGACGGTACCAAACCACACCAAAACGGTGCAATACCGCACGAGTACATCCATACGGTACCAAACCACACCAAAACGGTACAATACCTTACGAGTCCTTCGTTACAGCACCATACCACACCAAAACGGTGCAATACCGTACGAGTACATCCATACGGTAACAAACCACACCAAAACGGTACAATACCTTACGAGTCCTTCGTTACGGTACCAAACCACACCAAAACTGTGCAATACCGCACGAGTACATCCATACGGTACCAAACCACACCAAAACGGTACAATACCTTACGAGTCCTTCGTTACGGTACCAAACCACACCAAAACGGTGCAATACCGTACGAGTACATCCATACGGTACAAAACCACACCAAAAATGGTACAATACCTTACGAGTCCTTCGTTACGGTTCCAAACCACACCAAAACGGTGCAATACCGTACGAGTACATCCATACGGTACCAAACCACACCAAAACGGTGCAGTACCGTACGAGTACATCCATACGGTACCAAACCACCCCAAAACGGTGCAATACCTTACGAGTCCTTCGTGACGGTAACAAACCACACCAAAACGGTGCAATACCGTACGAGTACATCCATACGGTACCAAACCACACCAAAACGGTAAAATACCTAACTAGTCCTTCGTTACGGTACCAAACCACACCAAAACGGTGCAATACCGTACGAGTACATCCATACGGTACCAAACCACACCAAAACGGTACAATACCTTACGAGTCCTACGTTACCGTACCAAACCACACCAAAACGGTGCAATACCGCACGAGTACATCCATACGGTACCAAACCACACCAATACGGTACAATACCTTACGTGTCCTTCGTTACGGTACCAAACCACACCAAAACGGTGCAATACCGTACGAGAACATCCATACGGTACCAAAGCACACCAAAACGGTACAATACCTTACGAGTCCTTCGTTACGGTACCAAACCACACCAAAACGGTGCAATACCGTACGAGTACATCCATACGGTACCAAACCACACGAAAACGGTACAATACCTTACGAGTCCTTCATTACGGTACCAAACCACACCAAAACGGTGCAATACCGTACGAGTACATCCATACGGTACCAAACCACACCAATACGGTGCAATACCGTACGAGTACATCCGTACGGTACCAAACCACAACAAAACGGTGCAATACCATACGAGTACATCCATACGGTACCGAACTGCACCAAAACGGTGCAATACCGTACGAGTACATCCATACGGTACCAAACCACAACAAAACGGTGCAATACCATACAAGTACATCCATACGGTACCAAACCACACCAAAACGGTACAATACCGTACGAGTCCTTCATTAAGGTACCAAACCACAACAAAACGGTGCAATACCGGACGAGTACATCCATACGGTACCAAACCACACCAAAACGGTACAATACCTTACGAGTCCTTCGTTACGGTACCAAACCACACCAAAACGGTGCAATACCGTACGAGTACATCCATACGGTACCAAACCACAACAAAACGGTGCAATACCCTACGAGTACATCCATACGGTACCGAACCACACCAAAACGGTGCAATACCGTACGAGTACATCCATACGGTACCGAACCACACCAAAACGGTGCAATACCGTACGAGTACATCCATACGGTACCAAACCACACCAAAACGGTACAATACCTTACGAGTCCTTCGTTACGGTACCAAACCACACCCAAACGGTACAATACCTTACGAGTCTTTCGTTACGGTACCAAACGACAAGAAAACGGTCCAATACCGTACGAGTGCATCCATAGGGTAGCAAACAACACCAAAACGGTACAATACCTTACGAGTCCTTCGTTACGGTACCAAACCGCACCAAAACGGTGCAATACCGCACGAGTACATCCATACGGTACCGAACCACACCAAAACGGTGCAATACCGTACGAGTACATCCATACGGTACCAAACCACACCAAAACGGTACAATACCTTACGAGAACATCCATACGGTACCAAACCACACCAAAACGGTGCAATACCGTACGAGTACATCCATACGGTACCAAATCACATCAAAACGGTACAATACCTTACGAGTCCTTCGTTACGGAACCAAACCACAACAAAACGGTGCAATACCGTACGAGTACATCCATACGGTACCAAACCACACCAAAACGGTACAATACCTTACGAGAACATCCATACGGTACCAAACCACACCAAAACGGTGCAATACCGTACGAGTACATCCATACGGTACCAAATCACATCAAAACGGTACAATACCTTACGAGTCCTTCGTTACGGAACCAAACCACAACAAAACGGTGCAATACCGTACGAGTACATCCATACGGTACCAAACCACACCAAAACGGTAAAATACCTTACGAGTCCTTCGTTACGGTACCAAACGACAACAAAACGGTGCAATACCGTACGAGTGCATCCATACGGTACCAAACCACATCAAAACGGTACAATACCTTACGAGTCCTTCATTACGGTTCCAAACCACACCAAAACGGTGCAATACCGCACGAGTACATCCATACGATACCAAACCACACCAAAAGGGTACGATACCTTACGAGTCCTTCGTTACAGTACCAAACCACACCAAAACGGTGCAATACCGTACGAGTACATCCATACGGTACCAAACCACATCAAAACGGTACAATACCTTACGAGTCCTTCGTTACGGTACCAAACCACACCAAAACGGTGCAATACCGTACGAGTACATCCATACGGTACCAAACCACACCAAAACGGTACAATACCTTACGAGTCCTTCGTTACGGTACCAAACCACACCAAAACGGTGCAATACCGTACGAGTACATCCATATGGTACCAAACCACACCAAAACGGTACAATACCTTACGAGTCCTTCGTTACGGTACCAAACCACACCAAAACGGTGCAATACCGTACGAGTACATCCATACGGAACAAAACCACAATAATACGGTGCAATACCGTACGAGTACATCCATACGGTACCAAACCACAACAAAACGGTGCAATACCATACGAGTACATCCATACGGTACCAAACCACACCAATACCTTACGAGTCCTTCGTTACGGTACCAAACCACAACAAAACGGTGCAATACCGTACGAGTACATCCATACGGTACCAAACCACACAAAAACGGTACAATACCTCACGAGTCCTTCGTTACGGAACCAAACCACACCAAAATGGTGCAATACCGGACGAGTACATCCATACGGTACCAAACCACACCAAAACGGTACAATACCTTACGAGTACATCCATACGGTACCAAACCACACCAAAACGGTGCAATACCGTACGAGTTCATCCATATGGTACCAAACCACAACAAAACGGTGCAATACCATACGAGTACATCCATACGGTACCAAACCACACCAAAACGGTGCAATACCGTACGAGTAAATCCATACGGTACCAAACCACAACAAAACGGTGCAATACCTTGCGAGTACATCCATACGGTACCAAACCACACCAAAACGGTACAATACCTTACGAGTCCGTCGTTACGGTACCAAACCACAACAAAACGGTGCAATACCGTACGAGTACATCCATACGGTACCAAACCACACCAAAACGGTACAATACCTTACGAGTCCTTCGTTACGGTACCAAACCACAACAAAACGGTGCAATACCGTACGAGTGCATCCATACGGTACCAAACCACACCAAAACGGTACAATACCTTACGAGTACATCCATACGGTACCAAACCACACCAAAACGGTACAATACCTTACGAGTCCTTCGTTACGGTACCAAACCACAACAAAACGGTGTAATACCGTACGAGTACATCCATACGGTACCAAACCACACCAAAACGGTACAATACCTTACGAGTCCTTCGTTACGGCACCAAACCACAACAAAACGGTGCAATACCGTACGAGTGCATCCATACGGTACCAAACCACACCAAAACGGTACAATACCTTACGAGTACATCCATACGGTACCAAACCACACCAAAACGGTGCAGTACCGTACGAGTACATCCATACGGTACCAAACCACAACAAAACGGCGCAATACCATACGAGTCCTTCGTGACGGTAACAAACCACACCAAAACGGTGCAATACCTTACGAGTACATCCATACGGTACCAAACCACACCAAAACGGTACAATACCTTACGAGTACATCCATACGGTACCAAACCACCCCAAAACGGTGCAATACCGTACGAGTACATCCATACGGTACCAAACCACACCAAAACGGTACAATACCTTACGAGTACATCCATACGGTACCAAACCACACCAAAACGGTGCAATACCGTACAAGTACATCCATACGGTACCAAACAACAACAGAACGGCGCAATACCATACGAGTACATCCATACGGTACCAAACCACACCAAAACGGTACAATACCTTACGAGTCCTTCATTATGGTACCAAACCACAACAAAACGGTGCAATACCGGACGAGTACATCCATACGGTACCAAACCACACCAAAACGGTACAATACCTTACGAGTCCTTCGTTACGGTACCGAACCACACCAAAACTGTGCAATACCGCACGAGTACATCCATACGGTACAAAACCACACCAAAACGGTACAATACCTTATGAGTCCTTCGTTACGGTACCAAACCACACCAAAACGGTGCAATACTGTACGAGTACATCCATACGGTACAAAACCACACCAAAAATGGTACAATACCTTACGAGTCCTTCGTTACGGTTCCAAACCACACCAAAACGGTGCAATACCTACGAGTACATCCATACCGTACCAAACCACAAGAAAACAGTGCAATACCGTACGAGTACATCCATACGGTACCAAACCACACCAAAATGGTACAATACCTTACGAGTCCTTCGTTACGGTTCTAAAACAAACCAAAACGGTGCAATACCGTACAAGTACTTCCATACGGTACCAAACCACACCAAAACGGTGCAATACCGTACGAGTACATCCATACGGTACCAAACCACACCAAAACGGTACAATACCTTACGAGTCCTTCGTTACGGTACCAAACCACCCCAAAACGGTGCAATACCGTACGAGTACACCCATACGGTACCAAACCACACCAAAACGGTACAATACCTTACGAGTCCTTCGTTACGGTACCAAACGACACTAAAACGGTGCAATACCGTACGAGTACATCCATACGGTACCAAACCACACCAAAATGGTACAATACCTTACGAGTCCTTCGTTACAGTACCAAACGACACTAAAACGGTGCAATACCGTACGAGTACATCCATACGGTACCAAACCACACCAATACGGTGCAATACCGTACGAGTACATCCATACTGTACCAAACCACAACAAAACGGTGAAATACCATACGAGTACATCAATACGGTACCAAACCACACCAAAATGGTACAATACCATACGAGTCCTTCGTTACGGTACCAAACCACACCAAAACGGTGCAATACCGTACGAGTACATCCATACGGTACCGAACCACACCAAAACGGTGCAATACCGTACGAGTACAATCATACGGTACCAAACCACACCAAAACGGTACAATACCTTACGAGTCCTTCGTTACGGTACCAAACCACAACAAAACGGTGCAACACCGTACGAGTACATCCATACGGTACCAAACCACACCAAAACGGTACAATACCTTACGAGTCCTTCATTACGGTACCAAACCACAACAAAACGGTGCAATACCGGACAAGTACATCCATACGGTACCAAACCACACCAAAACGGTACAATACCTTACGAGTCCTTCGTTACGGCACCAAACCACACCAAAACGGTGCAATACCGTACGAGTACATCCATACGGTACCAAACCACAACAAAACGGTGCAATACCTTACGAGTACATCCATACGGTACTGAACCACACCAAAACGGTGCAATACCGTACGAGTACATCCATACGTTACCGAACCACACAAAAACGGTGCAATACCGTACGAGTACATCCATACGGTACCAAACCACACCAAAACGGTACAATACCTTACGAGTCCTTCGTTACGGTACCAAACCACAACAAAACGGTGCAATACCGTACGAGTACATCCATACGGTACCAAACCACACCAAAACAGTACAATTCCTTACGAGTCCTTCGTTACGGTACCAAACGACACCAAAACGGTGCAATACCGCACGAGTGCATCCATACGGTACCAAACCACACCAAAACGGTACAATACCTTACGAGTCCTTCGTTACGGTACCAAACAACACCAAAACGGTGCAATAGCGCACGAGTACATCCATACGGTACCAAACCACACCAAAACGGAACAATACCTTACGAGTCCTTCGTTACGGTACCAAACCACACCAAAACGGTGCAATACCGTACGCGTACATCCATACGGTACCAAACCACACCAAAACGGTACAATACCTTACGAGTCCTTCGTTACGGTACCAAACCACACCAAAACGGTGCAATACCGTACGAGTACATCCATACAGTACCAAACCACACCAAAACGGTACACTACCTTACGAGTCCTTCGTTACGGTACCAAACGACACCAAAACGGTGCAATACCGTACGAGTACATCCATACGGTACCAAACCACACCAATACGGTTCAATACCGTACGAGTACATCCATACGGTACCAAACCACAACAAAACGGTGCAATACCTTACGAGTACATCAATACGGTACCAAACCACACCAAAATGGTACAATACCTTACGAGTCCTTCGTTACGGTACCAAACCACAACAAAACGGTGCAATACCGTACGAGTACATCCATACGGTACCAAACCACACCAAACGGTACAATACCTTACGAGTCCTTCCTTACGGTACCAAACCACAACAAAACGGTGCAATACCGTACGAGTGCATCCATACGGTACCAAACCACACCAAAACGGTACAATACCTTACGAGTACATCCATACGGTACCAAACCACACCAAAACGGTGCAATACCGTACGAGTACATCCATACGGTACCAAACCACAACAAAACAGCGCAATACCTTACGAGTACATCCATACGGTACCGAACCACACCAAAACGGTGCAATACCGTACGAGTACATCGATACGGTACCAAACCACAACAAAATGGTGCAATACCGTACGAGTACATCCATACGGTACCAAACCACACCAAAACGGTACAATACCTTACGAGTACATCCATACGGGACCAAACCACACCAAAACGGTGCAATACCGTACAAGTACATCCATACGGTACCAAACCACAACAAAACGGCGCAATACCATACGAGTACATCCATACGGTACCAAACCACAACAAAACGGTACAATACCTTACGAGTCCTTCATTACGGTACCAAACCACAACAAAACGGTGCAATACCGGACGAGTACATCCATACGGTACCAAACCACACCAAAACGGTACAATACCTTACGAGTCCTTCGTTACGGTACCGAACCACAGCAAAACTGTGCAATACCGCACGAGTACATCCATACGGTACCAAACAACACCAAAATGGTACAATACCTTATGAGTCTTTCGTTACGGTACCAAACCACACCAAAACGGTTAAATACCGTACGAGTACATCCATACCGTACCAAACCACACCAAAACGGTACAATACCTTACGAGTCCTTCGTTACGGTACCAAACCACACCAAAACGGTGCAATACCGTACAAGTACATCCACACGGTACCAAACCACACCAAAACGGTACAATACCTTACCAGTCCTTCGTTACGGTACCAAACGACACTAAAACGGTGCAATACCGTACGAGTACATCCATATGGTACCAAACCACACCAAAATGGTACAATACCTTACGAGTCCTTCGTTACGATACCAAACGACACTAAAACGGTGCAATACCGTACGAGTACATCCATACGGTACCAAACCACACCAATACGGTGCAATACCGTACGAGTACATCCATACGGTACCAAACCACAACAAAACGGTGAAATACCATACGAGTACATCAATACGGTACCAAACCACACCAAAATGGTACAATACCTTACGAGTCCTTCGTTACGGTACCAAACCACACCAAAACGGTGCAATACCGTACGAGTGCATCCATACGGTACCGAACCACACCAAAACGGTGCAATACCGTACGAGTACAATCATACGGTACCAAACCACACCAAAACGGTACAATACCTTACGAGTCCTTCGTTACGGTACCAAACCACAACAAAACTGTGCAATACCGTACGAGTACATCCATACGGTACCAAACCACACCAAAACGGTACAATACCTTACGAGTCCTTCATTACGGTACCAAACCACAACAAAATGGTGCAATACCGGACGAGTACATCCATACGGTACCAAACCACACCAAAACGGTACAATACCTTACGAGTCCTTCGTTACGGCACCAAACCACACCAAAACGGTGCAATACCGTACGAGTACATCCATACGGTACCAAACCACAACAAAACGGTGCAATACCTTACGAGTACATCCATACGGTACTGAACCACACAAAAACGGTGCAATACCGTACGAGTACATCCACACGTTACCGAACCACACCAAAACGGTGCAATACCGTACGAGTACATCCATACGGTACCAAACCACACCAAAACGGTACAATACCTTACGAGTCCTTCGTTACGGTACCAAACCACAACAAAACGATGCAATACCGTACGAGTACATCCATACGGTACCAAACCACACCAAAATGGTACAATACCTTACGAGTCCTTCGTTACGGTACCAAACCACACCAAAACGGTACAATACCTTACGAGTCCTTCGTTACGGTACCAAACCACACCAAAACGGTGCAATACCGTACAAGTACATACATACGGTACCAAACCACACCAAAACGGTACAATACCTTACGAGTCCTTCGTTACGGTACCAAACCACACCAAAACGGTGCAATACCGTACGAGTACATCCATACGGTACCAAACCACACCAAAACGGTACACTACCTTACGAGTCCTTCGTTACGGTACCAAACGACACCAAAACGGTGCAATACCGTACGAGTACATCCATACGGTACCGAACCACACCAATACGGTGCAATACCGTACGAGTACATCCATACAGTACCAAACCACAACAAAACGGTGCAATACCATACGAGTACATCAATACGGTACCAAACCACACCAAAATGGTACAATACCTTACGAGTCCTTCGTTACGGTACCAAACCACACCAAAACGGTGCAATACCGTACGAGTGCATCCATACGGTACCGAACCACACCAAAACGGTGCAATACCGTACGAGTACAATCATACGGTACCAAACCACACCAAAACGGTACAATACCTTACGAGTCCTTCGTTACGGTACCAAACCACACCAAAACGGTGCAATACCGTACAAGTACATCCACACGGTACCAAACCACACCAAAACGGTACAATACCTTACCAGTCCTTCGTTACGGTACCAAACGACACTAAAACGGTGCAATACCGTACGAGTACATCCATATGGTACCAAACCACACCAAAATGGTACAATACCTTACGAGTCCTTCGTTACGATACCAAACGACACTAAAACGGTGCAATACCGTACGAGTACATCCATACGGTACCAAACCACACCAATACGGTGCAATACCGTACGAGTACATCCATACGGTACCAAACCACAACAAAACGGTGAAATACCATACGAGTACATCAATACGGTACCAAACCACACCAAAATGGTACAATACCTTACGAGTCCTTCGTTACGGTACCAAACCACACCAAAACGGTGCAATACCGTACGAGTGCATCCATACGGTACCGAACCACACCAAAACGGTGCAATACCGTACGAGTACAATCATACGGTACCAAACCACACCAAAACGGTACAATACCTTACGAGTCCTTCGTTACGGTACCAAACCACACCAAAACGGTGCAATACCGTACAAGTACATACATACGGTACCAAACCACACCAAAACGGTACAATACCTTACGAGTCCTTCGTTACGGTACCAAACCACACCAAAACGGTGCAATACCGTACGAGTACATCCATACGGTACCAAACCACACCAAAACGGTACACTACCTTACGAGTCCTTCGTTACGGTACCAAACGACACCAAAACGGTGCAATACCGTACGAGTACATCCATACGGTACCGAACCACACCAATACGGTGCAATACCGTACGAGTACATCCATACAGTACCAAACCACAACAAAACGGTGCAATACCATACGAGTACATCAATACGGTACCAAACCACACCAAAATGGTACAATACCTTACGAGTCCTTCGTTACGGTACCAAACCACAACAAAACGGTGCAATACCGTACGAGTACATCCATACGGTACCAAACCACACCAAAACGGTACAATACCTTACGAGTCCTTCGTTACGGAACCAAACCACACCAAAATGGTGCAATACCGTAAGAGTACATCCATACAGTACCAAACCACACCAAAACGGTACAATTCCTTACGAGTACATTCATACGGTACCAAACCACACCAAAACGGTGCAATACCGTACGAGTACATCCATACGGTACCTAACCACAAACAAAACGGTGCAATACCATACGAATACATCCATACGGTACTGAACCACACCAAAACGGTGCAATACCGTACGAGTACATCCATACGGTACCAAACCACAACAAAACGGTGCAATACCATACGAGTACATCCATACGGTACCAAACCACACCAAAACGGTACAATACCTTACGAGTCCTTCGTTACGGTACCAGACCACAACAAAACGGTGCAATACCGTATGAGTACATCCATACGCTACCAAACCACACCAAAACGGTACAATACCTTACGAGTCCTTCGTTCCGGTACCAAACGACAACAAAACGTTGCAATACCGTACGAGTGCATCCATACGGTACCAAACCACACCAAAATGGTACAATACCTTACGAGTCCTTCGTTACGGTACCAAACCACAACAAAACGGTGCAATACCGTACGAGTAGATCCATACGGTACCAAACCACACCAAAACTGTACAATACCTTACGAGTCCTTCGTTACGGAACCAAACCACACCAAAATGGTGCAACAGCGTACGAGTACATCCATACGGTACCAAACCAAACCAAAACGGTACAATACCTTACGAGTACATCCATACGGTACCAAACCACACCAAAACGGTGCAATACCGTACGAGTACATCCATACGGTACCAAACCACAACAAAACGGTGCAATACCATACGAGTACATCCATACGGTGCCGAACCACACCAAAACGGTGCAATACCGTACGAGTACATCCATACGGTGCCAAACCACAACAAAACGGTACAATACCTTACGAGTACATCCATACGGTACCAAACCACACCAAAACGGTACAATACCTTTCGAGTCCTTCATTACGGTACCAAACCACAACAAAATGGTGCAATACCGGACGAGTACATCCATACGGTACCAAACCACACCAAA
This sequence comes from Rhododendron vialii, assembly GCF_030253575.1. Classification (NCBI taxonomy): domain Eukaryota; kingdom Viridiplantae; phylum Streptophyta; class Magnoliopsida; order Ericales; family Ericaceae; genus Rhododendron; species Rhododendron vialii. The sequence continues at coordinate 27,995,386 of NC_080557.1, read as the reverse complement.
ACGGTACAATACTTTACGAGTCCTTCGTTACGGACCCAAACCACACCAAAACGGTGCAATACCGTACGAGTACATCCATATGGTACCAAACCACAACAAAACGGTGCAATACCTTACGAGTACAACCATACGGTACCGAACCACACCAAAACGGTGCAATACCGTACGAGTACATCCATACGGTACCGAACCACACCAAAACGGTGCAATACCGCACGAGTACATCCATACGGTACCAAACCACACCAAAACGGTACAATACCTTACGTGTCCTTCGTTACGGTACCAAACCACACCAAAACGGTGCAATACCGTACGAGTACATCCATACGGTACCAAACCACAACAAAACGGTGCAATACCGTACGAGTAGATCCATCCGGTACCAAACCACACCAAAACTGTACAATACCTTACGAGTCCTTCGTTACGGAACCAAACCATACCAAAATGGTGCAACACCGTACGAGTACATCCATACGGTACCAAACCACACCAAAACGGTACAATACCTTACGAGTACATTCATACGGTACCAATCCACACCAAAACGGTGCAATACCGTACGAGTACATCCATACGGTACCAAACCACAACAAAACGGTGCAATACCATACGAGTACATCAATACGGTACCAAACCACACCAAAATGGTATAATACCTTATGAGTCCTTCGTTACGGTACCAAACCACAACAAAACGGTGCAATACCGTACGAGTACATGCATACGGTACCAAACCACACCAAAACGGTGCAATACCGTACGAGTACATCCATACGGTACCAAACAACAACAAAACGGTGCAATACCGTACGAGTACATCCATACGGTTCCGAACCACACCAAAACGGTGCAATACCGTACGAGTACATCCATACGGGGTACCAAACCACAACAAAACGGTGCAATACCGTACGAGTAGATCCATACGGTACCAAACCACACCAAAACTGTACGACACCTTACGAGTCCTTCGTTACGGAACCTAACCATACCAAAATGGTGCAACACTGTACGAGTACATCCATACGGTACCAAACCACACCAAAATGGTACAATACCTTACGAGTACATCCATACGGTACCAATCCACACCAAAACGGTGCAATACCGTACGAGTACATCCATACGGTACCAAACCACAACAAAACGGTGCAATACCATACGAGTACATCCATACGGTGGCGAACCACACCAAAACGGTGCAATACCGTACGAGTACATCCATACGGTACCAAACCACAACAAAAAGGTGCAATACCATACGAGTACATCAGTACGGTACGAAACCACACCAAAACGGTACAATACCTTACGAGTCCTTCATTACGGTACCAAACCACAACAAAATGGTGCAATACCGGACGAGTACATCCATACGGTACCAAACCACACCAAAACGGTACAATACCTTACGAGTCCTTCGTTACGGCACCAAACAACACCAAAACGGTGCAATACCGTACGAGTACATCCATACGGTACCAAACCACAACAAAACGGTGCAATACCATACGAGCACATCCATACGGTACCGAACCACACCAAAACGGTGCAATACCGTACGAGTACATTCATACGGTACCAAACCACACCAAAACGGTACAATACCTTACGAGTACATCCATACGGTACCAATCCACACCAAAACGGTGCAATACTGTACGAGTACATCCATACGGTACCAAACCACAACAAAACGGTGCATTACCTTACGAGTACAACCATACGGTACCGAACCACACCAAAACGGTGCAATACCGTACGAGTACATCCATACGGTACCGAACCACACCAAAACGGTGCAATACCGTACGAGTACAATCATACGGTACCAAACCACACCAAAACGGTACAATACCTTACGTGTCCTTCGTTACGGTACCAAACCACACCAAAACGGTGCAATACCGTACGAGTATATCCATACAGTACCAAACCACAACAAAACGGTGCAATACCGTACGAGTAGATCCATACGGTACCAAACCACACCAAAACGGTACAATACCTTACGAGTCCTTCGTTACGGAACCAAACCACACCAAAATGGTGCAATACCGTACGAGTACATCCATACAGTACCAAACCACACCAAAACGGTACAATACCTTACGAGTACATCCAAACGGTACCAAACCACACCAAAACGGTGCAATACCGTACGAGTACATCCATACGGTACCAAACCACAACAAAACGGTGCAATACCCTACGAATACATCCATACGGTACCGAACCACACGAAAACGGTGCAATACCGTACGAGTACATCCATACGGTACCAAACCACAACAAAACGGTGCAATACCATACGAGTACATCCATACGGTACCCAACCACACCAAAACGGTACAATACCTTACGAGTCCTTCGTTACGGTACCAGACCACAACAAAACGGTGCAATACCGTACGAGCACATCCATACGGTACCAAACCACACCAAAACGGTACAATACCTTACGAGTCCTTCGTTACGGTACCAAACGACACCAAAACGGTGCAATACCGTACGAGTACATCCATACGGTACCAAACCACACCAAAACGGTACAATACCTTACGTGTCCTTCGTTACGGTACCAAACCACACCAAAACGGTGCAATACCGTACGAGTACATCCATACAGTACCAAACCACAACAAAACGGTGCAATACCGTACGAGTAGATCCATACGGTACGAAACCACACCAAAACGGTACAATACCTTACGAGTCCTTCGTTACGGAACCAAACCACACCAAAATGGTGCAATACCGTACGAGTACATCCATACAGTACCAAACCACACCAAAACGGTACAATACCTTACATGTACATCCAAACGGTACCAAACCACACCAAAACGGTGGAATACCGTACGAGTACATCCATACGGTACCAAACCACAACAAAACGGTGCAATACCCTACGAATACATCCATACGGTACCGAACCACACCAAAACGGTGCAATACCGTACGAGTACATCCATACGGTACCAAACCACAACAAAACGGTGCAATACCATACGAGTACATCCATACGGTACCCAACCACACCAAAACGGTACAATACCTTACGAGTCCTTCGTTACGGTACCAGACCACAACAAAACGGTGCAATACCGTACGAGCACATCCATACGGTACCAAACCACACCAAAACGGTACAATACCTTACGAGTCCTTCGTTACGGTACCAAACGACAACAAAACGGTGCAATACCGTACGAGTGCATCCATACGGTACCAAACCACACCAAAACGGTACAATACCTTACGAGTCCTTCGTTACGGTACCAAACCACAACAAAACGGTGCAATACCGTACGAGTAGATCCATACGGTACCAAACCACACCAAAACTGTACAATACCTTACGAGTCCTTCGTTACGGAACCAAACCACACCAAAATGGTGCAACACCGTACGAGTACATCCATACGGTACCAAACCACACCAAAACGGTACAATACCTTACGAGTACATCCATACGGTACCAAACCACACCAAAACGGTGCAATACCGTACGAGTACATCCATACGGCACCAAACCACAACAAAACGGTGCAATACCATACGAGTACATCCATACGGTGCCGAACCACACCAAAACGGTGCAATATCGTACGAGTACATCCATATGGTACCAAACCACAACAAAACGGTGCAATACCATACGAGTACATCCATACGGTACCAAACCACACCAAAACGGTACAATATCTTACGAGTCCTTCATTACGGTACCAAACCACAACAAAATGGTGCAATACCGGACGAGTACATCCATACGGTACCAAACCACACCAAAACGGTACAATACCTTACGAGTCCTTCGTTACGGTACCAAACCACACCAAAACGGTGCAATACCGTACTAGTACATCCATACGGTACCAAACCACAAGAAAACGGTGCAATACCTTACGAGAACAACCATACGGTACCGAACCACACCAAAACGGTGCAATACCGTACGAGTACATCCATACGGTACCGAACCACACCAAAACGGTGCAATACCGTACGAGTACATCCATACGGTACCAAACCACACCAAAACGGTACAATACCTTACGAGTCCTTCGTTACGGTACCAAACGACAACAAAACGGTGCAATACCGTACGAGTGCATCCATACGGTACCAAACCACACCAAAACGGTACAATACCTTACGAGTCCTTCGTTACGGTACCAAACCACACCAAAACGGTGCAATACCGTACGAGTACATTCATACGGTACAAAACCACAACAAAACGGTGCAATACCGTACGAGTAGATCCATACGGTACCAAACCATACCAAAACTATACAATACCTTACGAGTCCTTCGTTACGGAACCAAACCATACCAAAATGGTGCAACACCGTACGAGTACATCCATACGGTACCAAACCACACCAAAACGGTACAATACCTTACGAGTACATCCATACGGTACCAATCCACACCAAAACAGTGCAATACCGTACGAGTACATCCATACGGTACCAAACCACAGCAAAACGGTGCAATACCTTACGAGTACAACCATACGGTACCGAACCACACCAAAACGGTGCAATACCGTACGAGTACATCCATACGGTACCGAACCACACCAAAACGGTGCAATACCGTACGAGTACAATCATACGGTACCAAACCACACCAAAACGGTACAATACCTTACGAGTCCTTCGTTACGGTACCAAACCACAACAAAACGGTGCAATACCGTACGAGTACATCCATACGGTACCAAACCACACCAAAACGGTACAATACCTTACGAGTCCTTCCTTACGGTACCAAACCACAACAAAATGGTGCAATACCGGACGAGTACATCCATACGGTACCAAACCACACCAAAACGGTACAATACCTTACGAGTCCTTCGTTACGGCACCAAACCACACCAAAACGGTGCAATACCGTACGAGTACATCCATACGGTACCAAACCACAACAAAACGGTGCAATACCTTACGAGTACATCCATACGGTACTGAACCACACCAAAACGGTGCAATACCGTACGAGTACATCCATACGTTACCGAACCACACCAAAACGGTGCAATACCGTACGAGTACATCCATACGGTACCAAACCACACCAAAACGGTACAATACCATACGAGTCCTTCGTTACGGTAGCAAACGACAACAAAACGGTGCAATACCGTACGAGTACATCCATACGGTACCAAACCACACCAAAACGGTACAATACCTTACGAGTCCTTCGTTACGGTACCAAACGACACCAAAACGGTGCAATACCGCACGAGTACATCCATATGGTACCAAACCACACCAAAACGGTACAATACCTTACGAGTCCTTCGTTACGGTACCAAACCACACCAAAACGGTGCAATACCGCACGAGTACATCCATACGGTACCAAACCACACCAAAACGGTACAATACCTTACGAGTCCTTCGTTACGGTACCAAACCACACCAAAACGGTGCAATACCGTACGAGTACATCCATACGGTACCAAACCACACCAAAACGGTACAATACGTTACGAGTCCTTAGTTACGGTACCAAACCACACCAAAACGGTGCAATACCGTACGAGTACATCCATATAGTACCAAACCACACCAAAACGGTACAATACCTTACGAGTCCTTCGTTACGGTACCAAACGACACCAAAACGGTGCAATACCGTACGAGTACATCCATACGGTACCAAACCACACCAATACGGTTCAATACCGTACGAGTACATTCATACGGTACCAAACCATAACAAAATGGTGCAATACCTTACGAGTACATCAATACGGTACCAAACCACACCAAAATTGTACAATACCTTACGAGTCCTTCGTTACGGTACCAAACCACACCAAAACGGTGCAATACCGTACGAGTACATCCATACGGTACCAAACCACACCAAAACGGTACAATACCTTACGAGTCCTTCGTTACGGTACCAAACGACACCAAAACGGTGCAATACCGTACGAGTACATCCATACGGTACCAAACCACACCAATACGGTGCAATACCGTACGAGTACATCCATACGGTACCAAACCACAACAAAACGATGCAATACCATACGAGTACATCAATACGGTACCAAACCACACCAAAATGGTACAATACCTTACGAGTCCTTCGTTACGTTACCAAACCACACCAAAACGGTGCAATACCGTACGAGTGCATCCATACGGTACCGAACCACACCAAAACGGTGCAATACCGTACGAGTACAATCATACGGTACCAAACCACACCAAAACGGTACAATACCTTACGAGTCCTTCGTTACGGTACCAAACCACAACAAAACGGTGCAATACCGTACGAGTACATCCATACGGTACCAAACCACACCAAAACGGTACAATACCTTACGAGTCCTTCATTACGGTACCAAACCACAACAAAATGGTGCAATACCGGACGAGTACATCCATACGGTACCAAACCACACCAAAACGGTACAATACCTTACGAGTCCTTCGTTACGGCACCAAACCACACCAAAACGGTGCAATACCGTACGAGTACATCCATACGGTACCAAACCACAACAAAACGGTGCAATACCTTACGAGTACATCCATACGGTACTGAACCACACCAAAACGGTGCAATACCGTACGAGTACATCCACACGTTACCGAACGACACCAAAACGGTGCAATACCGTACGAGTACATCCATACGGTACCAAACCACACCAAAACGGTACAATACCTTACGAGTCCTTCGTTACGGTACCAAACCACACCAAAACGGTGCAATACCGTACGAGTACATACATACGGTACCAAACCACACCAAAACGGTACAATACCTTACGAGTCCTTCGTTACGGTACCAAACCACACCAAAACGGTGCAATACCGTACGAGTACATCCATACGGTACTGAACCACACCAAAACGGTGCAATACCGTACGAGTACATCCACACGTTACCGAACCACACCAAAACGGTGCAATACCGTACGAGTACATCCATACGGTACCAAACCACACCAAAACGGTACACTACCTTACGAGTCCTTCGTTACGGTACCAAACGACACCAAAACGGTGCAATACCGTACGAGTACATCCATACGGTACCAAACCACACCAATACGGTGCAATACCGTACGAGTACATCCATACGGTACCAAACCACAACAAAACGATGCAATACCATACGAGTACATCAATACGGTACCAAACCACACCAAAATGGTACAATACCTTACGAGTCCTTCATTACGGTACCAAACCACACCAAAACGGTGCAATACCGTACGAGTGCATCCACACGGTACCGAACCACACCAAAACGGTGCAATACCGTACGAGTACAATCATACGGTACCAAACCACACCAAAACGGTACAATACCTTACGAGTCCTTCGTTACGGTACCAAACCACAACAAAACGGTGCAATACCGTACGAGTACATCCATACGGTACCAAACCACACCAAAACGGTACAATACCTTACGAGTCCTTCGTTACGGAACCAAACCACACCAAAATGGTGCAATACCGTACGAGTACATCCATACAGTACCAAACCACACCAAAACGGTACAATTCCTTACGAGTACATTCATACGGTACCAAACCACACCAAAACGGTGCAATACCGTACGAGTACATCCATACGGTACCTAACCACAACAAAACGGTGCAATACCATACGAATACATCCATACGGTACCGAACCACACCAAAACGGTGCAATACCATACGAGTACATCCATACGGTACTGAACCACACCAAAACGGTGCAATACCGTACGAGTACATCCACACGTTACCGAACCACACCAAAACGGTGCAATACCGTACGAGTACATCCATACGGTACCAAACCACACCAAAACGGTACAATACCTTACGAGTCCTTCGTTACGGTACCAAACCACACCAAAACGGTGCAATACCGTACGAGTACATACATACGGTACCAAACCACACCAAAACGGTACAATACCTTACGAGTCCTTCGTTACGGTACCAAACCACACCAAAACGGTGCAATACCGTACGAGTACATCCATACGGTACCAAACCACACCAAAACGGTACACTACCTTACGAGTCCTTCGTTACGGTACCAAACGACACCAAAACGGTGCAATACCGTACGAGTACATCCATACGGTACCAAACCACACCAATACGGTGCAATACCGTACGAGTACATCCATACGGTACCAAACCACAACAAAACGATGCAATACCATACGAGTACATCAATACGGTACCAAACCACACCAAAATGGTACAATACCTTACGAATCCTTCATTACGGTACCAAACCACACCAAAACGGTGCAATACCGTACGAGTGCATCCACACGGTACCGAACCACACCAAAACGGTGCAATACCGTACGAGTACAATCATACGGTACCAAACCACACCAAAACGGTACAATACCTTACGAGTCCTTCGTTACAGTACCAAACCACAACAAAACGGTGCAATACCGTACGAGTACATCCATACGGTACCAAACCACACCAAAACGGTACAATACCTTACGAGTCCTTCGTTACGGAACCAAACCACACCAAAATGGTGCAATACCGTACGAGTACATCCATACAGTACCAAACCACACCAAAACGGTACAATTCCTTACGAGTACATTCATACGGTACCAAACCACACCAAAACGGTGCAATACCGTACGAGTACATCCATACGGTACCTAACCACAACAAAACGGTGCAATACCATACGAATACATCCATACGGTACCGAACCACACCAAAACGGTGCAATACCGTACGAGTACATCCATACGGTACCAAACCACAACAAAACGGTGCAATACCTTACGAGTACATCCATACGGTACTGAACCACACCAAAACGGTGCAATACCGTACGAGTACATCCATACGTTACCGAACCACACCAAAACGGTGCAATACCGTACGAGTACATCCATACGGTACCAAACCACACCAAAACGGTACAATACCATACGAGTCCTTCGTTACGGTAGCAAACGACAACAAAACGGTGCAATACCGTACGAGTACATCCATACGGTACCAAACCACACCAAAACGGTACAATACCTTACGAGTCCTTCGTTACGGTACCAAACGACACCAAAACGGTGCAATACCGCACGAGTACATCCATATGGTACCAAACCACACCAAAACGGTACAATACCTTACGAGTCCTTCGTTACGGTACCAAACCACAACAAAACGGTGCAATACCGTACGAGTACATCCATACGGTACCAAACCACACCAAAACGGTACAATACCTTACGAGTCCTTCCTTACGGTACCAAACCACAACAAAATGGTGCAATACCGGACGAGTACATCCATACGGTACCAAACCACACCAAAACGGTACAATACCTTACGAGTCCTTCGTTACGGCACCAAACCACACCAAAACGGTGCAATACCGTACGAGTACATCCATACGGTACCAAACCACAACAAAACGGTGCAATACCTTACGAGTACATCCATACGGTACTGAACCACACCAAAACGGTGCAATACCGTACGAGTACATCCATACGTTACCGAACCACACCAAAACGGTGCAATACCGTACGAGTACATCCATACGGTACCAAACCACACCAAAACGGTACAATACCATACGAGTCCTTCGTTACGGTAGCAAACGACAACAAAACGGTGCAATACCGTACGAGTACATCCATACGGTACCAAACCACACCAAAACGGTACAATACCTTACGAGTCCTTCGTTACGGTACCAAACGACACCAAAACGGTGCAATACCGCACGAGTACATCCATATGGTACCAAACCACACCAAAACGGTACAATACCTTACGAGTCCTTCGTTACGGTACCAAACCACACCAAAACGGTGCAATACCGCACGAGTACATCCATACGGTACCAAACCACACCAAAACGGTACAATACCTTACGAGTCCTTCGTTACGGTACCAAACCACACCAAAACGGTGCAATACCGTACGAGTACATCCATACGGTACCAAACCACACCAAAACGGTACAATACGTTACGAGTCCTTAGTTACGGTACCAAACCACACCAAAACGGTGCAATACCGTACGAGTACATCCATATAGTACCAAACCACACCAAAACGGTACAATACCTTACGAGTCCTTCGTTACGGTACCAAACGACACCAAAACGGTGCAATACCGTACGAGTACATCCATACGTTACCAAACCACACCAATACGGTTCAATACCGTACGAGTACATTCATACGGTACCAAACCATAACAAAATGGTGCAATACCTTACGAGTACATCAATACGGTACCAAACCACACCAAAATTGTACAATACCTTACGAGTCCTTCGTTACGGTACCAAACCACACCAAAACGGTGCAATACCGTACGAGTACATACATACGGTACCAAACCACACCAAAACGGTACAATACCTTACGAGTCCTTCGTTACGGAACCAAACCACACCAAAATGGTGCAATACCGTACGAGTACATCCATACAGTACCAAACCACACCAAAACGGTACAATTCCTTACGAGTACATTCATACGGTACCAAACCACACCAAAACGGTGCAATACCGTACGAGTACATCCATACGGTACCTAACCACAACAAAACGGTGCAATACCATACGAATACATCCATACGGTACCGAACCACACCAAAACGGTGCAATACCATACGAGTACATCCATACGGTACTGAACCACACCAAAACGGTGCAATACCGTACGAGTACATCCACACGTTACCGAACCACACCAAAACGGTGCAATACCGTACGAGTACATCCATACGGTACCAAACCACACCAAAACGGTACAATACCTTACGAGTCCTTCGTTACGGTACCAAACCACACCAAAACGGTGCAATACCGTACGAGTACATACATACGGTACCAAACCACACCAAAACGGTACAATACCTTACGAGTCCTTCGTTACGGTACCAAACCACACCAAAACGGTGCAATACCGTACGAGTACATCCATACGGTACCAAACCACACCAAAACGGTACACTACCTTACGAGTCCTTCGTTACGGTACCAAACGACACCAAAACGGTGCAATACCGTACGAGTACATCCATACGGTACCAAACCACACCAATACGGTGCAATACCGTACGAGTACATCCATACGGTACCAAACCACAACAAAACGATGCAATACCATACGAGTACATCAATACGGTACCAAACCACACCAAAATGGTACAATACCTTACGAATCCTTCATTACGGTACCAAACCACACCAAAACGGTGCAATACCGTACGAGTGCATCCACACGGTACCGAACCACACCAAAACGGTGCAATACCGTACGAGTACAATCATACGGTACCAAACCACACCAAAACGGTACAATACCTTACGAGTCCTTCGTTACAGTACCAAACCACAACAAAACGGTGCAATACCGTACGAGTACATCCATACGGTACCAAACCACACCAAAACGGTACAATACGTTACGAGTCCTTCGTTACGGAACCAAACCACACCAAAATGGTGCAATACCGTACGAGTACATCCATACAGTACCAAACCACACCAAAACGGTACAATTCCTTACGAGTACATTCATACGGTACCAAACCACACCAAAACGGTGCAATACCGTACGAGTACATCCATACGGTACCTAACCACAACAAAACGGTGCAATACCATACGAATACATCCATACGGTACCGAACCACACCAAAACGGTGCAATACCGTACGAGTACATCCATACGGTACCAAACCACAACAAAACGGTGCAATACCTTACGAGTACATCCATACGGTACTGAACCACACCAAAACGGTGCAATACCGTACGAGTACATCCATACGTTACCGAACCACACCAAAACGGTGCAATACCGTACGAGTACATCCATACGGTACCAAACCACACCAAAACGGTACAATACCATACGAGTCCTTCGTTACGGTAGCAAACGACAACAAAACGGTGCAATACCGTACGAGTACATCCATACGGTACCAAACCACACCAAAACGGTACAATACCTTACGAGTCCTTCGTTACGGTACCAAACGACACCAAAACGGTGCAATACCGCACGAGTACATCCATATGGTACCAAACCACACCAAAACGGTACAATACCTTACGAGTCCTTCGTTACGGTACCAAACCACAACAAAACGGTGCAATACCGTACGAGTACATCCATACGGTACCAAACCACACCAAAACGGTACAATACCTTACGAGTCCTTCCTTACGGTACCAAACCACAACAAAATGGTTCAATACCGGACGAGTACATCCATACGGTACCAAACCACACCAAAACGGTACAATACCTTACGAGTCCTTCGTTACGGCACCAAACCACACCAAAACGGTGCAATACCGTACGAGTACATCCATACGGTACCAAACCACAACAAAACGGTGCAATACCTTACGAGTACATCCATACGGTACTGAACCACACCAAAACGGTGCAATACCGTACGAGTACATCCATACGTTACCGAACCACACCAAAACGGTGCAATACCGTACGAGTACATCCATACGGTACCAAACCACACCAAAACGGTACAATACCATACGAGTCCTTCGTTACGGTAGCAAACGACAACAAAACGGTGCAATACCGTACGAGTACATCCATACGGTACCAAACAACACCAAAACGGTACAATACCTTACGAGTCCTTCGTTACGGTACCAAACGACACCAAAACGGTGCAATACCGCACGAGTACATCCATATGGTACCAAACCACACCAAAACGGTACAATACCTTACGAGTCCTTCGTTACGGTACCAAACCACACCAAAACGGTGCAATACCGCACGAGTACATCCATACGGTACCAAACCACACCAAAACGGTACAATACCTTACGAGTCCTTCGTTACGGTACCAAACCACACCAAAACGGTGCAATACCGTACGAGTACATCCATACGGTACCAAACCACACCAAAACGGTACAATACGTTACGAGTCCTTAGTTACGGTACCAAACCACACCAAAACGGTGCAATACCGTACGAGTACATCCATATAGTACCAAACCACACCAAAACGGTACAATACCTTACGAGTCCTTCGTTACGGTACCAAACGACACCAAAACGGTGCAATACCGTACGAGTACATCCATACGGTACCAAACCACACCAATACGGTTCAATACCGTACGAGTACATTCATACGGTACCAAACCATAACAAAATGGTGCAATACCTTACGAGTACATCAATACGGTACCAAACCACACCAAAATTGTACAATACCTTACGAGTCCTTCGTTACGGTACCAAACCACACCAAAACGGTGCAATACCGTACGAGTACATCCATACGGTACCAAACCACACCAAAACGGTACAATACCTTACGAGTCCTTCGTTACGGTACCAAACCACACCAAAACGGTGCAATACCGTACGAGTACATCCATACGGTACCAAACCACACCAAAACGGTACAATACCTTACGAGTCCTTCGTTACGGTACCAAACGACACCAAAACGGTGCAATACCGTACGAGTACATCCATACGGTACCAAACCACACCAATACGGTGCAATACCGTACGAGTACATCCATACGGTACCAAACCACAACAAAACGATGCAATACCATACGAGTACATCAATACGGTACCAAACCACACCAAAATGGTACAATACCTTACGAGTCCTTCGTTACGGTACCAAACCACACCAAAACGGTGCAATACCGTACGAGTGCATCCATACGGTACCGAACCACACCAAAACGGTGCAATACCGTACGAGTACAATCATACGGTACCAAACCACACCAAAACGGTACAATACCTTACGAGTCCTTCGTTACGGTACCAAACCACAACAAAACGGTGCAATACCGTACGAGTACATCCATACGGTACCAAACCACACCAAAACGGTACAATACCTTACGAGTCCTTCATTACGGTACCAAACCACAACAAAATGGTGCAATACCGGACGAGTACATCCATACGGTACCAAACCACACCAAAACGGTACAATACCTTACGAGTCCTTCGTTACGGCACCAAACCACACCAAAACGGTGCAATACCGTGCGAGTACATCCATACGGTACCAAACCACAACAAAACGGTGCAATACCTTACGAGTACATCCATACGGTACTGAACCACACCAAAACGGTGCAATACCGTACGAGTACATCCACACGTTACCGAACCACACCAAAACGGTGCAATACCGTACGAGTACATCCATACGGTACCAAACCACACCAAAACGGTACAATACCTTACGAGTCCTTCGTTACGGTACCAAACCACACCAAAACGGTGCAATACCGTACGAGTACATACATACGGTACCAAACCACACCAAAACGGTACAATACCTTACGAGTCCTTCGTTACGGTACCAAACCACACCAAAACGGTGCAATACCGTACGAGTACATCCATACGGTACTGAACCACACCAAAACGGTGCAATACCGTACGAGTACATCCACACGTTACCGAACCACACCAAAACGGTGCAATACCGTACGAGTACATCCATACGGTACCAAACCACACCCAAACGGTACAATACCTTACGAGTCCTTCGTTACGGTACCAAACCACACCAAAACGGTGCAATACCGTACGAGTACATACATACGGTACCAAACCACACCAAAACGGTACAATACCTTACGAGTCCTTCGTTACGGTACCAAACCACACCAAAACGGTGCAATACCGTACGAGTACATCCATACGGTACCAAACCACACCAAAACGGTACACTACCTTACGAGTCCTTCGTTACGGTACCAAACGACACCAAAACGGTGCAATACCGTACGAGTACATCCATACGGTACCAAACCACACCAATACGGTGCAATACCGTACGAGTACATCCATACGGTACCAAACCACAACAAAACGATGCAATACCATACGAGTACATCAATACGGTACCAAACCACACCAAAATGGTACAATACCTTACGAGTCCTTCATTACGGTACCAAACCACACCAAAACGGTGCAATACCGTACGAGTGCATCCACACGGTACCGAACCACACCAAAACGGTGCAATACCGTACGAGTACAATCATACGGTACCAAACCACACCAAAACGGTACAATACCTTACGAGTCCTTCGTTACGGTACCAAACCACAACAAAACGGTGCAATACCGTACGAGTACATCCATACGGTACCAAACCACACCAAAACGGTACAATACCTTACGAGTCCTTCGTTACGGAACCAAACCACACCAAAATGGTGCAATACCGTACGAGTACATCCATACAGTACCAAACCACACCAAAACGGTACAATTCCTTACGAGTACATTCATACGGTACCAAACCACACCAAAACGGTGCAATACCGTACGAGTACATCCATACGGTACCTAACCACAACAAAACGGTGCAATACCATACGAATACATCCATACGGTACCGAACCACACCAAAACGGTGCAATACCATACGAGTACATCCATACGGTACTGAACCACACCAAAACGGTGCAATACCGTACGAGTACATCCACACGTTACCGAACCACACCAAAACGGTGCAATACCGTACGAGTACATCCATACGGTACCATACCACACCAAAACGGTACAATACCTTACGAGTCCTTCGTTACGGTACCAAACCACACCAAAACGGTGCAATACCGTACGAGTACATACATACGGTACCAAACCACACCAAAACGGTACAATACCTTACGAGTCCTTCGTTACGGTACCAAACCACACCAAAACGGTGCAATACCGTACGAGTACATCCATACGGTACCAAACCACACCAAAACGGTACACTACCTTACGAGTCCTTCGTTACGGTACCAAACGACACCAAAACGGTGCAATACCGTACGAGTACATCCATACGGTACCAAACCACACCAATACGGTGCAATACCGTACGAGTACATCCATACGGTACCAAACCACAACAAAACGATGCAATACCATACGAGTACATCAATACGGTACCAAACCACACCAAAATGGTACAATACCTTACGAATCCTTCATTACGGTACCAAACCACACCAAAACGGTGCAATACCGTACGAGTGCATCCACACGGTACCGAACCACACCAAAACGGTGCAATACCGTACGAGTACAATCATACGGTACCAAACCACACCAAAACGGTACAATACCTTACGAGTCCTTCGTTACAGTACCAAACCACAACAAAACGGTGCAATACCGTACGAGTACATCCATACGGTACCAAACCACACCAAAACGGTACAATACCTTACGAGTCCTTCGTTACGGAACCAAACCACACCAAAATGGTGCAATACCGTACGAGTACATCCATACAGTACCAAACCACACCAAAACGGTACAATTCCTTACGAGTACATTCATACGGTACCAAACCACACCAAAACGGTGCAATACCGTACGAGTACATCCATACGGTACCTAACCACAACAAAACGGTGCAATACCATACGAATACATCCATACGGTACCGAACCACACCAAAACGGTGCAATACCGTACGAGTACATCCATACGGTACCCAACCACAACAAAACGGTGCAATACCATACGAGTACATCCATACGGTACCAAACCACACTAAAACGGTACAATACCTTACGAGTCCTTCGTTACGGTACCAGACCACAACAAAACGGTGCAATACCGTATGAGTACATCCATACGGTACCAAACCACACCAAAACGGTACAATACCTTACGAGTCCTTCGTTACGGTACCAAACGACAACAAAACGGTGCAATACCGTACGAGTGCATCCATACGGTACCAAACCACACCAAAACGGTACAATACCTTACGAGTCCTTCGTTACGGTACCAAACCACAACAAAACGTTGCAATACCGTACGAGTAGATCCATACGGTACCAAACCACACCAAAACTGTACAATACCTTACGAGTCCTTCGTTACAGAACCAAACCACACTAAAATGGTGCAACAGCGTACGAGTACATCCATACGGTACCAAACCAAACCAAAACGGTACATTACCTTACGAGTACATCCATACGGTACCAAACCACACCAAAACGGTGCAATACCGTACGAGTACATCCATACGGTACCAAACCACAACAAAACGGTGCAATATCATACGAGTACATCCATACGGTGCCGAACCACACCAAAACGGTGCAATACCGTACGAGTACATCCATACGGTGCCAAACAACAACAAAACGGTACAATACCTTACGAGTACATCCATACGGTACCAAACCACACCAAAACGGTACAATACCTTACGAGTCCTTCATTACGGTACCAAACCACAACAAAATGGTGCAATACCGGACGAGTACATCCATACGGTACCAAACCACACCAAAACGGTACAATACCTTACGAGTCCTTCGTTACGGACCCAAACCACACCAAAACGGTGCAATACCGTACGAGTACATCCATATGGTACCAAACCACAACAAAACGGTGCAATACCTTACGAGTACAACCATACGGTACCGAACCACACCAAAACGGTGCAATACCGTACGAGTACATCCATACGGTACCGAATCACACCAAAACGGTGCAATACCGTACGAGTACATCCATACGGTACCCAACCACACCAAAACGGTACAATACCTTACGAGTCCTTCATTACGGCACCAAACCACAACAAAACGGTGCAATACCGTACGAGTACATCCATACGGTACCAAACCACACCAAAACGGTACGATACCTTACGAGTCCTTCGTTACGGTACCAAACGACAACAAAACGGTGCAATACCGTACGAGTGCATCCATACGGTACCAAACCACACCAAAACGGTACAATACCTTACGAGTCCTTCGTTTCGGTACCAAACGACAACAAAACGGTGCCATACCGTACGAGTGCATCCATACGGTACCAAACCACACCAAAACGGTACAATACCTTACGAGTCCTTCGTTACGGTACCAAACCACACCAAAACGGTGCAATACCGCACGAGTACATCCATACGGTCCCAAACCACACCAAAACGGTACAATACCTTACGTGTCCTTCGTTACGGTACCAAACCACACCAAAACGGTGGAATACCGTACGAGTACATCCATACGGTACCAAACCACAACAAAACGGTGCAATACCGTACGAGTAGATCCATACGGTACCAAACCACACCAAAACTGTACAATACCTTACGAGTCCTTCGTTACGGAACCAAACCATACCAAAATGGTGCAACACCGTACGAGTACATCCATACGGTACCAAACCACACCAAAACGGTACAATACCTTACGAGTACATTCATACGGTACCATTCCACACCAAAACGGTGCAATACCGTATGAGTACATCCATACGGTACCAAACCACAACAAAACGGTGCAATACCATACGAGTACATCAATACGGTACCAAACCACACCAAAATGGTACAATACCTTACGAGTCCTTCGTTACGGTACCAAACCACAACAAAACGGTGCAATACCGTACGAGTACATCCATACGGTACCAAACCACACCAAAACGGTGCAATACCGTACGAGTACATCCATACGGTGCCGAACCACACCAAAACGGTGCAATACCGTACGAGTACATCCATACGGTACCAAACCACAACAAAACGGTGCAATACCGTACGAGTAGATCCATACGGTACCAAACCACACCAAAACTGTACAACACCTTACGAGTCCTTCGTTACGGAACCAAACCATACCAAAATGGTGCAACACTGTACGAGTACATCCATACGGTACCAAACCACACCAAAATGGTACAATACCTTACGAGTACATCCATACGGTACCAATCCACACCAAAACGGTGCAATACCGTACGAGTACATCCATACGGTACCAAACCACAACAAAACGGTGCAATACCATAAGAGTACATCCATACGGTGCCGAACCACACCAAAACGGTGCAATACCGTACGAGTACATCCATACGGTACCAAACCACAACAAAACGGTGCAATACCGTACGAGTACATCCATACGATACCGAACCCCAACAAAACGGTGCAATACCGTACGAGTATATCCATACGGTACCAAACCACACCAAAACGGTACAATACCTTACGAGTCCTTCGTTACGGAACCAAACCACAACAAAATGGTGCAATACCGTACGAGTACATCCATACAGTACCAAACCACACCAAAACGGTACAATACCTTACGAGTACATCCATACGGTACCAAACCACATCAAAACGGTGCAATACCGTACGAGTACATCCATACGGTACCAAACCACAACAAAACGGTGCAATACCATGCGAATACATCCATACGGTACCGAACCACACCAAAATGGTGCAATACCGTACGAGTACATCCATACGGTACCAAACCATAACAAAACGGTGCAATACCATACGAGTACATCCATACGGTACCAAACCACGCCAAAACGGTACAATACCTTACGTGTCCTTCGTTACGGTACCAAACCACACCAAAACGGTGCAATACCGCACGAGTACATCCATACGGTACCAAACCACACCAAAACGGTACAATACCTTACGTGTCCTTCGTTACGGTACCAAACCACACCAAAACGGGGCAATACCGTACGACTACATCCATACGGTACCAAACCACAACTAAACGGTGCAATACCGTACGAGTAGATCCATACGGTACCAAACCACACCAAAACTTTACAATACCTTACGAGTCCTTCGTTACGGAACCAAACCATACCAAAATGGTGCAACACCGTACGAGTACATCCATACGGTACCAAACCACACCAAAACGGTACAATACCTTACGAGTACATCCATACGGTACCAATCCACACCAAAACGGTGCAATACCGTACGAGTACATCCATACGGTATCAAACCACAACAAAACGGTGCAATACCTTACGAGTACAACCATACGGTACCGAACCACACCAAAACGGTGCAATACCGTACGAGTACATCCATACGGTACCGAACCACACCAAAACGGTGCAATACCGTACGAGTACAATCATACGGTACCAAACCACACCAAAACGGTACAATACCTTACGAGTCCCTCGTTACGGTACCAAACCACAACAAAACGGTGCAATACCGTACGAGTACATCCATACGGTACCAAACCACACCAAAACGGTACAATACCTTACGAGTCCTTCATTACGGTACCAAACCACAACAAAATGGTGCAATACCGCACGAGTACATCCATACGGTACCAAACCACACCAAAACGGTACAATACCTTACGTGTCCTTCGTTACGGTACCAAACCACACCAAAACGGTGGAATACCGTACGAGTACATCCATACGGTACCAAACCACAACAAAACGGTGCAATACCGTACGAGTAGATCCATACGGTACCAAACCACACCAAAACTGTACAATACCTTACGAGTCCTTCGTTACGGAACCAAACCATACCAAAATGGTGCAACACCGTACGAGTACATCCATACGGTACCAAACCACACCAAAACGGTACAATACCTTACGAGTACATTCATACGGTACCATTCCACACCAAAATGGTGCAATACCGTACGAGTACATCCATACGGTACCAAACCACAACAAAACGGTGCAATACCATACGAGTACATCAATACGGTACCAAACCACACCAAAATGGTACAATACCTTACGAGTCCTTCGTTACGGTACCAAACCACAACAAAACGGTGCAATACCGTACGAGTACATCCATACGGTACCAAACCACACCAAAACGGTGCAATACCGTACGAGTACATCCATACGGTGCCGAACCACACCAAAACGGTGCAATACCGTACGAGTACATCCATACGGTACCAAACCACAACAAAACGGTGCAATACCGTACGAGTAGATCCATACGGTACCAAACCACACCAAAACTGTACAACACCTTACGAGTCCTTCGTTACGGAACCAAACCATACCAAAATGGTGCAACACTGTACGAGTACATCCATACGGTACCAAACCACACCAAAATGGTACAATACCTTACGAGTACATCCATACGGTACCAATCCACACCAAAACGGTGCAATACCGTACGAGTACATCCATACGGTACCAAACCACAACAAAACGGTGCAATACCATACGAGTACATCCATACGGTGCCGAACCACACCAAAACGGTGCAATACCGTACGAGTACATCCATACGGTACCAAACCACAACAAAACGGTGCAATACCGTACGAGTACATCCATACGATACCGAACCCCAACAAAACGGTGCAATACCGTACGAGTATATCCATACGGTACCAAACCACACCAAAACGGTACAATACCTTACGAGTCCTTCGTTACGGAACCAAACCACAACAAAATGGTGCAATACCGTACGAGTACATCCATACAGTACCAAACCACACCAAAACGGTACAATACCTTACGAGTACATCCATACGGTACCAAACCACATCAAAACGGTGCAATACCGTACGAGTACATCCATACGGTACCAAACCACATCAAAACGGTGCAATACCGTACGAGTACATCCATACGGTACCAAACCACAACAAAACGGTGCAATACCATGCGAATACATCCATACGGTACCGAACCACACCAAAATGGTGCAATACCGTACGAGTACATCCATACGGTACATAACCATAACAAAACGGTGCAATACCATACGAGTACATCCATACGGTACCAAACCACGCCAAAACGGTACAATACCTTACGTGTCCTTCGTTACGGTACCAAACCACACCAAAACGGTGCAATACCGCACGAGTACATCCATACGGTACCAAACCACACCAAAACGGTACAATACCTTACGTGTCCTTCGTTACGGTACCAAACCACACCAAAACGGGGCAATACCGTACGACTACATCCATACGGTATCAAACCACAACAAAACGGTGCAATACCTTACGAGTACAACCATACGGTACCGAACCACACCAAAACGGTGCAATACCATACGAGTACATCCATACGGTACCGAACCACACCAAAACGGTGCAATACCGTACGAGTACAATCGTACGGTACCAAACCACACCAAAACGGTACAATACCTTACGAGTCCCTCGTTACGGTACCAAACCACAACAAAACGGTGCAATACCGTACGAGTACATCCATACGGTACCAAACCACACCAAAACGGTACAATACCTTACGAGTCCTTCATTACGGTACCAAACCACAACAAAATGGTGCAATACCGGACGAGTACATCCATACGGTACCAAACCACACCAAAACGGTACAATACCTTATGAGTCCTTCGTTACGGCACCAAACCACACCAAAACGGTGCAATACCGTACGAGTACATCCATACGGTACCAAACCACAACAAAACGGTGCAATACCTTACGAGTACATCCATACGGTACCGAACCACACCAAAACGGTGCAATACCGTACGAGTACATCCATACGTTACCGAACCACACCAAATCGGTGCAATACCGTACGAGTACATCCATACGGTACCAAACCACACCAAAACGGTACAATACCTTACGAGTCCTTCGTTACGGTACCAAACCACAACAAAACGGTGCAATACCGTACGAGTACATCCATACGGTACCAAACCACACCAAAACGGTACAATACCTTACGAGTCCTTCGTTACGGTACCAAACGACAACAAAACGGTGCAATACCGTACGAGTGCATCCATACGGCACAAAACCACACCAAAACGGTACAATACCTTACGAGTCCTTCGTTACGGTAACAAACCACACCAAAACGGTGCAATACCGCACGAGTACATCCATACGGTACCAAACCACACCAAAATGGTACAATATTTTACGTGTCCTTCGTTACGGTACCAAACCACACCAAAACGGTGCAATACCGTACGAGTACATCCATACGGTACCGAACCACACCAAAACGGTACAATACCTTACGAGTCCTTCGTTACGGTACCAAACGACACCAAAACGGTGCAATACGGTACGAGTACATCCATACAGTACCAAACCACACCAAAACGGTACAATACCTTACGAGTCCTTCGTTACGGTACCAAACGACACCAAAACGGTGCAATACCGTACGAGTACATCCATACGGTACCAAACCACACCAATACGGTTCAATACCGTACGAGTACATCCACACGGTACCAAACCACAACAAAACGGTGCAATACCTTACGAGTACATCAGTACGGTACCAAACCACACCAAAAGGGTACAATACCTTACGAGTCCTTCGTTACGGTACCAAACCACAGCAAAACGGTGCAATACCGTACGAGTACATCCATACGGTACCAAACCACACCAAAACGGTACAATACCTTACGAGTCCTTCATTATGGTACCAAACGACAACAAAACGGTGCAATACCGTACGAGTGCATCGATACGATACCAAACCACACCAAAACGGTACAATACCTTACGAGTCCTTCGTTACAGTACCAAACCACACCAAAACGGTGCAATACCGTACGAGTACATCCATACGGTACCAAACCACAACAAAACGGTGCAATACCCTACGAGTACATCCATACGGTACCGAACCACACCAAAACGGTGCAATACCGTACGAGTACATCCATACGGTACCGAACCACACCAAAACGGTGCAATACCGTACGAGTACATCCATACGGTACGAAACCACACCAAAACGGTACAACACCTTACGACTCCTTCGTTACGGTACCAAACCACAACAAAACAGTGCAATACCAGACGAGTGCATCCATACGGTACCAAACCACACCAAAACGGTACAATACCTTACGAGTCCTTCGTTACGGCACCAAACCACACCAAAACGGTGCAATACCGCACGAGTCCATCCATACGGTACCAAACCACACCAAAACGGTACAATACCTTACGAGTCCTTCGTTACGGTACCAAACCACACCAAAACGGTGCAATACCGTACGAGTACATCCATACGGTACCAAACCACACCAAAACGGTACAATACCTTATGAGTCCTTCGTTACGGTACCAAACGACACCAAAACGGTGCAATACCGTACGAGTACATCCATACGGTACCAAACCACAACAAAACAATGCAATACCATACGAGTACATCAATACGGTACCAAACCACACCAAAATGGTACAATACCTTACGAGTCCTTCGTTACGCTACCAAACCACAACAAAACGGTGCAATACCGTACGAGTACATCCATACGGTACCAAACCACACCAAAACGGTACAATACCTTACGAGTCCTTCGTTACGGAACAAAACCACACCAAAATGGTGCAATACCGTACGAGTACATCCATACAGTACCAAACCGCACCAAAACGGTACAATACCTTACGAGTACATCCATACGGTACCAAACCACAGCAAAACGGTGCAATACCGTACGAGTACATCCATACGGTACCTAACCACAACAAAACGGTGAAATACCATACGAATACATCCATACGGTACCGAACCACACCAAAACGGTGCAATACCGTACGAGTACATCCATACGGCACCAAACCACAACAAAACGGTGCAATACCATACGAGTACATCCATACGGTACCAAACCACACCAAAACGGTATAATACCTTACGAGTCCTTCGTTACGGTACCAGACCACAACAAAATGGTGCAATACCGTATGAGTACATCCATACGGTACCAAACCACACCAAAACGGTACAATACCTTACGAGTCCTTCGTTACGGTACCAAACGACAACAAAACGGTGCAATACCGTACGAGTGCATCCATACGGTACCGAACCACACCAAAACGGTACAATACCTTACGAGTCCTTCGTTACGGTACCAAACCACACCAAAACGGTGCAATACCGTACGAGTACATCCATACGGTACCAAACCACACCAAAACGGTGCAATACCGTACGAGTACATCCATACGGTACCGAACCAAACCAAAACGGTGCAATACCGTACGAGTGCATCCATACGTTACCGAACCACACCAAAACGGTGCAATACCGTACGAGTACATCCATACGGTACCAAACCACACCAAAACGGTACAATACCTTACGAGTCCTTCGTTACGGTACCAAACGACACCAAAACGGTGCAATACCGTACGAGTACATCCATACGGTACCAAACCACACCAATACGGTGCAATACCGTACGAGTACATCCATACGGTACCAAACCACAACAAAATGGTGCAATACCATATGAGTACATCAATACGGTACCAAACCACACCAAAATGGTACAATACCTTATGAGTCCTTCGTTACGGTACCAAACCACAACAAAACGGTGCAATACCGTACGAGTACATCCATACGGTACCAAACCACACCAAAACGGTACAATACCTTACGAGTCCTTCGTTACGGAACCAAACCACACCAAAATGGTGCAATACCGTACGAGTACATCCATACAGTACCAAACCACACGAAAACGGTACAATACCTTAAGAGTACATCCATACGGTACCAAACCACAACAAAACGGTGCAATACCGTATGAGTACATCCATACGGTACCAAACCACACCAAAACGGTACAATACCTTACGAGTCCTTCGTTACGGTACCAAACGACAACAAAACGGTGCAATACCGTACGAGTGCATCCATACGGTACCGAACCACACCAAAACGGTACAATACCTTACGAGTCCTTCGTTACGGTACCAAACCACACCAAAACGGTGCAATACCGTACGAGTACATCCATACGGTACCAAACCACACCAAAACGGTGCAATACCGTACGAGTACATCCATACGGTACCGAACCAAACCAAAACGGTGCAATACCGTACGAGTGCATCCATACGTTACCGAACCACACCAAAACGGTGCAATACCGTACGAGTACATCCATACGGTACCAAACCAAACCAAAACGGTACAATACCTTACGAGTCCTTCGTTACGGTACCAAACGACACCAAAACGGTGCAATACCGTACGAGTACATCCATACGGTACCAAACCACAACAAAACGGTGCAATACCATACGAATACATCCATACGGTACCGAACCACACCAAAACTGTGCAATACCGTACGAGTACATCCATACGGTACCAAACCACAACAAAACGGTGCAATACCATACGAGTACATCCATACGGTACCAAACCACACCAAAACGGTACAATACCTTACGAGTCCTTCGTTACGGTACCAGACCACAACAAAACGGTGCAATACCGTATGAGTACATCCATACGGTACCAAACCACACCAAAACGGTACAATACCTTACGAGTCCTTCGTTACGGTACCAAAGGACAACAAAACGGTGCAATACCGTACGAGTGCATCCATACGGTACCAAACCACACCAAAACGGTACAATACCTTACGAGTCCTTCGTTACGGTACCAATCCACAACAAAACGGTGCAATACCGTACGAGTAGATACATACGGTACCAAACCACACCAAAACTGTACAATACCTTACGAGTCCTTCGTTACGGAACCAAACCACACCAAAATGGTGCAACACCGTACGAGTACATCCATACGGTACCAAACCAAACCAAAACGGTACAATACCTTACGAGTACGTCCATACGGTACCAAACCACAACAAAACGGTGCAATACCATATGAGTACATCAATACGGTACCAAACCACACCAAAATGGTACAATACCTTACGAGTCCTTCGTTACGGTACCAAACCACAACAAAACGGTGCAATACCGTACGAGTACATCCATACGGTACCAAACCACACCAAAACGGTACAATACCTTACGAGTCCTTCGTTACGGAACCAAACCACACCAAAATGGTGCAATACCGTACGAGTACATCCATACAGTACCAAACCACACGAAAACGGTACAATACCTTAAGAGTACATCCATACGGTACCAAACCACACCAAAACGGTGCAATACCGTACGAGTACATCCATACGGTACCAAACCACAACAAAACGGTGCAATACCATACGAATACATCCATACGGTACCGAACCACACCAAAACTGTGCAATACCGTACGAGTACATCCATACGGTACCAAACCACAACAAAACGGTGCAATACCATACGAGTACATCCATACGGTACGAAACTACACCAAAACGGTACAATACCTTACGAGTCCTTCGTTACGGTACCAGACCACAACAAAACGGTGCAATACCGTATGAGTACATCCATACGGTACCAAACCACACCAAAACGGTACAATACCTTACGAGTCCTTCGTTACGGTACCAAAGGACAACAAAACGGTGCAATACCGTACGAGTGCATCCATACGGTACCAAACCACACCAAAACGGTACAATACCTTACGAGTCCTTCGTTACGGTACCAAACCACAACAAAACGGTGCAATACCGTACGAGTAGATACATACGGTACCAAACCACACCAAAACTGTACAATACCTTACGAGTCCTTCGTTACGGAACCAAACCACACCAAAATGGTGCAACACCGTACGAGTACATCCATACGGTACCAAACCAAACCAAAACGGTACAATACCTTACGAGTACATCCATACAGTACCAAACCACAGCAAAACAGTGCAATACCGTACGAGTACATCCATACGGTGCCAAACCACAACAAAACGGTGCAATACCTTACGAGTACATCCATACGGTACCAAACCACACCAAAACGGTACAATACCTTACGAGTCCTTCGTTACGGTACCAAACCACACCAAAACGGTGCAATACCGTACGAGTACATCCATACGGTACCAAACCACAACAAAACGGTGCAATACCTTACGAGTACAACCATACGGTACCGAACCACACCAAAACGGTGCAATACCGTACGAGTACATCCATACGGTACCGAACCACACCAAAACAGTGCAATACCGTACGAGTACATCCATACGGAACCAAACCACACCAAAACGGTACGATACCTTACGAGTCCTTCGTTACGGCACCAAACCACAACAAAACGGTGCAATACCGTACGAGTACATCCATATGGTACCAAAGCACACCAAAACGGTACAATACCTTACGAGTCCTTTGTTACGGTACCAAACGACAACAAAACGGTGCAATACCGTACGAGTGCATCCATACGGTACCAAACCACACCAAAACGGTACAATACCTTACGAGTCCTTCGTTACGGTACCAAACGACAACAAAACGGTGCCATACCGTACGAGTACATCCATACGGTACCAAACCACAACAAAACGGTGCAATACCTTACGAGTACATCCATACGGTACCGAACCACACCAAAACGGTGCAATACCGTACGAGTACATCCATACGTTACCGAACCACACCAAAACGGTGCAATACCGTACGAGTACATCCATACGGTACCAAACCACACCAAAACGGTACAATACCTTACGAGTCCTTCGTTACGGTACCAAACCACAACAAA
This sequence comes from Rhododendron vialii, assembly GCF_030253575.1. Lineage (NCBI taxonomy): Eukaryota > Viridiplantae > Streptophyta > Magnoliopsida > Ericales > Ericaceae > Rhododendron > Rhododendron vialii. Next base: position 27,967,084 of record NC_080557.1, on the reverse strand, counting down.
ACGGTGCAATACCGTACGAGTACATCCATACGGTACCAAACCACACCAAAACGGTACAATACCTTACGAGTCCTTCGTTACGGTACCAAATGACAACAAAACGGTGCAATACCGTACGAGTGCATCCATACGGTACCAAACCACACCAAAACGGTACAATACCTTACGAGTCCTTCGTTACGGTACCAAACGACAACAAAACGGTGCAATACCGTACGAGTGCATCCATACGGTACCGAACCACACCAAAACGGTACAATACCTTACGAGTCCTTCGTTACGGTACCAAACCACACCAAAACGGTGCAATACCGTACGAGTACATCCATACGGTACCAAACAACACCAAAACGGTGCAATACCGTACGAGTACATCCATACGGTACCGAACCAAACCAAAACGGTGCAATACCGTACGAGTGCATCCATACGTTACCGAACCACACCAAAACGGTGCAATACCGTACGAGTACATCCATACGGTACCAAACCAAACCAAAACGGTACAATACCTTACGAGTCCTTCGTTACGGTACCAAACGACACCAAAACGGTGCAATACCGTACGAGTACATCCATACGGTACCAAACCACAACAAAACGGTGCAATACCATACGAATACATCCATACGGTACCGAACCACACCAAAACTGTGCAATACCGTACGAGTACATCCATACGGTACCAAACCACAACAAAACGGTGCAATACCATACGAGTACATCCATACGGTACCAAACCACACCAAAACGGTACAATACCTTACGAGTCCTTCGTTACGGTACCAGACCACAACAAAACGGTGCAATACCGTATGAGTACATCCATACGGTACCAAACCACACCAAAACGGTACAATACCTTACGAGTCCTTCGTTACGGTACCAAAGGACAACAAAACGGTGCAATACCGTACGAGTGCATCCATACGGTACCAAACCACACCAAAACGGTACAATACCTTACGAGTCCTTCGTTACGGTACCAATCCACAACAAAACGGTGCAATACCGTACGAGTAGATACATACGGTACCAAACCACACCAAAACTGTACAATACCTTACGAGTCCTTCGTTACGGAACCAAACCACACCAAAATGGTGCAACACCGTACGAGTACATCCATACGGTACCAAACCAAACCAAAACGGTACAATACCTTACGAGTACGTCCATACGGTACCAAACCACAACAAAACGGTGCAATACCATATGAGTACATCAATACGGTACCAAACCACACCAAAATGGTACAATACCTTACGAGTCCTTCGTTACGGTACCAAACCACAACAAAACGGTGCAATACCGTACGAGTACATCCATACGGTACCAAACCACACCAAAACGGTACAATACCTTACGAGTCCTTCGTTACGGAACCAAACCACACCAAAATGGTGCAATACCGTACGAGTACATCCATACAGTACCAAACCACACGAAAACGGTACAATACCTTAAGAGTACATCCATACGGTACCAAACCACACCAAAACGGTGCAATACCGTACGAGTACATCCATACGGTACCAAACCACAACAAAACGGTGCAATACCATACGAATACATCCATACGGTACCGAACCACACCAAAACTGTGCAATACCGTACGAGTACATCCATACGGTACCAAACCACAACAAAACGGTGCAATACCATACGAGTACATCCATACGGTACGAAACTACACCAAAACGGTACAATACCTTACGAGTCCTTCGTTACGGTACCAGACCACAACAAAACGGTGCAATACCGTATGAGTACATCCATACGGTACCAAACCACACCAAAACGGTACAATACCTTACGAGTCCTTCGTTACGGTACCAAAGGACAACAAAACGGTGCAATACCGTACGAGTGCATCCATACGGTACCAAACCACACCAAAACGGTACAATACCTTACGAGTCCTTCGTTACGGTACCAAACCACAACAAAACGGTGCAATACCGTACGAGTAGATACATACGGTACCAAACCACACCAAAACTGTACAATACCTTACGAGTCCTTCGTTACGGAACCAAACCACACCAAAATGGTGCAACACCGTACGAGTACATCCATACGGTACCAAACCAAACCAAAACGGTACAATACCTTACGAGTACATCCATACGGTACCAAACCACAGCAAAACAGTGCAATACCGTACGAGTACATCCATACGGTGCCAAACCACAACAAAACGGTGCAATACCTTACGAGTACATCCATACGGTACCAAACCACACCAAAACGGTACAATACCTTACGAGTCCTTCGTTACGGTACCAAACCACACCAAAACGGTGCAATACCGTACGAGTACATCCATACGGTACCAAACCACAACAAAACGGTGCAATACCTTACGAGTACAACCATACGGTACCGAACCACACCAAAACGGTGCAATACCGTACGAGTACATCCATACGGTACCGAACCACACCAAAACAGTGCAATACCGTACGAGTACATCCATACGGTACCAAACCACACCAAAACGGTACGATACCTTACGAGTCCTTCGTTACGGCACCAAACCACAACAAAACGGTGCAATACCGTACGAGTACATCCATATGGTACCAAAGCACACCAAAACGGTACAATACCTTACGAGTCCTTTGTTACGGTACCAAACGACAACAAAACGGTGCAATACCGTACGAGTGCATCCATACGGTACCAAACCACACCAAAACGGTACAATACCTTACGAGTCCTTCGTTACGGTACCAAACGACAACAAAACGGTGCCATACCGTACGAGTACATCCATACGGTACCAAACCACAACAAAACGGTGCAATACCTTACGAGTACATCCATACGGTACCGAACCACACCAAAACGGTGCAATACCGTACGAGTACATCCATACGTTACCGAACCACACCAAAACGGTGCAATACCGTACGAGTACATCCATACGGTACCAAACCACACCAAAACGGTACAATACCTTACGAGTCCTTCGTTACGGTACCAAACCACAACAAAACGGTGCAATACCGTACGAGTACATCCATACGGTACCAAACCACACCAAAACGGTACAATACCTTACGAGTCCTTCGTTACGGTACCAAATGACAACAAAACGGTGCAATACCGTACGAGTGCATCCATACGGTACCAAACCACACCAAAACGGTACAATACCTTACGAGTCCTTCGTTACGGTACCAAACCACACCAAAACGGTGCAATTCCGCACGAGTCCATCCATACGGTACCAAACCACACAAAAACGGTACAATACCTTACGAGTCCTTCGTTACGGTACCAAACCACACCAAAACGGTGCAATACCGTACGAGTACATCCATACGGTACCAAACCACACCAAAACGGTACAATACCTTACGAGTCCTTCGTTACGGTACCAAACGACACCAAAACGGTTCAATACCGTACGAGTACATCCATACGGTACCAAACCACACCAAAACGGTACAATACCTTACGAGTCCTTCATTACGGTACCAAACCACAACAAAATGGTGCAATACCGGACGAGTACATCCATACGGTACCAAACCACACCAAAACGGTACAATACCTTACGAGTCCTTCGTTACGGCACCAAACCACACCAAAACGGTGCAATACCGTACGAGTACATCCATACGGTACCAAACCACAACAAAACGGTGCAATACCTTACGAGTACATCCATACGGTACCGAACCACACCAAAACGGTGCAATACCGTACGAGTACATCCATACGTTACCGAACCACACCAAAACGGTGCAATACCGTACGAGTACATCCATACGGTACCAAACCACACCAAAACGGTACAATACCTTACGAGTCCTTCGTTACGGTACCAAACCACAACAAAACGGTGCAATACCGTACGAGTACATCCATACGGTACCAAACCAAACCGAAACGGTACAATACCTTACGAGTCCTTCGTTACGGTACCAAACGACAACAAAACGGTGCAATACCGTACGAACCGTACGGCACAAAGCCACACCAAAACGGTACAATACCTTACGAGTCCTTCGTTACGGTACCAAACCACACCAAAACGGTGCAATACCGTACGAGTACATCCATACGGTAACAAACCACAACAAAACGGTGCAATACCTTACGAGTACAATCATACGGTACCGAACCACACCAAAACGGTGCAATACCGTACGAGTACATCCATACGGTACCGAACCTCACCAAAACGGTACAATACCTTACGAGTCCTTCGTTACGGTACCAAACGACACCAAAACGGTGCAATACCATACGAGTACATCCATACAGTACCAAACCACACCAAAACGGTACAATACCTTACGAGTCCTTCGTTACGGTACCAAACGACACCAAAACGGTGCAATACCGTACGAGTACATCCATACGGTACCAAACCACACCAATACGGTTCAATACCGTACGAGTACATCCATACGGTACCAAACCACAATAAAACGGTGCAATACCTTACGAGTACATCAGTACGGTACCAAACCACACCAAAATGGTACAATACCTTACGAGTCCTTCGTTACGGTACCAAACCACAACAAAACGGTGCAATACCGTACGAGTACATCCATACGGTACCAAACCACACCAAAACGGTACAATACCTTATGAGTCCTTCGTTACGGTACCAAACGACACCAAAACGGTGCAATACCGTACGAGTACATCCATACGGTACCAAACCACAACAAAACGGTACAATACCTTACGAGTCCTTCGTTACAGTACCAAACCACACCAAAACGGTGCAATACCGTACGAGTACATCCATACGGTACCAAACCACAACAAAACGGTGCAATACCCTAGGAGTACATCCATACGGTACCGAACCACACCAAAACGGTGCAATACCGTACGAGTACATCCATACGGTACCGAACCACACCAAAACGGTGCAATACCGTACGAGTACATCCATACGGTACCAAACCACACCAAAACGGTACAACACCTTACGACTCCTTCGTTACGGTACCAAACCACAACAAAACAGTGCAATACCGGACGAGTGCATCAATACGGTACCAAACCACAACAAAACGGTGCAATACCGTACGAGTACATCCATACAGTACCAAACCACACCAAAACGGTACATTACCTTACGAGTCCTTCGTTACGGTACCAAACGACACCAAAACGGTGCAATACCGTACGAGTACATCCATACGGTACCAAACCACACCAATACGGTTCAATACCGTACGAGTACATCCATACGGTACCAAACCACAACAAAACGGTGCAATACCTTACGAGTACATCCATACGGTACCAAACCACACCAAAACGGTACAATACCTTACGAGTCCTTCGTTACGGTACCAAACCACAACAAAACGGTGCAATACCGTACGAGTACATCCATACGGTACCAAACCACACCAAAACGGTACAATACCTTACGAGTCCTTCATTAAGGTACCAAACGACAACAAAACGGTGCAATACCGTACGAGTGCATCGATACGATACCAAACCACACCAAAACGGTACAATACCTTACGAGTCCTTCGTTAAAGTACCAAACCACAACAAAACGGTGGAATACCGTACGAGTGCATCGATACGATACCAAACCACACCAAAACGGTACAATACCTTACGAGTCCTTCGTTACAGTACCAAACCACACCAAAACGGTGCAATACCGTACGAGTACATCCATACGGTACCAAACCACAACAAAACGGTGCAATACCTTACGAGTACATCAGTACGGTACCAAACCATACCAAAATGGTACAATACCTTACGAGTCCTTCGTTACGGTACCAAACCACAACAAAACGGTGCAATACCGTACGAGTACATCCATACGGTACCAAACCACACCAAAACGGTACAATACCTTATGAGTCCTTCGTTACGGTACCAAACGACACCAAAACGGTGCAATACCGTACGAGTACATCCATACGGTACCAAACCACAACAAAACGGTACAATACCTTACGAGTCCTTCGTTACAGTACCAAACCACACCAAAACGGTACAATACCGTACGAGTACATCCATACGGTACCAAACCACAACAAAACGGTGCAATACCCTACGAGTACATCCATACGGTACCGAACCACACCAAAACGGTGCAATACCGTACGAGTACATCCATACGGTACCGAACCACACCAAAACGGTGCAATACCGTACGAGTACATCCATACGGTACCAAACCACTCCAAAACGGTACAACACCTTACGACTCCTTCGTTACGGTACCAAACCACAACAAAACAGTGCAATACCGGACGAGTGCATCCATACGGTATCAAACCACAACAAAACGGTGCAATACCGTACGAGTACATCCATACAGTACCAAACCACACCAAAACGGTACAATACCTTACGAGTCCTTCGTTACGGTACCAAACGACACCAAAACGGTGCAATACCGTACGAGTACATCCATATGGTACCAAACCACACCAATACGGTTCAATACCGTACGAGTACATCCATACGGTACCAAACCACAACAAAACGGTGCAATACCTTACGAGTACATCAGTACGGTACCAAACCACACCAAAATGGTACAATACCTTACGAGTCCTTCGTTACGGTACCAAACCACAACAAAACGGTGCAATACCGTATGAGTACATCCATACGGTACCAAACCACACCAAAACGGTACAATACCTTACGAGTCCTTCGTTACGGTACCAAACCACAACAAAACGGTGCAATACCGTACGAGTACATCCATACGGTACCAAACCACACCAAAACGGTACAATACCTTACGAGTCCTTCATTATGGTACCAAACGACAACAAAACGGTGCAATACCGTACGAGTGCATCGATACGATACCAAACCACACCAAAACGGTACAATAATTTACGAGTCCTTCGTTACAGTACCAAACCACACCAAAACGGTGCAATACCGTACGAGTACATCCATACGGTACCAAACAACAACAAAACGGTGAAATACCTTACGAGTACATCAGTACGGTACCAAACCACACCAAAATGGTACAATACCTTACGAGTCCTTCGTTACGGTACCAAACCACAACAAAACGGTGCAATACCGTACGAGTACATCCATACGGTACCAAACCACACCAAAACGGTACAATACCTTATGAGTCCTTCGTTACGGTACCAAACGATACCAAAACGGTGCAATACCGTACGAGTACATCCATACGGTACCAATCCACAACAAAACGGTACAATACCTTACGAGTCCTTCGTTACAGTACCAAACCACACCAAAACGGTGCAATACCGTACAAGTACATCCATACGGTACCAAACCACAACAAAACGGTGCAATACCCTACGAGTACATCCATACGGTACCGAACCACACCAAAACGGTGCAATACCGTACGAGTACATCCATACGGTACCGAACCACACCAAAACGGTGCAATACCGTACGAGTACATCCATACGGTACCAAACCACACCAAAACGGTACAACACCTTACGACTCCTTCGTTACGGTACCAAACCACAACAAAACAGTGCAATACCGGACGAGGGCATCCATACGGTACCAAACCACAACAAAACGGTGCAATACCGTACGAGTACATCCATACATTACCAAACCACACCAAAACGGTACAATACCTTACGAGTCCTTCGTTACGGTACCAAACGACACCAAAACGGTGCAATACCGTACGAGTACATCCATACGGTACCAAACCACACCAATACGGTTCAATACCGTACGAGTACATCCATACGGTACCAAACCACAACAAAACGGTGCAATACCTTACGAGTACATCAGTACGGTACCAAACCACACCAAAATGGTACAATACCTTACGAGTCCTTCGTTACGGTACTAAACCACAACAAAACGGTGCAATACCGTACGAGTACATCCATACGGTACCAAACCACACCAAAACGGTACAATACCTTACGAGTCCTTCGTTACGGTACCAAACCACAACAAAACGGTGCAATACCGTACGAGTACATCCATACGGTACCAAACCACACCAAAACGGTACAATACCTTACGAGTCCTTCATTATGGTACCAAACGACAACAAAACGGTGCAATACCGTACGAGTGCATCGATACGATACCAAACCACACCAAAACGGTACAATACCTTACGAGTCCTTCGTTACAGTACCAAACCACACCAAAACGGTGCAATACCGTACGAGTACATCCATACGGTACCAAACCACAACAAAACGGTGCAATACCCTACGAGTACATCCATACGGTACCGAACCACACCAAAACGGTGCAATACCATACGAGTACATCCATACGGTACCGAACCACAACAAAACGGTGCAATACCGTACGAGTACATCCATACGGTACCAAACCACACCAAAACGGTACAACACCTTACGACTCCTTCGTTACGGTACCAAACCACAACAAAACAGTGCAATACCGGACGAGTGCATCCATACGGTACCAAACCACACCAAAACGGTACAATACCTTACGAGTCCTTCGTTACGGTACCAAACCACACCAAAACGGTGCAATACCGCACGAGTCCATCCATACGGTACCAAACCACACCAAAACGGTACAATACCATACGAGTACATCCATACGGTACCAAACCACACCAAAACGGCGCAATACCGTACGAGTACATCCATACGGTACCAAACCACACCAAAACGGTACAATACCTTACGAGTCCTTCGTTACGGTACCAAACCACACCAAAACGGTGCAATACCGTACGAGTACATCCATACGGTACCAAACCACACCAAAACGGTACAATACCTTACGAGTCCTTCGTTACGGTACCAAACCACACCAAAACGGTGCAATACCGTACGAGTACATCCATACGGTACCAAACCACACAAAAACGGTACAATACCTTATGAGTCCTTCGTTACGGTACCAAACGACACCAAAACGGTGCAATACCGTACGAGTACATCCATACGGTACCAAACCACAACAAAACGGTGCAATACCATACGAGTACATCAATACGGTACCAAACCACACCAAAATGGTACAATACCTTACGAGTCCTTCGTTACGGTACCAAACCACAACAAAACGGTGCAATACCGTACGAGTACATCCATACGGTACCAAACCACACCAAAACGGTACAATACCTTACGAGTCCTTCGTTACGGAACCAAACCACACCAAAATGGTGCAATACCGTACGAGTACATCCATACAGTACCAAACCACACCAAAACGGTACAATACCTTACGAGTACATCCATACGGTACCAAACCACACCAAAACGGTGCAATACCGTACGAGTACATCCATACGGTACCTAACCACAACAAAACGGTGAAATACCATACGAATACATCCATACGGTACCGAACCACACCAAAACGGTGCAATACCGTACGAGTACATCCATACGGCACCAAACCACAACAAAACGGTGCAATACCATACGAGTACATCCATACGGTACCAAACCACACCAAAACGGTATAATACCTTACGAGTCCTTCGTTACGGTACTAGACCACAACAAAACGGTGCAATACCGTATGAGTACATCCATACGGTACCAAACCACACCAAAACGGTACAATACCTTACGAGTCCTTCGTTACGGTACCAAACGACAACAAAACGGTGCAATACCGTACGAGTGCATCCATACGGTACCGAACCACACCAAAACGGTACAATACCTTACGAGTCCTTCGTTACGGTACCAAACCACACCAAAACGGTGCAATACCGTACGAGTACATCCATACGGTACCAAACCACACCAAAACGGTGCAATACCGTACGAGTACATCCATACGGTACCGAACCAAACCAAAACGGTGCAATACCGTACGAGTACATCCATACGTTACCGAACCACACCAAAACGGTGCAATACCGTACGAGTAGATCCATACGGTACCAAACCACACCAAAACGGTACAATACCTTACGAGTCCTTCGTTACGGTACCAAACGACACCAAAACGGTGCAATACCGTACGAGTACATCCATACGGTACCAAACCACACCAATACGGTGCAATACCGTACGAGTACATCCATACGGTACCAAACCACAACAAAACGGTGCAATACCATACGAGTACATCAATACGGTACCAAACCACACCAAAATGGTACAATACCTTACGAGTCCTTCGTTACGGTACCAAACCACAACAAAACGGTGCAATACCGTACGAGTACATCCATACGGTACCAAACCACACCAAAACGGTACAATACCTTACGAGTCCTTCGTTACGGAACCAAACCACACCAAAATGGTGCAATACCTTACGAGTACATCCATACAGTACCAAACCACACGAAAACGGTACAATACCTTAAGAGTACATCCATACGGTACCAAACCACACCAAAACGGTGCAATACCGTACGAGTACATCCATACGGTACCAAACCACAACAAAACGGTGCAATACCATACGAATACATCCATACGGTACCGAACCACACCATACGGCACCAAACCACAACAAAACGGTGCAATACCATACGAGTACATCCATACGGTACCAAACCACACCAAAACGGTACAATACCTTACGAGTCCTTCGTTACGGTACCAGACCACAACAAAACGGTGCAATACCGTATGAGTACATCCATACGGTACCAAACCACACCAAAACGGTACAATACCTTACGAGTCCTTCGTTACGGTACCAAACGACAACAAAACGGTGCAATACCGTACGAGTGCATCCATACGGTACCAAACCACACCAAAACGGTACAATACCTTACGAGTCCTTCGTTACGGTACCAAACCACAACAAAACGGTGCAATACCGTACGAGTAGATCCATACGGTACCAAACCACACCAAAACTGTACAATACCTTACGAGTCCTTCGTTACGGAACCAAACCACACCAAAATGGTGCAACACCGTACGAGTACATCCATACGGTACCAAACCAAACCAAAACGGTACAATACCTTACGAGTACATCCATACGGTACCAAACCACAACAAAATGGTGCAATACCGTACGAGTACATCCATACGGTGCCAAACCACAACAAAACGGTGCAATACCTTACGAGTACATCCATACGGTACCAAACCACACCAAAACGGTACAATACCTTACGAGTCCTTCATTACGGTACCAAACCACAACAAAATGGTGCAATACCGGACGAGTACATCCATACGGTACCAAACCACACCAAAACGGTACAATACCTTACGAGTCCTTCGTTACGGTACCAAACCACACCAAAACGGTGCAATACCGTACGAGTACATCCATACGGTACCAAACTACAACAAAACGGTGCAATACCTTACGAGTACAACCATACGGTACCGAACCACACCAAAACGGTGCAATACCGTACGAGTACATCCATACGGTACCGAACCACACCAAAACAGTGCAATACCGTACGAGTACATCCATACGGTACCAAACCACACCAAAACGGTACGATACCTTACGAGTCCTTCGTTACGGCACCAAACCACAACAAAACGGTGCAATACCGTACGAGTACATCCATATGGTACCAAACCACACCAAAACAGTACAATACCTTATGAGTCCTTCGTTACGGTACCAAACGACACCAAAACGGTGCAATACCGTACGAGTACATCCATACGGTACCAAACCACAACAAAACGGTGCAATACCATACGAGTACATCAATACGGAACCAAACCACACCAAAATGGTACAATACCTTACGAGTCCTTCGTTACGGTACCAAACCACAACAAAACGGTGCAATACCGTACGAGTATATCCATACGGTACCAAACCACACCAAAACGGTACAATACCTTACGAGTCCTTCGTTACGGAACCAAACCACACCAAAATGGTGCAATACCGTACGAGTACATCCATACAGTACCAAACCACACCAAAACGGTACAATACCTTACGAGTACATCCATACGGTACCAAACCACACCAAAACGGTGCAATACCGTACGAGTACATCCATACGGTACCTAACCACAACAAAACGGTGAAATACCATACGAATACATCCATACGGTACCGAACCACACCAAAACGGTGCAATACCGTACGAGTACATCCATACGGCACCAAACCACAACAAAACGGTGCAATACCATACGAGTACATCCATACGGTACCAAACCACACCAAAACGGTATAATACCTTACGAGTCCTTCTTTACGGTACCAGACCACAACAAAACGGTGCAATACCGTATGAGTACATCCATACGGTACCAAACCACACCAAAACGGTACAATACCTTACGAGTCCTTCGTTACGGTACCAAACGACAACAAAACGGTGCAATACCGTACGAGTGCATCCATACGGTACCGAACCACACCAAAACGGTACAATACCTTACGAGTCCTTCGTTACGGTACCAAACCACACCAAAACGGTGCAATACCGTACGAGTACATCCATACGGTACCAAACCACACCAAAACGGTGCAATACCGTACGAGTACATCCATACGGTACCGAACCAAACCAAAACGGTGCAATACCGTACGAGTACATCCATACGTTACCGAACCACACCAAAACGGTGCAATACCGTACGAGTAGATCCATACGGTACCAAACCACACCAAAACGGTACAATACCTTACGAGTCCTTCGTTACGGTACCAAACGACACCAAAACGGTGCAATACCGTACGAGTACATCCATACGGTACCAAACCACACCAATACGGTGCAATACCGTACGAGTACATCCATACGGTACCAAACCACAACAAAACGGTGCAATACCATACGAGTACATCAATACGGTACCAAACCACATCAAAATGGTACAATACCTTACGAGTCCTTCGTTACGGTACCAAACCACAACAAAACGGTGCAATACCGTACGAGTACATCCATACGGTACCAAACCACACCAAAACGGTACAATACCTTACGAGTCTTTCGTTACGGAACCAAACCACACCAAAATGGTGCAATACCGTACGAGTACATCCATACAGTACCAAACCACACGAAAACGGTACAATACCTTAAGAGTACATCCATACGGTACCAAACCACACCAAAACGGTGCAATACCGTACGAGTACATCCATACGGTACCAAACCACAACAAAACGGTGCAATACCATACGAATACATCCATACGGTACCGAACCACACCATACGGCACCAAACCACAACAAAACGGTGCAATACCATACGAGTACATCCATACGGTACCAAACCACACCAAAACGGTACAATACCTTACGAGTCCTTCGTTACGGTACCAGACCACAACAAAACGGTGCAATACCGTATGAGTACATCCATACGGTACCAAACCACACCAAAACGGTACAATACCTTACGAGTCCTTCGTTACGGTACCAAACGACAACAAAACGGTGCAATACCGTACGAGTGCATCCATACGGTACCAAACCACACCAAAACGGTACAATACCTTACGAGTCCTTCGTTACGGTACCAAACCACAACAAAACGGTGCAATACCGTACGAGTAGATCCATACGGTACCAAACCACACCAAAACTGTACAATACCTTACGAGTCCTTCGTTACGGAACCAAACCACACCAAAATGGTGCAACACCGTACGAGTACATCCATACGGTACCAAACCAAACCAAAACGGTACAATACCTTACGAGTACATCCATACGGTACCAAACCACAGCAAAATGGTGCAATACCGTACGAGTACATCCATACGGTGCCAAACCACAACAAAACGGTGCAATACCTTACGAGTACATCCATACGGTACCAAACCACACCAAAACGGTACAATACCTTACGAGTCCTTCATTACGGTACCAAACCACAACAAAATGGTGCAATACCGGACGAGTACATCCATACGGTACCAAACCACACCAAAACGGTACAAAACCTTACGAGTACATCCATACGTTACAAACTACAACAAAACGGTGCAATACCTGACGAGTACAACCATACGGTACCGAACCACACCAAAACGGTGCAATACCGTACGAGTACATCCATACGGTACCGAACCACACCAAAACAGTGCAATACCGTACGAGTACATCCATACGGTACCAAACCACACCAAAACGGTACGATACCTTACGAGTCCTTCGTTACGGCACCAAACCACAACAAAACGGTGCAATACCGTACGAGTACATCCATATGGTACCAAACCACACCAAAACAGTACAATACCTTATGAGTCCTTCGTTACGGTACCAAACGACACCAAAACGGTGCAATACCGTACGAGTACATCCATACGGTACCAAACCACAACAAAACGGTGCAATACCATACGAGTACATCAATACGGTACCAAACCACACCAAAATGGTACAATACCTTACGAGTCCTTCGTTACGGTACCAAACCACAACAAAACGGTGCAATACCGTACGAGTACATCCATACGGTACCAAACCACACCAAAACGGTACAATACCTTACGAGTCCTTCGTTACGGAACCAAACCACACCAAAATGGTGCAATACCGTACGAGTACATCCATACAGTACCAAACCACACCAAAACGGTACAATACCTTACGAGTACATCCATACGGTACCAAACCACACCAAAACGGTGCAATACCGTACGAGTACATCCATACGGTACCTAACCACAACAAAACGGTGAAATACCATACGAATACATCCATACGGTACCGAACCACACCAAAACGGTGCAATACCGTACGAGTACATCCATACGGCACCAAACCACAACAAAACGGTGCAATACCATACGAGTACATCCATACGGTACCAAACCACACCAAAACGGTATAATACCTTACGAGTCCTTCGTTACGGTACCAGACCACAACAAAACGGTGCAATACCGTATGAGTACATCCATACGGTACCAAACCACACCAAAACGGTACAATACCTTACGAGTCCTTCGTTACGATACCAAACGACAACAAAACGGTGCAATACCGTACGAGTGCATCCATACGGTACCGAACCACACCAAAACGGTACAATACCTTACGAGTCCTTCGTTACGGTACCAAACCACACCAAAACGGTGCAATACCGTACGAGTACATCCATACGGTACCAAACCACACCAAAACGGTGCAATACCGTACGAGTACATCCATACGGTACCGAACCAAACCAAAACGGTGCAATACCGTACGAGTACATCCATACGTTACCGAACCACACCAAAACGGTGCAATACCGTACGAGTAGATCCATACGGTACCAAACCACACCAAAACGGTACAATACCTTACGAGTCCTTCGTTACGGTACCAAACGACACCAAAACGGTGCAATACCGTACGAGTACATCCATACGGTACCAAACCACACCAATACGGTGCAATACCGTACGAGTACATCCATACGGTACCAAACCACAACAAAACGGTGCAATACCATACGAGTACATCAATACGGTACCAAACCACACCAAAATGGTACAATACCTTACGAGTCCTTCGTTACGGTACCAAACCACAACAAAACGGTGCAATACCGTACGAGTACATCCATACGGTACCAAACCACACCAAAACGGTACAATACCTTACGAGTCCTTCGTTACGGAACCAAACCACACCAAAATGGTGCAATACCGTACGAGTACATCCATACAGTACCAAACCACACGAAAACGGTACAATACCTTAAGAGTACATCCATACGGTACCAAACCACACCAAAACGGTGCAATACCGTACGAGTACATCCATACGGTACCAAACCACAACAAAACGGTGCAATACCATACGAATACATCCATACGGTACCGAACCACACCATACGGCACCAAACCACAACAAAACGGTGCAATACCATACGAGTACATCCATACGGTACCAAACCACACCAAAACGGTACAATACCTTACGAGTCCTTCGTTACGGTACCAGACCACAACAAAACGGTGCAATACCGTATGAGTACATCCATACGGTACCAAACCACACCAAAACGGTACAATACCTTACGAGTCCTTCGTTACGGTACCAAACGACAACAAAACGGTGCAATACCGTACGAGTGCATCCATACGGTACCAAACCACACCAAAACGGTACAATACCTTACGAGTCCTTCGTTACGGTACCAAACCACAACAAAACGGTGCAATACCGTACGAGTAGATCCATACGGTACCAAACCACACCAAAACTGTACAATACCTTACGAGTCCTTCGTTACGGAACCAAACAACACCAAAATGGTGCAACACCGTACGAGTACATCCATACGGTACCAAACCAAACCAAAACGGTACAATACCTTACGAGTACATCCATACGGTACCAAACCACAGCAAAATGGTGCAATACCGTACGAGTACATCCATACGGTGCCAAACCACAACAAAACGGTGCAATACCTTACGAGTACATCCATACGGTACCAAACCACACCAAAACGGTACAATACCTTACGAGTCCTTCATTACGGTACCAAACCACAACAAAATGGTGCAATACCGGACGAGTACATCCATACGGTACCAAACCACACCAAAACGGTACAATACCTTACGAGTCCTTCGTTACGGTACCAAACCACACCAAAACGGTGCAATACCGTACGAGTACATCCATACGGTACCAAACTACAACAAAACGGTGCAATACCTTACGAGTACAACCATACGGTACCGAACCACACCAAAACGGTGCAATACCGTACGAGTACATCCATACGGTACCGAACCACACCAAAACAGTGCAATACCGTACGAGTACATCCATACGGTACCAAACCACACCAAAACGGTACGATACCTTACGAGTCCTTCGTTACGGCACCAAACCACAACAAAACGGTGCAATACCGTACGAGTACATCCATATGGTACCAAACCACACCAAAACAGTACAATACCTTATGAGTCCTTCGTTACGGTACCAAACGACACCAAAACGGTGCAATACCGTACGAGTACATCCATACGGTACCAAACCACAACAAAACGGTGCAATACCATACGAGTACATCAATACGGTACCAAAACACGCCAAAATGGTACAATACCTTACGAGTCCTTCGTTACGGTACCAAACCACAACAAAACGGTGCAATACCGTACGAGTACATCCATACGGTACCAAACCACACCAAAACGGTACAATACCTTACGAGTCCTTCGTTACGGAACCAAACCACACCAAAATGGTGCAATACCGTACGAGTACATCCATACAGTACCAAACCACACCAAAACGGTACAATACCTTACGAGTACATCCATACGGTACCAAACCACACCAAAACGGTGCAATACCGTACGAGTACATCCATACGGTACCTAACCACAACAAAACGGTGAAATACCATACGAATACATCCATACGGTACCGAACCACACCAAAACGGTGCAATACCGTACGAGTACATCCATACGGCACCAAACCACAACAAAACGGTGCAATACCATACGAGTACATCCATACGGTACCAAACCACACCAAAACGGTAGAATACCTTACGAGTCCTTCGTTACGGTACCAGACCACAACAAAACGGTGCAATACCGTATGAGTACATCCATACGGTACCAAACCACACCAAAACGGTACAATACCTTACGAGTCCTTCGTTACGGTACCAAACGACAACAAAACGGTGC
This sequence comes from Rhododendron vialii, assembly GCF_030253575.1. Taxonomy (NCBI): domain Eukaryota; kingdom Viridiplantae; phylum Streptophyta; class Magnoliopsida; order Ericales; family Ericaceae; genus Rhododendron; species Rhododendron vialii. The sequence goes on along the minus strand of NC_080557.1, from coordinate 27,949,523 downwards.
AATACCGTACGAGTGCATCCATACGGTACCGAACCACACCAAAACGGTACAATACCTTACGAGTACATCCATACGGTACCAAACCACACCAAAACGGTGCAATACCGTACGAGTACATCCATACGGTACCAAACCACAACAAAACGGTGCAATACCCTACGAGTACATCCATACGGTACCGAACCACACCAAAACGGTGCAATACCGTATGAGTACATCCATACGGTACCAAACCACAACAAAACGGTGCAATACCTTACGAGTACATCCATACGGTACCAAACAACACCAAAACGGTACAATACCTTACGAGTCCTTCGTTACGGTACCAAACGACAACAAAACGGTGCAATACCGTACGAGTGCATCCATACGGTACCGAACCACACCAAAACGGTACAATACCTTACGAGTACATCCATACGGTACGAAACCACACAAAAACGGTGCAATACCGTACGAGTACATCCATACGGTACCAAACCACAACAAAACGGTGCAATACCATAGGAGTACATCCATACGGTGCCAAACCACACCAAAACGGTACAATACCTTACGAGTCATTCGTTACGGTACCAAACCACAACAAAACGGTGCAATACCGTACGAGTACATCCATACGGTGCCAAACCACACGAAAATGGTACAATACCTTACGAGTCCTTCGTTACGGTACCAAACCACAACAAAACGGTGCAATACCGTACGAGTGCATCCATACGGTACCAAACCACACCAGAACAGTGCAATACCGTACGAGTACATCCATACGGTACCAAACCACAACAAAACGGTGCTATACCGTACTAGTACATCCATACGGTACCAAACGACACCAAAACTGTACAATACCTTACGAGTCCTTCGTTACGGAACCAAACCACACCAAAATGGTGCAATACCGTACGAGTACATCCATACGGTACCAAACCACACCAAAACGGTACAATACCTTACGAGTCCTTCGTTACGGTACCAAACCACACCAAAACGGTGCAATACCGTACGAGTACATCCATACGGTACCAAACCACACCAAAACGGTACAATACCTTACGAGTCCTTCGTTGCGGTACCAAACCACAACAAAACGGTGCAATACCGGACGAGCACATCCATACGGTACCAAACCACACCAAAACGGTACAATACCTTACGAGTCCTTCGTTACGGTACCAAACCACACCAAAACGGTGCAATACCGTAGGAGTACATCCATACGGTCCCATACCACAACAAAACGGTGCAATACCTTACGAGTGCATCCATACGGTACCGAACCACACCAAAACGGTACAATACCTTACGAGTCCTTCGTTACGGTACCAAACCACAGCAAAACGGTGCAATACCGGACGAGTACATCCATACGGTACCAAACCACACCAAAACGGTACAATACCATACGAGTCCTTCGTTACTGTACCAAACCACACCAAAACGGTGCAATACCGCACGAGTACATCCATACGGTACCACACCACACCAAAACGGTACAATACCTTACGAGTCCTTCGTTACAGTACCAAACCACACCAAAACGGTGCAATACCGTACGAGTACATCCATACGGTACCAAACCACACCAAAACGGTACAATACCTTACGAGTCCTTCGTTACGGTACAAAACCACATCGAAACGGTGCAATACCGTACGAGTGCATCCATACGGTACCAAACCACACCAAAACGGTACAATACCTTACGAGTCCTTCGTTACGGTACCAAACCACACCAAAACGGTGCAATACCGCACGAGTACATCCATACGGTACCAAACCACACCAAAACGGTACAATACCTTACGAGTCCTTCGTTACGGTACCAAACCACACCAAAACGGTGCAATACCGCACGAGTACATCCATACGGTACCAAACCACACTAAAACGGTACAATACCTTACGAGTCCTTCGTTACGGTACCAAACCACACCAAAACGGTGCAATACCGTACGAGTACATCCATACGGTACCAAACCACACCAAAACGGTACAATACCTTACGAGTCCTTCGTTACGGTACCAAACCACAGCAAAACGGTGCAATACCGGACGAGTACATCCATACGGTACCAAACCACACCAAAACGGTACAATACCATACGAGTCCTTCGTTACTGTACCAAACCACACCAAAACGGTGCAATACCGCACGAGTACATCCATACGGTACCACACCACACCAAAACGGTACAATACCTTACGAGTCCTTCGTTACAGTACCAAACCACACCAAAACGGTGCAATACCGTACGAGTACATCCATACGGTACCAAACCACACCAAAACGGTACAATACCTTACGAGTCCTTCGTTACGGTACCAAACCACACCAAAACGGTGCAATACCGTACGAGTACATCCATACGGTACCAAACCACACCAAAACGGTGCAATACCTTACGAGTCCTTCGTTACGGTACCAAACCACACCAAAACGATGCAATACCATACGAGTACATCCATACGGTACCAAACCACACCAATACGGTGCAATACCGTACGAGTACATCCATACGGTACCAAACCACAACAAAACGGTGCAATACCATACGAGTACATCCATACGGTACCAAACCACACCAAAACGGTGCAATACCGTACGAGTACATCCATACGGTACCAAACCACAACCAAACGGTGCAATACCGTACGAGTACATCCATACGGTACCAAACCACACCAAAACGGAACAATACCTTACGAGTCCTTCGTTACGGTACCAAACCACAACAAAACGGTGCAATACCGTACGAGTACATCCATACGGTACCAAACCACACCAAAACGTTACAATACCTTACGAGTCCTTCGTTACGGTACCAAACCACAACAAAACGGTGCCATACTGTACGAGTGCATCCATACGGTACCAAACCACACCAAAACGATACAATACCTTACGAGTCCTTCGTTACGGTACCAAACGACACCAAAACGGTGCAATACCGCACGAGTACATCCATATGGTACCAAACCACACCAAAATGGTACAATACCTTACGAGTCCTTCGTTACGATTCCAAACCACACCAAAACGGTGCAATACCGTACGAGTACATCCATACGGTACCAAACCACACCAAAACGGTGCAATACCGTACGAGTACATCCATACGGTACCAAACCACAACAAAACGGTGCAATACCATACGAGTACATCCATACGGTGCCAAACCACACGAAAAGGGTACAATACCTTACGAGTCCTTCGTTACGGTACCAAACCACAACAAAACGGTGCAATACCGTACGAGTGCATCCATACGGTACCAAACCACACCAAAACGGTACAATACCTTACGAGTCCTTCGTTACGGTACCAAACCACACCAAAACGGTGCAATACCGCACGAGTACATCCATACGGTACCAAACCACACGAAAACGGTACAATACCTTACGAGTCCTTCGTTACGGTACCAAACCACACCAAAACGGTGCAATACCGCACGAGTACATCCATACGGTACCAAACCACACCAAAACGGTACAATACCTTACGAGTCCTTCGTTACGGTACCAAACCACACCAAAACGGTGCAATACCGTACGAGTACATCCATACGGTACCAAACCACACCAAAACGGTACAATACCTTACGAGTTCTTCGTTACGGTACCAAACCACACCAAAACGGTGCAATACCGTACGAGTACATCCATACGGAACAAAACCACACCAAAACGGTACAATACCTTCCGAGTATATCCATACGGTACCAAACCACACCAAAACTGTGCAATACCGTACGAGTACATCCATACGGTACCAAACCACACCAAAACGGTGCAATACCGTACGAGTCCTTCGTTACGGTACCAAACCACAACAAAACGGTGCAATACCGGACGAGTACATCCATACGGTACCAAACCACACCAAAACGGTACAATACCTTACGAGTCCTTCGTTACTGTACCAAACCACACCAAAACGGTACAGTACCTTACGAGTCCTTCGTTACGGTACCAAACCACACCAAAACGGTGCAATATCGCACAAGTACATCCATATGGTACCAAACCACACCAAAACGGTACAATACCTTACGACTCCGTCGTTACGGTACCAAACCACACCAAAACGGTGCATTACCGTACGAGTACATCCATACGGTACCAAACCACACCAGAACGGTGCAATACCGTACGAGTACATCCATACGGTACCAAACCACAACAAAACGGTGCTATACCGTACTAGTACATCCATACGGTACCAAACCACACCAAAACGGTACAATACCTTATGAGTCCTTCGTTACGGTTCCAAACCACACCAAAACGGTGCAATACCGTACGAGTACATCCATACGGGACCAAACCACAACAAAACGGTGCAATACCATACGAGTACATCCATACGGTACCAAACCACACTAAAACGGTACAATACCTTACGAGTCCTTCCTTACGGTACCAAACCACAACAAAACGGTGCAATACCGGACGAGTACATCCATACGGTACCACACCACACCAAAACGGTACAATACCTTACGAGTCCTTCGTTACGGTACCAAACCACACCAAAACGGTGCAATATCGCACAAGTACATCCATATGGTACCAAACCACACCAAAACGGTACAATACCTTACGACTCCTTCGTTACGGTACCAAACCACACCAAAACGGTGCAATACCGTACGAGTACATCCATACGGTACCAAACCACACCAAAACGGTGCAATACCGTACGAGTACATCCATACGGTCCCATACCACAACAAAACGGTGCAATACCTTACGAGTACATCCATACGGTACCGAACCACACCAAAACGGTACAATACCTTACGAGTCCTTCGTTACGGTACCAAACCACACCAAAACGGTGCAATACCGTACGAGTACATCCATACGGTACCAAACCACACCAGAACGGTGCAATACCGTACGAGTACATCCATACGGTACCAAACCACAACAAAACGGTGCTATACCGTACTAGTACATCCATACGGTACCAAACCACACCAAAACGGTACAATACCTTATGAGTCCTTCGTTACGGTTCCAAACCACACCAAAACGGTGCAATACCGTACGAGTACATCCATACGGTACCAAACCACAACAAAACGGTGCAATACCATACGAGTACATCCATACGGTACCAAACCACACTAAAACGGTACAATACCTTACGAGTCCTTCATTAAGGTACCAAACCACAACAAAACGCTGCAATACCGGACGAGTACATCCATACGGTACCAAACCACACCAAAACGGCACAATACCTTACGAGTCCTTCGTTACTGTACCAAACCACACCAAAACGGTGCAATACCGCACGAGTACATCAATACGGTACCACACCACACCAAAACGGTACAATACCTTACGAGTCCTTCGTTACAGTACCAAACCACACCAAAACGGTGCAATACCGTACGAGTACATCCATACGGTACCAAACCACACAAAAACGGTACAATACCTTACGACTCCTTCGTTACGGTACCAAACCACACCAAAACGGTGCAATACCGTACGAGTACATCCATACGGTACCAAACCACAACAAAACGGTGCAATACCATATGAGTACATCCATACGGTGCCAAACCACACGAAAATGGTACAATACCTTACGAGTCCTTCGTTACGGTACCAAACCACAACAAAACGGTGCAATACCGTACGAGTGCATCCATACGGTACCAAACCACACCAAAACGGTACAATACCTTACGAGTCCTACGTTACGGTACCAAACCAAACCAAAACGGTGCAATACCGCACGAGTTTATCCATACGGTACCAAAACACACCAAAACGGTACAATAGCTTACGAGTCCTTCGTTACGGTACCAAACCACACCAAAACGGTGCAATACCGCACGAGTACATCCATACGGTACCAAACCACACCAAAACGGTACAATACCTTACGAGTCCTTCGTTACGGTACCAAACCACACCAAAACGGTGGAATACCGTACGAGTACATCCATACGGTACCAAACCACACCAAAACGGTACAATACCTTACGAGTTCTTCGTTACGGTACCAAACCAAACCAAAACGGTGCAATACCGTACGAGTACATCCATACGGTACAAAACCACACCAAAACGGTACAATACCTTCCGAGTACATCCATACGGTACCAAACCACACCAAAACGTTGCAATACCGTACGAGTACATCCATACGGTACCAAACCACACCAAAACGGTGCAATACCGTACGAGTACATCCATACGGTACCAAACCACAACAAAACGGTGCAATACCGTACGAGTACATCCATACGGTACCAAACCCCAACAAAACGGTGCAATACCGTATGAGTGCAACCATACGGTACCAAACCACACCAAAACGGTACAATACCTTACGTGTCCTTCATTACGATACCAAACCACAACAAAACGGTCCAATACCGTACGAGTGCATCCATACGGTACCAAACCACACCAAAATGGTACAATACCTTACTAGTCCTTCGTTACGGTGCCAAACCACACCAAAACGGTGCAATAGCGCACGAGTACATCCATACGGTACCAAACCACAACAAAACGGTGCAATACCTTACGAGTCCTTCGTTAAGGTACCAAACCACAACAAAACGGTGCAATACCGTACGAGTGCATCCATACGGTACCAAACCACACCAAAACGGTACAATACGTTACGAGTCCTTCGTTACGGTACCAAACCACACCAAAACGGTGCAATACCGCACGAGTACATCCATACGGTACCAAACCACGCCAAAACGGTACAATACCTTACGAGTCCTTCGTTACGGTACCCAACCACACCAAAACGGTGCAATACCGCACGAGTACATCCATACGGTACCAAACCACACAAAAACGGTACAATACCTTACGAGTCCTTCGTTACGGTACCAAACCACAACAAAACGGTGCAATACCGTACGAGTGCATCCATACGGTACCAAACCACACCAAAACGGTACAATACGTTACGAGTCCTTCGTTACGGTACCAAACCACACCAAAACGGTGCAATACCGCACGAGTACATCCATACGGTACCAAACCACACCAAAACGGTACAATACCTTACGAGTCCTTCGTTACGGTACCAAACCACAACAAAACGGTGCAATACCGTACGAGTACATCCATACGGTACCAAACCACACCAAAACGGTACAATACCTTACGAGTACATCCATACGGTACCAAACCACACCAAAACGGTGCAATACCGTACGAGTACATCCATACGGTACCAAACCACACCAAAACGTTACAATACCTTACGAGTCCTTCGTTACGGTACCAAACCACAACAAAACGATGCAATACTGTACGAGTGCATCCATACGGTACCAAACCACACCAAAACGGTACAATACCTTACGAGTCCTTCGTTACGGTACCAAACCACACCAAAAGGGTGCAATACCGCACGAGCACATCCAAACGGTACCAAACCACACCAAAACGGTACAATACCTTACGAGTCCTTTGTTACGGTACCAAACCACACCAAAACGGTGCAATACCGTACGAGTACATCCATACGGTACCAAACCACACCAAAACGGTACAATACCTTACGAGTCCTTCGTTACGGTTCCAAACCACACCAAAACGGTGCAATACCATACGAGTACATCCATACGGTACCAAACCACACAAAAACGGTACAATACCGTACGAGTACATCCATACGGTACCAAACGACAACAAAACAGTGCAATACCATACGAGTACATCCATACGGTGCCAAACCACACCAAAACGGTACAATACCTTACGAGTCCTTCGTTACGGTACCATACCACAACAAAACGGTGCAATACCCTACGAGTACATCCATACGGTACCAAACCACACCAAAACGATACAATACCTTACGAGTCCTTCGTTACGGTACCAAACCACAACAAAACGGTGCAATACCGTACGAGTACATCCATACGGTACCAAACCACACCAAAACGGTGCAATACCGTACGAGTACATCCATACGGTACCAAACCACACCAAAACGGTACAATACCTTACGAGTCCTTCGTTACGGTACCAAACCACAACAAAACGGTGCAATACCGTACGAGTGCATCCATACGGTACCAAACCACACCATAACGGTACAATACCTTACGAGTCCTTCGTTACGGTACCAAACCACAACAAAACGGTGCAATACCGTACGAGTGCATCCATACGGTGCCAAACCACACCAAAATGATACAATACCTTATGAGTCCTTCGTTACGGTACCAAACCACAACAAAACGGTGCAATACCGTACGAGTGCATCCATACGGTACCAAACCGCACCAAAACGGTACAATACCTTACGAGTCCTTCGTTACGGTACCAAACCACACCAAAACGGTGCAATACCGCACGAGTACATCCATACGGTACCAAACCACACCAAAACGGTACAATACCTTACGAGTCCTTCGTTACGGTACCAAACCACACCAAAACGGTGCAATACCGTACGAGTACATCCATACGGTACCAAACCACACAAAAACGGTGCAATACCGCACGAGTACATCCATACGGTACCAAACCACACCAAAACGGTACAATACCTTACGAGTCCTTCGTTACGGTACCAAACCACAACAAAACGGTGCAATACCGTACGAGTACATCCATACGGTACCAAACCACACCAAAACGGTACAATACCTTACGAGTACATCCATACGGTACCAAACCACACCAAAACGGTGCAATACCGTACGAGTACATCCATACGGTACCAAACCACACCAAAACGTTACAATACCTTACGAGTCCTTCGTTACGGTACCAAACCACAACAAAACGATGCAATACTGTACGAGTGCATCCATACGGTACCAAACCACACCAAAACGGTACAATACCTTACGAGTCCTTCGTTACGGTACCAAACCACACCAAAAGGGTGCAATACCGCACGAGCACATCCAAACGGTACCAAACCACACCAAAACGGTACAATACCTTACGAGTCCTTTGTTACGGTACCAAACCACACCAAAACGGTGCAATACCGTACGAGTACATCCATACGGTACCAAACCACACCAAAACGGTACAATACCTTACGAGTCCTTCGTTACGGTTCCAAACCACACCAAAACGGTGCAATACCATACGAGTACATCCATACGGTACCAAACCACACAAAAACGGTACAATACCGTACGAGTACATCCATACGGTACAAAACGACAACAAAACAGTGCAATACCATACGAGTACATCCATACGGTGCCAAACCACACCAAAACGGTACAATACCTTACGAGTCCTTCGTTACGGTACCATACCACAACAAAACGGTGCAATACCCTACGAGTACATCCATACGGTACCAAACCACACCAAAACGATACAATACCTTACGAGTCCTTCGTTACGGTACCAAACCACAACAAAACGGTGCAATACCGTACGAGTACATCCATACGGTACCAAACCACACCAAAACGGTGCAATACCGTACGAGTACATCCATACGGTACCAAACCACACCAAAACGGTACAATACCTTACGAGTCCTTCGTTACGGTACCAAACCACAACAAAACGGTGCAATACCGTACGAGTGCATCCATACGGTACCAAACCACACCATAACGGTACAATACCTTACGAGTCCTTCGTTACGGTACCAAACCACAACAAAACGGTGCAATACCGTACGAGTGCATCCATACGGTGCCAAACCACACCAAAACGATACAATACCTTATGAGTCCTTCGTTACGGTACCAAACCACAACAAAACGGTGCAATACCGTACGAGTGCATCCATACGGTACCAAACCGCACCAAAACGGTACAATACCTTACGAGTCCTTCGTTACGGTACCAAACCACACCAAAAAGGTGCAATACCGCACGAGTACATCCATACGGTACGAAACCAAAACAAAACGGTGCAATACCCTACGAGTACATCCATACGGTACCAAACCACACCAAAACGGTACAATACCTTACGAGTCCTTCGGTACGGTTCCAAACCACACCAAAACGGTGCAATACCGTACGAGTACATCCATACGGTACCAAACCACACAAAAACGGTACAATACCGTACGAGTACATCCATACGGTACCAAACGACAACAAAACGGTGCAATACCATACGAGTACATCCATACGGTGCCAAACCACACCAAAACGGTACAATACCTTACGAGTCCTTCGTTACGGTACCAAACCACAACAAAACGGTGCAATACCCTACGAGTACATCCATACGGTACCAAACCACACCAAAACGATACAATACCTTACGAGTCCTTCGTTACGGTACCAAACCACAACAAAACGGTGCAATACCGTACGAGTACATCCATACGGTACCAAACCACACCAAAACGGTGCAATACCGTACGAGTACATCCATACGGTACCAAACCACACCAAAACGGTACAATACCTTACGAGTCCTTCGTTACGGTACCAAACCACAACAAAACGGTGCAATACCGTACGAGTGCATCCATACGGTACCAAACCACACCAAAACGGTACAATACGTTACGAGTCCTTCGTTACGGTACCAAACCACACCAAAACGGTGCAATACCGCACGAGTCCATCCATACGGTACCAAACCACACCAAAACGGTACAATACCTTACGAGTCCTTCGTTACGGTACCAAACCACACCAAAACGGTGCAATACCGCACGAGTACATCCATACGGTACCAAACCACATAAAAACGGTGCAATACCGCACGAGTACATCCATACGGTACCAAACCACACCAAAACGGTACAATACCTTACGAGTCCTTCGTTACGGTACCAAACCACAACAAAACGGTGCAATACCGTACGAGTACATCCATACGGTACAAAACCACACCAAAACGGTACAATACCTTACGAGTACATCCATACGGTACCAAACCACACCAAAACGGTGCAATACCGTACGAGTACATCCATACGGTACCAAACCACACCAAAACGTTACAATACCTTACGAGTCCTTCGTTACGGTACCAAACCACAACAAAACGGTGCAATACCGTACGAGTGCATCCATACGGTACCAAACCACACCAAAACGGTACAATACCTTACGAGTCCTTCGTTACGGTACCAAACCACACCAAAAGGGTGCAATACCGCACGAGCACATCCAAACGGTACCAAACCACACCAAAACGGTACAATACCTTACGAGTCCTTTGTTACGGTACCAAACCACACCAAAACGGTGCAATACCGTACGAGTACATCCATACGGTACCAAACCACACCAAAACGGTACAATACCTTACGAGTCCTTCGTTACGGTTCCAAACCACACCAAAACGGTGCAATACCGTACGAGTACATCCATACGGTACCAAACCACACAAAAACGGTACAATACCGTACGAGTACATCCATACGGTACCAAACGACAACAAAACAGTGCAATACCATACGAGTACATCCATACGGTGCCAAACCACACCAAAACGGTACAATACCTTACGAGTCCTTCGTTACGGTACCATACCACAACAAAACGGTGCAATACCCTACGAGTACATCCATACGGTACCAAACCACACCAAAACGATACAATACCTTACGAGTCCTTCGTTACGGTACCAAACCACAACAAAACGGTGCAATACCGTACGAGTACATCCATACGGTACCAAACCACACCAAAACGGTGCAATACCGTACGAGTACATCCATACGGTACCAAACCACACCAAAACGGTACAATACCTTACGAGTCCTTCGTTACGGTACCAAACCACAACAAAACGGTGCAATACCGTACGAGTGCATCCATACGGTGCCAAACCACACCAAAACGATACAATACCTTATGAGTCCTTCGTTACGGTACCAAACCACAACAAAACGGTGCAATACCGTACGAGTGCATCCATACGGTACCAAACCGCACCAAAACGGTACAGTACCTTACGAGTCCTTCGTTACGGTACCAAACCACACCAAAAAGGTGCAATACCGCACGAGTACATCCATACGGTACGAAACCAAAACAAAACGGTGCAATACCCTACGAGTACATCCATACGGTACCAAACCACACCAAAACGGTACAATACCTTACGAGTCCTTCGGTACGGTTCCAAACCACACCAAAACGGTGCAATACCGTACGAGTACATCCATACGGTACCAAACCACACAAAAACGGTACAATACCGTACGAGTACATCCATACGGTACCAAACGACAACAAAACGGTGCAATACCATACGAGTACATCCATACGGTGCCAAACCACACCAAAACGGTACAATACCTTACGAGTCCTTCGTTACGGTACCAAACCACAACAAAACGGTGCAATACCCTACGAGTACATCCATACGGTACCAAACCACACCAAAACGATACAATACCTTACGAGTCCTTCGTTACGGTACCAAACCACAACAAAACGGTGCAATACCGTACGAGTACATCCATACGGTACCAAACCACACCAAAACGGTGCAATACCGTACGAGTGCATCCATACGGTACCAAACCACACCAAAACGGTACAATACCTTACGAGTCCTTCGTTACGGTACCAAACCACAACAAAACGGTGCAATACCGTACGAGTGCATCCATACGGTACCAAACCACACCAAAACGGTACAATACGTTACGAGTCCTTCGTTACGGTACCAAACCACACCAAAACGGTGCAATACCGCACGAGTCCATCCATACGGTACCAAACCACACCAAAACGGTACAATACCTTACGAGTCCTTCGTTACGGTACCAAACCATACCAAAACGGTGCAATACCGCACGAGTACATCCATACGGTACCAAACCACATAAAAACGGTGCAATACCGCACGAGTACATCCATACGGTACCAAACCACACCAAAACGGTACAATACCTTACGAGTCCTTCGTTACGGTACCAAACCACAACAAAACGGTGCAATACCGTACGAGTACATCCATACGGTACCAAACCACACCAAAACGGTGCAATACCGTACGAGTACATCCATACGGTACCAAACCACACCAAAACGGTACAATACCTTACCAGTCCTTCGTTACAGTACCAAACCTCACCAAAACGGTGCAATACCGCACGAGTACAACCATACGGTACCACACCACACCAAAACGGTACAATACCTTACGAGTCCTTCGTTACAGTACCAAACCACACCAAAACGGTGCAATACCGTACGAGTACATCCATACGGTACCAAACCACACCAAAACGGTACAATACCTTACGAGTACATCCATACGGTACCAAACCACACCAAAACGGTGCAATACCGTACGAGTACATCCATACGGTACCAAACCACACCAAAACGGTACAATACCTTACGAGTACATCCATACGTTACCAAACCACACCAAAACGGTGCAATACCGTACGAGTTCATCCATATGGTACCAAACCACAACAAAACGGTGCAATACCATACGAGTACATCCATACGGTACCAAACCACACCAAAACGGTGCAATACCGTGCGAGTACATCCATATGGTACCAAACCACAACAAAACGGTGCAATACCATACGAGTACTTCCATACGGTACCAAACCACACAAAAACGTTACAATACCTTACGAGTCCTTCGTTACGGTACCAAACGACAACAAAACGGTGCAATACCGTACGAGTACATCCATACGGTACCAAACCACACCAAAACGGTACAATACCTTACGAGTCCTTCGTTACGGTACCAAACCACAACAAAACGGTGCAATACCGGACGAGTGCTTCCATACGGTGCCAAACCACACCAAAACGGTACAATACCTTACGAGTCCTTCGTTACGGTACCGAACCACACCAAAAGGGTGCAATACCGCACGAGTACATCCATACGGTGCCAAACCACACCAAAACGGTACAATACCTTACGAGTCCTTCGTTACGGTACCAAACCACACCAAAATGGTGCAATACCGTACGAGTACATCCATACGGTACCAAACCACACCAAAACGGTACAATACCTTACGAGTCCTTCGTTACGGTACCAAACCACAACAAAACGGTGCAATACCGGACGAGTACATCCATACGGTACCAAACCACACCAAAACGGTGCAATACCGTACGAGTACATCCATACGGTACCAAACCACACCAAAACGGGACAATACCTTACGAATCCTTCGTTACGGTACCAAACCACACCAAAACGGTGCAATACCGTACGAGTACATCCAAACGGTACCAAACAACACCAAAACGGTACAATACCTTACGAGTCCTTCGTTACGGTACCAAACCACACAAAAACGGTGCAATACCGTACGAGTACATCCATACGGTACCAAACCACACCAAAACGGTACAATACCTTACGAGTCCTTCGTTACGGTACCAAACCACACCAAAACGGTGCAATACCGTACGAGTACATCCATACGGTACCAAATCACACACAAACGGTACAATACCTTACGGGTCCTTCGTTACGGTTCCAAAACACACCAAAACGTTGCAATACCGTACGAGTACATCCATACGGTACCAAACCACACCAGAACGGTGCAATACCGTACGAGTACATCCATACGGTACCAAACACAACAAAACGGTGCTATACCGTACTAGTACATCCATACGCTACCAAACCACACCAAAACGGTACAATACCTTACGAGTCCTTCGTTACGGTTCCAAACCACACCAAAACGGTGCAATACCGTACGAGTACATCCATACGGTACCAGACCACACCAAAACGGTGCAATACCGTACGAGTACATCCATACGGTACCAAACCACAACAAAACGGTGCAATACCATACAATACCATACGAGTACATCCATACGGTACCAAACCACACCAAAACGGTACAATACCTTACGAGTCCTTCGTTACGGTACCAAACCACAACAAAACAGTGCAATACCGGACGAGTACATCCATACGGTACCAAACCAAATCAAAACGGTACAATACCTTACGAGTCCTTCGTTACAGTACCAAACCACACCAAAACGGTGCAATACCGCACGAGTACATCCATACGGTACCACACCACACCAAAACGGTACAATACCTTACGAGTCCTTCCTTACAGTACCAAACCACACCAAAACGGTGCAATACCGTACAAGTACATCCATACGTTACCAAACCACACCAAAACGGTACAATACCATACGAGTCCTTCGTTACGGTACCAAACCACACCAAAATGGTGTAATACCGTACGAGTACATCCTTACGGTACCAAACCACACCAAAACGGTACAATACCTTACGAGTCCTTCGTTACGGTACCAAACCACACCAAAAGGATGCAATACCGTATGAGTACATCCATCCGGTACCAAACCACACCAATACGATGCAATACCGAACGAGTACATCCATACGGTACCAAACCACAACAAAACGGTGCAATACCATACGAGTACATCCATACGGTACCAAACCACACCAAAACGGTACAATACCTTACGAGTCTTTCGTTACGGTACCAAACCACAACAAAATGGTGCAATACCGTACGAGTACATCCATACGGTACCAAACCACACCAAAACGGTACAATACCTTACGAGTCCTTCGTTACGGTACCAAACCACACCAAAACGGTGCAATACCGCACGAGTACATCCATACGGTACCAAACCACAACAAAACGGTGCAATACCATACGAGTACATCCATACGGTACCAAACCACACCAAAACGGTACAATACCTTACGAGTCCTTCGTTACGGTACCAAACCACACCAAAACGATGCAATACCGTACGAGTACATCCATACGGTACCAAACCACACCAATACGATGCAATACCGAACGAGTACATCCATACGGTACCAAACCACAACAAAACGGTGCAATACCATACGAGTACATCCATACGGTACCAAACCACCCCAAAACGGTACAATACCTTACGAGTCCTTCGTTACGGTACCAAACCACAACAAAACGGTGCAATACCGTACGAGTACATCCATACGGTACCAAACCACACCAAAACGTTACAATACCTCACGAGTCCTTCGTTACGGTACCAAACCACACAAAAACGGTGCAATACCGTACGAGTGCATCCATACTGTACCAAACCACACCAAAACGGTACAATACGTTACGAGTCCTTCGTTACGGTACCAAACCACACCAAAAGGGTGCAATACCGCACGAGTACATCCATACGGTACCAAACCACATCAAAACGGTACAATACCTTACGAGTCCTTCGTTACAGTACCAAACCTCACCAAAACGGTGCAATACCGCACGAGTACAACCATACGGTACCACACCACACCAAAACGGTACAATACCTTACGAGTCCTTCGTTACTGTTCCAAACCACACCAAAACGGTGCAACACCGTACGAGTACATCCATACGGTACCAAACCACACCAAAACGGTGCAATACCGTACGAGTACATCCATACGGTACCAAACCACACCAAAACGGTACAATACCTTACGAGTCCTTCGTTACGGTACCAAACCACACCAAAACGGTGCAATACCGCACGAGTACATCCATACGGTACCAAACCACAACAAAACGGTGCAATACCATACGAGTACATCCATACGGTACCAAACCACACCAAAACGGTACAATACCTTACGAGTCCTTCGTTACGGTACCAAACCACACCAAAACGATGCAATACCGTACGAGTACATCCATACGGTACCAAACCACACCAATACGATGCAATACCGAACGAGTACATCCATACGGTACCAAACCACAACAAAACGGTGCAATACCATACGAGTACATCCATACGGTACCAAACCACCCCAAAACGGTACAATACCTTACGAGTCCTTCGTTACGGTACCAAACCACAACAAAACGGTGCAATACCGTACGAGTACATCCATACGGTACCAAACCACACCAAAACGTTACAATACCTCACGAGTCCTTCGTTACGGTACCAAACCACACAAAAACGGTGCAATACCGTACGAGTGCATCCATACTGTACCAAACCACACCAAAACGGTACAATACGTTACGAGTCCTTCGTTACGGTACCAAACCACACCAAAAGGGTGCAATACCGCACGAGTACATCCATACGGTACCAAACCACATCAAAACGGTACAATACCTTACGAGTCCTTCGTTACAGTACCAAACCTCACCAAAACGGTGCAATACCGCACGAGTACAACCATACGGTACCACACCACACCAAAACGGTACAATACCTTACGAGTCCTTCGTTACTGTTCCAAACCACACCAAAACGGTGCAACACCGTACGAGTACATCCATACGGTACCAAACCACACCAAAACGGTGCAATACCGTACGAGTACATCCATACGGTACCAAACCACACCAAAACGGTACAATACCTTACGAGTCCTTCGTTACGGTACCAAACCACACCAAAACGGTGCAATACCGCACGAGTACATCCATACGGTACCAAACCACACCAAAAGGGTGCAATACCGCACGAGTACATCCATACGGTACCAAACCACATCAAAACGGTACAATACCTTACGAGTCCTTCGTTACAGTACCAAACCTCACCAAAACGGTGCAATACCGCACGAGTACAACCATACGGTACCACACCACACCAAAACGGTACAATACCTTACGAGTCCTTCGTTACTGTTCCAAACCACACCAAAACGGTGCAACACCGTACGAGTACATCCATACGGTACCAAACCACACCAAAACGGTGCAATACCGTACGAGTACATCCATACGGTACCAAACCATAACAAAACGGTGCAATACCTTACGAGTACATCCATACGGTACCAAACCACACCAAAACGGTACAATACCTTACGAGTCCTTCGTTACGGTACCAAACCACACCAAAACGATGCAATACCGTACGAGTACATCCATACGGTACCAAACCACAACAAAACGGTGCAAAACCATACGAGTACATCCATACGGTACCAAACCACACCAAAATGTTACAATACCTTACGTGTCCTTCGTTACGGTACCAAAACCACAACAAAACGGTGCAATACCGGACGAGTGCATCCATACGGTACCAAACCACACCAAAACGGTACAATACCTTACGAGTCCTTCGTTACGGTACCAAACCACACCAAAAGGGTGCAATACCGCACGAGTACATCCATACGGTACCAAACCACACCAAAACGGTACAATATCTTACGAGTCCTTCGTTACGGTACCAAACCACACCAAAATGGTGTAATACCGTACGAGTACATCCATACGGTACCAAACCACACCAAAACGGTACAATACCTTACGAGTCCTTCGTTACGGTACCAAACCACAACAAAACGGTGCAATAGCGTACGAGTACATCCATACGGTACCAAACCACACCAAAACGGTACAATACCTTACGAGTCCTTCGTTACGGTACCAAACCACAACAAAATGGTGCTATACCGTACGAGTACATCCATACGGTACCAAACCACACCAAAACGGTACAATACCTTACGAGTCCTTCATTACGGTTCCAAACCACACCAAAACGGTGCAATACTGTACGAGTACATCCATACGGTACCAAACAACACCAAAACGGTGCAATACCGTACGAGTACATCCATACGGTACAAAACCACAACAAAACGGTGCAATACCATACGAGCACATCCATACGGTACCAAACCACACCAAAACGGTGCAATACCGTACGAGTACATCCATACGGTACCAAACCACAACAAAACGGTGAAATACCATACGAGTACATCCATACGGTACCGAACCACACCAAAACGGTACAATACCTTACGAGGCATTCGTTACGGTTGCAAACCAAAACAAAACGGTGCCATACCGTACGAGTACATCCATACGGTACCAAACCACACCAAAACGGTACAATACCTTACGAGTCCTTCGTTACGGTACCAAACCACAACAAAACGGTGCAATACCGTACGAGTGCATCCATACGGTACCAAATCACACCAAAACGGTACAATACCTTACGAGTCCTTCGTTACGTTACCAATCCACACCAAAACGGTGCAATACCGAACGAGTGCATCCATACGGTACCAAACCACACCAAAACGGTACAATACCTTACGAGTCCTTCGTTACAGTACCAAACCACACCGAAACGGTGCAATACCGTACGAGTACATCCATACGGTACCAAACCACACCAAAACGGTGCAATACCGTACGAGTACATCCATACGGTACGAAACCAAACAAAAACGGTACAATACCTTACGAGTCCTTCGTTACGATACCAAACCACACCAAAACGGTGCAATACCGTACGAGTACATCCATACGGTACCAAACCACACCAAAACGGTACAATACCTTACGAGTCCTTCGTTCCGGTTCCAAACCACACCAAAACGGTTCAATACCGTACGAGTACATCCATACGGTACCAAACCACACCAGAACGGTGCAATACCGTACGAGTACATCCATACGGTACCAAACCACAACAAAACGGTGCTATACCGTACTAGTACATCCATACGGTACCAAACCACACCAAAACGGTACAATACCTTACGAGTCCTTCGTTACGGTTCCAAACCACACCAAAACGGTGCAATACCGTACGAGTACATCCATACGGTACCAAACCACACCAGAACGGTGCAATACCTTACGAGTTCATCCATACGGTACCAAACCACAACAAAACGGTGCTATACCGTACTAGTACATTCATACGGTACCAAACCACACCAAAACGGTACAATACCTTACGAGTCCTTCGTTACGGTTCCAAACCACACCAAAACGGTGCAATACCGTACGAGTATATCCATACGGTACCAAACCACACCAAAACGGTGCAATACCGTACGAGTACATCCATACGGTACCAAACCACACCAAAACGGTGCAATACCGTACGAGTACATCCATACGATACCAAACCACACCAAAACGGTACAATACCTTACGAGTCCTTCGTTACAGTACAAAACCACACCAAAACGGTGCAATACCGTACGAGTACATCCATACGGTACCAAACCACACCAAAATGGTACAATACCTTACGAGTCCTTCGTTACGGTACCAAACCACACCAAAACGGTGCAATATCGTACGAGTACATCCATACGGTACCAAACCACACCAAAACGGTACAATACCTTACGAGTCCTTCACTACGGTACCAAACCACACCAAAACGATGCAATACCGTAAGAGTACATCCATACGGTACCAAACCACACCAAAACGGTGCAATACCGTACGAGTACATCCATACGGTACAAAACCACACCAACACGGTGCAATACCAGACGAGTACATCCATACGGTACCAAACCACACCAAAACGGTACAATACCTTACGAGTCCTTCGTTACGGTACCAAACCACAACAAAACGGGGCAATACCGGACGAGTACATCCATACGGTACAAAACCACACCAAAACGGTACAATACCTTTCGAGTCCTTCGTTACCGTACCAAACCACACCAAAACGGTGCAATACCGTACGAGTACATCCATACGGTACCAAACCACAACAAAACGGTGCAATACCATACGAGTACATCCATACGGTACCAAACCACACCAAAACGGTACAATACCTTACGAGTCCTTCGTTACGGTACCAAACCACACCAAAACAATGCAATACCGTACGAGTACATCCATACGGTACCAAACCACACCAATACGGTGCAATACCGTACGAGTACATCCATACGGTACCAAACCACAATAAAACGGTGCAATACCATACGAGTACATCCATACGGTACCAAACCACACCAAAATGGTACAATACCTTACGAGTCCTTCGTCACGGTACCAAACCACAACAAAACGGTGCAATACTGTACGAGTACATCCATACGGTACCAAACCACTCGAAAACGGTACAATACCTTACGAGTCCTTCTTTACGGAACCAAACCACACCAACATGGTGCAATACCGTACGAGTACATCCATACGGTACCAAACCACACAAAAACGGTACAATACCTTACGAGTACATCCATACGGTACCAAACCACACCAAAACGGTGCAATACCGCACGAGTACATCCATACGGTACCAAACCACTCCAAAACGGTACAATACCTTACGAGTCCTTCGTTACAGTACCAAACCACACCAAAACGGTGCAATACCGTACGAGTACATCCATACGGTACCAAACCACACCAAAACGGTACAATACCTTACGAGTCCTTCGTTACGGTACCAAACCACACCAAAACGGTGCAATACCGTACGAGTACATCCATACGGTACCAAACCACACCAAGACGGTACAATACCTTACGAGTCCTTCGTTACGGTACCAAACCACACCAAAACGATGCAATACCGTACGAGTACATCCATACGGTACCAAACCACAACAAAACGGTGCTATACCGTACTAGTACATCCATACGGTACCAAACCACACCAAAACGGTACAATACCTTACGAGTCTTTCGTTACGGTACCAAACCACACCAAAACGGTGCAATACCGTACGAGTACATCCATACCGTACCAAACCACACCAAAACGGTGCAATACCATACGAGTACATCCATACGGTACCAAACCACACCAAAACGGTACAATACCTTACGAGTGCTTCGTTACGGTACCAAACCACAACAAAACGGTGCAATACCGGACGAGTACATCCATACGGTACCAAACCACATCAAAACGGTACAATACCTTACGAGTCCTTCGTTACCGTACCAAACCACACCAAAACGGTGCAATACCGCACGAGTACATCCATACGGTACCACACCACACCAAAACGGTACAATACCTTACGAGTCCTTCGTTACAGTACCAAACCACACCAAAACGGTGCAAGACCGTACGAGTACATCCATACGGTACCAAACCACACCAAAACGGTACAATACCTTACGAGTCCTTCGTTACGGTACCAAACCACACCAAAACGGTGCAATACCGTACGAGTACATCCATACGGTACCAAACCACACCAAAACGGTACAATACCTTACAAGTCCTTCGTTACGGTACCAAACCACACCAAAACAATGCAATACCGTACGAGTACATCCATACGGTACCAAACCACACCAATACGGTGCAATACCATACGAGTACATCCATACGGTACCAAACCACACCAAAACGGTACAATACCTTACGAGTCCTTCGTTACGGTACCAAACCACAACAAAACGGTGCAATACCGGACGAGTACATCCATACGGTACCAAACCACACCAAAACGGTGCAATACTGCACGAGTACATCCATACGGTACCAAACCACACCAAAACGATACAATACCTTGCGAGTCCTTCGTTACGGTACCAAACCACACCAAAACGGTGCAATACCGTACGAGTACATCCATACGGTACCAAACAACACCAAAACGGTACAATACCTTACGAGTCCTTCGTTACGGCACCAAACCACACCAAAACGATGCAATACCGTACGAGTACATCCATACGGTACCAAACCACACCAAAACGGTACAATACCTTACGAGTCCTTTGTTACGGTTCCAAACCACACCAAAACGGTGCAATACCGTACGAGTACATCCATACGGTACCAAACCACACCAGAACGGTGCAATACCGTACGAGTACATCCATACGGTACCAAACCACAACAAAACGGTGCTATACCGTACTAGTACATCCATACGGTACCAAACCACACCAAAACGGTACAATACCTTACGAGTCCTTCGTTACGGTACCAAACCACACCAAAACGGTGCAATACCGTACGAGTACATCCATACGGTACCAAACCACACCAAAACGGTGCAATACCATACGAGTACATCCATACGGTACCAAACCACACCAAAACGGTACAATACCTTACGAGTCCTTCGTTACGGTACCAAACCACAACAAAACGGTGCAATACCGGACGAGTACATCCATACGGTACCAAACCACATCAAAACGGTACAATACCTTACGAGTCCTTCGTTACAGTACCAAACCACACCAAAACGGTGCAATACCGCATGAGTACATCCATACGGTACCACACCACACCAAAACGGTACAATACCTTACGAGTCCTTCGTTACAGTACCAAACCAGACCAAAACGGTGCAATACCGTACGAGTACATCCATATGGTACCAAACTACACCAAAACGATACAATACCTTACGAGTCCTTCGTTACGGTACCAAACCACACCAAAACGGTGCAATACCGTACGAGTACATCCATACGGTACCAAACCACACCAAAACGGTACAATACCTTACGAGTCCTTCGTTACGGTACCAAACCACACCAAAACAATGCAATACCGTACGAGTACATCCATACGGTACCAAACCACACCAATACGGTGCAATACCGTACGAGTACATCCATACGGTACCAAACCACAACAAAACGGTGCAATACCATACGAGTACATCCATACGGTACCAAACCACACCAAAATGGTACAATACCTTACCAGTCCTTCGTTACGGTACCAAACCACAACAAAACGGTGCAATACCGTACGAGTACATCCATACGGTACCAAACCACACCAAAACGGTACAATACCTTACGAGTCCTTCGTTACGGAACCAAACCACACCAAAATGGTGCAATACCGTACGAGTACATCCATACGGTACCAAACCACACCAAAACGGTACAATACCTTACGAGTACATCCATACGGTACCAAACCACAACATAACGGTGCAATACCATACGAGTACATCCATACGGTACCAAACCACACCAAAACGGTGCAATACCGTACGAGTACATCCATACGGTACCAAACCACAACAAAACGGTGCAATACCATACGAGTACATCCATACGGTACCAAACCACACCAAAACGGTACAATACCTTACGAGTCCTTCGTTACGGAACCAAACCACAACAAAACGGTGCAATACCGTACGAGTACATCCATACGGTACCATACCACACCAAAACGTTACAATACCTTACGAGTCCTTCGTTACGGCACCAAACCACAACAAAACGGTGCAATACCATACGAGTGCATCCATACGGTACCAAACAAAACCAAAACGGTACAATACCTTACGAGTCCTTCGTTACGGTACCAAACCACGCCAAAAGGGTGCAATACCGCACGAGTAGATCCATACGGTACCAAACCACACCAAAACGGTACAATACCTTACGAGTCCTTCGTTACGGTACCAAACACACCAAAACGGTGCAATACCGTACGAGTACATCCATACGGTACAAAACCACACCAAAACGGTACAATACCTTACGAGTCCTTCGTTACGGTTCCAAACCACACCAAAACGGTGCAATACCGTACGAGTACATCCATACGGTACCAAACCACACAAAAACGGTGCAATACCGTACGAGTACATCCATACGGTACCAAACCACAACAAAACGGTGCAATACCAAACGAGTCCATCCAAACGGTGCCAAACAACACCAAAACGGTACATTACCTTACGAGTCCTTCGTTACGGTACCAAACCACAACAAAACTGTGCAATACCGTACGAGCACATCCATACGGTACCAAACCACACCAAAACGGTACAATACCTTACGAGTCATTCGTTACGGTTCCAAACCACACCAAAACGGTGCTATACCGTACGAGTACATCCATACGGTACCAAACCACACCAAAACGGTGCAATACCGTACGAGTACATACATACGGTACCAAACCACACCAAAACGGTACAATACCTTACGAGTCCTTCGTTACGGTACCAAACCACAACAAAACGGTGCAATCCCGTACGAGTGCATCCATACGGTACCAAACCACACAAAAACGGTACAATACTTTACGAGTACTTCGTTACGGTACCAAACCACACCAAAACGGTGCAATACCGTACGAGTACATCCATACGGTACCAAACCACACCAAAACGGTACGATACCTTACGAGTCCTTCGTTACGGTACCAAACAACACAAAAATGGTGCAATACCGTACGAGTACATCCATACGGTACAAAACCACACCAATACGGTGCAATACCGTACGAGTACATCCTTACGGTACCAAACCACACAAAAACAGTGCAATACTGTACGAGTTCGTCTATACGGTACCAAACCACAACAAAACGGTGCAATACCATACGAGTACATCCATACGGTGCCAAACCACACCAAAACGGTACATTACCTTACGAGTCCTTTGTTACGGTACCAAACCACACCAAAATGGTGCAATACCGTACGAGTACATCCATACGGTACCAAACCACACCAAAACGGTACAATACCTTACGAGTCCTTCGTTACGGTACCAAACCACACCAAAACGATGCAATACCGTACGAGTAAATCCATACGGTACCAAACCACACCAATACGATGCAATACCGAACGAGTACATCCATACGGTACCAAACCACACCAGAACGGTGCAATACCGTACGAGTACATCCATACGGTACCAAACACAACAAAACGGTGCTATACCGTACGAGTACATACATACGGTACCAAACCACACCAAAACGGTACAATACCTTACGAGTCCTTCGTTACGGTACCAAACCACACCACAACGGTGCAATACCGTACGAGTGCATCCATACGGTACCAAACCACACCAAAACGGTACAATACCTTACGAGTCCTTCGTTACGGTACCAAACCACAACAAAACGGTGCAATACCGTACGAGTGCATCCATACGGTACCAAACCACACCAAAACGGTACAATACCTTACGAGTCCTTCGTTACGGTACCAAACCACACCAAAACGGTGCAATACCGTACGAGTGCATCCATACGGTACCAAACCACACCAAAACGGTACAATACCTTACGAGTTCTTCGTTATGGTTCCAAACCACACCAAAAGGGTGCACTACCGTACGAGTACATCCATACGGTACCAAACCTCACCAAAACGGTACAATACCTTACGAGTCCTTCGTTACGGTACCAAACCACACCAAAACGGTGCAATACCGTACGAGTACATCCATACGGTACCAAACCACACCAAATCGGTACAATACCTTACGAGTCCTTCGTTACGGTACCAAACCACACAAAAACGGTGCAATACCGTACGAGTACATTCATACGGTACCAGACCACACCAAAACGGTGCAATACCGTACGAGTACATCCACAAAACGGTGCAATACCGTACGAGTAAATCCATACGGTACCAAACCACACCAGAACGGTGCAATACCGCACGAGACATCCATACGGTATCAAACACAACAAAACGGTGCTATACCGTACTAGTACATCCATACGCTACCAAACCACACCAAAACGGCACAATACCTTACGAGTCCTTCGTTACGGTTCCAAACCACACCAAAACGGTGCAATACCGTACGAGTACATCCATACGGTACCAGACCACACCAAAACGGTGCAATACCGTACGAGTACATCCATACGGTACCAAACCACAACAAAACGGTGCAATACCATACGAGTACATCAATACGGTACCAAACCACACCAAAACGGTACAATACCTTATGAGTCCTTCGTTACGGTACCAAACCACAGCAAAACAGTGCAATACCGGACGAGTACATCCATACGGTACCAAACCACACCAAAACGGTAAAATACCTTACGAGTCCTTCGTTACAGTACCAAACCACACCAAAACGGTGCAATACCGCACGAGTACATCCATACGGTACCACACCACACCAAAACGGTACAATACCTTACGAGTCCTTCGTTACAGTACCAAACCACACCAAAACAGTGCAATACCGTACAAGTACATCCATACGGTACCAAACCACACCAAAACGGTACAATACCTTACGAGTCCTTCGTTACGGTACCAAACCACACCAAAATGGTGAAATACCGTACGAGTACATCCATACGGTACCAAACCACACCAGAACGGTGCAATACCGTACGAGTACATCCATACGGTACCAAACACAACAAAACGGTGCTATACCGTACTAGTACATCCATACGGTACCAAACCACACCAAAACGGCACAATACCTTACGAGTCCTTCGTTACGGTTCCAAACCACACCAAAACGGTGCAATACCGTACGAGTACATCCATACGGTACCAGACCACACCAAAACGGTGCAATACTGTACGAGTACATCCATACGGTACCAAACCACAACAAAACTGTGCAATACCGTACGAGTACATCCATACGGTACCAAACCACACCAAAACGGTACAATACCTTACGAGTGCTTCGTTACGGTACCAAACCACACCAAAATGGTGCAATACCGTACAAGTACATCCATACGGTACCAAACCACACCAAAACGGTACAATACCTTACGAGTCCTTCGTTACGTTACCAAACCACACCAAAACGATGCAATACCGTACGAGTACATCCATACGATACCAAACCACACCAATACGATGCAATACCGAACGAGTACATCCATACGGTACCAAACCACAACAAAACGGTGCAATACCATACAAGCACATCCATACGGTACCAAACCACACCAAAACGGTACAATACCTTACGAGTCCTTCGTTACGGTACCAAACCACAACAAAATGGTGCAATACCGTACGAGTACATCCATACGGTACCAAACCACACCAAAACGGTACAATACCTTACGAGTCCTTCGTTACGGTACCAAACCACACCAAAACGGTGCAATACCGCACGAGTACATCCATACGGTACCATACCACAACAAAATGGTGCAATACCATACGAGTACATCCATACGGTACCAAACCACACCAAAACGGTACAATACCTTACGAGTCCTTCGTTACGGTACCAAACAACACCAAAACGGTGCAATACCGTACGAGTACATCCATACGGTACCAAACCACAACAAAACGGTGCAACACCGTACGAGTACATCCGTACGGTACCAAACCACAACAAAACGGTGCAATACCATACGAGTACATCCATACGGCACCAAACCACACCAAAACGGTGCAATACCGTACGAGTACATCCATACGGTACCAAACCACAACAAAACGGTGCAATACCATACGAGTACATCCATACGGTACCAAACCACAACAAAACGGTACAATACCTTATGAGTACATCCATACGGTACCAAACCACACCAAAACGGTGCAATACCGTACGAGTACATCCATACGGTACCAAACCACAACAAAACGGTGCAATACCATACGAGTACATTCATACGGTACCAAACCACACCGAAACGGTGCAATACCGTACGAGTACATCCATACGGTACCAAACCACAACAAAACGGTGCAATACCATACGAGTACATCCATACGGTACCAAACCACACCAAAACGGTACAATACCATACAAGTCCTTCGTTACGGTACCAAACCACAACAAAACGGTGCAATACCATACGAGTACATCCATATGGTACCAAACAACACCAAAACGGTACAATACCTTACGAGTAAATCCATACGGTACCAAACCACACCAAAACGGTGCAATACCGTACGAGTACATCCATACGGTACCAAACCACAACAAAACGGTGCAATACCTTACGAGTACATCCATACGGTACCAAACCACACCAAAACGGTGCAATACCGTACGAGTACATCCATACGGTACCAAACCACAACAAAACGGTGCAATACCATACGAGTACATCCATACGGTACCAAACCACACCAAAATGGTACAATACCTTACGAGTCCTTCGTTACGGTACCAAACCACAACAAAACTGTGCAATACCGTACGAGTGCATCCATACGGTACCAAACCACACCAAAACGGTACAATACCTTACGAGTCCTTACGGTACCAAACCACACCAAAACGGTGCAATACCGCACGAGTACATCCATACGGTACCAAACCACACCAAAACGGTACAATACCTTACGAGTCATTCGTTACGGTTCCAAACCACACCAAAACGGTGCAATACCGTACGAGTACATCCATACGGTACCAAACCACACTAAAACGGTGCAATACCGTACGAGTACATCCATACGGTACCAAACCACACCAAAACGGTACAATACCTTACGAGTCCTTCGTTACGGTACCAAACCACAACAAAACGGTGCAATACCGTACGAGTGCATCCATACGGTACCAAACCACACCAAAACGGTACAATACCTTACGAGTCCTTCGTTACGGTACCAAACAACACCAAAACGGTGCAATACCGTACGAATACATCCATACGGTACCAAACCACAACAAAACGGTGCAATACCGTACAAGTACATCCATACGGTACCAAACCACAACAAAACGGTGCAATACCGTACGAGTACATCCATACGGCACCAAACCACACCAAAACGGTGCAATACCGTACGAGTACATCCATACGGTACCAAACCACAACAAAACGGTGCAATACCATACGAGTACATCCATACGGTACCAAACCTCACCAAAACGGTACAATACCTTACGATTCCTTCGTTACGGTACCAAACCACACCAAAACGGTGCAATACCGTACGAGTACATCCATACGGTACCAAACCACACCAAAACGGTACAATACCTTACGAGTACATCCATACGGTACCAAACCACACCAAAACCGTGCAATACCGTACAAGTACATCCATACGGTACCAAACCACACCAAAACGGTGCAATACCGTACGAGTACATCCATACGGTACCAAACCACAACAAAACGGTGCAATACCATACGAGTACATCCATACGGTACCAAACCACACCAAAATGGTACAATACCTTACGAGTCCTTCGTTACGGTACCAAACCACAACAAAACTGTGCAATACCGTACGAGTGCATCCATACGGTACCAAACCACACCAAAACGGTACAATACCTTACGAGTCCTTACGGTACCAAACCACACCAAAACGGTGCAATACCGCACGAGTACATCCATACGGTACCAAACCACACCAAAACGGTACAATACCTTACGAGTCATTCGTTACGGTTCCAAACCACACCAAAACGGTGCAATACCGTACGAGTACATCCATACGGTACCAAACCACACTAAAACGGTGCAATACCGTACGAGTACATCCATACGGTACCAAACCACACCAAAACGGTACAATACCTTACGAGTCCTTCGTTACGGTACCAAACCACAACAAAACGGTGCAATACCGTACGAGTGCATCCATACGGTACCAAACCACACCAAAACGGTACAATACCTTACGAGTCCTTCGTTACGGTACCAAACAACACCAAAACGGTGCAATACCGTACGAGTACATCCATACGGTACCAAACCACAACAAAACGGTGCAATACCGTACAAGTACATCCATACGGTACCAAACCACAACAAAACGGTGCAATACCATACGAGTACATCCATACGGCACCAAACCACACCAAAACGGTGCAATACCGTACGAGTACATCCATACGGTACCAAACCACAACAAAACGGTGCAATACCATACGAGTACATCCATACGGTACCAAACCTCACCAAAACGGTACAATACCTTACGATTCCTTCGTTACGGTACCAAACCACACCAAAACGGTGCAATACCGTACGAGTACATCCATACGGTACCAAACCACACCAAAACGATGCAATACCTTACGAGTACAATCATACGGTACCAAACCACACCAAAACGGTACAATACCTTACGAGTCCTTCGTTACGGTACCAAACCACGCCAAAACGGTGCAATACCGTACGAGTACATCCATACGGTACCTAACCACACCAAAACGGTACAATACCTTACGAGTCCTTCGTTACGGTTCCAAACCACACCAAAACGGTGCAATACCGTACGAGTACATCCATACGGTACCAAACCACAGAAAAACGGTGCAATATCGTACGAGTACATCCATACCGTACCAAACCACAACAAAACGGTGTAATACTATACGAGTACATCCATACGGTGCCAAACCACACCAAAACGGTACAATACCTTACGAGTCCTTCGTTACGGTACCAAACCACAACAAAACGGTGCAATACCGTACGACTAAATCCATACGGTACCAAACCACACCAAAACGGTACAATACCTTACGAGTCCTTCGTTACGGTACCAAACCACAACAAAACTGTGCAATACCGTACCAGTGCATCCATACGGTACCAAACCACACCAAAACGGTACAATACCTTACTAGTCCTTCGTTACGGTACCAAACCACACGAAAACGGTGCAATACCGCACGAGTACATCCATACGGTACCATACCACACCAAAACGGTACAATACCTTACGAGTCATTCGTTACGGTTCCAAACCACACCAAAACGGTGCAATACCGTACGAGTACATCCATACGGTACCAAACCACACCAAAACGATGCAATACCGTACGAGTACATCCATACGTTACCAAACCACACCAAAACGGTACAATACCTTACGAGTCCTTCGTTACGGTACCAAACCACAACAAAACGGTGCAATACCGTACGAGTGCATCCATACGGTACCAAACCACACCAAAACGGTACAATACCTTACGAGTCCTTCGTTACGGTACCAAACCACAACAAAACGGTGCAATACCGTACGAGTACATCCAAACGGTACCAAACCACACCAAAACGGTACAATACCTTACGAGTCCTTCGTTACGGTTCCAAACCACACCAAAACGGTGCAATACCGTACGAGTACATCCATACGGTACCAAACCACACCAAAACGGTACAATACCTTTTGAGTACATCCATACGGTACCAAACCACACGAAAACGGTGCAATACCGTACGAGTACATCCATACGGTACCAAACCACAACAAAACGGTGCAATACCATACGAGTACATCCATACGGTACCAAACCACACCAAAACGGTACAATACCTTACGAGTCATTCGTTACGGTTCCAAACCACACCAAAACGGTGCAATACCGTACGAGTACATCCATACGGTACCAAACCACACCAAAACGGTGCAATACCGTACGAGTACATACATACGGTACAAAACCACACCAAAACGGTACAATACCTTACGAGTCCTTCGTTACGGTACCAAACCACACCAAAACGGTGCAACACCGCACGAGTACATCCATACGGTACCAAACCACACCAAAACGGTACAATACCTTACAAGTCATTCGTTACGGTTCCAAACCACACCAAAACGGTGCAATACCGTACGAGTTCATCCATACGGTACCAAACCACACCAAAACGATGCAATACCGTACGAGTACATCCATACGTTACCAAACCACACCAAAACGGTACAATACCTTACGAGTCCTTCGTTACGGTACCAAACCACAACAAAACGGTGCAATACCGTACGAGTGCATCCATACGGTACCAAACTACACCAAAACGGTACAATACCTTTCGAGTCCTTCGTTACGGTACCAAACCACACCAAAACGGTGCAATACCGTACGAGTACATCCATACGGTACCAAACCACAATAAAACGGTGCAATACCATACGAGTACATCCATACGGTACCAAACCACACCAAAACGGTACAATACCATACAAGTCCTTCGTTACGGTACCAAACCACAACAAAACGGTGCAATACCATACGAGTACATCCATACGGTACCAAACCACACCAAAACGGTACAATACCTTACGAGTACATCAATACGGTACCAAACCACACCAAAACGGTGCAATACCGTACGAGTACATCCATACGGTACCAAACCACAACAAAACGGTGCAATACCTTACGAGTACATCCATACGGTACCAAACCACACCAAAACGGTGCAATACCGTACGAGTACATCCATACGGTACCAAACCACAACAAAACGGTGCAATACCATACGAGTACATCCATACGGTACCAAACCTCACCAAAACGGTACAATACCTTACGATTCCTTCGTTACGGTACCAAACCACACCAAAACGGTGCAATACCGTACGAGTACATCCATACGGTACCAAACCACACCAAAACGATGCAATACCTTACGAGTACAATCATACGGTACCAAACCACACCAAAACGGTACAATACCTTACGAGTCCTTCGTTACGGTACCAAACAACACCAAAACGGTGCAATACCGTACGAGTACATCCATACGGTACCAAACCACAACAAAACGGTGCAATACCGTACAAGTACATCCATACGGTACCAAACCACAACAAAACGGTGCAATACCATACGAGTACATCCATACGGCACCAAACCACACCAAAACGGTGCAATACCGTACGAGTACATCCATACGGTACCAAACCACAACAAAACGGTGCAATACCATACGAGTACATCCATACGGTACCAAACCTCACCAAAACGGTACAATACCTTACGATTCCTTCGTTACGGTACCAAACCACACCAAAACGGTGCAATACCGTACGAGTACATCCATACGGTACCAAACCACACCAAAACGATGCAATACCTTACGAGTACAATCATACGGTACCAAACCACACCAAAACGGTACAATACCTTACGAGTCCTTCGTTACGGTACCAAACCACGCCAAAACGGTGCAATACCGTACGAGTACATCCATACGGTACCTAACCACACCAAAACGGTACAA
Organism: Rhododendron vialii; assembly: GCF_030253575.1. NCBI lineage: Eukaryota > Viridiplantae > Streptophyta > Magnoliopsida > Ericales > Ericaceae > Rhododendron > Rhododendron vialii. The sequence goes on along the minus strand of NC_080557.1, from coordinate 27,916,142 downwards.
TACCTTACGAGTCCTTCGTTACGGTTCCAAACCACACCAAAACGGTGCAATACCGTACGAGTACATCCATACGGTACCAAACCACAGAAAAACGGTGCAATATCGTACGAGTACATCCATACCGTACCAAACCACAACAAAACGGTGTAATACTATACGAGTACATCCATACGGTGCCAAACCACACCAAAACGGTACAATACCTTACGAGTCCTTCGTTACGGTACCAAACCACAACAAAACGGTGCAATACCGTACGACTAAATCCATACGGTACCAAACCACACCAAAACGGTACAATACCTTACGAGTCCTTCGTTACGGTACCAAACCACAACAAAACTGTGCAATACCGTACCAGTGCATCCATACGGTACCAAACCACACCAAAACGGTACAATACCTTACTAGTCCTTCGTTACGGTACCAAACCACACGAAAACGGTGCAATACCGCACGAGTACATCCATACGGTACCATACCACACCAAAACGGTACAATACCTTACGAGTCATTCGTTACGGTTCCAAACCACACCAAAACGGTGCAATACCGTACGAGTACATCCATACGGTACCAAACCACACCAAAACGATGCAATACCGTACGAGTACATCCATACGTTACCAAACCACACCAAAACGGTACAATACCTTACGAGTCCTTCGTTACGGTACCAAACCACAACAAAACGGTGCAATACCGTACGAGTGCATCCATACGGTACCAAACCACACCAAAACGGTACAATACCTTACGAGTCCTTCGTTACGGTACCAAACCACAACAAAACGGTGCAATACCGTACGAGTACATCCAAACGGTACCAAACCACACCAAAACGGTACAATACCTTACGAGTCCTTCGTTACGGTTCCAAACCACACCAAAACGGTGCAATACCGTACGAGTACATCCATACGGTACCAAACCACACCAAAACGGTACAATACCTTTTGAGTACATCCATACGGTACCAAACCACACGAAAACGGTGCAATACCGTACGAGTACATCCATACGGTACCAAACCACAACAAAACGGTGCAATACCATACGAGTACATCCATACGGTACCAAACCACACCAAAACGGTACAATACCTTACGAGTCATTCGTTACGGTTCCAAACCACACCAAAACGGTGCAATACCGTACGAGTACATCCATACGGTACCAAACCACACCAAAACGGTGCAATACCGTACGAGTACATACATACGGTACAAAACCACACCAAAACGGTACAATACCTTACGAGTCCTTCGTTACGGTACCAAACCACACCAAAACGGTGCAACACCGCACGAGTACATCCATACGGTACCAAACCACACCAAAACGGTACAATACCTTACAAGTCATTCGTTACGGTTCCAAACCACACCAAAACGGTGCAATACCGTACGAGTTCATCCATACGGTACCAAACCACACCAAAACGATGCAATACCGTACGAGTACATCCATACGTTACCAAACCACACCAAAACGGTACAATACCTTACGAGTCCTTCGTTACGGTACCAAACCACAACAAAACGGTGCAATACCGTACGAGTGCATCCATACGGTACCAAACTACACCAAAACGGTACAATACCTTTCGAGTCCTTCGTTACGGTACCAAACCACACCAAAACGGTGCAATACCGTACGAGTACATCCATACGGTACCAAACCACAATAAAACGGTGCAATACCATACGAGTACATCCATACGGTACCAAACCACACCAAAACGGTACAATACCATACAAGTCCTTCGTTACGGTACCAAACCACAACAAAACGGTGCAATACCATACGAGTACATCCATACGGTACCAAACCACACCAAAACGGTACAATACCTTACGAGTACATCAATACGGTACCAAACCACACCAAAACGGTGCAATACCGTACGAGTACATCCATACGGTACCAAACCACAACAAAACGGTGCAATACCTTACGAGTACATCCATACGGTACCAAACCACACCAAAACGGTGCAATACCGTACGAGTACATCCATACGGTACCAAACCACAACAAAACGGTGCAATACCATACGAGTACATCCATACGGTACCAAACCTCACCAAAACGGTACAATACCTTACGATTCCTTCGTTACGGTACCAAACCACACCAAAACGGTGCAATACCGTACGAGTACATCCATACGGTACCAAACCACACCAAAACGATGCAATACCTTACGAGTACAATCATACGGTACCAAACCACACCAAAACGGTACAATACCTTACGAGTCCTTCGTTACGGTACCAAACCACGCCAAAACGGTGCAATACCGTACGAGTACATCCATACGGTACCTAACCACACCAAAACGGTACAATACCTTACGAGTCCTTCTTTACGGTTCCAAACCACACCAAAACGGTGCAATACCGTACGAGTACATCCATACGGTACCAAACCACAGAAAAACGGTGCAATATCGTACGAGTACATCCATACCGTACCAAACCACAACAAAACGGTGTAATACTATACGAGTACATCCATACGGTGCCAAACCACACCAAAACGGTACAATACCTTACGAGTCCTTCGTTACGGTACCAAACCACAACAAAACGGTGCAATACCGTACGACTAAATCCATACGGTACCAAACCACACCAAAACGGTACAATACCTTACGAGTCCTTCGTTACGGTACCAAACCACAACAAAACTGTGCAATACCGTACCAGTGCATCCATACGGTACCAAACCACACCAAAACGGTACAATACCTTACTAGTCCTTCGTTACGGTACCAAACCACACGAAAACGGTGCAATACCGCACGAGTACATCCATACGGTACCATACCACACCAAAACGGTACAATACCTTACGAGTCATTCGTTACGGTTCCAAACCACACCAAAACGGTGCAATACCGTACGAGTACATCCATACGGTACCAAACCACACCAAAACGATGCAATACCGTACGAGTACATCCATACGTTACCAAACCACACCAAAACGGTACAATACCTTACGAGTCCTTCGTTACGGTACCAAACCACAACAAAACGGTGCAATACCGTACGAGTGCATCCATACGGTACCAAACCACACCAAAACGGTACAATACCTTACGAGTCCTTCGTTACGGTACCAAACCACAACAAAACGGTGCAATACCGTACGAGTACATCCAAACGGTACCAAACCACACCAAAACGGTACAATACCTGACGAGTCCTTCGTTACGGTTCCAAACCACACCAAAACGGTGCAATACCGTACGAGTACATCCATACGGTACCAAACCACACCAAAACGGTACAATACCTTTTGAGTACATCCATACGGTACCAAACCACACGAAAACGGTGCAATACCGTACGAGTACATCCATACGGTACCAAACCACAACAAAACGGTGCAATACCATACGAGTACATCCATACGGTACCAAACCACACCAAAACGGTACAATACCTTACGAGTCATTCGTTATGGTTCCAAACCACACCAAAACGGTGCAATACCGTACGAGTACATCCATACGGTACCAAACCACACCAAAACGGTGCAATACCGTACGAGTACATCCATACGGTACCAAACCACACCAAAACGATGCAATACCGTACGAGTACATCCATACGTTACCAAACCACACCAAAACGGTACAATACCGTACGAGTCCTTCGTTACGGTACCAAACCACAACAAAACGGTGCAATACCGTACGAGTGCATCCATACGGTACCAAACTACACCAAAATGGTACAATACCTTTCGAGTCCTTCGTTACGGTACCAAACCACACCAAAACGGTGCAATACCGTACGAGTACATCCATACGGTACCAAACCACAATAAAACGGTGCAATACCATACGAGTACATCCATACGGTACCAAACCACACCAAAACGGTCCAATACCATACAAGTCCTTCGTTACGGTACCAAACCACAACAAAACGGTGCAATACCATACGAGTACATCCATACGGTACCAAACCACACCAAAACGGTACAATACCTTACGAGTACATCCATACGGTACCAAACCACACCAAAACGGTGCAATACCGTACGAGTACATCCATACGGTACCAAACCACAACAAAACGGTGCAATACCTTACGAGTACATCCATACGGTACCAAACCACACCAAAACGGTGCAATACCGTACGAGTACATCCATACGGTACCAAACCACAACAAAACGGTGCAATACCATACGAGTACATCCATACGGTACCAAACCACACCAAAACGGTACAATACCTTACGAGTCCTTCGTTACGGTACCAAACCACAACAAAACGGTGCAATACCGTACGAGTGCATCCATACGGTACCAAACCACACCAAAATGGTACAATACCTTTCGAGTCCTTCGTTACGGTACCAAACCACACCAAAACGGTGCAATACCGTACGAGTACATCCATACGGTACCAAACCACACCAAAACGGTACAATACCTTACGAGTACATCCATACGGTACCAAACCACACGAAAACGGTGCAATACCGTACGAGTACATCCATACGGTACCAAACCACAACAAAACGTTGCAATACCATACGAGTACATCCATACGGTACCAAACCACACCAAAACGGTACAATACCTTACGAGTCATTCGTTACGGTTCCAAACCACACCAAAACGGTGCAATACCGTACGAGTACATCCATACGGTACCAAACCACACCAAAACGGTGCAATACCTTACGAGTCCTTCGTTACGGTACCAAACCACACCAAAACGGTGCAACACCGCACGAGTACATCCATACGGTACCAAACCACACCAAAACGGTACAATACCTTACAAGTCATTCGTTACGGTTCCAAACCACACCAACACGGTGCAATACCGTACGAGTACATCCACACGGTACCAAACCACACCAAAACGATGCAATACCGTACGAGTACATCCATACGTTACCAAACCACACCAAAACGGTACAATACCTTACGAGTCCTTCGTTACGGTACCAAACCACAACAAAACGGTGCAATACCGTACGAGTGCATCCATACGGTACCAAACCACACCAAAACGGTACAATACCTTTCGAGTCCTTCGTTACGGTACCAAACCACACCAAAACGGTGCAATACCGTACGAGTACATCCATACGGTACCAAACCACAACAAAACGGTGCAATACCGTACGAGTACATCCAAATGGTACCAAACCACACCAAAACGGTAAAATACCTTACGAGTCCTTCGTTACGGTTCCAAACCACACCAAAACGGTGCAATACCGTACGAGTACATCCATACGGTACCAAACCACACCAAAACGGTACAATACCTTACGAGTACATCCATACGGTACCAAACCACACGAAAACGGTGCAATACCGTACGAGTACATCCATACGGTACCAAACCACAACAAAACGGTGCAATACCATACGAGTACATGCATACGGTACCAAACCACACCAAAACGGTACAATACCTTACGAGTCATTCGTTACGGTTCCAAACCACACCAAAAAGGTGCAATACCGTACGAGTACATCCATACGGTACCAAACCACACCAAAACGGTGCAATACCGTACGAGTACATACATACGGTACCAAACCACACCAAAACGGTACAATACCTTACGAGTCCTTCGTTACGGTACCAAACCACACCAAAACGGTGCAATACCGCACGAGTACATCCATACGGTACCAAACCACACCAAAACGGTACAATACCTTACAAGTCATTCGTTACGGTTCCAAACCACACCAAAACGGTGCAATACCGTACGAGTACATCCATACGGTACCAAACCACACCAAAACGATGCAATACCGTACGAGTACATCCATACGGTACCAAACCAAACCAAAACGGTACAATACCTTACGAGTCCTTCGTTACGGTACCAAACCACAACAAAACGGTGCAATACCGTACGAGTGCATCCATACGGTACCAAACCACACCAAAATGGTACAATACCTTTCGAGTCCTTCGTTACGGTACCAAACCACACCAAGACGGTGCAATACCGTACGAGTACATCCATACGGTACCAAACCACACCCAAACGGTACAATACCTTACGAGTCCTTCGTTACGGTACCAAACCACACCAAAACGGTGCAATACCGTACGAGTACATCCATACGGTACCAAACCACACCAAAACGGTACAATACCTTACGAGTCCTTCGTTACGGTACCAAACCACACCAAAACGGTGCAATACCGTACGAGTACATCCATACGGTACCAAACCACACCAAAACGGTACAATACCTTACGAGTCCTTCGTTACGGTTCCAAACCACACCAAAACGGTGCAATACCGTACGAGTACATCCATACGGTACCAAACCACACAAGAACGGTGCAATACCGTACGAGTACATCCATACGGTACCGAACCACAACAAAACGGTGCTATACCGTAGTAGTACATCCATACGGTACCAAACCACACCAAAACGGTACAATACCTTACGAGTCCTTCGTTACGGTTCCAAACCACACCAAAACGGTGCAATACCGTACGAGTATATCCATACGGTACCAAACCACAACAAAACGGTGCAATACCTTACGAGTACATCCATACGGTACAAAACCACACCAAAACGGTACAATACCTTACGAGTCCTTCGTTACGGTACCAAACCAATACAAAACGGTGCAATACCGGACGAGTACATCCATACGGTGCCAAACCACACCAAAACATTACAATACCTTACGAGTCCTTCGTTACAGTACCAAACCACACCAAAACGGTGCAATACCGTACGAGTACATCCATACGGTACCAAACCACACCAAAACGGTGCAATACCGTACGAGTACATCCATACGGTACCAAAGCACAACAAAACGGTGCAATACCATACGAGTACATCCATACGGTACCAAACCACACCAAAACGGTACAATACCTTACGAGTCATTCGTTACGGTTCCAAACCACACCAAAACGGTGCAATACCGTACGAGTACATCCATACGGTACCAAACCACACCAAAACGGTGCAATACCGTACGAGTACATACATACGGTACCAAACCACACCAAAACGGTACAATACCTTACGAGTCCTTCGTTACGGTACCAAACCACACCAAAACGGTGCAATACCGCACGAGTACATCCATACGGTACCAAACCACACCAAAACGGTACAATACCTTACAAGTCATTCGTTACGGTTCCAAACCACACCAAAACGGTGCAATACCGTACGAGTACATCCATACGGTACCAAACCACACCAAAACGGTACAATACCTTACGAGTCCTTCGTTACGGTACCAAACCACAACAAAACGGTGCAATACCGTACGAGTGCATCCATACGGTACCAAACCACACCAAAACGGTACAATACCTTTCGAGTCCTTCGTTACGGTACCAAACCACACCAAAACGGTGCAATACCGTACGAGTCCATCCATACGGTACCAAACCACACCAAAACGGTACAATACCTTACGAGTCCTTCGTTACGGTACCAAACCACACCAAAACGGTGCAATACCGTACGAGTACATCCATACGGTACCAAACCACACCAAAACGGTACAATACCTTACGAGTCCTTCGTTACGGTACCAAACCACACAAAAACGATGCAATACCGTACGAGTACATCCATACGTTACCAAACCACACCAAAACGGTACAATACCTTACGAGTCCTTCGTTACGGTACCAAACCACAACAAAACGGTGCAATACCGTACGAGTGCATCCATACGGTACCAAACCACACCAAAACGGTACAATACCTTTCGAGTCCTTCGTTACGGTTCCAAACCACACCAAAACGGTGCAATACCGTACGAGTACATCCATACGGTACCAAACCACAACAAAACGGTGCAATACCGTACGAGTACATCCAAATGGTACCAAACCACACCAAAACGGTACAATACCTTACGAGTCCTTCGTTACGGTTCCAAACCACACCAAAACGGTGCAATACCGTACGAGTACATCCATACGGTACCAAACCACACCAAAACGGTACAATACCTTACGAGTACATCCATACGGTACCAAACCACACGAAAACGGTTCAATACCGTACGAGTACATCCATACGGTACCAAACCACAACAAAACGGTGCAATACCATACGAGTACATCCATACGGTACCAAACCACACCAAAACGGTACAATACAATACGAGTCATTCGTTACGGTTCCAAACCACACCAAAACGGTGCAATACCGTACGAGTACATCCATACGGTACCAAACCACACCAAAACGGTGCAATACCGTACGAGTACATACATACGGTACCAAACCACACCAAAACGGTACAATACCTTACGAGTCCTTCGTTACGGTACCAAACCACACCAAAACGGTGCAATACCGCACGAGTACATCCATACGGTACCAAACCACACCAAAACGGTACAATACCTTACAAGTCATTCGTTACGGTTCCAAACCACACCAAAACGGTGCAATACCGTACGAGTACATCCATACGGTACCAAACCACACCAAAACGGTACAATACCTTACGAGTCCTTCGTTACGGTACCAAACCACAACAAAACGGTGCAATACCGTACGAGTGCATCCATACGGTACCAAACCACACCAAAATGGTACAATACCTTTCGAGTCCTTCGTTACGGTACCAAACCACACCAAGACGTTGCAATACCGTACGAGTACATCCATACGGTACCAAACCACACCAAAACGGTACAATACCTTACGAGTCGTTCGTTACGGTACCAAACCACACCAAAACGGTGCAATACCGTACGAGTACATCCATACGGTACCAAACCACACCAAAGCGGTACAATACCTTACGAGTCCTTCGTTACGGTACCAAACCACACCAAAACGGTGCAATACCGTACGAGTACATCCATACGGTATCAAACCACACCAAAACGGTACAATACCTTACGAGTCCTTTGTTACGGTTCCAAACCACACCAAAACGGTGCAATACCGTACGAGTACATCCATACGGTACCAAACCACACAAGAACGGTGCAATACCGTACGAGTACATCCATACGGTACCGAACCACAACAAAACGGTGCTATACCGTAGTAGTACATCCATACGGTACCAAACCACACCAAAACGGTACAATACCTTACGAGTCCTTCGTTACGGATCCAAACCACACCAAAACGGTGCAATACCGTACGAGTATATCCATACGGTACCAAACCACAACAAAACGGGGCAATACCTTACGAGTACATCCATACGGTACCAAACCACACCAAAACGGTACAATACCTTACGAGTCCTTTGTTACGGTACCAAACCAATACAAAACGGTGCAATACCGGACGAGTACATCCATACGGTGCCAAACCACACCAAAACGGTACAATACCTTACGAGTCCTTCGTTACAGTACCAAACCACACCAAAACGGTGCAATACCGTACGAGTACATCCATACGGTACCAAACCACACCAAAACGGTGCAATACCGTACGAGTACATCCATACGGTACCAAACCACAACAAAACGGTGCAATACCATACGAGTACATCCATACGGTACCAAACCACACCAAAACGGTACAATACCTTACGAGTCCTTCGTTACGGTACCAAACCACACCAAAACGGTGCAATACCGTACGAGTACATCCATACGGTACCAAACCACACCAAAACGGTACAATACCTTACGAGTCCTTCGTTACGGTACCAAACCACACCAAAACGGTGCAATACCGTACGAGTACATCCATACGGTACCAAACCACACCAAAACGGTACAATACCTTACGAGTCCTTCGTTACGGTTCCAAACCACACCAAAACGGTGCAATACCGTACGAGTACATCCATACGGTACCAAACCACACAAGAACGGTGCAATACCGTACGAGTACATCCATACGGTACCGAACCACAACAAAACGGTGCTATACCGTAGTAGTACATCCATACGGTACCAAACCACACCAAAACGGTACAATACCTTACGAGTCCTTCGTTACGGTTCCAAACCACACCAAAACGGTGCAATACCGTACGAGTATATCCATGCGGTACCAAACCACAACAAAACGGTGCAATACCTTACGAGTACATCCATACGGTACCAAACCACACCAAAACGGTACAATACCTTACGAGTCCTTCGTTACGGTACCAAACCAATACAAAACGGTGCAATACCGGACGAGTACATCCATACGGTGCCAAACCACACCAAAACGGTACAATACCTTACGAGTCCTTCGTTACAGTACCAAACCACACCAAAACGGTGCAATACCGTACGAGTACATCCATACGGTACCAAACCACACCAAAACGGTGCAATACCGTACGAGTGCATCCATACGGTACCAAACCACACCAAAACGGTACAATACCTTTCGAGTCCTTCGTTACGGTACCAAACCACACCAAAACGGTGCAATACCGTACGAGTACATCCATACGGTACCAAACCACACCAAAACGGTACAATACCTTACGAGTCCTTCGTTACGGTACCAAACCACACCAAAACGGTGCAATACCGTACGAGTACATCCATACGGTACGAAACCACACCAAAACGGTACAATACCTTACGAGTCCTTCGTTACGGTACCAAACCACACCAAAACGGTGCAATACCGTACGAGTACATCCATACGGTACCAAACCACACCAAAACGGTACAATACCTTACGAGTCCTTCGTTACGGTTCCAAACCACACCAAAACGGTGCAATACCGTACGAGTACATCCATACGGTACCAAACCACACAAGAACGGTGCAATACCGTACGAGTACATCCATACGGTACCGAACCACAACAAAACGGTGCTATACCGTAGTAGTACATCCATACGGTACCAAACCACACCAAAACGGTACAATACCTTACGAGTCCTTCGTTACGGTACCAAACCAATACAAAACGGTGCAATACCGGACGAGTACATCCATACGGTACCAAACCGCACCAAAACGGTACAATACCTTACGAGTCCTTCGTTACGGTACCAAACCACAACAAAACTGTGCAATACCGTACCAGTGCATCCATACGGTACCAAACCACACCAAAACGGTACAATACCTTACTAGTCCTTCGTTACGGTACCAAACCACACGAAAACGGTGCAATACCGCACGAGTACATCCATACGGTACCATACCACACCAAAACGGTACAATACCTTACGAGTCATTCGTTACGGTTCCAAACCACACCAAAACGGTGCAATACCGTACGAGTACATCCATACGGTACCAAACCACACCAAAACGATGCAATACCGTACGAGTACATCCATACGTTACCAAACCACACCAAAACGGTACAATACCTTACGAGTCCTTCGTTACGGTACCAAACCACAACAAAACGGTGCAATACCGTACGAGTGCATCCATACGGTACCAAACCACACCAAAACGGTACAATACCTTACGAGTCCTTCGTTACGGTACCAAACCACAACAAAACGGTGCAATACCGTACGAGTACATCCAAACGGTACCAAACCACACCAAAACGGTACAATACCTTACGAGTCCTTCGTTACGGTTCCAAACCACACCAAAACGGTGCAATACCGTACGATTACATCCATACGGTACCAAACCACACCAAAACGGTACAATACCTTTTGAGTACATCCATACGGTACCAAACCACACGAAAACGGTGCAATACCGTACGAGTACATCCATACGGTACCAAACCACAACAAAACGGTGCAATACCATACGAGTACATCCATACGGTACCAAACCACACCAAAACGGTACAATACCTTACGAGTCATTCGTTACGGTTCCAAACCACACCAAAACGGTGAAATACCGTACGAGTACATCCATACGGTACCAAACCACACCAAAACGGTGCAATACCGTACGAGTACATACATACGGTACCAAACCACACCAAAACGGTACAATACCTTACGAGTCCTTCGTTACGGTACCAAACCACACCAAAACGGTGCAACACCGCACGAGTACATCCATACGGTACCAAACCACACCAAAACGGTACAATACCTTACAAGTCATTCGTTACGGTTCCAAACCACACCAAAACGGTGCAATACCGTACGAGTACATCCATACGGTACCAAACCACACAAGAACGGTGCAATACCGTACGAGTACATCCATACGGTACCGAACCACAACAAAACGGTGCTATACCGTAGTAGTACATCCATACGGTACCAAACCACACCAAAACGGTACAATACCTTACGAGTCCTTCGTTACGGATCCAAACCACACCAAAACGGTGCAATACCGTACGAGTATATCCATACGGTACCAAACCACAACAAAACGGGGAAATACCATACGAGTACATCCATACGGTACCAAACCACACCAAAACGGTACAATACCTTACGAGTCCTTTGTTACGGTACCAAACCAATACAAAACGGTGCAATACCGGACGAGTACATCCATACGGTGCCAAACCACACCAAAACGGTACAATACCTTACGAGTCCTTCGTTACAGTACCAAACCACACCAAAACGGTGCAATACCGTACGAGTACATCCATACGGTACCAAACCACACCAAAACGGTGCAATACCGTACGAGTACATCCATACGGTACCAAACCACAACAAAACGGTGCAATACCATACGAGTACATCCATACGGTACCAAACCACACCAAAACGGTACAATACCTTACGAGTCCTTCGTTACGGTACCAAACCACACCAAAACGGTGCAATACCGTACGAGTACATCCATACGGTACCAAACCACACCAAAACGGTACAATACCTTACGAGTCCTTCGTTACGGTACCAAACCACACCAAAACGGTGCAATACCGTACGAGTACATCCATACGGTACCAAACCACACCAAAACGGTACAATACCTTACGAGTCCTTCGTTACGGTTCCAAACCACACCAAAACGGTGCAATACCGTACGAGTACATCCATACGGTACCAGCCACACAAGAACGGTGCAATACCGTACGAGTACATCCATACGGTACCGAACCACAACAAAACGGTGCTATACCGTAGTAGTACATCCATACGGTACCAAACCACACCAAAACGGTACAATACCTTACGAGTCCTTCGTTACGGTTCCAAACCACACCAAAACGGTGCAATACCGTACGAGTATATCCATGCGGTACCAAACCACAACAAAACGGTGCAATACCTTACGAGTACATCCATACGGTACCAAACCACACCAAAACGGTACAATACCTTACGAGTCCTTCGTTACGGTACCAAACCAATACAAAACGGTGCAATACCGGACGAGTACATCCATACGGTGCCAAACCACACCAAAACGGTACAATACCTTACGAGTCCTTCGTTACAGTACCAAACCACACCAAAACGGTGCAATACCGTACGAGTACATCCATACGGTACCAAACCACACCAAAACGGTGCAATACCGTACGAGTACATCCATACGGTACCAAACCACAACAAAACGGTGCAATACCATACGAGTACATCCATACGGTACCAAACCACACCAAATCGGTACAATACCTTACGAGTCATTCGTTACGGTTCCAAACCACACCAAAACGGTGCAATACCGTACGAGTACATCCATACGGTACCAAACCACACCAAAACGGTGCAATACCGTACGAGTACATACATACGGTACAAAACCACACCAAAACGGTACAATACCTTACGAGTCCTTCGTTACGGTACCAAACCACACCAAAACGGTGCAATACCGCACGAGTACATCCATACGGTACCAAACCACACCAAAACGGTACAATACCTTACAAGTCATTCGTTACGGTTCCAAACCACACCAAAACGGTGCAATACCGTACGAGTACATCCATACGGTACCAAACCACACCAAAACGATGCAATACCGTACGAGTACATCCATACGGTACCAAACCACACCAAAACGGTACAATACCTTACGAGTCCTTCGTTACGGTACCAAACAACAACAAAACGGTGCAATACCGTACGAGTGCATCCATACGGTACCAAACCACACCAAAACGGTACAATACCTTTCGAGTCCTTCGTTACGGTACCAAACCACACCAAAACGGTGCAATACCGTACGAGTACATCCATACGGTACCAAACCACACCAAAACGGTACAATACCTTACGAGTCCTTCGTTACGGTACCAAACCACACCGAAACGGTGCAATACCGTACGAGTACATCCATACGGTACGAAACCACACCAAAACGGTACAATACCTTACGAGTCCTTCGTTACGGTACCAAACCACACCAAAACGGTGCAATACCGTACGAGTACATCCATACGGTACCAAACCACACCAAAACGGTACAATACCTTACGAGTCCTTCGTTACGGTTCCAAACCACACCAAAACGGTGCAATACCGTACGAGTACATCCATACGGTACCAAACCACACAAGAACGGTGCAATACCGTACGAGTACATCCATACGGTACCGAACCACAACAAAACGGTGCTATACCGTAGTAGTACATCCATACGGTACCAAACCACACCAAAACGGTACAATACCTTACGAGTCCTTCGTTACGGTACCAAACCAATACAAAACGGTGCAATACCGGACGAGTACATCCATACGGTACCAAACCGCACCAAAACGGTACAATACCTTACGAGTCCTTCGTTACGGTACCAAACCACAACAAAACTGTGCAATACCGTACCAGTGCATCCATACGGTACCAAACCACACCAAAACGGTACAATACCTTACTAGTCCTTCGTTACGGTACCAAACCACACGAAAACGGTGCAATACCGCACGAGTACATCCATACGGTACCATACCACACCAAAACGGTACAATACCTTAAGAGTCATTCGTTACGGTTCCAAACCACACCAAAACGGTGCAATACCGTACGAGTACATCCATACGGTACCAAACCACACCAAAACGATGCAATACCGTACGAGTACATCCATACGTTACCAAACCACACCAAAACGGTACAATACCTTACGAGTCCTTCGTTACGGTACCAAACCACAACAAAACGGTGCAATACCGTACGAGTGCATCCATACGGTACCAAACCACACCAAAACGGTACAATACCTTACGAGTCCTTCGTTACGGTACCAAACCACAACAAAACGGTGCAATACCGTACGAGTACATCCAAACGGTACCAAACCACACCAAAACGGTACAATACCTTACGAGTCCTTCGTTACGGTTCCAAACCACACCAAAACGGTGCAATACCGTACGATTACATCCATACGGTACCAAACCACACCAAAACGGTACAATACCTTTTGAGTACATCCATACGGTACCAAACCACACGAAAACGGTGCAATACCGTACGAGTACATCCATACGGTACCAAACCACAACAAAACGGTGCAATACCATACGAGTACATCCATACGGTACCAAACCACACCAAAACGGTACAATACCTTACGAGTCATTCGTTACGGTTCCAAACCACACCAAAACGGTGAAATACCGTACGAGTACATCCATACGGTACCAAACCACACCAAAACGGTGCAATACCGTACGAGTACATACATACGGTACCAAACCACACCAAAACGGTACAATACCTTACGAGTCCTTCGTTACGGTACCAAACCACACCAAAACGGTGCAACACCGCACGAGTACATCCATACGGTACCAAACCACACCAAAACGGTACAATACCTTACAAGTCATTCGTTACGGTTCCAAACCACACCAAAACGGTGCAATACCGTACGAGTACATCCATACGGTACCAAACCACACCAAAACGATGCAATACCGTACGAGTACATCCATACGTTACCAAACCACACCAAAACGGTACAATACCTTACGAGTCCTTCGTTACGGTACCAAACCACAACAAAACGGTGCAATACCGTACGAGTGCATCCATACGGTACCAAACTACACCAAAACGGTACAATACCTTTCGAGTCCTTCGTTACGGTACCAAACCACACCAAAACGGTGCAATACCGTACGAGTACATCCATACGGTACCAAACCACAATAAAACGGTGCAATTCCATACGAGTACATCCATACGGTACCAAACCACACCAAAACGGTACAATACCATACAAGTCCTTCGTTACGGTACCAAACCACAACAAAACGGTGCAATACCATACGAGTACATCCATACGGTACCAAACCACACCAAAACGGTACAATACCTTACGAGTACATCCATACGGTACCAAACCACACCAAAACGGTGCAATACCGTACGAGTACATCCATACGGTACCAAACCACAACAAAACGGTGCAATACCTTACGAGTACATCCATACGGTACGAAACCACACCAAAACGGTGCAATACCGTACGAGTACATCCATACGGTACCAAACCACAACAAAACGGTGCAATACCATACGAGTACATCCATACGGTACCAAACCACACCAAAATGGTACAATACCTTACGAGTCCTTCGTTACGGTACCAAACCACAACAAAACTGTGCAATACCGTACGAGTGCATCCATACGGTACCAAACCACACCAAAACGGTACAATACCTTACGAGTCCTTACGGTACCAAACAACACCAAAACGGTGCAATACCGCACGAGTACATCCATACGGTACCAAACCACACCAAAACGGTACAATACCTTACGAGTCATTCGTTACGGTTCCAAACCACACCAAAACGGTGCAATACCGTACGAGTACATCCATACGGTACCAAACCACACCAAAACGATGCAATACCGTACGAGTACATCCATACGTTACCAAACCACACCAAAACGGTACAATACCTTACGAGTCCTTCGTTACGGTACCAAACCACAACAAAACGGTGCAATACCGTACGAGTGCATCCATACGGTACCAAACCACACCAAAACGGTACATTACCTTTCGAGTCCTTCGTTACGGTACCAAACCACACCAAAACGGTGCAATACCGTACGAGTACATCCATACGGTACCAAACCACAATAAAACGGTGCAATTCCATACGAGTACATCCATACGGTACCAAACCACACAAAAACGGTACAATACCATACAAGTCCTTCGTTACGGTACCAAACCACAACAAAACGGTGCAATACCATACGAGTACATCCATACGGTACCAAACCACACCAAAACGGTACAATACCTTACGA
Organism: Rhododendron vialii; assembly: GCF_030253575.1. Classification (NCBI taxonomy): domain Eukaryota; kingdom Viridiplantae; phylum Streptophyta; class Magnoliopsida; order Ericales; family Ericaceae; genus Rhododendron; species Rhododendron vialii. Next base: position 27,899,037 of record NC_080557.1, on the reverse strand, counting down.
GTACATCCATACGGTACCAAACCACACCAAAACGGTGCAATACCGTACGAGTACATCCATACGGTACCAAACCACAACAAAACGGTGCAATACCTTACGAGTACATCCATACGGTACGAAACCACACCAAAACGGTGCAATACCGTACGAGTACATCCATACGGTACCAAACCACAACAAAACGGTGCAATACCATACGAGTACATCCATACGGTACCAAACCACACCAAAATGGTACAATACCTTACGAGTCCTTCGTTACGGTACCAAACCACAACAAAACTGTGCAATACCGTACGAGTGCATCCATACGGTACCAAACCACACCAAAACGGTACAATACCTTACGAGTCCTTACGGTACCAAACAACACCAAAACGGTGCAATACCGCACGAGTACATCCATACGGTACCAAACCACACCAAAACGGTACAATACCTTACGAGTCATTCGTTACGGTTCCAAACCACACCAAAACGGTGCAATACCGTACGAGTACATCCATACGGTACCAAACCACACCAAAACGATGCAATACCGTACGAGTACATCCATACGGTACCAAACCACACCAAAACGATGCAATACCGTACGAGTACATCCATACGGTACCAAACCACACCAAAACGGTACAATACCTTACGAGTCCTTCGTTACGGTTCCAAACCACACCAAAACGGTGCAATACCGTACGAGTATATCCATACGGTACCAAACCACAACAAAACGGTGCAATACCTTACGAGTACATCCATACGGTACCAAACCACACCAAAACGGTACAATACCTTACGAGTCCTTCGTTACGGTACCAAACCAATACAAAACGGTGCAATACCGGACGAGTACATCCATACGGTGCCAAACCACACCAAAACGGTACAATACCTTACGAGTCCTTCGTTACAGTACCAAACCACACCAAAACGGTGCAATACCGTACGAGTACATCCATACGGTACCAAACCACACCAAAACGGTACAATACCTTACGAGTACATCCATACGGTACCAAACCACACGAAAACGGTGCAATACCGTACGAGTACATCCATACGGTACCAAACCACAACAAAACGGTGCAATACCATACGAGTACATCCATACGGTACCAAACCACACCAAAACGGTACAATACCTTACGAGTCATTCGTTACGGTTCCAAACCACACCAAAACGGTGCAATACCGTACGAGTACATCCATACGGTACCAAACCACACCAAAACGGTGCAATACCTTACGAGTCCTTCGTTACGGTACCAAACCACACCAAAACGGTGCAACACCGCACGAGTACATCCATACGGTACCAAACCACACCAAAACGGTACAATACCTTACAAGTCATTCGTTACGGTTCCAAACCACACCAAAACGGTGCAATACCGTACGAGTACATCCACACGGTACCAAACCACACCAAAACGATGCAATACCGTACGAGTACATCCATACGTTACCAAACCACACCAAAACGGTACAATACCTTACGAGTCCTTCGTTACGGTACCAAACCACAACAAAACGGTGCAATACCGTACGAGTGCATCCATACGGTACCAAACCACACCAAAACGGTACAATACCTTTCGAGTCCTTCGTTACGGTACCAAACCACACCAAAACGGTGCAATACCGTACGAGTACATCCATACGGTACCAAACCACAACAAAACGGTGCAATACCGTACGAGTACATCCAAATGGTACCAAACCACACCAAAACGGTACAATACCTTACGAGTCCTTCGTTACGGTTCCAAACCACACCAAAACGGTGCAATACCGTACGAGTACATCCATACGGTACCAAACCACACCAAAACGGTCCAATACCTTACGAGTACATCCATACGGTACCAAACCACACGAAAACGGTGCAATACCGTACGAGTACATCCATACGGTACCAAACCACAACAAAACGGTGCAATACCATACGAGTACATCCATACGGTACCAAACCACACCAAAACGGTACAATACCTTACGAGTCATTCGTTACGGTTCCAAACCACACCAAAACGGTGCAATACCGTACGAGTACATCCATACGGTACCAAACCACACCAAAACGGTGCAATACCGTACGAGTACATACATACGGTACCAAACCACACCAAAACGGTACAATACCTTACGAGTGATTCGTTACGGTACCAAACCACACCAAAACGGTGCAATACCGCACGAGTACATCCATACGGTACCAAACCACACCAAAACGGTACAATACCTTACAAGTCATTCGTTACGGTTCCAAACCACACCAAAACGGTGCAATACCGTACGAGTACATCCATACGGTACCAAACCACACCAAAACGATGCAATACCGTACGAGTACATCCATACGGTACCAAACCACACCAAAACGGTACAATACCTTACGAGTCCTTCTTTACGGTACAAAACCACAACAAAACGGTGCAATACCGTACGAGTGCATCCATACGGTACCAAACCACACCAAAATGGTACAATACCTTTCGAGTCTTTCGTTACGGTACCAAACCACACCAAGACGGTGCAATACCGTACGAGTACATCCATACGGTACCAAACCACACCAAAACGGTACAATACCTTACGAGTCCTTCGTTACGGTACCAAACCACACCAAAACGGTGCAATACCGTACGAGTACATCCATACGGTACCAAACAACACCAAAACGGTACAATACCTTACGAGTCCTTCGTTACGGTACCAAACCACACCAAAACGGTGCAATACCGTACGAGTACATCCATACGGTACCAAACCACAACAAAACGGTGCAATACCGTACGAGTACATCCAAACGGTTCCAAACCACACCAAAACGGTACAATACCTTACGAGTCCTTCGTTACGGTTCCAAACCACACCAAAACGGTGCAATACCGTACGAGTATATCCATACGGTACCAAACCACAACAAAACGGTGCAATACCTTACGAGTACATCCATACGGTACCAAACCACACCAAAACGGTACAATACCTTACGAGTCCTTCGTTACGGTACCAAACCAATACAAAACGGTGCAATACCGGACGAGTACATCCATACGGTGCCAAACCACACCAAAACGGTACAATACCTTACGAGTCCTTCGTTACAGTACCAAACCACACCAAAACGGTGCAATACCGTACGAGTACATCCATACGGTACCAAACCACACCAAAACGGTGCAATACCGTACGAGTACATCCATACGGTACCAAAGCACAACAAAACGGTGCAATACCATACGAGTACATCCATACGGTACCAAACCACACCAAAACGGTACAATACCTTACGAGTCATTCGTTACGGTTCCAAACCACACCAAAACGGTGCAATACCGTACGAGTACATCCATACGGTACCAAACCACACCAAAACGGTGCAATACCGTACGAGTACATACATGCGGTACCAAACCACACCAAAACGGTACAATACCTTACGAGTCCTTCGTTACGGTACCAAACCACACCAAAACGGTGCAATACCGCACGAGTACATCCATACGGTACCAAACCACACCAAAACGGTACAATACCTTACAAGTCATTCGTTACGGTTCCAAACCACACCAAAACGGTGCAATACCGTACGAGTACATCCATACGGTACCAAACCACACCAAAACGATGCAATACCGTACGAGTACATCCATACGGTACCAAACCACACCAAAACGGTACAATACCTTACGAGTCCTTCTTTACGGTACCAAACCACAACAAAACGGTGCAATACCGTACGAGTGCATCCATACGGTACCAAACCACACCAAAATGGTACAATACCTTTCGAGTCTTTCGTTACGGTACCAAACCACACCAAGACGGTGCAATACCGTACGAGTCCATCCATACGGTACCAAACCACACCAAAACGGTACAATACCTTACGAGTCCTTCGTTACGGTACCAAACCACACCAAAACGGTGCAATACCGTACGAGTACATCCATACGGTACCAAACAACACCAAAACGGTACAATACCTTACGAGTCCTTCGTTACGGTACCAAACCACACCAAAACGGTGCAATACCGTACGAGTACATCCATACGGTACCAAACCACACCAAAACGGTACAATACCTTACGAGTCCTTCGTTACGGTTCCAAACCACACCAAAACGGTGCAATACCGTACGAGTACATCCATACGGTACCAAACCACACAAGAACGGTGCAATACCGTACGAGTACATCCATACGGTACCGAACCACAACAAAACAGTGCTATACCGTAGTAGTACATCCATACGGTACCAAACCACACCAAAACGGTACAATACCTTACGAGTCCTTCGTTACGGTTCCAAACCACACCAAAACGGTGCAATACCGTACGAGTATATCCATACGGTACCAAACCACAACAAAACGGTGCAATACCTTACGAGTACATCCATACGGTACCAAACCACACCAAAACGGTACAATACCTTACGAGTCCTTCGTTACGGTACCAAACCAATACAAAACGGTGCAATACCGGACGAGTACATCCATACGGTGCCAAACCACACCAAAACGGTACAATACCTTACGAGTCCTTCGTTACAGTACCAAACCACACCAAAACGGTGCAATACCGTACGAGTACATCCATACGGTACCAAACCACACCAAAACGGTGCAATACCGTACGAGTACATCCATACGGTACCAAAGCACAACAAAACGGTGCAATACCATACGAGTACATCCATACGGTACCAAACCACACCAAAACGGTACAATACCGTACGAGTCATTCGTTACGGTTCCAAACCACACCAAAACGGTGCAATACCGTACGACTACATCCATACGGTACCAAACCACACCAAAACGGTGCAATACCGTACGAGTACATACATACGGTACCAAACCACACCAAAACGGTACAATACCTTACGAGTCCTTCGTTACGGTACCAAACCACACCAAAACGGTGCAATACCGCACGAGTACATCCATACGGTACCAAACCACACCAAAACGGTACAATACCTTACAAGTCATTCGTTACGGTTCCAAACCACACCAAAACGGTGCAATACCGTACGAGTACATCCATACGGTACCAAACCACACCAAAACGATGCAATACCGTACGAGTACATCCATACGGTACCAAACCACACCAAAACGGTACAATACCTTACGAGTCCTTCGTTACGGTGCCAAACCACAACAAAACGGTGCAATACCGTACGAGTGCATCCATACGGTACCAAACCACACCAAAACGGTACAATACCTTTCGAGTCCTTCGTTACGGTACCAAACCACACCAAAACGGTGCAATACCGTACGAGTACATCCATACGGTACCAAACCACACCTAAACGGTACAATACCTTACGAGTCCTTCGTTACGGTACCAAACCACACCAAAACGGTGCAATACCGTACGAGTACATCCATACGGTACCAAACCACACCAAAACGGTACAATACCTTACGAGTCCTTCGTTACGGTACCAAACCACACCAAAACGATGCAATACCGTACGAGTACATCCATACGTTACCAAACCACACCAAAACGGTACAATACTTTACGAGTCCTTCGTTACGGTACCAAACCACAACAAAACGGTGCAATACCGTACGAGTGCATCCATACGGTACCAAACCACACCAAAACGGTACAATACCTTTCGAGTCCTTCGTTACGGTACCAAACCACACCAAAACGGTGCAATACCGTACGAGTACATCCATACGGTACCAAACCACAACAAAACGGTGCAATACCGTACGAGTACATCCAAATGGTACCAAACCACACCAAAACGGTACAATACCTTACGAGTCCTTCGTTACGGTTCCAAACCACACCAAAACGGTGCAATACCGTACGAGTACATCCATACGGTACCAAACCACACCAAAACGGTACAATACCTTACGAGTACATCCATACGGTACCAAACCACACGAAAACGGTGCAATACCGTACGAGTACATCCATACGGTACCAAACCACAACAAAACGGTGCAATACCATACGAGTACATCCATACGGTACCAAACCACACCAAAACGGTACAATACCTTACGAGTCATTCGTTACGGTTCCAAACCACACCAAAACGGTGCAATACCGTACGAGTACATCCATACGGTACCAAACCACACCAAAACGGTGCAATACCGTACGAGTACATACATACGGTACCAAACCACACCAAAAAGGTACAATACCTTACGAGTCCTTCGTTACGGTACCAAACCACACCAAAACGGTGCAATACCGCACGAGTACATCCATACGGTACCAAACCACACCAAAACGGTACAATACCTTACAAGTCATTCGTTACGGTTCCAAACCACACCAAAACGGTGCAATACCGTACGAGTACATCCATACGGTACCAAACCACACCAAAACGATGCAATACCGTACGAGTACATCCATACGGTACCAAACCACACCAAAACGGTTCAATACCTTACGAGTCCTTCGTTACGGTACCAAACCACAACAAAACGGTGCAATACCGTACGAGTGCATCCATACGGTACCAAACCACACCAAAATGGTACAATACCTTTCGAGTCCTTCGTTACGGTACCAAACCACACCAAGACGTTGCAATACCGTACGAGTACATCCATACGGTACCAAACCACACCAAAACGGTACAATACCTTACGAGTCGTTCGTTACGGTACCAAACCACACCAAAACGGTGCAATACCGTACGAGTACATCCATACGGTACCAAACCACACCAAAACGGTACAATACCTTACGAGTCCTTCGTTACGGTACCAAACCACACCAAAACGGTGCAATACCGTACGAGTACATCCATACGGTACCAAACCACACCAAAACAGTACAATACCTTACGAGTCCTTTGTTACGGTTCCAAACCACACCAAAACGGTGCAATACCGTACGAGTACATCCATACGGTACCAAACCACACAAGAACGGTGCAATACCGTACGAGTACATCCATACGGTACCGAACCACAACAAAACGGTGCTATACCGTAGTAGTACATCCATACGGTACCAAACCACACCAAAACGGTACAATACCTTACGAGTCCTTCGTTACGGTTCCAAACCACACCAAAACGGTTCAATACCGTACGAGTATATGCATACGGTACCAAACCACAACAAAACGGGGCAATACCTTACGAGTACATCCATACGGTACCAAACCACACCAAAACGGTACAATACCTTACGAGTCCTTCGTTACGGTACCAAACCAATACAAAACGGTGCAATACCGGACGAGTACATCCATACGGTGCCAAACCACACCAAAACGGTACAATACCTTACGAGTCCTTCGTTACAGTACCAAACCACACCAAAACGGTGCAATACCGTACGAGTACATCCATACGGTACCAAACCACACCAAAACGGTGCAATACCGTACGAGTACATCCATACGGTACCAAACCACAACAAAACGGTGCAATACCATACGAGTACATCCATACGGTACCAAACCACACCAAAACGGTACAATACCTTACGAGTCCTTCGTTACGGTACCAAACCACACCAAAACGGTGCAATACCGTACGAGTACATCCATACGGTACCAAACCACACCAAAACGGTACAATACCTTACGAGTCCTTCGTTACGGTACCAAACCACACCAAAACGGTGCAATACCGTACGAGTACATCCATACGGTACCAAACCACACCAAAACGGTACAATACCTTACGAGTCCTTCGTTACGGTTCCAAACCACACCAAAACGGTGCAATACCGTACGAGTACATCCATACGGTACCAAACCACACAAGAACGGTGCAATACCGTACGAGTACATCCATACGGTACCGAACCACAACAAAACGGTGCTATACCGTAGTAGTACATCCATACGGTACCAAACCACACCAAAACGGTACAATACCTTACGAGTCCTTCGTTACGGTTCCAAACCACACCAAAACGGTGCAATACCGTACGAGTATATCCATACGGTACCAAACCACAACAAAACGGTGCAATACCTTACGAGTACATCCATACGGTACCAAACCACACCAAAACGGTACAATACCTTACGAGTCCTTCGTTACGGTACCAAACCAATACAAAACGGTGCAATACCGGACGAGTACATCCATACGGTGCCAAACCACACCAAAACGGTACAATACCTTACGAGTCCTTCGTTACAGTACCAAACCACACCAAAACGGTGATATACCGTACGAGTACATCCATACGGTACCAAACCACACCAAAACGGTGCAATACCGTACGAGTACATCCATACGGTACCAAACCACAACAAAACGGTGCAATACCATACGAGTACATACATACGGTACCAAACCACACCAAAACGGTACAATACCTTACGAATCATTCGTTACGGTTCCAAACCACACCAAAACGGTGCAATACCGTACGAGTACATCCATACGGTACCAAACCACACCAAAACGGTGCAATACCGTACGAGTACATACATACGGTACCAAACCACACCAAAACGGTACAATACCTTACGAGTCCTTCGTTACGGTACCAAACCACACCAAAACGGTGCAATACCGTACGAGTACATCCATACGGTACCAAACCACACCAAAACAGTACAATACCTTACGAGTCCTTTGTTACGGTTCCAAACCACACCAAAACGGTGCAATACCGTACGAGTACATCCATACGGTACCAAACCACACAAGAACGGTGCAATACCGTACGAGTACATCCATACGGTACCGAACCACAACAAAACGGTGCTATACCGTAGTAGTACATCCATACGGTACCAAACCACACCAAAACGGTACAATACCTTACGAGTCCTTCGTTACGGTTCCAAACCACACCAAAACGGTGCAATACCGTACGAGTATATCCATACGGTACCAAACCACAACAAAACGGGGCAATACCTTACGAGTACATCCATACGGTACCAAACCACACCAAAACGGTACAATACCTTACGAGTCCTTCGTTACGGTACCAAACCAATACAAAACGGTGCAATACCGGACGAGTACATCCATACGGTGCCAAACCACACCAAAACGGTACAATACCTTACGAGTCCTTCGTTACAGTACCAAACCACACCAAAACGGTGCAATACCGTACGAGTACATCCATACGGTACCAAACCACACCAAAACGGTGCAATACCGTACGAGTACATCCATACGGTACCAAACCACAACAAAACGGTGCAATACCATACGAGTACATCCATACGGTACCAAACCACACCAAAACGGTACAATACCTTACGAGTCCTTCGTTACGGTACCAAACCACACCAAAACGGTGCAATACCGTACGAGTACATCCATACGGTACCAAACCACACCAAAACGGTACAATACCTTACGAGTCCTTCGTTACGGTACCAAACCACACCAAAACGGTGCAATACCGTACGAGTACATCCATACGGTACCAAACCACACCAAAACGGTACAATACCTTACGAGTCCTTCGTTACGGTTCCAAACCACACCAAAACGGTGCAATACCGTACGAGTACATCCATACGGTACCAAACCACACAAGAACGGTGCAATACCGTACGAGTACATCCATACGGTACCGAACCACAACAAAACGGTGCTATACCGTAGTAGTACATCCATACGGTACCAAACCACACAAAAACGGTACAATACCTTACGAGTCCTTCGTTACGGTTCCAAACCACACCAAAACGGTGCAATACCGTACGAGTATATCCATACGGTACCAAACCACAACAAAACGGTGCAATACCTTACGAGTACATCCATACGGTACCAAACCACACCAAAACGGTACAATACCTTACGAGTCCTTCGTTACGGTACCAAACCAATACAAAACGGTGCAATACCGGACGAGTACATCCATACGGTGCCAAACCACACCAAAACGGTACAATACCTTACGAGTCCTTCGTTACAGTACCAAACCACACCAAAACGGTGCAATACCGTACGAGTACATCCATACGGTACCAAACCACACCAAAACGGTGCAATACCGTACGAGTACATCCATACGGTACCAAACCACAACAAAACGGTGCAATACCATACGAGTACATACATACGGTACCAAACCACACCAAAACGGTACAATACCTTACGAGTCATTCGTTACGGTTCCAAACCACACCAAAACGGTGCAATACCGTACGAGTACATCCATACGGTACCAAACCACACCAAAACGGTGCAATACCGTACGAGTACATACATACGGTACCAAACCACACCAAAACGGTACAATACCTTACGAGTCCTTCGTTACGGTACCAAACCACACCAAAACGGTGCAATACCGCACGAGTACATCCATACGGTACCAAACCACACCAAAACGGTACAATACCTTACAAGTCATTCGTTACGGTTCCAAACCACACCAAAACGGTGCAATACCGTACGAGTACATACATACGGTACCAAACCACACCAAAACGGTACAATACCTTACGAGTCCTTCGTTACGGTACCAAACCACACCAAAACGGTGCAATACCGCACGAGTACATCCATACGGTACCAAACCACACCAAAACGGTACAATACCTTACAAGTCATTCGTTACGGTTCCAAACCACACCAAAACGGTGCAATACCGTACGAGTACATCCATACGGTACCAAACCACACCAAAACGATGCAATACCGTACGAGTACATCCATACGGTACCAAACCACACCAAAACGGTACAATACCTTACGAGTCCTTCGTTACGGTACCAAACCACAACAAAACGGTGCAATACCGTACGAGTGCATCCATACGGTACCAAACCACACCAAAACGGTACAATACCTTTCGAGTACTTCGTTACGGTACCAAACCACACCAAAACGGTGCAATACCGTACGAGTACATCCATACGGTACCAAACCACACCAAAACGGTACAATACCTTACGAGTCCTTCGTTACGGTACCAAACCACACCAAAACGGTGCAATACCGTACGAGTACATCCATACGGTACCAAACCACACCAAAACGGTACAATACCTTACGAGTCCTTCGTTACGGTACCAAACCACACCAAAACGATGCAATACCGTACGAGTACATCCATACGTTACCAAACCACACCAAAACGGTACAATACTTTACGAGTCCTTCGTTACGGTACCAAACCACAACAAAACGGTGCAATACCGTACGAGTGCATCCATACGGTACCAAACCACACCAAAACGGTACAATACCTTTCGAGTCCTTCGTTACGGTACCAAACCACACCAAAACGGTGCAATACCGTACGAGTACATCCATACGGTACCAAACCACAACAAAACGGTGCAATACCGTACGAGTACATCCAAATGGTACCAAACCACACCAAAACGGTACAATACCTTACGAGTCCTTCGTTACGGTTCCAAACCACACCAAAACGGTGCAATACCGTACGAGTACATCCATACGGTACCAAACCACACCAAAACGGTACAATACCTTACAAGTCATTCGTTACGGTTCCAAACCACACCAAAACGGTGCAATACCGTACGAGTACATACATACGGTACCAAACCACACCAAAACGGTACAATACCTTACGAGTCCTTCGTTACGGTACCAAACCACACCAAAACGGTGCAATACCGCACGAGTACATCCATACGGTACCAAACCACACCAAAACGGTACAATACCTTACAAGTCATTCGTTACGGTTCCAAACCACACCAAAACGGTGCAATACCGTACGAGTACATCCATACGGTACCAAACCACACCAAAACGATGCAATACCGTACGAGTACATCCATACGGTACCAAACCACACCAAAACGGTACAATACCTTACGAGTCCTTCGTTACGGTACCAAACCACAACAAAACGGTGCAATACCGTACGAGTGCATCCATACGGTACCAAACCACACCAAAACGGTACAATACCTTTCGAGTACTTCGTTACGGTACCAAACCACACCAAAACGGTGCAATACCGTACGAGTACATCCATACGGTACCAAACCACACCAAAACGGTACAATACCTTACGAGTCCTTCGTTACGGTACCAAACCACACCAAAACGGTGCAATACCGTACGAGTACATCCATACGGTACCAAACCACACCAAAACGGTACAATACCTTACGAGTCCTTCGTTACGGTACCAAACCACACCAAAACGATGCAATACCGTACGAGTACATCCATACGTTACCAAACCACACCAAAACGGTACAATACTTTACGAGTCCTTCGTTACGGTACCAAACCACAACAAAACGGTGCAATACCGTACGAGTGCATCCATACGGTACCAAACCACACCAAAACGGTACAATACCTTTCGAGTCCTTCGTTACGGTACCAAACCACACCAAAACGGTGCAATACCGTACGAGTACATCCATACGGTACCAAACCACAACAAAACGGTGCAATACCGTACGAGTACATCCAAATGGTACCAAACCACACCAAAACGGTACAATACCTTACGAGTCCTTCGTTACGGTTCCAAACCACACCAAAACGGTGCAATACCGTACGAGTACATCCATACGGTACCAAACCACACCAAAACGGTACAATACCTTACGAGTACATCCATACGGTACCAAACCACACGAAAATGGTGCAATACCGTACGAGTACATCCATACGGTACCAAACCACAACAAAACGGTGCAATACCATACGAGTACATCCATACGGTACCAAACCACACCAAAACGGTACAATACCTTACGAGTCATTCGTTACGGTTCCAAACCACACCAAAACAGTGCAATACCGTACGAGTACATCCATACGGTACCAAACCACACCAAAACGGTGCAATACCGTACGAGTACATACATACGGTACCAAACCACACCAAAACGGTACAATACCTTACGAGTCCTTCGTTACGGTACCAAACCACACCAAAACGGTGCAATACCGCACGAGTACATCCATACGGTACCAAACCACACCAAAACGGTACAATACCTTACAAGTCATTCGTTACGGTTCCAAACCACACCAAAACGGTGCAATACCGTACGAGTACATCCATACGGTACCAAACCACACCAAAACGATGCAATACCGTACGAGTACATCCATACGGTACCAAACCACACCAAAACGGTACAATACCTTACGAGTCCTTCGTTACGGTACCAAACCACAACAAAACGGTGCAATACCGTACGAGTGCATCCATACGGTACCAAACCACACCAAAATGGTACAATTCCTTTCGAGTCCTTCGTTACGGTACCAAACCACACCAAGACGTTGCAATACCGTACGAGTACATCCATACGGTACCAAACCACACCAAAACGGTACAATACCTTACGAGTCGTTCGTTACGGTACCAAACCACACCAAAACGGTGCAATACCGTACGAGTACATCCATACGGTACCAAACCACACCAAAACGGTACAATACCTTACGAGTCCTTCGTTACGGTACCAAACCACACCAAAACGGTGCAATACCGTACGAGTACATCCATACGGTACCAAACCACACCAAAACGGTACAATACCTTACGAGTCCTTCGTTACGGTTCCAAACCACACCAAAACGGTGCAATACCGTACGAGTACATCCATACGGTACCAAACCACACAAGAACGGTGCAATACCGTACGAGTACATCCATACGGTACCGAACCACAACAAAACGGTGCTATACCGTAGTAGTACATCCATACGGTACCAAACCACACCAAAACGGTACAATACCTTACGAGTCCTTCGTTACGGTTCCAAACCACACCAAAACGGTGCAATACCGTACGAGTATATCCATACGGTACCAAACCACAACAAAACGGTGCAATACCTTACGAGTACATCCATACGGTACCAAACCACACCAAAACGGTACAATACCTTACGAGTCCTTCGTTACGGTACCAAACCAATACAAAACGGTGCAATACCGGACGAGTACATCCATACGGTGCCAAACCACACCAAAACGGTACAATACCTTACGAGTCCTTCGTTACAGTACCAAACCACACCAAAACGGTGATACACCGTACGAGTACATCCATACGGTACCAAACCACACCAAAACGGTGCAATACCGTACGAGTACATCCATACGGTACCAAACCACAACAAAACGGTGCAATACCATACGAGTACATACATACGGTACCAAACCACACCAAAACGGTACAATACCTTACGAGTCATTCGTTACGGTTCCAAACCACACCAAAACGGTGCAATACCGTACGAGTACATCCATACGGTACCAAACCACACCAAAACGGTGCAATACCGTACGAGTACATACATACGGTACCAAACCACACCAAAACGGTACAATACCTTACGAGTCCTTCGTTACGGTACCTAACCACACCAAAACAGTGCAATACCGTACGAGTACATCCATACGGTACCAAACCACACCAAAACAGTACAATACCTTACGAGTCCTTTGTTACGGTTCCAAACCACACCAAAACGGTGCAATACCGTACGAGTACATCCATACGGTACCAAACCACACAAGAACGGTGCAATACCGTACGAGTACATCCATACGGTACCGAACCACAACAAAACGGTGCTATACCGTAGTAGTACATCCATACGGTACCAAACCACACCAAAACGGTACAATACCTTACGAGTCCTTCGTTACGGTTCCAAACCACACCAAAACGGTGCAATACCGTACGAGTATATCCATACGGTACCAAACCACAACAAAACGGGGCAATACCTTACGAGTACATCCATACGGTACCAAACCACACCAAAACGGTACAATACCTTACGAGTCCTTCGTTACGGTACCAAACCAATACAAAACGGTGCAATACCGGACGAGTACATCCATACGGTGCCAAACCACACCAAAACGGTACAATACCTTACGAGTCCTTCGTTACAGTACCAAACCACACCAAAACGGTGCAATACCGTACGAGTACATCCATACGGTACCAAACCACACCAAAACGGTGCAATACCGTACGAGTACATCCATACGGTACCAAACCACAACAAAACGGTGCAATACCATACGAGTACATCCATACGGTACCAAACCACACCAAAACGGTACAATACCTTACGAGTCCTTCGTTACGGTACCAAACCACACCAAAACGGTGCAATACCGTACGAGTACATCCATACGGTACCAAACCACACCAAAACGGTACAATACCTTACGAGTCCTTCGTTACGGTACCAAACCACACCAAAACGGTGCAATACCGTACGAGTACATCCATACGGTACCAAACCACACCAAAACGGTACAATACCTTACGAGTCCTTCGTTACGGTTCCAAACCACACCAAAACGGTGCAATACCGTACGAGTACATCCATACGGTACCAAACCACACAAGAACGGTGCAATACCGTACGAGTACATCCATACGGTACCGAACCACAACAAAACGGTGCTATACCGTAGTAGTACATCCATACGGTACCAAACCACACAAAAACGGTACAATACCTTACGAGTCCTTCGTTACGGTTCCAAACCACACCAAAACGGTGCAATACCGTACGAGTATATCCATACGGTACCAAACCACAACAAAACGGTGCAATACCTTACGAGTACATCCATACGGTACCAAACCACACCAAAACGGTACAATACCTTACGAGTCCTTCGTTACGGTTCCAAACCAATACAAAACGGTGCAATACCGGACGAGTACATCCATACGGTGCCAAACCACACCAAAACGGTACAATACCTTACGAGTCCTTCGTTACAGTACCAAACCACACCAAAACGGTGCAATACCGTACGAGTACATCCATACGGTACCAAACCACACCAAAACGGTGCAATACCGTACGAGTACATCCATACGGTACCAAACCACAACAAAACGGTGCAATACCATACGAGTACATACATACGGTACCAAACCACACCAAAACGGTACAATACCTTACGAGTCATTCGTTACGGTTCCAAACCACACCAAAACGGTGCAATACCGTACGAGTACATCCATACGGTACCAAACCACACCAAAACGGTGCAATACCGTACGAGTACATACATACGGTACCAAACCACACCAAAACGGTACAATACCTTACGAGTCCTTCGTTACGGTACCAAACCACACCAAAACGGTGCAATACCGCACGAGTACATCCATACGGTACCAAACCACACCAAAACGGTACAATACCTTACAAGTCATTCGTTACGGTTCCAAACCACACCAAAACGGTGCAATACCGTACGAGTACATACATACGGTACCAAACCACACCAAAACGGTACAATACCTTACGAGTCCTTCGTTACGGTACCAAACCACACCAAAACGGTGCAATACCGCACGAGTACATCCATACGGTACCAAACCACACCAAAACGGTACAATACCTTACAAGTCATTCGTTACGGTTCCAAACCACACCAAAACGGTGCAATACCGTACGAGTACATCCATACGGTACCAAACCACACCAAAACGATGCAATACCGTACGAGTACATCCATACGGTACCAAACCACACCAAAACGGTACAATACCTTACGAGTCCTTCGTTACGGTACCAAACCACAACACAACGGTGCAATACCGTACGAGTGCATCCATACGGTACCAAACCACACCAAAACGGTACAATACCTTTCGAGTACTTCGTTACGGTACCAAACCACACCAAAACGGTGCAATACCGTACGAGTACATCCATACGGTACCAAACCACACCAAAACGGTACAATACCTTACGAGTCCTTCGTTACGGTACCAAACCACACCAAAACGGTGCAATACCGTACGAGTACATCCATACGGTACCAAACCACACCAAAACGGTACAATACCTTACGAGTCCTTCGTTACGGTACCAAACCACACCAAAACGATGCAATACCGTACGAGTACATCCATACGTTACCAAACCACACCAAAACGGTACAATACTTTACGAGTCCTTCGTTACGGTACCAAACCACAACAAAACGGTGCAATACCGTACGAGTGCATCCATACGGTACCAAACCACACCAAAACGGTACAATACCTTTCGAGTCCTTCGTTACGGTACCAAACCACACCAAAACGGTGCAATACCGTACGAGTACATCCATACGGTACCAAACCACAACAAAACGGTGCAATACCGTACGAGTACATCCAAATGGTACCAAACCACACCAAAACGGTACAATACCTTACGAGTCCTTCGTTACGGTTCCAAACCACACCAAAACGGTGCAATACCGTACGAGTACATCCATACGGTACCAAACCACACCAAAACGGTACAATACCTTACGAGTACATCCATACGGTACCAAACCACACGAAAATGGTGCAATACCGTACGAGTACATCCATACGGTACCAAACCACAACAAAACGGTGCAATACCATACGAGTACATCCATACGGTACCAAACCACACCAAAACGGTACAATACCTTACGAGTCATTCGTTACGGTTCCAAACCACACCAAAACAGTGCAATACCGTACGAGTACATCCATACGGTACCAAACCACACCAAAACGGTGCAATACCGTACGAGTACATACATACGGTACCAAACCACACCAAAACGGTACAATACCTTACGAGTCCTTCGTTACGGTACCAAACCACACCAAAACGGTGCAATACCGCACGAGTACATCCATACGGTACCAAACCACACCAAAACGGTACAATACCTTACAAGTCATTCGTTACGGTTCCAAACCACACCAAAACGGTGCAATACCGTACGAGTACATCCATACGGTACCAAACCACACCAAAACGATGCAATACCGTACGAGTACATCCATACGGTACCAAACCACACCAAAACGGTACAATACCTTACGAGTCCTTCGTTACGGTACCAAACCACAACAAAACGGTGCAATACCGTACGAGTGCATCCATACGGTACCAAACCACACCAAAATGGTACAATTCCTTTCGAGTCCTTCGTTACGGTACCAAACCACACCAAGACGTTGCAATACCGTACGAGTACATCCATACGGTACCAAACCACACCAAAACGGTACAATACCTTACGAGTCGTTCGTTACGGTACCAAACCACACCAAAACGGTGCAATACCGTACGAGTACATCCATACGGTACCAAACCACACCAAAACGGTACAATACCTTACGAGTCCTTCGTTACGGTACCAAACCACACCAAAACGGTGCAATACCGTACGAGTACATCCATACGGTACCAAACCACACCAAAACGGTACAATACCTTACGAGTCCTTTGTTACGGTTCCAAACCACACCAAAACGGTGCAATACCGTACGAGTACATCCATACGGTACCAAACCACACAAGAACGGTGCAATACCGTACGAGTACATCCATACGGTACCGAACCACAACAAAACGGTGCTATACCGTAGTAGTACATCCATACGGTACCAAACCACACCAAAACGGTAAAATACCTTACGAGTCCTTCGTTACGGTTCCAAACCACACCAAAACGGTGCAATACCGTACGAGTATATCCATACGGTACCAAACCACAACAAAACGGGGCAATACCTTACGAGTACATCCATACGGTACCAAACCACACCAAAACGGTACAATACCTTACGAGTCCTTCGTTACGGTACCAAACCAATACAAAACGGTGCAATACCGGACGAGTACATCCATACGGTGCCAAACCACACCAAAACGGTACAATACCTTACGAGTCCTTCGTTACAGTACCAAACCACACCAAAACGGTGCAATACCGTACGAGTACATCCATACGGTACCAAACCACACCAAAACGGTGCAATACCGTACGAGTACATCCATACGGTACCAAACCACAACAAAACGGTGCAATACCATACGAGTACATCCATACGGTACCAAACCACACCAAAACGGTACAATACCTTACGAGTCCTTCGTTACGGTACCAAACCACACCAAAACGGTGCAATACCGTACGAGTACATCCATACGGTACCAAACCACACCAAAACGGTACAATACCTTACGAGTCCTTCGTTACGGTACCAAACCACACCAAAACGGTGCAATACCGTACGAGTACATCCATACGGTACCAAACCACACCAAAACGGTACAATACCTTACGAGTCCTTCGTTACGGTTCCAAACCACACCAAAACGGTGCAATACCGTACGAGTACATCCATACGGTACCAAACCACACAAGAACGGTGCAATACCGTACGAGTACATCCATACGGTACCGAACCACAACAAAACGGTGCTATACCGTAGTAGTACATCCATACGGTACCAAACCACACCAAAACGGTACAATACCTTACGAGTCCTTCGTTACGGTTCCAAACCACACCAAAACGGTGCAATACCGTACGAGTATATCCATACGGTACCAAACCACAACAAAACGGTGCAATACCTTACGAGTACATCCATACGGTACCAAACCACACAAAAACGGTACAATACCTTACGAGTCCTTCGTTACGGTACCAAACCAATACAAAACGGTGCAATACCGGATGAGTACATCCATACGGTGCCAAACCACACCAAAACGGTACAATACCTTACGAGTCCTTCGTTACAGTACCAAACCACACCAAAACGGTGCAATACCGTACGAGTACATCCATACGGTACCAAACCACACCAAAACGGTGCAATACCGTACGAGTACATCCTTACGGTACCAAACCACAACAAAATGGTGCAATACCATACGAGTACATACATACGGTACCAAACCACACCAAAACGGTACAATACCTTACGAGTCATTCGTTACGGTTCCAAACCACACCAAAACGGTGCAATACCGTACGAGTACATCCATACGGTACCAAACCACACCAAAACGGTGCAATACCGTACGAGTACATACATACGGTACCAAACCACACCAAAACGGTACAATACCTTACGAGTCCTTCGTTACGGTACCAAACCACACCAAAACGGTTCAATACCGCACGAGTACATCCATACGGTACCAAACCACACCAAAACGGTACAATACCTTACAAGTCATTCGTTACGGTTCCAAACCACACCAAAACGGTGCAATACCGTACGAGTACATCCATACGGTACCAAACCACACCAAAACGATGCAATACCGTACGAGTACATCCATACGGTACCAAACCACACCAAAACGGTACAATACCTTACGAGTCCTTCGTTACGGTACCAAACCACAACAAAACGGTGCAATACCGTACGAGTGCATCCATACGGTACCAAACCACACCAAAACGGTACAATACCTTTCGAGTCCTTCGTTACGGTACCAAACCACACCAAAACGGTGCAATACCGTACGAGTACATCCATACGGTACCAAACCACACCAAAACGGTACAATACCTTACGAGTCCTTCGTTACGGTACCAAACCACACCAAAACGGTGCAATACCGTACGAGTACATCCATACGGTACGAAACCACACCAAAACGGTACAATACCTTACGAGTCCTTCGTTACGGTACCAAACCACACCAAAACGGTGCAATACCGTACGAGTACATCCATACTGTACCAAACCACACCAAAACGGTACAATACCTTACGAGTCCTTCGTTACGGTTCCAAACCACACCAAAACGGTGCAATACCGTACGAGTACATCCATACGGTACCAAACCACACAAGAACGGTGCAATACCGTACGAGTACATCCATACGGTACCGAACCACAACAAAACGGTGCTATACCGTAGTAGTACATCCATACGGTACCAAACCACACCAAAACGGTACAATACCTTACGAGTCCTTCGTTACGGTACCAAACCAATACAAAACGGTGCAATACCGGACGAGTACATCCATACGGTACCAAACCACACCAAAACGGTACAATACCTTACGAGTTCTTCGTTACAGTACCAAACCACACCAAAACGGTGCAATACCGTACGAGTACATCCATACGGTACCAAATCACACCAAAACGGTACAATACCTTACGAGTCCTTCATTACTGAACCAAACCACACAAAAATGGTGCAATACCATACGAGTACATCCATACGGTACCAAACCACACCAAAACGGTACAATACCTTACGAGTACATCCATACGGTACCAAACCACACCAAAACGGTGCAATACCTTACGAGTACATCCATACGGTACCAAACCACACCAAAACGGTGCAATACCGTACGAGTACATCCATACGGTACCAAACCACAACAAAACGGTGCAATACCTTACGAGTACATCAATACGGTACCAAACCACACCAAAACGGTGCAATACCGTACGAGTACATCCATACGGTACCAAACCACAACAAAACGGTGCAATACCATACGAGTACATCCATACGGTACCAAACCACACCAAAATGGTACAATACCTTACGAGTCCTTCGTTACGGTACCAAACCACAACAAAACTGTGCAATACCGTAAGAGTGCATCCATACGGTACCAAACCACACCAAAACGGTACAATACCTTACGAGTCCTTTCGGTACCAAACCACACCAAAACGGTGCAATACCGCACGAGTACATCCATACGGTACCAAACCACACCAAAACGGTACAATACCTTACGAGTCATTCGTTACGGTTCCAAACCACACCAAAACGGTGCAATACCGTACGAGTACATCCATACGGTACCAAACCACACCAAAACGGTGCAATACTGTACGAGTACATACATACGGTACCAAACCACACCAAAACGGTACAATACCTTACGAGTCCTTCGTTACGGTTCCAAACCACACCAAAACGGTGCAATACCGTACGAGTACATCCATACGGTACCAAACCACACCAAAACGGTGCAATACCGTACGAGTACATACATACGGTACCAAACCACACCAAAACGGTACAATACCTTACGAGTCCTTCGTTACGGTACCAAACCACACCAAAACGGTGCAATACCGCACGAGTACATCCATACGGTACCAAACCACACCAAAACGGTACAATACCTTACAAGTCATTCGTTACGGTTCCAAACCACACCAAAACGGTGCAACACCGTACGAGTACATCCATACGGTACCAAACCACACCAAAACGATGCAATACCGTACGAGTACATCCATACGGTACCAAACCACACCAAAACGGTACAATACCTTACGAGTCCTTCGTTACGGTACCAAACCACACCAAAACGGTGCAATACCGTACGAGTACATCCATACGGTACCAAACCACACCAAAACGGTACAATACCTTACGAGTCCTTCGTTACAGTACCAAACCACACCAAAACGGTGCAATACCGTACGAGTACATCCATACGGTACCAAACCACACCAAAACGGTACAATACCTTACGAGTCCTTCGTTACGGTTCCAAACCACACATAAACGGTGCAATACCGTACGAGTACATCCATACGGTACCAAACCACACAAGAACGGTGCAATACCGTACGAGTACATCCATACGGTACCGAACCACAACAAAACGGTGCTATACCGTAGTAGTACATCCATACGGTACCAAACCACACCAAAACGGTACAATACCTTACGAGTCCTTCGTTACGGTTCCAAACCACACCAAAACGGTGCAATACCGTACGAGTACATCCATACGGTACCAAACCACACCAAAACGGTGCAATACCGTACGAGTACATACATACGGTACCAAACCACACCAAAACGGTACAATACCTTACGAGTCCTTCGTTACGGTACCAAACCACACCAAAACGGTGCAATACCGCACGAGTACATCCATACGGTACCAAACCACACCAAAACGGTACAATACCTTACAAGTCATTCGTTACGGTTCCAAACCACACCAAAACGGTGCAACACCGTACGAGTACATCCATACGGTACCAAACCACACCAAAACGATGCAATACCGTACGAGTACATCCATACGGTACCAAACCACACCAAAACGGTACAATACCTTACGAGTCCTTCGTTACGGTACCAAACCACAACAAAACGGTGCAATACCGTACGAGTGCATCCATACGGTACCAAACCACACCAAAACGGTACAATACCTTTCGAGTCCTTCGTTACGGTACCAAACCACACCAAAACGGTGCAATACCGTACGAGTCCATCCATACGGTACCAAACCACACCAAAACGGTACAATACCTTACGAGTCCTTCGTTACGGTACCAAACCACACCAAAACGGTGCAATACCGTACGAGTACATCCATACGGTACCAAACCACACCAAAACGGTACAATACCTTACGAGTCCTTCGTTACGGTACCAAACCACACCAAAACGGTGCAATACCGTACGAGTACATCCATACGGTACCAAACCACACCAAAACGGTACAATACCTTACGAGTCCTTCGTTACGGTTCGAAACCACACATAAACGGTGCAATACCGTACGAGTACATCCATACGGTACCAAACCACACAAGAACGGTGCAATACCGTACGAGTACATCCATACGGTACCGAACCACAACAAAACGGTGCTATACCGTAGTAGTACATCCATACGGTACCAAACCACACCAAAACGGTACAATACCTTACGAGTCCTTCGTTACGGTTCCAAACCACACCAAAACGGTGCAATACCGTACGAGTACATCCATACGGTACCAAACCACAACAAAACGGTGCAATACCTTACGAGTACATCCATACGGTACCAAACCACACCAAAACGGTACAATACCTTACGAGTCCTTCGTTACGGTACCAAACCAATACAAAACGGTGCAATACCGGACGAGTACATCCATACGGTGCCAAACCACACCAAAACGGTACAATACCTTACGAGTCCTTCGTTACAGTACCAAACCACACCAAAACGGTGCAATACCGTACGAGTACATCCATACGGTACCAAACCACACCAAAACGGTGCAATACCGTACGAGTACATCCATACGGTACCAAACCACAACAAAACGGTGCAATACCTTACGAGTACATCCATACGGTACCAAACCACACCAAAACGGTACAATACCTTACAAGTCCTTCGTTACGGTACCAAACCAATACAAAACGGTGCAATACCGGACGAGTACATCCATACGGTACCAAACCACACCAAAACGGTACAATACCTTACGAGTTCTTCGTTACAGTACCAAACCACACCAAAACGGTGCAATATCGTACGAGTACATCCATACGGTACCAAATCACACCAAAACGGTACAATACCTTACGAGTCCTTCGTTACGGAACCAAACCACACAAAAATGGTGCAATACCATACGAGTACATCCATACGGTACCAAACCACACCAAAACGGTACAATACCTTACGAGTACATCCATACGGTACCAAACCACACCAAAACGGTGCAATACCGTACGAGTACATCCATACGGTATCAAACCACACCCAAACGGTACAATACCTTACGAGTACATCCATACGGTACCAAACCACACCAAAACGGTGCAATACCGTACGAGTACATCCATACGGTACCAAACCACAACAAAACGGTGCAATACCTTACGAGTACATCCATACGGTACCAAACCACACCAAAACGGTGCAATACCGTACGAGTACATCCATACGGTACCAAACCACAACAAAACGGTGCAATACCATACGAGTACATCCATACGGTACCAAACCACACCATAATGGTACAATACCTTACGAGTCCTTCGTTACGGTACCAAACCACAACAAAACTGTGCAATACCGTACGAGTGCATCCATTCGGTACCAAACCACACCAAAACGGTACAATACCTTACGAGTCCTTTCGGTACCAAACCACACCAAAACGGTGCAATACCGCACGAGTACATCCATACGGTACCAAACCACACCAAAACGGTACAATACCTTACGAGTCATTCGTTACGGTTCCAAACCACACCAAAACGGTGCAATACCGTACGAGTACTTCCATACGGTACCAAACCACACTAAAACGGTGCAATACCGTACGAGTACATCCATACGGTACCAAACCACACCAAAACGGTACAATACCTTACGAGTCCTTCGTTACGGTACCAAACCACAACAAAACGGTGCAATACCGTACGAGTGCATCCATACGGTACCAAACCACACCAAAACGGTACAATACCTTACGAGTCCTTCGTTACGGTACCAAACAACACCAAAACGGTGCAATACCGTACGAGTACATCCATACGGTACCAAACCACAACAAAACGGTGCAATACCTTACGAGTACATCCATACGGTACCAAACCAATCCAAAACGGTACAATACCTTACGAGTCCTTCGTTACGGTACCAAACAACACCAAAACGGTGCAATACCGTACGAGTACATCCATACGGTACCAAACCACACCAAAACGGTACAATACCTTACGAGTCCTTCGTTACGGTACCAAACCACACCAAAACGGTGCAATACCGTACGAGTACATCCATACGGTACCAAACCACACCAAAACGGTACAATACCTTACGAGTCCTTCGTTACGGTTCCAAACCACACCAAAACGGTGCAATACCGTACGAGTACATCCATACGGTACCAAACCACACCAGAACGGTGCAATACCGTACGAGTACATCCATACGGAACCGAACCACAACAAAACGGTGCTATACCGTAGTAGTACATCCATACGGTACCAAACCACACCAAAACGGTACAATACCTTACGAGTCATACGTTACGGTTCCAAACCACACCAAAACAGTGCAATACCGTACGAGTACATCCATACGGTACCAAACCACACTAAAACGGTGCAATACCGTACGAGTACATCCATACGGTACCAAACCACACCAAAACGGTACAATACCTTACGAGTCCTTCGTTACGGTACCAAACCACAACAAAACGGTGCAATACCGTACGAGTGCATCCATACGGTACCAAACCACACCAAAACGGTACAATACCTTACAAGTCATTCGTTACGGTACCAAACCACACCAAAACGGTGCAATACCGTACGAGTACATCCATACGGTACCAAACCACAACAAAACGGTGCAATACCATACGAGTACATCCATACGGTACCAAACCACACCAAAATGGTACAATACCTTACGAGTCCTTCGTTACGGTACCAAACCACAACAAAACTGTGCAATACCGTACGAGTGCATCCATACGGTAACAAACCACACCAAAACGGTACAATACCTTACGAGTCCTTACGGTACCAAACCACACCAAAACGGTGCAATACCGCACGAGTACATCCATACGGTACCAAACCACACCAAAACGGTACAATACCTTACGAGTCATTCGTTACGGTTCCAAACCACACCAAAACGGTGCAATACCGTACGAGTACATCCATACGGTACCAAACCACACTAAAACGGTGCAATACCGTACGAGTACATCCATACGGTACCAAACCACACCAAAACGGTACAATACCTTACGAGTCCTTCGTTACAGTACCAAAGCACAACAAAACGGTGCAATACCGTACGAGTGCATCCATACGGTACCAAACCACACCAAAACGGTACAATACCTTACGAGTCCTTCGTTACGGTACCAAAGCACAACAAAACGGTGCAATACCGTACGAGTGCATCCATACGGTACCAAACCACACCAAAACGGTAAAATACCTTACGAGTCCTTCGTTACGGTACCAAACAACACCAAAACGGTGCAATACCGTACGAGTACATCCATACGGTACCAAACCACAACAAAACGGTGCAATACCGTACGAGTACATCCAAACGGTACCAAACCACACCAAAACGGTACAATACCTTACGAGTCCTTCGTTACGGTTCCAAACCACACCAAAATGGTGCAATACCGTACGAGTACATCCATACGGTACCAAACCACACAAGAACGGTGCAATACCGTACGAGTACATCCATACGGTACCGAACCACAACAAAACGGTGCTATACCGTACTAGTACATCCATACGGTACCAAACCACACCAAAACGGTACAATACCTTACGAGTCCTTCGTTACGGTTCCAAACCACACCAAAACGGTGCAATATCGTACGAGTACATTCATACGGTACCAAACCACAGCAAAACAGTGCAATACCGTACGAGTACATCCATACGGTACCAAACCACAACAAAACGGTGCAATACCTTACGAGTACATCCATACGGTACCAAACCACACCAAAACGGTACAATACCTTACGAGTCCTTCGTTACGGTACCAAACCAATACAAAACGGTGCAATACCGGACGAGTACATCCATACGGTACCAAACCACACCAAAACGGTACAATACCTTACGAGTCCTTCGTTACAGTACCAAACCACACCAAAACGGTGCAATACCGCACGAGTACATCCATACGGTACCACACCACACCAAAACGGTACCATACCTTACGAGTCCTTCGTTACAGTACCAAACCACACCAAAACGGTGCAATACCGTACGAGTACATCCATACGGTACCAAACCACACCAAAACGGTACAATACCTTACGAGTCCTTCGTTACGGTACCAAACCACACCAAAACGGTGCAATACCATACGAGTACATCCATATGGTACCAAACCACACCAATACGGTGCAATACCGTACGAGTACATCTATACGGTACCAAACCACAACAAAATGGTGCAATACCATACGAGTATATCCATACGGTAGCAAACCACACCAAAATGGTACAATACTTTACGAGTCCTTCGTTACGGTACCAAACCACAACAAAACGGTGCAATACCGTGCGAGTACATCCATACGGTACCAAACCACACCAAAACGGTACAATACCTTACGAGTCCTTCGTTACGGAACCAAACCACACCAAAATGGTGCAATACCGTACGAGTACATCCATACGGTACCAAACCACACCAAAACGGTACAATACCTTACGAGTACATCCATACGGTACCAAACCACACCAAAACGGTGCAATACCGTACGAGTACATCTATACGGTACAAAACCACAACAAAACGGTGCAATACCGTACGAGTACGTCCATACGGTACCAAACCACACAAAAACGGTACAATACCTTATGAGTCCTTCGTTACGGAACCAAACCACGCCAAAATTGTGCAATACCGTACGAGTACATCCAGACGGTACCAAACCACACCAAAACGGTACAATACCTTACGAGTACATCCATACGGTAACAAACCACACCAAAACGGTGCAATACCGTGCAAGCACATCCATACGGTACCAAACCACAACAAAACGGTGCAATACCATACGAGTACATCCATACGGTACCAAACCACACCAAAAAGGTGCAATACCGTACGAGTACATCCATACGGAACAAAACCACAACAAAACGGTGCAATACCGTACGAGTACGTCCATACGGTACCAAACCACACCAAAACGGTACAATACCTTACGAGTCCTTCGTTACGGTACCAAACCACAACAAAACGGTGCAATACCGTACGAGTACATCCATACGGTACCAAACCACACCAAAACGTTACAATACCTTACGAGTCCTTCGTTACGGCACCAAACCACAACAATATGGTGTAATACCGTACGAATGCATCCATACGGTACCAAACCACACCAAAACGGTACAATACCTTACGAGTCCTTCGTTACGGTACAAAACCACACCAAAAGGGTGAAATACCGCACGAGTACATCCATACGGTACCAAACCACACCAAAACGGTACAATACCTTACGAGTCCTTCGTTACGGTACCAATACACACCAAAACGGTGCAATACCGTACGAGTACATCCATACGGTACCAAACCACACCAAAACGGTACAATACCTTACGAGTCATTCGTTACGGTTCCAAACCACACAAAAACGGTGCAATACCGTACGAGTACATCCATACGGTACCAAACCACAGCAAAACAGTGCAATACCGTACGAGTACATCCATACGGTACCAAACCACAACAAAACGGTGCAATACCTTACGAGTACATCCATACGGTACCAAACCACACCAAAACGGTACAATACCTTACGAGTCCTTCGTTACGGTACCAAACCAATACAAAACGGTGCAATACCGGACGAGTACATCCATACGGTACCAAACCACACCAAAACGGTACAATACCTTACGAGTCCTTCGTTACAGTACCAAACCACACCAAAACGGTGCAATACCGCACGAGTACATCCATACGGTACCACACCACACCAAAACGGTACCATACCTTACGAGTCCTTCGTTACAGTACCAAACCACACCAAAACGGTGCAATACCGTACGAGTACATCCATACGGTACCAAACCACACCAAAACGGTACAATACCTTACGAGTCCTTCGTTACGGTACCAAACCACACCAAAACGGTGCAATACCATACGAGTACATCCATATGGTACCAAACCACACCAATACGGTGCAATACCGTACGAGTACATCTATACGGTACCAAACCACAACAAAATGGTGCAATACCATACGAGTATATCCATACGGTAGCAAACCACACCAAAATGGTACAATACTTTACGAGTCCTTCGTTACGGTACCAAACCACAACAAAACGGTGCAATACCGTGCGAGTACATCCATACGGTACCAAACCACACCAAAACGGTACAATACCTTACGAGTCCTTCGTTACGGAACCAAACCACACCAAAATGGTGCAATACCGTACGAGTACATCCATACGGTACCAAACCACACCAAAACGGTACAATACCTTACGAGTACATCCATACGGTACCAAACCACACCAAAACGGTGCAATACCGTACGAGTACATCTATACGGTACAAAACCACAACAAAACGGTGCAATACCGTACGAGTACGTCCATACGGTACCAAACCACACAAAAACGGTACAATACCTTATGAGTCCTTCGTTACGGAACCAAACCACGCCAAAATTGTGCAATACCGTACGAGTACATCCAGACGGTACCAAACCACACCAAAACGGTACAATACCTTACGAGTACATCCATACGGTAACAAACCACACCAAAATGGTGCAATACCGTGCAAGCACATCCATACGGTACCAAACCACAACAAAACGGTGCAATACCATACGAGTACATCCATACGGTACCAAACCACACCAAAAAGGTGCAATACCGTACGAGTACATCCATACGGAACAAAACCACAACAAAACGGTGCAATACCGTACGAGTACGTCCATACGGTACCAAACCACACCAAAACGGTACAATACCTTACGAGTCCTTCGTTACGGTACCAAACCACAACAAAACGGTGCAATACCGTACGAGTACATCCATACGGTACCAAACCACACCAAAACGTTACAATACCTTACGAGTCCTTCGTTACGGCACCAAACCACAACAATATGGTGTAATACCGTACGAATGCATCCATACGGTACCAAACCACACCAAAACGGTACAATACCTTACGAGTCCTTCGTTACGGTACAAAACCACACCAAAAGGGTGAAATACCGCACGAGTACATCCATACGGTACCAAACCACACCAAAACGGTACAATACCTTACGAGTCCTTCGTTACGGTACCAATACACACCAAAACGGTGCAATACCGTACGAGTACATCCATACGGTACCAAACCACACCAAAACGGTACAATACCTTACGAGTCATTCGTTACGGTTCCAAACCACACAAAAACGGTGCAATACCGTACGAGTACATCCATACGGTACCAAACCACACCAAAACGGTGCAATACCGTACGAGTACATCCATACGGTACCAAACCACAACAAAACGGTGCAACACCGTACGAGTACATCCATACGGTACCAAACCACACCAAAACGGTACAATACCTTACGAGTCCTTCGTTACGGTACCAATACACACCAAAACGGTGCAATACCGTACGAGTACATCCATACGGTACCAAACCACACCAAAACGGTACAATACCTTACGAGTCATTCGTTACGGTTCCAAACCACACCAAAACGGTGCAATACCGTACGAGTACATCCATATGGTACCAAACCACACCAAAACGGTGCAATACCGTACGAGTACATCCATACGGTACCAAACCACACCAAAACGGTACAATACCTTACGAGTCCTTCGTTACAGTACCAAACCACACCAAAACGGTGCAATACCGTACGAGTACATCCATACGGTACCAAACCACACTAAAACGGTACAATACCTTACGAGTCCTTCGTTACGGAACCAAACCACACCAAAATGGTGCAATACCGTACGAGTACATCCATACGGTACCAAACCACACCAAAACGGTTACGAGTACATCCATACGGTACCAAACCACACCAAAACGGTGCAATACCGTACGAGTACATCCATACGGTACCAAACCACAACAAAACGGTGCAATACCTTACGAGTACATCCATACGGTACCAAACTACACCAAAACGGTTCAATACCGTACGAGTACATCCATACGGTACCAAACCACAACAAAATGGTGCAATACCATACGAGTACATCCATACGGTACCAAACCACACCAAAATGGTACAATACCTTACGAGTCATTCGTTACGGTTCCAAACCACACAAAAACGGTGCAATACCGTACGAGTACATCCATACGGTACCAAACCACACCAAAACGGTGCAATACCGTACGAGTACATCCATACGGTACCAAACCACAACAAAACGGTGCAACACCGTACGAGTACATCCATACGGTACCAAACCACACCAAAACGGTACAATACCTTACGAGTCCTTCGTTACGGTACCAATACACACCAAAACGGTGCAATACCGTACGAGTACATCCATACGGTACCAAACCACACCAAAACAGTACAATACCTTACGAGTCATTCGTTACGGTTCCAAACCACACCAAAACGGTGCAATACCGTACGAGTACATCCATATGGTACTAAACCACACCAAAACGGTGCAATACCGTACGAGTACATCCATACGGTACCAAACCACACCAAAACGGTACAATACCGTACGAGTACATCCATATGGTACCAAACCACACCAAAACGGTGCAATACCGTACGAATACATCCATATGGTACCAAACCACACCAAAACGGTGCAATATCGTACGAGTACATTCATACGGTACCAAACCACACCAAAACAGTGCAATACCGTACGAGTACATCAATACGGTACCAAACCACAACAAAACGGTGCAATACCTTACGAGTACATCCATACGGTACCAAACCACACCAAAACGGTACAATACCTTACGAGTCCTTCGTTACGGTACCAATACACACCAAAACGGTGCAATACCGTACGAGTACATCCATACGGTACCAAACCACACCAAAACGGTACAATACCTTACGAGTCCTTCGTTACGGTTCCAAACCACCCCAAAACGGTGCAATATCGTACGAGTACATTCATACGGTACCAAACCACAGCAAAACAGTGCAATACCGTACGAGTACATCCATACGGTACCAAACCACAACAAAACGGTGCAATACCTTACGAGTACATCCATACGGTACCAAACCACACCAAAACGGTACAATACCTTACGAGTCCTTCGTTACGGTACCAAACCAATACAAAACGGTGCAATACCGGACGAGTACATCCATACGGTACCAAACCACACCAAAACGGTACAATACCTTACGAGTCCTTCGTTACAGTACCAAACCACACCAAAACGGTGCAATACCGCACGAGTACATCCATACGGTACCACACCACACCAAAACGGTACCATACCTTACGAGTCCTTCGTTACAGTACCAAACCACACCAAAACGGTGCAATACCGTACGAGTACATCCATACGGTACCAAACCACACCAAAACGGTACAATACCTTACGAGTCCTTCGTTACGGTACCAAACCACACCAAAACGGTGCAATACCATACGAGTACATCCATATGGTACCAAACCACACCAATACGGTGCAATACCGTACGAGTACATCTATACGGTACCAAACCACAACAAAATGGTGCAATACCATACGAGTATATCCATACGGTAGCAAACCACACCAAAATGGTACAATACTTTACGAGTCCTTCGTTACGGTACCAAACCACAACAAAACGGTGCAATACCGTGCGAGTACATCCATACGGTACCAAACCACACCAAAACGGTACAATACCTTACGAGTCCTTCGTTACGGAACCAAACCACACCAAAATGGTGCAATACCGTACGAGTACATCCATACGGTACCAAACCACACCAAAACGGTACAATACCTTACGAGTACATCCATACGGTACCAAACCACACCAAAACGGTGCAATACCGTACGAGTACATCTATACGGTACAAAACCACAACAAAACGGTGCAATACCGTACGAGTACGTCCATACGGTACCAAACCACACAAAAACGGTACAATACCTTATG
The DNA here is from genome assembly GCF_030253575.1 of Rhododendron vialii. Lineage (NCBI taxonomy): Eukaryota > Viridiplantae > Streptophyta > Magnoliopsida > Ericales > Ericaceae > Rhododendron > Rhododendron vialii. Next base: position 27,865,863 of record NC_080557.1, on the reverse strand, counting down.
AGTCCTTCGTTACGGAACCAAACCACGCCAAAATTGTGCAATACCGTACGAGTACATCCAGACGGTACCAAACCACACCAAAACGGTACAATACCTTACGAGTACATCCATACGGTAACAAACCACACCAAAACGGTGCAATACCGTGCGAGCACATCCATACGGTACCAAACCACAACAAAACGGTGCAATACCATACGAGTACATCCATACGGTACCAAACCACACCAAAAAGGTGCAATACCGTACGAGTACATCCATACGGAACAAAACCACAACAAAACGGTGCAATACCGTACGAGTACGTCCATACGGTACCAAACCACACCAAAACGGTACAATACCTTACGAGTCCTTCGTTACGGTACCAAACCACAACAAAACGGTGCAATACCGTACGAGTACATCCATACGGTACCAAACCACACCAAAACGTTACAATACCTTACGAGTCCTTCGTTACGGCACCAAACCACAACAATATGGTGTAATACCGTACGAATGCATCCATACGGTACCAAACCACACCAAAACGGTACAATACCTTACGAGTCCTTCGTTACGGTACAAAACCACACCAAAAGGGTGAAATACCGCACGAGTACATCCATACGGTACCAAACCACACCAAAACGGTACAATACCTTACGAGTCCTTCGTTACGGTACCAATACACACCAAAACGGTGCAATACCGTACGAGTACATCCATACGGTACCAAACCACACCAAAACGGTACAATACCTTACGAGTCATTCGTTACGGTTCCAAACCACACAAAAACGGTGCAATACCGTACGAGTACATCCATACGGTACCAAACCACACCAAAACGGTGCAATACCGTACGAGTACATCCATACGGTACCAAACCACAACAAAACGGTGCAACACCGTACGAGTACATCCATACGGTACCAAACCACACCAAAACGGTACAATACCTTACGAGTCCTTCGTTACGGTACCAATACACACCAAAACGGTGCAATACCGTACGAGTACATCCATACGGTACCAAACCACACCAAAACGGTACAATACCTTACGAGTCATTCGTTACGGTTCCAAACCACACCAAAACGGTGCAATACCGTACGAGTACATCCATATGGTACCAAACCACACCAAAACGGTGCAATACCGTACGAGTACATCCATACGGTACCAAACCACACCAAAACGGTACAATACCTTACGAGTCCTTCGTTACAGTACCAAACCACACCAAAACGGTGCAATACCGTACGAGTACATCCATACGGTACCAAACCACACTAAAACGGTACAATACCTTACGAGTCCTTCGTTACGGAACCAAACCACACCAAAATGGTGCAATACCGTACGAGTACATCCATACGGTACCAAACCACACCAAAACGGTTACGAGTACATCCATACGGTACCAAACCACACCAAAACGGTGCAATACCGTACGAGTACATCCATACGGTACCAAACCACAACAAAACGGTGCAATACCTTACGAGTACATCCATACGGTACCAAACTACACCAAAACGGTTCAATACCGTACGAGTACATCCATACGGTACCAAACCACAACAAAATGGTGCAATACCATACGAGTACATCCATACGGTACCAAACCACACCAAAATGGTACAATACCTTACGAGTCATTCGTTACGGTTCCAAACCACACAAAAACGGTGCAATACCGTACGAGTACATCCATACGGTACCAAACCACACCAAAACGGTGCAATACCGTACGAGTACATCCATACGGTACCAAACCACAACAAAACGGTGCAACACCGTACGAGTACATCCATACGGTACCAAACCACACCAAAACGGTACAATACCTTACGAGTCCTTCGTTACGGTACCAATACACACCAAAACGGTGCAATACCGTACGAGTACATCCATACGGTACCAAACCACACCAAAACAGTACAATACCTTACGAGTCATTCGTTACGGTTCCAAACCTCACCAAAACGGTGCAATACCGTACGAGTACATCCATATGGTACTAAACCACACCAAAACGGTGCAATACCGTACGAGTACATCCATACGGTACCAAACCACACCAAAACGGTACAATACCGTACGAGTACATCCATATGGTACCAAACCACACCAAAACGGTGCAATACCGTACGAGTACATCCATATGGTACCAAACCACACCAAAACGGTGCAATATCGTACGAGTACATTCATACGGTACCAAACCACACCAAAACAGTGCAATACCGTACGAGTACATCAATACGGTACCAAACCACAACAAAACGGTGCAATACCTTACGAGTACATCCATACGGTACCAAACCACACCAAAACGGTACAATACCTTACGAGTCCTTCGTTACGGTACCAAACCACAACAAAACGGTGCAATACCGTACGAGTACATCCATACGGTACCAAACCACACCAAAACGTTACAATACCTTACGAGTCCTTCGTTACGGCACCAAACCACAACAATATGGTGTAATACCGTACGAATGCATCCATACGATACCAAACCACACCAAAACGGTACAATACCTTACGAGTCCTTCGTTACGGTACCAAACCACACCAAAAGGGTGAAATACCGCACGAGTACATCCATACGGTACCAAACCACACCAAAACGGTACAATACCTTACGAGTCCTTCGTTACGGTACCAATACACACCAAAACGGTGCAATACCGTACGAGTACATCCATACGGTACCAAACCACACCAAAACGGTACAATACCTTACGAGTCATTCGTTACGGTTCCAAACCACACAAAAACGGTGCAATACCGTACGAGTACATCCATACGGTACCAAACCACACCAAAACGGTGCAATACCGTACGAGTACATCCATACGGTACCAAACCACAACAAAACGGTGCAACACCGTACGAGTACATCCATACGGTACCAAACCACACCAAAACGGTACAATACCTTACGAGTCCTTCGTTACGGTACCAATACACACCAAAACGGTGCAATACCGTACGAGTACATCCATACGGTACCAAACCACACCAAAACGGTACAATACCTTAAGAGTCATTCGTTACGGTTCCAAACCACACCAAAACGGTGCAATACCGTACGAGTACATCCATATGGTACCAAACCACACCAAAACGGTGCAATACCGTACGAGTACATCCATACGGTACCAAACCACACCAAAACGGTACAATACCTTACGAGTCCTTCGTTACAGTACCAAACCACACCAAAACGGTGCAATACCGTACGAGTACATCCATACGGTACCAAACCACACTAAAACGGTACAATACCTTACGAGTCCTTCGTTACGGAACCAAACCACACCAAAATGGTGCAATACCGTACGAGTACATCCATACGGTACCAAACCACACCAAAACGGTTACGAGTACATCCATACGGTACCAAACCACACCAAAACGGTGCAATACCGTACGAGTACATCCATACGGTACAAAACCACAACAAAACGGTGCAATACCGTACGAGTACGTCCATACGGTACCAAACCACACCAAAACGGTACAATACCTTACGAGTCCTTCGTTACGGTACCAAACCACAACAAAACGGTGCAATACCGTACGAGTACATCCATACGGTACCAAACCACACCAAAACGTTACAATACCTTACAAGTCCTTCGTTACGGCACCAAACCACAACAAAACGGTGCAATACCGTACGAGTACATCCATACGGTACCAAACCACACCAAAACGGTACAATACCTTACGAGTCATTCGTTACAGTTCCAAACCACACCAAAACGGTGCAATACCGTACGAGTTCATCCATACGGTACCAAACCACACCAAAACGGTGCAATACCGTACGAGTACATCCATACGGTACCAAACCACACCAAAACGGTACAATACCTTACGAGTCCTTCGTTACGGTACCAAACCACAACAAAACGGTGCAATACCGTACGAGTGCATTCATACGGTACCAAACCACACCAAAACGGTACAATACCTTACGAGTCCTTCGTTACGGTACCAAACCACACCAAAACGGTGCAATACTGTACGAGTACATCCATACGGTACCAAACCACAACAAAACGGTGCAATACCGTACGAGTACATCCATACGGTACCAAACCACACCAAAACGGTACAATACCTTACGAGTCCTTCGTTACGGTTCCAAACCACACCAAAACGGTGCAATACCGTACGAGTACATCCATACGGTACCAAACCACACCAAAACGGTGCAATACCGTACGAGTACATCCATACGGTACCAAACCACAACAAAACGGTGCAATACCCTACGAGTACATCCATACGGTACCAAACCACACCAAAACGGTAAAATACCTTACGAGTCCTTCGTTACGGTTCAAAACCACAACAAAACGGTGCAATACCGTACGAGTACATCCATACGGTACCAAACCACACCAAAACGGTACAATACCTTACGAGTCCTTCGTTACGGTACCAAACCACACCAAAACGATGCAATACCGTACGAGTACATCCATACGGTACCAAACCACACCAATACGGTGCAATACCGTACGAGTACATCCATACGGTACCAAACCACAACAAAATGGTGCAATACCATACAAGTACATTCATACGGTACCAAACCACACCAAAATGGTACAATACCTTACGAGTCCTTCGTTACGGTACCAAACCACAACAAAACGGTGCAATACCGTACGAGTACATTCATACGGTACCAAACCACACCAAAACGGTACAATACCTTACGAGTCCTTCGTTACGGAACCAAACCACACCAAAATGGTGCAATACCGTACGAGTACATCCATACGTTACCAAACCACACCAAAACGGTACAATACCTTACGAGTACATCCATACCGTACCAAACCACACCAAAACGGTGCAATACCGTACGAGTACATCCATACGGTACCAAACCCCAACAAAACGGTGCAATACCATACGAGTACATCCATACGGTACCAAACCACACCAAAACGGTGCAATACCGTACGAGTACATCCATACGGTACAAAACCAAAACAAAACGGTGCAATACCATACGAGTACATCCATACGGTACCAAACCACACCAAAACGGTACAATACCTTACGAGTCATTCGTTACGGTACCAAACCACAACAAAACGGTGCAATACCGTACGAGTACATCCATACGGTACCAAACCACACCAAAACGTTACAATACCTTACGAGTCCTTCGTTACGGCACCAAACAACAACAAAACGGTGCAATACCGTACGAGTGCATCCATACGGTACCAAACCACACAAAAACGGTACAATACCTTACGAGTCCTTCGTTACGGTACCAAACCACACCAAAACGGTGCAATACCGTACGAGTACATCCATACGGTACCAAACCACAACAAAACGGTGCAATACCGTACGAGTACATCCATACGGTACCAAACCACACCAAAACGGTACAATACCTTACGGTTCCAAACCACTCCAAAACGGTGCAATACCGTACGAGTACATCCATACGGTACCAAACCACACCAAAACGGTACAATACCTTACGAGTCCTTCGTTACGGTACCAATACACACCAAAACGGTGCAATACCGTACGAGTACATCCATACGGTACCAAACCACACCAAAACGGTACAATACCTTACGAGTCATTCGTTACGGTTCTAAACCACACAAAAACGGTGCAATACCGTACGAGTACATCCATACGGTACCAAACCACACCAAAACGGTGCAATACCGTACGAGTACATCCATACGGTACCAAACCACAACAAAACGGTGCAACACCGTACGAGTACATCCATACGGTACCAAACCACACCAAAACGGTACAATACCTTACGAGTCCTTCGTTACGGTACCAATACACACCAAAACGGTGCAATACCGTACGAGTACATCCATACGGTACCAAACCACACCAAAACGGTACAATACCTTAAGAGTCATTCGTTACGGTTCCAAACCACACCAAAACGGTGCAATACCGTACGAGTACATCCATATGGTACCAAACCACACCAAAACGGTGCAATACCGTACGAGTACATCCATACGGTACCAAACCACACCAAAACGGTACAATACCTTACGAGTCCTTCGTTACAGTACCAAACCACACCAAAACGGTGCAATACCGTACGAGTACATCCATACGGTACCAAACCACACTAAAACGGTACAATACCTTACGAGTCCTTCGTTACGGAACCAAACCACACCAAAATGGTGCAATACCGTACGAGTACATCCATACGGTACCAAACCACACCAAAACGGTTACGAGTACATCCATACGGTACCAAACCACACCAAAACGGTGCAATACCGTACGAGTACATCCATACGGTACAAAACCACAACAAAACGGTGCAATACCGTACGAGTACGTCCATACGGTACCAAACCACACCAAAACGGTACAATACCTTACGAGTCCTTCGTTACGGTACCAAACCACAACAAAACGGTGCAATACCGTACGAGTACATCCATACGGTACCAAACCACACCAAAACGTTACAATACCTTACAAGTCCTTCGTTACGGCACCAAACCACAACAAAACGGTGCAATACCGTACGAGTACATCCATACGGTACCAAACCACACCAAAACGGTACAATACCTTACGAGTCATTCGTTACAGTTCCAAACCACACCAAAACGGTGCAATACCGTACGAGTTCATCCATACGGTACCAAACCACACCAAAACGGTGCAATACCGTACGAGTACATCCATACGGTACCAAACCACACCAAAACGGTACAATACCTTACGAGTCCTTCGTTACGGTACCAAACCACAACAAAACGGTGCAATACCGTACGAGTGCATTCATACGGTACCAAACCACACCAAAACGGTACAATACCTTACGAGTCCTTCGTTACGGTACCAAACCACACCAAAACGGTGCAATACCGTACGAGTACATCCATACGGTACCAAACCACAACAAAACGGTGCAATACCGTACGAGTACATCCATACGGTACCAAACCACACCAAAACGGTACAATACCTTACGAGTCCTTCGTTACGGTTCCAAACCACACCAAAACGGTGCAATACCGTACGAGTACATCCATACGGTACCAAACCACACCAAAACGGTGCAATACCGTACGAGTACATCCATACGGTACCAAACCACAACAAAACGGTGCAATACCCTACGAGTACATCCATACGGTACCAAACCACACCAAAACGGTAAAATACCTTACGAGTCCTTCGTTACGGTTCCAAACCACAACAAAACGGTGCAATACCGTACGAGTACATCCATACGGTACCAAACCACACCAAAACGGTACAATACCTTACGAGTCCTTCGTTACGGTACCAAACCACACCAAAACGATGCAATACCGTACGAGTACATCCATACGGTACCAAACCACACCAATACGGTGCAATACCGTACGAGTACATCCATACGGTACCAAACCACAACAAAATGGTGCAATACCATACAAGTACATTCATACGGTACCAAACCACACCAAAATGGTACAATACCTTACGAGTCCTTCGTTACGGTACCAAACCACAACAAAACGGTGCAATACCGTACGAGTACATTCATACGGTACCAAACCACACCAAAACGGTACAATACCTTACGAGTCCTTCGTTACGGAACCAAACCACACCAAAATGGTGCAATACCGTACGAGTACATCCATACGTTACCAAACCACACCAAAACGGTACAATACCTTACGAGTACATCCATACGGTACCAAACCACACCAAAACGGTGCAATACCGTACGAGTACATCCATACGGTACCAAACCCCAACAAAACGGTGCAATACCATACGAGTACATCCATACGGTACCAAACCACACCAAAACGGTGCAATACCGTACGAGTACATCCATACGGTACCAAACCACAACAAAACGGTGCAATACCATACGAGTACATCCATACGGTACCAAACCACACCAAAACGGTACAATACCTTACGAGTCCTTCGTTACGGTACCAAACCACAACAAAACGGTGCAATACCGTACGAGTACATCCATACGGTACCAAACCACACCAAAACGTTACAATACCTTACGAGTCCTTCGTTACGGCACCAAACAACAACAAAACGGTGCAATACCGTACGAGTGCATCCATACGGTACCAAACCACACCAAAACGGTACAATACCTTACGAGTCCTTCGTTACGGTACCAAACCACACCAAAACGGTGCAATACCGTACGAGTACATCCATACGGTACCAAACCACAACAAAACGGTGCAATACCGTACGAGTACATCCATACGGTACCAAACCACACCAAAACGGTACAATACCTTACGGTTCCAAACCACTCCAAAACGGTGCAATACCGTACGAGTACATCCATACGGTACCAAACCACACCAAAACGGTACAATACCTTACGAGTCCTTCGTTACGGTACCAAACCACAAGAAAACGGTGCAATACCGTACAAGTGCATCCATACGGTAACAAACCACACCAAAACGGTACAATACCTTACGAGTCCTTCGTTACGGTACCAAACCACACCAAAACGGTGCAATACCGAACGAGTACATCCATACGGTACCAAACCACACCAAAACGGTACAATACCTTACGAGTCCTTCGTTACAGTACCAAACCACACCAAAACGGTGCAATACCGCACGAGTACATCCATACGGTACCAAACCACACAAAAACGGTACAATACCTTACGAGTCCTTCGTTACGGTACCAAACCACACCAAAACGATGCAATACCGTACGAGTACATCCGTACGGTACCAAACCACACCAAAACGGTACAATACCTTACGAGTCCTTCGTTACGGTACCAAACCACACCAAAACGGTGCAATACCGTACGAGTACATCCATACGGTACCAAACCACACCAAAACGGTACAATACCTTACGAGTCCTTCGTTACGGTTCCAAACCACACCAAAACGGTGCAATACCGTACGAGTTCATCCATACGGTACCAAACCACACCAAAACGGTACAATACGTTACGAGTCCTTCGTTACGGTTCCAAACCACACCAAAACGGTGCAATACCGTACGAGTACATCGATACGGTACCAAACCACACCAAAACGGTGCAATACCGTACGAGTACATCCATACGGTACCAAACCGCAACAAAACGGTGCAACACCATGGGAGTACATCCATACGGTACCAAACCACACTAAAACGGTACAATACCTTACGAGTCCTTCGTTACGGTACCAAACCACACCAAAACGGTGCAATACCGTACGAGTTCATCCATACGGTACCAAACCACACCAAAACGGTACAATACCTTACGAGTCCTTTGTTACGGTACAAAACCACACCATAACGGTGCAATACCGCACGAGTACATCCATACGGTACCAAACCACACCAAAGCGGTACAACACCTTACGAGTCCTTCGTTACGGTACCAAACCACACAAAAACGGTGCAATACCGTACGAGTACATCGATACGGTACCAAACCACACAAAAACGGTGCAATACCGTACGAGTACATCCATACGGTACCAAACCACACTAAAACTGTACAATACCTTACGAGTCCTTCGTTACAGTTCCAAACCACACCAAAACGGTGCAATACCGTACGAGTACATCGATACGGTACCAAACCACACCAAAACGGTGCAATACCGTACGAGTACATCCATACGGTACCAAACCACAACAAAACGGTGCAATACCGTACGAGTACATCCAAACGGTACCAAACACAAATAAAAAGGTACAATACCTTACGAGTCCTTCGTTACGGTTCCAAACCACACCAAAACGGTGCAATACCGTACGAGTACATCCATACGGTACCAAACCACACCAAAACGGTACAATACCTTATGAGTCCTTCGTTACGGTGCCAAACCACACCAAAACGGTGCAATACCGTACGAGTACATCCATACGGTACCAAACCACACCAAAACGGTACAATACCTTACGAGTCCTTCGTTACGGTTCCAAACCCCACCAAAACGGTGCAATACCGTACGAGTACATCCATATGGTACCAAACCACACCAGAACGGTGCAATACCGTACGAGTACATCCATACAGTACCGAACCACAACAAAACGGTGCTATACCGTACTAGTACATCCATACGGTACCAAACCACACCAAAACGGTACAATACCTTACGAGTCCTTCGTTACGGTTCCAAACCACACCAAAACGGTGCAATACCGTACGAGTACGTCCATACGGTACCAAACCACAACAAAACGGTGCAATACCTTACGAGTACATCCATACGGTACCAAACCACACCAAAACGGTGCAACACCATGGGAGTACATCCATACGGTACCAAACCACACTAAAACTGTACAATACCTTACGAGTCCTTCGTTACGGTACCAAACCACACCAAAACGGTGCAATACCGTACGAGTTCATCCATACGGTACCAAACCACACCAAAACGGTACAATACCTTACGAGTCCTTTGTTACGGTACAAAACCACACCATAACGGTGCAATACCGCACGAGTACATCCATACGGTACCAAACCACACCAAAACGGTACAACACCTTACGAGTCCTTCGTTACGGTACCAAACCACACAAAAACGGTGCAATACCGTACGAGTACATCGATACGGTACCAAACCACACAAAAACGGTGCAATACCGTACGAGTACATCCATACGGTACCAAACCACACTAAAACTGTACAATACCTTACGAGTCCTTCGTTACAGTTCCAAACCACACCAAAACGGTGCAATACCGTACGAGTACATCGATACGGTACCAAACCACACCAAAACGGTGCAATACCGTACGAGTACATCCATACGGTACCAAACCACACCAAAACGGTACAATACCTTACGAGTCCTTCGTTACGGTACCAAACCACACCAAAACGGTGCAATACCGAACGAGTACATCCATACGGTACCAAACCACACCAAAACGGTACAATACCTTACGAGTCCTTCGTTACAGTACCAAACCACACCAAAACGGTGCAATACCGCACGAGTACATCCATACGGTACCAAACCACACAAAAACGGTACAATACCTTACGAGTCCTTCGTTACGGTACCAAACCACACCAAAACGATGCAATACCGTACGAGTACATCCGTACGGTACCAAACCACACCAAAACGGTACAATACCTTACGAGTCCTTCGTTACGGTACCAAACCACACCAAAACGGTGCAATACCGTACGAGTACATCCATACGGTACCAAACCAAACCAAAACGGTACAATACCTTACGAGTCCTTCGTTACGGTTCCAAACCACACCAAATCGGTGCAATACCGTACGAGTACATCCATACGGTACCAAACCATACCAAAACGGTACAATACGTTACGAGTCCTTCGTTACGGTTCCAAACCACACCAAAACGGTGCAATACCGTATGAGTACATCGATACGGTACCAAACCACACCAAAACGGTGCAATACCGTACGAGTACATCCATACGGTACCAAACCACAACAAAACGGTGCAACACCATGGGAGTACATCCATACGGTACCAAACAACACTAAAACGGTACAATACCTTACGAGTCCTTCGTTACGGTACCAAACCACACCAAAACGGTGCAATACCGTACGAGTTCATCCATACGGTACCAAACCACACCAAAACGGTACAATACCTTACGAGTCCTTTGTTACGGTACAAAACCACACCATAACGGTGCAATACCGCACGAGTACATCCATACGGTACCAAACCACACCAAAACGGTACAACACCTTACGAGTCCTTCGTTACGGTACCAAACCACACAAAAACGGTGCAATACCGTACGAGTACATCGATACGGTACCAAACCACACAAAAACGGTGCAATACCGTACGAGTACATCCATACGGTACCAAACCACACTAAAACTGTACAATACCATACGAGTCCTTCGTTACAGTTCCAAACCACACCAAAACGGTGCAATACCGTACGAGTAAATCGATACGGTACCAAACCACACCAAAACGGTGCAATACCGTACGAGTACATCCATACGGTACCAAACCACAACAAAACGGTGCAATACCGTACGAGTACATCCAAACGGTACCAAACACAAATAAAAAGGTACAATACCTTACGAGTCCTTCGTTACGGTTCCAAACCACACCAAAACGGTGCAATACCGTACGAGTACATCCATACGGTACCAAACCACACCAAAACGGTACAATACCTTATGAGTCCTTCGTTACGGTGCCAAACCACACCAAAACGGTGCAATACCGTACGAGTACATCCATACGGTACCAAACCACACCAAAACGGTACAATACCTTACGAGTCCTTCGTTACGGTTCCAAACCCCACCAAAACGGTGCAATACCGTACGAGTACATCCATATGGTACCAAACCACACCAGAACGGTGCAATACCGTACGAGTACATCCATACAGTACCGAACCACAACAAAACGGTGCTATACCGTACTAGTACATCCATACGGTACCAAACCACACCAAAACGGTACAATACCTTACGAGTCCTTCGTTACGGTTCCAAACCACACCAAAACGGTGCAATACCGTACGAGTACGTCCATACGGTACCAAACCACAACAAAACGGTGCAATACCTTACGAGTACATCCATACGGTACCAAACCACACCAAAACGGTACAATACCTTACGAGTCCTTCGTTACGGTACCAAACCACACCAAAAGGGTGCAATACCGCACGAGTACATCCATACGGTACCAAACCACACCAAAACGGTACAATACCTTACGAGTACATCCATACGGTACCAAACCACACCAAAACGGTACAATACCTTACGAGTCCTTCGTTACGGTACCAATACACACCAAAACGGTGCAATACCGTACGAGTACATCCATACGGTACCAAACCACACCAAAACGGTACAATACCTTATGAGTCATTCGTTACGGTTCCAAACCACACCAAAACGGTGCAATACCGTACGAGTACATCCATACGGTACCAAACCACACCAAAACGGTACAATACCTTACGAGTCCTTCGTTACGGTACCAAACCACAACAAAACGGTGCAATACCGTACGAGTGCATCCATACGGTACCAAACCACACCAAAACGGTACAATACCTTACGAGTCCTTCGTTACGGTTCCAAACCACAACAAAACGGTGCAATACCATACGAGTACATCCATACGGTACCAAACCACACCAAAATGGTACAATACCTTACGAGTCCTTCGTTACGGTACCAAACCACAACAAAACGGTGCAATACCGTACGAGTACATCCATACGGTACCAAACCACACCAAAACGGTACAATACCTTACGAGTCCTTCGTTACGGTACCAATACACACCAAAACGGTGCAATACCGTACGAGTACATCCATACGGTACCAAACCACACCAAAACGGTACAATACCTTATGAGTCATTCGTTACGGTTCCAAACCACACCAAAACGGTGCAATACCGTACGAGTACATCCATACGGTACCAAACCACACCAAAACGGTACAATACCTTACGAGTCCTTCGTTACGGTACCAAACCACAACAAAACGGTGCAATACCTTACGAGTACATCCATACGGTACCAAACCACACCAAAACGGTGCAATACCGTACGAGTACATCCATACGGTACCAAACCACACCAAAACGGTACAATACCTTACGAGTCCTTCGTTACGGTACCAAACCACAACAAAACGGTGCAATACCATACGAGTACATCCATACGGTACCAAACCACAACAAAACGGTGCAATACCGTACGAGTGCATCCATACGGTACCAAACCACACCAAAACGGTACAATACCTTACGAGTCCTTCGTTACGGTTCCAAACCACAACAAAACGGTGCAATACCATACGAGTACATCCATACGGTACCAAACCACACAAAAATGGTACAATACCTTACGAGTCCTTCGTTACGGTACCAAACCACAACAAAACCGTGCAATACCGTACGAGTACATCCATACGGTACCAAACCACACCAAAACGGTACAATACCTTACGAGTCCTTCGTTACGGTACCAATACACACCAAAACGGTGCAATACCGTACGAGTACATCCATACGGTACCAAACCACACCAAAACGGTACAATACCTTATGAGTCATTCGTTACGGTTCCAAACCACACCAAAACGGTGCAATACCGTACGAGTACATCCATACGGTACCAAACCACACCAAAACGGTACAATACCTTACGAGTCCTTCGTTACGGTACCAAACCACAACAAAACGGTGCAATACCGTACGAGTGCATCCATACGGTACCAAACCACACCAAAACGGTACAATACCTTACGAGTCCTTCGTTACGGTTCCAAACCACAACAAAACGGTGCAATACCGTATGAGTACATCCATACGGTACCAAACCACACCAAAATGGTACAATACCTTACGAGTCCTTCGTTACGCTACCAAACCACAACAAAACGGTGCAATACCGTACGAGTACATCCATACGGTACCAAACCACACCAAAACGGTACAATACCTTACGAGTCATTCGTTACGGAACCAAACCACACCAAAATGGTGCAATACCGTACGAGTACATCCATACGTTACCAAACCACACCAAAACGGTACAATACCTTACCAGTACATCCATACGGTTCCAAACCACACCAAAACGGTGCAATACCGTACGAGGACATCCATACGGTACCAAACCACAACAAAACGGTGCAATAACATACGAGTGCATCCATACGGTACCAACCCACACCAAAACGGTGCAATACCGTACGAGTACATCCATACGGTACCAAACCACAACAAAACGGTGCAATACCATACGAGTACATCCATACGGTACCAAACCACACCAAAATGGTACAATACCTTACGAGTCCTTCGTTACAGTACCAAACCACACCAAAACGGTGCAATACCGCACGAGTACATCCATACGGTACCACACCACACCAAAACGGTACAATACCTTACGAGTCCTTCGTTACAGTACCAAACCACACCAAAACGGTGCAATACCGTACGAGTACATCCATACGGTACCAAACCACACCAAAACGGTACAATACCTTACGAGTCCTTCGTTACGGTACCAAACCACACCAAAACGGTGCAATACCGTACGAGTACATCCATACGGTACCAAACCACACCAAAACGGTGCAATACCGTACGAGTACATCCATACGGTACCAAACCACACCAATACGGTGCAATACCGTACGAGTACATCCATAGGGTACCAAACCACACCAAAATGGTACAATACCTTACGAGTCCTTCGTTACGGTACCAAACCATAACAAAACGGTGCAATACCGTACGAGTACATCCATACGGTACCAAACCACACCAAAACGGTACAATACCTTACGAGTCTTTCGTTACGGAACCAAACCACACGAAAATGGTGCAATACCGTACGAGTACATCCATACGGTACCAAACCACACCAAAACGGTACAATACCTTACGAGTACATCCATACGGTACCAAACCACACCAAAACGGTGCAATACCGTACGAGCACATCCATACGGTACCAAACCACAACAAAACGGTGCAATACCATACGAGTACATGCATACGGTACCAAACCACACCAAAACGGTGCAATACCGTACGAGTACATCCATACGGTACAAAACCACAACAAAACGGTGCAATACCGTACGAGTACATCCATACGGTACCAAACCACACCAAAACGGTACAATACCTTACGAGTCCTTCGTTACGGTACCAAACCACAACAAAACGGTGCAATACCGTACGAGTACATCCATACGGTACCAAACCACACCAAAACGTTACAATACCTTACGAGTCCTTCGTTACGGCACCAAACCACAACAAAACGGTGCAATACCGTACGAGTGCATCCATACGGTACCAAACCACACCAAAACGGTACAATACCTTACGAGTCCTTCGTTACGGTACCAAACCACACCAAAAGGGTGCAATACCGCACGAGTACATCCATACGTTTCCTAACCACACCAAAACGTTACAATACCGTACGAGTCCTTCGTTACGGCACCAAACCACAACAAAACGGTGCAATACCGTACGAGTGCATCCATACGGTACCAAACCACACCAAAACGGTACAATACCTTACGAGTCCTTCGTTACGGTACCAAACCACACCAAAACGACGCAATACCGTACGAGTACATCCATACGGTACCAAACCACACTAAAATGGTACAATACCTTACGAGTCCTTCGTTACGGTACCAAACCACACCAAAACGGTGCAATACCGTACGAGTACATCCATACGGTACCAAACCACAACAAAACGGTGCAATACCATACGAGTACATCCATACGGTACCAAACCACACCAAAACGGTGCAATACCGTACGAGTACATCCATACGGTACAAAACCACAACAAAACGGTGCAATACCGTACGAGTACATCCATACGGTACCAAACCACACCAAAACGGTACAATACCTTACGAGTCCTTCGTTACGGTACCAAACCACAACAAAACGGTGCAATACCGTACGAGTACATCCATACGGTACCAAACCACACCAAAACGTTACAATACCTTACGAGTCCTTCGTTACGGCACCAAACCACAACAAAACGGTGCAATATCGTACGAGTGCATCCATACGGTACCAAACCACACCAAAACCGTACAATACCTTACGAGTCCTTCGTTACGGTACCAAACCACACCAAAAGGGTGCAATACCGCACGAGTACATCCATACGTTTCCTAACCACACCAAAACGGTACAATACCCTACGAGTCCTTCGTTACGGTACCAATACACACCAAACCGGTGCAATACCGTACGAGTACATCCATACGGTACCAAACCACACCGAAACGGTACAATACCTTACGAGTCATTCTTTACGGTTCAAACCACACCAAAACGGTGCAATACCGTACGAGTACATCCATACGGTACCAAACCACACCAAAACGGTGCAATACCGTACGAGTACATCCATACGGTACCAAACCACACCAATACGGTGCAATACCGTACGAGTACATCCATACGGTACCAAACCACACAAATACGGTGCAATACCGTACGAGTACATCCATACGGTACCAAACCACAACAAAATGGTGCAATACCATACGAGTACATCCATACGGTACCAAACCACACCAAAATGGTACAATACCTTACGAGTCCTTCGTTACGGTACCAAACCATAACAAAACGGTGCAATACCGTACGAGTACATCCATACGGTACCAAACCACACCAAAACGGTACAATACCTTACGAGTCTTTCGTTACGGAACCAAACCACACCAAAATGGTGCAATACCGTACGAGTACATCCATACGGTACCAAACCACACCAAAACGGTACAATACCTTACGAGTACATCCATACGGTACCAAACCACACCAAAACGGTGCAATACCGTACGAGCACATCCATACGGTACCAAACCACAACAAAACGGTGCAATACCATACGAGTACATCCATACGGTACAAAACCACACCAAAACGGTGCAATACCGTACGAGTACATCCATACGGTACAAAACCACAACAAAACGGTGCAATACCGTACGAGTACATCCATACGGTACCAAACCAAACCAAAATGGTACAATACCTTACGAGTCCTTCGTTACGGTACCAAACCACAACAAAACGGTGCAATACCGTACGAGTACATCCATACGGTACCAAACCACACCAAAACGGTACAATACCTTACGAGTCCTTCGTTACGGTACCAAACCACAACAAAACGGTGCAATACCTTACGAGTACATCCATACGGTACCAAACCACACCAAAACGGTACAATACCTTACGAGTCCTTCGTTACGGTACCAAACCACAACAAAACGGTGCAATACCGTACGAGTACATCCATACGGGACCAAACCACACCAAAACGTTACAATACCTTACGAGTCCTTCGTTACGGCACCAAACCACAACAAAACGGTGCAATACCGTACGAGTGCATCCATACGGTACCAAACCACACCAAAACGGTACAATACCTTACGAGTCCTTCATTACGGTACCAAACCACACCAAAAGGGTGCAATACCGCACGAGTACATCCATACGTTTCCAAACCACACCAAAACGGTACAATACCCTACGAGTCCTTCGTTACGGTACCAATACACACCAAACCGGTGCAATACCGTACGAGTACATCCATACGGTACCAAACCACACCAAAACGGTACAATACCTTACGAGTCATTCTTGACGGTTCCAAACCACACCAAAACGGTGCAATACCGTACGAGTACATCCATACGGTACCAAACCACACCAAAACGGTGCAATACCGTACGAGTAAATCCATACGGTACCAAACGACAACAACACGGTGCAATACCATACGAGTACATCCATACGGTACCAAACCACACCAAAACGGTACAATAACTTACGAGTCCTTCGTTACGGTACCAAACCACAACAAAACGGTGCAATACCGTACGAGTGCATCCATACGGTACCAAACCACACCAAAACGGTACAATACCTTACGAGTCCTTCGTTACGGTACCAAACCACACCAAAACGGTTCAATACCGTACGAGTACATCCATACGGTACCAAACTACAACAAAACGGTGCAATACCGTACGAGTACATCCATACGGTACCAAACAACACCAAAACGGTACAATACCTTACGAGTCCTTCGTTACGGTTCCAAACCACACCAAAACGGTGCAATACCGTACGAGTACATCCATACGGTACCAAACCACACCAAAACGGTGCAATACCGTACGAGTACATCCATACCGTACAAAACCACAACAAAACGGTGCAATACCCTACGAGTACATCCATACGGTACCAAACCACACCAAAACGGTACAATACCTTACGAGTCCTTCGTTACGGTTCCAAACCACAACAAAACGGTGCAATACCGTACGAGTACATCCATACGGTACCAAACCACACCAAAACGGTACAATACCTTACGAGTCCTTCGTTACGGTACCAAACCACACCAAAACGATGCAATACCGTACGAGTACATCCATACGGTACCAAACCACACCAATACGGTGCAATACCGTACAAGTACATCCATACGGTACCAAACCACAACAAAACGGTGCAATACCATACGAGTACATCCATACGGTACCAAACCACACCAAAATGGTACAATACATTACGAGTCCTTCGTTACGGTACCAAACAACAACAATACGGTGCAATACCGTACGAGTACATCCATACGGTACCAAACCACACCAAAACGGTACAATACCTTACGAGTCCTTCGTTACGGAACCAAACCACACCAAAATGGTGCAATACCGTACGAGTACGTCCATACGTTACCAAACCACACCAAAACGGTACAATACCTTACGAGTACATCCATACGGTACCAAACCACACAAAAACGGTGCAATACCGTACGAGTACATCGATACGGTACCAAACCACAACAAAACGGTGCAATACCATACGAGTACATCCATACGGTACCAAACCACGCCAAAACGGTGCAATACCGTACGAGTACATCCATACGGTACCAAACCACACCAAAACGGTACAATACCTTACGAGTCATTCTTGACGGTTCCAAACCACACCAAAACGGTGCAATACCGTACGAGTACATCCATACGGTACCAAACCACACCAAAACGGTGCAATACCGTACTAGTAAATCCATACGGTACCAAACGACAACAACACGGTGCAATACCATACGAGTACATCCATACGGTACCAAACCACACCAAAACGGTACAATAACTTACGAGTCCTTCGTTACGGTACCAAACCACAACAAAACGGTGCAATACCGTACGAGTGCATCCATACGGTACCAAACCACACCAAAACGGTACAATACCTTACGAGTCCTTCGTTACGGTACCAAACCACACCAAAACGGTTCAATACCGTACGAGTACATCCATACGGTACCAAACTACAACAAAACGGTGCAATACCGTACGAGTACATCCATACGGTACCAAACCACACCAAAACGGTACAATACCTTACGAGTCCTTCGTTACGGTTCCAAACCACACCAAAACGGTGCAATACCGTACGAGTACATCCATACGGTACCAAACCACACCAAAACGGTGCAATACCGTACGAGTACATCCATACCGTACCAAACCACAACAAAACGGTGCAATACCCTACGAGTACATCCATACGGTACCAAACCACACCAAAACGGTACAATACCTTACGAGTCCTTCGTTACGGTTCCAAACCACAACAAAACGGTGCAATACCGTACGAGTACATCCATACGGTACCAAACCACACCAAAACGGTACAATACCTTACGAGTCCTTCGTTACGGTACCAAACCACACCAAAACGATGCAATACCGTACGAGTACATCCATACGGTACCAAACCACACCAAAACGGTACAATACCTTACGAGTCATTCTTGACGGTTCCAAACCACACCAAAACGGTGCAATACCGTACGAGTACATCCATACGGTACCAAACCACACCAAAACGGTACAATATCTTACGAGTCCTTCGTTACGGTACCAAACCACACCAAAACGGTGCAATACCATACGAGTACATCCATACGGTACCAAACCACACCAAAACGGTGCAATACCGTACGAGTACATCCATACGGTACCAAACCACACCAAAACGGTACAATACCTTACGAGTCCTTCGTTACGGTACCAAACCACAACAAAACGGTGCAATACCATACGAGTACATCCATACGGTACCAAACCACAACAAAACGGTGCAATACCGTACGAGTGCATCCATACGGTACCAAACCACACCAAAACGGTACAATACCTTACGAGTCCTTCGTTACGGTTCCAAACCACAACAAAACGGTGCAATACCATACGAGTACATCCATACGGTACCAAACCACACCAAAATGGTACAATACCTTACGAGTCCTTCGTTACGGTACCAAACCACAACAAAACGGTGCAATACCGTACGAGTACATCCATACGGTACCAAACCACACCAAAACGGTACAATACCTTACGAGTCCTTCGTTACGGTACCAATACACACCAAAACGGTGCAATACCGTACGAGTACATCCATACGGTACCAAACCACACCAAAACGGTACAATACCTTATGAGTCATTCGTTACGGTTCCAAACCACACCAAAACGGTGCAATACCGTACGAGTACATCCATACGGTACCAAACCACACCAAAACGGTACAATACCTTACGAGTCCTTCGTTACGGTACCAAACCACAACAAAACGGTGCAATACCGTACGAGTGCATCCATACGGTACCAAACCACACCAAAACGGTACAATACCTTACGAGTCCTTCGTTACGGTTCCAAACCACAACAAAACGGTGCAATACCGTATGAGTACATCCATACGGTACCAAACCACACCAAAATGGTACAATACCTTACGAGTCCTTCGTTACGCTACCAAACCACAACAAAACGGTGCAATACCGTACGAGTACATCCATACGGTACCAAACCACACCAAAACGGTACAATACCTTACGAGTCATTCGTTACGGAACCAAACCACACCAAAATGGTGCAATACCGTACGAGTACATCCATACGTTACCAAACCACACCAAAACGGTACAATACCTTACCAGTACATCCTTACGGTTCCAAACCACACCAAAACGGTGCAATACCGTACGAGGACATCCATACGGTACCAAACCACAACAAAACGGTGCAATAACATACGAGTGCATCCATACGGTACCAACCCACACCAAAACGGTGCAATACCGTACGAGTACATCCATACGGTACCAAACCACAACAAAACGGTTCAATACCATACGAGTACATCCATACGGTACCAAACCACACCAAAACGGTACAATACCTTACGAGTCCTTCGTTACAGTACCAAACCACACCAAAACGGTGCAATACCGCACGAGTACATCCATACGGTACCACACCACACCAAAACGGTACAATACCTTACGAGTCCTTCGTTACAGTACCAAACCACACCAAAACGGTGCAATACCGTACGAGTACATCCATACGGTACCAAACCACACGAAAACGGTACAATACCTTACGAGTCCTTCGTTACGGTACCAAACCACACCAAAACGGTGCAATACCGTACGAGTACATCCATACGGTACCAAACCACACCAAAACGGTGCAATACCGTACGAGTACATCCATACGGTACCAAACCACACCAATACGGTGCAATACCGTACGAGTACATCCATAGGGTACCAAACCACACCAAAATGGTACAATACCTTACGAGTCCTTCGTTACGGTACCAAACCATAACAAAACGGTGCAATACCGTACGAGTACATCCATACGGTACCAAACCACACCAAAACGGTACAATACCTTACGAGTCTTTCGTTACGGAACCAAACCACACCAAAATGGTGCAATACCGTACGAGTACATCCATACGGTACCAAACCACACCAAAACGGTACAATACCTTACGAGTACATCCATACGGTACCAAACCACACCAAAACGGTGCAATACCGTACGAGCACATCCATACGGTACCAAACCACAACAAAACGGTGCAATACCATACGAGTACATGCATACGGTACCAAACCACACCAAAACGGTGCAATACCGTACGAGTACATCCATACGGTACAAAACCACAACAAAACGGTGCAATACCGTACGAGTACATCCATACGGTACCAAACCACACCAAAACGGTACAATACCTTACGAGTCCTTCGTTACGGTACCAAACCACAACAAAACGGTGCAATACCGTACGAGTACATCCATACGGTACCAAACCACACCAAAACGTTACAATACCTTACGAGTCCTTCGTTACGGCACCAAACCACAACAAAACGGTGCAATACCGTACGAGTGCATCCATACGGTACCAAACCACACCAAAACGGTACAATACCTTACGAGTCCTTCGTTACGGTACCAAACCACACCAAAAGGGTGCAATACCGCACGAGTACATCCATACGTTTCCTAACCACACCAAAACGTTACAATACCGTACGAGTCCTTCGTTACGGCACCAAACCACAACAAAACGGTGCAATACCGTACGAGTGCATCCATACGGTACCAAACCACACCAAAACGGTACAATACCTTACGAGTCCTTCGTTACGGTACCAAACCACACCAAAACGACGCAATACCGTACGAGTACATCCATACGGTACCAAACCACACTAAAATGGTACAATACCTTACGAGTCCTTCGTTACGGTACCAAACCACACCAAAACGGTGCAATACCGTACGAGTACATCCATACGGTACCAAACCACAACAAAACGGTGCAATACCATACGAGTACATCCATACGGTACCAAACCACACCAAAACGGTGCAATACCGTACGAGTACATCCATACGGTACAAAACCACAACAAAACGGTGCAATACCGTACGAGTACATCCATACGGTACCAAACCACACCAAAACGGTACAATACCTTACGAGTCCTTCGTTACGGTACCAAACCACACCAAAACGGTGCAATACCATACGAGTACATCCATACGGTACCAAACCACACCAAAACGGTGCAATACCGTACGAGTACATCCATACGGTACCAAACCACACCAAAACGGTGCAATACCGTACGAGTACATCCATACGGTACCAAACCACACCAATACGGTGCAATACCGTACGAGTACATCCATACGGTACCAAACCACACAAATACGGTGCAATACCGTACGAGTACATCCATACGGTACCAAACCACAACAAAATGGTGCAATACCATACGAGTACATCCATACGGTACCAAACCACACCAAAATGGTACAATACCTTACGAGTCCTTCGTTACGGTACCAAACCATAACAAAACGGTGCAATACCGTACGAGTACATCCATACGGTACCAAACCACACCAAAACGGTACAATACCTTACGAGTCTTTCGTTACGGAACCAAACCACACCAAAATGGTGCAATACCGTACGAGTACATCCATACGGTACCAAACCACACCAAAACGGTACAATACCTTACGAGTACATCCATACGGTACCAAACCACACCAAAACGGTGCAATACCGTACGAGCACATCCATACGGTACCAAACCACAACAAAACGGTGCAATACCATACGAGTACATCCATACGGTACAAAACCACACCAAAACGGTGCAATACCGTACGAGTACATCCATACGGTACAAAACCACAACAAAACGGTGCAATACCGTACGAGTACATCCATACGGTACCAAACCAAACCAAAATGGTACAATACCTTACGAGTCCTTCGTTACGGTACCAAACCACAACAAAACGGTGCAATACCGTACGAGTACATCCATACGGTACCAAACCACACCAAAACGGTACAATACCTTACGAGTCCTTCGTTACGGTACCAAACCACAACAAAACGGTGCAATACCTTACGAGTACATCCATACGGTACCAAACCACACCAAAACGGTACAATACCTTACGAGTCCTTCGTTACGGTACCAAACCACAACAAAACGGTGCAATACCGTACGAGTACATCCATACGGTACCAAACCACACCAAAACGTTACAATACCTTACGAGTCCTTCGTTACGGCACCAAACCACAACAAAACGGTGCAATACCGTACGAGTGCATCCATACGGTACCAAACCACACCAAAACGGTACAATACCTTACGAGTCCTTCATTACGGTACCAAACCACACCAAAAGGGTGCAATACCGCACGAGTACATCCATACGTTTCCAAACCACACCAAAACGGTACAATACCCTACGAGTCCTTCGTTACGGTACCAATACACACCAAACCGGTGCAATACCGTACGAGTACATCCATACGGTACCAAACCACACCAAAACGGTACAATACCTTACGAGTCATTCTTGACGGTTCCAAACCACACCAAAACGGTGCAATACCGTACGAGTACATCATTACGGTACCAAACCACACCAAAACGGTGCAATACCGTACGAGTAAATCCATACGGTACCAAACGACAACAACACGGTGCAATACCATACGAGTACATCCATACGGTACCAAACCACACCAAAACGGTACAATAACTTACGAGTCCTTCGTTACGGTACCAAACCACAACAAAACGGTGCAATACCGTACGAGTGCATCCATACGGTACCAAACCACACCAAAACGGTACAATACCTTACGAGTCCTTCGTTACGGTACCAAACCACACCAAAACGGTTCAATACCGTACGAGTACATCCATACGGTACCAAACTACAACAAAACGGTGCAATACCGTACGAGTACATCCATACGGTACCAAACCACACCAAAACGGTACAATACCTTACGAGTCCTTCGTTACGGTTCCAAACCACACCAAAACGGTGCAATACCGTACGAGTACATCCATACGGTACCAAACCACACCAAAACGGTGCAATACCGTACGAGTACATCCATACCGTACAAAACCACAACAAAACGGTGCAATACCCTACGAGTACATCCATACGGTACCAAACCACACCAAAACGGTACAATACCTTACGAGTCCTTCGTTACGGTTCCAAACCACAACAAAACGGTGCAATACCGTACGAGTACATCCATACGGTACCAAACCACACAAATACGGTGCAATACCGTACGAGTACATCCATACGGTACCAAACCACAACAAAATGGTGCAATACCATACGAGTACATCCATACGGTACCAAACCACACCAAAACGGTACAATACCTTACGAGTCCTTCGTTACGGTACCAAACCACACCAAAACGATGCAATACCGTACGAGTACATCCATACGGTACCAAACCACACCAATACGGTGCAATACCGTACAAGTACATCCATACGGTACCAAACCACAACAAAACGGTGCAATACCATACGAGTACATCCATACGGTACCAAACCACACCAAAATGGTACAATACATTACGAGTCCTTCGTTACGGTACCAAACAACAACAATACGGTGCAATACCGTACGAGTACATCCATACGGTACCAAACCACACCAAAACGGTACAATACCTTACGAGTCCTTCGTTACGGAACCAAACCACACCAAAATGGTGCAATACCGTACGAGTACGTCCATACGTTACCAAACCACACCAAAACGGTACAATACCTTACGAGTACATCCATACGGTACCAAACCACACAAAAACGGTGCAATACCGTACGAGTACATCGATACGGTACCAAACCACAACAAAACGGTGCAATACCATACGAGTACATCCATACGGTACCAAACCACGCCAAAACGGTGCAATACCGTACGAGTACATCCATACGGTACCAAACCACACCAAAACGGTACAATACCTTACGAGTCATTCTTGACGGTTCCAAACCACACCAAAACGGTGCAATACCGTACGAGTACATCCATACGGTACCAAACCACACCAAAACGGTGCAATACCGTACTAGTAAATCCATACGGTACCAAACGACAACAACACGGTGCAATACCATACGAGTACATCCATACGGTACCAAACCACACCAAAACGGTACAATAACTTACGAGTCCTTCGTTACGGTACCAAACCACAACAAAACGGTGCAATACCGTACGAGTGCATCCATACGGTACCAAACCACACCAAAACGGTACAATACCTTACGAGTCCTTCGTTACGGTACCAAACCTCACCAAAACGGTTCAATACCGTACGAGTACATCCATACGGTACCAAACTACAACAAAACGGTGCAATACCGTACGAGTACATCCATACGGTACCAAACCACACCAAAACGGTACAATACCTTACGAGTCCTTCGTTACGGTTCCAAACCACACCAAAACGGTGCAATACCGTACGAGTACATCCATACGGTACCAAACCACACCAAAACGGTGCAATACCGTACGAGTACATCCATACCGTACCAAACCACAACAAAACGGTGCAATACCCTACGAGTACATCCATACGGTACCAAACCACACCAAAACGGTACAATACCTTACGAGTCCTTCGTTACGGTTCCAAACCACAACAAAACGGTGCAATACCGTACGAGTACATCCATACGGTACCAAACCACACCAAAACGGTACAATACCTTACGAGTCCTTCGTTACGGTACCAAACCACACCAAAACGATGCAATACCGTACGAGTACATCCATACGGTACCAAACCACACCAATACGGTGCAATACCGTACAAGTACATCCATACGGTACCAAACCACAACAAAACGGTGCAATACCATACGAGTACATCCATACGGTACCAAACCACACCAAAATGGTACAATACATTACGAGTCCTTCGTTACGGTACCAAACAACAACAATACGGTGCAATACCGTACGAGTACATCCATACGGTACCAAACCACACCAAAACGGTACAATACCTTACGAGTCCTTCGTTACGGAACCAAACCACACCAAAATGGTGCAATACCGTACGAGTACGTCCATACGTTACCAAACCACACCAAAACGGTACAATACCTTACGAGTACATCCATACGGTACCAAACCACACCAAAACGGTGCAATACCGTACGAGTACATCGATACGGTACCAAACCACAACAAAACGGTGCAATACCATACGAGTACATCCATACGGTACCAAACCACGCCAAAACGGTGCAATACCGTACGAGTACATCCATACGGTACCAAACCACACCAAAACGGTACAATACCTTATGAGTCCTTCGTTACGGTACCAAACCACAACAAAACGGTGCAATACCGTACGAGTACATCCATACGGTACCAAACCACACCAAAACGTTACAATACCTTACGAGTCCTTCGTTACGGCACCAAACCACAACAAAACGGAGCAATACCGTACGAGTACATCCATACGGTACCAAACCACACCAAAACGTTACAATACCTTACGAGTCCTTCGTTACGGCACCAAACCACAACAAAACGGTGCAATACCGTACGAGTGCATCCATACGGTACCAAACCACACCAAAACGGTACAATACCTTACGAGTCCTTCGTTACGGTACCAAACCACACCAAAAGGGTGCAATACCGCACGAGTACATCCATACGTTTCCAAACCACACCAAAACGGTACAATACCCTACGAGTCCTTCGTTACGGTACCAATACACACCAAACCGGTGCAATACCGTACGAGTACATCCATACGGTACCAAACAACACCAAAACGGTGCAATACCGTACGAGTACATCCATACGGTACCAAACCACACCAAAACGGTGCAATACCGTACGAGTAAATCCATACGGTACCAAACGACAACAACACGGTGCAATACCATACGAGTACATCCATACGGTACCAAACCACACCAAAACGGTACAATAACTTACGAGTCCTTCGTTACGGTACCAAACCACAACAAAACGGTGCAATACCGTACGAGTGCATCCATACGGTACCAAACCACACCAAAACGGTACAATACCTTACGAGTCCTTCGTTACGGTACCAAACCACACCAAAACGGTTCAATACCGTACGAGTACATCCATACGGTACCAAACTACAACAAAACGGTGCAATACCGTACGAGTACATCCATACGGTACCAAACCACACCAAAACGGTACAATACCTTACGAGTCCTTCGTTACGGTTCCAAACCACACCAAAACGGTGCAATACCGTACGAGTACATCCATACGGTACCAAACCACACCAAAACGGTGCAATACCGTACGAGTACATCCATACCGTACCAAACCACAACAAAACGGTGCAATACCCTACGAGTACATCCATACGGTACCAAACCACACCAAAACGGTACAATACCTTACGAGTCCTTCGTTACGGTTCCAAACCACAACAAAACGGTGCAATACCGTACGAGTACATCCATACGGTACCAAACCACACCAAAACGGTACAATACCTTACGAGTCCTTCGTTACGGTACCAAACCACACCAAAACGATGCAATACCGTACGAGTACATCCATACGGTACCAAACCACACCAATACGGTGCAATACCGTACAAGTACATCCATACGGTACCAAACCACAACAAAACGGTGCAATACCATACGAGTACATCCATACGGTACCAAACCACACCAAAATGGTACAATACATTACGAGTCCTTCGTTACGGTACCAAACAACAACAATACGGTGCAATACCGTACGAGTACATCCATACGGTACCAAACCACACCAAAACGGTACAATACCTTACGAGTCCTTCGTTACGGAACCAAACCACACCAAAATGGTGCAATACCGTACGAGTACGTCCATACGTTACCAAACCACACCAAAACGGTACAATACCTTACGAGTACATCCATACGGTACCAAACCACACCAAAACGGTGCAATACCGTACGAGTACATCGATACGGTACCAAACCACAACAAAACGGTGCAATACCATACGAGTACATCCATACGGTACCAAACCACGCCAAAACGGTGCAATACCGTACGAGTACATCCATACGGTACCAAACCACACCAAAACGGTACAATACCTTATGAGTCCTTCGTTACGGTACCAAACCACAACAAAACGGTGCAATACCGTACGAGTACATCCATACGGTACCAAACCACACCAAAACGTTACAATACCTTACGAGTCCTTCGTTACGGCACCAAACCACAACAAAACGGTGCAATACCGTACGAGTACATCCATACGGTACCAAACCACACCAAAACGTTACAATACCTTACGAGTCCTTCGTTACGGCACCAAACCACAACAAAACGGTGCAATACCGTACGAGTGCATCCATACGGTACCAAACCACACCAAAACGGTACAATACCTTACGAGTCCTTCGTTACGGTACCAAACCACACCAAAAGGGTGCAATACCGCACGAGTACATCCATACGTTTCCAAACCACACCAAAACGGTACAATACCCTACGAGTCCTTCGTTACGGTACCAATACACACCAAACCGGTGCAATACCGTACGAGTACATCCATACGGTACCAAACCACACCAAAACGGTGCAATACCGTACGAGTACATCCATACGGTACCAAACCACACCAAAACGGTGCAATACCGTACGAGTAAATCCATACGGTACCAAACGACAACAACACGGTGCAATACCATACGAGTACATCCATACGGTACCAAACCACACCAAAACGGTACAATAACTTACGAGTCCTTCGTTACGGTACCAAACCACAACAAAACGGTGCAATACCGTACGAGTGCATCCATACGGTACCAAACCACACCAAAACGGTACAATACCTTACGAGTCCTTCGTTACGGTACCAAACCACACCAAAACGGTTCAATACCGTACGAGTACATCCATACGGTACCAAACTACAACAAAACGGTGCAATACCGTACGAGTACATCCATACGGTACCAAACCACACCAAAACGGTACAATACCTTACGAGTCCTTCGTTACGGTTCCAAACCACACCAAAACGGTGCAATACCGTACGAGTACATCCATACGGTACCAAACCACACCAAAACGGTGCAATACCGTACGAGTACATCCATACCGTACCAAACCACAACAAAACGGTGCAATACCCTACGAGTACATCCATACGGTACCAAACCACACCAAAACGGTACAATACCTTACGAGTCCTTCGTTACGGTTCCAAACCACAACAAAACGGTGCAATACCGTACGAGTACATCCATACGGTACCAAACCACACCAAAACGGTACAATACCTTACGAGTCCTTCGTTACGGTACCAAACCACACCAAAACGATGCAATACCGTACGAGTACATCCATACGGTACCAAACCACACCAATACGGTGCAATACCGTACAAGTACATCCATACGGTACCAAACCACAACAAAACGGTGCAATACCATACGAGTACATCCATACGGTACCAAACCACACCAAAATGGTACAATACATTACGAGTCCTTCGTTACGGTACCAAACAACAACAATACGGTGCAATACCGTACGAGTACATCCATACGGTACCAAACCACACCAAAACGGTACAATACCTTACGAGTCCTTCGTTACGGAACCAAACCACACCAAAATGGTGCAATACCGTACGAGTACGTCCATACGTTACCAAACCACACCAAAACGGTACAATACCTTACGAGTACATCCATACGGTACCAAACCACACCAAAACGGTGCAATACCGTACGAGTACATCGATACGGTACCAAACCACAACAAAACGGTGCAATACCATACGAGTACATCCATACGGTACCAAACCACGCCAAAACGTTTCAATACCGTACGAGTACATCCATACGGTACCAAACCACACCAAAACGGTACAATACCTTATGAGTCCTTCGTTACGGTACCAAACCACAACAAAACGGTGCAATACCGTACGAGTACATCCATACGGTACCAAACCACACCAAAACGTTACAATACCTTACGAGTCCTTCGTTACGGCACCAAACCACAACAAAACGGTGCAATACCGTACGAGTGCATCCATACGGTACCAAACCACACCAAAACGGTACAATACCTTACGAGTCCTTCGTTACGGTACCAAACCACACCAAAAGGGTGCAATACCGCACGAGTACATCCATACGTTTCCTTCCACACCAAAACGGTACAATACCCTATGAGTCCTTCGTTACGGTACCAATACACACCAAACCGGTGCAATACCGTACGAGTACATCCATACGGTACCAAACCACACCAAAACGGTACAATACCTTACGAGTCATTCTTTACGGTTCCAAACCACACCAAAACGGTGCAATACCGTACGAGTACATCCATACGGTACCAAACCACACCAAAACGGTGCAATACCGTACGAGTACATCCATACGGTACCAAACCACACCAAAACGGTACAATACCTTACGAGTCCTTCGTTACGGTACCAAACCACAACAAAACGGTGCAATACCGTACGAGTACATCCATACGGTACCAAACCACACCAAAACGTTACAATACCTTACGAGTCCTTCGTTACGGCACCAAACCACAACAAAACGGTGCAATACCGTACGAGTGCATCCATACGGTACCAAACCACACCAAAACGGTACAATACCTTACGAGTCCTTCGTTACGGTACCAAACCACACCAAAAGGGTGCAATACCGCACGAGTACATCCATACGTTTCCAAACCACACCAAAACGGTACAATACCCTACGAGTCCTTCGTTACGGTACCAATACACACCAAACCGGTGCAATACCATACGAGTACATCCATACGGTACCAAACCACACCAAAACGGTGCAATACCGTACGAGTACATCCATACGGTACAAAACCACAACAAAACGGTGCAATACCGTACGAGTACATCCATACGGTACCAAACCACACCAAAACGGTACAATACCTTACGAGTACTTCGTTACGGTACCAAACCACAACAAAACGGTGCAATACCGTACGAGTACATCCATACGGTACCAAACCACACCAAAACGGTACAATACCTGACGAGTCCTTCGTTACGGTACCAAACCACACCAAAACGGTGCAATACCGTACGAGTACATCCATACGGTACCAAACCACACCAAAACGGTACAATACCTTACGAGTCCTTCGTTACGGTACCAAACCACAACAAAACGGTGCAATACCGTACGAGTACATCCATACGGTACCAAACCACACCAAAACGTTACAATACCTTACGAGTCCTTCGTTACGGCACCAAACCACAACAAAACGGTGCAATACCGTACGAGTGCATCCATACGGTACCAAACCACACCAAAACGGTACAATACCTTACGAGTCCTTCGTTACGGTACCAAACCACACCAAAAGGGTGCAATACCGCACGAGTACATCCATACGTTTCCAAACCACACCAAAACGGTACAATACCCTACGAGTCCTTCGTTACGGTACCAATACACACCAAACCGGTGCAATACCGTACGAGTACATCCATACGGTACCAAACCACACCAAAACGGTACAATACCTTACGAGTCATTCTTGACGGTTCCAAACCACACCAAAACGGTGCAATACCGTACGAGTACATCCATACGGTACCAAACCACACCAAAACGGTGCAATACCTTACGAGTCCTTCGTTACGGTACCAAACCACAACAAAACGGTGCAATACCGTACGAGTGCATCCATACGGTACCAAACCACACCAAAACGGTACAATACCTTACGAGTCCTTCGTTACGGTACCAAACCACACCAAAACGGTTCAATACCGTACGAGTACATCCATACGGTACCAAACTACAACAAAACGGTGCAATACCGTACGAGTACATCCATACGGTACCAAACCACACCAAAACGGTACAATACCTTACGAGTCCTTCGTTACGGTTCCAAACCACACCAAAACGGTGCAATACCGTACGAGTACATCCATACGGTACCAAACCACACCAAAACGGTGCAATACCGTACGAGTACATCCATACCGTACCAAACCACAACAAAACGGTGCAATACCATACGAGTACATCCATACGGTACCAAACCACACCAAAATGGTACAATACATTACGAGTCCTTCGTTACGGTACCAAACAACAACAAAACGGTGCAATACCGTACGAGTACATCCATACGGTACCAAACCACACCAAAACGGTACAATACCTTACGAGTCCTTCGTTACGGAACCAAACCACACCAAAATGGTGCAATACCGTACGAGTACATCCATACGTTACCAAACCACACCAAAACGGTACAATACCTTACGAGTACATCCATACGGTACCAAACCACACCAAAACGGTGCAATACCGTACGAGTACATCCATACGGTACCAAACCACAACAAAACGGTGCAATACCATACGAGTACATCCATACGGTACCAAACCACGCCAAAACGGTGCAATGCCGTACGAGTACATCCATACGGTACCAAACCACACCAAAACGGTACAATACCTTACGAGTCCTTCGTTACGGTACCAAACCACAACAAAACGGTGCAATACCGTACGAGTACATCCATACGGTACCAAACCACACCAAAACGTTACAATACCTTACGAGTCCTTCGTTACGGCACCAAACCACAACAAAACGGTGCAATACCGTACGAGTGCATCCATACGGTACCAAACCACACCAAAATGGTACAATACCTTACGAGTCCTTCGTTACGGTACCAAACCACACCAAAAGGGTGCAATACCGCTCGAGTACATCCATACGGTACCAAACCACACCAAAATGGTACAATACCTTACGAGTCCTTCGTTACGGTACCAATACACACCAAAACGGTGCAATACGGTACGAGTACATCCATACGGTACTAAACCACACCAAAACGGTACAATACCTTACGAGTCCTTCGTTACGGTACCAAACCACAACAAAACGGTGCAATACCGTACGAGTACATCCATACGGTACCAAACCACACCAAAACGTTACAATACCTTACGAGTCCTTCGTTACGGCACCAAACCACAACAAAACGGTGCAATACCGTACGAGTGCATCCATACGGTACCAAACCACACCAAAACGGTACAATACCTTACGAGTCCTTCGTTACGGTACCAAACCACACCAAAAGGGTGCAATACCGCACGAGTACATCCATACGTTTCCTAACCACACCAAAACGGTACAATACCCTACGAGTCCTTCGTTACGGTACCAATACACACCAAACCGGTGCAATACCGTACGAGTACATCCATACGGTACCAAACCACACCAAAACGGTACAATACCTTACGAGTCATTCTTTACGGTTCCAAACCACACCAAAACGGTGCAATACCGTACGAGTACATCCATACGGTACCAAACCACACCAAAACGGTGCAATACCGTACGAGTACATCCATACGGTACCAAACCACAACAAAACGGTGCAATACCGTACGAGTACATCCATACGGTACCAAACCACACAAAAACGGTGCAATACCTTACGAGTCCTTCGTTACGGTACCAAACCACAACAAAACGGTGCAATACCGTACGAGTGCATCCATACGGTACCAAACCACACCAAAACGGTACAATACCTTACGAGTCCTTCGTTACGGTACCAAACCACACCAAAACGGTTCAATACCGTACGAGTACATCCATACGGTACCAAACTACAACAAAACGGTGCAATACCGTACGAGTACATCCATACGGTACCAAACCACACCAAAACGGTACAATACCTTACGAGTCCTTCGTTACGGTTCCATACCACACCAAAACGGTGCAATACCGTACGAGTACATCCATACGGTACCAAACCACACCAAAACGGTGCAATACCGTACGAGTACATCCATACGGTACCAAACCACAACAAAACGGTGCAATACCCTACGAGTACATCCATACGGTACCAAACCACACCAAAACGGTACAATACCTTACGAGTCCTTCGTTACGGTTCCAAACCACAACAAAACGGTGCAATACCGTACGAGTACATCCATACGGTACCAAACCACACCAAAACGGTACAATACCTTACGAGTCCTTCGTTACGGTACCAAACCACACCAAAACGATGCAATACCGTACGAGTACATCCATACGGTACCAAACCACACCAATACGGTGCAATACCGTACAAGTACATCCATACGGTACCATACCACAACAAAACGGTGCAATACCATACGAGTACATCCATACGGTACCAAACCACACCAAAATGGTACAATACATTACGAGTCCTTCGTTACGGTACCAAACAACAACAAAACGGTGCAATACCGTACGAGTACATCCATACGGTACCAAACCACACCAAAACGGTACAATACCTTACGAGTCCTTCGTTACGGAACAAAACCACACCAAAATGGTGCAATACCGTACGAGTACATCCATACGTTACCAAACCACACCAAAACGGTACAATACCTTACGAGTACATCCATACGGTACCAAACCACACCAAAACGGTGCAATACCGTACGAGTACATCCATACGGTACCAAACCACACCAAAACGGTACAATACCTTACGAGTCATTCTTGACGGTTCCAAACCACACCAAAACGGTGCAATACCGTACGAGTACATCCATACGGTACCAAACCACACCAAAACGGTGCAATACCTTACGAGTCCTTCGTTACGGTACCAAACCACAACAAAACGGTGCAATACCGTACGAGTACATCCATACGGTACCAAACCACACCAAAACGGTACAATACCTTACGAGTCATTCTTGACGGTTCCAAACCACACCAAAACGGTGCAATACCGTACGAGTACATCCATACGGTACCAAACCACACCAAAACGGTGCAATACCTTACGAGTCCTTCGTTACGGTACCAAACCACAACAAAACGGTGCAATACCGTACGAGTGCATCCATACGGTACCAAACCACACCAAAACGGTACAATACCTTACGAGTCCTTCGTTACGGTACCAAACCACACCAAAACGGTGCAATACCATACGAGTACATCCATACGGTACCAAACCACACCAAAACGGTACAATACCTTACGAGTACATCCACACGGTACCAAACCACACCAAAATGGTACAATACATTACGAGTCCTTCGTTACGGTACCAAACAACAACAAAACGGTGCAATACCGTACGAGTACATCCATACGGTACCAAACCACACCAAAACGGTACAATACCTTACGAGTCCTTCGTTACGGAACAAAACCACACCAAAATGGTGCAATACCGTACGAGTACATCCATACGTTACCAAACCACACCAAAACGGTACAATACCTTACGAGTACATCCATACGGTACCAAACCACACCAAAACGGTGCAATACCGTACGAGTACATCCATACGGTACCAAACCACAACAAAACGGTGCAATACCATACGAGTACATCCATACGGTACCAAACCACGCCAAAACGGTGCAATACCGTACGAGTACATCCATACGGTACCAAACCACACCAAAACGGTACAATACCTTACGAGTCCTTCGTTACGGTACCAAACCACAACAAAACGGTGCAATACCGTACGAGTACATCCATACGGTACCAAACCACACGCAAACGTTACAATACCTTACGAGTCCTTCGTTACGGCACCAAACCACAACAAAACGGTGCAATACCGTACGAGTGCATCCATACGGTACCAAACCACACCAAAACGGTACAATACCTTACGAGTCCTTCGTTACGGTACCAAACCACACCAAAAGGGTGCAATACCGCTCGAGTACATCCATACGGTACCAAACCACACCAAAATGGTACAATACCTTACGAGTCCTTCGTTACGGTACCAATACACACCAAAACGGTGCAATACCGTACGAGTACATCCATACGGTACCAAACCACACAAAAACGGTACAATACCTTACGAGTCCTTCGTTACGGTACCAAACCACAACAAAACGGTGCAATACCGTACGAGTACATCCATACGGTACCAAACCACACCAAAACGTTACAATACCTTACGAGTCCTTCGTTACGGCACCAAACCACAACAAAATGGTGCAATACCGTACGAGTGCATCCATACGGTACCAAACCACACCAAAACGGTACAATACCTTACGAGTCCTTCGTTACGGTACCAAACCACACCAAAAGGGTGCAATACCGCACGAGTACATCCATACGTTTCCAAACCACACCAAAACGGTACAATACCCTACGAGTCCTTCGTTACGGTACCAATACACACCAAACCGGTGCAATACCGTACGAGTACATCCATACGGTACCAAACCACACCAAAACGGTACAATACCTTACGAGTCATTCTTGACGGTTCCAAACCACACCAAAACGGTGCAATACCGTACGAGTACATCCATACGGTACCAAACCACACCAAAACGGTGCAATACCTTACGAGTCCTTCGTTACGGTACCAAACCACAACAAAACGGTGCAATACCGTACGAGTGCATCCATACGGTACCAAACCACACCAAAACGGTACAATACCTTACGAGTCCTTCGTTACGGTACCAAACCACACCAAAACGGTGCAATACCATACGAGTACATCCATACGGTACCAAACCACACCAAAACGGTACAATACCTTACGAGTACATCCACACGGTACCAAACCACACCAAAATGGTACAATACATTACGAGTCCTTCGTTACGGTACCAAACAACAACAAAACGGTGCAATACCGTACGAGTACATCCATACGGTACCAAACCACACCAAAACGGTACAATACCTTACGAGTCCTTCGTTACGGAACAAAACCACACCAAAATGGTGCAATACCGTACGAGTACATCCATACGTTACCAAACCACACCAAAACGGTACAATACCTTACGAGTACATCCATACGGTACCAAACCACACCAAAACGGTGCAATACCGTACGAGTACATCCATACGGTACCAAACCACAACAAAACGGTGCAATACCATACGAGTACATCCATACGGTACCAAACCACGCCAAAACGGTGCAATACCGTACGAGTACATCCATACGGTACCAAACCACACCAAAACGGTACAATACCTTACGAGTCCTTCGTTACGGTACCAAACCACAACAAAACGGTGCAATACCGTACGAGTACATCCATACGGTACCAAACCACACGCAAACGTTACAATACCTTACGAGTCCTTCGTTACGGCACCAAACCACAACAAAACGGTGCAATACCGTACGAGTGCATCCATACGGTACCAAACAACACCAAAACGGTACAATACCTTACGAGTCCTTCGTTACGGTACCAAACCACACCAAAAGGGTGCAATACCGCACGAGTACATCCATACGTTTCCTAACCACACCAAAACGGTACAATACCCTACGAGTCCTTCGTTACGGTACCAATACACACCAAACCGGTGCAATACCGTACGAGTACATCCATACGGTACCAAACCACACCAAAACGGTACAATACCTTACGAGTCATTCTTTACGGTTCCAAACCACACCAAAACGGTGCAATACCGTACGAGTACATCCATACGGTACCAAACCACACCAAAACGGTGCAATACCGTACGAGTACATCCATACGGTACCAAACCACACCAAAACGGTACAATACCTTACGAGTCCTTCGTTACGGTACCAAACAACAACAAAACGGTTCAATACCGTACGAGTACATCCATACGGTACCAAACCACACCAAAACGTTACAATACCTTACGAGTCCTTCGTTACGGCACCAAACCACAACAAAACGGTGCAATACCGTACGAGTGCATCCATACTGTACCAAACCACACCAAAACGGTACAATACCTTACGAGTCCTTCGTTACGGTACCAAACCACACCAAAAGGGTGCAATACCGCACGAGTACATCCATACGTTTCCAAACCACACCAAAACGGTACAATACCCTACGAGTCCTTCGTTACGGTACCAATACACACCAAACCGGTGCAATACCGTACGAGTACATCCATACGGTACCAAACCACACCAAAACGGTACAATACCTTACGAGTCATTCTTGACGGTTCCAAACCACACCAAAACGGTGCAATACCGTACGAGTACATCCATACGGTACCAAACCACACCAAAACGGTGCAATACCTTACGAGTCCTTCGTTACGGTACCAAACCACAACAAAACGGTGCAATACCGTACGAGTGCATCCATACGGTACCAAACCACACCAAAACGGTACAATACCTTACGAGTCCTTCGTTACGGTACCAAACCACACCAAAACGGTTCAATACCGTACGAGTACATCCATACGGTACCAAACTACAACAAAACGGTGCAATACCGTACGAATACATCCATACGGTACCAAACCACACCAAAACGGTACAATACCTTACGAGTCCTTCGTTACGGTTCCAAACAACACCAAAACGGTCCAATACCGTACGAGTACATCCATACGGTACCAAACCACACCAAAACGGTGCAATACCGTACGAGTACATCCATACGGTACCAAACCACAACAAAACGGTGCAATACCCTACGAGTACATCCATACGGTACCAAACCACACCAAAACGGTACAATACCTTACGAGTCCTTCGTTACGGTTCCAAACCACAACAAAACGGTGCAATACCGTACCAGTACATCCATACGGTACCAAACCACACCAAAACGGTACAATACCTTACGAGTCCTTCGTTACGGTACCAAACCACACCAAAACGATGCAATACCGTACGAGTACATCCATACGGTACCAAACCACACCAATACGGTGCAATACCGTACAAGTACATCCATACGGTACCAAACCACAACAAAACGGTGCAATACCATACGAGTACATCCATACGGTACCAAACCACACCAAAATGGTACAATACATTACGAGTCCTTCGTTACGGTACCAAACAACAACAAAACGGTGCAATACCGTACGAGTACATCCATACGGTACCAAACCACACCAAAACGGTACAATACCTTACGAGTCCTTCGTTACGGAACCAAACCACACCAAAATGGTGCAATACCGTACGAGTACATCCATACGTTACCAAACCACACCAAAACGGTACAATACCTTACGAGTACATCCATACGGTACCAAACCACAGCAAAACGGTGCAATACCGTACGAGTACATCGATACGGTACCAAACCACAACAAA
Source organism: Rhododendron vialii (assembly GCF_030253575.1). Taxonomy (NCBI): domain Eukaryota; kingdom Viridiplantae; phylum Streptophyta; class Magnoliopsida; order Ericales; family Ericaceae; genus Rhododendron; species Rhododendron vialii. The sequence continues at coordinate 27,825,388 of NC_080557.1, read as the reverse complement.
ACGGTGCAATACCATACGAGTACATCCATACGGTACCAAACCACGCCAAAACGGTGCAATACCGTACGAGTACATCCATACGGTACCAAACCACACCAAAACGGTACAATACCTTAAGAGTCCTTCGTTACGGTACCAAACCACAACAAAACGGTGCAATACCGTACGAGTACATCCATACGGTACCAAACCACACCAAAACGTTACAATACCTTACGAGTCCTTCGTTACGGCACCAAACCACAACAAAACGGTGCAATACCGTACGAGTGCATCCATACGGTACCAAACCACACCAAAACGGTACAATACTTTACGAGTCCTTCGTTACGGTACCAAACCACACCAAAAGGGTGCAATACCGCACGAGTACATCCATACGGTACCAAACCACACCAAAATGGTACAATACCTTACGAGTCCTTCGTTACGGTACCAATACACACCAAAACGGTGCAATACCGTACGAGTACATCCATACGGTACCAAACCACACCAAAACGGTACAATACCTTACGAGTCATTCGTTACGGTTCAAAACCACACCAAAACGGTGCAATACCGTACGAGTACATCCATACGGTACCAAACCACACCAAAACGGTGCAATACCGTACGAGTACATCCATACGGTACCAAACCTCACAAAAACGGTGCAATACCGTACGAGTACATCCATACGGTACCAAACCACAACAAAATGGTGCAATACCATACGAGTACATCCATACGGTACCAAACCACACCAAAATGGTACAATACCTTACGAGTCCTTCGTTACAGTACCAAACCATAACAAAACGGTGCAATACCGTACGAGTACATCCATACGGTACCAAACCACACCAAAACGGTACAATACCTTACGAGTCTTTCGTTACGGAACCAAACCACACCAAAATGGTGCAATACCGTACGAGTACATCCATACGGTACCAAACCACACCAAAACGGTACAATACCTTACGAGTACATCCATACGGTACCAAACCACACCAAAACGGTGCAATACCGTACGAGCACATCCATACGGTACCAAACCACAACAAAACGGTGCAATACCATACGAGTACATCCATACGGTACCAAACCACACCAAAACGGTGCAATACCGTACGAGTACATCCATACGGTACAAAACCACAACAAAACGGTGCAATACCGTACGAGTACATCCATACGGAACCAAACCACACCAAAACGGTACAATACCTTACGAGTCCTTCGTTACGGTACCAAACCACAACAAAACGGTGCAATACCGTACGAGTACATCCATACGGTACCAAACCACACCAAAACGTTACAATACCTTACGAGTCCTTCGTTACGGCACCAAACCACAACAAAACGGTGCAATACCGTACGAGTGCATCCATACGGTACCAAACCACACCAAAACGTTACAATACCTTACGAGTCCTTCGTTACGGTACCAATCCACACCAAAAGGGTGCAATACCGCACGAGTACATCCATACGTTTCCTAACCACACCAAAACGGTACAATACCCTACGAGTCCTTCGTTACGGTACCAATACACACCAAACCGGTGCAATACCGTACGAGTACATCCATACGGTACCAAACCACACCAAAACGGTACAATACCTTACGAGTCATTCTTTACGGTTCCAAACCACACCAAAACGGTGCAATACCGTACGAGTACATCCATACGGTACCAAACCACACCAAAACGGTGCAATACCGTACGAGTCCTTCGTTACGGTACCAATACACACCAAACTGGTGCAATACCGTACGAGTACATCCATACGGTACCAAACCACACCAAAACGGTACAATACCTTACGAGTCATTCTTTACGGTTCCAAACCACACCAAAATGGTGCAATACCGTACGAGTACATCCATACGGTACTTAACCACACCAAAACGGTGCAATACCTTACGAGTCCTTCGTTACGGTACCAAACCACAACAAAACGGTGCAATACCGTACGAGTGCATCCATACGGTACCAAACCACACCAAAACGGTACAATACCTTACGAGTCCTTCGTTACGGTACCAAACCACACCAAAACGGTTCAATACCGTACGAGTACATCCATACGGTACCAAACTACAACAAAACGGTGCAATACCGTACGAGTACATCCATACGGTACCAAACCACACCAAAACGGTACAATACCTTACGAGTCCTTCGTTACGGTTCCAAACCACACCAAAACGGTGCAATACCGTACGAGTACATCCATACGGTACCAAACCACACCAAAACGGTGCAATACCGTACGAGTACATCCATACCGTACCAAACCACAACAAAACGGTGCAATACCCTACGAGTACATCCATACGGTACCAAACCACACCAAAACGGTACAATACCTTACGAGTCCTTCGTTACGGTTCCAAACCACAACAAAACGGTGCAATACCGTACGAGTACATCCATACGGTACCAAACCACACCAAAACGGTACAATATCTTACGAGTCCTTCGTTACGGTACCAAACCACACCAAAACGATGCAATACCGTACGAGTACATCCATACGGTACCAAACCACACCAATACGGTGCAATACCGTACAAGTACATCCATACGGTACCAAACCACAACAAAACGGTGCAATACCATACGAGTACATCCATACGGTACCAAACCACACCAAAATGGTACAATACATTACGAGTCCTTCGTTACGGTACCAAACAACAACAAAACGGTGCAATACCGTACGAGTACATCCATACGGTACCAAACCACACCAAAACGGTACAATACCTTACGAGTCATTCTTTACGGTTCCAAACCACACCAAAACGGTGCAATACCGTACGAGTACATCCATACGGTACCAAACCACACCAAAACGTTACAATACCTTACGAGTCCTTCGTTACGGCACCAAACCACAACAAAACGGTGCAATACCGTACGAGTGCATCCATACGGTACCAAACCACACCAAAACGTTACAATACCTTACGAGTCCTTCGTTACGGTACCAATCCACACCAAAAGGGTGCAATACCGCACGAGTACATCCATACGTTTCCTAACCACACCAAAACGGTACAATACCCTACGAGTCCTTCGTTACGGTACCAATACACACCAAACCGGTGCAATACCGTACGAGTACATCCATACGGTACCAAACCACACCAAAACGGTACAATACCTTACGAGTCATTCTTTACGGTTCCAAACCACACCAAAACGGTGCAATACCGTACGAGTACATCCATACGGTACCAAACCACACCAAAACGGTGCAATACCGTACGAGTCCTTCGTTACGGTACCAATACACACCAAACTGGTGCAATACCGTACGAGTACATCCATACGGTACCAAACCACACCAAAACGGTACAATACCTTACGAGTCATTCTTTACGGTTCCAAACCACACCAAAACGGTGCAATACCGTACGAGTACATCCATACGGTACTTAACCACACCAAAACGGTGCAATACCTTACGAGTCCTTCGTTACGGTACCAAACCACAACAAAACGGTGCAATACCGTACGAGTGCATCCATACGGTACCAAACCACACCAAAACGGTACAATACCTTACGAGTCCTTCGTTACGGTACCAAACCACACCAAAACGGTTCAATACCGTACGAGTACATCCATACGGTACCAAACTACAACAAAACGGTGCAATACCGTACGAGTACATCCATACGGTACCAAACCACACCAAAACGGTACAATACCTTACGAGTCCTTCGTTACGGTTCCAAACCACACCAAAACGGTGCAATACCGTACGAGTACATCCATACGGTACCAAACCACACCAAAACGGTGCAATACCGTACGAGTACATCCATACCGTACCAAACCACAACAAAACGGTGCAATACCCTACGAGTACATCCATACGGTACCAAACCACACCAAAACGGTACAATACCTTACGAGTCCTTCGTTACGGTTCCAAACCACAACAAAACGGTGCAATACCGTACGAGTACATCCATACGGTACCAAACCACACCAAAACGGTACAATATCTTACGAGTCCTTCGTTACGGTACCAAACCACACCAAAACGATGCAATACCGTACGAGTACATCCATACGGTACCAAACCACACCAATACGGTGCAATACCGTACAAGTACATCCATACGGTACCAAACCACAACAAAACGGTGCAATACCATACGAGTACATCCATACGGTACCAAACCACACCAAAATGGTACAATACATTACGAGTCCTTCGTTACGGTACCAAACAACAACAAAACGGTGCAATACCGTACGAGTACATCCATACGGTACCAAACCACACCAAAACGGTACAATACCTTACGAGTCCTTCGTTACGGAACCAAACCACACCAAAATGGTGCAATACCGTACGAGTACATCCATACGTTACCAAACCACACCAAAACGGTACAATACCTTACGAGTACATCCATACGGTACCAAACCACACCAAAACGGTGCAATACCGTACGAGTACATCCATACGGTACCAAACCACAACAAAACGGTGCAATACCATACGAGTACATCCATACGGTACCAAACCACGCCAAAACGGTGCAATACCGTACGAGTACATCCATACGGTACCGAACCACACCAAAACGGTACAATACCTTACGAGTCCTTCGTTACGGTACCAAACCACAACAAAACGGTGCAATACCGTACGAGTACATCCATACGGTACCAAACCACACCAAAACGTTACAATACCTTACGAGTCCTTCGTTACGGCACCAAACCACAACAAAACGGTGCAATACCGTACGAGTGCATCCATACGGTACCAAACCACACCAAAACGGTACAATACCTTACGAGTCCTTCGTTACGGTACCAAACCACACCAAAAGGGTGCAATACCGCTCGAGTACATCCATACGGTACCAAACCACACCAAAATGGTACAATACCTTACGAGTCCTTCGTTACAATACCAATACACACCAAAACGGTGCAATACCGTACGAGTACATCCATACGGTACCAAACCACACCAAAACGGTACAATACCTTACGAGTCCTTCGTTACGGTACCAAACCACAACAAAACGGTGCAATACCGTACGAGTACATCCATACGGTACCAAACCACACCAAAACGTTACAATACCTTACGAGTCCTTCGTTACGGCACCAAACCACAACAAAACGGTGCAATACCGTACGAGTGCATCCATACGGTACCAAACCACACCAAAACCGTACAATACCTTACGAGTCCTTCGTTACGGTACCAAACCACACCAAAAGGGTGCAATACCGCACGAGTACATCCATACGTTTCCTAACCACACCAAAACGGTACAATACCCTACGAGTCCTTCGTTACGGTACCAATACACACCAAAACGGTGCAATACCGTACGAGTACATCCATACGGTACAAAACCACACCAAAACGGTACAATACCTTACGAGTCCTTCGTTACGGTACCAAACCACAACAAAACGGTGCAATACCGTACGAGTACATCCATACGGTACCAAACCACACCAATACGGTGCAATATCGTACGAGTACATCCATACGGTACCAAACCACACAAATACGGTGCAATACCGTACGAGTACATCCATACGGTACCAAACCACAACAAAATGGTGCAATACCATACGAGTACATCCATACGGTACCAAACCACACCAAAATGGTACAATACCTTACGAGTCCTTCGTTACGGTACCAAACCATAACAAAACGGTGCAATACCGTACGAGTACATCCATACGGTACCAAACCACACCAAAACGGTACAATACCTTACGAGTCTTTCGTTACGGAACCAAACCACACCAAAATGGTGCAATACCGTACGAGTACATCCATACGGTACAAAACCACACCAAAACGGTACAATACCTTACGAGTACATCCATACGGTACCAAACCACACCAAAACGGTGCAATACCGTACGAGCACATCCATACGGTACCAAACCACAACAAAACGGTGCAATACCATACGAGTACATCCATACGGTACCAAACCACACCAAAACGGTGCAATACCGTACGAGTACATCCATACGGTACAAAACCACAACAAAACGGTGCAATACCGTACGAGTACATCCATACGGTACCAAACCAAACCAAAATGGTACAATACCTTACGAGTCCTTCGTTACGGTACCAAACCACAACAAAACGGTGCAATACCGTACGAGTACATCCATACGGTACCAAACCACACCAAAACGTTACAATACCTTACGAGTCCTTCGTTACGGCACCAAACCACAACAAAACGGTGCAATACCGTACGAGTGCATCCATACGGTACCAAACCACACCAAAACGGTACAATACCTTACGAGTCCTTCGTTACGGTACCAAACCACACCAAAAGGGTGCAATACCGCACGAGTACATCCATACGTTACCTAACCACACCAAAACGGTACAATACCCTACGAGTCCTTCGTTACGGTACCAATACACACCAAACCGGTGCAATACCGTACGAGTACATCCATACGGTACCAAACCACACCAAAACGGTACAATACCTTACGAGTCATTCTTTACGGTTCCAAACCACACCAAAACGGTGCAATACCGTACGAGTACATCCATACGGTACCAAACCACACCAAAACGGTGCAATACCGTACGAGTACATCCATACGGTACCAAACCACACCAAAACGGTACAATACCTTACGAGTCCTTCGTTACGGTACCAAACCACAACAAAACGGTGCAATACCGTACGAGTACATCCATACGGTACCAAACCACACCAAAACGTTACAATACCTTACGAGTCCTTCGTTACGGCACCAAACCACAACAAAACGGTGCAATACCGTACGACTGCATCCATACGGTACCAAACCACACCAAAACGGTACAATACCTTACGAGTCCTTCGTTACGGTACCAAACCACACCAAAAGGGTGCAATACCGCACGAGTACATCCATACGTTTCCAAACCACACCAAAACGGTACAATACCCTACGAGTCCTTCGTTACGGTACCAATACACACCAAACCGGTGCAATACCGTACGAGTACATCCATACGGTACCAAACCACACCAAAACGGTACAATACCTTACGAGTCATTCTTGACGGTTCCAAACCACACCAAAACGGTGCAATACCGTACGAGTACATCCATACGGTACCAAACCACACCAAAACGGTGCAATGCCTTACGAGTCCTTCGTTACGGTACCAAACCACAACAAAACGGTGCAATACCGTACGAGTGCATCCATACGGTACCAAACCACACCAAAACGGTACAATACCTTACGAGTACTTCGTTACGGTACCAAACCACACCAAAACGGTTCAATACCGTACGAGTACATCCATACGGTACCAAACTACAACAAAACGGTGCAATACCGTACGAGTACATCCATACGGTTCCAAACCACACCAAAACGGTACAATACCTTACGAGTCCTTCGTTACGGTTCCAAACCACACCAAAACGGTGCAATACCGTACGAGTACATCCATACGGTACCAAACCACACCAAAACGGTGCAATACCGTACGAGTACATCCATACCGTACCAAACCACAACAAAACGGTGCAATACCCTACGAGTACATCCATACGGTACCAAACCACACCAAAACGGTACAATACCTTACGAGTCCTTCGTTACGGTTCCAAACCACAACAAAACGGTGCAATACCGTACGAGTACATCCATACGGTACCAAACCACACCAAAACGGTACAATACCTTACGAGTCCTTCGTTACGGTACCAAACCACACCAACACGATGCAATACCGTACGAGTACATCCATACGGTACCAAACCACACCAATACGGTGCAATACCGTACAAGTACATCCATACGGTACCAAACCACAACAAAACGGTGCAATACCATACGAGTACATCCATACGGTACCAAACCACACCAAAATGGTACAATACATTACGAGTCCTTCGTTACGGTACCAAACAACAACAAAACGGTGCAATACCGTACGAGTACATCCATACGGTACCAAACCACACCAAAACGGTACAATACCTTACGAGTCCTTCGTTACGGAACCAAACCACACCAAAATGGTGCAATACCGTACGAGTACATCCATACGTTACCAAACCACACCAAAACGGTACAATACCTTACGAGTACATCCATACGGTACCAAACCACACCAAAACGGTGCAATACCGTACGAGTACATCGATACGGTACCAAACCACAACAAAACGGTGCAATACCATACGAGTACATCCATACGGTACCAAACCACGCCAAAACGGTGCAATACCGTACGAGTACATCCATACGGTACCAAACCACACCAAAACGGTACAATACCTTATGAGTCCTTCGTTACGGTACCAAACCACAACAAAACGGTGCAATACCGTACGAGTACATCCATACGGTACCAAACCACACCAAAACGTTACAATACCTTACGAGTCCTTCGTTACGGCACCAAACCACAACAAAACGGTGCAATACCGTACGAGTGCATCCATACGGTACCAAACCACACCAAAACGGTACAATACCTTACGAGTCCTTCGTTACGGTACCAAACCACACCAAAAGGGTGCAATACCGCACGAGTACATCCATACGGTACCAAACCACACCAAAATGGTACAATACCTTACGAGTCCTTCGTTACGGTACCAATACACACCAAAACGGTGCAATACCGTACGAGTACATCCATACGGTACCAAACCACACCAAAACGGTACAATACCTTACGAGTCATTCGTTACGGTTCAAAACCACACCAAAACGGTGCAATACCGTACGAGTACATCCATACGGTACCAAACCACACCAAAACGGTGCAATACCGTACGAGTACATCCATACGGTACCAAACCTCACAAAAACGGTGCAATACCGTACGAGTACATCCATACGGTACCAAACCACAACAAAATGGTGCAATACCATACGAGTACATCCATACGGTACCAAACCACACCAAAATGGTACAATACCTTACGAGTCCTTCGTTACTGTACCAAACCATAACAAAACGGTGCAATACCGTACGAGTACATCCATACGGTACCAAACCACACCAAAACGGTACAATACCTTACGAGTCTTTCGTTACGGAACCAAGCCACACCAAAATGGTGCAATACCGTACGAGTACATCCATACGGTACCAAACCACACCAAAACGGTACAATATCTTACGAGTACATCCATACGGTACCAAACCACACCAAAACGGTGCAATACCGTACGAGCACATCCATACGGTACCAAACCACAACAAAACGGTGCAATACCATACGAGTACCTCCATACGGTACCAAACCACACCAAAACGGTGCAATACCGTACGAGTACATCCATACGGTACAAAACCACAACAAAACGGTGCAATACCGTACGAGTACATCCATACGGTACCAAACCACACCAAAACGGTACAATACCTTACGAGTCCTTCGTTACGGTACCAAACCACAACAAAACGGTGCAATACCGTACGAGTACATCCATACGGTACCAAACCACACCAAAACGTTACAATACCTTACGAGTCCTTCGTTACGGCACCAAACCACAACAAAACGGTGCAATACCGTACGAGTGCATCCATACGGTACCAAACCACACCAAAACGGTACAATACCTTACGAGTCCTTCGTTACGGTACCAAACCACACCAAAAGGGTGCAATACCGCACGAGTACATCCATACGTTTCCTAACCACACCAAAACGGTACAATACCCTACGAGTCCTTCGTTACGGTACCAATACACACCAAACCGGTGCAATACCGTACGAGTACATCCATACGGTACCAAACCACACCAAAACGGTACAATACCTTACGAGTCATTCTTTACGGTTCCAAACCACACCAAAACGGTGCAATACCGTACGAGTACATCCATACAGTACCAAACCACACCAAAAGGGTGCAATACCGTACGAGTACATCCATACGGTACCAAACCACACCAAAACGGTACAATACCTTACGAGTCCTTCGTTACGGTACCAAACCACAACAAAACGGTGCAATACCGTACGAGTACATCCATACGGTACCAAACAACACCAAAACGTTACAATACCTTACGAGTCCTTCGTTACGGCACCAAACCACAACAAAACGGTGCAATACCGTACGAGTGCATCCATACGGTACCAAACCACACCAAAACGGTACAATACCTTACGAGTCCTTCGTTACGGTACCAAACCACACCAAAAGGGTGCAATACCGCACGAGTACATCCATACGTTTCCAAACCACACCAAAACGGTACAATACCCTACGAGTCCTTCGTTACGGTACCAATACACACCAAACCGGTGCAATACCGTACGAGTACATCCATACGGTACCAAACCACACCAAAACGGTACAATACCTTACGAGTCATTCTTTACGGTTCCAAACCACACCAAAACGGTGCAATACCGTACGAGTACATCCATACGGTACCAAACCACACCAAAACGGTGCAATACCTTACGAGTCCTTCGTTACGGTACCAAACCACAACAAAACGGTGCAATACCGTACGAGTGCATCCATACGGTACGAAACCACACCAAAACGGTACAATACCTTACGAGTCCTTCGTTACGGTACCAAACCACACCAAAACGGTTCAATACCGTACGAGTACATCCATACGGTACCAAACTACAACAAAACGGTGCAATACCGTACGAGTACATCCATACGGTACCAAACCACACCAAAACGGTACAATACCTTACGAGTCCTTCGTTACGGTTCCAAACCACACCAAAACGGTGCAATACCGTACGAGTACATCCATACGGTACCAAACCACACCAAAACGGTGCAATACCGTACGAGTACATCCATACGGTACCAAACCACAACAAAACGGTGCAATACCCTACGAGTACATCCATACGGTACCAAACCACACCAAAACGGTACAATACCTTACGAGTCCTTCGTTACGGTTCCAAACCAAAACAAAACGGTGCAATACCGTACGAGTACATCCATACGGTACCAAACAACACCAAAACGGTACAATACCTTACGAGTCCTTCGTTACGGTACCAAACCACACCAAAACGATGCAATACCGTACGAGTACATCCATACGGTACCAAACCACACCAATACGGTGCAATATCGTACAAGTACATCCATAAGGTACCAAACCACAACAAAACGGTGCAATACCATACGAGTACATCCATACGGTACCAAACCACACCAAAATGGTACAATACATTACGAGTCCTTCGTTACGGTACCAAACAACAACAAAACGGTGCAATGCCGTACGAGTACATCCATACGGTACCAAACCACACCAAAACGGTACAATACCTTACGAGTCCTTCGTTACGGAACCAAACCACACCAAAATGGTGCAATACCGTACGAGTACATCCATACGTTACCAAACCACACCAAAACGGTACAATACCTTACGAGTACATCCATACGGTACCAAACCACACCAAAACGGTGCAATACCGTACGAGTACATCCATACGGTACCAAACCACAACAAAACGGTGCAATACCATACGAGTACATCCATACGGTACCAAACCACGCCAAAACGGTGCAATACCGTACGAGTACATCCATACGGTACCAAACCACACCAAAACGGTACAATACCTTACGAGTCCTTCGTTACGGTACCAAACCACAACAAAACGGTGCAATACCGTACGAGTACATCCATACGGTACCAAACCACACCAAAACGTTACAATACCTTACGAGTCCTTCGTTACGGCACCAAACCACAACAAAACGGTGCAATACCGTACGAGTGCATCCATACGGTACCAAACCACACCAAAACGGTACAATACCTTACGAGTCCTTCGTTACGGTACAAAACCACACCAAAAGGGTGCAATACCGCTCGAGTACATCCATACGGTACTAAACCACACCAAAATGGTACAATACCTTACGAGTCCTTCGTTACGGTACCAATACACACCAAAACGGTCCAATACCGTACGAGTACATCCATACGGTACCAAACCACACCAAAACGGTACAATACCTTACGAGTCATTCGTTACGGTTCCAAACCACACCAAAACGGTGCAATACCGTACGAGTACATCCATACGGTACCAAACCACACCAAAACGGTGCAATACCGTACGAGTACATCCATACGGTACCAAACCTCACAAAAACGGTGCAATACCGTACGAGTACATCCATACGGTACCAAACCACACCAAAACGGTACAATACCTTACGAGTCCTTCGTTACGGTACCAAACCACAACAAAACGGTGCAATACCGTACGAGTGCATCCATACGGTACCAAACCACACCAAAACGGTACAATACCTTACGAGTCCTTCGTTACGGTACCGAACCACACCAAAACGGTGCAATACCGTACGAGTACATCCATACAGTACCAAACCACAACAAAACGGTGCAATACCGTACGAGTACATCCATACGGTACCAAACCACACCAAAACGGTACAATACATTACGAGTCCTTCGTTACGATTCCTAACCACTCCAAAACGGTGCAATACCGTACGAGTACATCCATACGGTACCAAACCACACCAAAACGGTACAATACCTCACGAGTCCTTCGTTACGGTACCAAACCACAAGAAAATGGTGCAATACCGTACGAGTGCATCCATACGGTACCAAACCACACCAAAACGGTACATTACCTTACGAGTCCTTCGTTACGGTACCAAACCACACCAAAACGGTGCAATACCGCACGAGTACATCCATACGGTACCAAACCACACCAAAACGGTACAATACCTTACGAGTCCTTCGTTACGGTACCAAACCACACCAAAACGGTGCAATACCGCACGAGTACATCCATACGGTACCAAACCACACCAAAACGGTACAATACCATACGAGTCCTTCGTTACGGTACCAAACCACACCAAAAGGATGCAATACCGTACGAGTACATCCATACGGTACAAAACCACACTAAAATGGTACAATACCTTACGAGTCCTTCGTTACGGTACCAAACCACACCAAAACGGTGCAATACCGTACGAGTACATCCATACGGTACCAAACCACAACAAAACGGTGCAATACCATACGAGTACATCCATACGGTACCAAACCACACCAAAACGGTGCAATACCGTACGAGTACATCCATACGGTACAAAACCACAACAAAACGGTGCAATACCGTACGAGTACATCCATACGGTACCAAACCACACCAAAACGTTACAATACCTTACGAGTCCTTCGTTACGGCACCAAACCACAACAAAACGGTGCAATACCGTACGAGTGCATCCATACGGTACCAAACCACACCAAAACGGTACAATACCTTACGAGTCCTTCGTTACGGTACCAAACCACACCAAAAGGGTGCAATACCGCACGAGTACATCCATACGTTTCCTAACCACACCAAAACGGTACAATACCCTACGAGTCCTTCGTTACGGTACCAATACACACCAAACCGGTGCAATACCGTACGAGTACATCCATACGGTACCAAACCACACCAAAACGGTACAATACCTTACGAGTCATTCTTTACGGTTCCAAACCACACCAAAACGGTGCAATACCGTACGAGTACATCCATACGGTACCAAACCACACCAAAACGGTGCAATACCGTACGAGTACATCCATACGGTACCAAACCACACCAAATTGGTACAATACCTTACGAGTCCTTCGTTACGGTACCAAACCACACCAAAACGATGCAATACCGTACGAGTACATCCATACGGTACCAAACCACACCAAAATGGTACAATACCTTACGAGTCCTTCGTTACGGTACCAAACCACACCAAAACGGTGCAATACCGTACGAGTACATCCATACGGTACCAAACCACACCAAAACGGTACAATACCTTACGAGTCCTTCGTTACGGTTCCAAACCACACCAAAACGGTGCAATACCTTACGAGTACATCCATACGGTACCAAACCACACCAAAACGGTACAATACGTTACGAGTCCTTCGTTACGGTTCCAAACAACACCAAAACGGTGCAATACCGTACGAGTACATCGATACGGTACCAAACCACACCAAAACGGTGCAATACCGTACGAGTACATTCGTACGGTACCAAACCACAACAAAACGGTGCAATACCATGTGAGTACATCCATACGGTACCAAACCACTCCAAAACGGTACAATACCTTACGAGTCCTTCGTTACGGTACCAAACCACACCAAAACGGTGCAATACCGTACGAGTACATCCATACGGTACCAAACCACACCAAAACGGTACAATACCTTACGAGTCCTTCGTTAAGGTACGAAACCAAACCAAAACGGTGCAATACCGCACGAGTACATCCATACGGTACCAAACCACACCAAAACGGTACAATACCTTACGAGTCCTTCGTTACGGCACCAAACCACAACAAAACGGTGCAATACCGTACGAGTGCATCCATACGGTACCAAACCACACCAAAACGGTACAATACCTTACGAGTCCTTCGTTACGGTACCAAACCACAACAAAACGGTGCAATACCGTACGAGTACATCCGTACGGTACAAAACCACAACAAAACGGTGCAATACCTTGTGAGTACATCCATACGGTACCAAACCACACCAAAACGGTACAATACCTTACGAGTCCTTCGTTACGGTACCAAACCACACCTAAACGGTGCAATACCGTACGAGTACATCCATACGGTACCAAACCACACCAAAACGGTACAATACCTTACGAGTCCTTCGTTACGGTACCAAACCACACCAAAACGGTGCAATACCGTACGAGTACATCCATACGGTACCAAACCACACCAAAACGGTACAATACCTTACGAGTCCTTCGTTACGGTACCAAACCACACCAAAACGGTGCAATACCGTACGAGTACATCCATACGGTACCAAACCACACCAAAACGGTACAATACCTTACGAGTCCTTCGTTATGGTACCAAACCACACCAAAACGGTGCAATACCGTACGAGTACATCCATACGGTACCAAACCACACCAAAACGGTACAATACCTTACGAGTCCTTCCTTACGGTTTCAAACCACACCAAAACGGTGCAAAACCGTACGAGTACATCCATATGGTACCAAACCACACTAGAACGGTGCAATACCGTACGAGTACATCCATACAGTACCGAACCACAACAAAACTGTGCTATACCGTACTAGTACATCCATACGGTACCAAACCACACCAAAACGGTACAATACCTTACGAGTCCTTCGTTACGGTTCCAAACCACACCAAAACGGTGCAATACCGTAGGAGTACATCCATACGGTACCAAACCACACCAAAACGGTGCAATACCGTACGAGTACATCCATACGGTACCAAACCACAACAAAACGGTGCAATACCTTACGAGTACATCCATACGGTACCAAACCACACCAAAACGGTACAATACCTTACGAGTCCTTCGTTACGGTACCAAACCACACCAAAAGGGTGCAATACCGCACGAGTACATCCATACGGTACCAAACCACACCAAAACGGTACAATACCTTACGAGTCCTTCGTTACGGTACCAATACACACCAAAACGGTGCAATACCGTACGAGTACATCCATACAGTACCAAACCACACCAAAACGGTACAATACCTTACGAGTCATTCGTTACGGTTCCAAACCACACCAAAACGGTACAATACCTTACGAGTCCTTCGTTACGGTACCAAACCACACGAAAAGGGTGCAATACCACACGAGTACATCCATACGGTACCAAACCACACCAAAACGGTACAATACCTTACGAGTCCTTCGTTACGGTACCAATACACACCAAACCGGTGCAATACCGTACGAGTACATCCATACGGTACCAAACCACACCAAAACGGTACAATACCTTACGAGTCCTTCGTTACGGTACCAAACCACAACAAAACGGTGCAATACCGTACGAGTGCATCCATACGGTACCAAACCACACCAAAACGGTACAATACCTTACGAGTCCTTCGTTACGGTACCGAACCACACCAAAACGGTGCAATACCGTACGAGTACATCCATACAGTACCAAACCACAACAAAACGGTGCAATACCGTACGAGTACATCCATACGGTACCAAACCACACCAAAACGGTACAATACATTACGAGTCCTTCGTTACGATTCCTAACCACTCCAAAACGGTGCAATACCGTACGAGTACATCCATACGGTACCAAACCACACCAAAACGGTACAATACCTCACGAGTCCTTCGTTACGGTACCAAACCACAAGAAAATGGTGCAATACCGTACGAGTGCATCCATACGGTACCAAACCACACCAAAACGGTACATTACCTTACGAGTCCTTCGTTACGGTACCAAACCACACCAAAACGGTGCAATACCGCACGAGTACATCCATACGGTACCAAACCACACCAAAACGGTACAATACCTTACGAGTCCTTCGTTACGGTACCAAACCACACCAAAACGGTGCAATACCGCACGAGTACATCCATACGGTACCAAACCACACCAAAACGGTACAATACCATACGAGTCCTTCGTTACGGTACCAAACCACACCAAAAGGATGCAATACCGTACGAGTACATCCATACGGTACAAAACCACACTAAAATGGTACAATACCTTACGAGTCCTTCGTTACGGTACCAAACCACACCAAAACGGTGCAATACCGTACGAGTACATCCATACGGTACCAAACCACAACAAAACGGTGCAATACCATACGAGTACATCCATACGGTACCAAACCACACCAAAACGGTGCAATACCGTACGAGTACATCCATACGGTACAAAACCACAACAAAACGGTGCAATACCGTACGAGTACATCCATACGGTACCAAACCACACCAAAACGTTACAATACCTTACGAGTCCTTCGTTACGGCACCAAACCACAACAAAACGGTGCAATACCGTACGAGTGCATCCATACGGTACCAAACCACACCAAAACGGTACAATACCTTACGAGTCCTTCGTTACGGTACCAAACCACACCAAAAGGGTGCAATACCGCACGAGTACATCCATACGTTTCCTAACCACACCAAAACGGTACAATACCCTACGAGTCCTTCGTTACGGTACCAATACACACCAAACCGGTGCAATACCGTACGAGTACATCCATACGGTACCAAACCACACCAAAACGGTACAATACCTTACGAGTCATTCTTTACGGTTCCAAACCACACCAAAACGGTGCAATACCGTACGAGTACATCCATACGGTACCAAACCACACCAAAACGGTGCAATACCGTACGAGTACATCCATACGGTACCAAACCACACCAAATTGGTACAATACCTTACGAGTCCTTCGTTACGGTACCAAACCACACCAAAACGATGCAATACCGTACGAGTACATCCATACGGTACCAAACCACACCAAAATGGTACAATACCTTACGAGTCCTTCGTTACGGTACCAAACCACACCAAAACGGTGCAATACCGTACGAGTACATCCATACGGTACCAAACCACACCAAAACGGTACAATACCTTACGAGTCCTTCGTTACGGTTCCAAACCACACCAAAACGGTGCAATACCTTACGAGTACATCCATACGGTACCAAACCACACCAAAACGGTACAATACGTTACGAGTCCTTCGTTACGGTTCCAAACAACACCAAAACGGTGCAATACCGTACGAGTACATCGATACGGTACCAAACCACACCAAAACGGTGCAATACCGTACGAGTACATTCGTACGGTACCAAACCACAACAAAACGGTGCAATACCATGTGAGTACATCCATACGGTACCAAACCACTCCAAAACGGTACAATACCTTACGAGTCCTTCGTTACGGTACCAAACCACACCAAAACGGTGCAATACCGTACGAGTACATCCATACGGTACCAAACCACACCAAAACGGTACAATACCTTACGAGTCCTTCGTTAAGGTACGAAACCAAACCAAAACGGTGCAATACCGCACGAGTACATCCATACGGTACCAAACCACACCAAAACGGTACAATACCTTACGAGTCCTTCGTTACGGCACCAAACCACAACAAAACGGTGCAATACCGTACGAGTGCATCCATACGGTACCAAACCACACCAAAACGGTACAATACCTTACGAGTCCTTCGTTACGGTACCAAACCACAACAAAACGGTGCAATACCGTACGAGTACATCCGTACGGTACAAAACCACAACAAAACGGTGCAATACCTTGTGAGTACATCCATACGGTACCAAACCACACCAAAACGGTACAATACCTTACGAGTCCTTCGTTACGGTACCAAACCACACCTAAACGGTGCAATACCGTACGAGTACATCCATACGGTACCAAACCACACCAAAACGGTACAATACCTTACGAGTCCTTCGTTACGGTACCAAACCACACCAAAACGGTGCAATACCGTACGAGTACATCCATACGGTACCAAACCACACCAAAACGGTACAATACCTTACGAGTCCTTCGTTACGGTACCAAACCACACCAAAACGGTGCAATACCGTACGAGTACATCCATACGGTACCAAACCACACCAAAACGGTACAATACCTTACGAGTCCTTCGTTATGGTACCAAACCACACCAAAACGGTGCAATACCGTACGAGTACATCCATACGGTACCAAACCACACCAAAACGGTACAATACCTTACGAGTCCTTCCTTACGGTTTCAAACCACACCAAAACGGTGCAAAACCGTACGAGTACATCCATATGGTACCAAACCACACTAGAACGGTGCAATACCGTACGAGTACATCCATACAGTACCGAACCACAACAAAACTGTGCTATACCGTACTAGTACATCCATACGGTACCAAACCACACCAAAACGGTACAATACCTTACGAGTCCTTCGTTACGGTTCCAAACCACACCAAAACGGTGCAATACCGTAGGAGTACATCCATACGGTACCAAACCACACCAAAACGGTGCAATACCGTACGAGTACATCCATACGGTACCAAACCACAACAAAACGGTGCAATACCTTACGAGTACATCCATACGGTACCAAACCACACCAAAACGGTACAATACCTTACGAGTCCTTCGTTACGGTACCAAACCACACCAAAAGGGTGCAATACCGCACGAGTACATCCATACGGTACCAAACCACACCAAAACGGTACAATACCTTACGAGTCCTTCGTTACGGTACCAATACACACCAAAACGGTGCAATACCGTACGAGTACATCCATACAGTACCAAACCACACCAAAACGGTACAATACCTTCCGAGTCATTCGTTACGGTTCCAAACCACACCAAAACGGTACAATACCTTACGAGTCCTTCGTTACGGTACCAAACCACACGAAAAGGGTGCAATACCACACGAGTACATCCATACGGTACCAAACCACACCAAAACGGTACAATACCTTACGAGTCCTTCGTTACGGTACCAATACACACCAAAACGGTGCAATACCGTACGAGTACATCCATACGGTACCAAACCACACCAAAACGGTACAATACCTTACGAGTCATTCGTTACGGTTCCAAACCACACCAAAACGGTGCAATACCGTACGAGTACATCCATACGGTACCAAACCACACCAAAACGGTGCAATACCGTACGAGTACATCCATACGGTACCAAACCACACCAAAACGGTACAATACCTTACGAGTCATTCGTTACGGTTCCAAACCACACCAAAACGGTACAATACCTTACGAGTCCTTCGTTACGGTACCAAACCACACCAAAAGGGTGCAATACCGCACGAGTACATCCATACGGTACCAAACCACACCAAAACGGTACAATACCTTACGAGTCCTTCGTTACGGTACCAATACACACCAAAACGGTGCAATACCGTACGAGTACATCCATACGGTACCAAACCACACCAAAACGGTACAATACCTTACGAGTCCTTCGTTACGGTACCAAACCACACCAAAACGGTGCAATACCGTACGAGTACATCCATACGGTACCAAACCACATCAAAACGGTACAATACCTTACGAGTCCTTCGTTACGGTACCAAACCACACCAAAACGGTGCAATACCGTACGAGTACATCCATACGGTACCAAACCACACCAAAACGGTACAATACCTTACGAGTCCTTCGTTACGTTTCCAAACCACACCAAAACGGTGCAATACCGTACGAGTACATCCATATGGTACCAAACCACACCAGAACGCTGCAATACCGTACGAGTACATCCATACAGTACCGAACCACAACAAAACGGTGCTATACCGTACTAGTACATCCATACGGTATCAAACCACACCAAAAGGGTACAATACCTTACGAGTCCTTCGTTACGGTACCAAACCACACCAACACGGTGCAATAACGTACGAGTACATCCATACGGTACAAAACCACACCAAAACGGTACAATACCTTACGAGTCCTTCGTTACGGTTCCAAACCACACCAAAACGGTGCAATACCGTACGAGTACATCCATACGGTACCAAACCACACCAAAACGGTACAATACCTTACGAGTCCATCGTTACGGTACCAAACCACAACAAAACGGTGCAATACCGTACGAGTGCATCCATACGGTACGAAACCACACCAAAACGGTACAATATCTTACGAGTCCTTCGTTACGGTACCAAACCACACCAAAACGGTTCAATACCGCACGAGTACATCAATACGGTACCAAACCACACCAAAACGGTACAATACCTTACGAGTCCTTCGTTATGGTACCAAACCACACCAAAACGGTGCAATACCGTACGAGTACATCCATACGGTACCAAACCACACCAAAACGGTAAAATACCTTACGAGTCCTTCGTTACAGTTCCAAACCACACCAAAACAGTGCAATACCGTACGAGTACCTCCATATGGTACCAAACCACACCAGAACGCTGCAATACCGTACGAGTACATCCATACGGTACCAAACCACACCAAAACGGTACAATACCTTACGAGTCCTTCGTTACGGTACCAAACCACACCAAAACGATGCAATACCGTACGAGTACATCCATACGATACCAAACCACACCAAAACGGTACAATACCTTACGAGTCCTTCGTTACGGTACCAAACCACACCAACACGGTGCAATACCGTACGAGTACATCCATACGGTACCAAACCACACCAAAACGGTACAATACCTTACGAGTCCTTCGTTACGGTTCCAAACCACACCAAAACGGTGAAATACCGTACGAGTACATCCATACGGTACCAAACCACAACAAAATGGTACAATACCTTACGAGTCCTTCGTTACGGTTCCAAACCACACCAAAACGGTGCAATACCGTACGAGTACATCGATACGGTACCAAACCACACCAAAACGGTGCAATACCGTACGAGTACATCCATACGGTACCAAACCACAACAAAACGGTGCAATACCAAGTGAGTACATCCATACGGTACCAAACCACACCAAAACGGTACAATACCTTACGAGTCCTTCGTTACGGCACCAAACCACACCAAAACGGTGCAATACCGGACGAGTACATCCATACGGTACCAAACCACACCAAAACGGTGCAATACCGTACGAGTACATCCATATGGTACCAAACCACACCAAAACGGTACAATACCTTACGAGTCATTCGTTACGGTTCCAAACCACACCAAAACGGTGCAATACCGTACGAGTACATCCATACGGTACCAAACCACACCAAAACGGTGCAATACCGTACGAGTACATCCATACGGTACCAAACCACACCAAAATGGTACAATACCTTACGAGTCCTTCGTTACGGTACCAAACCACAACAAAACGGTGCAATACCGTACGAGTACATCCATACGGTACCAAACCACACCAAAACGGTACAATACCTTATGAGTCCTTCGTTACGGGACCAAACCACACCAAAATGGTGCAATACCGTACGAGTACATCCATACGGTACCAAACCACACCAAAACGGTGCAATACCGTACGAGTACATCCATACGGTACCAAACCACAACAAAACGGTGCAATACCTTACGAGTACATCCATACGGTACCAAACCACACCAAAACGGTACAATACCTTACGAGTCCTTCGTTACAGTTCCAAACCACACCAAAACGGTGCAATACCGTACGTGTACATCGATACGGTACCAAACCACACCAAAACGGTGCAATACCAGACGAGTACATACATACGGTACCAAACCACAACAAAACGGTGCAATACCGTACGAGTACATCCAAACGGTACCAAACTACACCAAAACGGTACAATACCTTACGAGTCCTTCGTTACGGTTCCAAACCACACCAAAACGGTGCAATACCGTACGAGTACATCCATACGGTACCAAACCACACCAAAACGGTACAATACCTTACGAGTCCTTCGTTACGGTACCAAACCACACCAAAACGGTGCAATACCGTACGAGTACATCCATACGGTACCAAACCACACCAAAACGGTACAATACCTTACGAGTCCTTCGTTACGGTTCCAAACCACACCAAAACGGTGCAATACCGTACGAGTACATCCATACGGTACCAAACCACACCAAAACGGTACAATACCTTACGAGTCCTTCGTTACGGTACCAAACCACAACAAAACGGTGTAATACCGAACGAGTGCATCCATACGATACTAAACCACACCAAAACGGTACAATACCTTACGAGTCCTTCGTTACGGTACCAAACCACACCAAAACGGTGCAATACCGTACGAGTACATCCATACGGTACCAAACCACACCAAAATGGTACAATACCTTACGAGTCCTTCGTTACGGTACCAAACCACAACAAAACGGTGCAATACCGTACGAGTGCATCCATACGGTACGAAACCACACCAAAACGGTACAATACCTTACGAGTCCTTCGTTACGGTACCAAACCACACCAAAACGGTTCAATACCGCACGAGTACATCCATACGGTACCAAACCACACCAAAACGGTACAATACCTTACGAGTCCTTCGTTACGGTACCAAACCACACCAAAACGGTGCAATACCGCACGAGTACATCCATACGGTACCAAACCACACCAAAACGGTACAATACCTTACGAGTCCATCGTTACGGTACCAAACCACAACAAAACGGTGCAATACCGTACGAGTGCATCCATACGGTACGAAACCACACCAAAACGGTACAATATCTTACGAGTCCTTCGTTACGGTACCAAACCACACCAAAACGGTTCAATACCGCACGAGTACATCCATACGGTACCAAACCACACCAAAACGGTACAATACCTTACGAGTCCTTCGTTATGGTACCAAACCACACCAAAACGGTGCAATACCGTACGAGTACATCCATACGGTACCAAACCACACCAAAACGGTAAAATACCTTACGAGTCCTTCGTTACAGTTCCAAACCACACCAAAACAGTGCAATACCGTACGAGTACCTCCATATGGTACCAAACCACACCAGAACACTGCAATACCGTACGAGTACATCCATACGGTACCAAACCACACCAAAACGGTACAATACCTTACGAGTCCTTCGTTACGGTACCAAACCACACCAAAACGATGCAATACCGTACGAGTACATCCATACGATACCAAACCACACCAAAACGGTACAATACCTTACGAGTCCTTCGTTACGGTACCAAACCACACCAACACGGTGCAATACCGTACGAGTACATCCATACGGTACCAAACCACACCAAAACGGTACAATACCTTACGAGTCCTTCGTTACGGTTCCAAACCACACCAAAACGGTGAAATACCGTACGAGTACATCCATACGGTACCAAACCACAACAAAATGGTACAATACCTTACGAGTCCTTCGTTACGGTTCCAAACCACACCAAAACGGTGCAATACCGTACGAGTACATCGATACGGTACCAAACCACACCAAAACGGTGCAATACCGTACGAGTACATCCATACGGTACCAAACCACAACAAAACGGTGCAATACCAAGTGAGTACATCCATACGGTACCAAACCACACCAAAACGGTACAATACCTTACGAGTCCTTCGTTACGGCACCAAACCACACCAAAACGGTGCAATACCGGACGAGTACATCCATACGGTACCAAACCACACCAAAACGGTGCAATACCGTACGAGTACATCCATATGGTACCAAACCACACCAAAACGGTACAATACCTTACGAGTCATTCGTTACGGTTCCAAACCACACCAAAACGGTGCAATACCGTACGAGTACATCCATACGGTACCAAACCACACCAAAACGGTGCAATACCGTACGAGTACATCCATACGGTACCAAACCACACCAAAATGGTACAATACCTTACGAGTCCTTCGTTACGGTACCAAACCACAACAAAACGGTGCAATACCGTACGAGTACATCCATACGGTACCAAACCACACCAAAACGGTACAATACCTTATGAGTCCTTCGTTACGGGACCAAACCACACCAAAATGGTGCAATACCGTACGAGTACATCCATACGGTACCAAACCACACCAAAACGGTGCAATACCGTACGAGTACATCCATACGGTACCAAACCACAACAAAACGGTGCAATACCTTACGAGTACATCCATACGGTACCAAACCACACCAAAACGGTACAATACCTTACGAGTCCTTCGTTACAGTTCCAAACCACACCAAAACGGTGCAATACCGTACGTGTACATCGATACGGTACCAAACCACACCAAAACGGTGCAATACCAGACGAGTACATACATACGGTACCAAACCACAACAAAACGGTGCAATACCGTACGAGTACATCCAAACGGTACCAAACTACACCAAAACGGTACAATACCTTACGAGTCCTTCGTTACGGTTCCAAACCACACCAAAACGGTGCAATACCGTACGAGTACATCCATACGGTACCAAACCACACCAAAACGGTACAATACCTTACGAGTCCTTCGTTACGGTACCAAACCACACCAAAACGGTGCAATACCGTACGAGTACATCCATACGGTACCAAACCACACCAAAACGGTACAATACCTTACGAGTCCTTCGTTACGGTTCCAAACCACACCAAAACGGTGCAATACCGTACGAGTACATCCATACGGTACCAAACCACACCAAAACGGTACAATACCTTACGAGTCCTTCGTTACGGTACCAAACCACAACAAAACGGTGTAATACCGAACGAGTGCATCCATACGATACTAAACCACACCAAAACGGTACAATACCTTACGAGTCCTTCGTTACGGTACCAAACCACACCAAAACGGTGCAATACCGTACGAGTACATCCATACGGTACCAAACCACACCAAAATGGTACAATACCTTACGAGTCCTTCGTTACGGTACCAAACCACAACAAAACGGTGCAATACCGTACGAGTGCATCCATACGGTACGAAACCACACCAAAACGGTACAATACCTTACGAGTCCTTCGTTACGGTACCAAACCACACCAAAACGGTTCAATACCGCACGAGTACATCCATACGGTACCAAACCACACCAAAACGGTACAATACCTTACGAGTCCTTCGTTACGGTACCAAACCACACCAAAACGGTGCAATACCGCACGAGTACATCCATACGGTACCAAACCACACCAAAACGGTACAATACCTTACGAGTCCATCGTTACGGTACCAAACCACAACAAAACGGTGCAATACCGTACGAGTGCATCCATACGGTACGAAACCACACCAAAACGGTACAATATCTTACGAGTCCTTCGTTACGGTACCAAACCACACCAAAACGGTTCAATACCGCACGAGTACATCCATACGGTACCAAACCACACCAAAACGGTACAATACCTTACGAGTCCTTCGTTATGGTACCAAACCACACCAAAACGGTGCAATACCGTACGAGTACATCCATACGGTACCAAACCACACCAAAACGGTAAAATACCTTACGAGTCCTTCGTTACAGTTCCAAACCACACCAAAACAGTGCAATACCGTACGAGTACCTCCATATGGTACCAAACCACACCAGAACGCTGCAATACCGTACGAGTACATCCATACGGTACCAAACCACACCAAAACGGTACAATACCTTACGAGTCCTTCGTTACGGTACCAAACCACACCAAAACGATGCAATACCGTACGAGTACATCCATACGATACCAAACCACACCAAAACGGTACAATACCTTACGAGTCCTTCGTTACGGTACCAAACCACACCAACACGGTGCAATACCGTACGAGTACATCCATACGGTACCAAACCACACCAAAACGGTACAATACCTTACGAGTCCTTCGTTACGGTTCCAAACCACACCAAAACGGTGCAATACCGTACGAGTACATCCATACGGTACCAAACCACAACAAAATGGTACAATACCTTACGAGTCCTTCGTTACGGTTCCAAACCACACCAAAACGGTGCAATACCGTACGAGTACATCGATACGGTACCAAACCACACCAAAACGGTGCAATACCGTACGAGTACATCCATACGGTACCAAACCACAACAAAACGGTGCAATACCAAGTGAGTACATCCATACGGTACCAAACCACACCAAAACGGTACAATACCTTACGAGTCCTTCGTTACGGCACCAAACCACACCAAAACGGTGCAATACCGGACGAGTACATCCATACGGTACCAAACCACACCAAAACGGTGCAATACCGTACGAGTACATCCATATGGTACCAAACCACACCAAAACGGTACAATACCTTACGAGTCATTCGTTACGGTTCCAAACCACACCAAAACGGTGCAATACCGTACGAGTACATCCATACGGTACCAAACCACACCAAAACGGTGCAATACCGTACGAGTACATCCATACGGTACCAAACCACACCAAAATGGTACAATACCTTACGAGTCCTTCGTTACGGTACCAAACCACAACAAAACGGTGCAATACCGTACGAGTACATCCATACGGTACCAAACCACACCAAAACGGTACAATACCTTATGAGTCCTTCGTTACGGGACCAAACCACACCAAAATGGTGCAATACCGTACGAGTACATCCATACGGTACCAAACCACACCAAAACGGTGCAATACCGTACGAGTACATCCATACGGTACCAAACCACAACAAAACGGTGCAATACCTTACGAGTACATCCATACGGTACCAAACCACACCAAAACGGTACAATACCTTACGAGTCCTTCGTTACAGTTCCAAACCACACCAAAACGGTGCAATACCGTACGTGTACATCGATACGGTACCAAACCACACCAAAACGGTGCAATACCAGACGAGTACATACATACGGTACCAAACCACAACAAAACGGTGCAATACCGTACGAGTACATCCAAACGGTACCAAACTACACCAAAACGGTACAATACCTTACGAGTCCTTCGTTACGGTTCCAAACCACACCAAAACGGTGCAATACCGTACGAGTACATCCATACGGTACCAAACCACACCAAAACGGTACAATACCTTACGAGTCCTTCGTTACGGAACCAAACAACACCAAAACGGTGCAATACCGTACGAGTACATCCATACGGTACCAAACCACACCAAAACGGTACAATACCTTACGAGTCCTTCGTTACGGTTCCAAACCACACCAAAACGGTGCAATACCGTACGAGTACATCCATACGGTACCAAACCACACCAAAACGGTACAATACCTTACGAGTCCTTCGTTACGGTACCAAACCACAACAAAACGGTGTAATACCGAACGAGTGCATCCATACGATACTAAACCACACCAAAACGGTACAATACCTTACGAGTCCTTCGTTACGGTACCAAACCACACCAAAACGGTGCAATACCGTACGAGTACATCCATACGGTACCAAACCACACCAAAATGGTACAATACCTTACGAGTCCTTCGTTACGGTACCAAACCACAACAAAACGGTGCAATACCGTACGAGTGCATCCATACGGTACGAAACCACACCAAAACGGTACAATACCTTACGAGTCCTTCGTTACGGTACCAAACCACACCAAAACGGTTCAATACCGCACGAGTACATCCATACGGTACCAAACCACACCAAAACGGTACAATACCTTACGAGTCCTTCGTTACGGTACCAAACCACACCAAAACGGTGCAATACCGCACGAGTACATCCATACGGTACCAAACCACACCAAAACTGTACAATACCTTACGAGTCCTTCGTTACGGTACCAAACCACACCAAAACGATGCAATACCGTACGAGTACATCCATACGGTACCAAACCACACCAAAACGGTACAATACCTTACGAGTCCTTCGTTACGGTACCAAACCACACCAACACGGTGCAATACCGTACGAGTACATCCATACGGTACCAAACCACACCAAAACGGTACAATACCTTACGAGTCCTTCGTTACGGTTCCAAACCACACCAAAACGGTGCAATACCGTACGAGTACATCCATACGGTACCAAACCACAACAAAACGGTACAATACCTTACGAGTCCTTCGTTACGGTTCCAAACCACACCAAAACGGTGCAATACCGTACGAGTACATCGATACGGTACCAAACCACACCAAAATGGTGCAATACCGTACGAGTACATCCATACGGTACCAAACCACAACAAAACGGTGCAATACCATGTGAGTACATCCATACGGTACCAAACCACACCAAAACGGTGCAATACCGTACGAGTACATCCATACGGTACCAAACCACACCAAAACGGTACAATACCTTACGAGTCATTCGTTACGGTTCCAAACCACACCAAAACGGTGCAATACCGTACGAGTACATCCATACGGTACCAAACCACACCAAAACGGTACAATACCTTACGAGTCCTTCGTTACGGTACCAAACCACACCAACACGGTGCAATACCGTACGAGTACATCCATACGGTACCAAACCACACCAAAACGGTACAATACCTTACGAGTCCTTCGTTACGGTTCCAAACCACACCAAAACGGTGCAATACCGTACGAGTACATCCATATAGTACCAAACCACACCAAAACGGTACAATACCTTACGAGTCCTTCGTTACGGTACCAAACCACACCAAAACGGTGCAATACCGTACGAGTACATCCATACGGTACCAAACCACACCAAAACGGTACAATACCTTACGAGTCCTTCGTTATGGTACCAAACCACACCAAAACGGTGCAATACCGTACGAGTACATCCATACGGTACCAAACCACACCAAAACG
This sequence comes from Rhododendron vialii, assembly GCF_030253575.1. Lineage (NCBI taxonomy): Eukaryota > Viridiplantae > Streptophyta > Magnoliopsida > Ericales > Ericaceae > Rhododendron > Rhododendron vialii. The sequence continues at coordinate 27,796,185 of NC_080557.1, read as the reverse complement.
GTAAAATACCTTACGAGTCCTTCGTTACAGTTCCAAACCACACCAAAACGGTGCAATACCGTACGAGTACCTCCATATGGTACCAAACCACACCAGAACGCTGCAATACCGTACGAGTACATCCATACAGTACCGAACCACAACAAAACGGTGCTATACCGTACTAGTACATCCATACGGTACCAAACCACACCAAAACGGTACAATACCTTACGAGTCCTTCGTTACGGTTCCAAACCACACCAAAACGGTGCAATACCGTACGAGTACATCCATACGGTACCAAACCACACCAAAACGGTGCAATACCGTACGAGTACATCCATACGGTACCAAACCACAACAAAACGGTGCAATACCTTACGAGTACATCCATACGGTACCAAACCACACCAAAACGTTACAATACCTTACGAGTCCTTCGTTACGGTACCAAACCACACCAAAAGGGTGCAATACCGCACGAGTACATCCATACGGTACCAAACCACACCAAAACGGTACAATACCTTACGAGTCCTTCGTTACGGTACCAATACACACCAAAACGGTGCAATACCATACGAGTATATCCATACGGTACCAAACCACACCAAAACGGTACAATACCTTACAAGTCATTCGTTACGGTTCCAAACCACACCAAAACGGTGCAATACCGTACGAGTACATCCATACGGTACCAAACCACACCAAAACGGTACAATACCTTACGAGTCCTTCGTTACGGTACCAAACCACAACAAAACGGTGCAATACCGTACGAGTGCATCCATACGGTACCAAACCACACCAAAATGGTACAATACCTTACGAGTCCTTCGTTACGGTACCAAACCACAACAAAACGGTGCAATACCGTACGAGTACATCCATACGGTACCAAACCACACCAAAACGGTACAATACCTTACGAGTCCTTCGTTACGGTACCAAACCACACCAACACGGTGCAATACCGTACGAGTACATCCATACGGTACCAAACCACACCAAAACGGTACAATACCTTACGAGTCCTTCGTTACGGTACCAAACCACAACAAAACGGTGTAATACCGTACGAGTGCATCCATACGGTACTAAACCACACCAAAACGGTACAATACCTTACGAGTCCTTCGTTACGGTACCAAACCACACCAAAACGGTGCAATACCGTACGAGTACATCCATACGGTACCAAACCACACCAAAATGGTACAATACCTTACGAGTCCTTCGTTACGGTACCAAACCACAACAAAACGGTGCAATACCGTACGAGTGCATCCATACGGTACGAAACCACACCAAAACGGTACAATACCTTACGAGTCCTTCGTTACGGTACCAAACCACACCAAAACGGTTCAATACCGCACGAGTACATCCATACGGTACCAAACCACACCAAAACGGTACAATACCTTACGAGTCCTTCGTTACGGTACCAAACCACACCAAAACGGTGCAATACCGCACGAGTACATCCATACGGTACCAAACCACACCAAAACGGTACAATACCTTACGAGTCCTTCGTTACGGTACCAAACCACACCAAAACGATGCAATACCGTACGAGTACATCCATACGGTACCAAACCACACCAAAACGGTACAATACCTTACGAGTCCTTCGTTACGGTACCAAACCACACCAACACGGTGCAATACCGTACGAGTACATCCATACGGTACCAAACCACACCAAAACGGTACAATACCTTACGAGTCCTTCGTTACGGTTCCAAACCACACCAAAACGGTGCAATACCGTACGAGTACATCCATACGGTACCAAACAAAAACAAAACGGTACAATACCTTACGAGTCCTTCGTTACGGTTCCAAACCACACCAAAACGGTGCAATACCGTACGGGTACATCGATACGGTACCAAACCACACCAAAACGGTGCAATACCGTACGAGTACATCCATACGGTACCAAACCACAACAAAACGGTGCAATACCATGTGAGTACATCCATACGGTACCAAACCACACCAAAACGGTGCAATACCGTACGAGTACATCCATATGGTACCATACAACACCAAAACGGTACAATACCTTACGAGTCCTTCGTTACGGTACCAAACCACACCAACACGGTGCAATACCGTACGAGTACATCCATACGGTACCAAACCACACCAAAACGGTACAATACCTTACGAGTCCTTCGTTACGGTACCAAACCACACCAACACGGTGCAATACCGTACGAGTACATCCATACGGTACCAAACCACACCAAAACGGTACAATACCTTACGAGTCCTTCGTTACGGTTCCAAACCACACCAAAACGGTGCAATACCGTACGAGTACATCCATAGAGTACCAAACCACACCAAAACGGTACAATACCTTACGAGTCCTTCGTTACGGTACCAAACCACACCAAAACGGTGCAATACCGTACGAATACATCCATACGGTACCAAACCACACCAAAACGGTACAATACCTTACGAGTCCTTCGTTATGGTACCAAACCACACCAAAACGGTGCAATACCGTACGAGTACATCCATACGGTACCAAACCACACCAAAACGGTAAAATACCTTACGAGTCCTTCGTTACAGTTCCAAACCACACCAAAACGGTGCAATACCGTACGAGTACCTCCATATGGTACCAAACCACACCAGAACGCTGCAATACCGTACGAGTACATCCATACAGTACCGAACCACAACAAAACGGTGTGCTATACCGTACTAATACATCCATACGGTACCAAACCACACCAAAACGGTACAATACCTTACGAGTCCTTCGTTACGGTTCCAAACCACACCAAAACGGTGCAATACCGTACGAGTACATCCATACGGTACCAAACCACACCAAAACGGTGCAATACCGTACGAGTACATCCATACGGTACCAAACCACAACAAAACGGTGCAATACCTTACGAGTACATCCATACGGTACCAAACCACACCAAAACGTTACAATACCTTACGAGTCCTTCGTTACGGTACCAAACCACACCAAAAGGGTGCAATACCGCACGAGTACATCCATACGGTACCAAACCACACCAAAACGGTACAATACCTTACGAGTCCTTCGTTACGGTACCAATACACACCAAAACGGTGCAATACCATACGAGAATATCCATACGGTACCAAACCACAACAAAACGGTGCAATACCGTACGAGTGCATCCATACAGTACGAAACCACACCAAAACGGTACAATACCTTACGAGTCCTTCGTTACGGTACCAAACCACACCAAAACGGATCAATACCGCACGAGTACATCCATACGGTACCACACCACACCAAAACGGTACAATACCTTACGAGTCCTTCGTTACGGTACCAAACCACACCAAAACGGTGCAATACCGCACGAGTACATCCATACGGTACCAAATCACACCAAAACGGTACAATACCTTACGAGTCCTTCGTTACGGTACCAAACCACACCAAAACGATGCAATACCGTACGAGTACATCCATACGGTACCAAACCACAACAAAACGGTACAATACCTTACGAGTCCTTCGTTACGGTACCAAACCACACCAAAACGGTGCAATACCGTACGAGTACATCCGTACGGTACCAAACCACAACAAAACGGTGCAATACCATGTGAGTACATCCATACGGTACCAAACCACACCAAAACGGTACAATACCTTACGAGTCCTTCGTTACGGCACCAAACCACACCAAAACGGTGCAATACCGGACGAGTACATCCATACGGTACCAAACCACACCAAAACGGTGCAATACCGTACGAGTACATCCATATGGTACCAAACCACACCAAAACGGTACAATACCTTACGAGTCATTCGTTACGGTTCCAAACCACACCAAAACGGTGCAATACCGTACGAGTACATCCATACGGTACCAAACCACACCAAAACGGTGCAATACCGTACGAGTACATCCATACGGTACCAAACCACACCAAAACGGTACAATACCTTACGAGTCCTTCGTTACGGTACCAAACCACAACAAAACGGTGCAATACCGTACGAGTGCATCCATACGGTACCAAACCACACCAAAATGGTACAATACCTTACGAGTCCTTCGTTACGGTACCAAACCACAACAAAACGGTGCAATACCGTACGAGTACATCCATACGGTACCAAACCACACCAAAACGGTACAATACCTTACGAGTCCTTCGTTACGGTACCAAACCACACCAACACGGTGCAATACCGTACGAGTACATCCATACGGTACCAAACCACACCAAAACGGTACAATACCTTACGAGTCCTTCGTTACGGTTCCAAACCACACCAAAACGGTGCAATACTGTACGAGTACAACCATACGGTACCAAACCACACCAAAACGGTACAATACCTTACGAGTCCTTCGTTACGGTACCAAACCACACCAAAACGGTGCAATACCGTACGAGTACATCCATACGGTACCAAACCACACCAAAACGGTACAATACCTTACGAGTCCTTCGTTACGGTACCAAACCACACCAAAACGGTGCAATACCGTACGAGTACATCCATACGGTACCAAACCACACCAAAACGGTACAATACCTTACGAGTCCTTCGTTATGGTACCAAACCACACCAAAACGGTGCAATACCGTACGAGTACATCCATACGGTACCAAACCACACCAAAACGGTAAAATACCTTACGAGTCCTTCGTTACAGTTCCAAACCACACCAAAACGGTGCAATACCGTACGAGTACCTCCATATGGTACCAAACCACACCAGAACGCTGCAATACCGTACGAGTACATCCATACAGTACCGAACCACAACAAAACGGTGTGCTATACCGTACTAATACATCCATACGGTACCAAACCACACCAAAACGGTACAATACCTTAGGAGTCCTTCGTTACGGTTCCAAACCACACCAAAACGGTGCAATACCGTACGAGTACATCCATACGGTACCAAACCACACCAAAACGGTGCAATACCGTACGAGTACATCCATACGGTACCAAACCACAACAAAACGGTGCAATACCTTACGAGTACATCCATACGGTACCAAACCACACCAAAACGTTACAATACCTTACGAGTCCTTCGTTACGGTACCAAACCACACCAAAAGGGTGCAATACCGCACGAGTACATCCATACGGTACCAAACCACACCAAAACGGTACAATACCTTACGAGTCCTTCGTTACGGTACCAATACACACCAAAACGGTGCAATACCATACGAGAATATCCATACGGTACCAAACCACAACAAAACGGTGCAATACCGTACGAGTGCATCCATACAGTACGAAACCACACCAAAACGGTACAATACCTTACGAGTCCTTCGTTACGGTACCAAACCACACCAAAACGGATCAATACCGCACGAGTACATCCATACGGTACCACACCACACCAAAACGGTACAATACCTTACGAGTCCTTCGTTACGGTACCAAACCACACCAAAACGGTGCAATACCGCACGAGTACATCCATACGGTACCAAATCACACCAAAACGGTACAATACCTTACGAGTCCTTCGTTACGGTACCAAACCACACCAAAACGATGCAATACCGTACGAGTACATCCATACGGTACCAAACCACAACAAAACGGTACAATACCTTACGAGTCCTTCGTTACGGTACCAAACCACACCAAAACGGTGCAATACCGTACGAGTACATCCGTACGGTACCAAACCACAACAAAACGGTGCAATACCATGTGAGTACATCCATACGGTACCAAACCACACCAAAACGGTACAATACCTTACGAGTCCTTCGTTACGGCACCAAACCACACCAAAACGGTGCAATACCGGACGAGTACATCCATACGGTACCAAACCACACCAAAACGGTGCAATACCGTACGAGTACATCCATATGGTACCAAACCACACCAAAACGGTACAATACCTTACGAGTCATTCGTTACGGTTCCAAACCACACCAAAACGGTGCAATACCGTACGAGTACATCCATACGGTACCAAACCACACCAAAACGGTGCAATACCGTACGAGTACATCCATACGGTACCAAACCACACCAAAACGGTACAATACCTTACGAGTCCTTCGTTACGGTACCAAACCACAACAAAACGGTGCAATACCGTACGAGTGCATCCATACGGTACCAAACCACACCAAAATGGTACAATACCTTACGAGTCCTTCGTTACGGTACCAAACCACAACAAAACGGTGCAATACCGTACGAGTACATCCATACGGTACCAAACCACACCAAAACGGTACAATACCTTACGAGTCCTTCGTTACGGTACCAAACCACACCAACACGGTGCAATACCGTACGAGTACATCCATACGGTACCAAACCACACCAAAACGGTACAATACCTTACGAGTCCTTCGTTACGGTTCCAAACCACACCAAAACGGTGCAATACTGTACGAGTACAACCATACGGTACCAAACCACACCAAAACGGTACAATACCTTACGAGTCCTTCGTTACGGTTCCAAACCACACCAACACGGTGCAATACCGCACGAGTACATCCATACGGTACCAAACCACACCAAAACGGTACAATACCTTACGAGTCCTTCGTTACGGTTCCAAACCACACCAAAACGGTGCAATACCGTACGAGTACATCCATACGGTACCAAACCACAACAAAACGGTACAATACCTTACGAGTCCTTCGTTACGGTTCCAAACCACACCAAAACGGTGCAATACCGTACGAGTACATCGATACGGTACCAAACCACACCAAAACGGTGCAATACCGTACAAGTACATCCATACGGTACCAAACCACAACAAAACGGTGCAATACCATGTGAGTACATCCATACGGTACCAAACCACACCAAAACGGTACAATACCTTACGAGTCCTTCGTTACGGCACCAAACCACACCAAAACGGTGCAATACCGGACGAGTACATCCATACGGTACCAAACCACACCAAAACGGTGCAATACCGTACGAGTACATCCATATGGTACCAAACCACACCAAAACGGTGCAATACCTTACGAGTCATTCGTTACGGTTCCAAACCACACCAAAACGGTGCAATACCGTACGAGTACATCCATACGGTACCAAACCACACCAAAACGGTGCAATACCGTACGAGTACATCCATACGGTACCTAACCACACCAAAACGGTACAATACCTTACGAGTCCTTCGTTACGGTACCAAACCACACCAAAACAATGCAATACCGCACGAGTCCATCCATACGGTACCACACCACACCAAAACGGTACAATACCTTACGAGTCCTTCGTTACGGTACCAAACCACACCAAAACGGTGCAATACCGCACGAGTACATCCATACGGTACCAAATCACACCAAAACGGTACAATACCTGACGCGTCCTTCGTTACGGTACCAAACCACACCAAAACGATGCAATACCGTACGAGTACATCCATACGGTACCAAACCACACCAAAACGGTACAATACCTTACGAGTCCTTCGTTACGGTACCAAACCACACCAACACGGTGCAATACCATACGAGTACATCCATACGGTACCAAACCACACCAAAACGGTACAATACCTTACGAGTCCTTCGTTACGGTTCCAAACCACACCAAAACGGTGCAATACCGTACGAGTACATCCATACGGTACCAAACCACAACAAAACGGTACAATACCTTACGAGTCCTTCGTTACGGTTCCAAACCACACCAAAACGGTTCAATACCGTACGAGTACATCGATACGGTACCAAACCACACCAAAACGGTGCAATACCGTACGAGTACATCCATACGGTACCAAACCACACCAAAACGTTACAATACCTTACGAGTCCTTCGTTACGGTTCCAAACCACACCAAAACGGTGCAATACCGTACGAGTACATCCATATGGTACCAAACCACACCAGAACGGTGCAATACCGGACGAGTACATCCATACAGTACCGAACCACAACAAAACGGTGCTATACCGTACTAGTACATCCATACGGTACCAAACCACACCAAAACGGTACAATACCTTACGAGTCCTTCGTTACGGTTCCAAACCACACCAAAACGGTGCAATACCGTACGAGTACATCCATACGGTACCAAACCACACCAAAACGGTACAATACCTTACGAGTCCTTCGTTACGGTACCAAACCACACCAACACGGTGCAATACCGTACGAGTACATCCATACGGTACCAAACCACACCAAAACGGTACAATACCTTACGAGTCCTTCGTTACGGTTCCAAACCACACCAAAACGGTGCAATACCGTACGAGTACATCCATATGGTACCAAACCACACCAAAATTGTACAATACCTTACGAGTCATTCGTTACGGTTCCAAACCACACCGAAACGGTGCAATACCGTACGAGTACATCCATACGGTACCAAACCACACCAAAACGGTGCAATACCGTACGAGTACATCCATACGGTACCAAACCACACCAAAACGGTACAATACCTTACGAGTCCTTCGTTACGGTACCAAACCACAACAAAACGGTGTAATACCGTACGAGTGCATCCATACGGTACTAAACCACACCAAAACGGTACAATACCTTACGAGTCCTTCGTTACGGTACCAAACCACACCAAAACGGTGCAATACCGTACGAGTGCATCCATACAGTACGAAACCACACCAAAACGGTACAATACCTTACGAGTCCTTCGTTACGGTACCAAACCACACCAAAACGGTTCAATACCGCACGAGTACATCCACACGGTACCAAACCACACCAAAACGGTACAATACCTTACGAGTCCTTCGTTACGGTACCAAACCACAACAAAACGGTGCAATACCGTACGAGTGCATCCATACAGTACGAAACCACACCAAAACGGTACAATACCTTACGAGTCCTTCGTTACGGTACCAAACCACACCAAAACGGTTCAATACCGCACGAGTACATCCATACGGTACCAAACCACACCAAAACGGTAAAATACCTTACGAGTCCTTCGTTACGGTACCAAACCACACCAAAACGGTGCAATACCGCACGAGTACATCGATACGGTACCAAACCACACCAAAACGGTACAATACCTTACGAGTCCTTCGTTACGGTACCAAACCACACCAAAACGATGCAATACCGTACGAGTACATCCATACGGTACAAAACCACACCAAAACGGTACAATACCTTACGAGTCCTTCGTTACGGTACCAAACCACACCAACACGGTGCAATACCATACGAGTACATCCATACGGTAACAAACCACACCAAAACGGTACAATACCTTACGAGTCCTTCGTTACGGTTCCAAACCACACCAAAACGGTGCAATACCGTACGAGTACATCCATACGGTACCAAACCACAACAAAACGGTACAATACCTTACGAGTCCTTCGTTACGGTTCCAAACCACACCAAAACGGTGCAATACCGTACGAGTACATCGATACGGTACCAAACCACACCAAAACGGTGCAATACCGTACGAGTACATCCGTACGGTACCAAACCACAACAAAACGGTGCAATACCATGTGAGTACATCCATACGGTACCAAACCACACCAAAACGGTACAATACCTTACGAGTCCTTCGTTACGGCACCAAACCACACCAAAACGGTGCAATACCGGACGAGTACATCCATACGGTACCAAACCACACCAAAACGGTGCAATACCGTACGAGTACATCCATATGGTACCAAACCACACCAAAACGGTACAATACCTTACGAGTCATTCGTTACGGTTCCAAACCACACCAAAACGGTGCAATACCGTACGAGTACATCCATACGGTACCAAACCACACCAAAACGGTACAATACCTTACGAGTCCTTCGTTACGGTACCGAACCACACCAAAAGGGTGCAATACCGGACGAGTACATCCATACGGTACCAAACCACACCAAAACGGTGCAAAATACCGTACGAGTACATCCATACGGTACCAAACCACACCAAAACGGTACAATACCTTACGAGTCCTTCGTTACGGTACCAAACCAATACAAAACGGTGTAATACCGTACGAGTGCATCCATACGGTACTAAACCACACCAAAACGGTACAATACCTTACGAGTCCTTCGTTACGGTACCAAACCACACCAAAATGGTGCAATACCGCACGAGTACATCCATACGGTACCAAACCAGACCAAAACGGTACAATACCTTACGAGTCCTTCGTTACGGTACCAAACCACACCAAAACGGTGCAATACCCGACGAGTACATCCATACGGTACCAAACCACACGAAAACGGAGCAATACCGTACGAGTACATCCATACGGTACCAAACCACACCAAAACGGTACAATACCTTACGAGTCCTTCGTTACAGTTCCAAACCACACCAAAACGGTGCAATACCGTACGAGTACATCCATACGGTACCAAACCACACCAAAACGGTACAATACCTTACGAGTCCTTCGTTACGGTTCCAAACCACACCAAAACGGTGCAATACCGTACGAGTACTTCCATACGGTACCAAACCGCACCAAAACGATAAAATACCTTACGAGTCCTTCGTTACGGTACCAAACCACACCAAAACGGTGCAATACCGCACGAGTACATCCGTACGGTACCAAACCACACCAAAACGGTGCAATACCGTAAGAGTACATCCATACGGTACCAAACCACACCAAAACGGTACAATACCTTACGAGTCCTTCGTTACAGTTCCAAACCACTCCAAAACGGTGCAATACCGTACGAGTACATCGATACGGTACCAAACCACACCAAAACGGTGCAATACCGTACGAGTACATCCATACGGTACCAAACCACAACAAAACGGTGCAATACCGTACGAGTACATCCAAACGGTACCAAACCACACCAAAACGGTACAATACCTTACGAGTCCTTCGTTACGGTTCCAAACCACACCAAAACGGTGCAATACCGTACGAGTACATCCATACGGTACCAAACCACACCAAAACGGTACAATTCCTTACGAGTCCTTCGTTACGGTACCAAACCACACCAAAACGGTGCAATACCGTACGAGTACATCCATACGGTACCAAACCACACCAAAACGGTACAATACCTTACGAGTCGTTCGTTACGGTACCAAACCACACCAAAACGGTGCAATACCGTACGAGTACATCCATGCGGTACCAAACCACACCAAAACGGTACAATACCTTACGAGTCCTTCGTTACGGTTCGAAACCACACCAAAACGGTGCAATACCGTACGAGTACATCCATATGGTACCAAACCACACCAGAACGGTGCAATACCGTACGAGTACATCCATACAGTACCGAACCACAACAAAACGGTGCTATACCGTACTAGTACATCCATACGGTACCAAACCACACCAAAACGGTACAATACCTTACGAGTCCTACGTTACAAATCCAAACCACACCAAAACGGTGCAATACCGTACGAGTACATCCATACGGTACCAAACCACACCAAAACGGTACAATACCGTACATGTACATCCATACGGTACCAAACCACAACAAAACGGTGCAATACCTTACGAGTACATCCATACGGTACCAAACCACACCAAAACGGTACAATACCTTACGAGTCCTTTGTTACGGTACCAAACCACACCAAAAGGGTGCAATATCGCACGAGTACATCCATACGGTACCAAACCACACCAAAACGGTACAATACCTTACGAGTCCTTCGTTACAGTTCCAAACCACACCAAAACGGTGCAATACCGTACGAGTACATCCATACGGTACCAAACCACACCAAAACGGTACAATACCTTACGAGTCCATCGTTACGGTACCAAACCACACCAAAACGGTGCAATACCGTACGAGTACATCCATACGGTACCAAACTACACTAAAACGGTACAATACCTTACGAGTCCTTCGTTATGGTACCAAACCACCCCAAAACGGTGCAATACCGTACGAGTACATCCACGCGGTACCAGACCACACCAAAACGGTACAATACCTTACGAGTCCTACGTTACGGTTCCAAACCACACCAAAACGGTGCAATACCGTACGAGTACATCCATACGGTACCAAACCACACCAAAATGGTGCAATATCGTACATGTACATCCATACGGTACCAGACCACAACAAAACGGTGCAATACCTTACGAGTACATCCATACGGTACCAAACCACACCAAAACAGTACAATACCTTACGAGTCCTTCGTTACGGTACCAAACCACACCAAAAGGGTGCAATATTGCACGAGTACATCCATACGGTACCAAACCACACCAAAACGGTACAATACCTTACGAGTCCTTCGTTACGGTACCAATACACACCAAAACGGTGCAATACCGTACGAGTACATCCATACAGTACCAAACCACACCAAAACGGTACAATACCTTACGAGTCCTTCGTTACGGTTCGAAACCACACCAAAACGGTGCAATACCGTACGAGTACATCCATATGGTACCAAACCACACCAGAACGGTGCAATACCGGACGAGTACATCCATACAGTACCGAACCACAACAAAACGGTGCTATACCGTACTAGTACATCCATACGGTACCAAACCACACCAAAACGGTACAATACCTTACGAGTCCTTCGTTACGGTTCCAAACCACACCAAAACGGTGCAATACCGTACGAGTACATCCATACGGTACCAAACCACACCAAAACGGTACAATACCTTACGAGTCCTTCGTTACGGTACCAAACCACACCAACACGGTGCAATACCGTACGAGTACATCCATACGGTACCAAACCACACCAAAACGGTACAATACCTTACGAGTCCTTCGTTACGGTTCCAAACCACACTAAAACGGTGCAATACCGTACGAGTACATCCATATGGTACCAAACCACACCAAAATTGTACAATACCTTACGAGTCATTCGTTACGGTTCCAAACCACACCGAAACGGTGCAATACCGTACGAGTACATCCATACGGTACCAAACCACACCAAAACGGTGCAATACCGTACGAGTACATCCATACGGTACCAAACCACACCAAAACGGTACAATACCTTACGAGTCCTTCGTTACGGTACCAAACCACAACAAAACGGTGTAATACCGTACGAGTGCATCCATACGGTACTAAACCACACCAAAACGGTACAATACCTTACGAGTCCTTCGTTACGGTACCAAACCACACCAAAACGGTGCAATACCGTACGAGTGCATCCATACAGTACGAAACCACACCAAAACGGTACAATACCTTACGAGTCCTTCGTTACGGTACCAAACCACACCAAAACGGTTCAATACCGCACGAGTACATCCACACGGTACCAAACCACACCAAAACGGTACAATACCTTACGAGTCCTTCGTAACGGTACCAAACCACAACAAAACGGTGCAATACCGTACGAGTGCATCCATACAGTACGAAACCACACCAAAACGGTACAATACCTTACGAGTCCTTCGTTACGGTACCAAACCACACCAAAACGGTTCAATACCGCACGAGTACATCCATACGGTACCAAACCACACCAAAACGGTACAATACCTTACGAGTCCTTCGTTACGGTACCAAACAACACCAAAACGGTGCAATACCGCACGAGTACATCCATACGGTACCAAACCACACCAAAACGGTACAATACCTTACGAGTCCTTCGTTACGGTACCAAACCACACCAAAACGATGCAATACCGTACGAGTACATCCATACGGTACCAAACCACACCAAAACGGTACAATACCTTACGAGTCCTTCGTTACGGTACCAAACCACACCAACACGGTGCAATACCATACGAGTACATCCATACGGTAACAAACCACACCAAAACGGTACAATACCTTACGAGTCCTTCGTTACGGTTCCAAACCACACCAAAACGGTGCAATACCGTACGAGTACATCCATACGGTACCAAACCACAACAAAACGGTACAATACCTTACGAGTCCTTCGTTACGGTTCCAAACCACACCAAAACGGTGCAATACCGTACGAGTACATCGATACGGTACCAAACCACACCAAAACGGTGCAATACCGTACGAGTACATCCGTACGGTACCAAACCACAACAAAACGGTGCAATACCATGTGAGTACATCCATACGGTACCAAACCACACCAAAACGGTACAATACCTTACGAGTCCTTCGTTACGGCACCAAACCACACCAAAACGGTGCAATACCGGACGAGTACATCCATACGGTACCAAACCACACCAAAACGGTGCAATACCGTACGAGTACATCCATATGGTACCAAACCACACCAAAACGGTACAATACCTTACGAGTCATTCGTTACGGTTCCAAACCACACCAAAACGGTGCAATACCGTACGAGTACATCCATACGGTACCAAACCACACCAAAACGGTACAATACCTTACGAGTCCTTCGTTACGGTACCGAACCACACCAAAAGGGTGCAATACCGGACGAGTACATCCATACGGTACCAAACCACACCAAAACGGTGCAAAATACCGTACGAGTACATCCATACGGTACCAAACCACACCAAAACGGTACAATACCTTACGAGTCCTTCGTTACGGTACCAAACCAATACAAAACGGTGTAATACCGTACGAGTGCATCCATACGGTACTAAACCACACCAAAACGGTACAATACCTTACGAGTCCTTCGTTACGGTACCAAACCACACCAAAATGGTGCAATACCGCACGAGTACATCCATACGGTACCAAACCAGACCAAAACGGTACAATACCTTACGAGTCCTTCGTTACGGTACCAAACCACACCAAAACGGTGCAATACCGGACGAGTACATCCATACGGTACCAAACCACACCAAAACGGTGCAAAATACCGTACGAGTACATCCATACGGTACCAAACCACACCAAAACGGTACAATACCTTACGAGTCCTTCGTTACGGTACCAAACCAATACAAAACGGTGTAATACCGTACGAGTGCATCCATACGGTACTAAACCACACCAAAACGGTACAATACCTTACGAGTCCTTCGTTACGGTACCAAACCACACCAAAATGGTGCAATACCGCACGAGTACATCCATACGGTACCAAACCAGACCAAAACGGTACAATACCTTACGAGTCCTTCGTTACGGTACCAAACCACACCAAAACGGTGCAATACCCGACGAGTACATCCATACGGTACCAAACCACACGAAAACGGAGCAATACCGTACGAGTACATCCATACGGTACCAAACCACACCAAAACGGTACAATACCTTACGAGTCCTTCGTTACAGTTCCAAACCACACCAAAACGGTGCAATACCGTACGAGTACATCCATACGGTACCAAACCACACCAAAACGGTACAATACCTTACGAGTCCTTCGTTACGGTTCCAAACCACACCAAAATGGTGCAATACCGTACGAGTACTTCCATACGGTACCAAACCGCACCAAAACGATAAAATACCTTAAGAGTCCTTCGTTACGGTACCAAACCACACCAAAACGGTGCAATACCGTACGAGTACATCCGTACGGTACCAAACCACACCAAAACGGTGCAATACCTTACGAGTCCTTCGTTACGGTACCAAACCACACCAAAACGGTGCAATACCGCACGAGTACATCCATACGGTACCAAACCACTCAAAAACGGTACAATACCTTACGAGTCCTTCGTTACGGTACCAAACCACACCAAAACGGTGCAATACCGTAAGAGTACATCCATACGGTACCAAACCACACCAAAACGGTACAATACCTTACGAGTCCTTCGTTACAGTTCCAAACCACTCCAAAACGGTGCAATACCGTACGAGTACATCGATACGGTACCAAACCACACCAAAACGGTGCAATACCGTACGAGTACATCCATACGGTACCAAACCACAACAAAACGGTGCAATACCGTACGAGTACATCCAAACGGTACCAAACCACACCAAAACGGTACAATACCTTACGAGTCCTTCGTTACGGTTCCAAACCACACCAAAACGGTGCAATACCGTACGAGTACATCCATACGGTACCAAACCACACCAAAACGGTACAATTCCTTACGAGTCCTTCGTTACGGTACCAAACCACACCAAAACGGTGCAATACCGTACGAGTACATCCATACGGTACCAAACCACACCAAAACGGTACAATACCTTACGAGTCGTTCGTTACGGTACCAAACCACACCAAAACGGTGCAATACCGTACGAGTACATCCATGCGGTACCAAACCACACCAAAACGGTACAATACCTTACGAGTCCTTCGTTACGGTTCGAAACCACACCAAAACGGTGCAATACCGTACGAGTACATCCATATGGTACCAAACCACACCAGAACGGTGCAATACCGTACGAGTACATCCATACAGTACCGAACCACAACAAAACGGTGCTATACCGTACTAGTACATCCATACGGTACCAAACCACACCAAAACGGTACAATACCTTACGAGTCCTACGTTACAATTCCAAACCACACCAAAACGGTGCAATACCGTACGAGTACATCCATACGGTACCAAACCACACCAAAACGGTACAATACCGTACATGTACATCCATACGGTACCAAACCACAACAAAACGGTGCAATACCTTACGAGTACATCCATACGGTACCAAACCACACCAAAACGGTACAATACCTTACGAGTCCTTTGTTACGGTACCAAACCACACCAAAAGGGTGCAATATCGCACGAGTACATCCATACGGTACCAAACCACACCAAAACGGTACAATACCTTACGAGTCCTTCGTTACAGTTCCAAACCACACCAAAACGGTGCAATACCGTACGAGTACATCCATACGGTACCAAACCACACCAAAACGGTACAATACCTTACGAGTCCATCGTTACGGTACCAAACCACACCAAAACGGTGCAATACCGTACGAGTACATCCATACGGTACCAAACTACACTAAAACGGTACAATACCTTACGAGTCCTTCGTTATGGTACCAAACCACCCCAAAACGGTGCAATACCGTACGAGTACATCCACGCGGTACCAGACCACACCAAAACGGTACAATACCTTACGAGTCCTACGTTACGGTTCCAAACCACACCAAAACGGTGCAATACCGTACGAGTACATCCATACGGTACCAAACCACACCAAAACGGTGCAATATCGTACATGTACATCCATACGGTACCAAACCACAACAAAACGGTGCAATACCTTACGAGTACTTCCATACGGTACCAAACCACACCAAAACAGTACAATACCTTACGAGTCCTTCGTTACGGTACCAAACCACACCAAAAGGGTGCAATATTGCACGAGTACATCCATACGGTACCAAACCACACCAAAACGGTACAATACCTTACGAGTCCTTCGTTACGGTACCAATACACACCAAAACGGTGCAATACCGTACGAGTACATCCATACAGTACCAAACCACACCAAAACGGTACAATACCTTACGAGTCATTCGTTACGGTTCCAAACCACACCAAAACGGTGCAATACCGTACGAGTACATCCATACGGTACCAAACCACACCAAAACGGTGCAATACCGTACGACTACATCCATACGGTACCAAACCACACCAAAACGGTACAATACCTTACGAGTCCTTCGTTACGGTACCAAACCACAACAAAACGGTGCAATACCGTACGAGTGCATCCATACGGTACCAAACCACACCAAAACGGTACAATACCTTACGAGTCCTTCGTTACGGTTCCAAACCACAACAAAACGGTGTAATACCATACGAGTACATCCATACGGTACCAAACCACACCAAAATGGTACAATACCTTACGAGTCCTTCGTTACGGTACCAAACCAGAACAAAACGGTGCAATACCGTACGAGTACATCCATACGGTACCAAACTACACTAAAACGGTACAATACCTTACGAGTCCTTCGTTATGGTACCAAACCACACCAAAACGGTGCAATACCGAACGAGTACATCCATGCGGTACCAGACCACACCAAAACGGTACAATACCTTACGAGTCCTTCGTTACGGTTCCAAACCACACCAAAATGGTGCAATACCGTATGAGTACATCCATATGGTACCAAACCACACCAGAACGGTGCAATACCGTACGAGTACATCCATACAGTACCGAACCACAACAAAACGGTGCTATACCGTACTAGTACATCCATACGGTACCAAACCACACCAAAACGGTACAATACCTTACGAGTCCTACGTTACGGTTCCAAACCACACCAAAACAGTGCAATACCGTACGAGTACATCCATACGGTACCAAACCACACCAAAACGGTGCAATACCGTACATGTACATCCATACGGTACCAAACCACAACAAAACGGTGCAATACCTTACGAGTACATCCATACGGTACCAAACCACACCAAAACAGTACAATACCTTACGAGTCCTTCGTTACGGTACCAAACCACACCAAAAGGGTGCAATATTGCACGAGTACATCCATACGGTACCAAACCACACCAAAACGGTACAATACCTTACGAGTCCTTCGTTACGGTACCAATACACACCAAAACGGTGCAATACCGTACGAGTACATCCATACGGTACCAAACCATACCAAAACGGTACAATACCTTACGAGTCATTCGTTACGGTTCCAAACCACACCAAAACGGTGCAATACCGTACGAGTACATCCATACGGTACCAAACCACACCAAAACGGTGCAATACCGTACGACTACATCCATACGGTACCAAACCACACCAAAACGGTACAATACCTTACGAGTCCTTCGTTACGGTACCAAACCACAACAAAACGGTGCAATACCGTACGAGTGCATCTATACGGTACCAAACCACACCAAAACGGTACAATACCTTACGAGTCCTTCGTTACGGTTCCAAACCACAACAAAACGGTGCAATACCATACGAGTACATCCATACGGTACCAAACCACACCAAAATGGTACAATACCTTACGAGTCCTTCGTTACGGTACCAAACCAGAACAAAACGGTGCAATACCGTACGTGTACATCCATACGGTACCAAACCACACCAAAACGGTACAATACCTTATGAGTCCTTCGTTACGGTACCAAACCACACCAAAATGGTGCAATACCGTACGAGTACATCCATACGGTACCAAACCACACCAAAACGGTACAATACCTTACGAGTCCTTCGTTACGGTACCAAACCACAACAAAACGGTGGAATACCGTACGAGTGCATCCATACAATACTAAACCACACCAAAACGGTACAATACCTTACGAGTCCTTCGTTACGGTACCAAACCACACCAAAACGGTGCAATACCGTACGAGTACATCCATACGGTACCAAACCACACCAAAACGGTACAATACCTTACGAGTCCTTCGTTACGGTTCCAAACCACACCAAATCGGTGCAATACCGTACGAGTACATCCATACGGTACCAAACCACACCAAAACGGTACAATACCTTACGAGTCCTTCGTTACGGTTCCAAACCACACCAAAACGGTGCAATACCGTATGAGTACATCGATACGGTACCAAACCACACCAAAACGGTGCAATACAGTACGCGTACATCCGTACGGTTCCAAACCACACCAAAACGGTGCAATACCGTACGAGTACATCCATACGGTACCAAACCACACCAAAACGGTACAAAACCTTACGAGTCCTTCGTTACGGTTCCAAACCACACCAAAACGGTGCATTACCGTACGAGTACATCCATACGGTACCAAACCACACCAAAACGGTACAATACCTTACGAGTCCTTCGTTACGGTACCAAACCACACAAAAACGGTACAATACCTTACGAGTCCTTCGCTACGGTACCAAACCAAACCAAAACGGTTCAATACCGCACGAGTACATCCATACGGTACCAAACCACACCAAAACGGTTCAATACCTTACGAGTCCTTCGTGACGGTTCCAAACCACACCAAAACGGTGCAATACCGTACGAGTACATCCATACGGTACCAAACCACACCAAAACGGTACAATACCTTACGAGTCCTTCGTTACGGTTCCAAACCACACCAACACGGTGCAATACCGTACGAGTACATCCATACGGTACCAAACCACACCAAAACGGTACAATACCTTACGAGTCCTTCGTTACGGTACCAAACCACACCAAAACGGTACAATACCTTACGAGTCCTTCGCTACGGTACCAAACCAAACCAAAACGGTTCAATACCGCACGAGTACATCCATACGGTACCAAACCACACCAAAACGGTTCAATACCTTACGAGTCCTTCGTGACGGTTCCAAACCACACCAAAACGGTGCAATACCGTACGAGTACATCCATACGGTACCAAACCACACCAAAACGGTACAATACCTTACGAGTACATCCATACGGAACCAAACCACACCAAAACGGTGCAATACCGTACGAGTACGTCCATACGTTACCAAACCACAACAAAACGGTACAATACCTTACGAGTCCTTCGTTACGGTACCAAACCACACCAAAACGGTGCAATACCGTACGAGTACATCCATACGGTACCAAACCACACCAAAACGGTGCAATACCGTACGAGTACATCCATACGGTACCAAACCACACCAAAACGGTGCAATACCGTACGAGTACATCCATACGGTACCAAACCACAACAAAACGGTGCAATACCGTACGAGTACATCCATACGGTACCAAACCACACCAAAACGGTACAATACCTTACGAGTCATTCGTTACGGTTCCAAACCACACCAAAACGGTACAATACTGTACGAGTACATCCATACGGTACCAAACCACACCAAAACGGTGCAATACCGTACGAGTACGTCCATACGGTACCAAAACACACCAAAACGGTACAATACCTTACGAGTCCTTCGTTACGGTACCAAACCACAACAAAACGGTGTAATACCGTACGAGTACGTCCATACGGTACCAAACCACACAAAAACGGTACAATACCTTACGAGTCCTTCGTTACGGTACCAAACCACACCAAAACGATGCAATACCTTACGAGTACATCCATACGGTACCAAACCACACCAAAACGGTACAATACCTTACGAGTCCTTCGTTACGGTACCAAACCACACCAAAACGGTGCAATACCGCACGAGTACATCCATACGGTACCAAACCACACCAAAACGGTACAATACCTTACGAGTCCTTCGTTACGGTACCAAACCACACCAAAACGGTGCAATACCGCACGAGTACATCCATACGGTACCAAACCACACCAAAACGGTACAATACCTTACGAGTCCTTCGTTACGGTACCAAACCACACAAAAACGGTGCAATACCGTACGAGTACATCCATACGGTACCAAACCACACCAAAATGGTACAATACCTTACGAGTCCTTCGTTACGGTACCAAACCACACCAAAACGGTGCAATACCGTACGAGTACATCCATACGGTACCAAACCACACCAAAACGGTACAATACCTTACGAGTCCCTCGTTACGGTTCCAAACCACACCAAAACGGTGCAATACCGTATGAGTACATCAATACGGTACCAAACCACACCAAAACGGTGCAATACAGTACCAGTACATCCATACGGTACCAAACCACAACAAAACGGTGCAATACAATGTGAGTACGTCCATAGGGTACCAAACCACACCAAAACGGTACAATACCTTACGAGTCCTTCGTTACGGTACCAAACCACACCAAAACGGTACAATACCTTACGAGTCCTTCGTTACAGTTCCAAACCCCACCAAAACGGTGCAATACCGTACGAGAACATCCATACGGTACCAAACCGCAACAAAACGGTGCAATACCGTACGAGTACATCCAAACGGTACCAAACCACACCAAAATGGTACAATACCTTACGAGTCCTTCGTTACGGTTCCAAACCACACCAAAACGGTGCGATACCGTACGAGTACATCCATACTGTACCAAACCACACCAAAACGGTACAATACCTTACGAGTCCTTCGTTACGGTACCAAACCACACCAAAACGGTGCAATACCGTACGAGTACATCCATACGGTACCAAACCACACCAAAACGGTACAATACCTTACGAGTCCTTCGTTATGGTACCAAACCACACCGAAACGGTGCAATACCGTACGAGTACATCCATATGGTACCAAACCACACCAAAACGGTACAATACCTTACGAGTCCATCGTTACGGTTCCAAACCACACCAAAACGGTGCAATACCGTACGAGTACATCCATATGGTACCAAACCACACCAGAACGGTGCAATACCGTACGAGTACATCCATACAGTACCGAACCACAACAAAACGGTGCTATACCGTACTAGTATATCCATACGGTACCAAACCACACCAAAACGGTAAAATACCTTACGAGTCCTTTGTTACGGTTCCAAACCACACAAAAACGGTGCAATACCGTACGAGTACATCCATACGGTACCAAACCACACCAAAACGGTGCAATACCGTACGAGTACATCCATACGGTACCAAACCAAAACAAAACGGTGCAATACCTTACGAGTACATCCATACGGTACCAAACCACACCAAAACGGTACAATACCTTACGAGTCCTTCGTTACGGTACCAAACCACACCAAAAGGGTGCAATACCGCACGAGTACATCCATACGGTACCAAACCACACCAAAACGGTACAATACCTTACGAGTCCTTCGTTACGGTACCAATACACACCAAAACGGTGCAATACCGTACGTGTACATCCATACGGTACCAAACCACACCAAAACGGTACAATACCTTACGAGTCCCTCGTTACGGTTCCAAACCACACCAAAACGGTGCAATACCGTATGAGTACATCAATACGGTACCAAACCACACCAAAACGGTGCAATACAGTACCAGTACATCCATACGGTACCAAACCACAACAAAACGGTGCAATACCATGTGAGTACGTCCATAGGGTACCAAACCACACCAAAACGGTACAATACCTTACGAGTCCTTCGTTACGGTACCAATACACACCAAAAGGGTGCAATACCGCACGAGTACATCCATACGGTACCAAACCACACCAAAACGGTACAATACCTTACGAGTCCTTCGTTACGGTTCCAAACCACACCAAAACGGTGCAATACCGTACGAGTACATCCATACGGTACCAAACCACACCAAAACGGTACAATACCTTACGAGTCCTTCGTTACGGTTCCAAACCACACCAAAACGGTTCAATACCGTATGAGTACATCGATACGGCACCAAACCACACCAAAACGGTGCAATACAGTACCAGTACATCCATACGGTACCAAACCACAACAAAACGGTGCAATACCATGTGAGTACATCCATAGGGTACCAAACCACACCAAAACGGTACAATACCTTACGAGTCCTTCGTTACGGTACCAAACCACACCAAAACGGTGCAATACCGTACGAGTACATCCATACGGTACAAAACCACACCAAAACGGTGCAATACAGTACCAGTACATCCATACGGTACCAAACCACAACAAAACGGTGCAATACCATGTGAGTACATCCATAGGGTACCAAACCACACCAAAACGGTACAATACCTTACGAGTCCTTCGTTACGGTACCAAACCACACCAAAACGGTGCAATACCGTACGAGTACATCCATACGGTACCAAACCACACCAAAACGGTACAATACCTTACGAGTCCTTCGTTACGGTACCAAACCACAACAAAACGGTGCAATACCGTACGAGTGCATCCATACGGTACCAAACCACACCAAAACGGTACAATACCTTACGAGTCCTTCGTTACGGTACCAAACCACACCAAAACGGTTCAATACCGCACGAGTACATCCATACGGTACCAAACCACACCAAAACGGTACAATACCTTACGAGTCCTTCGTTACGGTTCCAAACCACACCAAAACGGTGCAATACCGTACGAGTACATCCATACGGTACCAAACCACACCAAAACGGTGCAATACCTTACGAGTCCTTCGTTACGGTACCAAACCACAACAAACGGTGCAATACCGTACGAGTACATCCATACGGTACCAAACCACACCAAAACGGTACAATACCTTACGAGTCCTTCGTTACGGTACCAAACCACAACAAAACGGTGCAATACCGTACGAGTACATCCATACGGTACCAAACCACACCAAAACGGTACAATACCTTACGAGTACATCCATACGGTACCAAACCACACCAAAACGGTACAATACCTTAGGAGTCCTTCGTTACGGTACCAAACCACACCAAAACGGTGCAACACCGTAAGAGTACATCCATACGGTACCAAACCAAACCAAAACGGTGCAATACCGTACGAGTACATCCGTACGGTACCAAACCACAACAAAACGGTGCAATACCGTGTGAGTACATCCATACTGTACCAAACAACACCAAAACGGTACAAGACCTTACGAGTCCTTCGTTACGGTAACAAACCACAACAATACGGTGCAATACCGTACGAATACATCCATACGGTACCAAACCACACCAAAACGGTACAATAACTTACGAGTCCTTCGTTACGGTACCAAACCACACCAAAACGGTACAATACCTTACGAGTCCTTCGTTACGGTACCAAACCACACCAAAACGGTGCAATACCGCACGAGTACATCCATACGGTACCAAACCACACCAAAACGGTACAATACCTTACGAGTCCTTCGTTACGGTACCAAACCACACCAAAACGGTGCAATACTGTACGAGTACATCCATACGGTACCAAACCAAACCAAAACGGTACAATACCTTACGAGTACATCCATACGGTACCAAACAACACCAAAACGGTGCAATACCGTACGAGTACATCCATACGGTACCAAACCAAGCCAAAACGGTGCAATACCGTACGAGTACATCCATACGGTACCAAACCACAACAAAACGGTGCTATACCGTACGAGTACATCCATACGGTACCAAACCACACCAAAACGGTACAATACGTTACAAGTCCTTCGTTACGGTACCAAACCACAACAAAAAGGTGCAATACCGTACGAGTACATCCATACAGTACCAAACCACACCAAAACGGTACAATACCTTACGAGTACATCCATACGGTACCAAACCACACCAAAACGGTGCAATACCGTACGAGTACATCCATACGGTACCAAACCACACCAGAACGGTGCAATACCTTACGAGTCCTTCGTTACGGTACCAAACCACAACAAAACGGTGCAATACCGTACGAGTACATCCATACGGAACCAAACCACACCAAAACGGTACAATACCTTACGAGTCCTTCGTTACGGTACCAAACCACAACAAAACGGTGCAATACCGTACGAGTACATCCATACGGTACCAAACCACACCAAAACGGTGCAATACCGTACGAGTACATCCATACCGTACCAAACCACGACAAAACGGTGCAATACCGTACGAGTACATCCATACGGTACCAAAACACACAAAAACGGTACATTACCTTACAAGTCCTTCGTTACGGTTCCAAACCACACCAAAACGGTGCAATACCGTACGAGTACATCCATACGGTACCAAACCACACCAAAACGGTACAATACCTTACGAGTACATCCATACGGTACCAAACCACACCAAAACGGTACAATACCTTACGAGTCCTTCGTTACGGTACAAAACCACACCAAAACGGTGCAACACCGTACGAGTACATCCATACAGTACCAAACCACCCCAAAACGGTGCAATACCGTACGAGTACATCCATACGGTACCAAACCACAACAAAACGGTGAAATACCGTGTGAGTACATCCATACGGTACCAAACCACACCAAAACGGTACAATACCTTACGAGTCCTTCGTTATGGTACCAAACCACAACAATACGGTGCAATACCGTACAAGTACATCCATACGGTACCAAACCACACCAAAACGGTACAATACCTTACGAGTCCTTCGTTACGGTACCAAACCACACCAAAACGGTGCAATACCGCACGAGTACATCCATACGGTACCAAACCACACCAAAACGGTACAATACCTTACGAGTCCTTCGTTACGGTACCAAACCACACCAAAACGGTGCAATACTGTACGAGTACATCCATACGGTACCAAACCAAACCAAAACGGTACAATACCTTACGAGTACATCCATACGGTACCAAACAACACCAAAACGGTGCAATACCGTACGAGTACATCCATACGGTACCAAACCAAGCCAAAACGGTGCAATACCATACGAGTACATCCATACGGTACCAAACCACAACAAAACGGTGCAATACCGTACGAGTACATCCATACGGTACCAAACCACACCAAAACGGTACAATACGTTACAAGTCCTTCGTTACGGTACCAAACCACAACAAAAAGGTGCAATACCGTACGAGTACATCCATACAGTACCAAACCACACCAAAACGGTACAATACCTTACAAGTACATCCATACGGTACCAAACCACACCAAAACGGTGCAATACCGTACGAGTACATCCATACGGTACCAAACCACACCAGAACGGTGCAATACCTTACGAGTCCTTCGTTACGGTACCAAACCACAACAAAACGGTGCAATACCGTACGAGTACATCCATACGGAACCAAACCACACCAAAACGGTACAATACCTTACGAGTCCTTCGTTACGGTACCAAACCACAACAAAACGGTGCAATACCGTACGAGTACATCCATACGGTACCAAACCACACCAAAACGGTGCAATACCGTACGAGTACATCCATACCGTACCAAACCACGACAAAACGGTGCAATACCGTACGAGTACATCCATACGGTACCAAAACACACAAAAACGGTACATTACCTTACAAGTCCTTCGTTACGGTTCCAAACCACACCAAAACGGTGCAATACCGTACGAGTACATCCATACGGTACCAAACCACACCAAAACGGTACAATACCTTACGAGTACATCCATACGGTACCAAACCACACCAAAACGGTACAATACCTTACGAGTCCTTCGTTACGGTACCAAACCACACCAAAACGGTGCAACACCGTACGAGTACATCCATACAGTACCAAACCACCCCAAAACGGTGCAATACCGTACGAGTACATCCATACGGTACCAAACCACAACAAAACGGTGAAATACCGTGTGAGTACATCCATACGGTACCAAACCACACCAAAACGGTACAATACCTTACGAGTCCTTCGTTATGGTACCAAACCACAACAATACGGTGCAATACCGTACAAGTACATCCATACGGTACCAAACCACACCAAAACGGTACAATACCTTACGAGTCCTTCGTTACGGTACCAAACCACACCAAAACGGTACAATACCTTACGAGTCCTTCGTTACGGTACCAAACCAAACCAAAACGGTGCAATACCTTACGAGTCCTTCGTTACGGTACCAAACCACAACACAACGGTGCAATACCGTACGAGTACATCCATACGGTACCAAACCACGCCAAAACGGTACAATACCTTACGAGTCCTTCGTTACGGTACCAAACCACAACAAAACGGTGCAATACCGTACGAGTACATCCATACGGTACCAAACCACACCAAAACGGTACAATACCTTACGAGTACATCCATACGGTACCAAACCACACCAAAACGGTACAATACCTTACGAGTCCTTCGTTACCGTACCAAACCACAACAATACGGTGCAATACCGTACGAGTACATCCATACGGTACCAAACCACACCAAAACGGTGCAATACCGTACGAGTACATCCATGCGGTACCAAACCACACCAAAACGGTGCAATACCTTACGAGTCCTTCGTTACGGTACCAAACCACAACAAAACGGTGCAATACCGTACGAGTACATCCATACGGTACCAAACCACACCAAAATGGTACAATACCTTACGAGTTCTTCGTTACGGTACCAAACCACAACAAAACGCTGCAATACCGTACGAGTACATCCATACGGTACCAAACCACACCAAAACGGTACAATACCTTACGAGTACATCCATACGGTACCAAACCACACCAAAACGGTACAATACCTTGCGAGTTCTTCGTTACGGTACCAAACCACACCAAAACGGTGCAACACCGTACGAGTACATCCATACGGTACCAAACCACACCAAAACGGTGCAATACCGTACGAGTACATCCATACGGTACCAAACCACACCAAAACGGTACAATACCTTACGAGTCCTTCGTTACGGTACAAAACCACACCAAAACGGTGCAACACCGTACGAGTACATCCATACAGTACCAAACCACCCCAAAACGGTGCAATACCGTACGAGTACATCCATACGGTACCAAACCACAACAAAACGGTGAAATACCGTGTGAGTACATCCATACGGTACCAAACCACACCAAAACGGTACAATACCTTACGAGTCCTTCGTTATGGTACCAAACCACAACAATACGGTGCAATACCGTACAAGTACATCCATACGGTACCAAACCACACCAAAACCGTACAATACCTTACGAGTCCTTCGTTACGGTACCAAACCACACCAAAACGGTGCAATACCGTACGAGTACATCCATACGGTACCAAACCACAACAAAACGGTGCAATACCGTGTGAGTACATCCATACGGTACCAAACCTCACCAAAACGGTACAATACCTTACGAGTCCTTCGTTACGGTACCAAACCACAACAATACGGTGCAATACCGTACGAGTACATCCATACGGTACCAAACCACACCAAAACGGTACAATACCTTACGAGTCCTTCGTTACGGTACCAAACCACACCAAAACAGTACAATACCTTACGAGTCCTTCGTGACGGTACCAAACCAAACCAAAACGGTACAATACCGCACGAGTACATCCATACGGTACCAAACCACACCAAAACGGTACAATACCTCACGAGTCCTTCGTTACGGTACCAAACCACAACAAAACGGTGCAATACCGCACGAGTACATCCATATGGTACCAAACCACACCAAAACGGTACAATACCTTACGAGTCCTTCGTTACGGTACCAAACCACACCAAAACGGTACAATACCTTACGAGTCCTTCGCTACGGTACCAAACCAAACCAAAACGGTTCAATACCGCACGAGTACATCCATACGGTACCAAACCACACCAAAACGGTTCAATACCTTACGAGTCCTTCGTGACGGTTCCAAACCACACCAAAACGGTGCAATACCATACGAGTACATCCATACGGTACCAAACCACACCAAAACGGTACAATACCTTACGAGTCCTTCGTTACGGTACCAAACCACAACAATACGGTGCAATACCGTACGAGTACATCCATACGGTACCAAACCACACCAAAACGGTACAATACCTTACGAGTCCTTCGTTACGGAACCAAACCACACCAAAACGGTACAATACCTTACGAGTCCTTCGCTACGGTACCAAACCAAACCAAAACGGTGCAATACCGCACGAGTACATCCATACGGTACCAAACCACACCAAAACGGTTCAATACCTTACGAGTCCTTCGTGACGGTTCCAAACCACACCAAAACGGTGCAATACCGTACGAGTACATCCATACGGAACCAAACCACACCAAAACGGTGCAATACCGTACGAGTACATCCATACGGTACTAAACCACACCAAAACGGTACAATACCTTACGAGTCCTTCGTTACGGTACCAAACCACAACCAAAATGTGCAATACCGTACGAGTACATCCATACGGTACCAAACCACACCAAAACGGTACAATACCATACGAGTCCTTCGTTACGGTACCAAACCACAACAAAACGGTGCAATACCGTACGAGTACATCCATACTGTACCAAACCACACCAAAACGGTGCAATATCGTACGAGTACATCCATACGGTACCAAACCACAACAAAACGGTGCAATACCGTACGAGAACATGCATACGGTACCAAACCACACCAAAACGGTACAATACCTTACAAGTTCTTCGTTACGGTTCCAAACCACACCAAAACGGTGCAATACCGTACGAGTACATCCATACGGTACCAAACCACACCAAAACGGTGCAATACCTTACGAGTCCTTCGTTACGATACCAAACCACAACAAAACGGTGCAATACCGTACGAGTACATCCATACGGTACCAAACCACACCAAAACGGTACAATCCCTCACAAGTCCTTCGTTACGGTACCAAACCACAACAAAACGGTGCAATACCGTACGAGTACATCCATACTGTACCAAACCACACCAAAACGGTACAATACCTTACGAGTACATCCATACGGTACCAAACCACACCAAAACGGTGCAATACCGTACGAGTACATCCATACGGTACCAAACCACACCAAAACGGTGCAATACCTTACGAGTCCTTCGTTACGGTACCAAACCACAACAAAACGGTGCAATACCGTCTGAGTACATCCATACGGTACCAAACCACACCAAAACGGTACAATACCTTACGAGTCCTTCGTTACGGTACCAA
This sequence comes from Rhododendron vialii, assembly GCF_030253575.1. Taxonomy (NCBI): domain Eukaryota; kingdom Viridiplantae; phylum Streptophyta; class Magnoliopsida; order Ericales; family Ericaceae; genus Rhododendron; species Rhododendron vialii. The sequence continues at coordinate 27,765,790 of NC_080557.1, read as the reverse complement.
ACCACAACAAAAATGTGCAATACCGTACGAGTACATCCATACGGTACCAAACCACACCAAAACGGTACAATTCCTTACGAGTCCTTCGTTACGGTACCAAACCACAACAAAACGGTGCAATACCGTACGAGTACATCCATACGGTACCAAACCACACCAAAACGGTGCAATACCGTACGACTACATCCATACGGTACCAAACCACAACAAAACGGTGCAATACCGTACGAGTACATCCATACGGTACCAAACCACACCAAAACGGTACAATACCTTACAAGTTCTTCGTTACGGTTCCAAACCACACCAAAACGGTGCAATACCGTACGAGTACATCCATACGGTACCAAACAGCACCAAAACGGTACAATACCTTACGAGTACATCCATACGGTACCAAACCACACCAAAACGGTACAATACCTTACAAGTCCTTCGTTACGGTTCCAAACCACACCAAAACGGTGCAATACCGTACGAGTACATCCATACGGTACCAAACCACACCAAAACGGTGCAATACCGTACGAGTACATCCATACGGTACCAAACCACACCAAAACGGTACAATACCTTACGAGTCCTTCGTTACGGTCCCAAACCACAACAAAACGGTGCAATACCTTACGAGTCCTTCGTTACGGTACCAAACCACACCAAAACGGTGCAATACCGCACGAGTACATCCATACGGTACCAAACCACACCAAAACGGTACAATACCTTACGAGTCCTTCGTTACGGTACCAAACCACACCAAAACGGTGCAATACAGTACGAGTACATCCATACGGTACCAAACCAAACCAAAACGGTACAATACCTTACGAGTACATCCATACGGTACCAAAAAACACCAAAACGGTGCAATACCGTACGAGTACATCCATACGGGACCAAACCAAGCCAAAACGGTGCAATACCGTACGAGTACATCCATACAGTAACAAACCACAACAAAACGGTGCAATACCGTACGAGTACATCCATACGGTACCAAACCACACCAAAACGGTACAATACCTTACGAGTCCTTCGTTACGGTACCAAACCACACCAAAACGGTGCAATACCGTACGACTACATCCATACGGTACCAAACCACACCAAAACGGTACAATACCATACGAGTACATCCATACGGTACCAAACCACACCAAAACGGTGCAATACCGTACGAGTACATCCATACGGTACCAAACCACACCAAAACGGTGCAATACCGTACGACTACATCCATACGGTACCAAACCACACCAAAACGGTACAATACCTTACGAGTCCTTCGTTACGGTACCAAACCACACCAAAACGGTGCAATACCGTACGAGTACATCCATACGGTACCAAACCACACCAAAACGGTACAATACCTTACGATTCCTTCGTTACCATTCCAAACCACAACAAAACGGTGCAATACCGTACGAGTACATCCATACGGTACCAAACCACACCAAAACGGTACAATACCTTACGAGTCCTTCGTTACGGTACCAAACCACACCAAAACGGTGCAATACCGTACGAGTACATCCATACGGTACCAAACCACACCAAAACGGTACAATACCTTACGATTCCTTCGTTACCCTTCCAAACCAAAACAAAACGGTGCAATACCGTACGAGCACATCCATACGGTACAAAACCACACCAAAACGGTACAATACCTTACGAGTCCTTCGTTACAGCACCATACCACACCAAAACGGTGCAACACCGTACGAGTACATCCATACGGTACCAAACCACACCAAAACGGTACAATACCTTACGAGTCCTTCGTTACGGTACCAAACCACACCAAAACGGTGCAATACCATACGAGTACATCCATACGGTACCAAACCACACCAAAACGGTACAATACCTTACGATTCCTTCGTTACCATTCCAAACCACAACAAAACGGTGCAATACCGTGTGAGTACATCCATACGGTACCAAACCTCACCAAAACGGTAACATACCTTACGAGTCCTTCGTTACGGTACCAAACCACAACAAAACGGTGCAATACCGTACGAGAACATCCATACGGTACCAAACCACACCAAAACGGTACAATACCTTACGAGTCCATCGTTACGGTACCAAACCATAACAAAACGGTTCAATACCGTACGAGTACATCCATACGGTACCAAACCACACCAAAACGGTGCAATACCGTATGAGTACATCCATACGGTACCAAACCACAACAAAACGGTGCAATACCATACGAGTACATCCATACGGTACCAAACCACACCAAAACGGTACAATACCTTACGAGTCCTTCGTTACGGTTCCAAACCACACCAAAACGGTGCAATACCGTACGAGTACATCCATACGGTACCAAACCACACCAAAACGGTACAATACCTTACGAGTCCTTCGTTACGGTACCAAACCACACCAAAACGGTACAATACCTTACGAGTCCTTCGTTACGGTACCAAACCAAACCAAAACGGTGCAATACCTTACGAGTCCTTCGTTACGGTACCAAACCACAACACAACGGTGCAATACCGTACGAGTACATCCATACGGTACCAAACCACGCCAAAACGGTACAATACCTTACGAGTCCTTCGTTACGGTACCAAACCACAACAAAACGGTGCAATACCGTACGAGTACATCCATACGGTACCAAACCACACCAAAACGGTACAATACCTTACAAGTTCTTCGTTACGGTTCCAAACCACACCAAAACGGTGCAATACCGTACGAGTACATCCATACGGTACCAAACCACACCAAAACGGTACAATACCTTACGAGTACATCCATACGGTACCGAACCACACCAAAACGGTACAATACCTTACAAGTCCTTCGTTACGGTTCCAAACCACACCAAAACGGTGCAATACCGTACGAGTACATCCATACGGTACCAAACCACACCAAAACGGTGCAATACCGTACGAGTACATCCATACGGTACCAAACCACACCAAAACGGTACAATACCTTACGAGTCCTTCGTTACGGTCCCAAACCACAACAAAACGGTGCAATACCTTACGAGTCCTTCGTTACGGTACCAAACCACACCAAAACGGTGCAATACCGCACGAGTACATCCATACGGTACCAAACCACACCAAAACGGTACAATACCTTACGAGTCCTTCGTTACGGTACCAAACCACACCAAAACGGTGCAATACAGTACGAGTACATCCATACGGTACCAAACCAAACCAAAACGGTACAATACCTTACGAGTACATCCTTACGGTACCAAAAAACACCAAAACGGTGCAATACCGTACGAGTACATCCATACGGGACCAAACCAAGCCAAAACGGTGCAATACCGTACGAGTACATCCATACAGTAACAAACCACAACAAAACGGTGCAATACCGTACGAGTACATCCATACGGTACCAAACCACACCAAAACGGTACAATACCTTACGAGTCCTTCGTTACGGTACCAAACCACACCAAAACGGTGCAATACCGTACGACTACATCCATACGGTACCAAACCACACCAAAACGGTACAATACCATACGAGTACATCCATACGGTACCAAACCACACCAAAACGGTGCAATACCGTACGAGTACATCCATACGGTACCAAACCACACCAAAACGGTGCAATACCTTACGAGTCCTTCGTTACGGTACCAAACCACACCAAAACGGTGCAATACCGTACGACTACATCCATACGGTACCAAACCACACCAAAACGGTACAATACCTTACGAGTCCTTCGTTACGGTACCAAACCACACCAAAACGGTGCAATACCGTACGAGTACATCCATACGGTACCAAACCACACCAAAACGGTACAATACCTTACGATTCCTTCGTTACCATTCCAAACCACAACAAAACGGTGCAATACCGTACGAGTACATCCATACGGTACCAAACCACACCAAAACGGTACAATACCTTACGAGTCCTTCGTTACGGTACCAAACCACACCAAAACGGTGCAATACCGTACGACTACATCCATACGGTACCAAACCACACCAAAACGGTACAATACCATACGAGTACATCCATACGGTACCAAACCACACCAAAACGGTGCAATACCGTACGAGTACATCCATACGGCACCAAACCACACCAAAACGGTGCAATACCTTACGAGTCCTTCGTTACGGTACCAAACCACACCAAAACGGTGCAATACCGTACGACTACATCCATACGGTACCAAACCACACCAAAACGGTACAATACCTTACGAGTCCTTCGTTACGGTACCAAACCACACCAAAACGGTGCAATACCGTACGAGTACATCCATACGGTACCAAACTACACCAAAACGGAACAATACCTTACGATTCCTTCGTTACCATTCCAAACCACAACAAAACGGTGCAATACCGTACGAGTACATCCATACGGTACCAAACCACACCAAAACGGTACAATACCTTACGAGTCCTTCGTTACGGTACCAAACCACACCAAAACGGTGCAATACCGTACGACTACATCCATACGGTACCAAACCACACCAAAACGGTACAATACCATACGAGTACATCCATACGGTACCAAACCACACCAAAACGGTGCAATACCGTACGAGTACATCCATACGGCACCAAACCACACCAAAACGGTGCAATACCTTACGAGTCCTTCGTTACGGTACCAAACCACACCAAAACGGTGCAATACCGTACGACTACATCCATACGGTACCAAACCACACCAAAACGGTACAATACCTTACGAGTCCTTCGTTACGGTACCAAACCACACCAAAACGGTGCAATACCGTACGAGTACATCCATACGGTACCAAACCACACCAAAACGGTACAATACCTTACGATTCCTTCGTTACCCTTCCAAACCAAAACAAAACGGTGCAATACCGTACGAGCACATCCATACGGTACAAAACCACACCAAAACGGTACAATACCTTACGAGTCCTTCGTTACAGCACCATACAACACCAAAACGGTGCAACACCGTACGAGTACATCCATACGGTACCAAACCACACCAAAACGGTACAATACCTTACGAGTCCTTCGTTACGGTACCAAACCACACCAAAACGGTGCAATACCATACGAGTACATCCATACGGTACCAAACCACACCAAAACGGTACAATACCTTACGATTCCTTCGTTACCATTCCAAACCACAACAAAACGGTGCAATACCGTGTGAGTACATCCATACGGTACCAAACCTCACCAAAACGGTAACATACCTTACGAGTCCTTCGTTACGGTACCAAACCACAACAAAACGGTGCAATACCGTACGAGAACATCCATACGGTACCAAACCACACCAAAACGGTACAATACCTTACGAGTCCATCGTTACGGTACCAAACCACAACAAAACGGTTCAATACCGTACGAGTACATCCATACGGTACCAAACCACACCAAAACGGTGCAATACCGTATGAGTACATCCATACGGTACCAAACCACAACAAAACGGTGCAATACCATACGAGTACATCCATACGGTACCAAACCACACCAAAACGGTACAATACCTTACGAGTCCTTCGTTACGGTTCCAAACCACACCAAAACGGTGCAATACCGTACGAGTACATCCATACGGTACCAAACCACACCAAAACGGTACAATACCTTACGAGTACATCCATACGGTACCAAACCACACCAAAACGGTACAATACCTTACAAGTCCTTCGTTACGGTTCCAAACCACACCAAAACGGTGCAATACCGTACGAGTACATCCATACGGTACCAAACCACACCAAAACGGTGCAATACCTTACGAGTCCTTCGTTACGGTACCAAACCACACCAAAACGGTGCAATACCGTACGAGTACATCCATACGGTACCAAACCACACCAAAACGGTACAATACCTTACGAGTCCTTCGTTACGGTACCAAACCACAACAAAACGGTGCAATACCTTACGAGTCCTTCGTTACGGTACCAAACCACACCAAAACGGTGCAATACCGCACGAGTACATCCATACGGTACCAAACCACACCAAAACGGTACAATACCTTACGAGTCCTTCGTTACGGTACCAAACCACACCAAAACGGTGCAATACTGTACGAGTACATCCATACGGTACCAAACCAAACCAAAACGGTATAATACCTTACGAGTACATCCATACGGTACCAAAAAACACCAAAACGGTGCAATACCGTACGAGTACATCCATACGGTACCAAACCAAGCCAAAACGGTGCAATACCGTACGAGTACATCCATACGGTAACAAACCACAACAAAACGGTGCAATACCGTACGAGTACATCCATACGGTACCAAACCACACCAAAACGGTACAATACCTTACGAGTCCTTCGTTACGGTACCAAACCACACCAAAACGGTGCAATACCGTACGACTACATCCATACGGTACCAAACCACACCAAAACGGTACAATACCATACGAGTACATCCATACGGTACCAAACCACACCAAAACGGTGCAATACCGTACGAGTACATCCATACGGTACCAAACCACACCAAAACGGTGCAATACCTTACGAGTCCTTCGTTACGGTACCAAACCACACCAAAACGGTGCAATACCGTACGACTACATCCATACGGTACCAAACCACACCAAAACGGTACAATACCTTACGAGTCCTTCGTTACGGTACCAAACCACACCAAAACGGTGCAATACCGTACGAGTACATCCATACGGTACCAAACCACACCAAAACGGTACAATACCTTACGATTCCTTCGTTACCATTCCAAACCACAACAAAACGGTGCAATACCGTACGAGTACATCCATACGGTACCAAACCACACCAAAACGGTACAATACCTTACGAGTCCTTCGTTACGGTACCAAACCACACCAAAACGGTGCAATACCGTACGACTACATCCATACGGTACCAAACCACACCAAAACGGTACAATACCATACGAGTACATCCATACGGTACCAAACCACACCAAAACGGTGCAATACCGTACGAGTACATCCATACGGCACCAAACCACACCAAAACGGTGCAATACCTTACGAGTCCTTCGTTACGGTACCAAACCACACCAAAACGGTGCAATACCGTACGACTACATCCATACGGTACCAAACCACACCAAAACGGTACAATACCTTACGAGTCCTTCGTTACGGTACCAAACCACACCAAAACGGTGCAATACCGTACGAGTACATCCATACGGTACCAAACCACACCAAAACGGTACAATACCTTACGATTCCTTCGTTACCATTCCAAACCACAACAAAACGGTGCAATACCGTACGAGTACATCCATACGGTACCAAACCACACCAAAACGGTACAATACCTTACGAGTCCTTCGTTACGGTACCAAACCACACCAAAACGGTGCAATACCGTACGACTACATCCATACGGTACCAAACCACACCAAAACAGTACAATACCATACGAGTACATCCATACGGTACCAAACCACACCAAAACGGTGCAATACCGTACGAGTACATCCATACGGCACCAAGCCACACCAAAACGGTGCAATACCTTACGAGTCCTTCGTTACGGTACCAAACCACACCAAAACGGTGCAATACCGTACGACTACATCCATACGGTACCAAACCACACCAAAACGGTACAATACCTTACGAGTCCTTCGTTACGGTACCAAACCACACCAAAACGGTGCAATACCGTACGAGTACATCCATACGGTACCAAACCACACCAAAACGGTACAATACCTTACGATTCCTTCGTTACCATTCCAAACCACAACAAAACGGTGCAATACCGTGTGAGTACATCCATACGGTACCAAACCTCACCAAAACGGTACAATACCTTACGAGTCCTTCGTTACGGTACCAAACCACAACAAAACGGTGAAATACCGTACGAGAACATCCATACGGTACCAAACCACACCAAAACGGTACAATACCTTACGAGTCTATCGTTACGGTACCAAACCACAACAAAACGGTGCAATACCGTACGAGTACATCCATACGGTACCAAACCACACCAAAACGGTGCAATACCGAATGAGTACATCCATACGGTACCAAACCACAAAAAAACGGTGCAATACCGTACGAGTACATCCATACGGTACCAAACCACACCAAAACGGTACAATACCTTACGAGTCCTTCGTTACAGTTCCAAACCACACCAAAACGGTGCAATACCGTACGAGTACATCCATACGGTACCAAACCACACCAATACGGTGCAATACCGTACGAGTACATCCATACGGTACCAAACCCCACCAAAACGGTACAATACCTTATGAGTACATCCATACGGTACCAAACCACACCAAAACGGTGCAATACCGTACGAGTACATCCATACGGTACCAAACCACACCAAAACGGTACAATACCTTACGAGTCCTTCGTTACGGTACCAAACCAAACTAAAACGGTGCAATACCGCACGAGTACATCCATACGGTACCAAACCACACCAAAACGGTACAATACCTTACGAGTCCTTCGTTACGGTTCCAAACCACACCAAAACGGTGCAATACCGTACGAGTACATCCATACGGTACCAAACCACCCCAAAACGGTGCAATACCGTACGAGTACATCCATACGGTACCAAACCCCACCAAAACGGTACAATACCTTATGAGTACATCCATACGGTACCAAACCACACCAAAACGGTGCAATACCGTACGAGTACTTCCATACGGTACCAAACCACACCAAAACGGTACAATACCTTACGAGTCCTTCGTTACGGTACCAAACCACACCAAAACGGTGCAACACCGTACGAGTACATCCATACGGTACCAAACCACACCAAAACGGTGCAATACCGTACGAGTACATCCATACGGTACCAAACCACAACAAAACGGTGCAATACCGTGTGAGTACATCCATACTGTACCAAACCACACCAAAACGGTACAATACCTTACGAGTCCTTCGTTACAGTACCAAACCACAACAATACGGTGCAATACCGTACGAGTACATCCATACGGTACCAAACCACACCAAAACGGTACAATACCTTACGAGTCCTTCGTTACGGTTCCAAACCACACCAAAACGGTACAATACCTTACGAGTCCTCCGTTACGGTACCAAACCACACCAAAACGGTACAATACCTTACGAGTCCTTCTTTACGGTACCAAACGACACCAAAACGGTGCAACACCGTACGAGTACATCCATACGGTACCAAACCATACCAAAACGGTGCAATACCGTACGAGTACATCCATACGGTACCAAACCACAACAAAACGGTGCAATACCGTGTGAGTACATCCATACTGTACCAAACCACACCAAAACGGTACAATACCTTACGAGTCCTTCGTTACAGTACCAAACCACAACAATACGGTGCAATACCGTACGAGTACATCCATACGGTACCAAACCACACCAAAACGGTACAATACCTTACGAGTCCTTCGTTACGGTTCCAAACCACACCAAAACGGTGCAATACCGTACGAGTACATCCATACGGTACCAAACCACACCAAAACGGTACAATACCTTACGAGTCCTTCGTTACGGTACCAAACCACACCAAAACGGTGCAATACCGTATGAGTACATCCATACGGTACCAAACCACACCAAAACGGTACAATACCTTACGAGTCCTTCGTTACGGTACCAAACCACAACAAAACGGTGCAATACCGTACGAGTACATCCATACGGTACCAAACCACACCAAAACGGTACAATACCTTACGAGTACATCCATACGGTACCAAACCACACCAAAACGTTACAATACCTTACGAGTCCTTCGTTACGGTACCAAACCACACCAAAACGGTGCAACACCGTACGAGTACATCCATACGGTACCAAACCACACCAAAACGGTGCAATACCGTACGAGTACATCCATACGGTACCAAACCACAACAAAACGGTGCAATACCGTGTGAGTACATCCATACTGTACCAAACCACACCAAAACGGTACAATACCTTACGAGTCCTTCGTTACAGTACCAAACCACAACAATACGGTGCAATACCGTACGAGTACATCCATACGGTACCAAACCACACCAAAACGGTACAATACCTTACGAGTCCTTCGTTACGGTACCAAACCACACCAAAACGGTGCAATACCGTAGGAGTACATCCATACGGTACCAAACCACACCAAAACGGTACAATACCTTACGAGTCCTTCGTTACGGTACCAAACCACACCACAACGGTGCAATACCGTACGAGTACATCCATACGGTACCAAACCACACCAAAACGGTACAATACCTTACGAGTCCTTCGTTACGGTACCAAACCACAACAAAACGGTGCAATACCGTACGAGTACATCCATATGGTACCAAACCACACCAAAACGGTACAATACCTTACGAGTACATCCATACGGTACCAAACCACACCAAAACGGTACAATACCTTACGAGTCCTTCGTTACGGTACCAAACCACACCAAAACGGTGCAACACCGTACGAGTACATCCATACGGTACCAAACCACACCAAAACGGTGCAATACCGTACGAGTACATCCATACGGTACCAAACCACACCAAAACGGTACAATACCTTACGAGTCCTTCGTTACGGTACCAAACCACACCAAAACGGTACAATACCTTACGAGTCCTTCGTTACGGTACCAAACCACAACAAAACGGTGCAATACCGCACGAGTACATCCATACGGTACCAAACCACACCAAAACGGTACAATACCTTACGAGTACATCCATACGGTACCAAACCACACCAAAACGGTACAATACCTTACGAGTCCTTCGTTACGGTACCAAACCACACCAAAACGGTGCAACACCGTACGAGTACATCCATACGGTACCAAACCACACCAAAACGGTGCAATACCGTACGAGTACATCCATACGGTACCAAACCACAACAAAACGGTGCAATACCGTGTGAGTACATCCATACTGTACCAAACCACACCAAAACGGTACAATACCTTACGAGTCCTTCGTTACGGTACCAAACCACAACAATACGGTGCAATACCGTAAGAGTACATCCATACGGTACCAAACCACACCAAAACGGTACAATACCTTACGAGTCCTTCGTTACGGTACCAAACCGCACCAAAACGGTACAATACCTTACGAGTCCATCGTTACGGTACCAAACCACACCAAAACGGTGCAATACCTTACGAGTCCTTCGTTACGGTACCAAACCACACCAAAACGGTGCAATACCGTACGACTACATCCATACGGTACCAAACCACACCAAAACGGTACAATACCTTACGAGTCCTTCGTTACGGTACCAAACCACACCAAAACGGTGCAATACCGTACGAGTACATCCATACGGTACCAAACCACACCAAAACGGTACAATACCTTACGATTCCTTCGTTACCCTTCCAAACCACAACAAAACGGTGCAATACCGTACGAGCACATCCATACGGTACAAAACCACACCAAAACGGTACAATACCTTACAAGTCCTTCGTTACAGCACCATACCACACCAAAACGGTGCAACACCGTACGAGTACATCCATACGGTACCAAACCACACCAAAACGGTACAATACCTTACGAGTCCTTCGTTACGGTACCAAACCACACCAAAACGGTGCAATACCATACGAGTACATCCATACGGTACCAAACCACACAGAAACGGTACAATACCTTACGATTCCTTCGTTACCATTCCAAACCACAACAAAACGGTGCAATACCGTGTGAGTACATCCATACGGTACCAAACCTCACCAAAACGGTACAATACCTTACGAGTCCTTCGTTACGGTACCAAACCACAACAAAACGGTGCAATACCGTACGAGAACATCCATACGGTACCAAACCACACAGAAACGGTACAATACCTTACGAGTCCATCGTTACGGTACCAAACCACAACAAAACGGTGCAATACCGTACGAGTACATCCATACGGTACTAAACCACACCAAAACGGTGCAATACCGTATGAGTACATCCATACGGTACCAAACCACAACAAAACGGTGCAATACCATACGAGTACATCCATACGGTACCAAACCACACCAAAACGGTACAATACCTTACGAGTCCTTTGTTACGGTTCCAAACAACACCAAAACGGTGCAATACTGTACGAGTACATCCATACGGTACCAAACCACACCAATACGGTGCAATACCGTACGAGTACATCCATACGGTACCAAACCCCACCAAAACGGTACAATACCTTATGAGTACATCCATACGGTACCAAACCACACCAAAACGGTGCAATACCGTACCAGTACATCCATACGGTACCAAACCACACCAAAACGGTACAATACCTTACGAGTCCTTCGTTACGGTACCAAACCAAACCAAAACGGTGCAATACCGCACGAGTACATCCATACGGTACCAAACCACACCAAAACGGTACAATACCTTACGAGTCCTTCGTTACGGTTCCAAACCACACCAAAACGGTGCAATACCGTACGAGTACATCCATACGGTACCAAACCACACCAAAACGGTGCAATACCGTACGAGTACATCCATACGGTACCTAACCCCACCAAAACGGTACAATACCTTATGAGTACATCCATACGGTACCAAACCACACCAAAACGGTGCAATACCGTACGAGTACATCCATACGGTACCAAACCACACCAAAACGGTACAATACCTTACGAGTCCTTCGTTACGGTACCAAACCACACCAAAACGGTGCAACACCGTACGAGTACATCCATACGGTACCAAACCACACCAAAACGGTGCAATACCGTACGAGTACATCCATACGGTACCAAACCAACAACGAAACGGTGCAATACCGTGTGAGTACATCCATACTGTACCAAACCACACCAAAACGGTACAATACCTTACGAGTCCTTCGTTACGGTACCAAACCACAACAATACGGTGCAATACCGTACGAGTACATCCATACGGTACAAAACCACACCAAAACGGTACAATACCTTACGAGTCCTTCGTTACAGCACCATACCACACCAAAACGGTGCAACACCGTACGAGTACATCCATACGGTACCAAACCACACCAAAACGGTACAATACCTTACGAGTCCTTCGTTACGGTACCAAACCACACCAAAACGGTGCAATACCATACGAGTACATCCATACGGTATCAAACCACACCAAAACGGTACAATACCTTACGATTCCTTCGTTACCATTCCAAACCACAACAAAACGGTGCAATACCGTGTGAGTACATCCATACGGTACCAAACCTCACCAAAACGGTACAATACCTTACGAGTCCTTCGTTACGGTACCAAACCACAACAAAACGGTGCAATACCGTACGAGAACATCCATACGGTACCAAACCACACCAAAACTGTACAATACCTTACGAGTCCATCGTTACGGTACCAAACCACAACAAAACGGTGCAATACCGTACGAGTACATCCATACGGTACCAAACCACACCAAAACGGTGCAATACCGTATGAGTACATCCATACGGTACCAAACCACAACAAAACGGTGCAATACCATACGAGTACATCCATACGGTACCAAACCACAACAAAACGGTACAATACCTTACGAGTCCTTCGTTACGGTTCCAAACCACACCAAAACGGTGCAATACTGTACGAGTACATCCATACGGTACCAAACCACACCAATACGGTGCAATACCGTACGAGTACATCCATACGGTACCAAACCCCACCAAAACGGTACAATACCTTATGAGTACATCCATACGGTACCAAACCACACCAAAACGGTGCAATACCGTACGAGTACATCCATACGGTACCAAACCACACCAAAACGGTACAATACCTTACGAGTCCTTCGTTACGGTACCAAACCAAACCAAAACGGTGCAATACCGCACGAGTACATCCATACGGTACCAAACCACACCAAAACGGTACAATACCTTACGAGTCCTTCGTTACGGTACCAAACCACACGAAAACGGTACAATACCTTACGAGTCCTTCGTTACGATACCAAACCAAACCAAAACGGTGCAATACCGCACGAGTACATCCATACGGTACCAAACCACACCAAAACGGTACAATACCTTACGAGTCCTTCGTTACGGTACCAAACCACAACAATACGGTGCAATACCGTACGAGTACATCCATACGGTACAAAACCACACCAAAACGGTACAATACCTTACGAGTCCATCGTTACGGTACCAAACCACAACAAAACGGTGCAATACCGTACGAGTACATCCATACGGTACCAAACCACACCAAAACGGTACAATACCTTACGAGTCCTTCGTTACGGTACCAAACCACACCAAAACGGTACAATACCTTACGAGTCCTTCGTTACGGTACCAAACCAAACCAAAACGGTGCAATACCGCACGAGTACATCCATACGGTACCAAACCACACAAAAACGGTACAATACCTTACGAGTCCTTCGTTACGGTTCCAAACCACACCAAAACGGTGCAATACCGTACGAGTACATCCATACGGTACCAAACCACACCAAAACGGTACAATACCTTACGAGTCCTTCGTTACGGTACCAAACCACAACAATACGGTGCAATACCGTACGAGTACATCCATACGGTACCAAACCACACCAAAACGGTACAATACCTTACGAGTCCTTCGTTACGGTACCAAACCGCACCAAAACGGTACAATACCTTACGAGTCCTTCGTTACGGTACCAAACCACACCAAAACGGTGCAACACCGTACGAGTACATCCATACGGTACCAAACCACACCAAAACGGGGCAATACCGTACGAGTACATCCATACGGTACCAAACCACAACGAAACGGTGCAATACCGTGTGAGTACATCCATACTGTTCCAAACCACACCAAAACGGTACAATACCTTACGAGTCCTTCGTTACGGTACCAAACCACAACAATACGGTGCAATACCGTACGAGTACATCCATACGGTACCAAACCACACCAAAACGGTACAATACCCTACGAGTCCTTCGTTACGGTACCAAACCACACCAAAACGGTACAATACCTTACGAGTCCTTCGTTACGATACCAAACCAAACCAAAACGGTGCAATACCGCACGAGTACATCCATACGGTACCAAACCACACCAAAACGGTACAATACCTTACGAGTCCTTCGTTACGGTACCAAACCACACCAAAACGGTACAATACCTTACGAGTCCTTCGTTACGATACCAAACCAAAGCAAAACGGTGCAATACCGCACGAGTACATCCATACGGTACCAAACCACACCAAAACGGTACAATACCTTACGAGTCCTTCGTTACGGTACCAAACCGCACCAAAACGGTACAATACCTTACGAGTCCTTCGTTACGGTACCAAACCACACCAAAACGGTGCAACACCGTACGAGTACATCCATACGGTACCAAACCACACCAAAACGGGGCAATACCGTACGAGTACATCCATACGGTACAAAACCACAACGAAACGGTGCAATACCGTGTGAGTACATCCATACTGTACCTAACCACACCAAAACGGTACAATACCTTACGAGTCCTTCGTTACGGTACCAAACCACAACAATACGGTGCAATACCGTACGAGTACATCCATACGGTACCAAACCACACCAAAACGGTACAATACCTTACGAGTCCTTCGTTACGGTACCAAACCACAACAAAAAAGTGCAATACCGTACGAGTACATCCATACGGTACAAAACCACACCAAAACGGTACAATACCTTACGAGTCCATCGTTACGGTACCAAACCACAACAAAACGGTGCAATACCGTACGAGTACATCCATACGGTACCAAACCACACCAAAACGGTACAATACCTTACGAGTCCTTCGTTACGGTACCAAACCACACCAAAACGGTACAATACCTTACGAGTCCTTCGTTACGGTACCAAACCAAACCAAAACGGTGCAATACCGCACGAGTACATCCATACGGTACCAAACCACACCAAAACGGTACAATACCTTACGAGTCCTTCGTTACGGTACCAAACCACACCAAAACGGTACAATACCTTACGAGTCCTTCGTTACGATACCAAACCAAACAAAAACGGTGCAATTTCGCACGAGTACATCCATACGGTACCAAACCACACCAAAACGGTACAATACCTTACGAGTCCTTCGTTACGGTACCAAACCACACCAAAACGGTACAATACCTTACGAGTCCTTCGTTACGATACCAAACCAAACCAAAACGGTGCAATACCGCACGAGTACATCCATACGGTACCAAACCACACCAAAACGGTACAATACCTTACGAGTCCTTCGTTACGGTACCAAACCACAACAATACGGTGCAATACCGTACGAGTACATCCATACGGGACCAAACCACACCAAAACGGTACAATACCTTACGAGTCCTCCGTTACGGTACCAAACCACACCAAAACGGTACAATACCTTACGAGTCCATCGTTACGGTACCAAACCACAACAAAACGGTGCAATACCGTACGAGTACATCCATACGGTACCAAACCACACCAAAACGGTACAATACCTTACGAGTCCTTCGTTACGGTACCAAACCACACCAAAACGGGGCAATACCGTACGAGTACATCCATACGGTACCAAACCACAACGAAACGGTGCAATACCGTGTGAGTACATCCATACTGTACCTAACCACACCAAAACGGTACAATACCTTACGAGTCCTTCGTTACGGTACCAAACCACACCAAAACGGTGCAATACCGTACGAGTACATCCATACGGTACCAAACCACACCAAAACGGTACAATACCTTACGAGTCCTTCGTTACGGTACCAAACCACAACAAAACGGTGCAATACCGTACGAGTACATCCATACGGTACTAAACCACACCAAAACGGTACAATACCTTACGAGTACATCCATACGGTACCAAACCACACCAAAACGGTACAATACCTTACGAGTCCTTCGTTACGGTACCAAACCACACCAAAACGGTGCAACATCGTACGAGTACATCCATACGGTACCAAACCACACCAAAACGGTGCAATACCGTACGAGTACATCCATACGGTACCAAACCACAACAAAACGGTGCAATACCGTGTGAGTACATCCATACTGTACCAAACCACACCAAAACGGTACAATACCTTACGAGTCCTTCGTTACGGTCCCAAACCACAACAATACGGTGCAATACCGTACGAGTACATCCATACGGTACCAAACCACACCAAAACGGTACAATACCTTACGAGTCCTTCGTTACGGTAACAAACCACACCATAACGGTACAATACCTTACGAGTCCTTCGTTACGGTACCAAACCACAACAAAACGGTGCAATACCGCACGAGTACATCAATACGGTACCAAACCACACCAAAACGGTACAATACCTTACGAGTACATCCATACGGTACCAAACCACACCAAAACGGTACAATACCTTACGAGTCCTTCTTTACGGTACCAAACCACACCAAAACGGTGCAACACCGTACGAGTACATCCATACGGTACCAAACCACACCAAAACGGTGCAATACCGTACGAGTACATCCATACGGTACCAAACCACAACAAAACGGTGCAATACCGTGTGAGTACATCCATACTGTACCAAATCACACCAAAACGGTACAATACCTTACGAGTCCTTCGTTACGGTACCAAACCACAACAATACGGTGCAATACCGTACGAGTACATCCATACGGTACCAAACCACACCAAAACGGTACAATACCTTACGAGTCCTTCGTTACGGTACCAAACCGCACCAAAACGGTACAATACCTTACGAGTCCATCGTTACGGTACCAAACCACACCAAAACGGTGCAACACCGTACGAGTACATCCATACGGTACCAAACCACACCAAAACGGGGCAATACCGTACGAGTACATCCATACGGTACCAAACCACAACAAAACGGTGCAATACCGTGTGAGTACATCCATACTGTACCAAACCACACCAAAACGGTACAATACCTTACGAGTCCTTCGTTACGGTACCAAACCACAAAAATACGGTGCAATACCGTACGAGTACATCCATACGGTACCAAACCACACCAAAACGGTACAATACCTTACGAGTCCTTCGTTACGGTACCAAACCACAACAAAAAAGTGCAATACCGTACGAGTACATCCATACGGTACAAAACCACACCAAAACGGTACAATACCTTACGAGTCCATCGTTACGGTACCAAACCACAACAAAACGGTGCAATACCGTACGAGTACATCCATACGGTACCAAACCACACCAAAACGGTACAATACCTTACGAGTCCTTCGTTACGGTACCAAACCACACCAAAACGGTACAATACCTTACGAGTCCTTCGTTACGGTACCAAACCAAACCAAAACGGTGCAATACCGCACGAGTACATCCATACGGTACCAAACCACACCAAAACGGTACAATACCTTACGAGTCCTTCGTTACGGTTCCAAACCACACCAAAACGGTGCAATACCGTACGAGTACATCCATACGGTACCAAACCACACCAAAACGGTACAATACCTTACGAGTCCTTCGTTACGGTACCAAACCACAACAATACGGTGCAATACCGTACGAGTACATCCATACGGTACCAAACCACACAAAAACGGTACAATACCTTACGAGTCCTTCGTTACGGTACCAAACCGCACCAAAACGGTACAATACCTTACGAGTCCTTCGTTACGGTACCAAACCACACCAAAACGGTGCAACACCGTACGAGTACATCCATACGGTACCAAACCACACCAAAACGGGGCAATACCGTACGAATACATCCATACGGTACCAAACCACAACGAAACGGTGCAATACCGTGTGAGTACATCCATACTGTACCAAACCACACCAAAACGGTACAATACCTTACGAGTCCTTCGTTACGGTACCAAACCACAACAATACGGTGCAATACCGTACGAGTACATCCATACGGTACCAAACCACACCAAAACGGTACAATACCTTACGAGTCCTTCGTTACGGTACCAAACCACACCAAAACGGTACAATACCTTACGAGTCCTTCGTTACGATACCAAACCAAACCAAAACGGTGCAATACCGCACGAGTACATCCATACGGTACCAAACCACACCAAAACGGTACAATACCTTACGAGTCCTTCGTTACGGTACCAAACCACACCAAAACGGTACAATACCTTACGAGTCCTTCGTTACGATACCAAACCAAAGCAAAACGGTGCAATACCGCACGAGTACATCCATACGGTACCAAACCACACCAAAACGGTACAATACCTTACGAGTCCTTCGTTACGGTACCAAACCGCACCAAAACGGTACAATACCTTACGAGTCCTTCGTTACGGTACCAAACCACACCAAAACGGTGCAACACCGTACGAGTACATCCATACGGTACCAAACCACACCAAAACGGTACAATACCTTACGAGTCCTTCGTTACGGTACCAAACCACACCAAAACGGTACAATACCTTACGAGTCCTTCGTTACGATACCAAACCAAACCAAAACGGTGCAATACCGCACGAGTACATCCATACGGTACCAAACCACACCAAAACGGTACAATACCTTACGAGTCCTTCGTTACGGTACCAAACCAAACCAAAACGGTGCAATACCGCACGAGTACATCCATACGGTACCAAACCACACCAAAACGGTACAATACCTTACGAGTCCTTCGTTACGGTACCAAACCACACCAAAACGGTACAATACCTTACGAGTCCTTCGTTACGATACCAAACCAAACCAAAACGGTGCAATACCGCACGAGTACATCCATACGGTACCAAACCACACCAAAACGGTACAATACCTTACGAGTCCTTCGTTACGGTACCAAACCACACCAAAACGGTACAATACCTTACGAGTCCTTCGTTACGATACCAAACCAAACCAAAACGGTGCAATACCGCACGAGTACATCCATACGGTACCAAACCACACCAAAACGGTACAATACCTTACGAGTCCTTCGTTACGGTACCAAACCACACCAAAACGGTACAATACCTTACGAGTCCTTCGTTACGATACCAAACCAAACCAAAACGGTGCAATACCGCACGAGTACATCCATACGGTACCAAACCATACCAAAACGGTACAATACATTACGAGTCCTTCGTTACGGTTCCAAACCACACCAAAACGGTGCAATACCGTACGAGTACATCCATACGGTACAAAACCACACCAAAACGGTACAATACCTTACGAGTCCTTCAATACGGTGCAATACCGTACGAGTACATCCATACGGTACCAAACCACACCAAAACGGTACAATACCTTACGAGTCCTTCGTTACGGTACCAAACCACAACAATACGGTGCAATACCGTACGAGTACATCCATACGGGACCAAACCACACCAAAACGGTACAATACCTTACGAGTCCTCCGTTACGGTACCAAACCACACCAAAACGGTACAATACCTTACGAGTCCTTCTTTACGGTACCAAACCACACCAAAACGGTGCAACACCGTACGAGTACATCCATACGGTACCAAACCACACCAAAACGGTGCAATACCGTACGAGTACATCCATACGGTACCAAACCACAACAAAACGGTGCAATACCGTGTGAGTACATCCATACTGTACCAAACCACACCAAAACGGTACAATACCTTACGTGTCCTTCGTTACAGTACCAAACCACAACAATACGGTGCAATACCGTACGAGTACATCCATACGGTACCAAACCATACCAAAACGGTACAATACCTTACGAGTCCTTCGTTACGGTTCCAAACCACACCAAAACGGTGCAATACCGTACGAGTACATCCATACGGTACAAAACCACACCAAAACGGTACAATACCTTACGAGTCCTTCAATACGGTGCAATACCGTACGAGTACATCCATACGGTACCAAACCACACCAAAACGGTACAATACCTTACGAGTCCTTCGTTACGGTACCAAACCACACCAAAACGGTGCAATACCGTATGAGTACATCCATACGGTACCAAACCACACCAAAACGGTACAATACCTTACGAGTCCTTCGTTACGGTACCAAACCACACCAAAACGGTGCAATACCGTACGAGTACATCCATACGGTACCAAACCACACCAAAACGGTACAATACCTTACGAGTCCTTCGTTACGGTACCAAACCACAACAAAACGGTGCAATACCGTACGAGTACATCCATACGGTACCAAACCACACCAAAACGGTACAATACCTTACGAGTACATCCATACGGTACCAAACCACACCAAAACGGTACAATACCTTACGAGTCCTTCGTTACGGTACCAAACCACACCAAAACGGTGCAACATCGTACGAGTACATCCATACGGTACCAAACCACACCAAAACGGTGCAATACCGTACGAGTACATCCATACGGTACCAAACCACAACAAAACGGTGCAATACCGTATGAGTACATCCATACTGTACCAAACCACACCAAAACGGTACAATACCTTACGAGTCCTTCGTTACGGTCCCAAACCACAACAATACGGTGCAATACCGTACGAGTACATCCATACGGTACCAAACCACACCAAAACGGTACAATACCTTACGAGTCCTTCGTTACGGTAACAAACCACACCATAACGGTACAATACCTTACGAGTCCTTCGTTACGGTACCAAACCACAACAAAACGGTGCAATACCGCACGAGTACATCCATACGGTACCAAACCACACCAAAACGGTACAATACCTTACGTGTACATCCATACGGTACCAAACCACACCAAAACGGTACAATACCTTACGAGTCCTTCTTTACGGTACCAAACCACACCAAAACGGTGCAACACCGTACGAGTACATCCATACGGTACCAAACCACACCAAAACGGTGCAATACCGTACGAGTACATCCATACGGTACCAAACCACAACAAAACGGTGCAATACCGTGTGAGTACATCCATACTGTACCAAACCACACCAAAACGGTACAATACCTTACGAGTCCTTCGTTACGGTACCAAACCACAACAATACGGTGCAATACCGTACGAGTACATCCATACGGTACCAAACCACACCAAAACGGTACAATACCTTACGAGTCCTTCGTTACGGTACCAAACCGCACCAAAACGGTACAATACCTTACGAGTCCATCGTTACGGTACCAAACCACACCAAAACGGTGCAACACCGTACGAGTACATCCATACGGTACCAAACCACACCAAAACGGGGCAATACCGTACGAGTACATCCATACGGTACCAAACCACAACAAAACGGTGCAATACCGTGTGAGTACATCCATACTGTACCAAACCACACCAAAACGGTACAATACCTTACGAGTCCTTCGTTACGGTACCAAACCACAACAATACGGTGCAATACCGTACGAGTACATCCATACGGTACCAAACCACACCAAAACGGTACAATACCTTACGAGTCTTTCGTTACGGTACCAAACCACAACAAAAAAGTGCAATACCGTACGAGTACATCCATACGGTACAAAACCACACCAAAACGGTACAATACCTTACGAGTCCATCGTTACGGTACCAAACCACAACAAAACGGTGCAATACCGTACGAGTACATCCATACGGTACCAAACCACACCAAAACGGTACAATACCTTACGAGTCCTTCGTTACGGTACCAAACCACACCAAAACGGTACAATACCTTACGAGTCCTTCGTTACGGTACCAAACCAAACCAAAACGGTGCAATACCGCACGAGTACATCCATACGGTACCAAACCACACCAAAACGGTACAATACCTTACGAGTCCTTCGTTACGGTTCCAAACCACACCAAAACGGTGCAATACCGTACGAGTACATCCATACGGTACCAAACCACACCAAAACGGTACAATACCTTACGAGTCCTTCGTTACGGTACCAAACCACAACAATACGGTGCAATACCGTACGAGTACATCCATACGGTACCAAACCACACCAAAACGGTACAATACCTTACGAGTCCTTCGTTACGGTACCAAACCGCACCAAAACGGTACAATACCTTACGAGTCCTTCGTTACGGTACCAAACCACACCAAAACGGTGCAACACCGTACGAGTACATCCATACGGTACCAAACCACACCAAAACGGGGCAATACCGTACGAGTACATCCATACGGTACCAAACCACAACGAAACGGTGCAATACCGTGTGAGTACATCCATACTGTACCAAACCACACCAAAACGGTACAATACCTTACGAGTCCTTCGTTACGGTACCAAACCACAACAATACGGTGCAATACCGTACGAGTACATCCATACGGTACCAAACCACACCAAAACGGTACAATACCTTACGAGTCCTTCGTTACGGTACCAAACCACACCAAAACGGTACAATACCTTACGAGTCCTTCGTTACGATACCAAACCAAACCAAAACGGTGCAATACCGCACGAGTACATCCATACGGTACCAAACCACACCAAAACGGTACAATACCTTACGAGTCCTTCGTTACGGTACCAAACCACACCAAAACGGTACAATACCTTACGAGTCCTTCGTTACGATACCAAACCAAAGCAAAACGGTGCAATACCGCACGAGTACATCCATACGGTACCAAACCACACCAAAACGGTACAATACCTTACGAGTCCTTCGTTACGGTACCAAACCGCACCAAAACGGTACAATACCTTACGAGTCCTTCGTTACGGTACCAAACCACACCAAAACGGTGCAACACCGTACGAGTACATCCATACGGTACCAAACCACACCAAAACGGGGCAATACCGTACGAGTACATCCATACGGTACCAAACCACAACGAAACGGTGCAATACCGTGTGAGTACATCCATACTGTACCTAACCACACCAAAACGGTACAATACCTTACGAGTCCTTCGTTACGGTACCAAACCACAACAATACGGTGCAATACCGTACGAGTACATCCATACGGTACCAAACCACACCAAAACGGTACAATACCTTACGAGTCCTTCGTTACGGTACCAAACCACAACAAAAAAGTGCAATACCGTACGAGTACATCCATACGGTACAAAACCACACCAAAATGGTACAATACCTTACGAGTCCATCGTTACGGTACCAAACCACAACAAAACGGTGCAATACCGTACGAGTACATCCATACGGTACCAAACCACACCAAAACGGTACAATACCTTACGAGTCCTTCGTTACGGTACCAAACCACACCAAAACGGTACAATACCTTACGAGTCCTTCGTTACGGTACCAAACCAAACCAAAACGGTGCAATACCGCACGAGTACATCCATACGGTACCAAACAACACCAAAACGGTACAATACCTTACGAGTCCTTCGTTACGGTTCCAAACCACACCAAAACGGTGCAATACCGTACGAGTACATCCATACGGTACCAAACCACACCAAAACGGTACAATACCTTACGAGTCCTTCGTTACGGCACCAAACCACAACAATACGGTGCAATACCGTACAATTACATCCATACGGTACCAAACCACACCAAAACGGTACAATACCTTACGAGTCCTTCGTTACGGTACCAAACCGCACCAAAACGGTACAATACCTTACGAGTCCTTCGTTACGGTACCAAACCACACCAAAACGGTGCAACACCGTACGAGTACATCCATACGGTACCAAACCACACCAAAACGGGGCAATACCGTACGAGTACATCCATACGGTACCAAACCACGACGAAACGGTGCAATACCGTGTGAGTACATCCATACTGTACCAAACCACACCAAAACGGTACAATACCTTACGAGTCCTTCGTTACGGTACCAAACCACAACAATACGGTGCAATACCGTACGAGTACATCCATACGGTACCAAACCACACCAAAACGGTACAATACCTTACGAGTCCTTCGTTACGGTACCAAACCACACCAAAACGGTACAATACCTTACGAGTCCTTCGTTACGATACCAAACCAAACCAAAACGGTGCAATACCGCACGAGTACATCCATACGGTACCAAACCACACCAAAACGGTACAATACCTTACGAGTCCTTCGTTACGGTACCAAACCACACCAAAACGGTACAATACCTTACGAGTCCTTCGTTACGATACCAAACCAAAGCAAAACGGTGCAATACCGCACGAGTACATCCATACGGTACCAAACCACACCAAAACGGTACAATACCTTACGAGTCCTTCGTTACGGTACCAAACCACAACAATACGGTGCAATACCGTACGAGTACATCCATACGGGACCAAACCACACCAAAACGGTACAATACCTTACGAGTCATCCGTTACGGTACCAAACCACACCAAAACGGTACAATACCTTACGAGTCCTTCTTTACGGTACCAAACCACACCAAAACGGTGCAACACCGTACGAGTACATCCATACGGTACCAAACCACACCAAAACGGTGCAATACCGTACGAGTACATCCATACGGTACCAAACCACAACAAAACGGTGCAATACCGTGTCAGTACATCCATACTATACCAAACCACACCAAAACGGTACAATACCTTACGAGTACTTCGTTACGGTACCAAACCACACCAAAACGGTACAATACCTTACGAGTCCTTCGTTACGATACCAAACCAAACCAAAACGGTGCAATACCGCACGAGTACATCCATACGGTACCAAACCACACCAAAACGGTACAATACCTTACGAGTCCTTCGTTACGGTTCCAAACCACACCAAAACGGTACAATACCTTACGAGTCCTTCGTTACGATACCAAACCAAACCACACCAAAACGGTACAATACCTTACGAGTCCTTCGTTACGATACCAAACCAAACCAAAACGGTGCAATACCGCACGAGTACATCCATACGGTACCAAACCACACCAAAACGGTACAATACCTTACGAGTCCTTCGTTACGGTTCCAAACCACACCAAAACGGTGCAATACCGTACGAGTACATCCATACGGTACCAAACCACACCAAAACGGTGCAATACCCTACGAGTACATCCATACGGTAGCAAACCCCCCCAAAACGGTACAATACCTTACGAGTACATCCATACGGTACCAAACCACACCAAAACGGTGCAATACCGTACGAGTACATCCATACGTTACCAAACCACAACAAAACGATGCAATACCGTACGAGTACATCCATACGGTACCAAACCACACCAAAACGGTACAATACCTTACGAGTCCTTCGTTACGGTACCAAACCACACCAAAACGGTGCAATACCGTATGAGTACATCCATACGGTACCAAACCACACCAAAACGGTACAATACCTTACGAGTCCTTCGTTACGGTACCAAACCACACCAAAACGGTGCAATACCGTACGAGTACATCCATACGGTACCAAACCACACCAAAACGGTACAATACCTTACGAGTCCTTCGTTACGGTACCAAACCACAACAAAACGGTGCAATACCGTACGAGTACATCCATACGGTACCAAACCACACCAAAACGGTACAATACCTTACGAGTACATCCATACGGTACCGAACCACACCAAAACGGTACAATACCTTACGAGTCCTTCGTTACGGTACCAAACCACACCAAAACGGTGCAACACCGTACGAGTACATCCATACGGTACCAAACCACACCAAAACGGTGCAATACCGTACGTGTACATCCATACGGTACCAAACCACAACAAAACGGTGCAATACCGTGTGAGTACATCCATACTGTACCAAACCACACCAAAACGGTACAATACCTTACGAGTCCTTCGTTACGGTACCAAACCACAACAATACGGTGCAATACCTTACGAGTCCTTCGTTACGGTACCAAACCACACCAAAACAGTACAATACCTTACGAGTCCTTCGTGACGGTACCAAACCAAACCAAAACGGTACAATACCGCACGAGTACATCCATACGGTACCAAACCACACCAAAACGGTACAATACCTTACGAGTCCTTCGTTACGGTACCAAACCACAACAATACGTTGCAATATCGTACGAGTACATCCATACGGTACCAAACCACACCAAAACGGTACAATACCTTACGAGTCCTTCGTTACGGTACCTAACCACACCAAAACGGTACAATACCTTACGAGTCCTTCGTTACGGTACCAAACCAAACCAAAACGGTGCAATACCGCACGAGTACATCCATATGGTACCAAACCACACCAAAACGGTACAATACCTTACGAGTCCTTCGTTACGGTACCAAACCACACCAAAACGGTACAATACCTTACGAGTCCTTCGCTACGGTACCAAACAAAACAAAAACGGTTCAATACCGCACGAGTACATCCATACGGTACCAAACCACACCAAAACGGTTCAATACCTTACGAGTCCTTCGTGACGGTTCCAAACCACACCAAAACGGTGCAATACCGTACGAGTACATCCATACGGTACCAAACCACAACAAAACGGTGCAATACCGTGTGAGTACATCCATACGGTACCAAACCACACCAAAACGGTACAATACCTTACGAGTCCTTCGTTACGGTACCAAACCACAACAATACGGTGCAATACCGTACGAGTACATCCATACGGTACCAAACCACACCAAAACGGTACAATACCTTACGAGTCCTTCGTTACGGAACCAAACCACACCAAAACGGTACAATACCTTACGAGTCCTTCGCTACGGTACCAAACCAAACCAAAACGGTGCAATACCGCACGAGTACATCCATACGGTACCAAACCACACCAAAACGGTTCAATACCTTACGAGTCCTTCGTGACGGTTCCAAACCACACCAAAACGGTGCAATACCGTACGAGTACATCCATACGGAACCAAACCACACCAAAACGGTGCAATACCGTACGAGTACATCCATACGGTACTAAACCACACCAAAACGGTACAATACCTTACGAGTCCTTCGTTACGGTACCAAACCACAACCAAAATGTGCAATACCGTACGAGTACATCCATACGGTACCAAACCACACCAAAACGGTACAATACCTTACGAGTCCTTCGTTACGGTACCAAACCACAACAAAACGGTGCAATACCGTACGAGTACATCCATACTGTACCAAACCACACCAAAACGGTGCAATATCGTACGAGTACATCCATACGGTACCAAACCACAACAAAACGGTGCAATACCGTACGAGAACATGCATACGGTACCAAACCACACCAAAACGGTACAATACCTTACAAGTTCTTCGTTACGGTTCCAAACCACACCAAAACGGTGCAATACCGTACGAGTACATCCATACGGTACCAAACCACACCAAAACGGTGCAATACCTTACGAGTCCTTCGTTACGATACCAAACCACAACAAAACGGTGCAATACCGTACAAGTACATCCATACAGTACCAAACCACACAAAAACGGTACAATCTTTCACAAGTCCTTCGTTACGGTACCAAACCACAACAAAACGGTGCAATACCGTACGAGTACATCCATACTGTACCAAACCACACCAAAACGGTACAATACCTTACGAGTACATCCATACGGTACCAAACCACACCAAAACGGTGCAATACCGTACGAGTACATCCATACGGTACCAAACCACACCAAAACGGTGCAATACCTTACAGGTCCTTCGTTACGGTACCAAACCACAACAAAACGGTGCAATACCGTCTGAGTACATCCATACGGTACCAAACCACACCAAAACGGTACAATACCTTACGAGTCCTTCGTTACGGTACCAAACCACAACAAAAATGTGCAATACCGTACGAGTACATCCATACGGTACCAAACCACACCAAAACGGTACAATTCCTTACGAGTCCTTCGTTACGGTACCAAACCACAACAAAACGGTGCAATACCGTACGAGTACATCCATACGGTACCAAACCACACCAAAACGGTACAATACCGTACGACTACATCCATACGGTACCAAACCACAACAAAACGGTGCAATACCGTACGAGTACATCGATACGGTACCAAACCACACCAAAACGGTACAATACCTTACAAGTTCTTCGTTACGGTTCCAAACCACACCAAAACGGTGCAATACCGTACGAGTACATCCATACGGTACCAAACCACACCAAAACGGTACAATACCTTACGAGTACATCCATACGGTACCAAACCACACCAAAACGGTACAATACCTTACAAGTCCTTCGTTACGGTTCCAAACCACACCAAAACGGTGCAATACCGTACGAGTACATCCATACGGTACCAAACCACACCAAAACGGTGCAATACCTTACGAGTCCTTCGTTACGGTACCAAACCACACCAAAACGGTGCAATACCGTACGAGTACATCCATACGGTACCAAACCACACCAAAACGGTACAATACCTTACGAGTCCTTCGTTACGGTACCAAACCACAACAAAACGGTGCAATACCTTACGAGTCCTTCGTTACGGTACCAAACCACACCAAAACGGTGCAATACCGCACGAGTACATCCATACGGTACCAAACCACACCAAAACGGTACAATACCTTACGAGTCCTTCGTTACGGTACCAAACCACACCAAAACGGTGCAATACTGTACGAGTACATCCATACGGTACCAAACCAAACCAAAACGGTACAATACCTTACGAGTACATCCATACGGTACCAAAAAACACCAAAACGGTGCAATACCGTACGAGTACATCCATACGGTACCAAACCAAGCCAAAACGGTGCAATACCGTACGAGTACATCCATACGGTAACAAACCACAACAAAACGGTGCAATACCGTACGAGTACATCCATACGGTACCAAACCACACCAAAACGGTACAATACCTTACGAGTCCTTCGTTACGGTACCAAACCACACCAAAACGGTGCAATACCGTACGACTACATCCATACGGTACCAAACCACACCAAAACGGTACAATACCATACGAGTACATCCATACGGTACCAAACCACACCAAAACGGTGCAATACCGTACGAGTACATCCATACGGTACCAAACCACACCAAAACGGTGCAATACCTTACGAGTCCTTCGTTACGGTACCAAACCACACCAAAACGGTGCAATACCGTACGACTACATCCATACGGTACCAAACCACACCAAAACGGTACAATACCTTACGAGTCCTTCGTTACGGTACCAAACCACACCAAAACGGTGCAATACCGTACGAGTACATCCATACGGTACCAAACCACACCAAAACGGTACAATACCTTACGATTCCTTCGTTACCTTTCCAAACCACAACAAAACGGTGCAATACCGTACGAGTACATCCATACGGTACCAAACCACACCAAAACGGTACAATACCTTACGAGTCCTTCGTTACGGTACCAAACCACACCAAAACGGTGCAATACCGTACGACTACATCCATACGGTACCAAACCACACCAAAACGGTACAATACCATACGAGTACATCCATACGGTACCAAACCACACCAAAACGGTGCAATACCGTACGAGTACATCCATACGGCACCAAACCACACCAAAACGGTGCAATACCTTACGAGTCCTTCGTTACGGTACCAAACCACACCAAAACGGTGCAATACCGTACGACTACATCCATACGGTACCAAACCACACCAAAACGGTACAATACCTTACGAGTCCTTCGTTACGGTACCAAACCACACCAAAACGGTGCAATACCGTACGAGTACATCCATACGGTACCAAACCACACCAAAACGGTACAATACCTTACGATTCCTTCGTTACCATTCCAAACCACAACAAAACGGTGCAATACCGTACGAGTACATCCATACGGTACCAAACCACACCAAAACGGTACAATACCTTACGACTCCTTCGTTACGGTACCAAACCACACCAAAACGGTGCAATACCGTACGACTACATCCATACGGTACCAAACCACACCAAAACGGTACAATACCATACGAGTACATCCATACGGTACCAAACCACACCAAAACGGTGCAATACCGTACGAGTACATCCATACGGCACCAAACCACACCAAAACGGTGCAATACCTTACGAGTCCTTCGTTACGGTACCAAACCACACCAAAACGGTGCAATACCGTACGACTACATCCATACGGTACCAAACCACACCAAAACGGTCCAATACCTTACGAGTCCTTCGTTACGGTACCAAACCACACCAAAACGGTGCAATACCGTACGAGTACATCCATACGGTACCAAACCACACCGAAACGGTACAATACCTTACGATTCCTTCGTTACCCTTCCAAACCACAACAAAACGGTTCAATACCGTACGAGCACATCCATACGGTACAAAACCACACCAAAACGGTACAATACCTTACGAGTCCTTCGTTACAGCACCATACCACACCAAAACGGTGCAACACCGTACGAGTACATCCATACGGTACCAAACCACACCAAAACGGTACAATACCTTACGAGTCCTTCGTTACGGTACCAAACCACACCAAAACGGTGCAATACCATACGAGTACATCCGTACGGTACCAAACCACACCAAAACGGTACAATACCTTACGATTCCTTCGTTACCATTCCAAACCACAACAAAACGGTGCAATACCGTGTGAGTACATCCATACGGTACCAAACCTCACCAAAACGGTACAATACCTTACGAGTCCTTCGTTACGGTACCAAACCACAACAAAACGGTGCAATACCGTACGAGAACATCCATACGGTACCAAACCACACCAAAACGGTACAATACCTTACGAGTCCATCGTTACGGTACCAAACCACAACAAAACGGTGCAATACCGTACGAGTACATCCATACGGTACCAAACCACACCAAAACGGTGCAATACCGTATGAGTACATCCATACGGTACCAAACCACAACAAAACGGTGCAATACCGTACGAGTACATCCATACGGTACCAAACCACACCAAAACGGTACAATACCTTACGAGTCCTTCGTTACGGTTCCAAACCACACCAAAACGGTGCAATACCGTACGAGTACATCCATACGGTACCAAACCACACCAATACGGTGCAATACCGTACGAGTACATCCATACGGTACCAAACCCCACCAAAACGGTACAATACCTTATGAGTACATCCATACGGTACCAAACCACACCAAAACGGTGCAATACCGTACGAGTACATCCATACGGTACCAAACCACACCAAAACGGTACAATACCTTACGAGTCCTTCGTTACGGTACCAAACCAAACCAAAACGGTGCAATACCGCACGAGTACATCCATACGGTACCAAACCACACCAAAACGGTACAATACCTTACGAGTCCTTCGTTACGGTTCCAAACCACACCAAACGGTGCAATACCGTACGAGTACATCCATACGGTACCAAACCACACCAAAACGGTGCAATACCGTACGAGTACATCCATACGGTACCAAACCCCACCAAAACGGTACAATACCTTATGAGTACATCCATACGGTACCAAACCACACCAAAACGGTGCAATACCGTACGAGTACATCCATACGGTACCAAACCACACCAAAACGGTACAATACCTTACGAGTCCTTCGTTACGGTACCAAACCACACCAAAACGGTGCAACACCGTACGAGTACATCCATACGGTACCAAACAACACCAAAACGGTACAATACCTTACGAGTCCTTCGTTACGGTTCCAAACCACACCAAAACGGTGCAATACCGTACGAGTACATCCATACGGTACCAAACCACACCAAAACGGTGCAATACCGTACGAGTACATCCATACGGTACCAAACCCCACCAAAACGGTACAATACCTTATGAGTACATCCATACGGTACCAAACCACACCAAAACGGTACAATACCTTACGATTCCTTCGTTACCCTTCCAAACCACAACAAAACGGTGCAATACCGTACGAGCACATCCATACGGTACAAAACCACACCAAAACGGTACAATACCTTACGAGTCCTTCGTTACAGCACCATACCACACCAAAACGGTGCAACACCGTACGAGTACATCCACACGGTACCAAACCACACCAAAACGGTACAATACCTTACGAGTCCTTCGTTACGGTACCAAACCACACCAAAACGGTGCAATACCATACGAGTACATCCATACGGTACCAAACCACACCAAAACGGTACAATACCTTACGATTCCTTCGTTACCATTCCAAACCACAACAAAACGGTGCAATACCGTGTGAGTACATCCATAC
The DNA here is from genome assembly GCF_030253575.1 of Rhododendron vialii. Classification (NCBI taxonomy): domain Eukaryota; kingdom Viridiplantae; phylum Streptophyta; class Magnoliopsida; order Ericales; family Ericaceae; genus Rhododendron; species Rhododendron vialii. The sequence continues at coordinate 27,732,635 of NC_080557.1, read as the reverse complement.
GGTACCAAACCTCACCAAAACGGTACAATACCTTACGAGTCCTTCGTTGCGGTACCAAACCACAACAAAACGGTGCAATACCGTACGAGAACATCCATACGGTACCAAACCACACCAAAACGGTACAATACCTTACGAGTCCATCGTTACGGTACCAAACCACAACAAAACGGTGCAATACCGTACGAGTACATCCATACGGTACCAACCACACCAAAACGGTGCAATACCGTATGAGTACATCCATACGGTACCAAACCACAACAAAACGGTGCAATACCATACGAGTACATCCATACGGTACCAAACCACACCAAAACGGTACAATACCTTACGAGTCCTTCGTTACGGTTCCAAACCACACCAAAACGGTGCAATACTGTACGAGTACATCCATACGGTACCAAACCACACCAATACGGTGCAATACCGTACGAGTACATCCATACGGTACCAAACCCCACCAAAACGGTACAATACCTTATGAGTACATCCATACGGTACCAAACCACACCAAAACGGTGCAATACCGTACGAGTACATCCATACGGTACCAAACCACACCAAAACGGTACAATACCATACGAGTACATCCATACGGTACCAAACCACACCAAAACGGTGCAATACCGTACGAGTACATCCATACGGTACCAAACCACACCAAAACGGTGCAATACCTTACGAGTCCTTCGTTACGGTACCAAACCACACCAAAACGGTGCAATACCGTACGACTACATCCATACGGTACCAAACCACACCAAAACGGTACAATACCTTACGAGTCCTTCGTTACGGTACCAAACCACACCAAAACGGTGCAATACCGTACGAGTACATCCATACGGTACCAAACCACACCAAAACGGTACAATACCTTACGATTCCTTCGTTACCTTTCCAAACCACAACAAAACGGTGCAATACCGTACGAGTACATCCATACGGTACCAAACCACACCAAAACGGTACAATACCTTACGAGTCCTTCGTTACGGTACCAAACCACACCAAAACGGTGCAATACCGTACGACTACATCCATACGGTACCAAACCACACCAAAACGGTACAATACCATACGAGTACATCCATACGGTACCAAACCACACCAAAACGGTGCAATACCGTACGAGTACATCCATACGGCACCAAACCACACCAAAACGGTGCAATACCTTACGAGTCCTTCGTTACGGTACCAAACCACACCAAAACGGTGCAATACCGTACGACTACATCCATACGGTACCAAACCACACCAAAACGGTACAATACCTTACGAGTCCTTCGTTACGGTACCAAACCACACCAAAACGGTGCAATACCGTACGAGTACATCCATACGGTACCAAACCACACCAAAACGGTACAATACCTTACGATTCCTTCGTTACCATTCCAAACCACAACAAAACGGTGCAATACCGTACGAGTACATCCATACGGTACCAAACCACACCAAAACGGTACAATACCTTACGAGTCCTTCGTTACGGTACCAAACCACACCAAAACGGTGCAATACCGTACGACTACATCCATACGGTACCAAACCACACCAAAACGGTACAATACCATACGAGTACATCCATACGGTACCAAACCACACCAAAACGGTGCAATACCGTACGAGTACATCCATACGGCACCAAACCACACCAAAACGGTGCAATACCTTACGAGTCCTTCGTTACGGTACCAAACCACACCAAAACGGTGCAATACCGTACGACTACATCCATACGGTACCAAACCACACCAAAACGGTCCAATACCTTACGAGTCCTTCGTTACGGTACCAAACCACACCAAAACGGTGCAATACCGTACGAGTACATCCATACGGTACCAAACCACACCGAAACGGTACAATACCTTACGATTCCTTCGTTACCCTTCCAAACCACAACAAAACGGTTCAATACCGTACGAGCACATCCATACGGTACAAAACCACACCAAAACGGTACAATACCTTACGAGTCCTTCGTTACAGCACCATACCACACCAAAACGGTGCAACACCGTACGAGTACATCCATACGGTACCAAACCACACCAAAACGGTACAATACCTTACGAGTCCTTCGTTACGGTACCAAACCACACCAAAACGGTGCAATACCATACGAGTACATCCGTACGGTACCAAACCACACCAAAACGGTACAATACCTTACGATTCCTTCGTTACCATTCCAAACCACAACAAAACGGTGCAATACCGTGTAAGTACATCCATACGGTACCAAACCTCACCAAAACGGTACAATACCTTACGAGTCCTTCGTTACGGTACCAAACCACAACAAAACGGTGCAATACCGTACGAGAACATCCATACGGTACCAAACCACACCAAAACGGTACAATACCTTACGAGTCCATCGTTACGGTACCAAACCACAACAAAACGGTGCAATACCGTACGAGTACATCCATACGGTACCAAACCACACCAAAACGGTGCAATACCGTATGAGTACATCCATACGGTACCAAACCACAACAAAACGGTGCAATACCGTACGAGTACATCCATACGGTACCAAACCACACCAAAACGGTACAATACCTTACGAGTCCTTCGTTACGGTTCCAAACCACACCAAAACGGTGCAATACCGTACGAGTACATCCATACGGTACCAAACCACACCAATACGGTGCAATACCGTACGAGTACATCCATACGGTACCAAACCCCACCAAAACGGTACAATACCTTATGAGTACATCCATACGGTACCAAACCACACCAAAACGGTGCAATACCGTACGAGTACATCCATACGGTACCAAACCACACCAAAACGGTACAATACCTTACGAGTCCTTCGTTACGGTACCAAACCAAACCAAAACGGTGCAATACCGCACGAGTACATCCATACGGTACCAAACCACACCAAAACGGTACAATACCTTACGAGTCCTTCGTTACGGTTCCAAACCACACCAAACGGTGCAATACCGTACGAGTACATCCATACGGTACCAAACCACACCAAAACGGTGCAATACCGTACGAGTACATCCATACGGTACCAAACCCCACCAAAACGGTACAATACCTTATGAGTACATCCATACGGTACCAAACCACACCAAAACGGTGCAATACCGTACGAGTACATCCATACGGTACCAAACCACACCAAAACGGTACAATACCTTACGAGTCCTTCGTTACGGTACCAAACCACACCAAAACGGTGCAACACCGTACGAGTACATCCATACGGTACCAAACCACACCAAAACGGTACAATACCTTACGAGTCCTTCGTTACGGTTCCAAACCACACCAAAACGGTGCAATACCGTACGAGTACATCCATACGGTACCAAACCACACCAAAACGGTGCAATACCGTACGAGTACATCCATACGGTACCAAACCCCACCAAAACGGTACAATACCTTATGAGTACATCCATACGGTACCAAACCACACCAAAACGGTACAATACCTTACGATTCCTTCGTTACCCTTCCAAACCACAACAAAACGGTGCAATACCGTACGAGCACATCCATACGGTACAAAACCACACCAAAACGGTACAATACCTTACGAGTCCTTCGTTACAGCACCATACCACACCAAAACGGTGCAACACCGTACGAGTACATCCACACGGTACCAAACCACACCAAAACGGTACAATACCTTACGAGTCCTTCGTTACGGTACCAAACCACACCAAAACGGTGCAATACCATACGAGTACATCCATACGGTACCAAACCACACCAAAACGGTACAATACCTTACGATTCCTTCGTTACCATTCCAAACCACAACAAAACGGTGCAATACCGTGTGAGTACATCCATACGGTACCAAACCTCACCAAAACGGTACAATACCTTACGAGTCCTTCGTTGCGGTACCAAACCACAACAAAACGGTGCAATACCGTACGAGAACATCCATACGGTACCAAACCACACCAAAACGGTACAATACCTTACGAGTCCATCGTTACGGTACCAAACCACAACAAAACGGTGCAATACCGTACGAGTACATCCATACGGTACCAACCACACCAAAACGGTGCAATACCGTATGAGTACATCCATACGGTACCAAACCACAACAAAACGGTGCAATACCATACGAGTACATCCATACGGTACCAAACCACACCAAAACGGTACAATACCTTACGAGTCCTTCGTTACGGTTCCAAACCACACCAAAACGGTGCAATACTGTACGAGTACATCCATACGGTACCAAACCACACCAATACGGTGCAATACCGTACGAGTACATCCATACGGTACCAAACCCCACCAAAACGGTACAATACCTTATGAGTACATCCATACGGTACCAAACCACACCAAAACGGTGCAATACCGTACGAGTACATCCATACGGTACCAAACCACACCAAAACGGTACAATACCTTACGAGTCCTTCGTTACGGTACCAAACCAAACCAAAACGGTGCAATACCGCACGAGTACATCCATACGGTACCAAACCACACCAAAACGGTACAATACCTTACGAGTCCTTCGTTACGGTTCCAAACCACACCAAAACGGTGCAATACCGTACGAGTACATCCATACGGAACCAAACCACACCAAAACGGTGCAATATCGTACGAGTACATCCATACGGTACCAAACCTGACCAAAACGGTACAATACCTTATGAGTACATCCATACGGTACCAAACCACACCAAAACGGTGCAATACCGTACGAGTACATCCATACGGTACCAAACCACACCAAAACGGTACAATACCTTACGAGTCCTTCGTTACGGTACCAAACCACACCAAAACGGTGCAACACCGTACGAGTACATCCATACGGTACCAAACCACACCAAAACGGTGCAATACCGTACGAGTACATCCATACGGTACCAAACCACAACGAAACGGTGCAATACCGTGTGAGTACATCCATACTGTACCAAACCACACCAAAACGGTACAATACCTTACGAGTCCTTCGTTACGGTACCAAACCACAACAATACGGTGCAATACCGTACGAGTACATCCATACGGTACCAAACCACACCAAAACGGTACAATACCTTACGAGTCCTTCGTTACGGTACCAAACCACACCAAAACGGTACAATACCTTACGAGTCCTTCGTTACGATACCAAACCAAACCAAAACGGTGCAATACCGCACGAGTACATCCATACGGTACCAAACCACACCAAAACGGTACAATACCTTACGAGTCCTTCGTTACGGTACCAAACCACACCAAAACGGTACAATACCTTACGAGTCCTTCGTTACGATACCAAACCAAACCAAAACGGTGCAATACCGCACGAGTACATCCATACGGTACCAAACCACACCAAAACGGTACAATACCTTACGAGTCCTTCGTTACGGTACCAAACCACAACAATACGGTGCAATACCGTACGAGTACATCCATACGGGACCAAACCACACCAAAACGGTACAATACCTTACGAGTCCTCCGTTACGGTACCAAACCACACCAAAACGGTACAATACCTTACGAGTCCTTCTTTACGGTACCAAACCACACCAAAACGGTACAATACCTTACGAGTACATCCATACGGTACCAAACCACACCAAAACGGTGCAATACCGTACGAGTACATCCATACGGTACCAAACCACAACAAAACGGTGCAATACCGTGTGAGTACATCCATACTGTACCAAACCACACCAAAACGGTACAATACCTTACGTGTCCTTCGTTACAGTACCAAACCACAACAATACGGTGCAATACCGTACGAGTACATCCATACGGTACCAAACCATACCAAAACGGTACAATACCTTACGAGTCCTTCGTTACGGTTCCAAACCACACCAAAACGGTGCAATACCGTACGAGTACATCCATACGGTACCAAACCACACTAAAACGGTACAATACCTTACGAGTCCTTCGTTACGGTACCAAACCACACCAAAACGGTGCAATACCGTATGAGTACATCCATACGGTACCAAACCACACGAAAACGGTACAATACCTTACGAGTCCTTCGTTACGGTACCAAACCACAACAAAACGGTGCAATACCGTACGAGTACATCCATACGGTACCAAACCACACCAAAACGGTACAATACCTTACGAGTACATCCATACGGTACCAAACCACACCAAAACGGTACAATACCTTACGAGTCCTTCGTTACGGTACCAAACCACACCAAAACGGTGCAACACCGTACGAGTACATCCATACGGTACCAAACCACACCAAAACGGTGCAATACCGTACGAGTACATCCATACGGTACCAAACCACAACAAAACGGTGCAATACCGTGTGAGTACATCCATACTGTACCAAACCACACCAAAACGGTACAATACCTTACGAGTCCTTCGTTACAGTACCAAACCACGACAATACGGTGCAATACCGTACGAGTACATCCATACGGTACCAAACCACACCAAAACGGTACAATACCTTACGAGTCCTTCGTTACGGTACCAAACCACACCAAAATGGTGCAATACCGTATGAGTACATCCATACGGTACCAAACCACACCAAAACGGTACAATACCTTACGAGTCCTTCGTTACGGTACCAAACCACACCAAAACGGTGCAATACCGTACGAGTACATCCATACGGTACCAAACCACACCAAAACGGTACAATACCTTACGAGTCCTTCGTTACGGTACCAAACCACAACAAAACGGTGCAATACCGTACGAGTACATCCATACGGTACCAAACCACACCAAAACGGTACAATACCTTACGAGTACATCCATACGGTACCAAACCACACCAAAACGGTACAATACCTTACGAGTCCTTCGTTACGGTACCAAACCACACCAAAACGGTGCAACATCGTACGAGTACATCCATACGGTACCAAACCACACCAAAACGGTGCAATACCGTACGAGTACATCCATACGGTACCAAACCACAACAAAACGGTGCAATACCGTGTGAGTACATCCATACTGTACCAAACCACACCAAAACGGTACAATACCTTACGAGTCCTTCGTTACGGTCCCAAACCACAACAATACGGTGCAATACCGTACGAGTACATCCATACGGTACCAAACCACACCAAAACGGTACAATACCTTACGAGTCCTTCGTTACGGTACCAAACCACACCATAACGGTACAATACCTTACGAGTCCTTCGTTACGGTACCAAACCACAACAAAACGGTGCAATACCGCACGAGTACATCCATACGGTACCAAACCACACCAAAACGGTACAATACCTTACGAGTACATCCATACGGTACCAAACCACACCAAAACGGTACAATACCTTACGAGTCCTTCTTTACGGTACCAAACCACACCAAAACGGTGCAACACCGTACGAGTACATCCATACGGTACCAAACCACACCAAAACGGTGCAATACCGTACGAGTACATCCATACGGTACCAAACCACAACAAAACGGTGCAATACCGTGTGAGTACATCCATACTGTACCAAACCACACCAAAACGGTACAATACCTTACGAGTCCTTCGTTACGGTACCAAACCACAACAATACGGTGCAATACCGTACGAGTACATCCATACGGTACCAAACCACACCAAAACGGTACAATACCTTACGAGTCCTTCGTTACGGTACCAAACCGCACCAAAACGGTACAATACCTTACGAGTCCATCGTTACGGTACCAAACCACACCAAAACGGTGCAACACCGTACGAGTACATCCATACGGTACCAAACCACACCAAAACGGGGCAATACCGTACGAGTACATCCATACGGTACCAAACCACAACAAAACGGTGCAATACCGTGTGAGTACATCCATACTGTACCAAACCACACCAAAACGGTACAATACCTTACGAGTCCTTCGTTACGGTACCAAACCACAACAATACGGTGCAATACCGTACGAGTACATCCATACGGTACCAAACCACACCAAAACGGTACAATACCTTACGAGTCCTTCGTTACGGTACCAAACCACAACAAAAAAGTGCAATACCGTACGAGTACATCCATACGGTACAAAACCACACCAAAACGGTACAATACCTTACGAGTCCATCGTTACGGTACCAAACCACAACAAAACGGTGCAATACCGTACGAGTACATCCATACGGTACCAAACCACACCAAAGCGGTACAATACCTTACGAGTCCTTCGTTACGGTACCAAACCACACCAAAACGGTACAATACCTTACGAGTCCTTCGTTACGGTACCAAACCAAACCAAAACGGTGCAATACCGCACGAGTACATCCATACGGTACCAAACCACACCAAAACGGTACAATACCTTACGAGTCCTTCGTTACGGTTCCAAACCACACCAAAACGGTGCAATACCGTACGAGTACATCCATACGGTACCAAACCACACCAAAACGGTACAATACCTTACGAGTCCTTCGTTACGGTACCAAACCACAACAATACGGTGCAATACCGTACGAGTACATCCATACGGTACCAAACCACACCAAAACGGTACAATACCTTACGAGTCCTTCGTTACGGTACCAAACCGCACCAAAACGGTACAATACCTTACGAGTCCTTCGTTACGGTACCAAACCACACCAAAACGGTGCAACACCGTACGAGTACATCCATACGGTACCAAACCACACCAAAACGGGGCAATACCGTACGAGTACATCCATACGGTACCAAACCACAACGAAACGGTGCAATACCGTGTGAGTACATCCATACTGTACCAAACACCCCCAAAACGGTACAATACCTTACGAGTCCTTCGTTACGGTACCAAACCACAACAATACGGTGCAATACCGTACGAGTACATCCATACGGTACCAAACCACACCAAAACGGTACAATACCTTACGAGTCCTTCGTTACGGTACCAAACCACACCAAAACGGTACAATACCTTACGAGTCCTTCGTTACGATACCAAACCAAACCAAAACGGTGCAATACCGCACGAGTACATCCATACGGTACCAAACCACACCAAAACGGTACAATACCTTACGAGTCCTTCGTTACGGTACCAAACCACACCAAAACGGTACAATACCTTACGAGTCCTTCGTTACGATACCAAACCAAAGCAAAACGGTGCAATACCGCACGAGTACATCCATACGGTACCAAACCACACAAAAACGGTACAATACCTTACGAGTCCTTCGTTACGGTACCAAACCACAACAATACGGTGCAATACCGTACGAGTACATCCATACGGGACCAAACCACACCAAAACGGTACAATACCTTACGAGTCATCCGTTACGGTACCAAACCACACCAAAACGGTACAATACCTTACGAGTCCTTCTTTACGGTACCAAACCACACCAAAACGGTGCAACACCGTACGAGTACATCCATACGGTACCAAACCACACCAAAACGGTGCAATACCGTACGAGTACATCCATACGGTACCAAACCACAACAAAACGGTGCAATACCGTGTCAGTACATCCATACTATACCAAACCACACCAAAACGGTACAATACCTTACGAGTACTTCGTTACGGTACCAAACCACACCAAAATGGTACAATACCTTACGAGTCCTTCGTTACGATACCAAACCAAACCAAAACGGTGCAATACCGCACGAGTACATCCATACGGTACCAAACCACACCAAAACGGTACAATACCTTACGAGTCCTTCGTTACGGTTCCAAACCACACCAAAACGGTACAATACCTTACGAGTCCTTCGTTACGATACCAAACCAAACCACACCAAAACGGTACAATACCTTACGAGTCCTTCGTTACGATACCAAACCAAACCAAAACGGTGCAATACCGCACGAGTACATCCATACGGTACCAAACCACACCAAAACGGTACAATACCTTACGAGTCCTTCGTTACGGTTCCAAACCACACCAAAACGGTGCAATACCGTACGAGTACATCCATACGGTACCAAACCACACCAAAACGGTGCAATACCGTACGAGTACATCCATACGGTAGCAAACCCCCCCAAAACGGTACAATACCTTACGAGTACATCCATACGGTACCAAACCACACCAAAACGGTGCAATACCGTACGAGTACATCCATACGTTACCAAACCACAACAAAACGATGCAATACCGTACGAGTACATCCATACGGCACCAAACCACACCAAAACGGTACAATACCTTACGAGTCCTTCGTTACGGTACCAAACCACACCAAAATGGTGCAATACCGTATGAGTACATCCATACGGTACCAAACCACACCAAAACGGTACAATACCTTACGAGTCCTTCGTTACGGTACCAAACCACACCAAAACGGGGCAACACCGTACGAGTACATCCATACGGTACCAAACAACCACACCAAAACGGTGCAATACCGTACGTGTACATCCATACGGTACCAAACCACAACAAAACGGTGCAATACCGTGTGAGTACATCCATACTGTACCAAACCACACCAAAACGGTACAATACCTTACGAGTCCTTCGTTACGGTACCAAACCACAACAATACGGTGCAATACCTTACGAGTCCTTCGTTACGGTACCAAACCACACCAAAACAGTACAATACCTTACCAGTCCTTCGTGACGGTACCAAACCAAACCAAAACGGTACAATACCGCACGAGTACATCCATACGGTACCAAACCACACCAAAACGGTACAATACCTTACGAGTCCTTCGTTACGGTACCAAACCACAACAATACGGTGCAATATCGTACGAGTACATCCATACGGTACCAAACCACACCAAAACGGTACAATACCTTACGAGTCCTTCGTTACGGTACCTAACCACACCAAAACGGTACAATACCTTACGAGTCCTTCGTTACGGTACCAAACCAAACCAAAACGGTGCAATACCGCACGAGTACATCCATATGGTACCAAACCACACCAAAACGGTACAATACCTTACGAGTCCTTCGTTACGGTACCAAACCACACCAAAACGGTACAATACCTTACGAGTCCTTCGCTACGGTACCAAACAAAACCAAAACGGTTCAATACCGCACGAGTACATCCATACGGTACCAAACCACACCAAAACGGTTCAATACCTTACGAGTCCTTCGTGACGGTTCCAAACCACACCAAAACGGTGCAATACCGTACGAGTACATCCATACGGTACCAAACCACAACAAAACGGTGCAATACCGTGTGAGTACATCCATACGGTACCAAACCACACCAAAACGGTACAATACCTTACGAGTCCTTCGTTACGGTACCAAACCACAACAATACGGTGCAATACCGTACGAGTACATCCATACGGTACCAAACCACACCAAAACGGTACAATACCTTACGAGTCCTTCGTTACGGAACCAAACCACACCAAAACGGTACAATACCTTACGAGTCCTTCGCTACGGTACCAAACCAAACCAAAACGGTGCAATACCGCACGAGTACATCCATACGGTACCAAACCACACCAAAACGGTTCAATACCTTACGAGTCCTTCGTGACGGTTCCAAACCACACCAAAACGGTGCAATACCGTACGAGTACATCCATACGGAACCAAACCACACCAAAACGGTGCAATACCGTACGAGTACATCCATACGGTACTAAACCACACCAAAACGGTACAATACCTTACGAGTCCTTCGTTACGGTACCAAACCACAACCAAAATGTGCAATACCGTACGAGTACATCCATACGGTACCAAACCACACCAAAACGGTACAATACCTTACGAGTCCTTCGTTACGGTACCAAACCACAACAAAACGGTGCAATACCGTACGAGTACATCCATACTGTACCAAACCACACCAAAACGGTGCAATATCGTACGAGTACATCCATACGGTACCAAACCACAACAAAACGGTGCAATACCGTACGAGAACATGCATACGGTACCAAACCACACCAAAACGGTACAATACCTTACAAGTTCTTCGTTACGGTTCCAAACCACACCAAAACGGTGCAATACCGTACGAGTACATCCATACGGTACCAAACCACACCAAAACGGTGCAATACCTTACGAGTCCTTCGTTACGATACCAAACCACAACAAAACGGTGCAATACCGTACGAGTACATCCATACGGTACCAAACCACACCAAAACGGTACAATCCCTCACAAGTCCTTCGTTACGGTACCAAACCACAACAAAACGGTGCAATACCGTACGAGTACATCCATACTGTACCAAACCACAACAAAACGGTGCAATACCGTGTGAGTACATCCATACTGTACCAAACCACACCAAAACGGTACAATACCTTACGAGTCCTTCGTTACAGTACCAAACCACAACAATACGGTGCAATACCGTACGAGTACAACCATACGGTACCAAACCACACCAAAACGGTACAATACCTTACGAGTCCTTCGTTACGGTACCAAACCACAACAATACGGTGCAATACCGTACGAGTACATCCATACGGGACCAAACCACACCAAAACGGTACAATACCTTACGAGTCCTTCGTTACGGTACCAAACCACAACAAAAATGTGCAATACCGTACGAGTACATCCATACGGTACCAAACCACACCAAAACGGTACAATTCCTTACGAGTCCTTCGTTACGGTACCAAACCACAACAAAACGGTGCAATACCGTACGAGTACATCCATACGGTACCAAACCACACCAAAACGGTACAATACCGTACGACTACATCCATACGGTACCAAACCACAACAAAACGGTGCAATACCGTACGAGTACATCCATACGGTACCAAACCACACCAAAACGGTACAATACCTTACAAGTTCTTCGTTACGGTTCCAAACCACACCAAAACGGTGCAATACCGTACGAGTACATCCATACGGTACCAAACCACACCAAAACGGTACAATACCTTACGAGTACATCCATACGGTACCAAACCACACCAAAACGGTACAATACCTTACAAGTCCTTCGTTACGGTTCCAAACCACACCAAAACGGTGCAATACCGTACGAGTACATCCATACGGTACCAAACCACACCAAAACGGTGCAATACCTTACGAGTCCTTCGTTACGGTACCAAACCACACCAAAACGGTGCAATACCGTACGAGTACATCCATACGGTACCAAACCACACCAAAACGGTACAATACCTTACGAGTCCTTCGTTACGGTACCAAACCACAACAAAACTGTGCAATACCTTACGAGTCCTTCGTTACGGTACCAAACCACACCAAAACGGTGCAATACCGCACGAGTACATCCATACGGTACCAAACCACACCAAAACGGTACAATACCTTACGAGTCCTTCGTTACGGTACCAAACCACACCAAAACGGTGCAATACTGTACGAGTACATCCATACGGTACCAAACCAAACAAAAACGGTACAATACCTTACGAGTACATCCATACGGTACCAAAAAACACCAAAACGGTGCAATACCGTACGAGTACATCCATACGGTACCAAACCAAGCCAAAACGGTGCAATACCGTACGAGTACATCCATACGGTAACAAACCACAACAAAACGGTGCAATACCGTACGAGTACATCCATACGGTACCAAACCACACCAAAACGGTACAATACCTTACGAGTCCTTCGTTACGGTACCAAACCACACCAAAACGGTGCAATACCGTACGACTACATCCATACGGTACCAAACCACACCAAAACGGTACAATACCATACGAGTACATCCATACGGTACCAAACCACACCAAAACGGTGCAATACCGTACGAGTACATCCATACGGTACCAAACCACACCAAAACGGTGCAATACCTTACGAGTCCTTCGTTACGGTACCAAACCACACCAAAACGGTGCAATACCGTACGACTACATCCATACGGTACCAAACCACACCAAAACGGTACAATACCTTACGAGTCCTTCGTTACGGTACCAAACCACACCAAAACGGTGCAATACCGTACGAGTACATCCATACGGTACCAAACCACACCAAAACGGTACAATACCTTACGATTCCTTCGTTACCATTCCAAACCACAACAAAACGGTGCAATACCGTACGAGTACATCCATACGGTACCAAACCACACCAAAACGGTACAATACCTTACGAGTCCTTCGTTACGGTACCAAACCACACCAAAACGGTGCAATACCGTACGACTACATCCATACGGTACCAAACCACACCAAAACGGTACAATACCATACGAGTACATCCATACGGTACCAAACCACACCAAAACGGTGCAATACCGTACGAGTACATCCATACGGCACCAAACCACACCAAAACGGTGCAATACCTTACGAGTCCTTCGTTACGGTACCAAACCACACCAAAACGGTGCAATACCGTACGACTACATCCATACGGTACCAAACCACACCAAAACGGTACAATACCTTACGAGTCCTTCGTTACGGTACCAAACCACACCAAAACGGAGCAATACCGTACGAGTACATCCATACGGTACCAAACCACACCAAAACGGTACAATACCTTACGATTCCTTCGTTACCATTCCAAACCACAACAAAACGGTGCAATACCGTACGAGTACATCCATACGGTACCAAACCACACCAAAACGGTACAATACCTTACGAGTCCTTCGTTACGGTACCAAACCACACCAAAACGGTGCAATACCGTACGACTACATCCATACGGTACCAAACCACACCAAAACGGTACAATACCATACGAGTACATCCATACGGTACCAAACCACACCAAAACGGTGCAATACCTTACGAGTACATCCATACGGCACCAAACCACACCAAAACGGTGCAATACCTTACGAGTCCTTCGTTACGGTACCAAACCACACCAAAACGGTGCAATACCGTACGACTACATCCATACGGTACCAAACCACACCAAAACGGTACAATACCTTACGAGTCCTTCGTTACGGTACCAAACCACACCAAAACGGTGCAATACCGTACGAGTACATCCATACGGTACCAAACCACACCAAAACGGTACAATACCTTACGATTCCTTCGTTACCCTTCCAAACCACAACAAAACGGTTCAATACCGTACGAGCACATCCATACGGTACAAAACCACACCAAAACGGTACAATACCTTACGAGTCCTTCGTTACAGCACCATACCACACCAAAACGGTGCAACACCGTACGAGTACATCCATACGGTACCAAACCACACCAAAACGGTACAATACCTTACGAGTCCTTCGTTACGGTACCAAACCTCACCAAAACGGTGCAATACCATACGAGTACATCCGTACGGTACCAAACCACACCAAAACGGTACAATACCTTACGATTCCTTCGTTACCATTCCAAACCACAACAAAACGGTGCAATACCGTGTGAGTACATCCATACGGTACCAAACCTCACCAAAACGGTACAATACCTTACGAGTCCTTCGTTACGGTACCAAACCACAACAAAACGGTGCAATACCGTACGAGTACATCCATACGGTACCAAACCACACCAAAACGGTGCAATACCGTATGAGTACATCCATACGGTACCAAACCACAACAAAACGGTGCAATACCGTACGAGTACATCCATACGGTACCAAACCACACCAAAACGGTACAATACCTTACGAGTCCTTCGTTACGGTTCCAAACCACACCGAAACGGTGCAATACCGTACGAGTACATCCATACGGTACCAAACCACACCAATACGGTGCAATACCGTACGAGTACATCCATACGGTACCAAACCCACCAAAACGGTACAATACCTTATGAGTACATCGTTACGGTACCAAACCACAACAAAACGGTGCAATACCGTACGAGTACATCCATACGGTACCAAACCACACCAAAACGGTACAATACCGTATGAGTACATCCATACGGTACCAAACCACAACAAAACGGTGCAATACCGTACGAGTACATCCATACGGTACCAAACCACACCAAAACGGTACAATACCTTACGAGTCCTTCGTTACGGTTCCAAACCACACCAAAACGGTGCAATACCGTACGAGTACATCCATACGGTACCAAACCACACCAATACGGTGCAATACCGTACGAGTACATCCATACGGTACCAAACCCACCAAAACGGTACAATACCTTATGAGTACATCCATACGGTACCAAACCACACCAAAACGGTGCAATACCGTACGAGTACATCCATACGGTACCAAACCACACCAAAACGGTACAATACCTTACGAGTCCTTCGTTACGGTACCAAACCAAACCAAAACGGTGCAATACCGCACGAGTACATCCATACGGTACCAAACCACACCAAAACGGTACAATACCTTACGAGTCCTTCGTTACGGTTCCAAACCACACCAAAACGGTGCAATACCGTACGAGTACATCCATACGGTACCAAACCACACCAAAACGGTGCAATACCGTACGAGTACATCCATACGGTACCAAACCCCACCAAAACGGTACAATACCTTATGAGTACATCCATACGGTACCAAACCACACCAAAACGGTGCAATACCGTACGAGTACATCCATACGGTACCAAACCACACCAAAACGGTACAATACCTTACGAGTCCTTCGTTACGGTACCAAACCACACCAAAACGGTGCAACACCGTACGAGTACATCCATACGGTACCAAACCACACCAAAACGGTGCAACACCGTACGAGTACATCCATACGGTACCAAACCACAACGAAACGGTGCAATACCGTGTGAGTACATCCATACTGTACCAAACCACACCAAAACGGTACAATACCTTACGAGTCCTTCGTTACGGTACCAAACCACAACAATACGGTGCAATACCGTACGAGTACATCCATACGGTACCAAACCACACCAAAACGGTACAATACCTTACGAGTCCTTCGTTACGGTACCAAACCACACCAAAACGGTACAATACCTTACGAGTCCTTCGTTACGATACCAAACCAAACCAAAACGGTGCAATACCGCACGAGTACATCCATACGGTACCAAACCACACCAAAACGGTACAATACCTTACGAGTCCTTCGTTACGGTACCAAACCACACCAAAACGGTACAATACCTTACGAGTCCTTCGTTACGATACCAAACCAAACCAAAACGGTGCAATACCGCACGAGTACATCCATACGGTACCAAACCACACCAAAACGGTACAATACCTTACGAGTCCTTCGTTACGGTACCAAACCACAACAATACGGTGCAATACCGTACGAGTACATCCATACGGGACCAAACCACACCAAAACGGTACAATACCTTACGAGTCCTCCGTTACGGTACCAAACCACACCAAAACGGTACAATACCTTACGAGTCCTTCTTTACGGTACCAAACCACACCAAAACGGTGCAACACCGTACGAGTACATCCATACGGTACCAAACCACACCAAAACGGTGCAATACCGTACGAGTACATCCATACGGTACCAAACCACAACAAAACGGTGCAATACCGTGTGAGTACATCCATACTGTACCAAACCACACCAAAACGGTACAATACCTTACGAGTCCTTCGTTACAGTACCAAACCACAACAATACGGTGCAATACCGTACGAGTACAACCATACGGTACCAAACCACACCAAAACGGTACAATACCTTACGAGTCCTTCGTTACGGTACCAAACCACAACAATACGGTGCAATACCGTACGAGTACATCCATACGGGACCAAACCACACCAAAACGGTACAATACCTTACAAGTCCTCCGTTACGGTACCAAACCACACCAAAACGGTACAATACCTTACGAGTCCTTCTTTACGGTACCAAACCACACCAAAACGGTGCAACACCGTACGAGTACATCCATACGGTACCAAACCACACCAAAACGGTGCAATACCGTACGAGTACATCCATACGGTACCAAACCACAACGAAACGGTGCAATACCGTGTGAGTACATCCATACTGTACCAAACCACACCAAAACGGTACAATACCTTACGAGTCCTTCGTTACGGTACCAAACCACAACAATACGGTGCAATACCGTACGAGTACATCCATACGGTACCAAACCATACCAAAACGGTACAATACCTTACGAGTCCTTCGTTACGGTACCAAACCACACCAAAACGGTACAATACCTTACGAGTCCTTCGTTACGATACCAAACCAAACCAAAACGGTGCAATACCGCACGAGTACATCCATACGGTACCAAACCACACCAAAACGGTACAATACCTTACGAGTCCTTCGTTACGGTACCAAACAACACCAAAACGGTACAATACCTTACGAGTCCTTCGTTACGATACCAAACCAAACCAAAACGGTGCAATACCGCACGAGTACATCCATACGGTACCAAACCACACCAAAACGGTACAATACCTTACGAGTCCTTCGTTACGGTACCAAACCACAACAATACGGTGCAATACCGTACGAGTACATCCATACGGGACCAAACCACACCAAAACGGTACAATACCTTACGAGTCCTCCGTTACGGTACCAAACCACACCAAAACGGTACAATACCTTACGAGTCCTTCTTTACGGTACCAAACCACACCAAAACGGTGCAACACCGTACGAGTACATCCATACGGTACCAAACCACACCAAAACGGTGCAATACCGTACGAGTACATCCATACGGTACAAAACCACAACAAAACGGTGCAATACCGTGTGAGTACATCCATACTGTACCAAACCACACCAAAACGGTACAATACCTTACGAGTCCTTCGTTACAGTACCAAACCACAACAATACGGTGCAATACCGTACGAGTACATCCATACGGTACCAAACCACACCAAAACGGTACAATACCTTACGAGTCCTTCGTTACGGTTACAAACCACACCAAAACGGTGCAATACCGTACGAGTACATCCATACGGTACCAAACCACACCAAAACGGTACAATACCTTACGAGTCCTTCGTTACGGTACCAAACCACACCAAAACGGTGCAATACCGTATGAGTACATCCATACGGTACCAAACCACACCAAAACGGTACAATACCTTACGAGTCCTTCGTTACGGTACCAAACCACAACAAAACGGTGCAATACCGTACGAGTACATCCATACGGTACCAAACCACACCAAAACGGTACAATACCTTACGAGTACATCCATACGGTACCAAACCACACAAAAACGGTACAATACCTTACGAGTCCTTCGTTACGGTACCAAACCACACCAAAACGGTGCAACACCGTACGAGTACATCCATACGGTACCAAACCACACCAAAACGGTGCAATACCGTACGAGTACATCCATACGGTACCAAACCACAACAAAACGGTGCAATACCGTGTGAGTACATCCATACTGTACCAAACCACACCAAAACGGTACAATACCTTACGAGTCCTTCGTTACAGTACCAAACCACAACAATACGGTGCAATACCGTACGAGTACAACCATACGGTACCAAACCACACCAAAACGGTACAATACCTTACGAGTCCTTCGTTACGGTACCAAACCACAACAATACGGTGCAATACCGTACGAGTACATCCATACGGGACCAAACCACACCAAAACGGTACAATACCTTACAAGTCCTCCGTTACGGTACCAAACCACACCAAAACGGTACAATACCTTACGAGTCCTTCTTTACGGTACCAAACCACACCAAAACGGTGCAACACCGTACGAGTACATCCATACGGTACCAAACCACACCAAAACGGTGCAATACCGTACGAGTACATCCATACGGTACCAAACCACAACGAAACGGTGCAATACCGTGTGAGTACATCCATACTGTACCAAACCACACCAAAACGGTACAATACCTTACGAGTCCTTCGTTACGGTACCAAACCACAACAATACGGTGCAATACCGTACGAGTACATCCATACGGTACCAAACCATACCAAAACGGTACAATACCTTACGAGTCCTTCGTTACGGTACCAAACCACACCAAAACGGTACAATACCTTACGAGTCCTTCGTTACGATACCAAACCAAACCAAAACGGTGCAATACCGCACGAGTACATCCATACGGTACCAAACAACACCAAAACGGTACAATACCTTACGAGTCCTTCGTTACGGTACCAAACAACACCAAAACGGTACAATACCTTACGAGTCCTTCGTTACGATACCAAACCAAACCAAAACGGTGCAATACCGCACGAGTACATCCATACGGTACCAAACCACACCAAAACGGTACAATACCTTACGAGTCCTTCGTTACGGTACCAAACCACAACAATACGGTGCAATACCGTACGAGTACATCCATACGGGACCAAACCACACCAAAACGGTACAATACCTTACGAGTCCTCCGTTACGGTACCAAACCACACCAAAACGGTACAATACCTTACGAGTCCTTCTTTACGGTACCAAACCACACCAAAACGGTGCAACACCGTACGAGTACATCCATACGGTACCAAACCACACCAAAACAGTGCAATACCGTACGAGTACATCCATACGGTACCAAACCACAACAAAACGGTGCAATACCGTGTGAGTACATCCATACTGTACCAAACCACACCAAAACGGTACAATACCTTACGAGTCCTTCGTTACAGTACCAAACCACAACAATACGGTGCAATACCGTACGAGTACATCCATACGGTACCAAACCACACCAAAACGGTACAATACCTTACGAGTCCTTCGTTACGGTTACAAACCACACCAAAACGGTGCAATACCGTACGAGTACATCCATACGGTACCAAACCACACCAAAACGGTACAATACCTTACGAGTCCTTCGTTACGGTACCAAACCACACCAAAACGGTGCAATACCGTATGAGTACATCCATACGGTACCAAACCACACCAAAACGGTACAATACCTTACGAGTCCTTCGTTACGGTACCAAACCACAACAAAACGGTGCAATACCGTACGAGTACATCCATACGGTACCAAACCACACCAAAACGGTACAATACCTTACGAGTACATCCATACGGTACCAAACCACACAAAAACGGTACAATACCTTACGAGTCCTTCGTTACGGTACCAAACCACACCAAAACGGTGCAACACCGTACGAGTACATCCATACGGTACCAAACCACACCAAAACGGTGCAATACCGTACGAGTACATCCATACGGTACCAAACTACAACGAAACGGTGCAATACCGTGTGAGTACATCCATACTGTACCAAACCACACCAAAACGGTACAATACCTTACGAGTCCTTCGTTACAGTACCAAACCACAACAATACGGTGCAATACCGTACGAGTACATCCATACGGTACCAAACCACACCAAAACGGTACAATACCTTACGAGTCCTTCGTTACGGTACCAAACCACACCAAAACGGTGCAATACCGTATGAGTACATCCATACGGTACCAAACCACACCAAAACGGTACAATACCTTACGAGTCCTTCGTTACGGTACCAAACCACACCAAAACGGTGCAATACCGTACGAGTACATCCATACGGTACCAAACCACACCAAAACGGTACAATACCTTACGAGTCCTTCGTTACGGTACCAAACCACAACAAAACGGTGCAATACCGTACGAGTACATCCATACGGTACCAAACCACACCAAAACGGTACAATACCTTACGAGTACATCCATACGGTACCAAACCACACCAAAACGGTACAATACCTTACGAGTCCTTCGTTACGGTACCAAACCACACCAAAACGGTGCAACACCGTACGAGTACATCCATACGGTACCAAACCACACCAAAACGGTGCAATACCGTACGAGTACATCCATACGGTACCAAACCACAACAAAACGGTGCAATACCGTGTGAGTACATCCATACTGTACCAAACCACACCAAAACGGTACAATACCTTACGAGTCCTTCGTTACGGTCCCAAACCACAACAATACGGTGCAATACCGTACGAGTACATCCATACGGTACCAAACCACACCAAAACGGTACAATACCTTACGAGTCCTTCGTTACGGTACCAAACCACACCAAAACGGTACAATACCTTACGAGTCCTTCGTTACGGTACCAAACCACAACAAAACGGTGCAATACCGCACGAGTACATCCATACGGTACCAAACCACACCAAAACGGTACAATACCTTACGAGTCCTTCGTTACGGTACCAAACCACACCAAAACGGTGCAAAACCGTACGATTACATCCATACGGTACCAAACCACACCAAAACGGTACAATACCTTACGAGTCCTTCGTTACGGTACCAAACCACAACAAAACGGTGCAATACCGTACGAGTACATCCATACGGTACCAAACCACACCAAAACGGTGCAATACCGTACGAGTACATCCATACGGTACCAAACCACACCAAAACGGTACAATACCTTACGAGTCCTTCGTTACGGTACCAAACCACACCAAAACGGTGCAAAACCGTACGATTACATCCATACGGTACCAAACCACACCAAAACGGTACAATACCTTACGAGTCCTTCGTTACGGTACCAAACCACAACAAAACGGTGCAATACCGTACGAGTACATCCATACGGTACCAAACCACACCAAAACGGTGCAATACCGTACGAGTACATCCATAGGGTACCAAACCACAACAAAACGGTACAATACCGTGTGAGTACATCCATAATGTACCAAACCACACCAAAACGGTACAATACCTTACGAGTCCTTCGTTACGGTACCAAACCACAACAATACGGTGCAATACCGTACGAGTACATCCATACGGTACCAAACCACACCAAAACGGTACAATACCTTACGAGTCCTTCGTTACGGTACCAAACCACACCAAAACGGTACAATACCTTACGAGTCCTTACGGTTCCAAACCACACCAAAACGGTGCAATACCGCACGAGTACATCCATACGGTACCAAACCAAACAAAAACGGTACAATACCTTACGAGTACATCCATACGGTACCAAACAACACCAAAACGGTGCAATACCGTACGAGTACATCCATACGGTACCAAACCAAGCCAAAACGGTGCAATACCGTACGAGTACATCCATACGGTACCAAACCACAAAAAAACGGTGCAATACCGTACGAGTACATCCATACGGTACCAAACCACACCAAAACGGTACAATACCTTACGAGTCCTTCGTTACGGTACCAAACCACACCAAAACGGTGCAATACCGTACGACTACATCCATACGGTACCAAACCACACCAAAACGGTATAATACCCTACGAGTACATCCATACGGTACCAAACCACACCAAAACGGTGCCATACCGTACGAGTACATCCATACGGTACCAAACCACACCAAAACGGTGCAATACCGTACGAGTACATCCATACGGTCGCAAACCACAACAAAACGGTGCAATACCGTACGAGTACATCCATACGGTACCAAACCACACCAAAATGGTGCAATACCTTACGCGTCCTTCGTTACGGTACCAAACCACTACAAAACGGTGCAATACCGTACGAGTACATCCATACGATACCAAACCACACAAAAACGGTACAATACCTTACGAGTCCTTCGTTACGGTACCAAACCACAACAAAACGGTGCCATACCGTACGAGTATAACCATACGGTACCAAACCACACCAAAATGGTACAATACCTTACAAGTACATCCATACGGTACCAAACCACACCAAAACGGTACAATACCTTACGCGTCCTTCGTTACGGTACCAAACCACAACAAAACGGTGCAATACCGTACGAGTACATCCATACGGTACCAAACCACACCAAAACGGTGCAATACCTTACGCGTCCTTCGTTACGGTACCAAACCACACCAAAACGGTGCAAAACCGTACGATTACATCCATACGGTACCAAACCACACCAAAACGGTACAATACCTTACGAGTCCTTCGTTACGGTACCAAACCACAACAAAACGGTGCAATACCGTACGAGTACATCCATACGGTACCAAACCACACCAAAACGGTGCAATACCGTACGAGTACATCCATAGGGTACCAAACCACAACAAAACGGTACAATACCGTGTGAGTACATCCATAATGTACCAAACCACACCAAAACGGTACAATACCTTACGAGTCCTTCGTTACGGTACCAAACCACAACAATACGGTGCAATACCGTACGAGTACATCCATACGGTACCAAACCACACCAAAACGGTACAATACCTTACGAGTCCTTCGTTACGGTACCAAACCACACCAAAACGGTACAATACCTTACGAGTCCTTACGGTTCCAAACCACACCAAAACGGTGCAATACCGCACGAGTACATCCATACGGTACCAAACCAAACAAAAACGGTACAATACCTTACGAGTACATCCATACGGTACCAAACAACACCAAAACGGTGCAATACCGTACGAGTACATCCATACGGTACCAAACCAAGCCAAAACGGTGCAATACCGTACGAGTACATCCATACGGTACCAAACCACAAAAAAACGGTGCAATACCGTACGAGTACATCCATACGGTACCAAACCACACCAAAACGGTACAATACCTTACGAGTCCTTCGTTACGGTACCAAACCACACCAAAACGGTGCAATACCGTACGACTACATCCATACGGTACCAAACCACACCAAAACGGTATAATACCCTACGAGTACATCCATACGGTACCAAACCACACCAAAACGGTGCCATACCGTACGAGTACATCCATACGGTACCAAACCACACCAAAACGGTGCAATACCGTACGAGTACATCCATACGGTACCAAACCACAACAAAACGGTGCAATACCGTACGAGTACATCCATACGGTACCAAACCACACCAAAACGGTGCAATACCTTACGCGTCCTTCGTTACGGTACCAAACCACTACAAAACGGTGCAATACCGTACGAGTACATCCATACGATACCAAACCACACAAAAACGGTACAATACCTTACGAGTCCTTCGTTACGGTACCAAACCACAACAAAACGGTGCCATACCGTACGAGTATAACCATACGGTACCAAACCACACTAAAATGGTACAATACCTTACAAGTACATCCATACGGTACCAAACCACACCAAAACGGTACAATACCTTACGCGTCCTTCGTTAGGGTACCAAACCACAACAAAACGGTGCAATACCGTACGAGTACATCCATACGGTACCAAACCACACCAAAACGGTACAATACCTTACGAGTCCTTCGTTACGGAACCAAACCACAACAAAACGGTGCAATACCGTACGAGTACATCCATACGGTACCAAACCACACCAAAATGGTACAATACCTTACGAGTACATCCATACGGTACAAAACCACACCAAAACGGTACAATACCTTACGAGTCCTTCGTTACGGAACCAAACCACAACAAAAAGGTGCAATACCGTACGAGTACATCCATACGGTACAAAACCACACCAAAACGGTACAATACCTTACGAGTCCTTCGTTACCGCACCATACCACACCAAAACGGTGCAATACCGTACGAGTACATCCATACGGTACCAAACCACACCAAAACTGTACAATACCTTACGAGTCCTTCGTTACGGTACCAAACCACACCAAAACGGTGCAATACCGTATGACTACATCCATACGGTACCAAACCACACCAAAACGGTATAATACCCTACGAGTACATCCATACGGTACCAAACCACACCAAAACGGTGCCATACCGTACGAGTACATCCATACGGTACCAAACCACACCAAAGCGGTGCAATACCGTACGAGTACATCCATACGGTACCAAACCACAACAAAACGGTGCAATACCGTACGAGTACATCCATACGGTACCAAACCACACCAAAACGGTGCAATACCTTACGCGTCCTTCGTTACGGTACCAAACCACTACAAAACGGTGCAATACCGTACGAGTACATCCATACGATACCAAACCACACCAAAACGGTACAATACCTTACGAGTCCTTCGTTACGGTACCAAACCACAACAAAACGGTGCAATACCGTACGAGTATAACCATACGGTACCAAACCACACCAAAACGGTACAATACCTTACAAGTACATCCATACGGTACCAAACCACACCAAAACGGTACAATACCTTACGCGTCCTTCGTTACGGTACCAAACCACAACAAAACGGTGCAATACCGTACGAGTACATCCATACGGTACCAAACCCCACCAAAACGGTACAATACCTTACGAGTCCTTCGTTACGGAACCAAACCACAACAAAACGGTGCAATACCGTACGAGTACATCCATACGGTACCAAACCACACCAAAATGGTACAATACCTTACGAGTACATCCATACGGTACCAAACCACACCAAAACGGTACAATACCTTACGAGTCCTTCGTTACGGAACCAAACCACAACAAAAAGGTGCAATACCGTACGAGTACATCCATACGGTACAAAACCACACCAAAACGGTACAATACCTTACGAGTCCTTCGTTACCGCACCATACCAGACCAAAACGGTGCAATACCGTACGAGTACATCCATACGGTACCAAACCAAACCAAAACTGTACAATACCTTACGAGTCCTTCGTTACGGTACCAAACCACACCAAAACTGTGCAATACCGTACGAGTACATCCATACGGTACCAAACCACACCAAAACGGTGCAATACCGTACGAGTACATCCATACGGTACCAAACCACACCAAAACGGTGCAATACCTTACGAGTCCTTCGTTACGGTACCAAACAACAACAAAACGGTGCAATACCGTACGAGTACATCCATACGGTACCAAACCACACCAAAACGGTACAATACCTTACGAGTCCTTCGTTACGGTACCAAACCACAACAAAAAGGTGCAATACCGAACGAGTACATCCATACAGTACAAAACCACACCAAAACGGTACAATACCTTACGAGTCCATCGTTACGGTACCAAACCACAACAAAACGGTGCAATACCGTACGAGTACATCCATACGGTACCAAACCACACCAAAACGGTGCAATACCGTACGAGTACATCCATACGGTACCAAACCACAACAAAACGGTGCAATACCGTACGAAACCACAACAAAACGGTGCAATACCGTACGAGTACATCCATACGATACCAAACCACACCAAAACGGTACAATACCTTACGAGTCCTTCGTTACGGTACCAAACCACAACAAAACGGTGCAATACCGTACGAATACATCCATACGGTACCAAACCACACCAAAACGGTGCAATACCTTACGAGTACATCCATACGGTACCAAACCACACCAAAACCGTACAATACATTACAAGTCCTTCGTTACGGTTCCAAACCACACCAAAACGGTGCAATACCGTACGAGTACATCCATACGGTACCAAACCACACCAAAACGGTACAATACCTTACGAGTCCTTCGTTACGGTACCAAACCACAACAAAAATGTGCAATACAGTACGAGTACATCCATACGGTACCAAACCACACCAAAACGGTACAATACCTTACGAGTCCTTCGTTACGGTACCAAACCACAACAAAAAGGTGCAATACCGTACGAGTACATCCATACAGTACAAAACCACACCAAAACGGTACAATACCTTACGAGTCCATCGTTACGGTACCAAACCACAACAAAACGGTGCAATACCGTACGAGTACATCCATACGGTACCAAACCACACCAAAACGGTGCAATACCGTACGAGTACATCCATACGGTACCAAACCACAACAAAACGGTGCAATACCGTACGAAACCACAACAAAACGGTGCAATACCGTACGAGTACATCCATACGATACCAAACCACACCAAAACGGTACAATACCTTACGAGTCCTTCGTTACGGTACCAAACCACAACAAAACGGTGCAATACCGTACGAATACATCCATACGGTACCAAACCACACCAAAACGGTGCAATACCTTACGAGTACATCCATACGGTACCAAACCACACCAAAACGGTACAATACATTACAAGTCCTTCGTTACGGTTCCAAACCACACCAAAACGGTGCAATACCGTACGAGTACATCCATACGGTACCAAACCACACCAAAACGGTACAATATCTTACGAGTCCTTCGTTACGGTACCAAACCACAACAAAAATGTGCAATACAGTACGAGTACATCCATACGGTACCAAACCACACCAAAACGGTACAATACCTTACGAGTCCTTCGTTACGGTACCAAACCACAACAAAACGGTGCAATACCGTACGAGTACATCCATACGGTACCAAACCACACCAAAACGGTGCAATACCTTACGAGTACATCCATACGGTACCAAACAACAACAAAACGGTGCAATACCGAACGAGTACATCCATACGGTACCAAACCACACCAAAACGGTACAATACATTACAAGTCCTTCGTTACGGTTCCAAACCACACCAAAACGGTGCAATACCGTACGAGTACATCCATACGGTACCAAACCACACCAAAATGGTACAATGCCTTACGAGTCCTTCGTTACGGTACCAAACCACAACAAAAATGTGCAATAAAGTACGAGTACATCCATACGGTACCAAACCACACCAAAACGGTACAATACCTTACGAGTCCTTCGTTACGGTACCAAACCACAACAAAACGGTGCAATACCGTACGAGTACATCCATACGGTACCAAACCACACCAAAACGGTGCAATACCTTACGAGTACATCCATACGGTACCAAACCACAACAAAACGGTGCAATACCGAACGAGTACATCCCTACGGTACCAAACCACACCAAAACGGTACAATACATTACAAGTCCTTCGTTACGGTTCCAAACCACACCAAAACGGTGCAATACCGTACGAGTACATCCATACGGTACCAAACCACACCAAAACGGTGCAATACCTTACGAGTCCTTCGTTACGGTACCAAACCACAACAAAACGGTGCAATACCGTACGAGTACATCCATACGGTACCAAACCACACCAAAACGGTACAATAACTTACGAGTCCTTCTTACGGTACCAAACCAAAAAAAAACGGTGCAATACCGTACGAGTACATCCATACGGTACCAAACCATACCAAAACGGTACAATACCTTACGAGTACATCCATACGGTACCAAACAACCCCAAAACGGTGCAATACCGTACGAGTACATCCATACGGTACCAAACCAAGCCAAAACGGTGCAATACCGTACGAGTACATCCATACGGTACCAAACCACACCAAAACGGTGCAATACCTTACGAGTCCTTCGTTACGGTACCAAACCACAACAAAACGGTGCAATACCGTACGAGTACATCCATACGGTACCAAACCACAACAAAACGGTGCAATACCGTACGAGTACATCCATACGGTACCAAACCACACCAAAACGGTACAATACCTTACGAGTCCTTCGTTACGGTACCAAACCACAACAAAACGGTGCAATACCGTACGAGTACATCCATACGGTACCAAACCACACCAAAACGGTGCAATACCTTACGAGTACATCCATACGGTACAAAACCACAACAAAACGGTGCAATACCGAACGAGTACATCCATACGGTACCAAACCACACCAAAACGGTACAATACATTACAAGTCCTTCGTTACGGTTCCAAACCACACCAAAACGGTGCAATACCGTACGAGTACATCCATACGGTACCAAACCACACCAAAATGGTACAATGCCTTACGAGTCCTTCGTTACGGTACCAAACCACAACAAAAATGTGCAATAAAGTACGAGTACATCCATACGGTACCAAACCACACCAAAACGGTACAATACCTTACGAGTCCTTCGTTACGGTACCAAACCACAACAAAACGGTGCAACACCGTACGAGTACATCCATACGGTACCAAACCACACCAAAACGGTGCAATACCTTACGAGTACATCCTTACGGTACCAAACCACACCAAAACGGTACAATACATTACAAGTCCTTCGTTACGGTTCCAAATCACACCAAAACGGTGCAATACCGTACGAGTACATCCATACGGTACCAAACCACACCAAAACGGTACAATATCTTACGAGTCCTTCGTTACGGTACCAAACCACAACAAAAATGTGCAATACAGTACGAGTACATCCATACGGTACCAAACCACACCAAAACGGTACAATACCTTACGAGTCCTTCGTTACGGTACCAAACCACAACAAAACGGTGCAATACCGTACGAGTACATCCATACGGTACCAAACCACACCAAAACGGTGCAATACCTTACGAGTACATCCATACGGTACCAAACCACAACAAAACGGTGCAATACCGAACGAGTACATCCATACGGTACCAAACCACACCAAAACGGTACAATACATTACAAGTCCTTCGTTACGGTTCCAAACCACACCAAAACGGTGCAATACCGTACGAGTACATCCATACGGTACCAAACCACACCAAAACGGTGCAATACCTTACGAGTCCTTCGTTACGGTACCAAACTACAACAAAACGGTGCAATACCGTACAAGTACATCCATACGGTACCAAACCACACCAAAACGGTACAATAACTTACGAGTCCTTCTTACGGTACCAAACCACAACAAAACGGTGCAATACCGTACGAGTACATCCATACGGTACCAAACCATACCAAAACGGTACAATACCTTACGAGTACATCCATACGGTACCAAACAACACCAAAACGGTGCAATACCGTACGAGTACATCCATACGGTACCAAACCAAGCCAAAACGGTGCAATACCGTACGAGTACATCCATACGGTACCAAACCACAAAAAAACGGTGCAATACCGTACGAGTACATCCATACGGTACCAAACCACACCAAAACGGTACAATACCTTACGAGTCCTTCGTTACGGTACCAAACCACACCAAAACGGTGCAATACCGTACGACTACATCCATACGGTACCAAACCACACCAAAACGGTATAATACCCTACGAGTACATCCATACGGTACCAAACCACACCAAAACGGTGCCATACCGTACGAGTACATCCATACGGTACCAAACCACACCAAAACGGTGCAATACCGTACGAGTACATCCATACGGTACCAAACCACAACAAAACGGTGCAATACCGTACGAGTACATCCATACGGTACCAAACCACACCAAAACGGTGCAATACCTTACGCGTCCTTCGTTACGGTACCAAACCACTACAAAACGGTGCAATACCGTACGAGTACATCCATACGATACCAAACCACACAAAAACGGTACAATACCTTACGAGTCCTTCGTTACGGTACCAAACCACAACAAAACGGTGCCATACCGTACGAGCATAACCATACGGTACCAAACCACACCAAAACGGTACAATACCTTACAAGTACATCCATACGGTACCAAACCACACCAAAACGGTACAATACCTTACGCGTCCTTCGTTACGGTACCAAACCACAACAAAACGGTGCAATACCGTACGAGTACATCCATACGGTACCAAACCACACCAAAACGGTACAATACCTTACGAGTCCTTCGTTACGGAACCAAACCACAACAAAACGGTGCAATACCGTACGAGTACATCCATACGGTACCAAACCACACCAAAATGGTACAATACCTTACGAGTACATCCATACGGTACAAAACCACACCAAAACGGTACAATACCTTACGAGTCCTTCGTTACGGTACCAAACCACAACAAAAAGGTGCAATACCGTACGAGTACATCCATACGGTACAAAACCACACCAAAACGGTACAATACCTTACGAGTCCTTCGTTACCGCACCATACCACACCAAAACGGTGCAATACCGTACGAGTACATCCATACGGTACCAAACCACACCAAAACTGTACAATACCTTACGAGTCCTTCGTTACGGTACCAAACCACACCAAAACGGTGCAATACCGTATGACTACATCCATACGGTACCAAACCACACCAAAACGGTATAATACCCTACGAGTACATCCATACGGTACCAAACCACACCAAAACGGTGCCATACCGTACGAGTACATCCATACGGTACCAAACCACACCAAAACGGTGCAATACCGTACGAGTACATCCATACGGTACCAAACCACAACAAAACGGTGCAATACCGTACGAGTACATCCATACGGTACCAAACCACACCAAAACGGTGCAATACCTTACGCGTCCTTCGTTACGGTACCAAACCACTACAAAACGGTGCAATACCGTACGAGTACATCCATACGATACCAAACCACACCAAAACGGTACAATACCTTACGAGTCCTTCGTTACGGTACCAAACCACAACAAAACGGTGCAATACCGTACGAGTATAACCATACGGTACCAAACCACACCAAAACGGTACAATACCTTACAAGTACATCCATACGGTACCAAACCACACCAAAACGGTACAATACCTTACGCGTCCTTCGTTACGGTACCAAACCACAACAAAACAGTGCAATACCGTACGAGTACATCCATACGGTACCAAACCACACCAAAACGGTGCAATACCTTACGAGTACATCCATACGGTACCAAACCACAACAAAACGGTGCAATACCGAACGAGTACATCCATACGGTACCAAACCACACCAAAATGGTACAATGCCTTACGAGTCCTTCGTTACGGTACCAAACCACAACAAAAATGTGCAATAAAGTACGAGTACATCCATACGGTACCAAACCACACCAAAACGGTACAATACCTTACGAGTCCTTCGTTACGGTACCAAACCACAACAAAACGGTGCAACACCGTACGAGTACATCCATACGGTACCAAACCACACCAAAACGGTGCAATACCTTACGAGTACATCCTTACGGTACCAAACCACACCAAAACGGTACAATACATTACAAGTCCTTCGTTACGGTTCCAAACCACACCAAAACGGTGCAATACCGTACGAGTACATCCATACGGTACCAAACCACACCAAAACGGTACAATATCTTACGAGTCCTTCGTTACGGTACCAAACCACAACAAAAATGTGCAATACAGTACGAGTACATCCATACGGTACCAAACCACACCAAAACGGTACAATACCTTACGAGTCCTTCGTTACGGTACCAAACCACAACAAAACGGTGCAATACCGTACGAGTACATCCATACGGTACCAAACCACACCAAAACGGTGCAATACCTTACGAGTACATCCATACGGTACCAAACCACAACAAAACGGTGCAATACCGAACGAGTACATCCATACGGTACAAAACCACACCAAAACGGTACAATACATTACAAGTCCTTCGTTACGGTTCCAAACCACACCAAAACGGTGCAATACCGTACGAGTACATCCATACGGTACCAAACCACACCAAAACGGTGCAATACCTTACGAGTCCTTCGTTACGGTACCAAACTACAACAAAACGGTGCAATACCGTACGAGTACATCCATACGGTACCAAACCACACCAAAACGGTACAATAACTTACGAGTCCTTCTTACGGTACCAAACCACAACAAAACGGTGCAATACCGTACGAGTACATCCATACGGTACCAAACCATACCAAAACGGTACAATACCTTACGAGTACATCCATACGGTACCAAACAACCCCAAAACGGTGCAATACCGTACGAGTACATCCATACGGTACCAAACCAAGCCAAAACGGTGCAATACCGTACGAGTACATCCATACGGTACCAAACCGCACCAAAACGGTGCAATACCTTACGAGTCCTTCGTTACGGCACCAAACCACAACAAAACGGTGCAATACCGTACGAGTACATCCATACGGTACCAAACCACAACAAAACGGTGCAATACCGTACGAGTACATCCATACGGTACCAAACCACACCAAAACGGTACAATACCATACGAGTCCTTCGTTACGGTACCAAACCACAACAAAACGGTGCAATACCGTACGAGTACATCCATACGGTACCAAACCACACCAAAACGGTGCAATACCTTACGAGTACATCCATACGGTACCAAACCACAACAAAATGGTGCAATACCGAACGAGTACATCCATACGGTACCAAACCACACCAAAACGGTACAATACATTACAAGTCCTTCGTTACGGTTCCAAACCACACCAAAACGGTGCAATACCGTACGAGTACATCCATACGGTACCAAACCACACCAAAATGGTACAATGCCTTACGAGTCCTTCGTTACGGTACCAAACCACAACAAAAATGTGCAATAAAGTACGAGTACATCCATACGGTACCAAACCACACCAAAACGGTACAATACCTTACGAGTCCTTCGTTACGGTACCAAACCACAACAAAACGGTGCAATACCGTACGAGTACATCCATACGGTACCAAACCACACCAAAACGGTGCAATACCTTACGAGTACATCCATACGGTACCAAACCACAACAAAATGGTGCAATACCGAACGAGTACATCCCTACGGTACCAAACCACACCAAAACGGTACAATACATTACAAGTCCTTCGTTACGGTTCCAAACCACACCAAAACGGTGCAATACCGTACGAGTACATCCATACGGTACCAAACCACACCAAAACGGTGCAATACCTTACGAGTCCTTCGTTACGGTACCAAACCACAACAAAACGGTGCAATACCGTACGAGTACATCCATACGGTACCAAACCACACCAAAACGGTACAATAACTTACGAGTCCTTCTTACGGTACCAAACCACAACAAAACGGTGCAATACCGTACGAGTACATCCATACGGTACCAAACCATACCAAAACGGTACAATACCTTACGAGTACATCCATACGGTACCAAACAACCCCAAAACGGTGCAATACCGTACGAGTACATCCATACGGTACCAAACCAAGCCAAAACGGTGCAATACCGTACGAGTACATCCATACAGTACCAAACCACACCAAAACGGTGCAATACCTTACGAGTCCTTCGTTACGGTACCAAACCACAACAAAACGGTGCAATACCGTACGAGTACATCCATACGGTACCAAACCACAACAAAACGGTGCAATACCGTACGAGTACATCCATACGGTACCAAACCACACCAAAACGGTACAATACCTTACGAGTCCTTCGTTACGGTACCAAACCACAACAAAACGGTGCAATACCGTACGAGTACATCCATACGGTACCAAACCACACCAAAACGGTGCAATACCTTACGAGTACATCCATACGGTACCAAACCACAACAAAACGGTGCAATACCGAACGAGTACATCCATACGGTACCAAACCACACCAAAACGGTACAATACATTACAAGTCCTTCGTTACGGTTCCAAACCACACCAAAACGGTGCAATACCGTACGAGTACATCCATACGGTACCATACCACACCAAAACGGTGCAATACCTTACGAGTCCTTCGTTACGGTACCAAACTACAACAAAACGGTGCAATACCGTACAAGTACATCCATACGGTACCAAACCAAACCAAAACGGTACAATAACTTACGAGTCCTTCTTACGGTACCAAACCACAACAAAACGGTGCAATACCGTACGAGTACATCCATACGGTACCAAACCATACCAAAACGGTACAATACCTTACGAGTACATCCATACGGTACCAAACAACACCAAAACGGTGCAATACCGTACGAGTACATCCATACGGTACCAAACCAAGCCAAAACGGTGCAATACCGTACGAGTACATCCATACGGTACCAAACCACAAAAAAACGGTGCAATACCGTACGAGTACATCCATACGGTACCAAACCACACCAAAACGGTACAATACCTTACGAGTCCTTCGTTACGGTACCAAACCACACCAAAACGGTGCAATACCGTACGACTACATCCATACGGTACCAAACCACACCAAAACGGTATAATACCCTACGAGTACATCCATACGGTACCAAACCACACCAAAACGGTGCCATACCGTACGAGTACATCCATACGGTACCAAACCACACCAAAACGGTGCAATACCGTACGAGTACATCCATACGGTACCAAACCACAACAAAACGGTGCAATACCGTACGAGTACATCCATACGGTACCAAACCACACCAAAACGGTGCAATACCTTACGCGTCCTTCGTTACGGTACCAAACCACTACAAAACGGTGCAATACCGTACGAGTACATCCATACGATACCAAACCACACAAAAACGGTACAATACCTTACGAGTCCTTCGTTACGGTACCAAACCACAACAAAACGGTGCCATACCGTACGGGTATAACCATACGGTACCAAACCACACCAAAACGGTACAATACCTTACAAGTACATCCATACGGTACCAAACCACACCAAAACGGTACAATACCTTACGCGTCCTTCGTTACGGTACCAAACCACAACAAAACGGTGCAATACCGTACGAGTACATCCATACGGTACCAAACCACACCAAAACGGTACAATACCTTACGAGTCCTTCGTTACGGAACCAAACCACAACAAAACGGTGCAATACCGTACGAGTACATCCATACGGTACCAAACCACACCAAAATGGTACAATACCTTACGAGTACATCCATACGGTACAAAACCACACCAAAACGGTACAATACCTTACGAGTCCTTCGTTACGGAACCAAACCACAACAAAAAGGTGCAATACCGTACGAGTACATCCATACGGTACAAAACCACACCAAAACGGTACAATACCTTACGAGTCCTTCGTTACCGCACCATACCACACCAAAACGGTGCAATACCGTACGAGTACATCCATACGGTACCAAACCACACCAAAACTGTACAATACCTTACGAGTCCTTCGTTACGGTACCAAACCACACCAAAACGGTGCAATACCGTATGACTACATCCATACGGTACCAAACCACACCAAAACGGTATAATACCCTACGAGTACATCCATACGGTACCAAACCACACCAAAACGGTGCCATACCGTACGAGTACATCCATACGGTACCAAACCACACCAAAACGGTGCAATACCGTACGAGTACATCCATACGGTACCAAACCACAACAAAACGGTGCAATACCGTACGAGTACATCCATACGGTACCAAACCACACCAAAACGGTGCAATACCTTACGCGTCCTTCGTTACGGTACCAAACCACTACAAAACGGTGCAATACCGTACGAGTACATCCATACGATACCAAACCACACCAAAACGGTACAATACCTTACGAGTCCTTCGTTACGGTACCAAACCACAACAAAACGGTGCAATACCGTACGAGTATAACCATACGGTACCAAACCACACCAAAACGGTACAATACCTTACAAGTACATCCATACGGTACCAAACCACACCAAAACGGTACAATACCTTACGCGTCCTTCGTTACGGTACCAAACCACAACAAAACGGTGCAATACCGTACGAGTACATCCATACGGTACCAAACCACACCAAAACGGTGCAATACCTTACGAGTACATCCATACAGTACCAAACCACAACAAAACGGTGCAATACCGAACGAGTACATCCATACGGTACCAAACCACACCAAAATGGTACAATGCCTTACGAGTCCTTCGTTACGGTACCAAACCACAACAAAAATGTGCAATAAAGTACGAGTACATCCATACGGTACCAAACCACACCAAAACGGTACAATACCTTACGAGTCCTTCGTTACGGTACCAAACCACAACAAAACGGTGCAACACCGTACGAGTACATCCATACGGTACCAAACCACACCAAAACGGTGCAATACCTTACGAGTACATCCTTACGGTACCAAACCACACCAAAACGGTACAATACATTACAAGTCCTTCGTTACGGTTCCAAACCACACCAAAACGGTGCAATACCGTACGAGTACATCCATACGGTACCAAACCACACCAAAACGGTACAATATCTTACGAGTCCTTCGTTACGGTACCAAACCACAACAAAAATGTGCAATACAGTACGAGTACATCCATACGGTACCAAACCACACCAAAACGGTACAATACCTTACGAGTCCTTCGTTACGGTACCAAACCACAACAAAACGGTGCAATACCGTACGAGTACATCCATACGGTACCAAACCACACCAAAACGGTGCAATACCTTACGAGTACATCCATACGGTACCAAACCACAACAAAACGGTGCAATACCGAACGAGTACATCCATACGGTACCAAACCACACCAAAACGGTACAATACATTACAAGTCCTTCGTTACGGTTCCAAACCACACCAAAACGGTGCAATACCGTACGAGTACATCCATACGGTACCAAACCACACCAAAACGGTGCAATACCTAACGAGTCCTTCGTTACGGTACCAAACTACAACAAAACGGTGCAATACCGTACGAGTACATCCATACGGTACCAAACCACACCAAAACGGTACAATAACTTACGAGTCCTTCTTACGGTACCAAACCACAACATAACGGTGCAATACCGTACGAGTACATCCATACGGTACCAAACCATACCAAAACGGTACAATACCTTACGAGTACATCCATACGGTACCAAACAACCCCAAAACGGTGCAATACCGTACGAGTACATCCATACGGTACCAAACCAAGCCAAAACGGTGCAATACCGTACGAGTACATCCATACGGTACCAAACCGCACCAAAACGGTGCAATACCTTACGAGTCCTTCGTTACGGCACCAAACCACAACAAAACGGTGCAATACCGTACGAGTACATCCATACGGTACCAAACCACAACAAAACGGTGCAATACCGTACGAGTACATCCATACGGTACCAAACCACACCAAAACGGTACAATACCATACGAGTCCTTCGTTACGGTACCAAACCACAACAAAACGGTGCAATACCGTACGAGTACATCCATACGGTACCAAACCACACCAAAACGGTGCAATACCTTACGAGTACATCCATACGGTACCAAACCACAACAAAATGGTGCAATACCGAACGAGTACATCCATACGGTACCAAACCACACCAAAACGGTACAATACATTACAAGTCCTTCGTTACGGTTCCAAACCACACCAAAACGGTGCAATACCGTACGAGTACATCCATACGGTACCAAACCACACCAAAATGGTACAATGCCTTACGAGTCCTTCGTTACGGTACCAAACCACAACAAAAATGTGCAATAAAGTACGAGTACATCCATACGGTACCAAACCACACCAAAACGGTACAATACCTTACGAGTCCTTCGTTACGGTACCAAACCACAACAAAACGGTGCAATACCTTACGAGTACATCCATACGGTACCAAACCACACCAAAACGGTGCAATACCTTACGAGTACATCCATACGGTACCAAACCACAACAAAATGGTGCAATACCGAACGAGTACATCCCTACGGTACCAAACCACACCAAAACGGTACAATACATTACAAGTCCTTCGTTACGGTTCCAAACCACACCAAAACGGTGCAATACCGTACGAGTACATCCATACGGTACCAAACCACACCAAAACGGTGCAATACCTTACGAGTCCTTCGTTACGGTACCAAACCACAACAAAACGGTGCAATACCGTACGAGTACATCCATACGGTACCAAACCACACCAAAACGGTACAATAACTTACGAGTCCTTCTTACGGTACCAAACCACAACAAAACGGTGCAATACCGTACGAGTACATCCATACGGTACCAAACCATACCAAAACGGTACAATACCTTACGAGTACATCCATACGGTACCAAACAACCCCAAAACGGTGCAATACCGTACGAGTACATCCATACGGTACCAAACCAAGCCAAAACGGTGCAATACCGTACGAGTACATCCATACAGTACCAAACCACACCAAAACGGTGCAATACCTTACGAGTCCTTCGTTACGGTACCAAACCACAACAAAACGGTGCAATACCGTACGAGTACATCCATACGGTACCAAACCACAACAAAACGGTGCAATACCGTACGAGTACATCCATACGGTACCAAACCACACCAAAACGGTACAATACCTTACGAGTCCTTCGTTACGGTACCAAACCACAACAAAACGGTGCAATACCGTACGAGTACATCCATACGGTACCAAACCACACCAAAACGGTGCAATACCTTACGAGTACATCCATACGGTACCAAACCACAACAAAACGGTGCAATACCGAACGAGTACATCCATACGGTACCAAACCACACCAAAACGGTACAATACATTACAAGTCCTTCGTTACGGTTCCAAACCACACCAAAACGGTGCAATACCGTACGAGTACATCCATACGGTACCAAACCACACCAAAATGGTACAATGCCTTACGAGTCCTTCGTTACGGTACCAAACCACAACAAAAATGTGCAATAAAGTACGAGTACATCCATACGGTACCAAACCACACCAAAACGGTACAATACCTTACGAGTCCTTCGTTACGGTACCAAACCACAACAAAACGGTGCAATACCGTACGAGTACATCCATACGGTACCAAACCACACCAAAACGGTGCAATACCTTACGAGTACATCCATACGGTACCAAACCACAACAAAACGGTGCAATACCGAACGAGTACATCCATACGGTACCAAACCACACCAAAACGGTGCAATACCTTACGAGTACATCCATACGGTACCAAACCACAACAAAACGGTGCAATACCGAACGAGTACATCCCTACGGTACCAAACCACACCAAAACGGTACAATACATTACAAGTCCTTCGTTACGGTTCCAAACCACACCAAAACGGTGCAATACCGTACGAGTACATCCATACGGTACCAAACCACACCAAAACGGTGCAATACCTTACGAGTCCTTCGTTACGGTACCAAACCACAACAAAACGGTGCAATACCGTACGAGTACATCCATACGGTACCAAACCACACCAAAACGGTACAATAACTTACGAGTCCTTCGTTACGGTACCAAACCACAACGAAACGGTGCAATACCGTACGAGTACATCCATACGGTACCAAACCATACCAAAACGGTACAATACCTTACGAGTACATCCATACGGTACCAAACAACACCAAAACGGTGCAATACCGTACGAGTACATCCATACGGTACCAAACCAAGCCAAAACGGTGCAATACCGTACGAGTACATCCATACGGTACCAAACCACACCAAAACGGTGCAATACCTTACGAGTCCTTCGTTACGGTACCAAACCACAACAAAACGGTGCAATACCGTACGAGTACATCCATACGGTACCAAACCACACCAAAACGGTACAATACCTTACGAGTCCTTCGTTACGGTACCAAACCACAACAAAACGGTGCAATACCGTACGAGTACATCCATACGGTACCAAACCACACCAAAACGGTGCAATACCTTACGAGTACATCCATACGGTACCAAACCACAACAAAACGGTGCAATACCGAACGAGTACATCCATACGGTACCAAACCACACCAAAACGGTACAATACATTACAAGTCCTTCGTTACGGTTCCAAACCACACCAAAACGGTGCAATACCGTACGAGTACATCCATACGGTACCAAACCACACCAAAACGGTGCAATACCGTACGAGTACATCCATACGGTACCAAACCACAACAAAACGGTGCAATACCATGTGAGTACATCCATACGGTACCAAACCACACCAAAACGGTGCAATACCTTACGAGCCCTTCGTTACGGTACCAAACCACAACAAAAGGGTGCAATACCGTACGAGTACATCCATACGGTACCAAACCACACCAAAACGGTCCAATACCTTACGAGTCCTTCGTTACGGTACCAAACCACAACAAAAATGTGCAATACCGTATGAGTACATCCATACGGTACCAAACCACACCAAAACGGTACAATACCTTACGAGTCCTTCGTTACGGTAGCAAACCACAACAAAACGGTGCAATACCGTACGAGTACGTCCATACGGGACCAAACCACACCAAAACGGTGCAATACCGTACGAGTACATCCATACGGTACCAAACCACAACAAAACGGTGCAATACCGTACGAGTACATCCATACGGTACCAAACAACACCAAAACGGTACAATACCTTACAAGTCCTTCGTTACGGTTCCAAACCACACCAAAACGGTGCAATACCGTACGAGTACATCCATACGGTACCAAACCACACCAAAACGGTGCAATACCTTACGCGTCCTTCGTTACGGTACCAAACCACAACAAAACGGTGCAATACCGTACGAGTACATGCATACGGTACCAAACCACACCAAAACGGTACAATACCTTACGAGTCTTTCGTTACGGTACCAAACCACAACAAAACGGTGCAATACCGTACGAGTACATCCATACGGTACCAAACCACACCAAAACGGTACAATACCTTACGAGTCCTTCGTTACGGTACCAAACCACACCAAAACGGTGCAAAACCGTACGAGTACATCCATACGGTACCAAACCACACCAAAACGGTACAATACCTTACGAGTCCTTCGTTACGGTACCAAACCACAACAAAACGGTGCA
This sequence comes from Rhododendron vialii, assembly GCF_030253575.1. NCBI lineage: Eukaryota > Viridiplantae > Streptophyta > Magnoliopsida > Ericales > Ericaceae > Rhododendron > Rhododendron vialii. Next base: position 27,690,308 of record NC_080557.1, on the reverse strand, counting down.
ATACCGTACGAGTACATCCATACGGTACCAAACCACACCAAAACGGTGCAATACCGTACGAGTACATCCATAGGGTACCAAACCACAACAAAACGGTGCAATACCGTGTGAGTACATCCATAATGTACCAAACCACACCAAAACGGTACAATACCTTACGAGTCCTTCGTTACGGTACCAAACCACAACAATACGGTGCAATACCGTACGAGTACATCCATACGGTACCAAACCACACCAAAATGGTACAATACCTTACGAGTCCTTCGTTACGGTACCAAACCACACCAAAACGGTACAATACCTTACGAGTCCTTCGTTACGGTTCCAAACCACAACAAAACGGTGCAATACCGCACGAGTACATCCATACGGTACCAAACCAAACAAAAACGGTACAATACCTTACGAGTACATCCATACGGTACCAAACAACACCAAAACGGTGCAATACCGTACGAGTACATCCATACGGTACCAAACCAAGCCAAAACGGTGCAATACCGTACGAGTACATCCATACGGTACCAAACCACAAAAAAACGGTGCAATACCGTACGAGTACATCCATACGGTACCAAACCACACCAAAACGGTACAATACCTTACGAGTCCTTCGTTACGGTACCAAACCACACCAAAACGGTGCAATACCGTACGACTACATCCATACGGTACCAAACCACACCAAAACGGTGCAATACCGTACGAGTACATCCATACGGTACCAAACCACACCAAAACGGTGCAATACCTTACGCGTCCTTCGTTACGGTACCAAACCACAACAAAACGGTGCAATACCGTACGAGTACATGCATACGGTACCAAACCACACCAAAACGGTACAATACCTTACGAGTCTTTCGTTACGGTACCAAACCACAACAAAACGATGCAATACCGTACGAGTACATCCATACGGTACCAAACCACACCAAAACGGTACAATACCTTACGAGTCCTTCGTTCGGTACCAAACCACACCAAAACGGTGCAAAACCGTACGAGTACATCCATACGGTACCAAACCACCCCAAAACGGTACAATACCTTACGAGTCCTTCATTACGGTACCAAACCACAACAAAACGGTGCAATACCGTACGAGTACATCCACACGGTACCAAACCACACCAAAACGGTGCAATACCGTACGAGTACATCCATAGGGTACCAAACCACAACAAAACGGTGCAATACCGTGTGAGTACATCCATAATGTACCAAACCACACCAAAACGGTACAATACCTTACGAGTCCTTCGTTACGGTACCAAACCACAACAATACGGTGCAATACCGTACGAGTACATCCATACGGTACCAAACCACACCAAAACGGTACAATACCTTACGAGTCCTTCGTTACGGTACCAAACCACACCAAAACGGTGCAACACCGTACGAGTACATCCATACGGTACCAAACCACCCCAAAACGGTACAATACCTTACGAGTCCTTCATTACGGTACCAAACCACAACAAAACGGTGCAATACCGTACGAGTACATCCATACGGTACCAAACCACACCAAAACGGTGCAATACCGTACGAGTACATCCATAGGGTACCAAACCACAACAAAACGGTGCAATACCGTGTGAGTACATCCATAATGTACCAAACCACACCAAAACGGTACAATACCTTACGAGTCCTTCGTTACGGTACCAAACCACAACAATACGGTGCAATACCGTACGAGTACATCCATACGGTACCAAACCACACTAAAACGGTACAATACCTTACGAGTCCTTCGTTACGGTTCCAAACCACACCAAAACGGTGCAATACCGCACGAGTACATCCATACGGTACCAAACCAAACAAAAACGGTACAATACCTTACGAGTACATCCATACGGTACCAAACAACACCAAAACGGTGCAATACCGTACGAGTACATCCATACGGTACCGAACCTAGCCAAAACGGTGCAATACCGTACGAGTACATCCATACGGTACCAAACCACAAAAAAACGGTGCAATACCGTACGAGTACATCCATACGGTACCAAACCACACCAAAATGGTACAATACCTTACGAGTCCTTCGTTACGGTACCAAACCACACGAAAACGGTGCAATACCGTACGACTACATCCATACGGTACCAAACCACACGAAAACGGTATAATACCCTACGAGTACATCCATACGGTACCAAACCACACCAAAACGGTGCCATACCGTACGAGTACATCCATACGGTACCAAACCACACCAAAACGGTGCAATACCGTACGAGTACATCCATACGGTACCAAACCACAACAAAACGGTGCAATACCGTACGAGTACATCCATACGGTACCAAACCACACCAAAACGGTGCAATACCTTACGCGTCCTTCGTTACGGTACCAAACCACTACAAAACGGTGCAATACCGTACGAGTACATCCATACGATACCAAACCACACCAAAACGGTACAATACCTTACGAGTCCTTCGTTACGGTACCAAACCACAACAAAACGGTGCAATACCGTACGAGTATATCCACACGGTACCAAACCACACCAAAACGGTACAATACCTTACGAGTACATCCATACGGTACCAAACCACACCAAAACGGTACAATACCTTACAAGTCCTTCGTTACGGTTCCAAACCACACCAAAACGGTGCAATACCGTACGAGTACATCCATACGGTACCAAACCACACCAAAACGGTGCAATACCTTACGCGTCCTTCGTTACGGTACCAAACCACAACAAAACGGTGCAATACCGTACGAGTACATGCATACGGTACCAAACCACACCAAAACAGTACAATACCTTACGAGTCTTTCGTTACGGTACCAAACCACAACAAAACGGTGCAATACCGTACGAGTACATCCATACGGTACCAAACCACACCAAAACGGTACAATACCTTACGAGTCCTTCGTTACGGTACCAAACCACACCAAAACGGTGCAAAACCGTACGAGTACATCCATACGGTACCAAACAACACCAAAACGGTACAATACCTTACGAGTCCTTCGTTACGGTACCAAACCACAACAAAACGGTGCAATACCGTACGAGTACATCCATACGGTACCAAACCACACCAAAACGGTGCAATACCGTACGAGTACATCCATAGGGTACCAAACCACAACAAAACGGTGCAATACCGTGTGAGTACATCCATAATGTACCAAACCACACCAAAACGGTACAATACCTTACGAGTCCTTCGTTACGGTACCAAACCACAACAATACGGTGCAATACCGTACGAGTACATCCATACGGTACCAAACCACACCAAAACGGTACAATACCTTACGAGTCCTTCGTTACGGTACCAAACCACACCAAAACGGTACAATACCTTACGAGTCCTTCGTTACGGTTCCAAACCACACCAAAACGGTGCAATACCGCACGAGTAAATCCATACGGTACCAAACCAAACAAAAACTTTACAAATACCTTACGAGTACATCCATACGGTACCAAACAACACCAAAACGGTGCAATACCGTACGAGTACATCCATACGGTACCAAACCAAGCCAAAACGGTGCAATACCGTACGAGTACATCCATACGGTACCAAACCACAAAAAAACGGTGCAATACCGTACGAGTACATCCATACGGTACCAAACCATACCAAAACGGTAAAATACCTTACGAGTCCTTCGTTACGGTACCAAACCACACCAAAACGGTGCAATACCGTACGACTACATCCATACGGTACCAAACCACACCAAAACGGTATAATACCCTACGAGTACATCCATACGGTACCAAACCACACCAAAACGGTGCCATACCGTACGAGTACATCCATACGGTACCAAACCACACCAAAACGGTGCAATACCGTACGAGTACATCCATACGGTACCAAACCACAACAAAACGGTGCAATACCGTACGAGTACATCCATACGGTACCAAACCACACCAAAACGGTGCAATACCTTACGCGTCCTTCGTTACGGTACCAAACCACTACAAAACGGTTCAATACCGTACGAGTACATCCATACGATACCAAACCACACCAAAACGGTACAATACCTTACGAGTCCTTCGTTACGGTACCAAACCACACCAAAACTGTGCAATACCGTACGAGTACATCCATACGGTACCAAACCACACCAAAACGGTGCAATACCGTATGAGTACATCCATACGGTACCAAACCACACCAAAACGGTGCGATACCATACGAGTCCTTCGTTACGGTACCAAACAACAACAAAACGGTGCAATACCGTACGAGTACATCCATACGGTACCAAACCACACCAAAACGGTACAATACCTTACGAGTCCTTCGTTACGGTACCAAACCACAACAAAAAGGTGCAATACCGTACGAGTACATCCATACAGTACAAAACCACACCAAAACGGAGCAATACCTTACGAGTCCTTCGTTACGGTACCAAACCAATCCAAAACGGTGCAATACCGCACGAGTACATCCAAACGGTACCAAACCACACCAAAACGGTACAATACCTTACGAGTCCTTCGTTACGGTTCCAAACCACACCAAAACGGTGCAATACCGTACGAGTACATCCATACGGTACCAAACCACACCAAAACGGTACAATACCTTACGAGTCCTTCGTTACGGTACCAAACCACAACAAAACGGTGCAATACCGTACGAGTACATCCATACGGTACCAAACCACACCAAAACGGTGCAATACCTTACGAGTACATCCATACGGTACCAAACCACACCAAAACGGTACAATACATTACAAGTCCTTCGTTACGGTTCCAAACCACACCAAAACGGTGCAATACCGTACGAGTACATCCATACGGTACCAAACCACACCAAAACGGTACAATACCTTACGAGTCCTTCGTTACGGTACCAAACCACAACAAAAATGTGCAATACAGTACGAGTACATCCATACGGTACCAAACCACACCAAAACGGTACAATACCTTACGAGTCCTTCGTTACGGTACGAAACCACAACAAAGCGGTGCAATACCGTACGAGTACATCCATACGGTACCAAACCACACCAAAACGGTGCAATACCTTACGAGTACATCCATACGGTACCAAACCACACCAAAACGGTACAATACATTACAAGTCCTTCGTTACGGTTCCAAACCACACCAAAACGGTGCAATACCGTACGAGTACATCCATACGGCACCAAACCACACCAAAACGATGCAATACCTTACGAGTCCTTCGTTACGGTACCAAACCACAACAAAACGGTGCAATACCGTACGAGTACATCCATACGGTACCAAACCACACCAAAACGGTACAATAACTTACGAGTCCTTCGTTACGGTACCAAACCACAACAAAACGGTGCAATACCGTACGAGTACATCCATACGGTACCAAACCATACCAAAACGGTACAATACCTTACGAGTACATCCATACGGTACCAAACAACACCAAAACGGTGCAATACCGTACGAGTACATCCATACGGTACCAAACCAAGCCAAAACGGTGCAATACCGTACGAGTACATCCATACGGTACCAAACCACACCAAAACGGTGCAATACCTTACGAGTCCTTCGTTACGGTACCAAACCACAACAAAACGGTGCAATACCGTACGAGTACATCCATACGGTACCAAACCACAACAAAACGGTGCAATACCGTACGAGTACATCCATACGGTACCAAACCACACCAAAACGGTACAATACCTTACGAGTCCTTCGTTACGGTACCAAACCACAACAAAACGGTGCAATACCGTACGAGTACATCCATACGGTACCAAACCACACCAAAACGGTGCAATACCTTACGAGTAGATCCATACGGTACCAAACCACAACAAAACGGTGCAATACCGAACGAGTACATCCATACGGTACCAAACCACACCAAAACGGTACAATACATTACAAGTCCTTCGTTACGGTTCCAAACCACACCAAAACGGTTCAATACCGTACGAGTACATCCATACGGTACCAAACCACAACAAAACGGTGCAATACCGTACGAGTACATCCATACGGTACCAAACCACAACAAAACGGTGCAATACCGTACGAGTACATCCATACGGTACCAAACCACACCAAAACGGTACAATACCTTACGAGTCCTTCGTTACGGTACCAAACCACAACAAAACGGTGCAATACCGTGCGAGTACATCCATACGGTACCAAACCATACCAAAACGGTACAATACCTTACGAGTACATCCATACGGTACCAAACAACACCAAAACGGTGCAATACCGTACGAGTACATCCATACGGAACCAAACCAAGCCAAAACGGTGCAATACCGTACTAGTTCATCCATACGGTACCAAACCACACCAAAACGGTGCAATACCATACGAGTCCTTCGTTACGGTACCAAACCACAACAAAACGGTGCAATACCGTACGAGTACATCCATACGGTACCAAACCACACCAAAACGGTCCAATACCTTACAAGTCCTTCGTTACGGTACCAAACCACAACAAAAATGTGCAATACCGTACGAGTACATCCATACGGTACCAAACCACACCAAAACGGTCCAATACCTTACTAGTCCTTCGTTACGGTACCAAACCACAACAAAACGGTGCAATACCGTACGAGTACATCCATACGGTACCAAACCACACCAAAACGGTACAACACCATACGAGTCCTTCGTTACGGTTCCAAACCACAACAAAACGGTGCAATACCGCACGAGTACATCCATACGGTACCAAACCACACCAAAACGGTACAATTACTTACGAGTCCTTCGTTACGGTACCAAACCACAACAAAACGGTGCAATACCGTACGACTACATCCATACGGTACCAAACCATACCAAAATGGTACAATACCTTACGAGTACATCCATACGGTACCAAACAACACCAAAACGGTGCAATACCGTACGACTACATCCATACGGTACCAAACCACACCAAAACGGTATAATACCATACGAGTACATCCATACGGTACCAAACCACACCAAAACGGTACAATACCGTACGAGTACATCCATACGGTACCAAACCACAACAAAACGGTGCAATACCATGTGAGTACATCCATACGGTACCAAACCACACCAAAACGGTGCAATACCTTACGAGCCCTTCATTACGGTACCAAACCACAACAAAACGGTGCAATACCGTACGAGTACATCCATACGGTACCAAACCACACCAAAACGGTCCAATACCTTACGAGTCCTTCGTTACGGTACCAAACCACAACAAAAATGTGCAATACCGTAGGAGTACATCCATACGGTACCAAACCACACCAAAACGGTACAATACTTTACGAGTCCTTCGTTACGGTACCAAACCACAACAAAACGGTGCAATACCGTACGAGTACATCCATACGGTACCAAACCACACCAAAACGGTGCAATACCGTACGAGTACATCCATACGGTACCAAACCACAACAAAACGGTGCAATACCGTACGAGTACATCCATACGGTACCAAACAACACCAAAATGGTACAATACCTTACAAGTCCTTCGTTACGGTTCCAAACCACACCAAAACGGTGCAATACCGTACGAGTACATCCATACGGTACCAAACCACACCAAAACGGTACAATACCTTACGCGTCCTTCATTACGGTACCAAACCACAACAAAACGGTGCAATACCGTACGAGTACATGCATGCGGTACCAAACCACACCAAAACGGTACAATACCTTACGAGTCTTTCGTTACGGTACCAAACCACAACAAAACGGTGCAATACCGTACGAGTACATCCATACGGTACCAAACCACACCAAAACGGTACAATACCTTACGAGTCCTTCGTTACGGTACCAAACCACACCAAAACGGTGCAAAACCGTACGAGTACATCCATACGGTACCAAACCACACCAAAACGGTACAATACCTTACGAGTCCTTCGTTACGGTACCAAACCACAACAAAACGGTGCAATACCGTACGAGTACATCCATACGGTACCAAACCACACCAAAACGGTGCAATACCGTACGAGTACATCCATAGGGTACCAAACCACAACAAAACGGTGCAATACCGTGTGAGTACATCCATAATGTACCAAACCACACCAAAACGGTACAATACCTTACGAGTCCTTCGTTACGGTACCAAACCACAACAATACGGTGCAATACCGTACGAGTACATCCATACGGTACCAAACCACATCAAAACGGTACAATACCTTACGAGTCCTTCGTTACGGTACCAAACCACACCAAAACGGTACAATACCTTACGAGTCCTTCGTTACGGTTCCAAACCACACCAAAACGGTGCAATACCGCACGAGTACATCCATACGGTACCAAACCACACCAAAACGGTACAATACCTTACGAGTCCTTCGTTACGGTACCAAACCACACGAAAACGGTGCAATACTGTACGAGTACATCCATACGGTACCAAACCAAACAAAAACGGTACAATACCTTACGAGTACATCCATACGGTACCAAACAACACCAAAACGGTGCAATACCGTACGAGTACATCCATACGGTACCAAACCAAGCCAAAACGGTGCAATACCGTACGAGTACATCCATACGGTACCAAACCACAAAAAAACGGTGCAATACCGTACGAGTACATCCATACGGTACCAAACCACACCAAAACGGTACAATACCTTACGAGTCCTTCGTTACGGTACCAAACCACACCAAAACGGTGCAATACCGTACGACTACATCCATACGGTACCAAACCACACCAAAACGGTATAATACCCTACGAGTACATCCATACGGTACCAAACCACACCAAAACGGTGCAATACCGTACGAGTACATCCATACGGTACCAAACCACAACAAAACGGTGCAATACCATACGAGTACATCCATACGGTACCAAACCACACCAAAACGGTGCAATACCTTACGCGTCCTTCGTTACGGTACCAAACCACTACAAAACGGTGCAATACCGTACGAGTACATCCATACGATACCAAACCACACCAAAACGGTGCAACACCGTACGAGTACATCCATACGGTACAAAACCACATCAAAACGGTGCAATACCGTACGAGTACATCCATACGGTACCAAACCACACCAAAACGGTGCAATACCGTGTGAGTACATCCATACGGTACCAAACCACACCAAAACGGTACGATACCTTACGAGTCCTTGGTTACGGTACCAAACCACAACAAAACGGTGCAATACCGTACGAGTACATCCATACGGTACCAAACCACACCAAAACGGTACAATAACTTACGAGTCCTTCGTTACGGTACCAAACCACAACAAAACGGTGCAATACCGTACGAGTACATCCATACGGTACCAAACCATACCAAAACGGTACAATACCTTACGAGTACATCCATACGGTACCAAACAACACCAAAACGGTGCAATACCGTACGAGTACATCTATACGGTACCAAACCAAGCCAAAACGGTGCAATACCGTACGAGTACATCCATACGGTACCAAACCACACCAAAACGGTGCAATACCTTACGAGTCCTTCGTTACGGTACCAAACCACAACAAAACGGTGCAATACCGTACGAGTACATCCATACGGTACCAAACCACAACAAAACGGTGCAATACCGTACGAGTACATCCATACGGTACCAAACCACACCAAAACGGTACAATACCTTACGAGTCCTTCGTTACGGTACCAAACCACAACAAAACGGTGCAATACCGTACGAGTACATCCATACGGTACCAAACCACACCAAAACGGTGCAATACCTTACGAGTAGATCCATACGGTACCAAACCACAACAAAACGGTGCAATACCGAACGAGTACATCCATACGGTACCAAACCACACCAAAACGGTACAATACATTACAAGTCCTTCGTTACGGTTCCAAACCACACCAAAACGGTGCAATACCGTACGAGTACATCCATACGGTACCAAACCACAACAAAACGGTGCAATACCGTACGAGTACATCCATACGGTACCAAACCACACCAAAACGGTACAATACCTTACGAGTCCTTCGTTACGGTACCAAACCACAACAAAACGGTGCAATACCGTGCGAGTACATCCATACGGTACCAAACCATACCAAAACGGTACAATACCTTACGAGTACATCCATACGGTACCAAACAACACCAAAACGGTGCAATACCGTACGAGTACATCCATACGGAACCAAACCAAGCCAAAACGGTGCAATACCGTACTAGTACATCCATACGGTACCAAACCACACCAAAATGGTGCAATACCATACGAGTCCTTCGTTACGGTACCAAACCACAACAAAACGGTGCAATACCGTACGAGTACATCCATACGGTACAAAACCACAACAAAACGGTCCAATACCTTACGAGTCCTTCGTTACGGTACCAAACCACAACAAAAATGTGCAATACCGTACGAGTACATCCATACGGTACCAAACCACACCAAAACGGTACAATACCTTACGAGTCCTTCGTTACGGTACCAAACCACAACAAAACGGTGCAATACCGTACGAGTACATCCATACGGTACCAAACCACACCAAAACGGTACAACACCATACGAGTCCTTCGTTACGGTTCCAAACCACAACAAAACGGTGCAATACCGCACGAGTACATCCATACGGTACCAAACCACACCAAAACGGTACAATTACTTACGAGTCCTTCGTTACGGTACCAAACCACAACAAAACGGTGCAATACCGTACGAGTACATCCATACGGTACCAAACCATACCAAAATGGTACAATACCTTACGAGTACATCCATACGGTACCAAACAACACCAAAACGGTGCAATACCGTACGACTACATCCATACGGTACCAAACCACACCAAAACGGTATAATACCATACGAGTACATCCATACGGTACCAAACCACACCAAAACGGTACAATACCGTACGAGTACATCCATACGGTACCAAACCACAACAAAACGGTGCAATACCATGTGAGTACATCCATACGGTACCAAACCACACCAAAACGGTGCAATACCGTACGAGTACATCCATACGGTACCAAACCACAACAAAACGGTGCAATACCGTACGAGTACATCCATACGGTACCAAACCACACCAAAACGGTACAATACCTTACGAGTCCTTCGTTACGGTACCAAACCACAACAAAACGGTGCAATACCGTGCGAGTACATCCATACGGTACCAAACCATACCAAAACGGTACAATACCTTACGAGTACATCCATACGGTACCAAACAACACCAAAACGGTGCAATACCGTACGAGTACATCCATACGGAACCAAACCAAGCCAAAACGGTGCAATACCGTACTAGTACATCCATACGGTACCAAACCACACCAAAATGGTGCAATACCATACGAGTCCTTCGTTACGGTACCAAACCACAACAAAACGGTGCAATACCGTACGAGTACATCCATACGGTACCAAACCACACCAAAACGGTCCAATACCTTACGAGTCCTTCGTTACGGTACCAAACCACAACAAAAAAGTGCAATACCGTACGAGTACATCCATACGGTACCAAACCACACCAAAACGGTACAATACCTTACGAGTCCTTCGTTACGGTACCAAACCACAACAAAACGGTGCAATACCGTACGAGTACATCCATACGGTACCAAACCACACCAAAACGGTACAACACCATACGAGTCCTTCGTTACGGTTCACAAACCACAACAAAACGGTGCAATACCGCACGAGTACATCCATACGGTACCAAACCACACCAAAACGGTACAATTACTTACGAGTCCTTCGTTACGGTACCAAACCACAACAAAACGGTGCAATACCGTACGAGTACATCCATACGGTACCAAACCATACCAAAATGGTACAATACCTTACGAGTACATCCATACGGTACCAAACAACACCAAAACGGTGCAATACCGTACGACTACATCCATACGGTACCAAACCACACAAAAACGGTATAATACCATACGAGTACATCCATACGGTACCAAACCACACCAAAACGGTACAATACCGTACGAGTACATCCATACGGTACCAAACCACAACAAAACGGTGCAATACCATGTGAGTACATCCATACGGTACCAAACCACACCAAAACGGTGCAATACCTTACGAGCCCTTCATTACGGTACCAAACCACAACAAAACGGTGCAATACTGTACGAGTACATCCATACGGTACCAAACCACACCAAAACGGTCCAATACCTTACGAGTCCTTCGTTACGGTACCAAACCACAACAAAAATGTGCAATACCGTATGAGTACATCCATACGGTACCAAACCACACCAAAACGGTACAATACTTTACGAGTCTTTCGTTACGGTACCAAACCACAACAAAACGGTGCAATACCGTACGAGTACATCCATACGGTACCAAACCACACCAAAACGGTTCAATACCGTACGAGTACATCCATACGGTACCAAACCACAACAAAACGGTGCAATACCGTACGAGTACATCCATACGGTACCAAACCACACCAAAACGGTACAATACCTTACGAGTCCTTCGTTACGGTACCAAACCACAACAAAACGGTGCAATACCGTACGAGTACATCCATACGGTACCAAACCACACCAAAACGGTGCAATACCGTACGAGTACATCCATAGGGTACCAAACCACAACAAAACGGTGCAATACCGTGTGAGTACATCCATAATGTACCAAACCACACCAAAACGGTACAATACCTTACGAGTCCTTCGTTACGGTACCAAACCACAACAATACGGTGCAATACCGTACGAGTACATCCATACGGTACCAAACCACACCAAAACGGTACAATACCTTACGAGTCCTTCGTTACGGTACCAAACCACACCAAAACGGTACAATACCTTACGAGTCCTTCGTTACGGTTCCAAACCACACCAAAACGGTGCAATACCGCACGAGTACATCCATACGGTACCAAACCACACCAAAACGGTACAATACCTTACGAGTCCTTCGTTACGGTACCAAACCACACGAAAACGGTGCAATACTGTACGAGTACATCCATACGGTACCAAACCAAACAAAAACGGTACAATACCTTACGAGTACATCCATACGGTACCAAACAACACCAAAACGGTGCAATACCGTACGAGTACATCCATACGGTACCAAACCAAGCCAAAACGGTGCAATACCGTACGAGTACATCCATACGGTACCAAACCACAAAAAAACGGTGCAATACCGTACGAGTACATCCATACGGTACCAAACCACACCAAAACGGTACAATACCTTACGAGTCCTTCGTTACGGTACCAAACCACACCAAAACGGTGCAATACCGTACGACTACATCCATACGGTACCAAACCACACCAAAACGGTATAATACCCTACGAGTACATCCATACGGTACCAAACCACACCAAAACGGTGCCATACCGTACGAGTACATCCATACGGTACCAAACCACACCAAAACGGTGCAATACCGTACGAGTACATCCATACGGTACCAAACCACAACAAAACGGTGCAATACCATACGAGTACATCCATACGGTACCAAACCACACCAAAACGGTGCAATACCTTACGCGTCCTTCGTTACGGTACCAAACCACTACAAAACGGTGCAATACCGTACGAGTACATCCATACGATACCAAACCACACCAAAACGGTACAATACCTTACGAGTCCTTCGTTACGGTACCAAACCACAACAAAAATGTTCAATACCGTACGAGTACATCCATACGGTACCAAACCACACCAAAACGGTACAATACCTTACGAGTCCTTCGTTACGGTACCAAACCACAACAAAACGGTGCAATACCGTACGAGTACATCCATACGGTACCAAACCACACCAAAACGGTACAACACCATACGAGTCCTTCGTTACGGTTCCAAACCACAACAAAACGGTGCAATACCGCACGAGTACATCCATACGGTACCAAACCACACCAAAACGGTACAATTACTTACGAGTCCTTCGTTACGGTACCAAACCACAACAAAACGGTGCAATACCGTACGAGTACATCCATACGGTACCAAACCATACCAAAATGGTACAATACCTTACGAGTACATCCATACGGTACCAAACAACACCAAAACGGTGCAATACCGTACGACTACATCCATACGGTACCAAACCACACCAAAACGGTATAATACCATACGAGTACATCCATACGGTACCAAACCACACCAAAACGGTACAATACCGTACGAGTACATCCATACGGTACCAAACCACAACAAAACGGTGCAATACCATGTGAGTACATCCATACGGTACCAAACCACACCAAAACGGTGCAATACCTTACGAGCCCTTCATTACGGTACCAAACCACAACAAAACGGTGCAATACTGTACGAGTACATCCATACGGTACCAAACCACACCAAAACGGTCCAATACCTTACGAGTCCTTCGTTACGGTACCAAACCACAACAAAAATGTGCAATACCGTATGAGTACATCCATACGGTACCAAACCACACCAAAACGGTACAATACTTTACGAGTCTTTCGTTACGGTACCAAACCACAACAAAACGGTGCAATACCGTACGAGTACATCCATACGGTACCAAACCACACCAAAACGGTTCAATACCGTACGAGTACATCCATACGGTACCAAACCACAACAAAACGGTCTAATACCGTACGAGTACATCCATACGGTACCAAACCACACCAAAACGGTACAATACCTTACCAGTCCTTCGTTACGGTACCAAACCACAACAAAACGGTGCAATACCGTACGAGTACATCCATACGGTACCAAACCACACCAAAACGGTGCAATACCGTACGAGTACATCCATAGGGTACCAAACCACAACAAAACGGTGCAATACCGTGTGAGTACATCCATAATGTACCAAACCACACCAAAACGGTACAATACCTTACGAGTCCTTCGTTACGGTACCAAACCACAACAATACGGTGCAATACCGTACGAGTACATCCATACGGTACCAAACCACACCAAAACGGTACAATACCTTACGAGTCCTTCGTTACGGTACCAAACCACACCAAAACGGTACAATACCTTACGAGTCCTTCGTTACGGTTCCAAACCACACCAAAACGGTGCAATACCGCACGAGTACATCCATACGGTACCAAACCACACCAAAACGGTACAATACCTTACGAGTCCTTCGTTACGGTACCAAACCACACGAAAACGGTGCAATACTGTACGAGTACATCCATACGGTACCAAACCAAACAAAAACGGTACAATACCTTACGAGTACATCCATACGGTACCAAACAACACCAAAACGGTGCAATACCGTACGAGTACATCCATACGGTACCAAACCAAGCCAAAACGGTGCAATACCGTACGAGTACATCCATACGGTACCAAACCACAAAAAAACGGTGCAATACCGTACGAGTACATCCATACGGTACCAAACCACACCAAAACGGTACAATACCTTACGAGTCCTTCGTTACGGTACCAAACCACACCAAAACGGTGCAATACCGTACGACTACATCCATACGGTACCAAACCACACCAAAACGGTATAATACCCTACGAGTACATCCATACGGTACCAAACCACACCAAAACGGTGCCATACCGTACGAGTACATCCATACGGTACCAAACCAAACCAAAACGGTGCAATACCGTACGAGTACATCCATACGGTACCAAACCACAACAAAACGGTGCAATACCATACGAGTACATCCATACGGTACCAAACCACACCAAAACGGTGCAATACCTTACGCGTCCTTCGTTACGGTACCAAACCACTACAAAACGGTGCAATACCGTACGAGTACATCCATACGATACCAAACCACACCAAAACGGTACAATACCTTACGAGTCCTTCGTTACGGTACCAAACCACAACAAAACGGTGCAATACCGTACGAGTACATCCATACGGTACCAAACCACACCAAAACGGTACAATACCTTACGAGTACATCCATACGGTACCAAACCACACCAAAACGGTACAATACCTTACGCGTCCTTCGTTACGGTACCAAACCACAACAAAACGGTGCAATACCGTACGAGTACATCCATACGGTACCAAACCACACCAAAACGGTACAATACCTTACGAGTCCTTCGTTACGGAACCAAACCACAACAAAACGGTGCAATACCGTACGAGTACATCCATACGGTACCAAACCACACCAAAACGGTACAATACCTTACGAGTACATCCATACGGTACCAAACCACACCAAAACGGTACAATACCTTACGAGTCCTTCGTTACGGTACCAAACCACAACAAAAAGGTGCAATACCGTACGAGTACATCCATACGGTACAAAACCACACCAAAACGGTACAATACCTTACGAGTCCTTCGTTACGGTACCAAACCACACCAAAACGGTGCAATACTGTACGAGTACATCCATACGGTACCAAACCAAACAAAAACGGTACAATACCTTACGAGTACATCCATACGGTACCAAACCACACCAAAACGGTGCAATACCGTACGAGTACATCCATAGGGTACCAAACCACAACAAAACGGTGCAATACCGTGTGAGTACATCCATAATGTACCAAACCACACCAAAACGGTACAATACCTTACGAGTCCTTCGTTACGGTACCAAACCACAACAATACGGTGCAATACCGTACGAGTACATCCATACGGTTCCAAACCACACAAAAACGGTACAATACCTTACGAGTCCTTCGTTACGGTACCAAACCACACCAAAACGGTACAATACCTTACGAGTCCTTCGTTACGGTTCCAAACCACACCAAAACGGTGCAATACCGCATGAGTACATCCATACGGTACAAAACCACACCAAAACGGTACAATACCTTACGAGTCCTTCGTTACGGTACCAAACCACACCAAAACGGTGCAATACTGTACGAGTACATCCATACGGTACCAAACCAAACAAAAACGGTACAATACCTTACGAGTACATCCATACGGTACCAAACAACACCAAAACGGTGCAATACCGTACGAGTACATCCATACGGTACCAAACCAAGCCAAAACGGTGCAATACCGTACGAGTACATCCATACGGTACCAAACCACACCAAAACGGTGCAATACCGTACGAGTACATCCATAGGGTACCAAACCACAACAAAACGGTGCAATACCGTGTGAGTACATCCATAATGTACCAAACCACACCAAAACGGTACAATACCTTACGAGTCCTTCGTTACGGTACCAAACCACAACAATACGGTGCAATACCGTACGAGTACATCCATACGGTACCAAACCACACCAAAACGGTACAATACCTTACGAGTCCTTCGTTACGGTACCAAACCACACCAAAACGGTACAATACCTTACGAGTCCTTCGTTACGGTTCCAAACCACACCAAAACGGTGCAATACCGCACGAGTACATCCATACGGTACCAAACCACACCAAAACGGTACAATACCTTACGAGTCCTTCGTTACGGTACCAAACCACACCAAAACGGTGCAATACTGTACGAGTACATCCATACGGTACCAAACCAAACAAAAACGGTACAATACCTTACGAGTACATCCATACGGTACCAAACAACACCAAAACGGTGCAATACCGTACGAGTACATCCATACGGTACCAAACCAAGCCAAAACGGTGCAATACCGTACGAGTACATCCATACGGTACCAAACCACAAAAAAACGGTGCAATACCGTACGAGTACATCCATACGGTACCAAACCACACCAAAACGGTACAATACCTTACGAGTCCTTCGTTACGGTACCAAACCACACCAAAACGGTGCAATACCGTACGACTACATCCATACGGTACCAAACCACACCAAAACGGTATAATACCCTACGAGTACATCCATACGGTACCAAACCACACCAAAACGGTGCCATACCGTACGAGTACATCCATACGGTACCAAACCACAACAAAACGGTGCAATACCGTACGAGTACATCCATACGGTACCAAACCACACCAAAACGGTGCAATACCTTACGCGTCCTTCGTTACGGTACCAAACCACTACAAAACGGTGCAATACCGTACGAGTACATCCATACGATACCAAACCACACCAAAACGGTGCAACACCGTACGAGTACATCCATACGGTACCAAACCACATCAAAACGGTGCAATACCGTACGAGTACATCCATACGGTACCAAACCACACCAAAACGGTGCAATACCGTGTTAGTACATCCATACGGTACCAAACCACACCAAAACGGTACGATACCTTACGAGTCCTTGGTTACGGTACCAAACCACAACAAAACGGTGCAATACCGTACGAGTACATCCATACGGTACCAAACCACACCAAAACGGTACAATAACTTACGAGTCCTTCGTTACGGTACCAAACCACAACAAAACGGTGCAATACCGTACGAGTACATCCATACGGTACCAAACCATACCAAAACGGTACAATACCTTACGAGTACATCCATACGGTACCAAACAACACCAAAACGGTGCAATACCGTACGAGTACATCTATACGGTACCAAACCAAGCAAAAACGGTGCAATACCGTACGAGTACATCCATACGGTACCAAACCACACCAAAACGGTGCAATACCTTACGAGTCCTTCGTTACGGTACCAAACCACAACAAAACGGTGCAATACCGTACGAGTACATCCATACGGTACCAAACCACACCAAAACGGTACAATACCTTACGAGTCCTTCGTTACGGTACCAAACCACAACAAAACGGTGCAATACCGTACGAGTACATCCATACGGTACCAAACCACACCAAAACGGTGCAATACCTTACGAGTAGATCCATACGGTACCAAACCACAACAAAACAGTGCAATACCGAACGAGTACATCCATACGGTACCAAACCACACCAAAACGGTACAATACATTACAAGTCCTTCGTTACGGTTCCAAACCACACCAAAACGGTGCAATACCGTACGAGTACATACATACGGTACCAAACCACAACAAAACGGTGCAATACCGTACGAGTACATCCATACGGTACCAAACCACAACAAAACGGTGCAATACCGTACGAGTACATCCATACGGTACCAAACAACACCAAAACGGTACAATACCTTACGAGTCCTTCGTTTCGGTACCAAACCACAACAAAACGGTGCAATACCGTGCGAGTACATCCATACGGTACCAAACCATACCAAAACGGTACAATACCTTACGAGTACATCCATACGGTACCAAACAACACCAAAACGGTGCAATACCGTACGAGTACATCCATACGGAACCAAACCAAGCCAAAACGGTGCAATACCGTACTAGTACATCCATACGGTACCAAACCACACCAAAACGGTGCAATACCATACGAGTCCTTCGTTACGGTACCAAACCACAACAAAACGGTGCAATACCGTACGACTACATCCATACGGTACCAAACCACACCAAAACGGTCCAATACCTTACGAGTCCTTCGTTACGGTACCAAACAACAACAAAAATGTGCAATACCGTACGAGTACATCCATACGGTACCAAACCACACCAAAACGGTACAATACCTTACGAGTCCTTCGTTACGGTACCAAACCACAACAAAACGGTTCAATACCGTACGAGTACATCCATACGGTACCAAACCACACCAAAACGGTACAACACCATACGAGTCCTTCGTTACGGTTCAAAACCACAACAAAACGGTGCAATACCGCACGAGTACATCCATACGGTACCAAACCACACCAAAACGGTACAATTACTTACGAGTCCTTCGTTACGGTACCAAACCACAACAAAACGGTGCAATACCGTACGAGTACATCCATACGGTACCAAACCATACCAAAATGGTACAATACCTTACGAGTACATCCATACGGTACCAAACAACACCAAAACGGTGCAATACCGTACGACTACATCCATACGGTACCAAACCACACCAAAACGGTATAATACCATACGAGTACATCCATACGGTACCAAACCACACCAAAACGGTACAATACCGTACGAGTACATCCATACGGTACCAAACCACAACAAAACGGTGCAATACCATGTGAGTACATCCATACGGTACCAAACCACACCAAAACGGTGCAATACCTTACGAGCCCTTCATTACGGTACCAAACCACAACAAAACGGTGCAATACTATACGAGTACATCCATACGGTACCAAACCACACCAAAACGGTCCAATACCTTACGAGTCCTTCGTTACGGTACCAAACCACAACAAAAATGTGCAATACCGTATGAGTACATCCATACGGTACCAAACCACACCAAAACGGTACAATACTTTACGAGTCTTTCGTTACGGTACCAAACCACAACAAAACGGTGCAATACCGTACGAGTACATCCATACGGTACCAAACAACACCAAAACGGTGCAATACCGTACGAGTACATCCATACGGTACCAAACCACACCAAAACGGTGCAATACCGTACGAGTACATCCATACGGTACCAAACCACACCAAAACGGTACAATACCTTACGAGTCCTTCGTTACGGTACCAAACCAAGCCAAAACGGTGCAATACCGTACGAGTACATCCATACGGTACCAAACCACACCAAAACGGTGCAATACCGTACGAGTACATCCATAGGGTACCAAACCACAACAAAACGGTGCAATACCGTGTGAGTACATCCATAATGTACCAAACCACACCAAAACGGTACAATACCTTACGAGTCCTTCGTTACGGTACCAAACCACAACAATACGGTGCAATACCGTACGAGTACATCCATACGGTACCAAACCACACCAAAACGGTACAATACCTTACGAGTCCTTCGTTACGGTACCAAACCACACCAAAACGGTACAATACCTTACGAGTCCTTCGTTACGGTTCCAAACCACACCAAAACGGTGCAATACCGCACGAGTACATCCATACGGTACCAAACCACACCAAAACGGTACAATACCTTACGAGTCCTTCGTTACGGTACCAAACCACACCAAAACGGTGCAATACTGTACGAGTACATCCATACGGTACCAAACCAAACAAAAACGGTACAATACCTTACGAGTACATCCATACGGTACCAAACAACACCAAAACGGTGCAATACCGTACGAGTACATCCATACGGTACCAAACCAAGCCAAAACGGTGCAATACCGTACGAGTACATCCATACGGTACCAAACCACAAAAAAACGGTGCAATACCGTACGAGTACATCCATACGGTACCAAACCACACCAAAACGGTACAATACCTTACGAGTCCTTCGTTACGGTACCAAACCACACCCAAACGGTGCAATACCGTACGACTACATCCATACGGTACCAAACCACACCAAAACGGTATAATACCGTACGAGTACATCCATACGGTACCAAACCACACAAAAACGGTGCAATACCGTACGAGTACATCCATACGGTACCAAACCACAACAAAACGGTGCAATACCATACGAGTACATCCATACGGTACCAAACCACACCAAAACGGTGCAATACCTTACGCGTCCTTCGTTACGGTACCAAACCACTACAAAACGGTGCAATACCGTACGAGTACATCCATACGGTACCAAACCACATCAAAACGGTGCAATACCGTACGAGTACATCCATACGGTACCAAACCACACCAAAACGGTGCAATACCGTGTGAGTACATCCATACGGTACCAAACCACACCAAAACGGTATAATACCATACGAGTACATCCATACGGTACCAAACCACACCAAAACGGTGCAATACCGTACGACTACATCCATACGGTACCAAACCACACCAAAACGGTATAATACCATACGAGTACATCCATACGGTACCAAACCACACCAAAACGGTATAATACCATACGAGTACATCCATACGGTACCAAACCACACCAAAACGGTACAATACCGTACGAGTACATCCATACGGTACCAAACCACAACAAAACGGTGCAATACCATGTGAGTACATCCATACGGTACCAAACCACACCAAAACGGTGCAATACCTTACGAGCCCTTCATTACGGTACCAAACCACAACAAAACGGTGCAATACTGTACGAGTACATCCATACGGTACCAAACCACACCAAAACGGTCCAATACCTTACGAGTCCTTCGTTACGGTACCAAACCACAACAAAAATGTGCAATACCGTACGAGTACATCCATACGGTACCAAACCACACCAAAACGGTACAATAACTTACGAGTCCTTCGTTACGGTACCAAACCACAACAAAACGGCGCAATACCGTACGAGTACATCCATACGGTACCAAACCATACCAAAACGGTACAATACCTTACGAGTACATCCATACGGTACCAAACAACACCAAAACGGTGCAATACCGTACGAGTACATCTATACGGTACCAAACCAAGCCAAAACGGTGCAATACCATACGAGTACATCCATACGGTACCAAACCACACCAAAACGGTGCAATACCTTACGAGTACATCCATACGGTACCAAACCACAACAAAACGGTGCAATACCGTACGAGTACATCCATACGGTACCAAACCACACCAAAACGGTACAATACCTTACGAGTCCTTCGTTACGGTACCAAACCACAACAAAACGGTGCAATACCGTACGAGTACATCCATACGGTACCAAACCACACCAAAACGGTGCAATACCTTACGAGTAGATCCATACGGTACCAAACCACAACAAAACGGTGCAATACCGAACGAGTACATCCATACGGTACCAAACCACACCAAAACGGTACAATACATTACAAGTCCTTCGTTACGGTTCCAAACCACACCAAAACGGTGCAATACCGTACGAGTACATCCATACGGTACCAAACCACAACAAAACGGTGCAATACCGTACGAGTACATCCATACGGTACCAAACCACAACAAAACGGTACAATACCTTACGAGTCCTTCGTTACGGTACCAAACCACAACAAAACGGTGCAATACCGTGCGAGTACATCCATACGGTACCAAACCATACCAAAACGGTACAATACCTTACGAGTACATCCATACGGTACCAAACAACACCAAAACGGTGCAATACCGTACGAGTACATCCATACGGAACCAAACCAAGCCAAAACGGTGCAATACCGTACTAGTACATCCATACGGTACCAAACCACACCAAAACGGTGCAATACCATACGAGTCCTTCGTTACGGTACCAAACCACAACAAAACGGTGCAATACCGTACGAGTACATCCATACGGTACCAAACCACACCAAAACGGTCCAATACCTTACGAGTCCTTCGTTACGGTACCAAACCACAACAAAAATGTGCAATACCGTACGAGTACATCCATACGGTACCAAACCACACCAAAACGGTACAATACCTTACGAGTCCTTCGTTACGGTACCAAACCACAACAAAACGGTGCAATACCGTACGAGTACATCCATACGGTACCAAACCACACCAAAACGGTACAACACCATACGAGTCCTTCGTTACGGTTCCAAACCACAACAAAACGGTGCAATACCGCACGAGTACATCCATACGGTACCAAACCACACCAAAACGGTACAATTACTTACGAGTCCTTCGTTACGGTACCATCCACAACAAAACGGTGCAATACCGTACGAGTACATCCATACGGTACCAAACCATACCAAAATGGTACAATACCTTACGAGTACATCCATACGGTACCAAACAACACCAAAACGGTGCAATACCGTACGACTACATCCATACGGTACCAAACCACACCAAAACGGTATAATACCATACGAGTACATCCATACGGTACCAAACCACACCAAAACGGTACAATACCGTACGAGTACATCCATACGGTACCAAACCACAACAAAACGGTGCAATACCATGTGAGTACATCCATACGGTACCAAACCACACCAAAACGGTGCAATACCTTACGAGCCCTTCATTACGGTACCAAACCACAACAAAACGGTGCAATACTGTACGAGTACATCCATACGGTACCAAACCACACCAAAACGGTCCAATACCTTACGAGTCCTTCGTTACGGTACCAAACCACAACAAAACGGTGCAATACCGTACGAGTACATCCATACGGTACCAAACCACACCAAAACGGTGCAATACCGTACGAGTACATCCATACGGTACCAAACCACAACAAAACGGTGCAATACCGTACGAGTACATCCATACGGTACCAAACCACACCAAAACGGTACAATACCATACGAGTCCTTCGTTACGGTACCAAACCACAACAAAACGGTGCAATACCGTACGAGTACATCCATACGGTACCAAACCACACCAAAACGGTGCAATACCGTACGAGTACATCCATAGGGTACCAAACCACAACAAAACGGTGCAATACCGTGTGAGTACATCCATAATGTACCAAACCACACCAAAACGGTACAATACCTTACGAGTCCTTCGTTACGGTACCAAACCACAACAATACGGTGCAATACCGTACGAGTACATCCATACGGTACCAAACCACACCAAAACGGTACAATACCTTACGAGTCCTTCGTTACGGTACCAAACCACACCAAAACGGTAAACGGTACAATACCTTACGAGTCCTTCGTTACGGTTCCAAACCACACCAAAACGGTGCAATACCGCACGAGTACATCCATACGGTACCAAACCACACCAAAACGGTACAATACCTTACGAGTCCTTCGTTACGGTACCAAACCACACGAAAACGGTGCAATACTGTACGAGTACATCCATACGGTACCAAACCAAACAAAAACGGTACAATACCTTACGAGTACATCCATACGGTACCAAACAACACCAAAACGGTGCAATACCGTACGAGTACATCCATACGGTACCAAACCAAGCCAAAACGGTGCAATACCGTACGAGTACATCCATACGGTACCAAACCACAAAAAAACGGTGCAATACCGTACGAGTACATCCATACGGTACCAAACCACACCAAAACGGTACAATACCTTACGAGTCCTTCGTTACGGTACCAAACCACACCAAAACGGTGCAATACCGTACGACTACATCCATACGGTACCAAACCACACCAAAACGGTATAATACCCTACGAGTACATCCATACGGTACCAAACCACACCAAAACGGTGCCATACCGTACGAGTACATCCATACGGTACCAAACCACACCAAAACGGTGCAATACCGTACGAGTACATCCATACGGTACCAAACCACAACAAAACGGTGCAATACCATACGAGTACATCCATACGGTACCAAACCACACCAAAACGGTGCAATACCTTACGCGTCCTTCGTTACGGTACCAAACCACTACAAAACGGTGCAATACCGTACGAGTACATCCATACGATACCAAACCACACCAAAACGGTACAATACCTTACGAGTCCTTCGTTACGGTACCAAACCACAACAAAACGGTGCAATACCGTACGAGTACATCCATACGGTACCAAACCACACCAAAACGGTACAATACCTTACGAGTACATCCATACGGTACCAAACCACACCAAAACGGTACAATACCTTACGCGTCCTTCGTTACGGTAACAAACCACAACAAAACGGTGCAATACCGCACGAGTACATCCATACGGTACCAAACCACACCAAAACGGTACAATACCTTACGAGTCCTTCGTTACGGTACCAAACCACACGAAAACGGTGCAATACTGTACGAGTACATCCATACGGTACCAAACCAAACAAAAACGGTACAATACCTTACGAGTACATCCATACGGTACCAAACAACACCAAAACGGTGCAATACCGTACGAGTACATCCATACGGTACCAAACCAAGCCAAAACGGTGCAATACCGTACGAGTACATCCATACGGTACCAAACCACAACAAAACGGTGCAATACCGTACGAGTACATCCATACGGTACCAAACCACAACAAAACGGTACAATACCTTACGAGTCCTTCGTTACGGTACCAAACCACAACAAAACGGTGCAATACCGTGCGAGTACATCCATACGGTACCAAACCATACCAAAACGGTACAATACCTTACGAGTACATCCATACGGTACCAAACAACACCAAAACGGTGCAATACCGTACGAGTACATCCATACGGAACCAAACCAAGCCAAAACGGTGCAATACCGTACTAGTACATCCATACGGTACCAAACCACACCAAAACGGTGCAATACCATACGAGTCCTTCGTTACGGTACCAAACCACAACAAAACGGTGCAATACCGTACGAGTACATCCATACGGTACCAAACCACACCAAAACGGTCCAATACCTTACGAGTCCTTCGTTACGGTACCAAACCACAACAAAAATGTGCAATACCGTACGAGTACATCCATACGGTACCAAACCACACCAAAACGGTACAATACCTTACGAGTCCTTCGTTACGGTACCAAACCACAACAAAACGGTGCAATACCGTACGAGTACATCCATACGGTACCAAACCACACCAAAACGGTACAACACCATACGAGTCCTTCGTTACGGTTCCAAACCACAACAAAACGGTGCAATACCGCACGAGTACATCCATACGGTACCAAACCACACCAAAACGGTACAATTACTTACGAGTCCTTCGTTACGGTACCATCCACAACAAAACGGTGCAATACCGTACGAGTACATCCATACGGTACCAAACCATACCAAAATGGTACAATACCTTACGAGTACATCCATACGGTACCAAACAACACCAAAACGGTGCAATACCGTACGACTACATCCATACGGTACCAAACCACACCAAAACGGTATAATACCATACGAGTACATCCATACGGTACCAAACCACACCAAAACGGTACAATACCGTACGAGTACATCCATACGGTACCAAACCACAACAAAACGGTGCAATACCATGTGAGTACATCCATACGGTACCAAACCACACCAAAACGGTGCAATACCTTACGAGCCCTTCATTACGGTACCAAACCACAACAAAACGGTGCAATACTGTACGAGTACATCCATACGGTACCAAACCACACCAAAACGGTCCAATACCTTACGAGTCCTTCGTTACGGTACCAAACCACAACAAAACGGTGCAATACCGTACGAGTACATCCATACGGTACCAAACCACACCAAAACGGTGCAATACCGTACGAGTACATCCATACGGTACCAAACCACAACAAAACGGTGCAATACCGTACGAGTACATCCATACGGTACCAAACCACACCAAAACGGTACAATACCATACGAGTCCTTCGTTACGGTACCAAACCACAACAAAACGGTGCAATACCGTACGAGTACATCCATACGGTACCAAACCACACCAAAACGGTGCAATACCGTACGAGTACATCCATAGGGTACCAAACCACAACAAAACAGTGCAATACCGTGTGAGTACATCCATAATGTACCAAACCACACCAAAACGGTACAATACCTTACGAGTCCTTCGTTACGGTACCAAACCACAACAATACGGTGCAATACCGTACGAGTACATCCATACGGTACCAAACCACACCAAAACGGTACAATACCTTACGAGTCCTTCGTTACGGTACCAAACCACACCAAAACGGTAAACGGTACAATACCTTACGAGTCCTTCGTTACGGTTCCAAACCACACCAAAACGGTGCAATACCGCACGAGTACATCCATACGGTACCAAACCACACCAAAACGGTACAATACCTTACGAGTCCTTCGTTACGGTACCAAACCACACGAAAACGGTGCAATACTGTACGAGTACATCCATACGGTACCAAACCAAACAAAAACGGTACAATACCTTACGAGTACATCCATACGGTACCAAACAACACCAAAACGGTGCAATACCGTACGAGTACATCCATACGGTACCAAACCAAGCCAAAACGGTGCAATACCGTACGAGTACATCCATACGGTACCAAACCACAAAAAAACGGTGCAATACCGTACGAGTACATCCATACGGTACCAAACCACACCAAAACGGTACAATACCTTACGAGTCCTTCGTTACGGTACCAAACCACACCAAAACGGTGCAATACCGTACGACTACGTCCATACGGTACCAAACCACACCAAAACGGTATAATACCCTACGAGTACATCCATACGGTACCAAACCACACCAAAACGGTGCCATACCGTACGAGTACATCCATACGGTACCAAACCACACCAAAACGGTGCAATACCGTACGAGTACATCCATACGGTACCAAACCACAACAAAACGGTGCAATACCATACGAGTACATCCATACGGTACCAAACCACACCAAAACGGTGCAATACCTTACGCGTCCTTCGTTACGGTACCAAACCACTACAAAACGGTGCAATACCGTACGAGTACATCCATACGATACCAAACCACACCAAAACGGTACAATACCTTACGAGTCCTTCGTTACGGTACCAAACCACAACAAAACGGTGCAATACCGTACGAGTACATCCATACGGTACCAAACCACACCAAAACGGTACAATACCTTACGAGTACATCCATACGGTACCAAACCACACCAAAACGGTACAATACCTTACGCGTCCTTCGTTACGGTAACAAACCACAACAAAACGGTGCAATACCGTACGAGTACATCCATACGGTACCAAACCACACCAAAACGGTACAATACCTTACGAGTCCTTCGTTACGGAACCAAACCACAACAAAACGGTGCAATACCGTACGAGTACATCCATACGGTACCAAACCACACCAAAACGGTACAATACCTTACGAGTACATCCATACGGTACCAAACCACACCAAAACGGTACAATACCTTACGAGTCCTTCGTTACGGTACCAAACCACAACAAAAAGGTGCAATACCGTACGAGTACATCCATACGGTACAAAACCACACCAAAACGGTACAATACCTTACGAGTCCTTCGTTACCGCACCATACCACACCAAAACGGTGCAATACCGTACGAGTACATCCATACGGTACCAAACCACACCAAAATGGTACAATACCTTACGAGTCCTTCGTTACGGTACCAAACCACACCAAAACTGTGCAATACCATACGAGTACATCCATACGGTACCAAACCACACCAAAACGGTGCAATACCGTACGAGTACATCCATACGGTACCAAACCACACCAAAACGGTGCAATACCTTACGAGTCCTTCGTTACAGTACCAAACAACAACAAAACGGTGCAATACCGTACGAGTACATCCATACGGTACCAAACCACACCAAAACGGTACAATACCTTACGAGTCCTTCGTTACGGTACCAAACCACACCAAAACGGAGCAATACCTTACGAGTCCTTCGTTACGGTACCAAACCAAACCAAAACGGTGCAATACCGCACGAGTACATCCAAACGGTACCAAACCACACCAAAACGGTACAATACCTTACGAGTCCTTCGTTACGTAACCAAACCACAACAAAACGGTGCAATACCGTACGAGTACATCCATACGGTACCAAACCACACCAAAACGGTACAATACCTTACGAGTACATCCATACGGTACCAAACCACACCAAAACGGTACAATACCTTACGAGTCCTTCGTTACGGTACCAAACCACACCAAAACGGTACAATACCTTACGAGTCCTTCGTTACGGTTCCAAACCACACCAAAACGGTGCAATACCGCACGAGTACATCCATACGGTACCAAACCACACCAAAACGGTACAATACCTTACGAGTCCTTCGTTACGGTACCAAACCACACCAAAACGGTGCAATACTGTACGAGTACATCCATACGGTACCAAACCAAACAAAAACGGTACAATACCTTACGAGTACATCCATACGGTACCAAACAACACCAAAACGGTGCAATACCGTACGAGTACATCCATACGGTACCAAACCAAGCCAAAACGGTGCAATACCGTACGAGTACATCCATACGGTACCAAACCTCAAAAAAACGATGCAATACCGTACGAGTACATCCATACGGTACCAAACCACACCAAAACGGTACAATACCTTACGAGTCCTTCGTTACGGTACCAAACCACACCAAAACTGTGCAATACCATACGAGTACATCCATACGGTACCAAACCACACCAAAACGGTGCAATACCGTACGAGTACATCCATACGGTACCAAACCACACCAAAACGGTGCAATACCTTACGAGTCCTTCGTTACGGTACCATACAACAACAAAACGGTGCAATACCGTACGAGTACATCCATACGGTACCAAACCACACCAAAACGGTACAATACCTTACGAGTCCTTCGTTACGGTACCAAACCACACCAAAACGGAGCAATACCTTACGAGTCCTTCGTTACGGTACCAAACCACACCAAAACGGTGCAATACTGTACGAGTACATCCATACGGTACCAAACCAAACAAAAACGGTACAATACCTTACGAGTACATCCGTACGGTACCAAACAACACCAAAACGGTGCAATACCGTACGAGTACATCCATACGGTACCAAACCAAGCCAAAACGGTGCAATACCGTACGAGTACATCCATACGGTACCAAACCACAAAAAAACGATGCAATACCGTACGAGTACATCCATACGGTACCAAACCACACCAAAATGGTACAATACCTTACGAGTCCTTCGTTACGGTACCAAACCACACAAAAACGGTGCAATACCGTACGACTACATCCATACGGTACCAAACCACACCAAAACGGTATAATACCCTACGAGTACATCCATACGGTACCAAACCACACCAAAACGGTGCCATACCGTACGAGTACATCCATACGGTACCAAACCACACCAAAACGGTGCAATACCGTACGAGTACATCCATACGGTACCAAACCACAACAAAACGGTGCAATACCGTACGAGTACATCCATACGGTACCAAACCACACCAAAACGGTGCAATACCTTACGCGTCCTTCGTTACGGTACCAAACCACTACAAAACGGTGCAATACCGTACGAGTACATCCATACGATACCAAACCACACCAAAACGGTGCAACACCGTACGAGTACATCCATACGGTACCAAACCACATCAAAACGGTGCAATACCGTACGAGTACATCCATACGGTACCAAACCACACCAAAACGGTGCAATACCGTGTGAGTACATCCATACGGTACCAAACCACACCAAAACGGTACGATACCTTACGAGTCCTTGGTTACGGTACCAAACCACAACAAAACGGTGCAATACCGTACGAGTACATCCATACGGTACCAAACCACACCAAAACGGTACAATACCTTACGAGTCCTTCGTTACGGAACCAAACCACAACAAAACGGTGCAATACCGTACGAGTACATCCATACGGTACCAAACCACACCAAAACGGTACAATACCTTACGAGTACATCCATACGGTACCAAACCACACCAAAACGGTACAATACCTTACGAGTCCTTCGTTACGGTACCAAACCACAACAAAAAGGTGCAATACCGTACGAGTACATCCATACGGTACAAAACCACACCAAAACGGTACAATAC
The DNA here is from genome assembly GCF_030253575.1 of Rhododendron vialii. Taxonomy (NCBI): domain Eukaryota; kingdom Viridiplantae; phylum Streptophyta; class Magnoliopsida; order Ericales; family Ericaceae; genus Rhododendron; species Rhododendron vialii. The sequence goes on along the minus strand of NC_080557.1, from coordinate 27,658,841 downwards.
CTTACGAGTCCTTCGTTACCGCACCATACCACACCAAAACGGTGCAATACCGTACGAGTACATCCATACGGTACCAAACCACACCAAAACGGTACAATACCTTACGAGTCCTTCGTTACGGTACCAAACCACACCAAAACTGTGCAATACCATACGAGTACATCCATACGGTACCAAACCACACCAAAACGGTGCAATACCGTACGAGTACATCCATACGGTACCAAACCACACCAAAACGGTGCAATACCTTACGAGTCCTTCGTTACGGTACCAAACAACAACAAAACGGTGCAATACCGTACGAGTACATCCATACGGTACCAAACCACACCAAAACGGTACAATACCTTACGAGTCCTTCGTTACGGTACCAAACCACACCAAAACGGAGCAATACCTTACGAGTCCTTCGTTACGGTACCAAACCAAACCAAAACGGTGCAATACCGCACGAGTACATCCAAACGGTACCAAACCACACCAAAACAGTACAATACCTTACGAGTCCTTCGTTACGGTTCCAAACCACACCAAAACGGTGCAATACCGTACGAGTACATCCATACGGTACCAAACCACACCAAAACGGTGCAATACCTTACGAGTCCTTCGTTACGGTACCAAGCCACAACAAAACGGTGCAAAACCGTACGAGTACATCCATACGGTACCAAACCACACCAAAACGGTACAATACCTTACGAGTCCTTCGTTACGGTACCAAACCACAACAAAACGGTGCAATACCGTACGAGTACATCCATACGGTACCAAACCACACCAAAACGGTGCAATACCGTACGAGTACATCCATAGGGTACCAAACCACAACAAAACGGTGCAATACCGTGTGAGTACATCCATAATGTACCAAACCACACCAAAACGGTACAATACCTTACGAGTCCTTCGTTACGGAACCAAACCACAACAAAACGGTGCAATACCGTACGAGTACATCCATACGGTACCAAACCACACCAAAACGGTACAATACCTTACGAGTACATCCATACGGTACCAAACCACACCAAAACGGTACAATACCTTACGAGTCCTTCGTTACGGTACCAAACCACAACAAAAAGGTGCAATACCGTACGAGTACATCCATACGGTACAAAACCACACCAAAACGGTACAATACCTTACGAGTCCTTCGTTACCGCACCATACCACACCAAAACGGTGCAATACCGTACGAGTACATCCATACGGTACCAAACCACACCAAAACGGTACAATACCTTACGAGTCCTTCGTTACGGTACCAAACCACAACAAAACGGTGCAATACCGTACGAGTACATCCATACGGTACCAAACCATACCAAAATGGTACAATACCTTACGAGTACATCCATACGGTACCAAAAAACACCAAAACGGTGCAATACCGTACGACTACATCCATACGGTACCAAACAGCACCAAAACGGTATAATACCATACGAGTACATCCATACGGTACCAAACCACACCAAAACGGTACAATACCGTACGAGTACATCCATACGGTACCAAACCACAACAAAACGGTGCAATACCATGTGAGTACATCCATACGGTACCAAACCACACCAAAACGGTGCAATACCTTACGAGCCCTTCATTACGGTACCAAACCACAACAAAACGGTGCAATACCGTACGAGTACATCCATACGGTACCAAACCACACCAAAACGGTCCAATACCTTACGAGTCCTTCGTTACGGTACCAAACCACAACAAAAATGTGCAATACCGTATGAGTACATCCATACGGTACCAAACCACACCAAAACGGTACAATACCTTACGAGTCCTTCGTTACGGTTCCAAACCACACCAAAACGGTGCAATACCGCACGAGTACATCCATACGGTACCAAACCACACCAAAACGGTACAATACCTTACGAATCCTTCGTTACGGTACCAAACCACACCAAAACGGTGCAACACCGTACGAGTACATCCATACGGTACCAAACCACATCAAAACGGTGCAATACCGTACGAGTACATCCATACGGTACCAAACCACACCAAAACGGTGCAATACCGTGTGAGTTCATCCATACTGTACAAAACCACACCAAAACGGTAGGATACCTTACGAGTCCTTGGTTACGGTACCAAACCACAACAATACGGTGCAATACCGTACGAGTACATCCATACGGTACCAAACCACACCAAAACGGTACAATACCTTACGAGTCCTTCGTTACGGTACCAAACCACAACAAAACGGTGCAATACCGTACGAGTACATCCATACGGTACTAAACCACTCCAAAACGGTGCAATACCTTACGAGTACATCCATACGGTACCAAACCACAACAAAACGGTGCAATACCGAACGAGTACATCCATACGGTACCAAACCACACCAAAACGGTACAATACATTACAAGTCCTTCGTTACGGTTCCAAACCACACCAAAATGGTGCAATACCGTACGAGTACATCCATATGGTACCAAACCACACCAAAACGGTACAATACCTTACGAGTCCTTCGTTACGGTACCAAACCACAACAAAAATGTGCAATACAGTACGAGTACATCCATACGGTACCAAACCACACCAAAACGGTACAATACCTTACGAGTCCTTCGTTACGGTACCAAACCACAACAAAACGGTGCAATACCGTACGAGTACATCCATACGGTACCAAACCACACCAAAACGGTCCAATACCTTACAAGTCCTTCGTTACGGTTCCAAACCACAACAAAACGGTGCAATACCGTACGAGTACATCCATACGGTACCAAACCACACCAAAACGGTACAATAACTTACGAGTCCTTCGTTACGGTACCAAACCACAACAAAACGGTGCAATACCGTACGGGTACATCCATACGGTACCAAACCATACCAAAACGGTACAATACCTTACGAGTACATCCATACGGTACCAAACAACACCAAAACGGTGCAATACCGTACGAGTACATCCATACGGTACCAAACCAAGCAAAAACGGTGCAATACCGTACGAGTACATCCATACGGTACCAAACCACACCAAAACGGTGCAATACCTTACGAGTCCTTCGTTACGGTACCAAACCACAACAAAACGGTGCAATACCGTACGGGTACATCCATACGGTACCAAACCACACCAAAACGGTCCAATACCTTACGAGTCCTTCGTTACGGTACCAAACCACAACAAAACGGTACAATACCGTACGAGTACATCCATACGGTACCAAACCACACCAAAACGGTGCAATACCGTACGAGTACATCCATACGGTACCAAACCACAACAAAACGGTGCAATACCGTACGAGTACATCCATACGGTACCGAACCACACCAAAACGGTACAATACCTTACAAGTCCTTCGTTACGGTTCCAAGCCACACCAAAACGGTGCAATACCGTACGAGTACATCCATACGGTACCAAACCACACCAAAACGGTGCAATACCTTACGCGTCCTTCGTTACGGTACCAAACCACAACAAAACGGTACAATACCGTACGAGTACATCCATACGGTACCAAACCACACCAAAACGGTACAATACCTTACGAGTCCTTCGTTACGGTACCAAACCACAACAAAACGGTGCAATACCGTACGAGTACATCCATACGGTACCAAACCACACCAAAACGGTACAATACCTTACGAGTCCTTCGTTACGGTACCAAACCACACCAAAACGGTGCAACACCGTACGAGTACATCCATACGGTACCAAACCACACCAAAACGGTACAATAACTTACGAGTCCTTCGTTACGGTACCAAACCACAACAAAACGGTGCAATACCGTACGAGTACATCCATACGGTACCAAACCATACCAAAACGGTACAATACCTTACGAGTACATCCATACGGTACCAAACAACACCAAAACGGTGCAATACCGTACGAGTACATCCATACGGTACCAAACCAAGCCAAAACGGTGCAATACCGTACGAGTACATCCATACGGTTCCAAACCACACCAAAACGGTCCAATACCTTACAAGTCCTTCGTTACGGTACCAAACCAAACCAAAACGGTGCAATACCGCACGAGTACATCCATACGGTACCAAACCACACCAAAACGGTACAATACCTTACGAGTCCTTCGTTACGGTACCAAACCACAACAAAACGGTGCAACGAGTACATCCATACGGTACCAAACCACACCAAAACGGTACAATACCTTACGAGTCCTTCGTTACGGTACCAAACCACACCAAAACGGTGCAACACCGTACAATTACATCCATACGGTACCAAACCACACCAAAACGGTACAATAACTTACGAGTCCTTCGTTACGGTACCAAACCACAACAAAACGGTGCAACGAGTACATCCATACGGTACCAAACCACACCAAAACGGTACAATAACTTACGAGTCCTTCGTTACGGTACCAAACCACAACAAAACGGTGCAATACCGTACGAGTACATCCATACGGTACCAAACCACAACAAAACGGTACAATACCGTACGAGTACATCCATACGGTACCAAACCACACCAAAACGGTACAATAACTTACGAGTCCTTCGTTACGGTACCAAACCACAACAAAACGGTGCAATACCGTACGGGTACATCCATACGGTACCAAACTATACCAAAACGGTACAATACCTTACGAGTACATCCATACGGTACCAAACAACACCAAAACGGTGCAATACCGTACGAGTACATCCATACGGTACCAAACCAAGCCAAAACGGTGCAATACCGTACGAGTACATCCATACGGTACCAAACCACACCAAAACGGTGCAATACCTTACGAGTCCTTCGTTACGGTACCAAACCACAACAAAACGGTGCAATACCGTACGAGTACATCCATACGGTACCAAACCACACCAAAACGGTCCAATACCTTACGAGTCCTTCGTTACGGTACCAAACCACAACAAAAATGTGCAATACCGTACGAGTACATCCATACGGTACCAAACCACACCAAAACGGTACAATACCTTACGAGTCCTTCGTTACGGTACCAAACCACAACAAAACGGTGCAATACCGTACGAGTACATCCATACGGTACCAAACCACACCAAAACGGTGCAATACCGTACGAGTACATCCATACGGTACCAAACCACAACAAAACGGTGCAATACCGTACGAGTACATCCATACGGTACCAAACCACACCAAAACGGTACAATACCTTACAAGTCCTTCGTTACGGTTCCAAGCCACACCAAAACGGTGCAATACCGTACGAGTACATCCATACGGTACCAAACCACACCAAAACGGTGCAATACCTTACGCGTCCTTCGTTACGGTACCAAACCACAACAAAACGGTACAATACCGTACGAGTACATCCATACGGTACCAAACCACACCAAAACGGTACAATACCTTACGAGTCCTTCGTTACGGTACAAAACCACAACAAAACGGTGCAATACCGTACGAGTACATCCATACGGTACCAAACCACACCAAAACGGTACAATACCTTACGAGTCCTTCGTTACGGTACCAAACCACACCAAAACGGTGCAACACCGTACGAGTACATCCATACGGTACCAAACCACACCAAAACGGTACAATAACTTACGAGTCCTTCGTTACGGTACCAAACCACAACAAAACGGTGCAATACCGTACGAGTACATCCATACGGTACCAAACCATACCAAAACGGTACAATACCTTTCGAGTACATCCATACGGTATCAAACAACACCAAAACGGTGCAATACCGTACGAGTACATCCATACGGTACCAAACCAAGCCAAAACGGTGCAATACCGTACGAGTACATCCATACGGTACCAAACCACACCAAAACGGTCCAATACCTTACAAGTCCTTCGTTACGGTACCAAACCAAACCAAAACGGTGCAATACCGCACGAGTACATCCATACGGTACCAAACCACACCAAAACGGTACAATACCTTACGAGTCCTTCGTTACGGTACCAAACCACAACAAAACGGTGCAACGAGTACATCCATACGGTACCAAACCACACCAAAACGGTACAATACCTTACGAGTCCTTCGTTACGGTACCAAACCACACCAAAACGGTGCAACACCGTACAAGTACATCCATACGGTACCAAACCACACCAAAACGGTACAATAACTTACGAGTCCTTCGTTACGGTACCAAACCACAACAAAACGGTGCAACGAGTACATCCATACGGTACCAAACCACACCAAAACGGTACAATAACTTACGAGTCCTTCGTTACGGTACCAAACCACAACAAAACGGTGCAATACCGTACGAGTACATCCATACGGTACCAAACCACAACAAAACGGTACAATACCGTACGAGTACATCCATACGGTACCAAACCACACAAAAACGGTACAATAACTTACGAGTCCTTCGTTACGGTACCAAACCACAACAAAACGGTGCAATACCGTACGGGTACATCCATACGGTACCAAACCATACCAAAACGGTACAATACCTTACGAGTACATCCATACGGTACCAAACAACACCAAAACGGTGCAATACCGTACGAGTACATCCATACGGTACCAAACCAAGCCAAAACGGTGCAATACCGTACGAGTACATCCATACGGTACCAAACCACACCAAAACGGTGCAATACCTTACGAGTCCTTCGTTACGGTACCAAACCACAACAAAACGGTGCAATACCGTACGAGTACATCCATACGGTACCAAACCACACCAAAACGGTCCAATACCTTACGAGTCCTTCGTTACGGTACCAAACCACAACAAAAATGTGCAATACCGTACGAGTACATCCATACGGTACCAAACCACACCAAAACGGTACAATACCTTACGAGTCCTTCGTTACGGTACCAAACCACAACAAAACGGTGCAATACCGTACGAGTACATCCATACGGTACCAAACCACACCAAAACGGTGCAATACCGTACGAGTACATCCATACGGTACCAAACCACAACAAAACGGTGCAATACCGTACGAGTACATCCATACGGTACCAAACCACACCAAAACGGTACAATACCTTACAAGTCCTTCGTTACGGTTCCAAGCCACACCAAAACGGTGCAATACCGTACGAGTACATCCATACGGTACCAAACCACACCAAAACGGTGCAATACCTTACGCGTCCTTCGTTACGGTACCAAACCACAACAAAACGGTACAATACCGTACGAGTACATCCATACGGTACCAAACCACACCAAAACGGTACAATACCTTACGAGTCCTTCGTTACGGTACCAAACCACAACAAAACGGTGCAATACCGTACGAGTACATCCATACGGTACCAAACCACACCAAAACGGTACAATACCTTACGAGTCCTTCGTTACGGTACCAAACCACACCAAAACGGTGCAACACCGTACGAGTACATCCATACGGTACCAAACCACACCAAAACGGTACAATAACTTACGAGTCCTTCGTTACGGTACCAAACCACAACAAAACGGTGCAATACCGTACGAGTACATCCATACGGTACCAAACCATACCAAAACGGTACAATACCTTTCGAGTACATCCATACGGTATCAAACAACACCAAAACGGTGCAATACCGTACGAGTACATCCATACGGTACCAAACCAAGCAAAAACGGTGCAATACCGTACGAGTACATCCATACGGTACCAAACCACACCAAAACGGTCCAATACCTTACAAGTCCTTCGTTACGGTACCAAACCAAACCAAAACGGTGCAATACCGCACGAGTACATCCATACGGTACCAAACCACACCAAAACGGTACAATACCTTACGAGTCCTTCGTTACGGTACCAAACCACAACAAAACGGTGCAACGAGTACATCCATACGGTACCAAACCACACCAAAACGGTACAATACCTTACGAGTCCTTCGTTACGGTACCAAACCACAACAAAACGGTGCAACACCGTACAAGTACATCCATACGGTACCAAACCACACCAAAACGGTACAATAACTTACGAGTCCTTCGTTACGGTACCAAACCACAACAAAACGGTGCAACGAGTACATCCATACGGTACCAAACCACACCAAAACGGTACAATAACTTACGAGTCCTTCGTTACGGTACCAAACCACAACAAAACGGTGCAATACCGTACGAGTACATCCATACGGTACCAAACCACAACAAAACGGTACAATACCGTACGAGTACATCCATACGGTACCAAACCACACAAAAACGGTACAATAACTTACGAGTCCTTCGTTACGGTACCAAACCACAACAAAACGGTGCAATACCGTACGGGTACATCCATACGGTACCAAACCATACCAAAACGGTACAATACCTTACGAGTACATCCATACGGTACCAAACAACACCAAAACGGTGCAATACCGTACGAGTTCATCCATACGGTACCAAACCAAGCCAAAACGGTGCAATACCGTACGAGTACATCCATACGGTACCAAACCACACCAAAACGGTGCAATACCTTACGAGTCCTTCGTTACGGTACCAAACCACAACAAAACGGTGCAATACCGTACGAGTACATCCATACGGTACCAAACCACACCAAAACGGTCCAATACCTTACGAGTCCTTCGTTACGGTACCAAACCACAACAAAAATGTGCAATACCGTACGAGTACATCCATACGGTACCAAACCACACCAAAACGGTACAATACCTTACGAGTCCTTCGTTACGGTACCAAACCACAACAAAACGGTGCAATACCGTACGAGTACATCCATACGGTACCAAACCACACCAAAACGGTGCAATACCGTACGAGTACATCCATACGGTACCAAACCACAACAAAACGGTGCAATACCGTACGAGTACATCCATACGGTACCAAACCACACCAAAACGGTACAATACCTTACAAGTCCTTCGTTACGGTTCCAAGCCACACCAAAACGGTGCAATACCGTACGAGTACATCCATACGGTACCAAACCACACCAAAACGGTGCAATACCTTACGCGTCCTTCGTTACGGTACCAAACCACAACAAAACGGTACAATACCGTACGAGTACATCCATACGGTACCAAACCACACCAAAACGGTACAATACCTTACGAGTCCTTCGTTACGGTACCAAACCACAACAAAACGGTGCAATACCGTACGAGTACATCCATACGGTACCAAACCACACCAAAACGGTACAATACTTTACGAGTCCTTCGTTACGGTACCAAACCACACCAAAACGGTGCAACACCGTACGAGTACATCCATACGGTACCAAACCACACCAAAACGGTACAATAACTTACGAGTCCTTCGTTACGGTACCAAACCACAACAAAACGGTGCAATACCGTACGAGTACATCCATACGGTACCAAACCATACCAAAACGGTACAATACCTTACCAAAACGGTACAATACCTTACGAGTACATCCATACGGTACCAAACAACACCAAAACGGTGCAATACCGTACGAGTACATCCATACGGTACCAAACCAAGCCAAAACGGTGCAATACCGTACGAGTACATCCATACGGTACCAAACCACACCAAAACGGTCCAATACCTTACAAGTCCTTCGTTACGGTACCAAACCAAACCAAAACGGTGCAATACCGCACGAGTACATCCATACGGTACCAAACCACACCAAAACGGTACAATACCTTACGAGTCCTTCGTTACGGTACCAAACCACAACAAAACGGTGCAACGAGTACATCCATACGGTACCAAACCACACCAAAACGGTACAATACCTTACGAGTCCTTCGTTACGGTACCAAACCACACCAAAACGGTGCAACACCGTACAAGTACATCCATACGGTACCAAACCACACCAAAACGGTACAATAACTTACGAGTCCTTCGTTACGGTACCAAACCACAACAAAACGGTGCAACGAGTACATCCATACGGTACCAAACCACACCAAAACGGTACAATAACTTACGAGTCCTTCGTTACGGTACCAAACCACAACAAAACGGTGCAATACCGTACGAGTACATCCATACAGTACCAAACCACAACAAAACGGTACAATACCGTACGAGTACATCCATACGGTACCAAACCACACCAAAACGGTACAATACCTTACGAGTCCTTCGTTACGGTACCAAACCACAACAAAACGGTGCAACGAGTACATCCATACGGTACCAAACCACACCAAAACGGTACAATACCTTACGAGTCCTTCGTTACGGTACCAAACCACACCAAAACGGTGCAACACCGTACAAGTACATCCATACGGTACCAAACCACACCAAAACGGTACAATAACTTACGAGTCCTTCGTTAAGGTACCAAACCACAACAAAACGGTGCAATACCGTACGAGTACATCCATACGGTACCAAACCAAGCCAAAACGGTGCAATACCGTACGAGTACATCCATACGGTACAAAACCACACCAAAACGGTCCAATACCTTACGAGTCCTTCGTTACGGTACCAAACCAAACCAAAACGGTGCAATACCGCACGAGTACATCCATACGGTACCAAACCACACCAAAACGGTACAATACCTTACGAGTCCTTCGTTACGGTACCAAACCACAACAATATGGTGCAATACCGTACGAGTACATCCATACGGTACCAAACCACACGAAAACGGTACAATACCTTACGAGTCCTTCGTTACGGTACCAAACCACACCAAAACGGAACAATACCTTACGAGTCCTTCGTTACGGTACCAAACCAAACCAAAACGGTGCAATACCGCACGAGTACATCCAAACGGTACCAAACCACACCAAAACGGTACAATACCTTACGAGTCCTTCGTTACGGTTCCAAACCACACCAAAACGGTGCAATACCGTACGAGTACATCCATACGGTACCAAACCACACCAAAACGGTGCAATACCGTTCGAGTACATCCATAGGGTACCAAACCCCACGAAAACGGTACAATACCTTACGAGTACATACATACGGTACCAAACCACACCAAAACGGTGCAATACCGTACGAGTACATCCATACGTTACCAAACCACAACAAAACGATGCAATACCGTACGAGTACATCCATACGGTACCAAACCACACCAAAACGGTACAATACCTTACGAGTCCTTCGTTACGGTACCAAACCACACCAAAACGGTGCAATACTGTACGAGTACATCCATACGGTACCAAACCACACCAAAACGGTACAATACCTTACGAGTCCTTCGTTACGGTACCAAACCACACCAAAACGGTGCAATACCGTACGAGTACATCCATACGGTACCAAACCACACCAAAACGGTACAATACCTTACGAGTCCTTCGTTACGGTACCAAACCACACCAAAACGGTGCAATACCGTACGACTACATCCATACGGTACCAAACCACACCAAAACGTTACAATACCTTACGAGTCCTTCGTTACGGTTCAAAACCACACCAAAACGGTGCAATACCGTACGAGTACATCCATACGGTACCAAACCACACCAAAACGGTGCAATACCGCTCGAGTACATCCATAGGGTACCAAACCCCACCAAAATGGTACAATACCTTACGAGTACATCCATACGGTACCAAACCACACCAAAACGGTGCAATACCGTACGAGTACATCCATACGTTACCAAACCACAACAAAACGATGCAATACCTTACGAGTACATCCATACGGCACCAAACCACACCAAAACGGTACAATACCTTACGAGTCCTTCGTTACGGTACCAAACCACAACAAAAAGGTGCAATACCGTACGAGTACATCCATACGGTAAAAAACCACACCAAAACGGTACAATACCTTACGAGTCCTTCGTTACCGCACCATACCACACCAAAACGGTGCAATACCGTACGAGTACATCCATACGGTACCAAACCACACCAAAACGGTACAATACCTTACGAGTCCTTCGTTACGGTACCAAACCACAACAAAACGGTGCAATACCGTACGAGTACATCCATACGGTACCAAACCATACCAAAATGGTACAATACCTCACGAGTACATCCATACGGTACCAAACAACACCAAAACGGTGCAATACCGTACGACTACATCCATACGGTACCAAACCACACCAAAACGGTATAATACCATACGACTACATCCATACGGTACCAAACCACACCAAAACGGTACAATACCGTACGAGTACATCCATACGGTACCAAACCACAACAAAACGGTGCAATACCATGTGAGTACATCCATACGGTACCAAACCACACCAAAACAGTGCAATACCTTACGAGCCCTTCATTACGGTACCAAACCACACCAAAACGGTCCAATACCTTACGAGTCCTTCGTTACGGTACCAAACCACAACAAAAATGTGCAATACCGTATGAGTACATCCATACGGTACCAAACCACACCAAAACGGTACAATACCTTACGAGTCCTTCGTTACGGTACCAAACCACAACAAAACGGTGCAATACCGTACGAGTACATCCATACGGTACCAAACCACACCAAAACGGTGCAATACCATACGAGTACATCCATACGGTACCAAACCACAACAAAACGGTGCAATACCGTACGAGTACATCCATACGGTACCAAACAACACCAAAACGGTACAATACCTTACAAGTCCTTCGTTACGGTTCCAAACCACACCAAAACGGTGCAATACCGTACGAGTACATCCATACGGTACCAAACCACACCAAAACGGTGCAATACCTTACGCGTCCTTCGTTACGGTACCAAACCACAACAAAACGGTGCAATACCGTACGAGTACATGCATACGGTACCAAACCACACCAAAACGGTACAATACCTTACGAGTCTTTCGTTACGGTACCAAACCACAACAAAACGGTGCAATACCGTACGAGTACATCCATACGGTACCAAACCACACCAAAACGGTACAATACCTTACGAGTCCTTTGTTACGGTACCAAACCACACCAAAACGGTGCAAAACCGTACGAGTACATCCATACGGTACCAAACCACACCAAAACGGTACAATACCTTACGAGTCCTTCGTTACGGTACCAAACCACAACAAAACGGTGCAATACCGTACGAGTACATCCATACGGTACCAAACCACACCAAAACGGTGCAATACCGTACGAGTACATCCATAGGGTACCAAACCAAAACAAAACGGTGCAATACCGTGTGAGTACATCCATAATGTACCAAACCACACCAAAACGGTACAATACCTTACGAGTCCTTCGTTACGGTACCAAACCACAACAATACGGTGCAATACCGTACGAGTACATCCATACGGTACCAAACCACACCAAAACGGTACAATACCTTACGAGTCCTTCGTTACGGTACCAAACCACACCAAAACGGTACAATACCTTACGAGTCCTTCGTTACGGTTCCAAACCACACCAAAACGGTGCAATACCGCACGAGTACATCCATACGGTACCAAACCACACCAAAACGGTACAATACCTTACGAATCCTTCGTTACGGTACCAAACCACACCAAAACGGTGCAACACCGTACGAGTACATCCATACGGTACCAAACCACATCAAAACGGTGCAATACCGTACGAGTACATCCATACGGTACCAAACCACACCAAAACGGTGCAATACCGTGTGAGTACATCCATACTGTACCAAACCACACCAAAACGGTACGATACCTTACGAGTCCTTGGTTACGGTACCAAACCACAACAATACGGTGCAATACCGTACGAGTACATCCATACGGTACCAAACCACACCAAAACGGTACAATACCTTACGAGTCCTTCGTTACGGTACCAAACCACAACAAAACGGTGCAATACCGTACGAGTACATCCATATGGTACTAAACCACACCAAAACGGTGCAATACCTTACGAGTACATCCATACGGTACCAAACCACAACAAAACGGTGCAATACCGAACGAGTACATCCATACGGTACCAAACCACACCAAAACGGTACAATACATTACAAGTCCTTCGTTATGGTTCCAAACCACACCAAAACGGTGCAATACCGTACGAGTACATCCATACGGTACCAAACCACACCAAAACGGTACAATACCTTACGAGTCCTTCGTTACGGTACCAAACCACAACAAAAATGTGCAATACAGTACGAGTACATCCATACGGTACCAAACCACACCAAAACGGTACAATACCTTACGAGTCCTTCGTTACGGTACCAAACCACAACAAAACGGTGCAATACCGTACGAGTACATCCATACGGTACCAAACCACACCAAAACGGTCCAATACCTTACAAGTCCTTCGTTACGGTTCCAAACCACAACAAAACGGTGCAATACCCTACGAGTACATCCATACGGTACCAAACCACACCAAAACGGTACAATAACTTACGAGTCCTTCGTTACGGTACCAAACCACAACAAAACGGTGCAATACCGTACGGGTACATCCATACGGTACCAAACCATACCAAAACGGTACAATACCTTACGAGTACATCCATACGGTACCAAACAACACCAAAACGGGGCAATACCGTACGAGTACATCCATACGGTACCAAACCAAGCCAAAACGGTGCAATACCGTACGAGTACATCCATACGGTACCAAACCACACCAAAACGGTGCAATACCTTACGAGTCCTTCGTTACGGTACCAAACCACAACAAAACGGTGCAATACCGTACGAGTACATCCATACGGTACCAAACCACACCAAAACGGTACAATACCTTACGAGTCCTTCGTTACGGTACCAAACCACAACAAAAATGTGCAATACAGTACGAGTACATCCATACGGTACCAAACCACACCAAAACGGTACAATACCTTACGAGTCCTTCGTTACGGTACCAAACCACAACAAAACGGTGCAATACCGTACGAGTACATCCATACGGTACCAAACCACACCAAAACGGTCCAATACCTTACAAGTCCTTCGTTACGGTTCCAAACCACAACAAAACGGTGCAATACCCTACGAGTACATCCATACGGTACCAAACCACACCAAAACGGTACAATAACTTACGAGTCCTTTGTTACGGTACCAAACCACAACAAAACGGTGCAATACCGTACGGGTACATCCATACGGTACCAAACCATACCAAAACGGTACAATACCTTACGAGTACATCCATACGGTACCAAACAACACCAAAACGGTGCAATACCGTACGAGTACATCCATACGGTACCAAACCAAGCCAAAACGGTGCAATACCTTACGAGTACATCCATACGGTACCAAACCACACCAAAACGGTGCAATACCTTACGAGTCCTTCGTTACGGTACCAAACCACAACAAAACGGTGCAATACCGTACGAGTACATCCATACGGTACCAAACCACACCAAAACGGTCCAATACCTTACGAGTCCTTCGTTACGGTACCAAACCACAACAAAAATGTGCAATACCGTACGAGTACATCCATACGGTACCAAACCACACCAAAACGGTCCAATACCTTACGAGTCCTTCGTTACGGTACCAAACCACAACAAAAATGTGCAATACCGTACGAGTACATCCATACGGTACCAAACCACACCAAAACGGTACAATACCTTACGAGTCCTTCGTTACGGTACCAAACCACAACAAAACGGTGCAATACCGTACGAGTACATCCATACGGTACCAAACCACACCAAAACGGTGCAATACCGTACGAGTACATCCATACGGTACCAAACCACAACAAAACGGTGCAATACCGTACGAGTACATCCATACGGTACCAAACCACACCAAAACGGTACAATACCTTACAAGTCCTTCGTTACGGTTCCAAGCCACACCAAAACGGTGCAATACCGTACGAGTACATCCATACGGTACCAAACCACACCAAAACGGTGCAATACCTTACGCGTCCTTCGTTACGGTACCAAACCACAACAAAAAGGTGCAATACCGTACGAGTACATCCATACGGTACAAAACCACACCAAAACGGTACAATACCTTACGAGTCCTTCGTTACCGCACCATACCACACCAAAACGGTGCAATACCGTACGAGTACATCCATACGGTACCAAACCACACCAAAACGGTACAATACCTTACGAGTCCTTCGTTACGGTTCCAAACCACAACAAAACGGTGCAATACCGTACGAGTACATCCATACGGTACCAAACCATACCAAGATGGTACAATACCTTACGAGTACATCCATACGGTACCAAACAACACCAAAACGGTGCAATACCGTACGACTACATCCATACGGTACCAAACCACACCAAAACGGTATAATACCATACGAGTACATCCATACGGTACCAAACCACACCAAAACGGTACAATACCGCACGAGTACATCCATACGGTACCAAACCACAACAAAACGGTGCAATACCATGTGAGTACATCCATACGGTACCAAACCACACCAAAACGGTGCAATACCTTACGAGCCCTTCATTACGGTACCAAACCACAACAAAACGGTGCAATACCGTACGAGTACATCCATACGGTACCAAACCACACCAAAACGGTCCAATACCTTACGAGTCCTTCGTTACGGTACCAAACCACAACAAAAATGTGCAATACCGTATGAGTACATCCATACGGTACCAAACCACACCAAAACGGTACAATACCTTACGAGTCCTTCGTTACGGTACCAAACCTCAACAAAACGGTGCAATACCGTACGAGTACATCCATACGGTACCAAACCACACCAAAACGGTGCAATACCGTACGAGTACATCCATACGGTACCAAACCACAACAAAACGGTGCAATACCGTACGAGTACATCCATACGGTGTACCAAACAACACCAAAACGGTACAATACCTTACAAGTCCTTCGTTACGGTTCCAAACCACACCAAAACGGTGCAATACCGTACGAGTACATCCATACGGTACCAAACCACACCAAAACGGTGCAATACCTTACGCGTCCTTCGTTACGGTACCAAACCACAACAAAACGGTGCAATACCGTACGAGTACATGCATACGGTACCAAACCACACCAAAACGGTACAATACCTTACGAGTCTTTCGTTACGGTACCAAACCACAACAAAACGGTGCAATACCGTACGAGTACATCCATACGGTACCAAACCACACCAAAACGGTACAATACCTTACGAGTCCTTTGTTACGGTACCAAACCACACCAAAACGGTGCAAAACCGTACGAGTACATCCATACGGTACCAAACCACACCAAAACGGTACAATACCTTACGAGTCCTTCGTTACGGTACCAAACCACAACAAAACGGTGCAATACCGTACGAGTACATCCATACGGTACCAAACCACACCAAAACGGTGCAATACCGTACGAGTACATCCATAGGGTACCAAACCAAAACAAAACGGTGCAATACCGTGTGAGTACATCCATAATGTACCAAACCACACCAAAACGGTACAATACCTTACGAGTCCTTCGTTACGGTACCAAACCACAACAATACGGTGCAATACCGTACGAGTACATCCATACGGTACCAAACCACACCAAAACGGTACAATACCTTACGAGTCCTTCGTTACGGTACCAAACCACACCAAAACGGTACAATACCTTACGAGTCCTTCGTTACGGTTCCAAACCACACCAAAACGGTGCAATACCGCACGAGTACATCCATACGGTACCAAACCACACCAAAATGGTACAATACCTTACGAATCCTTCGTTACGGTACCAAACCACACCAAAACGGTGCAACACCGTACGAGTACATCCATACGGTACCAAACCACATCAAAACGGTGCAATACCGTACGAGTACATCCATACGGTACCAAACCACACCAAAACGGTGCAATACCGTGTGAGTACATCCATACTGTACCAAACCACACCAAAACGGTACGATACCTTACGAGTCCTTGGTTACGGTACCAAACCACAACAATACGGTGCAATACCGTACGAGTACATCCATACGGTACCAAACCACACCAAAACGGTACAATACCTTACGAGTCCTTCGTTACGGTACCAAACCACAACAAAACGGTGCAATACCGTACGAGTACATCCATACGGTACCAAACCACACCAAAACGGTCCAATACCTTACAAGTCCTTCGTTACGGTTCCAAACCACAACAAAACGGTGCAATACCCTACGAGTACATCCATACGGTACCAAACCACACCAAAACGGTACAATAACTTACGAGTCCTTTGTTACGGTACCAAACCACACCAAAACGGTGCAAAACCGTACGAGTTCATCCATACGGTACCAAACCACACCAAAACGGTACAATACCTTACGAGTCCTTTGTTACGGTACCAAACCACACCAAAACGGTGCAAAACCGTACGAGTACATCCATACGGTACCAAACCACACCAAAACGGTACAATACCTTACGAGTCCTTCGTTACGGTACCAAACCACAACAAAACGGTGCAATACCGTACGAGTACATCCATACGGTACCAAACCACACCAAAACGGTGCAATACCGTACGAGTACATCCATAGGGTACCAAACCAAAACAAAACGGTGCAATACCGTGTGAGTACATCCATAATGTACCAAACCACACCAAAACGGTACAATACCTTACGAGTCCTTCGTTACGGTACCAAACCACAACAATACGGTGCAATACCGTACGAGTACATCCATACGGTACAAAACCACACCAAAACGGTACAATACCTTACGAGTCCTTCGTTACCGCACCATACCACACCAAAACGGTGCAATACCGTACGAGTACATCCATACGGTACCAAACCACACCAAAACGGTACAATACCTTACGAGTCCTTCGTTACGGTTCCAAACCACAACCAAACGGTGCAATACCGTACGAGTACATCCATACGGTACCAAACCATACCAAAATGGTACAATACCTTACGAGTACATCCATACGGTACCAAACAACACCAAAACGGTGCAATACCGTACGACTACATCCATACGGTACCAAACCACACCAAAACGGTATAATACCATACGAGTACATCCATACGGTACCAAACCACACCAAAACGGTACAATACCGTACGAGTACATCCATACGGTACCAAACCACAACAAAACGGTGCAATACCATGTGAGTACATCCATACGGTACCAAACCACACCAAAACGGTGCAATACCTTACGAGCCCTTCATTACGGTACCAAACCACAACAAAACGGTGCAATACCGTACGAGTACATCCATACGGTACCAAACCACACCAAAACGGTCCAATACCTTACGAGTCCTTCGTTACGGTACGAAACCACAACAAAAATGTGCAATACCGTATGAGTACATCCATACGGTACCAAACCACACCAAAACGGTACAATACCTTACGAGTCCTTCGTTACGGTACCAAACCTCAACAAAACGGTGCAATACCGTACGAGTACATCCATACGGTACCAAACCACACCAAAACGGTGCAATACCGTACGAGTACATCCATACGGTACCAAACCACAACAAAACGGTGCAATACCGTACGAGTACATCCATACGGTGTACCAAACAACACCAAAACGGTACAATACCTTACAAGTCCTTCGTTACGGTTCCAAACCACACCAAAACGGTGCAATACCGTACGAGTACATCCATACGGTACCAAACCACACCAAAACGGTGCAATACCTTACGCGTCCTTCGTTACGGTACCAAACCACAACAAAACGGTGCAATACCGTACGAGTACATGCATACGGTACCAAACCACACCAAAACGGTACAATACCTTACGAGTCTTTCGTTACGGTACCAAACCACAACAAAACGGTGCAATACCGTACGAGTACATCCATACGGTACCAAACCACACCAAAACGGTACAATACCTTACGAGTCCTTTGTTACGGTACCAAACCACACCAAAACGGTGCAAAACCGTACGAGTACATCCATACGGTACCAAACCACACCAAAACGGTACAATACCTTACGAGTCCTTCGTTACGGTACCAAACCACAACAAAACGGTGCAATACCGTACGAGTACATCCATACGGTACCAAACCACACCAAAACGGTGCAATACCGTACGAGTACATCCATAGGGTACCAAACCAAAACAAAACGGTGCAATACCGTGTGAGTACATCCATAATGTACCAAACCACACCAAAACGGTACAATACCTTACGAGTCCTTCGTTACGGTACCAAACCACAACAATACGGTGCAATACCGTACGAGTACATCCATACGGTACCAAACCACACCAAAACGGTACAATACCTTACGAGTCCTTCGTTACGGTACCAAACCACACCAAAACGGTACAATACCTTACGAGTCCTTCGTTACGGTTCCAAACCACACCAAAACGGTGCAATACCGCACGAGTACATCCATACGGTACCAAACCACACCAAAATGGTACAATACCTTACGAATCCTTCGTTACGGTACCAAACCACACCAAAACGGTGCAACACCGTACGAGTACATCCATACGGTACCAAACCACATCAAAACGGTGCAATACCGTACGAGTACATCCATACGGTACCAAACCACACCAAAACGGTGCAATACCGTTTGAGTACATCCATACTGTACCAAATCACACCAAAACGGTACGATACCTTACGAGTCCTAGGTTACGGTACCAAACCACAACAATACGGTGCAATACCGTACGAGTACATCCATACGGTACCAAACCACACCAAAACGGTACAATACCTTACGAGTCCTTCGTTACGGTACCAAACCACAACAAAACGGTGCAATACCGTACGAGTACATCCATACGGTACTAAACCACACCAAAACGGTGCAATACCTTACGAGTACATCTACATCCATACGGTACCAAACCACAACAAAACGGTGCAATACCGAACGAGTACATCCATACGGTACCAAACCACACCAAAACGGTACAATACATTACAAGTCCTTCGTTACGGTTCCAAACCACACCAAAACGGTGCAATACCGTACGAGTACATCCATACGGTACCAAACCACACCAAAACGGTACAATACCTTACGAGTCCTTCGTTACGGTACCAAACCACAACAAAAATGTGCAATACAGTACGAGTACATCCATACGGTACCAAACCACACCAAAACGGTACAATACCTTACGAGTCCTTCGTTACGGTACCAAACCACAACAAAACGGTGCAATACCGTACGAGTACATCCATACGGTACCAAACCACACCAAAACGGTCCAATACCTTACAAGTCCTTCGTTACGGTTCCAAACCACAACAAAACGGTGCAATACCCTACGAGTACATCCATACGGTACCAAACCACACCAAAACGGTACAATAACTTACGAGTCCTTTGTTACGGTACCAAACCACAACAAAACGGTGCAATACCGTACGGGTACATCCATACGGTACCAAACCATACCAAAACGGTACAATACCTTACGAGTACATCCATACGGTACCAAACAACACCAAAACGGTGCAATACCGTACGAGTACATCCATACGGTACCAAACCAAGCCAAAACGGTGCAATACCTTACGAGTACATCCATACGGTACCAAACCACACCAAAACGGTGCAATACCTTACGAGTCCTTCGTTACGGTACCAAACCACAACAAAACGGTGCAATACCGTACGAGTACATCCATACGGTACCAAACCACACCAAAACGGTCCAATACCTTACGAGTCCTTCGTTACGGTACCAAACCACAACAAAAATGTGCAATACCGTACGAGTACATCCATACGGTACCAAACAACACCAAAACGGTACAATACCTTACGAGTCCTTCGTTACGGTACCAAACCACAACAAAACGGTGCAATACCGTACGAGTACATCCATACGGTACCAAACCACACCAAAACGGTGCAATACCGTACGAGTACATCCATACGGTACCAAACCACAACAAAATGGTGCAATACCGTACGAGTACATCCATACGGTACCAAACCACACCAAAACGGTACAATACCTTACAAGTCCTTCGTTACGGTTCAAAGCCACACCAAAACGGTGCAATACCGTACGAGTACATCCATACGGTACCAAACCACACCAAAACGGTGCAATACCTTACGCGTCCTTCGTTACGGTACCAAACCACAACAAAACGGTATAATACCGTACGACTACATCCATACGGTACCAAACCACACCAAAACGGTACAATACCTTACGAGTCCTTCGTTACGGTACCAAACCACAACAAAACGGTGCAATACCGTACGAGTACATCCATACGGTACCAAACCACACCAAAACGGTACAATACCTTACGAGTCCTTCGTTACGGTACCTAACCACACCAAAACGGTGCAACACCGTACGAGTACATCCATACGGTACCAAACCACACCAAAACGGTACAATAACTTACGAGTCCTTCGTTACGGTACCAAACCACAACAAAACGGTGCAATACCGTACGAGTACATCCATACGGTACCAAACCATACCCAAACGGTACAATACCTTACGAGTACATCCATACGGTACCAAACAACACCAAAACGGTGCAATACCGTACGAGTACATCCATACGGTACCAAACCAAGCCAAAACGGTGCAATACCGTACGAGTACATCCATACGGTACCAAACCACACCAAAACGGTCCAATACCTTACAAGTCCTTCGTTACGGTACCAAACCAAACCAAAACGGTGCAATACCGCACGAGTACATCCATACGGTACCAAACCACACCAAAACGGTACAATACCTTACGAGTCCTTCGTTACGGAACCAAACCACAACAAAACGGTGCAACGAGTACATCCATACGGTACCAAACCACACCAAAACGGTACAATACCTTACGAGTCCTTCGTTACGGTACCAAACCACACCAAAACGGTGCAACACCGTACAAGTACATCCATACGGTACCAAACCACACCAAAACGGTACAATAACTTACGAGTCCTTCGTTACGGTACCAAACCACAACAAAACGGTGCAACGAGTACATCCATACGGTACCAAACCACACCAAAACGGTACAATAACTTACGAGTCCTTCGTTACGGTACCAAACCACAACAAAACGGTGCAATACCGTACGAGTACATCCATACGGTACCAAACCACAACAAAACGGTACAATACCGTACGAGTACATCCATACGGTACCAAACCACACCAAAACGGTACAATACCTTACGAGTCCTTCGTTACGGTACCAAACCACAACAAAACGGTGCAACGAGTACATCCATACGGTACCAAACCAGTCCAAAACGGTACAATACCTTACGAGTCCTTCGTTACGGTACCAAACCATACCAAAACGGTGCAACACCGTACAAGTACATCCATACGGTACCAAACCACACCAAAACGGTACAATAACTTACGAGTCCTTCGTTAAGGTACCAAACCACAACAAAACGGTGCAATACCGTACGAGTACATCCATACGGTACCAAACCAAGCCAAAACGGTGCAATACCGTACGAGTACATCCATACGGTACCAAACCACACCAAAACGGTCCAATACCTTACGAGTCCTTCGTTACGGTACCAAACCAAACCAAAACGGTGCAATACCGCACGAGTACATCCATACGGTACCAAACCACACCAAAACGGTACAATACCTTACGAGTCCTTCGTTACGGTACCAAACCACAACAATATGGTGCAATACCGTACGAGTACATCCATACGGTACCAAACCACACGAAAATGGTACAATACCTTACGAGTCCTTCGTTACGGTACCAAACCACACCAAAACGGAACAATACCTTACGAGTCCTTCGTTACGGTACCAAACCAAACCAAAACGGTGCAATACCGCACGAGTACATCCAAACGGTACCAAACCACACCAAAACGGTACAATACCTTACGAGTCCTTCGTTACGGTTCAAAACCACACCAAAACGGTGCAATACCGTACGAGTACATCCATACGGTACCAAACCACACCAAAACGGTGCAATACCGTTCGAGTACATCCATAGGGTACCAAACCCCACGAAAACGGTACAATACCTTACGAGTACATCCATACGGTACCAAACCACACCAAAACGGTGCAATACCGTACGAGTACATCCATACGTTACCATACCACAACAAAACGATGCAATACCGTACGAGTACATCCATACGGTACCAAACCACACCAAAACGGTACAATACCTTACGAGTCCTTCGTTACGGTACCAAACCACACCAAAACGGTGCAATACCGTACGAGTACATCCATACGGTACCAAACCACACCAAAACGGTACAATACCTTACGAGTCCTTCGTTACGGTACCAAACCACACCAAAACGGTGCAATACCGTACGAGTACATCCATACGGTACCAAACCACACCAAAACGGTACAATACCTTACGAGTCCTTCGTTACGGTACCAAACCACACCAAAACGGTGCAATACCATACGACTACATCCATACGGTACCAAACCACACCAAAACGTTACAATACCTTACGAGTCCTTCGTTACGGTTCCAAACCATACCAAAACGGTGCAATACCGTAGGAGTACATCCATACGGTACCAAACCACACCAAAACGGTGCAATACCGCACGAGTACATCCATACGGTACCAAACCACACCAAAACGGTACAATACCTTACGAGTCCTTCGTTACGGTACCAAACCACAACAATATGGTGCAATACCGTACGAGTACATCCATACGTTACCAAACCACAACAAAACGATGCAATACCGTACGAGTACATCCATACGGTACCAAACCACACCAAAACGGTACAATACCTTACGAGTCCTTCGTTACGGTACCAAACAACACCAAAACGGTGCAATACCGTACGAGTACATCCATACGGTACCAAACCACACCAAAACGGTACAATACCTTACGAGTCCTTCGTTACGGTACCAAACCACACCAAAACGGTGCAATACCGTACGACTACATCCATACGGTACCAAACCACACCAAAACGTTACAATACATTACGAGTCCTTCGTTACGGTTCCAAACCATACCAAAACGGTGCAATACCGTAGGAGTACATCCATACGGTACCAAACCACACCAAAACGGTGCAATACCGTACGAGTACATCCATACGGTACCAAACCACAAAAAAACGGTGCAATACCATGTGAGTACATCCATACGGTACCAAACCACACCAAAACGGTACAATACCTTACGAGTCCTTCGTTACGGTACCAAACCACACTAAAACGGTGCAATACCGTACGAGTACATCCATAAGGTACCAAACCACACCAAAATGGTACAATACCTTACGAGTCCTTCGTTACGGTACCAAACCACACCAAAACGGTGCAATACCGTACGACTACATCCATACGGTACCAAACCACACCAAAACGGTACAATACCTTACGAGTCCTTCGTTACGGTACCAAACCACACCAAAACGGTGCAATACCGTACGAGTGCATCCATACGGTACCAAACCACACCAAAACGGTACAATACCATACGAGTCCTTTGTTACGGTTCCAAACCACAACAAAACGGTGCAATACCGTACGAGTACATCCATACGGTACCAAACCACACCAAAACGGTGCAATACCGTCCGAGTACATCCATACGGTACCAAACCACAACAAAACGGTGCAATACCATGTGAGTACATCCATACGGTACCAAACCACACCAAAACGGTACAATACCTTACGAGTCCTTCGTTACGGTTCCAAACCACACCAAAACGGTGCAATACCGCACGAGTACATCTATACGGTACCAAACCACACCAAAACGGTACAATACCTTACAAGTCCTTCGTTACGGTACCAAACCACACCAAAACGGTGCAATACTGTACGAGTACATCCATACGGTACCAAACCAAACCAAAACGGTACAATACCTTACGAGTACATCCATACGGTACCAAACAACACCAAAACGGTGCAATACCGTACGAGTACATCCATACGGTACCAAACCACAATAAAACGGTGCAATACCGTACGAGTACATCCATACGGTACCAAACCACACCAAAACGGTACAATACCTTACGAGTCCTTCGTTACGGTACCAAACCACACCAAAACGGTGCAATACCGTACGACTACATCCATACGGTACCAAACCACACCAAAACGGTACAATACCATACGAGTACATCCATACGGTACCAAACCACACCAAAACGGTGCCATACCGTACGAGTACATCCATACGGTACCAAACCACACCAAAACGGTACAATACCTTATGAGTCCTTCGTTACGGTACCAAACCACAACAAAAAGGTGCAATACCGTACGAGTACATCCATACGGTACAAAACCACACCAAAACGGTACAATACCTTACGAGTCCTTCGTTACAGCACCATACCACACCAAAACGGTGCAATACCGTACGAGTACATCCATACGGTACCAAACCACACCAAAAAGGTACAATACCTTACGAGTCCTTCGTTACGGTACCAAACCACAACAAAACGGTGCAATACCGTACGAGTACATCCATACGGTACAAAACCACACCAAAACGGTGCAATACCGTACGAGTACATCCATACGGTACCAAACCACAACAAAACGGTGCAATACCATACGAGTACATCCATACGGTACCAAACCACACCAAAACGGTACAATACCTTACAAGTCCTTCGTTACGGTTCCAAACCACACTAAAACGGTGCAATACCGTACGAGTACATCCATACGGTACCAAACCACACCAAAACGGTGCAATACCTTACGCGTCCTTCGTTACAGTCCCAAACCACAACAAAACGGTGCAATACCGTACGAGTACATCCATACGGTACCAAACCACACCAAAACGGTACAATACCTGACGAGTCCTTCGTTACGGTACCAAACCACAACAAAACGGTGCAATACCGTACGAGTACATCCATACGGTACCAAACCACACCAAAACGGTACAATACTTTACGAGCACATCCATACGGTACCAAACCACACCAAAACGGTACAATACCTTACGAGTCCTTCGTTACGGTACCAAACCACACCAAAACGGTGCAACACCGTACGAGTACATCCATACGGTACCAAACCACATCAAAACGGTGCAATACCGTACGAGTACATCCATACGGTACCAAACCACAACAAAACGGTGCAATACCGTGTGAGTACATCCATACTGTACCAAACCACACCAAAACGGTACAATACCTTACGAGTCCTTCGTTACGGTACCAAACCACAACAATACGGTGCAATACCGTACGAGTACATCCATACGGTACCAAACCACACCAAAACGGTACAATACCTTACGAGTCCTTCGTTACGGTACCAAACCACAACAAAACGGTGCAATACCGTACGAGTACATCCATACGGTACCAAACCACACCAAAACGGTGCAATACCTTACGAGTACATCCATACGGTACCAAACCACAACAAAACGGTGCAATACCGAACGAGTACATCCATACGGTACCAAACCACACCAAAACGGTACAATACATTACAAGTCCTTCGTTACGGTTCCAAACCACACCAAAACGGTGCAATACCGTACGAGTACATCCATACGGTACCAAACCAAGCCAAAACGGTGCAATACCGTACGATTACATCCATACGGTACCAAACCAAGCCAAAACGGTGCAATACCGTGAGATTACATCCATACGGTACCAAACCACACCAAAACGGTGCAATACCTTACGAGTCCTTCGTTACGGTACCAAACCACAACAAAACGGTGCAATACCGTACGAGTACATCCATACGGTACCAAACCACAACAAAACGGTGCAATACCGTACGAGTACATCCATACGGTACCAAACCACACCAAAACGGTACAATACCTTACGAGTCCTTCGTTACGGTACCAAACCACAACAAAACGGTGCAATACCGTACGAGTACATCCATACGGTACCAAACCACACCAAAACGGTGCAATACCTTACGAGTACATCCATACGGTACCAAACCACAACAAAACGGTGCAATACCGAACGAGTACATCCATACGGTACCAAACCACACCAAAACGGTACAATACATTACAAGTCCATCGTTACGGTTCCAAACCACACCAAAACGGTGCAATACCGTACGAGTACATCCATACGGTACCAAACGACACCAAAACGGTACAATACCTTACGAGTCCTTCGTTACGGTACCAAACCACAACAAAAATGTGCAATACAGTACGAGTACATCCATACGGTACCAAACCGCACCAAAACGGTACAATACCTTACGAGTCCTTCGTTACGGTACCAAACCACAACAAAACGGTGCAATACCGTACGAGTACATCCATACGGTACCAAACCACACCAAAACGGTGCAATACCTTACGAGTACATCCATACGGTACCAAACCACAACAAAACGGTGCAATACCGAACGAGTACATCCATACGGTACCAAACCACACCAAAACGGTACAATACATTACAAGTCCTTCGTTACGGTTCCAAACCACACCAAAACGGTGCAATACCTTACGAGTACATCCATACGGTACCAAACCACACCAAAACGGTGCAATACCTTACGAGTCCTTCGTTACGGTACCAAACAAAACAAAACGGTGCAATACCGTACGAGTACATCCATACGGTACCAAACCACACCAAAACGGTACAATAACTTACGAGTCCTTCGTTACGGTACCAAACCACAACAAAACGGTGCAATACCGTACGAGTACATCCATACGGTACCAAACCATACCAAAACGGTACAATACCTTACGAGTACATCCATACGGTACCAAACAACACCAAAACGGTGCAATACCGTACGAGTACATCCATACGGTACCAAACCAAGCCAAAACGGTGCAATACCGTACGAGTACATCCATACGGTACCAAACCACACCAAAACGGTACAATACCTTACGAGTCCTTCGTTACGGTACCAAACCACAACAAAACGGTGCAATACCGTACGAGTACATCCATACGGTACCAAACCACACCAAAACGGTGCAATACCTTACGAGTACATCCATACGGTACCAAACCACAACAAAACGGTGCAATACCGAACGAGTACATCCATACGGTACCAAACCACACCAAAACGGTACAATACATTACAAGTCCATCGTTACGGTTCCAAACCACACCAAAACGGTGCAATACCGTACGAGTACATCCATACGGTACCAAACGACACCAAAACGGTACAATACCTTACGAGTCCTTCGTTACGGTACCAAACCACAACAAAAATGTGCAATACAGTACGAGTACATCCATACGGTACCAAACCGCACCAAAACGGTACAATACCTTACGAGTCCTTCGTTACGGTACCAAACCACAACAAAACGGTGCAATACCGTACGAGTACATCCATACGGTACCAAACCACACCAAAACGGTGCAATACCTTACGAGTACATCCATACGGTACCAAACCACAACAAAACGGTGCAATACCGAACGAGTACATCCATACGGTACCAAACCACACCAAAACGGTACAATACATTACAAGTCCTTCGTTACGGTTCCAAACCACACCAAAACGGTGCAATACCTTACGAGTACATCCATACGGTACCAAACCACACCAAAACGGTGCAATACCTTACGAGTCCTTCGTTACGGTACCAAACAAAACAAAACGGTGCAATACCGTACGAGTACATCCATACGGTACCAAACCACACCAAAACGGTACAATAACTTACGAGTCCTTCGTTACGGTACCAAACCACAACAAAACGGTGCAATACCGTACGAGTACATCCATACGGTACCAAACCATACCAAAACGGTACAATACCTTACGAGTACATCCATACGGTACCAAACAACACCAAAACGGTGCAATACCGTACGAGTACATCCATACGGTACCAAACCAAGCCAAAACGGTGCAATACCGTACGAGTACATCCATACGGTACCAAACCACACCAAAACGGTGCAATACCTTACGAGTCCTTCGTTACGGTACCAAACCACAACAAAACGGTGCAATACCGTACGAGTACATCCATACGGTACCAAACCACACCAAAACGGTCCAATACCTTACGAGTCCTTCGTTACGGTACCAAACCACAACAAAAATGTGCAATACCGTACGAGTACATCCATACGGTACCAAACCACACCAAAACGGTACAATACCTTACGAGTCCTTCGTTACGGTACCAAACCACAACAAAACGGTGCAATACCGTACGAGTACATCCATACGGTACCAAACCACACCAAAACGGTGCAATACCTTACGAGTACATCCATACGGTACCAAACCACAACAAAACGGTGCAATACCGAACGAGTACATCCATACGGTACCAAACCACACCAAAACGGTACAATACATTACAAGTCCTTCGTTACGGTTCCAAACCACACCAAAACGGTGCAATACCGTACGAGTACATCCATACGGTACCAAACCAAGCCAAAACGGTGCAATACCGTACGATTACATCCATACGGTACCAAACCAAGCCAAAACGGTGCAATACCGTGAGATTACATCCATACGGTACCAAACCACACCAAAACGGTGCAATACCTTACGAGTCCTTCGTTACGGTACCAAACCACAACAAAACGGTGCAATACCGTACGAGTACATCCATACGGTACCAAACCACAACAAAACGGTGCAATACCGTACGAGTACATCCATACGGTACCAAACCACACCAAAACGGTACAATACCTTACGAGTCCTTCGTTACGGTACCAAACCACAACAAAACGGTGCAATACCGTACGAGTACATCCATACGGTACCAAACCACACCAAAACGGTGCAATACCTTACGAGTACATCCATACGGTACCAAACCACAACAAAACGGTGCAATACCGAACGAGTACATCCATACGGTACCAAACCACACCAAAACGGTACAATACATTACAAGTCCATCGTTACGGTTCCAAACCACACCAAAACGGTGCAATACCGTACGAGTACATCCATACGGTACCAAACGACACCAAAACGGTACAATACCTTACGAGTCCTTCGTTACGGTACCAAACCACAACAAAAATGTGCAATACAGTACGAGTACATCCATACGGTACCAAACCGCACCAAAACGGTACAATACCTTACGAGTCCTTCGTTACGGTACCAAACCACAACAAAACGGTGCAATACCGTACGAGTACATCCATACGGTACCAAACCACACCAAAACGGTGCAATACCTTACGAGTACATCCATACGGTACCAAACCACAACAAAACGGTGCAATACCGAACGAGTACATCCATACGGTACCAAACCACACCAAAACGGTACAATACATTACAAGTCCTTCGTTACGGTTCCAAACCACACCAAAACGGTGCAATACCTTACGAGTACATCCATACGGTACCAAACCACACCAAAACGGTGCAATACCTTACGAGTCCTTCGTTACGGTACCAAACAAAACAAAACGGTGCAATACCGTACGAGTACATCCATACGGTACCAAACCACACCAAAACGGTACAATAACTTACGAGTCCTTCGTTACGGTACCAAACCACAACAAAACGGTGCAATACCGTACGAGTACATCCATACGGTACCAAACCATACCAAAACGGTACAATACCTTACGAGTACATCCATACGGTACCAAACAAAACCAAAACAGTTCAATACCGTACGAGTACATCCATACGGTACCAAACCAAGCCAAAACGGTGCAATACCGTACGAGTACATCCATACGGTACCAAACCAAGCCAAAACGGTGCAATACCGTACGAGTACATCCATACGGTACCAAACCACACCAAAACGGTCCAATACCTTACAAGTCCTTCGTTACGGTACCAAACCAAACCAAAACGGTGCAATACCGCACGAGTACATCCATACGGTACCAAACCACACCAAAACGGTACAATACCTTACGAGTCCTTCGTTACGGAACCAAACCACAACAAAACGGTGCAACGAGTACATCCATACGGTACCAAACCACACCAAAACGGTACAATACCTTACGAGTCCTTCGTTACGGTACCAAACCACACCAAAACGGTGCAACACCGTACAAGTACATCCATACGGTACCAAACCACACCAAAACGGTACAATAACTTACGAGTCCTTCGTTACGGTACCAAACCACAACAAAACGGTGCAACGAGTACATCCATACGGTACCAAACCACACCAAAACGGTACAATAACTTACGAGTCCTTCGTTACGGTACCAAACCACAACAAAACGGTGCAATACCGTACGAGTACATCCATACGGTACCAAACCACAACAAAACGGTACAATACCGTACGAGTACATCCATACGGTACCAAACCACACCAAAACGGTACAATACCTTACGAGTCCTTCGTTACGGTACCAAACCACAACAAAACGGTGCAACGAGTACATCCATACGGTACCAAACCAGTCCAAAACGGTACAATACCTTACGAGTCCTTCGTTACGGTACCAAACCATACCAAAACGGTGCAACACCGTACAAGTACATCCATACGGTACCAAACCACACCAAAACGGTACAATAACTTACGAGTCCTTCGTTAAGGTACCAAACCACAACAAAACGGTGCAATACCGTACGAGTACATCCATACGGTACCAAACCAAGCCAAAACGGTGCAATACCGTACGAGTACATCCATACGGTACCAAACCACACCAAAACGGTCCAATACCTTACGAGTCCTTCGTTACGGTACCAAACCAAACCAAAACGGTGCAATACCGCACGAGTACATCCATACGGTACCAAACCACACCAAAACGGTACAATACCTTACGAGTCCTTCGTTACGGTACCAAACCACAACAATATGGTGCAATACCGTACGAGTACATCCATACGGTACCAAACCACACGAAAATGGTACAATACCTTACGAGTCCTTCGTTACGGTACCAAACCACACCAAAACGGAACAATACCTTACGAGTCCTTCGTTACGGTACCAAACCAAACCAAAACGGTGCAATACCGCACGAGTACATCCAAACGGTACCAAACCACACCAAAACGGTACAATACCTTACGAGTCCTTCGTTACGGTTCCAAACCACACCAAAACGGTGCAATACCGTACGAGTACATCCATACGGTACCAAACCACACCAAAACGGTGCAATACCGTTCGAGTACATCCATAGGGTACCAAACCCCACGAAAACGGTACAATACCTTACGAGTACATCCATACGGTACCAAACCACACCAAAACGGTGCAATACCGTACGAGTACATCCATACGTTACCATACCACAACAAAACGATGCAATACCGTACGAGTACATCCATACGGTACCAAACCACACCAAAACGGTACAATACCTTACGAGTCCTTCGTTACGGTACCAAACCACACCAAAACGGTGCAATACCGTACGAGTACATCCATACGGTACCAAACCACACCAAAACGGTACAATACCTTACGAGTCCTTCGTTACGGTACCAAACCACACCAAAACGGTGCAATACCGTACGAGTACATCCATACGGTACCAAACCACACCAAAACGGTACAATACTTTACGAGTCCTTCGTTACGGTACCAAACCACACCAAAACGGTGCAATACCATACGACTACATCCATACGGTACCAAACCACACCAAAACGTTACAATACCTTACGAGTCCTTCGTTACGGTTCCAAACCATACCAAAACGGTGCAATACCGTAGGAGTACATCCATACGGTACCAAACCACACCAAAACGGTGCAATACCGCACGAGTACATCCATACGGTACCAAACCACACCAAAACGGTACAATACCTTACGAGTCCTTCGTTACGGTACCAAACCACAACAATATGGTGCAATACCGTACGAGTACATCCATACGTTACCAAACCACAACAAAACGATGCAATACCGTACGAGTACATCCATACGGTACCAAACCACACCAAAACGGTACAATACCTTACGAGTCCTTCGTTACGGTACCAAACAACACCAAAACGGTGCAATACCGTACGAGTACATCCATACGGTACCAAACCACACCAAAACGGTACAATACCTTACGAGTCCTTCGTTACGGTACCAAACCACACCAAAACGGTGCAATACCGTACGACTACATCCATACGGTACCAAACCACACCAAAACGTTACAATACATTACGAGTCCTTCGTTACGGTTCCAAACCATACCAAAACGGTGCAATACCGTAGGAGTACATCCATACGGTACCAAACCACACCAAAACGGTGCAATACCGTACGAGTACATCCATACGGTACCAAACCACAAAAAAACGGTGCAATACCATGTGAGTACATCCATACGGTACCAAACCACACCAAAACGGTACAATACCTTACGAGTCCTTCGTTACGGTACCAAACCACACTAAAACGGTGCAATACCGTACGAGTACATCCATAAGGTACCAAACCACACCAAAATGGTACAATACCTTACGAGTCCTTCGTTACGGTACCAAACCACACCAAAACGGTGCAATACCGTACGACTACATCCATACGGTACCAAACCACACCAAAACGGTACAATACCTTACGAGTCCTTCGTTACGGTACCAAACCACACCAAAACGGTGCAATACCGTACGAGTGCATCCATACGGTACCAAACCACACCAAAACGGTACAATACCATACGAGTCCTTTGTTACGGTTCCAAACCACAACAAAACGGTGCAATACCGTACGAGTACATCCATACGGTACCAAACCACACCAAAACGGTGCAATACCGTCCGAGTACATCCATACGGTACCAAACCACAACAAAACGGTGCAATACCATGTGAGTACATCCATACGGTACCAAACCACACCAAAACGGTACAATACCTTACGAGTCCTTCGTTACGGTTCCAAACCACACCAAAACGGTGCAATACCGCACGAGTACATCTATACGGTACCAAACCACACCAAAACGGTACAATACCTTACAAGTCCTTCGTTACGGTACCAAACCACACCAAAACGGTGCAATACTGTACGAGTACATCCATACGGTACCAAACCAAACCAAAACGGTACAATACCTTACGAGTACATCCATACGGTACCAAACAACACCAAAACGGTGCAATACCGTACGAGTACATCCATACGGTACCAAACCACAATAAAACGGTGCAATACCGTACGAGTACATCCATACGGTACCAAACCACACCAAAACGGTACAATACCTTACGAGTCCTTCGTTACGGTACCAAACCACACCAAAACGGTGCAATACCGTACGACTACATCCATACGGTACCAAACCACACCAAAACGGTACAATACCATACGAGTACATCCATACGGTACCAAACCACACCAAAACGGTGCCATACCGTACGAGTACATCCATACGGTACCAAACCACACCAAAACGGTACAATACCTTATGAGTCCTTCGTTACGGTACCAAACCACAACAAAAAGGTGCAATACCGTACGAGTACATCCATACGGTACAAAACCACACCAAAACGGTACAATACCTTACGAGTCCTTCGTTACAGCACCATACCACACCAAAACGGTGCAATACCGTACGAGTACATCCATACGGTACCAAACCACACCAAAAAGGTACAATACCTTACGAGTCCTTCGTTACGGTACCAAACCACAACAAAACGGTGCAATACCGTACGAGTACATCCATACGGTACAAAACCACACCAAAACGGTGCAATACCGTACGAGTACATCCATACGGTACCAAACCACAACAAAACGGTGCAATACCATACGAGTACATCCATACGGTACCAAACCACACCAAAACGGTACAATACCTTACAAGTCCTTCGTTACGGTTCCAAACCACACTAAAACGGTGCAATACCGTACGAGTACATCCATACGGTACCAAACCACACCAAAACGGTGCAATACCTTACGCGTCCTTCGTTACAGTCCCAAACCACAACAAAACGGTGCAATACCGTACGAGTACATCCATACGGTACCAAACCACACCAAAACGGTACAATACCTGACGAGTCCTTCGTTACGGTACCAAACCACAACAAAACGGTGCAATACCGTACGAGTACATCCATACGGTACCAAACCACACCAAAACGGTACAATACTTTACGAGCACATCCATACGGTACCAAACCACACCAAAACGGTACAATACCTTACGAGTCCTTCGTTACGGTACCAAACCACACCAAAACGGTGCAACACCGTACGAGTACATCCATACGGTACCAAACCACATCAAAACGGTGCAATACCGTACGAGTACATCCATACGGTACCAAACCACAACAAAACGGTGCAATACCGTGTGAGTACATCCATACTGTACCAAACCACACCAAAACGGTACAATACCTTACGAGTCCTTCGTTACGGTACCAAACCACAACAATACGGTGCAATACCGTACGAGTACATCCATACGGTACCAAACCACACCAAAACGGTACAATACCTTACGAGTCCTTCGTTACGGTACCAAACCACAACAAAACGGTGCAATACCGTACGAGTACATCCATACGGTACCAAACCACACCAAAACGGTGCAATACCTTACGAGTACATCCATACGGTACCAAACCACAACAAAACGGTGCAATACCGAACGAGTACATCCATACGGTACCAAACCACACCAAAACGGTACAATACATTACAAGTCCTTCGTTACGGTTCCAAACCACACCAAAACGGTGCAATACCGTACGAGTACATCCATACGGTACCAAACCAAGCCAAAACGGTGCAATACCGTACGATTACATCCATACGGTACCAAACCAAGCCAAAACGGTGCAATACCGTGAGATTACATCCATACGGTACCAAACCACACCAAAACGGTGCAATACCTTACGAGTCCTTCGTTACGGTACCAAACCACAACAAAACGGTGCAATACCGTACGAGTACATCCATACGGTACCAAACCACAACAAAACGGTGCAATACCGTACGAGTACATCCATACGGTACCAAACCACACCAAAACGGTACAATACCTTACGAGTCCTTCGTTACGGTACCAAACCACAACAAAACGGTGCAATACCGTACGAGTACATCCATACGGTACCAAACCACACCAAAACGGTGCAATACCTTACGAGTACATCCATACGGTACCAAACCACAACAAAACGGTGCAATACCGAACGAGTACATCCATACGGTACCAAACCACACCAAAACGGTACAATACATTACAAGTCCATCGTTACGGTTCCAAACCACACCAAAACGGTGCAATACCGTACGAGTACATCCATACGGTACCAAACGACACCAAAACGGTACAATACCTTACGAGTCCTTCGTTACGGTACCAAACCACAACAAAAATGTGCAATACAGTACGAGTACATCCATACGGTACCAAACCGCACCAAAACGGTACAATACCTTACGAGTCCTTCGTTACGGTACCAAACCACAACAAAACGGTGCAATACCGTACGAGTACATCCATACGGTACCAAACCACACCAAAACGGTGCAATACCTTACGAGTACATCCATACGGTACCAAACCACAACAAAACGGTGCAATACCGAACGAGTACATCCATACGGTACCAAACCACACCAAAACGGTACAATACATTACAAGTCCTTCGTTACGGTTCCAAACCACACCAAAACGGTGCAATACCTTACGAGTACATCCATACGGTACCAAACCACACCAAAACGGTGCAATACCTTACGAGTCCTTCGTTACGGTACCAAACAAAACAAAACGGTGCAATACCGTACGAGTACATCCATACGGTACCAAACCACACCAAAACGGTACAATAACTTACGAGTCCTTCGTTACGGTACCAAACCACAACAAAACGGTGCAATACCGTACGAGTACATCCATACGGTACCAAACCATACCAAAACGGTACAATACCTTACGAGTACATCCATACGGTACCAAACAACACCAAAACGGTGCAATACCGTACGAGTACATCCATACGGTACCAAACCAAGCCAAAACGGTGCAATACCGTACGAGTACATCCATACGGTACCAAACCACACCAAAACGGTGCAATACCTTACGAGTCCTTCGTTACGGTACCAAACCACAACAAAACGGTGCAATACCGTACGAGTACATCCATACGGTACCAAACCACACCAAAACGGTCCAATACCTTACGAGTCCTTCGTTACGGTACCAAACCACAACAAAAATGTGCAATACCGTACGAGTACATCCATACGGTACCAAACCACACCAAAACGGTACAATACCTTACGAGTCCTTCGTTACGGTACCAAACCACAACAAAACGGTGCAATACCGTACGAGTACATCCATACGGTACCAAACCACACCAAAACGGTGCAATACCTTACGAGTACATCCATACGGTACCAAACCACAACAAAACGGTGCAATACCGAACGAGTACATCCATACGGTACCAAACCACACCAAAACGGTACAATACATTACAAGTCCTTCGTTACGGTTCCAAACCACACCAAAACGGTGCAATACCGTACGAGTACATCCATACGGTACCAAACCAAGCCAAAACGGTGCAATACCGTACGATTACATCCATACGGTACCAAACCAAGCCAAAACGGTGCAATACCGTGAGATTACATCCATACGGTACCAAACCACACCAAAACGGTGCAATACCTTACGAGTCCTTCGTTACGGTACCAAACCACAACAAAACGGTGCAATACCGTACGAGTACATCCATACGGTACCAAACCACAACAAAACGGTGCAATACCGTACGAGTACATCCATACGGTACCAAACCACACCAAAACGGTACAATACCTTACGAGTCCTTCGTTACGGTACCAAACCACAACAAAACGGTGCAATACCGTACGAGTACATCCATACGGTACCAAACCACACCAAAACGGTGCAATACCTTACGAGTACATCCATACGGTACCAAACCACAACAAAACGGTGCAATACCGAACGAGTACATCCATACGGTACCAAACCACACCAAAACGGTACAATACATTACAAGTCCATCGTTACGGTTCCAAACCACACCAAAACGGTGCAATACCGTACGAGTACATCCATACGGTACCAAACGACACCAAAACGGTACAATACCTTACGAGTCCTTCGTTACGGTACCAAACCACAACAAAAATGTGCAATACAGTACGAGTACATCCATACGGTACCAAACCGCACCAAAACGGTACAATACCTTACGAGTCCTTCGTTACGGTACCAAACCACAACAAAACGGTGCAATACCGTACGAGTACATCCATACGGTACCAAACCACACCAAAACGGTGCAATACCTTACGAGTACATCCATACGGTACCAAACCACAACAAAACGGTGCAATACCGAACGAGTACATCCATACGGTACCAAACCACACCAAAACGGTACAATACATTACAAGTCCTTCGTTACGGTTCCAAACCACACCAAAACGGTGCAATACCTTACGAGTACATCCATACGGTACCAAACCACACCAAAACGGTGCAATACCTTACGAGTCCTTCGTTACGGTACCAAACAAAACAAAACGGTGCAATACCGTACGAGTACATCCATACGGTACCAAACCACACCAAAACGGTACAATAACTTACGAGTCCTTCGTTACGGTACCAAACCACAACAAAACGGTGCAATACCGTACGAGTACATCCATACGGTACCAAACCATACCAAAACGGTACAATACCTTACGAGTACATCCATACGGTACCAAACAAAACCAAAACGGTGCAATACCGTACGAGTACATCCATACGGTACCAAACCAAGCCAAAACGGTGCAATACCGTACGAGTACATCCATACGGTACCAAACCACACCAAAACGGTGCAATACCTTACGAGTCCTTCGTTACGGTACCAAACCACAACAAAACGGTGCAATACCGTACGAGTACATCCATACGGTACCAAACCACACCAAAACGGTCCAATACCTTACGAGTCCTTCGTTACGGTACCAAACCACAACAAAAATGTGCAATACCGTACGAGTACATCCATACGGTACCAAACCACACCAAAACGGTACAATACCTTACGAGTCCTTCGTTACGGTACCAAACCACAACAAAACGGTGCAATACCGTACGAGTACATCCATACGGTACCAAACCACACCAAAACGGTGCAATACCGTACGAGTACATCCATACGGTACCAAACCACAACAAAACGGTGCAATACCGTACGAGTACATCCATACGGTACCAAACCACACCAAAACGGTACAATACCTTACAAGTCCTTCGTTACGGTTCCAAACCACACCAAAACGGTGCAATACCGTACGAGTACATCCATACGGTACCAAACCACACAAAAACGGTGCAATACCTTACGCGTCCTTCGTTACGGTACCAAACCACAACAAAACGGTACAATACCGTACGAGTACATCCATACGGTACCAAACCACACCAAAACAGTACAATACCTTACGAGTCCTTCATTACGGTACCAAACCACAACAAAACGGTGCAATACCGTACGAGTACATCCATACGGTACCAAACCACACCAAAACGGTACAATACCTTACGAGTCCTTAGTTACGGTACCAAACCACACCAAAACGGTGCAACACCGTACGAGTACATCCATACGGTACCAAACCACACCAAAACGGTACAATAACTTACGAGTCCTTCGTTACGGTACCAAACCACAACAAAACGGTGCAATACCGTACGAGTACATCCATACGGTACCAAACCATACCAAAACGGTACAATACCTTAC
Source organism: Rhododendron vialii (assembly GCF_030253575.1). NCBI lineage: Eukaryota > Viridiplantae > Streptophyta > Magnoliopsida > Ericales > Ericaceae > Rhododendron > Rhododendron vialii. Next base: position 27,618,265 of record NC_080557.1, on the reverse strand, counting down.
GAGTACATCCATACGGTACCAAAAAACACCAAAACGGTGCAATACCGTACGAGTACATCCATACGGTACAAAACCAAGCCAAAACGGTGCAATACCGTACGAGTACATCCAGACGGTACCAAACCACACCAAAACGGTCCAATACCTTACAAGTCCTTCGTTACGGTACCAAACCAAACCAAAACGGTGCAATACCGCACGAGTACATCCATACGGTACCAAACCACACCAAAACGATACAATAACTTACGAGTCCTTCGTTACGGTACCAAACCACAACAAAACGGTGCAATACCGTACGAGTACATCCATACGGAACCAAACCACAACAAAACGGTACAATACCGTACGAGTACATCCATACGGTACCAAACCACACCAAAACGGTACAATACCTTACGAGTCCTTCATTACGGTACCAAACCACACCAAAACGGTGCAACACCGTACGAGTACATCCATACGGTACCAAACCACAACAAAACGGTGCAATACCGTGTGAGTACATCCATACTGTACCAAACCACACCAAAACGGTACAATACCTTACGAGTCCTTCGTTACGGTACCAAACCACAACAATACGGTGCAATACCGTACGAGTACATCCATACGATACCAAACAACACCAAAACGGTACAATACCTTACGAGTCCTTCGTTACGGTACCAAACCACAACAAAACGGTGCAATACCGTACGAGTACATCCATACGGTACCAAACCACACCAAAATGGTGCAATACCTTACGAGTACATCCATACGGTACCAAACCACAACAAAACGGTGCAATACCGAACGAGTACATCCATACGGTACCAAACCACACCAAAACGGTACAATACATTACCAGTCCTTCGTTACGGTTCCAAACCACACCAAAACGGTGCAATACCGTACGAGTACATCCATACGGTACCAAACCACACCAAAACGGTACAATACCTTACGAGTCCTTCGTTACGGTACCAAACCACAACAAAAATGTGCAATACAGTACGAGTACATCCATACGGTACCAAACCACACCAAAACGGTACAATACCTTACGAGTCCTTCGTTACGGTACCAAACCACAACAAAACGGTGCAATACCGTACGAGTACATCCATACGGTACCAAACCACACCAAAACGGTACAATAACTTACGAGTCCTTCGTTACGGTACCAAACCATAACAAAACGGTGCAATACCGTACGAGTACATCCATACGGTACCAAACCACACCAAAACGGTACAATACCTTACGAGTACATCCATACGGTACCAAACAACACCAAAACGGTGCAATACCGTACGAGTACATCCATACGGTACCAAACCAAGCCAAAACGGTGCAATACCGTACGAGTACATCCATACGGTACCAAACCACACCAAAACGGTGCAATACCTTACGAGTCCTTCGTTACGGTACCAAACCACAACAAAACGGTGCAATACCGTACGAGTACATCCATACGGTACCAAACCACACCAAAACGGTACAATACCTTACAAGTCCTTCGTTACGGTACCAAACCACAACAAAAATGTGCAATACCGTACGAGTACATCCATACGGTACCAAACCACACCAAAACGGTACAATACATTACAAGTCCTTCGTTACGGTTCCAAACCACACCAAAACGGTGCAATACCGTACGAGTACATCCATACGGTACCAAACCACACCAAAACGGTACAATACCTTACGAGTCCTTCGTTACGGTACCAAACCACAACAAAAATGTGCAATACAGTACGAGTACATCCATACGGTACCAAACCACACCAAAACGGTACAATACCTTACGAGTCCTTCGTTACGGTACCAAACCACAACAAAACGGTGCAATACCGTACGAGTACATCCATACGGTACCAAACCACACCAAAACGGTGCAATACCTTACGAGTACATCCATACGGTACCAAACCACACCAAAACCGTACAATAACTTACGAGTCCTTCGTTACGGTACCAAACCACAACAAAACGGTGCAATACCGTACGAGTACATCCATCCGGAACCAAACCACAACAAAACGGTACAATACCGTACGAGTACATCCATACGGTACCAAACCACACCAAAACGGTACAATACCTTACGAGTCCTTCATTACGGTACCAAACCACACCAAAACGGTGCAACACCGTACGAGTACATCCATACGGTACCAAACCACATCAAAACGGTGCAATACCGTACGAGTACATCCATACGGTACCAAACCACAACAAAACGGTGCAATACCGTGTGAGTACATCCATACTGTACCAAACCACACCAAAACGGTACAATACCTTACGAGTCCTTCGTTACGGTACCAAACCACAACAATACGGTGCAATACCGTACGAGTACATCCATACGGTACCAAACAACACCAAAATGGTACAATACCTTACGAGTCCTTCGTTACGGTACCAAACCACAACAAAATGGTGCAATACCGTACGAGTACATCCATACGGTACCAAACCACACCAAAACGGTGCAATACCTTACGAGTACATCCATACGGTACCAAACCGCAACAAAACGGTGCAATACCGAACGAGTACATCCATACGGTACCAAACCACACCAAAACGGTACAATACATTACAAGTCCTTCGTTACGGTTCCAAACCACACCAAAACGGTGCAATACCGTACGAGTACATCCAAACGGTACCAAACCGCACCAAAACGGTACAATACCTTACGAGTCCTTCGTTACGGTACCAAACCACAACAAAACGGTGCAATACCGTACGAGTACATCCATACGGTACCAAACCACAACAAAACGGTGCAATACCGTACGAGTACATCCATACGGTACCAAACCACACCAAAACGGTACAATACCTTACGAGTCCTTCGTTACGGTACCAAACCACAACAAAACGGTGCAATACCGTACGAGTACATCCATACGGTACCAAACCACACCAAAACGGTGCAATACCTTACGAGTACATCCATACGGTACCAAACCACAACAAAACGGTGCAATACCGAACGAGTTCATCCATACGGTACCAAACCACACCAAAACGGTACAATACATTACAAGTCCTTCGTTACGGTTCCAAACCACACCAAAACGGTGCAATACCGTACGAGTACATCCATACGGTACCAAACGACACCAAAACGGTACAATACCTTACGAGTCCTTCGTTACGGTACCAAACCACAACAAAAATGTGCAATACAGTACGAGTACATCCATACGGTACCAAACCGCACCAAAACGGTACAATACCTTACGAGTCCTTCGTTACGGTACCAAACCACAACAAAACGGTGCAATACCGTACGAGTACATCCATACGGTACCAAACCACACCAAAACGGTGCAATACCTTACGAGTACATCCATACGGTACCAAACCACAACAAAACGGTGCAATACCGAACGAGTACATCCATACGGTACCAAACCACACCAAAACGGTACAATACATTACAAGTCCTTCGTTACGGTTCCAAACCACACCAAAACGGTGCAATACCTTACGAGTACATCCATACGGTACCAAACCACACCAAAACGGTGCAATACCTTACGAGTCCTTCGTTACGGTACCAAACCACAACAAAACGGTGCAATACCGTACGAGTACATCCATACGGTACCAAACCACACCAAAACGGTACAATAACTTACGAGTCCTTCGTTACGGTACCAAACCACAACAAAACGGTGCAATACCGTACGAGTACATCCATACGGTACCAAACCATACCAAAACGGTACAATACCTTACGAGTACATCCATACGGTACCAAACAACACCAAAACGGTGCAATACCGTACGAGTACATCCATACGGTACCAAACCAAGCCAAAACGGTGCAATACCGTACGAGTACATCCATACGGTACCAAACCACACCAAAACGGTGCAATACCTTACGAGTCCTTCGTTACGGTACCAAACCACAACAAAACGGTGCAATACCGTACGAGTACATCCATACGGTACCAAACCACACCAAAACGGTCCAATACCTTACGAGTCCTTCGTTACGGTACCAAACCACAACAAAAATGTGCAATACCGTACGAGTACATCCATACGGTACCAAACCACACCAAAACGGTACAATACCTTACGAGTCCTTCGTTACGGTACCAAACCACAACAAAACGGTGCAATACCGTACGAGTACATCCATACGGTACCAAACCACACCAAAACGGTGCAATACCGTACGAGTACATCCATACGGTACCAAACCACAACAAAACGGTGCAATACCGTACGAGTACATCCATACGGTACCAAACCACTCCAAAACGGTACAATACCTTACAAGTCCTTCGTTACGGTTCCAAACCACACCAAAACGGTGCAATACCGTACGAGTACATCCATACGGTACCAAACCACACCAAAACGGTGCAATACCTTACGCGTCCTTCGTTACGGTACCAAACCACAACAAAACGGTACAATACCGTACGAGTACATCCATACGGTACCAAACCACACCAAAACGGTACAATACCTTACGAGTCCTTCATTACGGTACCAAACAACAACAAAACGGTGCAATACCGTACGAGTACATCCATACGGTACCAAACCACACCAAAACGGTACAATACCTTACGAGTCCTTAGTTACGGTACCAAACCACACCAAAACGGTGCAACACCGTACGAGTACATCCATACGGTACCAAACCACACCAAAACGGTACAATAACTTACGAGTCCTTCGTTACGGTACCAAACCACAACAAAACGGTGCAATACCGTACGAGTACATCCATACGGTACCAAACCATACCAAAACGGTACAATACCTTACGAGTACATCCATACGGTACCAAACAACACCAAAACGGTGCAATACCCTACGAGTACATCCATACGGTACCAAACCAAGCCAAAACGGTGCAATACCGTACGAGTACATCCAGACGGTACCAAACCACACCAAAACGGTCCAATACCTTACAAGTCCTTCGTTACGGTACCAAACCAAACCAAAACGGTGCAATACCGCACGAGTACATCCATACGGTACCAAACCACACCAAAACGATACAATAACTTACGAGTCCTTCGTTACGGTACCAAACCACAACAAAACGGTGCAATACCGTACGAGTACATCCATACGGAACCAAACCACAACAAAACGGTACAATACCGTACGAGTACATCCATACGGTACCAAACCACACCAAAACGGTACAATACCTTACGAGTCCTTCATTACGGTACCAAACCACACTAAAACGGTGCAACACCGTACGAGTACATCCATACGGTACCAAACCACAACAAAACGGTGCAATACCGTGTGAGTACATCCATACTGTACCAAACCACACCAAAACGGTACAATACCTTACGAGTCCTTCGTTACGGTACCAAACCACAACAATACGGTGCAATACCGTACGAGTACATCCATACGGTACCAAACAACACCAAAACGGTACAATACCTTACGAGTCCTTCGTTACGGTACCAAACCACAACAAAACGGTGCAATACCGTACGAGTACATCCATACGGTACCAAACCACACCAAAATGGTGCAATACCTTACGAGTACATCCATACGGTACCAAACCACAACAAAACGGTGCAATACCGAACGAGTACATCCATACGGTACCAAACCACACCAAAACGGTACAATACATTACCAGTCCTTCGTTACGGTTCCAAACCACACCAAAACGGTGCAATACCGTACGAGTACATCCATACGGTACCAAACCACACCAAAACGGTACAATACCTTACGAGTCCTTCGTTACGGTACCAAACCACAACAAAAATGTGCTATACAGTACGAGTACATCCATACGGTACCAAACCACACCAAAACGGTACAATACCTTACGAGTCCTTCGTTACGGTACCAAACCACAACAAAACGGTGCAATACCGTACGAGTACATCCATACGGTACCAAACCACACCAAAACGGTACAATAACTTACGAGTCCTTCGTTACGGTACCAAACCATAACAAAACGGTGCAATACCGTACGAGTACATCCATACGGTACCAAACCACACCAAAACGGTACAATACCTTACGAGTACATCCATACGGTACCAAACAACACCAAAACGGTGCAATACCGTACGAGTACATCCATACGGTACCAAACCAAGCCAAAACGGTGCAATACCGTACGAGTACATCCATACGGTACCAAACCACACCAAAACGGTGCAATACCTTACGAGTCCTTCGTTACGGTACCAAACCACAACAAAACGGTGCAATACCGTACGAGTACATCCATACGGTACCAAACCACACCAAAACGGTACAATACCTTACAAGTCCTTCGTTACGGTACCAAACCACAACAAAAATGTGCAATACCGTACGAGTACATCCATACGGTACCAAACCACACCAAAACGGTACAATACATTACAAGTCCTTCGTTACGGTTCCAAACCACACCAAAACGGTGCAATACCGTACGAGTACATCCATACGGTACCAAACCACACCAAAACGGTACAATACCTTATGAGTCCTTCGTTACGGTACCAAACCACAACAAAAATGTGCAATACAGTACGAGTACATCCATACGGTACCAAACCACACCAAAACGGTACAATACCTTACGAGTCCTTCGTTACGGTACCAAACCACAACAAAACGGTGCAATACCGTACGAGTACATCCATACGGTACCAAACCACACCAAAACGGTGCAATACCTTACGAGTACATCCATACGGTACCAAACCACACCAAAACCCTACAATAACTTACGAGTCCTTCGTTACGGTACCAAACCACAACAAAACGGTGCAATACCGTACGAGTACATCCATCCGGAACCAAACCACAACAAAACGGTACAATACCGTACGAGTACATCCATACGGTACCAAACCACACCAAAACGGTACAATACCTTACGAGTCCTTCATTACGGTACCAAACCACACCAAAACGGTGCAACACCGTACGAGTACATCCATACGGTACCAAACCACATCAAAACGGTGCAATACCGTACGAGTACATCCATACGGTACCAAACCACAACAAAACGGTGCAATACCGTGTGAGTACATCCATACTGTACCAAACCACACCAAAACGGTACAATACCTTACGAGTCCTTCGTTACGGTACCAAACCACAACAATACGGTGCAATACCGTACGAGTACATCCATACGGTACCAAACAACACCAAAACGGTACAATACCTTACGAGTCCTTCGTTACGGTACCAAACCACAACAAAACGGTGCAATACCGTACGAGTACATCCATACGGTACCAAACCACACCAAAACGGTGCAATACCTTACGAGTACATCCATACGGTACCAAACCGCAACAAAACGGTGCAATACCGAACGAGTACATCCATACGGTACAAAACCACACCAAAACGGTACAATACATTACAAGTCCTTCGTTACGGTTCCAAACCACACCAAAACGGTGCAATACCGCACGAGTACATCCAAACGGTACCGAACCGCACCAAAACGGTACAATACCTTACGAGTCCTTCGTTACGGTACCAAACCACAACAAAAATTTGCAATACAGTACGAGTACATCCATACGGTACCAAACCACACCAAAACGGTACAATACCTTACGAGTCCTTCGTTACGGTACCAAACCACAACAAAACGGTGCAATACCGTACGAGTACATCCATACGGTACCAAACCACACCAAAACGGTACAATAACTTACGAGTCCTTCGTTACGGTACCAAACCACAACAAAACGGTGCAATACCGTACGAGTACATCCATACGGTACCAAACCACACCAAAACGGTGCAATACCGTACGAGTACATCCATACGGTACCAAACCACACCAAAACGGTACAATACCTTACGAGTACATCCATACGGTACCAAACAACACCAAAACGGTGCAATACCGTACGAGTACATCCATACGGTACCAAACCAAGCCAAAACGGTGCAATACCGTACGAGTACATCCATACGGTACCAAACCACACCAAAACGGTGCAATACCTTACGAGTCCTTCGTTACGGTACCAAACCACAACAAAACGGTGCAATACCGTACGAGTACATCCATACGGTACCAAACCACAACAAAACGGTGCAATACCGTACGAGTACATCCATACGGTACCAAACCACACCAAAACGGTACAATACCTTACGAGTCCTTCGTTACGGTACCAAACCAACACAAAACGGTGCAATACCGTACGAGTACATCCATACGGTACCAAACCACACCAAAACGGTGCAATACCTTACGAGTACATCCATACGGTACCAAACCACAACGAAACGGTGCAATACCGAACGAGTACATCCATACGGTACCAAACCACACCAAAACGGTACAATACATTACAAGTCCTTCGTTACGGTTCCAAACCACACCAAAACGGTGCAATACCGTACGAGTACATCCATACGGTACCAAACCGCACCAAAACGGTACAATACCTTACGAGTCCTTCGTTACGGTACCAAACCACAACAAAAATGTGCAATACAGTACGAGTACATCCATACGGTACCAAACCACACCAAAACGGTACAATACCTTACGAGTCCTTCGTTACGGTACCAAACCACAACAAAACGGTGCAATGCCGTACGAGTACATCCATACGGTACCAAACCACACCAAAACGGTGCAATACCTTACGAGTACATCCATACGGTACCAAACCACAACAAAACGGTGCAATACCGAACGAGTACATCCATACGGTACCAAACCACACCAAAACGGTACAATACATTACAAGTCCTTCGTTACGGTTCCAAACCACACCAAAACGGTTCAATACCATACGAGTACATCCATACGGTACCAAACCACACTAAAACGGTGCAATACCTTACGAGTCCTTCGTTACGGTACCAAACCACAACAAAACGGTGCAATACCGTACGAGTACATCCATACGGTACCAAACCACACCAAAACGGTACAATAACTTACGAGTCCTTCGTTACGGTACCAAACCACAACAAAACGGTGCAATACCGTACGAGTACATCCATACGGTACCAAACCATACCAAAACGGTACAATAACTTACGAGTCCTTCGTTACGGTACCAAACCACAACAAAACGGTGCAATACCGTACGAGTACATCCATACGGTACCAAACCACACCAAAACGGTGCAATACCGTACGAGTACATCCATACGGTACCAAACCACACCAAAACGGTACAATACCTTACGAGTACATCCATACGGTACCAAACAACACCAAAACGGTGCAATACCGTACGAGTACATCCATACGGTACCAAACCAAGCCAAAACGGTGCAATACCGTACGAGTACATCCATACGGTACCAAACCACACCAAAACGGTGCAATACCTTACGAGTCCTTCGTTACGGTACCAAACCACAACAAAACGGTGCAATACCGTACGAGTACATCCATACGGTACCAAACCACAACAAAACGGTGCAATACCGTACGAGTACATCCATACGGTACCAAACCACACCAAAACGGTACAATACCTTACGAGTCCTTCGTTACGGTACCAAACCAACACAAAACGGTGCAATACCGTACGAGTACATCCATACGGTACCAAACCACACCAAAACGGTGCAATACCTTACGAGTACATCCATACGGTACCAAACCACAACGAAACGGTGCAATACCGAACGAGTACATCCATACGGTACCAAACCACACCAAAACGGTACAATACATTACAAGTCCTTCGTTACGGTTCCAAACCACACCAAAACGGTTCAATACCATACGAGTACATCCATACGGTACCAAACCACACTAAAACGGTGCAATACCTTACGAGTCCTTCGTTACGGTACCAAACCACAACAAAACGGTGCAATACCGTACGAGTACATCCATACGGTACCAAACCACACCAAAACGGTACAATAACTTACGAGTCCTTCGTTACGGTACCAAACCACAACAAAACGGTGCAATACCGTACGAGTACATCCATACGGTACCAAACCATACCAAAACGGTACAATAACTTACGAGTCCTTCGTTACGGTACCAAACCACAACAAAACGGTGCAATACCGTACGAGTACATCCATACGGTACCAAACCACACCAAAACGGTGCAATACCGTACGAGTACATCCATACGGTACCAAACCACACCAAAACGGTACAATACCTTACGAGTACATCCATACGGTACCAAACAACACCAAAACGGTGCAATACCGTACGAGTACATCCATACGGTACCAAACCAAGCCAAAACGGTGCAATACCGTACGAGTACATCCATACGGTACCAAACCACACCAAAACGGTGCAATACCTTACGAGTCCTTCGTTACGGTACCAAACCACAACAAAACGGTGCAATACCGTACGAGTACATCCATACGGTACCAAACCACAACAAAACGGTGCAATACCGTACGAGTACATCCATACGGTACCAAACCACACCAAAACGGTACAATACCTTACGAGTCCTTCGTTACGGTACCAAACCAACACAAAACGGTGCAATACCGTACGAGTACATCCATACGGTACCAAACCACACCAAAACGGTGCAATACCTTACGAGTACATCCATACGGTACCAAACCACAACGAAACGGTGCAATACCGAACGAGTACATCCATACGGTACCAAACCACACCAAAACGGTACAATACATTACAAGTCCTTCGTTACGGTTCCAAACCACACGAAAACGGTGCAATACCGTACGAGTACATCCATACGGTACCAAACCACACCAAAACGGTACAATACCTTACGAGTCCTTCGTTACGGTACCAAACCACAACAAAAATGTGCAATACAGTACGAGTACATCCATACGGTACCAAACCACACCAAAACGGTACAATACCTTACGAGTCCTTCGTTACGGTACCAAACCACAACAAAACGGTGCAATACCGTACGAGTACATCCATACGGTACCAAACCACACCAAAACGGTGCAATACCTTACGAGTACATCCATACGGTACCAAACCACAACAAAACGGTGCAATACCGTACGAGTACATCCATACGGTACCAAACCACACCAAAACGGTACAATACCTTACGAGTCCTTCGTTACGGTACCAAACCAACACAAAACGGTGCAATACCGTACGAGTACATCCATACGGTACCAAACCACACCAAAACGGTGCAATACCTTACGAGTACATCCATACGGTACCAAACCACAACGAAACGGTGCAATACCGAACGAGTACATCCATACGGTACCAAACCACACCAAAACGGTACAATACATTACAAGTCCTTCGTTACGGTTCCAAACCACACCAAAACGGTGCAATACCGTACGAGTACATCCATACGGTACCAAACCGCACCAAAACGGTACAATACCTTACGAGTCCTTCGTTACGGTACCAAACCACAACAAAAATGTGCAATACAGTACGAGTACATCCATACGGTACCAAACCACACCAAAACGGTACAATACCTTACGAGTCCTTCGTTACGGTACCAAACCACAACAAAACGGTGCAATGCCGTACGAGTACATCCATACGGTACCAAACCACACCAAAACGGTGCAATACCTTACGAGTACATCCATACGGTACCAAACCACAACAAAACGGTGCAATACCGAACGAGTACATCCATACGGTACCAAACCACACCAAAACGGTACAATACATTACAAGTCCTTCGTTACGGTTCCAAACCACACCAAAACGGTTCAATACCATACGAGTACATCCATACGGTACCAAACCACACTAAAACGGTGCAATACCTTACGAGTCCTTCGTTACGGTACCAAACCACAACAAAACGGTGCAATACCGTACGAGTACATCCATACGGTACCAAACCACACCAAAACGGTACAATAACTTACGAGTCCTTCGTTACGGTACCAAACCACAACAAAACGGTGCAATACCGTACGAGTACATCCATACGGTACCAAACCATACCAAAACGGTACAATAACTTACGAGTCCTTCGTTACGGTACCAAACCACAACAAAACGGTGCAATACCGTACGAGTACATCCATACGGTACCAAACCACACCAAAACGGTGCAATACCGTACGAGTACATCCATACGGTACCAAACCACACCAAAACGGTACAATACCTTACGAGTACATCCATACGGTACCAAACAACACCAAAACGGTGCAATACCGTACGAGTACATCCATACGGTACCAAACCAAGCCAAAACGGTGCAATACCGTACGAGTACATCCATACGGTACCAAACCACACCAAAACGGTGCAATACCTTACGAGTCCTTCGTTACGGTACCAAACCACAACAAAACGGTGCAATACCGTACGAGTACATCCATACGGTACCAAACCACAACAAAACGGTGCAATACCGTACGAGTACATCCATACGGTACCAAACCACACCAAAACGGTACAATACCTTACGAGTCCTTCGTTACGGTACCAAACCAACACAAAACGGTGCAATACCGTACGAGTACATCCATACGGTACCAAACCACACCAAAACGGTGCAATACCTTACGAGTACATCCATACGGTACCAAACCACAACGAAACGGTGCAATACCGAACGAGTACATCCATACGGTACCAAACCACACCAAAACGGTACAATACATTACAAGTCCTTCGTTACGGTTCCAAACCACACCAAAACGGTTCAATACCATACGAGTACATCCATACGGTACCAAACCACACTAAAACGGTGCAATACCTTACGAGTCCTTCGTTACGGTACCAAACCACAACAAAACGGTGCAATACCGTACGAGTACATCCATACGGTACCAAACCACACCAAAACGGTACAATAACTTACGAGTCCTTCGTTACGGTACCAAACCACAACAAAACGGTGCAATACCGTACGAGTACATCCATACGGTACCAAACCATACCAAAACGGTACAATAACTTACGAGTCCTTCGTTACGGTACCAAACCACAACAAAACGGTGCAATACCGTACGAGTACATCCATACGGTACCAAACCACACCAAAACGGTGCAATACCGTACGAGTACATCCATACGGTACCAAACCACACCAAAACGGTACAATACCTTACGAGTACATCCATACGGTACCAAACAACACCAAAACGGTGCAATACCGTACGAGTACATCCATACGGTACCAAACCAAGCCAAAACGGTGCAATACCGTACGAGTACATCCATACGGTACCAAACCACACCAAAACGGTGCAATACCTTACGAGTCCTTCGTTACGGTACCAAACCACAACAAAACGGTGCAATACCGTACGAGTACATCCATACGGTACCAAACCACAACAAAACGGTGCAATACCGTACGAGTACATCCATACGGTACCAAACCACACCAAAACGGTACAATACCTTACGAGTCCTTCGTTACGGTACCAAACCAACACAAAACGGTGCAATACCGTACGAGTACATCCATACGGTACCAAACCACACCAAAACGGTGCAATACCTTACGAGTACATCCATACGGTACCAAACCACAACGAAACGGTGCAATACCGAACGAGTACATCCATACGGTACCAAACCACACCAAAACGGTACAATACATTACAAGTCCTTCGTTACGGTTCCAAACCACACGAAAACGGTGCAATACCGTACGAGTACATCCATACGGTACCAAACCACACCAAAACGGTACAATACCTTACGAGTCCTTCGTTACGGTACCAAACCACAACAAAAATGTGCAATACAGTACGAGTACATCCATACGGTACCAAACCACACCAAAACGGTACAATACCTTACGAGTCCTTCGTTACGGTACCAAACCACAACAAAACGGTGCAATACCGTACGAGTACATCCATACGGTACCAAACCACACCAAAACGGTGCAATACCTTACGAGTACATCCATACGGTACCAAACCACAACAAAACGGTGCAATACCGAACGAGTACATCCATACGGTACCAAACCACACCAAAACGGTACAATACATTACAAGTCCTTCGTTACGGTTCCAAACCACACCAAAACGGTGCAATACCGTACGAGTACATCCATACGGTACCAAACCACACCAAAACAGTGCAATACCTTACGAGTCCTTCGTTACGGTACCAAACCACAACAAAACGGTGCAATACCGTACGAGTACATCCATACGGTACCAAACCACACCAAAACGGTACAATAACTTACGAGTCCTTCGTTACGGTACCAAACCACAACAAAACGGTGCAATACCGTACGAGTACATCCATACGGTACCAAACCATACCAAAACGGTACAATACCTTACGAGTACATCCATACGGTACCAAACAACACCAAAACGGTGCAATACCGTACGAGTACATCCATACGGTACCAAACCAAGCCAAAACGGTGCAATACCGTACGAGTACATCCATACGGTACCAAACCACACCAAAACGGTGCAATACCTTACGAGTCCTTCGTTACGGTACCAAACCACAACAAAACGGTGCAATACCGTACGAGTACATCCATACGGTACCAAACCACACCAAAACGGTCCAATACCTTACGAGTCCTTCGTTACGGTACCAAACCACAACAAAAATGTGCAATACCGTACGAGTACATCCATACGGTACCAAACCACACCAAAACGGTACAATACCTTACGAGTCCTTCGTTACGGTACCAAACCACAACAAAACGGTGCAATACCGTACGAGTACATCCATACGGTACCAAACCACACCAAAACGGTGCAATACCGTACGAGTACATCCATACGGTACAAAACCACAACAAAACGGTGCAATACCGTACGAGTACATCCATACGGTACCAAACCACACCAAAACGGTACAATACCTTACAAGTCCTTCGTTACGGTTCCAAACCACACCAAAACGGTGCAATACCGTACGAGTACGTCCATACGGTACCAAACCACACCAAAACGGTGCAATACCTTACGAGTCCTTCGTTACGGTACCAAACCACAACAAAACGGTGCAATACCGTACGAGTACATCCATACGGTACAAAACCACACCAAAACGGTACAATACCTTACAAGTCCTTCGTTACGGTACCAAACCACAACAAAAATGTGCAATACCGTACGAGTACATCCATACGGTACCAAACCACACCAAAACGGTACAATACATTACAAGTCCTTCGTTACGGTTCCAAACCACACCAAAACGGTGCAATACCGTACGAGTACATCCATACGGTACCAAACCACACCAAAACGGTACAATACCTTACGAGTCCTTCGTTACGGTACCAAACCACAACAAAAATGTGCAATACAGTACGAGTACATCCATACGGTACCAAACCACACCAAAACGGTACAATACCTTACGAGTCCTTCGTTACGGTACCAAACCACAACAAAACGGTGCAATACCGTACGAGTACATCCATACGGTACCAAACCACACCAAAACGGTGCAATACCTTACGAGTACATCCATACGGTACCAAACCACACCAAAACCCTACAATAACTTACGAGTCCTTCGTTACGGTACCAAACCACAACAAAACGGTGCAATACCGTACGAGTACATCCATCCGGAACCAAACCACAACAAAACGGTACAATACCGTACGAGTACATCCATACGGTACCAAACCACACCAAAACGGTACAATACCTTACGAGTCCTTCATTACGGTACCAAACCACACCAAAACGGTGCAACACCGTACGAGTACATCCATACGGTACCAAACCACATCAAAACGGTGCAATACCATACGAGTACATCCATACGGTACCAAACCACAACAAAACGGTGCAATACCGTGTGAGTACATCCATACTGTACCAAACCACACCAAAACGGTACAATACCTTACGAGTCCTTCGTTACGGTACCAAACCACAACAATACGGTGCAATACCGTACGAGTACATCCATACGGTACCAAACAACACCAAAACGGTACAATACCTTACGAGTCCTTCGTTACGGTACCAAACCACACCAAAACGGTGCAATACCTTACGAGTACATCCATACGGTACCAAACCGCAACAAAACGGTGCAATACCGAACGAGTACATCCATACGGTGCCAAACCACACCAAAACGGTACAATACATTACAAGTCCTTCGTTACGGTTCCAAACCACTCCAAAACGGTGCAATACCGTACGAGTACATCCAAACGGTACCAAACCGCACCAAAACGGTACAATACCTTACGAGTCCTTCGTTACGGTACCAAACCACAACAAAAATGTGCAATACAGTACGAGTACATCCATACGGTACCAAACCACACCAAAACGGTACAATACCTTACGAGTCCTTCGTTACGGTACCAAACCACAACAAAACGGTGCAATACCGTACGAGTACATCCATACGGTACCAAACCACACCAAAACGGTGCAATACCGTACGAGTACATCCATACGGTACCAAACCACACCAAAACGGTACAATACCTTACGATTACATCCATACGGTACCAAACAACACCAAAACGGTGCAATACCGTACGAGTACATCCATACGGTACCAAACCAAGCCAAAACGGTGCAATACCGTACGAGTACATCCATACGGTACCAAACCACACCAAAACGGTGCAATACCTTACGAGTCCTTCGTTACGGTACCAAACCACAACAAAACGGTGCAATACCGTACGAGTACATCCATACGGTACCAAACCACAACAAAACGGTGCAATACCGTACGAGTACATCCATACGGTACCAAACCACACCAAAACGGTACAATACCTTACGAGTCCTTCGTTACGGTACCAAACCAACACAAAACGGTGCAATACCGTACGAGTACATCCATACGGTACCAAATCACACCAAAACGGTGCAATACCTTACGAGTACATCCATACGGTACCAAACCACAACGAAACGGTGCAATACCGAACGAGTACATCCATACGGTACCAAACCACACCAAAACGGTACAATACATTACAAGTCCTTCGTTACGGTTCCAAACCACACCAAAACGGTGCAATACCGTACGAGTACATCCATACGGTACCAAACCACACCAAAACGGTACAATACCTTACGAGTCCTTCGTTACGGTACCAAACCACAACAAAAATGTGCAATACAGTACGAGTACATCCATACGGTACCAAACCACACCAAAACGGTACAATACCTTACGAGTCCTTCGTTACGGTACCAAACCACAACAAAACGGTGCAATACCGTACGAGTACATCCATACGGTACCAAACCACACCAAAACGGTACAATACCTTACGAGTCCTTCGTTACGGTACCAAACCAACACAAAACGGTGCAATACCGTACGAGTACATCCATACGGTACCAAATCACACCAAAACGGTGCAATACCTTACGAGTACATCCATACGGTACCAAACCACAACGAAACGGTGCAATACCGAACGAGTACATCCATACGGTACCAAACCACACCAAAACGGTACAATACATTACAAGTCCTTCGTTACGGTTCCAAACCACACCAAAACGGTGCAATACCGTACGAGTACATCCATACGGTACCAAACCACACCAAAACGGTACAATACCTTACGAGTCCTTCGTTACGGTACCAAACCACAACAAAAATGTGCAATACAGTACGAGTACATCCATACGGTACCAAACCACACCAAAACGGTACAATACCTTACGAGTCCTTCGTTACGGTACCAAACCACAACAAAACGGTGCAATACCGTACGAGTACATCCATACGGTACCAAACCACACCAAAACGGTGCAATACCTTACGAGTACATCCATACGGTACCAAACCACAACAAAACGGTGCAATACCGAACGAGTACATCCATACGGTACCAAACCACACCAAAACGGTACAATACATTACAAGTCCTTCGTTACGGTTCCAAACCACACCAAAACGGTGCAATACCGTACGAGTACATCCATACGGTACCAAACCACACTAAAACGGTGCAATACCTTACGAGTCCTTCGTTACGGTACCAAACCACAACAAAACGGTGCAATACCGTACGAGTACATCCATACGGTACCAAACCACACCAAAACGGTACAATAACTTACGAGTCCTTCGTTACGGTACCAAGCCACAACAAAACGGTGCAATACCGTACGAGTACATCCATACGGTACCAAACCATACCAAAACGGTACAATAACTTACGAGTCCTTCGTTACGGTACCAAACCACAACAAAACGGTGCAATACCGTACGAGTACATCCATACGGTACCAAACCACACCAAAACGGTGCAATACCGTACGAGTACATCCATACGGTACCAAACCACACCAAAACGGTACAATACCTTACGAGTACATCCATACGGTACCAAACAACACCAAAATGGTGCAATACCGTACGAGTACATCCATACGGTACCAAACAAAGCCAAAACGGTGCAATACCGTACGAGTACATCCATACGGTACCAAACCACACCAAAACGGTGCAATACCTTACGAGTCCTTCGTTACGGTACCAAACCACAACAAAACGGTGCAATACCGTACGAGTACATCCATACGGTACCAAACCACAACAAAACGGTGCAATACCGTACGAGTACATCCATACGGTACCAAACCACACCAAAACGGTACAATACCTTACGAGTCCTTCGTTACGGTACCAAACCACATTAAAACGGTACAATACCTTACGAGTCCTTCGTTACGGTACCAAACCACAACAAAACGGTGCAATACCGTACGAGTACATCCATACGGTACCAAACCACACCAAAACGGTGCAATACCTTACGAGTACATCCATACGGTACCAAACCACAACGAAACGGTGCAATACCGAACGAGTATATCCATACGGTACCAAACCACACCAAAACGGTACAATACATTACAAGTCCTTCGTTACGGTTCCAAACCACACCAAAACGGTGCAATACCGTACGAGTACATCCATACGGTACCAAACCACACCAAAACGGTACAATACCTTACGAGTCCTTCGTTACGGTACCAAACCACAACAAAAATGTGCAATACAGTACGAGTACATCCATACGGTACCAAACCACACCAAAACGGTACAATACCTTACGAGTCCTTCGTTACGGTACCAAACCACAACAAAACGGTGCAATACCGTACGAGTACATCCATACGGTACCAAACCACACCAAAACGGTGCAATACCTTACGAGTACATCCATACGGTACCAAACCACAACAAAACGGTGCAATACCGAACGAGTACATCCATACGGTACCAAACCACACCAAAACGGTACAATACATTACAAGTCCTTCGTTACGGTTCCAAACCACACCAAAACGGTGCAATACCGTACGAGTACATCCATACGGTACCAAACCACACCAAAACGGTGCAATACCTTACGAGTCCTTCGTTACGGTACCAAACCACAACAAAACGGTGCAATACCGTACGAGTACATCCATACGGTACCAAACCACACCAAAACGGTACAATAACTTACGAGTCCTTCGTTACGGTACCAAACCACAACAAAACGGTGCAATACCGTACGAGTACATCCATACGGTACCAAACCATACCAAAACGGTACAATACCTTACGAGTACATCCATACGGTACCAAACAACACCAAAACGGTGCAATACCGTACGAGTACATCCATACGGTACCAAACCAAGCCAAAACGGTGCAATACCGTACGAGTACATCCATACGGTACCAAACCACACCAAAACGGTGCAATACCTTACGAGTCCTTCGTTACGGTACCAAACCACAACAAAACGGTGCAATACCGTACGAGTACATCCATACGGTACCAAACCACACCAAAACGGTCCAATACCTTACGAGTCCTTCGTTACGGTACCAAACCACAACAAAAATGTGAAATACCGTACGAGTACATCCATACGGTACCAAACCACACCAAAACGGTACAATACCTTACGAGTCCTTCGTTACGGTACCAAACCACAACAAAACGGTGCAATACCGTACGAGTACATCCATACGGTACCAAACCACACCAAAACGGTGCAATACCGTACGAGTACATCCATACGGTACAAAACCACAACAAAACGGTGCAATACCGTACGAGTACATCCATACGGTACCAAACCACACCAAAACGGTACAATACCTTACAAGTCCTTCGTTACGGTTCCAAACCACACCAAAACGGTGCAATACCGTACGAGTACATCCATACGGTACCAAACCACACCAAAACGGTGCAATACCTTACGCGTCCTTCGTTACGGTACCAAACCACAACAAAACGGTACAATACCGTACGAGTACATCCATACGGTACCAAACCACACCAAAACGGTACAATACCTTACGAGTCCTTCGTTACGGTACCAAACCAACACAAAACGGTGCAATACCGTACGAGTACATCCATACGGTACCAAACCACACCAAAACGGTGCAATACCTTACGAGTACATCCATACGGTACCAATTACAACGAAACGGTGCAATACCGAACGAGTACATCCATACGGTACCAAACCACACCAAAACGGTACAATACATTACAAGTCCTTCGTTACGGTTCCAAACCACACCAAAACGGTGCAATACCGTACGAGTACATCCATACGGTACCAAACAACACCAAAACGGTACAATACCTTACGAGTCCTTCGTTACGGTACCAAACCACAACAAAAATGTGCAATACAGTACGAGTACATCCATACGGTACCAAACCACACCAAAACGGTACAATACCTTACGAGTCCTTCGTTACGGTACCAAACCACAACAAAACGGTGCAATACCGTACGAGTACATCCATACGGTACCAAACCACACCAAAACGGTGCAATACCTTACGTGCAATACCTTACGAGTACATCCATACGGTACCAAACCACAACAAAACGGTGCAATACCGAACGAGAACATCCATACGGTACCAAACCACACCAAAACGGTACAATACATTACAAGTCCTTCGTTACGGTTCCAAACCACACCAAAACGGTGCAATACCGTACGAGTACATCCATACGGTACCAAACCACACCAAAACGGTGCAATACCTTACGAGTCCTTCGTTACGGTACCAAACCACAACAAAACGGTGCAATACCGTACGAGTACATCCATACGGTACCAAACCACACCAAAACGGTACAATACCTTACAAGTCCTTCGTTACGGTACCAAACCACAACAAAAATGTGCAATACCGTACGAGTACATCCATACGGTACCAAACCACACCAAAACGGTGCAATACCTTACGAGTACATCCATACGGTACCAAACCACAACGAAACGGTGCAATACCGAACGAGTATATCCATACGGTACCAAACCACACCAAAACGGTACAATACATTACAAGTCCTTCGTTACGGTTCCAAACCACACCAAAACGGTGCAATACCGTACGAGTACATCCATACGGTACCAAACCACACCAAAACGGTACAATACCTTACGAGTCCTTCGTTACGGTACCAAACCACAACAAAAATGTGCAATACAGTACGAGTACATCCATACGGTACCAAACCACACCAAAACGGTACAATACCTTACGAGTCCTTCGTTACGGTACCAAACCACAACAAAACGGTGCAATACCGTACGAGTACATCCATACGGTACCAAACCACACCAAAACGGTGCAATACCTTACGAGTACATCCATACGGTACCAAACCACAACAAAACGGTGCAATACCGAACGAGTACATCCATACGGTACCAAACCACACCAAAACGGTACAATACATTACAAGTCCTTCGTTACGGTTCCAAACCACACCAAAACGGTGCAATACCGTACGAGTACATCCATACGGTACCAAACCACACCAAAACGGTGCAATACCTTACGAGTCCTTCGTTACGGTACCAAACCACAACAAAACGGTGCAATACCGTACGAGTACATCCATACGGTACCAAACCACACCAAAACGGTACAATAACTTACGAGTCCTTCGTTACGGTACCAAACCACAACAAAACGGTGCAATACCGTACGAGTACATCCATACGGTACCAAACCATACCAAAACGGTACAATACCTTACGAGTACATCCATACGGTACCAAACAACACCAAAACGGTGCAATACCGTACGAGTACATCCATACGGTACCAAACCAAGCCAAAACGGTGCAATACCGTACGAGTACATCCATACGGTACCAAACCACACCAAAACGGTGCAATACCTTACGAGTCCTTCGTTACGGTACCAAACCACAACAAAACGGTGCAATACCGTACGAGTACATCCATACGGTACCAAACCACACCAAAACGGTCCAATACCTTACGAGTCCTTCGTTACGGTACCAAACCACAACAAAAATGTGCAATACCGTACGAGTACATCCATACGGTACCAAACCACACAAAAACGGTACAATACCTTACGAGTCCTTCGTTACGGTACCAAACCACAACAAAACGGTGCAATACCGTACGAGTACATCCATACGGTACCAAACCACACCAAAACGGTGCAATACCGTACGAGTACATCCATACGGTACAAAACCACAACAAAACGGTGCAATACCGTACGAGTACATCCATACGGTACCAAACCACACCAAAACGGTACAATACCTTACAAGTCCTTCGTTACGGTTCCAAACCACACCAAAACGGTGCAATACCGTACGAGTACATCCATACGGTACCAAACCACACCAAAACGGTGCAATACCTTACGCGTCCTTCGTTACGGTACCAAACCACAACAAAACGGTACAATACCGTACGAGTACATCCATACGGTACCAAACCACACCAAAACGGTACAATACCTTACGAGTCCTTCGTTACGGTACCAAACCAACACAAAACGGTGCAATACCGTACGAGTACATCCATACGGTACCAAACCACACCAAAACGGTGCAATACCTTACGAGTACATCCATACGGTACCAAACCACAACGAAACGGTGCAATACCGAACGAGTACATCCATACGGTACCAAACCACACCAAAACGGTACAATACATTACAAGTCCTTCGTTACGGTTCCAAACCACACCAAAACGGTGCAATACCGTACGAGTACATCCATACGGTACCAAACAACACCAAAACGGTACAATACCTTACGAGTCCTTCGTTACGGTACCAAACCACAACAAAAATGTGCAATACAGTACGAGTACATCCATACAGTACCAAACCACACCAAAACGGTACAATACCTTACGAGTCCTTCGTTACGGTACCAAACCACAACAAAACGGTGCAATACCGTACGAGTACATCCATACGGTACCAAACCACACCAAAACGGTGCAATACCTTACGTGCAATACCTTACGAGTACATCCATACGGTACCAAACCACAACAAAACGGTGCAATACCGAACGAGAACATCCATACGGTACCAAACCACACCAAAACGGTACAATACATTACAAGTCCTTCGTTACGGTTCCAAACCACACCAAAACGGTGCAATACCGTACGAGTACATCCATACGGTACCAAACCACACCAAAACGGTGCAATACCTTACGAGTCCTTCGTTACGGTACCAAACCACAACAAAACGGTGCAATACCGTACGAGTACATCCATACGGTACCAAACCACACCAAAACGGTACAATACCTTACAAGTCCTTCGTTACGGTACCAAACCACAACAAAAATGTGCAATACCGTACGAGTACATCCATACGGTACCAAACCACACCAAAACGGTACAATACATTACAAGTCCTTCGTTACGGTTCCAAACCACACCAAAACGGTGCAATACCGTACGAGTACATCCATACGGTACCAAACCACACCAAAACGGTACAATACCTTACGAGTCCTTCGTTACGGTACCAAACCACAACAAAAATGTGCAATACAGTACGAGTACATCCATACGGTACCAAACCACACCAAAACGGTACAATACCTTACGAGTCCTTCGTTACGGTACCAAACCACAACAAAACGGTGCAATACCGTACGAGTACATCCATACGGTACCAAACCACACCAAAACGGTGCAATACCTTACGAGTACATCCATACGGTACCAAACCACACCAAAACCCTACAATAACTTACGAGTCCTTCGTTACGGTACCAAACAACAACAAAACGGTGCAATACCGTACGAGTACATCCATCCGGAACCAAACCACAACAAAACGGTACAATACCGTACGAGTACATCCATACGGTACCAAACCACACCAAAACGGTACAATACCTTACGAGTCCTTCATTACGGTACCAAACCACACCAAAACGGTGCAACACCGTACGAGTACATCCATACGGTACCAAACCACATCAAAACGGTGCAATACCGTACGAGTACATCCATACGGTACCAAACCACAACAAAACGGTGCAATACCGTGTGAGTACATCCATACTGTACCAAACCACACCAAAACGGTACAATACCTTACGAGTCCTTCGTTACGGTACCAAACCACAACAATACGGTGCAATACCGTACGAGTACATCCATACGGTACCAAACAACACCAAAACGGTACAATACCTTACGAGTCCTTCGTTACGGTACCAAACCACAACAAAACGGTGCAATACCGTACGAGTACATCCATACGGTACCAAACCACACCAAAACGGTGCAATACCTTACGAGTACATCCATACGGTACCAAACCGCAACAAAACGGTGCAATACCGAACGAGTACATCCATACGGTACCAAACCACACCAAAATGGTACAATACATTACAAGTCCTTCGTTACGGTTCCAAACCACACCAAATCGGTGCAATACCGTACGAGTACATCCAAACGGTACCAAACCGCACCAAAACGGTACAATACCTTACGAGTCCTTCGTTACGGTACCAAACCACAACAAAAATGTGCAATACAGTACGAGTACATCCATACGGTACCAAACCACACCAAAACGGTACAATACCTTACGAGTCCTTCGTTACGGTACCAAACCACAACAAAACGGTGCAATACCGTACGAGTACATCCATACGGTACCAAACCACACCGAAACGGTACAATAACTTACGAGTCCTTCGTTACGGTACCAAACCACAACAAAACGGTGCAATACCGTACGAGTACATCCATACGGTACCAAACCACACCAAAACGGTGCAATACCGTACGAGTACATCCATACGGTACCAAACCACACCAAAACGGTACAATACCTTACGAGTACATCCATACGGTACCAAACAACACCAAAACGGTGCAATACCGTACGAGTACATCCATACGGTACCAAACCAAGCCAAAACGGTGCAATACCGTACGAGTACATCCATACGGTACCAAACCACACCAAAACGGTGCAATACCTTACGAGTCCTTCGTTACGGTACCAAACCACAACAAAACGGTGCAATACCGTACGAGTACATCCATACGGTACCAAACCACAACAAAACGGTGCAATACCGTACGAGTACATCCATACGGTACCAAACCACACCAAAACGGTACAATACCTTACGAGTCCTTCGTTACGGTACCAAACCAACACAAAACGGTGCAATACCGTACGAGTACATCCATACGGTACCAAACCACACCAAAACGGTGCAATACCTTACGAGTACATCCATACGGTACCAAACCACAACGAAACGGTGCAATACCGAACGAGTACATCCATACGGTTCCAAACCACACCAAAACGGTACAATACATTACAAGTCCTTCGTTACGGTTCCAAACCACACCAAAACGGTGCAATACCGTACGAGTACATCCATACGGTACAAAACCACACCAAAACGGTACAATACCTTACGAGTCCTTCGTTACGGTACCAAACCAAAACAAAAATGTGCAATACAGTACGAGTACATCCATACGGTACCAAACCACACCAAAACGGTACAATACCTTACGAGTCCTTCGTTACGGTACCAAACCACAACAAAACGGTGCAATACCGTACGAGTACATCCATACGGTACCAAACCACACCAAAACGGTGCAATACCTTACGAGTACATCCATACGGTACCAAACCACAACAAAACGGTGCAATACCGAACGAGTACATCCATACGGTACCAAACCACACCAAAACGGTACAATACATTACAAGTCCTTCGTTACGGTTCCAAACCACACCAAAACGGTTCAATACCGTACGAGTACATCCATACGGTACCAAACCACACTAAAACGGTGCAATACCTTACGAGTCCTTCGTTACGGTACCAAACCACAACAAAACGGTGCAATACCGTACGAGTACATCCATACGGTACCAAACCACACCAAAACGGTACAATACCTTACGAGTCCTTCGTTACGGTACCAAACCACAACAAAAATGTGCAATACAGTACGAGTACATCCATACGGTACCAAACCACACCAAAACGGTACAATACCTTACGAGTCCTTCGTTACGGTACCAAACCACAACAAAACGGTGCAATGCCGTACGAGTACATCCATACGGTACCAAACCACACCAAAACGGTGCAATACCTTACGAGTACATCCATACGGTACCAAACCACAACAAAACGGTGCAATACCGAACGAGTACATCCATACGGTACCAAACCACACCAAAACGGTACAATACATTACAAGTCCTTTGTTACGGTTCCAAACCACACCAAAACGGTGCAATACCGTACGAGTACATCCATACGGTACCAAACCACACTAAAACGGTGCAATACCTTACGAGTCCTTCGTTACGGTACCAAACCACAACAAAACGGTGCAATACCGTACGAGTACATCCATACGGTACCAAACCACACCAAAACGGTACAATAACTTACGAGTCCTTCGTTACGGTACCAAACCACAACAAAACGGTGCAATACCGTACGAGTACATCCATACGGTACCAAACCATACCAAAACGGTACAATAACTTACGAGTCCTTCGTTACGGTACCAAACCACAACAAAACGGTGCAATACCGTACGAGTACATCCATACGGTACCAAACCACACCAAAACGGTACAATAACTTACGAGTCCTTCGTTACGGTACCAAACCACAACAAAACGGTGCAATACCGTACGAGTACATCCATACGGTACCAAACCACACCAAAACGGTACAATACCTTACGAGTACATCCATACGGTACCAAACAACACCAAAACGGTGCAATACCGTACGAGTACATCCATACGGTACCAAACCAAGCCAAAACGGTGCAATACCGTACGAGTACATCCATACGGTACCACACCACACCAAAACGGTGCAATACCTTACGAGTCCTTCGTTACGGTACCAAACCACAACAAAACGGTGCAATACCGTACGAGTACATCCATACGGTACCAAACCACAACAAAACGGTGCAATACCGTACGAGTACATCCATACGGTACCAAACCACACCAAAACGGTACAATACCTTACGAGTCCTTCGTTACGGTACCAAACCACATTAAAACGGTACAATACCTTACGAGTCCTTCGTTACGGTACCAAACCACAACAAAACGGTGCAATACCGTACGAGTACATCCATACGGTACCAAACCACACCAAAACGGTGCAATACCTTACGAGTACATCCATACGGTACCAAACCACAACGAAACGGTGCAATACCGAACGAGTACATCCATACGGTACCAAACCACACCAAAACGGTACAATACATTACAAGTCCTTCGTTACGGTTCCAAACCACACCAAAACGGTGCAATACCGTACGAGTACATCCATACGGTACCAAACCACACCAAAACGGTACAATACCTTACGAGTCCTTCGTTACGGTACCAAACCACAACAAAAATGTGCAATACAGTACGAGTACATCCATACGGTACCAAACCACACCAAAACGGTACAATACCTTACGAGTCCTTCGTTACGGTACCAAACCACAACAAAACGGTGCAATACCGTACGAGTACATCCATACGGTACCAAACCACACCAAAACGGTGCAATACCTTACGAGTACATCCATACGGTACCAAACCACAACAAAACGGTGCAATACCGAACGAGTACATCCATACGGTACCAAACCACACCAAAACGGTACAATACATTACAAGTCCTTCGTTACGGTTCCAAACCACACCAAAACGGTGCAATACCGTACGAGTACATCCATACGGTACCAAACCACACCAAAACGGTGCAATACCTTACGAGTCCTTCGTTACGGTACCAAACCACAACAAAACGGTGCAATACCGTACGAGTACATCCATACGGTACCAAACCACACCAAAACGGTACAATAACTTACGAGTCCTTCGTTACGGTACCAAACCACAACAAAACGGTGCAATACCGTACGAGTACATCCATACGGTACCAAACCATACCAAAACGGTACAATACCTTACGAGTACATCCATACGGTACCAAACAACACCAAAACGGTGCAATACCGTACGAGTACATCCATACGGTACCAAACCAAGCCAAAACGGTGCAATACCGTACGAGTACATCCATACGGTACCAAACCACACCAAAACGGTGCAATACCTTACGAGTCCTTCGTTACGGTACCAAACCACAACAAAACGGTGCAATACCGTACGAGTACATCCATACGGTACCAAACCACACCAAAACGGTCCAATACCTTACGAGTCCTTCGTTACGGTACCAAACCACAACAAAAATGTGCAATACGGTACGAGTACATCCATACGGTACCAAACCACACCAAAACGGTACAATACCTTACGAGTCCTTCGTTACGGTACCAAACCACAACAAAACGGTGCAATACCGTACGAGTACATCCATACGGTACCAAACCACACCAAAACGGTGCAATACCGTACGAGTACATCCATACGGTACCAAACCACAACAAAACGGTGCAATACCGTACGAGTACATCCATACGGTACCAAACCACACCAAAACGGTACAATACCTTACAAGTCCTTCGTTACGGTTCCAAACCACACCAAAACGGTGCAATACCGTACGAGTACATCCATACGGTACCAAACCACACCAAAACGGTGCAATACCTTACGCGTCCTTCGTTACGATACCAAACCACAACAAAACGGTACAATACCGTACGAGTACATCCATACGGTACCAAACCACACCAAAACGGTACAATACCTTACGAGTCCTTCGTTACGGTACCAAACCAACACAAAACGGTGCAATACCGTACGAGTACATCCATACGGTACCAAACCACACCAAAACGGTGCAATACCTTACGAGTACATCCATACGGTACCAAACCACAACGAAACGGTGCAATACCGAACGAGTACATCCATACGGTACCAAACCACACCAAAACGGTACAATACATTACAAGTCCTTCGTTACGGTTCCAAACCACACCAAAACGGTGCAATACCGTACGAGTACATCCATACGGTACCAAACAACACCAAAACGGTACAATATCTTACGAGTCCTTCGTTACGGTACCAAACCACAACAAAAATGTGCAATACAGTACGAGTACATCCATACGGTACCAAACCACACCAAAACGGTACAATACCTTACGAGTCCTTCGTTACGGTACCAAACCACAACAAAACGGTGCAATACCGTACGAGTACATCCATACGGTACCAAACCACACCAAAACGGTGCAATACCTTACGTGCAATACCTTACGAGTACATCCATACGGTACCAAACCACAACAAAACGGTGCAATACCGAACGAGTACATCCATACGGTACCAAACAACACCAAAACGGTACAATACATTACAAGTCCTTCGTTACGGTTCCAAACCACACCAAAACGGTGCAATACCGTACGAGTACATCCATACGGTACCAAACCACACCAAAACGGTGCAATACCTTACGAGTCCTTCGTTACGGTACCAAACCACAACAAAACGGTGCAATACCGTACGAGTACATCCATACGGTACCAAACCACACCAAAACGGTACAATACCTTACAAGTCCTTCGTTACGGTACCAAACCACAACAAAAATGTGCAATACCGTACGAGTACATCCATACGGTACCAAACCACACCAAAACGGTACAATACATTACAAGTCCTTCGTTACGGTTCCAAACCACACCAAAACGGTGCAATACCGTACGAGTACATCCATACGGTACCAAACCACACCAAAACGGTACAATACCTTACGAGTCCTTCGTTACGGTACCAAACCACAACAAAAATGTGCAATACAGTACGAGTACATCCATACGGTACCAAACCACACCAAAACGGTACAATACCTTACGAGTCCTTCGTTACGGTACCAAACCACAACAAAACGGTGCAATACCGTACGAGTACATCCATACGGTACCAAACCACACCAAAACGGTGCAATACCTTACGAGTACATCCATACGGTACCAAACCACACCAAAACCCTACAATAACTTACGAGTCCTTCGTTACGGTACCAAACCACAACAAAACGGTGCAATACCGTACGAGTACATCCATCCGGAACCAAACCACAACAAAACGGTACAATACCGTACGAGTACATCCATACGGTACCAAACCACACCAAAACGGTACAATACCTTACGAGTCCTTCATAAGGGTACCAAACCACACCAAAACGGTGCAACACCGTACGAGTACATCCATACGGTACCAAACCACATCAAAACGGTGCAATACCGTACGAGTACATCCATACGGTACCAAACCACAACAAAACGGTGCAATACCGTGTGAGTACATCCATACTGTACCAAACCACACCAAAACGGTACAATACCTTACGAGTCCTTCGTTACGGTACCAAACCACAACAATACGGTGCAATACCGTACGAGTACATCCATACGGTACCAAACAACACCAAAACGGTACAATACCTTACGAGTCCTTCGTTACGGTACCAAACCACAACAAAACGGTGCAATACCGTACGAGTACATCCATACGGTACCAAACCACACCAAAACGGTGCAATACCTTACGAGTACATCCATACGGTACCAAACCGCAACAAAACGGTGCAATACCGAACGAGTACATCCATACGGTACCAAACCACACCAAAACGGTACAATACATTACAAGTCCTTCGTTACGGTTCCAAACCACACCAAATCGGTGCAATACCGTACGAGTACATCCAAACGGTACCAAACCGCACCAAAACGGTACAATACCTTACGAGTCCTTCGTTACGGTACCAAACCACAACAAAAATGTGCAATACAGTACGAGTACATCCATACGGTACCAAACCACACCAAAACGGTACAATACCTTACGAGTCCTTCGTTACGGTACCAAACCACAACAAAACGGTGCAATACCGTACGAGTACATCCATACGGTACCAAACCACACCGAAACGGTACAATAACTTACGAGTCCTTCGTTACGGTACCAAACCACAACAAAACGGTGCAATACCATACGAGTACATCCATACGGTACCAAACCACACCAAAACGGTGCAATACCGTACGAGTACATCCATACGGTACCAAACCACACCAAAACGGTACAATACCTTACGAGTACATCCATACGGTACCAAACAACACCAAAACGGTGCAATACCGTACGAGTACATCCATACGGTACCAAACCAAGCCAAAACGGTGCAATACCGTACGAGTACATCCATACGGTACCAAACCACACCAAAACGGTGCAATACCTTACGAGTCCTTCGTTACGGTACCAAACCACAACAAAACGGTGCAATACCGTACGAGTACATCCATACGGTACCAAACCACAACAAAACGGTGCAATACCGTACGAGTACATCCATACGGTACCAAACCACACCAAAACGGTACAATACCTTACGAGTCCTTCGTTACGGTACCAAACCAACACAAAACGGTGCAATACCGTACGAGTACATCCATACGGTACCAAACCACACCAAAACGGTGCAATACCTTACGAGTACATCCATACGGTACCAAACCACAACGAAACGGTGCAATACCGAACGAGTACATCCATACGGTTCCAAACCACACCAAAACGGTACAATACATTACAAGTCCTTCGTTACGGTTCCAAACCACACCAAAACGGTGCAATACCGTACGAGTACATCCATACGGTACAAAACCACACCAAAACGGTACAATACCTTACGAGTCCTTCGTTACGGTACCAAACCAAAACAAAAATGTGCAATACAGTACGAGTACATCCATACGGTACCAAACCACACCAAAACGGTACAATACCTTACGAGTCCTTCGTTACGGTACCAAACCACAACAAAACGGTGCAATACCGTACGAGTACATCCATACGGTACCAAACCACACCAAAACGGTGCAATACCTTACGAGTACATCCATACGGTACCAAACCACAACAAAACGGTGCAATACCGAACGAGTACATCCATACGGTACCAAACCACACCAAAACGGTACAATACATTACAAGTCCTTCGTTACGGTTCCAAACCACACCAAAACGGTGCAATACCGTACGAGTACATCCATACGGTACCAAACCACACCAAAACGGTGCAATACCTTACGAGTACATCCATACGGTACCAAACCACAACAAAACGGTGCAATACCGAACGAGTACATCCATACGGTACCAAACCACACCAAAACGGTACAATACATTACAAGTCCTTCGTTACGGTTCCAAACCACAACAAAACGGTGCAATACCGTACGAGTACATCCATACGGTACCAAACCACAACAAAAATGTGCAATACAGTACGAGTACATCCATACGGTACCAAACCACACCAAAACGGTACAATACCTTACGAGTCCTTCGTTACGGTACCAAACCACAACAAAACGGTGCAATACCGTACGAGTACATCCATACGGTACCAAACCACAACAAAAATGTGCAATACAGTACGAGTACATCCATACGGTACCAAACCACACCAAAACGGTACAATACCTTACGAGTCCTTCGTTACGGTACCAAACCACAACAAAACGGTGCAATACCGTACGAGTACATCCATACGGTACCAAACCACACCAAAACGGTGCAATACCTTACGAGTACATCCATACGGTACCAAACCACACCAAAACCCTACAATAACTTACGAGTCCTTCGTTACGGTACCAAACAACAACAAAACGGTGCAATACCGTACGAGTACATCCATCCGGAACCAAACCACAACAAAACGGTACAATACCGTACGAGTACATCCATACGGTACCAAACCACACCAAAACGGTACAATACCTTACGAGTCCTTCATTACGGTACCAAACCACACCAAAACGGTGCAACACCGTACGAGTACATCCATACGGTACCAAACCACATCAAAACGGTGCAATACCGTACGAGTACATCCATACGGTACCAAACCACAACAAAACGGTGCAATACCGTGTGAGTACATCCATACTGTACCAAACCACACCAAAACGGTACAATACCTTACGAGTCCTTCGTTACGGTACCAAACCACAACAATACGGTGCAATACCGTACGAGTACATCCATACGGTACCAAACAACACCAAAACGGTACAATACCTTACGAGTCCTTCGTTACGGTACCAAACCACAACAAAACGGTGCAATACCGTACGAGTACATCCATACGGTACCAAACCACACCAAAACGGTGCAATACCTTACGAGTACATCCATACGGTACCAAACCGCAACAAAACGGTGCAATACCGAACGAGTACATCCATACGGTACCAAACCACACCAAAATGGTACAATACATTACAAGTCCTTCGTTACGGTTCCAAACCACACCAAATCGGTGCAATACCGTACGAGTACATCCAAACGGTACCAAACCGCACCAAAACGGTACAATACCTTACGAGTCCTTCGTTACGGTACCAAACCACAACAAAAATGTGCAATACAGTACGAGTACATCCATACGGTACCAAACCACACCAAAACGGTACAATACCTTACGAGTCCTTCGTTACGGTACCAAACCACAACAAAACGGTGCAATACCGTACGAGTACATCCATACGGTACCAAACCACACCGAAACGGTACAATAACTTACGAGTCCTTCGTTACGGTACCAAACCACAACAAAACGGTGCAATACCGTACGAGTACATCCATACGGTACCAAACCACACCAAAACGGTGCAATACCGTACGAGTACATCCATACGGTACCAAACCACACCAAAACGGTACAATACCTTACGAGTACATCCATACGGTACCAAACAACACCAAAACGGTGCAATACCGTACGAGTACATCCATACGGTACCAAACCAAGCCAAAACGGTGCAATACCGTACGAGTACATCCATACGGTACCAAACCACACCAAAACGGTGCAATACCTTACGAGTCCTTCGTTACGGTACCAAACCACAACAAAACGGTGCAATACCGTACGAGTACATCCATACGGTACCAAACCACAACAAAACGGTGCAATACCGTACGAGTACATCCATACGGTACCAAACCACACCAAAACGGTACAATACCTTACGAGTCCTTCGTTACGGTACCAAACCAACACAAAACGGTGCAATACCGTACGAGTACATCCATACGGTACCAAACCACACCAAAACGGTGCAATACCTTACGAGTACATCCATACGGTACCAAACCACAACGAAACGGTGCAATACCGAACGAGTACATCCATACGGTTCCAAACCACACCAAAACGGTACAATACATTACAAGTCCTTCGTTACGGTTCCAAACCACACCAAAACGGTGCAATACCGTACGAGTACATCCATACGGTACAAAACCACACCAAAACGGTACAATACCTTACGAGTCCTTCGTTACGGTACCAAACCAAAACAAAAATGTGCAATACAGTACGAGTACATCCATACGGTACCAAACCACACCAAAACGGTACAATACCTTACGAGTCCTTCGTTACGGTACCAAACCACAACAAAACGGTGCAATACCGTACGAGTACATCCATACGGTACCAAACCACACCAAAACGGTGCAATACCTTACGAGTACATCCATACGGTACCAAACCACAACAAAACGGTGCAATACCGAACGAGTACATCCATACGGTACCAAACCACACCAAAACGGTACAATACATTACAAGTCCTTCGTTACGGTTCCAAACCACACCAAAACGGTTCAATACCGTACGAGTACATCCATACGGTACCAAACCACACTAAAACGGTGCAATACCTTACGAGTCCTTCGTTACGGTACCAAACCACAACAAAACGGTGCAATACCGTACGAGTACATCCATACGGTACCAAACCACACCAAAACGGTACAATACCTTACGAGTCCTTCGTTACGGTACCAAACCACAACAAAAATGTGCAATACAGTACGAGTACATCCATACGGTACCAAACCACACCAAAACGGTACAATACCTTACGAGTCCTTCGTTACGGTACCAAACCACAACAAAACGGTGCAATGCCGTACGAGTACATCCATACGGTACCAAACCACACCAAAACGGTGCAATACCTTACGAGTACATCCATACGGTACCAAACCACAACAAAACGGTGCAATACCGAACGAGTACATCCATACGGTACCAAACCACACCAAAACGGTACAATACATTACAAGTCCTTTGTTACGGTTCCAAACCACACCAAAACGGTGCAATACCGTACGAGTACATCCATACGGTACCAAACCACACTAAAACGGTGCAATACCTTACGAGTCCTTCGTTACGGTACCAAACCACAACAAAACGGTGCAATACCGTACGAGTACATCCATACGGTACCAAACCACACCAAAACGGTACAATAACTTACGAGTCCTTCGTTACGGTACCAAACCACAACAAAACGGTGCAATACCGTACGAGTACATCCATACGGTACCAAACCATACCAAAACGGTACAATAACTTACGAGTCCTTCGTTACGGTACCAAACCACAACAAAACGGTGCAATACCGTACGAGTACATCCATACGGTACCAAACCACACCAAAACGGTACAATAACTTACGAGTCCTTCGTTACGGTACCAAACCACAACAAAACGGTGCAATACCGTACGAGTACATCCATACGGTACCAAACCACACCAAAACGGTACAATACCTTACGAGTACATCCATACGGTACCAAACAACACCAAAACGGTGCAATACCGTACGAGTACATCCATACGGTACCAAACCAAGCCAAAACGGTGCAATACCGTACGAGTACATCCATACGGTACCACACCACACCAAAACGGTGCAATACCTTACGAGTCCTTCGTTACGGTACCAAACCACAACAAAACGGTGCAATACCGTACGAGTACATCCATACGGTACCAAACCACAACAAAACGGTGCAATACCGTACGAGTACATCCATACGGTACCAAACCACACCAAAACGGTACAATACCTTACGAGTCCTTCGTTACGGTACCAAACCACATTAAAACGGTACAATACCTTACGAGTCCTTCGTTACGGTACCAAACCACAACAAAACGGTGCAATACCGTACGAGTACATCCATACGGTACCAAACCACACCAAAACGGTGCAATACCTTACGAGTACATCCATACGGTACCAAACCACAACGAAACGGTGCAATACCGAACGAGTACATCCATACGGTACCAAACCACACCAAAACGGTACAATACATTACAAGTCCTTCGTTACGGTTCCAAACCACACCAAAACGGTGCAATACCGTACGAGTACATCCATACGGTACCAAACCACACCAAAACGGTACAATACCTTACGAGTCCTTCGTTACGGTACCAAACCACAACAAAAATGTGCAATACAGTACGAGTACATCCATACGGTACCAAACCACACCAAAACGGTACAATACCTTACGAGTCCTTCGTTACGGTACCAAACCACAACAAAACGGTGCAATACCGTACGAGTACATCCATACGGTACCAAACCACACCAAAACGGTGCAATACCTTACGAGTACATCCATACGGTACCAAACCACAACAAAACGGTGCAATACCGAACGAGTACATCCATACGGTACCAAACCACACCAAAACGGTACAATACATTACAAGTCCTTCGTTACGGTTCCAAACCACACCAAAACGGTGCAATACCGTACGAGTACATCCATACGGTACCAAACCACACCAAAACGGTGCAATACCTTACGAGTCCTTCGTTACGGTACCAAACCACAACAAAACGGTGCAATACCGTACGAGTACATCCATACGGTACCAAACCACACCAAAACGGTACAATAACTTACGAGTCCTTCGTTACGGTACCAAACCACAACAAAACGGTGCAATACCGTACGAGTACATCCATACGGTACCAAACCATACCAAAACGGTACAATACCTTACGAGTACATCCATACGGTACCAAACAACACCAAAACGGTGCAATACCGTACGAGTACATCCATACGGTACCAAACCAAGCCAAAACGGTGCAATACCGTACGAGTACATCCATACGGTACCAAACCACACCAAAACGGTGCAATACCTTACGAGTCCTTCGTTACGGTACCAAACCACAACAAAACGGTGCAATACAGTACGAGTACATCCATACGGTACCAAACCACACCAAAACGGTCCAATACCTTACGAGTCCTTCGTTACGGTACCAAACCACAACAAAAATGTGCAATACGGTACGAGTACATCCATACGGTACCAAACCACACCAAAACGGTACAATACCTTACGAGTCCTTCGTTACGGTACCAAACCACAACAAAACGGTGCAATACCGTACGAGTACATCCATACGGTACCAAACCACACCAAAACGGTGCAATACCGTACGAGTACATCCATACGGTACCAAACCACAACAAAACGGTGCAATACCGTACGAGTACATCCATACGGTACCAAACCACACCAAAACGGTACAATACCTTACAAGTCCTTCGTTACGGTTCCAAACCACACCAAAACGGTGCAATACCGTACGAGTACATCCATACGGTACCAAACAACACCAAAACGGTGCAATACCTTACGCGTCCTTCGTTACGATACCAAACCACAACAAAACGGTACAATACCGTACGAGTACATCCATACGGTACCAAACCACACCAAAACGGTACAATACCTTACGAGTCCTTCGTTACGGTACCAAACCAACACAAAACGGTGCAATACCGTACGAGTACATCCATACGGTACCAAACCACACCAAAACGGTGCAATACCTTACGAGTACATCCATACGGTACCAAACCACAACGAAACGGTGCAATACCGAACGAGTACATCCATACGGTACCAAACCACACCAAAACGGTACAATACATTACAAGTCCTTCGTTACGGTTCCAAACCACACCAAAACGGTGCAATACCGTACGAGTACATCCATACGGTACCAAACAACACCAAAACGGTACAATATCTTACGAGTCCTTCGTTACGGTACCAAACCACAACAAAAATGTGCAATACAGTACGAGTACATCCATACGGTACCAAACCACACCAAAACGGTACAATACCTTACGAGTCCTTCGTTACGGTACCAAACCACAACAAAACGGTGCAATACCGTACGAGTACATCCATACGGTACCAAACCACACCAAAACGGTGCAATACCTTACGTGCAATACCTTACGAGTACATCCATACGGTACCAAACCACAACAAAACGGTGCAATACCGAACGAGTACATCCATACGGTACCAAACAACACCAAAACGGTACAATACATTACAAGTCCTTCGTTACGGTTCCAAACCACACCAAAACGGTGCAATACCGTACGAGTACATCCATACGGTACCAAACCACACCAAAACGGTGCAATACCTTACGAGTCCTTCGTTACGGTACCAAACCACAACAAAACGGTGCAATACCGTACGAGTACATCCATACGGTACCAAACCACACCAAAACGGTACAATACCTTACAAGTCCTTCGTTACGGTACCAAACCACAACAAAAATGTGCAATACCGTACGAGTACATCCATACGGTACCAAACCACACCAAAACGGTACAATACATTACAAGTCCTTCGTTACGGTTCCAAACCACACCAAAACGGTGCAATACCGTACGAGTACATCCATACGGTACCAAACCACACCAAAACGGTACAATACCTTACGAGTCCTTCGTTACGGTACCAAACCACAACAAAAATGTGCAATACAGTACGAGTACATCCATACGGTACCAAACCACACCAAAACGGTACAATACCTTACGAGTCCTTCGTTACGGTACCAAACCACAACAAAACGGTGCAATACCGTACGAGTACATCCATACGGTACCAAACCACACCAAAACGGTGCAATACCTTACGAGTACATCCATACGGTACCAAACCACACCAAAACCCTACAATAACTTACGAGTCCTTCGTTACGGTACCAAACCACAACAAAACGGTGCAATACCGTACGAGTACATCCATCCGGAACCAAACCACAACAAAACGGTACAATACCGTACGAGTACATCCATACGGTACCAAACCACACCAAAACGGTACAATACCTTACGAGTCCTTCATAAGGGTACCAAACCACACCAAAACGGTGCAACACCGTACGAGTACATCCATACGGTACCAAACCACATCAAAACGGTGCAATACCGTACGAGTACATCCATACGGTACCAAACCACAACAAAACGGTGCAATACCGTGTGAGTACATCCATACTGTACCAAACCACACCAAAACGGTACAATACCTTACGAGTCCTTCGTTACGGTACCAAACCACAACAATACGGTGCAATACCGTACGAGTACATCCATACGGTACCAAACAACACCAAAACGGTACAATACCTTACGAGTCCTTCGTTACGGTACCAAACCACAACAAAACGGTGCAATACCGTACGAGTACATCCATACGGTACCAAACCACACCAAAACGGTGCAATACCTTACGAGTACATCCATACGGTACCAAACCGCAACAAAACGGTGCAATACCGAACGAGTACATCCATACGGTACCAAACCACACCAAAACGGTACAATACATTACAAGTCCTTCGTTACGGTTCCAAACCACACCAAATCGGTGCAATACCGTACGAGTACATCCAAACGGTACCAAACCGCACCAAAACGGTACAATACCTTACGAGTCCTTCGTTACGGTACCAAACCACAACAAAAATGTGCAATACAGTACGAGTACATCCATACGGTACCAAACCACACCAAAACGGTACAATACCTTACGAGTCCTTCGTTACGGTACCAAACCACAACAAAACGGTGCAATACCGTACGAGTACATCCATACGGTACCAAACCACACCGAAACGGTACAATAACTTACGAGTCCTTCGTTACGGTACCAAACCACAACAAAACGGTGCAATACCGTACGAGTACATCCATACGGTACCAAACCACACCAAAACGGTGCAATACCGTACGAGTACATCCATACGGTACCAAACCACACCAAAACGGTACAATACCTTACGAGTACATCCATACGGTACCAAACAACACCAAAACGGTGCAATACCGTACGAGTACATCCATACGGTACCAAACCAAGCCAAAACGGTGCAATACCGTACGAGTACATCCATACGGTACCAAACCACACCAAAACGGTGCAATACCTTACGAGTCCTTCGTTACGGTACCAAACCACAACAAAACGGTGCAATACCGTACGAGTACATCCATACGGTACCAAACCACAACAAAACGGTGCAATACCGTACGAGTACATCCATACGGTACCAAACCACACCAAAACGGTACAATACCTTACGAGTCCTTCGTTACGGTACCAAACCAACACAAAACGGTGCAATACCGTACGAGTACATCCATACGGTACCAAACCACACCAAAACGGTGCAATACCTTACGAGTACATCCATACGGTACCAAACCACAACGAAACGGTGCAATACCGAACGAGTACATCCATACGGTTCCAAACCACACCAAAACGGTACAATACATTACAAGTCCTTCGTTACGGTTCCAAACCACACCAAAACGGTGCAATACCGTACGAGTACATCCATACGGTACAAAACCACACCAAAACGGTACAATACCTTACGAGTCCTTCGTTACGGTACCAAACCAAAACAAAAATGTGCAATACAGTACGAGTACATCCATACGGTACCAAACCACACCAAAACGGTACAATACCTTACGAGTCCTTCGTTACGGTACCAAACCACAACAAAACGGTGCAATACCGTACGAGTACATCCATACGGTACCAAACCACACCAAAACGGTGCAATACCTTACGAGTACATCCATACGGTACCAAACCACAACAAAACGGTGCAATACCGAACGAGTACATCCATACGGTACCAAACCACACCAAAACGGTACAATACATTACAAGTCCTTCGTTACGGTTCCAAACCACACCAAAACGGTGCAATACCGTACGAGTACATCCATACGGTACCAAACCACACTAAAACGGTGCAATACCTTACGAGTCCTTCGTTACGGTACCAAACCACAACAAAACGGTGCAATACCGTACGAGTACATCCATACGGTACCAAACCACACCAAAACGGTACAATAACTTACGAGTCCTTCGTTACGGTACCAAACCACAACAAAACGGTGCAATACCGTACGAGTACATCCATACGGTACCAAACCATACCAAAACGGTACAATAACTTTCGAGTCCTTCGTTACGGTACCAAACCACAACAAAACGGTGCAATACCGTACGAGTACATCCATACGGTACCAAACCACACCAAAACGGTGCAATACCGTACGAGTACATCCATACGGTACCAAACCACACCAAAACGGTACAATACCTTACGAGTACATCCATACGGTACCAAACAACACCAAAACGGTGCAATACCGTACGAGTACATCCATACGGTACCAAACCAAGCCAAAACGGTGCAATACCGTACGAGTACATCCATACGGTACCAAACCACACCAAAACGGTGCAATACCTTACGAGTCCTTCGTTACGGTACCAAACCACAACAAAACGGTGCAATACCGTACGAGTACATCCATACGGTACCAAACCACAACAAAACGGTGCAATACCGTACGAGTACATCCATACGGTACCAAACCACACCAAAACGGTACAATACCTTACGAGTCCTTCGTTACGGTACCAAACCACAACAAAAATGTGCAATACAGTACGAGTACATCCATACGGTACCAAACCACACCAAAACGGTACAATACCTTACGAGTCCTTCGTTACGGTACCAAACCACAACAAAACGGTGCAATACCGTACGAGTACATCCATACGGTACCAAACCACACCAAAACGGTACAATACCTTACAAGTCCTTCGTTACGGTTCCAAACCACACCAAAACGGTGCAATACCGTACGAGTACATCCATACGGTACCAAACCACACCAAAACGGTGCAATACCTTACGCGTCCTTCGTTACGATACCAAACCACAACAAAACGGTACAATACCGTACGAGTACATCCATACGGTACCAAACCACACCAAAACGGTACAATACCTTACGAGTCCTTCGTTACGGTACCAAACCAACACAAAACGGTGCAATACCGTACGAGTACATCCATACGGTACCAAACCACACCAAAACGGTGCAATACCTTACGAGTACATCCATACGGTACCAAACCACAACGAAACGGTGCAATACCGAACGAGTACATCCATACGGTACCAAACCACACCAAAACGGTACAATACATTACAAGTCCTTCGTTACGGTTCCAAACCACACCAAAACGGTGCAATACCGTACGAGTACATCCATACGGTACCAAACAACACCAAAACGGTACAATATCTTACGAGTCCTTCGTTACGGTACCAAACCACAACAAAAATGTGCAATACAGTACGAGTACATCCATACGGTACCAAACCACACCAAAACGGTACAATACCTTACGAGTCCTTCGTTACGGTACCAAACCACAACAAAACGGTGCAATACCGTACGAGTACATCCATACGGTACCAAACCACACCAAAACGGTGCAATACCTTACGTGCAATACCTTACGAGTACATCCATACGGTACCAAACCACAACAAAACGGTGCAATACCGAACGAGTACATCCATACGGTACCAAACAACACCAAAACGG
This sequence comes from Rhododendron vialii, assembly GCF_030253575.1. Taxonomy (NCBI): domain Eukaryota; kingdom Viridiplantae; phylum Streptophyta; class Magnoliopsida; order Ericales; family Ericaceae; genus Rhododendron; species Rhododendron vialii. Next base: position 27,575,359 of record NC_080557.1, on the reverse strand, counting down.
TACAATACATTACAAGTCCTTCGTTACGGTTCCAAACCACACCAAAACGGTGCAATACCGTACGAGTACATCCATACGGTACCAAACCACACCAAAACGGTGCAATACCTTACGAGTACATCCATACGGTACCAAACCGCAACAAAACGGTGCAATACCGAACGAGTACATCCATACGGTACCAAACCACACCAAAACGGTACAATACATTACAAGTCCTTCGTTACGGTTCCAAACCACACCAAATCGGTGCAATACCGTACGAGTACATCCAAACGGTACCAAACCGCACCAAAACGGTACAATACCTTACGAGTCCTTCGTTACGGTACCAAACCACAACAAAAATGTGCAATACAGTACGAGTACATCCATACGGTACCAAACCACACCAAAACGGTACAATACCTTACGAGTCCTTCGTTACGGTACCAAACCACAACAAAACGGTGCAATACCGTACGAGTACATCCATACGGTACCAAACCACACCGAAACGGTACAATAACTTACGAGTCCTTCGTTACGGTACCAAACCACAACAAAACGGTGCAATACCGTACGAGTACATCCATACGGTACCAAACCACACCAAAACGGTGCAATACCGTACGAGTACATCCATACGGTACCAAACCACACCAAAACGGTACAATACCTTACGAGTACATCCATACGGTACCAAACAACACCAAAACGGTGCAATACCGTACGAGTACATCCATACGGTACCAAACCAAGCCAAAACGGTGCAATACCGTACGAGTACATCCATACGGTACCAAACCACACCAAAACGGTGCAATACCTTACGAGTCCTTCGTTACGGTACCAAACCACAACAAAACGGTGCAATACCGTACGAGTACATCCATACGGTACCAAACCACAACAAAACGGTGCAATACCGTACGAGTACATCCATACGGTACCAAACCACACCAAAACGGTACAATACCTTACGAGTCCTTCGTTACGGTACCAAACCAACACAAAACGGTGCAATACCGTACGAGTACATCCATACGGTACCAAACCACACCAAAACGGTGCAATACCTTACGAGTACATCCATACGGTACCAAACCACAACGAAACGGTGCAATACCGAACGAGTACATCCATACGGTTCCAAACCACACCAAAACGGTACAATACATTACAAGTCCTTCGTTACGGTTCCAAACCACACCAAAACGGTGCAATACCGTACGAGTACATCCATACGGTACCAAACCACACCAAAACGGTACAATACCTTACGAGTCCTTCGTTACGGTACCAAACCAAAACAAAAATGTGCAATACAGTACGAGTACATCGATACGGTACCAAACCACACCAAAACGGTACAATACCTTACGAGTCCTTCGTTACGGTACCAAACCACAACAAAACGGTGCAATACCGTACGAGTACATCCATACGGTACCAAACCACACCAAAACGGTGCAATACCTTACGAGTACATCCATACGGTACCAAACCACACCAAAACCCTACAATAACTTACGAGTCCTTCGTTACGGTACCAAACCACAAGAAAACGGTGCAATACCGTACGAGTACATCCATCCGGAACCAAACCACAACAAAACGGTACAATACCGTACGAGTACATCCATATGGTACCAAACCACACCAAAACGGTACAATACCTTACGAGTCCTTCATTACGGTACCAAACCACACCAAAACGGTGCAACACCGTACGAGTACATCCATACGGTACCAAACCACATCAAAACGGTGCAATACCGTACGAGTACATCCATACGGTACCAAACCACAACAAAACGGTGCAATACCGTGTGAGTACATCCATACTGTACCAAACCACACCAAAACGGTACAATACCTTACGAGTCCTTCGTTACGGTACCAAACCACAACAATACGGTGCAATACCGTACGAGTACATCCATACGGTACCAAACAACACCAAAACGGTACAATACCTTACGAGTCCTTCGTTACGGTACCAAACCACAACAAAACGGTGCAATACCGTACGAGTACATCCATACGGTACCAAACCACACCAAAACGGTGCAATACCTTACGAGTACATCCATACGGTACCAAACCGCAACAAAACGGTGCAATACCGAACGAGTACATCCATACGGTACCAAACCACACCAAAACGGTACAATACATTACAAGTCCTTCGTTACGGTTCCAAACCACACCAAATCGGTGCAATACCGTACGAGTACATCCAAACGGTACCAAACCGCACCAAAACGGTACAATACCTTACGAGTCCTTCGTTACGGTACCAAACCACAACAAAAATGTGCAATACAGTACGAGTACATCCATACGGTACCAAACCACACCAAAACGGTACAATACCTTACGAGTCCTTCGTTACGGTACCAAACCACAACAAAACGGTGCAATACCGTACGAGTACATCCATACGGTACCAAACCACACCGAAACGGTACAATAACTTACGAGTCCTTCGTTACGGTACCAAACCACAACAAAACGGTGCAATACCGTACGAGTACATCCATACGGTACCAAACCACACCAAAACGGTGCAATACCGTACGAGTACATCCATACGGTACCAAACCACACCAAAACGGTACAATACCTTACGAGTACATCCATACGGTACCAAACAACACCAAAACGGTGCAATACCGTACGAGTACATCCATACGGTACCAAACCAAGCCAAAACGGTGCAATACCGTACGAGTACATCCATACGGTACCAAACCACACCAAAACGGTGCAATACCTTACGAGTCCTTCGTTACGGTACCAAACCACAACAAAACGGTGCAATACCGTACGAGTACATCCATACGGTACCAAACCACAACAAAACGGTGCAATACCGTACGAGTACATCCATACGGTACCAAACCACACCAAAACGGTACAATACCTTACGAGTCCTTCGTTACGGTACCAAACCAACACAAAACGGTGCAATACCGTACGAGTATATCCATACGGTACCAAACCACACCAAAACAGTGCAATACCTTACGAGTACATCCATACGGTACCAAACCACAACGAAACGGTGCAATACCGAACGAGTACATCCATACGGTTCCAAACCACACCAAAACGGTACAATACATTACAAGTCCTTCGTTACGGTTCCAAACCACACCAAAACGGTGCAATACCGTACGAGTACATCCATACGGTACAAAACCACACCAAAACGGTACAATACCTTACGAGTCCTTCGTTACGGTACCAAACCAAAACAAAAATGTGCAATACAGTACGAGTACATCCATACGGTACCAAACCACACCAAAACGGTACAATACCTTACGAGTCCTTCGTTACGGTACCAAACCACAACAAAACGGTGCAATACCGTACGAGTACATCCATACGGTACCAAACCACACCAAAACGGTGCAATACCTTACGAGTACATCCATACGGTACCAAACCACAACAAAACGGTGCAATACCGAACGAGTACATCCATACGGTACCAAACCACACCAAAACGGTACAATACATTACAAGTCCTTCGTTACGGTTCCAAACCACACCAAAACGGTGCAATACCGTACGAGTACATCCATACGGTACCAAACCACACTAAAACGGTGCAATACCTTACGAGTCCTTCGTTACGGTACCAAACCACAACAAAACGGTGCAATACCGTACGAGTACATCCATACGGTACCAAACCACACCAAAACGGTGCAATACCGTACGAGTACATCCATACGGTACCAAACCACACCAAAACGGTACAATACCTTACGAGTACATCCATACGGTACCAAACAACACCAAAACGGTGCAATACCGTACGAGTACATCCATACGGTACCAAACCAAGCCAAAACGGTGCAATACCGTACGAGTACATCCATACGGTACCAAACCACACCAAAACGGTGCAATACCTTACGAGTCCTTCGTTACGGTACCAAACCACAACAAAACGGTGCAATACCGTACGAGTACATCCATACGGTACCAAAACACAACAAAACGGTGCAATACCGTACGAGTACATCCATACGGTACCAAACCACACCAAAACGGTACAATACCTTACGAGTCCTTCGTTACGGTACCAAACCACATTAAAACGGTACAATACCTTACGAGTCCTTCGTTACGGTACCAAACCACAACAAAACGGTGCAATACCGTACGAGTACATCCATACGGTACCAAACCACACCAAAACGGTGCAATACCTTACGAGTACATCCATACGGTACCAAACCACAACGAAACGGTGCAATACCGAACGAGTACATCCATACGGTACCAAACCACACCAAAACGGTACAATACATTACAAGTCCTTCGTTACGGTTCCAAACCACACCAAAACGGTGCAATACCGTACGAGTACATCCATACGGTACCAAACCACACCAAAACGGTACAATACCTTACGAGTCCTTCGTTACGGTACCAAACCACAACAAAAATGTGCAATACAGTACGAGTACATCCATACGGTACCAAACCACACCAAAACGGTACAATACCTTACGAGTCCTTCGTTACGGTACCAAACCACAACAAAACGGTGCAATACCGTACGAGTACATCCATACGGTTCCAAACCACACCAAAACGGTGCAATACCTTACGAGTACATCCATACGGTACCAAACCACAACAAAACGGTGCAATACCGAACGAGTACATCCATACGGTACCAAACCACACCAAAACGGTACAATACATTACAAGTCCTTCGTTACGGTTCCAAACCACAACAAAACGGTGCAATACCGTACGAGTACATCCATACGGTACCAAACCACACCAAAACGGTGCAATACCTTACGAGTCCTTCGTTACGGTACCAAACCACAACAAAACGGTGCAATACCGTACGAGTACATCCATACGGTACCAAACCACACCAAAACGGTACAATAACTTACGAGTCCTTCGTTACGGTACCAAACCACAACAAAACGGTGCAATACCGTACGAGTACATCCATACGGTACCAAACCATACCAAAACGGTACAATACCTTACGAGTACATCCATACGGTACCAAACAACACCAAAACGGTGCAATACCGTACGAGTACATCCATACGGTACCAAACCAAGCCAAAACGGTGCAATACCGTACGAGTACATCCATACGGTACCAAACCACACCAAAACGGTGCAATACCTTACGAGTCCTTCGTTACGGTACCAAACCACAACAAAACGGTGAAATACCGTACGAGTACATCCATACGGTACCAAACCACACCAAAACGGTCCAATACCTTACGAGTCCTTCGTTACGGTACCAAACCACAACAAAAATGTGCAATACCGTACGAGTACATCCATACGGTACCAAACCACACCAAAACGGTACAATACCTTACGAGTCCTTCGTTACGGTACCAAACCACAACAAAACGGTGCAATACCGTACGAGTACATCCATACGGTACCAAACCACACCAAAACGGTGCAATACCGTACGAGTACATCCATACGGTACCAAACCACAACAAAACGGTGCAATACCGTACGAGTACATCCATACGGTACCAAACCACACCAAAACGGTACAATACCTTACAAGTCCTTCGTTACGGTTCCAAACCACACCAAAACGGTGCAATACCGTACGAGTACATCCATACGGTACCAAACCACACCAAAACGGTGCAATACCTTACGCGTCCTTCGTTACGGTACCAAACCACAACAAAACGGTACAATACCGTACGACTACATCCATACGGTACCAAACCACACCAAAACGGTACAATACCTTACGAGTCCTTCGTTACGGTACCAAACCAACACAAAACGGTGCAATACCGTACGAGTACATCCATACGGTACCAAACCACACCAAAACGGTGCAATACCTTACGAGTACATCCATACGGTACCAAACCACAACGAAACGGTGCAATACCGAACAAGTACATCCATACGGTACCAAACCACACCAAAACGGTACAATACATTACAAGTCCTTCGTTACGGTTCCAAACCACACCAAAACGGTGCAATACCGTACGAGTACATCCATACGGTACCAAACAACACCAAAACGGTACAATACCTTACAAGTCCTTCGTTACGGTACCAAACCACAACAAAAATGTGCAATACAGTACGAGTACATCCATACGGTACCAAACCACACCAAAACGGTACAATACCTTACGAGTCCTTCGTTACGGTACCAAACCACAACAAAACGGTGCAATACCGTACGAGTACATCCATACGGTACCAAACCACACCAAAACGGTGCAATACCTTACGAGTACATCCATACGGTACCAAACCACAACAAAACGGTGCAATACCGAACGAGTACATCCATACGGTACAAAACCACACCAAAACGGTACAATACATTACAAGTCCTTCGTTACGGTTCCAAACCACAACAAAACGGTGCAATACCGTACGAGTACATCCATACGGTACCAAACCACACCAAAACGGTGCAATACCTTACGAGTCCTTCGTTACGGTACCAAACCACAACAAAACGGTGCAATACCGTACGAGTACATCCATACGGTACCAAACCACACCAAAACGGTACAATAACTTACGAGTCCTTCGTTACGGTACCAAACCACAACAAAACGGTGCAATACCGTACGAGTACATCCATACGGTACCAAACCATACCAAAACGGTACAATACCTTACGAGTACATCCATACGGTACCAAACAACACCAAAACGGTGCAATACCGTACGAGTACATCCATACGGTACCAAACCAAGCCAAAACGGTGCAATACCGTACGAGTACATCCATACGGTACCAAACCACACCAAAACGGTGCAATACCTTACGAGTCCTTCGTTACGGTACCAAACCACAACAAAACGGTGAAATACCGTACGAGTACATCCATACGGTACCAAACCACACCAAAACGGTCCAATACCTTACGAGTCCTTCGTTACGGTACCAAACCACAACAAAAATGTGCAATACCGTACGAGTACATCCATACGGTACCAAACCACACCAAAACGGTACAATACCTTACGAGTCCTTCGTTACGGTACCAAACCACAACAAAACGGTGCAATACCGTACGAGTACATCCATACGGTACCAAACCACACCAAAACGGTGCAATACCGTACGAGTACATCCATACGGTACCAAACCACAACAAAACGGTGCAATACCGTACGAGTACATCCATACGGTACCAAACCACACCAAAACGGTACAATACCTTACAAGTCCTTCGTTACGGTTCCAAACCACACCAAAACGGTGCAATACCGTACGAGTACATCCATACGGTACCAAACCACACCAAAACGGTGCAATACCTTACGCGTCCTTCGTTACGGTACCAAACCACAACAAAACGGTACAATACCGTACGAGTACATCCATACGGTACCAAACCACACCAAAACGGTACAATACCTTACGAGTCCTTCGTTACGGTACCAAACCAACACAAAACGGTGCAATACCGTACGAGTACATCCATACGGTACCAAACCACACCAAAACGGTGCAATACCTTACGAGTACATCCATACGGTACCAAACCACAACGAAACGGTGCAATACCGAACAAGTACATCCATACGGTACGAAACCACACCAAAACGGTACAATACATTACAAGTCCTTCGTTACGGTTCCAAACCACACCAAAACGGTGCAATACCGTACGAGTACATCCATACGGTACCAAACAACACCAAAACGGTACAATACCTTACAAGTCCTTCGTTACGGTACCAAACCACAACAAAAATGTGCAATACAGTACGAGTACATCCATACGGTACCAAACCACACCAAAACGGTACAATACCTTACGAGTCCTTCGTTACGGTACCAAACCACAACAAAACGGTGCAATACCGTACGAGTACATCCATACGGTACCAAACCACACCAAAACGGTGCAATACCTTACGAGTACATCCATACGGTACCAAACCACAACAAAACGGTGCAATACCGAACGAGTACATCCATACGGTACCAAACCACACCAAAACGGTACAATACATTACAAGTCCTTCGTTACGGTTCCAAACCACACCAAAACGGTGCAATACCGTACGAGTACATCCATACGGTACCAAACCACACCAAAACGGTGCAATACCTTACGAGTCCTTCGTTACGGTACCAAACCACAACAAAACGGTGCAATACCGTACGAGTACATCCATACGGTACCAAACCATACCAAAACGGTACAATACCTTACGAGTACATCCATACGGTACCAAACAACACCAAAACGGTGCAATACCGTACGAGTACATCCATACGGTACCAAACCAAGCCAAAACGGTGCAATACCGTACGAGTACATCCATACGGTACCAAACCACACCAAAACGGTGCAATACCTTACGAGTCCTTCGTTACGGTACCAAACCACAACAAAACGGTGAAATACCGTACGAGTACATCCATACGGTACCAAACCACACCAAAACGGTCCAATACCTTACGAGTCCTTCGTTACGGTACCAAACCACAACAAAAATGTGCAATACCGTACGAGTACATCCATACGGTACCAAACCACACCAAAACGGTACAATACCTTACGAGTCCTTCGTTACGGTACCAAACCACAACAAAACGGTGCAATACCGTACGAGTACATCCATACGGTACCAAACCACACCAAAACGGTGCAATACCGTACGAGTACATCCATACGGTACCAAACCACAACAAAACGGTGCAATACCGTACGAGTACATCCATACGGTACCAAACCACACCAAAACGGTACAATACCTTACAAGTCCTTCGTTACGGTTCCAAACCACACCAAAACGGTGCAATACCGTACGAGTACATCCATACGGTACCAAACCACACCAAAACGGTGCAATACCTTACGCGTCCTTCGTTACGGTACCAAACCACAACAAAACGGTACAATACCGTACGAGTACATCCATACGGTACCAAACCACACCAAAACGGTACAATACCTTACGAGTCCTTCGTTACGGTACCAAACCAACACAAAACGGTGCAATACCGTACGAGTACATCCATACGGTACCAAACCACACCAAAACGGTGCAATACCTTACGAGTACATCCATACGGTACCAAACCACAACGAAACGGTGCAATACCGAACAAGTACATCCATACGGTACGAAACCACACCAAAACGGTACAATACATTACAAGTCCTTCGTTACGGTTCCAAACCACACCAAAACGGTGCAATACCGTACGAGTACATCCATACGGTACCAAACAACACCAAAACGGTACAATACCTTACAAGTCCTTCGTTACGGTACCAAACCACAACAAAAATGTGCAATACAGTACGAGTACATCCATACGGTACCAAACCACACCAAAACGGTACAATACCTTACGAGTCCTTCGTTACGGTACCAAACCACAACAAAACGGTGCAATACCGTACGAGTACATCCATACGGTACCAAACCACACCAAAACGGTGCAATACCTTACGAGTACATCCATACGGTACCAAACCACAACAAAACGGTGCAATACCGAACGAGTACATCCATACGGTACCAAACCACACCAAAACGGTACAATACATTACAAGTCCTTCGTTACGGTTCCAAACCACACCAAAACGGTGCAATACCGTACGAGTACATCCATACGGTACCAAACCACACCAAAACGGTGCAATACCTTACGAGTCCTTCGTTACGGTACCAAACCACAACAAAACGGTGCAATACCGTACGAGTACATCCATACGGTACCAAACCACACCAAAACGGTACAATAACTTACGAGTCCTTCGTTACGGTACCAAACCACAACAAAACGGTGCAATACCGTACGAGTACATCCATACGGTACCAAACCACACCAAAACGGTACAATACCTTACGAGTCCTTCGTTACGGTACCAAACCACACCAAAACGGTGCAACACCGTACGAGTACATCCATACGGTACCAAACCACACCAAAACGGTACAATAACTTACGAGTCCTTCGTTACGGTACCAAACCACAACAAAACGGTGCAATACCGTACGAGTACATCCATACGGTACCAAACCATACCAAAACGGTACAATACCTTACGAGTACATCCATACGGTACCAAACCATACCAAAACGGTCCAATACCTTACGAGTCCTTCGTTACGGTACCAAACCAGACCAAAACGGTGCAATACCGCACGAGTACATCCATACGGTACCAAACCACACCAAAACGGTACAATACCTTACGAGTCCTTCGTTACGGTACCAAACCACAACAATATGGTGCAATACCGTACGAGTACATCCATACGGTACCAAACCACACCAAAACGGTACAATACCTTACGAGTCCTTCGTTACGGTACCAAACCACACCAAAACGGAACAATACCTTACGAGTCCTTCGTTACGGTACCAAACCAAACCAAAACGGTGCAATACCGCACGAGTACATCCAAACGGTACCAAACCACACCAAAACGGTACAATACCTTACGAGTCCTTCGTTACGGTTCCAAACCACACCAAAACGGTGCAATACCGTACGAGTACATCCATACGGTACCAAACCACACCAAAACGGTGCAATACCGTTCGAGTACATCCATAGGGTACCAAACCCCACCAAAACGGTACAATACCTTACGAGTACATCCATACGGTACCAAACCACACCAAAACGGTGCAATACCGTACGAGTACATCCATACGTTACCAAACCACAACAAAACGATGCAATACCGTACGAGTACATCCATACGGTACCAAACCACACCAAAACGGTACAATACCTTACGAGTCCTTCGTTACGGTACCAAACCACACCAAAACGGTGCAATACCGTACGAGTACATCCATACGGTACCAAAGCACACCAAAACGGTACAATACCTTACGAGTCCTTCGTTACGGTACCAAACCACACCAAAACGGTGCAATACCGTACGACTACATCCATACGGTACCAAACCACACCAAAACGGTACAATACCTTACGAGTCCTTCGTTACAGTTCCAAACCATACCAAAACGGTGCAATACCGTAGGAGTACATCCATACAGTACCAAACCACACCAAAACGGTGCAATACCGTACGAGTACATCCATACGGTACCAAACCACAAAAAAACGGTGCAATACCATGTGAGTACATCCATACGGTACCAAACCACACCAAAACGGTACAATACCTTACGAGTCCTTCGTTACGGTACCAAACCACACCAAAACGGTGCAATACCGCACGAGTACATCCATACGGAACCAAACCACACCAAAACGGTACAATACCTTACGAGTCCTTCGTTACGGTACCAAACCACACCAAAACGGTGCAATACCGTACGACTACATCCATACGGTACCAAACCACACCAAAACGGTACAATACCATACGAGTCCTTTGTTACGGTTCCAAACCACAACAAAACGGTGCAATACCGTACGAGTACATCCATACGGTACCAAACCACACCAAAACGGTGCAATACCATGTGAGTACATCCATACGGTACCAAACCACACCAAAACGGTACAATACCTTACGAGTCCTTCGTTACGGTTCCAAACCACACCAAAACGGTGCAATACCGCACGAGTACATCTATACGGTACCAAACCACACCAAAACGGTACAATACCTTACGAGTCCTTCGTTACGGTACCAAACCACACCAAAACGGTGCAATACTGTACGAGTACATCCATACGGTACCAAACCAAACCAAAACGGTACAATACCTTACGAGTACATCCATACGGTACCAAACAACACCAAAACGGTGCAATACCGTACGAGTACATCCATACGGTACCAAACCACAACAAAACGGTGCAATACCGTACGAGTACATCCATACGGTACCAAACCACACCAAAACGGTACAATACCTTACGAGTCCTTCGTTACGGTACCAAACCACACCAAAACGGTGCAATACCGTACGACTACATTCATACGGTACCAAACCACACCAAAACGGTACAATACCATACGAGTACATCCATACGGTACCGAACCACACCAAAACGGTGCCATACCGTACGAGTACATCCATACGGTACCAAACCACACCAAAACGGTACAATACCTTATGAGTCCTTCGTTACAGTACCAAACCACAACAAAAAGGTGCAATACCGTACGAGTACATCCATAAGGTACAAAACCACACCAAAACGGTACAATACCTTACGAATCCTTCGTTACAGCACCATACCACACCAAAACGGTGCAATACCGTACGAGTACATCCATACGGTACCAAACCACACCAAAACGGTACAATACCTTACGAGTCCTTCGTTACGGTACCAAACCACAACAAAACGGTGCAATACCGTACGAGTACATCCATACGGTACCAAACCACACCAAAACGGTGCAATACCGTACGAGTACATCCATACGGTACCAAACCACAACAAAACGGTGCAATACCATACGAGTACATCCATACGGTACCAAACCACACCAAAACGGTACAATACCTTAAAAGTCCTTCGTTACGGTTCCAAACCACACTAAAACGGTGCAATACCGTACGAGTACATACATACGGTACCAAACCACACCAAAACGGTGCAATACCTTACGCATCCTTCGTTACGGTACCAAACCACACCAAAACGGTGCAATACCGCACGAGTACATCCATACGGAACCAAACCACACCAAAACGGTACAATACCTTACGAGTCCTTCGTTACGGTACCAAACCACACCAAAACGGTGCAATACCGTACGACTACATCCATACGGTACCAAACCACACCAAAATGGTACAATACCATACGAGTCCTTTGTTACGGTTCCAAACCACAACAAAACGGTGCAATACCGTACGAGTACATCCATACGGTACCAAACCACACCAAAACGGTACAATACCTGACGAGTCCTTCGTTACGGTACCAAACCACAACAAAACAGTGCAATACCGTACGAGTACATCCATACGGTACCAAACCACACCAAAACGGTACAATACTTTACGAGTACATCCATACGGTACCAAACCACACCAAAACAGTACAATACCTTACGAGTCCTTCGTTACGGTACCAAACCACACCAAAACGGTGCAACACCGTACGAGTACATCCATACGGTACCAAACCACATCAAAACGGTGCAATACCGTACGAGTACATCCATACGGTACCAAACCACAATAAAACGGTGCAATACCGTGTGAGTACATCCATACTGTACCAAACCACACCAAAACGGTACAATACCTTACGAGTCCTTCGTTACGGTACCAAACCACAACAATACGGTGCAATACCGTACGAGTACATCCATACGGTACCAAACCACACCAAAACGGTACAATACCTTACGAGTCCTTCGTTACGGTACCAAACCACACCAAAACGGTACAATACCTTACGAGTCCTTCGTTACGGTACCAAACCTAACCAAAACGGTGCAATACCGCACGAGTACATCCATACGGTACCAAACCACACCAAAACGGTACAATACCTTACGAGTACATCCATACGGTACCAAACCACACCAAAACGGTGCAATACCGTACGAGTACATCCATACGGTACCAAACCACACCAAAACGGTACAATACCTTACGAGTACATCCATACGGTACCAAACCAAGCTAAAACGGTGCAATACCTTACGAGTCCTTCGTTACGGTACCAAACCACACCAAAACGGTGCAATACTGTACGAGTACATCCATACGGTACCAAACCAAACCAAAACGGTACAATACCTTACGAGTACATCCATACGGTACCAAACAACACCAAAACGGTGCAATACCGTAGGAGTACATCCATACGGTACCAAACCAAGCCAAAACGGTGCAAAAATCGTACGAGTACATCCATACGGTACCAAACCACAACAAAACGGTGCAATACCGTACGAGTACATCCATACGGTACATAACCACACCAAAATGGTACAATACCTTACGAGTCCTTCTTTACGGTACCAAACCACACCAAAACGGTGCAATACCGTACGACTACATCCATACGGTACCAAACCACACCAAAACGGTACAATACCTTACGAGTCCTTCGTTACGGTACCAAACCACACCAAAACGGTGCAATACCGCACGAGTACATCCATACGGAACCAAACCATACCAAAACGGTACAATACCTTACGAGTCCTTCGTTACGGTACCAAACCACACCAAAACGGTGCAATACCGTACGACTACATCCATACGGTACCAAACCACACCAAAACGGTACAATACCATACGAGTCCTTTGTTACGGTTCCAAACCACAACAAAACGGTGCAATACCGTACGAGTACATCCATACGGTACCAAACCACACCAAAACGGTGCAATACCATGTGAGTACATCCATACGGTACCAAACCACACCAAAACGGTACAATACCTTACGAGTCCTTCGTTACGGTTCCAAACCACACCAAAACGGTGCAATACCGCACGAGTACATCTATACGGTACCAAACCACACCAAAACGGTACAATACCTTACGAGTCCTTCGTTACGGTACCAAACCACACCAAAACGGTGCAATACCGTACGAGTACATCCATACGGTACCAAACCAAACCAAAACGGTACAATACCTTACGAGTACATCCATACGGTACCAAACAACACCAAAACGGTGCAATACCGTACGAGTACATCCATACGGTACCAAACCACAACAAAACGGTGCAATACCGTACGAGTACATCCATACGGTACCAAACCACACCAAAACGGTACAATACCTTACGAGTCCTTCGTTACGGTACCAAACCACACCAAAACGGTGCAATACCGTACGACTACATCCATACGGTACAAAACCACACCAAAACGGCACAATACCTTACGAGTCCTTCGTTACAGCACCATACCACACCAAAACGGTGCAATACCGTACGAGTACATCCATACGGTACCAAACCACACCAAAACGGTACAATACCTTACGAGTCCTTCGTTACGGTACCAAACCACAACAAAACGGTGCAATACCGTACGAGTACATCCATACGGTACCAAACCACACCAAAACGGTGCAATACCGTACGAGTACATCCATACGGTACCAAACCACAACGAAACGGTGCAATACCATACGAGTACATCCATACGGTACCAAACCACACCAAAACGGTACAATACCTTACAAGTCCTTCGTTACGGTTCCAAACCACACTAAAACGGTGCAATACCGTACGAGTACATACATACGGTACCAAACCACACCAAAACGGTGCAATACCGTACGAGTACATCCATACGGTACCAAACCACACCAAAATGGTACAATACCTTACGAGTCCTTCTTTACGGTACCAAACCACACCAAAACGGTGCAATACCGTACGACTACATCCATACGGTACCAAACCACACCAAAACGGTACAATACCTTACGAGTCCTTCGTTACGGTACCAAACCACACCAAAACGGTACAATACTTTACGAGTACATCCATTCGGTACCAAACCACACCAAAACAGTACAATACCTTACGAGTCCTTCGTTACGGTACCAAACCACACCAAAACGGTGCAACACCGTACGAGTACATCCATACGGTACCAAACCACATCAAAACGGTGCAATACCGTACGAGTACATCCATACGGTACCAAACCACAATAAAACGGTGCAATACCGTGTGAGTACATCCATACTGTACCAAACCACACCAAAACGGTACAATACCTTACGAGTCCTTCGTTACGGTACCAAACCACAACAATACGGTGCAATACCGTACGAGTACATCCATACGGTACCAAACCACACCAAAACGGTACAATACCTTACGAGTCCTTCGTTACGGTAGCAAACCACACCAAAACGGTACAATACCTTACGAGTCCTTCGTTACGGTACCAAACCTAACCAAAACGGTGCAATACCGCACGAGTACATCCATACGGTACCAAACCACACCAAAACGGTACAATACCTTACGAGTACATCCATACGGTACCAAACCACACCAAAACGGTGCAATACCGTACGAGTACATCCATACGGTACCAAACCACACCAAAACGGTACAATACCTTACGAGTACATCCATACGGTACCAAACCAAGCTAAAACGGTGCAATACCTTACGAGTCCTTCGTTACGGTACCAAACCACACCAAAACGGTGCAATACTGTACGAGTACATCCATACGGTACCAAACCAAACCAAAACGGTACAATACCTTACGAGTACATCCATACGGTACCAAACAACACCAAAACGGTGCAATACCGTACGAGTACATCCATACGGTACCAAACCAAGCCAAAACGGTGCAAAAATCGTACGAGTACATCCATACGGTACCAAACCACAACAAAACGGTGCAATACCGTACGAGTACATCCATACGGTACCAAACCACACCAAAATGGTACAATACCTTACGAGTCCTTCTTTACGGTACCAAACCACAACAAAACAGTGCAATACCGTACGAGTACATCCATACGGTACCAAACCACACCAAAACGGTACAATACTTTACGAGTACATCCATACGGTACCAAACCACACCAAAACAGTACAATACCTTACGAGTCCTTCGTTACGGTACCAAACCACACCAAAACGGTGCAACACCGTACGAGTACATCCATACGGTACCAAACCACATCAAAACGGTGCAATACCGTACGAGTACATCCATACGGTACCAAACCACAATAAAACGGTGCAATACCGTGTGAGTACATCCATACTGTACCAAACCACACCAAAACGGTACAATACCTTACGAGTCCTTCGTTACGGTACCAAACCACAACAATACGGTGCAATACCGTACGAGTACATCCATACGGTACCAAACCACACCAAAACGGTACAATACCTTACGAGTCCTTCGTTACGGTACCAAACCACACCAAAACGGTACAATACCTTACGAGTCCTTCGTTACGGTACCAAACCTAACCAAAACGGTGCAATACCGCACGAGTACATCCATACGGTACCAAACCACACCAAAACGGTACAATACCTTACGAGTACATCCATACGGTACCAAACCACACCAAAACGGTGCAATACCGTACGAGTACATCCATACGGTACCAAACCACACCAAAACGGTACAATACCTTACGAGTACATCCATACGGTACCAAACCAAGCTAAAACGGTGCAATACCTTACGAGTCCTTCGTTACGGTACCAAACCACACCAAAACGGTGCAATACTGTACGAGTACATCCATACGGTACCAAACCAAACCAAAACGGTACAATACCTTACGAGTACATCCATACGGTACCAAACAACACCAAAACGGTGCAATACCGTACGAGTACATCCATACGGTACCAAACCAAGCCAAAACGGTGCAAAAATCGTACGAGTACATCCATACGGTACCAAACCACAACAAAACGGTGCAATACCGTACGAGTACATCCATACGGTACCAAACCACACCAAAATGGTACAATACCTTACGAGTCCTTCTTTACGGTACCAAACCACACCAAAACGGTGCAATACCGTACGACTACATCCATACGGTACCAAACCACACCAAAACGGTACAATACCTTACGAGTCCTTCGTTACGGTATCAAACCACAACAAAAATGTGCAATACCGTACGAGTACATCCATACGGTACCAAACCACACCAAAACGGTACAATACCTTACGAGTCCTTCGTTACGGTTCCAAACCATACCAAAACGGTGCAATACCGTAGGAGTATATCCATACGGTACCAAACCACACCAAAATGGTGCAATACCGTACGAGTACATCCATACGGTACCAAACCACAAAAAAACGGTGCAATACCATGTGAGTACATCCATACGGTACCAAACCACACCAAAACGGTACAATACCTTACGAGTCCATCTTTACGGTACCAAACCACACCAAAACGGTGCAATACCGCACGAGTACATCCATACGGAACCAAACCACACCAAAACGGTACAATACCTTACGAGTCCTTCGTTACGGTACAAAACCACACGAAAACGGTGCAATACCGTACGACTACATCCATACGGTACCAAACCACACCAAAACGGTACAATACCTTACGAGTCGTTCGTTACGGTACCAAACCACACCAAAACGGTGCAATACCATACGAGTCCTTTGTTACGGTTTCAAACCACAACAAAATGGTGCAATACCGTACGAGTACATCCATACGGTACCAAACCACACCAAAACGGTGCAATACTGTCCGAGTACATCCATACGGTACCAAACCACAACAAAACGGTGCAATACCATGTGAGTACATCCATACGGTACCAAACCACACCAAAACGGTACAATACCTTACGAGTCCTTCGTTACGGTTCCAAACCACGCCAAAACGGTGCAATACCGCACGAGTACATCTATACGGTACCAAACCACACCAAAACGGTACAATACCTTACGAGTCCTTCGTTACGGTACCAAACCACACCAAAACGGTGCAATACTGTACGAGTACATCCATACGGTACCAAACCAAACCAAAACGGTACAATACCTTACGAGTACATCCATACGGTACCAAACAACACCAAAACGGTGCAATACCGACGAGTACATCCATACGGTACCAAACCACAACAAAACGGTGCAATACCGTACGAGTTCATCCATACGGTACCAAACCACACCAAAACGGTACAATACCTTACGAGTCCTTCGTTACGGTACCAAACCACACCAAAACGGTGCAATACCGTACGACTACATCCATACGGTACCAAACCACACCAAAACGGTACAATACCATACGAGTACATCCATACGGTACCGAACCACACCAAAACGGTGCCATACCGTACGAGTACATCCATACGGTACCAAACCACACCAAAACGGTACAATACCTTATGAGTCCTTCGTTACGGTACCAAACCACAACAAAAAGGTGCAATACCGTACGAGTACATCCATAAGGTACAAAACCACACCAAAACGGTACAATACCTTACGAGTCCTTCGTTACAGCACCATACCACACCAAAACGGTGCAATACCGTACGAGTACATCCATACGGTACCAAACCACACCAAAACGGTACAATACCTTACGAGTCCTTCGTTACGGTACCAAACCACAACAAAACGGTGCAATACCGTACGAGTACATCCATACGGTACCAAACCACAACAAAACGGTGCAATACCATACGAGTACATCCATACGGTACCAAACCACACCAAAACGGTACAATACCTTACAAGTCCTTCGTTACGGTTCCAAACCACACTAAAACGGTGCAATACCGTACGAGTACATACATACGGTACCAAACCACACCAAAACGGTGCAATACCTTACGCGTCCTTCGTTACAGTACCAAACCACAAAAAAACGGTGCAATACCGTACGAGTACATCCATACGGTACCAAACCACACCAAAACGGTACAATACCTGACGAGTCCTTCGTTACGGTACCAAACCACAACAAAACAGTGCAATACCGTACGAGTACATCCATACGGTACCAAACCACACCAAAACGGTACAATACTTTACGAGTACATCCATACGGTACCAAACCACACCAAAACAGTACAATACCTTACGAGTCCTTCGTTACGGTACCAAACCACACCAAAACGGTGCAACACCGTACGAGTACATCCATACGGTACCAAACCACATCAAAACGGTGCAATACCGTACGAGTACATCCATACGGTACCAAACCACAATAAAACGGTGCAATACCGTGTGAGTACATCCATACTGTACCAAACCACACCAAAACGGTACAATACCTTACGAGTCCTTCGTTACGGTACCAAACCACAACAATACGGTGCAATACCGTACGAGTACATCCATATGGTACCAAACCACACCAAAACGGTGCAATACCATACGAGTACATCCATACGGTACCAAACCACACCAAAACGGTACAATACCTTACAAGTCCTTCGTTACGGTTCCAAACCACACTAAAACGGTGCAATACCGTACGAGTACATACATACGGTACCAAACCACACCAAAACGGTGCAATACCTTACGCGTCCTTCGTTACAGTACCAAACCACAAAAAAACGGTGCAATACCGTACGAGTACATCCATACGGTACCAAACCACAACAAAACGGTGCAATACCATGTGAGTACATCCATACGGTACCAAACCACACCAAAACGGTACAATACCTTACGAGTCCTTCGTTACGGTTCCAAACCACGCCAAAACGGTGCAATACCGCACGAGTACATCTATACGGTACCAAACCACACCAAAACGGTACAATACCTTACGAGTCCTTCGTTACGGTACCAAACCACACCAAAACGGTGCAATACTGTACGAGTACATCCATACGGTACCAAACCAAACCAAAACGGTACAATACCTTACGAGTACATCCATACGGTACCAAACAACACCAAAACGGTGCAATACCGACGAGTACACCCATACGGTACCAAACCACAATAAAACGGTGCAATACCGTACGAGTTCATCCATACGGTACCAAACCATACCAAAACGGTACAATACCTTACGAGTCCTTCGTTACGGTACCAAACCACACCAAAACGGTGCAATACCGTACGACTACATCCATACGGTACCGAACCACACCAAAACGGTGCCATACCGTACGAGTACATCCATACGGTACCAAACCACACCAAAACGGTACAATACCTTATGAGTCCTTCGTTACGGTACCAAACCACAACAAAACGGTGCAATACCGTACGAGTACATCCATAAGGTACAAAACCACACAAAAACGGTACAATACCTTACGAGTCCTTCGTTACAGCACCATACCACACCAAAACGGTGCAATACCGTACGAGTACATCCATACGGTACCAAACCACACCAAAACGGTGCAATACCTTACGCGTCCTTCGTTACAGTACCAAACCACAAAAAAACGGTGCAATACCGTACGAGTACATCCATACGGTACCAAACCACACCAAAACGGTACAATACCTGACGAGTCCTTCGTTACGGTACCAAACCACAACAAAACAGTGCAATACCGTACGAGTACATCCATACGGTACCAAACCACACCAAAACGGTACAATACTTTACGAGTACATCCATACGGTACCAAACCACACCAAAACAGTACAATACCTTACGAGTCCTTCGTTACGGTACCAAACCACACCAAAACGGTGCAACACCGTACGAGTACATCCATACGGTACCAAACCACATCAAAACGGTGCAATACCGTACGAGTACATCCATACGGTACCAAACCACAATAAAACGGTGCAATACCGTGTGAGTACATCCATACTGTACCAAACCACACCAAAACGGTACAATACCTTACGAGTCCTTCGTTACGGTACCAAACCACAACAATACGGTGCAATACCGTACGAGTACATCCATACGGTACCAAACCACACCAAAACGGTACAATACCTTACGAGTCCTTCGTTACGGTACCAAACCACACCAAAACGGTACAATACCTTACGAGTCCTTCGTTACGGTACCAAACCTAACCAAAACGGTGCAATACCGCACGAGTACATCCATACGGTACCAAACCACACCAAAACGGTACAATACCTTACGAGTACATCCATACGGTACCAAACCACACCAAAACGGTGCAATACCGTACGAGTACATCCATACGGTACCAAACCACACCAAAACGGTACAATACCTTACGAGTACATCCATACGGTACCAAACCAAGCTAAAACGGTGCAATACCTTACGAGTCCTTCGTTACGGTACCAAACCACACCAAAACGGTGCAATACTGTACGAGTACATCCATACGGTACCAAACCAAACCAAAACGGTACAATACCTTACGAGTACATCCATACGGTACCAAACAACACCAAAACGGTGCAATACCGTACGAGTACATCCATACGGTACCAAACCAAGCCAAAACGGTGCAAAAATCGTACGAGTACATCCATACGGTACCAAACCACAACAAAACGGTGCAATACCGTACGAGTACATCCATACGGTACCAAACCACACCAAAATGGTACAATACCTTACGAGTCCTTCTTTACGGTACCAAACCACACCAAAACGGTGCAATACCGTACGACTACATCCATACGGTACCAAACCACACCAAAACGGTACAATACCTTACGAGTCCTTCGTTACGGTACCAAACCACAACAAAAATGTGCAATACCGTACGAGTACATCCATACGGTACCAAACCACACCAAAACGGTACAATACCTTACGAGTCCTTCGTTACGGTTCCAAACCATACCAAAACGGTGCAATACCGTAGGAGTATATCCATACGGTACCAAACCACACCAAAATGGTGCAATACCGTACGAGTACATCCATACGGTACCAAACCACAAAAAAACGGTGCAATACCATGTGAGTACATCCATACGGTACCAAACCACACCAAAACGGTACAATACCTTACGAGTCCTTCTTTACGGTACCAAACCACACCAAAACGGTGCAATACCGCACGAGTACAACCATACGGAACCAAACCACACCAAAACGGTACAATACCTTACGAGTCCTTCGTTACGGTACCAAACCACACGAAAACGGTGCAATACCGTACGACTACATCCATACGGTACCAAACCACACCAAAACGGTACAATACCTTACGAGTCGTTCGTTACGGTACCAAACCACACCAAAACGGTGCAATACCGTACGAGTGCATCCATACGGTACCAAACCACACCAAAACGGTACAATACCATACGAGTCCTTTGTTACGGTTTCAAACCACAACAAAATGGTGCAATACCGTACGAGTACATCCATACGGTACCAAACCACACCAAAACGGTGCAATACCGTCCGAGTACATCCATACGGTACCAAACCACAACAAAACGGTGCAATACCATGTGAGTACATCCATACGGTACCAAACCACACCAAAACGGTACAATACCTTACGAGTCCTTCGTTACGGTTCCAAACCACGCCAAAACGGTGCAATACCGAACCAGTACATCTATACGGTACCAAACCACACCAAAACGGTACAATACCTTACGAGTCCTTCGTTACGGTACCAAACCACACCAAAATGGTGCAATACTGTACGAGTACATCCATACGGTACCAAACCAAACCAAAACGGTACAATACCTTACGAGTACATCCATACGGTACCAAACAACACCAAAACGGTGCAATACCGACGAGTACATCCATACGGTACCAAACCACAACAAAACGGTGCAATACCGTACGAGTTCATCCATACGGTACCAAACCACACCAAAACGGTACAATACCTTACGAGTCCTTCGTTACGGTACCAAACCACACCAAAACGGTGCAATACCGTACGACTACATCCATACGGTACCAAACCACACCAAAACGGTACAATACCATACGAGTACATCCATACGGTACCAAACCACACCAAAATGGTGCCATACCGTACGAGTACATCCATACGGTACCAAACCACACCAAAACGGTACAATACCTTATGAGTCCTTCGTTACGGTACCAAACCACAACAAAAAGGTGCAATACCGTACGAGTACATCCATATGGTACAAAACCACACCAAAACGGTACAATACCTTACGAGTCCTTCGTTACAGCACCATACCACACCAAAACGGTGCAATACCGTACGAGTACATCCATACGGTACCAAACCACACCAAAACGGTACAATACCTTACGAGTCCTTCGTTACGGTACCAAACCACAACAAAACGGTGCAATACCGTACGAGTACATCCATACGGTACCAAACCACACCAAAACGGTGCAATACCGTACGAGTACATCCATACGGTACCAAACCACAACAAAACGGTGCAATACCATACGAGTACATCCATACGGTACCAAACCACACCAAAACGGTACAATACCTTACAAGTCCTTCGTTACGGTTCCAAACCACACTAAAACGGTGCAATACCGTACGAGTATATCCATACGGTACCAAACCACACCAAAACGGTGCAATACCTTACGCGTCCTTCGTTACAGTACCAAACCACAACAAAACGGTGCAATACCGTACGAGTACATCCATACGGTACCAAACCACACCAAAACGGTACAATACCTGACGAGTCCTTCGTTACGGTACCAAACCACAACAAAACGGTGCAATACCGTACGAGTACATCAATACGGTACCAAACCACACCAAAACGGTACAATACTTTACGAGTACATCCATACGGTACCAAACCACACCAAAACGGTACAATACCTTACGAGTCCTTCGTTACGGTACCAAACCACACCAAAACGGTGCAATACCGTACGACTACATCCATACGGTACCAAACCACACCAAAACGGTACAATACAATACGATTACATCCATACGGTACCAAACCACACCAAAACGGTGCCATACCGTACGAGTACATCCATACGGTACCAAACCACACCAAAACGGTACAATACCTTATGAGTCCTTCGTTACGGTACCAAACCACAACAAAAAGGTGCAATACCGTACGAGTACATCCATACGGTACAAAACCACACCAAAACGGTACAATACCTTACGAGTCCTTCGTTACAGCACCATACCACACCAAAACGGTGCAATACCGTACGAGTACATCCATACGGTACCAAACCACACCAAAACGGTACAATACCTTACGAGTCCTTCGTTACGGTACCAAACCACAACAAAACGGTGCAATACCGTACGAGTACATCCATACGGTACCAAACCACACCAAAACGGTGCAATACCGTACGAGTACATCCATACGGCACCAAACCACAACAAAACGGTGCAATACCGTACGAGCACATCCATACGGTGCCAAACCACACCAAAACGGTACAATACCTTACAAGTCCTTCGTTACGGTTCCAAACCACACTAAAACGGTGCAATACCGTACGAGTACATCCATACGGTACCAAACCACACCAAAACGGTGCAATACCTTACGCGTCCTTCGTTACAGTACCAAACCACAACAAAACGGTGCAATACCGTACGAGTACATCCATACGGTACCAAACCACACCAAAACGGTACAATACCTGACGAGTCCTTCGTTACGGTACCAAACCACAACAAAACGGTGCAATACCGTACGAGTACATCCATACGGTACCAAACCACACCAAAACGGTACAATACTTTACGAGTACATCCATACGGTACCAAACCACACCAAAACGGTACAATACCTTACGAGTCCTTCGTTACGGTACCAAACCACACCAAAACGGTGCAACACCGTACGAGTACATCCATACGGTACCAAACCAAATCAAAACGGTGCAATACCGTACGAGTACATCCATACGGTACCAAACCACAACAAAACGGTGCAATACCGTGTGAGTACATCCATACTGTACCAAACCACACCAAAACGGTACAATACCTTACGAGTCCTTCGTTACGGTACCAAACCACAACAATACGGTGCAATACCGTACGAGTACATCCATACGGTACCAAACCACACCAAAACGGTACAATACCTTACGAGTCCTTCGTTACGGTACCAAACCACAACAATACGGTGCAATACCGTACGAGTACATCCATACGGTACCAAACCACACCAAAACGGTACAATACCTTACGAGTCCTTTGTTACGGTACCAAACCACACCAAAACGGTACAATACCTTACGAGTCCTTCGTTACGGTACCAAACCTAACCAAAACGGTGCAATACCGCACGAATACATCCATACGGTACCAAACCACACCAAAACGGTACAATACCTTACGAGTACATCCATACGGTACCAAACCACACCAAAACGGTGCAATACCGTACGAGTACATCCATACGGTACCAAACCACACCAAAACGGTACAATACCTTACGAGTACATCCATACGGTACCAAACCAAGCCAAAACGGTGCAATACCTTACGAGTCCTTCGTTACGGTACCAAACCACACCAAAACGGTGCAATACTGTACGAGTACATCCATACGGTACCAAACCAAACTAAAACGGTACAATACCTTACGAGTACATCCATACGGTACCAAACAACACCAAAACGGTGCAATACCGTACGAGTACATCCATACGGTACCAAACCAAGCCAAAACGGTGCAAAAATCGTACGAGTACATCCATACGGTACCAAACCACAACAAAACGGTGCAATACCGTACGAGTACATCCATACGGTACCAAACCACACCAAAATGGTACAATACCTTACGAGTCCTTCATTACGGTACCAAACCACACCAAAACGGTGCAATACCGTACGACTACATCCATACGGTACCAAACCACACCAAAACGGTACAATACCTTACGAGTACATCCATACGGTACCAAACCACACCAAAACGGTACAATACCTTACGAGTCCTTCGTTACGGTACCAAACCACACCAAAACGGTGCAATACTGTACGAGTACATCCATACGGTACCAAACCACACCAAAACGGTACAATACCTTACAAGTCCTTCGTTACGGTACCAAACCACAACAATACGGTGCAATACCGTACGAGTACATCCATACGGTACCAAACCACACCAAAACGGTGCAATACCTTACGAGTCCTTCGTTACGGTACCAAACCACACCAAAACGGTACAATACCTTACGAGTCCTTCGTTACGGTACCAAACTTAACCAAAACGGTGCAATACCGCACGAGTACATCCATAAGGTACCAAACCACACCAAAACGGTACAATACCTTACGAGTACATCCATACGGTACCAAACCACACCAAAACGGTACAATACCTTACGAGTGCTTCGTTACGGTACAAAAACCACACCAAAACGGTGCAATACCGTACGACTACATCCATACGGTACCAAACCACACCAAAACGGTACAATACCATACGAGTACATCCATACGGTACGAAACCACACCAAAACGGTGCAATACCGTACGAGTACATCCATACGGTACCAAACCACACCAAAATGGTACAATACCTTACGAGTCATTCGTTACGGTACCAAACCACACCAAAACGGTGCAATACTGTACGAGTACATCCATACGGTACCAAACCAAACCAAAACGGTACAATACCTTACGAGTACATCCATACGGTACCAAACCACAACAAAACGGTGCAATACCATACGAGTACATCCATACGGTACTCAACCACACCAAAACGGTACAATACCTTACAAGTCCTTCGTTACGGTTCCAAACCACACTAAAACGGTGCAATACCGTACGAGTACATCCATACGGTACCAAACCACACCAAAACGGTGCAATACCTTACGCGTCCTTCGTTACGGTACCAAAGCACAACAAAACGGTGCAATACCGTACGAGTACATCCATACGGTACCAAACAACACCAAAACGGTACAATACCTTATGAGTCCTTCGTTACGGTACCAAACCACACCAAAACGGTGCAATACTGTACGAGTACATCCATACGGTACCAAACCAAACCAAAACGGTACAATACCTTACGAGTACATCCATACGGTACCAAACAACACCAAAACGGTGCAATACCGTACGAGTACATCCATACGGTACCAAACCAAGCCAAAACGGTGCAATACCGTACGAGTACATCCATACGGTACCGAACCACAACAAAACGGTGCAATACCGTACGAGTACATCCATACGGTACCAAACCACACCAAAACGGTACAAAACCTTACGAGTCCTTCGTTACGGTACCAAACCACACCAAAACGGTGCAATACCGTACGACTACATCCATACGGTACCAAACCACACCAAAACGGTGCAATACCTTACGCGTCCTTCGTTACGGTACCAAAGCACAACAAAACGATGCAATACCGTACGAGTACATCCATACGGTACCAAACCACACCAAAACGGTACAATTCCTTATGAGTCCTTCGTTACGGTACCAAACCACACCAAAACGGTGCAATACTGTACGAGTACATCCATACGGTACCAAACCAAACCAAAACGGTACAATACCTTACGAGTACATCCATACGGTACCAAACAACACCAAAACGGTGCAATACCGTACGAGTACATCCATACGGTACCAAACCAAGCCAAAACGGTGCAATACCGTACGAGTACATCCATACGGTACCGAACCACAACAAAACGGTGCAATACCGTACGAGTACATCCATACGGTACCAAACCACACCAAAACGGTACAAAACCTTACGAGTCCTTCGTTACGGTACCAAACCACACCAAAACGGTGCAATGCCGTACGACTACATCCATACGGTACCAAACCACACCAAAATGGTACAATACCTTACGAGTCATTCGTTACGGTACCAAACCACACCAAAACGGTGCAATACTGTACGAGTACATCCATACGGTACCAAACCAAACCAAAACGGTACAATACCTTACGAGTACATCCATACGGTACCAAACCACAACAAAACGGTGCAATACCATACGAGTACATCCATACGGTACTCAACCACACCAAAACGGTACAATACCTTACAAGTCCTTCGTTACGGTTCCAAACCACACTAAAACGGTGCAATACCGTACGAGTACATCCATACGGTACCAAACCACACCAAAACGGTGCAATACCTTACGCGTCCTTCGTTACGGTACCAAAGCACAACAAAACGGTGCAATACCGTACGAGTACATCCATACGGTACCAAACAACACCAAAACGGTACAATACCTTATGAGTCCTTCGTTACGGTACCAAACCACACCAAAACGGTGCAATACTGTACGAGTACATCCATACGGTACCAAACCAAACCAAAACGGTACAATACCTTACGAGTACATCCATACGGTACCAAACAACACCAAAACGGTGCAATACCGTACGAGTACATCCATACGGTACCAAACCAAGCCAAAACGGTGCAATACCGTACGAGTACATCCATACGGTACCGAACCACAACAAAACGGTGCAATACCGTACGAGTACATCCATACGGTACCAAACCACACCAAAACGGTACAAAACCTTACGAGTCCTTCGTTACGGTACCAAACCACACCAAAACGGTGCAATACCGTACGACTACATCCATACGGTACCAAACCACACCAAAACGGTGCAATACCTTACGCGTCCTTCGTTACGGTACCAAAGCACAACAAAACGATGCAATACCGTACGAGTACATCCATACGGTACCAAACCACACCAAAACGGTACAATTCCTTATGAGTCCTTCGTTACGGTACCAAACCACACCAAAACGGTGCAATACTGTACGAGTACATCCATACGGTACCAAACCAAACCAAAACGGTACAATACCTTACGAGTACATCCATACGGTACCAAACAACACCAAAACGGTGCAACACCGTACGAGTACATCCATACGGTACCAAACCAAGCCAAAACGGTGCAATACCGTACGAGTACATCCATACGGTACCGAACCACAACAAAACGGTGCAATACCGTACGAGTACATCCATACGGTACCAAACCACACCAAAACGGTACAAAACCTTACGAGTCCTTCGTTACGGTACCAAACCACACCAAAACGGTGCAATGCCGTACGACTACATCCATACGGTACCAAACCACACCAAAACGGTACAATACCATACGAGTACATCCATACGGTACAAAACCACACCAAAACGGTGCAATATCGTACGAGTACATCCATACGGTACCAAACCACACAAAAATGGTACAATACCTTACGAGTCCTTCGTTACGGTACCAAACCACACCAAAACGGTGCAATACCGTACGAGTACATCCATACGGTACCAAACCACACCAAAACGGTACAATACCATACGAGTCCTTCGTTACGGTTCCAAACCACAACAAAACGGTGCAATACCGTACGAGTACATCCATACGGTACCAAACCACACCAAAATGGTGCAATACCGTACGAGTACATCCATACGGTACCAAACCACAACAAAACGGTGCAATACCATGTGAGTACATCCATACGGTACCAAACCACACCAAAACGGTACAATACCTTACGAGTCCTTCGTTACGGTTCCAAACGACACCAAAACGGTGCAATACCGCACGAGTACATCCATACGGTACCAAACCACACCAAAATGGTACAATACCTTACGAGTCCTTCGTTACGGTACCAAACCACACCAAAACGGTGCAATACTGTACGAGTACATCCATACGGTACCAAACCAAACAAAAACGGTACAATACCTTACGAGTACATCCATACGGTACCAAACAACACCAAAACGGTGCAATACCGTACGAGTACATCCATACGGTACCAAACCAAGCCAAAACGGTGCAATACCGTACGAGTACATCCATACGGTACCAAACCACAACAAAACGGTGCAATACCGTACGAGTACATCCATACGGTACCAAACCACACCAAAACGGTACAATACCTTACGAGTCCTTCGTTACGGTACCAAACCACACCAAAACGGTGCAATACCGTACGACTACATCCATACGGTACCAAACCACACCAAAACGGTACAATACCATACGAGTACATCCATACGGTACCAAACCACACCAAAACGGTGCCATACCGTACGAGTACATCCATACGGTACCAAACCACACCAAAACGGTACAATACCTTACGAGTCCTTCGTTACGGTACCAAACCACAACAAAAAGGTGCAATACCGTACGAGTACATCCATACGGTAAAAAACCACACCAAAACGGTACAATACCTTACGAGTCCTACGTTACAGCACCATACCACACCAAAACGGTGCAATACCGTACGAGTACATCCATACGGTACCAAACCACACCAAAACGGTACAATACCTTACGAGTCCTTCGTTACGGTACCAAACCACAACAAAACGGTGCAATACCGTACGAGTACAACCATACGGTACCAAACCACACCAAAACGGTGCAATACCGTACGAGTACATCCATACGGTTCCAAACCACAACAAAACGGTGCAATACCATACGAGTACATCCATACGGTACCAAACCACACCAAAACGGTACAATACCTTACAAGTCCTTCGTTACGGTTCCAAACCACACTAAAACGGTGCAATACCGTACGAGTACATCTAAATGGTACCAAACCACACCAAAACGGTGCAATACCTTGCGCGTCCTTCGTTACGGTACCAAACCACAACAAAACGGTGCAATACCGTACGAGTACATCCACACGGTACCAAACCACACCAAAACGGTACAATACCTTACGAGTCCTTCGTTACGGTACCAAACCACAACAAAACGGTGCAATACCGTACGAGTACATCCATACGGTACCAAACCACACCAAAACGGTACAATACCTTACGAGTACATCCATACGGTACCAAACCACACCAAAACGGTACAATACCTTACGAGTCCTTCGTTACGGTACCAAACCACACCAAAACGGTGCAATACTGTACGAGTACATCCATACGGTACCAAACCAAACCAAAACGGTACAATACCTTACGAGTACATCCATACGGTACCAAACAACACCAAAACGGTGCAATACCGTACGAGCACATCCATACGGTACCAAACCAAGCCAAAACGGTGCAATACCGTACGAGTACATCCATACGGTACCAAACCACAACAAAACGGTGCAATACCGTACGAGTACATCCATACGGTACCAAACCACACCAAAACGGTGCAATACCGTACGACTACATCCATACGGTACCAAACCACACCAAACGGTACAATACCATACGAGTACATCCATACGGTACCAAACCACACCAAAACGGTGCCATACCGTACGACTACATCCATACGGTACCAAACCACACCAAAACGGTGCCATACCGTACGAGTACATCCATACGGTACCAAACCACACCAAAACGGTACAATACCTTACGAGTCCTTCGTTACGGTACCAAACCACAACAAAAAGGTGCAATACCGTACGAGTACATCCATACGGTACAAAACCACACCAAAACGGTACAATACCTTACGAGTCCTACGTTACAGCACCATACCACACCAAAACGGTGCAATACCGTACGAGTACATCCATACGGTACCAAACCACACCAAAACGGTACAATACCTTACGAGTCCTTCGTTACGGTACCAAACCACAACAAAACGGTGCAATACCGTACGAGTACATCCATACGGTACCAAACCACACCAAAACGGTGCAATACCGTACGAGTACATCCATACGGTTCCAAACCACAACAAAACGGTGCAATACCATACGAGTACATCCATACGGTACCAAACCACACCAAAACGGTACAATACCTTACAAGTCCTTCGTTACGGTTCCAAACCACACTAAAACGGTGCAATACCATACGAGTACATCTATATGGTACCAAACCACACCAAAACGGTGCAATACCTTGCGCGTCCTTCGTTACGGTACCAAACCACAACAAAACGGTGCAATACCGTACGAGTACATCCACACGGTACCAAACCACACCAAAACGGTACAATACCTTACGAGTCCTTCGTTACGGTACCAAACCACAACAAAACGGTGCAATACCGTACGAGTACATCCATACGGTACAAAACCACACCAAAACGGTACAATACCTTACGAGTACATCCATACGGTACCAAACCACACCAAAACGGTACAATACCTTACGAGTCCTTCGTTACGGTACCAAACCACACCAAAACGGTGCAATACTGTACGAGTACATCCATACGGTACCAAACCAAACCAAAACGGTACAATACCTTACGAGTACATCCATACGGTACCAAACAACACCAAAACGGTGCAATACCGTACGAGTACATCCATACGGTACCAAACCAAGCCAAAACGGTGCAATACCGTACGAGTACATCCATACGGTACCAAACCACAACAAAACGGTGCAATACCGTACGAGTACATCCATACGGTACCAAACCACAACAAAACGGTGCAATACCGTACGAGTACATCCATACGGTACCAAACCACACCAAAACGGTGCAATACCGTACGACTACATCCATACGGTACCAAACCACACCAAACGGTACAATACCATACGAGTACATCCATACGGTACCAAACCACACCAAAACGGTGCCATACCGTACGACTACATCCATACGGTACCAAACCACACCAAAACGGTGCCATACCGTACGAGTACATCCATACGGTACCAAACCACACCAAAACGGTACAATACCTTACGAGTCCTTCGTTACGGTACCAAACCACAACAAAAAGGTGCAATACCGTACGAGTACATCCATACGGTACAAAACCACACCAAAACGGTACAATACCTTACGAGTCCTACGTTACAGCACCATACCACACCAAAACGGTGCAATACCGTACGAGTACATCCATACGGTACCAAACCACACCAAAACGGTACAATACCTTACGAGTCCTTCGTTACGGTACCAAACCACAACAAAACGGTGCAATACCGTACGAGTACATCCATACGGTACCAAACCACACCAAAACGGTGCAATACCGTACGAGTACATCCATACGGTTCCAAACCACAACAAAACGGTGCAATACCATACGAGTACATCCATACGGTACCAAACCACACCAAAACGGTACAATACCTTACAAGTCCTTCGTTACGGTTCCAAACCACACTAAAACGGTGCAATACCGTACGAGTACGTCTATATGGTACCAAACCACACCAAAACGGTGCAATACCTTGCGCGTCCTTCGTTACGGTACCAAACCACAACAAAACGGTGCAATACCGTACGAGTACATCCATACGGTACCAAACCACACCAAAACGGTACAATACCTTACGAGTCCTTCGTTACGGTACCAAACCACAACAAAACGGTGCAATACCGTACGAGTACATCCATACGGTACCAAACCACACCAAAACGGTACAATACCTTACGAGTACATCCATACGGTACCAAACCACACCAAAACGGTACAATACCTTACGAGTCCTTCGTTACGGAACCAAACCACACCAAAACGGTGCAACACCGTACGAGTACATCCATACGGTACCAAACCACACCAAAACGGTGCAATACCGTACGAGTACATCCATACGGTACCAAACCACAACAAAACGGTGCAATACCGTGTGAGTACATCCATACTGTACCAAACCACACCAAAACGGTACAATACCTTACGAGTCCTTCGTTACGGTACCAAACCACAACAATACGGTGCAATACCGTACGAGTACATCCATACGGTACCAAACCACACCAAAACGGTACAATACCTTACGAGTCCTTCGTTACGGTACAAAACCACATTAAAACGGTACAATACCTTACGAGTCCTTCGTTACGGTACCAAACCTAACCAAAACGGTGCAATACCGCACGAGTACATCCATACGGTACCAAACCACACCAAAACGGTACAATACCTTACGAGTACATCCATACGGTACCAAACAACACCAAAACGGTGCAATACCGTACGAGTACATCCATACGGTACCAAACCACAACAAAACGGTGCAATACCGTACGAGTACATCCATACGGTACCAAACCACACCAAAACGGTACAATACCTTACGAGTGTTTCGTTACGGTACCAAACCACACCAAAACGGTGCAATACCGTACGACTACATCCATACGGTACCAAACCACGCCAAAACGGTACAATACCATACGAGTACATCCATACGGTACCAAACCACACCAAAACGGTGCCATACCGTACGAGTACATCCATGCGGTACCAAACCACACCAAAATGGTACAATACCTTATGAGTCCTTCGTTACGGTACCAAACCACAACAAAAAGGTGCAATACCGTACGAGTACATCCATACGGAACAAAACCACACCAAAACGGTACAATACCTTATGAGTCCTTCGTTACAGCCCCATACCACACCAAAACGGTGCAATACCGTACGAGTACATCCATACGGTACCAAACCACACCAAAACGGTACAATACCTTACGAGTCCTTCGTTACGGTACCAAACCACAACAAAACGGTGCAATACCGTACGAGTACATCCATACGGTACCAAACCACACCAAAACGGTGCAATACCGTACGAGTACATCCATACGGTACCAAACCACAACAAAACGGTGCAATACCGTACGAGTACATCCATACGGTACCAAACCACACCAAAACGGTACAATACCTTACAAGTCCTTCGTTACGGTTCCAAACCACACTAAAACGGAGCAATACCGTACGAGTACATCCATACGGTACCAAACCACACCAAAACGGTGCAATACCTTACGCGTCCTTTGTTACGGTACCAAACCACAACAAAACGGTGCAATACCGTACGAGTACATCCATACGGTACCAAACCACACCAAAACGGTACAATACCTAACGAGTCCTTCGTTATGGTACCAAACCACAACAAAACGGTGCAATACCGTACGAGTACATCCATACGGTACCAAACCACACCAAAACGGTACAATACCTTACGAGTACATCCATACGGTACCAAACCACACCAAAACGGTACAATACCTTACGAGTCCTTCGTTACGGTACCAAACCACACCAAAACGGTGCAATACCGCACGAGTACATCCATACGGTACCAAACCACACCAAAACGGTACAATACCATACGAGTCCTTCGTTACGGTTCCAAACCACAACAAAACGGTGCAATACCGTACGAGTACATCCATACGGTACCAAACCACACCAAAATGGTGCAATACCGTACGAGTACATCCATACGGTACCAAACCACAACAAAACGGTGCAATACCATGTGAGTACATCCATACGGTACCAAACCACACCAAAACGGTACAATACCTTACGAGTCCTTCGTTACGGTTCCAAACGACACCAAAACGGTGCAATACCGCACGAGTACATCCATACGGTACCAAACCACACCAAAATGGTACAATACCTTACGAGTCCTTCGTTACGGTACCAAACCACACCAAAACGGTGCAATACTGTACGAGTACATCCATACGGTACCAAACCAAACAAAAACGGTACAATACCTTACGAGTACATCCATACGGTACCAAACAACACCAAAACGGTGCAATACCGTACGAGTACATCCATACGGTACCAAACCAAGCCAAAACGGTGCAATACCGTACGAGTACATCCATACGGTACCAAACCACAACAAAACGGTGCAATATTGTACGAGTACATCCATACGGTACCAAACCACACCAAAACGGTACAATACCTTACGAGTCCTTCGTTATGGTACCAAACCACACCAAAACGGTGCAATACCGTACGACTACATCCATACGGTACCAAACCACACCAAAACGGTACAATACCATACGAGTACATCCATACGGTACCAAACCACACCAAAACGGTGCCATACCGTACGAGTACATCCATACGGTACCAAACCACACCAAAACGGTACAATACCTTACGAGTCCTTCGTTACGGTACCAAACCACTACAAAAAGGTCCAATACCGTACGAGTACATCCATACGGTACAAAACCACACCAAAACGGTACAATACCTTACGAGTCCTACGTTACAGCACCATACCACACCAAAACGGTGCAATACCGTACGAGTACATCAATACGGTACCAAACCACACCAAAACGGTACAATACCTTACGAGTCCTTCGTTACGGTACCAAACCACAACAAAACGGTGCAATACCGTACGAGTACATCCATACGGTACCAAACCACACCAAAACGGTGCAATACCGTACGAGTACATCCATACGGTTCCAAACCACAACAAAACGGTGCAATACCATACGAGTACATCCATACGGTACCAAACCACACCAAAACGGTACAATACCTTACAAGTCCTTCGTTACGGTTCCAAACCACACTAAAACGGTGCAATACCGTACGAGTACATTTATATGGTACCAAACCACACCAAAACGGTGCAATACCTTGCGCGTCCTTCGTTACGGTACCAAACCACAACAAAACGGTGCAATACCGTACGAGTACATCCACACGGTACCAAACCACACCAAAACGGTACAATACCTTACGAGTCCTTCGTTACGGTACCAAACAACAACATAACGGTGCAATACCGTACGAGTACATCCATACGGTACCAAACCACACCAAAACGGTACAATACCTTACGAGTACATCCATACGGTACCAAACCACACCAAAACGGTACAATACCTTACGAGTCCTTCGTTACGGTACCAAACCACACCAAAACGGTGCAATACTGTACGAGTACATCCATACGGTACCAAACAAAACCAAAACGGTACAATACCTTACGAGTACATCCATACGGTACCAAACAACACCAAAACGGTGCAATACCGTACGAGTACATCCATACGGTACCAAACCAAGCCAAAACGGTGCAATACCGTACGAGTACATCCATACGGTACCAAACCACAACAAAACGGTGCAATACCGTACGAGTACATCCATACGGTACCAAACCACACCAAAACGGTGCAATACCGTACGACTACATCCATACGGTACCAAACCACACCAAAACGGTACAATACCATACGAGTACATCCATACGGTACCAAACCACACCAAAACGGTGCCATACCGTACGACTACATCCATACGGTACCAAACCACACCAAAACGGTGCCATACCGTACGAGTACATCCATACGGTACCAAACCACACCAAAACGGTACAATACCTTACGAGTCCTTCGTTACGGTACCAAACCACAACAAAAAGGTGCAATACCGTACGAGTACATCCATACGGTACAAAACCACACCAAAACGGTACAATACCTTACGAGTCTTACGTTACAGCACCATACCACACCAAAACGGTGCAATACCGTACGAGTACATCCATACGGTACCAAACCACACCAAAACGGTACAATACCTTACGAGTCCTTCGTTACGGTACCAAACCACAACAAAACGGTGCAATACCGTACGAGTACATCCATACGGTACCAAACCACACCAAAACGGTGCAATACCGTACGAGTACATCCATACGGTTCCAAACCACAACAAAACGGTGCAATACCATACGAGTACATCCATACGGTACCAAACCACACCAAAACGGTACAATACCTTACAAGTCCTTCGTTACGGTTCCAAACCACACTAAAACGGTGCAATACCGTACGAGTACATCTATATGGTACCAAACCACACCAAAACGGTGCAATACCTTGCGCGTCCTTCGTTACGGTACCAAACCACAACAAAACGGTGCAATACCGTACGAGTACATCCACACGGTACCAAACCACACCAAAACGGTACAATACCTTACGAGTACATCCATACGGTACCAAACCACACCAAAACGGTACAATACCTTACGAGTACATCCATACGGTACCAAACCACACCAAAACGGTACAATACCTTACGAGTGCTTCGTTACGGTACCAAACCACACCAAAACGGTGCAATACCGTACGACTACATCCATACGGTACCAAACCACACCAAAACGGTACAATACCATACGAGTACATCCATACGGTACCAAACCACACCAAAACGGTGCAATACCGTACGAGTACATCCATACGGTACCAAACCACACCAAAATGGTACAATACCTTACGAGTCCTTCGTTACGGTACCAAACCACACCAAAACGGTGCAATACTGTACGAGTACATCCATACGGTACCAAACCAAACCAAAACGGTACAATACCTTACGAGTACATCCATACGGTACCAAACCACAACAAAACGGTGCAATACCATACGAGTACATCCATACGGTACTCAACCACACCAAAACGGTACAATACCTTACAAGTCCTTCGTTACGGTTCCAAACCACACTAAAACGGTGGAATACCGTACGAGTACATCCATACGGTACCAAACCACACCAAAACGGTGCAATACCTTACGCGTCCTTCGTTACGGTACCAAAGCACAACAAAACGGTGCAATACCGTACGAGTACATCCATACGGTACCAAACCACACCAAAACGGTACAATACCTTATGAGTCCTTCGTTACGGTACCAAACCACACCAAAACGGTGCAATACTGTACGAGTACATCCATACGGTACCAAACCACACCAAAACGGTGCCATACCGTACGAGTACATCCATACGGTACCAAACCACACCAAAACGGTACAATACCTTACGAGTCCTTCGTTACGGTACCAAACCACACCAAAACGGTGCAATACTGTACGAGTACATCCATACGGTACCAAACCAAACCAAAACGGTACAATACCTTACGAGTACATCCATACGGTACCAAACAACACCAAAACGGTGCAATACCGTACGAGTACATCCATACGGTACCAAACCAAGCCAAAACGGTGCAATACCGTACGAGTACATCCATACGGTACCGAACCACAACAAAACGGTGCAATACCGTACGAGTACATCCATACGGTACCAAACCACACCAAAACAATACAAAACCTTACGAGTCCTTCGTTACGGTACCAAACCACACCAAAACGGTGCAATACCGTACGACTACATCCATACGGTACCAAACCACACCAAAACGGTACAATACCATACGAGTACATCCATACGGTACAAAACCACACCAAAACGGTGCAATATCGTACGAGTACATCCATACGGTACCAAACCACACCAAAATGGTACAATACCTTACGAGTCCTTCGTTACGGTACCAAACCACACCAAAACGGTGCAATACCGTACGAGTACATCCATACGGTACCAAACCACACCAAAACGGTACAATACCATACGAGTCCTTCGTTACGGTTCCAAACCACAACAAAACGGTGCAATACCGTACGAGTACATCCATACGGTACCAAACCACACCAAAATGGTGCAATACCGTACGAGTACATCCATACGGTACCAAACCACAACAAAACGGTGCAATACCATGTGAGTACATCCATACGGTACCAAACCACACCAAAACGGTACAATACCTTACGAGTCCTTCGTTACGGTTCCAAACGACACCAAAACGGTGCAATACCGCACGAGTACATCCATACGGTACCAAACCACACCAAAATGGTACAATACCTTACGAGTCCTTCGTGACGGTACCAAACCACACCAAAACGGTGCGATACTGTACGAGTACATCCATACGGTACCAAACCGAACAAAAACGGTACAATACCTTAAGAGTACATCCATACGGTACCAAACAACACCAAAACGGTGCAATACCGTACGAGTACATCCATACGGTACCAAACCACAACAAAACAGTGCAATACCGTACGAGTACATCCATACGGTACCAAACCACACCAAAACGGTACAATACCTTACGAGTCCTTCGTTACGGTACCAAACCACACCAAAACGGTGCAATACCGTACGACTACATCCATACGGTACCAAACCACACCAAAACGGTACAATACCATACGAGTACATCCATACGGTACCAAACCACACCAAAACGGTGCCATACCGTACGAGTACATCCATACGGTACCAAACCACACCAAAACGGTACAATACCTTACGAGTCCTTCGTTACGGTACCAAACCACTACAAAAAGGTGCAATACCGTACGAGTACATCCATACGGTACAAAACCACACCAAAACGGTACAATACCTTACGAGTCCTACGTTACAGCACCATACCACACCAAAACGGTGCAATACCGTACGAGTACATCCATACGGTACCAAACCACACCAAAACGGTACAATACCTTACGAGTCCTTCGTTACGGTACCAAACCACAACAAAACGGTGCAATACCGTACGAGTACATCCATACGGTACCAAACCACACCAAAACGGTGCAATACCGTACGAGTACATCCATACGGTTCCAAACCACAACAAAACGGTGCAATACCATACGAGTACATCCATACGGTACCAAACCACACCAAAACGGTACAATACCTTACAAGTCCTTCGTTACGGTTCCAAACCACACTAAAACGGTGCAATACCGTACGAGTACATTTATATGGTACCAAACCACACCAAAACGGTGCAATACCTTGCGCGTCCTTCGTTACGGTACCAAACCACAACAAAACGGTGCAGTACCGTACGAGTACATCCACACGGTACCAAACCACACCAAAACGGTTCAATACCTTACGAGTCCTTCGTTACGGTACCAAACAACAACATAACGGTGCAATACCGTACGAGTACATCCATACGGTACCAAACCACACCAAAACGGTACAATACCTTACGAGTACATCCATACGGTACCAAACCACACCAAAACGGTACAATACCTTACGAGTCCTTCGTTACGGTACCAAACCACACCAAAACGGTGCAATACTGTACGAGTACATCCATACGGTACCAAACCAAACCAAAACGGTACAATACCTTACGAGTACATCCATACGGTACCAAACAACACCAAAACGGTGCAATACCGTACGAGTACATCCATACGGTACCAAACCAAGCCAAAACGGTGCAATACCTTACGAGTACATCCATACGGTACCAAACCACAACAAAACGGTGCAATACCGTACGAGTACATCCATACGGTACCAAACCACACCAAAACGGTGCAATACCGTACGACTACATCCATACGGTACCAAACCACACCAAAACGGTACAATACCATACGAGTACATCCATACGGTACCAAACCACACCAAAACGGTGCCATACCGTACGACTACATCCATACGGTACCAAACCACACCAAAACGGTGCCATACCGTACGAGTACATCCATACGGTACCAAACCACACCAAAACGGTACAATACTTTACGAGTCCTTCGTTACGGTACCAAACCACAACAAAAAGGTGCAATACCGTACGAGTACATCCATACGGTACAAAACCACACCAAAACGGTACAATACCTTACGAGTCCTACGTTACAGCACCATACCACACCAAAACGGTGCAATACCGTACGAGTACATCCATACGGTACCAAACCACACCAAAACGGTACAATACCTTACGAGTCCTTCGTTACGGTACCAAACCACAACAAAACGGTGCAATACCGTACGAGTACATCCATACGGTACCAAACCACACCAAAACGGTGCAATACCGTACGAGTACATCCATACGGTTCCAAACCACAACAAAACGGTGCAATACCATACGAGTACATCCATACGGTACCAAACCACACCAAAACGGTACAATACCTTACAAGTCCTTCGTTACGGTTCCAAACCACACTAAAACGGTGCAATACCGTACGAGTACATCTATATGGTACCAAACCACACCAAAACGGTGCAATACCTTGCGCGTCCTTCGTTACGGTACCAAACCACAACAAAACGGTGCAATACCGTACGAGTACATCCACACGGTACCAAACCACACCAAAACGGTACAATACCTTACGAGTCCTTCGTTACGGTACCAAACCACAACAAAACGGTGCAATACCGTACGAGTACATCCATACGGTACCAAACCACACCAAAACGGTACAATACCTTACGAGTACATCCATACGGTACCAAACCACACCAAAACGGTACAATACCTTACGAGTACATCCATACGGTACCAAACCACACCAAAACGGTACAATACCTTACGAGTGCTTCGTTACGGTACCAAACCACACCAAAACGGTGCAATACCGTACGACTACATCCATACGGTACCAAACCACACCAAAATGGTACAATACCATACGAGTACATCCATACGGTACCAAACCAAACCAAAACGGTGCAATACCGTACGAGTACATCCATACGGTACCAAACCAGACCAAAATGGTACAATACCTTACGAGTCCTTCGTTACGGTACCAAACCACACCAAAACGGTGCAATACTGTACGAGTACATCCATACGGTACCAAACCAAACCAAAACGGTACAATACCTTACGAGTACATCCATACGGTACCAAACCACAACAAAACGGTGCAATACCATACGAGTACATCCATACGGTACTCAACCACACCAAAACGGTACAATACCTGACAAGTCCTTCGTTACGGTTCCAAACCAACCTAAAACGGTGCAATACCGTACGAGTACATCCATACGGTACCAAACCACACCAAAACGGTGCAATACCTTACGCGTCCTTCGTTACGGTACCAAAGCACAACAAAACGGTGCAATACCGTACGAGTACATCCATACGGTACCAAACCACACCAAAACGGTACAATACCTTATGAGTCCTTCGTTACGGTACCAAACCACACCAAAACGGTGCAATACTGTACGAGTACATCCATACGGTACCAAACCAAACCAAAACGGTACAATACCTTACGAGTACATCCATACGGTACCAAACAACACCAAAACGGTGCAATACCGTACGAGTACATCCATACGGTACCAAACCAAGCCAAAACGGTGCAATACCGTACGAGTACATCCATACGGTACCGAACCACAACAAAACGGTGCAATACCGTACGAGTACATCCATACGGTACCAAACCACACCAAAACGGTACAAAACCTTACGAGTCCTTCGTTACGGTACCAAACCACACCAAAACGGTGCAATACCGTACGACTACATCCATACGGTACCAAACCACACCAAAACGGTACAATACCATACGAGTACATCCATACGGTACAAAACCACACCAAAACGGTGCAATATCGTACGAGTACATCCATACGGTACCAAACCACACCAAAATGGTACAATACCTTACGAGTCCTTCGTTACGGTACCAAACCACACCAAAACGGTGCAATACCGTACGAGTACATCCATATGGTACCAAACCACACCAAAACGGTACAATACCATACGAGTCCTTCGTTACGGTTCCAAACCACAACAAAACGGTGCAATACCGTACGAGTACATCCATACGGTACCAAACCACACCAAAAAGGTGCAATACCGTACGAGTACATCCATACGGTACCAAACCACAACAAAACGGTGCAATACCATGTGAGTACATCCATACGGTACCAAACCACACCAAAACGGTACAATACCTTACGAGTCCTTCGTTACGGTTCCAAACGACACCAAAACGGTGCAATACCGCACGAGTACATCCATACGGTACCAAACCACACCAAAATGGTACAATACCTTACGAGTCCTTCGTGACGGTACCAAACCACACCAAAACGGTGCGATACTGTACGAGTACATCCATACGGTACCAAACCGAACAAAAACGGTACAATACCTTACGAGTACATCCATACGGTACCAAACAACACCAAAACGGTGCAATACCGTACGAGTACATCCATACGGTACCAAACCAAGCCAAAACGGTGCAATACCGTACGAGTACATCCATACGGTACCAAACCACAACAAAACAGTGCAATACCGTACGAGTACATCCATACGGTACCAAACCACACCAAAACGGT
The DNA here is from genome assembly GCF_030253575.1 of Rhododendron vialii. Taxonomy (NCBI): domain Eukaryota; kingdom Viridiplantae; phylum Streptophyta; class Magnoliopsida; order Ericales; family Ericaceae; genus Rhododendron; species Rhododendron vialii. Next base: position 27,531,257 of record NC_080557.1, on the reverse strand, counting down.
ACAATACCTTACGAGTCCTTCGTTACGGTACCAAACCACACCAAAACGGTGCAATACCGTACGACTACATCCATACGGTACCAAACCACACCAAAACGGTACAATACCATACGAGTACATCCATACGGTACCAAACCACACCAAAACGGTGCCATACCGTACGAGTACATCCATACGGTACCAAACCACACCAAAACGGTACAATACCTTACGAGTCCTTCGTTACGGTACCAAACCACTACAAAAAAGTGCAATACCGTACGAGTACATCCATACGGTACAAAACCACACCAAAACGGTACAATACCTTACGAGTCCTACGTTACAGCACCATACCACACCAAAACGGTGCAATACCGTACGAGTACATCCATACGGTACCAAACCACACCAAAACGGTACAATACCTTACGAGTCCTTCGTTACGGTACCAAACCACAACAAAACGGTGCAATACCGTACGAGTACATCCATACGGTACCAAACCACACCAAAACGGTGCAATACCGTACGAGTACATCCATACGGTTCCAAACCACAACAAAACGGTGCAATACCATACGAGTACATCCATACGGTACCAAACCACACCAAAACGGTACAATACCTTACAAGTCCTTCGTTACGGTTCCAAACCACACTAAAACGGTGCAATACCGTACGAGTACATCTATTATGTACCAAACCACACCAAAACGGTGCAATACCTTGCGCGTCCTTCGTTACGGTACCAAACCACAACAAAACGGTGCAATACCGTACGAGTACATCCACACGGTACCAAACCACACCAAAACGGTACAATACCTTACGAGTCCTTCGTTACGGTACCAAACCACAACAAAACGTTGCAATACCGTACAAGTACATCCATACGGTACCAAACCACACCAAAATGGTACAATACCTTACGAGTACATCCATACGGTACCAAACCACACCAAAACGGTACAATACCTTACGAGTCCTTCGTTACGGTACCAAACCACACCAAAACGGTGCAATACTGTACGAGTACATCCATACGGTACCAAACCAAACCAAAACGGTACAATACCTTACGAGTACATCCATACGGTACCAAACAACACCAAAACGGTGCAATACCGTACGAGTACATCCATACGGTACCAAACCAAGCCAAAACGGTGCAATACCGTACGAGTACATCCATACGGTACCAAACCACAACAAAACGGTGCAATACCGTACGAGTACATCCATACGGTACCAAACCACACCAAAACGGTGCAATACCGTACGACTACATCCATACGGTACCAAACCACAACAAAACGGTACAATACCATACGAGTACATCCATACGGTACCAAACCACACCAAAACGGTGCCATACCGTACGACTACATCCATACGGTACCAAACCACACCAAAACGGTGCCATACCGTACGAGTACATCCATACGGTACCAAACCACACCAAAATGGTACAATACCTTACGAGTCCTTCGTTACGGTACCAAACCACAACAAAAAGGTGCAATACCGTACGAGTACATCCATACGGTACAAAACCACACCAAAACGGTACAATACCTTACGAGTCTTACGTTACAGCACCATACCACACCAAAACGGTGCAATACCGTACGAGTACATCTATACGGTACCAAACCACACCAAAACGGTACAATACCTTACGAGTCCTTCGTTACGGTACCAAACCACAACAAAACGGTGCAATACCGTACGAGTACATCCATACGGTACCAAACCACACCAAAACGGTGCAATACCGTACGAGTACATCCATACGGTTCCAAACCACAACAAAACGGTGCAATACCATACGAGTACATCCATACGGTACCAAACCACACCAAAACGGTACAATACCTTACAAGTCCTTCGTTACGGTTCCAAACCACACTAAAACGGTGCAATACCGTACGAGTACATCTATATGGTACCAAACCACACCAAAACGGTGCAATACCTTGCGCGTCCTTCGTTACGGTACCAAACCACAACAAAACGGTGCAATACCGTACGAGTACATCCATACGGTACCAAACCACACCAAAACGGTGCAATACCGTACGAGTACATCCATACGGTACCAAACCACACCAAAACGGTACAATACCTTACGAGTCCTTCGTTACGGTACCAAACCACAACAATACGGTGCAATACCGTACGAGTACATCCATACGGTACCAAACCACACCAAAACGGTACAATACCTTACGAGTCCTTCGTTACGGTACAAAACCACATTAAAACGGTACAATACCTTACGAGTCCTTCGTTACGGTACAAAACCTAACCAAAACGGTGCAATACCGCACGAGTACATCGATACGGTACCAAACCACACCAAAACGGTACAATACCTTATGAGTACATCCATACGGTACCAAACCACACGAAAACAGTACAATACCTTACGAGTACATCCATACGGTACCAAACCAAGCCAAAACGGTGCAATACCTTACGAGTCCTTCGTTACGGTACCAAACCACACCAAAACGGTGCAATACTGTACGAGTACATCCATACGGTACCAAACCACACCAAAACGGTACAATACGTTACGAGTCCTTCATTACGGTACCAAACCACACCAAAACGGTGCAATACCGTACGAGTACATCCATACGGTACCAAACCACACCAAAACGGTACAATACCTTACGAGTCCATCGTTACGGTTCCAAACCACACCAAAACGGTGCAATACCGTACGAGTACATCCATACGGTACCAAACCACAAAAAAACGGTGCAATACCATGTGAGTACATCCATACGGTACCAAACCACACCAAAACGGTACAATACCTTACGAGTCCTTCGTTACGGTACCAAACCACACCAAAACGGTGCAATACTGTACGAGTACATCCATACGGTACCAAACCAAACCAAAACGGTACAATACCGTACGAGTACATCCATACGGTACCAAACAACACCAAAACGGTGCAATACCGTACGAGTACATCCATACGGTACCAAACCAAACCAAAACGGTGCAATACCGTACGAGTACATCCATACGGTACCAAACCACAACAAAACGGTGCAATACCGTACGAGTACATCCATACGGTACCAAACCACACCAAAACGGTACAATACCTTACGAGTCCTTCGTTACGGTACCAAACCACACTAAAACGGTGCAATACCGTACGACTACATCCACACGGTACCAAACCACACCAAAACGGTACAATACCATACGAGTACATCCATACGGTACCAAACCACACCAAAACGGTGCAATACCGTACGAGTACATCCATACGGTACCAAACCACACCAAAACGGTACAATACCTTACGAGTCCTTCGTTACGTTACCAAACCACACCAAAACGGTGCAATACCGTACGAGTACATCCATACGGTACCAAACCACACCAAAACGGTACAATACCATACGAGTCCTTCGTTACGGTTCCAAACCACAACAAAACGGTGCAATACCGTACGAGTACATCCATACGGTACCAAACCACACCAAAACGGTGCAATACCGTACGAGTACATCCATACGGTACCAAACCACAACAAAACGGTGCAATACCATGTGAGTACATCCATACGGTACCAAACCACACAAAAACGGTACAATACCTTACGAGTCCTTCTTTACGGTTCCAAACCACACCAAAACGGTGCAATACCGCACGAGTACATCCATACGGTACCAAACCACACCAAAACGGTACAATACCTTACGAGTCCTTCGTTACGGTACCAAACCACACCAAAACGGTGCAATACCGTACGAGTACATCCATACGGTACCAAACCAAACCAAAACGGTACAATACCTTACGAGTACATCCATACGGTACCATACAACACCAAAACGGTGCAATACCGTACGAGTACATCCATACGGTACCAAACCAAGCCAAAACGGTGCAATACCGTACGAGCACATCCATACGGTACCAAACCACCACAAAACGGTGCAATACCGTACGAGTACATCCATACGGTACCAAACCACACCAAAACGGTACAATACCTTACGAGTCCTTCGTTACGGTACCAAACCACACCAAAACGGTGCAATACCGTACGACTACATCCATACGGTACCAAACCACACCAAAACGGTGCAATACCGTACGAGTACATCCATACGGTTCCAAACCACAACAAAACGGTGCAATACCATACGAGTACATCCATACGGTACCAAACCACACCAAAACGGTACACTACCTTACAAGTCCTTCGTTACGGTTCCAAACCACACTAAAACGGTGCAATACCGTACGAGTACATCTATATGGTACCAAACCACACCAAAACGGTGCAATACCTTGCGCGTCCTTCGTTACGGTACCAAACCACAACAAAACGGTGCAATACCGTACGAGTACATCCACACGGTACCAAACCACACCAAAACGGTACAATACCTTACGAGTCCTTCGTTACGGTACCAAACCACAACAAAACGGTGCAATACCGTACAAGTACATCCATACGGTACCAAACCACACCAAAATGGTACAATACCTTACGAGTACATCCATACGGTACCAAACCACACCAAAACGGTACAATACCTTACGAGTCCTTCGTTACGGTACCAAACCACACCAAAACGGTGCAATACTGTACGAGTACATCCATACGGTACCAAACCAAACCAAAACGGTACAATACCTTACGAGTACATCCATACGGTACCAAACCAAGCCAAAACGGTGCAATACCGTACGAGTACATCCATACGGTACCAAACCACAACAAAACGGTGCAATACCGTACGAGTACATCCATACGGTACCAAACCACACCAAAACGGTGCAATACCGTACGACTACATCCATACGGTACCAAACCACACCAAAACGGTGCCATACCGTACGACTACATCCATACGGTACCAAACCACACCAAAACGGTGCCATACCGTACGAGTACATCCATACGGTACCAAACCACACCAAAATGGTACAATACCTTACGAGTCCTTCGTTACGGTACCAAACCACAACAAAAAGGTGCAATACCGTACGAGTACATCCATACGGTACAAAACCACACCAAAACGGTACAATACCTTACGAGTCCTACGTTACAGCACCATACCACACCAAAACGGTGCAATACCGTACGAGTACATCCATACGGTACCAAACCACACCAAAACGGTACAATACCTTACGAGTCCTTCGTTACGGTACCAAACCACAACAAAACGGTGCAATACCGTACGAGTACATCCATACGGTACCAAACCACACCAAAACGGTGCAATACCGTACGAGTACATCCATACGGTTCCAAACCACAACAAAACGGTGCAATACCATACGAGTACATCCATACGATACCAAACCACACCAAAACGGTACAATACCTTACAAGTCCTTCGTTACGGTTCCAAACCACACTAAAACGGTGCAATACCGTACGAGTACATCTATATGGTACCAAACCACACCAAAACGGTGCAATACCTTGCGCGTCCTTCGTTACGGTACCAAACCACAACAAAACGGTGCAATACCGTACGAGTACATCCATACGGTACAAAACCACACCAAAACGGTACAATACCTTACGAGTCCTTCGTTACGGTACCAAACCACAACAAAACGGTGCAATACCGTACGAGTACATCCATACGGTACCAAACCACACCAAAACGGTACAATACCTTACGAGTACATCCATACGGTACCAAACCACACCAAAACGGTACAATACCTTACGAGTCCTTCGTTACGGAACCAAACCACACCAAAACGGTGCAACACCGTACGAGTACATCCATACGGTACCAAACCACACCAAAACGGTGCAATACCGTACGAGTACATCCATACGGTACCAAACCACAACAAAACGGTGCAATACCGTGTGAGTACATCCATACTGTACCAAACCACACCAAAACGGTACAATACCTTACGAGTCCTTCGTTACGGTACCAAACCACAACAATACGGTGCAATACCGTACGAGTACATCCATACGGTACCAAACCACACCAAAACGGTACAATACCTTACGAGTCCTTCGTTACGGTACAAAACCACATTAAAACGGTACAATACCTTACGAGTCCTTCGTTACGGTACCAAACCTAACCAAAACGGTGCAATACCGCACGAGTACATCGATACGGTACCAAACCACACCAAAACGGTACAATACCTTATGAGTACATCCATACGGTACCAAACCACACGAAAACAGTACAATACCTTACGAGTACATCCATACGGTACCAAACCAAGCCAAAACGGTGCAATACCTTACGAGTCCTTCGTTACGGTACCAAACCACACCAAAACGGTGCAATACTGTACGAGTACATCCATACGGTACCAAACCACACCAAAACGGTACAATACGTTACGAGTCCTTCATTACGGTACCAAACCACACCAAAACGGTGCAATACCGTACGAGTACATCCATACGGTACCAAACCACACCAAAACGGTACAATACCTTACGAGTCCATCGTTACGGTTCCAAACCACACCAAAACGGTGCAATACCGTACGAGTACATCCATACGGTACCAAACCACAAAAAAACGGTGCAATACCATGTGAGTACATCCATACGGTACCAAACCACACCAAAACGGTACAATACCTTACGAGTCCTTCGTTACGGTACCAAACCACACCAAAACGGTGCAATACTGTACGAGTACATCCATACGGTACCAAACCAAACCAAAACGGTACAATACCGTACGAGTACATCCATACGGTACCAAACAACACCAAAACGGTGCAATACCGTACGAGTACATCCATACGGTACCAAACCAAACCAAAACGGTGCAATACCGTACGAGTACATCCATACGGTACCAAACCACAACAAAACGGTGCAATACCGTACGAGTACATCCATACGGTACCAAACCACACCAAAACGGTACAATACCTTACGAGTCCTTCGTTACGGTACCAAACCACACTAAAACGGTGCAATACCGTACGACTACATCCACAGGGTACCAAACCACACCAAAACTGTACAATACCCTACGAGTACATCCATACGGTACCAAACCACACCAAAACGGTGCAATACCGTACGAGTACATCCATACGGTACCAAACCACACCAAAACGGTACAATACCTTACGAGTCCTTCGTTACGTTACCAAACCACACCAAAACGGTGCAATACCGTACGAGTACATCCATACGGTACCAAACCACACCAAAACGGTACAATACCATACGAGTCCTTCGTTACGGTTCCAAACCACAACAAAACGGTGCAATACCGTACGAGTACATCCATACGGTACCAAACCACACCAAAACGGTGCAATACCGTACGAGTACATCCATACGGTACCAAACCACAACAAAACGGTGCAATACAATGTGAGTACATCCATACGGTACCAAACCACACAAAAACGGTACAATACCTTACGAGTACATCCATACGGTACCATACAACACCAAAACGGTGCAATACCGTACGAGTACATCCATACGGTACCAAACCAAGCCAAAACGGTGCAATACCGTACGAGCACATCCATACGGTACCAAACCACCACAAAACGGTGCAATACCGTACGATTACATCCATACGGTACCAAACCACACCAAAACGGTACAATACCTTACGAGTCCTTCGTTACGGTACCAAACCACACCAAAACGGTGCAATACCGTACGACTACATCCATACGGTACCAAACCACACCAAAACGGTACAATACCATACGAGTACATCCATACGGTACCAAACCACACCAAAACGGTGCCATACCGTACGAGTACATCCATACGGTACCAAACCAAACCAAAACGGTACAATACCTTACGAGTCCTTCGTTACGGTACCAAACCACAACAAAAAGGTGCAATACCGTACGAGTACATCCATACGGTACAAAACCACACCAAAACGGTACAATACCTTACGAGTCCTTCGTTACGGTACCAAACCACACCAAAACGGTGCAATACCGTACGAGTACATCCATACGGTACCAAACCACACCAAAACGGTGCAATACCGTACGAGTACATCCATACGGTACCAAACCACAACAAAACGGTGCACTACCGTGTGAGTACATCCATACTGTACCAAACCACACCAAAACGGTACAATACCTTACGAGTCCTTCGTTACGGTACCAAACCACAACAATACGGTGCAATACCGTACGAGTACATCCATACGGTACCAAACCACACCATAACGGTACAATACCTTACGAGTCCTTCGTTACGGTACCAAACCACACCAAAATTGTACAATACCTTACGAGTCCTTCGTTACGGTACCAAACCTAACCAAAACGGTGCAATACCGCACGAGTACATCCATACGGTACCAAACCACCCCAAAACGCTACAATACCTTACGATTACATCCATACGATACCAAACCACACCAAAACGGTACAATACCATACGAGTACATCCATACGGTACCAAACCACACCAAAACGGTGCCATACCGTACGAGTACATCCATACGGTACCAAACCAAACCAAAACGGTACAATACCTTACGAGTCCTTCGTTACGGTACCAAACCACAACAAAAAGGTGCAATACCGTACGAGTACATCCATACGGTACAAAACCACACCAAAACGGTACAATACCTTACGAGTCCTTCGTTACAGCACCATACCACACCAAAACGGTGCAATACCGTACGAGTACATCCATACGGTTCCAAACCACACCAAAACGGTGCAATATCGTACGAGTACATCCATACGGTACCAAACCACACCAAAACGGTGCAATACCGTACGAGTACATCCATACGGTACCAAACCACAACAAAACGGTGCACTACCGTGTGAGTACATCCATACTGTACCAAACCACACCAAAACGGTACAATACCTTACGAGTCCTTTGTTACGGTACCAAACCACAACAATACGGTGCAATACCGTACGAGCACATCCATACGGTACCAAACCACACCATAACGGTACAATACCTTACGAGTCCTTCGTTACGGTACCGAACCACACCAAAATGGTACAATACCTTACGAGTCCTTCGTTACGGTACCAAACCTAACCAAAACGGTGCAATACCGCACGAGTACATCCATACGGTACCAAACCACCCCAAAACGCTACAATACCTTACGATTACATCCATACGATACCAAACCACACCAAAACGGTGCAATACCGTATGAGTACATCCATACGCTACCAAACCACACAAAAACGGTACAATACCTTACGAGTACATCCATACGGTACCAAACCAAGCCAAAATGGTGCAATACCTTACGAGTCTTTCGTTACGGTACCAAACCACACCAAAACGGTGCAATACCGTACGAGTACATCCATACGGTACCAAACCACACCAAAACGGTACAATACCTTACGAGTCCTTCGTTACGGTTCCAAACCACACCAAAACGGTCAAATACCGTACGAGTACATCCATACGGTACCAAACCACACCAAAACGGTGCAATACCGTACGAGTACATCCATACGGTTCCAAACCACAAAAAAACGGTGCAATACCATGTGAGTACATCCATACGGTACCAAACCACACCAAAACGGTACAATACCTTACGAGTCCTTCGTTACGGTACCAAACCACACCAAAACGGTGCAATACTGTACGAGTACATCCATACGGTACCAAACCAAACCAAAACGGTACAATACCTTACGAGTACATCCATACGGTACCAAACAACACCAAAACGGTGCAATACCGTACGAGTACATCCATACGGTACCAAACCAAGCCAAAACGGTGCAATACCGTACGAGTACATCCATACGGTACCAAACCACAACAAAACGGTGCAATACCGTACGAGTACATCCATACGGTACCACACCACACCAAAACGGTACAATACCTTACGAGTCCTTCGTTACGGTACCAAACCACACCAAAACGGTGCAATACAGTACGACTACATCCATACGGTACCAAACCACACCAAAACGGTACAATACCATACGAGTACATCCATACGGTACCAAACCACACCAAAACGGTGCCATACCGTACGAGTACATCCATACGGTACCAAACCACACCAAAACGGTACAATACCTTACGAGTCCTTCGTTACGGAACCAAACCACAACAAAAAGGTGCAATACCGTACGAGTACATCCTTACGGTACAAAACCACACCAAAACGGTACAATACCTTACGAGTCGTTCGTTACAGCACCATACCACACCAAAACGGTGCAATACCGTACGAGTACATCCATACGGTACCAAACCACACCAAAACGGTGCAATACCTTACGAGTCCTTCGTTACGGTACCAAACCACAACAAAACGGTGCAATACCGTACGAGTACATCCATACGGTACCAAACCACACCAAAACGGTGCAATACCGTACGAGTACATCCATACGGTACAAACCACAACAAAACGGTGCAATACCGTACGAGTACATCCATACGGTACCAAACCACACCAAAACGGTACAATACCTTACGAGTCCTTCGTTACGGTACCAAACCACACCAAAACGGTGCAATACCGTACGAGTACATCCATACGGTTCCAAACCACAACAAAACGGTGCAATACCATACGAGTACATCCATACGGTACCAAACCACACCAAAACGGTACAATACCTTACAAGTCCTTCGTTACGGTTCCAAACCACACTAAAACGGTGCAATACCGTACGAGTACATCAATATGGTACCAAACCACACCAAAACGGTGCAATACCTTGCGCGTCCTTCGTTACGGTACCAAACCACAACAAAACGGTGCAATACCGTACGAGTACATCCATACGGTACCAAACCACACCAAAACGGTACAATACCTTACGAGTCCTTCGTTACGGTACCAAACCACAACAAAAAGGTGCAATACCGTACGAGTACATCCATACGGTACCAAACCACACCAAAACGGTACAATACCTTACGAGTCCTTCGTTACGGTACCAAACCACACCAAAACGGTGCAACACCGTACGAGTACATCCATACGGTACCAAACCACACCAAAACGGTGCAATACCGTACGAGTACATCCATACGGTACCAAACCACAACAAAACGGTGCAATACCTTGTGAGTACATCCATACTGTACCAAACCACACCAAAACGGTACAATACCTTACGAGTCCTTCGTTACGGTACCAAACCACAACAATACGGTGCAATACCGTACGAGTACATCCATACGGTACCAAACCACACCAAAACGGTACAATACCTTACGAGTCCTTCGTTACGGTACAAAACCACATTAAAAGGGTACAATACTTTACGAGTCCTTCGTTACGGTACCAAACCTAACCAAAACGGTGCAATACCGCACGAGTACATCCATACGGTACCAAACCACACCAAAACGGTACAATACCTTACGAGTACATCCATACGGTACCAAACCACACCAAAACAGTACAATACCTTACGAGTACATCCATACGGTACCAAACCAAGCCAAAACGGTGCAATACCTTACGAGTCCTTCGTTACGGTACCAAACCACACCAAAACGGTGCAATACTGTACGAGTACATCCATACGGTACCAAACCACACCAAAACGGTACAATACCTTACGAGTCCTTCGTTACGGTACCAAACCACACCAAAACGGTGCAATACCGTACGAGTACATCCGTACGGTACCAAACCACACCAAAACGGTACAATACCTTACGAGTCCATCGTTACGGTTCCAAACCACACCAAAACGGTGCAATACCGTACGAGTACATCCATACGGTACCAAACCACAATAAAACGGTGCAATACCATGTGAGTACATTCATACGGTACCAAACCACACCAAAACGGTACAACACCTTACGAGTCCTTCGTTACGGTACCAAACCACACCAAAACGGTGCAATACTGTACAAGTACATCCATACGGTACCAAACCAAACCAAAACGGTACAATACCTTACGAGTACATCCATACGGTACCAAACAACACCAAAACGGTGCAATACCGTACGAGTACATCCATACGGTACCAAACCACACCAAAACGGTACAATACCTTACGAGTCCTTCGTTACGGTACCAAACCACACCAAAACGGTGCAATACCGTACGACTACATCCACACGGTACCAAACCACACCAAAACGGTACAATACCATACGAGTACATCCATACGGTACCAAACCACAACAAAACGGTGCAATACCGTACGAGTACATCCATACGGTACCAAACCACACCAAAACGGTGCAATACCGTACGAGTACATCCATACGGTACAAACCACAACAAAACGGTGCAATACCGTACGAGTACATCCATACGGTACAAAACCACACCAAAACGGTGCAATACCGTACGAGTACATCCATACGGTACAAACCACAACAAAACGGTGCAATACCGTACGAGTACAACCATACGGTACCAAACCACACCAAAACGGTACAATACCTTACGAGTCCTTCGTTACGGTACCAAACCACACCAAAACGGTGCAATACCGTACGACTACATCCATACGGTACCAAACCACACCAAAATGGTACAATACCATACGAGTACATCCATACGGTACCAAACCACACCAAAACGGTGCCATACCGTACGAGTACATCCATACGGTACCAAACCACACCAAAACGGTACAATACCTTACGATTCCTTCGTTACGGTACCAAACCACAACAAAAAGGTGCAACACCGTACGAGTACATCCATACGGTACAAAACCACACCAAAACGGTACAATACCTTACGAGTCCTTCGTTACAGCACCATACCACACCAAAACGGTGCAATACCGTACGAGTACATCCATACGGTACCAAACCACACCAAAACGGTGCAATACCTTACGAGTCCTTCGTTACGGTACCAAACCACAACAAAACGGTGCAATACCGTACGAGTACATCCATACGGTACCAAACCACACCAAAACGGTGCAATACCGTACGAGTACATCCATACGGTTCCAAACCACAACAAAACGGTGCAATACCATACGAGTACATCCATACGGTACCAAACCACACCAAAACGGTACAATACCTTACAAGTCCTTCGTTACGGTTCCAAACCACACTAAAACGGTGCAATACCGTACGAGTACATCTATATGGTACCAAACCACACCAAAACGGTGCAATACCTTGCGCGTCCTTCGTTACGGTACCAAACCACAACAAAACGGTGCAATACCGTACGAGTACATCCATACGGTACCAAACCACACCAAAACGGTACAATACCTTCCGAGTCCTTCGTTACGGTACCAAACCACAACAAAACGGTGCAATACCGTACGAGTACATCCATACGGTACCAAACCACACCAAAACGGTACAATACCTTACGAGTCCTTCGTTACGGTACCAAACCACACCAAAACGGTGCAACACCGTACGAGTACATCCATACGGTACCAAACCACACAAAAACGGTGCAATACCGTACGAGTACATCCATACGGTACCAAACCACAACAAAACGGTGCAATACCTTGTGAGTACATCCATACTGTACCAAACCACACCAAAACGGTACAATACCTTACGAGTCCTTCGTTACGGTACCAAACCACAACAATACGGTGCAATACCGTACGAGTACATCCATACGGTACCAAACCACACCAAAACGGTACAATACCTTACGAGTCCTTCGTTACGGTACAAAACCACATTAAAAGGGTACAATACTTTACGAGTCCTTCGTTACGGTACCAAACCTAACCAAAACGGTGCAATACCGTACGAGTACATCCATACGGTACCAAACCACACCAAAACGGTACAATACCTTACGAGTCCTTCGTTACGGTACCAAACCACACCAAAACGGTGCAATACCGTACGAGTACATCCATACGATACCAAACCACACCAAAACGGTACAATACCTTACGAGTCCATCGTTACGGTTCCAAACCACACCAAAACGGTGCAATACCGTACGAGTACATCCATACGGTACCAAACCACAATAAAACGGTGCAATACCATGTGAGTACATTCATACGGTACCAAACCACACCAAAACGGTACAACACCTTACGAGTCCTTCGTTACGGTACCAAACCACACCAAAACGGTGCAATACTGTACAAGTACATCCATACGGTACCAAACCAAACCAAAACGGTACAATACCTTACGAGTACATCCATACGGTACCAAACAACACCAAAACGGTGCAATACCGTACGAGTACATCCATACGGTACCAAACCAAGCCAAAACGGTGCAATACCGTACGAGTACATCCATACGGTACCAAACCACAACAAAACGGTGCAAAACCGTACGAGTACATCCATACGGTACCAAACCACACCAAAACGGTACAATACCTTACGAGTCCTTCGTTACGGTACCAAACCACACCAAAACGGTGCAATACCGTACGACTACATCCACACGGTACCAAACCACACCAAAACGGTACAATACCATACGAGTACATCCATACGGTACCAAACCACAACAAAACGGTGCAATACCGTACGAGTACATCCATACGGTACAAAACCACACCAAAACGGTGCAATACCGTACGAGTACATCCATACGGTACAAACCACAACAAAACGGTGCAATACCGTACGAGTACAACCATACGGTACCAAACCACACCAAAACGGTACAATACCTTACGAGTCCTTCGTTACGGTACCAAACCACACCAAAACGGTGCAATACCGTACGACTACATCCATACGGTACCAAACCACACCAAAATGGTACAATACCATACGAGTACATCCATACGGTACCAAACCACACCAAAACGGTGCCATACCGTACGAGTACATCCATACGGTACCAAACCACACCAAAACGGTACAATACCTTACGATTCCTTCGTTACGGTACCAAACCACAACAAAAAGGTGCAACACCGTACGAGTACATCCATACGGTACAAAACCACACCAAAACGGTACAATACCTTACGAGTCCTTCGTTACAGCACCATACCACACCAAAACGGTGCAATACCGTACGAGTACATCCATACGGTACCAAACCACACCAAAACGGTGCAATACCTTACGAGTCCTTCGTTACGGTACCAAACCACAACAAAACGGTGCAATACCGTACGAGTACATCCATACGGTACCAAACCACAACAAAACGGTGCAATACCGTACGAGTACATCCATACGGTACCAAACCACACCAAAACGGTACAATACCTTACGAGTCCTTCGTTACGGTACCAAACCACACCAAAACGGTACAATACCTTACGAGTCCATCGTTACGGTTCCAAACCACACCAAAACGGTGCAATACCGTACGAGTACATCCATACGGTACCAAACCACAACAAAACGGTGCAATACCGTACGAGTACATCCATACGGTACCAAACCACACCAAAACGGTACAATACCTTACGAGTCCTTCGTTACGGTACCAAACCACACCAAAACGGTGCAATACCGTACGACTACATCCACACGGTACCAAACCACACCAAAACGGTACAATACCATACGAGTACATCCATACGGTACCAAACCACAACAAAACGGTGCAATACCGTACGAGTACATCCATACGGTACAAAACCACACCAAAACGGTGCAATACCGTACGAGTACATCAATACGGTACAAACCACAACAAAACGGTGCAATACCGTACGAGTACAACCATACGGTACCAAACCACACCAAAACGGTACAATACCTTACGAGTCCTTCGTTACGGTACCAAACCACACCAAAACGGTGCAATACCGTACGACTACATCCATACGGTACCAAACCACACCAAAATGGTACAATACCATACGAGTACATCCATACGGTACCAAACCACACCAAAACGGTGCCATACCGTACGAGTACATCCATACGGTACCAAACCACACCAAAACGGTACAATACCTTACGATTCCTTCGTTACGGTACCAAACCACAACAAAAAGGTGCAACACCGTACGAGTACATCCATACGGTACAAAACCACACCAAAACGGTACAATACCTTACGAGTCCTTCGTTACAGCACCATACCACACCAAAACGGTGCAATACCGTACGAGTACATCCATACGGTACCAAACCACACAAAAACGGTGCAATACCTTACGAGTCCTTCGTTACGGTACCAAACCACAACAAAACGGTGCAATACCGTACGAGTACATCCATACGGTACCAAACCACACCAAAACGGTGCAATACCGTACGAGTACATCCATACGGTTCCAAACCACACCAAAACGGTACAATACCTTACGAGTCCTTCGTTACGGTACCAAACCACAACAAAACGGTGCAATACCATACGAGTACATCCATACGGTACCAAACCACACCAAAACGGTACAATACCTTACAAGTCCTTCGTTACGGTTCCAAACAACACTAAAACGGTGCAATACCGTACGAGTACATCTATATGGTACCAAACCACACCAAAACGGTGCAATACCTTGCGCGTCCTTCGTTACGGTACCAAACCACAACAAAACGGTGCAATACCGTACGAGTACATCCATACGGTACCAAACCACACCAAAACGGTACAATACCTTACGAGTCCTTCGTTACGGTACCAAACCACAACAAAACGGTGCAATACCGTACGAGTACATCCATACGGTACCAAACCACACCAAAACGGTACAATACCTTACGAGTCCTTCGTTACGGTACCAAACCACACCAAAACGGTGCAACACCGTACGAGTACATCCATACGGTACCAAACCACACAAAAACGGTGCAATACCGTACGAGTACATCCATACGGTACCAAACCACAACAAAACGGTGCAATACCTTGTGAGTACATCCATACTGTACCAAACCACACCAAAACTGTACAATACCTTACGAGTCCTTCGTTACGGTACCAAACAACAACAATACGGTGCAATACCGTACGAGTACATCCATACGGTACCAAACCACACCAAAACGGTACAATACCTTACGAGTCCTTCGTTACGGTACAAAACCACATTAAAAGGGTACAATACTTTACGAGTCCTTCGTTACGGTACCAAACCTAACCAAAACGGTGCAATACCGTACGAGTACATCCATACGGTACCAAACCACACCAAAACGGTACAATACCTTACGAGTCCTTCGTTACGGTACCAAACCACACCAAAACGGTGCAATACCGTACGAGTACATTCATACGGTACCAAACCACACCAAAACGGTACAATACCTTACGAGTCCATCGTTACGGTTCCAAACCACACCAAAACGGTGCAATACCGTACGAGTACATCCATACGGTACCAAACCACAATAAAACGGTGCAATACCATGTGAGTACATTCATACGGTACCAAACCACACCAAAACGGTACAACACCTTACGAGTCCTTCTTTACGGTACCAAACCACACCAAAACGGTGCAATACTGTACAAGTACATCCATACGGTACCAAACCAAACCAAAACGGTACAATACCTTACGAGTACATCCATACGGTACCAAACAACACCAAAACGGTGCAATACCGTACGAGTACATCCATACGGTACCAAACCAAGCCAAAACGGTGCAATACCGTACGAGTACATCCATACGGTACCAAACCACAACAAAACGGTGCAATACCGTACGAGTACATCCATACGGTACCAAACCACACCAAAACGGTACAATACCTTACGAGTCCTTCGTTACGGTACCAAACCACACCAAAACGGTGCAATACCGTACGACTACATCCACACGGTACCAAACCACACCAAAACGGTACAATACCATACGAGTACATCCATACGGTACCAAACCACAACAAAACGGTGCAATACCGTACGAGTACATCCATACGGTACCAAACCACACCAAAACGGTGCAATACCGTACGAGTACATCCATACGGTACAAACCACAACAAAACGGTGCAATACCGTACGAGTACAACCATACGGTACCAAACCACACCAAAACGGTACAATACCTTACGAGTCCTTCGTTACGGTACCAAACCACACCAAAACGGTTCAATACCGTACGACTACATCCATACGGTACCAAACCACACCCAAATGGTACAATACCATACGAGTACATCCATACGGTACCAAACCACACCAAAACGGTGCCATACCGTACGAGTACATCCATACGGTACCAAACCACACCAAAACGGTACAATACCTTACGATTCCTTCGTTACGGTACCAAACCACAACAAAAAGGTGCAACACCGTACGAGTACATCCATACGGTACAAAACCACACCAAAACGGTACAATACCTTACGAGTCCTTCGTTACAGCACCATACCACACCAAAACGGTGCAATACCGTACGAGTACATCCATACGGTACCAAACCACACCAAAACGGTGCAATACCTTACGAGTCCTTCGTTACGGTACCAAACCACAACAAAACGGTGCAATACCGTACGAGTACATCCATACGGTACCAAACCACACCAAAACGGTGCAATACCGTACGAGTACATCCATACGGTTCCAAACCACAACAAAACGGTGCAATACCATACGAGTACATCCATACGGTACCAAACCACACCAAAACGGTACAATACCTTACAAGTCCTTCGTTACGGTTCCAAACCACACTAAAACGGTGCAATACCGTACGAGTACATCTATATGGTACCAAACCACACCAAAACGGTGCAATACCTTGCGCGTCCTTCGTTACGGTACCAAACCACAACAAAACGGTGCAATACCGTACGAGTACATCCATACGGTACCAAACCACACCAAAACGGTACAATACCTTACGAGTCCTTCGTTACGGTACCAAACCACAACAAAACGGTGCAATACCGTACGAGTACATCCATACGGTACCAAACCACACCAAAACGGTACAATACCTTACGAGTCCTTCGTTACGGTACCAAACCACACCAAAACGGTGCAACACCGTACGAGTACATCCATACGGTACCAAACCACACAAAAACGGTGCAATACCGTACGAGTACATCCATACGGTACCAAACCACAACAAAACGGTGCAATACCTTGTGAGTACATCCATACTGTACCAAACCACACAAAAACGGTACAATACCTTACGAGTCCTTCGTTACGTTACCAAACCACAACAATACGGTGCAATACCGTACGAGTACATCCATACGGTACCAAACCACACCAAAACGGTACAATACCTTACGAGTCCTTCGTTACGGTACAAAACCACATTAAAAGGGTACAATACTTTACGAGTCCTTCGTTACGGTACCAAACCTAACCAAAACGGTGCAATACCGCACGAGTACATCCATACGGTACCAAACCACACCAAAACGGTACAATACCTTACGAGTACATCCATACGGTACCAAACCACACCAAAACAGTACAATACCTTACGAGTACATCCATACGGTACCAAACCAAGCCAAAACGGTGCAATACCTTACGAGTCCTTCGTTACGGTACCAAACCACACCGAAACGGTGCAATACTGTACGAGTACATCCATACGGTACCAAACCACACCAAAACGGTACAATACCTTACGAGTCCTTCATTACGGTACCAAACCACACCAAAACGGTGCAATACCGTACGAGTACATCCATACGGTACCAAACCACACCAAAACGGTACAATACCTTACGAGTCCATCGTTACGGTTCCAAACCACACCAAAACGGTGCAATACCGTACGAGTACATCCATACGGTACCAAACCACAATAAAACGGTGCAATACCATGTGAGTACATTCATACGGTACCAAACCACACCAAAACGGTACAATACCTTACGAGTCCTTCGTTACGGTACCAAACCACACCAAAACGGTGCAATACTGTACAAGTACATCCATACGGTACCAAACCAAACCAAAACGGTACAATACCTTACGAGTACATCCATACGGTACCAAACAACACCAAAACGGTGCAATACCGTACGAGTACATCCATACGGTACCAAACCAAGCCAAAACGGTGCAATACTGACGAGTACATCCATACGGTACCAAACCACAACAAAACGGTGCAATACCGTACGAGTACATCCATACGGTACCAAACCACACCAAAACGGTACAATACCTTACGAGTCCTTCGTTACGGTACCAAACCACACCAAAACGGTGCAATACCGTACGACTACATCCACACGGTACCAAACCACACCAAAACGGTACAATACCATACGAGTACATCCATACGGTACCAAACCACAACAAAACGGTGCAATACCGTACGAGTACATCCATACGGTACCAAACCACACCAAAACGGTGCAATACCGTACGAGTACATCCATACGGTACAAACCACAACAAAACGGTGCAATACCGTACGAGTACATCCATACGGTACCAAACCACACCAAAACGGTACAATACCTTACGAGTCCTTCGTTAAGGTACCAAACCACACCAAAACGGTGCAATACCGTACGACTACATCCATACGGTTCCAAACCACACCAAAACGGTACAATACCATACGAGTACATCCATACGGTACCAAACCACACCAAAACTGTGCCATACCGTACGAGTACATCCATACGGTACCAAACCACACCAAAACGGTACAATACCTTACGATTCCTTCGTTACGGTACCAAACCACAACAAAAAGGTGCAACACCGTACGAGTACATCCATACGGTACAAAACCACACCAAAACGGTACAATACCTTACGAGTCCTTCGTTACAGCACCATACCACACCAAAACGGTGCAATACCGTACGAGTACATCCATACGGTACCAAACCACACCAAAACGGTGCAATACCTTACGAGTCCTTCGTTACGGTACCAAACCACAACAAAACGGTGCAATACCGTACGAGTACATCCATACGGTACCAAACCACACCAAAACGGTGCAATACCGTACGAGTACATCCATACGGTTCCAAACCACAACAAAACGGTGCAATACCATACGAGTACATCCATACGGTACCAAACCACACCAAAACGGTACAATACCTTACAAGTCCTTCGTTACGGTTCCAAACCACACTAAAACGGTGCAATACCGTACGAGTACATCTATATGGTACCAAACCACACCAAAACGGTGCAATACCTTGCGCGTCCTTCGTTACGGTACCAAACCACAACAAAACGGTGCAATACCGTACGCGTACATCCATACGGTACCAAACCACACCAAAACGGTACAATACCTTCCGAGTCCTTCGTTACGGTACCAAACCACAACAAAAAGGTGCAATACCGTACGAGTACATCCATACGGTACCAAACCACACCAAAACGGTACAATACCTTACGAGTCCTTCGTTACGGTACCAAACCACACCAAAACGGTGCAACACCGTACGAGTACATCCATACGGTACCAAACCACACCAAAACGGTGCAATACCGTACGAGTACATCCATACGGTACCAAACCACAACAAAACGGTGCAATACCTTGTGAGTACATCCATACTGTACCAAACCACACAAAAACGGTACAATACCTTACGAGTCCTTCGTTACGGTACCAAACCACAACAATACGGTGCAATACCGTACGAGTACATCCATACGGTACCAAACCACACCAAAACGGTACAATACCTTACGAGTCCTTCGTTACGGTACAAAACCACATTAAAAGGGTACAATACTTTACGAGTCCTTCGTTACGGTACCAAACCTAACCAAAACGGTGCAATACCGCACGAGTACATCCATACGGTACCAAACCACACCAAAACGGTACAATACCTTACGAGTACATCCATACGGTACCAAACCACACCAAAACAGTACAATACCTTACGAGTACATCCATACGGTACCAAACCAAGCCAAAACGGTGCAATACCTTACGAGTCCTTCGTTACGGTACCAAACCACACCGAAACGGTGCAATACTGTACGAGTACATCCATACGGTACCAAACCACACCAAAACGGTACAATACCTTACGAGTCCTTCATTACGGTACCAAACCACACCAAAACGGTGCAATACCGTACGAGTACATCCATACGGTACCAAACCACACCAAAACGGTACAATACCTTACGAGTCCACCGTTACGGTTCCAAACCACACCAAAACGGTGCAATACCGTACGAGTACATCCATACGGTACCAAACCACAATAAAACGGTGCAATACCATGTGAGTACATTCATACGGTACCAAACCACACCAAAACGGTACAATACCTTACGAGTCCTTCGTTACGGTACCAAACAACACCAAAACGGTGCAATACTGTACAAGTACATCCATACGGTACCAAACCAAACCAAAACGGTACAATACCTTACGAGTACATCCATACGGTACCAAACAACACCAAAACGGTGCAATACCGTACGAGTACATCCATACGGTACCAAACCAAGCCAAAACGGTGCAATACCGTACGAGTACATCCAAACGGTACCAAACCACAACAAAACGGTGCAATACCGTACGAGTACATCCATACGGTACCAAACCACACCAAAACGGTACAATACCTTACGAGTCCTTCGTTACGGTACCAAACCACACCAAAACGGTGCAATACCGTACGACTACATCCACACGGTACCAAACCACACCAAAACGGTACAATACCATACGAGTACATCCATACGGTACCAAACCGCACCAAAACGGCGCAATACCGTACGAGTACATCCATACGGTACCAAACCACACCAAAACGGTACAATACCTTACGAGTCCTTCGTTACGTTACAAAACCACACCAAAACGGTGCAATACCGTACGAGTACATCCATACGGTACCAAACCACACCAAAACGGTACAATACCATACGAGTCCTTCGTTACGGTTCCAAACCACAACAAAACGGTGCAATACCGTACGAGTACATCCATACGGTACCAAACCACACCAAAACGGTGCAATACCGTACGAGTACATCCATACGGTACCAAACCACAACAAAACGGTGCAATACCGTACGAGTACATCCATACAGTACCAAACCACAACAAAACGGTGCACTACCGTGTGAGTACATCCATACTGTACCAAACCACACCAAAACGGTACAATACCTTACGAGTCCTTCGTTACGGTACCAAACCACAAAAATACTGTGCAATACCGTACGAGTACATCCATACGGTACCAAACCACACCATAACGGTACAATACCTTACGAGTCCTTCGTTACGGTACCAAACCACACCAAAATGGTACAATACCTTACGAGTCCTTCGTTACGGTACCAAACCTAACCAAAACGGTGCAATACCGCACGAGTACATCCATACGGTACCAAACCACCCCAAAACGCTACAATACCTTACGATTACATCCATACGGTACCAAACCACACCAAAACGGTACAATACCTTACGAGTACATCCATACGGTACCAAACCACACCAAAACGGTGCAATACCGTACGAGTACATCCATACGGTAACAAATCACACCAAAACGGTACAATACCTTACGAGTCCATCGTTACGGTTCCAAACCACACCAAAACGGTGCAATACCGTACGAGTACATCCATACGGTACCAAACCACAATAAAACGGTGCAATACCATGTGAGTACATTCATACGGTACCAAACCACACCAAAACGGTACAATACCTTACAAGTCCTTCGTTACGGTACCAAACCACACCAAAACGGTGCAATACTGTACAAGTACATCCATACGGTACCAAACCAAACCAAAACGGTACAATACCTTACGAGTACATCCATACGGTACCAAACAACACCAAAACGGTGCAATACCGTACGAGTACATCCATACGGTACCAAACCAAGCCAAAACGGTGCAATACCGTACGAGTACATCCATACGGTACCAAACCACAACAAAACGGTGCAATACCGTACGAGTACATCCATACGGTACCAAACCACACCAAAACGGTACAATACCTTACGAGTCCTTCGTTACGGTACCAAACCACACCAAAACGGTGCAATACCGTACGACTACATCCACACGGTACCAAACCACACCAAAACGGTACAATACCATACGAGTACATCCATACGGTACCAAACCATACCAAAACGGCGCAATACCGTACGAGTACATCCATACGGTACCAAACCACACCAAAACGGTACAATACCTTACGAGTCCTTCGTTACGGTACCAAACCACAAAAATACTGTGCAATACCGTACGAGTACATCCATACGGTACCAAACCACACCATAACGGTACAATACCTTACGAGTCCTTCGTTACGGTACCAAACCACACCAAAATGGTACAATACCTTACGAGTCCTTCGTTACGGTACCAAACCTAACCAAAACGGTGCAATACCGCACGAGTACATCCATACGGTACCAAACCACCCCAAAACGCTACAATACCTTACGATTACATCCATACGGTACCAAACCACACCAAAACGGTACAATACCTTACGAGTACATCCATACGGTACCAAACCACACCAAAACGGTGCCATACCGTACGAGTACATCCATACGGTAACAAACCACACCAAAACGGTACAATACCTTACGAGTCCATCGTTACGGTTCCAAACCACACCAAAACGGTGCAATACCGTACGAGTACATCCATACGGTACCAAACCACAATAAAACGGTGCAATACCATGTGAGTACATTCATACGGTACCAAACCACACCAAAACGGTACAATACCTTACAAGTCCTTCGTTACGGTACCAAACCACACCAAAACGGTGCAATACTGTACAAGTACATCCATACGGTACCAAACCAAACCAAAACGGTACAATACCTTACGAGTACATCCATACGGTACCAAACAACACCAAAACGGTGCAATACCGTACGAGTACATCCATACGGTACCAAACCAAGCCAAAACGGTGCAATACCGTACGAGTACATCCATACGGTACCATACCACAACAAAACGGTGCAATACCGTACGAGTACATCCATACGGTACCAAACCACACCAAAACGGTACAATACCTTACGAGTCCTTCGTTACGGTACCAAACCACACCAAAACGGTGCAATACCGTACGACTACATCCACACGGTACCAAACCACACCAAAACGGTACAATACCATACGAGTACATCCATACGGTACCAAACCACACCAAAACGGCGCAATACCGTACGAGTACATCCATACGGTACCAAACCACACCAAAACGGTACAATACCTTACGAGTCCTTCGTTACGTTACCAAACCACACCAAAACGGTGCAATACCGTACGAGTACATCCATACGGTACCAAACCACACCAAAACGGTACAATACCATACGAGTCCTTCGTTACGGTTCCAAACCACAACAAAACGGTGCAATACCGTACGAGTACATCCATACGGTACCAAACCACACCAAAACGGTGCAATACCGTACGAGTACATCCATACGGTACCAAACCACAACAAAACGGTGCAATACCGTACGAGTAAATCCATACAGTACCAAACCACAACAAAACGGTGCACTACCGTGTGAGTACATCCATACTGTACCAAACCACACCAAAACGGTACAATACCTTACGAGTCCTTCGTTACGGTACCAAACCACAACAATACGGTGCAATACCGTACGAGTACATCCATACGGTACCAAACCACACCATAACGGTACAATACCTTACAAGTCCTTCGTTACGGTTCCAAACCACACTAAAACGGTGCAATACCGTACGAGTACATCTATATGGTACCAAACCACACCAAAACGGTGCAATACCTTGCGCGTCCTTCGTTACGGTACCAAACCACAACAAAACGGTGCAATACCGTACGAGTACATCCATACGGTACCAAACCACACCAAAACGGTACAATACCTTACGAGTCCTTCGTTACGGTACCAAACCACAACAAAACGGTGCAATACCGTACGAGTACATCCATACGGTACCAAACCACACCAAAACGGTACAATACCTTACGAGTCCTTCGTTACGGTACCAAACCACACCAAAACGGTGCAACACCGTACGAGTACATCCATACGGTACCAAACCACACAAAAACGGTGCAATACCGTACGAGTACATCCATACGGTACCAAACCACAACAAAACGGTGCAATACCTTGTGAGTACATCCATACTGTACCAAACCACACAAAAACGGTACAATACCTTACGAGTCCTTCGTTACGGTACCAAACCACAACAATACGGTGCAATACCGTACGAGTACATCCATACGGTACCAAACCACACCAAAACGGTACAATACCTTACGAGTCCTTCGTTACGGTACAAAACCACATTAAAAGGGTACAATACTTTACGAGTCCTTCGTTACGGTACCAAACCTAACCAAAACGGTGCAATACCGCACGAGTACATCCATACGGTACCAAACCACACCAAAACGGTACAATACCTTACGAGTACATCCATACGGTACCAAACCACACCAAAACAGTACAATACCTTACGAGTACATCCATACGGTACCAAACCAAGCCAAAACGGTGCAATACCTTACGAGTCCTTCGTTACGGTACCAAACCACACCGAAACGGTGCAATACTGTACGAGTACATCCATACGGTACCAAACCACACCAAAACGGTACAATACCTTACGAGTCCTTCATTACGGTACCAAACCACACCAAAACGGTGCAATACCGTACGAGTACATCCATACGGTACCAAACCACACCAAAACGGTACAATACCTTACGAGTCCATCGTTACGGTTCCAAACCACACCAAAACGGTGCAATACCGTACGAGTACATCCATACGGTACCAAACCACAATAAAACGGTGCAATACCATGTGAGTACATTCATACGGTACCAAACCACACCAAAACGGTACAATACCTTACGAGTCCTTCGTTACGGTACCAAACCACACCAAAACGGTGCAATACTGTACAAGTACATCCATACGGTACCAAACCAAACCAAAACGGTACAATACCTTACGAGTACATCCATACGGTACCAAACAACACCAAAACGGTGCAATACCGTACGAGTACATCCATACGGTACCAAACCAAGCCAAAACGGTGCAATACTGACGAGTACATCCATACGGTACCAAACCACAACAAAACGGTGCAATACCGTACGAGTACATCCATACGGTACCAAACCACACCAAAACGGTACAATACCTTACGAGTCCTTCGTTACGGTACCAAACCACACCAAAACGGTGCAATACCGTACGACTACATCCACACGGTACCAAACCACACCAAAACGGTACAATACCATACGAGTACATCCATACGGTACCAAACCACAACAAAACGGTGCAATACCGTACGAGTACATCCATACGGTACCAAACCACACCAAAACGGTGCAATACCGTACGAGTACATCCATACGGTACAAACCACAACAAAACGGTGCAATACCGTACGAGTACATCCATACGGTACCAAACCACACCAAAACGGTACAATACCTTACGAGTCCTTCGTTAAGGTACCAAACCACACCAAAACGGTGCAATACCGTACGACTACATCCATACGGTTCCAAACCACACCAAAACGGTATAATACCATACGAGTACATCCATACGGTACCAAACCACACCAAAACTGTGCCATACCGTACGAGTACATCCATACGGTACCAAACCACACCAAAACGGTACAATACCTTACGATTCCTTCGTTACGGTACCAAACCACAACAAAAAGGTGCAACACCGTACGAGTACATCCATACGGTACAAAACCACACCAAAACGGTACAATACCTTACGAGTCCTTCGTTACAGCACCATACCACACCAAAACGGTGCAATACCGTACGAGTACATCCATACGGTACCAAACCACACCAAAACGGTGCAATACCTTACGAGTCCTTCGTTACGGTACCAAACCACAACAAAACGGTGCAATACCGTACGAGTACATCCATACGGTACCAAACCACACCAAAACGGTGCAATACCGTACGAGTACATCCATACGGTTCCAAACCACAACAAAACGGTGCAATACCATACGAGTACATCCATACGGTACCAAACCACACCAAAACGGTACAATACCTTACAAGTCCTTCGTTACGGTTCCAAACCACACTAAAACGGTGCAATACCGTACGAGTACATCTATATGGTACCAAACCACACCAAAACGGTGCAATACCTTGCGCGTCCTTCGTTACGGTACCAAACCACAACAAAACGGTGCAATACCGTACGCGTACATCCATACGGTACCAAACCACACCAAAACGGTACAATACCTTCCGAGTCCTTCGTTACGGTACCAAACCACAACAAAAAGGTGCAATACCGTACGAGTACATCCATACGGTACCAAACCACACCAAAACGGTACAATACCTTACGAGTCCTTCGTTACGGTACCAAACCACACCAAAACGGTGCAACACCGTACGAGTACATCCATACGGTACCAAACCACACCAAAACGGTGCAATACCGTACGAGTACATCCATACGGTACCAAACCACAACAAAACGGTGCAATACCTTGTGAGTACATCCATACTGTACCAAACCACACAAAAACGGTACAATACCTTACGAGTCCTTCGTTACGGTACCAAACCACAACAATACGGTGCAATACCGTACGAGTACATCCATACGGTACCAAACCACACCAAAACGGTACAATACCTTACGAGTCCTTCGTTACGGTACAAAACCACATTAAAAGGGTACAATACTTTACGAGTCCTTCGTTACGGTACCAAACCTAACCAAAACGGTGCAATACCGCACGAGTACATCCATACGGTACCAAACCACACCAAAACGGTACAATACCTTACGAGTACATCCATACGGTACCAAACCACACCAAAACAGTACAATACCTTACGAGTACATCCATACGGTACCAAACCAAGCCAAAACGGTGCAATACCTTACGAGTCCTTCGTTACGGTACCAAACCACACCGAAACGGTGCAATACTGTACGAGTACATCCATACGGTACCAAACCACACCAAAACGCTACAATACCTTACGAGTCCTTCATTACGGTACCAAACCACACCAAAACGGTGCAATACCGTACGAGTACATCCATACGGTACCAAACCACACCAAAACGGTACAATACCTTACGAGTCCACCGTTACGGTTCCAAACCACACCAAAACGGTGCAATACCGTACGAGTACATCCATACGGTACCAAACCACAATAAAACGGTGCAATACCATGTGAGTACATTCATACGGTACCAAACCACACCAAAACGGTACAATACCTTACGAGTCCTTCGTTACGGTACCAAACAACACCAAAACGGTGCAATACTGTACAAGTACATCCATACGGTACCAAACCAAACCAAAACGGTACAATACCTTACGAGTACATCCATACGGTACCAAACAACACCAAAACGGTGCAATACCGTACGAGTACATCCATACGGTACCAAACCAAGCCAAAACGGTGCAATACCGTACGAGTACATCCAAACGGTACCAAACCACAACAAAACGGTGCAATACCGTACGAGTACATCCATACGGTACCAAACCACACCAAAACGGTACAATACCTTACGAGTCCTTCGTTACGGTACCAAACCACACCAAAACGGTGCAATACCGTACGACTACATCCACACGGTACCAAACCACACCAAAACGGTACAATACCATACGAGTACATCCATACGGTACCAAACCGCACCAAAACGGCGCAATACCGTACGAGTACATCCATACGGTACCAAACCACACCAAAACGGTACAATACCTTACGAGTCCTTCGTTACGTTACAAAACCACACCAAAACGGTGCAATACCGTACGAGTACATCCATACGGTACCAAACCACACCAAAACGGTACAATACCATACGAGTCCTTCGTTACGGTTCCAAACCACAACAAAACGGTGCAATACCGTACGAGTACATCCATACGGTACCAAACCACACCAAAACGGTGCAATACCGTACGAGTACATCCATACGGTACCAAACCACAACAAAACGGTGCAATACCGTACGAGTACATCCATACAGTACCAAACCACAACAAAACGGTGCACTACCGTGTGAGTACATCCATACTGTACCAAACCACACCAAAACGGTACAATACCTTACGAGTCCTTCGTTACGGTACCAAACCACAAAAATACTGTGCAATACCGTACGAGTACATCCATACGGTACCAAACCACACCATAACGGTACAATACCTTACGAGTCCTTCGTTACGGTACCAAACCACACCAAAATGGTACAATACCTTACGAGTCCTTCGTTACGGTACCAAACCTAACCAAAACGGTGCAATACCGCACGAGTACATCCATACGGTACCAAACCACCCCAAAACGCTACAATACCTTACGATTACATCCATACGGTACCAAACCACACCAAAACGGTACAATACCTTACGAGTACATCCATACGGTACCAAACCACACCAAAACGGTGCAATACCGTACGAGTACATCCATACGGTAACAAACCACACCAAAACGGTACAATACCTTACGAGTCCATCGTTACGGTTCCAAACCACACCAAAACGGTGCAATACCGTACGAGTACATCCATACGGTACCAAACCACAATAAAACGGTGCAATACCATGTGAGTACATTCATACGGTACCAAACCACACCAAAACGGTACAATACCTTACAAGTCCTTCGTTACGGTACCAAACCACACCAAAACGGTGCAATACTGTACAAGTACATCCATACGGTACCAAACCAAACCAAAACGGTACAATACCTTACGAGTACATCCATACGGTACCAAACAACACCAAAACGGTGCAATACCGTACGAGTACATCCATACGGTACCAAACCAAGCCAAAACGGTGCAATACCGTACGAGTACATCCATACGGTACCAAACCACAACAAAACGGTGCAATACCGTACGAGTACATCCATACGGTACCAAACCACACCAAAACGGTACAATACCTTACGAGTCCTTCGTTACGGTACCAAACCACACCAAAACGGTGCAATACCGTACGACTACATCCACACGGTACCAAACCACACCAAAACGGTACAATACCATACGAGTACATCCATACGGTACCAAACCATACCAAAACGGCGCAATACCGTACGAGTACATCCATACGGTACCAAACCACACCAAAACGGTACAATACCTTACGAGTCCTTCGTTACGGTACCAAACCACACCAAAACGGTGCAATACTGTACAAGTACATCCATACGGTACCAAACCAAACCAAAACGGTACAATACCTTACGAGTACATCCATACGGTACCAAACAACACCAAAACGGTGCAATACCGTACGAGTACATCCATACGGTACCAAACCAAGCCAAAACGGTGCAATACCGTACGAGTACATCCATACGGTACCATACCACAACAAAACGGTGCAATACCGTACGAGTACATCCATACGGTACCAAACCACACCAAAACGGTACAATACCTTACGAGTCCTTCGTTACGGTACCAAACCACACCAAAACGGTGCAATACCGTACGACTACATCCACACGGTACCAAACCACACCAAAACGGTACAATACCATACGAGTACATCCATACGGTACCAAACCACACCAAAACGGCGCAATACCGTACGAGTACATCCATACGGTACCAAACCACACCAAAACGGTACAATACCTTACGAGTCCTTCGTTACGTTACCAAACCACACCAAAACGGTGCAATACCGTACGAGTACATCCATACGGTACCAAACCACACCAAAACGGTACAATACCATA
Organism: Rhododendron vialii; assembly: GCF_030253575.1. Lineage (NCBI taxonomy): Eukaryota > Viridiplantae > Streptophyta > Magnoliopsida > Ericales > Ericaceae > Rhododendron > Rhododendron vialii. The sequence goes on along the minus strand of NC_080557.1, from coordinate 27,499,656 downwards.
CGAGTCCTTCGTTACGGTTCCAAACCACAACAAAACGGTGCAATACCGTACGAGTACATCCATACGGTACCAAACCACACCAAAACGGTGCAATACCGTACGAGTACATCCATACGGTACCAAACCACAACAAAACGGTGCAATACCGTACGAGTAAATCCATACAGTACCAAACCACAACAAAACGGTGCACTACCGTGTGAGTACATCCATACTGTACCAAACCACACCAAAACGGTACAATACCTTACGAGTCCTTCGTTACGGTACCAAACCACAACAATACGGTGCAATACCGTACGAGTACATCCATACGGTACCAAACCACACCATAACGGTACAATACCTTACGAGTCCTTCGTTACGGTACCAAACCACACCAAAATGGTACAATACCTTACGAGTCCTTCGTTACGGTACCAAACCTAACCAAAACGGTGCAATACCGCACGAGTACATCCATACGGTACCAAACCACCCCAAAACGCTACAATACCTTACGATTACATCCATACGGTACCAAACCACACCAAAACGGTACAATACCTTACGAGTACATCCATACGGTACCAAACCAAGCCAAAACGGTGCAATACCTTACGAGTCCTTCGTTACGGTACCAAACCACACCAAAACGGTGCAATACCGTACGAGTACATCCATACGGTACCAAACCACACCAAACCGGTACAATACCTTACGAGTCCTTCGTTACGGTTCCAAACCACACCAAAACGGTCCAATACCGTACGAGTACATCCATACGGTACCAAACCACACCAAAACGGTGCAATACCGTACGAGTACATCCATACGGTACCAAACCACAAAAAAACGGTGCAATACCTTGTGAGTACATCCATACGGTACCAAACCACACCAAAACGGTACAATACCTTACGAGTCCTTCGTTACGGTACCAAACCACACCAAAACGGTGCAATACTGTACGAGTACATCCATACGGTACCAAACCAAACCAAAACGGTACAATACCTTACGAGTACATCGATACGGTACCAAACAACACCAAAACGGTGCAATACCGTACGAGTACATCCATACGGTACCAAACCAAGCCAAAACGGTGCAATACCGTACGAGTACATCCATACGGTACCAAACCACAACAAAACGGTGCAATACCGTACGAGTACATCCATACGGTACCAAACCACACCAAAAGGGTACAATACCTTACGAGTCCTTCGTTACGGTACCAAACCACACCAAAACGGTGCAATACCGTACGACTACATCCATACGGTACCAAACCACACCAAAACGGTACAATACCATACGAGTACATCCATACGGTACGAAACCACACCAAAACGGTGCCATACCGTACGAGTACATCCATACGGTACCAAACCACACCAAAACGGTACAATACCTTACGAGTCCTTCGTTACGGAACCAAACCACAACAAAAAGGTGCAATACCGTACGAGTACATCCATACAGTACAAAACCACACCAAAACGGTACAATACCTTACGAGTCGTTCGTTACAGCACCATACCACACCAAAACGGTGCAATACCGTACGAGTACATCCATACGGTACCAAACCACACCAAAACGGTGCGATACCTTACGAGTCCTTCGTTACGGTACCAAACCACAACAAAACGGTGCAATACCGTACGAGTACATCCATACGGTACCAAACCACACCAAACCGGTACAATACCTTACGAGTCCTTCGTTACGGTTCCAAACCACACCAAAACGGTCCAATACCGTACGAGTACATCCATACGGTACCAAACCACACCAAAACGGTGCAATACCGTACGAGTACATCCATACGGTACCAAACCACAAAAAAACGGTGCAATACCTTGTGAGTACATCCATACGGTACCAAACCACACCAAAACGGTACAATACCTTACGAGTCCTTCGTTACGGTACCAAACCACACCAAAACGGTGCAATACTGTACGAGTACATCCATACGGTACCAAACCAAACCAAAACGGTACAATACCTTACGAGTACATCGATACGGTACCAAACAACACCAAAACGGTGCAATACCGTACGAGTACATCCATACGGTACCAAACCAAGCCAAAACGGTGCAATACCGTACGAGTACATCCATACGGTACCAAACCACAACAAAACGGTGCAATACCGTACGAGTACATCCATACGGTACCAAACCACACCAAAAGGGTACAATACCTTACGAGTCCTTCGTTACGGTACCAAACCACACCAAAACGGTGCAATACCGTACGACTACATCCATACGGTACCAAACCACACCAAAACGGTACAATACCATACGAGTACATCCATACGGTACGAAACCACACCAAAACGGTGCCATACCGTACGAGTACATCCATACGGTACCAAACCACACCAAAACGGTACAATACCTTACGAGTCCTTCGTTACGGAACCAAACCACAACAAAAAGGTGCAATACCGTACGAGTACATCCATACAGTACAAAACCACACCAAAACGGTACAATACCTTACGAGTCGTTCGTTACAGCACCATACCACACCAAAACGGTGCAATACCGTACGAGTACATCCATACGGTACCAAACCACACCAAAACGGTGCGATACCTTACGAGTCCTTCGTTACGGTACCAAACCACAACAAAACGGTGCAATACCGTACGAGTACATCCATACGGTACCAAACCACACCAAAACGGTACAATACCTTACGAGTCCTTCGTTACGGTACCTAACCACACCAAAACGGTGCAATACCGTACGACTACATCCACACGGTACCAAACCACACCAAAACGGTACAATACCATACGAGTACATCCATACGGTACCAAACCACAACAAAACGGTGCAATACCGTACGAGTACATCCATACGGTACCAAACCACACCAAAACGGTGCAATACCGTACGAGTACATCCATACGGTACAAACCACAACAAAACGGTGCAATACCGTACGAGTACATCCATACGGTACCAAAGCACACCAAAACGGTACAATACCTTACGAGTCCTTCGTTACGGTACCAAACCACACCAAAACGGTGCAATACCGTACGACTACATCCATACGGTACCAAACCACACCAAAACGGTACAATACCATACGAGTACATCCATACGGTACCAAACCACACCAAAACGGTGCCATACCGTACGAGTACATCCATACGGTACCAAACCACACCAAAACGGTACAATACCTTACGATTCCTTCGTTACGATACCAAACCACAACAAAAAGGTGCAACACCGTACGAGTACATCCATACGGTACAAAACCACACCAAAACGGTACAATACCTTACGAGTCCTTCGTTACAGCACCATACCACACCAAAACGGTGCAATACCGTACGAGTACATCCATACGGTACCAAACAACACCAAAACGGTGCAATACCTTACGAGTCCTTCGTTACGGTACCAAACCACAACAAAACGGTGCAATACCGTACGAGTACATCCATACGGTACCAAACCACAAAAAAACGGTGCAATACCTTGTGAGTACATCCATACGGTACCAAACCACACCAAAACGGTACAATACCTTACGAGTCCTTCGTTACGGTACCAAACCACACCAAAACGGTGCAATACTGTACGAGTACATCCATACGGTACCAAACCAAACCAAAACGGTACAATACCTTACGAGTACATCGATACGGTACCAAACAACACCAAAACGGTGCAATACCGTACGAGTACATCCATACGGTACCAAACCAAGCCAAAACGGTGCAATACCGTACGAGTACATCCATACGGTACCAAACCACAACAAAACGGTGCAATACCGTACGAGTACATCCATACGGTACCAAACCACACCAAAAGGGTACAATACCTTACGAGTCCTTCGTTACGGTACCAAACCACACCAAAACGGTGCAATACCGTACGACTACATCCATACGGTACCAAACCACACCAAAACGGTACAATACCATACGAGTACATCCATACGGTACGAAACCACACCAAAACGGTGCCATACCGTACGAGTACATCCATACGGTACCAAACCACACCAAAACGGTACAATACCTTACGAGTCCTTCGTTACGGAACCAAACCACAACAAAAAGGTGCAATACCGTACGAGTACATCCATACGGTACAAAACCACACCAAAACGGTACAATACCTTACGAGTCGTTCGTTACAGCACCATACCACACCAAAACGGTGCAATACCGTACGAGTACATCCATACGGTACCAAACCACACCAAAACGGTGCGATACCTTACGAGTCCTTCGTTACGGTACCAAACCACAACAAAACGGTGCAATACCGTACGAGTACATCCATACGGTACCAAACCACACCAAAACGGTACAATACCTTACGAGTCCTTCGTTACGGTACCTAACCACACCAAAACGGTGCAATACCGTACGACTACATCCACACGGTACCAAACCACACCAAAACGGTACAATACCATACGAGTACATCCATACGGTACCAAACCACAACAAAACGGTGCAATACCGTACGAGTACATCCATACGGTACCAAACCACACCAAAACGGTGCAATACCGTACGAGTACATCCATACGGTACAAACCACAACAAAACGGTGCAATACCGTACGAGTACATCCATACGGTACCAAAGCACACCAAAACGGTACAATACCTTACGAGTCCTTCGTTACGGTACCAAACCACACCAAAACGGTGCAATACCGTACGACTACATCCATACGGTACCAAACCACACCAAAACGGTACAATACCATACGAGTACATCCATACGGTACCAAACCACACCAAAACGGTGCCATACCGTACGAGTACATCCATACGGTACCAAACCACACCAAAACGGTACAATACCTTACGATTCCTTCGTTACGATACCAAACCACAACAAAAAGGTGCAACACCGTACGAGTACATCCATACGGTACAAAACCACACCAAAACGGTACAATACCTTACGAGTCCTTCGTTACAGCACCATACCACACCAAAACGGTGCAATACCGTACGAGTACATCCATACGGTACCAAACAACACCAAAACGGTGCAATACCTTACGAGTCCTTCGTTACGGTACCAAACCACAACAAAACGGTGCAATACCGTACGAGTACATCCATACGGTACCAAACCACACCAAAACGGTGCAATACCGTACGAGTACATCCATACGGTTCCAAACCACAACAAAACGGTGCAATACCATACGAGTACATCCATACGGTACCAAACCACACCAAAACGGTACAATACCTTACAAGTCCTTCGTTACGGTTCCAAACCACACTAAAACGGTGCAATACCGTACGAGTACATCTATATGGTACCAAACCACACCAAAACGGTGCAATACCTTGCGCGTCCTTCGTTACGGTACCAAACCACAACAAAACGGTGCAATACCGTACGAGTACATCCATACGGTACGAAACCAAACCAAAACGGTACAATACCTTCCGAGTCCTTCGTTACAGTACCAAACCACAACAAAACGGTGCAATACCGTACGAGTACATCCATACGGTACCAAACCACACCAAAACGGTACAATACCTTACGAGTCCTTCGTTACGGTACCAAACCACACCAAAACGGTGCAACACCGTACGAGTACATCCATACGGTACCAAACCACACCAAAACGGTGCAATACCGTACGAGTACATCCATACGGTACCAAACCACAACAAAACGGTGCAATACCTTGTGAGTACATCCATACTGTACCAAACCACACCAAAACGGTACAATACCTTACGAGTCCTTCGTTACGGTACCAAACCACAACAATACGGTGCAATACCGTACGAGTACATCCATACGGTACCAAACCACACCAAAACGGTACAATACCTTACGAGTCCTTCGTTACGGTACAAAACCACAATAAAAGGGTACAATACTTTACGAGTCCTTCTTTACGGTACCAAACCTAACCAAAACGGTGCAATACCGCACGAGTACATCCATACGGTACCAAACCACACCAAAATGGTACAATACCTTACGAGTACATCCATACGGTACCAAACCACACCAAAACAGTACAATACCTTACGAGTACATCCATACGGTACCAAACCAAGCCAAAACGGTGCAATACCTTACGAGTCCTTCGTTACGGTACCAAATCACACCAAAACGGTGCAATACTGTACGAGTACATCCATACGGTACCAAACCACACCAAAACGGTACAATACCTTACGAGTCCTTCATTACGGTACCAAACCACACCAAAACGGTGCAATACCGTACGAGTACATCCATACGGTACCAAACCACACCAAAACGGTACAATACCTTACGAGTCCATCGTTACGGTTCCAAACCACACCAAAATGGTGCAATACCGTACGAGTACATCCATACGGTACCAAACCACAATAAAACGGTGCAATACCATGTGAGTACATTCATACGGTACCAAACCACACCAAAACGGTACAATACCTTACGAGTCCTTCGTTACGGTACCAAACCACACCAAAACGGTGCAATACTGTACAAGTACATCCATACGGTACCAAACCAAACCAAAACGGTACAATACCTTACGAGTACATCCATACGGTACCAAACAACACCAAAACGGTGCAATACCATACGAGTACATCCATACGGTACCAAACCAAGCCAAAAGGGTACAATACCTTACGAGTCCTTCGTTACGGTACCAAACCACACCAAAACGGTGCAATACCGTACGACTACATCCATACGGTACCAAACCACACCAAAACGGTACAATACCATACGAGTACATCCATACGGTACGAAACCACACCAAAACGGTGCCATACCGTACGAGTACATCCATACGGTACCAAACCACACCAAAACGGTACAATACCTTACGAGTCCTTCGTTACGGAACCAAACCAAAACAAAAAGGTGCAATACCGTACGAGTACATCCATACGGTACAAAACCACACCAAAACGGTACAATACCTTACGAGTCGTTCGTTACAGCACCATACCACACCAAAACGGTGCAATACCGTACGAGTACATCCATACGGTACCAAACCACACCAAAACGGTGCGATACCTTACGAGTCCTTCGTTACGGTACCAAACCACAACAAAACGGTGCAATACCGTACGAGTACATCCATACGGTACCAAACCACACCAAAACGGTACAATACCTTACGAGTCCTTCGTTACGGTACCTAACCACACCAAAACGGTGCAATACCGTACGACTACATCCACACGGTACCAAACCACACCAAAACGATACAATACCATACGAGTACATCCATACGGTACCAAACCACAACAAAACGGTGCAATACCGTACGAGTACATCCATACGGTACCAAACCACACCAAAACGGTGCAATACCGTACGAGTACATCCATACGGTACAAACCACAACAAAACGGTGCAATACCGTACGAGTACATCCATACGGTACCAAACCACACCAAAACGGTACAATACCTTACGAGTCCTTCGTTACGGTACCAAACCACACCAAAACGGTGCAATACCGTACGACTACATCCATACGGTACCAAACCACACCAAAACGGTACAATACCATACGAGTACATCCATACGGTACCAAACCACACCAAAACGGTGCCATACCGTACGAGTACATCCATACGGTACCAAACCACACCAAAACGGTACAATACCTTACGATTCCTTCGTTACGATACCAAACCACAACAAAAAGGTGCAACACCGTACGAGTACATCCATACGGTACAAAACCACACCAAAACGGTACAATACCTTACGAGTCCTTCGTTACAGCACCATACCACACCAAAACGGTGCAATACCGTACGAGTACATCCATACGGTACCAAACAACACCAAAACGGTGCAATACCTTACGAGTCCTTCGTTACGGTACCAAACCACAACAAAACGGTGCAATACCGTACGAGTACATCCATACGGTACCAAACCACACCAAAACGGTGCAATACCGTACGAGTACATCCATACGGTTCCAAACCACAACAAAACGGTGCAATACCATACGAGTACATCCATACGGTACCAAACCACACCAAAACGGTACAATACCTTACAAGTCCTTCGTTACGGTTCCAAACCACACTAAAACGGTGCAATACCGTACGAGTACATCTATATGGTACCAAACCACACCAAAACGGTGCAATACCTTGCGCGTCCTTCGTTACGGTACCAAACCACAACAAAACGGTGCAATACCGTACGAGTACATCCATACGGTACGAAACCAAACCAAAACGGTACAATACCTTCCGAGTCCTTCGTTACAGTACCAAACCACAACAAAACGGTGCAATACCGTACGAGTACATCCATACGGTACCAAACCACACCAAAACGGTACAATACCTTACGAGTCCTTCGTTACGGTACCAAACCACACCAAAACGGTGCAACACCGTACGAGTACATCCATACGGTACCAAACCACACCAAAACGGTGCAATACCGTACGAGTACATCCATACGGTACCAAACCACAACAAAACGGTGCAATACCTTGTGAGTACATCCATACTGTACCAAACCACACCAAAACGGTACAATACCTTACGAGTCCTTCGTTACGGTACCAAACCACAACAATACGGTGCAATACCGTACGAGTACATCCATACGGTACCAAACCACACCAAAACGGTACAATACCTTACGAGTCCTTCGTTACGGTACAAAACCACATTACAAGGGTACAATACTTTACGAGTCCTTCGTTACGGTACCAAACCTAACCAAAACGGTGCAATACCGCACGAGTACATCCATACGGTACCAAACCACACCAAAACGGTACAATACCTTACGAGTACATCCATACGGTACCAAACCACACCAAAACAGTACAATACCTTACGAGTACATCCATACGGTACCAAACCAAGCCAAAACGGTGCAATACCTTACGAGTCCTTCGTTACGGTACCAAATCACACCAAAACGGTGCAATACTGTACGAGTACATCCATACGGTACCAAACCACACCAAAACGGTACAATACCTTACGAGTCCTTCATTACGGTACCAAACCACACCAAAACGGTGCAATACCGTACGAGTACATCCATACGGTACCAAACCACACCAAAACGGTACAATACCTTACGAGTCCATCGTTACGGTTCCAAACCACACTAAAATGGTGCAATACCGTACGAGTACATCCATACGGTACCAAACCACAATAAAACGGTGCAATACCATGTGAGTACATCCATACGGTACCAAACCACACCAAAACGGTACAATACCTTACGAGTCCTTCGTTACGGTACCAAACCACACCAAAACGGTGCAATACTGTACAAGTACATCCATACGGTACCAAACCAAACCAAAACGGTACAATACCTTACGAGTACATCCATACGGTACCAAACAACACCAAAACGGTGAAATACCGTACGAGTACATCCATACGGTACCAAACCAAGCCAAAACGGTGCAATACCGTACGAGTACATCCATACGGTACCAAACCACAACAAAACGGTGCAATACCGTACGAGTACATCCATACGGTACCAAACCACACCAAAACGGTACAATACCTTACGAGTCCTTCGTTACGGTACCAAACCACACCAAAACGGTGCAATACCGTACGACTACATCCACACGGTACCAAACCACACCGAAACGGTACAATACCATACGAGTACATCCATACGGTACCAAACCACACCAAAACGGCGCAATACCGTACGAGTACATCCATACGGTACCAAACCACACCAAAACGGTACAATACCTTACGAGTCCTTCGTTACGTTACCAAACCACACCAAAACGGTGCAATACCGTACGAGTACATCCATACGGTACCAAACCACACCAAAACGGTACAATACCATACGAGTCCTTCGTTACGGTTCCAAACCACAACAAAACGGTGCAATACCGTACGAGTACATCCATACGGTACCAAACCACACCAAAACGGTGCAATACCGTACGAGTACATCCATACGGTACCAAACCACAACAAAACGGTGCAATACCGTACGAGTACATCCATACAGTACCAAACCACAACAAAACGGTGCACTACCGTGTGAGTACATCCATACTGTACCAAACCACACCAAAACAGTACAATACCTTACGAGTCCTTCGTTACGGTACCAAACCACAACAATACGGTGCAATACCGTACGAGTACATCCATACGGTACCAAACCACACCATAACGGTACAATACCTTACGAGTCCTTCGTTACGGTACCAAACCACACCAAAATGGTACAATACCTTACGAGTCCTTCGTTACGGTACCAAACCTAACCAAAACGGTGCAATACCGCACGAGTACATCCATACGGTACCAAACCACCCCAAAACGCTACAATACCTTACGATTACATCCATACGGTACCAAACCACACCAAAACGGTACAATACCTTACGAGTACATCCATACGGTACCAAACCAAGCCAAAACGGAGCAATACCATGTGAGTACATACATACGGTACCAAACCACACCAAAATGGTATAATACCTTACGAGTACATCCATACGGTACCAAACCACACAATAACGGTACAATACCTTACGAGTCCTTCGTTACGGTACCAAACCACACCAAAACGGTGCAACACCGTACGAGAACATCCATACGGTACCAAACCACACTAAAACGGTGCAATACCGTACGAGTACATCCATACGGTACCAAACCACAACAAAACGGTGCACTACCGTGTGAGTACATCCATACTGTACCAAACCACACCAAAACGGTACAATACCTTACGAGTCCTTCGTTACGGTTCCAAACCACAACAATACGGTGCAATACCGTACGAGTACATCCATACGGTACCAAACCACACCATAACGTACAATACCTTACGAGTCCTTCGTTACGGTACCAAACCACACCAAAACGGTACAATACCTTACGAGTCCTTCGTTACAGTACCAAACCTAACCAAAACGGTGCAATACCGCACGAGTACATCCATACGGTACCAAACCACACGAAAACGGTACAATACCTTACGAGTACATCCATACGGTACCAAACCACACCAAAACGGTGCAATACCGTACGAGTACATCCAAACGGTACCAAACCACACCAAAATGGTACAATACATTACGAGTACATCCATACGGAACCAAACCAAGTCAAAACGGTGCAATACCTTACGAGTCCTTCGTTACGGTACCAAACCACACCAAAACGGTGCAATACTGGACGAGTACATCCATATGGTACCAAACCACACCAAAACGGTACAATACCTTACGAGTCCTTCGTTACGGTACCAAACCACACCAAAACGGTGCAATACTGTACGAGTACATCCATACGGTACCAAACCAAACCAAAACGGTACAATACCTTACGAGTACATCCATACGATACCAAACAACACCAAAACGGAGCAATAACGTACGAGTACATCCATACGGTACCAAACCAAGCCAAAACGATGCAATACCGTACGAGTACATCCATACGGTACCAAACCACAACAAAACGGTGCAATACCGTACGAGTACATCCATACGGTACCAAACCACACCAAAACGGTACAATACCTTACGAGTCCTTCGTTAGGGTACCAAACCACACCAAAACGGTGCAATACCGTACGACTACATCCATACGGTACCAAACCACACCAAAACGGTGCAATACCGTACGACTACATCCATACGGTACCAAACCACACCAAAACGGTACAATACCTTACGAGTCCTTCGTTACGGTACCAAACCACAAACAAAAATGTGCAATACCGTACGAGTACATCCATACGGTACCAAACCACACCAAAACGGTACAATACCTTACGAGTCCTTCGTTACGGTACCAAACCACACCAAAACGGTTCAACACCGTACGAGTACATCCATACGGTACCAAACCACACCAAAACGGTGCAATACCGTACGAGTACATCCATACGGTACCAAACCACAACAAAACGGTGCAATACCTTGTGAGTACATCCATACTGTACCAAACCACACCAAAACGGTACAATACCTTACGAGTCCTTCGTTACGGTACCAAACCACAACAATACGGTGCAATACCGTACGAGTACATCCATACGGTACCAAACCACACCAAAACGGTACAATACCTTAAGAGTCCTTCGTTACGGTACAAAACCACATTACAAGGGTACAATACTTTACGAGTCCTTCGTTACGGTACAAAACCTAACCAAAACGGTGCAATACCGCACGAGTACATCCATACGGTACCAAACCACACCAAAACGGTACAATACCTTACGAGTACATCCATACGGTACCAAACCACACCAAAACAGTACAATACCTTACGAGTACATCCATACGGTACCAAACCAAGCCAAAACGGTGCAATACCTTACGAGTCCTTCGTTACGGTACCAAATCACACCAAAACGGTGCAATACTGTACGAGTACATCCATACGGTACCAAACCACACCAAAACGGTACAATACCTTACGAGTCCTTCATTACGGTACCAAACAACACCAAAACGGTGCAATACCGTACGAGTACATCCATACGGTACCAAACCACACCAAAACGGTACAATACCTTACGAGTCCATCGTTACGGTTCCAAACCACACCAAAATGGTGCAATACCGTACGAGTACATCCATACGGTACCAAACCACAATAAAACGGTGCAATACCATGTGAGTACATCCATACGGTACCAAACCACACCAAAACGGTACAATACCTTACGAGTCCTTCGTTACGGTACCAAACCACACCAAAACGGTGCAATACTGTACAAGTACATCCATACGGTACCAAACCAAACCAAAACGGTACAATACCTTACGAGTACATCCATACGGTACCAAACAACACCAAAACGGTGCAATACCGTCCGAGTACATCCATACGGTACCAAACCAAGCCAAAACGGTGCAATACCGTACGAGTACATCCATACGGTACCAAACCACAACAATACGGTGCAATACCGTATGAGTACATCCATACGGTACCAAACCACACCAAAACGGTACAATACCATACGAGTACATCCATACGGTACCAAACCACACCAAAACGGCGCAATACCGTACGAGTACATCCATACGGTACCAAACCACACCAAAACGGTACAATACCTTACGAGTCCTTCGTTACGTTACCAAACCACACCAAAACGGTGCAATACCGTACGAGTACATCCATACGGTACCAAACCACACCAAAACGGTACAATACCATACGAGTCCTTCGTTACGGTTCCAAACCACAACAAAACGGTGCAATACCGTACGAGTACATCCATACGGTACCAAACCACACCAAAATGGTGCAATACCGTACGAGTACATCCATACGGTACCAAACCACAACAAAACGGTGCAATACCGTACGAGTACATCCATACAGTACCAAACCACAACAAAACGGTGCACTATCGTGTGAGTACATCCATACTGTACCAAACCACACCAAAACGGTACAATACCTTACGAGTCCTTCGTTACGGTACCAAACCACAACAATACGGTGCAATACCGTACGAGTACATCCATACGGTACCAAACCACACCATAACGGTACAATACCTTACGAGTCCTTCGTTACGGTACCAAACCACACCAAAATGGTACAATGCCTTACGAGTCCTTCGTTACGGTACCAAACCTAACCAAAACGGTGCAATACCGCACGAGTACATCCATACGGTACCAAACCACCCCAAAACGCTACAATACCTTACGATTACATCCATACGGTACCAAACCAAGCCAAAACGGAGCAATACCATGTGAGTACATACATACGGTACCAAACCACACCAAAATGGTATAATACCTTACGAGTACATCCATACGGTACCAAACCACACAATAACGGTACAATACCTTACGAGTCCTTCGTTACGGTACCAAACCACACCAAAACGGTGCAACACCGTACGAGAACATCCATACGGTACCAAACCACACTAAAACGGTGCAATACCGTACGAGTACATCCATACGGTACCAAACCACAACAAAACGGTGCACTACCGTGTGAGTACATCCATACTGTACCAAACCACACCAAAACGGTACAATACCTTACGAGTCCTTCGTTACGGTTCCAAACCACAACAATACGGTGCAATACCGTACGAGTACATCCATACGGTACCAAACCACACCATAACGTACAATACCTTACGAGTCCTTCGTTACGGTACCAAACCACACCAAAACGGTACAATACCTTACGAGTCCTTCGTTACGGTACCAAACCTAACCAAAACGGTGCAATACCGCACGAGTACATCCATACGGTACCAAACCACACGAAAACGGTACAATACCTTACGAGTACATCCATACGGTACCAAACTACACCAAAACGGTGCAATACCGTACGAGTACATCCAAACGGTACCAAACCACACCAAAATGGTACAATACATTACGAGTACATCCATACGGAACCAAACCAAGTCAAAACGGTGCAATACCTTACGAGTCCTTCGTTACGGTACCAAACCACACCAAAACGGTGCAATACTTGACGAGTACATCCATATGGTACCAAACCACACCAAAACGGTACAATACCTTACGAGTCCTTCGTTACGGTACCAAACCACACCAAAACGGTGCAATACCGTACGAGTACATACATACGGTACCAAACCACACCAACACGGTGCAATACCGTACGAGTACATCCATACGGTACCAAACCACAAAAAAACGGTGCAATACCATGTGAGTACATCCATACGGTACCAAACCACACCAAAACGGTACAATACCATACAAGTCCTTCGTTACGGTACCAAACCACACCAAAACGGTGCAATACTGGACGAGTACATCCATACGGTACCAAACCACACCAAAACGGTACAATACCTTACGAGTCCTTCGTTACGGTACCAAACCACACCAAAACGGTGCAATACCGTACGAGTACATCCATACGGTACCAAACCACACCAAAACGGTGCAATACCGTACGAGTACATCCATACGGTACCAAACCACAAAAAAATGGTGCAATACCATGTGAGTACATCCATACGGTACCAAACCACACCAAAACGGTACAATACCATACGAGTCCTTCGTTACGGTACCAAACCACACCAAAACGGTGCAATACTGTACGAGTACATCCATACGGTACCAAACCAAACCAAAACAGTACAATACCTTACGAGTACATCCATACGATACCAAACAACACCAAAACGGAGCAATACCGTACGAGTACATCGATACGGTACCAAACCAAGCCAAAACGATGCAATACCGTACGAGTACATCCATACGGTACCAAACCACAACAAAACGGTGCAATACCGTACGAGTACATCCATACGGTACCAAACCACACCAAAACGGTACAATACCTTACGAGTCCTTCGTTAGGGTACCAAACCACACCAAAACGGTGCAATACCGTACGACTACATCCATACGGTACCAAACCACACCAAAACGGTGCAATACCGTACGACTACATCCATACGGTACCAAACCACACCAAAACGGTACAATACCTTACGAGTCCTTCGTTACGGTACCAAACCACACCAAAACGGTGCAATACCGTACGAATACATCCATACGGTACCAAACCACACCAAAACGGTACAATACCATACGAGTCCTTCGTTACGGTTCCAAACCACACCAAAACGGTGCAATACCGTACGAGTACATCCATACGGTACCAAACCACACCAAAACGGTGCAATACCGTACGAGTACATCCATACGGTACCAAACCACAACAAAACGGTGCAATACCATGTGAGTACATCCATACGGTACCAAACCACACCAAAACGGTACAATACCTTACGAGTTCTTCGTTACGGTTCCAAACCACACCAAAACGGTGCAATACCGCACGAGTACATCCATACGGTACCAAACCACACCAAAACGGTACAATACCTTACGAGTCCTTCGTTACGGTACCAAACCACACCAAAACGGTGCAATACTGTACGAGTACATCCATACGGTACCAAACCAAACCAAAACGGTACAATACCTTACGAGTACAGCCATACGGTACCAAACAACACCAAAACGGAGCAATACCGTACGAGTACATCCATACGGTACAGAACCAAGCCAAAACGATGCAATACCGTACGAGTACATCCATACGGTACCAAACCACAACAAAACGGTGCAATACCGTACGAGTACATCCATACGGTACCAAACCACACCAAAACGGTACAATACCTTACGAGTCCTTCGTTAGGGTACCAAACCACACCAAAACGGTGCAATACCTTACGACTACATCCATACGGTACCAAACCACACCAAAACGGTGCAATACCGTACGACTACATCCATACGGTACCAAACCACACCAAAACGGTACAATACCTTACGAGTCCTTCGTTACGGTACCAAACCACAAACAAAAATGTGCAATACCGTACGAGTACATCCATACGGTACCAAACCACACCAAAACGGTACAATACCTTACGAGTCCTTCGTTACGGTACCAAACCACACCAAAACGGTGCAATACCGTACGAGTACATCCATACGGTACCAAACCACACCAAAACGGTACAATACCATACGAGTCCTTCGTTACGGTTCCAAACCACACCAAAACGGTGCAATACCGTACGAGTACATCCATACGGTACCAAACCACACCAAAACGGTGCAATACCGTACGAGTACATCCATACGGTACCAAACCACAACAAAACGGTGCAATACCACGTGAGTACATCCATACGGTACCAAACCACACCAAAACGGTACAATACCTTACGAGTTCTTCGTTACGGTTCCAAACCACACCAAAACGGTGCAATACCGCACGAGTACATCCATACGGTACCAAACCACACCAAAACGGTACAATACCTTACGAGTCCTTCGTTACGGTACCAAACCACACCAAAACGGTGCAATACTGTACGAGTACATCCATACGGCACCAAACCAAACCAAAACGGTACAATACCTTACGAGTACATCCATACGGTACCAAAAAAAACCAAAACGGTGCAATACCGTACGAGTACATCCATACGGTACCAAACCAAGCCAAAACGATGCAATACCGTACGAGTACATCCATACGGTACCAAACCACACCAAAACGGTACAATACCTTACGACTCCTTCGTTACGGTACCAAACCACACCAAAACGGTGCAATACCGTACGAGTACATCCATACGGTACCAAACCTCACCAAACCGGCACAATACCTTACGAGTCCTTCATTACGGTTCCAAACCACACCAAAACGGTGCAATACCGTACGAGTACATCCATACGGTACCAAACCACCCCAAAACGGTGCAATACCGTACGAGTACATCCATACGGTACCAAACCACAAAAAATCGGTGCAATACCATGTGAGTACATCCATACGGTACCAAACCACACCAAAACGGTACAATACCTTACGAGTCCTTCGTTACGGTACCAAACCACACCAAAACGGTGCAATACTGTACGAGTACATCCATACGGTACCAAACCAAACCAAAACAGTACAATACCTTACGAGTACATCCATACGGCACCAAACAACACCAAAACGGTGCAATACCGTACGAGTACATCCATACGGTACCAAACCACAACAAAACGGTGCAATACCGTACGAGTACATCCATACGGTACCAAACCACACCAAAACGGTACAATACCTTACGAGTCCTTCGTTACGGTACCAAACCACACCAAAACGGTGCAATACCGTACGACTACATCCATACGGTACCAAACCACACCAAAACGGTACAATACCATACGAGTACATCCATATGGTACCAAACCACACCAAAACGGTGCAATACCGTATGAGTACATCCATACGGTACCAAACCACACCAAAACGGTACAATACCTTACGAGTCCTTCGTTACGGTACCAAACCACAACAAAAAGGTGCAATACCGTACGAGTACATCCATACGGTACAAAACCACACCAAAACGGTACAATACCTTACGAGTCCGTCGTTACAGCACCATACCACACCAAAACGGTGCAATACCTTACGAGTACATCCATACGGTACCAAACCTCACCAAAACGGCACAATACCTTACGAGTCCTTCATTACGGTTCCAAACCACACCAAAACGGTGCAATACCGTACGAGTACATACATACGGTACCAAACCACACCAAAACGGTGCAATACCGTACGAGTACATCCATACGGTATAGAACCACAACAAAACGGTGCAATACCGTACGAGTACATCCATACGGTACTAAACCACACCAAAACGGTATAATACCGTACGAGTACATCCATACGGTACCAAACCACACCAAAACGGTGCAATACCTTACGCGTCCTTCGTTACGGTACCAAACCACAACAAAACGGTGCAATACCGTACGAGTACATCCATACGGTACCAAACCACAACAAAACGGTACAATACCTTACGACTCCTTCGTTACGGTACAAAACCACAACAAAACGGTGCAATACCGTACGAGTACATCCATACGGTACCAAACCACACCAAAACGGTGCAATACCGTACGAGTACATCCATACGGTACAGAACCACAACAAAACGGTGCAATACCGTACGAGTACATCCATACGGTACTAAACCACACCAAAACGGTACAATACCTTACAAGTCCTTCGTTACGGTTCCAAACCACACCAAAACGGTACAATACCGTACGAGTACATCCATACGGTACCAAACCACACCAAAACGGTGCAATACCTTACGCGTCCTTCGTTACGGAACCAAACCACAACAAAACGGTGCAATACCGTACGAGTACATCCATACGGTACCAAACCACAACAAAACGGTACAATACCTTCAAGTCCTTCGTTACGGTACAAAACCACAACAAAACGGTGCAATACTGTACGAGTACATCCATACGGTACCAAACCACACCAAAACGGTACAATACCTTACGAGTCCTTCGTTACGGTACCAAACCACAACAATACGGTGCAATACCGTACGAGTACATCCATACGGTACCAAACCAAACCAAAACGGTGCAATACCGCACGAGTACATCCATACAGTACCAAACCACACCAAAACGGTACAATACCTTACGAGTCCTTCGTTACGGTTCCAAACCACACCAAAACGGTGCAATACCGTACGAGTACATCCATACGGTACCAAACCACACCAAAACGGTGCAATATCGTACCAGTACATCCATACGGTACCAAACCACACCAAAACGGTACAATACCTTACAAGTCCTTCGTTACGGTACCAAACCACAACAAAACGGTGCAATACCGTACGAGTACATCCATACGGTACTAAACCACACCAAAACGGTACAATACCTTACGAGTACATCCATACGGTACCAAACCACACCAAAACGGTACAATACCTTACGAGTCCTTCGTTACGGTACCAAACCACACCAAAACGGTGCAACACCGTACGAGTACATCCATACGGTACCAAACCACACCAAAACGGTGCAATACCGTACGAGTACATCCATACGGTACCAAACCACAACAAAACGGTGCAATACCGTGTGAGTACATCCATACTGTACCAAACCACACCAAAACGGTACAATACCTTACGAGTCCTTCGTTACGGAACCAAACCACAACAATACGGTGCAATACCGTACGAGTACATCCATACGGTACCAAACCACACCAAAACGGTACAATACCTTACGAGTCCTTCGTTACGGTACCAAACCACACCAAAACGGTACAATACCTTACGAGTCCTTCGTTACGGTACCAAACCAAACCAAAACGGTGCAATACCGCACGAGTACATCCATACGGTGCCAAACCACACCAAAACGGTACAATACCTTACGAGTCCTTCGTTACGGTACCAAACCACAACAATACGGTGCAATACCGTACGAGTACATCCATACGGAACCAAACCACACCAAAACGGTACAATACCTTACGAGTCCTTCGTTACGGTACCAAACCACACCAAAACGGTACAATACCTTACGAGTCCTTCGTTACGGTACCAAACAAAACCAAAACGGTGCAATACCGCACGAGTACATCCATACAGTACCAAACCACACCAAAACGGTACAATACCTTACGAGTCCTTCGTTACGGTTCCAAACCACACCAAAACGGTGCAATACCGTACGAGTACATCCATACGGTACCAAACCACACCAAAACGGTGCAATACCGTACGAGTACATCCATACGGTACCAAACCACAAAAAAACGGTGCAATACCATGTGAGTACATCCATACGGTACCAAACCACACCAAAACGGTACAATACCTTACGAGTCCTTCGTTACGGTACCAAACCACACCAAAACGGTGCAATACCGCACGAGTACATCCATACGGAACCAAACCACACCAAAACGGTACAATACCTTACGAGTCCTTCGTTACGGTGCCAAACCACACCAAAACGGTGCAATACCGTACGAGTACAGCCATACGGTACCAAACCACACCAAAACGGTATAATACCGTACGAGTCCTTCGTTACGGTACCAAACCACACCAAAACGGTGCAATACCGTACGAGTACATCCATACGGTACCAAACCACACCAAAACGGTATAATACCTTACGAGTCCTTCGTTACGGTACCAAACCACACCAAAACGGTGCAATACCGTACGAGTACATCCATACGGTACCAAACCACACCAAAACGGTACAATACCTTACGAGTCCTTCGTTACGGTACCAAACCAAACCAAAACGGTGCAATACCGCACGAGTACATCCATACGGTACCAAACCACACCAAAACGGTAAAATACCTTACGAGTCCTTCGTTACGGTACCAAACCACAACAAAACGGTGCAATACCGTACGAGTACATCCATACGGTACCAAACCACACCAAAACGGTACAATACCTTACGAGTCCTTCGTTACGGTACCAAACCACAACAAAACGGTGCAATACCGTACGAGTACATCCATACGGTACCAAACCACACCAAAACGTTACAATACCTTACGAGTCCTTCGTTACGGTACTAAACCACAACAAAACGGTGCACTACCGTACGAGTACATCCATACGGTACCAAACCACACCAAAACGGTGCAATACCGTGCGAGTACATCCATACGGTACCAAACCACAACAAAACGGTGCAATACCGTACGAGTACATCAATACGGTACCAAACCACACCAAAACGGTACAATACCTTACAAGTCCTTCGTTACAGTTCCAAACCACACCAAAACGTTGCAATACCGTACGAGTACATCCCTACGGTACCAAACCACACCAAAACGGTGCAATACCTTACGCGTCCTTCGTTACGGTACCAAACCACAACAAAACGGAGCAATACCGTACGAGTACATCCATACGGTACCAAACCACACCAAAACGGTACAATACCTTACGAGTCCTTCGTTACGGTACCAAACCACAACAAAACGGTGCAATACCGTACGAGTACATCCATACGGTACCAAACCACACCAAAACGGTACAATACCTTACGAGTACATCCATACGGTACCAAACCACACCAAAACGGTACAATACCTTACGAATCCTTCGTTACGGTACCAAACCACACCAAAACGGTGCAACACCGTACGAGTACATCCATACGGTACCAAACCACTCCAAAACGGTGCAATACCGTACGAGTACATCCATACGGTACCAAACCACAACAAAACGGTGCAATACCGTGTGAGTACATCCATACTGCACCAAACCACACCAAAACGGTACAATACCTTACGAGTCCTTCATTACGGAACCAAACCACAACAATACGGTGCAATACCGTACGAGTACATCCATACGGTACCAAACCACACCAAAACGGTACAATACCTTACGAGTCCTTCGTTACGGTACCAAACCACACCAAAACGGTACAATACCTTACGAGTCCTTCGTTACGGTACCAAACCAAACCAAAACGGTGCAATACCGCACGAGTACATCCATACGGTGCCAAACCACACCAAAACGGTACAATACCTTACGAGTCCTTCGTTACGGTACCAAACCACAACAATACGGTGCAATACCGTACGAGTACATCCATACGGAACCAAACCACACCAAAACGGTACAATACCTTACGAGTCCTTCGTTACGGAACCAAACCACAACAATACGGTGCAATACCGTACGAGTACATCCATACGGTACCAAACCACACCAAAACGGTACAATACCTTACGAGTCCTTCGTTACGGTACCAAACCACACCAAAACGGTACAATACCTTACGAGTCCTTCGTTACGGTACCAAACCAAACCAAAACGGTGCAATACCGCACGAGTACATCCATACGGTGCCAAACCACACCAAAACGGTACAATACCTTACGAGTCCTTCGTTACGGTACCAAACCACAACAATACGGTGCAATACCGTACGAGTACATCCATACGGAACCAAACCACACCAAAACGGTACAATACCTTACGAGTCCTTCGTTACGGTACCAAACCACACCAAAACGGTACAATACCTTACGAGTCCTTCGTTACGGTACCAAACCAAACCAAAACGGTGCAATACCGCACGAGTACATCCATACAGTACCAAACCACACCAAAACGGTACAATACCTTACGAGTCCTTCGTTACGGTTCCAAACCACACCAAAACGGTGCAATACCGTACGAGTACATCCATACGGTACCAAACCACACCAAAACGGTGCAATACCGTACGAGTACATCCATACGGTACCAAACCACAAAAAAACGGTGCAATACCATGTGAGTACATCCATACGGTACCAAACCACACCAAAACGGTACAATACCTTACGAGTCCTTCGTTACGGTACCAAACCACACCAAAACGGTGCAATACCGCACGAGTACATCCATACGGAACCAAACCACACCAAAACGGTACAATACCTTACGAGTCCTTCGTTACGGTGCCAAACCACACCAAAACGGTGCAATACCGTACGAGTACAGCCATACGGTACCAAACCACACCAAAACGGTATAATACCGTACGAGTCCTTCGTTACGGTACCAAACCACACCAAAACGGTGCAATACCGTACGAGTACATCCATACGGTACCAAACCACACCAAAACGGTATAATACCTTACGAGTCCTTCGTTACGGTACCAAACCACACCAAAACGGTGCAATACCGTACGAGTACATCCATACGGTACCAAACCACACCAAAACGGTACAATACCTTACGAGTCCTTCGTTACGGTACCAAACCAAACCAAAACGGTGCAATACCGCACGAGTACATCCATACGGTACCAAACCACACCAAAACGGTAAAATACCTTACGAGTCCTTCGTTACGGTACCAAACCACAACAAAACGGTGCAATACCGTACGAGTACATCCATACGGTACCAAACCACACCAAAACGGTACAATACCTTACGAGTCCTTCGTTACGGTACCAAACCACAACAAAACGGTGCAATACCGTACGAGTACATCCATACGGTACCAAACCACACCAAAACGTTACAATACCTTACGAGTCCTTCGTTACGGTACTAAACCACAACAAAACGGTGCACTACCGTACGAGTACATCCATACGGTACCAAACCACACCAAAACGGTGCAATACCGTGCGAGTACATCCATACGGTACCAAACCACAACAAAACGGTGCAATACCGTACGAGTACATCAATACGGTACCAAACCACACCAAAACGGTACAATACCTTACAAGTCCTTCGTTACAGTTCCAAACCACACCAAAACGTTGCAATACCGTACGAGTACATCCCTACGGTACCAAACCACACCAAAACGGTGCAATACCTTACGCGTCCTTCGTTACGGTACCAAACCACAACAAAACGGAGCAATACCGTACGAGTACATCCATACGGTACCAAACCACACCAAAACGGTACAATACCTTACGAGTCCTTCGTTACGGTACCAAACCACAACAAAACGGTGCAATACCGTACGAGTACATCCATACGGTACCAAACCACACCAAAACGGTACAATACCTTACGAGTACATCCATACGGTACCAAACCACACCAAAACGGTACAATACCTTACGAATCCTTCGTTACGGTACCAAACCACACCAAAACGGTGCAACACCGTACGAGTACATCCATACGGTACCAAACCACTCCAAAACGGTGCAATACCGTACGAGTACATCCATACGGTACCAAACCACAACAAAACGGTGCAATACCGTGTGAGTACATCCATACTGCACCAAACCACACCAAAACGGTACAATACCTTACGAGTCCTTCATTACGGAACCAAACCACAACAATACGGTGCAATACCGTACGAGTACATCCATACGGTACCAAACCACACCAAAACGGTACAATACCTTACGAGTCCTTCGTTACGGTACCAAACCACACCAAAACGGTACAATACCTTACGAGTCCTTCGTTACGGTACCAAACCAAACCAAAACGGTGCAATACCGCACGAGTACATCCATACGGTGCCAAACCACACCAAAACGGTACAATACCTTACGAGTCCTTCGTTACGGTACCAAACCACAACAATACGGTGCAATACCGTACGAGTACATCCAGACGGAACCAAACCACACCAAAACGGTACAATACCTTACGAGTCCTTCGTTACGGTACCAAACCACACCAAAACGGTACAATACCTTACGAGTCCTTCGTTACGGTTCCAAACCACACCAAAACGGTGCAATACCGTACGAGTACATCCATACGGTACCAAACCACACCAAAACGGTGCAATACCGTACGAGTACATCCATACGGTACCAAACCACACCAAAACGGTGCAATACCGTACGAGTACATCCATACGGTACCAAACCACACCAAAACGGTGCAATACCGTACGAGTACATCCATACGGTACAGAACCACAACAAAACGGTGCAATACCGTACGAGTACATCCATACGGTACTAAACCACACCAAAACGGTACAATACCTTACAAGTCCTTCGTTACGGTTCCAAACCACACCAAAACGGTACAATACCGTACGAGTACATCCATACGGTACCAAACCACACCAAAACGGTGCAATACCTTACGCGTCCTTCGTTACGGAACCAAACCACAACAAAACGGTGCAATACCGTACGAGTACATCCATACGGTACCAAACCACAACAAAACGGTACAATACCTTCAAGTCCTTCGTTACGGTACAAAACCACAACAAAACGGTGCAATACTGTACGAGTACATCCATACGGTACCAAACCACACCAAAACGGTACAATACCTTACGAGTCCTTCGTTACGGTACCAAACCACAACAATACGGTGCAATACCGTACGAGTACATCCATACGGTACCAAACCAAACCAAAACGGTGCAATACCGCACGAGTACATCCATACAGTACCAAACCACACCAAAACGGTACAATACCTTACGAGTCCTTCGTTACGGTTCCAAACCACACCAAAACGGTGCAATACCGTACGAGTACATCCATACGGTACCAAACCACACCAAAACGGTGCAATATCGTACCAGTACATCCATACGGTACCAAACCACACCAAAACGGTACAATACCTTACAAGTCCTTCGTTACGGTACCAAACCACAACAAAACGGTGCAATACCGTACGAGTACATCCATACGGTACTAAACCACACCAAAACGGTACAATACCTTACGAGTACATCCATACGGTACCAAACCACACCAAAACGGTACAATACCTTACGAGTCCTTCGTTACGGTACCAAACCACACCAAAACGGTGCAACACCGTACGAGTACATCCATACGGTACCAAACCACACCAAAACGGTGCAATACCGTACGAGTACATCCATACGGTACCAAACCACAACAAAACGGTGCAATACCGTGTGAGTACATCCATACTGTACCAAACCACACCAAAACGGTACAATACCTTACGAGTCCTTCGTTACGGAACCAAACCACAACAATACGGTGCAATACCGTACGAGTACATCCATACGGTACCAAACCACACCAAAACGGTACAATACCTTACGAGTCCTTCGTTACGGTACCAAACCACACCAAAACGGTACAATACCTTACGAGTCCTTCGTTACGGTACCAAACCAAACCAAAACGGTGCAATACCGCACGAGTACATCCATACGGTGCCAAACCACACCAAAACGGTACAATACCTTACGAGTCCTTCGTTACGGTACAAAACCACAACAATACGGTGCAATACCGTACGAGTACATCCATACGGAACCAAACCACACCAAAACGGTACAATACCTTACGAGTCCTTCGTTACGGTACCAAACCACACCAAAACGGTACAATACCTTACGAGTCCTTCGTTACGGTACCAAACCAAACCAAAACGGTGCAATACCGCACGAGTACATCCATACAGTACCAAACCACACCAAAACGGTACAATACCTTACGAGTCCTTCGTTACGGTTCCAAACCACACCAAAACGGTGCAATACCGTACGAGTACATCCATACGGTACCAAACCACACCAAAACGGTGCAATACCGTACGAGTACATCCATACGGTACCAAACCACAAAAAAACGGTGCAATACCATGTGAGTACATCCATACGGTACCAAACCACACCAAAACGGTACAATACCTTACGAGTCCTTCGTTACGGTACCAAACCACACCAAAACGGTGCAATACCGCACGAGTACATCCATACGGAACCAAACCACACCAAAACGGTACAATACCTTACGAGTCCTTCGTTACGGTGCCAAACCACACCAAAACGGTGCAATACCGTACGAGTACAGCCATACGGTACCAAACCACACCAAAACGGTATAATACCGTACGAGTCCTTCGTTACGGTACCAAACCACACCAAAACGGTGCAATACCGTACGAGTACATCCATACGGTACCAAACCACACCAAAACGGTATAATACCTTACGAGTCCTTCGTTACGGTACCAAACCACACCAAAACGGTGCAATACCGTACGAGTACATCCATACGGTACCAAACCACACCAAAACGGTACAATACCTTACGAGTCCTTCGTTACGGTACCAAACCAAACCAAAACGGTGCAATACCGCACGAGTACATCCATACGGTACCAAACCACACCAAAACGGTAAAATACCTTACGAGTCCTTCGTTACGGTACCAAACCACAACAAAACGGTGCAATACCGTACGAGTACATCCATACGGTACCAAACCACACCAAAACGGTACAATACCTTACGAGTCCTTCGTTACGGTACCAAACCACAACAAAACGGTGCAATACCGTACGAGTACATCCATACGGTACCAAACCACACCAAAACGTTACAATACCTTACGAGTCCTTCGTTACGGTACTAAACCACAACAAAACGGTGCACTACCGTACGAGTACATCCATACGGTACCAAACCACACCAAAACGGTGCAATACCGTGCGAGTACATCCATACGGTACCAAACCACAACAAAACGGTGCAATACCGTACGAGTACATCAATACGGTACCAAACCACACCAAAACGGTACAATACCTTACAAGTCCTTCGTTACAGTTCCAAACCACACCAAAACGTTGCAATACCGTACGAGTACATCCCTACGGTACCAAACCACACCAAAACGGTGCAATACCTTACGCGTCCTTCGTTACGGTACCAAACCACAACAAAACGGAGCAATACCGTACGAGTACATCCATACGGTACCAAACCACACCAAAACGGTACAATACCTTACGAGTCCTTCGTTACGGTACCAAACCACAACAAAACGGTGCAATACCGTACGAGTACATCCATACGGTACCAAACCACACCAAAACGGTACAATACCTTACGAGTACATCCATACGGTACCAAACCACACCAAAACGGTACAATACCTTACGAATCCTTCGTTACGGTACCAAACCACACCAAAACGGTGCAACACCGTACGAGTACATCCATACGGTACCAAACCACTCCAAAACGGTGCAATACCGTACGAGTACATCCATACGGTACCAAACCACAACAAAACGGTGCAATACCGTGTGAGTACATCCATACTGCACCAAACCACACCAAAACGGTACAATACCTTACGAGTCCTTCATTACGGAACCAAACCACAACAATACGGTGCAATACCGTACGAGTACATCCATACGGTACCAAACCACACCAAAACGGTACAATACCTTACGAGTCCTTCGTTACGGTACCAAACCACACCAAAACGGTACAATACCTTACGAGTCCTTCGTTACGGTACCAAACCAAACCAAAACGGTGCAATACCGCACGAGTACATCCATACGGTGCCAAACCACACCAAAACGGTACAATACCTTACGAGTCCTTCGTTACGGTACCAAACCACAACAATACGGTGCAATACCGTACGAGTACATCCATACGGAACCAAACCACACCAAAACGGTACAATACCTTACGAGTCCTTCGTTACGGTACCAAACCACACCAAAACGGTACAATACCTTACGAGTCCTTCGTTACGGTTCCAAACCACACCAAAACGGTGCAATACCGTACGAGTACATCCATACGGTACCAAACCACACCAAAACGGTGCAATACCGTACGAGTACATCCATACGGTACCAAACCACACCAAAACGGTGCAATACCGTACGAGTACATCCATACGGTACCAAACCACACCAAAACGGTACAATACCTTACGAGTCCTTCGTTACGGTACCAAACCACACCAAAACGGTGCAATACCGTACGAGTACATCCATACGATACCAAACCAAACCAAAACGGTACAATACCTTACGCGTCCTTCGTTACGGAACCAAACCACAACAATACGGTGCAATACCGTACGAGTACATCCATACGGTACCAAACCACACCAAAACGGTACAATACCTTACGAGTCCTTCGTTACGGAACCAAACCACAACAATACGGTGCAATACCGTACGAGTACATCCATACGGTACCAAACCACACCAAAACGGTACAATACCTTACGAGTCCTTCGTTACGGTACCAAACCACACCAAAACGGTACAATACCTTACGAGTCCTTCGTTACGGTACCAAACCACAACAATACGGTGCAATACCGTACGAGTACATCCATACGGTACCAAACCAAACCAAAACGGTGCAATACCGCACGAGTACATCCATACAGTACCAAACCACACCAAAACGGTACAATACCTTACGAGTCCTTCGTTACGGTTCCAAACCACACCAAAACGGTGCAATACCGTACGAGTACATCCATACGGTACCAAACCACACCAAAACGGTGCAATACCGTACGAGTACATCCATACGGTACCAAACCCCACCAAAACGGTACAATACCTTACGAGTACATCCATACGGTACCAAACCACACCAAAACGGTGCAATACCGTACGAGTACATCCATACGGTACCAAACCACACCAAAACGGTACAATACCTTACGAGTCCTTCGTTACGGTACCAAACCACACCAAAACGGTGCAATACCGTACGAGTACATCCATACGATACCAAACCAAACCAAAACGGTACAATACCTTACGAGTCCTTCGTTACGGTACCAAACCACACCAAAACGGTGCAATACCGTACGGGTACATCCATACGGTACCAAACCACACAAAAACGGTACAATACCTTACGAGTCCTTCGTTACGGTTCCAAACCATACCAAAACGGTGCAATACCGTACGAGTACATCCATACGGTACCAAACCACACCAAAACGGTGCAATACCGTACGGGTACATCCATACGGTACCAAACCACCCAAAAACGGTACAATACCTTACGAGTCCTTCGTTACGGTTCCAAACCATACCAAAACGGTGCAATACCGTACGAGTACATCCATACGGTACCAAACCACACCAAAACGGTGCAATACCGTACGAGTACATCCATACGGTGCCAAACCACAAAAAAACGGTGCAATACCATGTGAGTACATCCATACGGTACCAAACCACACCAAAACGGTACAATACCTTACGAGTCCTTCGTTACGGTACCAAACCACACCAAAACGGTGCAATACCGCACGAGTACATCCATACGGAACCAAACCACACCAAAACGGTACAATACCTTACGAGTCCTTCGTTACGGTGCCAAACCACACCAAAACGGTGCAATACCGTACGAGTACAGCCATACGGTACCAAACCACACCAAAACGGTATAATACCGTACGAGTCCTTCGTTACGGTACCAAACCACACCAAAACGGTGCAATACCGTACGAGTACATCCATACGGTACCAAACCACACCAAAACGGTATAATACCTTACGAGTCCTTCGTTACGGTACCAAACCACACCAAAACGGTGAAATACCGTACGAGTACATCCATACGGTACCAAACCACACCAAAACGGTACAATACCTTACGAGTCCTTCGTTACGGTACCAAACCAAACCAAAACGGTGCAATACCGCACGAGTACATCCATACGGTACCAAACCACACCAAAACGGTACAATACCTTACGAGTCCTTCGTTACGGTACCAAACCAAACCAAAACGGTGCAATACCGCACGAGTACATCCATACGGTGCCAAACCACACCAAAACGGTACAATACCTTACGAGTCCTTCGTTACGGTACCAAACCACAACAATACGGTGCAATACCGTACGAGTACATCCATACGGAACCAAACCACACCAAAACGGTACAATACCTTACGAGTCCTTCGTTACGGTACCAAACCACACCAAAACGGTACAATACCTTACGAGTCCTTCGTTACGGTACCAAACCAAACCAAAACGGTGCAATACCGCACGAGTACATCCATACAGTACCAAACCACACCAAAACGGTACAATACCTTACGAGTCCTTCGTTACGGTTCCAAACCACACCAAAACGGTGCAATACCGTACGAGTACATCCATACGGTACCAAACCACACCAAAACGGTGCAATACCGTACGAGTACATCCATACGGTACCAAACCACAAAAAAACGGTGCAATACCATGTGAGTACATCCATACGGTACCAAACCACACCAAAACGGTACAATACCTTACGAGTCCTTCGTACGGTACCAAACCACACCAAAACGGTGCAATACCGCACGAGTACATCCATACGGAACCAAACCACACCAAAACGGTACAATACCTTACGAGTCCTTCGTTACGGTGCCAAACCACACCAAAACGGTGCAATATTGTACGAGTACAGCCATACGGTACCAAACCACACCAAAACGGTATAATACCGTACGAGTCCTTCGTTACGGTACCAAACCACACCAAAACGGTGCAATACCGTACGAGTACATCCATACGGTACCAAACCACACCAAAACGGTATAATACCTTACGAGTCCTTCGTTACGGTACCAAACCACACCAAAACGGTGCAATACCGTACGAGTACATCCATACGGTACCAAACCACACCAAAACGGTACAATACCTTACGAGTCCTTCGTTACGGTACCAAACCAAACCAAAACGGTGCAATACCGCACGAGTACATCCATACGGTACCAAACCACACCAAAACGGTACAATACCTTACGAGTCCTTCGTTACGGTACCAAACCACAACAAAACGGTGCAATACCGTACGAGTACATCCATACGGTACCAAACCACACCAAAACGGTACAATACCTTACGAGTCCTTCGTTACGGTACCAAACCACAACAAAACGGTGCAATACCGTACGAGTACATCCATACGGTACCAAACCACACCAAAACGTTACAATACCTTACGAGTCCTTCGTTACGGTACTAAACCACAACAAAACGGTGCACTACCGTACGAGTACATCCATACGGTACCAAACCACACCAAAACGGTGCAATACCGTGCGAGTACATCCATACGGTACCAAACCACAACAAAACGGTGCAATACCGTACGAGTACATCAATACGGTACCAAACCACACCAAAACGGTACAATACCTTACAAGTCCTTCGTTACTGTTCCAAACCACACCAAAACGTTGCAATACCGTACGAGTACATCCCTACGGTACAAAACCACACCAAAACGGTGCAATACCTTACGCGTCCTTCGTTACGGTACCAAACCACAACAAAACGGAGCAATACCGTACGAGTACATCCATACGGTACCAAACCACACCAAAACGGTGCAATACCGTACGAGTACATCCATACGGTACCAAACCACAAAAAAACGGTGCAATACCATGTGAGTACATCCATACGGTACCAAACCACACCAAAACGGTACAATACCTTACGAGTCCTTCGTACGGTACCAAACCACACCAAAACGGTGCAATACCGCACGAGTACATCCATACGGAACCAAACCACACCAAAACGGTACAATACCTTACGAGTCCTTCGTTACGGTGCCAAACCACACCAAAACGGTGCAATACCGTACGAGTACAGCCATACGGTACCAAACCACACCAAAACGGTATAATACCGTACGAGTCCTTCGTTACGGTACCAAACCACACCAAAACGGTGCAATACCGTACGAGTACATCCATACGGTACCAAACCACACCAAAACGGTATAATACCTTACGAGTCCTTCGTTACGGTACCAAACCACACCAAAACGGTGCAATACCGTACGAGTACATCCATACGGTACCAAACCACACCAAAACGGTACAATACCTTACGAGTCCTTCGTTACGGTACCAAACCAAACCAAAACGGTGCAATACCGCACGAGTACATCCATACGGTACCAAACCACACCAAAACGGTACAATACCTTACGAGTCCTTCGTTACGGTACCAAACCACAACAAAACGGTGCAATACCGTACGAGTACATCCATACGGTACCAAACCACACCAAAACGGTACAATACCTTACGAGTCCTTCGTTACGGTACCAAACCACAACAAAACGGTGCAATACCGTACGAGTACATCCATACGGTACCAAACCACACCAAAACGTTACAATACCTTACGAGTCCTTCGTTACGGTACTAAACCACAACAAAACGGTGCACTACCGTACGAGTACATCCATACGGTACCAAACCACACCAAAACGGTGCAATACCGTGCGAGTACATCCATACGGTACCAAACCACAACAAAACGGTGCAATACCGTACGAGTACATCAATACGGTACCAAACCACACCAAAACGGTACAATACCTTACAAGTCCTTCGTTACTGTTCCAAACCACACCAAAACGTTGCAATACCGTACGAGTACATCCCTACGGTACCAAACCACACCAAAACGGTGCAATACCTTACGCGTCCTTCGTTACGGTACCAAACCACAACAAAACGGAGCAATACCGTACGAGTACATCCATACGGTACCAAACCACACCAAAACGGTACAATACCTTACGAGTCCTTCGTTACGGTACCAAACCACAACAAAACGGTGCAATACCGTACGAGTACATCCATACGGTACCAAACCACACCAAAACGGTACAATACCTTACGAGTACATCCATACGGTACCAAACCACACCAAAACGGTACAATACCTTACGAATCCTTCGTTACGGTACCAAACCACACCAAAACGGTGCAACACCGTACGAGTACATCCATACGGTACCAAACCACTCCAAAACGGTGCAATACCGTACGAGTACATCCATACGGTACCAAACCACAACAAAACGGTGCAATACCGTGTGAGTACATCCATACTGCACCAAACCACACCAAAACGGTACAATACCTTACGAGTCCTTCGTTACGGAACCAAACCACAACAATACGGTGCAATACCGTACGAGTACATCCATACGGTACCAAACCACACCAAAACGGTACAATACCTTACGAGTCCTTCGTTACGGTACCAAACCACACCAAAACGGTACAATACCTTACGAGTCCTTCGTTACGGTACCAAACCAAACCAAAACGGTGCAATACCGCACGAGTACATCCATACGGTGCCAAACCACACCAAAACGGTACAATACCTTACGAGTCCTTCGTTACGGTACCAAACCACAACAATACGGTGCAATACCGTACGAGTACATCCATACGGAACCAAACCACACCAAAACGGTACAATACCTTACGAGTCCTTCGTTACGGTACCAAACCACACCAAAACGGTACAATACCTTACGAGTCCTTCGTTACGGTTCCAAACCACACCAAAACGGTGCAATACCGTACGAGTACATCCATACGGTACCAAACCACACCAAAACGGTGCAATACCGTACGAGTACATCCATACGGTACCAAACCACACCAAAACGGTGCAATACCGTACGAGTACATCCATACGGTACCAAACCACACCAAAACGGTACAATACCTTACGAGTCCTTCGTTACGGTACCAAACCACACCAAAACGGTGCAATACCGTACGAGTACATCCATACGATACCAAACCAAACCAAAACGGTACAATACCTTACGCGTCCTTCGTTACGGAACCAAACCACAACAATACGGTGCAATACCGTACGAGTACATCCATACGGTACCAAACCACACCAAAACGGTACAATACCTTACGAGTCCTTCGTTACGGAACCAAACCACAACAATACGGTGCAATACCGTACGAGTACATCCATACGGTACCAAACCACACCAAAACGGTACAATACCTTACGAGTCCTTCGTTACGGTACCAAACCACACCAAAACGGTACAATACCTTACGAGTCCTTCGTTACGGTACCAAACCACAACAATACGGTGCAATACCGTACGAGTACATCCATACGGTACCAAACCAAACCAAAACGGTGCAATACCGCACGAGTACATCCATACAGTACCAAACCACACCAAAACGGTACAATACCTTACGAGTCCTTCGTTACGGTTCCAAACCACACCAAAACGGTGCAATACCGTACGAGTACATCCATACGGTACCAAACCACACCAAAACGGTGCAATACCGTACGAGTACATCCATACGGTACCAAACCCCACCAAAACGGTACAATACCTTACGAGTACATCCATACGGTACCAAACCACACCAAAACGGTGCAATACCGTACGAGTACATCCATACGGTACCAAACCACACCAAAACGGTACAATACCTTACGAGTCCTTCGTTACGGTACCAAACCACACCAAAACGGTGCAATACCGTACGAGTACATCCATACGATACCAAACCAAACCAAAACGGTACAATACCTTACGAGTCCTTCGTTACGGTACCAAACCACACCAAAACGGTGCAATACCGTACGGGTACATCCATACGGTACCAAACCACACAAAAACGGTACAATACCTTACGAGTCCTTCGTTACGGTTCCAAACCATACCAAAACGGTGCAATACCGTACGAGTACATCCATACGGTACCAAACCACACCAAAACGGTGCAATACCGTACGGGTACATCCATACGGTACCAAACCACCCAAAAACGGTACAATACCTTACGAGTCCTTCGTTACGGTTCCAAACCATACCAAAACGGTGCAATACCGTACGAGTACATCCATACGGTACCAAACCACACCAAAACGGTGCAATACCGTACGAGTACATCCATACGGTGCCAAACCACAAAAAAACGGTGCAATACCATGTGAGTACATCCATACGGTACCAAACCACACCAAAACGGTACAATACCTTACGAGTCCTTCGTTACGGTACCAAACCACACCAAAACGGTGCAATACCGCACGAGTACATCCATACGGAACCAAACCACACCAAAACGGTACAATACCTTACGAGTCCTTCGTTACGGTGCCAAACCACACCAAAACGGTGCAATACCGTACGAGTACAGCCATACGGTACCAAACCACACCAAAACGGTATAATACCGTACGAGTCCTTCGTTACGGTACCAAACCACACCAAAACGGTGCAATACCGTACGAGTACATCCATACGGTACCAAACCACACCAAAACGGTATAATACCTTACGAGTCCTTCGTTACGGTACCAAACCACACCAAAACGGTGAAATACCGTACGAGTACATCCATACGGTACCAAACCACACCAAAACGGTACAATACCTTACGAGTCCTTCGTTACGGTACCAAACCAAACCAAAACGGTGCAATACCGCACGAGTACATCCATACGGTACCAAACCACACCAAAACGGTACAATACCTTACGAGTCCTTCGTTACGGTACCAAACCAAACCAAAACGGTGCAATACCGCACGAGTACATCCATACGGTGCCAAACCACACCAAAACGGTACAATACCTTACGAGTCCTTCGTTACGGTACCAAACCACAACAATACGGTGCAATACCGTACGAGTACATCCATACGGAACCAAACCACACCAAAACGGTACAATACCTTACGAGTCCTTCGTTACGGTACCAAACCACACCAAAACGGTACAATACCTTACGAGTCCTTCGTTACGGTACCAAACCAAACCAAAACGGTGCAATACCGCACGAGTACATCCATACAGTACCAAACCACACCAAAACGGTACAATACCTTACGAGTCCTTCGTTACGGTTCCAAACCACACCAAAACGGTGCAATACCGTACGAGTACATCCATACGGTACCAAACCACACCAAAACGGTGCAATACCGTACGAGTACATCCATACGGTACCAAACCACAAAAAAACGGTGCAATACCATGTGAGTACATCCATACGGTACCAAACCACACCAAAACGGTACAATACCTTACGAGTCCTTCGTACGGTACCAAACCACACCAAAACGGTGCAATACCGCACGAGTACATCCATACGGAACCAAACCACACCAAAACGGTACAATACCTTACGAGTCCTTCGTTACGGTGCCAAACCACACCAAAACGGTGCAATATTGTACGAGTACAGCCATACGGTACCAAACCACACCAAAACGGTATAATACCGTACGAGTCCTTCGTTACGGTACCAAACCACACCAAAACGGTGCAATACCGTACGAGTACATCCATACGGTACCAAACCACACCAAAACGGTATAATACCTTACGAGTCCTTCGTTACGGTACCAAACCACACCAAAACGGTGCAATACCGTACGAGTACATCCATACGGTACCAAACCACACCAAAACGGTACAATACCTTACGAGTCCTTCGTTACGGTACCAAACCAAACCAAAACGGTGCAATACCGCACGAGTACATCCATACGGTACCAAACCACACCAAAACGGTACAATACCTTACGAGTCCTTCGTTACGGTACCAAACCACAACAAAACGGTGCAATACCGTACGAGTACATCCATACGGTACCAAACCACACCAAAACGGTACAATACCTTACGAGTCCTTCGTTACGGTACCAAACCACAACAAAACGGTGCAATACCGTACGAGTACATCCATACGGTACCAAACCACACCAAAACGTTACAATACCTTACGAGTCCTTCGTTACGGTACTAAACCACAACAAAACGGTGCACTACCGTACGAGTACATCCATACGGTACCAAACCACACCAAAACGGTGCAATACCGTGCGAGTACATCCATACGGTACCAAACCACAACAAAACGGTGCAATACCGTACGAGTACATCAATACGGTACCAAACCACACCAAAACGGTACAATACCTTACAAGTCCTTCGTTACTGTTCCAAACCACACCAAAACGTTGCAATACCGTACGAGTACATCCCTACGGTACCAAACCACACCAAAACGGTGCAATACCTTACGCGTCCTTCGTTACGGTACCAAACCACAACAAAACGGAGCAATACCGTACGAGTACATCCATACGGTACCAAACCACACCAAAACGGTGCAATACCGTACGAGTACATCCATACGGTACCAAACCACAAAAAAACGGTGCAATACCATGTGAGTACATCCATACGGTACCAAACCACACCAAAACGGTACAATACCTTACGAGTCCTTCGTACGGTACCAAACCACACCAAAACGGTGCAATACCGCACGAGTACATCCATACGGAACCAAACCACACCAAAACGGTACAATACCTTACGAGTCCTTCGTTACGGTGCCAAACCACACCAAAACGGTGCAATACCGTACGAGTACAGCCATACGGTACCAAACCACACCAAAACGGTATAATACCGTACGAGTCCTTCGTTACGGTACCAAACCACACCAAAACGGTGCAATACCGTACGAGTACATCCATACGGTACCAAACCACACCAAAACGGTATAATACCTTACGAGTCCTTCGTTACGGTACCAAACCACACCAAAACGGTGCAATACCGTACGAGTACATCCATACGGTACCAAACCACACCAAAACGGTACAATACCTTACGAGTCCTTCGTTACGGTACCAAACCAAACCAAAACGGTGCAATACCGCACGAGTACATCCATACGGTACCAAACCACACCAAAACGGTACAATACCTTACGAGTCCTTCGTTACGGTACCAAACCACAACAAAACGGTGCAATACCGTACGAGTACATCCATACGGTACCAAACCACACCAAAACGGTACAATACCTTACGAGTCCTTCGTTACGGTACCAAACCACAACAAAACGGTGCAATACCGTACGAGTACATCCATACGGTACCAAACCACACCAAAACGTTACAATACCTTACGAGTCCTTCGTTACGGTACTAAACCACAACAAAACGGTGCACTACCGTACGAGTACATCCATACGGTACCAAACCACACCAAAACGGTGCAATACCGTGCGAGTACATCCATACGGTACCAAACCACAACAAAACGGTGCAATACCGTACGAGTACATCAATACGGTACCAAACCACACCAAAACGGTACAATACCTTACAAGTCCTTCGTTACTGTTCCAAACCACACCAAAACGTTGCAATACCGTACGAGTACATCCCTACGGTACCAAACCACACCAAAACGGTGCAATACCTTACGCGTCCTTCGTTACGGTACCAAACCACAACAAAACGGAGCAATACCGTACGAGTACATCCATACGGTACCAAACCACACCAAAACGGTACAATACCTTACGAGTCCTTCGTTACGGTACCAAACCACAACAAAACGGTGCAATACCGTACGAGTACATCCATACGGTACCAAACCACACCAAAACGGTACAATACCTTACGAGTACATCCATACGGTACCAAACCACACCAAAACGGTACAATACCTTACGAATCCTTCGTTACGGTACCAAACCACACCAAAACGGTGCAACACCGTACGAGTACATCCATACGGTACCAAACCACTCCAAAACGGTGCAATACCGTACGAGTACATCCATACGGTACCAAACCA
Source organism: Rhododendron vialii (assembly GCF_030253575.1). Lineage (NCBI taxonomy): Eukaryota > Viridiplantae > Streptophyta > Magnoliopsida > Ericales > Ericaceae > Rhododendron > Rhododendron vialii. The sequence continues at coordinate 27,460,538 of NC_080557.1, read as the reverse complement.
CAACAAAACGGTGCAATACCGTGTGAGTACATCCATACTGCACCAAACCACACCAAAACGGTACAATACCTTACGAGTCCTTCGTTACGGAACCAAACCACAACAATACGGTGCAATACCGTACGAGTACATCCATACGGTACCAAACCACACCAAAACGGTACAATACCTTACGAGTCCTTCGTTACGGTACCAAACCACACCAAAACGGTACAATACCTTACGAGTCCTTCGTTACGGTACCAAACCAAACCAAAACGGTGCAATACCGCACGAGTACATCCATACGGTGCCAAACCACACCAAAACGGTACAATACCTTACGAGTCCTTCGTTACGGTACCAAACCACAACAATACGGTGCAATACCGTACGAGTACATCCATACGGAACCAAACCACACCAAAACGGTACAATACCTTACGAGTCCTTCGTTACGGTACCAAACCACACCAAAACGGTACAATACCTTACGAGTCCTTCGTTACGGTTCCAAACCACACCAAAACGGTGCAATACCGTACGAGTACATCCATACGGTACCAAACCACACCAAAACGGTGCAATACCGTACGAGTACATCCATACGGTACCAAACCACACCAAAACGGTGCAATACCGTACGAGTACATCCATACGGTACCAAACCACACCAAAACGGTACAATACCTTACGAGTCCTTCGTTACGGTACCAAACCACACCAAAACGGTGCAATACCGTACGAGTACATCCATACGATACCAAACCAAACCAAAACGGTACAATACCTTACGAGTCCTTCGTTACGGAACCAAACCACAACAATACGGTGCAATACCGTACGAGTACATCCATACGGTACCAAACCACACCAAAACGGTACAATACCTTACGAGTCCTTCGTTACGGAACCAAACCACAACAATACGGTGCAATACCGTACGAGTACATCCATACGGTACCAAACCACAGCAAAACGGTACAATACCTTACGAGTCCTTCGTTACGGTACCAAACCACACCAAAACGGTACAATACCTTACGAGTCCTTCGTTACGGTACCAAACCACAACAATACGGTGCAATACCGTACGAGTACATCCATACGGTACCAAACCAAACCAAAACGGTGCAATACCGCACGAGTACATCCATACAGTACCAAACCACACCAAAACGGTACAATACCTTACGAGTCCTTCGTTACGGTTCCAAACCACACCAAAACGGTGCAATACCGTACGAGTACATCCATACGGTACCAAACCACACCAAAACGGTGCAATACCGTACGAGTACATCCATACGGTACCAAACCCCACCAAAACGGTACAATACCTTACGAGTACATCCATACGGTACCAAACCACACCAAAACGGTGCAATACCGTACGAGTACATCCATACGGTACCAAACCACACCAAAACGGTACAATACCTTACGAGTCCTTCGTTACGGTACCAAACCACACCAAAACGGTGCAATACCGTACGAGTACATCCATACGATACCAAACCAAACCAAAACGGTACAATACCTTACGAGTCCTTCGTTACGGTACCAAACCACACCAAAACGGTGCAATACCGTACGGGTACATCCATACGGTACCAAACCACACAAAAACGGTACAATACCTTACGAGTCCTTCGTTACGGTTCCAAACCATACCAAAACGGTGCAATACCGTACGAGTACATCCATACGGTACCAAACCACACCAAAACGGTGCAATACCGTACGGGTACATCCATACGGTACCAAACCACACAAAAACGGTACAATACCTTACGAGTCCTTCGTTACGGTTCCAAACCATACCAAAACGGTGCAATACCGTACGAGTACATCCATACGGTACCAAACCACACCAAAACGGTGCAATACCGTACGAGTACATCCATACGGTGCCAAACCACAAAAAAACGGTGCAATACCATGTGAGTACATCCATACGGTACCAAACCACACCAAAACGGTACAATACCTTACGAGTCCTTCGTTACGGTACCAAACCACACCAAAACGGTGCAATACCGCACGAGTACATCCATACGGAACCAAACCACACCAAAACGGTACAATACCTTACGAGTCCTTCGTTACGGTGCCAAACCACACCAAAACGGTGCAATACCGTACGAGTACAGCCATACGGTACCAAACCACACCAAAACGGTATAATACCGTACGAGTCCTTCGTTACGGTACCAAACCACACCAAAACGGTGCAATACCGTACGAGTACATCCATACGGTACCAAACCACACCAAAACGGTATAATACCTCACGAGTCCTTCATTACGGTACCAAACCACACCAAAACGGTGCAATACCGTACGAGTACATCCATACGGTACCAAACCACACCAAAACGGTACAATACCTTACGAGTCCTTCGTTACGGTACCAAACCAAACCAAAACGGTGCAATACCGCACGAGTACATCCATACGGTACCAAACCACACCAAAACGGTACAATACCTTACGAGTCCTTCGTTACGGTACCAAACCACACCAAAACGGTGCAATACCGTACGGGTACATCCATACGGTACCAAACCACACAAAAACGGTACAATACCTTACGAGTCCTTCGTTACGGTTCCAAACCATACCAAAACGGTGCAATACCGTACGAGTACATCCATACGGTACCAAACCACACCAAAACGGTGCAATACCGTACGGGTACATCCATACGGTACCAAACCACACAAAAATGGTACAATACCTTACGAGTCCTTCGTTACGGTTCCAAACCATACCAAAACGGTGCAATACCGTACGAGTACATCCATACGGTACCAAACCACACCAAAACGGTGCAATACCGTACGAGTACATCCATACGGTGCCAAACCACAAAAAAACGGTGCAATACCATGTGAGTACATCCATACGGTACCAAACCACACCAAAACGGTACAATACCTTACGAGTCCTTCGTTACGGTACCAAACCAAACCAAAACGGTGCAATACCGCACGAGTACATCCATACGGTACCAAACCACACCAAAACGGTACAATACCTTACGAGTCCTTCGTTACGGTACCAAACCACACCAAAACGGTGCAATACCGTACGAGTACAGCCATACGGTACCAAACAACACCAAAACGGTAGAATACCTTACGAGTCCTTCGTTACGGTACCAAACCACACCAAAACGGTCCAATACCGTACGAGTACATCCATACGGTACCAAACCACACCAAAACGGTACAATACCTTACGAGTCCTTCGTTACGGTACCAAACCAAACCAAAACGGTGCAATACCGCACGAGTACATCCATACGGTACCAAACCACACCAAAACGGTACAATACCTTACGAGTCGCGTTACGGTACTAAACCACAACAAAACGGTGCAATACCGTACGAGTACATCCATACGGTACCAAACCACACCAAAACGGTGCAATACCGTGCGAGTACATCCATACGGTACCAAACCACAACAAAACGGTGCAATACCGTACGAGTACATCCATACGGTACCAAACCACACCAAAACGGTACAATACCTTACAAGTCCTTTGTTACTGTTCCAAACCACACCAAAACGGTGCAATACCGTACGAGTACATCCCTACGGTACCAAACCACACCAAAACGGTGCAATACCTTACGCGTCCTTCGTTACGGTACCAAACCACAACAAAACGGTGCAATACCGTACGAGTACATCCATACGGTACCAAACCACACCAAAACGGTACAATACCTTACGAGTCCTTCGTTACGGTACCAAACCACAACAAAACGGTGCAATACCGTACGAGTACATCTATACGGTACCAAACCACACCAAAACGGTACAATACCTTACGAGTACATCCATACGGTACCAAACCACACCAAAACGGTACAATACCTTACGAGTCCTTCGTTACGGTACCAAACCACACCAAAACGGTGCAACATCGTACGAGTACATCCATACGGTACCAAACCACTCCAAAACGGTGCAATACCGTACGAGTACATCCATACGGTACCAAACCACAACAAAACGGTGCAATACCGTGTGAGTACATCCATACTGTACCAAACCACACCAAAACGGTACAATACCTTACGAGTCCTTCGTTACGGAACCAAACCACAACAATACGGTGCAATACCGTACGAGTACATCCATACGGTACCAAACCACACCAAAACGGTACAATACCTTACGAGTCCTTCGTTACGGTACCAAACCACACCAAAACGGTACAATACCTTACGAGTCCTTCGTTACGGTACCAAACCAAACCAAAACGGCGCAATACCGCACGAGTACATCCATACAGTACCAAACCACACCAAAACGGTACAATACCTTTCGAGTCCTTCGTTACGGTTCCAAACCACACCAAAACGGTGCAATACCGTACGAGTACATCCATACGGTACCAAACCACACCAAAACGGTGCAATACCGTACGAGTACATCTATACGGTACCAAACCCCACCAAAACGGTACAATACCTTACGAGTACATCCATACGGTACCAAACCACACCAAAACGGTGCAATACCGTACGAGTACATCCATGCGGTACCAAACCACACCAAAACGGTACAATACCTTACGAGTCCTTCGTTACGGTACCAAACCACACCAAAACGGTGCAATACCGTACGAGTACATCCATACGATACAAAACCAAACCAAAACGGTACAATACCTTACGAGTCCTTCGTTACGGTACCAAACCACACCAAAACGGTGCAATACCGTACGGGTACATCCATACGGTACCAAACCACACAAAAACAGTACAATACCTTACGAGTCCTTCGTTACGGTTCCAAACCATACCAAAACGGTGCAATACCGTACGAGTACATCCATACGGTACCAAACCACACCAAAACGGTGCAATACCGTACGAGTACATCCATACGGTACCAAACCACACCAAAACGGTGCAATACCATGTGAGTACAACCATACGGTACCAAACCACACCAAAACGGTACAATACCTTACGAGTCCTTCGTTACGGTACCAAACCACACCAAAACGGTGCAATACCGTACGACCATCCATACGGTACCAAACCACACCAAAACGGTACAATACCTTACGAGTCCTTCGTTACGGTACCAAACCAAACCAAAACGGTGCAATACCGCACGAGTACATCCATACGGTACCAAACCACACCAAAACGGTACAATACCTTACGAGTCCTTCGTTACGGTACCAAACCACACCAAAACGGTGCAATACCGTACGAGTACAGCCATACGGTACCAAACCACACCAAAACGGTATAATACCTTACGAGACCTTCGTTACGGTACCAAACCACACCAAAACGGTGCAATACCGTACGAGTACATCCATACGGTACCAAACCACACCAAAACGGTACAATACCTTACGAGTCCTTCATTACGGTACCAAACCAAGCCAAAACGGTGCAATACCGCACGAGTACATCCATACGGTACCAAACCACACCAAAACGGTACAATACCTTACGAGTCGCGTTACGGTACCAAACCACAACAAAAATGTGCAATACCGTACGAGTACATCCATACGGTACCAAACCACACCAAAACGTTACAATACCTTACGAGTCCTTCGTTACGGTACTAAACCACAAAAAAACGGTGCAATACCGTACGAGTACATCCATACGGTACCAAACCACACCAAAACGGTGCAATACCGTGCGAGTACATCCATACGGTACCAAACCACAACAAAACGGTGCAATACCGTACGAGTACATCCATACGGTACCAAACCACACCAAAACGGTACAATACCTTACAAGTCCTTTGTTACTGTTCCAAACCACACCAAAACGGTGCAATACCGTACGAGTACATCCCTACGGTACCAAACCACACCAAAACGGTGCAATACCTTACGCGTCCTTCGTTACGGTACCAAACCACAACAAAACGGTGCAATACCGTACGAGTACATCCATACGGTACCAAACCACACCTAAACGGTACAATACCTTACGAGTCCTTCGTTACGGTACCAAACCACAACAAAACGGTGCAATACCGTACGAGTACATCTATACGGTACCAAACCACACCAAAACGGTACAATACCTTACGAGTACATCCATACGGTACCAAACCACACCAAAACGGTACAATACCTTACGAGTCCTTCGTTACGGTACCAAACCACACCAAAACGGTGCAATACCGCACGAGTACATCCATACGGAACCAAACCACACCAAAACGGTACAATACCTTACGAGTCCTTCGTTACGGTGCCAAACCACACCAAAACGGTGCAATACCGTACGAGTACAGCCATACGGTACCAAACCACACCAAAACGGTATAATACCGTACGAGTCCTTCGTTACGGTACCAAACCACACCAAAACGGTGCAATACCGTACGAGTACATCCATACGGTACCAAACCACACCAAAACGGTATAATACCTTACGAGTCCTTCGTTACGGTACCAAACCACAACAAAACGGTGCAATACCGTACGAGTACATCCATACGGTACCAAACCACACCAAAACGGTACAATACCTTACGAGTCCTTCGTTACGGTACCAAACCAAACCAAAACGGTGCAATACCGCACGAGTACATCCATACGGTACCAAACCACACCAAAACGGTACAATACCTTACGAGTCCTTCGTTACGGTACCAAACCACACCAAAACGGTGCAATACCGTACGAGTACAGCCATACGGTACCAAACAACACCAAAACGGTAAAATACCTTACGAGTCCTTCGTTACGGTACCAAACCACACCAAAACGGTCCAATACCGTACGAGTACATCCATACGGTACCAAACCACACCAAAACGGTACAATACCTTACGAGTCCTTCGTTACGGTACCAAACCAAACCAAAACGGTTCAATACCGCACGAGTACATCCATACGGTACCAAACCACACCAAAACGGTACAATACCTTACGAGTCGCGTTACGGTACTAAACCACAACAAAACGGTGCAATACCGTACGAGTACATCCATACGGAACCAAACCACACCAAAACGGTGCAATACCGTGCGAGTACATCCATACGGTACCAAACCACAACAAAACGGTGCAATACCGTACGAGTACATCCATACGGTACCAAACCACACCAAAACGGTACAATACCTTACAAGTCCTTTGTTACTGTTCCAAACCACACCAAAACGGTGCAATACCGTACGAGTACATCCCTACGGTACCAAACCACACCAAAACGGTGCAATACCTTACGCGTCCTTCGTTACGGTACCAAACCACAACAAAACGGTGCAATACCGTACGAGTACATCCATACGGTACCAAACCACACCAAAACTGTACAATACCTTACGAGTCCTTCGTTACGGTACCAAACCACAACAAAACGGTGCAATACCGTACGAGTACATCTATACGGTACCAAACCACACCAAAACGGTACAATACCTTACGAGTACATCCATACGGTACCAAACCACACCAAAACGGTACAATACCTTACGAGTCCTTCGTTACGGTACCAAACCACACAAAAACGGTGCAACATCGTACGAGTACATCCATACGGTACCAAACCACTCCAAAACGGTGCAATACCGTACGAGTACATCCATACGGTACCAAACCACAACAAAACGGTGCAATACCGTGTGAGTACATCCATACTGTACCAAACCACACCAAAACGGTACAATACCTTACGAGTCCTTCGTTACGGAACCAAACCACAACAATACGGTGCAATACCGTACGAGTACATCCATACGGTACCAAACCACACCAAAACGGTACAATACCTTACGAGTCCTTCGTTACGGTACCAAACCACACCAAAACGGTACAATACCTTACGAGTCCTTCGTTACGGTACCAAACCAAACCAAAACGGCGCAATACCGCACGAGTACATCCATACAGTACCAAACCACACCAAAACGGTACAATACCTTTCGAGTCCTTCGTTACGGTTCCAAACCACACCAAAACGGTGCAATACCGTACGAGTACATCCATACGGTACCAAACCACACCAAAACGGTGCAATACCGTACGAGTACATCCATACGGTACCAAACCCCACCAAAACGGTACAATACCTTACGAGTACATCCATACGGTACCAAACCACACCAAAACGGTGCAATACCGTACGAGTACATCCATGCGGTACCAAACCACACCAAAACGGTACAATACCTTACGAGTCCTTCGTTACGGTACCAAACCACACCAAAACGGTGCAATACCGTACGAGTACATCCATACGATACAAAACCAAACCAAAACGGTACAATACCTTACGAGTCCTTCGTTACGGTACCAAACCACACCAAAACGGTGCAATACCGTACGGGTACATCCATACGGTACCAAACCACACAAAAACAGTACAATACCTTACGAGTCCTTCGTTACGGTTCCAAACCATACCAAAACGGTGCAATACCGTACGAGTACATCCATACGGTACCAAACCACACCAAAACGGTGCAATACCGTACGAGTACATCCATACGGTACCAAACCACACCAAAACGGTGCAATACCATGTGAGTACAACCATACGGTACCAAACCACACCAAAACGGTACAATACCTTACGAGTCCTTCGTTACGGTACCAAACCACACCAAAACGGTGCAATACCGTACGACCATCCATACGGTACCAAACCACACCAAAACGGTACAATACCTTACGAGTCCTTCGTTACGGTACCAAACCAAACCAAAACGGTGCAATACCGCACGAGTACATCCATACGGTACCAAACCACACCAAAACGGTACAATACCTTACGAGTCCTTCGTTACGGTACCAAACCACACCAAAACGGTGCAATACCGTACGAGTACAGCCATACGGTACCAAACCACACCAAAACGGTATAATACCTTACGAGACCTTCGTTACGGTACCAAACCACACCAAAACGGTGCAATACCGTACGAGTACATCCATACGGTACCAAACCACACCAAAACGGTACAATACCTTACGAGTCGCGTTACGGTACCAAACCACAACAAAAATGTGCAATACCGTACGAGTACATCCATACGGTACCAAACCACACCAAAACGTTACAATACCTTACGAGTCCTTCGTTACGGTACCAAACCACACCAAAACGGTGCAATACCGTGCGAGTACATCCATACGGTACCAAACCACAACAAAACGGTGCAATACCGTACGAGTACATCCATACGGTACCAAACCACACCAAAACGGTACAATACCTTACAAGTCCTTTGTTACTGTTCCAAACCACACCAAAACGGTGCAATACCGTACGAGTACATCCCTACGGTACCAAACCACACCAAAACGGTGCAATACCTTACGCGTCCTTCGTTACGGTACCAAACCACAACAAAACGGTGCAATACCGTACGAGTACATCCATACGGTACCAAACCACACCTAAACGGTACAATACCTTACGAGTCCTTCGTTACGGTACCAAACCACAACAAAACGGTGCAATACCGTACGAGTACATCTATACGGTACCAAACCACACCAAAACGGTACAATACCTTACGAGTACATCCATACGGTACCAAACCACACCAAAACGGTACAATACCTTACGAGTCCTTCGTTACGGTACCAAACCACACCAAAACGGTGCAACATCGTACGAGTACATCCATACGGTACCAAACCACTCCAAAACGGTGCAATACCGTACGAGTACATCCATACGGTACCAAACCATAACAAAACGGTGCAATACCGTGTGAGTACATCCATACTGTACCAAACCACACCAAAACGGTACAATACCTTACGAGTCCTTCGTTACGGAACCAAACCACAACAATACGGTGCAATACCGTACGAGTACATCCATACGGTACCAAACCACACCAAAACGGTACAATACCTTACGAGTCCTTCGTTACGGTACCAAACCACACCAAAACGGTACAATACCTTACGAGTCCTTCGTTACGGTACCAAACCACACCAAAACGGTACAATACCTTACGAGTCCTTCGTTACGGTACCAAACCAAACCAAAACGGCGCAATACCGCACGAGTACATCCATACAGTACCAAACCACACCAAAACGGTACAATACCTTTCGAGTCCTTCGTTACGGTTCCAAACCACACCAAAACGGTGCAATACCGTACGAGTACATCCATACGGTACCAAACCACACCAAAACGGTGCAATACCGTACGAGTACATCCATACGGTACCAAACCCCACCAAAACGGTACAATACCTTACGAGTACATCCATACGGTACCAAACCACACCAAAACGGTGCAATACCGTACGAGTACATCCATACGGTACCAAACCACACCAAAACGGTACAATACCTTACGAGTCCTTCGTTACGGTACCAAACCACACCAAAACGGTGCAATACCGTACGAGTACATCCATACGATACCAAACCAAACCAAAACGGTACAATACCTTACGAGTCCTTCGTTACGGTACCAAACCACACCAAAACGGTGCAATACCGTACGGGTACATCCATACGGTACCAAACCACACAAAAACGGTACAATACCTTACGAGTCCTTCGTTACGGTTCCAAACCATACCAAAACGGTGCAATACCGTACGCGTACATCCATACGGTACCAAACCACACCAAAACGGTGCAATACCGTACGAGTACATCCATACGGTACCAAACCACACCAAAACGGTGCAATACCATGTGAGTACAACCATACGGTACCAAACCACACCAAAACGGTACAATACCTTACGAGTCCTTCGTTACGGTACCAAACCACACCAAAACGGTGCAATACCGTACGACCATCCATACGGTACCAAACCACACCAAAATGGTACAATACCTTACGAGTCCTTCGTTACGGTACCAAACCAAACCAAAACGGTGCAATACCGCACGAGTACATCCATACGGTACCAAACCACACCAAAACGATACAATACCTTACGAGTCGCGTTACGGTACCAAACCACAACAAAAATGTGCAATACCGTACGAGTACATCCATACGGTACCAAACCACACCAAAACGTTACAATACCTTACGAGTCCTTCGTTACGGTACTAAACCACAACAAAACGGTGCAATACCGTACGAGTACATCCATACGGTACCAAACCACACCAAAACGGTGCAATACCTTGCGAGTACATCCATACGGTACCAAACCACAACAAAACGGTGCAATACCGTACGAGTACATCCATACGGTACCAAACCACACCAAAACGGTACAATACCTTACAAGTCCTTTGTTACTGTTCCAAACCACACCAAAACGGTGCAATACCGTACGAGTACATCCCTACGGTACCAAACCACACCAAAACGGTGCAATACCTTACGCGTCCTTCGTTACGGTACCAAACCACAACAAAACGGTGCAATACCGTACGAGTACATCCATACGGTACCAAATCACACCAAAACGGTACAATACCTTACGAGTCCTTCGTTACGGTACCAAACCACAACAAAACGGTGCAATACCGTACGAGTACATCTATACGGTACCAAACCACACCAAAACGGTACAATACCTTACGAGTACATCCATACGGTACCAAACCACACCAAAACGGTACAATACCTTACGAGTCCTTCGTTACGGTACCAAACCACACCAAAACGGTGCAATACCGTACGAGTACAGCCATACGGTACCAAACCACACCAAAACGGTATAATACCTTACGAGTCCTTCGTTACGGTACCAAACCACACCAAAACGGTGCAACATCGTACGAGTACATCCATACGGTACCAAACCACTCCAAAACGGTGCAATACCGTACGAGTACATCCATACGGTACCAAACCACAACAAAACGGTGCAATACCGTGTGAGTACATCCATACTGTACCAAACCACACCAAAACGGTACAATACCTTACGAGTCCTTCGTTACGGAACCAAACCACAACAATACGGTGCAATACCGTACGAGTACATCCATACGGTACCAAACCACACCAAAACGGTACAATACCTTACGAGTCCTTCGTTACGGTACCAAACCACACCAAAACGGTACAATACCTTACGAGTCCTTCGTTACGGTACCAAACCACACCAAAACGGTACAATACCTTACGAGTCCTTCGTTACGGTACCAAACCAAACCAAAACGGTGCAATACCGCACGAGTACATCCATACAGTACCAAACCACACCAAAACGGTACAATACCTTTCGAGTCCTTCGTTACGGTTCCAAACCACACCAAAACGGTGCAATACCGTACGAGTACATCCATACGGTACCAAACCACACCAAAACGGGGCAATACCGTACGAGTACATCCATACGGTACCAAACCCCACCAAAACGGTACAATACCTTACGAGTACATCCATACGGTACCAAACCACACCAAAACGGTGCAATACCGTATGAGTACATCCATACGGTACCAAACCACACCAAAACGGTACAATACCTTACGAGTCCTTCGTTACGGTACCAAACCACACCAAAACGGTGCAATACCGTACGAGTACATCCATACGATACCAAACCAAACCAAAACGGTACAATACCTTACGAGTCCTTCGTTACGGTACCAAACCACACCAAAACGGTGCAATACCGTACGGGTACATCCATACGGTACCAAACCACACAAAAACGGTACAATACCTTACGAGTCCTTCGTTACGGTTCCAAACCATACCAAAACGGTGCAATACCGTACGAGTACATCCATACGGTACCAAACCATACCAAAACGGTGCAATACCGTACGAGTACATCCATACGGTACCAAACCACACCAAAACGGTACAATACCTTACGAGTCCTTCGTTACGGTACCAAACCACACCAAAACGGTACAATACCTTACGAGTCCTTCGTTACGGTACCAAACCACACCAAAACGGTACAATACCTTACGAGTCCTTCGTTACGGTACCAAACCACACCAAAACGGTGCAATACCGCACGAGTACATCCATACGGAACCAAACCACACCAAAACGGTACAATACCTTACGAGTCCTTCGTTACGGTACCAAACCACACCAAAACGGTGCAATACCGTACGAGTACAGCCATACGGTACCAAACCACACCAAAACGGTATAATACCTTACGAGTCCTTCGTTACGGTACCAAACCACACCAAAACGGTGCAATACCGTACGAGTACATCCATACGGTACCAAACCACACCAAAACGGTACAATACCTTACGAGTCCTTCGTTACGGTACCAAACCAAACCAAAACGGTGCAATACCGCACGAGTACATCCATACGGTACCAAACCACACCAAAACGGTACAATACCTTACGAGTCGCGTTACGGTACCAAACCACAACAAAAATGTGCAATACCGTACGAGTACATCCATACGGTACCAAACCACACCAAAACGTTACAATACCTTACGAGTCCTTCGTTACGGTACTAAACCACAACAAAACGGTGCAATACCGTACGAGTACATCCATACGGTACCAAACCACACCAAAACGGTGCAATACCGTGCGAGTACATACATACGGTACCAAACCACAACAAAACGGTTCAATACCGTACGAGTACATCCATACGGTACCAAACCACACCAAAACGGTACAATACCTTACAAGTCCTTTGTTACTGTTCCAAACCACACCAAAACGGTGCAATACCGTACGAGTACATCCCTACGGTACCAAACCACACCAAAACGGTGCAATACCTTACGCGTCCTTCGTTACGGTACCAAACCACAACAAAACGGTGCAATACCGTACGAGTACATCCATACGGTACCAAACCACACCAAAACGGTACAATACCTTACGAGTCCTTCGTTACGGTACCAAACCACAACAAAACGGTGCAATACCGTACGAGTACATCTATACGGTACCAAACCACACCAAAACGGTACAATACCTTACGAGTACATCCATACGGTACCAAACCACACCAAAACGGTACAATACCTTACGAGTCCTTCGTTACGGTACCAAACCACACCAAAACGGTGCAACATCGTACGAGTACATCCATACGGTACCAAACCACTCCAAAACGGTGCAATACCGTACGAGTACATCCACACGGTACCAAACCACAACAAAACGGTGCAATACCGTGTGAGTACATCCATACTGTACCAAACCACACCAAAACGGTACAATACCTTACGAGTCCTTCGTTACGGTACCAAACCACACCAAAACGGTGCAACATCGTACGAGTACATCCATACGGTACCAAACCACTCCAAAACGGTGCAATACCGTACGAGTACATCCACACGGTACCAAACCACAACAAAACGGTGCAATACCGTGTGAGTACATCCATACTGTACCAAACCACACCAAAACGGTACAATACCTTACGAGTCCTTCGTTACGGAACCAAACCACAACAATACGGTGCAATACCGTACGAGTACATCCATACGGTACCAAACCACACCAAAACGGTGCAATACCGTACGAGTACATCCATACGGTACCAAACCCCACCAAAACGGTACAATACCTTACGAGTACATCCATACGGTACCAAACCACACCAAAACGGTGCAATACCGTACGGGTACATCCATACGGTACCAAACCACACAAAAACGGTACAATACCTTACGAGTCCTTCGTTACGGTTCCAAACCATACCAAAACGGTGCAATACCGTACGTGTACATCCATACGGTACCAAACCACACCAAAACGGTGCAATACCGTACGAGTACATCCATACGGTACCAAACCACACCAAAACGGTGCAATACCATGTGAGTACAACCATACGGTACCAAACCACACCAAAACGGTACAATACCTTACGAGTCCTTCGTTACGGTACCAAACCACACCAAAACGGTGCAATACCGTACGACCATCCATACGGTACCAAACCACACCAAAACGGTACAATACCTTACGAGTCCTTCGTTACGGTACCAAACCAAACCAAAACGGTGCAATACCGCACGAGTACATCCACACGGTACCAAACCACACCAAAACGGTACAATACCTTACGAGTCGCGTTACGGTACCAAACCACAACAAAAATGTGCAATACCGTACGAGTACATCCATACGGTACCAAACCACACCAAAACGTTACAATACCTTACGAGTCCTTCGTTACGGTACTAAACCACAACAAAACGGTGCAATACCGTACGAGTACATCCATACGGTACCAAACCACACCAAAACGGTGCAATACCGTACGAGTACATCCATACGGTACCAAACCCCACCAAAACGGTACAATACCTTACGAGTACATCCATACGGTACCAAACCACACCAAAACGGTGCAATACCGTACGAGTACATCCATACGGTACCAAACCACACCAAAACGGTACAATACCTTACGAGTCCTTCGTTACGGTACCAAACCAAACCAAAACGGTGCAATACCGCACGAGTACATCCATACGGTACCAAACCACACCAAAACGGTACAATACCTTACGAGTCGCGTTACGGTACCAAACCACAACAAAAATGTGCAATACCGTACGAGTACATCCATACGGTACCAAACCACACCAAAACGTTACAATACCTTACGAGTCCTTCGTTACGGTACTAAACCACAACAAAACGGTGCAATACCGTACGAGTACATCCATACGGTACCAAACCACACCAAAACGGTGCAATACCGTGCGAGTACATCCATACGGTACCAAACCACAACAAAACGGTGCAATACCGTACGAGTACATCCATACGGTACCAAACCACACCAAAACGGTACAATACCTTACAAGTCCTTTGTTACTGTTCCAAACCACACCAAAACGGTGCAATACCGTACGAGTACATCCCTACGGTACCAAACCACAACAAAACGGTGCAATACCTTACGCGTCCTTCGTTACGGTACCAAACCACAACAAAACGGTGCAATACCGTACGAGTACATCCATACGGTACCAAACCACACCAAAACGGTACAATACCTTACGAGTCCTTCGTTACGGTACCAAACCACAACAAAACGGTGCAATACCGTACGAGTACATCTATACGGTACCAAACCACACCAAAACGGTACAATACCTTACGAGTACATCCATACGGTACCAAACCACACCAAAACGGTACAATACCTTACGAGTCCTTCGTTACGGTACCAAACCACACCAAAACGGTGCAACATCGTACGAGTACATCCATACGGTACCAAACCACTCCAAAACGGTGCAATACCGTACGAGTACATCCATACGGTACCAAACCACAACAAAACGGTGCAATACCGTGTGAGTACATCCATACTGTACCAAACCACACCAAAACGGTACAATACCTTACGAGTCCTTCGTTACGGAACCAAACCACAACAATACGGTGCAATACCGTACGAGTACATCCATACGGTACCAAACCACACCAAAACGGTACAATACCTTACGAGTCCTTCGTTACGGTACCAAACCACACCAAAACGGTACAATACCTTACGAGTCCTTCGTTACGGTACCAAACCACACCAAAACGGTACAATACCTTACGAGTCCTTCGTTACGGTACCAAACCAAACCAAAACGGTGCAATACCGCACGAGTACATCCATACAGTACCAAACCACACCAAAACGGTACAATACCTTTCGAGTCCTTCGTTACGGTTCCAAACCACACCAAAACGGTGCAATACCGTACGAGTACATCCATACGGTACCAAACCACACCAAAACGGTGCAATACCGTACGAGTACATCCATACGGTACCAAACCCCACCAAAACGGTACAATACCTTACGAGTACATCCATACGGTACCAAACCACACCAAAACGGTGCAATACCGTACGAGTACATCCATACGGTACCAAACCACACCAAAACGGTACAATACCTTACGAGTACATCCATACGGTACCAAACCACACCAAAACGGTACAATACCTTACGAGTCCTTCGTTACGGTACCAAACCACACCAAAACGGTGCAACATCGTACGAGTACATCCATACGGTACCAAACCACTCCAAAACGGTGCAATACCGTACGAGTATATCCATACGGTACCAAACCACAACAAAACGGTGCAATACCGTGTGAGTACATCCATACTGTACCAAACCACACCAAAACGGTACAATACCTTACGAGTCCTTCGTTACGGAACCAAACCACAACAATACGGTGCAATACCGTACGAGTACATCCATACGGTACCAAACCACACCAAAACGGTACAATACCTTACGAGTCCTTCGTTACGGTACCAAACCACACCAAAACGGTACAATACCTTACGAGTCCTTCGTTACGGTACCAAACCACACCAAAACGGTACAATACCTTACGAGTCCTTCGTTACGGTACCAAACCAAACCAAAACGGTGCAATACCGCACGAGTACATCCATACAGTACCAAACCACACCAAAACGGTACAATACCTTTCGAGTCCTTCGTTACGGTTCCAAACCACACCAAAACGGTGCAATACCGTACGAGTACATCCATACGGTACCAAACCACACCAAAACGATGCAATACCGTACGAGTACATCCATACGGTACCAAACCCCACCAAAACGGTACAATACCTTACGAGTACATCCATACGGTACAAAACCACACCAAAACGGTGCAATACCGTACGAGTACATCCATACGGTACCAAACCACACCAAAACGGTACAATACCTTACGAGTCCTTCGTTACGGTACCAAACCACAACAAAACGGTGCAATACCGTACGAGTACATCTATACGGTACCAAACCACACCAAAACGGTACAATACCTTACGAGTACATCCATACGGTACCAAACCACACCAAAACGGTACAATACCTTACGAGTCCTTCGTTACGGTACAAAACCACACCAAAACGGTGCAACATCGTACGAGTACATCCATACGGTACCAAACCACTCAAAAACGGTGCAATACCGTACGAGTACATCCATACGGTACCAAACCACAACAAAACGGTGCAATACCATGTGAGTACATCCATACTGTACCAAACCACACCAAAACGGTACAATACCTTACGAGTCCTTCGTTACGGAACCAAACCACAACAATACGGTGCAATACCGTACGAGTACATCCATACGGTACCAAACCACACCAAAACGGTACAATACCTTACGAGTCCTTCGTTACGGTACCAAACCACACCAAAACGGTACAATACCTTACGAGTCCTTCGTTACGGAACCAAACCACACCAAAACGGTACGATACCTTACGAGTCCTTCGTTACGGTACCAAACCAAACCAAAACGGTGCAATACCGCACGAGTACATCCATACAGTACCAAACCACACCAAAACGGTACAATACCTTACGAGTCCTTCGTTACGGTTCCAAACCACACCAAAACGGTGCAATACCGTACGAGTACATCCATACGGTACCAAACCACACCAAAACGGTGCAATACCGTACGAGTACATCCATACGGTACCAAACCCCACCAAAACGGTACAATACCTTACGAGTACATCCATACGGTACCAAACCACACCAAAACGGTGCAATACCGTACGAGTACATCCATACGGTACCAAACCACACCAAAACGGTACAATACCTTACGAGTCCTTCGTTACGGTACCAAACCACACCAAAACGGTGCAATACCGTACGAGTACATCCATACGATACCAAACCAAACCAAAACGGTACAATACCTTACGAGTCCTTCGTTACGGTACCAAACCACACCAAAACGGTGCAATACCGTACGGGTACATCCATACGGTACCAAACCACACAAAAACGGTACAATACCTTACGAGTCCTTCGTTACGGTTCCAAACCATACCAAAACGGTGCAATACCGTACGAGTACATCCATACGGTACCAAACCACACCAAAACGGTGCAATACCGTACGAGTACATCCATACGGTACCAAACCACAAAAAAACGGTGCAATACCATGTGAGTACAACCATACGGTACCAAACCACACCAAAACGGTACAATACCTTACGAGTCCTTCGTTACGGTACCAAACCACACCAAAACGGTGCAATACCGCACGAGTACATCCATACGAAACCAAACCACACCAAAACGGTACAATACCTTTCGAGTCCTTCGTTACGGTACCAAACCACACCAAAACGGTGCAATACCGTACGAGTACAGCCATACGGTACCAAACCACACCAAAACGGTATAATACCTTACGAGTCCTTCGTTACGGTACCAAACCACACCAAAACGGTGCAATACCGTACGAGTACATCCATACGGTACCAAACCACACCAAAACGGTACAATACCTTACGAGTCCTTCGTTACGGTACCAAACCAAACCAAAACGGTGCAATACCGCACGAGTACATCCATACGGTACCAAACCACACCAAAACGGTACAATACCTTACGAGTCGCGTTACGGTACCAAACCACAACAAAAATGTGCAATACCGTACGAGTACATCCATACGGTACCAAACCACACCAAAACGTTACAATACCTTACGAGTCCTTCGTTACGGTACTAAACCACAACAAAACGGTGCAATACCGTACGAGTACATCCATATGGTACCAAACCACACCAAAACGGTGCAATATCGTGCGAGTACATCCATACGGTACCAAACCACATCAAAACGGTGCAATACCGTACGAGTACATCCATACGGTACCAAACCACACCAAAACGGTACAATACCTTACAAGTCCTTTGTTACTGTTCCAAACCACACCAAAACGGTGCAATACCGTACGAGTACATCCCTACGGTACCAAACCACACCAAAACGGTGCAATACCTTACGCGTCCTTCGTTACGGTACCAAACCACAACAAAACGGTGCAATACCGTACGAGTACATCCATACGGTACCAAACCACACCAAAACGGTACAATACCTTACGAGTCCTTCGTTACGGTACCAAACCACAACAAAACGGTGCAATACCGTACGAGTACATCTATACGGTACCAAACCACACCAAAACGGTACAATACCTTACGAGTACATCCATACGGTACCAAACCACACCAAAACGGTACAATACCTTACGAGTCCTTCGTTACGGTACCAAACCACACCAAAACGGTGCAACATCGTACGAGTACATCCATACGGTACCAAACCACTCCAAAACGGTGCAATACCGTACGAGTACATCCATACGGTACCAAACCACAACAAAACGGTGCAATACCGTGTGAGTACATCCATACTATACCAAACCACACCAAAACGGTACAATACCTTACGAGTCCATCGTTACGGAACAAAACCACAACAATACGGTGCAATACCGTACGAGTACATCCATACGGTACCAAACCACACCAAAACGGTACAATACCTTACGAGTCCTTCGTTACGGTACCAAACCACACCAAAACGGTACAATACCTTACGAGTCCTTCGTTACGGTACCAAACCAAACCAAAACGGTGCAATACCGCACGAGTACATCCATACGGTGCCAAACCACACCAAAACGGTACAATACCTTACGAGTCCTTCGTTACGGTACCAAACCACAACAATACGGTGCAATACCGTACGAGTACATCCATACGGAACGAAACCACACCAAAACGGTACAATACCTTACGAGTCCTTCGTTACGGTACCAAACCACACCAAAACGGTACAATACCTTACGAGTCCTTCGTTACGGTACCAAACCAAACCAAAACGGTGCAATACCGCACGAGTACATCCATACAGTACCAAACCACACCAAAACGGTACAATACCTTACGAGTCCTTCGT
The DNA here is from genome assembly GCF_030253575.1 of Rhododendron vialii. Lineage (NCBI taxonomy): Eukaryota > Viridiplantae > Streptophyta > Magnoliopsida > Ericales > Ericaceae > Rhododendron > Rhododendron vialii. Next base: position 27,439,879 of record NC_080557.1, on the reverse strand, counting down.
TACGGTACCAAACCACACCAAAACGGTGCAATACCGTACGAGTACAGCCATACGGTACCAAACCACACCAAAACGGTATAATACCTTACGAGTCCTTCGTTACGGTACCAAACCACACCAAAACGGTGCAATACCGTACGAGTACATCCATACGGTACCAAACCACACCAAAACGGTACAATACCTTACGAGTACATCCATACGGTACCAAACCACACCAAAACGGTGCAATACCGTACGAGTACATCCATACGGTACCAAACCACACCAAAACGGTACAATACCTTACGAGTCCTTCGTTACGGTACCAAACGACACCAAAACGGTGCAATACCGTACGAGTACATCCATACGATACCAAACCAAACCAAAACGGTACAATACCTTACGAGTCCTTCGTTACGGTACCAAACCATACCAAAACGGTGCAATACCGTATGGGTACATCCATACGGTACCAAACCACACAAAAACGGTACAATACCTTACGAGTCCTTCGTTACGGTTCCAAACCATACCAAAACGGTGCAATACCGTACGAGTACATCCATACGGTACCAAACCACACCAAAACGGTGCAATACCGTACGAGTGCATCCATACGGTACCAAACCACAAAAAAACGGTGCAATACCATGTGAGTACAACCATACGGTACCAAACCACACCAAAACGGTACAATACCTTACGAGTCCTTCGTTACGGTACCAAACCACACCAAAACGGTGCAATACCGCACGAGTACATCCATACGGAACCAAACCACACCAAAACGGTACAATACCTTACGAGTCCTTCGTTACGGTACCAAACCACACCAAAACGGTGCAATACCGTACGAGTACAGCCATACGGTACCAAACCACACCAAAACGGTATAATACCTTACGAGTCCTTCGTTACGGTACCAAACCACACCAAAACGGTGCAATACCGTACGAGTACATCCATACGGTACCAAACCACACCAAAACGGTACAATACCTTACGAGTCCTTCGTTACGGTACCAAACCAAACCAAAACGGTGCAATACCGCACGAGTACATCCATACGGTACCAAACCACACCAAAACAGTACAATACCTTACGAGTCGCGTTACGGTACCAAACCACAACAAAAATGTGCAATACCGTACGAGTACATCCATACGGTACCAAACCACACCAAAACGTTACAATACCTTACGAGTCCTTCGTTACCCTACTAAACCACAACAAAACGGTGCAATACCGTACGAGTACATCCATACGGTACCAAACCACACCAAAACGGTGCAATACCGTGCGAGTACATCCATACGGTACCAAACCACAACAAAACGGTGCAATACCGTACGAGTACATCCATACGGTACGAAACCACACCAAAACGGTACAATACCTTACAAGTCCTTTGTTACTGTTCCAAACCACACCAAAACGGTGCAATACCTTACTAGTACATCCCTACGGTACCAAACCACACCAAAACGGTGCAATACCTTACGCGTCCTTCGTTACGGTACCAAACCACAACAAAACGGTGCAATACCGTACGAGTACATCCATACGGTACCAAACCACACCAAAACGGTACAATACCTTACGAGTCCTTCGTTACGGTACCAAACCACAACAAAACGGTGCAATACCGTACGAGTACATCCATACGGTACCAAACCACACCAAAACGGTACAATACCTTACGAGTACATCCATACGGTACCAAACCACACCAAAACGGTACAATACCTTACGAGTCCTTCGTTACGGTACCAAACCACACCAAAACGGTGCAACACCGTACGAGTACATCCATACGGTACCAAACCACTCCAAAACGGTGCAATACCGTACGAGTACATCCATACGGTACCAAACCACAACAAAACGGTGCAATACCGTGTGAGTACATCCGTACTGTACCAAACCACACCAAAACGGTACAATACCTTACGAGTCCTTCGTTACGGAACCAAACCACAACAATACGGTGCAATACCGTACGGGTACATCCATACGGTACCAAACCACACCAAAACGGTACAATACCTTACGAGTCCTTCGTTACGGTACCAAACAACACCAAAACGGTACAATACCTTACGAGTCCTTCGTTACGGTACCAAACCAAACCAAAACGGTGCAATACCGCAAGAGTACATCCATACGGTACCAAACCACACCAAAACGGTACAATACCTTACGAGTCCTTCGTTACGGTACCAAACCACAACAATACGGTGCAATACCGTACAAGTACATCCATACGGTACCAAACCACACCAAAACGGTACAATACCTTACGAGTCCTTCGTTACGGTACCAAACCACACCAAAACGGTACAATACCTTACGAGTCCTTCGTTACGGTACCAAACCAAACCAAAACGGTGCAATACCGCACGAGTACATCCATACGGTACCAAACCACACCAAAACGGTACAATACCTTACGAGTCCTTCGTTACGGTACCAAACAACACCAAAACGGTACAATACCTTACGAGTCCTTCGTTACGGTACCAAACCAAACCAAAACGGTGCAATACCGCAAGAGTACGTCCATACGGTACCAAACCACACCAAAACGGTACAATACCTTACGAGTCCTTCGTTACGGTACCAAACCACAACAATACGGTGCAATACCGTACGAGTACATCCATACGGTACCAAACCACACCAAAACGGTACAATACCTTACGAGTCCTTCGTTACGGTTCCAAACCACACCAAAACGGTGCAATACCGTACGAGTACATCCATACGGTACCAAACCACACCAAAACGGTGCAATACCGTACGAGTACATCCATACGGTACCAAACCACACCAAAACGGTACAATACCTTACGAGTACATCCATACGGTACCAAACCACACCAAAACGGTGCAATACCGTACGAGTACATCCATACGTTACCAAACCACAACAAAACGATGCAATACCGTAAGAGTACATCCATACGGTACCAAACCACACCAAAACGGTACAATACCTTACGAGTCCTTCGTTACGGTACCAAACCACACCAAAACGGTGCAATACCGTACGAGTACATCCATACGGCACCTAACCACACCAAAACGGTACAATACGTTACGAGTCCTTCGTTACGGTACCAAACCACACCAAAACGGTGCAATACCGTACGGGTACATCCATACGGTACCAAACCACACAAAAACGGTACAATACCTTACGAGTCCTTCGTTACGGTTCCAAACCACACCAAAACGGTGCAATACCGTACGAGTACATCCATACGGTACCAACCACACCAAAATGGTTCAATACCGTACGAGTACATCCATACGGTACCAAACCACAAAAAAACGGTGCAATACCATGTGAGTACATCCATACGGTACCAAACCACACCAAAACGGTACAATACCTTACGAGTCCTTCGTTACGGTACCAAACCACACCAAAACGGTGCAATACGGTACGAGTACATACATACGGTACCAAACCAAACCAAAACGGTACAATACCTTACGAGTACATCCATACGGTACCAAACAACACCAAAACGGTGCAATACCGTACGAGTACATCCATACGGTACCAAACCAAGCCAAAACGGTGCAATACCGTACGAGTACATCCATACGGTACCAAACCACAACAAAACGGTGCAATACTGTACGAGTACATCCATACGGTACCAAACCACACCAAAACGGTACAATACCTTACGAGTCCTTTGTTACGGTACCAAACCACAACAAAAATGTGCAATACCGTACGAGTACATCCATACGGTACCAAACCACACCAAAACGGTACAATACCTTACGAGTCCTTCGTTACGGTACCAAACCACACCAAAACAGTGCAATACCGTACGAGTACATCCATACGGTACCAAACCACACCAAAACGGTACAATACCTTACGAGTCCTTCGTTACGGTTCCAAACCACACCAAAACGGTGCAATACCGTACGAGTACATCCATACGGTACCAAACCACACCAAAACGGTGCAATACCGTACGAGTACATCCATACGGTACCAAACCATAAAAAAACGGTGCAATACCTTGTGAGTACATCCATACGGTACCAAACCACACCAAAACGGTACAATACCATACGAGTCCTTCGTTACGGTACCAAACCACACCTAAACGGTGCAATACCGCACGAGTACATCCATACGTAACCAAACCACACCAAAACGGTACAATACCTTACGAGTCCTTCGTTACGGTACCAAACCACACCAAAACGGTGCAATACCGTACGAGTACATCCATACGGTACCAAACCACACCAAAACGGTACAATACCTTACGAGTCCTTCGTTACGGTACCAAACCACACCAAAACGGTGCAATACCGTACGAGTACATCCATACGGTACCAAACCACACCAAAACGGTGCAATACCGTACGAGTACATCCATACGGTACCAAACCACAACAAAACGGTGCAATACCATGTGAGTACATCCATACGGTACCAAACCACACCAAAACGGTTCAATACCTTACGAGTCCTTCGTTACGGTTCCAAACCACACCAAAACGGTGCAATACCGCACGAGTACATCCATACGGTACCAAACCACACCAAAACGGTACAATACCTTACGAGTCCTTCGTTACGGTACCAAACCACACCAAAACGGTGCAATACTGTACGAGTACATCCATATGGTACCAAACCAATCCAAAACGGTACAATACCTTTCGAGTACATCCATACGGTACCAAACAACACCAAAACGGTGCAATACCGTACGAGTACATCCATACGGTACCAAACCAAGCCAAAACGGTGCAATACCGTACGAGTACATCCATACGGTACCAAACCACAACAAAACGGTGCAATACCGTACGAGTACATCCATACGGTACCAAACCACACCAAAACGGTACAATACCTTACGAGTCCTTCGTTACGGTACCAAACCACACCAAAACGGTGCAATACCGTACGAGTACATCCATACGGTACCAAACCACACCAAAACGGTGCAATACCGTATGAGTACATCCATACGGTACCAAACCACAAAAAAACGGTGCAATACCTTGTGAGTACATCCATACGGTACCAAACCACACCAAAACGGTACAATACCTTTCGAGTCCTTCGTTACGGTACCAAACCACACCTAAACGGTGCAATACCGCACGAGTACATCCATACGGAACCAAACCACACCAAAACGGTACAATACCTTACGAGTCTTTCGTTACGGTACCAAACCACACCAAAACGGTGCAATACCGTACGAGTACATCCATACGGTACCAAACCACACCAAAACGGTACAATACCTTACGAGTACATCCATACAGTACCAAACCACAACAAAACGGTGCAATACCGTACGAGTACATCCATACGGTACCAAACCACACCAAAACGGTACAATACCTTACGAGTCCTTCGTTACAGCACCATACCACACCAAAACGGTGCAATACCGTACGACTACATCCATACGGTACCAAACCACACCAAAACGGTACAATACCTTACGAGTCCTTCGTTACGGTACCAAACCACACCAAAACGGTACAATACCTTACGAGTCCTTCGTTACGGTACCAAACCTAACCAAAACGGTGCAATACCGCACGAGTACATCCATACGGTACCAAACCACACCAAAACGGTACAATACCTTACGAGTACATCCATACGGTACCAAACCACACCAAAACGGTGCAATACCGTACGAGTACATCCATACGTTACCAAACCACAACAAAACGATGCAATACCGTAAGAGTACATCCATACGGTACCAAACCACACCAAAACGGTACAATACCTTACGAGTCCTTCGTTACGGTACCAAACCACACCAAAACGGTGCAATACCGTACGAGTACATCCATACGGCACCTAACCACACCAAAACGGTACAATACGTTACGAGTCCTTCGTTACGGTACCAAACCACACCAAAACGGTGCAATACCGTACGGGTACATCCATACGGTACCAAACCACACAAAAACGGTACAATACCTTACGAGTCCTTCGTTACGGTTCCAAACCACACCAAAACGGTGCAATACTGTACGAGTACATCCATACGGTACCAAACCACACCAAAATGGTGCAATACCGTACGAGTACATCCATACGGTACCAAACCACAAAAAAACGGTGCAATACCATGTGAGTACATCCATACGGTACCAAACCACACAAAAACGGTACAATACCTTACGAGTCCTTCGTTACGGTACCAAACCACACCAAAACGGTGCAATACGGTACGAGTACATCCATACGGTACCAAACCAAACCAAAACGGTACAATACCTTACGAGTACATCCATACGGTACCAAACAACACCAAAACGGACCAATACCGTACGAGTACATCCATACGGTACCAAACCAAGCCAAAACGGTGCAATACCGTACGAGTACATCCATACGGTACCAAACCACAACAAAACGGTGCAATACCGTACGAGTACATCCATACGGTACCAAACCACACCAAAACGGTACAATACCTTACGAGTCCTTCGTTACGGTACCAAACCACACCAAAACGGTGCAATACCGTACGACTACATCCATACGGTACCAAACCACACCAAAACGGTACAATACCTTACGAGTCCTTCGTTACGGTACCAAACCACAACAAAAATGTGCAATACCGTACGAGTACATCCATACGGTACCAAACCACACCAAAACGGTACAATACCTTACGAGTCCTTCGTTACGGTACCAAACCACACCAAAACGGTGCAATACCGTACGAGTACATCCATACGGTACCAAACCACACCAAAACGGTACAATACCTTACGAGTCCTTCGTTACGGTTCCAAACCACACCAAAACGGTGCAATACCGTACGAGTACATCCATACGGTACCAAACCACACCAAAACGGTGCAATACCGTACGAGTACATCCATACGGTACCAAACCATAAAAAAACGGTGCAATACCTTGTGAGTACATCCATACGGTACCAAACCACACCAAAACGGTACAATACCATACGAGTCCTTCGTTACGGTACCAAACCACACCTAAACGGTGCAATACCGCACGAGTACATCCATACGGAACCAAACCACACCAAAACGGTACAATACCTTACGAGTCCTTCGTTACGGTACCAAACCACACCAAAACGGTGCAATACCGTACGAGTACATCCATACGGTACCAAACCACACCAAAACGGTACAATACCTTACGAGTCCTTCGTTACGGTATCAAACCACACAAAAACGGTGCAATACCGTACGAGTACATCCATACGGTACCAAACCACACCAAAACGGTGCAATACCGTACGAGTACATCCATACGGTACCAAACCACAACAAAACGGTGCAATACCATGTGAGTACATCCATACGGTACCAAACCACACCAAAACGGTTCAAT